>NC_090350.1:7242904-9642904 GCF_035084215.1 Heptranchias perlo | reverse complement strand
CAAGACCAGGTCAGAGGCTGGGTATTCTGCAGTGAGTGACTCACCACCTGACTCCCCAAAGCCTTTCCACCATCTACAAGGTACAAGTCAGGAGTGTGATGGAATACTCTCCACTTGCCTGGATGAGTGTAGCTCCAACAACACTCAAGAAGCTCGACACCATCCAGGACAAAGCAGCCCGCTTGATTGGCACCCCATCCACCACCCTAAACATTCACTCCCTTCACTACCAGCGCACAGTGGCTGCAGTGTGTACCATCCACAGGATGCACTGCAGCAACTCGTCAAGGCTTATTCAACAGCACCTCCGAAACCCGCGACCTCTACCACCTGGAAGGACAAGAGCAGCAGGCACATGGGAAAAACACCACCTGCACGTTCCCCTCCAAGTCACACACCATCCCGACTTGGAAATATATCGCCATTCCTTCATCGTCGCTGGGTCAAAATCCTGGAACTCCCTACCTAACAGCACTGTGGGAGAACCTTCACCACACGGACTGCAGCGGTTCAAGAAGGCGGCTCACCACCACCTTCTCAAGGGCAATTAGGGATGGGCAATAAATGCTGGCCTTTCCAGCGACGCCCACATCCCATGAACGAATAAAAAAAAAGTCCCACACCAATGTGGTTGACTCTTAACTGCCCTCTGAAGTAGTCTGGCAAACCACTCAGTCGAATCACCACCTTTCCAGGGCAACCACAGATGGGCAATAAATGGAGTGGGGAGAGTGGACCTGAGGGGCCAATAAAAGGAGTGGGGAGAGTGGACCTGGAGGATCAATAAAAGGAGTGGAGAGAGTGGACCTGGAGGATCAATAAAAGGAGTGAGGGGAGTGGACCTGGAGGATCAATAAAAGGAGTGGGGAGAGTGGACCTGGAGGATCAATAAATGGAGTGGGGAGAGTGGACCTGAGGATCAATAAATGGAGTGGGGAGAGTGGACCTGGAGGATCAATAAATGGAGTGGGGGGAGTGGACCTGAGGATCAATAAAAGGAGTGGGGAGAGTGGACCTGGAGGATCAATAAATGGAGTGGGGAGAGTGGACCTGAGGATCAATAAAAGGAGTGGGGAGAGTGGACCTGAGGATCAATAAATGGAGTGGGGGGAGTGGACCTGAGGATCAATAAAAGGAATGGGGAGAGTGGACCTGGAGGATCAATAAAAGGAGTGGGGAGAGTGGACCTGGAGGATCAATAAAAGGAGAGGGGAGAGTGGACCTGAGGATCAATAAAAGGAGTGGGGGGAGTGGATCTGGAGGATCAATAAAAGGAGTGGGGAGAGTGGACCTGGAGGATCAATAAAAGGAGTGGGGGGAGTGGACCTGGAGGATCAATAAAAGGAGTGGGGAGAGTGGACCTGGAGGATCAATAAATGGAGTGGGGAGAGTGGACCTGGAGGATCAATAAAAGGAGTGAGGAGAGTGGACCTGGAGGATCAATAAAAGGAGTGGGGAGAGTGGACCTGAGGATCAATAAATGGAGTGGGGAGAGTGGACCTGGAGGATCAATAAAAGGAGTGGGGAGAGTGGACCTGGAGGATCAATAAATGGAGTGGGGAGAGTGGACCTGGAGGATCAATAAAAGGAATGGGGAGAGTGGACCTGGAGGTGAAATCAATAAAATCAAAAAAAGACAAAAAGTGACGTCACTGAGGAGCGCTGAGCGTAAGTCAGTGTAAGTAATCCGTTATTGTAAGTGTTATTAATAGTTATTGTGTTTAGTGGTAAGTGTCTTTAGTGATGGTTAGTGTTTTTAGTGGTTAGTCCATTAGTGTTTGTTAAAAAGCCTAAAAACTGAACAGTTAAGAAAAGTTGGAAACTAGTTGAAAGTAGATAAATTAATTAGTTAAAAAAAAACTGAAAATAAATCAATTAATTAATTGCATAAAAACTTTGTTTCATTAAATGTATAAAACAAGGTTCGATAGGGATGGCAGGGCAGGTGGTCTGTTGTAACTGCAGCATGGGGGAGTTAGTGGAGACCAGCGAGATCCCGAGTGACCACATCTGCGGTAAGTCTGCAACTCGAGGAACTTCAGCTCAGAGTTGTTGAACTGGAGTCCGAGCTGCAGATATTGCGATGCTTCAAGGAGGGGGAGAGTTATCTGGACACTTTGTTCCAGGAGGCAGTCACATCCTTTCAGTTAAGTAGTGGTTTAGATTTGGTCAGTGGTCAGGGACAGAAGGATGTGACTGCAAGTCAGGCAGTGTGGGGACCCAGGGTGCTATGATGGAGGAGCCTCAGCCTTTGACCTTGTCCAACAGGTACGAGGTACTTGCTACCTGTGTGAATGAGAACAAAGACGGCAGGGAGGATGGGCAAAATGACCACAGCACTGTGGTACAGGAGGCCATTCGAGTGGAGGAAGTAAAAGGAATGTGATAGTGATAGGGGATAGTATAGTCAGGGGGATAGATACTGTTCTCTACAGCCATGACCGTGAGTCCCGAAAACTGTATTGTCTGCCGGTACCAATGTTAGGGATATCTCCTCGTGGCTGGAAAAGAACTTGGAGCATGAGGAGGAGGATCCAGTTGTCGTGATCCACGTAGGAACCAATGACATAGGTAGAACTAGGAATGAGGCTCTGCAGAGGGGGTTTGAGGAGCTGGGGTCCAAATTAAAAAGCAAAACCTCAAAGGTAATGATCTCTGGATTACTATCTGAGCCACGTGCAAATTGGCATAGGGTCAAACAGATTAAATGATTAAATGCGTGGCTGAAAGAGTGGTGTGGGAAGCAGGGGTTTCAACTCATGGGACACTGGCACCAGTACTGGGGAAAAAGGGAGCTGTTCCGTTGGAATGAGCTCCACTTAAACAGGGCTGGGACCAGTGTCCTGGTGAGTCGAATAACTAGGGTGTTAGACAGGGCCTCAAACTAATAAGGGGGGGGGGAGGGGGTCAGGTAAGGGTAAATTTATAAGTCTAAAAAGAAAGGTCAAGGCTGTAGAACAGAGTAGTGATTTGGGTAAAAACAAGCAGAGTGTGACAGGAAGGGACAGAGAGTTTAACAAACGGAATAAGGCATTAGTGACTAAGGTCACAGCAGGGAATAAAAGTTAAAATTAAAGGCACTTTATCTGAATGCACAAAGCATTCGTAACAAGATAGATGAATTAATGGCACAAATAGAGATAAATGGGTTTGATCTAGTCGCCATTACTGAGACATGGTTACAGGGTGACCAAGGTTGGGAGCTTAATATTCCAGGGTACTTGACTTTTAGGAAAAACAAAATGGAAAAGGGGGGGGGGTGGTGGGTATGGGTAGCCCTGATAATAAAGGATGAGATAAAGACAGTATTGAGAAAGGATCTTAGCTCAGAAGATCAGGAAGTAGATTCAGTGTGTGTGGAGCTAAGAAATAACAAGGGGCAGGAAACATTGGTGGGAGTAGTTTACAGGCCCCCTATCAGTAGTTATAGTATTGGACAGAGTATTAATCAAGAAATTAGAATAGTAACAATGGTAATGCAATAATCATGGGGGACTTTAATCATCATATGCACTGGGCAAACCAAATTGGCAAAAGTAGTTTGGAGGATAAGTTCACAGAGTGCAGCGGGCACCAAGTGAACAACTTGAGAGTTTGGTAAGTGTGAGTTTAAGGGTTAATTGCTTTTAAAATCTAGTGTTAATTGCTATTACCTTTTAAGTTCCTGTCAGACTCAAACAGAGACAAACAAGCAAGCTTTCCCACTGGAGAGCTGCTGTAGTTAGTTAATTGGTGAGCTAGATTAAACTGGTTCCTGAAACAGTAGTAGAGCAGGGCTGACTCATCTGAGTCACAAACAGTCGAAGTACAGGGGCCTGTGAGTGCAACCGGCACTGAGTGCAGTGGGCACAGAGTGAGCAGCTTGAGAGTTTGGTGAGTGTGGGAGTTCGGTAAAGCAGGGGAAGGAGGTTCTGCTTTGCTTTGCTTTTCCTAACTTTTTCCGCAGAGCGACGGCGGACCTGAGCAGCAGAAGACCGAGAGCAGGGATAAAAGCAGCAGCAGACCTGCAACAAGAGAAAACTGCAATATGGCTTCACAGGCGAGACAGATAAGTGATTGGTAGTGACTGTGGGCTAAGTTTTAAGTTAACATATTGCATATAACTAAATTTTAAATACCAGACTTAATTTAATTAATCTAATAAATTAAACGAGGTAAATAATTTGATTAACACTAAATTACTTAATTAATTAAATAATTAATGGGAGAACAGGAGATGTGTTGCTGCTGCAATATGTGGGAGCTTGTGGACATTTTTGTCCAGGGCGACTACATCTGCAGGAAGTGTCTGCGGCTCGAGGAACTTCGGCTCCGAGTTGAGGAGCTGGAGCCCGAGCTGCGGACATTGCGAGACATCAGGGAGGGAGAAAGCTACCTGGACCTTTTGTTCCAGGAGGCAGCCACATCGCTTAGATTAAATACTTTAGAATTGACACGTGGTCAGGGACAGGAGGATGTGACTGTGAGTGAGGCAGGTGTGGGGATCCAGGAGGTAGTATTGCAGGAGCCTCAGTCCCTGCGCTTGTCCAATAGATTTGAGGTTCTTGCAACCCTTGTGGACAAGTGCGGGGACTGCAGGGAGGACGAGCAAACTGACCACAGCACCGTGGTACAGGAAGCCATTCAAGTGGGGGGAGTAAAAAGAAAGGTGGTTGTAGTAGGTGACAGTATAGTTAGGGGATCAACACTGTTCTCTGCACCCAGGAGCATGAGCCCCGAAGGCTGTGTTGCTTACCCAGTGCCAGGGTTAAGGACATCTCCTTCGGGCTGGAGAAGAACTTGGAGTGGGAGGGGGAGGATCCAGTTGTCATGGTCCACGTAGGAACCAACGACATAGGTAGGACTAAGAAAAAGGTTCTGCTGAGAGAGTTTGAGCATCTAAATTAAAAAGCAGAACCACAAAGGTAATAATCTCTGGATTATTACCTGAGCCATGAGCAAATTGGCACAGTGTCAATAGGATCAGCGGGATGAACGCATGGCTCAAAGATTGGTGTGGGGGATGTGGGTTTTGATTCGTGGGGCATTGGCACCAGTACTGGGAAAAGAGAGAGCTGTTCCGTTGGGACGGACTACACCTAAACCATGCTGGGACCAGAGTTCGAGCGAATCGAATAACTAGGGAGGTAGATAGAGCTTTAAACTAAATAAGGTGGGGGGAGGGTCCCAGTGGAGACAAATCTAGAATGCTAAAGAGAAAAGACAAAGAAGCGGTGCAGGAAAGTGATTGGGGTAAGGATAACTAGATTGTGTCAGGAAGGGACAAAGCGTACAAACAAAAGAGTGCAATAACAAATAGGGTCCGGGTAAGAAAAAATGGTAATAAGACAAATAGAGCCACAGTAAAAAAAAATGTTAAGATGTCTAAAAATATTAAAAAGACAGATCCAAAGGCACTGTATCTGAATGCACGAAGCATTCGTAATAAGGTAGACGAATTAACAGCTCAAATAGATGTAAACGGATACAGTATAATTGCGATTACAGAGACATGGCTGCAGGGTGACCAAGGCTGGGAGCTGAATATCCAAGGGTATTCGATATTTAGGAAGGACAGGCAAAAAGGAAAAGGAGGTGGGGTGACGTGGTTAGTGAAGGATGAAATCAGAGCAATTGTGAGAATGGATACTGGCTCAGAAAATCAAGATGTAGAATTAGTCTGGGTGGAGTTAAGAAGCACCAAGGGGCTGAAAACACTGATAGGAGTTGTCTATAGGCCTCCAAGCAGTAGTGGTAATGTAGGGGATGGGATCAAACAGGAAATTAGAGATGCATGTAACAAGGGTACGACAGTAATCATGGGTGACTTTAATCTACATATAGACAGGCCAAACCAAATTAGCAATAATACTGTGGAGGATGAATTCCTGTCGTGTGTACGAGATTTTTTTAGACCAGTACGTTGAGGAGCCGATCAGGGAACAGGCTATCCGAGATTGGGTATTGTGCAATGAGAAGTGGTTAATTAATAATCTTGTTGTGCGGGGTCCTTTAGGGAGGAGTGACCAAAACATGATAGAATTCTTCATTAAGATGGAAAGTGAAGTGGTCCAATCCGAAACTAGGGTCCTAAATCTAAACAAAGGAAACCATTAAGGTATGAGGAATGAGTTGGCTATGATAGATTGGGAAGCTGCATTAAAAGGCATGGTGGATAGGCAATGGCGAACATTTAAGGAACGAATGCATAAATTGCAACAATTATACATTCCTTTCTGGGGCAAAAACACAAGGGAAAACAGCCCAACCATGGCTAACAAAAGAAATTAAGGATAGTATTAGATCCAAAAAGGAGTCATATTAAGTGGCCAGAAAAGGTAGCAAGCCTGAGGATTGGGAGCAGTTTAGAATTCAGCAAAAAAGAACTGAGAGTTTGATTAAGAGGGGAAAAATAGGGTATGAGAGTAAACTTGCAAGGAACATAAAAGTGCACTGTAAAAGCTTCTACAAGTACGTAAAAAGAAAAAGAATAGTGAAGACAAATGTAGGTCCCTTACAGTCAGAAACAGGAGAATTTATAATGGGGAACAAGGAAATGGCAGAGCAATTAAAGAAATACTTTGGTTCTGTCTTCACGGAAGAGAACACAAATAACTTCCCAGAAATGCTAGGGAACCAAGGGACTGGTGAGAAGGAGGAATTAAAGGAAATTAGTATTAGTAAAAAAAATAGTGCTGGAGAAATTAATGAGACTGAAAGCCGTTAAGTCCTCAGGGCCTGATAATCTGCATCCCAGAGTATTAAAAGAGGTAGCCATGGAAATAGTGGATGCATTAGTTGTCATCTTCCAAAATTCTATAGATTCTATAGACAGTTCCTACAGATTGGAGAATGGCAAATGTAACCCCACTATTTAAAAAAGGAGGGAGAGAGAAAACAGGGAACTACAGACCGGTTAGCCTAACATCAGTAGTAGGGAAAATGCTAGAGTCCATTATAAAGGATGTGATAACAGGACACTTAGAAAATATCAATGGGATTAGACAAAGTCAACATGGATTTATGAAAGGGAAATCATGTTTGACAAACCTACTGGAGTTTTTTGAGGATGTAACTGGTAGAATAGATAAGGGGGAACCAGTGGATGTGGTTTATTTGGATTTTCAGAAGGTCTTTGATAATGTCCCACATAAGAGGTTAGTTTGCAAAATTAAAGCACATGGGATTAGGGGGAATATACTGGCATGGATTGAAAATTGGTTAACAGACAGGAAACAGAGAGTAGGAATAAATGGGTCTTTATCGGGATGGCAGGCAGTGACTAGTGGGGTACCGCAGGGATCAGTGCTTGGGCCCCAGCTATTCACAATAAATATCAATGATCTGGATGAGGGAACCAAATGTAATATTTCCAAGTTTACTGATGACACAAAACTAGGTGGGATTGTGAGTTGTGAGGAGGATGCAAAGAGGCTTCAAGGCGATTTAGACAAGTTGAGTGAGTGGGCAAATACATGGCAGTTGCAGTATAATGTGGATAAATGTGAAATTATCCACTTCGGAAGGAAAAACAGAAAGGCAGAGTATTATTTAAATGGTGATAGATTGGGAAATGTTGATGTACAAAAGGACCTGGGTGTCCTTGTACATCAGTCTCTGAAAGCAAACATGCAGGTGCAGCAAGCAGTTAGGAAGGCAAATGGTATGTTGGCCTTCATTGCAAGAGGATTTGAGTACAGGATCAAGGATGTCTTACTGCAGTTATACAGGGCCTTGGGAAGACCACACCTGGATATTGTGTGCAGTTTTGGTCTCCTTACCTAAGAAAGGATATACTTGCCATAGAGGGAGTGCAGCAAAAGATCACCAGACTGATTCCTGGGATGGCAGGACTGTCGTATGAGGAGAGATTGGGTCGACTCGGCCTGTATTTACTCGAGTTTAGAAGAATGAGAGGGGATCTCATTGAAACATATAAAATTCTGACAGGGCTAGACAGACTGGATGCAGGGAGGATGTTTCTCCTGACTGTGGGGTCCAGAACGAGGGGTCACAGTCTCAGGATATGGGGTGGGACATTTAAGACTGAGATGAGGAGAAATTTCTTCACTCAGAGGGTAGTGAACCTATGGAATTCTCTACCACAGAAGGCTGTGGAGGCCAAGTCACTGAATATATTTAAGCAGCTAGATAGATTTCTAGACACAAAAGACATCAAGGGTATATGGTATTGAGATAGAGGATCAGCCATGATCATATTGAATGGCGGAGCAGGCTCAAAGGGCCGAATGGCCTACTCCTGCTCCTATTTTCTATGTTTCTATGAATGCATTCGAGACAGTTTTCTGGAACAATATGTCATGGAACTAACTAGGGAACAGGCTATTTTAGACCTAGTATTGTGTAATGAGACAGGATTAATTAATAATCTTATAATAATGGATCCTGTGGGGAAGAGTGATCATAATATGATAGAATTTCATTGAGTTTGAGAGTGATGTAGTCCGAAACTAGGTTCTTAAATTTAAACAAGGCCAATTATGTAGGTATGAGGGGCAAGTTGGCTTACACAGATTGGGAAATTAGATTAAAAGATATGATGGTAGATAAGCAATGGCAAACATTTAAAGAAATAATTCATAATTCCTAATGAATATACATACCTTTTGTGGAATAAAAACTCCACAGGATAAGTGATCCAACAGTGGTTAGCTAGAGAAATTAAGGATAGTATTAGATTAAAAGAAAAAGTTTACAATGTTGCCAAAAAGAGTATTAAGCCTGAATATTGGGACGGTTTTGAAATCAGGAAAGGATAACCAAAAAAAATGAAAAAGAGGGAGAATGTTCAATATGAGAACCTGATAAGAAAATTACAGAGACATGAAACAAATATTTTGTATCTGCCTTCACGGTAGAGGACACAAAAAACATACCAGAAATAATGGGGAGCCAAGGGTTTAGTGGGAGGGAGGAACTTAAAGTAATTAAGATTAAGTATTAAAGTAATAAAGAAAAGGTATTAGAAAAATTAATGGGACTAAAAGCCAACAAATCCCCTGGACCTGATGGCCTACATCCTAGGGTTTTAAATAGGTGGCTGCAGAGATAGTGGATGCATTGGTTTTGATCTTCCAGAATTCCCTAGATTCTAGAATGGCCCCCGTGGATTGGAAGGTAGCAAATGTAACCCCGTTATGCAAGAAAAGAGGGAGAGAGAAAATAGGGAACTATAGGCCAGTTAGCCTGACATCAGTCGTAGGGAAAATGCTAGAATCTATTATTAAGGAAGTGGTAACAGGGCACTTAGAAAATCATAATATGATTAGGCAGAGTCAACACAGTTTTATGAACGGGAAGTCATGTTTGACAGATCTGTTAGAGTTTTTTGAGGGTGTAACTAGCAGGGTACATAAGAGAGAACCAGTGGATGTAGTATATTTGGATTTTCAAAAGGCATTCAGGACATTGCTGCAGGAGTTCCTCAGGGCAGTGTCCTTGGCCCAACCATCTTTAGCTGCTTCCATCATAAGGTCAGAAATGGGGATGTTCGCTGATGATTGCACAGTGTTCCGTTCCATTCCCAACCCCTCAGATAATGAAGCAGTCCGTGCCTGCATGCAGCAAGACCTGGATAGCAAGTAACATTCGCGCCAGACAAGTGCCAGGCAATGAACATCTACAACAAGAGAGAGTCTAATCGCTTCCCCTTGATATTCAACGGCATTACCATCGCCGATTCCCCCATCATCAATATCCTGGGGGTCACCATTGACCCGAAACTTAACTGCACCAGTCACATAAATACTGTGGCTACAAGAGCAGGTCAGAGACTGGGTATTCTGTGGTGAGTGACTCACCTCCTGACTCCCCAAAGCCTTTCCACCATCTACAAGGCACAAGTCAGGAGTGTGATGGAATACTCTCCACTTGCCTGGATGAGTGCAGCTCCAATAACACTCAAGAAGCTCGACACCATCCAGGACAAAGCAGCCTGCTTGATTGGTACCCCATCCACCACCCTAAACATTCACACCCTTCACCATCAGCGCACCGTGGCTGCAGTGTGTACCATCCACAGGATGCACTGGAGCAACTCGCCAAGGCTTATTCAACAGCACCTCCCAAACCCACGACCTCTACCACCTAGAAGGATAAGGGCAGCAGGCACATGGGAAGAACACCACCAGCACGTTCCCCTCCAAGTCACACACCATCCCGACTTGAAAATATATCGCCGTTCCTTCATCGTCGCTGGATCAAAATCCTGGAACTCCCTACCTAACAGCACTGTGGGAGAACCTTCACCACACGAACTGCAGCGGTTCAAGAAGGCGGCTCACCACCACCTTCTCAAGGGCAATTAGGGATGGGCAATAAATGCTGGTCTTGCCAGCGATGCCCACATCCCATGAACGAATAAAAAAAAAGATGCCACACAAGAGGTTGTTACACAAGATTCGGGAACATGGGATTGGGGCTAATATAGTAGCATAGATAGAGGATTGTTAACGTACAGAAAACAGAGAGTAGGGATAAACAGGTCATTTTCGGGTTGGCAGGTTGTAACTAGTGGATGCCGCAGGGATCGGTGCTTGGGCCTCAGCTATTTACAATTTATATTAATGACTTAGATGAGGAGACTGAGTGTAATGTATCCAAGTTTACTGATGATACAAAACTAGGTGGGAAGTAAGCTGTGAGGAGGACACAAAGAGTCTGCAAAGGGATATAGATGGGTTAAGTGAGTGGGCAAGAAGTTGGCAGATGGAGTTTAATGTGGAGAAATGTGACGTTATTCACTTTGGTCGGAAGAATAGAAAAACAGAATATTTTTTAAATGGTGAGAAACTATTAAATGTTGGTGTTCAGAGGAATTTGACATGCAACACAAAAAGTTAATATGCAGGTACTGCAAGCAATTAGGAAGGCAAATGGTATGTTGGCCTTTATTTCAAGGGGATTGGAGTATAAGAGTAAGGAAGTCTTGCTGCAATTGTACAGGGTTTTGGTGAGACCACACCTGCAGTACTGTTTACAGTTTTGTTCTCCTTATCTAAGGAAGGATATACTTGCCTTAGAGGGGGTGCAATAAAGGTTCATTGGATTGATTCCTGGGATGAGAGGGTTGTCCTATAAGGAGAGATTGAGTATGATGGGCCTATACTCTCTGGAGTTTAGAAGAATGAGAGGTGATCTCATTGAAATATATAAGATTCTGAGGGGGCTTGATGGGGTAGATGCTGAGAGGATGTTTCCCCAGGCTGGAGAGTCTAGAACCAGGGGGCATAGTCTCAGGATAAGGGGTCGGACATTTCGGACTAAGATGAGGAGGAATTTCTTCACTCAGAGGGTCGTGAATATTTGGAACTCTCTACCCCAGAGTGCTGCGGCTGCTCAGTCGTTGAGTATATTCAAGACTGAGATCGCTAGATTTTTGCACTCTGGGGGAATCAAGGGGTACGGGGATCAGACGGGAAAGTGGAGTTGAGGTAGAAGATCAGCCATGATCTGATTGAATGGCGGAGCAGGCTCGAGGGGCCGTATAGCCTGCTCTGCTCCTATTTTTTTATGTTCTTATGTTAAGTCGCGCTGTGCCAGAATAACAGGCACTTCTGCAGCAATATTCTGCTACTGTGGCCAGATTAGGGAGGGATTGAGGGTAGACCTCAGTGGATCAGCTTCTGACGTGCAGGGTTAAAATTAACTCTTTGGATTCAAGTTAAACCTTGGGAAGTTAGAAATATGATAGGATATCTAACAGGACTCGTTTACATAGGGTAGTAGAGACCAATGATGTGTTCTTCATCACCTCAGCACTACTTTAGATGCCCTTGTGGAGTACTGAGGTCAACAAATGGCCCGATCCACACATGTTGTGCACAAGGCTCATTATGGCCCCAGAAATATTTAAATTAGGGCAGAGAATCATAATGCGTCTGGAGCACCTGAACTTTTCTCCAGATGTTCAGAGTGCATTTTATACGAGCACTGCAGGGGAGGTCCCTTCCCTCATGTTGGGACATTACTTTTAGTAAATGTGGCAAAAGTGCTACCAACTGAGACGACCTGAATAAGGATCAAATGCACAAAGAGGAGAGAATACTCGTCCTCCTGCATTCCCTCTATTGCCTTCATGCTCAGCATCTCCAGAACCCTCTTCTGATAAGGATTCAAGACTCACAGCTCTGTTGAAACCCCTCGTGTCTGCATTCACTGGTGCCTGCTATGTGCTGCCTTCTCCTGCATGTAAATAGAACAGGCGCATACGTTGGAATCAGGAATCTGAGTGGAGATGCATGTGAACCAAATGCCCAGAGCAGCTGTAAAACTTTTGTGAATGTGTGAACATGCATCTTGCAAGAATATGATATGCTTAGTGTTTGTTGTTTGCCACATTTAATGGGTCACAGGGCAAACACTTTGTCCCACCAACAATACAGAGTGCCCTGGGTGTACAGTGTTTCCAAATTCTGCTGTTGGCTTATCAGGCTAGTAAACATTTTACACTAATGGGCTAAATGAGTGAATTAGCTGAGCTATGCTGTGTACTCTGTGAATGAAATAAATCATTCTCGGACCAGGCCCAACCATGTCCAGAGATTCTGACACGAGTATGTGTTCATATATTCATAGTCTACGTGATCACCCTGTGTGAGGAGGACATGAGGTGCTGGGAGCACATTGTCTCCAAATTCCAGTGTTGTGCATTAATATTGATGTATATGAGAAATTGTGCATTAATACCGATGTGGATAAGCGTCATGCATTAAACTGATCAGGGCATCGTGCACTAATAGTGATATTTATGGAAGCATCGTGCATTAATACTGATGTATATGGGAAATTATGCATCAATACTGATGCATATTGGTGTCATACATTAATACTGTTGTATATTAGGGCATCATGTATTAATATCAATGTATATGGAACATCATGCATTAATATTGATATATATGGAACATCATGCATTAATATCAATGTATATGGAACATCATGCATTAATATTGATGTATATGGAACATCATGTATTAATATCAATGTATATGGAACATCATGCATTAATATCAATGTATATGGAACATCATGCATTAATATCAATGTATATGGATCATCATGCATTAATATTGATGTATATGGAACATCATGCATTAATATTGATATATATGGAACATCATGTATTAATATCAATGTATATGGAACATCATGCATTAATATTGATATATATGGAACATCATGCATTAATATCAATGTATATGGAACATCATGCATTAATATTGATGTATATGGAACATCATGCATTAATATTGATATATATGGAACATCATGTATTAATATCAATGTATATGGAACATCATGCATTAATATCAATGTATATGGAACATCATGCTTTAATATTGATGTATATGGAACATCATGCATTAATACTGGTGTGGGGGGCATCACATGTACATTTTGGCTGCTGCTCCAGATTTGAGCATATTATTTCTATCTCCTTTTTTCTTTCTCTCTTGGCTCCTCTTGACTATTCACCTTCCCATTACCTAGTCATGCCATCTTTCATTTCTCCCCTATTGGGTACTTTATTCCCCAATCCCTACCCCATTTCATCACTACTCTTCTGTCTCCCTATTTCTGCTGCCCATTCCAGGCTTCAATACCCCACGGATAAGCCCACAGCCACCCTCTGTGCCTCTCTTGGCATTCTCTGAAGAGCCAATTGAGGTCAAACTACTGCAGCTTCCTTAGGAGCAGCAATCCCAACTGCCCCATCTTTCTCTCTCATTGACCTTCCCACTCAGCGCGCCAGTGGAGGATAACCTCATTCGCCCCACCCACTCCTGCCACCTTGGACTCTTCCATTGGACCAACAATCACCATGCCCCATTCTGTTCCGAATGCCCATTCGATCGCGAACAAGGCCCTTGCCATCCATGATCTAGTTCTGAATGATTGCATTGACATCCTGACTGCAACTTGGCTCATGGGTGGCGATACCATGCCCTTTACTGAAGTCTTCCTGCCTGGCTATTCTTTCCACCACCTGCCCCGCCCAAACTACTGCCGTGGTGGTGTGGCCCTTATCACCAAATCACACCTTGGTTTCTGTCCCTTACTCCTTTGGTACTTTCTCCTCAATCAAGCACCTCACCTTGTTCCACTCTTCTCACCTCTGCTTTAAAATTCTCATTGTCTACCACCCTCCATTAGCCCAACACTCCATTTCTCATTGAGATATCCTCCCTCCTTTCTTCCATCAGCCTCAGCACTGAGTTACTCCTCACCCTCAGTGATTTCAATCCTTATCTCATCTCTCCTTGCCTTTCCTCCTCAGAATTCATTGAGCTCCTGTCCTCCTTAAACCCATCCCTCTATTTAAGCTCCCCTACCCATATTCACGACCAGCTCCTTCCCAGCCACTGTTTTAGGCCGAACATGAATGTTCACAACCTCAGTGTTCTATTTCACTGTGAGGTGAGTTTCCGACCCTATATTCTCTTCACCACAAAGACTTCCTACTTCCATCTCCATAACATCGCTCACCTCCGCCTCTCCTCATCCCTTCTGCAGCCTCATCGATGCCTTTATCACACCCAGACTCAACTATTCCATTGTTCTGGCCAGCCTCCCATTCTCCACCCTCTGTAAACTTCAGCTCATTCAAAACCTTGCTGCCTGTATCCTTTCCCGCACTAAATCCTGCTCATCATCCCAGTCCTCACTGACCTACACTGGCACTCGGGCCCCCAATGCCTCCAACTTAAATTCTCATTCTTGTGTTTAATCCCCATTATAGTCTCACCCTTCTCTATTGCTGTAACCTTCTCCAGTTCTACAACATCCTCCCGCCCCAGAATCCCTTTCTCTGACCTTTTGTACATCCCCCACTCCCTTTGCCCCATCATTGGCAGCCTTGCTTACGCCTCATGGTCTAGAATTCTATCCCTAAATGCCTCCGCCTTTCCACCTCTCTCTCCTCCTTTAAGACCCCCCTTAAAACCCATCTCTTTGACTAAGCTTTTGGTCCCCCCCTCCTAATATCTCCTTCTTGTGTTAGGCCTCCATTGTTGTCTGATTATGCCTCTGTGAAGGGCCTTGGGACATTTTACTACATTAAAGGCACTCTATAAATGCAATTTATTGTTGTTCTTATTATTATGTGTTAATACGGATGGATACAGGGCATGGTGCACTCAGTAGCCTGTGCTGCCAATTGCCAATATTGGTACCAAGAATTCAATACAGTTCCCTACAATGTTTCAGTGACATGAGCAGAAACACAATGCAACATGGGCCAGATTGAAACAATATTCAACCTGAAACTGGTGACCAACCTGCATTGATCAATTAAACCTAAACCTTGTGCTTTCTTTTTCCATTAAAGAGGCTGAATTAACACTCCTTGAGGCCATATTTTGTGTTTTCCGTGGAATTATCTGGAATGCTTTAAACAGACAGGTATGGAGTCAGATTCCTTTGCCATCGTTTAATCCGTGATACAATAATAAAATTCAAAATTCGGAATGAAGCAAAAATGATAAAACTCCAATGGGCCTCAGCACTCATGGGTCAAGGAGGGGAGACATTAGCCAGGCCTCCAACTCCCGAGCACAATCCAGTGACCCCCTGCTGGATGTGGATGTTGGGGGTCAGGATCGGGCCCCACTACAATCCATTCCATGGTTGACTACTCCGCTGGTACCCACTGTCCAGGCTTCCACATGAAGCATGATCACTTGTACCAGGTAGCTGATGGCACTCATGGAGACATACCCCTAAATGAGGTAACGACTTCGGGAGAGGAGACGAGGGCATTGGAGTAAAGGAATCCGAATTGGCAGGTCCCATCCCACAATGTGAAATACAAAAGATAAAATTAGAATTAGTTTGCAGTTTGGGCTGAGCCTGTTGTGTAGGATGTGAACTGGAAAGTGACAGGTATTCAGCTCTGATTGGGGGGCGGGGAGCTTTTGTTTTCTTTACTTATTCAAAACAGATTGTGCCTCCACATGCTTTAACTCAGCTTCCCCGGCATAACAAAGACTTCTATTGTGCAGAATTTCATACATCACTGCCACCGAGAAGGTTAAAGCGATGACTACTTTGCTCAAAGGAGCTCAGAAGTTTGTGTTATCTGCATGGGTTATCTCAGCATTGCACAGCCCTGTGCCTCCCTGCTGTGCACTTGATTGTCCTTGCTGCTTTTAGACAAATCTCAAACCTACTCATGGAAATCCACCAGTGGAAACACACCACAAACTAAGTCAAGATTCGACCACGTAACCGTTTCCGCACTGGTTAGCACAGCACTGCCGGCTTGCTCTAAATAATATAATGTTCTGTTGAGGAGCAATGCCAATTAATTTGTTGAATGAAAGCACTCTTGTCTGATGAAGAAGAGAGCTTTTGCATTTCTTGACATATCCCCTCACTTTGCCATGCATTGGTATTAAATACTGCCAGTCACATTGCAATACTGTATGTTTCTGTGTGTTAAACAACAACAACTTGCATTTATATAGTGCATAGAACTGATTAAAATGTCCCATGAAGTATGTCCATGGGTTACAGTGTGTCCATGGGTTACATTGTGTCCATGGGTTACAGAGTATCTATGGGTTACAGAGTATCTATGGGTTACAGAGTGTCTATGGGTTACAGAGTATCTATGGGTTACATTGTGTCTATGGGTTACAGAGTGTCTATGGGTTACAGTGTGTCCATGGGTTACATTGTGTCCATGGGTTACAGAGTATCTATGGGTTACAGAGTATCTATGGGTTACAGAGTATCTATGGGTTACAGAGTGTCTATGGGTTACAGAGTATCTATGGGTTACATTGTGTCTATGGGTTACAGAGTGTCTATGGGTTACAGTGTGTCTATGGGTTACAGAGTGTCTATGGGTTACATTGTGTCTATGGGTTACAGAGTGTCTATGGGTTACAGAGTATCTATGGGTTACATTGTGTCTATGGGTTACAGAGTGTCTATGGGTTACAGTGTGTCTATGGGTTACAGAGTGTCTATGGGTTACATTGTGTCTATGGGTTACAGAGTGTCTATGGGTTACAGAGTGTCCATGGGTTACAGAGTGTCCATGGGTTACAGAGTGTCTATGGGTTACAGAGTGTCTATGGGTTACATTGTGTCTATGGGTTACAGAGTGTCTATGGGTTACAGAGTGTCTATGGGTTACAGAGTGTCTATGGGTTACAGAGTGTCTATGGGTTACAGAGTGTCTATGGGTTACAGAGTGTCTATGGGTTACAGAGTATCTATGGGTTACAGTGTGTCTATGGGTTACAGAGTATCTATGGGTTACAGTGTGTCTATGGGTTACAGAGTGTCTATGGGTTACAGAGTGTCTATGGGTTACAGTGTGTCTATGGGTTACAGAGTGTCTATGGGTTACAGAGTATCTATGGGTTACAGTGTGTCTTATGGGTTACAGTGTGTCTATGGGTTACAGAGTGTCTATGGGTTACAGAGTGTCTATGGGTTACAGTGTGTCTATGGGTTACAGTGTGTCTATGGGTTACAGAGTGTCCATGGGTTACAGAGTGTCCATGGGTTACATAAGAAGGGGCATGCTTGAAGGATGAGGACCCCTAGGCTGGGCGTCCCCATGTCTCTGACCTGGTAGAGCATTGGTGGAACAGTATGTCAGGTTGGAGAAGGTGTAGCAGTAGGTCCAACAGGCAAACTTGGGGCCTTCCTGGAGCTCCAGGCCTCACTTGGAACTTGGATCCCCAAAGGATTTAAACATTTTAACCAAATTTATCGGCCCCCATTTTAAGGGAGGTCAAAGAGTCCAGATAAGGCCTCTTTCTGGTTCACCCAGACCTGTACCCTTCCATCGCCAAACCTGGAACACCAGGCTACAATTTCCAGCTTCTTCCCTATGGCGGGCCCACAAGAATCCCCTAGTGACCTCTCCATGACCCCTCTAACTTTGGCAGGGTCAACACCAGAGGTCCCCAGTGGATGCATCCCAGTATTTACGGCAAGATGTTGGGCCTGTGGTTGTTCAGGCCCAGGGTGTAGGCCTTGGTGAGAAATGCTCATATTATTGGGGGAGAAGAAAGAGGGTTGTGGACATGATTGAAGATGAGGGCAAGTGTCTTGAACCCACTTTACTGGAGTACAGGGAGCCAATGGAAGTTGGTGAAGATGGGTCTGATTAATATCCAGAATTTGTGCATCAGAGGAAAATCAAGAAGTAGCCGTCAGATGACATAAAGCTTGGGTTTTACAGTTTACAGATTGTAGAAGGAAGGAAACACGGCAGCCAATTTGTGCACAGCAAGGCCCCACAAACAGCAATGAAATAATGACCAAATAATTGGTTTTAGTGATGTTGGTTGAGGGATAAATATTGGCCAGAACACAAAGAAAAATTGAGGGAAGTTATGAAGTCTTGGGAAAGAATGAGATAGAGTTGAAGGCTGTGCAATGAATCTCGATAGTCACTTTTAAGTTGCTACACAACTTTCAAGTGCTTATTGATACAACCGCTGGGAGATGGAGCAGCAGCAGGTGGTATTCTGCATCCATGTACCATTGACGGAGGAGTTAATGAGGGAGCGGGTCTCCATTGAGTGATGCAGAAACCTCCTCCTCCGCACATTATTCCAGCTCGATGGATTTTGATAGTTTTTCTGTCTTGGTGAAGCCCAGTGGAGAATGCTCCAGATCTTATTGATGATCTGTGTAATGAGGCCTGACTCCTGTTTCTTTTTCTATTTTCTATCCCATTGATCATGTAGAGTAGAAATTGGCCCTCAGCTTCACTACATTTACTGTGGGTTTGCTCCTGCTGTGTTTGATTCCAACAGTTAGCTCTAATTATTGGCCCAAACCTTTCATGTGGCTTCTTTCCCCATTCCCCTTCCCTCCTGGGCCTACCCCATGGGTCTCTGCTCCCCCTGCCCCTGAGCGTCAACATCTCCTACAGCAGAAAGAAGTACAATGTCACACGGAGCCTTCACTGAGGGAATGGGGAACCTTATCACCTGATTACTTGCAGCCAGTTTTCCTTCAGTGCTTTCTGGTTGAAGTCAGGTCCTTTCACTAAAATAGAAAGTAATAATGAAACTTCACCTTGATTCCAGGATCAAAATCCCAATAAGAATAGAGAAATAGGTGTTCGTCGCTCCTTGCCGTGGTTTAGGCAGCAATGAACAGGTTTCATCACGGCCGGCGCTGAGTTCATATGGTGCTAATTGGCCTCAGTGCCGCTCTTTAAAGCAAAGGGAAATCAGCCAGGGTTCCTTCTCCGAACCACGATCCAGAAATCCCTTCTGGATAGTGCACCTGTGTGTGGGTGAGGGCAGAATTGGGCTCTGCTGTGATGCCCTCCTATATTCCCCTAAAGGGGAATAGCCTGCCGACACTCACTGTCATGGCCCACATGTGAAAGCTGAGTGAGGTATTGCGAGGCATCTGATGCCTATGGCACTGTAGCTCAGCAAGGAGTCAGTACGGGGAGGAGAGGAGGAGATGAGAGGGAAGGAGGAGGATGTAGGAGAGGAGGAGTGGAAAAAGGGGAGGGGTGAAGGGGAGGCGAAGAGAGCAGGAGGGGAAGAGAGGAAGGGTGTAGGGGAGAGGAGGAGAAAAGGTGATAGGAGGCAGGGAGACTAGGAGAGGAGGTGGAGGGGGGTAGGGAAAGGGAGGAAGAGAGAAAGTGATGGGAAGAGGAGGGTAGGGAAGGAGTAGGGGAGGAATGGTGGAGGGGAGCAGGAAATTGGTGGGGAAAGAATGATGAAGAAAGGTGAAGTTCTACTCAGTGGCATTGTGGGCCATTGCTCCCTCTGTCTGTCCCAGCCTGTCACTCAGTTTGTGCCTCCAACACTTTCAGTGGATACAGCTGCTCTGAGTGCTTGAACTATCGCATGTGTAAGTTTTACTCATTACCGTTAAGAGTGCTTTCACTGACCTTTTACCCACATACTTCAAATTGTTCTTGGGAATAGAATAGAAAGATCCCGTGGCACAGTAACTGGTCAACCAATCGAGTGTTAGCTTGTCCTCCATTTGGTGACATTATTGTTCCTGAATCAGAAGATTGTGGGCTTAAGCCCCATTCCCGGACCTGGGCACATAATTGATACCCGGGCTTAAAGAGTTAAATTATGAGGCTAGGTTGCATAAACTTACTTTGTATTCCCTTGAATTTAGAAGGTTGAAGGGTGATCTAATGAAGGTATTTGAAGTGATTAAGGGATTCGATCGGGTAGGTACAGAGAAACTATTTCCTCTGGCAGTACAGTTCTGTCCTCTGGCTGCTCTGTTTACTTACAAAAAGACACCGACTACACTTCAAAATAGTCCATTGTGCAGCGCTTTAGGACATCCCGAGGATGTGAAAGGCACTATATAAATGCAGGCTCATTTGCTCTGTGTGTGGGTTTGCAGTGTATTAGGGTCACTGGTTTTCTAGCTCTTCGACTGAGCTTCCTCTGACTAGAATTTTAATTTTGATGAGCATCCAACGAAATAAGTGTATAATCGTTGAACCAAGGCTTTACTTGACTTCTTTACCTGAGACTTTATTATCTTTATTCATCTCCTAAAAAGCTGATGAGGCTGGGGGTCAATTGAAAATTTCAAAACTGATATTGATCGATTTTTGTTAGGCAAGGGTATTAAAGGTTATGGAACTAAAGTGGGAAGATGGAGTTAAGATACAGATCAGCCATGATGTAAATGGCAGAAGAGGCTCAATGGACTGAATGGCCTACTCCTGTTCCTATATTCCTATGTTCCTTGTTCCTCTGTAAGGTAGAGCAGCAGCCAGTGGGCAAGAAGCTTTAGCACCTTTTCATTTATAATGTGGGGTTAAAAACACATTTGAAGGAAAGGCTTAACTGTGTCCCTTTTAAAGATTTCATTTGAAAACTGCAAACACAGTAATGTAAACAGAATTGTTTTAAACTGTGTTCTTGCAAATCCTGTCGTTTTCCCTACAATGATGTTGATAACATTGGAAAAGCTTTCAAGCCAGCAGACACAAGCATTTCATCACAGCAGTGGTGATGGAAGGGAAGGCAGTTGCTATGAGAAGGCATGGGCCTCTCATCCTGATCTGGTAATCTGGGATTCAGAAAATATCAGAGTGTTGCATCCAGCGTATGATATACTATAAAAAGCAAATGGTATAAGGAACGGACTTAAAACCATTGAAGCAACGAGAAATGGAGAAAAATGGTTATAAATGGTCTTTGTATAGAGAAATAAGGTCCACATAGTTCGATCTCTGCATGGAAGGCCACACCATCCCGACTTGGAAATATATCGCCGTTCCTTCATTGTCGCTGGGTCAAAATCCTGGAACTCCCTTCCTAACAGCACTGTGGGAGAACCGTCACCACACGGACTGCAGCGGTTCAAGAAGGCGGCTCACCACCACCTTCTCGAGGGCAATTAGGGATGGGCAATAAATGCCGGCCTCGCCAGCGACGCCCACATCCCGTGAACGAATAAAAAAAACCACAGAGATAATAAAGAGGCCTTTTATATTCCATGGTTGAGATCATTGCACATGGTGTTAAAACACATCAGAGACTTAGTCCTAGTAACAAATAGAGCAATTTGACAAAAAGAATAACACTTTCTCCCAATCCTATGTCTCATTGGTCCAAAACAATATAAAAAGAAGACTTTGTGATGAAATCTCTCACACTGCAGTCGAAGAACTTACAGGAAGGTGCAACAACAGGAAAAGGAGAAGAGCCTTGAGTGCCGAGGAGCTGATCATCCTTCAGGCCTTGATGAAAAATCCTTGGTTATATATATATATATATATATATATATAGATTTGCCTGATATGTGTATGAATTGTTAAGTCATTAAATAATAATGTTGCAAGTCACTAAGTGTATAATGGGTAGAGGCGGGTCATATGTATGGTTTGATTTGGCTTCATGAATGCTGGTATGAATTATAATATCATTAAATAATTACTTTTGATTAAAGAAACTACCATGAACGGGACTTTCTTTGCCTGACTATTCGACCAGGTTCAAGAATCACAGGAAATCAGGTTTTCCTATCGAAATGGCACCCCAGCTGGGCCCTGACATAGTCATACAAAGAAAGTAAAATATTGTTTCCTAACAGAAACAGGGTTTCTAACCTGGTGTTGTAAGATTCTTTACATTTGTCAACCCCAGTCCATCACCGGCATCTCCACATCATCACTTATAGTAGAGTGAGGTCGGACTTAAAAGAAAAAAGAGGTAAGCAATGGAAAGCAGTGTGGTTGCTGGCCTCTACAATAAGTTGTACTCAGTTGAGGGAGAGTAATGAGAAACTAGAAATGGGGAAGTCAGAAGTACAGGTTTTAGCAGTTTTAGAAGTCACCCTGAAAGAGGTGAGAGATCGATGGGAGAGAAGAAAAGATGAAATATTCCAGTGTGGTAGGAGAAGCCACGGTCTGGAAAGTGATGTAGAATGTTGTCAGGCAAAAGTAGTTGAGGAAAGAAGGTATAGAAGAAAAATTGATGATATAAATTGAAAAATCCAGACCAGGTGTTTGTGTTCTTGGTTAAAGCAACAGAATAATGATTTGTGAGCCATTGTAAGGGTACTGGGTGCAATGGTCCAGAAGGATGAAAAGAGAGACTCAGTGTCCCATGTTGAATGTCAGAAAGAGCAACAACGGCACCAAGAACAGTTGAGAGTTAAGAGAGATATAATTTGAACAATGACCCAAGCAGGTGGTGATGGAGACGAGGTAGACAGGGAAGGGTTGGCAGAGGAGGCTGCGAACTTTCACTCCCCAGTCAACACAATGACACAAGGAGCTGAGAATAAAGTAGATTGTGAAGGTTATGAGGCAGGAGAAATGGAAGTCGCAGAAGCCAAAGACGCATTTAAGCAAACCCAAAGTTTTACAGGATATGAAACCAGAAGGGAAAGTTTCAATCATAGAGGTTCTAGAAAGTGAACCGAGAAAGAGACTCGAACTCTCCACTGGTTCCCCAGTTACCCCCTTTTCCATTCTCGAAACACCGTCCTTCCAGCAACGGAGGAGAGGGAGAAAACCTTTAAACAGGAGAGCCAATATAAGCCTGATAGAAAGATCTTCCCACATGAGATTTTAAATCGGTTCAGAATTGAATTAAGTAGGAAAAATCAGAGATTGAAAATGGAGTTCAGAGATAAAGTATAAATGATTTAAAGCAGGAGAAAGGGGAAAGGGAAGATGCCATCTTTCTTCTTCTGTTGCAAGCTACAGAATATGTTCTTTTGTTTTCGGTGTACTGTCTCTTTAAAAGCCTGTGTGGATGTTACTGTCTCTTTAAAAGCCTGTGTGGACATTACTGTCTCTTTAAAAGCCTGTGTGGACATTACTGTCTCTTTAAAAGCCTGTGTGGACATTACTGTCTCTTTAAAAGCCTGTGTGGATGTTACTGTCTCTTTAAAAGCCTGTGTGGATGTTACTGTCTCTTTAAAAGCCTGTGTAGATGTTACTGTCTCTTTAAAAGCCTGTGTGGATATTTCAATGGAACTGGTTGTCTCCGTCCAATCTACCTTTTCAAGACAAAAGGTGTTACAAAGATTTTGTTTAACTGTGAAAGCTAACTTTTCCTTTAGTATTCAGTATTTTTTACAGTTTTTTGGAAAGACACGCCTGAAAAAAGAACAAAACGAAAGACGACGTAATTTATTGGGTTTTAGTAAGCACACCCTGTTCTGTATTGTGTTAAGTTTAAGATATTGCTGAATGAAATTGGACTTATTGAGGTTAACTAACCTATTAAATTGTGAAAACCAGACTTTTATTGTGGTCCCGGTGAAATTCTGATTATGGTAATTTGTGTGATAGTCTCTAATTCCAGACATGAGACGATCACATATAAAATGTTGGCATTTTTTAATTTCTTAAATGCTTCATGATTTGAAGTTTAAGTTGTGTTGAATATTGGTGAGCCTGAATTGATGTGTTAAAATATTGAGGCATTTGAAGTGTCTCTGTGTTTAATCATCTTTGTTGTGAAGTGTGATAGCTGTTAGCAAACTGGCATCCTTTGATCTGTGATCAAACCAAAGTTACTGTGGAAAAAAAGTCATGATGTGGAGATGCCGGTGATGGACTGGGGTGGACAAATGTAAGGAATCTTACAACACCAGGTTATAGTCCAACAGTTTTATTTTAAAATCACAAGCTTTCGGAGATTATTCTGAAATTATTTCAGGGATTATTAGAATAATCTCCGAAAGCTTGTGATTTTAAAATAAAATTGTTGGACTATAACCTGGTGTTGTAAGATTCCTTACATTTGGAAAAAAAGTGATTAAAGGATCTCTGCTATCTCCATGATAATGATCTAGAGACACCCTGTAGTTGGATTGTATTTCAGAATTGTTTCATAGAACGTTTAAAGTTTAGTGATGTTACTATTGATTTCTGCTGTTTTAACAGATTTTCAATTCCTAAGGATGGATAAAAATTGGTAAAATGTGTGTGCCTTCATGGCTCATGTTTTGAAAATTGGAAGTCAGAGAAGCTGAAGTTTATTATCCAGAGTTTAATTGTATTAGGATCTTTGTGCAAGTTATCACTTTTTATAAAAGCACAAAGACTTTTTTAGAAAAAGATCAATTTTCACTTCTTTAAAGCACTTTGTTTTAATAACATTACAACCAAAAAAACTGTTATTTTGATTGATTCCTTCTCCCAGCTCCTGAGCTTCCAGCTAGTCAATCTGCTGAGTCACAAATAATTTCATTGCCCCTTAATGAGTTCCAAAAGAGAGAAAGAAACTTTGGGAGATAGACAGAAAAGCTCATCAGTCTCTCCAATGATCTTCTGGACACATTTTTCTAGATTTGTTTTAGATTAAATGGATCATTCTTTAACATAGATCATTTAATGCTATTGCAGCAGTGCTTTAGTCAAGTATATAAGATTTTTGAGTTCCTTAATTTAAGTAGATACTTCCCCATGGTGACAGAAGGAAATATTGGGTATTATTGCTGTGCTCCCTTTGCTGATGATTTCTCCTGGAGTGAGGTGACTAGTTCATTCACAGAAATGTGCATGGAGCCCTCTCTGGACCCAGGATAAAGGGTGACAGAAGGAAATCATGAATTGACAAATTAATCCCTTAGATTCGCAAGAAAAGCCACAATGGATTTTCTATTTTTCTTTCCTTTTAAAAACAGGGAACCATGGATTTACTAATTCAGGGTTGGGCTCCTTTGTGTTAACAATGAAATTGTGATCGAGGCTAGGGAGCCACCCTGTCCAATCCTAATCCAGGACTTTGAAACAGTCGAGTGACTGTTGAATTTCGTGAATGGTTATATAATGATGTAAGATAGTCATTATCCGGACTCAGCAAGGAGTTCTTAATGATATCCATTATGAGTTAGTACTGGTGTTGATATTCCTTTCAGAGCTAACCTTTCTATCAGGGCTATGTCATCAGACCCACAGTAAATTACATAGTGCTATGCTGCAGGAGATAGTACATGACTTTCACCAATGAAATGCGGGTCGGGATTTAGATCAAGCGTGGCCCCCCTAACCTCACACACCA
Organism: Heptranchias perlo; assembly: GCF_035084215.1. Classification (NCBI taxonomy): domain Eukaryota; kingdom Metazoa; phylum Chordata; class Chondrichthyes; order Hexanchiformes; family Hexanchidae; genus Heptranchias; species Heptranchias perlo. The sequence goes on along the minus strand of NC_090350.1, from coordinate 9,617,411 downwards.
GGCCATAAAACACATAAAAGGGGTGTAACCGAGTGGATAGATATCAGGGCTACTGCAGGCACTTCATCAGGGAATGGATTAGATATTGAATCAATGTGGGAACATGATGAATCAATGCGGAAACAACTGAAGGGTATTTTACAAGGCATGAATAAGGGGGATAGAGATCTGATATATGAAACTCAATGGTACAGTATCGATAGCCAAAATAACAAAAGGCATGGAGCAAATAATGGTCGAAGTAAATGACATAATCAATGGAAGTAATCGGGAATATAAGGATCAGAATGTATCTAAAGATCATTACATGTAGCATGTACGGTGGTTTTGTATTAAATCAGAAACAACAAGGATTGAACAATATAGAGAATAACAAGATCCCAAAATGAGTTACTGATAAAACATTTACGGGAGTGACCTATATAAGAGTAGAAGATATGGAACGGTATGACTGGTTTGAAAACCATGTAATACCACAACAGGAGAAATGGTTCTCCCACTGTTGACAGCACTGCCTCAAATACGGGATAATCCAAGGGAAGTATTTAGTGTACAGTCAGTGGGTATGCTTGAGGGAGATACCTTTGAAGAACTTACCACCTTCCTTAAACATCTGGTAAGAGGGCATAAAGAAGAATGGAACAGGATGGACCTGTCCTGTTGTAGACTGGTGTTGGGGACATGGATTTGTCGATGTGACATACTCCAGTGGAATATGTCTACCTATGGGTTTACCATGGGGTGTGAGGACCCTGAATGCCTGGTGAAAGCTATCAATGGGTGGATTAGTACCCATGTGGCCTATCAAACCCAAGGTCAGTATTGTATAACCACCATAGTATCATGGCAGGTACAGCACAGGAGGAGGCCATTCAGCCCATCATGCCTGTGCCGGCTCTTTGAAAGAACTATCCACTTAGCCCCACCAGTGACGTTACATTCAGGCATGGTAATGCTATCTATTCTATCACTTATTCTTCTTTCTTTCTCACCCCCACAGAAACTACTCAGGTTGGGGAATATACTCTCATGCCAATGCGACCACACAATGTAACGGAGAGTCATGTTAATCTCACCCTACAGGAGGCGGCAATACAAGCTGTAGTACCCTTTGGCCACCCTATTCCTCCATTATCATTAAGTCTTAAGTCCATACTGACATGGTCACATGCTTCACTTCACCACCTGGTTAAAATGAAACAAGCTAATGCACTTATAGAACAAAAGGTACAAAAGCTAGGAGACCATGAGTGGTGGGAAACAGTGCGTAATGAGGGACAAAATCTTTGGGTCAACATAAATTGGTTGGTTTTAATATGTACACAATGTATACTAGTGTTTGCTATGATGTGCTTATGTGTAATGCGACATTTAATTAGAAAACATGGAAAAGAAATATTCTTTTTGCATATGTCATGACAAACCCACTCTAAATGGGAATCAATGATAAAAACCTAACAACCAAGGACATGCTCAGGGTATGAAGTGGATCAGTCAGAAGATCAGACAGATCTACTTGAGGTGGGATTGTGGGGTTAAAACCCATTTTTAATTGAACAATGTTACATTTGAAGGAAAAGGTTAACAACAGGAAGATGAGAGGAGCCTCAGGTGCTGAAGACCGAATCACCCTTCAGGCCTTGATGAAAAATCCATGGTTTAAGGTTATATATATATATATTGATTTGCTTGATGTATGTATGAATTGTTAAGTCATTAAATAATAATGTCGCAAATTATTAATTGTATACTGAGTAGAGGAAGGCCAGATGATTTTGCTTCATTAATGCTGATATGAATTATAACATCATTAAATAATTATTTTTGATTAACAAAGCTACAGTGAGTGAGACTTTCTTTGCTTGACTATTCGACCAGGTTCAAGGATCACAGCAAATCTGGTTTTCCTACATAATTAGTTCAGTGCAGATCAAACGTGTGCCCTGCAGGGACCAAGAGCTGAGTGCCTCAACTTTCTCTGAGGCTCATTTTAATTCTGCGGAGGAGTGTCAGACTCACGTAGGAGTGCGGAATTGACCACAGCCATGAATAAAGAAGGAAGTGGGCTCATCCTGGATATTAAAAGAGCACGTTGGCCTTGAACTCAAGGGTGTTGGAATTCAAAAGAGAGGAAGTTATGCTTCAGTTGTACAAAGCCTTGGTCAGACCTCATCTGGAGTATTGCGTTCGGTCTTGGGCACCGCTCCCCAGGAATGATAGGAGTACAGCACGGCTTCACCAGAACAATACCTGGGATTAAAGGGTTAAATTATGAGCCCAGGTTTCATAAACTTGGCTTGTATTCCATTGAGTTTAGAAGGTTGAGGGGTTATCTAATTGAGGTATTTGGAATGATTCAATGAGGGAGAGACAGAGAAATTATTTCCTGTAAAGGGGGGAATCCAGAACCAAAACTAATCTTAAAATTAGAGCCAGGCCATTTAGGGGTGAAATCAGGAAGCACCTTTTCACACAAAGGGGAGTGGAAATTGGAACTCTCTCCCCCAAAATATTGTGGATGTTGAGTCAATTGAAACTTTCAAGACTGAGATCGATAGATTTTTGTTAGGTAATGGTACCATGGGATAAGGGATAAAGGTTGGTAAATGGAGTTGAGATCTATTTTGAGCTCCTCATTGAAAGAAGGAACAGGTTCAAAGGGCTGAATGGCATACTCCTGTTCATATGTTCCACAGTGGAAACCCCATAACAGGAAAAGCAATTTTTGAGGATTTCCTGATGAACGGAACATCAACTATTAAAACTGGCAGCTTGGGATGAGTATTGGTGAGTGCTGACATTAATTGTAGCCACCAAAAGTTGTGATTTTTCATCGCTGTGATCTTCTCCTTCAGTGAAATGGAATAACCCCTGGGAATATCTTCATACTGCTGAACCTTGGCTGGGATTGCAGTCATACCCCAAGCAGGAATCTGGGCATTCCTGGAGTTTGCTCTGGAGGGAGCTGGTAACGGGGCAGCACCATGATGCCAACCAATAGGTGGAGGAATGGGGGAACCACCTGTAAGTATGGAGAATGATGGTGTGGGAATTGGGGGGAGGATGCTGGTTAGACTGTGAGTACTGAAAACCATCACCAAGTGTAAAGGGATAACAGTATCATCCAACAAGTCCTGAAGCTGCAAAACAAATCATAAATAATGCTATCCTGGCCGGCCTCCCACCTTGCATCCTTCGTAAACTCATCCAAAACTCTGCTGCCTGTATCCTAACTCGCACCAAGTCCCGTTCACCCATCACCCCTGTGCTCTCTGACCTACATTGGCTCCCGGTCTGGCAACACCTCGAATCTAAAATTCTCATCCTTGTTTTCACATCCCTGCATGGCCTCGTCCCTCCCTAACTCTCTTACCTCCTCTAGCCCTACAACCCTCCAAGTTTTCTCCACTTCTCCAATTCTTGTGCAACCCGATTTTAATTGCTCCACCATTGGCAGCTGTGTTTTCAGCTGCCTAGGCCCTAAGCTCTGGAATTCCCTCGTTAAACCTCTTTGCCTCTCTACCTCTCTCTCCTCCTTTAAGATGTGTAGGGGGTGGTGGTGTGTGTCAGCTTCGCCTCTGACTTCTGAGCGGTTCGAAATGCTCCCACTCCCTGGGTTCTAGACCTTGGACTTATTTGGGGGTTGTGACAAAGTGCAGCAGACAACTGGTTTTGGTGCAAGAAACTTTGACCCTTATTCAAGAGAGAAAATACAACACAACAATCTTAACACTCTAATAAAATGGGGAACACTTCGGTACACACGAGGGAAATTACAGTAGAAAGATACCTCACCCCTCCCAATCCCACTGTACTAGCTAAGTTGGACTCTAAAGGGCCAGAGATAATGCTCACCAAACGAACCCTTAACAGTAATTCACCCAGAGGTAAGTCAGAAATAGATTGTAGAGTAGAAACTTTGCGGATCTTCGGTTTTCTCCCGAGTTGGTTTTTTTTGGTCGCTGTGGCCCAAAATTACCCGGTTGGTTGGTGGTAATATTCGGTTGGTTGTTTCGTAAGGCCCTTGTTGCCGTGAGGTGTCTGATGGTCACGGGGGCTGTTGCTCTGGTTTCTTCTTGTGTGTTGGCCTGCTTGTAGAGCTGCTGACCTTCTCTCTGTTGCCCCCTCGCCTTGTTGAACTGTCGCCTCCCGAGCTGTTGAACAATCCTTTGCCCTTGCAGGTCTGCTGACCGGTTCTCTCATGTAGGGGTCGTTGGTTTCGCTGGAAGCTGCTTTCCTTCCAGAGACAGGCAGAACAAGACAAGCAGCACACAAGCACCAGCAAGAACCAGAGAGAGAGGGAGAGAGAGGTTTTGAGTTTCCACTTCTATATCCCTCTCTTACAATGGTCTTCGTCACTTAAAAAAAAGGCACTTCATGTCTGTTTAAACAGTTCTTATAAAGTCCTTAAGAATCTTTGATGGCTTTTGATGGTCCCTCATCATGTTGCAATTGCTTCTCCCAATGGGTCATTGTTAATTCCGATTTTTAGAGCTTGTCACACAAGGCTTCCTTTTGAATCCAACGCCCTAAGTGTTGATCGGTTTTGCTTTAAAACAAAGACATGGCCCCACCATGTCTGGAGCAGTTGCCTCTTTCAATGGCCTACTGCCTTTCGAATTAGTACTGAGTGTTGACCACCTGCTGTAGGTTTTGCATTAAAGCAGAGACATGTCTGAAGCAGTAATTCTCCCGCATTCCACTGTGTGTGTTGTTGATTCGTCTGGTGACCTCTCACCTATCCTTCCATCTTAGGATTTTAGTCAATGGCTGAAGTTTTCCATACTCAGGGAAAAGGTGAATTCCAAAGTTCTTTTCTTTAGGGTTTTCTCGGAGTTTTGGGGGATCTGTGAATTTTGAGAATCTTACAGATGCTCCTTAAAACTTAACTCTTTGACCAAGCATTTTACCACCTGTCCTAAGATCTCCTTATGTGGCTCGGTGTCAAATTTTGTTTGATAACACTCCTGTGAAGCACCTTGGGGCGTTTTACTACGTTAAAGGGGCTATATAAATGCAAATTGTTGTTGTAAATAAATTGTTGTTGTGGTGACACTACCCTGATCAGTAGTGTCAGGTTTTTATGGAGGCTGTTTGCCCCTGATCTGCTCCCAGAGGAAATCTGGGTGCAATGCCCTCTGAAATTTACATTGCTGTGCCCTCTTCAAGTGTGGTCAGGTACAGACACGGAAAGGCATAGAGGAAGTTCAGATGTAGCGCTGTTCAGGAGAACAATGGGAGCAAAGGATTAGAACCTTGATTTTCCTCTGCATTGCACATCTTTTCAGATGCTGTTTGGGAGCAGGGCAGAGAAACGCCTGCCCTAATTTTGTATAAAGCTTAAAAAACACATTGCATAGTGAGGGTCTGTTAGTCTCCCCCAGGACTGAGGAAAGGAAATTACTGTGCCCACAGGAAATATTCACCCATCCATTCTAACTCTTGGTTTCAGTCCTGCTTTGACAGTAATGAGCACTTCTGTTGAATGATAGCTAATCAAAGTGCTTTCAAAGGTGAATTTATGCTATGGTAATGATAATCTGATTCTCTTACACGTTCGGCCTGGTTAGATAAAACACTTCAGAAATTTGAAGTTAATCTGAATCTAAATGCCTGTGTAGCTGTTGTTGAGTAACCCAGTTACAGTGTGACTGGAACATACTCCGAACCAAAAGTCATTCTAGACCAGATACACAGGTGCCAATCTGTACAATCTCTCAGCTTCTTCTGAATGTGTTGACTCGTGTTAGGTCTCCACCGCCCCACATACCTGGTCCAAGTGCTCATTCCACATGTGTGAAACCAGCCAACGGCTGCCTCCAAGCTATTCGATAATCGGACATGACCCCCAGCCCCATCATCACAAAGACTGCCTACTTCCGCCTCCGTAACATCACCCAGCTTCAGCCCTACCTCAACCCATCAGCTGCTGAAACTCTTATTTACACCATTGCCACCTCCAGGTCAATTACTCCAATGGTCTCCCTACGAGCTCCTCCACGCTCCTCCCATCTTCCACCCTCCAGCACATCCAAAACTCTGTTCATGGTCCCCCAATACCTCAAATTTATAATTCTTATCCTTGTGTTAAAATCCTTCGATGGTCTAGCCCCTCACTATCACTGTAACCATCTTCAGTCCTACCACACTCCCCTGGACTTTCCATCCCTCTGACTTTGACCTCTTGTTCCCCCCCGACCCTTCACCGCACAATTAGTGGCCGTGCCTTCAGCCACCTAGGTTATACACCTTGGAATTCCTTCCCTAAACCCTTTCATCTCTTTAAGTCCCTCTCCTCATTTAAGACCCCCCTTAAAATCCATCGCATTGGCCAATCTTTTGGTCACCCTTCTTCATCTCTCTTTTGGTTCATCATTAATTTTTGTCCTAAACTTCTGTGAAGGGCCTTGGAACATTTTTCTATATTAAACGTGTTATATATGGTGGAGCCCAGGACCTGCATGGTCCCAGTATGATCGTCCCTGAGAGATGTCACTACTGGTGCCACAGACTCCTGCAGGGAGGGCCCAGCTGTAGTATCCATTGAGATGACCACACGCTCCATGGGTGCCTGCAGAGTGTCGATACCATGGACCAGGACCCCACACAGGTTGGTGGTGGGCTGCTCCACACTCTCCCACATGTTGTGGAAGCTCCCTGGTAGACTGTCCAATACACTCAGCAACTGCTGGTGTGCAGAAAGCATCTTTCTATTAAAAGGCTGGACCCCTAAAGTCTGCACCTTTGTCCTTTACACCAGAGCTAGGACGTGAGGTTGCCCTCCGGTGAGCTGTTTCCTGGATCGTCCTTTCCACCTGTACCTGCTCCTCCTCACGTGCTCAGTGAACACCCAGTGCCGACCCCATTAACTCACTACCTATACCACGCGGGGTGCCGATTTCTGTGCTGGTGTTTGGACGGGTGGGAGCGAGGGACGGTGCAACCTCAGGAGAGTTCTTCCTCTCAGTCTGAGCAGCTGCAGGGCCCGAATCATCAGAAGGACCTGGAAGAAAGGCAGAGGGACAAGGATTAGCACATAGTGGCAAGGGTAAGCAGTAGCAGATGATTGGCAGCGCAATGCAGCCCCAGGTTGTGATGCTGAGTGTGTGAGAGAGAAAGTAGAAAGGAAAAATGAAGGGAAGATGCCCAAACACCCTGCTGTGTGTGACCCCCACCCCTCACCATCTCCAGCACTGTGTGTGACCCTCACCCCTCACCATCTCCAAAACTGTGAGTGACCCTCACCCCTCACCATCTCCAACACTGTGTGTGACCCTCACCCCTCACCATCTCCAGCACTGTGGGTGACCCCCACCCCTCACCATCTCCAACACTGTGTGTGGCCTCCACCCCTCACCATCTCCAACAGTGTGTGTGACCCCCACCCCTCGCCATCTCCAACACTGTGTGTGACCCTCACCCCTCACCATCTCCAGCACTGTGTGTGACCCTCACCCCTCACTATCTCCAGCACTGTGTGTGACCCTCACCCCTCACCATCTCCAGCACTGTGGGTGACCCCCACCCCTCGCCATCTCCAGCACTGTGAGTGACCCCCACCCCTCACCATCTCCAACACTGTGTGTGGCCTCCACCCCTCACCATCTCCAACAGTGTGTGTGACCCCCACCCCTCGCCATCTCCAGCACTGTGAGTGACCCCCACCCCTCACCATCTCCAGCACTGTGGGTGACCCCCACCCCTCGCCATCTCCAACAGTGTGTGTGACCCCCACCCCTCGCCATCTCCAACACTGTGTGTGGCCTCCACCCCTCACCATCTCCAACACTGTGTGTGGCCTCCACCCCTCGCCATCTCCAACACTGTGGATGACCCCCACCCCTCGCCATCTCCAACACTGTGTGTGCCCTCCATCTGCCAATGATATCGATGGCGGCATCCCCCATTAGTGTCAGAGTTTGTAATGTAACGGAACCTCCGCCTATTTTTGAGGTTTCCCTTCGGTTGTGCGTCAGCTTCTACTGCATTAAGAGTGAAAAGGAAAGAACGAGTTGCATTTGTATAGCACCTTTCACGATCTCAGGATGTTCCAAAATCGCTTTACAACAAATAAAGCACTTTTGAAGTGTAGTCACTATTGTTATGTAGGAAATGCAGCAGTGCGTTAGTGTGTGACCTGTTGAAGGGTTGTGAACATGTGTGAGGCAGTTTAGCATAGTGTGCACACTGAGAGAAAGAAGCAGCAGGTTTGGTAAAGAGGAGGAATCTGTTGTGAGGGCAATACCAGGTTCTGAGTGTACAAGCAGAAGGAAGTGTTCCATAATGATTTGAGCAGAGTTTGGGGAGGAAAAGATTGATAATGCTGGGGCTAAGGTAGGGTGTTGCAAGGCCTTTGTAGAGAGTGAGATGTGAAGGTGAGTCTTACCTTGAAGGTCCTGGTGAGGTTGTTAAACTTCTTCCTACACTGCAGCCAGATCCTTGGAACAATGCTGCTGGCATTGACCTGATCAACCACCTCTCTTCATTGCTGAGGGCTAATTTGCTCAGCTACCCGACACCCATCGGAGAGAAAGAGGACCTCATTCCTGTTCCCCACGCCCTATGACTACATCCACGGCTGCACCGGAGAATCGGGGTGGGCGGGGTGTCCCAGGATGGTGTCATGCTGCCTGCTACTTCAATAACTCGCTCTCCATTGACCACCTTCAAAAGTAGCACCTGCCCCGCCAGATTTCTCACACCCCCGATTAGTGAGCTGCCTATTAGTACTGGCAACTCTCCAATGGCATTCAAACGAGGCCCGGCCAAGAAAATCGACCGACTGCCTGGTCCACTACCCACCTGACCTATACTGGAAATGAAAATCGCCCCCAGTATTTCTGGAGAAACTTCTTTACCCAGAGAGTGGTTTGAATGTGGAACCCGCTACAACAAGGAGTAGTTGAGGCGAATAGGGTAGATACATTGAAGGGGAAGCTAGATAAACACATGAGGGAGAAAGGAATAGAAGGATATGCTGATAGGGTTAGATGAAGAGGGGTGGGAGGAGGCTGGTGTGGATCATAAATACCAGCATAGAGCTGTTGGGCTGAATGGCCTGTTTTTGTGCTGTACATTCTATGTAATTCTCCACATCTCATTGATTGATTCACCCTAGCCTGGAAGTACAATCTGACATGAGCCTTCTGTACAGTCTCTATAAGCTTCTGCCTGACCTGGCCATGTTTTGTACCTCCAATTCATTCATTTAATTATTATTAATAGAAGGTTTGGGGTGTATCATTTCACAAATAGAAATTCATCATCATCATAAATATTCATGAACGTATTCTTCAAAAGTTCTCATCCCCCAGTAATGCTGACATTATTGTACTACAGAGATTCATGACGTGAAACTTTACCGCTCACAATGTATGAAAGAAAGAATTGCATTTATACAATACCTTTCTTGGCCTCAGGACATCCCAAAGTGCTTCACAGTCAATGAAGTACTTTTACAAGTGTTGTTTTGTTGTAATGTAGGAAAGACCACAGCCAATTTGCACATAGCAAGATCCCACAAACAGCAATGTGATAATGACCATATCATTTGTTTTAGTGATGTTGGTTAAGGGATAAATATTGGCCAGGACACCAGGGAGAACTCCCCTGCTCTTCTTCGAAATAGTGCCATGGGCTCTCTTACCACCCGAGAGGGCAGACATGGCCTCTGTTTAACGTCTCATCCAAGAGACAGCACCTCCAACAGTGCAGCACTCCCTCAGTATTGCACTGGAGTGTCAGCCTGGATTATGGGCTCAAGTCTCTGGAGTGGGACTTAAACCCAAGCCCTGTCTGAGTCAGTAGGCGAGAGTGCTACCACTGAGCTACAGCTGAGACGGGTCACTGTTTTACCATTATAAGTAGTTACAATCGAGAATTAACAACATAAAGATTATAAGCAAACATCTTTCATGTCTGCCTTGGAGGCTGCTCAGATAGGTCAAGCCACAATCATAAATTAAGAGGCCGCAGGTTGGTTGAGTCAGCTCCTTAATGATTAGATTTCAACCCTTTCTGGCCAAGCAAGCAATGGATGGATGAGTTCCATGCAAAATCCAATCTTCCTTCAGGCAGGTACCATGCCACGGTTACTGACTGCTCAACAACAGTCTCCATATCTTCTGGAACAAACATTCTTGAGCAGTTGTTCTTTATTGGATAAGAGATGATCAATAGTTTCACTAGACTTTTTAAAATCAACTTATTGAAATCCTGTTGCAAATACGTGACCAATGACATCGGGACATTATCAATCCCATCACTGTGTAGATGCTGCAGTTCTGAGTAGCTCTCCTCACACGCATACCCCTCTAAATGATGCAGTGTGTGCTGATACAGTGTGCTGTAGTGGAGGCTTCAATCCGAGCCTCAGTGATATTACTTTTCTTCCAGTTCTTCCACTCATCGGCCATTCTTCAGCAGTCCTGAATGAGATCAGCTTGGGAACTCTCAAACCAATGCTGCAGCACAGGCTAGACACACCTCGGCACTAATCGGCACCAAATCGGCATCTTACACAGAGAAGCCTCTAGGACGACTGGTGCAGGAATTGGAAATGTCGCACTGGCAGAGTTCTTCTGAGGTTGGGGGTCAAGGTTCACTGTTGGGCCAGAGTATAAGGAGTTTTACCAGGGTCTCCCACAGAGAGCACCTCCCCACCACCACCCCTCCTCCCACGGATCATGACCTAGTAAGTCATGGGCTCGCAGTCCATGGTCAGCAGCCCGCTACTCTTAATAGTTGGAAACATCACAGGCTACATGCTGAGGATCTCCCAAGACCCACACTCCACCAGCAACGATCCCCGGTGGAGGTGCCAGATCACGGAATCACTCAGTATCTAATCTGCTTGCTGCAGACACTCGCTAGAAAAAAGAGAAAAGTTCCATTCTCCAGAATATATGTCACTCACCTAAACCAGCACCAGACTTTGTCTTCCAAAGTTAAATTAAATGCAAATAAACTGAGATGGGATTACTTTGTTCAGACAAATTTGGTTCATCTCCACCTTCCTCCCCACAAAAAACACTTTATCGAAAAGATAATTTCCCTTTTAAAACTTCCCGCTTTGACTGGAGCCTTCTTCGAATGTAACCCTCACATCTGTACATGATCCTATTCCATTATTGCCTGTTACTTGCAGTCACTGTGTCAGACTGATTGGTATTCACCTCCAGTTCCTCGTATCATTGAGCCTTCTTGCCAATGCTCTTCCTCTTTGGCCCAAGTGGTCTTTTGCCCCTCTGGCTAGACACAATGCACAACAGTGGCGTTTCCTTCTCTTTATCTTGGCTAGCAGTAGTCTCATGGTTCTTAAGCCTTTCAAATACTCATATATCGCTCCTCTTTGCCAGAGGACTCTGAGGAACTGCACATCTCAATGGTTTGCAACATTCCTGTGGGCATCTTTCTCGGTGTTCATACTTTGCGTCTGTAAGGAGCACACGGGCATATCACAGTTTCCAGAAGTCTCTTTGTTTTGCCAGATATGCTTGTGTCATCCAAAGTTTGTTCAACCTTTCTCTCCTTGGGTCCTATGACCTAAGATCCTCAATTGCAGAATCTGCTAGCTCGACTCTCTGTTTGTTTGTATTTTCTTATCCCTTGAGTTTAGTAGATTGAGGGGTGACCTAATCGAGGTGTTTAATATCTTAAAATGATTTGATAACGGAGATACAGAGAAATTATTTCCTCTGGTGGGGGAATCAAGAACGAGGGGACCTAAAATTAGAGCTAGGCCATTCACGAGTGAAATCAGGAAGCACATTTTCACTCAAAGTGTAGTAGAAATCTGGAAAACACTCCCCCAAAAGGCTGTGGATGCTGGGGGTCAATTGGGGCTTTCAAGACTGAGATGGATAGATTTTTATTGGGTAATTGTATCAAAGGATATGGGGCTAAGGTGGGTAAATGGAGTTGAGGTGCAGATCAGCTATGATCTAATTGAATGGTGGAACAGGCTCGAGGGGCTGAATGGCCTCCTCCTTTGTCCCTATGTTCTCCTGTTGACCCCTAGCTACATACCATAGCTCTTGTTTTCTGATAACTGCTGCTACAGTTAGTTCCTGCAGTTCTCTATTGTCTTCAGTTCTGAGAACCACCTCTGCATACCTTATGTGTCTATTTCTAGCTTGTCCACCTCCTTGAAAGCCTTTGAGAGCTATTCTGAGAAATATCTTAGAATAGCTACTGGATGTGTAAGTGGCTGAGGAACATTTATCTGTTCTAAATTCTTCAGTCAGTCCCTTGGGTGTTTTCAAGTCATGCTCTGACCGGAACGCTAACGTTTTAAAAGTCAGATTTGCGTTTTGGATGATCCGAGTTTGGAAAGGTTGGAGATTGTATTCACACTTCATCAAAAGAGGAAATAACCAGTTAGTTATTGGGAGCAAAGCTTCATTTAATACTGAAATCTCACAGAGAGCCATGAGAAATGGTAAATGGAATTCCAAATGGAATTGAAGACAGTGAACCAGCCATGAAATCTACTAGTTTGGAATCTTCACAAATGAGTGGATGATAAAGGACATGAGTAGGACTGAATTGGGAGCGGGGGGAATCAGGCAGACCTGATTTGATTTAGGATTGAAGATGGTGAGCTGCTTGTTGCCAGCCTCGTTAATCTTCAATAGCTTATGTTGAAGTTATTAATGGCACTCAACTCTATTTTATTATCCTGTTTCTCTGCTGGTTGGAGTTGAGCCCTTTTAGTAGTGAACTGTTCTTAACTAGTTTCCCCTTCTTACATTGGTCTACTTTCCTCTCCTACAAATGGGTTTGGGTATTTGGGATGGGAGGGGTCCTATGCTGTCTGACCCTCTAAGAAGGAGCCTCCTATTACCTGCTACCTCTCTCATTCTGGGCAGAGGCTGCACCATCACGCAGGGATAGGTCTCATCCAATTTGGGCAAGGCAGTGCTTCATCCCAACATGGGAGACATCTTCTAACGATTAGCAGTGACATGACATCGTGCTGTGGGGGTTGGGGCTCACTCTCCAGTAAACAGGCCGACAGACATGCAGCTGGGTCCAGGGATCGTGAAGCCAGTCCAGAAGGGGGCAGCACCACCCACTTGTGTCATTCAGACCGCAGCCCATCCAGCTGCCAGTGAATGTTAACGTTTACTTGCTGTTTGGTCCTTTCAGTGGCATCAGCAGCAGAGTCACTGATGCTGAAGGTCAGGAAAGCGTAGAACTGAAGTTCAATTTCCCTTGCCCACCATTTTTAGAGAGAAAGATAGCTCCTGACACCTGTGAAAAAGAGAGAAAGACTTGCATTTATATAGCGCCTTCCACAACCTCAGGACATCCCAAGGTATTTCACAGCCAATTAAGTACTTTTGAAGTGTAGTCACTGTTGTAATGTAGGCAACACGGCAGCCAATCTGCGCACAGCAAGGTCCCTCATACAACAATGTGATAATGACCAGATAATCTGTTTTAGATGTTGGTTGAGGGATAAATGTTGACCAGGACACTGGGGAGAACTCCCCTGCTCTTCTTCAATTATTACCTTGGGATCTATCACATCCTTGTAAGGGAGGAGGCAGACAGGGCTTCAGTTTAACATCTCATCTGAAAGACAGCACTCCCTCAGTACTGCACAACCTAGAGGTAAGAGTACTACCACTGAGCCTTGGCTAACCTTAGCACTTTGAGTGTCCTGCAGGGACCCCACCCTCACTCATTGGCAACCTATCAAACGAGCAGAAATAAAGTGAAAGTTCAGGTTTTTGGAGGGTTATCATTAAACTGTAGAAGCTGCAGTGAATATTAATCAGCTCTCATCACACACCCAAGCAGATGGTTGGGATCAGTTTGGACCCCAAAGAAAATGAAAGTTTTGCATTTATTTAACACCTCCCTTAGAAACGTTGGCCTCCAATGACTGAAACTTCTTCACACAAAGGGGAGTGGAAATCTGGAACTCTCTCCCTCAAAAAGCTGTTGAGGCTGAGGGTCAATTGAAAATTTCAAAACTGAGATTGATAGATTTTTGTTAGGCAAAAGTATTAAGGGTTATGGAACCAAGGCAGGTAAATGGAGGTAAGGTTCAGATCAACCATAATCTAATTGAATGGGCGGAACATGCTCATGGGGCTGAATGGCCTTCTACTGTTCCTATGTTCCTAACTCAGCACAGACTGGGATCTCCCTGGTCTGTATGGCTCAGTGGCACACTAGACAGTGCATCAAACCACTGAGAGATTGGAAGGAGCCTGGGCACAGGGCATTTGAACAACAATGTAAAATGGCATGGGCTGGTGAGTGCGGTTCAGCGGCCTGCTTCCCAGTCTCATTGTTGGAGTGCTGTGACTGTTGCTATGTGGGTAAACACAGCAGCCATTTTGCGCACAACAAATCCCACAAGTAGCAATGAAATGAATGACCAGGTAATCTGTTTTATTGGGTGGTCTTGATTGAAGGAGGAATGTTGGCCCAGGACACTAAGAGAGCTCCTTGCTCGTCTTCTTGTCGACTCATGGGATTTTAAACATTCACCTGAACTAGGGTTGCCAACCCTCCAGGATTGGCCTGGAGTCTGTAAGAACTGAAGATTAATCTCCTGGACACTGCTGCGAGCAAACCCAGGAGAAGAATCATAGGGCATTAAACAAAATTGTCTGTTTCATTTTCTTTGACCGTTTCTGTTTACTACTTATAAAAATAATTGGAGATGGGAAAAAGGCTGCTTGACTGAGAGTCAAGGATCATCCAATTGGATAATGAAGCATCTTTTCACTTTCCAATTAGCATTGGAAGGGGGTTCCCTGGGAGGATGGATGTGTCGGGTGACCAATGGTGGGAGCGGGGCAGTTGGAGGCAGGAGGTCATGTGATGAAACTGCCAGGAAAACCTTCAACCAGGGTTGGCAACCCTAACCTGAACACGCAAAGGGAGGCTCGATTTAAATTTCTCACCTGAAGACTGGCACCTCAGACAGTGCAGCACTCCCTCAGTACTGCCCTGGTGTCACCTTAAGTGATGTGTTTAGGTCCTGCAGTGGAGCTTGAACCTGTGACCTTCTGATCCAGGGGAAGGTTTCTACTCAATGATCCAAGCTGTCACTGCCTGGTTTGCTATTGAATACGCACAGTAAATCTTTGACTGGTGGAGATGAAAGCTTTTTTGTTTAACTTCTTTAATCCCCCCCTGAGCACAGCGCTGACATGGGCTGCTTCTAATCCATTTTCCTGTGTTTTTATATCACTGTTGGGTTTCTCCTTGGTGAAGTCATTCTCAGTTGGGATCACACAGATATTTGCTTTTATTCCGCTTGAACGGGCTTTATGGGGATCGATGAAACTCAAATTTGATTATCCTCCAGTGCTGGATAGCCATGTCATCTCATTGATCTCCAGCTGTATCCCTCCTGTTCCTGTCATATCTCTATCATGTAAGCATAACTACACACCCGCTGACGAGGCTATTGACTGCAGTGGTAGTCCGAGAGCACAAGCGCCATTACCTAGGATGTCAATCATCTATAAATAACTCTACAAATTGATTTCCCAATTAAAATCAGACATTGTTTTGCTTGTCCTGCGAAGGTTAGTTTTGGTTTCGATGCATCTATCTGTCGATACTGCTCACAGCACATTATTTATTATTTATTGTTTTTCTCCCTTCTTCCCCTCAAAAGGTCTGACTCATGCTGGGTTATGGTTACAGTGCCTGTGGAGCCATAACTGCACTCTAGGACTTTGAAATCTGCCTCGTTGATAGCGATCAGGATAGCAGAAGCCCTGGCTGATTTATTGTTCTCTCCCCATCACGGAGGGTCCTGAGGTTAAGTGTAGTATCTTCAGTGCCCCACCAGCTGAGATCAACTAAATCAACACAGATTGGGCTCCTCCTGGTCTCTACGGTTCAGTGGCACATTAGATGGTGCATCGAACCACTGAGACAACAATAAAAACAAAAACGTGCATTTATATAGCGCCTTTAACGTAGTAAAACGACCCAAGGCGCTTCACGGGATCGCTATCAAACAAAATTTGACACCGAGCCTCATAAGGACGGGTGAGGGCCAAAGAGGTAGGTTTAAAGGAGCTTCTTAAAGGAGGAGAGAGGGTTGGAGAGGTGGAGAGGTTTAGGGAGGGAATTCCAGAGCTTAGGGCTGAGACAGATGAAGGCACGGCCGCCAATGGAGACATTGGCAGCGACCTGGGCACGGGGTATTTGAACGACAATGCACTCCGGCATGGGCCGGAGTGGGGTTTAGTCCCCTGATCCCCAGTCTCAGCGGCCGTGTTGTGGCGTAACGTAAACCAAAGTGTCAGACCCCTCCCCATGGGAACCGAAAGAACAAACTGGATGGAAAGCCAAGAGCAGGCCCTTGTTGGGGATGGCAGCACAATTGGAGAACTGGCACTATTGCCACTGCATGTGCACGTGGCATATTGCCAATTCCCCTCTTGTGCTGCCGTGCTGTCCTGCATTCTTGTTCAAATGCCCCGTGCCCGGGCCACTGCCAATGTCTCAATGCTTCGATGCACTGCCTAATGTACCAATGATCCAACCAGAGTTGGCAACACTAATTTTACCCCTGCCTAGCCGGGCCCAAATATAACGCTCGGACTGCTGCCCTAGTTGAGATTAGCTAAGACATCACAGGCCTGGGGTCCAACCTGAAGTCTCCTGGTCTTTCTGGGTCAATAACACACCAGGCTTTGCATAAAGCCAGCAAACCACTGGGGCAGCAAGCTACACCATATCTATGTCAAGACAAGCCCTTTATAAAAAACATTTTGCAGACTCACAGCAGGATGTGGGAATTATTTTCCAAAAGTACCATTGTGACAGAAATGGTCCTTTTGATTCCCCTGGGACCTCCATGATCTGGATTGCTCTGTGTCACACCTGTCAGTGCACTCATCTACATAGCTCACGGTGATACAGACTCAAACACAATGAAACCTCTCTGAGAAATACAGATGGTGGGGCGGGGGATTTTAACCCTGCCCACCCGGCACACACTGGGCAGGTGGGCAGTTAAAATGATCCAGGTTACTGATATGCCAAATTAACGCCCAGATCCTGCTGTTTACAGTTTTAACAGACGCTTCCGGACAGGCAGCTAAATTGCCCGCCCAATGCCAGCGGGGTCCTAATTCACATATGCTAATTGCAGTCTGATGACGTCATTGAGCCCTGACAGCGAATTGTAACTTCAGCCTGAGCAGGGTGGCTTTCCCGCCAGATGAAGGCATCGTGAAAAAGATTGGGAAGCTGAAGAGGCCCACCCTCCCTCCCTCTCTCCCTGTCCCTCTTTCCTACCCTCCCTCCCTCCCTTTCTCCCTCCCTCTCAATCTCTCTCCTCCCTTCCCTCCCACCACCCTCTCTCCCTTCCACCCTCTCTCTCTCCCTCCCTCCCTTTCTCCCTCCCTCTGTCCCTCTCTCCCTCCTTTCCTCCCTCCCTCCCTCTCTCCCTCCGTTCCTCCCTCTCTCCCTCCCCCTCTCTCCCTCCCTCCCTCCATGTAAAGGTTTTAATTTCCTTTGTGGGGCCCCGGAGGAGCACGAGTGTGAGACCCTCACATGTTGATATGTGGCTGCTAATTTGCTCAGTGAAGCAGTAACCAGTGAAATCTGACAGCCAGTCATTACCTCCATAGAGAAACAAGCAAGCATTGTTTACTTTTCCCATTCAAAATTTAATGATAACTTTTGGCCGTGCCCTCCCTCCTCCTCTCCACAAAGTGCTGTGTCTTTCTGGCGTGTGGCTCCATGGGCACAGAGCACCCGCCGACACCTCACAAGGTGCCTGTCCTTCATCTGGGTCGCGCCATTGAGTGACAACCCACTATTTGACCATGGGAGAGCGTCAAAGCCGAGCCCAAACCTGTCCTCACTCATATGGGCACACGCACACACTCATACACATACACGCACACATGCACACGCACACATACATACACATACACGCACACATGCACACGCACACATACATACACATACACGCACACATGCACACGCACACATACATACACATACACGCACACATGCACACACACACATACATACACACATAAACACATGCACATATACACACACTTACACAAGTACAAACACACATACACATACACACTCACACATGCACACACATATGCACACACACACAGACACATGCATACTCATACACAAACAAATGCATGTACAAGCACGAACACACACACACGCACGGACACACATTTTCTATCGGGGAAGACTGGATCAGCAGCAGGAGCGCTGACCATTTTTTCCCTCCAGCAGACTAGAGGCACTAAGGCCAATTGTAAAACTCTCAATGGTCGCCTGGCTGAGATCAACTGTCTCTGCACAGACTGGGCACACCATTGCAGTGGGGACCTTCTGCTCTGTTTGGGTCAGTCCTACAACTTCAACCAATCGTGGAACGTTCTTTATTGCATTTTTTAACCATGACACATTGGCAGCTGTGGGCAAATAATGAGGATTGTATGGCGGCCACATCCAGTTAAGATTACAATAAATATTGTGATAATCATTGCAAAAATCTATTAACCAATTACTGATTCAGAGTAAGTGGGAAACTAGTGTCAGAGTGCTGACCCTCTGAAACAAACGGAAGGTCAATAAATTAAGGGAGAACTGATGCAATTTGTTCGGCACAAAATCTAAAACTTGCTCTTGTGAAAAGAGTGATTAGAATCGCACTTGCTTGACCTCCGACATTTGGAACTTTCAAATGATTGGCCCTCACCCTCCAGGCTCCAGTCAGTCAGTAGGGTTGTAGGGGATGAAGTGGCTTGTTAGTGCTGTGAGATGCCGACTGCTTGAAACCCTGGCATGTGTTGGAGATACACATGAGCTGCCCATTATCTCCACCAGAATTTGTCCCTTACTGATCATAGGAACTGTAAAATACAGGGGGTATTACACGGGGGAAATATCACGGTGGGAAAAGGTTGTTGGGGGAAGGAATACAGGGGTACATATTACAGGGGAGGTATTACAGGAGGAGGATTACAGGGGAGATATTTCAGGAGGAGGTATTACAGGAGGAGGATTACAGGGGAGATATTACAGGAGGAGGATTACAGGGGAGATATTACAGGAGGAGGATTACAGGGGAGATATTTCAGGAGGAGGTATTACAGGAGGAGGATTACAGGGGAGATATTACAAGGGGAGATATTACAGGAGGAGGATAACAGGGGAGATATTATAGGAGGAGGTATTACAGGGGAGATATATTATAGGAGGAGGTATTACAGGGGGAGATATTACAGGAGGAGGTATTACAGGGGGAGATATTGCAGGAGGAGGTATTACAGGGGGAGATATTACAGGGGGAGGATTACAGGGGAGATATTACAGGAGGAGGTATTACAGGAGGAGGATTACAGGGGAGATATTACAAGGGGAGATATTACAGGAGGAGGATAACAGGGGAGATATTACAGGAGGAGGTATTACAAAGGTAGATATTATAGGAGGAGATATTACAAGGGGAGATATATTACAGGGTAGATATATTACAAGAGGAGGTATTACAGGGGGAGATATTACAAGGGGGTGTATTACAGAGGGAGATAATGCAAGGGGAGACATTACAGGGTTATTAAAGAGGTAGATATTACAGGGAACGGTATTACAGGGGAAGATATTATGGGGGATGATATGGTGGAGATATTTTAGGGGGAGATATTAAAGGAGGAATTTGCATTTTCACTCTTAGTCTCTTATAAACATCTTAAGCCCTTTCCGACAGTCAGGATATGTAATATCGAGCTTACCATCCTCACTGCAACTCAGTAAAATCATGAAGTTCCATAAATGCGTTCAGCATTAACTGCCCTTTATAAACCCCCCGACAGCCTAGTAAAGGCACCAGTGTATAGTAGATCACACAGACCATAAGGTTCTGAGTCTTGGGTTCAATTTGCAGCCGGTGTTGAGGCAGCAGCTGAGATGCTATAAGTGTTCCTGACAGGGGAAGGAAAAATCAGCCAGGGGCCCTGCTTCATCTGATCACCATGCAGTGACCCCTGGTCAAAAGTGCTTATATGTAGACATTGGGGGGGGACGAGTATTGGGATTGATGTGATGCTCCTGAAAGTCTAACTGCCTGCCAGTACTCACTGTCCAGGCTCACATCTGTGGAATTTGCTTCTTCTCTTTCTGGGGGATCAACTGGGCACAAAATGTGGTCAAATACGCCATTCTGGCTCGGGCGATATCCAGGCACCCTGGCGGCCTCCTTAAACAGGCATTAGGCCCCTTGCATATACTAATGAGCGGCCTAATGCCTGTTCAAGGACTCTTCCCGGAAATTCGTCTGCATTGAGTGGGACACGTGCTGGGCCCTCCAGTACTTCAACAGCCCAACTAATGGCCCTTAAAGGGACCGCCAGAGGCCGCTGACAAACAGGTAGCTTTTTAACTTAACCGATTTGTGTCTGATTTCGGACCAGCCTCGGGCCTCCGCTTCTGGCACACGCTCCAAACGCTATGACTATTTCAGGCCTGAAAACGGGCCTAACGCAATTTCAAGCCCACAGTCTCTATTACTTTCACACTATAGATGTTAAGCTGATAAGATCACATTATATATATATATATATATATATATGTGGAAGGCCTTCACCCTTTCCAGAATAACCTTACAGTTCCCAGATTCTCAGCTGTTTATCAAATAATTCCAGGGTTTTCACCTCCACAACCTTACCTGGAACTGCATTGTATGGGGTCGATTTTGAATGCCCTTTCCTGGCGTTAATGGGTGATAATGGCTTCAGAATGGGCTCGATTGCCTCACTGCCACATTAGCACTGGCAATGCGGCCGGCGCCATATTGAAAGGGGCTTCCTGCTGGGTGTCCAAAGTGATAGACCCCTTTTAATATGGAAATCGGGGTCCTATGATGTAAATCAGGCCCTATTTGCCATTTAAGGTCGGAACTGGTCGGAGTCTGACCAGTTCCATGGGCGATGGAACCGAAGAGACCCAGTCAAAGGTAAGTGTTTAATTATTTTTGTGGGGTTCCAGAGAAGCAGGAGTGCACCTCCATGGCCCACAAAAATAATCTGAGCTGCTGCTGCCCCAGGACCCTCTGCGATTGCGGCCCCTCCCACAGGTTACCTAACTGGTGGCAGCTCCAGCCTGATCTTGAGGCCTCAATCTGGTGAGCTGCACTGGGGCACCTGTTTGGCACTCTGCAGCTCACTTACCAAATTTAAATGAGGCCGGGGCCTCAAAATCGCTGGCGGCCTCTTCATGGTCAGAACGGTCAATCAACCAAAAGTCAAAATCGATCACCGTCAGACAACACCCATACTAATAGGCTTTTTTGCTAGTCTGAACTTGCACCCCTTTGTCCTGTTGCCATGGTCTAATTTACCTTTTCTCCGTGAGCCTGTTGTTCTCAGAATCAAGCTTCCAGGCTTTGGTAAGGATCGGACTTACATTGGAAGTTGAAAGGGTGGAAAGGGCCTCTGCGGATTCTGCTCTGTGACTGACCACTGGGCGAGTGGCTTGGGGGTTCCTCCCTCGAACTGTCCCTTCACCTCTACCCCATGAGTCTTCATTCACCAAAGCTGTGACTGGGATCCCACCAATCTATTCCACATCTCCCACCCCACACTCGACACTCATTCCTTTAAGTGCTTTTAGATGGCCCTTATACTTTGTGACTGTTAAATAATCCACTGTTTTATTGACCATTTCATCACTGATTTGTATTTTGCCATGAGCCCTAACCTATCCAGTAACAGCAGATTTTATACCTGAAATAATGTCCCACTCTCTCATCCTTACTTCCTCTAGTGCCCAATGTAAGTTACTCATGAATAGCTTCATTTTCCATTTTTTAATCATTTCATAGTTTATTTTTAGGGATTCTTATTCCCATTTTCCATTTCCCTAAATGTTTGTTTTTATTCGGTACCTTGGTTCAGTGGGTAACGCTCTCACCTCTGAGTCAGAAAGTTGTGGGTTCAAGTCCCACTCCAGAGACTTGATTACAAAACTTAGGCTGACACTCCACTGAGGGAGTTCTGCACTGTCGGAGATGCTGTCTTTCCGATGCGACGTTAAACCAAGGCCCTGTCTGTCCTCTCAGATGGACATAAAAGATCTCATGGCACTCTTTCGAAGAAGAGCAGGGGAGTTCTCCCTGGTGTTCTGGCTAATATTTATCCCTCAACCAACATCACTGAAAAAAAAACCCAGATTATCTGGTGATTATCACATTGCTGTTTGTGGGATCTTGCTGTGTGGAAATTGGCTGATGCGTTTCCTACATTACAACAGTGGCAATGCTTCTAAAAGTACTTCATTGACTGTAAAGCACTTTGGGATGTTCTGGGGGTGTGAAAGGCGCTAAATAAATGCAAATCTTTCTTTCTTTCTTCATGCAGGAGAGGTGGCCGTCAGCAGGGAGACCTGAGTCAAACTGCGTCAAATGCTGTTCCAGTGAATGCCTGCTGGTGTGAGAGTGACACGAGTCTGTCTGTATTACAAGTTTGTTGAGTACTTTCAGCGTTTCAGTGACTCTGTAAACTGAAGAGCTTCTCATAACTTAATCTGCGACGCCTCCAAATCTCAAATCAATACCTTTTGTCTTTGAAACCCCATCTTTTATAATTGAATAAGAATTTGTAGACATCTAATGTATTGCCTATTTGAAGCTTCATTGACGCTCAGAGGCAAGCAGTAGCATTCTGCAATACATCAATATACACAGATCATTCCACTCTTTAATGAGCTCCCAATTTAAGAGCCATCGCAAAGCTGCTTCAGGCTACCAATATCTTCATTTCTGCTTTACATGTGGAAAAGGAGTCAAGATCCAATTAATGTCCACCCATTAACTGTTTAAATATGTTGTCTGACCTTTTGAGTTCTGCATCTCCCAGACCCCATGAATATTAAACGCCATCATTAATAATCACAATATTTCTCTAAAGCAGGGTTTTGAGTTTGGCATCAACAAGTCTCATTACTTAGCAATGAGTTCCCTCTGTGTGACGGACCAGGTGGTTTACTTGTGGAATAGTTCATTATTTTTGCACTGTTTGGCTGGTGCTTCATGATTAATAAACTCTTTCAATAAGTTTGGGGGTAAACTGAACTTTGGCCAATGGTGTAAAATGGACGATATGGAATTAGCCGCCCGTTATACACCCCTTCCTTCCGATTTCCTTTCCACTTTATTCAATCAAAAGGAAAATTGGGCGAGGTATATAAAGGGCAGGGTGTATAATCGGCAGGGTGTATAATGGGCAGGGTGTATAATGGGCAGGGTGAATAAAGGGCAGGGTGAATAATCGACAGGGTGTATAATGGGCAGGGTGAATAAAGGGCAGGGTGAATAATCGACAGGGTGTATAATGGGCAGGGTGAATAAAGGGTGGGATGTATAATGGGCGAGGTGTTTAATGGGCAGGGTGGATAACGGGTGGGGTGGATATTGGGCAGGGTGAATAATCGACAGGGTATATAAAGGGCAGGGTGTATAAAGGGCAGGGTGAATAATCGACAGGGTGTATAAAGGGCAGGGTGTATAAAGGGCAGGGTGAATAATCGACAGGGTGTATAAAGGGCAGGGTGTATAAAGGGTGGGATGAATAAAGGGTGGGATGTATAATGGGCGAGGTGTTAAAGGCGAGGTGTATAACGGGCAGGGTGGATAACGGGTGGGGTGGATATTGGGCGGGGTGTATAATGGGCGGGCTATTTAACGGGCGGGGTGTTTAATGGGTGGGGTATATAATGGGCGGGGTGTTTAATGGGCGGGGTGTATAACGGGCCAGGTGTATAATGGGCAGGGTGTATAATGGGCGGGGTGTTTAATGGGCGGGGTGTATAACGGGCGGGGTGTATAATGGGCGGGGTGTTTATTGGGAGGGGTGTATCACGGGCGGGGTGTTTAATGGGCGGGGTATATAACGGGCGGGGTGTTTAACGGGTGGGGTATATATTGGCAGGGTGTATAACGGGTGAGGTGTATAATGGGCGGGGTGTATAACGGGCGCGGTGTATAATGAACGGGTGTATAATGGGTTCGCTGTTTAATGGGCAAGGTGTTTAATGGGCGGGGTATATAATGGGCAGGGTGTATAAAGGGCGCGGTGTATAATGAACGGGTGTATAATGGGTGGGGTGTTTAATGGGCGGGGTGTATAATGGGCGGGTGTATAACGGGCGGGTGTATAATGGGCGGGTGTATAACGGGCAAGATGTATAACGGGCGGTGTGTTTAATAAGCGTGGTGTATATCGGGCGGGGTGTATAATGGGCGGGTGTATAATGGGCGGGGTGTATAATGGGCGGGTGTATAATGGGCGGGTGTATAATGGGCGGGTGTATAATGGGCGGGTGTATAATGGGCAGGTGTTTTATGGGCAGGTGTTTTATGGGCAGGTGTATAACGGGCGGGGAGTTTAACGGGCGGGGTTTATAACGGGCGGGGTATTTAATGGGCAGGGTGTATAACGGGCGGGGTATTTAATGGGCAGGGTGTATAACGGGCGGTGTGTACAACGGGCCCAGTGTTTAATGGGCTGGGTGTTTAACGGGCGGGGTATTTAATGGGCAGGGTGTAAAATGGGCGGGGTGTATAATGGGCTGGTCGTTTAACGGGCGGGGCGTATAGCGGGCCGGGTGTATAATGGGCGGGGTTTATAACGGGCCGGGTGTTTAATGGGCGGGTGTATAATGGGCTGTCAATCCGATATTGCCTGTTTCACACCATCGCCCAAAGTTGAAATTAGCCCCCTTATTTCCTAACTATTTGTGGGTTGTGGACAATCCCGAGGTCACATTGAGATCAGGATTCCTATAACCTCAAGACACCACATTATCTAACGACCATGTCCTTTTGGTGTGTCCTGTTAAGTCACGGTGATAATTGACTTGAGCTGAACACCTCCCTGTGTGTCACCAACACAGAGCTCTGTGATTATTTGGTACTAAAGTGGACACGGAGCTCCTTGGAGGCAGTCTGACCAATGGAGCAGATGGAGAATTTCCACTTAAGATCAGAGGAGATAATGAGACTCTGGATGCTGATAGATGAATGATTAAAGATGGACATCAAAGGTAGTCACTATACTCAATTGATATAGAGGTAATTCCTAAGTATCATTAATGCCCTTTGGCAGAATGATTACACTAACAAATCTGCTCATAAAACTCCCCGGGGACTTTTTTATAACCAAAAAACATCATTTTTAATGAAGTTACTGGAGTAAAAGATGCTCGTGTTGTATCTAATATGTAAGTGCCACCTCTCATGGAAACTCATTAAACTGAAAGGGAAAATTGTGGCTTTCTTGACTCTGCCTCGCGCCGACTATAATTGGGTAAAGTATCAGAGCAAGTTCAACAGGACCAACATCTAAATTCCATCCAAATTGGAGAGCAGCTCAGGCCTCAATTATCTCCCTCTTTTTAAACACGCTGTACTTTTCTTCCACATCTGAGGCCTCTCAAATTTGATTAATGGATTTTTCTCCCCACTAAACAGGCAAAGGTTTCGAAGCCTTTCCTTAATGGTATTTGTGAGTTCTGTTGCAGGCTCTGTGGATAATTGCTTTGCAGTCTGTTGCTGGACTATTCCTATCATCACTTTATTAAACAGAAAGATCATGCAGTTTTGGGAATTCCCATTACACCAACTTACCAGACAAAGCACTGAAACTTATCACTTTTACTCCGAGTTTTTTCCCCTATTACTTAGTTTCTTTGTCCACAAAACTTATTAAAAATCCATAACAAAGAACTAGGCCCCACGGTCGATTTAGATATTGTCCTTTCACTTTTATAGCTTGTTTTAGCCATGGCTCAGTCGGTAGCACTCTCACCCATAAGCCAGATTGTTTTATGGGTTCAAACCCCACTTCAGAGAACAGAACACAACAATCTAGACTGTATTGCAGGAGGTGCCGTCTTTTGGATGAGATGTATAAACCAAGGCCCCGTCAGCCTTCTCCGGTGGATGTAAAAGATCCCACAGCACTATTTTGAAGAGCGGGGAAGTTCTTCCTGGTGTCCTGGGCAATATTTATCCCTCAACCAAGATCACTAAAAAAAACAGATTATCTGGTCATTATCACATTCCTATTTGTGGGACCTTGCTGTGCGCAAAATTGGCTGTGGCATTTCATACATTACTACACTTCAAAAGCACTTCATTGGCTGTGTAGCATAGTGTGACGTCCTGAGGTCGTGAAAGGTGCTATATAAATGTAAGTTCTTTCTTTCAAATCCACCAATGAGAAGGGAAAATTGTCTACTCCATACACACCAACTTAGAAAACTAGTAAAGGGTTCAGAAAAGCTGCCAGCTCCAGGCTGACGCTGATTATCAGCCTATGATGTGTATAAACGAACAGTTTCATAGGCTCTGAACCGTAAGCAGTCAGTGTACTCAACCCTCCCTCACTTTGTATTGAAGGAAGGCTGGAGGAGGATATGGAAACTTGGCACAAAGTTGGCGGTGCATTTCCAGAGGCATGCTCCCAAGGAAAGTATTGAATTTTCACCTTAAAAATGATGCAACCTGGTTAATATTAAAGTCTTTCATACTTTACAATCGATCTTTAATTTTTAAAAAGGGGAAAACAAAGTGACATTTGAATTTTCAATAGACTGAAATAGACCATCATTTACCCAAAAGTTACCTCAACAGTCACTGTCCCACATCAAAACCCCTCCGTTTCCATCCCAGTTCACCAACACACTCGGTCCCTCTGACCCAGTTGACAGAGATAGTGCCCTCCATCCAACTGCTCACCCTTTCACAGAAACACACTCTCTTCCAACCCTTGTTTTCACTTGTGGGGGAGTCCAAAATTAGGGACCATAAATATAAGATCGTCACTAATAAGTCCAATAAAGAATTCAGGGGAAACTTCTTTACCCAGAGAGTGGTTAGAATGTGGAACTCACTACCACATGGGGTAGTTGAGGTGAATAGTGTAGATGCATTTAAGGGGAAGCTGGATAAGAACATGAGGGAGAAAGGAATAGAAGGATATGTAGATTGGGTCAGATGAAGTAGCGTGAAAGAAGGCTCGTTTGGACCATAAACACCAGCATAGACCAGTTGGGCCGAATGGCCTGTTTTGGTGCTGTAAATTCCACGTAATTCTATGCAACCCTCCAAGTTCATACTGGAACTCTTCTCTGCCCTCCTTAAGTCAACATGGCACGGCACTCATCTTCTCTTTCCCCATTAAGTTGCCAATCTTTCCACCTTCCTTATCTCAAGCTGGTGCTCTTTTCCCCTGGCACTCCATCCTACCCCCATTAATGCTGATTCTCTCCCTCCTCACTCTCCACACCTCAAGACATCACTCTTAGCATCAGACTCCTTCCCTCTCTCCTTTATTGCGCCTTCCCTCACCCCTTCACTGCCATCTATTTCCTCTTTCCCTCTCCCCTTCATTGTAATCCATTCTCCCCTTCCCACTCCTCTCCATCACCCTTCCCTTTTCCCTTCATTACCACCTCTTTCTTTCTTCTTTCCTTCATTCCCCCAGCCCATTCCTCCTCACCACCATACGACTCTTCCCTTCCTTCCCCCCCCCCCACCTACTCAGTGCCACTACTCCTGTACTTGGGTCCTGCTGCTGGAAGTGATTTAAGCCACTGCCTATTGTAGGCAGGAACACCTGAGAATTCCCACCCAGGCTCAGCTGACTGCTGAAGCTGAACTGGAGGCAAGGGCATCAGGGTTGAATCATGTGCCGCAGGCATAGAGCTGGGTCTCTCATTTGTAGTCAAGGGCACCAACCCAGGAACAACCTAGGTGAAGGGTCTGGGCACATAATCACAGCACCAGCCCACATGAAGGGTCAAGGCCCATAGTGCAGGGCACCAACCAAGATTGAAAAGGATAAAAGAGGTGAGATAAATTAAGAAGTAGTGCTCGGGTTGTCGATCAATACAAGTTGTTCCTGTACAAACTGGCCGTGTGTCCTTTGTTCCAGTGCACGGGCTATGCTGGTAAGGGCAGTTGGATCATCTGAGTGAGATGTCTAGCTATAAACTATCTGATAGATTCAGCTGCACTTCAAGAAAGGTACCGCTCAGGGGTTTCTAGATATCTCCACTTAGAAAAGTGTGCTTCAGCTGCCCTGGTGGGGGTTAAGGCATTACCTGTTGCAGAACTGAGCCATCTAGACCAGAAGGTTTGTGTTGAGTTTGTTGATCCCTGACAGGATAGCAACAGGGATGCTATGATTGGCCTCAACATCCCTAGGGAAGGGAAGCAAAAATAAAATCATCAGTGTTCATTATCCAGTGACCCCCCCTACTGGAAAGTGCCAATGTGTGACAGTCAGTAAAGTAAGGTTTAGGCTCAGTGCCACTGGCCACCACAGTCGAATAGCCGATTGACACTCACTCGCGGAAATAGCAGCTAGTTGTGTGAGCTACTGCGGGAACATGCTCCAGTGAGAATCAACACCTTCAGCAATGCAGGGAAGGATGAGAGAGGGAAGCAAAGTTGGGAATATAAAAGAAACTTGCAGGTTAGAAGGAATGTATTTTCATGGTTGGATTTCTAATGCATGCAAATAAGTAAAAATGAAGCTGCTCTTTAGAGGAATTAACTGTTTCCCAGGAGAAATCAAACTGCCTGACTCATGAAAATATATATTTTTTTTGATGTGAAATTGATTGCATCTTAAATTGAAAAAACAAATCCCACGAAGGCCCTTGGTTACCTCACTCTATCCCAATCTATTAGTCTTGACATCAATTAAGAGCTGAGAGGTGAACGGTGAAAGACAGTGCCAATTGAAGTGCTTGCAAATGGAGCCACTCTGGGCAGGAATGGACAGTGTGTAATCTCTCTTGATATTGTGCGGACTGTGGGTTAGATAATTACAGTTTTTTATCATTTCTACTGCTTTGTTCCACCAAACGCAAGAAGTGACTGAAGCTTCACAAAGTACAGAGGTTATTTTTATAATGTGGATACTGTTTGTCTGACCTGAAGCAGCTCTTTGTTTCCTGCATTACAGCCTGAATTTAACGGTCCAGCAATTCGTTGGCACAGTGGCCCATTTCTCAGGTGCAAAACAGGTGCCTATGCATCCAACATGGCAGGTGGGGCGCACGTGCTCATCACACACCAGAGGTGGGCCACCTGCCATAGTGCTAAAGTCAGAAGAGAGGTATCCGGGGCCCATGCCTAAAACAGGCACATGCAATAGGGGGTCTTTTGCTCGTTGAAGGTCCCCGTTGGAAAATTGGGCTGCCCTAAATACAACCGGGCCAGGCCAGCTGCGTTCAGGAGAACGTGGACTATGTGCGGCCTAACTGGGGGTCCTTAAAGAGACTGAGTGAGGCCACCACCAAAAAGGTAAGATTTTTAAGAAATGCTTACCTGAATGTGGAGCCGGGAGATGCAGGTGTGCTCCTCTCGACTCTACTGCAATGGTGAAGACCATTCCCGCCTTTGCTGCGCTCCTCCTCATTCCCCCCCTCTCTCTGTCTCCCCCCTCTCCCAATCGCATTCCCGCCCTCTCCCGATAGTTTTCCCCCATCTCTCCCTGTCGTGCTCTCCCTCCCGATCGTTTCGCCACCTCTCCCCGGTCGTGCCCTCCCTCCCGATCGTTCCCCCCTCTCTCCCGGTCGTGCCCTCCCTCCCGATCGTTCCCCCCTCTCTCCCGGTCGTGCCCTCCCTCCCGATCGTTCCCCCCTCTCTCCCGGTCGTGCCCTCCCTCCCGATCGTTCCCCCCTCTCTCCCGGTCGTGCCCTCCCTCCCGATCGTTCCCCCCTCTCTCCTGGTCGTGCCCTCCCTCCCGATCGTTTCACCACCTCTCCCCGGTCGTGCCCTCCCTCCCGATCGTTCCCCCCTCTCCCCGGTTGTGCCCTCCCTCCCGATCATTTCCCCCCTCTCTCCCTGTCACGCCGTCCCTCCCAATCGTTTCCCCCCCTCTCTCCTGGTCGTGCCCTCCCTCCCGATCGTTCCCCCCCTCTCTCCCGGTCGTGCCCTCCCTCCCGATCATTTTGCCCCCTCTCTCCCGGTCATGCCCTCCCTCCCGATCATTTCCCCCCTCTCTCCCGGTCGTGCCCTCCCTCCCGATCGTTCCCCCCTCTCTCCTGGTCGTGCCCTCCCTCCCGATCGTTCCCCCCTCTCTCCCGGTCGTGCCCTCCCTCCCGATCGTTCCCCCCTCTCTCCCGGTCGTGCCCTCCCTCCCGATCATTTTGCCCCCTCTCTCCCGGTCATGCCCTCCCTCCCGATCATTCCCCCCCTCTCTCTCGGTCGTGCCCTCCCTCCCGATCGTTCCCCCCTCTCTCCCGGTCGTGCCCTCCCTCCCGATCGTTCCCCCCTCTCTCCCGGTCATGCCCTCCCTCCCGATCATTCCCCCCCTCTCTCCCGGTCGTGCCCTCCCTCCCGATCATTTTGCCCCCTCTCTCCCGGTCATGCCCTCCCTCCCGATCGTTTCCCCCCCTCTCCCGGTCATGCCCTCCCTCCCGATCGTTTCCCCCCCTCTCTCGGTCGTGCCCTCCCTCCCGATCATTTTGCCCCCTCTCTCCCGGTCATGCCCTCCCTCCCGATCATTCCCCCCCTCTCTCTCGGTCGTGCCCTCCCTCCCAATCGTTTCCCGCCCTCTCTCCTGGTCGTGCCCTCCCTCCCGATCGTTCCCCCCTCTCTCCTGGTCGTGCCCT
This sequence comes from Heptranchias perlo, assembly GCF_035084215.1. Taxonomy (NCBI): domain Eukaryota; kingdom Metazoa; phylum Chordata; class Chondrichthyes; order Hexanchiformes; family Hexanchidae; genus Heptranchias; species Heptranchias perlo. The sequence continues at coordinate 9,586,760 of NC_090350.1, read as the reverse complement.
CCCTCCCGATCGTTCCCCCCTCTCTCCTGGTCGTGCCCTCCCTCCCGATCGTTTCCCCCCCTCTCTCCCGGTCATGCCCTCCCTCCCGATCGTTTCCCCCCCTCTCTCGGTCGTGCCCTCCCTCCCGATCGTTCCCCCCTCTCTCCCGGTCATGCCCTCCCTCCCGATCATTCCCCCCCTCTCTCTCGGTCGTGCCCTCCCTCCCAATCGTTTCCCCTTCTATCCTGGTAGTGCTCTCCCTCCCGATCGTTTCCCCCTCTCTACTTGTCACCCCCTCCTCTCCCAGGACCTGCCTGAGGGCCTGTGCTGGTGACTCATCGACCTGAAATTGAAACCCTTTTTGCCGGCGAGTTGCCTGGGGATCCCCAGTAGGTAAATGAAAGGTAAAAGCAGAGGATCAATATCTCGTGTGCCTCGGGCCTAACCTTTCTGGTGCAGTGCACCCAGTTCAAGCCAGCAGCCTCTCACAAACCAATTTCTAGGCTACAGGGTAGAAAGGGCTGTCTGAAGTTGAAGAGGGGAACTGCCTCTGTTTTTATGAGTGGGAAGGCTGCTCTATAGAGAGCAGGATGCACTGGGTGAGACACATAGCAAAAGTGATCAGGAGTGGGAGCTGGTGGCTGTGAAGAAGGAAGAACCTGTTGTCTGAAGGGTCAGCTTTGGCTGAAAAGTCTGGTGACCTGGGCCACTTGGGCTCTCCTTTTAATAGAAGGATGCCTTCTGAGCTTCAAAGCTTGGTACAGACATTATAGATCAGTGTGTACAGATAGATGTTGGCAGTGTGTACAGATAGATGTTGGCACTGTGTACAGATAGATGTTAGCAGTGTGTACAGATAGATGTTGGCAGTGTGTACAGATAGATGTTAGCAGTGTGTACAGATAGATGTTAGCAGTGTGTACAGATAGATGTTAGCAGTGTGTACAGATAGATGTTGGCAGTGTGTACAGATAGATGTTGGCAGTGTGTACAGATAGATGTTAGCAGTGTGTACAGATAGATGTTAGCAGTGTGTACAGATAGATGTTAGCAGTGTGTACAGATAGATGTTAGCAGTGTGTACAGATAGATGTTGGCAGTGTGTACAGATAGATGTTAGCAGTGTGTACAGATAGAGGTGCAGCTGGTCACTCGCCACATGTACATATCCTTGCCCAGTTAGGTGGGTGGTGGCATGAGATGGCCTCACGACACTGCACCCCACCACAGAGCACGAGGCGCCTCCGGGGATATCTGTGGCAAAGGTCCCCCCCACCCCCACCCCAGCCAGAGGCCCAGAGGGCAGATGTCACTTCCCCCAGGAATGCCCAGACAGTGCCATAAAGGCCCGGGGTCCCAGAGAGCTGGGTCTTGAGGATGCAGAGAGAGGTGCAGAGATGGACCAAGGTGGCTTCGCCACCAATGGTGAGGCACAGGGAGAGGGGGTGTATCCTAACTCGTACCAAGTCCCATTCACCCAACACCCCTGTGCTCGCTGACCTACATTGGCTCCCGGTACAGTAACGCCTCGATATTAAAATTCTCATGCTTGTTTTCAAATCCCTCCATGGCCTCACCCCATCCCTATCTCTCCTCCAGCCCTACAACTCGATGAGATTTCTGCACTCCTCCAATTTTGGCCTCTTGCGCATCCCCAATTTTCATCACTCCATCATTGGCGGCAGTGCCTCCAGCTGCCTAGGCATTAAGCTCTGGAATTCGCTCCCTAAACCTCTCCGCCTCCCTCTTCTCCTTTAAGACACTCCTTCAAATGTTCCTCCCTGACCTGTCCTAATATTTCCTTATATGGCTTGGTGTCAAATTTTGTTTGATAACGCTCCTGAGAAGCGCTATATAACTGCAAGTTGCTGTTGTTGATGTACAGAAAGTCACACTCAGAGGAACAGAGCATCTATGAGGACAGAAAGGGCTACATAACATTGCAGAGAAAGGGTGGGACAAGGCCTTGGAGGGATTTGTTGAAAAGAACAAGAATTTGAAATATGATGTGTCGGGGTTGCGGGAGCGAGTGAGACTGGGAGCGAAGGGCGGGCAGGACTTAGTGCGGGACAGGATACCGGCAGCAGTTTGGGACAAGTCTGGAGTTTATGGAGAGTGAAGTATGGGAGGCCAGCAAGGAGAGCATTGGGTTAGTCGAGTCTGGAGGTGACAAAGACTCAATGCAGGAGGGGCAGTAGAGGCAGGCAATGTTGCCAAAGTGGAAGTAGGCGATCGTTGTGATGGGCAGGATGAGGGTGTTAAGAGAATGGACAGTCTGGTTCATATTGACTATGACCAGGGAGGAGAATGGAGATTGTGGCTGTAGGGCTAGGCACATATAGATTATTAGATAGAATGAGCGAGTTGGTATTATATAGAAATATATTAGTAGTTCAGCTAGAGTACAGTCGGGTTAAGTGAGGTTAAAACACACTTCAGACAGACACACAGGTGTGCCAGGCAGGATCTTTAGCACAGAGGGGGGAGTATGAGAAAGGGATATCAATCACTGAATGGACTCCAGGGTGGCTGGAGAATAAGTCCCTTTTGCAATGAAGTCAACTCACCGGCCTTGAGTTCTTTGTCTGTGAGCACTTTTGACGTTGATCTCATGGACTCTCCATGTAAAGGGTTGTATTATTGTGTTTATCAATAAAAGTAATTAATCTGACGTCTCAATATTTTCTAGTCCTTGAGTCTGCACTGAGGTGAAGGATAGTGAGTAATCCTATAAGCCTAATGGTGGCAGGGACCAAAGACCTATAGGGCTCGATTTTACACCTGAATTGCGGTGTGTTGGGGTCGGGGGACTGTGAGAATTGCAGAAACACAGAGCGGGTTCAGAAGCCGGCTCCAACCCGCCAACTCCCGAATCCCCCACGGACCCACCTGTGTGTGCACCGGCTTTCCGAATCCGGAAGTCCTGCCGGTAATTAAAGCCGGTGGGATGATAAAGAGCCAAATGTACCTCATTGAGGTACTTAAAGGACTTCACCTGTGACATAGTAGGAAGTTAGAACGATTTTTAACTTATCTGGGCGGCTTTCCCACGGATTCTGATTCACACCTGGTAAAACCATATGTGAAGGGCCAGATCAGGCAAAAAGAAAGGAACAAACCATTTCACAAAGTTAAAACACAAAATCAACTTACTCTCCCCCCCACGATCTTCCCCTGTCCCACCTGAAATCTTCCCCCCCACGATCTTCCCCCTCCCCGCACGATCCTCCCCTCTCCCCCCCACGATGTCCACTCTCCCCATCACGATCTTCCCCTCTCCCCCCGATCTACTCCTCTCTCCCCATGATCTTCCCCACTCTCCCCCCCGATCTTCCCCTCTCCCCCCCACGATCTTCCACTCTCCCCCCCACGATCTTCCCCTCCCCCCCACGAACTTCCCCTCCCCCCCCGATCTTCCCCTCTCCCCCCCGATCTTCCCCTCTCCCCCCAACGATCTTCCACTCTCCCCCCCACGATCTTCCCCTCCCCCCACGAACTTCCCCTCTCCCCCCATGATCTTCCCCACTCTCCCCCCAGATCTTCCCCTCTCCCTCTTTGCACCCCCCTGATATCCCCCCATTTTCCCCCTCTTCACCCCCTCGATGACCCCTGATTTCCCCTCTCCACCTCAATTTTCCCCTCCCTCTCCCACGATCCTCCCCTCTCCCCCCAATCTACCCCTCTCCCCGCCACGATCTTCCCGTCTCCCCACCACAATCTTCCCCTCTCCCGGCCCGATCTACCCCTCTGCCCCCACGATCTTCCCCTCTCCCCCTGATCTACCCCTCCCTCTCCCACGATCCTCCCCTCTCCCCCCAATCTACCCCTCTCCCCCCCACGATCTTCCCCTCTCCCCCCCACAATCTTCCCCTCTCCCGGCCCGATCTTCCCCTCACCCCTCTATGTTCTTCCCCTCTCCCCCCAATCTGCCCCTCTCACCCCGATCTACCCCCTCCCCCCCACAATCTTCCCCTCTCCCCCCAATCTGCCCCTCTCACCCCGATCTACCCCCTCCCCCCCACAATCTTCCCCTCTCCCCCCGATCTACTCCTCTCCCCCCCACGATCTTCCCCCTCCCCGCACGATTCTCCCCTCTCCCCACCACGATGTCCACTCTCCCCCCCCACGATCTTCTCCTCTCCCACCCGATCTACCCCTCTTCCCCCCACGATCATCCCCTCTCCCCCCCATGATCTTCCGCTCTCCCCCCCATGATCTTCCCCTCTCCCCCCCACGATCTTCCCCTCTCCCCCCCGATCTACCCCTCTCCCCCCAATCTGCCCCTCTCACCCCACAATCTCCCCCTCTCCCCCCCACGATCTTCCCCTCTCCCCCCACGATCTTTCCCTCTCCCCCACGATCTTCCCCTCTCCCCCACGATCTTCCCCTCTCCCCCCCACGATCTTCCCCTCCCCCCCCCCCACAATCTTCCACTCTCCCCTCCCCGATTTCCGTTCCAGCGCTGGATGACGTCTCGCTCTCTCTCTCTTTCCCTCCCCCACCCTCGCTTTTCAACTCCTGTCGGCAGCCAGCCTGTCAATCACCACCACCGCCCCCCCCAACGAACCCCCCGCTGCCAACCTGTCACCATTTCAAAACTGAGCCCGTGATATCAGTCTTCCCAACACTGAACTGGACGTATTGATATTGAACAGGCAGTCTGACTTCATGAAGGCAGTCGGGGGGGGGCGGGGTGGGGGTCAGGAGAGGTGGTGGAGAGGCAGAGCTAGGGATTATCAGTGTATGTGTGAAAGCTGACACCATGCCTTTGGATGATGTAGCCGAGCATGTAGATGAGGAAGAGAAGGGGCCCCAAGAATGGATCCTTGAGGGCCTCCAAATGTCACAGTGTTGGGAAGGGAAGAGAAGCCATTGCTGGAGATACACTGGTTGCAGTGAGTTAGGTGGGGATGGATCTGAGGGCAGCCCCATGGAGTGACAGAGGAGAGGCATTCGAGAAGAATGGCACAGTCAACCATGTTGAACTTTGCGGAGAGATTGAGGAGGGAGACTGCACCACGAGCACAGTCACACAAGATGTCATTCATGATTTCAGCAGGACTGTTTTAGTGCAGTAGGAAGGACAGAAGCTGAACTGAAGGAATTCAAACAGGCCAATTCAGGATATATGGGCATAGTACTAGGGGTCAATGACACATTCTAGGACCTTAGAAAAAGAAAGAAAGAATTGCATTTATATAGCGCATGTCACGACCTCAGGATGTCCCAAAGCACTTTACAACCAATAAAGTACTTTTTTTTTGAAGTGTAGTCACTGTTGTAATGCAGGAAACCAAATTGCACACAGCAAGATCCCACAAACAGCAACAAAATAAATGACCAGATGAAGGGCAGCAGCCCGAACTAGATGAATTCAAACAGGGAAATTCAGGATAAATGAGCATAGTGCTGGGAATCAATGATACATTCCTGAACCTTACAGAGGTTGGAGAACAGAATAATTGTTCTGTTAATTATTTTTAAGCTACTGGAATTATTTCCTAAGCCTCCAGGGGATGTCTCCAGTCCTCCCTAAGCTCTAGTTTGAAATGATTAAGCAAATTTATTACACAATAAATGAACAAGCCAATATATAACACTATGAAATATAAACGTATTTACTATAGAAAGTCTCATTTATTGTCTCGAAAAGGAAACCTGACCCCACCTTCTTATCTTCTTTACAAACTGCAGGAACAAACCAAATCTACTCGTCTTTCTGTGAAGATTCCAATTTGTTCAACTCAGTCCCACTCAAAAGGCTCCTCATGCTCCGTTCCTTTCTATACCCCTCCACTGATTGCGAAGATTTGTTATAATACCATCGCTGCCAGACTCATTCAAAAGATTGCAGGCATTCATGTCTGTAACTGAACCAATTGTGAACTCTATATATATTTGAAATCATGTTAAACTCACTCTCAAACCTGTTACCAGGGAGACAACAATTTGTAACGATCTAGGCCGGGGCAGTACAGTTGTCTTATAAACTCCAATATATCGTGCCTGATTTAAAGGGACAGCTACTCACTCAAAACCTAGTTTTCGCTTTGGGGAAAGAGTAGGACTAATCGGACAGTTCTTTCAAAGAGCCATTACAGGCCGAATGGACGCCTTCTGTGCTGTACGATTCTATATATCAAGGAGATGCAGTAGATGTGATTTACTTGGATTTACAGAAGCATTTGATAAGGTACCAAATAACATTTTTGTGGCAAAGACAATGGTAGATGGAAATGGAAGGAAACAAGGGTGCACGGAGAGAGAGATGGTTGGAGGGCAAAAAAGAAAGGGTGAGGGGAAGAGAAGGTTCTGGAAAGTGAGGGTGAGTAGTGTTTCACAAAGGTGTATGTTGGGGTGTCAGGTGTGGCTCAGTTGGTAGCACTCTCGCCTCTGAGTCAGACCCACTGCAGAGACTCACTGCAAAGACTTGAGCACAAGATTTAGGCTGACACCTCAGTGCAGTGCTAAGGGAAGTGCTGCACTGTTGGAAGGTGCCGTCTTTTGGATGAGACGTTAACTAAGGCCCCATCCGCCCTGTCAGGTGGACGTAAAAGATCCCATGGCCCTATTTGAAGAAGACCAGGGGAGTCCTCCCCGGGTGCCCTGGCCAATATTTACCCTACTACAAAAACACTAAAAAAGAACAGATTATCACATTGCTGTTTGTGGGATCTTGCTGTGCACAAATTGGCTGCCGTGTGTCCTAAATTACAACAGTGACTACACTTTAAAAGTACTTAATTGGCTGTAAAGCACTTTGAGACATCCTGAGGTTGTGAAAGGCGTTATATAAATGCAAGTCGTTACATACATAATAAACACATAAATTAAGTAGATTTTGGAATTAAGCGAATGATGTTAACATTTTTCTGATGATGCCAAAATTGGGGCTGCGGTAAATTGTGACATGGACTGTGAAAAACAGCAGGGGGACATGGACAGGATGGGGAGATAGATGAACAATGCAATTTAATTGCAGAGAAATGTGAAGCAATACATTTTGGAGGTAAGAATGGGGAAAGGAAGTGTGCCTGAAGTGGTGAGATTGTAAATAGAGCAGAGGAACTATGGTGCGAAGATACAAAGGTCAGTGAAGGTGACGGCATCAATAGACAAAGCCATAAAAAGTCAAACTGTTTGCTGCACTGCCTCCCTTTATTACAGTGGTGACAACCAGATGGAAAGTACCTTCCAATACCCGACCTTCTTGCATATAGTGCACGGTGTAGCAGGTTAATCCGTGAGCTCAACGATTCATTTCTCAAGGGACTCAGGTTAGTTCTTGAGGGACTCAACTCAGATTTGCGGCTAGAGGCATGGAATATAAAAACAGGGAGGTTATTGTTTATCTTGTCTAAGATCTTAGCCTACAGTTGGAGTATTATGTACAGCTCGGGGAACCCCATTATTGGAAGGATATGAACGAAATGGAAAAGGTGCAGTGCATTCGATAGAGTAGACACAGAGAATCTATTTACAAAATCCAAAACAAGATCTTAAAATTAGATCTAGGGCATTCAGGAGAGAAATCAGGAAGCACTTTTTCACACAAAGGGTAGTGGAAATCTGGAACTCTCTCCCCTAAAAGGTTTTGGGTGCTGGGGGTCAATTGAACCATTCAAGACTAAGATCGATAAATCAATCATCCAATCATCTCTCTCATCTAGGTAAGGGTATCATGGGATATGGAGCTAAGGTGGGTAAATGGAGTTGAGGTGCAGGTCAGCCATGACTTAATTGAATGGCGGAACAGGCTTGAGGGGCTGAATGACCTACTCCTATTCCTATGTTCCAATAAGTTTGTGCTGGGAAAGAGTTTATTTATTAATGGCACCTTCTAAAAAAATGTCAAACCAAGCACTCTATGTCAAACAGGTGAACTCAGGTGGCTATTGCCAGGTGGATGTTGAGCTTTCCGTGTGTGTGAGGTTCGTAGGTCATTCTGGATCTGCAAAATACCTGCCTGTACGATTCGGACTTCTAGGGTATTAATCTCGGGATTGCTCCCTGTGCTCTACACTGGACCTGTTAGAGACACACAGATTAGGGAGGTCAATGCAAGGCTCAACACATGGGGTGGGAGGGAGCGGCTCACAGTCTTGGCCCAATGGGCCCACCTCCAGGGGAAGGGAAAGGTTTAGTGTCTTCACCTAATCAGAGGAGGCACATTAATCCCGCCTGTTGTGGTAAGTAAAATGGTTGGGAAGGGTTTAAACCTGGGAATCAAAGGGAGGAGATACGATGTGGGCCAATTATTAAGAAGGAGTCATACGAGGACAAGCAGAAGCAGAAAAAGAAGTAAAATGCATAAGGTAGAAGTGATGGTAAATACATATTGTCAGAGTTACTGAAACCTAGTAAAGGAAAACAAATGGGGAACAAATCTTAGGGTCTGTGTGATTCATCAAGGACACAGAAGGAAAGGAAAGGGGGTGGCACTGTCTCTTGGGGAAGGGAGGGCACTGTTTATTAGAGAAAGGTGGCAATGTTTAATAGGGAAGGAGGAAGCACTGTTTATTAGGGAAGGGGACTGTTTATTAGGGAAGGGGTGCACAGTTTATTAGGGAAGGGGTGGCACTGTTTAATAGGGAAGGGCACTGTTTATCAGGGAAGGGCACTGTTTATTAGGGAAGGGGAATGTTTATTAGGGAAGGGAACTGTTTATTCGGGAGGGGGACTGTTTATTAGGGAGGGGGAATGTTTATTAGGGAAGGGGCACTGTTTATTAGGGAAGGGAACTGTTTATTAGGGAGGGGGACTGTTTATCAGGGAAGGGCACTGTTTATTAGGGAAGGGGAATGTTTATTAGGGAAGGGGCACTGTTTATAAGGGAAGGGAACTGTTTATTAGGGAAGGCGCATTGTTTATCAGGGAAGGGGCACTGTTTATTAGGGAAGGGGACTGTTTATTAGGGATGGCGCATTGTTTATCAGGGAAGGGGCACTGTTTATTATGGAAGGGGACTGTTTATTAGGGAAGGGGACTGTTTATCAGGGAAGGGGACTGTTTATCAGGGAAGGGGCACTGTTTATTAGGGAAGGGGACTATTTATTAGGGAAGGCGCATTGTTTATCAGGGAAGGGGCACTGTTTATTAGGGAAGGGGACTGTTTATTAGGGAAGGGGCACTGTTTATTAGGGAGGGGACTGTTTATTAGGGAAGGGGACTGTTTATCAGGGAAGGGGGCTGTTTATCAGGGAAGGGGACTGTTTATTAGGGAAGAGGCACTGTTTATTAGGGAGGGGACTGTTTATTAGGGAAGAGGCACTGTTTATTAGGGAAGGGGACTGTTTATCAGGGAAGGGGCACTGTTTATTAGGGAGGGGACTGTTTATTAGGGAAGAGGACTGTTTATCAGGGAAGGGGACTGTTTATGAGGGAAGGGGACTGTTTATTAGGGAAGGGGACTGTTTATGAGGGAAGGGGACTGTTTATTAGGGAAGAGGACTGTTTATTAGGGAAGAGGACTGTTTATCAGGGAAGGGGACTGTTTATTAGGGAAGAGGACTGTTTATCAGGGAAGGGGACTGTTTATGAGGGAAGGGGACTGTTTATTAGGGAAGGGGACTGTTTATCAGGGAAGGGGGCTGTTTATCAGGGAAGGGGACTGTTTATTAGGGAAGAGGCACTGTTTATTAGGGAGGGGACTGTTTATTAGGGAAGAGGCACTGTTTATTAGGGAAGGGGACTGTTTATCAGGGAAGGGGCACTGTTTATTAGGGAGGGGACTGTTTATTAGGGAAGAGGACTGTTTATCAGGGAAGGGGACTGTTTATGAGGGAAGGGGACTGTTTATTAGGGAAGGGGACTGTTTATGAGGGAAGGGGACTGTTTATTAGGGAAGGGGACTGTTTATCGGGGAAGGGGACTGTTTATCGGGGAAGGGGACTGTTTATCAGGGAAGGGAACTGTTTATGAGGGAAGGGGACTGTTTATCGGGGAAGGGGACTGTTTATCGGGGAAGGGGACTGTTTATTAGGGAAGGGGACTGTTTATTAGGGAAGAGGACTGTTTATCATGGAAGATTTATGTTGCTGAGAGGAAGGAATTAGGAATTGACACACGGGGGTAGAGTTTCAACTTGCCTCCCAGGTGTAGAACTGGCATTGCGGATTGGCTGCCCATTATGGACACGGCCCCGTTATTGGGTAGTTTCTGTAATGGGCAGCCAATCCGCAATGCCAGTTTTATGCCCGGGCAGTAGTTGAAACTCTCGCCCAGAGTCTCTTTGTGTCAATCTGGGGGACAGAAAGGCTTGTGTGAAAAATGAGTGGTATGGATATACACCAAGTACCAAATAATGCAACAGAGGGGGCATTGCCACTGTGGGGGGAGACAGAGAAGGATCGGTGGTTTTAACCTTCCCGACACAGACTGGAAGTGGGAACAATCTGTAAGCACGAGGGAATTTACTGAAGTACTTCAAGAATCCACAAGGTGAAGGTAACATTGGATTTCTTCCTAACTAATGAGCAAGCAGTAATGGGCCAGATTAAGTGGTTCCAATGATTGTAAAGTTGCTCATTTTAAGATTGAAGTGAGGACAGAACAGATAATAAAAACTATTAATAAACTGGATTTCAAGAGGGCGGTCTGTAAGGGGATGACAGAAATAAAATGGGAACAACTATTTAAAAGGAGGGAGGTGGAAGGGATTTTGCAGTGTTTTAGGGAGACATTTTTTACATTGTAGTGGGAGTTTATCCCAGAAACAGATCGAGGAGAGTAAAACTGATGTGGATGAAAAGGGAAATTATGGAAGGCATTCATAGAATCATAGACTCATAGAGTGATACAGCACAAAAGGAAGTCATTTGGCCCATCGTGCCTGTGCGGGCTCTTTGAAAGAGCCATCCAATTGGTCCCACTCCTCTGTCCTTTCCTCATAGTCCTGCAAATTTTCCCTCTTCAAGTATAGATCCAATTCCCTTTTGAAAGTTATTATTAAAACTGCTTCCACCGCCCTTTCAGGCAATGTATTCCAGATCATAACTCACTGCCTAAAATTTCTTTTCCTCATGTCGCCCCTGGTTCTTTTGCCAATTACCTTCAATCTGTGCCCTCTGGTTTGAAACAGTTTCTCCTTATTTATTCTATCAAAACCCTTCATGATTTTGAACACCTCTATCAAATCTCCCCTTAACCTTTTCTGCTCTAAGGAGAACAACCCCAGTTTCTCTAGTCTCTCCATGTAACTGAAGTCCCTCATCCCTGGTACCATTTGAGTAAATCTCCTCTGCACTCTCTTTAAGGCCTTGATATCATTCCTAAAGTGTGTTGCCCAGAATTGGCCACAATACTCCAGCTGGGGCTTAATCAGTGTTTTATAAAGGTTTAGCATAACTTCCTTGCATTTGTACTCTTTGCCTCTATTTATAAAGCCAAGGATCAGGTGTGCCTCTTTAACAGCCTTCTCAACTTGTCCAAAGACTTGTCTATGTCCCCCCCCCCCAGGTCTCTCTGTTCATGCACCCTCTTTAAACTTGTACCATTTAGTTTATATTGCCTCATTCTTCCTTCCAAAATGTATAACTTCACACTTCTCTGCATTAAATTTCATCTGCCATGTGTCTGCCCATTTCACCAGTCTGTCTATATCCTCCTGAAGTCTGTTACTATCCTCCCCATTGTTTACTACATTTTTGAGTTTCATGTCATCTGCAGACTTTGAAATTATGCCCTGTATACCCAAGTCCAGGTCAATAATATATATCAAAAAGAGCTGCGGCACACTACTGTATACTTCCTTCCAGTCTGAATAACAACCGTTCACCATTACTCTCTGCTTTCTGTCCCTTAGCCAATTTTGTATCCACGTAGCCACTGCCCCTTTAATCCCATGGGCTTCAATTTTGCTAACAAGTCTATTATGTGGTAATTTATCAAATGCCTCTTGAATGGCATATGAAAAATCTATCTACTTATGTTAGATATATATATGTCTCTTACATTATGTATATGTTTTAGTTTAGTATTCCCTTAAATCCTATTTATTATTTGTTTATTAATTATGTATACCAGAATTTTACTTAATGCAATTCAGATCCCTTTAATGTTGATATCCTCTATTTAGTTAGTTTTAATTTTATCTCCTTAGGTCTAATTAATTAGTCTGATTATTTAGATATTTGCTTATTTCCTGTCTTCCCTTGGTTTAAATTATTTAGCACCTCCCTCCCCCTCTGCACCAAATTCCCACTCTCACCAAATTCCCATTTTAAAGTCCTCACTCTACAATTCATTCTGTTTCCACTCATTCAGTAATCTTTTTTTACCCTGGTACTAGGGAGGCATTAGGGAGAGAGAAAGGGAAGGATGGGGAGAGCTATAGAATCAAACAGAGGAAGGGCATGAAACAAAGAGGGAACAGGAGCGGAACACAGCAAAAAATATAAAGGAAAATAACATCAGGAATAAGAGAAGGGTACAGAGGGACACTGGGGAGTGAAAAAGTGGGGAGGTAGGGTCTGAGGAACAGGGAAGTTATATCATTATTTAGTGAATGTTTTTACGTTGAAAAGGGGTTCGCAAGTCTTAGGTTGAGGGAGGAGCCATTAATATCACAAGGCGAGGCATAATAGAAAGGATTTGGAAGCTGATGGTAAAGAAGGCTCCAGGCTCCTACAGTTTCCATTAGAGGGGACTGGTGGAGTTGGCTGTAGATATCTTTCAAAGCTCATTGGAATCGAGTAACACAACATTGGATTGGAAAGTTGGGGATGTGACCCCCATCCTTATAACGGGGCAAGGGAACAATCTTCGAATTTGAGACCTGTGAGCCTCGATTGTGGAGGATGAGTTCGAGACTATGATGAGGGATAGCAGAAAGTCTAATCGGGGTGGACAGGGTCTGAAGGATAGGATGGCGTCTGAAGAGGTTGCAGCTCTCGTTGGGGGGGGTCCAAAACTAGAGGTCATAAATATAAAATAGTTGCTAATAAATCCAATAGGGAATTCAGGAGAAACTTCTTTACCCAAAGAGTAGTGAGAATGTGGAACTCGCTACCACAAGGAGTAGTTGAGGCAATTAGCATAGATGCATTTAAGGGGAAGCTAGATAAGCACAAGAGGGAGAAAGAAATAGAAGGGAATCCTGATAGGGTTAGACGAAGTAAGGAGGCTCGTGTGGATCATAAACGCCGGCATAGACCAGTTGAGCCGAATGGCCTGTTTCTGTGCTGTAGTTTCGATGAAACTTAATATAATTCCCTCAGTAGTCCACTGAAGTGCCAGCTCAGATTCATGTGCTTACGTCTCTGGAGTGGGACTTAAACCCACAACCGTCTGACTCAGAGGTGAGGGTGCTACCAATTGAGCCACAGCTGACACGACATTTACTGAAGTGCCTATGTAAGTATCATTGAGATTCTATTCTTGAATAATGGATGCCACGTTGAGATTCTTTGTACTCGGCATGTAACTAGCCAAAATATAGAGAGCTATAAACATATCACTTTGAGAAACAGAGAGACCAACAAGATCAACTAAAAGAGCAGGCTCCCTGAGAATATAGCTCTAAAGTTAGATTGATTAAGAAGAAAAATTCTGACTATCCCAGAGTGTGGGTCAAGTTAGAGCAGAATATGATCATGGAAATGAAGTCGGGTCGGAGAGAGAGAGGGGAGAAAAATAAGCAGATGTCATTTGAAAGACAAAGGCAGAAATTTAAATGTAAAAAGATATTGCAAAGTACATACAGAGAATTAAATGGCTGGCTGCACCAGTTCTTAAAGTAGAAAGGAACCATAAGGAGAATTTAATTAGGCTTTGCAGAGCCTCGCTAACAGTGAATGCAGGGCAGAGAATCGGAGCGATAGTGCCCAGGCCAATATATATCCCTCAACCAACACCACTAAAAAACAAATGATCTGGTCATTATCTCATTGCTGTTTGTGGAATCTTGCTGTGCCCAAATTGGCTGCTGCATTTCCTACATTACAACAGTGACTACATTTCAAAGTACTTCACTGGCTGCAAAGTGCTTTGGGACGCCCGGAGGTCGTGAAAGGCACTGAGTAAATGCAAGTTCCTTCATATCACCAAGTTGCATTTGGCAAGGCTCTGTGCCGAAGGGAAGCCTCGAGAATTGAGCCCTAGAGTGTAACAGTTAAAAAGATGCAAAACATTAGCCAGCGAAGATGATGCCTGATGAAAAATAATCAATTAAGGCATAACTAGGGTCTCCAACTCTGGTTGGACCTAATCCTGAAGGTTTCATCACATGACCTCTCACCACCAACCGCCCCGCCCAGTCAAACAGCCTGTTTTCCCATCTCCAATATTTTTATAATTAATCAACAAAAGTTTTCAAAAATCTTCTTTTAGGAACATCCGATTTTTTTAATGCCCCCTATGATTTTTCTCCTTGGACTGCTCGCAGCAATGTCCAGGGGATTAATCTTTAATTCTTGGCGAGGGTTGATAAACTTATTATAACCTAAATGCTGGTACCAGCTGCTCAACGAGCAAGGCTGAGTGATGTGCGCAGGGTAGTAGCCTCAGCTAAAATCCAACTGAAAGTAAAACAGCATATTGTGTGAGACTGCTAAACTGAAAAGACTGCAACAACATCACCTTCAAAGCTGAACACTGAACTGGGTAATATCAAGATATCAAAGGTGAGGAGACTGTCGAGTTCTGAACTGGGAGATGTTATGGTCAGTCGAGCACAGACAGTCAATGTTGTGCAGTTGTAATTTTGATACAAGGCTATTCTAATGTTTATAGTGATTAATTTGATGACGTACTATCTATGATTGTGTAGAACTAGCTATTAGTGGAATATCTCTGTGCCCTGTTCAAAGAATCATAGAATGATACAGCACAGCAGGAGGCCATTTGGCCCACCGTGCCTGTGCTGACTCTTTGAAAGAGCTATCCAATTAGTCCCACTCCCCTGCTTATTTGCCAAAGCCCTGCAATTTTTTCCCATTCAAGTATTTATCCAATTCCTTATTAAAGTTATTATTGAATCTGAAACTTTTCTTCATGTCACCTCTGGTTCTTTTGCCAATCACCTTAAATTTGTGTCCTCTGGTTACTGACTCTTCTGCCACTGGAAACAATTTCTCCTTATTTACTCCATTAAAACCCTTCATGATTTTGAACACTTCTATTAAAACTCCCCTTAACCTTCTCTGCTCTAAGGAGAACAATCCCAGCTTCTCCAGTCTCTCCACATAGCTGAAGTCTTTCATTCCTGGTACCATTCAAGTAAATTTCCTCTGCATCCTCTCTAAGGCCTTGACATCATTCCTGAAGTGTGGAGCCGAGAATTGAACACAATACTCCAGCAGGGGCCTAACCAGTGTTTACTGAAAGTTTAGCATTATTTCCTTGCTTTTGTACTCTATGCCTCTATTAATAATGCCAAAGATTCCTATCCCTTTTTAACAGCCTTCTCAACTTATCCTGCCACCTTCAAAGACTTGTGTATCAACACCACCAGGTCTCTCGGTTCCTGCACCATTTTGCCTCTCCTTATTCTTCCCACCAAAATGAATCACTTCACACTTCTCTGCGTTAAATTTCATCTGCCATGTGTCTGCCCATTTCACCAGTCTGTCTATGTCCTCCTGAAATCTGTTATTATCCTCCTCACTGTTGCATTTCCGAGTTTCGTGTCATCTGCAAACTTTGAAATTATGCCCTGTATACTCAAGTCCAGATCATTAATATAGATTAAGAAGTGCAGTGGTCCTAACACCGACCCCTGGGGGACACCACTGTACACTTCCCTCCAGTCTGAAAAAGAACCGTTCACCACCAGCCTCTGCTTTCTGTCTCTTAGCCAATTTCTTATCCACGCAGTCACTGCCCCTTTAATTCCATTGGCTTCAATTTAGCTAAAAAGTCTATTATGTGGTAATTTCTCAAATGCTTTTTAAAAGTCCATATACACAACATCAACTGTGCTCTCGTTATCAACCTTCTCAGTTACTTCATCAAAAACTCAATCAAGTTAGTCAAACACAATTTGCTTTTATCAAATCTGTGCTGGCTTTCATTTATTAACCCATATTTTTCAAAGTGCCAATTAATTTTGTCATCGATTGATGTCTCTAAAAGCTTCTCCACCACAGATGTTAGGCTGACTGGCCTGTGATTGCCGGGTTTATCCCACTCCCTTTTTTTGAACAGGGTTGTAACGTTTGCAATCCTCCAATCCTCTGGCACCAGTCCCATATCGAAGGAGGATTGGAATATTTTGGCCTGAGAGTCTGCAATTTCCACCCTTTACTGAAGGTAGATGCAAAATACTAATTTAGTACCTCAGCCATACCCTCTGTCTCCACAAGAAGCTCTCCTTTTTGGTCCCTAATCAGCCCCACACTTCCTTTGACTGCCCTTTTACTATTTATATATTTATTAAAGACTTTATGTTCCCTTTTATGTTACCCGCTAATCTATTCTCATGCTCTCTTTGCCTCTCTTATTTCCTTTCTCAGGTCTCCCCTGTACATTTTATATTCAGCTTGGTTCTCTACTGAATTATGAACCTGACATTTATCATAAGCCTCCTTTTCCTGTTTCCTTTTAATCTCTATATCTTTAGTCATCTAGGGAGCTCTAGCTTGGGATGTCCTTCCTTTCCCTCTCTTGGGAATGTGTCTAGTTTGTACCTGAATATCTCCTCTTTGAAGGCCTCCCAATGCTCATTTACTGTTTTACCTGCCAACCTTTGATTCTAATCCACCTGGGCCAGATCTCTTTTCAACTCACTGAAATTAGCCCTCCTCCAGATGAGTTTTTTCACATTTGATTTTTTGTTGTCCTTTTCCAAAACTAATCTAAAACTAATGACATTGTGATCAAATACATCCCAAATACTCTCCCACTGAAACGTGCTCCACTTGCCCCACTTCATTCCTCAGAACTCGATCCAGCACTGCTTCCTTCCTCGTTGGGCTGGAAACACACTGATCAAATAAGTTCTCTTGTACACATTTCATGAATTCCTCCCCCTCTTTACCCTTTACATTATTATTTCCCCAGTCTATATTAGGATAATTGAAGTCCTCCATTATCACTACTCTAAAGTCTTGCATCTTTCTGCAATTTGTCTGCAAATTTTCTCCTCGATCTCCTTCCCATTATTTGGTGGCCTATAGTATACACCCAGCAATGTAATAGCTCCTCTATTGTTCCTTAATTATAACCAGATTCTATCTTTGAATCCTGAACGACATCATCCGTTTCCAGTGCTGTAACAGTATCTCTGATTAATACAGCCACCCTATCCCCTCCTTTTTTTCCTTCCCTTTCTTTCCTGAATATATTGTACCAGGAATATTAAGTACCCAATCCTTCCCTTCTTTGAGCCAGGTCTCTGTTATTGCCACTATATCGTAGACCCATGTGGCTACTTGAGCCTGCAGCTCACCAGCCTTATTTACCACAGTCCATGCATTTATGCACATGCACTCCCATCCCATCTTAGTCTGCCTCAGGTTTCCCCCCGTCTGATCCCTCCTATTTCTGAACTACTCTTTATTCTAATGCTATTTGTCTCTCGCAGTCCTCTGTACACCTTGTTTCTCCTCTCTGATGCTTCATCCTGGTGTATCTCCCCCTGCCAAATTAGTTTAAACCCCCTCCCACAGCACTAGTTAACCTCCCTGCAAGGACATTGCTCCCAGTCCTGTTGAGATGCAAACCCGTCCATCTTGAACAGAACCCCCTGCCCCAGAACTGGTCCCAATGCCCCAGGAATCTGAAGCCCTCCATCCTGCACCATCTCTCCAGCCATGCATTAACCTGTCTTATCCTACTATTCCTATACTCACTTGCAGAAACCCCTGTCTATCCCACTGACTATTGAATCCCCTATAACAACTGCATTCCTACACTTTGCTGTGCCCCACTGTGCAGTCCTTTGCCCCACGGTGCCGAGGATGTGCTCTAGACTGCACTCCCCCGAGGTGTCGTCACCCTCACCGGTATTCAGCACTGAAATTCCACACTCCCGGAGGATTCCTGCTCTGTCTGCCTTTTCCTACCTTGCTGTTCTCTGTAGCTGAGGGGTGAGCACCTCCTGGAACGTGCCAGCCAATAAATTCTCAGCCTCCCGTATATCCTGCAGTGACTCCAGCCGCTCCTCAAACTCAGAAACCCTGAGCTCGAGTTCGAGCAACTGGAGGCACTTCCTGCATATGTGGTTATCCAGGACACACGAAACATCCTGGAGTTCCCACATGGCACAGGAATTACAGGCAACGGGTCTCAGCTGTCCCGCAATTTTACTGTAAACTCTATCTATTTATGTTTTATATGTCTCTTACGTTATATATATGTTTTAGTTTATTATTCCCTTAATCCCTATTTATTATTTATGTATACCAAACTTTTATTTAAAGCAATTCGAATCCCTTTAATGTTGATATCCTCTATTTAGTTAGTTTTAATTTTATCCCCTTAGTTCTAACTAATTAGTCTGATTATTTAGATATTTACTTACTTATTGTCGCTCCTTGGTTTAAATTATTTAGCACTTCCTTCCCCCTCTGCACCCGAATTCCCACTCTCACCAAATTCCCGTTTTAAAGACTTCACTCTACAATTCACTCCGTTTCCACAAACTAGTTACTTTCAGCCACAATAATTAATACCTTGTCAGGGGTCCATTTGACTGTTAACTGCCACTGACTTGCAGTTTTTTAAAAGTTAGAAAACTAAGTTAAATTATAGTTTGGTAAAAACACACTTTCTCTATTACTCACCCGCTGGTTACCAGTGAAATCCCACTCTCACCAAATTCCCATTTCTCACCAAATTCCCATTTTAAAGTCTTCACTCTGTTTTCAATTCACTATGTTTCACCACGCTCCGGGCACAGTTCTTAGCATCTATTCTGAGATGAGGGTTAGTCGCTTGTCTGCCACTGTGGCACTGTGGCCATGCTGGCACCAGAGTTGGTAACGTAGAACCTTTCAAACTAGGTATTACGTACAGGCACTGAGGTGTTGGCTTGGTTGTACATAATTTGACGGCGCTGCATTTTTAGGGGTTCAAGATATTTTGATTGCTTGTCCCAAGTCTGGAAGGTGGGGGGCAGGGGGTCAGGGTTGATTGCTGTTGTTTGGAAAGCATTGGGCGGTAACTTGAAAATGTCCATCTTGTTTTTGAATGGCAGGAAATTTCCACACCCACCACACCCAGTGCCACTTGTCTTCAGATGGCGGAAGCCAAATTGAATTATTTAACCCTGATTTTAACTGGGGACAGTGGGGTGAGAGAAGAATGTGGGGTCGGTGAGGTGAGGGGTGAGGGGTGAGCATGGGGTCAGTGGGTTGAGGGATGAGGGGTGAGAGTGGAGAAGAGAGATGAGGGGTAAGCGTGGGGCAGGTGGGGTGAGGGGTGAGTGTGGGGATGGCGGGGTGAGGAGTGAGGGGTGAGGATTGAGCATGGGGATGGCGGGGCGAGGGGGTGAGAGGTGAAGGGTGAGTGTGGGGTCATTTAAATATCCCAGGCCCATCTCCTGCCTGAACCCAGCGTCAATGACGTCAGGCCAGCGGGCGGAAGTCGTGTGAGACCGGTTGAAGACCGGTGTGGGGGGGCCCACGGGAATGGCCTGGCAGGTGGGTAAGTGGTGGGGGGTGGGGGTTAGGTGATAGTGTTGGAATGAGAGAAGTCCGGGGCTCTAGGTTTCAATGTGGGGCCTGGAGGAGCACTCCTACTGCTTCAGGCCCACAAGGAAACCTTTTTTAAAATAAAATACTTCTCTGTTCATCTCTCTCCTGGGCCTGCTGCTTATCTGTGCTCGGTGCTCCAGGCGAGGCTGCCACTGGGAACCCAACACAGTTGCCCAGCGTTAAAATATCGTCGCGGTCTGAATAACATTATCAGGCCCCGACTTTAGTATTAGAATGAGGCCCTCGCCTACCTGCTGCTGGCTGGTCAGAACACGCCTGTTAATATGGCGCATGGTGCTAGTCCAGCATGGATAGTGTGGGTGGGTCACTGCAGGGATTTTAACCCTCCGCACAACCCATTCCCATGGTTAAAATTGGGGCTTTTACGTTTTTCCACAAGTTATGGTTGAGGACTGAAAGAAAGTTATGGTAAACATTAATAAATCACTGATTAGGCCCCAGCTGGAGTTTTGTGTGCAATTCAGGACACCGCATTTTAGGAAGGATGTCAAGGCCTTAGAGAGGGTGCGGAGGTGATTTACCAAAATGGTACCAGGGATGAGGGACTTCAGTTACATAGAGAGACTGGAGAATCTGGGATTAGAGCAGAGAAGGTTAAGGGGAGATTTAATAGAGGCATTCAAAATTATGAGGGGTTTTGATAGAGTAGATGGGGAAAAATTTGCAGGTCCATGGGGAAAGAGCAGGGGAGTGGGAATAATTGGATAGCTCTTTGAAAGATCCAGCACAGGCACGATGGGCTGAATGGCCTCCATCTGTGCTATAGCATTCTATGATTCTATGAACTCACTCGTTGAGTGAATGGTTATCTTGACAAACTGCAGAATGAAACTCTGGCCTGCAAGATAATAAAAACACTGGCCAAGTGCCAAATAAGCTATCCTCAAGAAAGAACACTTGATTTAAATGATTTACCAATAACTTGGGCGAAGCAGAGCCAGTAATGCTGTAACCCATACGTCATTAGGCCCTGCGTGTTCCAACTGAAATCCTGCCCATGTTGTGTTGCTCTGACACTTCAAAAGTGCTACAACACTTGTTATTCAATCTGCATTCACCCAGGGAGAGCGGCTGACTCGAGATCAGTGGGATTTGAGTAAGGAAGGGAATTGGTAAAATTCATACTGCTAAATTGTTTGTTCTGGAGAAGGGTTGAAACCCAAAGGGCACACAAATTAAAAATGAGGAAGTTAGACGTGAAGACAAGGTGGGGTGAGCGATTAAAAACAAGAGAGATGGTTTTCTTGGGCCTAATGGCCATTCCCTGGGGGTAGATCTTGATTTTGTGCGAAAGTGTAAAATAGACGACTGCACGTTTTACACCTCTCCCGATTTTTGTCTCCATTGAGTCAATCGGAACAGTTGAAAGAACCAAATCCAGATTGTGATGTGAGGGGTGAGTGGTGAGTGATGTGAGGGGTGAGTGGTGAGTGATGTGAGGGGTGAGTGGTGAGTGGTGTGAGGGGTGAGGGGTGAGGGGTGAGTGGTGTGAGGGGTGAGTGGTGAGTGATGTGAGGGGTGAGTGGTGTGAAGTGTGAGGTGTGAGGTTGAGTGGTGTGAGGTTGAGTGGTGTGGGGGTGAGGGTGAGGGTTGGTGGTGTGGGGGTGAGGGTGAGGGTTGGTGGTGTGGGGGTGAAGGTGAGGGTGAGGGTGAGTGGCATGAGGGTGAATGGTGTGGGGGTGAGGGTTAGTGGTGTGGGGGTGAGGGTGAGGGTGAGTGGCATGAGGGTGAGGGTGAGTGGTGTGGGAGTGAGTGGCATGAGGGCAAGGGTGAGTGGCATGAGGGTGAGGGTGAGTGGCATGAGGGTGAGGGTGAGGGGTGAGGTGTGAGGAGTGAGTGGTGTGGGAGTGAGTGGCATGAGGGCGAGGGTGAGTGGCGTGGATGAGAGTTAGTGGTGTGGGGGTGAATGGTGAGAGGTGAGAGGGCGAGGGTGAGAGGGCGAGGGTGAGAGGTGAGAGGGCGAGGGTGTGAGGGCGAGGGTGAGAGGTGAGAGGGCGAGGGTGTGAGGTGTGTGTTCGGGCTGCTTGTTTACTAAACACATAAATGAAGGGAATGATGTTGAAATTTTTCTGATGAAAGAAAGATTTGCATTTATATAGCACCTTTCATGACCTTACAGCCAATGAAGTACTTTTAAAGAGTAGTCACTGTTATAATGTAGCAGAGATTTGCACAGAGTAAGATCCCACAAACAGCAATAACCAGATCACCTGGTTATTTTTGATGTTGGTTGAGGGATGTATATTGGCCAGGACACCAGGGAGATCTCCCAGCTCTTCTTTGAAACAGTGCCATGGGATCTTTTACATCCATCTGAGAGGACAGATGAGGCCTTAGTTTAATATCTCATCTGAGAGAAAAGCACCTCCAACAGTGCAGCACTCTCTCAGTACTATAATGAAGTATCAACTTAGATTTTGTGTTTCAAGTCTCTGGAGTGGGACTAGAACCTACAAACCTTTGATAACTCAGAGCTGAGAGTACTACACACTGAGCCACAGCTGAGCCCTAAGCTACTGCGTGTTAATGACATGGGTTATGGCCTTACTTGCTTTACTTCACCCAAGTTATTGATAAATCTTTTAAATGAGGTGATCATTAATGAATTAATTATGTCAGCCTCCCTTTCTTACAAAAATGAAAGATTTTTATTGTGTCTGTGTGTATTGTGGAAATAATAGTCTCCCTTGCAGAAAAAATGGATTAGAAATATTTGCATGTATTAATATTTCATTATCAGAACAATTTTAATTATCCTGCAGAATTAATTCTAGATTTCAAATGTTGCACATGGGAACCTAATGGGAGATGGAACTCTGGTTGAATTTTCCTAGTTTGGTTCAGGGTGTAGTTAGCTCGATTTCTACCCAGATTGAGTTGGATTCAATCAAAGCCTCACTTGCATCACTCATCCCTGCTCTTTGCCATTTTTCTGCCCACTTTTTTTGAAAGCGTTGACTTTAGGCTCAGCTGCAACTTCTCCAGTACCTCGCCCAGGTGGATGCCCTTCATGTGTGAGCCTGGATAGCAAATGATGGAAGGTTATTCAACCAAGTGAAGCCTCACAGCCAAGTTCAATTTTACCCTCACCTACTGTCCACACACTTTCCAGCAGAGGTCATGGGTCAGTGAGCAGGAGTGGGAAAGCCAGGGCTGGTTTTCAAGTCCCCTAGTCCCAGCATTACTAAGGCCATTAGTAGCTCTCCTACTCGCACCCTGACTGAGCACAGAGTGGGAATCGAACATTTGTTTGTGTGTCTCAGTTACCCGTTGATCCATGAGAGGAGCCAATCATCCCTTCTTCAATACGATCGCCCCCTCTCCAGTTATCTCCTTTCCTGACTCTTGATGGGCTCCAGTTCCACAGGGCTGGCTACCCTTCACTACCTCAGCCAGTGGCCATGCTTCGTGTGTTAGTCTTGACAGTGTGTGTCAGTGGGCTATTTGACTGTGGAGGACATCACAGTAAAGCCCAATCCTGAATTCGTCGGGCATTCACACACAGGCAACTCCCAGAGGTGGTGCCTCTGGCTGATTTATTCCCCCAGGAGCTACTGAAATTAACTAAATCAGCACAGATTGGGTTTTAAAACCGAGACTTCCTTGGACAGTACGGTGGGTGCCAGGCAGCGCACTTAGTGACTGAGCCCAGTTATCTCTCCAGTAACTTTCCAGGACTGTTCCTACCAATTACACACAGTGAGATAGATCTTCACCATCTGGGGGTAATTGGATGGAGTGAAATGTCCAGCTGTTATAAAACCTGCCTGGTTATCAATCTATTGATTTCAAGGTGATGAAAATCAAGCAGGTTTCATAAAGTGAGGGAGATCCACTCTACCAGATGATGGTGATAACCCATCCCAATAGGAGTGAGAGACACTCCTTACTCTATATTGCAACCCAATCAGCTGTGAATCTGTAACTAGGTCACCTATCATAGAATCATAGAATCTTACAGTACAGAAGGAGGCCATTCAGCCCATCATGCCTGTGCTGGCTTTTTGAAAGAACTATCCAATTAGTCCCACTCCCCTGCTCTTTCCCCATAGCCCCGCAAATTTTTCCTTTTCAAGTATGTACCAATTCTCAATTGAAAGTCATTATTGAAACTGCCTTTTGGGCAGCGCATTCCAGATCATTACAATTCGCTGAGTAAACAAAAAATTACTTATTTTCCCGCTGCATCTTTTGCCAATTATATTAAATCTGTGTCCTCTGGTTACTGACCCTCCTGCCGGTGGAAACAGTTTCATAAGAACATAAGAAATAGGAGCAGGAGTTGGCCATACGGCCCCTCGAGCCTGCTCCGCAATTGAATAAGATCATGGCTGATCTTCAACCTCAACTCCACTTTCCTGCCTGATCCCCATATCCCTTGATTCCCTTAGAATCCAAAAATCTATCTAGCTCAGCCTTGATCATACTTTATATATAAATTTCACCTTATTTACTCTATCAAAACCCTTCATAATTGTGAACACCTCCATTAAATCTCCCCTTAACCTTCTCTGCTCTAAGGTGAACAATCCCAACTTCTCCTCATAACTGAAGTCCCTCGTCCCTGATACCATTCCAGTAAATCTCCCCCACTTCCTCTCCAAGGCCTCAGTGGAAAACTTCTCAAACTCTTGTTACTAATCTAAGTCCTTTGAAAATCAATGCAGACCGAAGTCTCTGGAATAAATGAATATAGGGAAGGTTAATTAATCCAGTTGCACAGAAGTATATTTTGTATGCAATCTCTCCTTCAGAAAGCCATTGGTAGGTATGCTACTGAATCTAATTAAATAGCTCTGCAGCAATATTTAAACATCCTTACTCAACTCAACATAGCCTGAAGCAGTATCAGCTGCAGGGGGAGATATATTTCCTGTGAACCGAGTCGTATATTTCTTGGAAGAGGCTACATGATGTAGATTGCTTGGTTTCCAAGGCAGCAAGATGTGCCTTACCAAACGTCTGGTCTTCTTCAAGGAGGTAACAACAACAACTTGCATTTATATAGCCCCTTTAACGTAGTAAAACATCTAAAGGTGCTTCACAGGAACGTTATCAAACAAAATTTGACACCGAGCCACATAAGGAGATATTAGGACAGGTGACCAAAGGCTTGGTCAAAGAGGTAGGTTTTAAGGAGAGTCTTAAAAGGGGAAAGAGAGGTGGAGAGGGTTAGGGAGCAAATTCCAGAGCTTAGGGCCTAGGCAGCTGAAGGCACGGCCGCCAATGGTGGACTGATTTAAACCAAGCATACACAAGAGGCAAGAATTGGAGAAGTGCAGAGATTTTGGAGGCTTGTAGGGCTGGAAGAGGTTACAGAGATAGATCGGGACGAGGCCATGGAGGGATTTGAAAACAAGGATGAGAATTTTTTAATTGAGGCGTTGCCGGATCGGAAACTAATGTAGGTCAGCGCACACAGGGGTGATGGGTGAACGGGACTTGGTGCGAATTAGGATACGGGCAGCAAAGTTTTGGATGAACTCAAGTTACGGAGGGTGTAAGGTGGGAGGCCGGCCCGGAGAGCATTGGAACAAAATGAAAGAGAACAATTTGGTGCATAAATAAACTGGGATTTTATGAGTGTATTTGTTAAGATTCTTTATCTGAGGCTTTACAAAGAAAATTAAGGCTTTGGAATTAAGCACACCAGCTGGCTGGATTGAAAATTGGCGAAGCCCCAGAAAGCTGTGCATTATAAATGGTGAAGAATCTGCCTCGGGGATTAGTTGGGTTCCCCGTCTGTTCCTGAACAATGTTGGGGGAAGGATTTGCAGTAAAGTACTTCTTTCACCCAGCTATGTGGCCAACTCTAGTGTAGGTGAGGTTGATACAAGGCCACAAAGGGTCTGGGCAAGTTAAACAAATATGTTAAGAAATGGGAGATGGAACGAATGTGGAAAGATGCGGAAATACTGAAACAGGCACGCAATCGAAAAAGTTGGGAAGAACTAGGACAAAAGGGGATTGGATATATATTTGAAAAGGAAAAATTGCAAGGCCACGTGGAAGAGCAGGGGAGTGGAACCAATTGGTTAACTCTTTCAAAGAGCCAGCACAGGCACAATGGGCTGAATGGCTTCCTTCTGTGCTGTACGATTCTATGACTATCCAAAAGCATTCATGCCATGGAAGGCCTCGTCAGCAAGGTTTGTCAGGTATGGATGCTTTACAAAGGCATTTGAACGTTAGGTCAAACAACTTATTTTAACTCTCGGTGGCCTACTGATAAAGCCATGCTTTGAATGATGTGTCCAATTTTGGGCATCTTAATTTCCAAGGTTGGACGGTAGCAACAGGCATCACTGGGACTCAAAGCACCAAGTTGTGACCACAGACTCATAGAACCCATTAACACTAGAGGACACTGAGAGGCAAAGAGATACTGATCTTCAAAATGCTGCAAGGTATTGATAACGCCAAAGAGATATTTGGAGAACTTGCAATTCTTTCAATCGTACAGTACAACGAACTGAGTGGGCTCAAAAAGTAGTGAAAGTAACAGCTGAACACTTAGAATGCCCATGTAGAATTCCCCTGTTCACAATTATAATGCAAATATTAAATGATTTAATACCTATGTTAAAATACAGAGGAATGTCACTTGACCAATTAAACATTCAGCTGTTAATTTCACCATTAGTAATACCGAGCATTAAGTGAGGTTCTAGACCTATTCCCATGAGGAGGAAAGGAAGACCATCCAAAGCTAGAGCCCCCTGGATGACTAAAGATATAGAGATTAAAATGAAACAGATAAAGGAGGCTTATGGTAAATGTTGGGTTCATAATCCAGTAGAGAACCAAGCTGAATACTGAAAGTATTCCAGCAAATTTACATCGTGGACCACACAGTAAGTACATTCGTACTATCTGCAGGAGGTGCGGAGAGCCTCGCCATGCCAGTAGCAGCAAGTTCCGGCCCAATAATAGTAAAAGGGTAGACAAAGGAAGGGTGGGCTGATTAGGGACAAAAATGATCTTCTTGTGAAGGCAGAGGGTATGGCTGAGGTACTAAATAAATACTTTGCATCTGTCTTCACTAAAGAAGAGGATGCTGCCAATATCACAGTAAAGGAGGAGGTAGTGGAGAAATTGGATAGGATAAAAATAGATAAAGAGGTTGGCAGCGCTCAATGTAGAAAAGTCACCCATTCCGGATGGGATGCAACCTAGGTTGCTGAGGGAAGTAAGGGTGGAAATTGCAGAGGCTCTGGCCATAATCTTCCAATCCTCCTTAGATATAGGGATGGTGCCAGAGGACTGGAGGATTGCAAATGTTACACCCCTGTTAAAAAAAGGGGAGAAGGATAAACCCAGAACCACAGACCAGTCAGCCTAATATTGGGGCGGGGAAACTTTTAGAGACATTAATCCGGGATAAAATTAATTGGCATTTAGAAAAATATAGATTAATAAATGAAAGCCAGCATGGATTTGTTACAGACCAGTCGTATTTGACTAACTTGATTCTTTGATGAAGTAACAGAGAGGGTTGATGAGGGTAGTATGGTTGATGTTGTGTATATGGACTTTCAAAAGGCATTTGATAAAGTACCACATAATAGACTTGTTAGCAAAATTGAAGCCCATGGGATTAAAGGCACAGTGGCTGCATGGATACGAAATTGGCTAAGGGACAGAAAGTAGAGAGTAAGGGTGAATGGTTGTTTTTCAGACTGCAGGGAAGTATACAGTGGTGTTCCCCAAGAGTCAGTATTAGGATCTCTGCTTATTTTGATATATATTAATAACCTAGACTTGGGTATACAGGGCATAATTTCAAACTTTGCAGATGACGCAAAACTCAGAAATTTAGTAAACAGTGAGGAGGATAGCAGTAGGACATATACAGACTAGTGAAATGGGCAGACACATAGCAGATGAAACTTAATGCAGAGAAGTGTGAAGTGATTCATTTTGGCAGGAAGAATGAAGGGTGGCAATATAAACTAAATGGTACAATTTTAAAGGGGATACAGGGATAGAGAGACTTGGGGGTCACGTACACAAGTCTTTGAAGATGGCAGGGCAAGTTGAGAAGGTTGTTAAAAAAGCATACAGGATCCTTGGCTTTATGAATAGAGGCATAGAGTACAAAAGAAAGGAAGTTATAAAATACTGATTAGGCCCCCCAGCTGGAGTATTGTGGCCAATCCTGGGCATCATACTTTGGGAAATATGTCAAGGCCTTGGAAAGGGTGCAGAGGAGATTTACTAGAATGGTCCCAGGGATGCAGGGCGTCAGACTGGAGAAGCTGGGATTGTTCTCCTTAGAGCAGAGAAAGATAAGGGGAGTTTTGATAGAAGTGTTCAAAATCATGAAGGGTTTTGATGGAGTAAATAAGAAGAAAGTGTTTCCAGTGACGGGAGGGTCGACAACTAGAGGACACAGATTTAAGTTAATTGGCAAAAGAGCCAGAGACAACATGAGGAAAGAAAATTTTACGCAGTGAGCTGTTATGATCTGGAATGCATAGCCAGAAAGGGTGGTGGAAGCAGATTCAATAATACGCTTCATAGGGGAATTGGATAAATACTTGAAAAGGAAAAATTTGCAGGACTTTGGGGAAAGAGCTGGGGAGTGGGACTAATGGGAGAGCTGTTTCAAAGAGCTGGCACAGAATGGCCTCTTTCTGTGTTGTATCATTCTGTGATTCTGTGATTCTAGCAGTGAGTTTCAGCACAAAATCAGATCTGCAGCCCTTGGCGTTTCTAAAATCTTTGATAGTACAACATTCTGGAGTCACTAAAAAGCTGAGATCTTGTGGAGGATCTGGTGAGGTAGATTTACAACTTACATCAGAGGATTGAAACAAGACCAGCTTAAATTTATACAGCCACTTCAACACAGAAAAATGGCCAAAGGGACTTTACAGAGGAGAAAAGAAACACTGAGCCATTTAGGCGAGTTGGGAAAAGTGATTAAAAGTTGGTTGAAAAGATGGGCTTTAGGGAAACTTTTAAAGGCAAAAAGAGAAGTAGAGAGGCAGTGGGGTTTAGAGTGGAAGGTCTAGAGAGCAAGGCTGAGGCAGCTGTAGTACATTTGCCAACTCTGGTTAGAGGTATTCCTGGAAGATTGATCACATGACATTTGATCATGTGGCACCTGATGACGTGACCGGATCTCGATAAGACAAATATGCATATCAGCACAAGAGATTATCTTTGAGGAGACCACTCTTTACAGATTAGTTAAAAAGACAAACAGTTTCTGAATCACTGCAGCCTGACTCCGACAGACAGACGTTGGACAGACAAATGATATTTTATCTTCAGCGTTGACGACATCAATAAAAATTATTCTGTGACCATTGACTGTGCTGTTGTCTACGCACCTCTGTTCAGTAAGGATTTCAAACTCCCTTCAGTAACATTCATCTCCATAACTTACTGATCATGCCTCCCCCACAATCAACATCCTGGGGGTCACCATTGACCAGAAACTTAACTGGACCAGCCACATAAATACTGTGGCCACAAGAGCAGGTCAGAGGCTGGGTATTTTGCGGCGAGTGACTCACCTCCTAACTGCCCAAAGCCTTTCCACAATCTACAAGGCACAAGTCAGGAGTGTGATGGAATACTCTCCACTTGCCTGGATGAGTGCAGCTCCAACAACACTCAAGAGGTTCGACACCATCCAGGAGAAAGCAGCCCGCTTGATTGGCACCCCATCTACCACCCGAAACATTCTCTCCCTTCACCACCAGCGCTCTGTGGCTGCAGTGTGTACCATCCACAGGATGCACTGCAGCAACTCGCCAAGGCTTCTTCGACAGCACCTCCCAAACCCACGACCTCTACCACCTAGAAGGACAAGGGCAGCAGGCACATGGGAACAACACCACCTGCATGTTCCAATCCAAGTCACACACCATCCTGACTTGGAAATATATCGCCGTTCCTTCATCGTCGCTGGGTCAAAATCCTGGAACTCCCTTCGTAACAGCACTGTGGGAGAACCTTCACCACACGGACTGCAGCGGTTCAAGAAGGCGGCTCACCACCACCTTCTCAAGGGCAATTAGGGATGGGCAATAAATGCTGGCCTTGCCAGCGACGCCCACATCCCATGAATGAATTAAAAAAAAAACATACTGGGGAAAGTAAGCAGTGAAAGTGTCTGGAAAAGCAGGCACAAGTGGGAGATCCTCATAAAAACTATGACCCTCTTGTTTTCAGCAGTAACGTCAGTGTTCTACAAAGCCTATATTTGTTCAATGATGCCATTTGCGCAGGGTACTGTAGTGTCGTAGATGTGTTACTGAACTAGTAATCCTGAGAACGTGAGTTCAAATCCCACCATGGCAGTTTGAGGATTGGAATTCATTCTAAAAAAATAAAAAGCTGGTACCAGTAAAAATGTCCATGCAGCTGTTGGATTGTCGTAAAACGCCAACTGCTTCACTATTGTATT
Organism: Heptranchias perlo; assembly: GCF_035084215.1. Taxonomy (NCBI): domain Eukaryota; kingdom Metazoa; phylum Chordata; class Chondrichthyes; order Hexanchiformes; family Hexanchidae; genus Heptranchias; species Heptranchias perlo. Next base: position 9,556,706 of record NC_090350.1, on the reverse strand, counting down.
TAGGGAAGGAAACCTGCCGTCCTTACCTGGTCTGGTCCATGTGTGACTCCAGTCTCACAGCAACGTGGTTGACACTTAACTGCCCTCTGAAGTGGCCCAGCAAACCACTCAGTTACCTTCTCAAGGCAAATAGGTATGAGCAACGGCTGGATAAAAGTGGCCTCCTCACTGCTAACATTGTAGAATATGGTGGTGTATTTACTCGTGGCTTCTTTTGCTGCACCACCATAACTTTGGCGGAAACCCCAGTTAGATGTGTCAGTAGGGTTGTCAACTTCCAGGATTACTCTGGAGCCTCCAGGTATTAGAGATAAATCAGACAAGCAGTCTGACAACTGAGGCAGTTGAAGGGGTCGAGAGAGGTGGTGGAAAGGTAGAGCTGGGATGGATAGATGGTACCTCAAGAATCAAAGATGGCTGGATGATACCTCAGGGATCAAGGATGGATCGATGGCACCTCAAGGATTAAGTTTATCCTCTTGAGCGCTGACCCTGTTGAAATAGTGAAGAGCAAGGGCCGATATTTTTCTGAACAAGATACACCACCGTAAATCCGATGAGGTTGGACCTCTGCCCGCCCAACTAATGCGTTGCTGGCACTGGCGACCTCCCTCACACTGTCAGCCTCAGTAATTCCTACTGGCCACTCTCCTTCCCAAATTTAGTTACAGCAACTCATCCTGGCCCCACTACCTCGTACTGTCAGTAACCCCTCCTGCGCACATCTCCTCTCACAGTTAGCCTCAATAGCGTCTCCTGGTTAGACTCTTTCCCATTTTATTATGATCTTTTTCTAAAGTTAAACTCTGAATAAAGCGGCATACTTTCTGTACAGAGAATCATAGAGAAATGTTGCCTTTGAAATTAAATACATAGGACAGATCCATTTTGATGTCCCACCTTACATGGATGAATCAATTAACATTAACATTGTACCTCTTGTTTCTTGGTTTCCACATTGACGCTGGGATATTTGAGTCTCATTACAAAAGGCAGTGTTGTAACAGTTTAGAGAAGTCACAGATTCACACGGAGTCTTTTGAAGGCCTTTCTGCTGAGCTTCAGAAGTTTAGTTAACAGCCTCAGCCTTCAACTGTGAGACTTACCAGAAATAAATTTCTGAAGCTGCAAAATGCTTTGGCCTCTGGGATTTGAGATCTGGGATGTCGGTGTGACAGATGAAGCTTTACACCCATCAATGGATGAACTTTGAGATCTGGGATGTCGGTGTGACAGATGAAGCTTTACACCCATCAATGGATGAACTTTGACTCAAACTGGTACAATCACACCAGTTCCTTTCAATTTTCCGAGTCTAGTGGTGATGCATCAAGTGCATTCATTGTATTATCGTATCATAATATCGTAGTAGGTGCAGCACAGGAGGAGGCCATTCGGCCCTTCGTGCCTGTTCCGGCTCTTTGAAAGAGATATCCAATTAATCCCATCCCCCTGCTCTTTCCCCACAGCCTGTAAACTCTTCCCTTCAATTTTTTCCTTTCAAGAATTTATCCAATTTCCTTTTGAAAGTTACTATTGAATCTGCTTCCATCACCCCTTTAGGCAGTGCGTTCCAGATCATAACAACTCGCTGCGTTAAAAAATACTTTCTCATGTCGCCTCTGACTCTTTTGCCGATCACCTTAAGTCTGTGTCCTCTGGTTACCAACCTGTCTGCCACTGGAAACAGTTTCTCTTTATTTATCCTGTCAAAACCTTTATCAAATCTTTATCAAATCTCCCCTTAACCTTCTCTGTTCTAAGGAGAACAACCCCAGCTTCTTCAGTCTCTCCGTGTAACTGGAGTCCCTCATCCCGGGTACTATTCCAGTAAATCTCTTCTGCATCCCCTCTAAGGCCTTGACATCCTTCCTAAAGTGTGGTGCCCAGAATTGAACACAATACTCCAGCTGAGGCCTAACCAGTGTTTTATCACTTCCCTGCTTTTGTACTCTATGCCTCTATTAATAAAGCCCAGGATCCCATATGATTTTTTAACAGCCTTCTCAACTTGTCCTGCCACCTTCAAAGATTTGTGTATGTGCACTCCCAGGTCTCTATATCCCTGCATCCCCTTTAAAATTGTACCATTTAGTTTATAATGCCTCTCCTCATTCTTCGTACCAAAATGCATCACTTCACTCTGTGTTAAATTTCATCTGCCGTGTGTCTGCCCATTTCACCCGTCTGTCTGTGTCCTCCTGAAGACTGTTACTACCCTCCACATTGCATTCCCAAGTTTCGTGTCATCTGCAAACTTTGAAATTATACCCTCTATACCCAAGCCCAGGTCATTAATATGCATCAAAAAGAGCAGTGATCCTAATACTGACCCCTGGGGAACACCACACTATACCTTCCTCCAGTCTGAAAAACAACCGTTCACCGCTACTCTCTGCCTTCTGTCCCTTAGCCAATTTTGTAGCCAAGCTGCCACTGTCCCTTTAATCCCATGTGCTTTAATTCTGCTAACAACTCTATTATGTGGTACTTTAACAAAAGCCTTTTGAAAGTTCATATACATAACATCAACCGGATTACCCTCATCAACCCTCTCCATTACTTCATCAAAGAACTCAAGCAAGTTAGTAAACATGATTTTCCTTTAACAAATCCATGCTGACTTTCATCTATTAGCCCATATTTTTACAAATGCCAATTAATTTTGTCCCGGATTATTGTCTCTAAAGGTTTCCCCACCACCGACGTTAGGCTGACTGGCCTGTAGTTGCTGGGTTTATCCCTCTCCCCTTTTTTAAACAGGGCTGTAATGTTTGCAATCCTCCAGTCTAAGAAAGATTGGAAAATTTTCATCCTTACTTCCCTCAGCAACCTAGGATGCACCCCATCCGGACCTCTGTGGACTAGTGGGAGGAGGTGCCTGCACTCTGTCTACATCGTCACTGGCACTCCGGGAAGGCTCAGTCAGGATCAGGTTCTGGCTTTGCCGATCCCAAATTTTAAGCTCACCAAAGCCAACTTTTCCTTCTCTGTTGCTCTCCACTCCCAAAGTCATCCCTGGTATTTTCACTTAAAGAAAAAAAGACTTGTATTTCTATCAGGCCTTTTACGACTCAAGGGTGTCCCAAAGTGCTTTACAGCCAATGAAATACATTTGAAGTGTAATCACTGTGGTAATGAAGGAAATATGGCAGCCAATTTGAGCACAGCAAGACCCCACAAACAGCAACGTGATAATGACCAGGTAACCTGTTTTTAGTGATGTTGGTTGAGGGATAAATGTTGGCCAGTACACCAGAAGAACTCTCCTGTTCGTCTTCAAAATAGCGTCATGGTATCTTTTACATCCACCTGAGAGGGTTGACAGGTTTAAGGTCTAATCTGAAAGACGGCACCTCTGACAGTGCAGCAGTCCCTCACTACTGCGGACTGTAGTGTCAGCCTAGGTTTTGTGCTCAATATGATGTAATAAGATGAAATCACAGCCACAGCCCCAAGCAGTGATTCTTTGATCTCAACCGAATAAGTCACCAGGACCTCACTGAGCTCAAGAAAAGACACTGAAACAGATCATCTACCTACCTCTTGAATAATGTAAGGAATCTTACAACACCAGGTTATAGTCCAACTGTTTTATTTGAAAATCACAAGCTTTCGGAGGCTTTCTCCTTCGTCAGGTGAGCGACACTCGCTCACCTGACGAAGGAGAAAGCCTCCGAAAGCTTGTGATTTTCAAATAAAACAGTTGGACTATAACCTGGTGTTGTAAGATTCCTTACATTTGTCAACCCCAGTCCATCACCGGCATCTCCACATCATACCTCTTGAATGTTGGGGTCAGGGGAAGAAATAGTACAAGCGTGAGAAAGGACACAAAACTGCATGATGTATTTAATGAGTCTAGAAATGCATTCAACCACTAAAAAGAGTTTAGAAATACCTTTTTTAAATATTTCCTTGAGTTGCGTTGAGTTGAGTTGAGTTGAGAGGCGTGTGGAGGTGCCTTACATATTTACCTTACTTTCTCTAATTAGTGAAAGGTTTTATCAGGTAAGATTTGTTTAGCCAGAGTTATTCAAGTAACATCAAAAAAGTGTGTGTTACCTAAGGAACACTACAAATGGTCCTGAAGAGTGTTTTACTCATTGATAAAGGTGTTCTGATTGAAGATTACATTAATAATCCAGCTCAGGTTATTGGTGCAAACACGTCATGGTTGGAATTAACAGTGTCAATAGGGAGAATCAGGATATGTTACACCAACACAATTAAGAATGAGCAAACTGGCTGCGGTTCAGATTTTCAACTCAGCTCAATACAAACAGCCCCAAACCCACTGAAGACAGAGCCAGGAGGAAGCGGGGTGATCCAGAGGGGATTAGAGCAGATCTGGCTGTGGTTTTGATGTTTATTTGTGTTCAATAAAAGAGAATGCTGCAGTCTATCTGCATGGACACACGAACTGAGTTATAGCACTATAGGGCTTTGCAGTGCAGTTTCCAATGCTCTCTACCCCATTAATCTGATTCCTTTTCAAGTCCCTTTTCTAGATTGTATGCTGCTCCCCCCTCCCGCTCCCCCTCCCCCCTTTTATCGATAATTCTCTTTTCTCTTTCACCTTCATCAAGAAAAGACAGGAGCAAAATCTACGTCTGCGAAAAATCTGAAGTAACAGAACGTGTTGAGAATAAACAGCCTCTGAAAAGAGGAGAGACGAGTCAATCTTTCCACTGAGAACCCTTCAGTAAGGTTCCTATCTTCATTTTTATGGATGGGGTAAAAGTGCACTTAAATAAAAAGGCTTCTGTTTTTTTGAGAAATCTTTTGTTCTGTTATACACGTCTAACTCACAGCCAGAGAAATCACCACGCTCTGCTTGCTGCTGTCACTTGTACACTTCCTGGGCTGATGCATGATGAGACAAAGGTGGAACGTTAGCCGGATCAGAGGCTACTGGCACAGAGTGGCACTCCCGGGGAGCACAGCTGAGCTCATGACTTCTCCTCTATTAAAATTAATGGCACAAAGTCACGGGGCTGTGGTCCTGTGAGTCGTTGACCTGCATCGTCTGGAAGTATCATTCTGCACAGCAAGCATTCAGACATGGCATCGTCCCTGTAATCTCACCTCATCTCATCAGGTGATGAAGACTATTATACTGGGGAGGAAGGTGTGGACATCATATGGACTAGGTAAAGAAAGAACCTGCATTTATATCATGCCTCCAGGATGTCCCAAAGTGCTTTACAACCAATGAAGTACTTTTGAAGCATAGTCATAGTTGTAATGTTAAACCATGGGAGCCAATTTGTGCGCAGCAAGATCCCACAAACATCAATGAGATAAATAACCACATGATCATGGCAGTGTTGCTTGAGGGACAAATGTTGGCCAGGACACAGGGACAACTCTCCCCTTCTTTGAACAGTGCCATGGAGATCTTTTACATCCACCTGAAAGGGGGGGAATAGGGCCTCAGTTTAATGTCTCATCTGAAAGACAACACCTCTGACAGTGCAGTGCTCCCTCAGTACTACAATGAAGTATCAGCCTTGATTATCTGTTCAAGTCTCTAGAGGGGGACTTGAACTCACAACCTTCTAGATTCAAAGACAAGAGTGCTACTCACTGAGCCACGGCTGACACTGAAGTGGATGGTAGAAAGAAGGCAAAGAAAAAGAAATGAGCTGAGAATTGTTCATCAATTCTTCTTACCTTTAAACTTCTGTGGACAGCTAACACATAGCAATCCTGCAACCATTTATATGGGTATGAAGAGTGCCATACACAATGCAGGCTGAAACGTCAGGATACTGGGGGCACAATGGAACAATATCACCCAGTCTTCATTTTAATATTGACAGGAAGTGCCCGCTCTTCCTAGCAAGATCTTCTTGCCACTGAATTTTTAGACGACAACAACAACAAATTGTATTTAAATAGTGCCTTTAACGTAGTAAAGCGTCCGCAGGCGCTTCGTACGAGCCAGAAACATTGGTGAGAATGACCACTTCTTTTGGCAGTTGTTGTTTGTGTCCAGGGATTGAAATCTGAAGGTGGGCAGGTCCAAGTGACCTTGAGTACGAACCGATTAAATCAATCACTGGGACGAATGTAGGTTCGTAGGTGAGTGCATTCAGCCAAAAGTTATGTTTTATAAATAAATAAGCAGTAAGCCATTTTGTAATAGGAAGTACAAACCAATCATGAATTTGGGAACACATTCTCAGAAAGCCATGAGTCACAGTGTTCAAACCAGGTGTTTATTTGGATGAATTTCTTTGGGATATTCAGTTGTAACTGGGAGTGGATAGGCAGGTCTAGCAGCACCTGAACTGTGCCTATTTCTAGGTGAAAAGTTGATATATGTGAGCCTAGAATTGACTGTTAGTGATATCAGCAGACGGGTTCTTAATTTAAACAAGCTAACACCTCCATTAAGAGAGGAATGTTATACCAATGCATTCAAAGTTCATCCATGAATTTCGCAACAGTGATCTCTGGACTGAAGTTTGTTTTTCGGGGGGAAGAATTGGGGTCAAGGTGCCTTATTAAGGAAAATGCACCAGTGCCATTAGCTTGTATCATACCTGGCCCAATCGTGCTGAACTCCATTATGGACTTTAACCTATAGTTTCTATCACACTCATCCCCAACATTGATGAACACACACAGAGAGGTAAAGTGTGCTCTCATTATTCACCTTTCCAACAGAGTGTCTCACAGTGTCATTTCAGTTGGGTGGGAGGAGAGGTTGAATAAAACATTCTCTTCAATGGACTTTTCTTCTGAACCCAGACACAATAGTTGAGTGATCTCATTATTGAGGAAGGTCCCTTGGAGGCTTCAGACTACAAGTAAAAACCACAGTTGGCTTGAGCACACATTTAAGATGCAGAAAGTAGACATATTGAGGTTGGCATGCTCAATGAAGGATGTGAGGCCACGTCCATTTGAATAAGTGGAGTGGTATTTTGGGATACAATTTGAACTGAAGTGGGATCAGCAGAATCAATGAAGGAGGTGTGAAGAGAAGTATTAGGGGTTTAGGAACAGTTAGTAAACGACTAAGACTAACTCGCTGTTAGACTGCGTGTACAAAGTATCCCTTCTGTTGACCAACAGCAGACTTTCTAAGTGCACTTAGGATCTTGTGCTTCAAAGCTTGATCTTGAGTGTACTCTAGTTTATGCAAAACATTTGCTGTTCAGTGTTTTCCTGTTAAAAGAGACAGGCTGGCCTTGGAAATGCTGCAGAAAGGCTCTTCAGAGCCACTGCATTGAAACCCCTCACACTTTGACTGCCTGCTTTCAGCGGTCATGTAATGGTGAGCTTGGAGTACATTGACTGCAATGGCCTTTGGATACCAGCCTGATTTAGGTTAAGAGGACGCAGTAGAATAAAAAGTATTAATATGAACCTGGGGAACCTGCATTCAGACTCTCAGAAATGTTCCCGACCAATTATAAGTCAGCAAAGATTGCACCTACTGCAGGGTTTGAGCAGTTTTAATAGTTATAGGCTCCAACCCCCCCAGCCCTGTTCACAGGCGGGTACAACGCAGGGTTAAATACTTACCGCACATGACCAGAGAATACCAACAAGCTAATTATCGAGTGGGTCTCATTAGCTTTGCCCAACAGTCTCTGAGCTCCAAAAAGTATTCTCATTTAAGCTATTTCAACGATACTATGAGGATGATATAAAAATGCGAGCCTGTCTGTCTTTTTCTCCAATATTATAAATCCCTTAAGCCTCCCAGTGCTGTAAATCTAAACCCAACCAGATTTCATTAAACACCTACTCATGAATCAGTTTTTCTTTAAAGTACTGGCAGAACTTCCAATTTTAAATGAGGGCCTGAATATTACTGATGCTATGTAATGAGATATGAAATGCTACTCGGACGTATTTGGGCACGGAGTGTGGTAGTTATGTTACTGGACTAGTAATCCAGAGATTTGGACTAGTAATCCAGAGATTTGGACTAGTAATCCAGAGAATGAGAGTCACCGTGGCAGTTTGAGAATTTTAATTCATTTAAAATTTATAAAAAGCTGGTATCACTGAAAGTGACCGGACTGTCGTAAAATATCAATTGATTCAATAATGCCCTTTAGAGAAGGAAACCTGCCCGTCCTTACCCAGTCTGGGCCTATACGTGACTCCAGTCCCACACCAACGTGGTTGACTCTTAACTGTTCTCTGAAGTGGCCCAGCAATCCACTCAGTTGTATCAAACTGCTATCAGTGGTTCAAGAAGAAGGCCCACCCACCACCTTCTCAGGGCAACTAGGGATGGGCAATAAATGCCAGCCTTGCCAGCGATGCCCGCACCCCAAGAATGAAGAGAGAAAAAAATTCTGATGTTGCAGTGTGTTCCAATGTGGGTCACAGGCTAGAGGAGGCTATATCATGTTACCAAGTTGATCTGAAAGTTTGGATAACTTTTCTGTGAGATGAAGTAGTATTAGTGCTGAATAATGGCTAAAAATAATAAATGACCCTCAGAGCGTCAACAGATTCCTGGAAACCTCAGTCTCCCTGTTCCAACCAATGATTTGTCACTGACTCGACCTGAGTTTTCTGTTCCTGTTCTGAGGCACTGTGAGAATGAGAAGCATTAGTCTCAAGTCAGGAGTGTTAACCCTGGAGAATGAAAACACTCACTTAAAAAACAATTTTAAATGTACCAAACATGTTAGCCCTGATATTAATGGAGAGCCGGGGAGGGTGTGGAGGATGGTGGGTGGAGAGTGTCGGGTGTAGAACCTGGCAAGGCCGGGGATGTAGAGGTCCTGCCAATCTTAACAGCAGGCCCTCATTTCATAATCTACCGCAGATTCCCGCCCGACAGCCGGCCAGATTGACTGCCGTCCCGGCGGGCGGGAGCAGAAATTTAATGGTAGGAGGCCGCAGCCAGGGACTTGTGGGGCGGAGTCAGTCGGGGGGGGGGGGCGGGGGGGTGAGGTCTGGGGGGGAGGGGGAGATGCTTCAGGCCGCGATTGGGAGTAGGGGAGGGGGAAGGCCGAGGCCGTGAACAGGAGTGGAGGGGAGGAAGAATCCAATTGAGGTTTCAATGCTGGACTCCCATTCAGATGGCCCAGTAGACCTAGCAGTAGATGGTGGACTCCCACTAACAAAGTGTTTTATGTCATTAAAATGTTTTAAGGTATGTTATAGAATTAATTACTCACTAAGGACTCGCAATCTAGGCTTACCCATGAAGAATAACCACCTGGGTGAGGCAAAAGAGACCAGAGTTCCTCAGCTTAAGTCAACGACTTCAAGAGATGAGGGAAGAGACATTGAGATGTTCATGCATAACTCTGCCTTCCCTTGAGTTAGGGAACTGAGGGCGCCAAATTGGGCCGTGTAGTGCCCATTGTTTTGGCGCTACACAGCCTCTCTTACATCCAAGATGGCGTGATGTGCGCCGGACGCCATCTTAGTATAGGAGTTAGCGCATGCGCAAATACCGAACGCTGCAAGCATGTAAAGTAGGGAGAAAATGCGTGCAATCATTGTGCAACGCTGATTTAAAGTGATAGACACCGTTTTGGACTTTAACGCTCAATTCAACATACAATCTTAACCCCAACCATCTGAACACGTCTTAGAGTGCCTGGAGGACCCCCCCATTAGCGCTATTTAAAGGGGCCATGTAGGTGTTGCAGGTTAGTTGTTGGATTATTGCTTCTGGCTGCTGGAGGAGTAGGAAGTGTTTTTTGCAGCTCCCTATTCTTATTGAGACTTCCTCGAGTACATTTGAGGGTGGTTTGGCAGGTATTGCTTTATGGTTCGGAAAGTTACAACCGTGGTTGAACAACTTTCCTGGCAGCCATGGGCGGTCTGCCAGGGCTCTCGCTGGGAATTGAGCACGACTGGGAGCAAGCAGAGAGGCCAAGCATCACAGGTCAAGCTGCGAGGAGACTGAGGATGAGGAGGCGCAGGGTACTGAGCAGGAGGCCCTACCCAATGAGGGCCTTCTGGGACCAATTCTCTTACCTCAACGTGACCTGAGGTTCACCAAAGAAGCCTTGACTGAGATCTGTCAACTGGTGTGGCACCAACTGCAGCCTCAGAGCAGGGCGAGGACAGCATTGCGAGGTCCCAGATGCTCTGTACCAGATGAGGAACAGGTTCATCACCTTCCCTCTCCACAGAGGCAAGCAGAACGAGCGAGCACGGGGGTTCGCTTGCATTGCTGGCTTCCCCATGGCGCAGGATGCCATTGACTGCACGCATATTGCCCTGCGTGCTCCGCATATCATCTCAGCCGTCTTCATCAACCAAAAGGACTTCCACTCCCTCAATGTGCAGCTGGTTGGAATCACACGCATTGAATCATGGAGGTTGATGCCTGCTACCCTGGGAGCAGTCAAGATGCCTTCATCATGCGGCAGTCCAATGTGCCAGCTATCTTTCACCCGACTTGGCAAGTCAAAGGCTGGCTACTGGGCGACAAGGACTATCCCCTCACGCCGTGGCTCATGACACCGATCAGGAACCGATGCACACGTGCACAGCAGGCCTATAATGAGAGCCATGCTGCCACATGCAACATCGCGGAGCACACCACAGGCCTCCTCAAACAACGCTTCCGCAGCCTGGACTGGTCTGGAGGAGCCCTGGAGTACTCCCCTGAGCCGGTGGGCAGATTCGTGGTGGTATGCTGCACGCTGCACAACTTCACCATCATGAGGGACCAGCCTTTGGCACCAATGATTGGAGAAGACCCTGAGCCAGAGGTGGAGGAGGAGGAAGAAGAGGCTGAGGAGGAGGAAGAGGCTGAGGAGGAGGAGTGGGCGGTGCCAGAAGAGGAAGTGGAGGAAGATGCAATGGTGCAACAGGAACCACACGCCTTGTCTGCAAGGGCTGTGCGTGCTCGCCTGATCCGTGCCTGCGATCAATAATTGGAACTACATCCCCCAACTCACCAACAGTCCTACACTCCCCATCTTTCTGCTCCCACAAGACAGTCAAATCACCCTCCATCTGGAGCCTGGGTGGTGGGAGACTGCTGGCCTTCAATGGACGAGCGTGCAGATGGCCTTGGAGGACGACCTCGAGCAGCTCTGGAGCTGGAGGGCCCGGCTTCAGACTGCACCATCTCAGCCTGGGCTGCAGCAGTCTGGCCTGGCTGGCTGAGAGGCAACAACAGGGGCACTGGCGGAGTGGCAGGGGTGGGAGCAGGAATGCTGTTGTCCTGAGAGAGGACAGCAGGTCCGACTGTCATGGTACCACTGCCACTCTCTTGGGGCAGCGCCTCAACAATCCTGGCGATCAGCTGGAGAACGGATTGCTGGACTGACGCCCTGGAGGCCCAGTTCCACGGTGGTCCCCAGAGCCACGACAGCAGCAGCAGTCTGAGCTTCCGAGGCAGCAGTCTGAGCTCCAAATGCCGCAGTCAGACCTTGGATGGCAGATGTTTGTGCTGCAATGGATGCTATGACATCAGTCATCAGACGCTGCATCATGGTGGGTTCCACAGGTGCGCTGATGGAGGTGACCACCCGTTCCATGTTGGAAAGGATGGGCTCCAAGCTCTACGCAAAGCCTTGCACCAAGTTGGAGCTGGACTCCTCCATGCCCCTTCTCATTGTGCGCAGGCTTTCTGGCAGGCTTTCCAGTGACCCAAGCATTTGGTGGTGTACACCCATCAACCGTCTTCTGTAGCCTGGCCCATCGAAGTCCTCATCTGACTCCTCTGCAGCAGAACTAGCAAGCGACCTCGTCCTCCAGCGAGCTGGCACCTGTGGTATCCGTTCCCCCCGCCTCGGCTCCTGTGCACTTTTGCTTGGTGTCTCACCAAGTGCAGATCCCTCCTATAACCTAGCCTCTGAAGGACGTGCAGTGTCAGTCTCTGAGCTGGTGGAAGCAAGTGTCAGATTGAGTGACGATGTGGCTGCAGTGTCCTCCTCCTCCTCCTCCCCCTGACGGTGTTGCCACGTGTTCTTGGGTATCTGCAATGACAAAGGGAAACAGGTTGAGTTGTGGAGTGGGGAGAGGAGCAAGTAAGAGGTGTGTGCTGACAGCATGTGCAGCACATGAGTCAGAAAAGATTATGGGAGGAGGGAGATGTGGGAAAGGAGAAGGAGCATTAGATATGCAGAGACTCCCTTCATCGGGACCTCCAGCACGGCATGTTGTGATGGCTGCAGCAACGGCCCACCCAATGATCCGAAGTATTGTCTACTATGGGGGGGGGGGGGGGGGAGGGTGAGGATGTGTAAACGTGCCCATCGACCCTCAGGTCGCTCCTGCTGCCGGCTGTTATGCGCCACCTTCTCCTGAAAGACAGAGGACAGTGTGTCAGTGAGTATCCTGCAAGGTGTGTGGGTGATGTGCCTGTTGTGGTCGAATAGCTGCCAGTTTGTGTGACCTGTGAGTGGTGGTTGTGTAGCCTACAAGTGTGATACTATGTGCAGGTGCGATGCAGCATGCCGAGTGCAGCATTGTGTATGGATGGGCAGTGTTTGTTGGTGGGTGGGTGACGGAGAGTGTGATGCGTGGAGCAGTGGTGCAGTTGGTAGGACGTGTCATTTGACACTTGCATTCACTCACCTTGACCACTCTTGTCAAATCATTGAACTTCTTTCAGCACTGCACCCATGTGCGTGGTCCAATGCTCCTGGTGTTTACTTCCTGGGCCACTTCCTCCTGCGGGTACATGTTGGTCCTCCTTTCGTCCACCCTTCCACCAGGGCCTCCAGTGCATCATCGGAGAAGCATGGAGCCCTCTCTCGTGCCGGTCCTGCTTTCCTCGTGGCCATCTTTCCCTTCTCCTATTAAGCTGAGTACCTGACATTTGAAATGTGCACCTGCACCTTTAAGAGGTGCAGGCTGCTGATGACGTGCGCTGTGCACGCCCCATTTCCAACTTCCTCATTCTCCGTGCAGCCTCTCAGCAGTGCAGATAGTGCTGGCTGCACGAAGATATCATGGTAAGTAGCAGGCAGCACGAAGTTCATGTGCTGCCTCTGTAGGGGCCATCGGGCGTGGGTACAACGCAACACGATACCCCCGCCCAAAAACAGCCCTTATTGAATTTTTCCCTCTGAGTCCCCACACCACAATATGTACAAAAGTCCAATTATTTAAAAAACTTTTCCAGAAGCTGGGAGCTACATTGATTTTGGAAAGGAACTTTCAATGAAGTCTGAACCAATATTGCAGAACTAATGCTGGAGCCATTGGCTGCCCAGAAATGCCCAGGTGTGTTGGAATTCTACAGCATTAACATAACAATGGACACTTCACTCAACCTCCCTGTGCAAGGACTATTTGTCAGGTTAGTGCTTTGCAAGTAGAAGAAATATGTATTATTTATTGGAATCATTTCATGCCTTGACAGGTACTTTTGACAACATGTAATTTGTAAGATTCAGAACAGCACAAGTGGCCTACAGGAATCATCAACCATGTAACAATACACCTTGGACCTCCCTGTCAGTTCGATTCACCCAACTGTAGTCCCCAGCATGTCCTCAGTGTCACCAGCAATCGAGGGACTTTTCATACTTCACAAATTGACCATGGTGACAAATGATGGGAGTCATCAGGGGCCTTCTTGCTCTCTAGTCAGGTCCAGGACGGGCACAGTTGTCTAATGTTTGAGGTGCGTGCTGCATGGCGTGACCCGACCAGCACATTCCCTTGAATCCTGATCTAATTGAAATGAAACCTCCCCTGACAGGAGATTATTAATAGCAGTTATACTAGACTGGGACAAAGCTAAAGTGAAGCTGACAAAAAAGGAAAGATTGATTGCATGATACCCACACTTTTTAATATTTTAGTATTTATCACTGTGTTTAGTGATCCCTTCCAGACTGCTTCTCAGTCTTGTCTCAGTCTCCTTATGTCATTTCTCTCTCTTCTCTGTTCCCTCCCTCTCTATCTCTACACCCCATTTTTCTGCCTCCATTTTTTATCGCCTCAGTTCTCATTTCCCTGTCTTGCATACCCTTTGACTCCCTTCGTCCCTTCTCTTGTCTTTCTCTACATATATCGTTCGTCATCTGATTTCTCTGTTCTCTTTTGCCCCGTGCCTCTTATTCTGCATTGTTCATCCTGAGGTAACAGTCGCAGATACAATTCACACGGAATTTTTCGTTCCTTAAAAGGATCCCTAATCACCAACACTTATTCCCATTTTACCTGAAGAAAACTGAATCCTAAGCAACAAACATTCGCATAGCAACCATAAATTAACCAATTACAAGGATGTCTTGTCTTCAATGGAAGACCAGGGAAGGACTCAAATATCTAGTCTAATCCTGACCGATCTCTTTAAGGCTACCATTCTAAATAGAGAAATCCAGATGGGCTTCTGCATTGCTGAGGTCATTCACAGCGTAATTGCAACATAAAAACATAATAGAAGCAGGAGTAGGCCATACAGTCCCTCGAGCCTGCTCCACCATTCAATCAGACCATGGCTGATCTTCTACCTCAACTCCACTTTCCCGCCCGATCCCCATATCCCTTGATTCCCTTAGTGTCCAAAAATGTATCGATCTCAACCTTGAATATACTCAACGACTGAGCATATTTACTTTGGAACAAAGGAGGCTGAGGGGAGATTTAATTGAGGTATATAAAATTATGACGGGACTAGATAGAGTGGATAGAGAGGACCTATTTCCCTTAGCAGAGGGGTCAGTGACCAGGGGGCATAGATTTAAAGTAATTGGTGGAAGGATTAGAGAGGAGCTGAGGAGAAATTTTTTCTGGAACTCACTGCCTGAAAGGGTGGTAGAGGCAGAAACTCTCAACTCATTTAAAAAGTACTTGGATGAGCATTTGAAGTGCCGTAACCTACAGTGCTATAAACGAGGTGCTGGAAAGTGGGATTAAGCTGGATAGCTCTTTTTCGGCCGGCACAGACACGATGGGCCGAATGGCCTCCCTCTGTGCCATAACTTTCTACAATTCTATGATCCTCAGCCCTCTGGGGTAGAAAATTCCAAAGATTCACAGCCCTCTGAGTGAAGAAATGTCTCCTCAACTCAGTCCTAAATGGCCGACCCCTTATCCTGAGACTATGTCCCCTAGTTCTAGACTCTCCAGCCAGGGGAAACAGCCTCTCAGCATCTACCCTGTCAAGTCATCTAAGAATTTTATACGATTCAATGTGATCACCTCTCAATCTTCTAAACTCCAGAGAGTATAGGCCCATTCTACTCAATCTCTCCTTATAGGACAACCCTCTCATCCCAGGAATCAATCCAGTTAACCTTCGTTGCGAAGCCTCTAAGCTGTAAATTTCAGGCTGCAGGTCAGTGACTGGATTTCTTTCTTTCTTTTAACTAAGGTTCTTTTGCATTTGCAACAAAATATGACACTTCCAAGTATGATGTCTGATGTGTGACAGACGTGTGTTCAACATAAGGTTTTAATATGATTTACTGATCAAAGTCCCACATTTATTATTTTGTGTTTAACCTCCAAATTTTACAAGAAAAACAATGAGATTTATTGGATGAGACAGTCTAGCATCAGCATCATCATACAACACCAAACAAGGTCCATCTATTGGATACGTATTGTACGCAGGGATTCCCTCAGTGCATATCTCTCTCTGTATCATCTTTCCCAGTCTACCTTTCATAGAATCATAGCAAGTTACGGCACAGGAGGAGGCCATTCGGCCCATCGTGTCCGTGCCAGCCGAAAAAGAGCTATCCAGCTTAATCCCACTTTCCAGCACTTGGCCAATAGCCCTGTGGGTTACGAGCAAAAATCCATCGATCTCAGCCTTGAATATAAAAACCGTGATTATTGGAAATACACAATAGGCCTGTCGGCATCTGTATAGAGAAATGTTTCATAGGGACAAAGGAACATTAGGGACAGAAGGAGGCCATTCAGCCCCTCAGGCATGCTGTGCCATTCAATTGGACCTTGACTGATCTGCACCTCAACTCCATTTACCTGGCTTTGCTCCGTATCCCTTGATGTCCTTACCTCACAAAAATCTCAGTCCTGAAAGCTTCAATTGTCCCCCCAGCATCCACAGCATTTTGGGGGAGAGAGTTCCCGATTTCTGCTACCCTTTGTGTGAAAAAGTGCTTCCTGATTTCGATCCTGAATGGCCTGGTTCTAATTTTAAGATTATGCCCCCTTGCTTTTGATGCCCCCACCAGAGGAAATAGTTTCTCCTTATCAAATCCTTTAATATTTTAAACACTGTGAACAGATTATCTCTTGATCGCTTATACTCAAGGGATAACAGATCAAGTTTATGCAACCTGTCCTCATAATTTAACCCTCTAAGCCCCGGTATCATTCTGGTGAATCTGCGCTGCATCTTCTCCAAATCCAACATATTCTTCCCGAAATCAATACTCCAGATACCTGACTCAGGTACAAACTAGTGGAGGCCATGTGATTAATGAGCATTGAACATAGTTGAGTAGAGCTTCCAATTGGGCATTGATCAAGTGGTGTGTTATGTGCCGACTGTTAAAGTGCTGACTCCACATGGCTTTGTGGGGTTAGTTTCCTTTACACAATGGGGGCAAGCAACTGCCTCATATTGGGCTTGGAGCAGGGTGCTAGCTAGAAGAGGGGTTGATGGGTAAAGCTGAAGGGTAGCTTGCAAAGGTTAATGGGGACGTTGAAATTATTCAGCCTTTGTAAAGGCTACTAACATTTTTTGTCCTCACATGTGGCACTTATGGGGACAAAAATGTTACTCGCTTTTAGAAAGGCTGAATACTTTCACGTCTATTTGAGCCTTTGCAAAGGTTATTTAGGTAACAGAAATGCATAACAAACCACATTTGCTGCCACAATAAATGAGGAGGTTGGTAGCCTGTGGCCAAGGGATGGAGCAATGCAACATTCAAACCTCCTGTTTAATGGCGAGTGAAGTAGAGGTCGTCGCCTCATGAGGTGACAGTATGGAAGGTGACCCACCTTACCCTCCAAGGCACCCTCCACATTGCTTAGTATTGCTGCATACCTGGAAGGAGGCAGAGATAAAAAAATGTGAGGGCTAAAGGTTACTATCTTTGTCAGTGACAGGCATATGATGCATGCCACCTACAGGTGTCCTTGCAACAGATGGCACAGCTCTGCCACTGCTTCCTGGTGATTCATAACATCCAAGGCAGAGCTCCTCTGACCACCCCATCTAGGTGTGCCTCTTTCTGTAATTGTGGGAGGGAGTGGGCCATCAGGCAGCCACAGTCTGCCACTGGTGTAGCATAACCTAGCTGGTCTTCCTCTGTTGCTGCTCCTCTTCTTCCTCCAAAAATAACATAAGGTAGATCCCCATGGGGAAACCCACCATGTCAATATTCATAGAATCATAGAATCATACAGCATGGATGGAAGCCATTCGGTTCATCGTGCTCGTGCTGGCTCTTTGAAAGAGTTATCCAATTAGTCCCACTCCCCCTGCTCTTTCCCCATGGCCCTGCAAAATTTTCCTTTTAAAGTATTTATCCAATTCCCTTTTGAAAGTTACTATTGAGTCTGCTTCCCCCGCCCTTTCGGGCAATGAATTCAGGATCATAATTCCAGATCCAGCTGCGTCAAAAAATTTTTCCTCATTTCTCCCCTGGTTCTTTTACCAATTATTTTAAAACTGCCCTCTGGTTACTGACCCTCCTGCCAGTGGAAACAGTTTCTCCCTATTAAAACCGCTCATAATTTTCCCCTTAACCTTCTCTGCTGTAAGGAGAACAATCCCGGGTTCTCCAGTCTCTCCACATAACTGAAGTCCCTCATCCCTGGTATAATTTAGTAAATCTCCTCGGCACCCTTTCCAAGGCCTTGACATAATTCCTAAAGTGTGGTGCCCAGAACTGGACACAATACTCCAGCTGAGGCCTAACCAGTGATTTATAAAGGTTTAGCATAACTTCCTTGCTTTTGTACTCTCTGCCTCCATCTATAAATCCCAGGATCTGTATGCTTTTTAAACAGCCTGATCAACTTTAAAGATTTGTGTATCAGAACTCCCAGATCTCTCTGTTCGTGCATCCCCTTTAAAGTTGTACCATTTAGTTCATATTAACTCTTCTCCTTCCTCCTTCTAAAATGCATCACTTCACACATTAAATGTCATCTGCCCATTTCACCAGTCTGTCTATGTCCGCCTGAAGTCTATTACTATCCTCCTCACTGTTTACTACATTTCTGAATTTTGAGTCATCTACAAACTTTGAAATTTTGCCCTTTATACCCAAGTCCAACTCATTAATATATATCAAAAAGAGCAGTGGCCCTAATACCGACCCCTGAGGGACACCACACTATACTTCCCTCCAGTCTGATAAGCAACCATTCACCACTACTCTCTGCTTTCTGTCCCTTAGCCAATTTTGTATCCACGCTGACACTGTCCCTTTAATCCTGGGCTTCATTGTGGATGATCCAAAAAAACTTGGAAGTGCCAAAACATTCAACACAAAGCCTTCTGAGCATACTATTTTGTCCTTGTACAAAACCTCGGTCAGGCCTCACATGGTGGGTGATATTGAGGCTTTGGAAAGGGTGTACGGAAGGGCCACTAGATTAATTCCCAGTTTAAAGCATCTTAGTTATCAAGATAGGCTAAATGAGCTGGGACTCTACACTTTAGAGAAGTGTAGACTATGGGGTGATCTGATCGAGGTTTATAAGATGATGAAGGGATTAGATTGTGTTCGAGTTGACAGTTGTTCCAATTAAATACATTAGGGAGGGCCAGGGGTCACAATTTTAAGTTGCACAAGTCCAGATCGAGGTTCGATGTCAGGAGGTGGTTCTTTTCCCAGAGACCAGTGGACCTGTGGAACAGGCTGCCGGCTCGTGTGGTGGATGCTGAGTCACTGAATTCCTTCAAGCGAGAGCTGGACCCGTTTCTGGCTGGGGCAGAGATCACCTCGTACAAAAGATAGGTAATGTATAGAATTATCAGGGCCAGAGTAGTGGCCAGAATGGTCGACGGGTGTTTTTTGTGACTGGAAGGCTGTTTCCAGTGGGGTTCGGCAGGGCTCTTTACGAGGTCCCTTGCTTTTTGTGGTATACATTAATGATTTAAACCTAAATGTAAGGGGCATGATTAAGAAGTTTACAGATGACACCAAGATAGGCCGTGTGGTTGATAGTGAGGAGGAAAGCTGTAGACTGCAGGAAGATATCAATGGACTGGTCAGGTGGGCAGAAAAGTGACAAATTCAATCTGGAGAAGTGTGAGGTAATGCATTTGGGGAGGGCAAACAAGGCAAGGGAATACACAATAAATGGAAGGATATTGAGAGATGTAGAGGAACAAAGGGACCTTGGAGTGCATGTCCACAGATCCCTGAAGATAGCAGAACAGGTAGATAATGTGATTGAAAAGGCATACAGGGTACTTTCCTTTATTAGCTAAGGCATAGAATATAAAAGCAGGGAGGTTATGCTAGAACTGTATAAAACACTGGTTAGGCCACAGCTTGAGTACTGTGTATAGTTCTGGTCACCACATTACAGGAAAGATGTGATTGAACTAGAGAGGGTACAGAGGAGATTTACGAGGATGTTGAAAGATTGGATAGGCTGGAGTTGTTTTCATTGGAACAGAGGAGGCTGAGGGGAGATTTAATTGAGGTGTATAAAATTATGAGGGGCCTAGATAGTGTGGATAGGGAGGACCTATTTCCCTTAGCAGAGAGGTCAATAACCAGGGGGCATAGATTTAAAGTAATTGGTAGAAGGATTAGAGGGGAGCTGAGGAGAAATGTTTTCACCCAGAGGGTGGTGGGGGTCTGGAACTCACTGCCTGAAAGGATGGAAGAGGCAGAAACCCTCAACTCATTTAAAAAATATTTGGATGTGCACCTGAAGTGCCGTAACCTACAGGGCTACGGACCAAATGCGGGAAAGTGGGATTAATTTGGATAGCTCTTCTTTGGCTGGCACGGACACGATAGGTCGAATGGCCTCCTTCTGTGCAGTAACTTTGTATGATTCTATGAGTGATCTCCTCGACTAGTTTCGATCGCCTGGGGAGGTTCGGAGAGCAATTTCCCAGATTTTTTCTCCCAAATTGGCCTAGGCATTTATCTGATTTTTCGCCTCCCAGGAGATCACATGGTTTAGGGTGGGTGGGGAGTGTATATATTGTGATGCACAAGGTATCATAATTCTGAGGGACAGACTGGATGGATCAGAGGGTCTTTTCCAGTCTGTCATTATTTGTATGTTTGTATGTTCGTAAATTTTGACAGGGAATAAAGGAACAAAAATAATGAATACGCTGAAAAACCAGCCTCGGAATGTAATATTCAGGCTTCTTAAAACCCATTCAAATGCATTTCCATATACAACACAAAAACAGTGGTGCCCAGTTTAAATGCTATTCCAATGCCAATATAGGGACACCAAATTATGTCATGGGGCCTTATAGAAATATTGGGCATTTCTAGCACCACTTAGAAAGCCAACTGGAAAATGATGTGGACAGTAAATGGGCAGTGATGGGTTACACCCACTTTATGCTCATTTATTGTATGTAATCGATGGGTAAATCTACTCTCCTGTATTACTCTGAGTCCTCATCAACACATTTTATAAATACATGTACAGATTTACAGATGGCATAAAAATATGCACAGGAATTGGAAATTTAAACCAAATCAATGCCCGATGTTAGCAGGGCTGCGGGTTCTCGGCGGATGGGCTAGCGGGCGCGTGGGTAACGTGCCTGGTGAAATTAGTGGGTTTCCCGCGCGATCGTAGCAGGCAAACCACTAATTGGATCCACTTACCTGGTCTTCCAGGTTCCCCACTGCTGACCTGCGCGTCGGGCGGGCTGCGCATGCGCAGTAAGATCTGTCAGCTGGAGGCGCTCTATTTAAAGGGGCAGTCCTCCATTGACAGATGCTGCAACCAACAGCAAAGATGACTGCATGGAGCAGCCCAGGGGGAAGGCTGCTCCCAGTTTAATGATGCCTCACCCCAGGTATCAATACATGGGGTGAGGAGGAGGGGGAGGGCAGAGATCTTCCCCCCGGCGGGCCACCAGGAAGGCCTGGCTTGAGGTGGCAGAGGGGGTCACCTGCGCCACCAACATATCGCCCACCTGCACACAGTGCAGGAGGCGGTCCAATGACCTCAGTAGGTCAGCCACAGTGAGTACACGTAGTCTTTCCCCTACACTCCGTCTGCCACAGCACTGCCCCCACCCCACATCTCCTTCGGCACTGTCACAGTACTCATCACCCCTTATACCCACTCAAACCTCATCCTCATCTTACCTGCACCTACTCACCTTGCCAGTACTCATCCCGCCACTACCACTCAACCCAATCCTCATACAATCTCATGGCTCTATCTCATACTCACCCTCTCGTGCATCTCTCTCACGGTCAGCCTCACTCAACCTGCCACTACCTGTGCTGCAGCCACAGGGCATGCATCAGATATGTGCAGTATGCAGCGTAAGGCAAACGTGTCGTGAGCACGAAGGGGATGCACAAGGGTGTTTGAGGGTTTGTCATGGTTGTTACTTATATTGAATTTCAGAACAACTCACATCACACATTATATTGGCACCATACTGCCATGTCTTTGCGAATCCTGTCTGGTTCGTGCAATAATGCCCGCTCCTGGGTATCACTATGAGGACCCACCACTGATGCCACCCATTGTGTCACTGCAGAGTGGGTGTAGGTGTATTTGCAGGGCTCTTCTGCGCAGACGACTGAGAGACATCGGCGATGTCCCCGGTTGCACCCTGGAAGGATGCGGAGGAGAAGTTGTTGAGGGCAGTGGTGACTTTGACAGCGACAGGTAAGAAGATGGTGCTTGGGCCAGCCAGGAGCAGCTCGGCATGAAAGAGGCTGCAGATGTCCATGGCTACATGTCGAGTGACTCTGAGCCTCCGTGTGCACTGCTGCTCAGAGAGGTCCAGGAGGCTGAGCCTCGGTCTGTGGACCCTGTGGCGAGGGTAGAGCCCTCTGCGACGCAGCTCTCTCTGCGGTAGCCCTCCCTCCTGCTGTACAGGTGGATGTGTCACAGCACTCTGTTGTGGAGCTCCACGTGTCAGAGGTGGACGGCGTGGATGGCGAGGCTGGTGAGGCTGGTGATGCTGTTCGCCCTCCGAGGAGGTCATGACTGCAGCTACGGCGGCCCCCATCCGCAAGATGTACATCTGAGGGGGTCCGCAAGGTATGTACATGTCTCCGGACCCCGGGGTAAGTGTGCAGGTTGGTGACTATGACTGTCAGGAGGAGGGTGGTGGAGGCCAAACTTTGTCCCAAGTGACGGAGTGGCCTCCTGCAATGGGTGAGGGTCTCCCCCCCCCCCACTTGTCAAATGGACCTCTGCAGCTGCCACAGGCTGACAGCTGCAACACGTCCATTCCAGCTGGGAGTGTTTCCCCCAGTGTGGGAAACAGTCCCATTTTGTTCTAAAATCCCACATAGTCCCTTAATCAGGTCAGTTGATGACCTGAAATACCTAAATAAATATTGTCAAGTGGCATCCCGCTGGCTTTAATTGCCTGCGGGATTCCCACCAGCGGGGGCTGCGCGCGCACGCCGGCGCGTCAGCGGGGAACCCGGAAGTGTGCGGGTTCGGGGCGGGCTCCGGTACCGCGCTGGGATTCTCCGATTTTCGGAGCCCCCCCGCGGGAAACGCACCCGAAAGCGGGTGCTAAAATTGAGCCCAATAGGTTGCAGGCCAGCTCAATAAGTTTGGGGAATGGGTCCATGTGTGGCAAATGTTCTTCATTGTGGATAAGTACAGGGTTTTTGCACTTAGGCGAGTGAAACTCCAGCCAGCTGTATGCAATGAAGGTTACTGATCAAGAAAGGGACCTGGAGGTCATAGTTGATAAATTATTAAAGGTCCATAGTCAGTGTGATAAGGCCATTGGACATGTAAGTTAGGCATTGCTAGGACCTAGGCTGTACAAGGCTTTGATGTGGCCAATACTATGTCCAGCTTCAGACACCACTCATGGTGGGTTATTCAAGCCCTGGAGAAGGTTCGGAGATCAGTTACCAAACTGATACCTGGTCTGAGAGCTCTTAGTTATTAGGATAGGATCCAATAGTTGGGGCTATTTTCATCAGAGAAACACAAGCTTAGAAGGATATGATTGAGGTTTTTGCCAGTTTCTTGCTCCAAAATTGATACCCCAAATTTCCAATAGCATTTGACCCTTCCACAAGCTGCCCAGCGAGTCCTAAACCACCTAATTAGCATATATGATAATGAGGGCCAGTGGCACTGCAGCCCTGAATTTATGCCCCCCCCCTCCCCAATGCACATGGGGTGGTTAGGATGAGGGATATAAATGCAGCTGTTGCAGGATCAGCTGAGACAAATAGAAGTGAGGAGTTTCTGAGCCTGAAGAGTGTGGAGAATTTGAGCAGTGATTATTGCTGCTGCAAAGATGTTTTGGTGCGATATTTTTTGGCATTCTGCCGACATAGCCTTGAACTTCCTTTTGGCTGCATCTGGGAATGAGAGACGACCAGAAAAATTAGACCCCCCCCCACCTTTCAACCCATAGTGAGAGCTTTATTGGAGCAGGTATGGTATTCCCTATCAGCACACCTTTGTGAAAAGAAAGACTTTTTACACAGCACCTTTCACAGCTTCAGGATGTCCCAAAGCACTTTACAGCCAGTGAAATACTTTTGAAGTGTAGTCACTGTTCACTGTTGTAATGTCGGAAACGCAGCAGCAAGGTCCCACAAACAGCAATGTGATAATGACCAAATAATCTGTTCCCTTTATGTTAGTTGAGGGATAAATATCATCCAGGGAGAACTCCCCTGCTCTTCTTCCAAATAGTGCCATGGGATCTTTTACATCCACCTGAGAAGGCAGATGGGACCTTGGTTTAACATCTCATCTGAGAGACAGTACCTCCGACAGTGCTGCACTCTGTCAGTACTATCAGTCTCATGGAGTGGGACTTGAACCCACAATCTTCTGACTCAGAGGTGAGAGTGCTACCACTGGGCCATGGCTGACACTCTATGTAGGCCAATATCACCTGGGAGGAGGAGCAGCAGAGTATGGAGGAAAGGAGAGTGAGACAGAAGTTAAGGAGGATGTACCCCACCAAATGTTACCCACCCACCCCCCCATAGAATATTCTGTCACCACAGGTCCTCTGAGGACCTTAGTGAGGAGATGTATATTAGAAGAGAGGCAGCAGGGAAGCTTTGCCACCTACTGCATGAGGACCTGCAGCCACTATCATCTGCCCGCATGACTCACTCTGTGACTATGAAGGTGGTGACTACGGTCAATGTTTATGGCACAGGCTCATTTCAGGCAGCCACAGGGGATCAGTCAGGCTGCAGTACGGACATACATTCATCGGGTGAGTGATGCACTTTAAAGGAGAACTGGGGAATTCATTGATTTTGGCATCACAGCAAGCCAGCAGTGAGATAGGGCCATCCAGTTATACAGGGTTGCTGGCTATTCCAAAGTCCTGGGCGCAATACATGACACCCACATTGCTTTGAGAGCTGTAGTAGTGAACTCCCTCAACAGGAAGGGCTCCACTCACTGAGTGTACAGATTGTATGTGACTCATGACACCTCTGAGGAACCCCACCAACGAGCAACAGTGTCGATATAACGACAGGCGCATCGCCACCAAGTCTACAATTAAGCATTCTATAGGGCTGCTCAAGATGCACTTCAGGTGCCTTGATCATTCTGGGGGAGCGCTACAATACGCACCAGACAGAGCAAAACATGGCACAACAGAGAGGGGTGCCGCTGGAGGAGGCCCCATCCACATCTGCCACTCATATTGAGGAGGAGGAGGATGAGGAGGAGGAGGCAGAGGAGGAGGAGCAACCCATGGGCAGAACAGCTGCTCACCTGGCTGCTCGTGAGGCCAGGGAGTCACTGATATGTGAACGGAACTCCTGACATCAGACAGTGTGAAGAGTCCAGTCCTCAACACCTGGACAGAGGAGCGGCCCCCTCCCGAGCCCCCTGCACAAAACAGTCCTGCAACCACACATACACCCATTGTAGAGTGACCCAATGGGTGGCATCAAGTGTGGATGTTCATGGTGAACCTCATGAAAGGGACTTATATTTTTATTATATTCGTTCATGGGATGTGGGCGTCGCTGGCGAGGCCGGCATTTATTGCCCATCCCTAATTGCCCTCGAGAAGGGGGTGGTGAGCCGCCATCTTGAACCGCTGCAGTCCGTGTAGTGAAGGTTCTCCCACAATGCTGTTAGGAAGGGAGTTCCAGGATTTTGACCCAGCGACGATGAAGGAACGGCGATATATTTCCAAGGCGGGATGGTGTGTGACTTGGAGGGGAAAGTGCAGGTGGTGTTGTTCCCATGTGCCTGCTGCTCTTGTCCTTCTAGGTGGTAGAGGTCGCGGGTTTGGGAGGTGCTGTCGAAGAAGCCTTGGCGAGTTGCTGCAGTGCATCCTGTGGATGGTACACACTGCAGCCACTGTGCACCGGTGGTGAAGGGAGTGAATGTTTAGGGTGGTGGATGGGGTGCCAATCAAACAGGTTGCTTTGTCCTGGATGTTGTCGAGCTTCTTGAGTGTTGTTGCAGCTGCACTCATTCAAGCAAGTGGAGAGTATTCCATCACACTCCTGACTTGTGCCTTGTAGATGGTGGAAAGGCTTTGGGGAGTCAGGAGGTGAGGCACTCGCCACAGAATACCCAGCCTCTGACCTGCTCTCATAGCCACAGTATTTATATGGCTGGTCCAGTTAAGTTTCTGGTCAATGGTAACCCCCAGGCTGTTGATGGTGGGGGATTCGGTGATGGAATGCCGTTGAATGTCAAGGGGAGGTGTTTAGACTAGCTCTTGTTGGAGATGGTCATTGCCTGGCACTTGTTTGGCATGAATGTTACTTGCCACTTATGAGCCCAAGCCTGGATGTTGTCCAGGTCTTGCTGCATGCGGGCTCAGACTGCTTCATTATTTGAGGGGTTGCAAATGGAACTGAACACTGTGCAATCATCAGCGAACATCTCCATTTCTGACCTTATGATGGAGGGAAGGTCATTGATGAAGCAGCTGAAGATGGTTGGGCCAAGGACACTGCCCTGAGGAACTCCTGCAACAATGTCCTGGGGCTGAGGTGATTGTCCTCCAACAACCACTACCATCTTCCTTTGTGCTAGGTATGACTCCAGCCACTGGAGAGTGTTCCCCCTGATTCCCATTGACTTCAATTTTACTAGGGTTCCTTGGTGCCACACTCAGTCAAATGCTGTCTTGATGTCAAGGGCAGTCACTCTCACCTCACCTCTGGAATTCAGCTCTTTTGTCCATGTTTGGACCAAGGCAGTAATGAAGTCTGGAGCAGAGTGGTCCTGGTGGAACCCAAACTGAGCTTCCGTGAGCAGGTTATTGGTGAGTAAGTGCTGCTTGATAGCACTGTCGACGACACCTTCCATCACTTTGCTGATGATTGAGAGTAGACTGATGGAGCGGTAATTGGCCGGATTGGATTTGTCCTGCTTTTTGTGGACAGGACATACCTGGGCAATTTTCCACATTGTCGGGTAGATGCCAGTGTTGTAGCTGTACTGGAACAGCTTGGCTAGAGGCGCAGCTAGTTCTGGAGCACAAGTCTTAAGCACTACAGCTGGGATGTTGTCGGGGCCAATAGCCTTTGCTGTATCCAGTGCACTCAGCCGTTCCTTGATAACACGTGGAGTGAATTGAATTGGCTGAAGACTGGCGTCTGTGATAGTGGGGATATCGGGAGGAGGCCGAGATGCACCATCTACTCGGCATTTCTGGCTGAAGATGGTTGCAAACGCTTCAGCCTTGTCTTTTGCACTCACGTGCTGGACTCCGCCATCATTGAGGATGGGGATGTTTGCAGAGCCTCCTCCTCCTGTTAGTTGTTTAATTGTCCACCACCATTCACGACTGGATGTGGCAGGACTGCAGAGCTTTGATCTGATCCGTTGGTTGTGGAATCGCTTAGCTCTGTCTATAGCATGTTGCTTCCGCTGCTAAATGGGATAGATTCAGAAAAGATCTAGCAGCTCAAAACTGGGCATCCATGAGGCGCTGTGGACCATCAGCAGCAGCGGAATTGTATTCCAGCACAATCTGTAACCTCATGGCCCGGCATATTCCTCACTCTACCATTACCAACAAGCCAGGGGATCAACCCTGGTTCAATGAGGAATGTATGTAATCCTGAGTTGTAGCTTCACCAGGTTGGCACCTCATTTTTAGGTATGCCTGGTGCTGCTCCTGGCAAGCTCTTCTACATTCCTCATTGAACCAGGGTTGATCCCCTGGCTTGTTCGTAATGGTAGAGTGAGGAATATGCCGGGCCATGAGGTTACAGATTGTGCTGGAATACAATTCCGCTGCTGCTGATGGCCCACAGCACCTCATGGATGCCCAGTTTTGAGCTGTTAGATCTTTTCTGAATCTATCCCATTTAGCACGGTGGTAGTGCCACACAACACATTGGAATGGTATCCTCAGTGCGAAGACGGGACTTTGTCTCCACGAGGACTGTGAGGTGGTCACTCCTACCAATACTGTCATGGACAGATGCATTTGCGACAGGTAGATTGGTGAGGACGAGGTCAAGTAAGTTTTTCCCGCGTGTTGGTTCGCTCACCACCTGCCGCAGGCCCAGTCTGCCAGCTATTTCCTTCAGGTCTCGGCCAGCTCGGTCAGTAGTGGTGCTACCAAGCCACTCTTGGTGATGGACATTGAAGTCCCCCACCCAGAGTACATTCTGTGCCCTTGCTACCCTCAGTGCTTCATCCAAGTGGTGTTCAACTTGGAGGAGGATTGATTCATCAGCTGAAGGAGGGCGGTAGGTGGTAATCAGCAGGAGGTTTCCTTGCCCATGTTTGACCTGATGCCATGAGATTTCATGGGGTCCAGAGTCAATGTTGTGGACTCCCAGAGCCACTCCCTCCTGACTGTATATCACTGTACCGCCACCTCTGGTGGGTCTGGACATAACTCGGGATGGTGATGGAAGAGTCTGCGACTTTGGCTAAAAGGTATGATTCTGTGAGTATGGCTATGTCAGGCTGTGGCTTGACTAGTCTGTGGGACAGCTCTCCTAATTTTGGCACAAGTCCCCAGATGTTCGTGAGGAGGACTTTACAGGGCTGACTGGGCTTGGTTTGCCGTTGTCGTGTCTGGTGCCTAGTGGTCCGTCCAGTTTTATTTTTATTATGACTTTTTTTAAGCAAGATTTTACAACTGAGTGGCTTGCTAGGGCATTTCAGAGGGCAAATTAGAATCAACCACATTGCTGTGGGTCTGGAGTCATGTGTAGGCCAGACTGGGTAAGGACAGCAGGTTTCCTTCCCTCAAGGGCACTCATGAACCAGATGGGTTTTTACAACCATCTTAGTGGTTCCATAGCCACCATTATTGATATTAGTATTTTAATTCCAGATTTTTATTTTAATTAATTGAATTTAAATTTCCCCAGCTGCTGTGGCAGGATTTGAACTTATTACTCCAGGCCTCTGGGTTATTAGTCCAGTAACATAATCACTATGCTACCGTACCCTTATTACACAAGGTGCTCAATAATGGCCAAGGCATATCAGTAGTGGTGATAATATAATATTTAATGTGAGTTGAACAAAAATCAAATACAAATAAAAAACATGACAAACCGTCAAACACCCTTGTGCATCCCCTTCGTGCTCACAAAACATTTGCCTTACGCTTCCGACTACTCCGACGTGGTCCATCCCCTGTGGCTGCAGCAGAGATAGTGGCAGGTTGCTCTTGTTCATGTCCTGACCGATTCGATGCTTTGGGCCTATGCCCTCTGGGTTTCGGTACCTGTGAGGGCCCCTCCAAAGGCTGCTCCACCTGCACCTGTGCAGGAGCAGACTCGACCACCTGGAGAGGAGGCAGCATTGCGGGTACTGGTTGAGAGGGGACAACGGGTGAGACGTGGGAGTGCTTTGAGTGGCGTCCCCACTTCCATGTCCCCTTTCGCCATCATCCCTCTCCAGGGCAAGGCCCACATCACTCCTACCACCCTGCTGGACGACAGTTTGAAGGACATGTGTGAAGCCTTTTAAGGCCAGTGCTGGTGTATCTGCCTGCCTGTTTAAGGCGGCAGAATGTTGCTCACCCTGAGACTGAAGGGCCGTTGTCAGGGCCTCAATGGACTCATTGGTGAGCTATGCTTGAAGCTCGATGGAGGCTAGCCTTCCCTCCATCGCAGACATTCCTGCACTTACCCGCGACACTATCTCAGAGATGCCCTCATGTCCCTGTGACAGTATCTCGGAGATCCCCTCCTGTACCTGTGCCACCATTCCACTTATGCAGGAGTTGGACTCCTCCATCCTTTGCGCGATTGTGGAGAGTGCGAGTGGCACCTGTTCCAGCACCTGGAATGGTGGTGGACAATTAAACAACTAACGGGAGGAGGAGGCTCTGCAAACATCCCCATTCTCAATGATGGCGGAGTCCAGCACGTGAGTGCATAAGACAAGGCTGAAGCGTTTGCAACCATCTTCAGCCAGAGGTGCCGAGTGGATAATCCATCTCAGCCTCCTCCCGATATCCCCACCATCACGGAAGCCAGTCTTCGGCCAATTCGATTCACTCCACGTGATATCAAGAAACGGCTGACTGCACTGGATACAGCAAAGGCTATGGGCCCCGACAACATCCCAGCTGTAGTGCTTAAGACTTGTGCTCCAGAACTAGCTGCGCCTCTAGCCAAGCTGTTCCAGTACAGCTACAACACTGGCATCCACCCGACAATGTGGAAAATTGCCCAGGTATGTCCTGTCCACAAAAAGCAGGACAAATCCAATCCGGCCAATTACCGCCCCATCAGTCTACTCTCAATCATCAGCAAAGTGATGGAAGGTGTCGCCGACAGTGCTATCAAGCGGCACTTACTCACCAATAACCTGCTCACCGATGCTCAGTTTGGGTTCCGCCAGGACCACTCGGCTCCAGACCTCATTACAGCCTTGGTCCAAACATGGACAAAAGAGCTGAATTCCAGAGGTGAGGTGAGAGTGACTGCCCTTGACATCAAGGCAGCATTTGACCGAGTGTGGCACCAAGGAGCCCCAGTAAAATTGAAGTCAATGGGAATCAGGGGGAAAACTCTCCAGTGGCTGGAGTCATACCTAGCACAAAGGAAGATGGTAGTGGTTGTTGGAGGACAATCATCTCAGCCCCAGGGCATTGCTGCAGGAGTTCCTCAGGGCAGTGTCCTAGGCCCAACCATCTTCAGCTGCTTCATCAATGACCTTCCCTCCATCATAAGGTCAGAAATGGGGATGTTCGCTGATGATTGCACAGTGTTCAGTTCCATTCGCAACCCCTCAGATAATGAAGCAGTCCGAGCCTGCATGCAGCAAGACCTGGACAACATCCAGGCTTGGGCTCATAAGTGGCAAGTAACATTCGCGCCAGATAAGTGCCAGGCAATGACCATCTCCAACAAGAGAGAGTCTAACCACCTCCCCTTGACATTCAACGGCATTACCATTGCCGAATCCCCCACCATCAACATCCTGGGGGTCACCATTGACCAGAAACTTAACTGGACCAGCCATATAAATACCGTGGCTACGAGAGCAGGTCAGAGGCTGGGTATTCTGCGGCGAGTGACTCACCTCCTGACTCCCCAAAGCCTTTCCACCATCTACAAGGCACAAGTCAGGAGTGTGATGGAATACTCTCCACTTGCCTGGATGAGTGCAGCTCCAACAACACTCAAGAAGCTCGACACCATCCAAGATAAAGCAGCCCGCTTGATTGGCACCCCATCCACCACCCTAAACATTCACTCCCTTCACCACCGGCGCACTGTGGCTGCAGTGTGCACCATCCACAGGATGCACTGCAGCAACTCGCCAAGGCTTCTTCGACAGCACCTCCCAAACCCGCGACCTCTACCACCTAGAAGGACAAGGGCAGCAGGCGCATGGGAACAACACCACCTGTACGTTCCCCTCCAAGTCACACACCATCCCGACTTGGAAATATATCGCCGTTCCTTCATTGTCGCTGGGTCAAAATCCTGGAACTTCCTTCCTAACAGCACTGTGGGAGAACCGTCACCACACGGACTGCAGCGGTTCAAGAAGGCGGCTCACCACCACCTTCTCGAGGGCAATTAGGGATGGGCAATAAATGCCGGCCTTGCCAGCGCCGCCCACATCCCGTGAACGAATTTAAAAAAAAAAGATGTACTATTTCCCCTCGATCATTCTCCTTTTAAAGGATGGCCCCCAGGATTCAGCATCTGTGTCCAGCCGAGCAGAGCCTGGAGAAGAGTGCTCCCACCGATGCGGGCTCTCCACAGCTGCCCCTGCCACCAGTGTCTGCTCGTGCTCACATGTGTGTGGTGACTCACCATGTGCAACCCCAACTAAGTGAGGACGGGGACCCACCGAGGTGTGTGTATCTGCGCTGGTGGATGGCTCGCTCAGATGTGAAGGTGCCTCCTCAGAGGCCGGCACGAGGAGGACAAGGAGGAGGAGGATGAGGAGGAAGAGGCAGAGGAGGAAGAGCAAGCCATGGGCAGAACAGCGGCTCACCTGGCTGCTCGTGAGGCCAGGGAGTCACTGATATGTGAACGGTTCTCCTAACATCAGACAGTGTGAAGAGTCCAGTCCTCAACGCCGTCACAGCAGTCGCTGAAGGCCCTGTAAGAGAACAGAAGGTAATATTAAGCATGATGACAGATGTTGAGGTGCTGAAGATGGCAAGGCATGTTAACATCATGTGCTATTGTGAGTGCTGAATGTTAAAGTTCTGTCATCAGCCGTTTGTCGGGTGGCAGTCTCGGCATTCCCAACGGACAGGCACTCGAGGGTGCAGATCAATTCAAGAGCCTCCTGCTCTGCGTCCATGAGGATGACCAGATGTTACGGTCCCCCTCCGGTCTTCACCCTCTCCCGTGCATTCTGGGCTCTCTTCTCCTCTCAGGGGAGAAAGTAGAGGTGTGAGTGAGGGATGGTGACATGGCCAACCGCTGAATGCATTGGTTTGGGTGAGGCTGACCGTGAAAAAGATGCATCAGAGGGTGAGTATGAGACAGAGCCATGAGATTGTGTGAGGATTGGGTTGAGTGGTAGTGGTGGGGTGAGTACTGGGGAGGTGAGGAAGTGTAGGTAAGTTGAGGATGAAGTTTGAGTGGGTGTGAGGAGTGATGTGAGAGAGTAGTGTGGGCAGTGCAGAATGAGTTGTGGGGTGGGGGTGGTGATGTGGAAGACGGAGTGTCGGAGAATGAGTAAGTGTACTCACTTTTGCTGACCTAGTTAGGTCATTGAAGCCCTTCCTGCACTGGATCCAGGTGCGGGAGACGTTGCTGCTGCTGGTGACCTCCTCTGCCACCTCGAGCCAGGCCTTCTTGGTGGCAGAGGCAGGCCACTTGCTCCCGTTCGCCGGGTAGAAGATCTCCCTCCTCCTCCTCACCCCGTCCAGTAAGACCTGGAGTGAGGCATCATTAAACCTGGGAGCAGCCTTTCCCCTGGGCTGCTCCATGGTCCTGTGTGGTTCTTTGCTGCAGGATCAATCATTGGAGGACTGCCCCTTTAAATAGGGCTCCTCCAGCTGACAGCCTGTGTTGCGAGTGCTCAGTCCGCCCGCTGCGCAGGTTTCCGATGGGAAACCCAGAAGCCAAGGGAAGTGGCTTCAATTTACCCGCGATCGCGTGGAGAGCAGACGGATTTCACTGGGTGGGTTACCCACATGCCCAGTCGCCTCGCCCCCCGCTGCCAACCCGCCTCCCTGGTAATATCGGGGCCCTAGTGTCTGGTTCATGGTTTAGCTACATCGCATCCTACGCTGTCTCTGCTGGCCTTGGATGGAAGGCTGTCATTGATTTGAGATGAAGCTATACTGCATTGTTCAGTGAGTTCACTGATCCACATTTATTTTGATTGAACTCAATTCTGAAGAGCTATGTGTTAGTGAAGGGGCAGAATAAATCTAATATAACGATGGGGAAAGAGAAATGGCCATAGAACAGAATTTCCTCATCTCAATCACAGCCAGTCTGAGGTTATGACCATGAATGTGCCACCTCTGTCCCCTATTTTAATAGAGGTGCTGCCCCATTTGCAATAAATAGGTTAACTCCTTTGTTAAAATAGCCGGCAGAGGAACACCACATGAATACAATGGGCATTGATCCACTCAAAGCACCAACAATCATTTCTGGGATCCCTTTAGTGATACAGCACAAAGAGTCAAGGAAGAAGGAGATTATTTTGCTGTTAAATGACCCCAGTCTAAATGAGTTACCATTATAGCTGTTTTCTGCCCAGCTCCTTGGGGTTTATTTCCCCAAAGAAGTAATGCGCATAGAAAATATTTATATCTGTAGAATCAGTTTACTGCGAAAAGGTGCACTAAATCAGTATTTACTGAGGGAACAGGCCCCCAGGCCCATCAGAGGCTGAATCCCAAACATGATGTACAGAACCCCCACTACACCACTGAGTGCTGATAGGGGTCTATCAGAACTCTGACAAGGGGCCTCTCCAGTAAGGTTGACCTGTTGTTTCTCTTTTCGGACGTTGACTGACCTGCTAGGTATCTCCAGCTTTTAGTTCAGGTTCCCAAAACTAGCAGGTTTTCCTTTTTTTTTCTCTTCCTTCTCATCATTCTCTCTCCTTTTCTGCTCCTTCTTTCTCTCCCACACGCTCTATGGGGTGAAATTTGTTTGGGCCTTGGCGCGGCGAATCGGAAGTCTGTTTTACACACTGCCTAATTTTCTTTTCCATTGAAGTCATTCCGAGTTTTCTGTCACCGCACAAGACGAATTCCCCATATCTCTTTTTCTTAAATATCCCTATCTTTCCTCGTCTCTATTTCTCTTCGCCTCACCTTTTAATTGCCAGTTTCCCCCCACCCCTTATCTCCTGAAGGAGCTAAATCCTGCTGGCAAATGGCTCTCAGGGACTGTCCAGATCCTCTCCCAAGTGGCCTCTCTCCAAGCAGGAGCTCAGACAGGGAGCCCTTCACAGCAGGCCTCTGGTTGACTGACTGGCTGTGGCGAGCTATGTTGGGTCTGTTCCTCACTTCTCTGCTGTGTGACACCACAGTTCAATGCTCTCATTTGTCTGTTGATCAGCTTCAATCAATCTGAAGGAACTCTTCAGAGACCTGCTGGACCCCACTGTGGAGAGGCTAATTCAATAAGCATCATATGTTGGTCGTGATTGTGATTAATTCCTCTTTATTGATGCACATTTTACTGTGTGTATTCCCAGTGTTAAGTGTCATTAACAGAATCCCATGCCCTCCTCATCCTGTCTAATAACATGATGATTGAAAGAATTAGCGTATGAAAGTTACAGGAGGAATGAGTCAATGAGTCACTCGCACCCCATGTCAGCCTGGTCTCTACAAACCACAAACATGCCTTTTCATGTGGTGAATTGTGTAATATTTTGTTATCTGTAACCATGGTGATTACGTATCTACTGAGTGCTGCACAATGACCCGTTCTATATATCTCTTCCATTTTGTCAACACAATTCTCCACTTGTGATGAATGATTAGTTATTCATTTCAGTTTATTTCTTTCAACCTGTTTCTTTTATCCCTCTTTCTAGGCTATTAGGAACATAACATAGGAACAGGAGTAGGCCAGTGAGCCCCTTCAGCCTGTTCCGCCATTCAATGAGATCATGGCTGATCTGTGACCTAACCCCATATACCCGTCTTAGCTCCATATCCCTTAATAACTTTGGTTAACAAAAATCTATCAAATGCTGCATTCGATTTAAAATGAACAATTGAGCTAGCATCAATTGCCGTTTGTGGAAGAGAGTTCCAAGCTTCTACTACCCTTTGCGTGTAGAAGTGTTTCTAACTTCACTCCTGAAAGTCCTGGCTCTAATTTTTAGGTTATATCCCCTATCCCAACCAGCGGAAATTTTTTCTCTCTATCTACCCGATCAGTTCCCCTTAATATCTTGAAAACTTCGATCAAATCACCCCTTAATCTTCTAAATTCCAGGGAATACAATCCTAGTTTGTGTAATTTCGCCCTTGGAGTCCAGATATCATTCTAGTAAATCTACGCTGCACTCCCTCCAAGGCCAATATATCCTTCCTAAGGTGCAGTGCCCAGATCTGAACACAGTACTCCAGGTGTGGTCTAACCAGGGCTTTGTATAGTTGTAGTGTAACTTCTACCCCTTGTATTCTAGTCCTCTGGATACAAAGGCCAGCATTCCACTTTTTGATTATTTTCTGTACCTGTCCATGACATTTTAATGATCTATGTACATGGACCCCTAAGTCTCTTTGGGCCTCCACTGTTTCGAGCTTTTCACCATTTAGAAAGTACTCTGATCTATCCTTTTTAGGTCCAAAGTGGATGACCTCACACTTACCTACATTGAAATCCATTTGCCACAGTTTTGCCCATTCATTTAATCTATTAATATCTCTCTGTGATTTTATGCTTCCATCTACACTGCTTACAATGCTGCCTATCTTTGTGTCATCGGAAAACTTGGATATGTGGCTCTCTATCCTGTTATCTAAGTCGTTAATAAATACAGTGAATAATTGAGGTCCCCTGTGGGACACCACTAGTCACATCCTGACAATTTGAATACCTGTCCATTATCCCTACTCTCTGTCTCCTGCCTCTCAGCCAATTTCCTAACCAGGTCAATAATTTGCCCTCAATTTCATGAGCTTCAACTTTAGCTGACAATCTCATTTGAGGGACTTTATCAAATGCCTTCTGGAAATCCATATAAACATCCATCGACATTCCCCTGTCCACTACTTTAGTCACCTCTTCAAAAAATTCAATCAGGTTCATCAGGCATGACCTACCCTTTACAAATCCATACTGGCTCTTTCTGATCAGCTGAAAATGCTCAAGGTGTTCAGTCTAATTATAGACTCTAGTTTCCCGACAATAGACTTTTCTTCCTTTTTTCTTTGATGAGCTTTTTCCTTTCCTCTGTTTTTTTTAGAGTGGAATAATGGAGGCAATTGTGATCAGGGGCGGAGTCTCATTCAACAACAGCAATAACTTGCATTTATATAGCACCTTTAATGTTGTAAAATGTCCCAAGGCGCTTCACAGGAACGTTATCAAACAAAATTTGACACCGAGCCACAAAAGGAGATATTAGGACAGGTGACCAAAGGAGTTTTAAGGAGTGTCTTTCTGTCTGTCTATGTTTCTCAATATCTCTCACTCTCTTCCTCACTGACTCTTTCACTGTTCTTGTTCATTCTCACTTGTTCTGTCCCTCTGATTCTCACCCATTATCTGTCTTCTCTTTCATTCTCTCTCAGGTCTGTCTCTCTGATGATCTCGCTGACTGTCCTTTCCTGTTGCTCTCACTGTATCTTGTTCATTCTGTCGCTCTCTTCCTCCCACCGTCTCCTTTGTTCTCTTTATCACTCTCACACATTCTCTGTTTCAATGTGCATCTGTCTCTCATTGTCTGTCTCTGCTCATTTCACTCGCCGTCTTTCATGCTTTGTCTGACATTCCCCCTCTCCCTGGGGTTCTGGATATTACACCATGTTCTGACAGCAACAAATAGTCCTTTGATCATGAGTGAAGCTTTCCACCTACGTGTGAAGCAAATCCTGGCATCAATGTCACAGCTCCAATCTCTGTATTTTTGCACATTCTTAATTTGGACTTGCGGAGAGACTGGAGAAGCTGGGATTGTTCTCCTTACAGCGGAGAAGGTTAAGGGGAGATTTAATAGAAAGATTCAAAATTATGAAGTGTTTTGGTAGAGTATATAAGGAGAAATTGTTTCCACTGGCAGGTGGGTCGGAGAGACTTGCATTTATAAAGCAACTTTCACAACCTCAGGATGTCCCAAAGCGCTTTACAGCCAATGAAGCACTTTTGAAGTGTAGTCAATTTATGCAAAGCAAGCTCCCACAAACAGCAATGAGATAATGACCAGATAATCTGTTTTAGTGATGTTGGTCGAGGGATAAATATTGGCCAGGACATCGAGAAAAATCCTGTGGGCCAGGAGGAGCAGGAGTGCCGCAAGTCCCCGGTTGTGGCCTCCTGCAGCCCAAATTCTCTGCTCCCGCTCGCTGGCCAGGTGTGGATCTGGCCGGGTTCGGTTGGAGTGGGAGAAAATTGATTGAAATGAGGCCTGGCTGAAGATCAGCTGGCCCTCCCTGTCCCAGGACTCCCCAGGTTTGCTGCTCACTTCGGGGCTCACCACACACCATACCTGCCTCCTTCCTTTTAAAATCGGGGCCTATGATTCTATGATTTGAACTCAATGAATTGAAATCCAGCCCATTAAAGAGCATTCAGTAACACAAGACTAAAATATTTATCTTTCAATGTCCAGTCCTTGATTTTTTCTTTTCCCTTTTTCTATCGTTCCCTTTTGATTCCATCGGCCAGTATAAAAATGGCAAGGAACTAAATCAGAGCTGGGTTACTGGTCAAATAATTCAGTTTAACACATTACAGCACAGTTTAACTACAGCACAATTTAACACATTACAGCATTGTTTAACACATTAATACATTAAATGTATCTTTTGGTGTGGCACCGAGTCATGCAGATCAGAACATTTCCAGGTTCCATGCAGTCGGTGCTGAGTTCACTGATCTCAGCTGAGGCAGCAGTGAGAGGGGGTGCTAGTAATAGCCTCAGCACCCAATGCCTAGACAAAGCAGGGGGATATCAGCCAGGGTCCCTTCTCCTGGTCACTATTCAGTGACTCCTGTCAGGAAGTGTAGGTGTGAACATCAAAGGATGACAGGACTGGACTTGGCTGTGATGCCCTCCATGGTCGATTAGTCTACCGACGGTCACTGCCTAGGCTTACATATTGGTGTGCTCAGAATAACCTTTGGGTGAGGTACCGTAGGGCAGCCAGTATCCATGGAAACGTAACACAGGATGGGTGAACCCAATCCGGGATGAAAGCTATGGGACCTATAGCAGAGATGGCATATTAACAGGGGGCCCCAGGAGTGTATCAATATTAACAGGAAATCACTGAGTGTCTTAGGGGGTAATTTTAAACCCCAAGAACGGGTGGGTTGGGGGCGGGTGGGAGTTGAAAATTGTTGGTTTTTTGGGTCGCAACCGCAAAATTTTCGGACTTTGCATTCCCAGTGGAAGCCTGTATTTTTACGCGCTGACGTTAAACCTGGAAATAAAGCTGGGCTGCGGTCGCGACCCAAAAAACAACTATTTTCAACTCCCACCCGCCCCCAACCCACCCATCCTCGGGGTTTAAAATCACCCCCTTAGTGTCAGTCAGGGTCCCTGGGAGTGTATCAATAATGACAGGAGTCCCCAGGACTGTGTAAATATTTGCAGGGAGTCCCCAGGAGCGTGTCAATATTTGCAGGGAGTCCCCAGGAGCGTGTAAATATTGCAGGGAATTCCCAGGAGTGTGTAAATATTGCTGGGGTTCCCGGGGAGTGTGTAAATATTGCAGGGAATCCCCAGGAGTGTGTAAATATTGCTGGGGTTCCCGGGGAGTGTGTAAATATTGCAGGGAATCCCCAGGAGTGTGTAAATATTGCTGGGGTTCCCGGTGAGTGTGTAAATATTGCAGGGAATCCCCAGGAGTGTGTAAATATTGCTGGGGTTCCCGGGGAGTGTGTAAATATTGCAGGGGTTCCCGGGGAGTGTGTAAATATTGCAGGAATCCCCAGGAGTGTGTAAATATTTGCAGGGAATCCCCAGGAGTGTGTAAATATTTGCAGGGAATCCCCAGGAGTGTGTAAATATTTGCAGGAAGTCCCCAGGAGCACCTCAATATTTGCAGGGATTCCCGGGAAGAATGTAAATATTGCAGGGAGTCCCCAGGAGTGTGTAAATATTGCAGGGGTTCCCAGGGAGTGTGTAAATATTGCAGGGAGTCCCCAGGAGTGTGTCAATTTTTGCAGGGATTCCCGGGGAGTGTGTAAATATTGCAGGGAGTCCCCAGGAGTGTGTCCATATTTGCAGGGAATCCCCAGGAGTGTGTAAATATTTGCAGGGAATCCCCAGGAGTGTGTAAATATTTGCAGGGAATCCCCAGGAGTGTGTAAATATTTGCAGGAAGTCCCCAGGAGCACCTCAATATTTGCAGGGATTCCCGGGAAGAATGTAAATATTGCAGGGAGTCCCCAGGAGTGTGTAAATATTGCAGGGGTTCCCGGGGAGTGTGTAAATATTGCAGGGAGTCCCCAGGAGTGTGTCAATTTTTGCAGGGATTCCCGGGGAGTGTGTAAATATTGCAGGGAGTCCCCAGGAGTGTGTCCATATTTGCAGGGAGTCCCCAGGAGTGTGTAAATATTGCAGGGAGTCCCCAGGAATGTGTGAATATTGCAGGGAGTCCCCAGGAGTGTATAAATATTGCAGGGGTTCCCGGGGAATGTGTAAATATTGCAGGAATCCCCAGGAGTGTGTAAATATTTGCAGGGAATCCCCAGGAGTGTGTAAATATTTGCAGGGAATCCCCAGGAGTGTGTAAATATTTGCAGGGAATCCCCAGGAGTGTGTAAATATTTGCAGGAAGTCCCCAGGAGCACCTCAATATTTGCAGGGATTCCCGGGAAGAATGTAAATATTGCAGGGAGTCCCCAGGAGTGTGTAAATATTGCAGGGGTTCCCGGGGAGTGTGTAAATATTGCAGGGAGTCCCCAGGAGTGTGTCAATTTTTGCAGGGATTCCCGGGGAGTGTGTAAATATTGCAGGGAGTCCCCAGGAGTGTGTCCATATTTGCAGGGAATCCCCAGGAGTGTGTAAATATTTGCAGGGAATCCCCAGGAGTGTGTAAATATTTGCAGGGAATCCCCAGGAGTGTGTAAATATTTGCAGGAAGTCCCCAGGAGCACCTCAATATTTGCAGGGATTCCCGGGAAGAATGTAAATATTGCAGGGAGTCCCCAGGAGTGTGTAAATATTGCAGGGGTTCCCGGGGAGTGTGTAAATATTGCAGGGAGTCCCCAGGAGTGTGTCAATTTTTGCAGGGATTCCCGGGGAGTGTGTAAATATTGCAGGGAGTCCCCAGGAGTGTGTCCATATTTGCAGGGAGTCCCCAGGAGTGTGTAAATATTGCAGGGAGTCCCCAGGAGTGTGTCCATATTTGCAAGGAGTCCCCAGGAGTGTGTAAATATTGCAGGGAGTCTCCAGGAGTGTGTCAGT
The DNA here is from genome assembly GCF_035084215.1 of Heptranchias perlo. Lineage (NCBI taxonomy): Eukaryota > Metazoa > Chordata > Chondrichthyes > Hexanchiformes > Hexanchidae > Heptranchias > Heptranchias perlo. The sequence goes on along the minus strand of NC_090350.1, from coordinate 9,516,644 downwards.
ATTTGCAGGGAGTCCCCATGTACCAAAGTTTAAATCCCAATAAAATAAATATTTTTACAATACTGTGCAATTTACTGTGCTTAGCTTCTAAATCCCATTAATGACTGCTACTTAACATCCATGGATGCAAAAGATACAATGGTACTATGCGAAGAAGAGCAGGGGAGTTCTCCTGATGTCCTGCCCAACACTTAACCCTGAACCAAGACAATCAGGACAGATTATGTGGTTACTTATCTCAATAATGTCTGACCGTAGCGTTCACTCATAAAACTCCCTTCCTTTCTAAAGAATGGCACAGGGCAAAATTCCACAGTGGGAACTAACCTCTGTTGTAATTTCTGGACGATGAGCAGAGCATGCGGGGCCCTGATTAAAGCATAAAGTCAGGACCATGACTGATGGGAGTGAACCAGTGTCAGAGCACACAAGAGTCTAAGGAAAGGTGTGAACTGAAGGAATAAGTGAAAGCAGATTCGATGTTCTGTATTCAGTGTATGTGGAATTGTGTGGAGTATAACTTTATGGGTCATCATTACACAGATTTCCTTGAGAGATGTTGAGTACCAGCATACAAGTGTTCGAATGCTCCCGTTTAAAACTCCTTGCACTGAAATCGTAATCACTGGGCTCCTCTTCCAGCTATATGTTTGGAACTCTCCCAAGCTGTTAAAGGTCGAGGTTCACAATCATTTTGGTTCCAATGTAGGAGATTCCGCGGGTTTAGCTCGTCTCGCTAACTCCCTGGTCAATGTGCTTGGATAAAATTCCTCGTATAACACTCATTGCAGTCGTTAACCCATTCAAGAGAAATGAAACACACTGAGGAATTTTAATGTGATAGGGTTAAAGAGTGAGTTACCAGAAAACGTTAAACCTCTGTGTAATCTACCTGACATATAAAGCCACATCTCTTTCCTCAGCAACTGTCTCCAGCTCCGACTTATTCCACATGGTTTCCAACTTAAATTCCACCCTTCATGTTTCGGATCCACCCATGATTACAGACATCGCTATGATATTCAGCATTCCTCGAACCACTGCTCTCACCACTTCCTGAGATCCACACTCAATGCCATGCACCGACACATGCACACTCTCAACATCTCTCTCCCGCAGCACCGACTCACTCTTTTTCAGAGTTGTCCTGGTCCGCAGTTCCATTTCATCCTTTGTCTCATCCGGTGCTTTAACAAAAAACTTCCTTTCAGGTGTCAACAACTCTTAGATACCAACGCCCCTCCTGATCCTTCTTACCCTTCTCTTTCCTCTGACCCCATCCCTCCCTCCAATCTCACCCTTTGTCGTGTTTTCACTATCCCCTCTGACCTTCCGCTCTCTGACCCCGAATGATCAGTCCTCAGCAAAGGCCTTAGTTTCATCCCCTTACGCTCCCGCCTCAATGAATTTCGAGCTCAACACGATGCTGAGATCTTCTTACGTTGCCTTCGCCTCCACACCCACCTCTTTGGCCAGGAGTCTTCCTCCCGCACAGCAGACCCATTCTCCCGTCTTCAGAATTCTTGTTCCACCTGAACCTTTCCCTCTGGCCTCTTACTCTCTCTTGATCTTTTCATTCCGAACTGCCGCGTGACATCGGCCGTCTCAATTTCTCTACTCCCCTCACTCACTCTAACCTCCCTCCCTCTGAACTCGCAGCACTCCGTTCTCTCAGATCCAATCCTGACATGGTCATTAAACCTGCTGACAAGGGCGGCGCTGTTGTTGTGTGGCAAACTCCAGCTCTCTGACACCTCCTCCTACCTCTCCCTGGACCATGACCCCATCGCTAAACATCAAGCCATCGTTTCCCAGACTGTCGCTGACCTCATCTCCTCTGGAGATCTTCCCCCACGGCCTCCAACCTCATAGTTCCCCCAACCCCGCACAGCCCGCTTCTACCTCCTTCCCAAGATCTACAAACAGAACTGCCCCAGGAGACCCATCGCTTCAGCCTGTTCTTGCCTCACAGAACGTATTTCCTCCTGTCTCATCTCTATTTTTTCTCCCATTGTCCAGTCTCTTCCAACCTACATCCACGACACTTCCGACACCCTCCAACGCTTCAACAGTTTCCAGTTCCCTGGCCCTAACTGTCTCCTTTTCACCATAGAAGTCCAGTCCCTCTACACTTCCATCCCCCACCAGGGTGGCCTAAGGGCCCTCTGCTTCTTCCTTGAATGGAGGCCCCATCAGTCCCCATCCATCACCACCCTCCTCCGCCTGGCTGAACTTGTTCTTATGTTGAGCAACTTCTCCTTTGACTGCACTCACTTCCTCCAAATAAAAGGTGTCGCTATGGGAACCCGGATGGGTCCTAGCTGTACCTGCCTTTTTGTGGGATACGTGGAACATTCCTTGTTCCAGTCCTACTCAGGTCCCGTCCCCCACCTCTTTTTCCGATGCATTGATGACTGTATCGATGTTGTTTCCTGCTCTCGCCCCAAACTGGAAAATTTCATCAACTTTGCTTCCAACTTCTACCCTTCTCTTGCCTTCACGTGGTCCGTCTCCGACTCTTCCCTTCCCTTCCTCAACTTCTCTTTCTCCATTTCTGGGGATAAGCTGTCAATCAATATCTATTATAAGCCCACCGACTCCCACAGCTACCTTGATTACACTTCCTCCCACCCCGCTTCCTGTAAGGACTCTATTCCCTTCTCCCAGTTTCTCCATCTCCGTCGGACCTATTCTGACGATGCCTCCTTCCACACCAGTGCTTCCGATATAAAACCATAGAACCATAGAAAACATACAGCACAGAAGGGGGCCATTCGGCCCATCATGTCCGCGCCGGCTCGAAGAACAACCAGATGCCCAAACTAATCCCAGCTTCCAACACCCGATCCGTAGCCCTGCAGCTTACTGCACTTTAGGTGCAGGTCCAGGTACTTTTTAAAAGAGTTGAGGGTCCCTGCCTCTACCACCAATTCGGGCAGCGAATTCCATACACCCACCACCCTCTGGGTAAAAAAGTTTTGCCTCATGTCCCCTCTAATCCTTCCGCCAATCAGCTTAAATCTATGACCTCCAGTTCTTGAACTCTCCGTTAGGGGAAACAGGTATTTCCGGTATACTCTATCTCGGCCCCTCATAATTTTGTACACCTCAATCAAGTCACCCCTCAGCCTCCTCTGCTCAAAGGAAAACAACCCCAGCCTATCCAATCTCTCCTCGGAGCTGCAATTTGCAAGCCCTGGCAACATTCTTGTAAATCCCCTCTGCACTCTCTCCAGAGCAATTATGTCCTTCCTGTAATGTGGTGACCAGAACTGCGCACAATACTCCAGCTGTGGCCTTACCAGCGTTTTATACAGTTCCATCATTACATCCCTGCTTTTGTGTCCTATACCTCAGCTAATAACAGAGAGCATTCCGCATGCCTTCTTCACAACCTTATCTACCTGTACTGCCACCTTCAGGGACCTGTGCACATGCACTCCAAGGTCTCTCACTTCCTCTACCCCTCTCAATATATTCCCGTTTACTGCGTATTCCCTTTTACTGTTTGCCCTCCCTAAGTGCATTACCTCACACTTCTCCGGGTTGAACTCCATTTGCCACTTTTCCGCCCACTCCACCAACCCATTGATATCTTCTTGGAGTCTACAGCTATCCTCTTCACTATCAACTACACGGCCAATTTTTGTGTCGTCTGCAAATTTGCCAATCATGCCCACTACATTCAAGTCCAAATCATTAATATATACCACAAACAGCAAGGGACCCAACACTGAGCCCTGTGGCACACCACTGGAAACGGATTTCCATTCGCAAAGACATCCATCAACTTTTACCCTTTGTTTCCTGTTACTGAGCCAATTTTGGATCCAATTCGCCACATTTCCCTGTACCCCATGGGCTTTTACCTTTCTGACCAGTCTGCCATGTGGGACCTTGTCAAATGCCTTACTAAAATCCATGTAGACCACATCCACTGCACTACCCCCATCAATCCTCCTTGTCACTTCCTCAAAAAATTCAATCAGATTTGTAAGGCATGACCTTCCCTGAACAAATCCATGCTGACTATCCCTGATTAAATCATGCCTTTCCAAGTGAGTCTATCCTATCTCTCAGTATTGATTCTAATAGTTTGCCCACTACTGAGGTAAGACTGACCGGCCTATAATTGTTCGGCCTTTCCCTCGTACCCTTTTTAAACAATGGTACTATGTTTGTAGTCTTCCAGTCCATCGGTACCTCCCCTGTATCTAGTGAGGATTGGAAAATGATCCTCAGAGCATCTGCTATTTCCTCCCTGGCTTCCTTCAATAGCCAAGGAAACAATCCATCCATCCTTGGTGACTTATCAACTTTCAAGGATTCCAGTCCCTCTAGTACTTCCTCTCTCATTCTGTTTACCTTATCCAATATTTCACACCTCTCCCCTTTAACTACTATGTCTGGATCATCCCTTTCCTTTGTGAATACGGAGACAAAATGTTCATTTAAAACCCTACCCACATCTTCTGCTTCTACACACAAGTTACCCTTATCATCCCTGATAGGTCCCACCTTTTCCTTAGCTATCCTCTTGTTCTTAATGTACTGATAAAACATCTTTGGGTTTTCTTTAATCTTACTAGATAATATTTTTTCATGCCCTCTCTTTGCTTTCCTTATTTCCTTTTTTATGTCATCCCTTTACTTTCTATACTCCTCTAGGCTTTCTGCAGTATTTAGTTTTCTGAGACAGTCATAAGCTTTCTTTTTCTGCTTTATCTTGCCCCATATATGTCTTCCTTTTTCCTCAACCAAGGATTCCCCTCCACTGTAGTTGGCAGAGCCCTTGACCGTGTCCGCCCTATTTCCCGCACTTCAACCCTCACCTCTTCCCCTCCCCCCCAGAACCACAATAGGGTCCCCCTTGTCCTCACCTTCCACCCCAACAGCCTCCACATTCAATGGATCATCCTCTGCTATTTCTGCCACCTCCAGCGCGATCCCACCACCAAACACATCTTCCCCTCCCCTCCCCTTTCAGCATTCCGAAGGGACACCCTGGTGCTCTTTTCCATTACCCCCAACACCCTCTCTCTTCCCCACGGCACCTTCCCGTGCGAGTGCAGGAGATGCTACACCTGTCCCTTCACCTCCTGCCTTCCCACCGTCCAGGGCTCCAAACACTCCTTCCAGGTGAAACAGAGATTTACTTTTACTTCTTTCAATTTACTATACTGTATTCGCTGCTCACAATGCGGTCTCCTCTACATTGGAGAGACCAAACGCAGATTGGGTGGTCACTTTGCTGAACCCCTCCGCTGTCCGCAAGCATGACCCTGACCTGCCAGTCCCTTGCCATTTTAATTCCCCGTCCTGCTCCCACTCTGACCTCTCTGTCCTCAGCCTCCTACACTGTTCCAATGAAGCTCAATGGAAGCTCAATAAGCAGTACCTCATCTTTTGATTAGGCACTTTACAACCTTCTGGACTCAACACTGATTTTAATAACTTCAGATCATAACCACTGCTCCCATTTTTTCGGACAGCAAGTGCTGGTAATAGTTCTGATGATGCCATTTACACCTCCTCCAGACCCATCTTTTGTTTCTTAACCTGTCCCATTCCCACCCTCCTTGCCTTGCACCATCATCCCTTTTGTCATTAATCTCTCCTGCCCTCCATCCTATCAGAGACCTTCCCTTTTGTTCTTTCCTCCCCTCCCCCCCTTTCCCTGGCTCTGTACTTACTTAAAAACTGTTTAATCTTCAAATTTTCCATTTCTGACTGAGGGTCTTCGACCTGAAACGTTAACTCTGTTTCTTTCTCCACTGATGCTCTCACTTGCTGAGTATTTCCAACATTTTCGGTTTTTATATAAAGCCTTAAACAGAGCAAATAATGATTCAGAGACACATCAACAGGTCAGTGTACTGCAGCTTCAACTATTACTATTACTACTACTATTGCTACTATTATTATTACTACTACTGATATTACCACTATTACTACTACTACAATCATAACAATTACTTCTACTGATATTACTACGACTATTACCACCACTTCTACTACTACTTTTTTTTTTATTCGTTCACGGGATGTGGGCGTCGCTGGCGAGGCCAGCATTTATTGCCCATCCCTGATTGCCCTCGAGAAGGTGGTGGTGAGCCGCCTTCTTGAACCGCTGCAGTCCGTGTGGTGACGGTTCTCCCACAGTGCTGTTAGGAAGGGAGTTCCAGGATTTTGACCCAGCGACAATGAAGGAACGGCGATATATTTCCAAGTCGGGATGGTGTGTGACTTGGAGGGGAACGTGCAAGTGGTGTTGTTCCCATGCGCCTGCTGCTCTTGTCCTTCTAGGTGGTAGAGGTCGCGGGTTTGGGAGGTGCTGTCGAAGAAGCCTTGGCGAGTTGCTGCAGTGCATCCTGTGGATGGTACACACTGCAGCCACAGTGCGCCGGTGGTGAAGAGAGTGAATGTTTAGGGTGGTGGATGGGGTGCCAATCAAGCGGGCTGCTTTATCTTGGATGGTGTCGAGCTTCTTGAGTGTTGTTGGAGCTGCACTCATCCAGGCAAGTGGAGAGTATTCCATCACACTCCTGACTTGTGCCTTGTAGATGGTGGAAAGGCTTTGGGGAGTCAGGAGGTGAGTCACTCGCCGCAGAATACCCAGCCTCTGACCTGCTCTCGTAGCCACGGTATTTATATGGCTGGTCCAGTTAAGTTTCTGGTCAATGGTGACCCCCAGGATGTTGATGGTGGGGGATTCGGCGATGGTAATGCCGTTGAATGTCAAGGGGAGGTGGTTAGACTCTCTCTTGTTGGAGATGGTCATTGCCTGGCACTTATCTGGCGCGAATGTTACTTGCCACTTATGAGCCCAAGCCTGGATGTTGTCCAGGTCTTGCTGCACGCGGGCTCAGACTGCTTCATTATCTGAGGGGTTGGGAATGGAACTGAACACTGTGCAATCGTCAGCGAACATCCCCATTTCTGACCTTATGATGGAGGGAAGGTCATTGATGAAGCAGCTGAAGATGGTTGGGCCCAGGACACTGCCCTGAGGAACTCCTGCAGCAATGTCCTGCGGCTGAGATGATTGGCCTCCAACAACCACTACCATCTTCCTTTGTGCTAGGTATGACTCCAGCCACTGGAGAGTTTTCCCCCTGATTCCCATGGACTTCAATTTTACTAGGGCTCCTTGGTGCCACACTCGGTCAAATGCTGCCTTGATGTCAAGGGCAGTCACTCTCACCTCACCTCTGGAATTCAGCTCTTTTGTCCATGTTTGGACCAAGGCTGTAATGAGGTCTGGAGCCGAGTGGTCCTGGCGGAACCCAAACTGATCATCGGCGAGCAGGTTATTGGTGAGTAAGTGCCGCTTGATAGCACTGTCGACGACACCTTCCATCACTTTGCTGATGATTGAGAGTAGACTGATGGGGCGGTAATTGGCCGGATTGGATTTGTCCTGCTTTTTGTGGACAGGACATACCTGGGCAATTTTCCAAATTGTCGGGTAGATGCCAGTGTTGTAGCTGTATTGGAACAGCTTGGCTAGAGGCGCAGCTAGTTCTGGAGCACAAGTCTTCAGCACTACAGCTGGGATGTTGTCGGGGCCCATAGCCTTTGCTGTATCCAGTGCACTCAGCCGTTTCTTGATATCACGTGGAGTGAATCGAATTGGCTGAAGACTGGCTTCCGTCATGGTGGGGATATCGGGAGGAGGCTGAGATGGATCATCCACTCGGCACTTCTGGCTGAAGATGGTTGCAAACGCTTCAGCCTTGTCTTTTGCACTCATGTGCTGGACTCCGCCATCATTGAGAATGGGGATGTTTGCAGAGCCTCCTCCTCCCGTTAGTTGTTTAATTGTCCACCACCATTCACGACTGGATGTGGCAGGACTGCAGAGCTTTAATCTGATTCGTTGGTTGTGGAATCGCTTAGCTCTGTCTATAGCATGTTGCTTCCGCTGTTTAGCATGCACGTAGTCCTGAGTTGTAGCTTCACCAGGTTGGCACCTCATTTTTAGGTACGCCTGGTGCTGCTCCTGGCATGCTCTTCTACACTCCTCATGGAACCAGGGTTGATCCCCTGGCTTGTTGGTAATGGTAGAGTGAGGAATATGCCGGGCCATGAGGTTACAGATTGTGCTGGAATACAATTCTGCTGCTGCTGATGGCCCACAGCGCCTCATGGATGCCCAGTTTTGAGCTGCTAGATCCATTCTGAATCTATCCCATTAAGCACGGTGGTAGTGCCACACAACACGTTGGATGGTGTCCTCAGTGCGAAGACGGGACTTCATCTCCACGAGGACTGTGCGGTGGTCACTCCTACCAATACTGTCATGGACAGATGCATTTGCGACAGGTAGATTGGTGAGGACGAGGTCAAGTAAGGTTTTCCCTCGTGTTTGTTCGCTCACCACCTGTCGCAGGCCCAGTCTGGCAGCTATGTCCTTCAGGACTCGGCCAGCTCGGTCAGTAGTGGTGCTACCGAGCCACTCTTGGTGATGGACATTGAAGTCCCCCACCCAGAGTACATTTTGTGCCCTTGCTACCCTCAGTGCTTCCTCCAAGTGGTGCTCAACATGGAGGAGGACTGATTCATCAGCTGAGGGAGGACGGTAGGTGGTAATCAGCAGGAGGTTTCCTTGCCCATGTTTGACCTGATGCCATGAGATTTCATGGGGTCCAGAGTCAATGTTGAGGACTCCCAGGGCCACTCCCTCCTGACTGTATATCACTGTACCGCCACCTCTGGTGGGTCTGTCCTGCCGGTGGGACAGGACATACCCAGGGATGTTGATGGACATTCGCTGAAAGTTATGATTCTGTGAGTATGGCTATGTCAGGCTGTTGCTTGACTAGTCTGTGGGACAGCTCTCCCAATTTTGGCACAAGTCCCCAGATGTTAGTAAGGAGGACCTTGCAGGGTCGACTGGGCTTGGTGTTTTGCCGTTGTCGTGTCCGGTGCCTAGTGGTCCGATGCCGGGTGGTCCGTCCGGTTTTATTCTTATTATGACTTTTCGTAGTGAGATTTTACAACTGAGTGGCTTGCTAGGCCATTTCAGAGGGCAATTAAGAATCAACCACATTGCTGTGGGTCTGGAGTCACATATAGGCCAGACCGGGTACGGACGGCAGGTTTCCTTCCCTGAAGGACATTAGTGAACCAGATGGGTTTTTACGACAATCCGGCCGTTTCATGGCCATCATTACTGATACTAGTATTTTAATTCCAGATTTTTATTTAATTAATTGAATTTTTTTTTAAATTAATTAATTGAATTTAAATTCGCCAGCTGCCGTGGCGGGATTTTAGTCCAGGCCTCTGGATTACTAGCCCAGTAACATAACCACTATGCTACCATACCCGCTACTATTATCACAGCTGGCATTAATATAGCACCTTTATCATAGAAAAACATCCCAAGGCTCTCGTCATGTTTCAGGATTTTTGATTATTTGACCGAAAAGAAATTTCAGGTAATTTATATTCAGGTGTTGCTACTAAGTTAAATTCAGATTGCAGTGGTTTAAATCCACAACATAAAACTCCTGAGAATGTGGATTGGAATTCAGATGACGTGCCTATCTAGAATCGTGCTTCTCACATACCACATCAGCTTGAGACAATGGAGGTTCATTAAAGATTTTCGAGTCATCATTCACACATGATGTGTTGGAAGGGTTTAAGAACATAACAATTATGAGCAGGAGTAGGCTGTACGGCCCCTCGAGCCTGCTCTGCCATTCAATCAGATCATGGCTGATCTTCGACCTCAACTCCACTTTCCTGCCTGACCTCCATATCCCTTGATTCCCTTAGAGTCCAAAAATCTATCTATCTCAGCATTGAATATACTCAACGACTCAGCATCCAGAGCCCTCTGGGGTAGAGAGTTCCATTCACATGAGCTCAAGAGGGCTTGGCAGTTCAGTCTCCAGAGCTAGGAGAGTGGCAGCGGGTTTAAATGGCAGCTAGATTGGCCAATCCCCAGGCAGAGGGGAGGATCAGAGGTCAAACTTTTGACTTCCTGTCCAGCGATGAAAAGATATAGGGGAGTCTGCAGTGATTGGGGAAGGAGGTCGGATACAGAGTGCGAGCTCCTTGATTAAGCTTAGTGCTGACCAATGTTATAAAAGTGTTTGAGGGGGTGTTGTAGCATGCTTTGTTATTTTCTATGTTGTGAGGAGTATTAGGAAGCGTGTTTAAATTCCTTATAATTGTTACACTGTTCATATATTATATGTACAATAAATAAGTCAGTTGCTTTATAACTGACATTGTTTCACTACAGTGTTCATCAGGCCACCTTCTGGAAGATAGAAGAAACACATCTGGGGCCACATGGATCCAGTTCACATAATAAGGGGCTTCATTGTTAAGATGTCCGGCTTGCACTAATGTATGACTAGATATTGGGCAGTAAAGGCATACTCCTGATTGTAAGGGATGTAGGGTCCAATTACGGGAGAGACCGGTGATACTGAACCTGAGAAAATATCTACTGCAGACCCAAAATTTGTAACAGCACTTTGCAGAGGCATGGGAAAAAAACAGACGCCAAGCCTAGAGAGAGATCAGGTGACCAAAAGATTGTTCTAAAAGGTGGGTTCTAAGGAGTGTCTTAAAGGGGGAGATGGAGGTTTGGAAGAAATTCCAGAAAGTGGGTTCTTGGCAGCTGAAGGCACTGACACCAATGGTGAGGTGAGGAGGGGGGGCACACAAGAGGCTGGAGATAGGGGAATGGGAAGTTCACCTCCATTCAGTTTCATCCCTTCCTTCCTGCTCCCTTCCCCTGTTCCCAACAAAGCCCCTCCCTTTCTCCCCCATTCTGCCTTCTGCCTCTTCCCTCTGCTTTGCCCCCTGCTTCTTCCCTTTGCTTTGCCTCCCTCCCTTTCTCCCTCACTCTGCCCCCTTCCTTCCCCGCCCTAGTGCTGAGGTTCCCTCTAACTGCAGCGGCATGGCACAGATAGATGTTGAGTCAGAATTCCTGACGATAAATGAAGTTTCTCTCAGCCCTAAGGGGCAGTGACACTGATAAAAGTCCATCAGCTTTAACATGGATTGGCCCTCACAGAACAAAGACTTCATTTACCCTAAGACTCTGAGATACAGTCTCAACATTTAATGCACTCCCCTGTGAAAAATTATCTGCTGGAGAATATCGTCCCCAAGTTTGTTGTTTCAGACTGTTCTTCTCAAACTGTACAAGTTCCTTGATAATTATGGGATGACAAAGTGATTGATCTGATCACAAAGTGTTCTTCCTGGATTTCTATCTCCATTCAATGGACAAAGTAAAAGGCTGATAATCAAAATGAATCTTTTTTCTGTCAGTGAGGTGAATCCCTCCAATCTCTCCCCTGCATTAGTCAGGCACAGGCCGACTCAAGTCTTCTGGGTTCAGTGTGAGTCTCTCGTGACTCACTGCTCTTCTATTCTCTTGCGGAACAGCTGGAGAGAAGAGAATGATGTGCAGATGGAGCTATCCCAGAATTCATAATGATAATGAAAACCCTCTATTAATAGTAAATCAAAAGCAAAATACTGCGGATGCTGGAAATCTGAACTAAAAACAGAAAATGCTGGAATAGGTCAGCAAGTGAGGCAGCATCTGTGGAGAAAGAAAGAGTTAATGTTTCAGGTAGAGTCTTCAACCTGAAATGTTAACTCTGTTTCTTTCTCCACAGATGCTGCCTCACTTGCTGAGCTTCTCCAGTATTTTCTGTTTTTACCTCTATTAATAGAGCAGGTAGTTTTAATAGGAGGCGTTCGCTACTGCTGTGAATGCTGGGATATCCCCACCTGCAAAGCAATCTGCTGCAAATTCCCCAGAGGAGAGGTGAAGAACAAATTAATGCCACCTGGCCATCCCCGCAGCCCAGTGAGAGAAACATTTTTCACCATTTATAAGTTTTGCCTGCATCTGATGCCCAAGGCATATAGCTCATGAGTGAAAAGCCCACGGTTGTGTGTGAAAAGATCTATGAGTGGCCTATTCTAGGGGCCTGTTAACACTGCTCTTAGCGTTAGGAATGTACTTTTGTTTTAGTCTATTGACAAAGGCTGCAGTCCTGTGGCTGTATTAATAATGAGTTCAAACACGTAGTCAAAAATGCTCGCCAGTTTATGAAAGATTGCATGAAAAAAAGAACTTGTATTTATATCACACCTTTCACAACCTCAGGGCACCCCAAAGCGCTTTACAGCCAATGAAATACTTTTAAGGTGTAGTCACTGTTGTAATGCAGGAAACACAGCAGCCAATTCGCACACAGCAAGATCCCACAAACTGCATTGAGGTAAATGACCAAATAATCCATTTTTTTTAGCAATGATGGTTGAGGGATAAATGTTGGCTCGGACACTGGGGAGAACTCCGCTGCTCTTCTTCAATATAGCGGCGTGGGATCTTTTACATCCACCTGAGAGGGCAGATAGGGCCTCTGTTTATCATCTCATCCAAAGGACAGCACACTCCAACAGTGCAGCACTCCCTCAGTACTGCACTTGAGTAGTAGCCTAGATTTTGTGCTCAAGTCTCTGGAGTGGGATTTGAACCTATAGGCCTTCTGATTCAGAAGCAAGAGTACTATCACTGAGTCACGGCTGACGCCTCTGAACCAACATACTCACAGCCCGCACCGAGATTACATAAGGTGTGGTCACGGAAAATACACACATCACAGCCAGGTGGGCTCAACCCTCCAGATTCCTCTCCTCTTCATCTTCCAACCTATGGCTATGATTTTACTCCATTTAAGGTGATAAAGTAACTCTAAATGTAAACAGCGTGTGACCTGGCCCAGAAACAGGCTGTGCACAACCTCTGTACAGGCACAGTGTCAGCCTTTTTGCAGTCTTTCAGTTCTAATTCTAAGTTTTCTTAACTACAGAAACAAAACGGAATATAAAATGAGAATATAAATGGATTGCTCAATATTAATCTCTAACATTAGCCAGCCTGTCGGAGGTCCACGGGAACTGAGTGGGAGCCATGTGACCTCCAAATCCCCCTCCCCCCCCCTTTCAGGAGATAACGAGCCTTCACTCAGCATTTCACAGCGACTCAGAGGAGAGGAATTCAGCATTGAATGGTGTGACATACTGGGTTCCAGGGCAACGCTCCAACACTGAGGACGACTGCATGGAATGTAAAGTGAGATTGTGACTAGTCATGCATCATTTTTATTGTGTTAACATCAAGCACAGATGATACAATGACGATTTCTAGATGAAACGGGGTCAGGAGCTTACAGGTTCAAGGCCCGTAGCAGAGTGTGAGTTCACAATCTAAGCTGACACTGCAATGCTGGGAGTACTGCATTGCTGGAAATGCCATCTTTCGGGTGAGATGTTAAACTGAGGCTCCATCAGCCTGTTCCAACGGTTCAGAGGAATGTTAAAGATCAAGTGTCCTGACCAACATTCCTCCCTGAACCAACGTCAGCACCAAAACCTCTCAAGCACCAAACCCTTGTGCCTCAGTGACTAGAGCTGAATGCAGTCTCCAAGCCGAGGCCTGACCAGAGCACTATACAACCTCAGGTTTAAACTCCAATGATCTGGCAAGACAGGAACAAAGGAACTGCTCGATGAAAAAAGTTCACAATCCATCTAGTTCACCTTCGATCATCCTGGTAGTCAACGATAATGGAGTTGTTGACTAATCATAGCAATCAATCTCTCTCAATTAGTCTACAACAGACCCAGAATATATCTCAGCTTTCTTTTTGCTTTATTGATTACTGATTTGCAATGACTGACATAGTCAGTGTTGAGTCCACTTTCACACCCATACCTCTTTCAGCCTCTCCCCTAGATAGCTAGTACCTTTCCATTAAGCATGATCTTCATCTTTTCTTCCAATGTGTACTTATCTGTATTAAATTCCATCTGCTATAGTTCTGCTCCTTTTAAATATTGACCAGGGCCTTCTCACCTGCATTATCAGACTCTACTCTTCCTTAATCAGTACCATCTGCAAATTTGCACAACTTGCATTGCGTTTCTAAATCTGCTCACTTATGTGGGCTAATAAATGAAAGTCAGTACGGATTTGTTAAAGAAAAATCACGTTTGACTAACTTGATTGAGTTCTTTGATGAAGTAACGGAGAGGGTTGATGAGGGTAATGCATTTGATGTTGCGTATATGGACTTTCAAAAGGCATTTGATAAAATACCACATAATAGACTTGTTAGCAAAATTAAAGCCCATGGGATTAAAGGGACAGTGGCAGCATGGATACAAAATTGGCTAGGGGATAGAAAGTAGAGAGTAGTGGTGAAAGGTTGTTTTTCGGACTGGAGGGAAGTATACAGTGCTGTTCCCCAGGGGTCGGTATTAGGACCACTGCTCTTTTTGATATATATTAATGACCTGGATTCGGGTATACAGGGTACATTTTCAAAGTTTGCAAATGATATGAAACTCGGAAATGTAGTAAACAATGTGAAGGATAGAAACAGGCTTCAGGAGGATATAGGCAGAGTGGTGAAAAGGGCAGACACGTGGAAGAAGAGGGTACACTGTGAGTTGCAAATCTCTAGAACTTGCTGGTCAATTTAAGTCGCTCTGCCGTTTGCCTCATGCAAACAGCATCTTGCTCTTAGACACCCCGTTATTTTTAAGAACTTGCTGGATTTTCACATTAATTGCCCATTAAATTCGCCACAGAAAGATGGGGCTCGTAGCTAACAGCATAAGTTCCCTTTTAACGACGTGATAATTGTTACTGCAATGCCAATCAATCTTTTCGGCCCAGGAGGGGAACAATTTAAACTGTTCAATCTCATTCCTGCAGGTTGTAAATTCTTAGAGATTTAAAAAATTTCAGATTTAAATTTTTAAACGTTTTCTTCCTTTCATTTCTGTCTTTTTTTTCTCTCTCTCTAAATCCAATCTTTCTTTCCCTCTCTTTATTTCTCTTTCTGTACCTAATTTGACTCTAATTTACCCTCTTTCTCCGTCGTTCCTTTTTATTTCTCAATCCTTAAATTTCATCGGTTAAGGAGATAGACAGTTGATCCTGCCGTTCACTAAGGTCCCAGATGCCCTGTTATCGGCTCGCACTTCCAGCAAGTTATGGCACAAATTATATTCGAACTGAAGGTGCAGGAGAAAGACTAACTAACAGTGTATGCTGCGAGATGCCCAGCTCCGGCAAGATCTGACCCATTATGTTTAGAAAAAATGAAGCAGATTTCTGCTCAACTATTGTACAGATGGGATGATAAACCATTGAAATATTTAAATTTACTGCTAGTAATATGTAAACATTTATAGGTCCGCTAAAAAAGCACACAGCAAATACAAGCCTTCCTTTCTTTACAGCATCACGGAGGGACATCTGGCATGGCAATAATAATTTGATCATAACAGTGCCACATAGAGTCCATTGGGAGCTGTTATCTGATACAACCTCCAAAGGGCAAACTCCACCTGTTTATCAGGGGGCAGTATGAGATTTCTCTCTTTCACTGAGATCATTCCCTGCAGCCCTGTGGGGAAAAGCTAGGCCTCTGCTGGTTTTTTTTGGCCAACTCACCAACAACGTGAACATTGCCAAACCTTCAATAGTGGGCATTTGCAAGAGAGAAGCTATGACATATGGTACAGAGGTACTGAAAATATTCTCACCAAAGTATTGTTCTTTTTAATTCGGCAATCTCAAAGAGGCCACAAGGTGGCTGTTGAGTAAAATGGAAAATGGCACAATGGCACAGGAAGGGGTGCACCCACCTGTGCCAAAATATTACCCATGGATATGTAGACTCAAGCATATAAGTTTTATTGGCACTTAAACAGAAACATAGGCAAAAACCAAATATGAGGAGCATGAAAAGAGGGCAAGGTGATGTCCTGTCAAATAGCATAAAAACCAACATTAGGACCTCTTAACTCCATCATCTGAGATATACCAAACGGAACAATATAATACAGCTTCACATGTGGATTTCACATGTGGAATCCTCCACCCTCTCCTTCACTAACTTGCTTATTACGCTGCCAATTCCACTTAATGTAGCAAAGAAATTAATAACAAACGTCCAGTGGCTAATCCTCTCGGTTTGTACTAAGTTTTCCAAGACTACCCTTATTGCTTCAAACATGGATTCCAGTTCATCTCTCTCTGGAGGCAGATAATGAGGACATTCCGATCACATCAAAAGACATATCATATCATGGGCAAAACGAACCACAGTCCCACTGGCCCCTTCTGCTTCAGTCTGAGGCACTTTGTTGAGACAGTGCAGCAGAGTTTGATGGGACAGTGTAGAGGGAGTTTTACTCTGTATCTAACCCGTGCTGTACCTGCCCTGGGAGTGTTTGATGGGACAGTGTAGAGGGAGTTTTACTCTGTATCTAACCCGTGCTGTACCTGCCCTGGGAGTGTTTGATGGGACAGTGTAGAGGGAGTTTTACTCTGTATCTAACCCGTGCTGTACCTGCCCTGGGAGTGTTTGATGGGACAGTGTAGAGGGAGCTTTACTCTGTATCTAACCCGTGCTGTACCTGCCCTGGGAGTGTTTGATGGGACAGTGTAGAGGGAGCTTTACTCTGTATCTAACCCGTGCTGTACCTGCCCTGGGAGTGTTTGATGGGACAGTGTAGAGGGAGTTTTACTCTATATCTAACCCGTGCTGTACCTGCCCTGGGAGTATTTGATTTGACAGGGTAGAGGGAACCAGTGCTACAGCAGCAGTTTCCATTTGTCCAGCATCCCTCACATGGAGGAACATCTCAATGCTTAACAATGGGGAGAAATAGGACAGCAAGCAGGGATGATAGAGAGAGATTGCAGCTGGAGACCGAAACCTCGGTTGAAGAGATAGGTTTTTAATCGGCTTGTGGAGAGAAGAATGGAGGTGAAATGATTTAAGGAGAGAGCTCCAGTGAACAGGGGTATAAGGACTGGAAAATCAGTGACAGGAGATAAAGCAGAGGGAATAGAGTAGAACAAAGAGAGAGCTAGACAAGTGGAAATTATATGCCAGGTGCCAGGACATTTGGCTGGAGGAGGCCAGACAAGTAAGAAGGGACGAGGCCACGGAGGGATTTGTAAATGAGGATAACTACCTTGAAATCAATGCATTGGGGAACAGGGAGTGAGTGGAACTTAACAGGGAACGGACTGGAGCTACAGAGCTTTGAATTAATTGAAATTTATGAAGGGTAGAGGACTGGAACTAACCTGGGAGTGCTTAGTCCCAACACGTGAGAGAGTGTGCAACTCCCAGCACCAACATCCCTCATCATAAAGAACATCAAATTCACCAAAACTAAAATAAAAAAATCATGCTACTTATTTACAATTGTCAGTTCACTTTAACATATAAAAAGGAAACTGTAAAGTGTCTGCAACAGGGCAATGAATTAATGGTATGTGTTACAAACTGCACGACTTTATTGTACCTCGGAGCTCTGAAGGTGATTATCTGAAATGTCAATTCTTTGCAGCACTGCAGAGCTAAAGTAGATTGATTTGAGGGCTGCGGAATTACAGAGTGTCAGACTTAGTCACTGCTGCAGTTCCCTGGCTCCTGGGGACAATCTATTAGCAGATAGCACAATGATCGTCATGCACCAATCCCTCACCCTCAACCAAAAGCCAGCAGCATCTTTATCTTTACATCCATTCCCACTCCCTCCTCCCCGGAGGTGCTGAATCTTGCTGCAATATGGTACCATGGCACAGGCTTCGAAGAAGAGCAAGAGGAGTTGTTCCCGGTGTCCTGGCCAATATTTAGCCCTCAACCAACATCATTAAAAGCAGATAATATGGTCATTATACTTGTGGAACCTTGCTGTGGGCAAATTGGCTGCCGTGTTTCCTACATTACAACAATGACTGCACTTCAACAGTACTTCATTGACTGTAAAGCGCTTTGGGAGGTCCAGAGGTTGTGAAAGGCCCTGTGTAAATGCAGGTTCTTTCTTTCTTTCTTTCTTGATCTCGCTGAGCCATCAGAGTGGCACATAGAATGGTCTCTGATAGCAGGTCGGATCAAGGTACCAAGAATGGTCTTTGATCGCAGGTTAGGTCAAGCATGTAAAACAATGAGTAAAGCTGGTGCTGCAGATCAGGCACCTGTTATACTGACCATCGGGTGGTTTCTATAACGGGCACCTGTTATACCAACCATTGGGTGGTTTCTATAACGAGCACCTGATATACTGACCGTCGGGCAGTTTCTAAAACGGGCACTCCTTACACCGACCGTCGGGCAGTTTCCATAACGGGCATCTGATATACCGACCGTCGGGCAGTTTCTATAACGGGAGTTCCTTACACCGACCGTCGGGCAGTTTCTGTAACGGGCGTTCTTTACACTGACCGTCGGGCAGTTTCTATAACGGGCGCTCCTTACACTGACCGTCGGGCAGTTTCTGTAACGGGCGCTCCTTACACCGACCGTCGGGCAGTTTCTATAACGGGCGCTCCTTTTACCGACCATCGGGCAGTTTCTATAACGGGCGCTCCTTTTACCGACCGTCGGGCAGTTTCTATAACGGGCGCTCCTTTTACCGACCGTCGTGCAGTTTCTATAACGGGCGCTCCTTACATCGACCGTCGGGCAGTTTCTATAACGGGCGCTCCTTTTACCGACCATCGGGCAGTTTCTATAACGGGCGCTCCTTTTACCGACCGTCGGGCAGTTTCTATAACGGGCGCTCCTTACACCGATCGTCGGGCAGTTTATGTAACGGGCGTTCTTTACACCGACCGTCGGGCAGTTTCTATAACGGGCGTTCCTTATACCGACCGTCGGGCAGTTTCTATAACGGGCGCTCCTTACACCGACCGTCGGGCAGTTTCTATAACGGGCGCTCCTTACACCGACCGTCGGGCAGTTTCTATAACGGGCGTTCTTTACACCGACCGTCGGGCAGTTTCTGTAACGGGCGTTCTTTACACCGACCGTCGGGCAGTTTCTGTAACGGGCGCTCCTTACACCGACCGTCGGGCAGTTTCTATAACGGGCGCTCCTTACACTGACCGTCGGGCAGTTTCTGTAACGGGCGCTCCTTACACCGACCGTCGGGCAGTTTCTATAACGGGCGCTCCTTTTACCGACCGTCGGGCAGTTTCTATAACGGGCGCTCCTTACACCGACCGTCGGGCAGTTTCTATAACGGGCGCTCCTTACATCGACCGTCGGGCAGTTTCTATAACGGGCGCTCCTTACACTGACCGTCGGGCAGTTTCTGTAACGGGCGCTCCTTACACCGACCGTCGGGCAGTTTCTATAACGGGCGCTCCTTTTACCGACCGTCGGGCAGTTTCTATAACGGGCGCTCCTTTTACCGACCGTCGGGCAGTTTCTATAACGGGCGCTCCTTTTACCGACCGTCGGGCAGTTTCTATAACGGGCGCTCCTTACACCGACCATCGGGCAGTTTCTATAACGGGCGCTCCTTTTACCGACCGTCGGGCAGTTTCCATAACGGGCGCTCCTTACACCGACCGTCGGGCAGTTTCTGTAACGGGCGTTCTTTACGCCGACCGTCAGGCAGTTTCTATAACGGGCGTTCCTTATACCGACCGTCGGGCAGTTTGTATAACGGGCGCTCCTTACACCGACCGTCGGGCAGTTTCTGTAACGGGCGTTCTTTACACCGACCGTCGGGCAGTTTCTATAACGGGCGCTCCTTACACCGACCGTCGGGCAGTTTCTATAACGGGCGCTCCTTTTACCGACCGTCGGGCAGTTTCTATAACGGGCGCTCCTTACACTGACCGTCGGGCAGTTTCTATAACGGGCGCTCCTTACACTGACCGTCGGGCAGTTTCTGTAACGGGCGCTCCTTATACCGACCGTCGGGCAGTTTCTATAACGGGCGCTCCTTTTACCGACCGTCGGGCAGTTTCTATAACGGGCGCTCCTTTTACCGACCATCGGGCAGTTTCTATAACGGGCGCTCCTTTTACCGACCGTCGGGCAGTTTCTGTAACGGGCGCTCCTTACACCGACCGTCGGGCAGTTTCTTTAATGGGCGCTCCTTTTACCGACTGTCGGGCAGTTTCTGTAACGGGCGCTCCTTACACCAACCGTCGGGCAGTTTCTATAACGGGCGCTCCTTTTACCGACTGTCGGGCAGTTTCTGTAACGGGCGCTCCTTACACCGACCGTCGGGCATTTTCTATTACGGGCGCTCCTTATATCGACCGTCGGGCAGTTTCTATAACGGGCGCTCCTTACACCGACCGTCGGGCAGTTTCTATAACGGGCGCTCCTTATACCAACCGTCGGGCAGTTTCTATAACGGGCGCTCCTTACAACGACCGTCGGGCAGTTTCTATAACGGGCGCTCCTTATACCGACCGTCGGGCAGTTTCTATAACGGGCGCTTCTTTTACCGACCGTCGGGCAGTTTCTATAACGGGCGCACCTTATACCGACCGTCGGGCCGTTTCTATAACGGGCTCTCCTTTTCCTGACCGTCGGGCAGTTTCTATAACGGGTGCACCTTACACCGACCGTCGGGCAGTTTCTATAACGGGTGCTCCTTATACCGACCGTCGGGCAGTTTCTATAACGGGCGCTTCTTTTACCGACCGTCGGGCAGTTTCTATAACGGGTGCTCCTTATACTGACCGTCGGGCAGTTTCTATAACGGGCGCTCCTTATACTGACCGTCGGGCAGTTTCTATAACGGGCGCTCCTTATACTGACCGTCGGGCAGTTTCTATAACGGGCGCTCCTTTTCCCGACCGTCGGGCAGTTTCTGTAACGGGCGCTCCTTTTACCGACCGTCGGGCAGTTTCTATAACGGGCGCTCCTTATACTGACCGTCGGGCAGTTTCTATAACGGGCGCTCCTTTTACCGACCGTCGGGCAGTTTCTATAACGGGCGCTCCTTTACCGACCGTCGGGCAGTTTCTATAACGGGCGCTCCTTATACCGACCGTCGGGCAGTTTCTATAACGGGCGCTCCTTTACCGACCGTCGGGCAGTTTCTATAACGAGCGCTCCTTATACCGACCGTCGGGCAGTTTCTATAACGGGCGCTCCTTATACCGACCGTCGGGCAGTTTCTATAACGGGCGCTCCTTACACCATCCGTCGGGCAGTTTCTATAACGGGCGTTCCTTACACCGACCGTCGGGCAGTTTCTATAACGGGCGCTCCTTACATCGACCGTCGGGCAGTTTCTATAACGGGCGCTCCTTATACCGACCGTCGGGCAGTTTCTATAACGGGCGTTCCTTACACCGACCGTCGGGCTTTTTCTATAACGGGCGCTCCTTACATCGACCGTCGGGCAGTTTCTATAACGGGCGCTCCTTATACCGACCGTCGGGCAGTTTCTATAACGGGCGCTCCTTACATCGACCGTCGGGCAGTTTCTATGATGGGCGCTCCTTACAACGACCGTCGGGCAGTTTCTATAACGGGCGCTCCTTATACCGACCGTCGGGCAGTTTCTATAACGTGCGCTCCTTACACCGACCGTCGGGCAGTTTCTATAACGGGCGCTCCTTATACCGACCATCGGGCAGTTTCTATTACGGGCGCTCCTTATACCGACCATCGGGCAGTTTCTATTACGGGCGCTCCTTATACCGACCATCGGGCAGTTTCTATAACGGGCGCTCCTTACACCGACCACCGGGCAGTTTCTACAACGGGCGCTCCTTATACTGACCATCGGGCAGTTTCTATTACGGGCGCTCCTTATACCGACCGTCGGGCAGTTTCTTTCATGGGCGCTCCTTACACCGACCGTCGGGCAGTTTCTATAACGGGCGCTCCTTACACCGACCGTCGGGCAGTTTCTTTAATGGGCGCTCCTTTTACCGACTGTCGGGCAGTTTCTGTAACGGGCGCTCCTTACACCGACCGTCGGGCAGTTTCTTTAATGGGCGCTCCTTTTACCGACTGTCGGGCAGTTTCTGTAACGGGCGCTCCTTACACCAACCGTCGGGCAGTTTCTATAACGGGCGCTCCTTTTACCGACTGTCGGGCAGTTTCTGTAACGGGCGCTCTTACACCGACCGTCGGGCATTTTCTATTACGGGCGCTCCTTACATCGACCGTCGGGCAGTTTCTATAACGGGCGCTCCTTACACCGACCGTCGGGCAGTTTCTATAACGGGCGCTCCTTATACCAACCGTCGGGCAGTTTCTATAACGGGCGCTCCTTACAACGACCGTCGGGCAGTTTCTATAACGGGCGCTCCTTATACCGACCGTCGGGCAGTTTCTATAACGGGCGCTTCTTTTACCGACCGTCGGGCAGTTTCTATAACGGGCGCACCTTATACCGACCGTCGGGCCGTTTCTATAACGGGCTCTCCTTTTCCCGACCGTCGGGCAGTTTCTATAACGGGTGCACCTTACACCGACCGTCGGGCAGTTTCTATAACGGGTGCTCCTTATACCGACCGTCGGGCAGTTTCTATAACGGGCGCTTCTTTTACCGACCGTCGGGCAGTTTCTATAACGGGTGCTCCTTATACTGACCGTCGGGCAGTTTCTATAACGGGCGCTCCTTATACTGACCGTCGGGCAGTTTCTATAACGGGCGCTCCTTATACTGACCGTCGGGCAGTTTCTATAACGGGCGCTCCTTTTCCCGACCGTCGGGCAGTTTCTGTAACGGGCGCTCCTTTTACCGACCGTCGGGCAGTTTCTATAACGGGCGCTCCTTATACTGACCGTCGGGCAGTTTCTATAACGGGCGCTCCTTTTACCGACCGTCGGGCAGTTTCTATAACGGGCGCTCCTTTACCGACCGTCGGGCAGTTTCTATAACGGGCGCTCCTTATACCGACCGTCGGGCAGTTTCTATAACGGGCGCTCCTTTACCGACCGTCGGGCAGTTTCTATAACGGGCGCTCCTTATACCGACCGTCGGGCAGTTTCTATAACGGGCGCTCCTTATACCGACCGTCGGGCAGTTTCTATAACGGGCGCTCCTTACACCATCCGTCGGGCAGTTTCTATAACGGGCGTTCCTTACACCGACCGTCGGGCAGTTTCTATAACGGGCGCTCCTTACATCGACCGTCGGGCAGTTTCTATAACGGGCGCTCCTTATACCGACCGTCGGGCAGTTTCTATAACGGGCGTTCCTTACACCGACCGTCGGGCTTTTTCTATAACGGGCGCTCCTTACATCGACCGTCGGGCAGTTTCTATAACGGGCGCTCCTTATACCGACCGTCGGGCAGTTTCTATAACGGGCGCTCCTTACATCGACCGTCGGGCAGTTTCTATAACGGGCGCTCCTTACACCGACCGTCGGGCTTTTTCTGTGATGGGCGCTCCTTACACCGACCGTCGGGCAGTTTCTATAACGGGCGTTCCTTACACCGACCGTCGGGCAGTTTCTATAACGGGCGCTCCTTACACCGACCGTCGGGCAGTTTCTTTAACGGGCGCTCCTTACACCGACCGTCGGGCAGTTTCTATAACGGGCGCTCCTTTTACCGAACGTCGGGCAGTTTCTATAACGGGCGCTCCTTACACTGACCGTCGGGCAGTTTCTATAACGGGCGTTCCTTACACCGTCCGTCGGGCAGTTTCTATAACGGGCGCTCCTTGTACCGACCGTAGGGCAGTTTCTATAACGGGCGCTCCTTACACCAACTGTCGGGCAGTTTCTATAATGGGCGCTCCTTATACCAACCGTCGGGCAGTTTCTATAACGGGCGCTCCTTATACCGACCGTCGGGCAGTTTCTATAACGGGCGCTCCTTACACCGACCGTCGGGCAATTTCTATAACGGGCGCTCCTTATACCGACCATCGGGCAGTTTCTATTACGGGCGCTCCTTATACCGACCATCGGGCAGTTTCTATTACGGGCGCTCCTTATACCGACCATCGGGCAGTTTCTATAACGGGCGCTCCTTACACCGACCACCGGGCAGTTTCTATAACGGGCGCTCCTTATATCGACCGTCGGGCAGTTTCTATAACGGGCGCTCCTTTTCCCGACCGTCGGGCAGTTTCTGTAACGGGCGCTCCTTTTCCCGACCGTCGGGCAGTTTCTATAACGGGCGCTCCTTATACTGACCGTCGGGCAGTTTCTATAACGGGCGCTCCTTTTCCCGACCGTCGGGCAGTTTCTGTAACGGGCGCTCCTTTTCCCGACCGTCGGGCAGTTTCTATAACGGGCGCTCCTTATACTGACCGTCGGGCAGTTTCTATAACGGGCGCTCCTTTTACCGACCGTCGGGCAGTTTCTATAACGGGCGCTCCTTTACCGACCGTCGGGCAGTTTCTATAACGGGCGCTCCTTATACCGACCGTCGGGCAGTTTCTATAACGGGCGCTCCTTTACCGACCGTCGGGCAGTTTCTATAACGGGCGCTCCTTATACCGACCGTCGGGCAGTTTCTATAACGGGCGCTCCTTATACCGACCGTCGGGCAGTTTCTATAACGGGCGCTCCTTACACCATCCGTCGGGCAGTTTCTATAACGGGCGTTCCTTACACCGACCGTCGGGCAGTTTCTATAACGGGCGCTCCTTACATCGACCGTCGGGCAGTTTCTATAACGGGCGCTCCTTATACCGACCGTCGGGCAGTTTCTATAACGGGCGTTCCTTACACCGACCGTCGGGCTTTTTCTATAACGGGCGCTCCTTACATCGACCGTCGGGCAGTTTCTATAACGGGCGCTCCTTATACCGACCGTCGGGCAGTTTCTATAACGGGCGCTCCTTACATCGACCGTCGGGCAGTTTCTATAACGGGCGCTCCTTACACCGACCGTCGGGCTTTTTCTGTGATGGGCGCTCCTTACACCGACCGTCGGGCAGTTTCTATAACGGGCGTTCCTTACACCGACCGTCGGGCAGTTTCTATAACGGGCGCTCCTTACACCGACCGTCGGGCAGTTTCTTTAACGGGCGCTCCTTACACCGACCGTCGGGCAGTTTCTATAACGGGCGCTCCTTTTACCGAACGTCGGGCAGTTTCTATAACGGGCGCTCCTTACACTGACCGTCGGGCAGTTTCTATAACGGGCGTTCCTTACACCGTCCGTCGGGCAGTTTCTATAACGGGCGCTCCTTATACCGACCGTAGGGCAGTTTCTATAACGGGCGCTCCTTACACCAACTGTCGGGCAGTTTGTATAATGGGCGCTCCTTATACCAACCGTCGGGCAGTTTCTATAACGGGCGCTCCTTATACCGACCGTCGGGCAGTTTCTATAACGGGCGCTCCTTACACCGACCGTCGGGCAGTTTCTATAACGGGCGCTCCTTATACCGACCATCGGGCAGTTTCTATTACGGGCGCTCCTTATACCGACCATCGGGCAGTTTCTATTACGGGCGCTCCTTATACCGACCATCGGGCAGTTTCTATAACGGGCGCTCCTTACACCGACCACCGGGCAGTTTCTATAACGGGCGCTCCTTATACCGACCATCGGGCAGTTTCTATTACGGGCGCTCCTTATACCGACCGTCGGCAGTTTCTATAACGGGCGCTCCTTATACCGACCGTCGGGCAGTTTCTATAACGGGCGTTCCTTATACCGACCGTCGGGCAGTTTCTATAACGGGCGCTCCTTATACCGACCGTCGGGCAGTTTCTATAACGGGCGCTCCTTACACCGACCGTCGGGCAATTTCTATAACGGGCGCTCCTTACTTCGACCGTCGGGCAGTTTCTATAACGGGCGCTCCTTACACCGACCGTCGGGCAGTTTCTATAACGGGCGCTCCTTACTTCGACCGTCGGGCAGTTTCTATAACGGGCACTCCTTACATCGACCGTCGGGTTTCTGCCCGACCCACAGTGCCAGTTTTACGCTCCGGTTGAAGATTACCCCCAATGTGAAAAAGTTGAGAGAATCACTGAACATATTGTAGAGTTCAGATCCGCCCTGTGTGCATTGAAATGTGCCTTTGATACATTTAAATTGTTCTGAATTTCTCTGTTCCCTTTACCTGGGGAAAATAAGCCATTGTTATTTGATTGAGAGCTGTGTACGCAATGGAGCTGTAATAGTCAGGAATTTTAATTGCAGATATCATTTGCAGCACCGCCCAGACGGAATAATTAAAACAAGATGACACTTCCATTTTGCGTAACCTGGAGAGTTAGCCTCTCTTTTATTTGTTGCTTCTCTTGTTATGTGAAATAATGGTGTTTTCTGTTTTTGATTTTTATTGCCTGTTGAATACAGACCCACATCAGATACTCCCACCCTCTGCCTGCATTTGTGCAGAAGATTAACCAGAGCTGTGCTTGATTGAAATCTTCATTCATTGGACCAAAAATCAGTTGTAAGGGAATTAAGAGCGTTTCCAGCTGAAACTGGCATTCCAGGAGAAAATCAAATTCTTCACACGCCAGGGGAAAGCAGAAATGCAGAAATGAATGATTTCCTTTTTTGATGATGTTTTATATTCTTCGACAGCACCTCCCAAACCCGTGACCTCGACCACCTAGAAGGACAAGAGCAGCAGGCACATGGGAACAAAACCACCTGCATGTTCCCCTCCAAGTCACACACCATCCCAACTTAGAAATATATCGCCGTTCCTTCATCGTTGCTGGGTCAAAATCCTGAACTCCCTTCCTAACAGCACTGTGGGAGAACCTTCACCACACGGACTGCAGCGGTTCAAGAAGGCGGCTCACCACCACCTTCTCAAGGGCAATTAGGGATGGGCAATAAATGCTGGCCTCGCCAGCGATGCCCACATCTGAATAAAATTGATAGTGTTTTAATATTTACATAAATCAATGCCTTCAAAGTGTCAATATAACTTTGTTTAAATCAGGGAGTACTTTTTCACGCAAAGAGTATTGGAAATCTGAAACTCTTTCCCCCAAAAGGCCGAGGATGCTGGGGGTCAATTGAAATTTTCAAGACTAAGATCGATTGATTTTTGTTAGGTAAGAGTATCGAGGGATATGGAGCAAAGGTGTGTAAATGGAGTTGAGGTACAGATCAGCCATGATCTAATTGAATGGCGGAACAGGCTGGAGGGGCTGAATGGCCCTGTTCAAGACAACTGGAATGCATAATCTGCAAGTCTGTTGCAGATTGAAATGATTTTGCATAGAATGACTATAGTGATGGAACAGTATGGGCTTGGACCTCAAGGGCAGGAGAGGGGACATCACAGCCCAGTCCTCCATTTACTTCACAGTGCTACCACTGTTGATACCTCGGAGGCAGCTCTGTCGGGTAAATGAGGTGACATTGCTGCCACTGGTGTTGCCCAACACCTTGCTGAAGGTATGGTTTTCCCAGGTGCCTCTGAAGACAGCTCTCACCTCACCCACACATCTCCCAAATGGTGAACTGGAGTGGCTCTTCCCCACATTCCTTTCACAAAGGGGCCTTGTAGCCAGCAGAGAGAGAAGACTTTCACCCTGTTGGTTTAAGCTCGATTTGAACCCAGGTCTCAGAGGTGGGAGAAGAGAAAAGGGCAGAAATTCGACTAGTGCTGTGGCCAGGTCTCAGAGGTGGGAGAAGAGAAAAGGGCAGAAATTCGACTAGTGCTGTGGCGTATAACGGGCGGAAGTCAATGGAACATGAATATCAGGCAGGGCGTATAACAGGCGGAAGTCAATGGAACACGAATATCGGGCAAGGCGTATAACGGGCGGAAGTCAATGGAAACACGAATATCGGGCAAGGCGTATAACGGGCGGAAGTCAATGGAACATGAATATCAGGCAGGGCGTATAACAGGCGGAAGTCAATGGAACACGAATATCGGGCAAGGCGTATAACGGGCGGAAGTCAATGGAACACGAATATCGGGCGAGGCGTATAACACCCAGCCGGTGCAATGCCATCCGTTTTGCGTTACCATCCAAGATAAATTTCTACCCCAAGGAGTCCTTGAGGATGTTTTCACTTGCCTTGATACCTGGTATTCCCAGGATAACAAACTGAAAACCCTTCTTTAGAATGCTCTACCTCTTGGTTCTATCCTGTCACAATGACAATGTACTAAGACTTCTTTTAGGCTTTAACTGCCAAGCAAATTTATTGAATAGTAAATCAACAAGTGAATAAATACCGGAAACTTAACCTACATTCTTACAGCAGCTGTTAAACTTTACTAACTCCTTGCATGGTTGTAAATAGTGGGTTTAAACTGTGCTAAATTAGTTCTAATCAATATCCTTACATAGCGATTCTTCTTGCATTTTATTATTAACTACATGAGTTATCCACTTTAACTAATACTCTTTCAAAGTCCCAGATTGACTCTCATCAAAGACTCCAGAAAAAACTTACCAATTTGTAAAGTTCTGGCTAATAAATCCCCCTGAAAAAGTTACTGGGGCTTCAGTGAATTTAAATAATTGTCTGTTAAATTCAGAAGGAGCTGCCAATCAGACACACAACTGAGAAAAAAATCACATAACATATTTGTGTTTGAATTGTGTGGCTTGGCTCCTCCCTCAAACAAATTGCCAGAAGACAGTGAGAATTCATTTGAAACACTACTGAGTGAAGCTAATTTTTAACTCCTTGTTTACCGTGACTGAATTATAGGGCATGATTTCAGCTCCGACCCCCAGGAACCCAGCGCGTGCGTAGATATTTGTGAGGGGAACCCAGAAGACAAGTGAGTGCATCGTAATCTGCGATTGCAACTCAGATGGAGGTAAGTATTTGTGCTTCTGGTTTTCCCACAAGCAGGCTGCCAGATTGACAGGCTGGCTGCCCGTCGGAAGGGAAAGGAGCTGTGAATTGGAAAGGGGGAGGGAGGGCGAGAGAGATCATAGACTGTGGAACGAATCAGAGAGGGGGGGGGAACGTGGACGACTTTGGATGGGCCTTGGAGAAGATCGTGGAGGGGGTCCAGCATCAGAGAGGCCAACCATTGAGGTGGGGGGGGTGGGGGGGTCGGCTGATCGCGGGGGTCCAATGCACCAGGTGAGCTTGTTGGACCTGGATGAAGCACTCAACCTGATTGCTCTTCCTGGCCCACAAACAGTGCAATAAAAGCACTCACCTCACAGATCCACTTTCACCTGATGTGAATCAGAAGCGATGGCAAACCCGAGCAGGTAAGGTTAAATTTGTTTGACATTTCTAATACACAAAAAATTAAGTGCCTCAACTATTGCAAAGAGGGAAATTGCCCCTTTAAATATTGGCCTGCCGGCTTCAAGTGGGTTTCTGTTGCCCGCATGCATCCAAACGCGTCTGGATTAAACCTGGAAGGGGATGCGTGGAGCTGGGATACAGTCTCACTCCTAAAACATACTATTTTTACTGCCCTCTCTTCCCCCAGCCCACCCGTTCTTGGGGTTTAAAATTACTCCCATAGAATCTAATACCAAAACTGAAACTTGGACAATAATGCCACGTGCTGGGTCAAAGTAGCCAGCCCTGGTATCTTATTTTTAGTAACTTGGGTGCAGTTTTATATCATTTCAGATTTAGTAGGCAATTTTATTTTTTTTCTCTCAGTTCTGTCCTCAACTCACCATTTTCTACCTGAAGACATAGGCAGGAAGTCTGTGCAGTTCCCTCTTCCTCCTGCTCTGCTGAGATATGGTAGTTGATTCATCATTTTTTGGTTTATCTCCCTGGATTGACGCCCGTAATATACCCCGCCCGATTTGAAAATGAAGCAGGTTGTATAATGAGGGGCCAATCCGATCCTGCCTGTTATCCGGCCCTTCTGAGAGTGAAAATTATCTCCAGTATCTTCAACTTGAAGACTTGTTTCGCCAACAAACATGACGACAGAGCCCAAATCACAACTTCACATCAGTTGAATGTGACGCTACGTCAGTGAAATGAGACACATTATGGCAACAAATCAGGCACGTTCCAACGCTCCTGCCTCTGCACTGGGTAAGATCAGTTAACTTGAGGCAGACCTAGGCAACAGATTTCTACATCGTCCCTGCCTCCACCATTTGTTGCAGCTCACCTGGAGCCATCCTGATCTCACTAGCTCAGTTAGAACCTGTGTAAGCTTATTCGGAGCAGGAGCACATTCAAGGCGTTGGGTGAGCGATGCTTGTAGAATGCCATTGGTTTTATATTTGGCCATGTACCCTGCTCACCAACAGTTCATAGAATCATAGAAATCATAGAGTCGTACAGCACAGGAGGCCATTCAGCCCATCGTGCCTGTGCTAACTCTTTGAAAGAGCAATCCAATTAGTCCCACTCTCCTGCTCTCACCCCATGGGCCCTGCAAATTTTTCCTTTTCAAATATTTATCCAATTCCCTTTTGAAAGTTACTATTGAATCTGCTTCCACCACCCTTTCAGGCAGTGCGTTCCAGATTATAACTACTCGCTGCGTAAAAAAATTACCCTCATCTCGCCTCTGTCTCTTTTGCCAATTACCTTAAATCTGTGTCCTCTGGCTACCGACTCCCCTGCCATTGGAAACAGTTTCTCCTTATTTACTCTATCAAAACCTTTCATAATTTTGAACACCTCCATTAAATCTCCTCTGAACCTTTTCTGCTCTAAGGAGAACAATCCCAGCTTCTCCAGTCTCTCCACATAACTGAAGTTCCTCATCCCTGGTACATTTCTAGTAAATCTCCTCTGCACCCTCTCCAAGGCCTTGACATCCTTCCTAAAATGTGGTGCCCAGAATTGGACACAAAACTCCAGCTGAAGCCTAATCAGTGTTTTATAAAGCATAACTTCCTTTCTTTTGTACTCTATGCCTCTATTTATAAAGACAAGGATCCCATTAGCTTTTTTAACAGCCTTTTCAACTTGTCCTGCTGCCTTCAAAGATTTGTGTACATAAACCCCCAGGTCTCTCTGTTCCTGCACCCCCTTTCAAATTGTATCATTTAGTTTATATTGCCTCTCCTCATTCTTCCTTCCAAAATGTATCACTTCACACTTCTCTGCATTAAATTTCATCTGCCATGTGTCTGCCCATTTCACCAGTCTGTCTATGTCCTCCTGAAATCTGATACTATCCTCCACATTGTTTACTACATTTCTGAGTTTCATGTCATCTGTAAACTTTGAAATTATGCCCTGTATACCCAAGTCCAGATCATTAATATATATCAAAATCAGCAGTGATCCCAATACCAACCCCTGGGGAACACCACTGTCTGAAAAACAACCGTTCACCACTACTCTGCTTTCTGTCCTTTAGCCAATTTTGTATCCACGCTGCCTCTGTCCATTTAATCCCATGGGCTTTAATTTTGCTAAACAGTCTATTATGTGGTACTTTATCAAACACCTTTTGAAAGTCCATATACACAACATCAACCATACTACCCTCATCAACCTTCTCTATTACTTCATCAAAGAACTCAATCAAGTTCGTCAAACATGATTTGCCTTTAACAAATCCATGCTGGCTGTTATTTATTAACCCATGTTTTTCCAAGTGACACCACTCCCATATCTAAGGAGGATTGGAAGATTGTGGCCAGAGCCTCCGTTACCCAACCTTCACTCAGCAACCTAGGATGCATCCCATCTGGAACAGATGGCTTTTTTACTTTGAGCGCTGCTTTAAGTAGCTCCACTTTATCTATTTTTATCCTATCCACTTTCTCCACTACCTCCTCCTTCACTGTAACATTGGCAGCATCCGCTTCTCTCATGAAGACAGATGCAAAGTATTCATTTAGTACTTCAGCCCTCTTCCTCCACAAGAAGATCTCCTTTTTGGTCCCTAATTGGCCCCATCCTTCCTTCGACTATCCTGTTACTATTTATATGTTCATACAAGACTTTTGGGTTCCCTTTTATGTTAGCCACTAATCTTTTCACATACACTCTGCCCATCTTATTTCCTTTATCATTTCTCCTCTGAATCTGACATTTATCATAAGCTTCCTTTTTTTGTTACAGTGGTTACAGAAAGAACTTGCTTTTATATAGAGCCTTTCCCAAAGCTCTTTACAGCGAATGAAGTATGCTTTTGAAGTGTAATCACTGTTCTAATGTAGGAAATGTGTCAGCCAATTTGCATACAGCAAGGCACACAAATAGCCATGTGATAATTGTGATAACGACCAGATAATCTGTTTTACTGATGTTAGTTGAGAGATAAATATTGGCCAGGACATTGAGGAGAACGCCCCTGCTCTTCTTTGAAATAGTGCCATGGATCTTTTATCTCCACCTGAGAGGGCAGAGGGGGTCTCGGTTTAATGTTTCATCTGGAGGGCAGCACCTCTGACAGTGCAGCACTCCCTCAGTACTGGGATTGTTGGCCTGGATTATGTCCCCAAGAAACCAGATACACCCCATTATATCACCGAGAGACCAGATACACCCCATTATATCACCGAGAGACCAGATACACCCCATTATATCACCAAGAAACCAGATACACCCCATTATATCACCAAGAAACCAGATACACCCCATTATATCACCAAGGAGCCAGATACACCCCCTTATATCACCGAGAAACCAGATACACCCCATTATATCACCGAGAGACCAGATACACCCCATTATATCACCGAGAGACCAGATACACCCCATTATATCACCAAGAAACCAGATACACCCCATTATATCACCGAGAGACCAGATACACCCCATTATATCACCAAGAAACCAGATACACCCCATTATATCACCAAGAAACCAGATACACCCCATTATATCACCGAGAGACCAGATACACCCCATTATATCACCAAGAAACCAGATACACCCCATTATATCACCGAGAGACCAGATACACCCCATTATATCACCAAGAAACCAGATACACCCCATTATATCACCAAGAAACCAGATACACCCCATTATATCACCAAGAAACCAGATACACCCCATTATATCACCAAGAAACCAGATACACCCCATTATATCACCGAGAGACCAGATACACCCCATTATATCACCGAGAGACCAGATACACCCCCTTATATCACCAAGAAACCAGATACACCCCATTATATCACCGAGAGACCAGATACACCCCCTTATATCACCAAGAAACCAGATACACCCCATTATATCACCAAGAAACCAGATACACCCCATTATATCACCAAGAAACCAGATACACCCCCTTATATCACCAAGAAACCAGATACACCCCATTATATCACCGAGAGACCAGATACACCCCATTATATCACCAAGAAACCAGATACACCCCCTTATATCACCAAGAAACCAGATACACCCCATTATATCACCGAGAGACCAGATACACCCCATTATATCACCGAGAGACCAGATACACCCCATTATATCACCGAGAGACCAGATACACCCCATTATATCACCGAGAGACCAGATACACCCCCTTATATCACCAAGAAACCAGATACACCCCATTATATCACCGAGAGACCAGATACACCCCATTATATCACCAAGAAACCAGATACACCCCATTATATCACCGAGAGACCAGATACACCCCATTATATCACCGAGAGACCAGATACACCCCCTTATATCACCGAGAGACCAGATACACCCCATTATGTCACCAAGAAACCAGATACACCCCATTATATCACCGAGAGACCAGATACACCCCCTTATATCACCGAGAGACCAGATACACCCCATTATATCACCGAGAGACCAGATACACCCCCTTATATCACCGAGAGACCAGATACACCCCATTATATCACCGAGAGACCAGATACACCCCATTATATCACCGAGAGACCAGATACACCCCATTATATCACCGAGAGACCAGATACACCCCCTTATATCACCGAGAGACCAGATACACCCCCTTATATCACCGAGAGACCAGATACACCCCATTATATCACCGAGAGACCAGATACACCCCATTATATCACCGAGAGACCAGATACACCCCATTATATCACCAAGAAACCAGATACACCCCATTATATCACCAAGAAACCAGATACACCCCCCTAACTGCAAATATCGGTCACGACCTCTTGCACTCTTGAGTTTGCACTCGAGTGTTGCAATGGTCAGGGTTTGCTGTTATCTCTGGAGTACACCAGAGGTGATCTTCCTTACGCAATGAGCTGTATTAAAGGATAGTTCATTTGATGAATGTGGACAATGTTAGTCAGGCAGTTTATCAAACTGTTGTTTTCTGAAGTGTAAATATTAAAAACAGTCTGTTCCTCAGACAAAGAACTGCGCCTGTTTGATGGATTCACACTCCAAGCTGTCATCCTGCCAGTTAATCAAACTCCTGCCACCAGAAGTGCACGCATGCCAGAGCCATAATTTTCCTGCATTTGACAGCTGGCCTGATGTATCTGCCCAAATAATGAGAGATTGTATTCAGAGGACAGGGCACCAATGTCAGCAATATTGCAATATTGGACCTAAGTGCCCAATACAGCCTTTCTATGACTTTTGGAATTTAATCAGCCAGTTCACACTGACAGAAACGTATCACGCTGAAGGACACATGTATCCATTAAATGACAAACCTGTCATCTCTGTGGCTCCAGGCGCTTCAAGGTTACAGGAAGATGCTATCATTTTTTACTCTATTCTAGCATTAGTCAGGAGGTTTTAAAGGGGGAGTCCACCAAAATTAAAGGTGATGCACCAATAGTCTGCACCCTCTGACAGAGAGATGAGTCGACACATTGCGAAAGACAAAGTTGTCTGCACACGACTGCAGTGAGTAAACACTGCACACTGGTACAGAAAGCATAGCATGCACCTTATTACAGTGAGCATAGCCTGTACGTTATTACAGTGAATGTAGTCTGTATGTTACCTTCTCAAGGGCAATTAGGGATGGGCAATAAATGCCGGCCTCGCCAGCGACGCCCACGTCCCATGAACGAATAAAAAAAAACTATAATGAGCGTATTAGGTACATTATTACAGTGAGCATAGTCTGTCTATTATATGGTGAGTGTAGTCTGTACTCTATTACAGTGAGCGTAGTCTGTATATTATTACAGTGAGTGTAGTCTGTACTCTATTACAGTGAGCGTAGTCTGTCTATTATATGGTGAGTGTAGTCTGTACTCTATTACAGTGAGCGTAGTCTGTATATTATTACAGTGAGCGTAGTCTGCATATTATTACAGTGAGTGTAGTCTGTACTCTATTACAGTGAGTGTAGTCTGTATATTATTACAGTGAGTGTAGTCTGTACTCTATTACAGTGAGCGTAGTCTGTATATTATTACAGTGAGCGTAGTCTGCATATTATTACAGTGAGCATAGTCTGCAACTTATTACAGTGAGCATAGCCTGTACCTTATTACAGTCAGAGTAGTCTGTGCATTATTACGGTGAACGTAGTCTGTACCTTATCAGAGTGAGCATAGCCTGACCGTTATTACAGTGAGTGTAGCCTGCACGTCATTACAGTGAGCATAGTCTGTACATTATTACAGTGAGCATAGTCTGTACATTATTACAGTGAGCATAGTCTGTACATTATTATAGTGAGAATAGTCTGCACTTAATTACAGTGAGTGTGGTCTGTACATTATTACAGTAAGCGTAGTCTGTACGTTATTACAGTGAGCATAGCATGAACTTTCTTTCAGTGAGAGCAGTCTGCATGTTATTACTGTGAGCTAGTCTGCACGTTATTACAGTAAGCAAAGTGTGCACGTTATTACAGTGAGTGTAGTCTGTACGTTACTACAGTGAGTGTAGTGTGCACGTTATTACAGTGAGAGTAGATTTTACGTTATTACAGTGAGAGTAGTCTGTATGTTATTACAGTGAGCATATTCTGTACATTATTACAATGAGCGTAGTCTGTACATTATTACAGTGAGCATAGACTGTATGTTATTACAGTGCGCACAGCCTGAACTTTATTACAGTGAGTATAGTCTGTTCGTTATTACGGTGAGCTAGTCTGCACGTTATTAAATTGACCATAGTCTGTACACTGAATGTAACCTACACATTATTACAGTGAACCTAGCCTGCACGTTATCACAGTGAGTGTAGCCTGCACGTTATCACAGTGAGCATATTCTGTACATTATTACAGTGAGCGTAGTCTGTACATTATTGCAGTGAGCATTGACTGCAAATTAGTACAGTGAGCATATTCTGTACATTATTACAGTAAGCCTAGTTTGTAAGTCATTACAGTGAGCGTAGTCTGTACGTTATTACAGTAAGCTAAGCTGCACGTTATTACAGTGAGCGTAGTCATTACCTTATTACAGTGAGCGTAGTCTGCACATTATTACAGTGAGCATAGTCTGTACGTTATTACAGTGCGAGCAGTCTGTACGTTATTGCAATGAGTATAGTCTGCACGTTGATACAGTGAATGTAGTCTGCACATTATTACAGTGAGCTAGACTTAAAGTTATTACAGTGAGCGCAGTCTGCACGTAATTACAGTGAGCATATTCTGCACATTATTACAGTGAGCTTAGTCTGCACATTATTACAGAGAGTGTAGTCTGCATGTTATTACAGTGAGCGTAGTCTGTACATTATGATAGTGAATGTAGTTTGCGCATTCTTACAGTGAGCGTAGTCTGCGCGTTGCTACAGTAAGCATAATCTGTACGTTATTACACTGAGCGCAGTCTGCATGTTATTACAGTGAGCATGATCCGTACATTATTACAGTGAGTGTAGTCTGTACATTATTACAGTGAGTCTAGTCTGCACATTATTACAGTGAGCGTAGTCTGTACATTATTACAGTGAGTCTAGTCTGCACATTATTACAGTGAGCGTAGTCTGTACATTATTACAGTGAGTCTAGTCTGCACATTATTACAGTGAGCGTAGTCTGTACATTATTACAGTGAGTCTAGTCTGCACATTATTACAGTGAGCGTAGTCTGTACATTATTACAGTGAGTCTAGTCTGCACATTATTACAGTGAGCGTAGTCTGTACATTATTACAGTGAGTCTAGTCTGCACATTATTACAGTGAGCGTAGTCTGCGCGTTGCTACAGTAAGCGTACTCTGTAAGTTATTACACTGAGTGCAGTCTGCATGTTATTATAGTGAGCCAGTCTGCACGTTATTACCGTGAGCTAGTCTGCACATTATTACAGTGAGCATAGTCTGTACGTTATTACAGTGAGCAAGCAGCAAGTTTGTACGTTATTACAGTTAGCGATGTCTATACATTATTACAGTGAGCATAGTCTGTGCGTTATTACAGTGAGCATAGTCTGTACATTATTACAGTGAGTGTAGTCTGTACATTATTACAGTGAATGTAGTTTGCACATTATTACTGTGAGCATAGACTGTACGTTATTACAGTGAGCATAGTATGCACATTATTACAGTGAGCATATTCTGCACATTATTACAGTGGGCTTAGTCTGCACATTATTACAGAGAGTGTAGTCTGCTTGTTATTACAGTGAGCTAAGCTGCACGTTATTACTGTCAGCGTAGTCTGTACCTTACTACAGTGAGCGTAGTCTGCACATTATTACAGTGAGCATAGTCTGTACATTATTACAGTGAGTGTAGTCTGTACATTATTACAGTGAATGTAGTTTGCACATTATTACTGTGAGCATAGACTGTACGTTATTACAGTGAGCATGGTATGCACATTATTACAGTGAGCATAGTCTGTACATTATTACAGTGAATGCAGTTTGCACATTATTACAGTGAGCATAGTCTGCACGTTGCTACAGTAAGCATAATCTGTACATTATTACACTGAGCGCAGTCTGCATGTTATCACAGTGAGCATAGTCTGTAAATTATTACAGTGAGCGTAGTTTGTACGTTATTGCAGTGAGCATAGACTGCAATTTAGTACAGTGAGTATAGACTGTACATTATTACAGTGAGCATAGTCTGTACGTTATTACAGTGAGCATAGTCTGGACGTTATTACAGTGAGCGCAGTCTGTACGTTATTGCAATGACTATAGTCCACACATTGTTATAGTGAGCGTAGTCTGTACATTATTGCAGTGAGCTAGAATGAACATTATTACAGTGAGCACGGTCTGCACGTAATTACAGTGAGCATAGTCTGTACATTATTACAGTGAGTGTAGTCTGCACGTTATTACAGTGAACTAGGCTGCACGTTATTACAGTGAGCGTAGTCTGGACGTTATTACAGTGAGCGCAGTCTGTACGTTATTGCAATGACTATAGTCTACACATTGTTATAGTGAGCATAGTCTGTACATTATTACAGTGAGCTAGAATGAACATTATTACAGTGAGCACAGTCTGCACGTAATTACAGTGAGCATAGTCTGTACATTATTACGGTGAGTGTAGTCTGCACGTTATTACAGTGAACTAGGCTGCACGTTATTACAGTGAGCGCAGTCTGCACATTATTACAGTGAGCAAGTCTGCACGTTATTACAGTGAACATAGTCTGTATTTTATTACAGTGAGCGTAGTCTGTACCTTACTACAGTCAGGGTAGTCTGCACATTATTATAGTGAGCGTAGTCTGTACGTTGTTACACTGAGCGTAGTCTGCACGTTATTACAGTGAGCGTAGTCTGCACGTTATTACAGTGAACTAGGCTGCATGTTATTACAGTGAGCGTAGTCTGTACCTTATTACAGTGAGCGTAGTCTGCATGTTATTACTGTGAACATAGTCTGTACATTATTACAGTGAGCGTAGTCTGCATGTTATTACAGTGAACGTAGTCTGCACGTTATTATAGTGAGTGTAGTATGTATGTTATTACAGTGAGAAAATCTGCACGTTATTACAGTGAACATAGTCTGTACATTATTACAGTGAGCAAATCTGCACGTTATTACAGTGAGCGCAGTCTGCATGTTATTACAGTGAACGTAGTCT
Source organism: Heptranchias perlo (assembly GCF_035084215.1). NCBI lineage: Eukaryota > Metazoa > Chordata > Chondrichthyes > Hexanchiformes > Hexanchidae > Heptranchias > Heptranchias perlo. The sequence goes on along the minus strand of NC_090350.1, from coordinate 9,477,990 downwards.
GTACATTATTATGGTGAGCGCAGTCTGCACGTTTATACAGTGAGCAAGTATGTACGTTATTACAGTGAGCAAATCGGCACATTATTACAGCGAGCGTTGTCTGTACGTTATTACAGTGAGCATAGTCTGTACCTTATCAGATTGAGCGTAGTCTGTACGTTATTACAGTGAGAATAGTCTGCACTTAATTACAGTGAGCTAGACTGAATGTTATTTCAGAGAGTGTAGTCTTTACGTTATTACACTGAGCATAGTCTGCACATTATTACAGTGAGCGTTGTCTCTATGTTATTATGGTGAGCTAGTCTGCACATTATTACAGTAAGCGTAGACTGTATTTTGTTACAGTCAGCGTATTCTGCACATTATTACAGTGAGCTAGGCCTCACATTATCACAGTGAGCGTAATCTGCACGTTATTTCAGTGAACTAGCCTGCACGTTATTACGGTGAGTATTGTCTCTAAGTTACTACAGTGAGCGTCTTCTGTAGCTTATTAGAGTCAGCGTAGTCTGTATCTTATCCGAGTGAGCATAGCCTTAACGTTATTACAGTGAGTGTAGCCTGCACGTCATTACAGTGAGCATGTCTGCACATTATTACAGTGAGCGTAGACTGTACGTTATTACAGTGAGTGTAGCCTGCACGTCATTACAGTGAGCATGTCTGCACATTATTACAGTGAGCGTAGACTGTACGTTATTACAGTGAGTGTAGCCTGCACGTCATTACAGTAAGCAAATATGCACATTATTACAGCGAGCGTTGTCTGTACATTGTTACAGTGAGCTAGGCTGCACGTTATTACAGAGAGCGTAGTCTGTACATTATTACAGTGAGCATAGTAGCACGTTATTACAGCGAGCGTTGTCTGTACATTATTACAGTGAGAATAGTCTGCACATAATTACAATGAGCGTAGTCTGGACATTGTTACAGTGAGTGCAGTCTGCACGTTATTACAGTGAGCGTACTCTGTACATTATTACAGTGAGCGCAGTCTGCACGTAATTAGAGTGAGCATAATCTGCACATCATTACAGTGAGCGTAGTCTGTAAGTTATTACAGTGATTGTAGTCAGCACGTTATTACAGCGAGCTAGGCTGCACGTTATTACAGTGAGCAAGTTTGTATGTTATTACAGTTAGCGTTGTCTGTACATTATTACCATGAGGGTAGTCTGTACGTTATTACAGTAAGCGTAGCCTGCACGTTATTACAGTGAGCGTAGTCTGTACATTATTACGATGAGCGTAGTCTGCACGTTATTACAGTGAGCATAGTCTGTACGTTATTACAGTGAACATAGACTGCATGTTATTACAGTGAGCAAGTCTGCACGTTATTACAGTGAGCGTAGTCTGTCGCTTATCAGAGTGAGCATAGGCTGAATGTTATTACAGTGAGTGTAGCCTACACGTCATTACAATGAGCGTAATCTGTACATTATTACAGTGAGTGTAGCCTGTACTTTATTACAATGAAAGTAGCCTGTACATTATTACAGTGAGCACAGTCTGTATGTTACTATAGTGAGCGAAGTGTGCACATTATTACAGTGAGCGTACTCTGTACGTTATTACAGTGAGCGTACTCTGTACGTTATTAGAGTGAGCGTACTCTGTACGTTATTGCAGTGAGAGTAATCTTTACGTTATTACATTGAGCGTAGTCTGTACGTTATTACAGTGAGCTACACTGCACGTTACTACAGTAAGCGTAGCCTGTACGTTATTGCAGTGAACATAGTCTGTACTTTATTACAGTGAGCTAGTCTGTACTTTATTACAGTGAGCTAGTCTGTACTTTATTACAGTGAGCATAGTCTGTACCTTATTACAGTGAGCTTTTCTGCAGTTTATTAGAGTGAGCGAAGTTTGCACATTTTTACAGTGAGCATAGTCTCCACGTTATTACAGTGAGCATAGTCTGCATGCTATGACATTGACCATAGTCTGCACATCATTACAGTGAATGTAACCTGCACATTATTGCAGTGAGCCTAGCCTGCACATTATTATAGTGAGCATAGTCTGTACGTTATTACAGTGAGCGTAGTCTGTACATTATTACAGTGAGCATAGTTATACGTCATTACAGTGAGCATATTCTGTACATTATTACAGTGAGCATAATCTGTACATTATTACATTGAGCGTAGTCTTACGTTATTACGGTGAGCGTAGTCCACATGTCACTACTGTGAGCTAGTCTGCACATTATCACAGTGAGCATGATCTGCACGTTATGACAATGAGCTAGTCTGTTCGTCATTTCAGTGAGCGTAGTCTGCACATTTTTTAAAGTGAGCACAGTCACACGTTATTCCAGTGAGCTTGTCTGCATGTTATTACATTGATCTATTGTGCAGTGAGGGTAGCCTGTACCTTATTCCAGTGAGGATAGTCTGCACATTATTACAGTGAGCTATTTTGCATGTTATTACAGTGAGCATAGTCTGTGCGTTATTACAGTGAGCGTAGCCTTCACGTTGTTACAGTGCGCGTAGTCTGTACTTTATTACAGTGAGCATAGTCTGTACATTGGTACAATCAGCGTAGTCTCTACGTTATTACAGTGAACGTAGTCTGCACGTTATTAGAGTGAGCGCAGTATGCACATTAATACAGTGAGCATAGACAGTACGTTATTACAGTGAGCTAGGCTGCACACTATTACAGTGACCGTAGCCTGCACGTTATAGCAGTGAGCGTATTTGGTACATTATTACACCTGAGCGTAGTCTGCACAGTATTGCAGTGAGCGTAGCCTGCATGTTATTACACTGAGCGTAGTTTGCGCTTTATTACAGTGATCGTAGTCTGCGCGTTATTACGTTGAGTATAGTCTGCGCGTTGTTACAGTGAGCGTAGCCTGCACGTTATTACACTGAGCAGAGTCTGTACATTATTACACTGAGCGGAGTCTGTATGTTATTACAGTAAGCATAGTCTGCACGTTATTACAGTGAGCGTAGTCTGCACGTTATTACAGTGAGCGTAGTCTGTACTTTATTACACTGAGCATAGTCTGCGCGTTATTACGGTGAGCGTAGTCTGCACGTTATTACAGTGAGCGTAGTCTGCACGTTATTACACTGAGCAGAGTCTGTACTTTATTACACTGAGCGTAGTCTGCACGTTATTACACTGAGCGTAGTCTGCACGTTATTACACTGAGCGTAGTCTGCACGTTATTACAGTGAGCGTAGTCTGCACGTTATTACACTGAGCAGAGTCTGTACTTTATTACACTGAGCGTAGTCTGCACGTTATTACACTGAGCGTAGTCTGCACGTTATTACAGTGAGCGTAGTCTGCACGTTATTACAGTGAGCGTAGTCTGCACGTTATTACAGTGAGCAGAGTCTGTACTTTACTACACTGAGTGGAGCCTGAACGTTATTACAGTCAGCATAGTCTGCACTCTGTGACAGGATGCACCTTTTCTCTGACAGTGATTGGTGGTGACACTGGTTGCTGACTGTACGGCTATGTTTAAAGTCAAATGCCCTAATCCTTGATTATTCCATTTCCAGTCTTACATGAAATCTAATTATATTTTGGCCACTGACTCCAAATATTCCCTACTTTTATGTTGTCTATTTGCTCTGTTTCAGTACCCAGGACCAGGCCAAGTAGCAGTTCCGACCTAAAATGGCAATCGGGTCCTATTTCCATATTAAAAGGGGCCGATTGCCTGAAACAGGTGACGCATTTGGCACCCGGCGGGAGGCCCCTTTCAAAATGGCGCCAGCCACTTCTCCGGTGTTATGGCGACCGGTCAATTTGAGGCCGTTACCACTCCATTAACATCAGGTGACGGCAGTGAAAATCGACCTTCCCTCTACCTGCTGCTGTTCATACTTTGATCTTGAGTAGATGCTGGCCAGGACACCAGGAGAACTCCCTACTCTATTTCAGATATCGCCATCTGATCTTTTACATCCACCTACACAGGTGGACGGGACCTTTACTTAACATCTCATCAAGAAAGATGGCATCTTCAATAGTCCAGCTCTCTCTCAGTACAGCACTGGAGCGTCAGTCTAGATTACGGACTCAAGTCCTGGAGTGGGGTCTGAGCCCACGACCTTTTAGTTTGAAGGTGAGAGTGCTACCAATGAGCCAAGCTGTCAACTGAACAACACTCAATGCACTTCAACGCAATTCATTGCCTGCAAAGCACTTTGGGATGTTTCTGAGATGTTTGACAAGATGCTAAATAATGAAAGTCTTTGTGTCACTGAGAGGAAAGTAGGAATTAGAACCCGAGATATACCTCCATTTGTTTCATGGGATTCTTTAAAAAAATAAAACTAAAGGTAAAGTTTTAAAGTTAAAATAAATCAGTGATTGGAATGAGAGATGGGAATGCATCTTAGGTAAAATTAAGATACTTGTAATCATTAAGACTACAAATGACGTGCCCCAAATCATATCATGTAGATAACACAATGGGGGTTAAATTGGGCTGCGTAGTGCCCATTGTGCAGGCACTACGTGGACTCCTAAGCCCCAAAAATGGCGTCCGAGATCCGTGCGCTCACTTCCGTGTGACTTGCACAGGACGCCACCTTAGTGAAGGCGTTTGTGCGCACGCATCTAACGAACGCCGGCAGCATGTAGAGTAGGGAGATTATGACGTGAATCAGTGAGCAACACTGACTTGAAGCCATTTTGGAACTCCCTGCTCCAGCCAACGCACTGCCCTAACCTCGCACAGCTGAACAGGACTTAAACAGCATGAAGGACCCCCCCACCAGCGCTATTTAAAGGGATCATGCAGGAGTTACAGGTTAGTTGCTGGATTAGCTATTCTGGCTGCTGATACAATTGTAGGTGTTTGTGGAAGTTTCCTGTACTTGGAGAAAGTTGCAATATTCTATAGAGAGTGGTCTGGCTGGTCTTGCAGTATTGTTAGTGACATTTAAAATAATGTGCTGAACAAAGCTGCTTCCAGACATGGATGGCCTGCTGGAGCTTCCTCTGGGAATTGAACATGACTGAAGGCATGCAGAGAGGCCACGCAGAGCAGGACAAGCTGCTACAAGAGGGAGGAGGAGGAGGAGGAGCAGGGCATCCAGCAGGAGGCCATATCCCACGAGGGCCTTCAAGGACCAATTCTCTTACCTCAACTTCAGCGACGACCAGAGAATCGGACGGCTGCGGTTCACTAAAGAGGTCGTGACTGAGATTTGACAACTGCTGCAGCCACAACTGTAGCCTCAGAGCAGAGCAAGGTCAGCATTGCCTATGGCTGTCAAGGTAAATGTGGAGCTTAATTTTTATGCCTCTGGCTCCTTTCAGGCTGCTGCTGGTGATATAAGCAACATCTCACAGGTTGCAGTGCACTGCTGTATAAGGGAGGTCACTGATGCACTGTACACATTCTGAAACAGATTCATCTCATTCCCCTTTGACAGAGACAAGCAGCAGGAGCGAGCACGGGTGTTTGTTCGCATTGCAGGCTTCCCCAGGGTGCAGGGTGCCATTGACTGCACACATATTGCCATGTATGCTCCACATCTCAACTTGACCATATTCATGAACAGAAAGGGATTCCACTCCCTCAATGTGCAACTGGTGTGGACCACAGGCATCGCATCATGAAGGTTAATGCCCAGTACCCTGGCAGCAGCCATGATTCCTTCATTTTGTGGCAGTCCAACATACCACCTATATTTCAACCAGCGCAGGAAGACAAAGGCTGGCTATCGGGCGACAAGGGTTATCCCCTCATGAAGTGGCTCATGACTCTGGTCCAGAACGCACACACACGTACAGAGCAGGCGTACAATGAGAGCCATGCTGCCACACGGAACATCATCGAGCACACCATAGGCGTCCTCAAGCAATGATTCCGCTGCCTGGACTGCTCTGGAGGAGCCCTGCAGTACTCAGCTGAGCGGGTGTCAAGATTTGTCGTTGCATGCTGCACAACCTGGCCATTAAGAGGGAACAGCCCTTGCCACTGCCTATCCGGCGAGAACCTGAGCCAGAGGAAGAGGAAGAGGAGGAGGAAGAAGAGATGGAGGAGGAAGTGGAGGAGGAGGAGGAAGTGCAGCAGGAAGTGGAGGAAGAGGCAGGGAGACAACAATGTAGACAGGTCCTAAATGCAAGGGCTCCGCACGATCAGATGATTAATGAGCGATACCAGTAACCTCACCGACACCTCCCCATTCACCAACAGTCCCACACTCCTTACCTTTCCTCTCCCACATGATCATCAAATCATCCTCCTTATGATTTCACATTGCTTCCTGCCTTAGCTCATCGCAGAAATGCAAATCCAAAGCCAAATTTATTAATTAATATATGCACCCTTGTGCATTCCCTTAATGCCTGTCGTTCATGTGCCTTTAATTTTCCTAGTGCTCCTATGAGGTGCATCCCCAATGGCTGGAACATAGGTGGTGGAAGGCAGCTGACCTTCAATGGGGGAGACTGCAGATGGCCTTGGAGGATCACCTCGAGCAGCTCTGGGCCGGGAGGGCTCGATTACAGACTGCACCACCTCGGCCTGGGCTGCAGCAGTCTGGGCCGACTGGCCGAGAGGCAAAAGCAAGGGCACTGGCGGAGTGGCAGGGGTGGAAGCAGGAATGCTGTCATCCTGAGAGAGGACAGCAGGTTCATCTTAAGGGGGATAAAGAGAGAGTATGAGAATAGACTGGCGACCAACATAAAAGGGAATCCAAAAAACTTCCACCGGCATGTAAACAGTAAACGGGTAGTAAGAGGAGGGATGGGGCCGATTAGGGACCATAAAGGAGATCTACTCATGGAGGCAGAGGGAATGGCTGAGGTACAAAATGAGTCCTTTACATTTGTCTTTACCGAGAAAGAAGATGCTGCCATAGTCTCAGTAAAGGAAGGTATAGTTGAGATACTGGATGGGCTAAAAATTGATAAAGAGGTACTTGAAAGGCTAGCTGTACTTAAAGTAGATAAGTCACCCGGTCCAGATGGGATGCATCTTAGGTTGCTGAGGGAAGTAAGGGTGGAAATTGCGGAGGTACTGGCCATAATCTTCCAAACATCCGTAGATACGGGGGTGGTGCCAGAGGACTGGGGAATTGCAAATGTTACACCCTTGTTCAAAAAAGGGTGTAAGGATAAACCCAGCAACTACAGGCCAGTCAGTTTAACCTCAGTGGTGGGGAAACTTTAAGAAACGATAATCCAGGACAGAATTAACAGTCACTTGGACGAGTGTGGATTGATTAGGGAAAGCCAGCACGGATTTGTTAAAGGCAAAACGTGTTTAACTAACCTGATAGAGCTTTTTGATGAGGTAACAGAGAGGGTAGATGACGGCAATGCAGTTGATGTGGTGCGTATGGACTTTTCAAAAGGCGTTTGATAAAGTGCCGCACGGTAGGCTTATCATCAAGATTGTGGCCCATGGAATAAAGGGGGCAGTAGCAACATGGATACAAAATTGGCTAGGGGACAAAAAACAGAGAGTATTGGTGAATGGCTGTTTTTCGGACTGGAGGGAGATGTACAGAGGTTTTCCCCAGGGGTCAGTGCTGGGACCACTGCTTTTCTTAATATATATTAATGACTTGGACTTGGGTGTACAGGGCACAACTTCAAAATTTGCAGATGACACAAAACTTGGAAGGGTAGTGAACAGTGAGGAGGATAGTGATAGACTTCAAGAGGATATAGACAGGCTGGTGGCCTGGGAGGATATGTGGCAGATGGAATTTAACGCTGAAAAATGTGAAGTGATACATTTCAGTAGGAAGATCGAGGAGAAGCAATATAAACTAGAGAGCATAACTCTAAAAGGGGTACAGGAACAGAGAGATCTGGGGTTTATGTGCACAAATCGTTGAAGGTGATAGGGCAGGTTGAGAAAGTGATTAAAAAAGCATACGGGATCCTGGGCTTTACAAATAGAGGCATAGAGTTCAAAAGTATGGAAATCATGATGAACCTTTATAAAACACTGGTTCGTCCACAACTGGAGTGTTGTGTCCAGTTCTGGGCATCACACTTCAGGAAAGATGTGAAGGCCTTAGAGAGGGTGCAGAAGAGATTTACTAGAATGATTCCAGGGATGAGGAACTTTAGTTATGTGGATAGACTGGAAAAGCTGGGGTTGTTCTCCTTGGAACAGAGATGGTTGTGAGGTGATTTGATAGAGGTATTCAAAATCATGAAGGGTCTAGACAGAGTAGATAGAGAGAAACTGTTCCCATTGGCGGAAGGGTCAAGAACCAGAGGACATTGATTTAAGGTGATTGGCAAAAGAACCAAAGGTGACATGAGGAAAAACTTTTTCACACAGCGAGTGGTTAGGATCTGGAATGCTTTGCCCGAGGGGGTGGTGGAGGCAGATTCAATCATGGCCTTCAAAAGGGAACTGGATAAGTACTTGAAAGGAAAAAATTTGCAGGGCTACGGGGATAGGGCGGGGGAGTGGCATTAGCTGGATTGCTCTTGCATAGAGCCGGCGCAGTCTCGATGGGCCGAATGGCCTCCTTCCATGCTGTACCTTTCTATGATTCTATGATTCCATGGTGCCACTGCCACTCACCCCAGGGCAGCGCCTCAGCACTCCTGGTGATCTGCTGGAGATCAGATTGCTGGAGTGCTGTGACGCACTGGAACCCCCGTTCCACAGTGGAATCCAGAGCCACGATAGCAGCAGGCTGAGCCTGTAACGCAGCAATCTGAGTTCAAAATGAAGCAGTCAGACCTTTGATGACAGCTGTTTGTGCTGCAATGGAAGCTGAGACATCGGTCATCAGATATCATTGTGGGTTTCACAGGTGTGTTGATGGAGGTGACCACCCCACGTGGGAAAGGATGGGCTCCAAGCTCTGTGTAAAGCCTTGTGCCAAGTTCGAGCTGAACTCCTCCATGCCCCTTGACATTGTGCGCAGCCTTTCTGGCAGGCTTTCCAGTGCACCAAGCATTTGGTGGTGTACACCCATCAGCCTTCATCTGTAGCCTGGCCCATTGAAGTCATCATCTGACTCCTCTGCAGCAGAACTAGTGAGCGACCTCACCCTCCGGTGAGCTGGCACCTGCGGTATCCGTCCCCCCCGCCCCGGCTCCTGTGCACTTGTGCCCAGTGTCTCACCAAGTGCAGATCCCTCTTCTATCCTGGCCTCTAATGTATGCGCAGTGTCAGTATCTGAGCTGGTGGCTGCGAGTGTCAGATCGAGTGACGGTGTGTCCGCATCATCACTGTCATCTTCGTTTGTCTCCTCTGATGGTACCGGTTCCAGGTCTTGGGTATCTGAATTGACAAAGGGAGAGGGGTCGAGTAGTGGAGCGGGGAGAGGAGAAAGTAAGACATGTGTGCTGACGCCATCTGCAGCACGTGAGTCAGAAAAGATTGTGGGATGAGGGAGATGTGGTAAGCGAGAAGGAGAATTAGGCATGCAGAGACCCTCATCATCGATACCTCCAGCACCGCTAGTGGCCATGGCTGCAGCAATGGACCAACCAACGATGGCCAGCACGGTGTCCTCCATAGGAGTGAGGAGGTGTAGGCGGCCTCTCCTCCCTCAGGTCTCTCCTGTAATGAATTGGATAGCCCGGTGGTGAAGGATAGAATACCAGAGCCTGGTCTTCAGTTGCTTCCAAGCCTTTATTCACATGGATCCACATTACCCACCACATTCTAGATAAGCTAAATTATATAGGGATACAAGAGAGCCCCAATTGATATGCATCACCTGAATACAATTAACACTAATTGATATAAATCACATGGATACAATTAACATTTCCTGCTGCCTGTTGTTATATGCCACCTTAGCCTGCAAGAAAGAGAAGTGTGTCAGTGAGTGTCCTGCAAGGTGTTTGGGTGATGTGGCTGCCATGGTTGAATAGCTGCCAGTGTGTGTGACCTGAGTTGTGGGTGTGTGGCTTGCAACAGTGGTAATGTGTGAGCGTGAGAGAAAACATCTGATTCGCAGGGCTGCGTACTGATTGAAAGAGATTATTGGTAGGTGGGTGATGGGGGGTATGGTGCATGGAGCAGTGGATGAGGCTAGTGGTGCAGTTGGTAGGAGGTGCCACCCCTGACAATTGAACTCACTCACCTTAACCACTCGTGTCAAATCATTGAACTTCTTCTTGCACTGCATCCGTGTGCGTGGTGCGATGCTCCTGGCATTGACCTCGTGCGCCACAGCCTCGCACTGCCTCTTGATGATGTGTCTGGAGGGCCTCCTGCCCTCTGCGAATATAGGATGGCCCTTCGTGTGTCCATCTCTTCCACCGGGGCCTCTAGTGCACCATCTGAGAACCTTGGTGCATGCTCTTTCACAGGAACAGCCATCCCTCAATATCTTCCATCCCAGGAATTTCTTTACGTCACTTCCTGCAGCCACAGGGCACGTCCCTTTTAAGAGGAGCAGGCTACCTTTAAGTCGCGATATCGGGGCCCCCTGCTGGTGCGTGCAGCCACTCACAGTGCAGGTAGCGCTGGCTGCACGCAGCAATCGTGCAGAATAGCAGGCAGCATGAATGTTACGTGCTGCCTGCATCTCAACGACCAGGCGCAGGTTAATCGCGCACCGCGATTCCCACGCCTGTTTTCGGGGATTAACCAATTTAACCCCCAATGTCTTTTAAGGAAGGAAACCTGCCGTCCTTCCCCAGTTTGGCCATATGACACCAGTCCCACACCAACGTGGTTAACTCTTACTTGCCCTCTGACATGGCCGAGCAAACCACTCAGTTGTATCAAACTATCAGCTCCCTGGGAGCATTCTGGGAGCACCTGCATTATACAGACTGCAACGGTTCAAGAAGGCGGCCCACCATCACCTTTTCAGGGCAATTAGGGATGGGCAATAAATGTTGGCCATGGGCACATGCCAAGAATGAAGTAAAGGTATTTTCCCATATATAAAGTTTACTCTAAAATGTTGCAAATGCACCAAATAAAGTATCAAAAATCAAAATTGTCTCATGGAGGCATGCACCCAGATCCTTTTGGAAATAAATCTCAGTGCTCGTAACTCCCTTCAGAAATGTTGAAATCCCCACTGCCTACAACCAGTACTGGTCCCATTCCTGTTTGCAACCTAGGGCCTGATCCTGGTCCCATTACCCCTTGCCTTGGCTCCAGAGTCCCTCCCCCACCCCACTCCCCCTTTCCTTATCTGTGTGGTTCAGTTTCACATTGATCAATAAACTTACCAGCTGAGCCAACTTGGTGGGGGGAGCAACTCTGGTGGTTTTATGTTGGCTCATCGCAGCAGTAGTCACCAGAGAAGGATTTTAGTCTACATTCACCCAAAGAAGAAGCAACAATGACATAAAAATAGCATGATGTGGAGATGCCGGTGATGGACTGGGGTTGACAATTGTAAACAATTTTACAACACCAAGTTATAGTCCAGCAATTTTATTTTAAATTCACAAGCTTTCGGAGATTTTCTCCTTCCTCAGGCAAATGTTTCAAGATCTCCTTGAAGCCTACGCATTTATACATATTGAACAATAAAACATGGTGTTTACAGACTGCCCCTGCAACTGCCCGTTGCCAAGGCAATCACCGTGTTCAGACAGAGAGGTGTTACCTGCAGAACCTCCGAATACACATTCAACAAAAAAACAAACAGGGAAAAAAAACAGAGAAAAAAAAACACAGAGAGGCAGAAACATCCGGAAGGCAGAGAGAGCCAGCAAATGACCCATTATATTAAAAACAGATAACATTTGTTCGCTGGTGGGGTAACGTGTAGCGTGACATGAACCCAAGATCCCGGTTGAGGCCGTCCTCATGGGTGCGGAACTTGGCTATCAATTTCTGCTCGACAATTTTGCGTTGTCGTGTGTCTCGAAGGCCGCCTTGGAGTACGCTTACCCGAAGGTCGGTGGATGAATGTCCATGACTGCTGAAGTGTTCCCCGACTGGGAGGGAACCCTCCTGTTTAGCGATTGTTGCGCGGTGTCCGTTCATCCGTTGTCGCAGCGTCTGCATGGTCTCGCCAATGTACCATGCTCTGGGGCATCCTTTCCTGCAACGTATGAGGTAGACAACGTTGGCTGAGTCACAGGAGTATGAACCATGCACCTGGTGGGTGGTGTCATCTCGTGTGATGGTGGTATCTGTGTCGATGATCTGGCATGTCTTGCAGAGGTTACCGTGGCAGGGTTGTGTGGCGTCGTGGACGCTGTTCTCTTGAAAGCTAGGTAGTTTGCTGCGAACGATGGTCTGTTTGAGGTTGGGTGGCTGTTTAAAGGCGAGTAGTGGAGGTGTGGGGATGGCCATAGCGAGGTGTTTGTCCTCATTGATGACATGTTGAAGGCTGCGGAGAACATGGCGTAGTTTCTCCGCTCCGGGGAAGTACTGGACGACAAAGGGTACTCTGTTGGTTGCGTCCCGTGTTAGTCTCCTGAGGAGGTCTATGCGATTTTTTGCTGTGGCCCGTCGGAACTGTCGATCGATGAGTCGAGCGTCATATCCCGTTCTTACTAGGGCGTCTTTCAGCGTCTGTAGGTGTCCATCGCGTTCCTCCTCGTCTGAGCAGACCCTGTGTATTCGCAGGGCCTGTCCATAGGGGATGGCCTCTTTGACGTCAAAGAGGCCATCCCCTATGGACAGGCCCTGCGAATACACAGGGTCTGCTCAGACGAGGAGGAACGCGATGGACACCTACAGACGCTGAAAGACGCCCTAGTAAGAACGGGATATGACGCTCGACTCATCGATCGACAGTTCCGACGGGCCACAGCAAAAAATCGCATAGACCTCCTCAGGAGACTAACACGGGACGCAACCAACAGAGTACCCTTTGTCGTCCAGTACTTCCCCGGAGCGGAGAAACTACGCCATGTTCTCCGCAGCCTTCAACATGTCATCAATGAGGACAAACACCTCGCTATGGCCATCCCCACACCTCCACTACTCGCCTTTAAACAGCCACCCAACCTCAAACAGACCATCGTTCGCAGCAAACTACCTAGCTTTCAAGAGAACAGCGTCCACGACGCCACACAACCCTGCCACGGTAACCTCTGCAAGACATGCCAGATCATCGACACAGATACCACCATCACACGAGATGACACCACCCACCAGGTGCATGGTTCATACTCCTGTGACTCAGCCAACGTTGTCTACCTCATACGTTGCAGGAAAGGATGCCCCAGAGCATGGTACATTGGCGAGACCATGCAGACGCTGCGACAACGGATGAACGGACACCGCGCAACAATCGCCAAACAGGAGGGTTCCCTCCCAGTCGGGGAACACTTCAGCAGTCATGGACATTCATCCACCGACCTTCGGGTAAGCGTACTCCAAGGCGGCCTTCGAGACACACGACAACGCAAAATTGTCGAGCAGAAATTGATAGCCAAGTTCCGCACCCATGAGGACGGCCTCAACCGGGATCTTGGGTTCATGTCACGCTACACGTTACCCCACCAGCGAACAAATGTTATCTGTTTTTAATATAATGGGTCATTTGCTGGCTCTCTCTGCCTTCCGGATGTTTCTGCCTCTCTCTGTGTTTTTTTTTCTCTGTTTTTTTTCCCTGTTTGTTTTTTTGTTGAATGTGTATTCGGAGGTTCTGCAGGTAACACCTCTCTGTCTGAACACGGTGATTGCCTTGGCAACGGGCAGTTGCAGGGGCAGTCTGTAAACACCATGTTTTATTGTTCAATATGTATAAATGCGTAGGCTTCAAGGAGATCTTGAAACATTTGCCTGAGGAAGGAGAAAATCTCCGAAAGCTTGTGAATTTAAAATAAAATTGCTGGACTATAACTTGGTGTTGTAAAATTGTTTACAATAAAAATAGCAAGCAGTGACTCTTCATATTAGACACAATGGAGGAACCAGATCCAAACAAGAACCACCTAGGCTGGGCAAAGAGTAATCTTTCATTAGGTCACATATGGCACCATATTCAAATTAAACATAATCAAAATTTAAAAGCCACCAAATGATTATGAACACCCTTTGATGAGAAGGGGGGAGATTTTACTTTCTGCTCTTATTGGACCCATACATAGGCAAACTCTTGGGTTTCTTCCAAACCATTGCCCGATGCTGCACCCCAGTGAGAGGGGGTAGTCCTCCTTCACTATCAGACAACTTGGCATCAGATGCAACAGAAAATAGGTCAGCCTGAAAATATCGGGCTGAATCGGGCGAACTCTTCGAATTCTGGCTCCCATCCTTCGCTCACTGCCGACGGCTGGCTGACATACTGGCAAATCCCTCATATAGTCTGGGAGCCTCACAAGAGAGACATGCACCAACTGACATACTCGTGGAAATTCACATTACTACAACAAACTAGCCCAAAAGACCCCATGCAGATGATCATTGCTGAAACAGACAGTCACAGAGTAGATCTAAAATCCAAGCCCATTCACAGCAACACAGGCCCAGGAGAGACCACTGTAGCCCATCAGGCCAGTTCCAACGTTTAAAACAATCCCATGCTATGTCTCTAATACCCGTCCATCGCTGCTCTCAGTAGAAAACTATCCAACTTCCCTCTACAAATTGCCTGTTATCTGTCTTCACTGTGTCCCTGGGCAGTCTGTAGAAATATATTCACCAACCTCTGTGTGAAGCAGTTAAATCTAAACTATCTAAAGCGTCCCTTTTCTGAGCTGAAGTCCATGCCCTCAGTTGCGGAGAATGTGGAGCCAGCCCCCAGGCGCTCTGTGCATGTAGATGTCATATTCAGCTGCTATGTAGGATTCACTCGCTGTCACTCTGCATCTCTCTATTAAGTACACTGAAGCATGTACACTGTGTATCATGACAACCGTGCATCATTGCAGACCCAGGCGTAATCGCAGTCAAAACAAGGAGGACTTAATCAGCAACGCCATCTTCAGAGGAGTATCACCGTTACATCTGTAACCTCTGGCAGCCACAGCTATGTCTTGACATGTCATTTGGACGTTCTGTGAAGTGTATAATACCAACTGCAAAAAGCTGACACCATAATAAAGAGATGTAGATGTGCAGGAGAAGGGCTGAAAGTTTGTGACAGGCGGCCGAGAAGGAGGGGACGGGGGAAGGGTTGCAAAATAGCCCGCGTGCTACCTCTCACCAAAGAGTTGAGATGTAAATAACCCTCCGGGCTGCAGTTAGTGCTTTTCACATGACAGCTATCTGACGAAGAGGGAAAAATATATATTACCGCAAAAGGCAAGGCCCTTTGGCTAGTGGTCAGAGTGACAGAGGTCCTGTTGTCAGGGATGCTATAATATATCTCCCCTGGCCCACACATCATGTCTTTAACTGGGAGCACTCTCAGACCGAGGAGACTGCAGTATGACCATCAGGACAGTGTAGGGCTGAGTGATATCTTCATGCAGAAGCTGTGACAGGTGCAACAGCTCAGCCGAGGAGCAATAACCGTGTTAATACATCCTGCACTCCTGCGATGTGACATACAGCATGAATTATGTTTTTGTACGGCGCACTAAAAAGGGGTTATAAATTTTTATCTTAAGAAGGGAAAGGAAAAATAAACTGTGTGGGGTGTCAATGGTTTACATAAGCAGTGCTCACCAATGGGATCACTTTGTGAAATACAGTCCTGCAGAAATAAAACGTATTGGGTAAAAATACTGTAAAATATCATTTTAACAGGAACTCTCCAAATCTTTACTGAAGTGCAAAGCGTTCTAACGTTCAGACCCAGTGTAGGTGATATTACAGATAATGTACAGACACAGTGCAGGTGATATTACAGATAATGTACAGACAAAGTGTAGGAGATATTACAGATAATATACAGACCCAGTGTAGCTGAAATTACAGATAATATACAGACCCAGTGTAGGTGATATTACAGATAATGTACAGACAAAGTGTAGGAGATATTACAGATAATGTACAGACCCAGTGTAGGTGATATTACAGATAATGTACAGACAAAGTGTAGCTGATATTACAGATAATGTACAGACACAGTGCAGGTGATATTACAGATAATGTACAGACAAAGTGTAGGAGATATTACAGATAATGTACAGACACAGTGTAGGAGATATTACAGATAATGTACAGACAAAGTGTAGGAGATATTACAGATAATGTACAGACACAGTGTAGGTGATATTACAGATAATGTACAGACAAAGTGTAGGAGATATTACAGATAATGTACAGACACAGTGTAGGTGATATTACAGATAATGTACAGACAAAGTGTAGGAGATATTACAGATAATGTACAGACACAGTGTAGGTGATATTACAGATAATGTACAGACCCAGTGTAGGTGATATTACAGGTAATGTACAGACAAAGTGTAGCTGATATTACAGATAATGTACAGACACAGTGCAGGTGATATTACAGATAATGTACAGACCCAGTGTAGGTGCTATTACAGGTAATGTACAGACAAAGTGTAGCTGATATTACAGATAATGTACAGACACAGTGTAGGTGATATTACAGATAATGTACAGACCCAGTGTAGGTGATATTACAGATAATGTACAGACAAAGTGCAGGAGATATTACAGATAATGTACAGACACAGTGCAGGTGATATTACAGATAATGTACAGACACAGTGTAGGTGATATTACAGATAATGTACAGACCCAGTGTAGGTGAC
Source organism: Heptranchias perlo (assembly GCF_035084215.1). Taxonomy (NCBI): domain Eukaryota; kingdom Metazoa; phylum Chordata; class Chondrichthyes; order Hexanchiformes; family Hexanchidae; genus Heptranchias; species Heptranchias perlo. The sequence goes on along the minus strand of NC_090350.1, from coordinate 9,461,409 downwards.
ATTACAGATAATGTACAGACACAGTGTAGATGATATTACAGATAATGTACAGACAAAGTGTAGGAGTTATTACAGATAATGTACAGACACAGTGCAGGTGATATTACAGATAATGTACAGACACAGTGTAGGTGATATTACAGATAATGTACAGACCCAGTGTAGGTGATATTACAGATAATGTACAGACACAGTATAGGAGATATTACAGATAATGCACAGACCCAGTGTAGCTGATATTACAGATAATGTACAGACCCAGTGCAGGTGATATTACAGGTAATATACAGACCCAGTGTCGGTGATATTACAGATAATGTACAGACCCAGTGCAGGTGATATTACAGGTAATGTACAGACACAGTGTAGGTGATATTACAGGTAATGTACCGACACAGTGTAGGAGATATTACAGGTAAAGTACAGACCCAGTGTAGGTGATATTACAGATAATGTACAGACCCAGTGTAGCTGATATTACAGGTAATGTACAGACCCAGTGTAGGTGATATTACAGATAATGTACAGACCCAGTGTAGGTGATATTACAGATAATATACAGAGACAGTGTAGGAGATATTACAGATAATGTACAGACCCAGTGCAGGTGATATTACAGATAATGTACAGACACAGTGCAGGTGATATTACAGATAATGTACAGACAAAGTGTAGGAGATATTACAGATAATGTACAGACCCAGTGCAGGTGATATTACAGGTAATGTACAGACACAGTGTAGGTGATATTACAGGTAATGTACCGACACAGTGTAGGAGATATTACAGGTAAAGTACAGACCCAGTGTACGTGATATTACAGATAATGTACAGACCCAGTGTAGCTGATATTACAGGTAATGTACAGACCCAGTGAGGGTGATATTACAGATAATGTACAGACCCAGTGTAGGTGATATTACAGATAATATACAGAGACAGTTTAGGAGATATTACAGATAATGTACAGACCCAGTGTAGGTGATATTACAGATAATATACAGAGACAGTGTAGCAGATATTACAGGTAATGTACAGACACAGTGTAGGAGATATTACAGGTAATGTACAGACCCAGTGTAGGTGATATTACAGATAATGTACAGACACAGTGTAGGAGATATTACAGATAATGTACAGACCCAGTGTAGCTGATATTACAGATAATATACAGACCCAGTGTAGGTGATATTACAGATAATGTATAGACACAGTGTAGGAGATATTACAGATAATATACAGACCCAGTGTAGGTGAGATTACAGATATTGTACAGACACAGTGCAGGTGATATTACAGATAATGTACAGACCCAGTTTAGGTGATATTACAGATAATATACAGAACCAGTGTAGGTGATATTACAGATAATGTACAGACCCAGTGCAGGTGATATTGCAGATAATGTACAGAACCAGTGTAGGTGATATTACAGATAATATACAGAACCAGAGTCGGTGATATTACAGATAATGTACAGACCCAGTGTAGGTGATATTACAGATAATATACAGAACCAGTGTCGGTGATATTACAGATAATGTACAGACCCAGTGTAGGTGATATTACAGATAATATACAGACACAGTGTAGGTGATATTACAGATAATATACAGAACCAGTGTCGGTGATATTACAGATAATGTACAGACCCAGTGTAGGTGATATTACAGATAATATACAGAACCAGTGTAGGTGATATTACAGATAATATACGGACACAGTGTAGGTGGTATTACAGATAATATACAGACACAGTGTAGGTGATATTACAGATAATGTACAGACCCAGTGTAGGTGATATTACAGAAAATATACAGACACAGTGTAGGTGATATTACAGACAATATACAGACACAGTGCAGGTGATATTACAGATAATGTACAGATGGAGTGTAGGTGATATTACAGGTAATATACAGACAGAGTGCAGGTGATATTACAGGTAATATACAGACAGAGTGCAGATGATATTACAGACAATGCACAGACACAGTTTAGGTGGTATTACAAATAAAGTGCAGACCCAGTGCAGGTGATATTACAGATAATGTACAGACCCAGTGCAGGTGATATTACAGATAATGTACAGACACAGTGTAGGAGATATTACCGATAATATACAGACCCAGTGTAGGTGATATTACAGATAATATACAGACACAGTGTAGGTGATATTACAGAAAATATACAGACACAGTGTAGGTGGTATTACAGATCTTATACAGACCCAGTGTAGGTGATATTACAGATAATGTACAGACCCAGTGTAGGTGATATTACAGAAAATATACAGACACAGTGTAGGTGATATTACAGAAAATATACAGACACAGTGGAGGTGGTATTACAGATAATATACAGACACAGTGTAGGTGATATTACAGATAATGTACAGACCCAGTGTAGGTGATATTACAGAAAATATACAGACACAGTGTAGGTGATATTACAGACAATATACAGACACAGTGCAGGTGATATTACAGATAATGTACAGATGGAGTGTAGGTGATATTACAGGTAATATACAGACAGAGTGCAGGTGATATTACAGGTAATATACAGACAGAGTGCAGATGATATTACAGATAATGCACAGACACAGTTTAGGTGGTATTACAAATAAAGTGCAGACCCAGTGCAGGTGATATTACAGATAATGTACAGACCCAGTGCAGGTGATATTACAGATAATGTACAGACACAGTGTAGGAGATATTACCGATAATATACAGACCCAGTGTAGGTGATATTACAGATAATATACAGACACTGTGTAGGTGATATTACAGATAATATACAGACACAGTGCAGGTGATATTACAGGTAATGTACAGAAACAGTGTAGGTGAAATTACAGGTAGAGTTCAGACACATTGTAGGTGATATTACAGAAAATATACAGACACAGTGTAGGTGATATTACAGATAATATCCAGACACAGTGTAGGTGATATTACAGATAATGTACAGACACAGTTTAGGTGATATTGCAGATAATAAACAGACCCGTAGTTGGTGATATTACAGGTAATATACAGACACAGTGCAGGTGATATTACAGACAATGTACAGACCCAATGTGAGTGATATTGCAGAAAGTATACAGACCCAGTGTTGGTGAAATTGCAGATAATATACAGACACAGTGTAGGTGATATCACAGATAATGTACAGACACAGTGTAGGGGGTATTACAAATCAAGTACAGACCCAGTGCAGGTGATATTACAGATAATATACAGAACCAGTGTAGGTGGTATTACAGATAATGTACAGACCCAGTGTAGGTGATATTACAGATAATGTACAGACACAGTTTAGGTGGTATTACAAATAAAGTGCAGACCCAGTGCAGGTGATATTACAGATAATGTACAGACCCAGTGCAGGTGATATTACAGATAATGTACAGACACAGTGTAGGTGATATTTCAGATAATGAACAGACCCAGTGTAGGTGATATTACAGATAATGTACAGACCCAGTGGAGGTGATATTACAGATAATATACAGACACAGTGTAGATGATATTACAGATCATATACAGACACAGCGTAGGTGATATTACAGATGATGTACAGACCCAGTGGAGGTGATCTTACAGATAATGTACAGACACAGTGTAGGTGATATTACAGATAATATACAGACACAGTGTTGGTGATATTACAGATAATGTACAGACCCAGTGGAGGTGATATTACAGAAAATATACAGACACAGTGTAGATGATATTACAGATCATATACAGACACAGTGCAGGTGATATTACAGACAATGTACAGACCCAGTGTAGGTGATATTCCAGATAATATACAGAGTCATTGTAGGTGATAGTACAGATAATATACAGACCCAGTGTTGGTGAAATTGCAGATAATGTACAGACACATTGTAGGTGATATTACAGATAATATACAGACACAGTTTGGGTGATATTACAGATAATGAACTGACACAGTGTAGGTGGTATTACAGAAAATATACAGACACAGTGTAGGTGATATTACAGATCATATCCAGACACAGTGTAGGTGATATTACAGATAATGTACAGACACAGTGCAGGTGATATTACAGACAATGTACAGACCCAGTGTCGGTGATATTGCAGATAATATACAGACTCATTGTAGGTGATATTACAGATAATATACAGACACAGTGTTGGTGAAATTGCAGATAATGTACAGACACATTACAGGTGATATTACAGATAATATACAGACACAGTGTAGGTGATATTACAGATAATATACAGACCCAGTGTAGGTGGTATTGCAGATAATATGCAGACCCAGTGTAGGTGATATTACAGTTAATGTACAGACACAGTGTAGGTGATATTACAGTTAAAATACAGACCCAGTGTAGGTGATATTACAGATAATGTTCAGACCCAGTCTAGGTGATATTGCAGATAATATACAGACACAGTGTAGGTAATATTACAGATAATGTACAGACTCAGTGTCGGTGATATGACAGATAATATACAGACCCAGTGTAGGTGATATTACAGATAATATACAGACCCAGTGTAGGTGATATTACAGATGATGTACAGACCCAGTGTAGGTGATATTACAGATAATATACAGACACAGTGCAGGTGATATTACAGATAATGTACAGACACAGTGTCGGTGATATTACAGATAATATACAGACCCAGTGTAGGTGATATTACAGATGATGTACAGACCCAGTGTAGGTGATATTACAGATATTATACAGACACAGTGCTGGTGATATTACAGATAATGTACAGACACAGTGTCGGTGATATTACAGATAATGTACAGACACAGTGCAGGTGATATTACAGATAATGAACAGACACAGTGCAGGTGATATTGCAGATAATATACAGACCCAGTGTAGGTGATATTACAGATAATGTACAGACTCCGAAAGCTTGTGAATTTAAAATAAAATTGCTGGACTATAACTTGGTGTTGTAAAATTGTTTACAATTGTCAACCCCAGTCCATCACCGGCATCTCCACATAATGTACAGACACAGTGTCGGTGATATTGAAGATAATGTACATACTCAGTGTAGGTGATATTACAGATAATGTACATACTCAGTGTAGGTGATATTACAGATAATGTACAGACCCAGTGTAGGTGATATTACAGATAATGTACAGACTCAGTGAATGTGATATTGCAGATAATATACAGACACAGTGTCGGTTATATTACAGATAATGTACAGAGACAGTTTAGGTGATATTACAGATAATATACAGACACAGTGCAGGTGATATTACAGATAATGTACAGACACAGTGTAGGTGATATTGCAGATAATATACAGACCCAGTGTAGGTGATATTACAGATAATATACAGACCCAGTGTAGGTGATATTGCTGATAATATACAGACACAGTGTAGGTGATATTACAGATAATGTACAGACACAGTGCAGGTGGTATTACAGATAATATACAGACACAGTGTTGGTGATATTACAGAGAATGTACAGACACAGTGTTGGTGATATTACAGATAATGTACAGACCCAGTGGAGGTGATATTGCAGCTAATATGGAGACACAGTGTAGGTGATATTACACGTAATGTACAGACACAGTGTTGGTGGTATTACAAATAAAGTACACACACATTGTAGGTGATATTACAGAAAATATACAGACACAGTGTAGGAGGTATTACAGAAAATATACAGACACAGTGTAGGTGATATTACAGATCATATCCAGACACAGTGTAGGTGATATTACAGATAATGTACAGACACTTTGCAGGTGATATTACAGACAATGTACAGACCCAGTGTAGGTGATATTGCAGATAATATACAGACTCATTGTAGGTGATATTACAGATAATATACAGACACAGTGTTGGTGAAATTGCAGATAATGTACAGACACATTACAGGTGATATTACAGATAATATACAGACACAGTGTAGGTGATATTACAGATAATATACAGACCCAGTGTAGGTGGTATTGCAGATAATATGCAGACCCAGTGTAGGTGATATTACAGTTAATGTACAGACACAGTGAAGGTGATATTACAGTTAAAATACAGACCCAGTGTAGGTGATATTACAGATAATGTTCAGACCCAGTGTCGGTGATATTGCAGATAATATACAGACACAGTGTAGGTAATATTACAGATAATGTACAGACTCAGTGTAGGTGATATTACAGATAATATACAGACCCAGTGTAGGTGATATTACAGATAATATACAGACCCAGTGTAGGTGATATTACAGATGATGTACAGACCCAGTGTAGGTGATATTACAGATAATATACAGACCCAGTGCAGGTGATATTACAGATAATGTACAGACACAGTGTCGGTGATATTACAGATAATATACAGACCCAGTGTAGGTGATATTACAGATGATGTACAGACCCAGTGTAGGTGACATTACAGATATTATACAGACACAGTGCTGGTGATATTACAGATAATGTACAGACACAGTGTCGGTGGTATTACAGATAATGAACAGACACAGTGCAGGTGATATTGCAGATAATATACAGACCCAGTGTAGGTGATATTACAGATAATGTACAGACACAGTGTCGGTGATATTGAAGATAATGTACATACTCAGTGTAGGTGATATTACAGATAATGTACATACTCAGTGTAGGTGATATTACAGATAATGTACAGACCCAGTGTAGGTGATATTACAGATAATGTACAGACTCAGTGAATGTGATAATACAGATAATATACAGACACAGTGTCGGTTATATTACAGATAATGTACAGAGACAGTTTAGGTGATATTACAGATAATATACAGACCCAGTGTAGGTGATATTCCTGATAATATACAGACACAGTGCAGGTGATATTACAGATAATGTACAGACACAGTGTAGGTGATATTGCAGATAATATACAGACCCAGTGTAGGTGATATTACAGATAATATACAGACCCAGTGTAGGTGATATTGCTGATAATATACAGACACAGTGTAGGTGATATTACAGATAATGTACAGACACAGTGCAGGTGGTATTACAGATAATATACAGACACAGTGTTGGTGATATTACAGAGAATGTACAGACACAGTGTAGGTGATATTACAGATAATGTACAGACCCAGTGGAGGTGATATTGCAGCTAATATGGAGACACAGTGTAGGTGATATTACACGTAATGTACAGACGCAGTGTTGGTGGTATTACAAATAAAGTACACACACATTGTAGGTGATATTACAGAAAATATACAGACACAGTGTAGGAGATATTACAGATAATGTACAGACACAGTGTAGGTGGTATTACAAATAATGTACAGACCCATTGTAGGTGATATTACAGATATTGTACAGACACAGTGCAGGTGGTATTACAAATGAAGAACAGACACAATGTAGTTGATATTACAGAAAATATACAGACCCAGTGTCGGTGGTATTACAGATAATATACAGACCCAGTGTAGGTGATATTACAGATAATGTACAGACCCAGTGTAGGTGATATTACAGATAATATACAGACACAGTGCAGGTGATATTACAGATAATGTACAGACACAGTGTGGGTGATATTACAGATAATGTACAGACACAGTGCAGGTGATATTGCAGATAATATACAGACCCAGTGTAGGTGATATTACAGAAAATGTACAGACACAGTGCAGGTGATATTACAGATAATGTACAGACACAGTGTAGGTGATATTACAGATAATATACAGACACAGTGCAGGTGATATTACAGATAATGTACAGACACAGTGTGGGTGATATTACAGATAATGTACAGACACAGTGCAGGTGATATTACAGATAATGTTCAGACCCAGTGTCGGTGATATTGCAGTTAATATACGGACACAGTTTAGGTAATATTACAGATAATGTACAGACACAGTGTAGGTGGTATTACAAATGAAGAACAGACACAGTGTAGTTGATATTACAGAAAATATACAGACCCAGTGTCGGTGACATTACAGATAACGTACAGACACAGTTTAGGTGATATTGCAGATAATATGCAGACCCATTGTAGGTGATATTACAGATAATGTACAGACACAGTGTAGGTGGTATTACAAATGAAGTACAGACACAGTGTAGGTGATATTACAGAAATTATACAGACCCAGTGTCGGTATTATTACAGATAACGTACTGACACAGTGTAGGTGATATTGCAGATAATATACAGACCCAGTGTGGGTGGTATTTCAGATAATGTACAGACACAGTGCAGGTGATATTGCAGACAATATGCAGACCCAGCGTAGGTGATATTACAGAGAATGTACAGACACAGTGGAGGTGATATTACAGATAATGTACAGACCCAGTGAAGGTGATATTACAGATAATGTTCAGACCCAGTGTCGGTGATATTGCAGTTAATATACGGACACAGTTTAGGTAATATTACAGATAATGTACAGACACAGTGTAGGTGATATTACAGATAATATACAGATCCAGTGCATGTGATATTACAGAAAATGTACAGACTCAGTGTAGGTGATATTACAGATAATATACAGACAGAGTGTAGGTGATATTACAGATAACATACAGACACAGTGTAGGTGATATTACAGATAATATACAGACACAGTGTAAGTGATATTACAGATAATGTACAGAAACAGTGAAGGTGATATTACAGATAACATACAGACACAGTGTAGGTGATATTACAGATAATATACAGACACATTGTAAGTGACATTACAGATAATGTACAGACACAGTGTAGGTGATATTACAGATAATGTACAGACACGGTGCAGGTGATATTACAGATAATGTACAGGCACAGTGTATGTGATATTACAGATAATGCTCCAACCCAGTGTAGGTGATATTACAGATAATATACAGACCCAGTGTAGGTGATATTATAGATAATGTACAGACCCAGTGTAGGATATATTACAGATAATATACAGACACAGTGTATGTGATATTACAGATAATGTACAGACACAGTGTGGTTGATATTACAGCTAATGTACAGACACAGTGTAGGTGATATTACAGATAATGTACAGACACAGTGTAAGTGATATTACAGATAATGTACAGAAACAGTGAAGGTGATATTACAGATAACATACAGACACAGTGTAGGTCATATTACAGATTATATACAGACACAGTGTAGGTGATATTACAGATAATATACAGACCCAGTGTGGGTGATATTGCACATAATATACAGACACTGTGTTGGTGATATTACAGGTAATATACAGACACAGCGTAGGTGATATTGCACATAATATACAGACACTGTGTTGGTGATATTACAGGTAATGTACAGACCCAGTGTCGGTGATATTAAAGATAATGTACAGACCCAGTGCAGGTGATATTAAAGATAATGTATAGACACAGTTAACGTGAAATTACACGTAAAATACAGAAACAGTGTAGGTGATATTGCAGAAAATATACAGACCCAGTGTAGGTGAAATTGCAGATAAAATACAGACCCAGTGTAGGTGATATTACAGATAATGTACAGACACAGTGTCGGTGATATTAAAGATAATGTACAGACCCAGTGCAGGTGATATTAAAGATAATGTATAGACACAGTTAACGTGAAATTACACGTAAAATACAGAAACAGTGTAGGTGATATTGCAGAAAATATACAGACCCAGTGTAGGTGAAATTGCAGATAAAATACAGACCCAGTGTAGGTGATATTACAGATAATGTACAGACACAGTGTAGGTGATATTACAGATAATGTACAGACACAGTGTAGGTGATATTACAGATAATGTACAGACACAGTGTAGGTGATATTACAGATAATGTACAGACACGGTGCAGGTGATATTACAGACAATATACAGACACAGTGTAAGTGATATTACAGATAATGTACAGACACAGTGTAGGTGATATTACAGATAATGTACAGACACAGTGTCGGTGATATTACAGATAATGCTCCAAGCCAGTGTAAGTGATATTACAGATAATATACAGACCCAGTGTAGGTGATATTACAGAAAATGTACAGACCCAGTGTACATGATATTACAGATAATGTACAGACACAGTGTAGGTGATATTACAGATAATGTACAGACCCAGTGTAGGTTATATTACAGATAATATACATACACAGTGTATGTGATATTACAGAAAATGTACAGACCCAGTGTACATGATATTACAGATAATGTACAGACAAAGTGTAGGTGATATTACAGATAATGTACAGACTCAGTGTAGGTGATATTACAGATAATATACAGACACAGTGTAGGTGATATTACAGATAATATACAGACACAGTGTTGGTGATATTACAGATAATATACAGACACAGTGTAGGTGATATTACAGATAATATACAGACACAGTGTTGGTGATATTACAGATAATGTACAGACACAGTGTAGGTGATATTACAGATAATATACAGACACAGTGTAGGTGATATTACAGATAATATACAGACACAGTGTCGGTGATATTACAGATAATATACAGACACAGTGTCGGTGATATTACAGATAATATACAGACACAGTGTTGGTGATATTACAGATAATATACAGACACAGTGTAGGTGATATTACAGATAATATACAGACACAGTGTAGGTGATATTACAGATAATATACAGACCCAGTGTGGGTGATATTACAGATAATATACAGACACAGTGTAGGTGATATTACAGATAATATACAGACACAGTGTTGGTGATATTACAGATAATATACAGACACAGTGTTGGTGATATTACAGATAATATACAGAACCAGTGTAGGTGATATTACAAATAATGTTCCGACACAGTTTAGGTGATATTACCGATAATATACAGACCCAGTGTAGGTGTAATTGCAGATAAAATACAGACCCAGTGTAGGTGATATTACAGATAATGTACAGACACAGTGTTGGTGGTATTACAAATAAAGTACAGACCCAGTGCTGGTGATATTACGGATAATGTACAGACACAGTGTAGGTGATATTGCAGATAATATGCAGACCCAGTGTAGGTGATATTACAGATAATGTACAGACACAGTGTAGGTGATATTACAGATAATGTACAGACACAGTGTAGGTGATATTACAGATAATGTACAGACACATTGTAGGTGATATTACAAATAATATGCAGACCCAGTGTAAGTGATATTAAAGATAATATACAGACCCAGTGCAGGTGATATTACAGATAATGTACAGACACAGTGTAGGTGATATTACAGATAATGTACAGACACAGTGTAAGTGATAATAAAGATAATTTTCAGACCCAGTGCAGGTGATATTACAGATAATATACTGACACAGTGTCGGTGATATTACAGATAATGTACAGACACAGTGTAGGTGATATTACAGATAATAGACGGACCCAGTGTAAGTGATATTAAAGATAATATACAGACCCAGTGCAGGTGATATTACAGATAATATGCAGACCCAGTGTAAGTGATATTAAAGATAATGTACAGACCCAGTGCAGGTGATATTACAGATAATGTGCAGACACAGTGTAAGTGATATTAAAGATAATATACAGACACAGTGTAGGTAATATTACAGATAATGTACAGACACAGTGTAGGTGATATTACAGATAATGTACGGAGACAGTGTCGGTGATATTACAGATAATATTCATACCCAGTGTAGGTGATATTGCAGATAATATACAGACACAGTGTAGGTAATATTACAGATAATGTACAGACACAGTGTAGGTGATATTACAGATAATGTACGGAGACAGTGTAGGGGATATTGCAGATTATATACAGACATAGTTTAGATGATATTACAGATAATATACTGACACAGTGTAGGTGATATTACAGATCATATACAGACACAGTGTAGGTGATATTACAGATAAAATAATGACACAGTTTAGGTGATATTACAGATAATATACAGACCCAGTGTAGGTGATATTACAGATAATGTACAGACACAGTGTAGGTAATATTACAGATAATGGACAGACACAGTGTAGGTGATATTACAGATAATGTACAGACACAGTGTAAGTGATATTAAAGATAATATACAGACACAGTGCAGGTGATATTACAGATAATGTGCAGACACAGTGTAGGTGATATTACAGATAAAATGCAGACCCAGTGTAAGTGATATTAAAGATAATATACAGACCCAGTGCAGGTGATATTACAGATAATGTACAGACACAGTGTAGGTGATATTACAGATAATGTACAGAGACAGTGTAGGGGATATTGCAGATAATGTACAGACACAGTGTAAGTGATATTAAAGATAATATACAGACCCAGTGCAGGTGATATTACAGATAATATACTGACACAGTGTCGGTGATATTACAGATAATATTCAGACCCAGTGGAGGTGATATTGCAGATAATATACAGACACAGTGTAGGTAATATTACAGATAATGTACAGACACAGTGTAGGTGATATTACAGATAATGTACAGAGACAGTGTAGGGGATATTGCAGATTATATACAGACATAGTTTAGATGATATTACAGATAATATACTGACACAGTGTAGGTGATATTACAGATCATATACAGACACAATGTCGGTGATCTTGCACAAAATATACAGACATAGTTTAGATGATATTACAGATCATATACAGACACAGTGTAGGTGATATTACAGATAATATACAGACCCAGTGTAGGTGATATTACAGATAATGTACAGACACAGTGTAGGTAATATTACAAATAATGGACAGACACAGTGTAGGTGATATTAGAGATAATTTACAGACACAGTGTAGGTGATATTACAGATCATATACAGACACAGTGTAGGTGATATTACAGATATTATACAGACCCAGTGTAGGTGATATTACAGATCATATACAGACACAGTGTAGGTGATATTACAGATAATGTTCATACACAGTGTAGGTGATATTGCAGATAATATACAGACCCAGTGTAGGTGATATTACAGATAATATACAGACACATTGTAGGTGATATTACAGATAATGTACAGACCCAGTGTAGGTGATATTACAGATAATATACAGACACAGTGTAGGTGATATTACAGATAATATACAGATACAGTGTCGGTGATATTACAGATAATTTACAGACCCAGTGTGTGTGATATTACAGATAATGTACAGACACAGTGTAGGTGATATTACAGATAATATACAGGCCCAGTGTAGGTAATATTACAGATAATATACAGACACAGTGTAGGTGATATTACAGATAATATACAGACACAGTGTCGGTGATATTACAGATAATGTTCAGACACAGTGTTGGTGATATTACAGATAATATACTGACACAGTGTTGGTGATATTACAGATAATATACTGACACAGTGTAGGTGATATTACAGATAATATACAGACCCAGTGTAGGTGATATTACAGAAAATATACATATGCAGTGTAGGTTATATTACAGATAATATACAGACACAGAGTCGGTGATATTACAGATAATGTACAGACACAGTGTCGGTGATATTGCAGATAATTTACAGACCCAGTGTAGTTGATATTACAGTTAATATACAGACACAGTGTAGGTGATATTACAGATAATATACAGACCCAGTGTCGGTGATATTACAGATAATATACAGACCCAGTGTCGGTGATATTACAGATAATATTCAGACACATTGTAGGTGATATTACAGATAATGTACAGACCCAGTGTCGGTGATATTACAGATAATATACAGACACATTGTAGGTGATATTACAGATATTATACAGACCCAGTGTGGGTGATATTACAGATCATATACAGACCCAGTGTGGGTGATATTGCATATAAAATACAGGCACAGTGTCGGTGATATTGCAGATAATATACAGACCCAGTGTAGGTGATATTACAGATAATATACAGACCCAGTGTAGGTGATATTACAGATATTATACAGACCCAGTGTAGGTGATATTACAGATAATATACTGACACAGTGTCGGTAATATTACAGATAATTTACAGACACAGTGTTGGTGATATTACAGATAATGGACAGACACATTGTAGGTGATATTACAGATATTATACAGACCCAGTGTGGGTGATATTGCGTATAATATACAGACACAGTGTCGGTGATATTACAGATAATGTTCATACACAGTTTAGGTGATATTACAGATAATATACAGACCCAGTGTAGGTGATATTACAGATATTATACAGACCCAGTGTAGGTGATATTACAGATAATATACTGACACAGTGTCGGTGATATTACAGATTATTTACAGACCCAGTGTAGTTGATATTACAGATAATATACAGACACAGTGTAGGTGATATTACAGATAATATTCAGACACATTGTCGGTGATATTACAGATAATGTACAGACCCAGTGTAGGTGATATTGCAGATAATATACAGACATAGTTTAGATGATATTACAGATAATATACTGACACAGTGTAGGTGATATTACAGATCATATACAGACACAGTGTCGGTGATGTTAAACAAAATATACAGACATAGTTTAGATGATATTACAGATAATATACAGACCCATTGTAGGTGATATTACAGATCATATACAGAACCAGTGTGGGTGATATTACAGATAATATACTGACACAGTGTCGGTGATATTACAGATAATATACTGACACAGTGTCGGTGATATTACAGATCATATACAGACCCAGTGTAGGTGATATTACAGATAATATACTGACACAGTGTCGGTGATATTACAGATAATATACAGACACAGTGTAGGTGATATTACAGATAATGTACAGACCCAGTGTCGGTGATATTACAGATAATATACAGACACAGTGTAGGTGATATTGCAGATAATATACAGACATAGTTTAGATGATATTACAGATAATATACTGACACAGTGTAGGTGATATTACAGATCATATACAGACCCAGTGTGGGTGATATTACAGATAATATACAGACACAGTGTCGGTGATATTACAGATAATATACTGACACAGTGTCGGTGATATTACAGATCATATACAGACCCAGTGTAGGTGATATTACAGATATTATACAGACACAGTGTAGGTGATATTACAGATCATATACAGACCCAGTGTAGGTGATATTACAGATCATATACAGACCCAGTGTGGGTGATATTACAGATAATATACTGACACAGTGTAGGTGATATTTCAGATAATATACTGACACAGTGTCGGTGATATTACAGATCATATACAGACACAGTGTAGGTGATATTACAGATAATGTACAGACACAGTGTAGGTGATATTACAGATAATGGACAGACACATTGTAGGTGATATTACAGATATTATACAGACCCAGTGTG
Source organism: Heptranchias perlo (assembly GCF_035084215.1). NCBI lineage: Eukaryota > Metazoa > Chordata > Chondrichthyes > Hexanchiformes > Hexanchidae > Heptranchias > Heptranchias perlo. Next base: position 9,446,036 of record NC_090350.1, on the reverse strand, counting down.
GGTGATATTGCGTATAATATACAGACACAGTATCGGTGATATTACAGATAATGTACAGACACAGTGTAGGTGATATTACAGATAATGTTCATACACAGTGTAGGTGATATTGCAGATAATATACAGACACAGTTTCGGTGATATTACAGATAATTTACAGACCCAGTGTGGGTGATATTACAGATAATGTACAGACACAGTTTCGGTGATATTACAGATAATTTACAGACCCAGTGTGGGTGATATTACAGATAATGTACAGACACCGTTTCGGTGATATTACAGATAATTTACAGACCCAGTGTAGGTAATATTACAGATAATATACAGACACAGTGTAGGTGATATTACAGATCATATACAGACGCATTCTAGGTGATATTACAGGTAATATACAGACCCAGTGTCGGTGATATTGCAGATAATATACAGACACAGAGTAGGTGATATTACAGATAATTTACAGACCCAGTGTAGTTGATAGTACAGATAATATACAGACACAGTGTCGGTGATATTACAGATAATATACAGACCCAGTGTCGGTGATATTACAGATAATGTACAGACGCAGTGTAGGTGATATTACAGATAATATACAGACCCAGTGCAGGTGATATTACAGATAATATGCAGACACAGTGTAGGTGATATTACAGATAATGTACTGACCCAGTGTAGGTGATATTACAGATAATGTTCAGACGCAGTGTAGGTGATATTACAGATAATATACAGACCCAGTGTAGGTGATATTACAGATAATATACAGACACAGTGTAGGTGATATTACAGATAATATACAGACACAGTGTAGGTGATATTACAGATAATTTACAGACCCAGTGTAGATGATATTACAGATAATATACAGACACAGTGTCGGTGATATTGCAGATAATGTTCAGACGCAGTGTAGGTGATATTACAGATAATATACAGACCCAGTGTAGGTGATATTACAGATAATATACAGACCCAGTGTAGGTGATATTACAGATAATATACAGACACAGTGTAGGTGATATTACAGATAATTTACAGACCCAGTGTTGGTGATATTACAGATAATATACAGACACAGTGCAGGTGATATTACAGATAATGTACAGACACAGTGTCGGTGTTATTGCAGATCATATGCAGACCCAGTGTAGGTGATATTGCAGATAATATGCAGACACAGTGTAGGTGATATTACAGATAATGTACAGACACAGTTCTGGTGATATTACAGATAATATACAGACCCAGTGTAGGTGATGTTACAGATAATATCCAGACCCAGTGTAGGTGATATTACAGATAATATACAGACCCAGTGTAGGTGATGTTACAGATAATATCCAGACCCAGTGTAGGTGATGTTACAGATAATATACAGACACAGTTTAGGTGATATTACAGATAATATACAGACACAGTTTAGGTGATATTACAGATAATGTACAGACACAGTGTAGGTGATATTACAGATAATATACAGACACAGTTTAGGTGATATTACAGATAATGTACAGACACAGTGTAGGTGATGTTACAGATAATATACAGACACAGTTTAGGTGATATTACAGATAATGTACAGACACAGTGTAGGTGATGTTACAGATAATATACAGACCCAGTGTTGGTGATATTACAGATAATGTACAGACACAGTGTAGGTGATATTACAGATAATATACTGACACAGTTTAGGTGATATTACAGATAATGTGCAAACCCTGTGTTGGTGACGCTGTTGCTAATATACAACTCGCTCTGGAATACCCCATTAAACATTCCTATATCAGGTACAACATGTTTTAGATAAAGAGTAAAGCTCCTGTTTCTCTTTTAATCTCGATCACTTGTAAGTGGCATCGTGCCAGCTGCCTTGACGTTCTGGACATCCAAGTCAAGTGTTGCATACATGGTTTATTCATCACCAGCTCCTTCGTCCAGGGCTTCATGTGAGGAACTCTCGCAAAGCTCCATGGCCACCATGCAGCTAACTCCATGGTGCTGAGTGAAAGTTCAGTGTCGCCCGAGTCCTCCTTCCTTGTCACTGCTTCCTATTTTTGGCCCAAATGCACGTCGCAGAATGTTCCTGGAAACTCTTCCTTTGTGTGCCTCGGACTTCTGAACCATGAAGGAGAACCGCTTGGACATGTTTGATGCTCAGTAAGTATCACGTGATGTTCCAAATTTCAGGTCCGCTGTACATGTCCCCTCAGGTTTATTGTCACCTATCTTTCTCCAAATCTTAATATGAATCGTCCGAGAAATCTCCTTGGTCAAATAGTCAAAATACTCAAAACGTGACACTCACATTGAACTTTGCTGTCATTGAAGAAAGACGAAAAAGCCAAAACTTTCCTTCAACTCCCTCACAGCACAGTCCTGAAAGACTGTGCCCAGGCTGAAGTTGGCATCTACCAGGACCCCCTGGTACTGATCTTAATCAGCAACTGGAAACAATGCCTCTTATATCTTGTAATCAATATCCTTGCAGTCTCTTTTTTGAAATGTGCAAAGCCATAATACCACACCTGGTGACATCCACCACCAAATTCCATTGGTTATCTCGTTGAAGGTAATAAGTAGAGTGCACTCGTTCCCTCTGTGAGTCCTCCCAGTCCACATCTTCCACATTGAAGGATTGCCCCAAAACTTTCAGAAATACCTGGAACAGATATTCTGAGACCGTTCCTTATGATGTTATCCAGAACACCATTAATGGAGATATTTAGTTTATAAGGTTACAGTAATGTAGTGGTTATGTTACTGGACAATAAACCAGAGGCCTAGACTAGTAATCCAGAAAGTGTGAGTCCAAATCCCACCATTGCAGTTTGAGAATTTTAATTTAGTTTAAAGAAAATCAGTTAATAAAAACTGGCATCAGTAAAAGTGACCATGAAGCTATCGGATTATTGTTAAAACCATTACTGGTTCAGTAATATCCTTCAGGGAAGGAAACCTCCCATCCTGGTTGACTATTAACTGCCCTCTGAAATAGCCTAGTAAGCCATTCAGTTCTTCAGGGCATTTAGGGATGGGCAATACATGCCAGCCTTGCCAGCGACACCCACATCTTGAGAATGATTAAAGAAAACCTTGCCTCTCCTCCTTCAAAATCAGCTCAGTGAGATTCCAATCTACCCATAATCTTGGAGCTGCTATGTACTGTATGTGTAAAGGAGCTGACAGAGGCACAAATATAATCCACACCATCCCAGACAGGAGTCAATTGTTCTACCCGGCCTGTAATGTATGTGCGCAGGATACTCACACTGAGATACACACAAGTAGTATAGTACCAGACAGCAGTGGATTATCAGCTTTAGTCTAATGTTTCATGTCTGTGCCTCAGCAGAAACTTAATGGACCTGCTGCTTCTCTCTGTGGGAGTCATATAGCTGCCAAGTCATTTTCCTGCACTCAGTATTGTAAAGTACTCATTGTCGTGTGAGACCTCCAGAGACACTAACCAACAATCAATGTCATCAGCCTGTACAATGGGCACTCACAGTCAAGCATGCATTTTAGATAAAGTGGGCACTTGCAAAGAGGTATTACACGTCCGTTGTGAGCTGCCATCTTTGATCTCCTCTATTTTAACTCTCTGCACCTGACGGGGCCTGTGTGTGCCATTTGTCAGATTGCAGACAGCCTGCAAAGTCATGGTTTTTGGAGAGAGTGCCGGAATGGGAATTCATGATTGCTTCGGAATCACATAAAGGTTAACAATAGAAAATCAAAGCACAACTAAATGATCCATTAAACCAGGGCCATTGTTGTAAAATCTGTTGTCAAAATTGCACTTTCAGTCGTGTTTTTGTATCGTTCTATGTATCGTTCTACATCAGTGTGCAGGAGTTTCCCAAAAATATCAGCTCTAGAATTAGTGTTGCTCATTGCCCGTACTTAATGGCACTTTTCCTGAACTCTTTGCTTTCTATGGATTGGTTCTGAATATGGTTGCAGGCCTAGGGCTTATTTGTGCTTGGTTTACCCAGGGATTTAATCCAGATTTGCTACTCAAGTAACAGCCTATTCATCCCCCTGGATCTCAGGGCAGAAATTCCATCAGGTTTGTTTCGTGCGTGTGTTTGCGGACACAGACTGACAGTATTGTTTTGGTGGGGAGCAGACAGAGGAGACAGACATCAGATATTATTGGGGTGGGGGCAGTACGTAGATGTATGAATTCACCCGGTGAAACAAAGGGGATGAGATTGGGGGCGGAACAGAAGGATTCCGCTGAGAAATCTCTTGTGCTGTTGTTGATTTGGTTTGAACATAAAACACTGGCCGACCAACTCTCCACACTCTCCCCCCCTCCCGCCTCAGGACTCCGGTCCTGAAGTATACGCATTGTACCAACAAATCCAGCATTTCAGATGTTCCTTCCCTAGAGAATGTGATAAACAAGAGAGTGCTACAGAGGCAGTGCTAGTATCATTATACAGCCTATAGTTTTAATACAAAGCTGTCAATTAGCAGTGTGAATAAGAACAGGGGTAGGCCATTCAGCCCCTCGAAACTGTTCTTCCATTCAATTAGATAATGGCTCTTCTGTACCTCAACACCGTTTGTCCCCTTTTCATCCACATTCCTTGATACCCTTACCTAACTAAACTCTGTCGATCTCAGTCTTGACAATTTCAATTGTCCCCCCAGCATCCACAGTCTTTTGGGGGAGAGAGTTCCAGATTTCCACCGCCCTTTGTGTGAAAAAGTACTTCCCGATTTCACTCCTGAACGGCCTGGTTCTAATTTTGGGATTGTGCCCCCTTTTCCTGGATTCCCCCACCAGAGGAAATGGATTCTCTCTATCGACCCTATCGAATCCTTTTATCATTTTAAACACCTTGATTAGATCACCCCTTCAAGTTCTAAACTCAAAGGGATACAAGCCAAGTTTCTGCAACCTATCCTCGTAATGTAAACATTTTGGGCCAGATGTCATTTTGGTAAATCTGCACTGCACCCCTCTCGGGCCAACAGGAGGCCAGGCCCACCTCGATGGAGTTTTCTTTCTTCCTCCTAAAACCAAAGCCAGACAGGAGAAACATTTAACACATGGATTCTACTCGACCATCTCCTGCTGCCCATCTGACAGACGCAGCTTATCACTTTAAACCATGTTTATTTTTCCAATGCCTCGGGTACACATCTCACCACTGAAAATCACACCCCTGGGATCTGTCCAAATCTGAGAGCTGTGATGAAACCCGTCCAGAGGTGAGTTTACCCTTTGGTGGAATAAAAACAGAAAGTGCTGGAAATGGCAGCATCTGTGGAGAGAGAAACGCAGGGTTAATGTTTCACGTCAATAATCTTTCATCAGGACTGGACATGCTAAGGGTGACATCTTTCAGTTCTGATGAAAGGCGTTCGATCTGAACCATTAAGCCTATATGTTCCCCTCTCCACAGACGCTGCCTGACCTGCTGAGCGTTTGCAGCATTTTCTGTTTTTATTTCAGATTTCCAGCGTCTGCAGTATTTTGCTTTTTGCTTTATGGCAGTACAGATTCGAAGTGCAGAATTTGCAGCAGTAATGGAGTTTTGGGTTTAATCCAGTTTCAAAGGGCACCAGATACAGAGTACTGGACAGAAGTCTCAACTCACTGATCTACGGCCTAAATGAAATCATCAGCTGCGAAGCAGGCCCTGAGCTTATGACAGAGAGTGGCTATCAACGTCTGGAGTACAGCAAGCAAAATAGGAACAGTGCACTGAGCAGACACCCCCAGGAGAGGTACCGCAGATCACAGAGACATGGAGCAGCTTTGGCCATTAATAGCAATGAACCAGAAGGGCAATGACCCTCGATAGCAGGGACACATAGCTGCCGTGGTCACTAATCAGTAATTGAGAAGTCACTGATGAGTCAACTGCTTGCATGGACCTGAAGAGGCGGTGTCCTGAGTCTATTGAGACCCAGACGCCTACCTGCTGGCCACAGGGACTGCAAACTTTTTATTGACTTCACTTCTGCCAAAAGATTGCCTCAGATTTTCAGCCAGCGTCTAGGTTTAATGAAAGGAGCATTTGTAATTTCTTGGTCGAATCATCAGTCCTGTTGATTCTGGTAGATGCATGCCCTTGAATATCAGTCACTGTCAAACCCAATCAATGGGGTTGTGTCTGATCAATGCTGACAATGAGCTGATATTGTTTGTGTTATGCCCTGAGTCTAAACCACGGCACTTTGGGAATAGAAAATCCATCTCATTATGTATACTTTATTCCAGACCTGAACCCTGTCAGCAGCACATTTAGGATGTAAATACCCAGATGCACGGGCTGTAATGCATCCTGCTTTGCAACAGTGGATTGGTATTATGTACCGTCAGGATCGTGGCCCACTGGTAACTGGGCACCAGTCCCCGAGCATGAAGGGAGCAAAGGAATTGGGAACTGCAACTTGCAAGGCAGAAATCGTAATGTTAAATAGATCATTTATTTGGCATCCATTCATCACGTCTTCAGAATGCAAGTCTGTAGCAGTCTTTTCAATAATTTTATTCCAAAGATTTTTTTTAAAACAGAATCCTGTAGAAGTTTCTCTACAAAGATGGCTTTGTTGAATAAACCGCTGTGGGCTCAGATTCTGCATGTGGTTATTAATCACACATTGTCATGACATGTCAGCTTTTTACAATCCTTTTTCATTCCATCCAGTTCTACAGTTAGTATGTGATTCCCTGCAGTAATGAAATACAGTTTTATTACACAATAATTGGTAGATTTTCCTGTGTTTTGACATTTTTCCATCAGCCCTGACTCCTTGTGGTGATTCCCTGCTGCTAGTGTGTCTCCATTAAATAGGTCACCACCTAAAGCTTCATTCATGGAATGCACGGTAGGCCAGTATACTGCTCATTCACCTCTGAGACTTGGATCTACGTGCAGCCCAGAGAGATGGGATGAAAGACTCCTCTCACTGTCAGCTGTTAGGATCTCAAGTGACAATTTTACCTCGGGTCTTAATGGAGCACAAAACGGCCTCTAGTTCGGCACTAATTGTCACTAAACTAGTAATCTCATTCTGAAAGGTTGCATTATGGTTGTTATGGTAAATGGAAAATGGTCGCAGTGGTGCAATATGAGGTGCCCGTCTGATGCCGGAGCTGAAATACAATTGTTTGGGCAGTGTAGAGGGAGCTTTATTCTGTATCTAACCCACGCTATATCTGCCCTTGGAGCATTTGATGGGACAGTGTAGAGGGACCTTTATTCTGTATCTAACCCATGCAGTACCTGACGTGGGATTGTTTGATGGGGCAGTGTAGAGGGAGCTTTACTCTGTGTCTAACCCATGCTGTATCTGCCCTGGCAGTGTTTAATGGGACAGTGTAGAGGGAGCTTCACTCTGTGTCTAACCCATGCTGTACCTGCCCTGGCAGTGTTTGACGGGACAGCATAGAGGGAGCTTTACTCTGTATCTAACCCATGCCACATCTGCCCTGGGCATGTTTGACGGGACAGTGTAGAGGGAAATTTACTCTGTATCTAACCCATGCTAGGCCTGTCCTGGAAGTGTTTGATGGGTCAGTGTAGAGGAAGCTTTATTCTGTATCTAACCCATGCTTTATCTGACGTGGGAGTGTTTGATGGGACAGTGTAGAGGGAGCTTTACTCTGTATCTAACCCATGCTGTACCTGACGTGGAAGTGTTTGATGGGACAGTGTAGAGGGAGCTAAGCTGGACCTGACCTGGAAGAGCTTGATACTGGCTGCCAAAAATGGGTGAGTGTTCCATTTCTAATGCCAACATTCCTCAATTTAGGAGTGCAAAGATTTTAACACCAAAATATTTGTAGTCATCCATGCCACTTGTTGTAATCGTCATTTCAGTGCTTATTCTGTTTACATGTTTCCCTCTGGCCAGTTTCAGAAGGTAAGTTCCTATGTCACTGTTGTTGCACTTAATTCCTAGTCAATTATCCAGGTGCTTATTACTCAGGCCCCCTGCCACCCCACCCCCCACCCCCCCCCCCAAAGGTGCCATCCCAATGTGTTTTATCTGGTTCACAGGTCAGAGACTACCATTGGCCACTGGAAATGCACAAATGGCTCTTTATCTCCAGAGAGCCAAATAATTCGAGAAAAGCCAAAGTTCCAAATTGTTCTGCTTGACTTTTACGAAAGATACATTTCAAAGGTGAGGAAGAAAGTAAATAGCCATCCGAATCTGCACTGAACTTCATTCAGGGGAATATCAAATAGTTTGCTGCTTCCAACCATTCCCATTGTTATGCCAGTAACTCGGTCATGTGCCCATTGAAGTGAATATAAAGGTGCTTCAACAATGTCACCTGTACTCATACAGCACAGCAATGTGTTCATTTGAATTCTGTCCTGCACTTTGTACTTTATTGATTATTGAATTCTGATGATTGAACTAGCTGATAAACTGGACAGTAATATGTGATTACACACTTCATTCCAATTACAATAGAACTCTTACAGCACCATAGTTAAACCACTGACATGAACTGTTACAGTCCCACATTTACACCACTGTCTTGTACTGTTACAATTCCACAATTTCACCACTGTCCTGAACTGTTAAAGGTCCACAGTTACTCAACTGCCCTGAACTGTTAAAGGTCCACAGTTATACCACTGTCCTGAACTGTTACAGTCCCACAATTACTCAACTGTACTGAACTGTTAAAGGTCCACTGTTACACCACTGTCCTGAACTGTTACAGTCCCACAGTTACACCACTGTACTGAACTGTTAAAGGTCCACTGTTACACCACTGTCCTGAACTGTTACAGTCCCACAATTACACCACTGTCATGTACTGTTACAGTCCTACAGTTAAACCGCTGTCCTGAACTGTTAGTCCCACAGTTAAACCACTGTCCTGTACTGTTACAGTGCTACAGTTACACCACTGTTCTGCACTGTTAAAGTCCTAAAGTTACTCAACTGTCCTGAACTGTTACAGTCCCACAGTTATACCACTGTCCTGAACTGTTACAATTCTACAGTTACACCACTGTCCTGAACTGTTACAATCCCACAGTTACACCTCTGTCCTGAACAGTTACAGTCCCACAGTTACACCACTATCCTGAACTGCTACTCTCCCACAGTTACACCACTGTCCTAAACTGTTTCAGTCCCACAGTTACACCACTGTCCTGAACTGTTACAGTCCCACAGTTACTCAACTGTCCTGAACTGTTACAGTCCCACAGTTACACCACTATCCTGAACTGTTACAGTCCCACAGTTACACCACTATCCTGAACTGTTAAAGGTCCACAGTTACTCAACTGTCCTGAACTGTTACAGTCCCACAGTTACACCACTATCCTGAACTGTTACAGTCCCACAGTTACACCACTATCCTGAACTGTTAAAGGTCCACAGTTACTCAACTGTCCTGAACTGTTACAGTCCCACAGTTACACCACTATCCTGAACTGTTACAGTCCCACAGTTACACCACTATCCTGAACTGTTAAAGGTCCACTGTTACACCACTGTCCTGAACTGTTACAGTCCCACAGTTACACCACTGTCCTGAACTGTTACAGTCCCACAGTTACTCAACTGTCCTGAACTGTTGCAGTCCCATAGTTACTCCACTATCCTGAACTGTTACAGTCCCACAGTTACTCAACTGTCCTGAACTGTTACTGTTCCACAGTTACACAACTGTCTTGCACTGTTACAGTCCAACAGTTACACCACTGTCCTGATCTGTTACTGTCCCACAGTTACACAACTGTATTGCACTGTTGCAGTCCTAAAGTCGAGATCATGTACATTAAGTTGTCTGAAGTACTCAGTTAAAATTGGATGCTCTTTGCTCCTCTATACATGGAAATACCTGGAGTTTCTACTCATGGCGCAATCGGAAAAATACGCCCAAAATGCACTGGTTTTGGCAATGTTAAAATGTCTCAATTTGCCGCGAAAACTTATTAGCATAATCCCAAATGTAAAATTTCACATGAATTATCAAAATCAACCACGGCCCTGTCCTCACCTGATGCCCACCCCATGCACTTTCCTGCAGGGCTCACTGGATGGTAATCAAGAACAAGTCATTTGCCTCCTTCAGAGCTCAGCTCCTTTATCATGTCCCATCTGCCATCTTACCTGCGATTAACTATGGTGGGACAGGCCAGGAATTGAATTTGGGACTGTCCAGGTATTTGTAGATCAGTACTACACAGTGCAGCACCTTTATGCACTAGCCATTGGGGGAATCTTATGGACTTCCTTATGCATTCCTGTATCCTCACTTGTGAATACAGCAACTGGTTACTGGCACCATCCCTTGTACTCACAGATTATGCACAATGTTGTGTTCATACCAGTTACACTGCTTGATAAACAAAGGAAACTGCTATAATACAGTGAATTGTATTGAACGGATGTTCACAAGCTGTCAGAACGAACACTCTGTCAAAAGTGCAGCATCTTACACAGTAATTACTGATGTCTGAAACAATTCCAATCTACCAACAGAGAGACTCCGCATCTCCACAATAGAATCATGCAAAGATCCAATAAACACTGCTTGGAATTCCCACCACAATTACAGAGATTATGGGGTACAATTTTTGGTCGGTGATGTTCATGTCTGGAAGCTGAATGCACTTGTACAACATTCCTGTCTGTGTTAGATTTGTGCAGGTATTACCTCATTTATAATAAATGGATTAATGTCTATATAAGAATAATGCACACAGGAATACAGTGCAAGCACTTTAAGCTTCCATATGTGAAATTAGCCGATCAAAGGCTCTACCCTCTATGTGGATTATACAGTCACTGTATATCACACAGAGAAAATATAAAGACACTATATGACACAGAGATTATGCAGTCACTATATATTACACAGACACTGTTTGCGGTCACTGCACAGTACGCAGAGATTATGCACAGTCACTGTCACAATTTTTGGGTTTTATGCTAGGATTTCTCTCGGATTCAGCAGCAGTAATCGTGGTGTCAACTGTGGTTCAGCGGGTGGTGCTCTTGTTTCTGAGTGATAAAGGCTGTGGATTCAAGTCCCACTCTATGAAACTTGAGCCTATAACCTAGTCCAATATTGAGGGAGTGCTGCACTGTTGGAGGTGCTGTCTTTCAGATGAGGCATTAAACTGAGGCCCTGTCAGGTGGATATAAAAGGTCCCATGGCACTATTGGAAGAAGAGCAGGGGAGTTTTCCCTGGTGTCCTGACCAATATTTATCCCTCAACTAACATTGCCACGTTTCCTACATTAAAACAGTGACTATAATTCAAAAGTACTTCATTGGCTATAAAGCACTTTGGGACGACCTGAGGTCATGAAAGACGCTATATAAATGCAAGAGGCCGTTGCATTGCTTATGATCTGGAGTGCACGCTTTACTGCTAACTGTTTAGTGTGACCTAGCGATCGTGACATCGAATCCTTGCTGTGCTAACCAGCTACTGCATTATTGCTGGAGTTTAGAAGAATGAGAGATGATCTCATTGAAATGTATAAAATTCTTAGAGGGTTGACAGGGTAGATGCTGAGAGGCTGTTTCCCCCGGCTGGAGAGTCTAGAACTAGGGGGCATGTCTCAGGATAAGGAATCGGCCATTTCGGACTGAAATGAGGAAAAATTTCTTCACTCAGAGAGTTGTGAATCTTTGGAATTCTCTACCGCAGAGGGCTGTGGATGCTCAGTCGTTGAGTATATTCAAGACTGAGATTGATAAATTGTTGGACACTAAGGGAATCAAGGGATATGGGGATAGGGCAAAATGGCGTTGAGGTTGTAGATCAGCCATGATCTTACTGAATGGCGGAGCAGGCTCGAGGGGCTGTATGGCCTACTCCTGCTCCTATTTCTTATATTCTTATCCCGTGTGCCCCTCTGTTTGTAGAAGGCAGACTGAAAAGCACTCTATCAAGATGAGGCACAACTACAAACCTACAAACTCATTAATTTTGCATAAAATGCATGAATGACCTCAATATAGTTTCACAGTGAGACAAGTCAATTTTCTAGGTTCCTCATTTCATGAAAAAAACAAAGATCGAACCTTATTAATGCTCTAGGCATAAGCCTGCTTTCACACTGAACTATTCCAAAACTAGCTGTTTCTGGACTTCTGCAAATCAAACCCCTTCAGACTGTGAGGTCAGGGGTTTAGCCCACCAAACTGTCAATCAAAGTTGCCATCCTTATTGAAAGACCTCCCCTTTAATGTGAGACATTATGACTGCCAATTATTTGCTCTAGCCAGGTCCCTGGCTGTGTGAATGGGACGTAGCAATGCTTGGCAATTTAGGTGTCGTCATGGATCTATTTAATTACAATGTGTGAAGTGTTTGAGATTGTACACAACAATCCCTTTGTTTACTGATTAACCTTCTAAAATACTAGAGTAGTTGTCTGTAGTTGGCAGGGCCCTCGACCGTGTTCGTCCTATTTCCCGCATTTCTACCCTCACCTCTTCCCCACCCCCCAGAACCATGATAGGGTCCCCCTTGTCCTCATCTTCCACCCCACCAGCCTCCACATTCAACGTATCATCCTCTGCCATTTCCGCCACTTCCAGTATGATCCCACCACCAAGCATGTCTTCCCCTCCCCTTTCAACATTCCAAAGAGACCGCTCCCTCCGCGACACTCTGATCCACTCTTCCATCACCCCCAACACCCGCTCTCCTCCCCACGGCACCTTCCCGTGCGAGCACAGGAGATGCAACACCTGCCCTTTCACCTCCTCCCTTCCCACCATCCAGGGCCCCAAACACCCCTTCCAGGTAAAGCAGCGGTTTACTTGTACTTCTTTCAATTCAGTATACTGTATTCACTGCTCACAATGTGGTCTCCTCTACATTGGGGAGACTAAACTGAGATTGGGTGATCGCTTTGCTGAATACCTCCACTCTGTCCGCAAGCGTGACCCTGACCTGCCGGTCACTTGCCATTTTAATTCCCCTTCACACTCCTACTCTGACCTCTCGGTCTCCTACACTGTTCCAATGGAGCTCAACGTAAGCTCGAGGAACAGCACCTCATCTTTCGATTAGGCACTTTACAACCTTCTGGACTCAACATTGATTTCAATAACTTCAGATCATAACCACTGCTCCCATTTTTTCGGTCAGCTGGTGCTGGTAATGGTTCTGCTGCTGCCATTTACAGCTACTCTAGACCCACCTTTTGTTTCTTATCTTTTCCCATTCCCACCCTCCCTACCTCGCTCCATCATCCCTTTAGTCATTTAATCACTCTTGCCCTCTACCTTATCACAGACCTTCCCTTTTGTTCTTTCCTTCCCTCCCCTTCCTCCTCCACTTTCCCTGGCTCTGTATTTGCTCAAAAACTTTAACTCTTTTAACATCTTCCAGTTCTGATGAAAGGTCTTCGACCTGAAACGTTAACTCTGTTTCTTTCTCCACTGATGCTGCCTCACTTGCTGAGCTTCTCCAGCATTTCCTGTTTTTATTTCAGATTTCCAGCATCTGCAGTATTTTGCTTTTGATACTAGAGTAACCAGTTTGCGCCCAGCTTTTGGCTATTCAGATAAAATGCAGAGTTTCAGCATTATAGAAATATTATCAATTACAAAATTCAGCTCAGGCAAGACAGGTAAAGAGGAAATCATTACAATCTCTTAATATTTTAGAGATTACACACAGTCACTGTATATTCTAGAGATTATGCAGAGATAAAACACTGTTGTATATTATATAGAGATTACACCACAATAGCTGCATATTATGCAAAGGTTACACACAGTCACTGTATATTATGCAGAAATTACTCAGTCACTATATATTATACAGATATTACACACATGGACTGCATATTAAAAGGCAATTATTCACAGTCCAAGTATACACAGATAACACACGGTCACTGTAAATAATAGAGGCTGCATGCAGTTGGTGTAACCTTTCACAACCTCGGCATCCTATTTGACCCTGAGGTGAACTTCCGACCACATATCTGTTCCATCACCAAGACCACCTACTTCTACCACCGTCTCCACCTCTGCCTCAGCCCATCTGCTGCTGAAACCCTCTTCCATGCCTTTGTTACCTCGAGACTCGACTATTCCAATGCTCTCCTGACTGGCCACCCATCTTCCACCCTCCGTAAACTTGAGCTCATCCAAAACTCTGCTGCTCTGATTTTAGTGTTGCACCTTTCACTGCCTGGATTTCTCGTTCTACTTGCAGAAACTGTTAGCAGCCTGTTAAAAACGCTGCAATCTGATGGTCGAGGGGAGAGATCGACCCTCTCGCTTCTCCCACGGGTCCTAGCTTCACTGGAGCTAACGCTGGGCTCTTCTCCGCTTCCTATCAGAGGAAGTGCACCCAGTAAAGGCCGCAGTAAGTTAGTGGGTTAGTATAAATCTATGGAGCGGCGAGCACTGTTGTTTCGCTGCTCCGAGCAATTTCTGGGCCATTATGTGGCTCGGTGTCAATTTTTGTTTGAAATTGCTCCTGTGAAGCACCTTGGGACATTTTACTACATTAAAGGGTGCTATATAAATGCAAGTTGTTGCTGTTGTTACCAAACGTGACATGCTCTCAGTGTATGTCACACAGAGATTACATGCCATTCTTGTATATTATACTGAGATTACATGCCTAAAGTGTACATTAAGAAGCCATTACCACAGTCCATGCATATTATTCAGAGATTGCACACAATCAGTATATATTATACAGAGATTACAAATGATCAGTGTATACTCTACAAAATTGCATTATCAGTATTTATTACACAAAAAGTACACAAAGTCGTTGTGTATTATAGAGAGATTGCACAAAGTCAGCGTATATTAAACACGGTCACTGCATATTATACAAAGGTTACATATAGTCACTGTATATTATGTAGAAATTATAGAATCACAGTATATTATGCAAAGATTATAGTCACTATATTATGCAGAGATTAGAGAGTCACTGTATATTGAACAGAAATTAAACACAGTTAGTGTATATTGTACAGGGATTACAGTCACTAGATTATACAAAGATTGCACACAGAGATTTTAGTCAATGTATATTATACAGAGATTACTCATAGTCAGTGTATATCGTACAGAAATTAAAATCATTATATATTACACAATGATTACACAAGGTCACTACATATCATACAGAGATAATAGTCACTGTATGTTATATTACATAATCATTATGTTATACAGAGGTTACTTATAGTCACTGTATATTATACAATTACTCATAGTCACTGTATATTACACAGAGATTACGCATAATCATTGTATATTACACAGAGATTACGCATAGTCACTGTATATTACAAAGAGATTACTCATCGTCATTGTATATTACACAGAGATTACGCATAGTCACTGTATATTACACAGAGATTACTCATCGTCATTGTACATTACACAGAGATTACTCATAGTCACTGTATATTACACAGAGATTACTCATAGTCATTGTATATTACACAGAGATTACTCATAGTCATTGTATATTACACAGAGATTACTCATAGTCACTGTATATTATACAGTTATTACTCATAGTCACTGTATATTATGCAGAGATTACTCATAGTCACTGTATATTACACAGAGATTACTCATCGTCATTGTATATTACACAGAGATTACTCATAGTCATTGTACATTACACAGAGATTACTCATAGTCACTGTATATTACACAGAGATTACTCATAGTCATTGTATATTACACAGAGATTACTCATCGTCATTGTATATTACACAGAGATTACTCATAGTCATTGTACATTACACAGAGATTACTCATAGTCATTGTATATTACACAGAGATTACTCATAGTCACTGTATATTACACAGTTATTACTCATAGTCACTGTATATTACACAGTTATTACTCATAGTCAATGTATATTACACAAAGATTACTCATAGTCACTGTACATTACACAGAGATTACTCATAGTCATTGTATATTACACAAAGATTACTCATAGTCACTGTATATTATACAGAGATTATTCATAGTCTGCAGAATTATGCAGAAACTACAGCACAAAAACAAGCCATTTGGCCCAACTGGTCTAGGCCGGAGTTTATGCACCTCACGAGCCTCCTCCCTCCCTCCTTCATCTAACCCTATCAGGATACCCTTCTATTCCTTTCTTCCTCATGTGTTTATCTAGCTTCTCCTTAAATGCATCAATGTTATTTGCCTCAACTACTCCTTGTGGTAGCACGTTCCACATTCTTACCACTATTTGTGTAAAGACGTTTCTCCTGAATTCCCTATTTTATTTATTAGTGACTATTTTATATTTATGACCTCTAGTTTTGGACTCCTCCTCAAGTGGAAACATTTTGTCCACGTCTACCCTATCAAACCCTATCATTGTCTTAAAGCCCTCTATCAGATCACCCCTCAGCCTTCTCTTTTCTAGAGAAGAGAGCCCCAGCCTGTTCAACTTTTCCTGATAAGGATATCCTTCCAGTTCTGGTATCATCCTTATGAATCTTTTTTGAACTCGCTCCAATGCCTCGATATCCTTTCTTATGGCCTTATTAAACTGCATCGCTATTTTTAGCAAGTTGTGTATCTGTACCCCTAGATCCCTTTGCTCCTCTATCCTCTTTAGACTCTTATTATCCAAGCAGTGTGTAGCCTCCTTATTCTTCTTACCAAAATGAACCACCTCACATTTGTCTATATTTGCCAATTACACACCCATTCTGCAAGTTTATTAATGTCATCTTGCATTTTGTTGCATCCACAAATTTTGAAATTGTGCTTCAGATTCCCGAATCCAAATCGTTGATTTAAATTATGAACAACAGTCATCCCAGCACCAATCCCTGTGGAACACCAATTCCCACCTTTTGCCAGTCTGAGTAGCTACCCTTAACCTCTACTCCCTGTTTTCTGTTTTGTAGCCAACCTGTTATCCATTCTGCTACCTGACTCCACATGCTCTAACGTTAGCCCTGAGTTTACAATGCAGTACCTTATCAAACGCTTTTTGAAAATCCAAATATATTACATCTACTACATTACCCTTGACTATTCTTTCAGTTACTTCTTCAATTTAGAACATAAGAACATAAGAAATAGGAGCAGGACTAGGCCATACGGCCCTCGAGCCTGCTCCGCCATTCAATGAGATCATGGCTGATCTTTGACCTCAACTCCACTTTCCCATCCGATCCTCATATCCCTTGATTCCATTAGTGTGCAAATATCTATTGATTTCAGTTTTGAATATATTCAATGACTGAGCATCCACAGCCCTCTGAGGTAGAGAATTCCAAAGATTCACAACTCTCTGAGAGAAGAAATTTTTCCTCATCTCGGTCCTAAATGGCCGACCCCTTATCCTGAGACTATGACCCCTAGTTCTAGACTCTCCAGCCAGGGGAAACAGCCTCTCAGCATCTACCCTCTCAAGCCCTCTAAGAATTTTATACGTTTCAATGAGATCACCTCTTATTCTTCTAAACTCCACAGAATATAGGTTCATTCGACTCAATCTCTCCTCATAGGGCAACCCTCTCATCCCGGGAATCAATCTAGTGAACCTTTATTGCACCGCATCTAAGACAAGTATATCCTTCCTTAGGTAAGGAGACCAAAACTGTATACAGTAATCCAGGTGTAGTCACACCAAAGCCCTATATAATTGCAGCAAGACTTCCTTACTCTTATACTCCAACACCCTTAAAATAAAAGCTAACATATCATTTGCTTTCCTAATTGCTTGCTGTACCTGCATGTTAACTTTCTGTGATTTGTGTACAAGGACACCCAAATCCCTTTGAATACCAACATTTACTAATCTCTCACCTTTTAAAAAATATTCTGCTTTTTTATTTTCCTACCAAAGTGGACAATTTCACATTTCACCACATTATACTCCATCTGCAACCTTCTTGCCCAATCATTTAACCTGTCCATATCCCTTTGTAGGCTCTTTGCATCCTTCTCACAGCTTACTTTCCCACCTAGCTTAGTATTGTCAACAAACTTGGATACATTACACTCGGTCCCTTCATCTAAGTCATTAATATAGATTGTAAATTGCTGAGGCCCAAGCACTGATCCTTGCAGTACCCCACTAGTTAAACCTGCCAACCCGAAAATGACCCATTTATTCCTACTTTCTGTTTTCTGTCTGTCAACCAATCCTCTATCCATGCTAATATATTACCCCCAACCCCATGAGCCCTTATCTTATGTAACAACCTTTTGTGTGTCACCTTATCGAATACCTTTTGAAAATCCAAATATATTACATCCGTGGGTTCCTCTTATCTACCCTATTGGTTACACTCTCAAAAAACTCTAATAGATTTGTCAAACATGATTTCCTTTTCATAAAACTATGTTGACTCTGCCTAATCATATTCTGATTTTCTAAGTGCCCTGTTACCACGTCCCTAATGATAGATTTCAGCATTTTCCCTACTGCTGATGTCAGGCTAACTGGCCTATAGTTCCTTGTTTTTTCTCTCCCTCCTTTCTTGAATAGCGGGATTACATTTGTTACCTTCCAATCCATGGGGACCATTCTAGAATCTAGGGAATGCTGGAAAATCAAAACCAATACACCCATTATCTCTGCAGCCATCTCTTTTAAAACCTTAGGATGTAGGTCATCAGGCCCAGGGGATTTGTTGGCCTTTAGTGCCATTAATTTCTCCAGTACTTTTCCTTTACTAATATTAATTATTTTAAGTTCCTCACTCTCATTAGACCCTTGGTTCCCTATTATTTCCGGTATGTTTTTTGTGTCTTCTACAGTGAAGACATATATAAAATATTTGTTTAATATCTCTGCCATTTCCTTATTCCCCATTATAATTTCTCCTGTCTCAGCCTCTAAGGCACCCATGTTTCACTAATTTCTTTCTTTTTACATATTTGTAGAAGCTCTTACAATCTGGTTCAATAAGGTTGGTCACGTATGACTTTCCCTTTTGAAATCCTTGCTGACTATTCTTTATTATATTTTCATTCTCTAGATGCCCTTCTATTACAACTTTGAGTAGAGATCCCATTATCTTTCCCACCACGATGTTAAGCTAACTGGCCTATAGTTCCCTGGACTTGTTCTATCTCCCTTTTTAAATATAGGAATAGCATTAGCTCTCCGCCAGTCCTCTGGCAGTATTCCCTTTTCTAATGAATTTTTATATATATGTAATATTGCCTCTGCTATCTCCTCCCTAACTTCTTTTAATATTTGTGGATGCAATCCATCCGGACCAGGTGTCTTATCCTCCCTAAGTTTATCAATTATCTCCTCCCTTTCTATCTTAAATGTTTTAATATCTTTTTCAATCTCTTCTTCTAATGTCCTGCCCACCTTGTTAGTCTCCCTGGTAAATACTGAGGCAAAGAACTATTCAATATTTCAGCCATTTCGCTCTCATTACCTGTGAGTTTATCTTCTGCATCCTTCAGTGGCCCTATCCCTATTCTGATTTTTCTTTTGTTATTTATTTGTCTGTAGAATAGTTTACTATTTCTTTTTATATTCCTTGTAAATTTAATCTCGTAGTTCCTCTTTGCTTTCCTAATTGTTTTTTTGACTTCTTTCCTAACCTTTTCGTATTCCCTTTTATCATCATCTGCTTTATTGTCTATGTCATTAGAGTATGCCTTTTTCTGTAGTTTCAATTTTACCCTTATCTCGTCACTCATCCATGGTGTTTCTTATTGGCTAGTTTGTTCTTGCTTTTTAAAGAAATATGTTTCTCCTGAACTTTATTGACCACCGTGTTAAATATTTCCCACTGATATTTTATCTCTTTGTCAAAATGTTTCCATTTTACCTTCCCTGGTTCCATTCTCATCCCCTCAAAATTAACTTTTTTTCCCATCTATTTATTTGGTCTTTGTCTTGCTTATGTCTTCCTCAGTCATTATTTTAAACTTTATTATGTTATGATCGCTATTGCCTAAATGTTCCCGCATGCTTACTTCTCTTGTTTGTTCTGGTTCATTTCCCATTACTAGATCCCGCAGTGATTCCTCTCTTGTTGAGCTTCTCATGTACCGGGTAAGAAAGAAGTCATGTACACTGTAAAGCTCCATTTCCTTTTCTCCTTTCCCTAAATCTTCTAGCCCATTTATTTGGGGGTAATTGAAATCTCCCATGATTATTATTCAATGTTTTTTTACTCATTTCATAGATTTGTCTACACATTTCCTCCACTATGAAATTATTCATAGTCAATGTATATTATACACAGATTACACAGTTTTTGTATATTAAACCGAGATTACACAGTTACTACATTATTCAGACAGGGTTGACCTATGAGGAGAGATTGAGAAGAATGGGCCTATACTCTCTGGAGTTTAGAAGAATGAGAGATGATCTCATTGGAACCTATAAGATTCTAAGAGGACTTGACAGGGTAGATGCTGAGAGGATGTTTCCCCTGGCTGGAGAGTCTAGAACTAGGGGACATAGTTTCAGGGTAAGGGGTCGGCCATTTAGGACAGAGATGAGGAGGAATTTCTTCACTCAGAGGGTCGTGAATATTTGGAATTCTCTACCCCAGAGTGCTGTGAATGCTCAGTTGTTGAGTATATTCAAGACTGAGATCAATAGATTTTTGGACACTAAGGGAATCAAGGGATATGGGGATCGGGTGGGAAAGTGGAGTTGAGGTCGAAGATCAGCCATGATCTTATTGAATGGTGGAGCAGGCTCGAGGGGCCGTATGGCCCACTCCTGCTCCTATTTCTTATGTTCTTATGTTCTTACACAGTCATTTACATTATACAGAGATTACACAGTTACTATATTACACAGCAATTACACAGTCACTGCACATTATACAGAGATTATACAGTCACTGTACATTGTACAGAGATTATACAGTCACTACATTATACAGAGATTATACAGACACTGTACATTATACAGAGATTACACAGTCAATCTGTATTATAAAAAGATAACAGACACTGTATATTGAAGAGATTATAGTCACTGTACATTATGCAGACCATCCAGCCATTCTCTCACCCAGGGAACAATCTTCGGTCCTGCAAACCTGGAAAGAAAACAATACTTTAAAAATGGTCCTGTAGCTATTCAAAGTTCTGTTATGTAAAATTTACTTTGAATATTTTATCACCACATACTGTTTATGTTTTGTTTTTAATACACATATTCTTCATGAATTTTGTAATTCCTGTGGTTATCATTTAATGATGAGGGCGCTGTCTCTCTGCACTTCACAGATCGTAATGACATCAAATGATCCCTTGTCAGGCACAAAGATGGCTAGGTGCAGATTAAAGTTCCCACAAGACTGTTCTAATCATGTAACTTCACCTAGAAGCTGAGAACACCATCCTCTATTACGACAATGTGATTTTTCCATTTCCCACAGCATCTGGCCCTCTGGCCATTTTCATTCAGATTGCCCAATTAGTGTCCATTAGTATTGAATTCTGAACAATTCAGTGCTCTGGATTTGGGTCCTGGAGAACTGTGTCGAGAGTGTCTTAGACCTTTTGGAGCCAAAGTTCCAGAGGCCCAGCTGTTCTCACCAGAGGAAATCGTTTCTCTCTGTCTAAACAATCAACTAAAACACCTCAATTAGATCACCCCTTAATCTTTTATACTCAAGGGAATACAAGCCAAGTCTCCCAATCTGTCCTCATGATTTAACCCTTTTAACCCCATTCTGGTGACTCTGCATTGCACCCCCTCCAAGGCCAATCTTTCCTTCCTGAGGTGCAGTACCCACAACTGAACGCATTACTCTAAACGTGGTCTAACCAGAGCTTTATATAACTGTAGCATAACTTCCACCCCTTTGTATTCTAGCCCCTTGAGATAAAGGCCAACATTCCAATAGCCTTTTAAATTATTTTTTGTACCTGTCCACCAGCTTTTAGTGATTTCTGTACGTAGAATTACATAGGATGTATAGCACAGAAACAGGCCATTCGGCCCAACAGGTCCATGCCGGTGTTTATGCTCCACATGAGCTTCCTCCCTCCCTACTTCATCTAATCCTATCAGCATATCCTTCTATTCCTTTCTCCCTCATGTATTTATCTAGCTTCCCCTTAAATGCATCTATGCTAGTCGCCTCAACTACTCCTTACGGTAGTGAATTCCACATTCCAACCACTCTCTGGGTAAAGAAGTTTCTCCTGAATTCCCCACTGGATTTAATGGTGACAATCTTATATTTACGGCCCCTACTTCTGGTCTCCCCCACAAGTGGAAACATCTTCTCTACGTCTACCCTATCAAACCCTTTCATAATCTTAAAGACCTCTATCAGATCACTCCTCAGTATCGGACTTGGACCCCTAAATCTCTCTGCTCCTCCACAGTTCCATAATCAATCCACTCCAAGATTTGTTACCTTGTGACAAGAGCAGGGGCCTTTTTTTGGAACCTCAGCAGTCTCACACCAGCTCTCATCTGGCGTCACATACATCTGATGCATCTCATGTCTGGTGCATTGCAGGCTCTCCTATGAGACGAGCGTTGCTGCAGACTCAGCAGGCTGCTTACTAACAGGTGAGCTGCAGCGTAATTGAGCTGAAACCTGCATCTTTTTGAAGGGGACTGGATCCATTGCTCCACTAACTGTGCAAATGAAAGAGGAGGATCAGCAAGAGCAGGAAAGGGACAGGTAGCACACAAAATGTCCCATCAGCTCCCACTAATATATGACTGACAAGAAATAAACACTTTTGTCCGCGATGGAACATGTCATTGGCTTCTGTCTTAATCATCATGGAACTCACAAGATTAAAAGTAAAGTTCACTTAAAGAAAATGACACAGGACTTTTGATAGACACCAGATCCAGAGTCAGATGATTGTCTGATGTAGATATCAATGGAACATATATAGGTAATACTATTTGCCTGGTCCATTGTCTTCAAATGTCAACCACTAATAAGTGTCAAAGGGATTATTCCAGCAGCAATCGGATGGGACAGGATCATTTATTCCCAGGCACGAGGTCAAGCCATTTAATTCAAATACATGTATACGGTGGATTTTTTTTAGTACATCTGTTTGGATAGTAGCTCCATTGAGTTTGAGAGATACAGCTTTAATTTCCTTTGTTCTGGTCTTTCAAATGGGATTTGAAGTTTTATCTTGGGCTGACTTGTACTAAGTCTATGGTCATTCTCAAGCCATCAGAGATAGTGGCAAGCTGGAGAACCTGTTATAGACCAGCCATGTAAATTAATCAGGGACTGTTTCTCGAGGGTATGTTTTATAATGAGTGTTAGCATAGAAGTGACTTTGTTGTTTTCTATATACCGAGAACGTAAAGTTAAGATTATAATTACTGCAAATCTATTGTTTGTTTTTGCTACTATTTGTTTCTCTGTTTACTGTTCAATAAATCTGTCTGATGGTTTACAGCATAAGCCATGATCTGTTGAATCTGCTGCCTTCAAAAGACAAGGAAATGGTGGTGTGCGATATAAATAATAAGCTGAATACAATGAGAAGGGTTCTTTATTCAACCTCTTGACTGACTACAATTATCCAGATATTGGGCAAGGCTCCATTTGTAGGATGTGAGGACTTGCTTACTGGAATGGTCTATGACGCTGAACCTGAGAAAAATATATAAGAACATAAGAACATAAGAAATTGGAGCAGGAGTAGGCCAATCGGCCCCTCGAGCCTGCTCCGCCATTCAATAAGATCATGGCTGATCTGATCCCAACCACAAATCTAAAGAACACAAGAAGTCGGAGCAGGACCCGGCCACATAGCCCCTGGGCCCTCTCCGCCACCCACAGGGCATTGACCGATCCGAACTCAGCTTCATGTCCAATTTCCTGCCCGCTCCCCATAACCCCTAATTCCCTTTACTTCTAGGAAACTGTCTATTTCTGTTTTAAATTTATCTAATGATGTAGCTTCCACAGCTTCCTGGGGCAGCAAATTCCACAGACCTACCACCCTCTGAGTGAAGAAGTTTCTCCTCATCTCAGTTTTGAAAGAGCAGCCCCTTATTCTAAGATTATGCCCCCTAGTTCTAGTTTCACCCATCTTTGGGAACATCCTTACTGCATCCACCCGATCAAGACCCTTCACAATCTTATATGTTTCAATAAGATCGCCTCTCATTCTTCTGAACTCCAATGAGTAGAGTCCCAATCTACTCAACCTCTCCTCATATGTCCGCCCCCTCATCCCCGGGATTAACCGAGTGAACCTTCTTTGTACTGCCTCGAGAGCAAGTATGTCTTTTCTTAAGTATGGAGACCAAAACTGTATGCAGTATTCCAGGTGCGGTTTCACCAATACCTTATATAACTGCAGCAATACCTCCTTGTTTTTATATTCTATCCCCCTAGCAATAAAAGCCAACATTCCGTTGGCTTTCTTGATCACCTGCTGCACCTGCATACCAACTTTTTGATTTTCTTGCACTAGGACCCCCAGATCCCTTTGTACTGCAGTACTTTCCAGTCTCTCGCCATTAAGAAAATAACTTGCTCTCTGATTTTTCCTGCCAAAGTGCATAACCTCACATTTTCCAATATTATATTGCATCTGCCAAATCTCCGCCCACTCACCCAGCCTGTCTATATCCCCTTGCAGGTTTTTTATGTCCTCCTCACTCTCTACTTTCCCTCCCATCTTTGTATCATCTGCAAATTTTGATATGTTGCACTCGGTCCCCTCCTCCAAATCGTTAATATAGATTGTAAAGAGTTGGGGACCCAGCACCGACCCCTGTGGAACACCACTGGTTACTGGTTGCCAGTCCGAAAATGAACCATTTATCCCAACTCTCTGCTTCCTGTTCGATAACCAATCCTCCACCCATGCCAGAATATTACCCCCAATCCCGTGATTTTTTATCTTAAGTAATAATCTTTTATGTGGCACCTTGTCGAATGCCTTCTGGAAGTCTAAATACACTACGTCCACTGGTTCCCCTTTATCCACCCTATACGTTATATCCTCGAAGAACTCAAGCAAATTTGTCAGACATGACTTCCCCTTCATAAAGCCATGCTGACTTTGTCCTATTAAATTATGCTTATCTAAATGTTCCGTTACTGTCTCCTTAATAATAGACTCCAAAATTTTACCCACCACAGATGTTAAGCTAACTGGCCTATAATTTCCAGCCTTCTGCCTACTACCCTTTTTAAATAACGGTGTTACATTAGCAGTTTTCCAATCTGCCGGGACCTCTCCTGAGTCCAGGGAATTTTGGAAAACTATCACCAAAGCATCCACAATCCCTACTGCCACTTCCCTCAAGACCCTAGGATGGAAGCCATCAGGTCCAGGGGATTTATCCGCCTTGAGTCCCATTATTTTACTGAGTACCATCTCTTGAGTGATTTTAATCGTATTTAGCTCCTCCCCCCCGAGAGTCCCCTGTTTGTCCAGTGTTGGGATATTCTTAGTGTCCTCTACTGTAAAGACTGAAACAAAATATTTGTTCAGCATTTTTGCCATCTCCATGTTTCCCACCATTAATTTCCCGGTCTCATCCTCTAAGGGACCTACGTTTGCCTTAGCCACCCTTTTTCTTTTTATATAACTATAGAAACTCTTGCTATCTGTTTTTATATTTTTTGCTAATTTCTTTTCATAATCTAACTTCCCTTTCTTAATCAATCCTTTAGTTACTTTTTGCTGTCTTTTGAAGAATTCCCAATCTTCTATCCTCCCACTAAGTTTGGCTACCTTATATGTCCTTGTTTTTAGTCGGATATTATCCTTGATTTCTTTACTTAGCCACGGATGGCTGTCATTTCTTTTACACCCTTTTTTCCTCAGTGGAATATATTTATTTTGAAAGTTGTAAAATAACTCCCTAAATGAACACCACTGCTCATGTACCGTCTTACCCTTTAATCTATTTTCCCAGTCCACTTTAATCAATTCCGCTCTCATACCATCATAGTCTCCTTTATTCAAGCTCAGTACGCTTGTTTGAGAATCAACCTTCTCACCCTCTAATTGGATATGGAATTCAACCATGTTGTGGTCGCTCGTTCCAAGGGGACCACAACATGGTTGAACTCAAAAGCAAAACCGGCAACAAAGTGAGTCAACCATACAAGGCATAGCTCTCTGGGAATGATGGAAGACATATGCGTTAGAAAGCTGAGATTTAGCAGGAGCACAGTGACTAAGCTGTGCCATCTCCTTCAGGAAGAACTCCAAAGACTGACTGTCCATATGGTACTGCCACTGACTGTGAAGTTCACCAGCCATTGATTCTATAACCCAATCCTGGGAAGACATTTTTCTGCCTATGGATGTGTCAGGGAGGTCACAGATGCATTATTGATCAAGGATGACAACTTTATCACTTTTGCCACTAACCAGTAACACCAGCATGATAGGACAACACAATTCTACAGATCCGGTGGCTTTTCCAGAGAGCAGGGAATAATTCATTGTATCTATGTTGTCATTTGGGAACCTGTACACAAGGCTGTGCACTGTATGAACCGTAAGGGATTTTATTTTCTCAGTGCCCAGCCAGAATGAGACCACCAGCACAAAATCATACAGGTCAGTGCCTGTTTCCTTGGGAGCTCTCATGATGCCTTCATGTTGCAACCTTCACCACCTAGGAGGACAAGGGCAGCAGATGCATGGGAACACCATCTACTCCAAGTTCCCCTCCCAGTCACACACTATCCTGACTTGAACATATATTGGCCGTTCCTTCATCATCGCCGGGTTAGAATCCTGGAAAACCCTACCTAACAGCATCGTGGGAGCACCTTCATGACATGGACTGCAGCGGTTCAAGAAGGCGGCTCACCACCACCTTCTCAAGGGCAGCTAGGGATGGGCAATAAATGGCGGCCTTTCCAGCAACGCCCACATCACGAGAATAAAAAAAAGCTCTTGAAGGGAAATGACGAAAGGGAAGTTGGCTCCTGGTAGGCCAAGTCTATCCTATGAAGGCATTGCTAATAACCATGGACAGAGGCTGAGTGCAGGTGCAATGAAGCTCATGCTACAGTTAGAATCATTGGGATGTTAAAGCAGTGCTTCAGATGTCTTCACCAAAAAGGGAGCACCTTACAGAAAAGCGACTTGCAGGGTCTCCTGAGTAATTATCATCTGTTGCATGTTCCATAACTGCACTCTGCAGAGGCTAGTGTATGGGAGTTGAAGAACAGAATGCTGAAGCCATAGTAATGGGGGAGGGCAGAGGGAGTTAGCTGCCAAAATATCAGTGTAGCAAGGACCATTGGTCCATCGGGCACTAACTTAAAGTGCCTTCCAATGAATGTCTGGGCTGCTCATTTCTTACAGCTGCAATCAACATCTGCAAACCAACCTTTCCTAAACTACCTCCACCAACACTTTCCCATGCAGTGCCTCCAATCCCCTCGGTTCCCATCTTTGGTTGCATTCATACTTTATTCTAAGCAACGACACGTAAATACTGAACATAATGTTGAAATTAAATGCAGTGCCTTTACAGGGTTCAGTGGGTGGTGTGTGACTGTTGTTTGGTGTGTTTGGTGATGGTGCTTCCCCTCTGTGCTGGTGGATCCCATGTGACTTCTAACCTGACACTTCTCCCGAGTCATTTCTTTATGGTTTGCTGCAGGGTTTCACTAACAATCTGCTGGTGTTCCATTGACTCAGGCCTCCTTGCTTTACAAGTGCCCTGCATCTGAGTGAGCCACATCCAGTAGTGTAGTGGCTGCCTCGTTGTGCCTGTTTCTGGCCCATGTAGTGTCACTTATGCAGGGTTGTTTGATGGCCCAGATATGGAGTTGGTTTGAGAGTCAGATACCTCATCCATGACCATCACAAACTGGCCACTGATATTGGGCAGCTCAATTTTGCCATTCCTCAATCTGCGGGAACTGCGAGCAGGCAACATGGTCCATGGATCCCTGCCTCAGGGTTGTCTTCACCTGATCTCTAATCATGTTGAAGCCAGCTAAGAGAACACCTTTAAGATTAGAGCCCTAGTCCTCTATAGCAGCAGTGTGAGCATTCGTGGGAGATGCTTCAACTGTCCCTGTCATCTGTGCCATTGATGGTTCTACTGCAGATAGCACAGGAGTGGCCAAACAGATTGTAATGTGGAAAATCATTCATCCATGACTGCTCAGATTAGGGTAATGCCCTTCTTTGTACCCCTTGGTAGCATGTTTTTCACATGCACACACAACTATTCCACGCTGACCACCCTGCTCAAACAGTAGTCTCCATTTTAAAGCAGGCCCTGTGAGGTCTGAACACCTACACACTGCAGGAACTGTGCTGGATCTCCAGCCAGTAGGAACCTGACCTTGAACACCCAAAGCCACTTGTTCCTCCTCACCCAGTCACTGTGACTCACCCTATGCTTCCTTAACCACGCGATCTACATCTGGGATATGCGCGCCTGTGTTGCTGCATTTTGTGATGCCCAATTTCAGGGCCCAATTGAAGCCTCACTTTTGGAACATTAGGAACAGGCCATTCAGCCCCTCGAGCCTGCTCCACCATTCAATTAGATCATGGCTGATCTGCAGCTCAACTCCATTTACCCATCTTTGTTCCGTATCCCTCGATACCCTTACCGAACAAAAACCTATCGATCTCAGTCTTGAAAGCTCCAATTCTCCCAGTATCCACAGCCTTTTGGGGGAGAGAATTCCAGATTTCCACAACTATTTGCCTGCTGATTTCTCCCTTAAATGGCTTGGCTCTAATTTTAAGATTATGTCCCCTTGTTCTTGATTCCCCCCACCAGAGGAAATAGTTCCTCCGTATCTACCCTAACAAATCCTTCAATCATGTTAAACACCTCGATCAGTTCAGCCCCCCGCAATCTTCAAAACTCAAGGGAATACAAACTAAGTTTTTGCAACCTGTCCTCATAATTTAACCCTCTAAGCCCCGGTACCATCTATAAGCACAAGCCTCTGCAATTGTACAATTATGTAAATTACATCCTACACTGAATATCATGATATCAGATGAGACTCTGCCCTCAATATGCACATCATCAGTATAAAATGGGTGTAAATGATCCAAGAGTATTTTTTTCAAGCAAGGCTGTTGTTTCAATGCCATTGAAGTCTTGTTTTTTTTTGGCTGGGATTGTTTCTCTTCTACTGCATTGAACATCTTGCATTTTAAAAAAAAAGGTCCTTTTATCTTTCTGCCTTTTCCCCAGAGGCCTTCAGATTACAAAGACACATGGGGTAATTTTTACCTTCACCATCTGATGGAGGAGGGGATAATTTGGCACAGCAGATCGCCCATCTGATGGAGAAACTGCCCGGTTTTCATCCCATTGATTTTACACACTTCCTCGAAGTCTTGTCAATTACTGCCGCAGTAAAAGTTGCATAACAAGGTTGAGAACCCCTTTAGCTGCTTCCGTCGACAAGGGGTGAGGTAGTTGTAGTGTTTATGTTACTGGACTAGTAATCCAGAGAACGTGAGTCCAAACCCACCATGAGAGTATGAGAATTTGAATTCAGTCTAAAGATAAAATCTGGAAATAAAAAGCTGGTATCAGTAAAAGTGACCATTGCTGTAAATGTTCAACTAGTTCACTAATATCTGAGATAGATAGCTTTTTGGCAACCAAAGGTATTAAGGGATATGGGCCAAAGGCAGGTATATGGAGTTAGATCACAGATCAGCCATGATCTTATCAAATGGCAGAGCAGGCACGAGGGGCTGAATGGCCTGCTCCTGTTCCTATGTTCCTAATATATTGGTTTGTATGTGACTCCAGTCCCACACTAATGTGGTTGACTTTTACTGCCCTCTGAAGTGACCTAGAAAGCCACTCAGTTATATCAAACTGCTACCAGCGATTTAAGAAGAAGACCCACCACCACCTTCTCAGGACAACTAGGGTTGGGCAATAAATGTTGGCCTTGCTAGTGACGCTCACATCCCAAGGACAAATAAAAGAATAGTGGTGCATGAATTGGATGCAAAGGACCAATTCATGAGGGACCAACATCTACAGGTGATGTGTTCACATGGGTCCCTGTTTACAGGGCAGGCCACTCCTACCTGGGTTTGCCACTTCTGCTTCATTGACAGAACAACGTCCTCTGCAGCAGGCTGACCTACTGATGACCTCCAGCACTGGGGTGGCTCCTCCCATAGCTGTGATGGTCATTGTACCATTACGCTTCTATGCAACAGGATCCTTCCAGTCCACCGCAAGGCACCTCTGCCTCACCTCTCACATGCCTCCTTTCAAGGCTAAAAAGCCTTCTAACCTTTCCTCACAACTCAGTCTCTGACACTGTGGATCAGCTTTGTGGCCTTTCTAAATTTGTATACAAGTTTTCATATGGACTTCATAATTGTAACAATATCTAATATCCCCAAAACATTATAATGTTCTGGGTATGAGAAGACCATTGGTCTGTCTAGCCTACCCTTCCAATCCTCCCATCAGCTTCCTTACTGTGAATCTGGAACCAATCGCCCTGTATCCCCAGAACTAATGGGAATACTCTCCAGTCTATTTTTAAAACCTGTCATTGTTTTCTGTTAAACCATCCCCTAAGCCTCATCACTCACACAAACTATTCCTTGGCCTGGTTCAGTACAGTATTGGCAAGCTGCGTCTTACTGTTTATCATATTACAGCATGAAAAGATTAAGATGTTGGTTGAATCTCTTGCATGTCAGACAGTAAGCATTTTCTCATGTTTTATCGAGGAGCGTGAGACATGTGCCAGAGGAGTTAGAGCAGTATTCAAATCTTGGGTGAACTTGGACTTTGTAGAGAGAATGGGGGTTAAATTGGTTTACCCCCGAAAACAACCGCGGGTATCGTGTTCTCAGCGCAGGCAGCATGTGAGGTTCTTGCTGCCTGATTATTAGCACTACCACTGCACGGAGAAGCAGAAACCCCAAAATGGGGCATGCCCAGCACTTGTCTCAGGCAGCCTGCACCTCTTAAAGGGGAGGTGCACAGTCTACTGGGAGGAGTGCAGGATGGCTGGAAGGATTTCTGGACCACGCTTCTCCGACGACGCATTGGAGGTCCTGATGGAGGGAGTGGAGGAAAGGAGGGCCATCCAGTACCCGCAGGGTGGCAGGAGGCCCTGCAGACACCAGCTTCGCAGGCAGTGGGAGACTGTGGCCCAGGAGGCCAATGCCAGGAGCATTGCACCACCCACGTGGGTGCAGTGCCGAAGAAAGTTTAATGATTTGACACGAGTGATCAAGGTGAGTGAATGCAATTGTGAAGGCTCATCCGACCAACTGCACTACTGCTCCAGGCATCACATTCCCCGTCACCCACCCACCAACAAACAATACCCATCCATACGCAAACCTGCACTTGGCATGCTGCATCTCACTTGCACATAGAACGACACTTGAAGGCTACAAACCCACCACTCATAGGTCATACACACTGGCAGCTATTCAACCATGACAGGCACATCACTCAAACATCTTGCAGGACACTCACTGACACACTTCCCTTTGTCTTGCAGGAGAAGGTGGCTCATAACAGCCAGAAGCAAGAAAGAACAGACGGAGAACAGGCACGCCTACACGTCCTCACCCCTCTGGAGGAGACGGTGCTTCAGATCATTGGGCGGGCCATCGCTATAGCCGTGACCGCTGGAGATGAAGGGGGTCTCTACATACCTAATCCTTCTCGTTTCCCACATCGCCCTCATCCCACAATCTTTTATGACTCACGTGCTGCAGATGGTGTCAGCATGTATGTCTTACTTGCTCCACTCCACACTGCACATCTCAACCCATTTCCCTTTGTCATTGCAAAGACCCAAGAACTGGAGCTGGCACCGTCCAAGGAGGAGGAGGAGGAGGTCGACACTGAAGTCGCACCGTCACTCGCTCTGACACTCACAGCCACCAGCTCAGAGACTGACATTGCGCATATTGTGGAGGCTTGGATAGAGGAGGGATCTGCATGTGGTGAGACACCGAGCACAAGTGTGCAGAAGCTGGGGCGGGGGGAACGGATACCACAGGTGCCAGCTCGCCGGAGGGCAAGGTTGCTCACTAATTCTGCTGCAGACAAGTCAGATGAGGACTTTGATGGGCCAGGTTTCAGGTTGAGGACCTTTCCGGCTTGAAGGACCACTGGCGAAAGGTCTTCGACCTGAAACGTTAACTCTGTTTCTTTCTCCACAGATGCTGCCTCACTTGCTGAGCTTCTCCAGCATTTTCTGTTTTTATTTCAGATTTCCAGCATCTGCAGTATTTTGCTTTTCACTAAAACAGATGATCTGGTCATTTATTTTGTTACTGTTTGTAGGACCTTGCTGTGCACAAATCGGCCGCCATGTTTCCTACATTACAACAGTGACTAGATTTTAAAAAAAACAAGTACTTCATTGGATGTTAAAACACTTTGGGACACCCTGATGTCATGAAAGGTGCTATATAAATGCAAGTTCTTTCTTCTGGAGGAGAAAGAGTTGCTCCAACCTCTCTCTATACATGTGCTACATCTGTATCATACGGTCTCCCTCCCTTTCTCTTTAATGATACATGTGGCACATTAAGGCTCAGCTGTGCGGAACACAACTGAACAATGCATGTTCCTGTCCGTGGATGACTACAGTGTAGAATAAATGAGACCGATCCTTGTGATTCATGGTGATGTAATGGGCCCAATGAAACAGACAATAATCACTTTGGGCGTAATTGTGCTGATGGTGACAGTCAAGAGAATTGGGAACATAAAACAGCTTAATGAGCATCAGCAACACAAAATCCAGCAACAGTGACTGGGAACAGAATGAGGCCATGAGTAAAACATATATCTCCAGGGCAGGATTTTTGTTGTTTTTCTTCAAAAGCTAAATTCCATTACATTTTTCATTCCAAAAATAAACAGTGTTTCTCAAATTGAGTCTCTGAAGTCGTTCTTTTTAACCTAGTGCTTCAAGTCCTGCTTACTTTGAAGCAACAATGACAAAATTCATGAGCAGAGACACTCACAACAACAACTTGCGTTAAAATAGCGCCTTTAACGTAATAAAACGTCCCAAGGCGCTTCACAGAAGCGACTAAATTTGATACTGAGCCACAGATATTAGGACAGGTTACCAAAAGCTTGCTCAAAGAAGCGTCTTAAAGGAGGAGAGAGGTAGAGAGGCGGAGAGGTTTAGGGAGGGAATTCCAGAGCCTAGGGCCTGGGCAGCTGAAGGTACGGCCGCCAATGGTGCAGCGATGAAAATTGGGGATACGTAAGAGGCCCATATTGACTGCATCTCTAATTATATTAGACCCTTACCCTCCGAGGTTCAGTTGTGATATGAAGAAGTCAGTATGCTGGCAAAGGCAGGGAGCACCACATCACAAGCCAGTTTTGTGCTAGAGGTGATCCCACACTTCCAGTGAGGATCAGTGCCAACAGGCAGAACCTGCAGGTTGGAGAATCAAAGCTTGCGAGTGCAGCTTTCCCCCTGGGACCACAGGATTCCAGAGTCACCCCTTAATTAAATTAAAAACAATGGCAAACATTTAAAGAAATATTTCAATATTCTGAACAAATATACATTCCATTGAGAAATGAAAACGCCACGGGAAAAGTGATCCATCAATGGCTAACTGAAGCAGTTCAAGAGAGCATTAGATTGAAAGAAAAGGCCTATAATGTTCCCAAGAGAAGCTTGGAGATTGGGAGAGTTTTAGAAACCAACAAAGGATGACCAAAAAATTGGTAAAAGGAAGAAAAGGGAAAAAATAGAATATGAAAGTAAACTAGCAAGAAATATAAAAACGGATTGTAAGAGCTTCTACAAGTATGTAAAAAGGAAGAGAGTAGCAAAAGTAAATGTTGGTCCCTTAGAGGCTGAGATAGGAGAAATTATAATGGGGAATCAGGAAATGGCAGATGCGTTAAACAAATAATTTGTATCTGTCTTCACAGTAGAAGACACAAAAAGCATACCAAAAATAGTAGGGAACCAAGGGGTAAATGAAAGTGAGGAACTTAGAACAATTAACATCACTAGAGAAAAAGTACTGGACAAACTAATGGGACTAAAAACCAACAAATCCCCTGGACCTGATGACCTACATCCTAGGATTCTAAAAGAGGCGGCTGCAGAGATAGTCGATGCATTGGTTATGATTTTCCAAAATTCTCTAGATTCTGGAATGGTCCCAGTGGACTGGAAGGTAGTAAATGTTACCCTGCTATTCAAGAAGGGAGGGAGAGAGAAAACAGGGAACAATAGGTCAGTTACCCTGACATCAGTTGTTGAGAAAATGCTGGAGTCCATTATTAAGGTAGTGGTAACAGGGCACTTAGAAAATCATAATGTGATTAGGCAGAGTCAACATGGTTTTATGAAAGGGAAATCGTGTTTGACAAACCTATTGGAGTTTCTTGAGGGTGTAACTAGAAGGATAGATAAAGGGGAACCAGTGGATGTAATATATTTGGATTTTCAAAAGGCTTTCGGGGATTGGGGGTAATATATTAGCAAGGATAGAGGATTGGCTAAAGGACAGAAAACAGAGAGTAGGGATAAACGGGTCATTCTCAGGTTGGCAGGCTGTAATTAGTGGGGTGCCGCAAGGATCAGTGCTTGGGCCTCAACTATTTACAATCTATATTAGATGAAGGGACCGAGTGAAATGTATCCAAGTTTGCTGACGATACAAAGCTAGGTGGGAAAGTAAGCTGTAAGGAGGACACAAAGAGTCTGCAAAGGGATATAGACAGGTTAAGTGAGTGGGCAAGAAGGTGGCAGATGGAGTATAATGTGGGGAAATGTGAGGTTATTCACTTTGGTAGGAAGAATAGAAAAACAGAATATTTTTTAAATGGTGAGAAATTATTAAATGTTGGTGTTCAGAGAGACTTGGGTGTCCTCGTAAGAAACACAAAAAGTTAGGATGCAGATACAGAAGGCAATTAGGAAAGCAAATGGCATGTTGGCCTTTATTGCAAGGGGGTTGGAGTACAAGAGTTAGGAAGTCTTACTACAGTTGTTCAGGGCCTTATCTAAGGAAGAATATACTTGCCTTGGAGGTGGTGCAACAAAGGTTCCTGGGATGAGAGGGTTGTCCTATGAGGAGAGATTGAGTATGATGGGCCGATACTCTCTGGAGTTTAGAAGAATGAGAGGTGATCTCATTGAAACATAAAAGATTATGGGGGGGCTTGACAGGGTAGATGCTGAGAGTTGTTTCCCCTGGCTGGAGAGTCTAGAACTAGGGGCATGGTTGCAGGATAAGGGACCAGCCATTCAAGACTGAGATGACGAGGAATTTCTTCACGCAGAGGATTGTGAATTTTTGGAATTCCTTACCCCAGAAGGCTGCGGATGCTGAATCATTGAATATTGTCATGGCTGACATGGATAGATTTTTGGACTCTAGGGGAATCAAGGGATATGGGGATCGGGCGGGAAAGTGGAGTTGAGGTCGAAGATCAGCCATGATCCGATTGAATGGTGGAGCAGGCTCGAGGGGCCGTATGGCCTACTCCTGCTCCTATTTCTTATGTTCTAATGTTCTTATACCTCTAGCAGTAAAGAGCCAGTAGCTCTGCACAAGAACCGGGGAAGATGAGGAGAATTTTTTTTACGCAGCGAGTTGTTACGATCTGCAATGCGCTGCCTGAATAGGTGGTGGAAGCAGATTCAATAGTAACTTTCAAAAGGGAATTAGATATATACTTGAAAAGGAAAAAAATTGCAGGACTATGGGGAAAGTGCAGGGCAGTGGGACTAATTGGATAGCTCTTTCAAGTAGCCGGCACAGGCACGATGGGCTGAATGGCCTCCTTCTGTGCTCTATGATTTTATGATTCTATGATGATTCTATGATTCTATGAACCACACAGTGAAATGGCCACTCCCAGTGCTATCTGGCATTGTTGCTGCCATTACCTTCTGACCCTAAGTTCAGGCCAGCAGTACGATTCTCACGTTACTGACCTGGAGGGCCTTTCCCCTGATTCTGAATTAGATTGTAGTGTGACATTAAAGCAACTGCACGTGTAACTTGTTACCAAATCTGCCCCGCTGTATAAAAAATTAATTCAGAGCATGCAGTGGCAGGAATGGGTATAGTGCTGGCACCAAATCAAGGACCATGGTGCCCGGTGATTACAGACTCAGGAGGGGAGATACCCACATCATTATATAAGGGTGGAATGGTGATGGCGTCATCGCGTATGACTGTTAGTAATGTACAG
The DNA here is from genome assembly GCF_035084215.1 of Heptranchias perlo. Lineage (NCBI taxonomy): Eukaryota > Metazoa > Chordata > Chondrichthyes > Hexanchiformes > Hexanchidae > Heptranchias > Heptranchias perlo. Next base: position 9,409,895 of record NC_090350.1, on the reverse strand, counting down.
CTGACAGAGTAGATTCAGAGGTAGGTTCTTCATAATTTTAAACAATATATTTATAATATTAAAAGGTAATTCAATCAAAAAAGAAACGCCTTTCACAACCTCAGGATGTCCCAAAGCGCTTTAAAGCCAATGAAGTTCTTCTGAAATGTCGTCACTGTTGTAATGTAGGAAACACAGCAGCTAATTTGCGCACAGCAAGATCCCACAAACATCAATGAGATAAATGACCAAATAAGCTGTTATTTAGTGATATTAGTTGAGGGATAGATATTGGCCAGGACACCAGGGAGAACTCCCCTACTCATATTTTATTAGAGCTGTAAGGCAACAAATTATTGAGGAGAGATTCTCCGAAGCAAACAGACCCCCTTCACTCCAACAGTCCCACCCGTTGACCCATTCCTTCCCCCCACTTTCTGAATGCCCTCCAACACTACTACCTCATGGGTCTTCTAAGAATATGAAAACTAACATCAATGTAAAACAAATATAACCTCTTTACTTTACATCATGCACATTGTGGATTTAACAACTTTTCCTTCTCTTAATATTGAACTGAAATAACCCGAGTTCAATCGCTTAGAACCTGGCCTCTGAGCTCGACCTATTCTAGTACCACTATGAGATGGTTCCCCGTCACAGAAGCCTGGGAGGTGGGAGGCTGCTGATCGTCCACTGAGGGCACTTGAGATGGCCGTGGTGGGAGGCAGACTGCTGGGACTCAGCATCGGCCAGTGAAGTCTGGCCCAGCTGGACAGGACATTGGGTCAGAGGCTGGCAGGGGAGGAGGTGTGCCATTACCCTGAGAGAGGACAGCAGGAGCCTCGCCCATGGAGCCAATGCCACTGTCATGGGACTGCATCTCTACACTCTTATTGCACTGCATGAGAACAGAGTGAAAAAATGTAGTGATGCTCTGGAAGCACCCATCCACGCTCTCCTTCATGGATTGAAAGGCTGAGATGCTGGACCTCAGGGGCAGCAGTCGGAGCTCCCAGCGAAGCTGCCACCAGAGGCTCCGTTATCGTGGGTCCCACTGCAATCTTCATGGGGCTGACCACTGGCTTCATGGCTGACTGCATGGTCTGAATACCTTGCTGGACAACCCCACACAAGATAGAGTTGGACTCCTCCATGCTCTGTGCCATTGTGCGCAAGCTCACTGGCAGGCTGCCCACTGTATTTGAAAGGTCCTGGTGTATAGGGATCAGTCTTTGAATGTAGGCTGTGCCCTCGAGATCTTCACCTCTGTCCTCTGCAGCAGGACTAAGATGCGAGCTGCCCCTCCGACTAGCTGCTTCCTAGGCCATCCCATCCTCCGCCCATGCTCCTGTGCATTAGTACTCGGTGAGTCCCCTAGTGCAGACCCCTCTAGCCTATCCTCTACAGTACGCGTAGTGCCAGTCTCTGAGCTGGTGCTTGCTATCGTAAGATCGAGAGACGCTGTGTCATCTTGGGTGATGCTTTCTGGCCTCTGGGCCTTAAAGGGAAGAGAGGGACAAGGATTAGTGTGAAGGATAAGCAGAGTGGCTGTTGGACGCAGCTGCACTTTGGCAGGCTTAGTGTATGAGGACGAAATTTCAGTGAAAAGGGTCAGAGTGCAAGATAGCCAAGAACCCTGCAGGTTGTATCCTTCAGCATGGCCACTTACCACGCTCCTGATCTGACCCATCCCCATTATCTGCATTACCTCCTCCTCGATTGGGGAGAGGACCTGAATGGAAGCTCTCCCTCCTCCTGTCCTCGCCTCCTCCCTGTTATTGTTTGCCAGCTTTGCCTGCAGGAGTGTTGGTGGTCACCTAGTGAGATGCTTTGATGTTGAATAGTGGTGCTGGTGTGTAAAGGGTAGCAGAGGTGTTAGGAGATGAAGGCAGTACTAGTGAGGAGAGTAGGAGGTTCTGATTGTGGCATTAAGAGCAGTAGGAGGTGGAGTGAAATGTGCTGCAATGAATGTTGGAGAGGGCTGGTACTGAGGGGAGGGGAGGGCCAACCGTGCTGGGATTTCAGGTAGTGCAGGGTTATGCAGAGAGTGATGGGAGATCAGAGTTAATTGTCTTACCTTAGCACGTCTGGTCAGGTCATTGAACTTTTTTGCTGCATTACAGCCATGTCCTGGGGACAATGCTCCTAGCACTGATACATTCTACAACTGCAGGATATCTTCCTGCCATTTGGTGGGAAGAAGACATCCCTCCTTCTGCCGACCTCCTCCACCTGAACCTCCAGTGCTGCACTGAGAGGTGGGTTGGACATTGAAGCTTCTGCTTCTCCTGCCATCTCCTGAATTGCCTTCCGGTTGCCTGTAGCCAAAGTGCACCTCCCAATTAAGAGGTGCAGGCTGCCTTTAAATATCATCCAGGAAGCCCGATAGACGCCCGTGATTAGACAAGTGGGACTAGAGGTGGCAGCTCGCCTATTTCATGGCAATGAGGACCTCTGACCAATTTTGGCTGCTAATTGTGCCCACCTAATTAGATGAGCTGCCGGAGCAGTGACGATTCTGGGCCAGAAAACAGGCCCGTTCGATTTTCTATATGTTCTCTGATTGCATTTAAATGAAAAGCTAATTTATAGACCAGATCATCCTAAACATTATACTTGCAGTATTGCATGAAATAGTATTTATACAACATACAAAATGTTAAATATACAGCCATACATTAAACATTAAATACCTTAGTGAATACTACATATACAGTCTCAAAATGCTATACTATTATATACAATAATATACTAAACAGGTCTATACAGTACAGCTCAAAGCATATCTGTATAGCACTACAATAAATATTATTATACAGTACTATACTAATCGTATTGATACAAAGATATATCGAACCTGTCTATAGATTACAACATGAAATATGTTTATAAGGTGATATATTAAACATTATAAATGCAGCACTACACTATGTATTATAAACACTGAATATTACATGCAGCACCTCAATAAACATTACACAGAGTACTATACGCATAGAGTAGTATACTGAACAGTTTCTAAACAACAGTCTGTATTGTATAGCGTGGCATAATGTATAACGTGTGTGTATATTATTTTCATCACTTTAACTAATTTTATTAAATTAAGCAACACAGGTTCAGCAAAAGTCAGCAATAGTGCGATTAACTTGAGAACAATTGCGCTCCTGCAGTTTGAACACGTGTCCAACTTTGCCTTCATAAAATAGTTGCCCTTTTGTGCAGAACACAGGTCTCATCTGCAATCAGTGGCTCTGCTATTCCCCTTCTAATAAAACGTTCACGAGAATCTGAGGCAGCAACTTATGTACATTGGATACATTTGGAGCTGCAATTCTAGGTTTAAAAGAAAATTACCTGCCAAGTTGCTGAGGTGATATTATCTTTATTAAAGAAACTAAACTAAAGGACAAAGAGGAACTGAAGGGCTGCAGTGTTACTCGAGCTGTTAGAAATTACCCAGCCTTCCCATTTCATTGCCGTGTTAATCATAGGAAATTACTTTTCAAACGTTTAAATGTGACTAAATGGTCCCAAAATAACACTTCATTCAATGGCCAGTGGCCGCGCTGCATCTGAGTCGCTGCAGGGTATTCGAACTAGAGGATCGGCAAACCAAGGAGCAAGTTATCAACGGCGAGATCAGGCACGAGACGGCACGAGTTACAATGCACATCACCGATCTCGCCGTTGCAGGAAAATCTGGGCAATTGTTACGATGTTCATGATTTTCCTGGAACTGAAAGAGATGGTTGTGGACTGGGTCTCTCATGGGAAGACTAGAACATTCTGAAGGGCTGTTGATTTAAATCATGTGGAGTATCCTGGTTATTATAGTTGTTGTATTGTTATAATATAATGAGACTGAACGTGTCTATGTTGATTTCAGCCTGCAGCTCGTTCCCTGCAGCTGGCTACGATCCTGCTGCACTCTCCGGTCCGAGTTCATAGAATCATGGAAAGGTTACAGTACAGAAGGAGGCCATTCGGCCCATCGAGTCCGTGCCAGCTCTATGCAAGAGCAATCCAGCTAGTCCCACCACCCCCCCCCGTCCTATCCCTGTAGCCCTGCAAATTTTTTCCTTGCAAGTACTTACCCAGTTCCCTTTTGAAGGCCATGATTGAACCTGCCCCAACCACCCTCTCCTAACCACTCGCTGTGTAAAAAGGTTTTTCCTCATGTCACCTTTGGTTCTTTTGCCAATTACCTTAAATCTATGTCCCCTGGTTCTTGACCCTTCCACTCTGTCTAGACCCTTCATGATTTTGAATGCCTTTATCAAATCTCCTCTCAACCTTCCCAAGGAGAACAACCCCAGCTTCTCCAGTCTATCCACATAACTAAAGCCTCTCATCCCTGGAATCATTCTAGTAAATCTCTTCTGTACCCTCTCTAAGGCCTTCACATCTTTCCTAATGTGCAGTGCCCAGAACTGAACACAATATTCCAGCTGTAGCCGAACCAGTGTTTTATAAAGGTTCATCATGACTTCTTTACTTTTGTACTCTGTGCCTCTATTTATAAAGCCCAGGATCCCGTATGCTTTTTTAACCACTTCCTCAGCCTGTCCTGCCACCTTCAACCATTTCTGTACAAATACCCCCAGATTTGTACCCCTTTTAGAGTTGCGCCCTCTAGTTTATATTGCCTCTCCTCATTCTTCCTACCAAAATGCATCACCTCACATTTTTCTGTGTTAAATTCCATCTGCCACATGTCCAGCCATGCCACCAGCCTGTCTATATCCTCTTGAAGTCTATCACTATCCTTCTCACTGTTTACTACCCTTCCAAGTTTTGTATCATCTGCAAATTTTGAAATTGTGCCCTGTACACCCAAGTCCAAGTCATTAATATATATCAAGAAAATCAGTGGTCCCAGCACTGACCACTGGGGAACATCACTGTACACCTCCCTCCAGTCCGAAAAACAACCGTTCACCACTACTCTCTGTTTCATGTTACTTAGCCAATTTTGTATCCATGCTGCCACTGCCCCCTTTATTCCATGAGCCGCAATCTTGATGTTGAGCTTACCAAACTTTATCAAAGGCCTTTCACAGTGGCAGGTTTCACTGGGCGGACCTGCGCTTGGCACAGAGCAGCAGGAAAATGAGGTGGGATCCCAAGACATGTCCTCTGCTGTCTCATCTACGACAGTGTGATGGGTCTGTGCCTACTGCAGGTCCCCATTCCCGGACCGACCCCCCGCCCACCCCTCTGGCCTCCCCGGCCCAGGGAAATCTCAGGGCAACGTGAAAGGGTTAGAGACTCTTACCTGCACCCTTTTGTTTTAACCATTGTGCCTGGGCATTCTAATGATGAGGCTAAGGCCCAGAAAATCCAGAGCAAAAGCAAAATACTGCAGATGCTGGAAATCTGAAATAAAAACAGAAAATGCTGGAGAAGCTCAGCAAGTGAGGCAGCATCTGTGGAGAAAGAAATAGAGATAACGTTTCAGGTCGAAGACCTTTCTTCCTCGAAACGTTGACTCTGTTCGTTTCTCCACAGATGCTGCCTGACTTTCTGAGCTTTTCCAGCATTTTCAGTTTTTATTCCAGAAAATCCACAGTCGGCATCATCTGTAGCCGTTACTATGCCACGAACCCTGACCGCCACCAAAGTTCACGGGGAGGAGCCTCGAGGAGCAGGCCTTTGGCGGGTTGGGGGTGGGGGGTTGATGGGGGCTGTGGGATGCATCTGGGCTCTCACAGGAGCAGAAACCACTTGAATGAGGTGCTGGGTGTGGAGAGAGGTGGGCACCTGGCACTTGTGGAACTGCACTCCCGGCAACAAGGAGCCCGAGTAAAATTGAAATCAATGGGAATCGGGAGAAAACGCTCCATTGGCTGGAGTCATACCTAGCACAACGGAAGATTGTAGTGGTTGTTGGAGGCCAATCACCTCAGCTCCAGGACATTGCTGCAGGAGTTCCTCAGGGCAGTGTCCTCGGCCCAACCATCTTCAGCTGCTTCATTAATGACCTTCCCTCCGTCATAAGGTCAGAAATGGGGATGTTTGCAGATGATTGCACAGTGTGCAGTTCCATTCGCAACCCCTCAGATAATGAAGCAGTCCAAGCCCGTATGCAGCAAGACTTGGATAACGTCCAGTCTTGGGCTGATAAGTGGCAAGTAACGTTCGCACCAGACAAGTGCCAGACAAAGACCATCTCCAACAAGAGAGTGTCTAACCTTGAGTGTTGTTGGAGCTGCACTCATCCAAGCAAGTGGAGAGTATTCCATCACACTCCTGACTTGTGCCTTGTAGATGGTGGAAAGGCTTTGGGGAGTCAGGACGTGAGTCACTCACCGCAGAATACCCAACCTCTGACCTGCTCTTGTAGCCACAGTATTTATATGGCTGGTCCAGTTCAGTTTCTGGTCAATGGTGACCCCCAGGATGTTGATGGTGGGGGATTCGGCGATGGTAATGCCGTTGAATGTCAAGGGGAGGTGGTTAGACTCTCTCTTGTTGGAGATGGTCATTGCCTGGCACTTGTCTGGCGCGAATGTTACTTGCCACTTATCAGCCCAAGACTGGATGTTGTCCAGGTCTTGCTGCTTGCAGGCACGGACTGCTTCATTATCTGAGGGGTTGCGAATGGAACTGAACACTGGGCAATCATTAGCGAACGTCCCCATTTCTGACCTTATGATGGAGGGAAGGTCATTGATGAAGCAGCTGAAGATGGTTGGGCCTAAATCACTGCCCTGAGGAACTCCTGCAGCAATGTCCTGGGGCTGAGATGATTGGCCTCCAACAACCACTACAATCTTCCTTTGTGCTAGGTATGACTCCAGCCACTGGAGAGTTTTCCCCCTGATTCCCATTGACTTCAATTTTACTAGGGCTCACTTGGTGCCACACTCGGTCAAATGCTGCCTTGATGTCTCACCTCACCTCTGGAATTCAGCTCTTTTGTCCATGTTTGGACCAAGGCTGTAATGAGGTCTGGGGCCGAGTGGTCCTGGCGGAACCCAAACTGAGCATCGGTGAGCAGGTTATTGGTGAGTAAGTGCCTCTTGATAGCACTGTCGACGACACCTTCCATCACTTTGCTGATGATTGAGAGTAGACTGATGGGGCGGTAATTGGCCAGATTGGATTTGTCCTGCTTTTTGTGGACAGGACATACCTGGGCAATTTTCCACATTGTCGGGTAGATGCCAGTGCTGTAGCTGTACTGGAACAGTTTGGCTGGAGGCGCAGCTAGTTCTGGAGCACAAGTCTTCAGCACTACAGCCGGGATTTTATCGGGGCCCATGGCCTTTGCTGTATCCAGTGCACTCAGCCATTTCTTGGTATCACGTGGAGTGAATCGAATTGGCTGAAGACTGGCTTCTGTGATGGTGGGGATATCGGGAGGAGGTCGAGATGGATCATCCACTCGGCACTTCTGGCTGAAGATGGTTGCAAACACTTCAGCCTTGTCTTTTGACTCCGCCATCATTGAGGATGGGGATGTTTACGGAGCCTCCTCTCCCCGTTAGTTGTTTAATTGTCCACCACCATTCATGGCCTAATGTGGCAGGACTTCAGAGCTTTGATCTGATCCGTTGGTTGTGGAATCACTTAGCTCTGTCTATAGCACGTTGCTTCCGCTGTTTAGCATGCATGTAGTCCTGAGTTGTAGCTTCACCAGGTTGGCACCACATTTTTAGGTACTCCTGGTGCTGCTCCTGGCATGCTCTTCTACATTTCTCATTGAACCAGGGTTGATCCCCTGGCTTGTTGGTAATGGTGCAGTGAGGAATATGCCAGGCCATGAGGTCACAGATTGTGCTGGAATACAATTCTGCTGTTGCTGATGGTCCACAGTGCCTCATGAATGCCCAGTTTTGAGTTGCTAGATCTGTTCTTGAATCTATCCCATTTAGCATGGTGGTAGAGCCTGGTAGTGCCACACAACACTTTGGATGGTGTCCTCAGTGCGAAGATGGGACTTCATCTCCACTATGGTCACTCCTACCAATACTGTCATGGACAGATGCATCTGCGACAGGTAGATTGGTGAGGACAAGGTCAAGTTGGTTTTTCCCCTCGTGTTGGTTCGCTCACCACCTGCCACAGGCCCAGTCTCGCAGCTATGTCCTTCAGGACTCGGCCAGCTCTGTCAGTAGTGGTGCTGCCTAGCCACTCTTGGCGATGGACATTGAAGTCCCCCACCCAGAGTACATTCTGTGCCCTTGCTACCCTCAATGCTTCCTCCAAATGGTGTTCAACATGGAGGAGGACTGATTTATCAGCTGAGGGAGGGCGGTTGGTGACTTTTTGTAGTGAGATTGTACAACTGAGTGGCTTGCTAAGCCATTTCAGAGGGCAATTAAGGATCAACCACATTGCTGTGGGACTGGAGTCACATATAGGCCAGACCAGGTAAGGACGGCAGATTTCCTTCCCTAAAGGACATTAGTGAACCAGATGGGTTTTTACAACAATCCAGGAGTTTCATAGCCACCATTACTGATACTAGTTATTTTTAATTCCAGATTTTATTTAATTAATTGAATTTTAAAATTCCCCAGCTGTCGTGGCGGGATTTGAACTTATGACTAATTATTATTATTAATAGTCCGGGCCTCTGGCTTATTCATCCAGTAACATAACCACTATGCTACCGTACCCACGTTACTATCCTTTTACTGTTTACATGCCTGTAGAAGACTTTTGGATTCCCTTTTATGTTGGCCACCAGTCTATTCTCATACTCTCTCTTTGCCCCACTTATTTCCTTTTTCACTTCCACTCCGAACCTTCTATATTCTGTCTGGTTCTCACTTGTGTTATCAACCTGACATCTGTCAAACACCTCTTTTTTCCCTTTCACCTTACTCTCTATCTCTTTTGTCATCCAGGGAGCTCTGCCTTTAGTTTCCCAACATTCCTCCCTCTTGGGAATGTACCTAGACTGTACCCAGACCATCTCCCCTTTAAAGGTCGCCCACTGTTCAATTACAGCTTTGCCTGCCAATCTTTGATTCAAACTATATCGCCGTTCCTTCATCGTCGCTGGGTCAAAATCCTGGAACTCCCTACCTAACAGCACTGTGGGAGAACCGTCACCACATGGACTGCAGTGGTTCAAGAAGGCGGCTCACCACCACCTTCTGAAGGACAATTAGGGATGGGCAGTAAATGCTGGCCTCGCCAGCGACGCCCACATCCCATGAACGAATAAAAAAATAAATAAAATTTACCTCTATCTCAGGGGGTTCAGCTACAGACTCAGTCTCCTCCTCGAGAATCCCAATTTCCAGGCCTTTCTGAAGACAACGCAACCACAACTTGCATTTATATAGCGCCTTTAATGTAGTAAAACGTCCCATTCCACAGGAGGGTTATCATACAAAATTTGACACCGAGCCACATAAGGAGATATTACGGCAGGTGACCAAAAGCTTGGTGAAGAGATAGATTTTAAGGAGCGTCTTAAAGGAGGAGGGAGAGGTGGAGAAGTGGAGAGGCTTGAGGAAGGAATTCCAGAGCTTAAGGCCTAGGCAATGGTGGAGCGATTAAAATGGTGGATGCGCAAGAGGCCAGAATTGGAGGAGCACAGAGATCTTGGAAAGTTGTAGGGCTGGAGGAGGTTAGAGAGAAAGGGAGGGGTGAGTCCATGGAGGGATTGGAAAATGAGAATTAAAATTTAAAAATCGAGTCGTTGCTGGACTGGGAGCCAATGTACGCCAACAAGCACAAGGGTGATGGGTGAACGGGACTTGATGTGAGTTAGGTTACGGGCAGCAAAGTTTTGGGTGAGCTCAAGTTTACAGTGGGTGCAAGGTGGGAGGCTGGCTAGGAGAGCATGGAATAATCAGGTCTCGAGGTAACAAAGGCAAGGATGAGGGTTTCAGCAACAGATGAGCTGAGGCAGGAGCGGAGGGGGGGGGATGTTACGGAGATGGAAGTAGGCAATCTTGGTCATATAGGATGCCAAGCTTATGAATGGTCTGGTTCAGCCTCAGACTGTGGCCAAGGAGAGGGATGGATTCGGGGACAGGGACCGAAGACAATGGCTTCGGTCTTCCCAATATTTAGCTGGAGGAAATTTCTGCTGTCGGACAAGCAGTGTGACAAATCAAAGGCAGTGGAGGAGTCGAAAGAGGTGGTGGTAAGGTAGAGCTGGGTGTCATCAGCATACACGTGGAACCTGACGTTGGGTTTTCGGATGATGTCGCCGAGGGGCAGCATATAGATGAGAAATAGGAGAGGGCCAAGGATAGATCCTCGGGGGATTCCAGAGGTAACGGTGCAGGAGCGGGAAGAGAAGCCATTGTTGGTGATTTTCTGGCTACGACTGGAGAGATAAGAATGAAACCAGGCGAGCGCAGTTTACCACGGTCACAGTCACAGAGGATGTCATTTGTGACTTTAACTTTGATAAGGGCTGTTTCAGTGCTGTGGCAGGAGAGGAAACCTGATTGGAGGGGTTCAATCATGGAGCTGCGGGAAAGATGGGCACGAATTTGGGAAGAGAGAACACCTTCAAGGACATTGGAGAGGAGAGGGAGGTTGGAGATGGGGCAGTATTTTGAAAGGACAGAGGGGTAAAGGGTAAGTTTTTTGAGGGGGGTGATGATGATAGATTTGAAGAGGACAGGGAGCCGTTAACAATATCAGCTAACAAGGGGGCCAGGAAGGGAAGTTGTGTGGTCAGCAGTTTGGTGGGAATAGGGGCGAGGGAGCAGGAGGTGGGTCTCATGGACAAGAGGAGCTCGGAGAGGGCATGAGGGGAGATAGGAGAGAAATTAGAGATAGATGCGAGTTTAGAGCTAGGGCAAGGGGGAACCTTAGGGGAAGTTTGGCTCGGTGGGCTGGGGCAAGGGAGGGAAATGGCAGAAGCAGCTGAACGGATGGTCTCAATCTTAGCGACAAAGAAGTCCATGAGCTCCTCGCGCTTGTTGGTTGAGGTGAGGATGGAGGGGACAGGGGAGAGAGGTTTAAGAAGATGATTTGTAGTGGAGAAGAGAAGCTGAGAGTCATTGTTACATTCCAGGATGACTCAAGTCATAGAGGACAAATTTGCAACAGGAACAGTAGTAGGCCATTCAGGCCATCGGGACTGTTCGGTCATTCAATTAGATCATGGCTCTTCTGTACCTCAACTCCATTTACCCGCCTTTGTTTCATATCCCTTAATATGATGACCTACCAAATAATCTGCTGAAACCCTCATTCATGCCTTTGTTACCTCTAGACTCGACTATTCCAATGCTTTCCTGGCTGGCCTCCCATCTTCCACCCTCCATAAACTTGCTCATCCAAAACTCTGCTTAACTTGCACCAAGTCCCATTTACCCATCACCCCTGTGCTTACTGACTTAGATTGGCTTCTGGTCCGGCAATGCCTCGATTTTAAAATTCTCATCCTTGTTTTCAAATCCCTCCATGGCTTCGCCCCTCCCTATATCTGTAACCTCCTCCAGCCCTACAAACCTCTGAGGTCTCTGTGCTGCTCTGACCTCTTCTGTCACTCGATTTTCATCACTCCACCATTGGCGGCCGTGTTTTCAGCTGCCTAGGCCCTAAGCTCTTGAAATCCCTCCCTAAACCTCTCCGCCTCTCATAGAAGTTTACAACATGGAAACAGGCCCTTCGGCCCAACATGTCCATGTCGCCCAGTTTATACCACTAAGCTAGTCCCAGTTGCCTGCACTTGGCCCATATCCCTCCATACCCATCTTACCCATGTAACTGTCCAAATGCTTTTTAAAAGACAAAATTGTACCCGCCTCTACTACTGCCTCTGGCAGCTCGTTCCAGACACTCACCACCCTTTGAGTGAAAAATTTGCCCCTCTGGACCCTTTTGTATCTCTCCCCTCTCACCTTAAATCTATGCCCCCTCGTTATAGACTCCCTTACCTTTGGGAAAAGATTTTGACTATCTACCTTATCTATGCCCCTCATTATTTTATAGACTTCTATAAGATCACCCCTAAACCTCCTACTCTCCAGAGAAAAAAGTCTCAGTCTATCCAACCTCTCCCTATAAGTCAAACCATCAAGTCCCGGTAGCATCCTAGTAAATCTTTTCTGCACTCTTTCTAGTTTAATAATATCCTTTCTATAATAGGGTGACCAGAACTGTACACAGTATTCCAAGTGTGGCCTTACTAATGTCTTGTACAACTTCAACAAGACATCCCAACTCCTGTATTCAATGTTCTGACCAATGAAACCAAGCATGCTGAATGCCTTCTTCACCACCCTATCCACCTGTGACTCCACTTTCAAGGAGCTATGAACCTGTACTCCTAGATCTCTTTGTTCTATAACTCTCCCCAACGCCCTACCATTAACGGAGTAGGTCCTGGCCCGATTCGATCTACCAAAATGCATCACCTCACACTTATCTAAATTAAACTCCATCTGCCATTCATCGGCCCACTGGCCCAATTTATCAAGATCCCGTTGCAATCCTAGATAACCTTCTTCACTGTCCACAATGCCACCAATCTTGGTGTCATCTGCAAACTTACTAACCATGCCTCCTAAATTCTCATCCAAATCATTAATATAAATAACAAATAACAGCGGACCCAGCACCGATCCCTGAGGCACACCGCTGGTCACAGGCCTCCAGTTTGAAAAACAACCCTCTACAACCACCCTCTGTCTTCTGCCGTCAATCCAATTTTGTATCCAATTGGCTACCTCACCTTGGATCCCGTGAGATCTAACCTTATGTAACAACCTACCATGCGGTACCTTGTCAAAGGCTTTGCTAAAGTCCATGTAGACCACGTCTACTGCACAGCCCTCATCTATCTTCTTGGTTACCCCTTCAAAAAACTCAATCAAATTTGTGAGACATGATTTTCCTCTCACAAAACCATGCTGACTGTTCCTAATCAGTCCCTGCCTCTCCAAATGCCCGTAGATCCTGTCTCTCAGAATACCCTCCAACAACTTACCCACTACAGATGTCAGGCTCACCGGTCTGTAGTTCCCAGGCTTTTCCCTGCCGCCCTTCTTAAACAAAGGCACAACATTTGCTACCCTCCAATCTTCAGGCATCTCACCTGCAGCTCTCGACCTCTCTCTCCACCTTTAAGACGCTCCTTAAAATCTACATCTTTGACCAAGCTTTTGGTCACCTGTCCTAATATCTCCTTATGTGGCTCGGTATCAAATTTTGTTTGATAACGTTCCTGTGAGGCGCCCTGGGACATTTTACTATGTTAAAGGTGCTATATAAATGCAAGTAGTTGTTGTTGTTAATCTTTCCTTCAGCATGGAATTGGCCTATTCAATATTAATTTGAGTGTGGATGTGAGCCTCCTTGTGGCGCTCATTGGTGGTCCTTCTCAACGGTGCTAGAAGCCATAGTAGTATTGGACACCCGCGTTTCCAAGAAGCTATTAATTCTGTCCTTCCAGGAAGGAGTCATTGCTGGACTTGGTTCTGGGGAATGAGGTGGGCCAAGTGGAGCAAGTGTCAGTGGCAGAGCATTTAGGGACCAATGATCATAGTATCATAAGGTTTAGAATAGCTATGGAAAAGGACATGGCCCACCCTAAAGTAAAAATACTCAATTGGAGGAGGGCCGATTTTAATGGGATGAGAACAGATCTGGCCCGGGTAAATTGGAATCAAATATTGGCAGGCAAAACTGTAATTGAATAGTGGGCAGCCTTTAAAGAGGAGATGGTTCGGGTACAATCCAAGCACATTCCCACAAGGCAAAAAGGTAGGGCAACTAAAGCCAGAGCTCCCTGGATGACAAAAGAGATAGAAAGTAAGATGAAATGGAGAAAAGGGACGTATGACAGATGTCAGGTGGATAACACAAGTGAGAACCAGGCAGAATATAGAAAGTTCAGAGAGGAAGTGAGAAAGGAAATAAGAGGGGCAAAGAGAGAGTATGAGAATAGACTGGCGGCCAACATAAAATGGAATCCAAATGTCTTCTACAGGCATGTAAACAGTAAACGGGTAGTAAGAGGAGGGGTGGAGCCGATTAGGGACCATAAAGGAGATCTACTCATGAAGGCAGAGGGAATGGCCGAGGTACTAAATGAGTACTTTGCATCTGTCTTTACCAAGGAAGAAGATGCTGCCAGAGTCTCAGTAAAGGAAGATATAGTTGAGATACTGGATGGGCTAAAAATTGAGAAAGAAGAGGTACTAGAAAGGCTAGCTGTAGTTAAAGTAGATAAGTCACCCGGTCCGGATGGGATGTATCCTAGGTTGCTGAGTGAAGTAAGGGTGGAAATTGCGGAGGTAATGGCCATAATCTTCCAAACATCCATAGATACGGGGATGGTGCCAGAGGACTGGAGAACTGCAAATGTTACACCCTTTTTCAAAAAAGGGTGTAAGGATAAACCCAGCAACTCTTGGCCAATCAGTTTAACCTCAGTGGTGGGGAAACTTTTAGAAACGATAATCCGAGACAGAATTAGCAGTCACTTGGACAAATGTGGATTGATTAGGGAAAGCCAGCACAGATTTGTTAAAGGTAAATCGTGTTTTACTAACCTGTTGGCAAGGGCAGTCACGAGGCAGATGAAATTTAACGCAGAAAAATGCGAAGTGATACATTTCAGCAAGAAGAACGAGGAGAGGCAATATAAACTAAAGGGCACAACTCTAAAAGGGGTACAGGAACAGAGATCTGGGGGTATATGTTCACAAATCATTGAAGGTGGCAGGGCAGGTTAAAAAAGCATATGGGTCTTGGGCTTTATAAATAGAGGCATAGAGTACAAAAGTATGGAAGTCATGATGAACCTTTATAAAACACTGGTTCGGCCACATCTGGAGTATTGTGTCCAGTTCTGGGCACCGCACTTTAGGAACGATGTGAAGGCCTTAGAGAGGGTGTCGAAGAGATTTACTAGAATGATTCCAGGGTTGAGGGACTTTAGTTACGTGGATAGACTGGAGAAGCTGGGGTTGTTCTCCTTGGAACAGAGACGGTTGCGAGGAGATTTGATAGAGGTATTCAAAATCATGAAGGGTCTAGACAGAGTAGATAGAGAGAAACTGTTCCCATTGGCGGAAGGGTCAAGAACCAGAGGACATAAGTTTATGGTGATTGGCAAAAGAACCAAAGGTGACATGAGGAAAAACTTTTTTACAGTGCGAGTGGTTATGATCTGGAATGCACTGCCCGAGGGGGTGGTGGAGGCAAATTCAATCATGGCCTTCAAAAGGGAACTGGATAAGTACTTGAATGGAAAAAATTTGCAGGGCTACGGGGATAGAGCGGGGGAGTGGGACTAGATGGATTGCACTTGCATAGACCCGGCGCGGACTCGATGGGCCGAGTGGCCTCCTTCTGTGATGTAACCTTTCTGTGATTCTATGATTCTATTCTAAGCCAGTCAGCACCTTGCCCTTGATTCTGAAAGAGGGACACCCATTTGACGAAGAATGAATGAATCATGGCAGCTCCCTACATATTGAGCATTGGTGTCTGGACACCTGTGTCTGTAGTCACACACTAATTGGACATTAAAGAGTGAATTCCCTATTGGTTAATATAATGGTTTGAGTTGACAGTTGGAGCTCATATGGCCATCAGTACACTCGTTTGCAACCCAGCAATCGATGAAAAGACATGGCCTGCTCACTCAATTGTCTTGCTCCTGAATGAAATATAACAAACTGGGCTTCCCTGGCAAACAGGGCGTTAATTGTTTACATTTTGCAAGAATGGACAGCAAACTGACTGATCTTGCAGAGGTCGCCTGTGTTGGGTTTATATAGGATATTTTCATATATCCCTTACCTCTAATACAAGTTTGAGGACTAGCAAGCACTGAAAACATCTCTTTAATAATTTTATTAATTCAAGTCAATGATATAATGAAACACAATCCCTTACATACAGTGCATATGATTATAACTCACATGCAAAAGATTGTTTATCAGGAGATTACAAGTGTGTCATCTTTGCTTATGGTAACCTCAGAAAGAGTAGACTGAAGTTCTCCAGCGTGTTGTATTTTTCTAGGTTTAATTATGTAGGACAAATATGTGTGTCATATGTCATCACTGCCTCTGGATGTGTATGTTGTTGATACAGCTGCTATTGGCTGTTACCATTTGTTGTGCACGTCTTTGATGTCTCATCTCTTCTAATCTATATTGAAAAAGAAATGGATTCCCTTATCTACACAGGAGTCCATTCAGCAATCGATGTTCCTTCTTCACACTCACTCCATGCTGTGCTAAAAGCCTATCTGGTATCTTTCTGAAGTGTGCGTTTTAATCTAACTCCTGCTCCTCCTGACCCCACAATAATACTTTTAGCACTTACCTCTTCGGGCCTCTTCTGCTGTTCCTCCAGGTTTTATGGAGCAGAGTGCCCACAGCGCAGGCTCCGCCCAGCGTCGGGGTCCTATATACGTCACACGACCCCGATTTGCATAGATTAATGAGGCTGCCACTTGGTTCAGGTTCCTAGGCTCCCCAGCGGAAGACCCCGGGAAATATGGCGGCCGAGCGGGAGTGGGGTAGTATATCTCCCGCCTCCAATTTAACTCCGCTACTGCCCCGTTTATGCTGGGTGGAGAGAGTTGAAATCTGAGCTCAGGTCTCCTATGAAACATATCCTGTGAGTGCCTTCAATTAATAATTACCCCCGAATTGAGATATCAACCAGTGGGGATTACATGGGATGCCCACTGTCTTCTGTGGAAATCTATGCTGTCAAACCATTGTATACAGTCAGATTTATTTCCAGGTAGTCTTATGCACAGGAGCAGTGAGATACAGTAAGAGAGTGAGATTGCAATACATAGAAAATAATAAAGATAGGATCAGTGCTCAAAGGGATAACATATTCTTTGCAGAACATGTTTGTTACAGAGCTCAATAATCGGCAGAATGTGGCTATTGTGGCAGCACCACAAAAGATCCAGATCCTCCCACAGATACCCAACCACCAGGGTGTATAAATCCTGAAGATCTTATTTGAATATATGCCTGGAGTCATGTATAAGGAGGCTGCAGTTCACCCCAGAAGCCCTGGACGATTTATGCACCATCGTACAGGGGGGTCTACAAACTTCCTCAAGAACCAGGATGGAGCTCACTGTGGTTCAAAAAATTACTACTGCACTTAATTTCTTGGCCATTGGCTCATTCAAAGTGGTAATATGTAAGAGTAGATGCATATAGATTATGAAATAGAATAAATAGAATAGATTATGAAATGGCATTATATAGAATTATATAACATTAATGGTTTGACAGCATAGTATTCCACAGAAGACAGTGGGCATCCCATGTAATCCCCATTGGTTGATATCTCAATTCGGGGGTAATTATTAATTGAAGGCACTCACAGGATATGTTTCATAGGAGACCTGGGCTCAGATTTCAACTCTCTCCACCCAGCATAAACAGGGCAGTAGCGGAGTTAAATTGGAGGCGGGAGATATACTACCCCACTCCCGCTCGGCCGCCATATTTCCCGGGGTCTTCCGCTGGGGAGCCTAGGAACCTGAACCAAGTGGCAGCCTCATTAATCTATGCAAATCGGGGTCGTGTGACATATATAGGACCCCGACGCCATTTTAACTTCCTGCTGGGCGGAGCCTGCGCTGTGGGCACTCTGCTCCATAAAACCTGGAGGAACAGCAGAAGAGGCCCGAAGAGGTAAGTGCTAAAAGTATTATTGTGGGGTCAGGAGGAGCAGGAGTGCTCCACAGCTGCCCTGGACTCGCCCACTACCCCACCCCACCCCACCCCACCCCTCTACGATCACAGCCAATTGAAACCCTGAAGAGAAAAAGTCAAAGTCCAGCCTTCAACGCCTTAAAAGACCTCAAAATAAGCATTTAGACAGTTTCTTACCCTTCCTTTTGGCCCATCGTGCCTGTGCTGGCTCTTTGAAAGAGCTATCCAATTAGTCCCACTCCCCCGCTCTTTCCCCATAGCCCTGCAATTTTTTCCCCTTCAAGTATTTATCCAATTCCCTTTTGTAAGTTATTATTGAATCTGCTTCCACCACCCTATCAGGCAGCGCATTCCAGATCATAACAACTTGCCATGTAAAAAAAATTCTCCTCATCTTCACTCTGGTTCTTTTGCCAATTACCTTAAACCTTTGTCCTCTGTTTTACCGGCTCTCCTGCCAGTGGAAACAGTTCCCCTTATTTACTGTATCAATTGTAAACAATTTTACAACACCAAGTTATAGTCCAGCAATTTTATTTTAAATTCACAAGCTTTCGGAGGCTTCCTCCTTCCTCAGGTGAACGGTGTTGAAAGAATGTTGTTGTTTTTCCAACAACGTTCACCTGAGGAAGGAGGAAGCCTCCGAAAGCTTGTGAATTTAAAATAAAATTGCTGGACTATAACTTGGTGTTGTAAAATTGTTTACAATTGTCAACCCCAGTCCATCACCGGCATCTCCACATCATTACTGCATCAAAACCTCTCATAATTTTGAACACCTCTATCAAATCTCCCCTAAGGAGAACAACCCCAGCTTCTCCAGTCTCTCCACATAACTGAAGTCCCTCATCCCTGGTACCATTCCAGTAAATCTCTGCACCCTCTCCAAGGCCTGGGAATTGTTTTCAGTCAAAGTGACCATGAAGCTGTTGGATTTCCATCAAAACCCAACTGGTTCACTAATTGGTCGAGCTGGGCAGTGATCCCTCTCACCACCGCCTCCCTCCCCCCCGGAACACCACTGTTCCAAGGAGAATCCAGCCCTTACTTCAAACACACTTATGTCGTCTGGTGCTGTTTTCAGAGTGCCTACTGACACCATCGTGTCAGCCAATGAGTTGGAGGCGGGGCGGGATTTACGGCAGGACTCACAGCAAACAGTCTATTTTACAACAAACAAGGTCTATTTACTCAGCCAACAGAGTCTATTTAAATAGCGCACTACAGTAAACAGTCTACAGAGTCTATTTAAAAAGAGTCAAAACGAACTACAGCAAACAGAGCTAATGACCGAAGCAGAGCGATTACGTCTCCCGCTAAAAGCAGGGTGATTTCTCCAGCAAAATGCAGTGAGAGGAGGATAGTTACATAATGGAAATTATGTGTGTAAATTCAATCCCAATCATTTACAGCAGTGCAGTCTCCAGGCATGATTGACGGGGGAATTAACCAATCATCTCCATTCTGGCCGGGAATAGTGGTGTCAATGTATGCAGCCATGTTTTTAAGCTTGTATCAACCTAAACTTTTCAAAATGGCAGAGGATTTCAAACTTGACCTTCAAAGCTAAATGGTGATTACCTCATTAGCATCTGGAAATTAATGTCTGTTTCCCCAGTCAACAGCGTAAGAATGTCTTGGAATGGAATTGTTAATGAGGCCATTACACAGACAGAAGCAAAAACACTGTAGTTCACAATCCCATAATTATAGAGTCATTACTGATGACTCTGAATGTCTGAGAGCAATGGAGCCTGAGAAGGAATGAGCTAACGTAGCAGAATCCATTCATGGCTGACCTGGGGAATGCTCATTGACAGATGATGGCACAGTTTAAGATATAAATACAGAAATGAGGTCAATGCTCTCTCACCTCTCTGATTTCTTGAATGCCAAACTCAGCCTCTCTGGCCTAGACATTCGTTGGCCCTGCGACCGTTTATCAAGCACAAAACGAGTGCCTAAGTGTCCAATATGACCGGTGGCATTCCGCTCTGGAAGTGCGTCACCCGCCATATTGGATCAGGCTGCTCCGTAGGCGTCCAGGGCGCGGGCCGGAAGTATGTTAAAGGCTGATTAAAATATTTAAATCAGGGTCTTATGCTTTTTGCAGGACATGATAAACTCATCCCTTTATAAACTCACCACGTGATAAACTTGCCCATCAACTCAGGGCGCTAACAGGTGGGAAGGACCCTTCAACAGGGCTATTTAAAGGGCTAGTCCACTACTTACAGGTTTGTTCCTGGTTTGTCATTTAAGGCTGCTGGGTAACCTCTGGGCGCCTTTTGGGCTGTTTTCTGACATAAAACTTATTTCCGACTGCTAAGAAGATTCTCCTGGTGTTACACGGTTTTTAGCGCCTTCACAACAATTGTACTGCAGTCATGGGTGGTCTGGTAGGTCTGCCTTTGGGGCTGGAGGACGAGGGGGAGCTGCAATGAAAACAGGAGAGAGCAGGAGCAGCTGGGACAAGAGGGAGGAGGAGAGCACTGCGCAAGAGGCCATACCCATAGCGGGTCTTCAGGGAGCACTTCTCCAACATGAACTTCTCGGAGGAGCAATGTCTCAGGCGCATCCGCTTCACAAAGGAGGCTGTCACCAAGCTATCTCACCTGCTGCAGCCACAACTCAAGCCTCATACCACAGCATGAGCAGAACTGCATCTGGCTCTCAAGGTCATCGAGGACCTTAACTTTTATGCAACAGTCTCATTCCAGGCTGCAGCAGGTGACATCAGAACTAAGTCACAGTTTGAAGCCTCGATGTATCAGGGAGGTCTTTGAGGCTCTCCACACCAGAAAGAACACCTATATTACTTTCCACACGGACAGACCGAAGCAGGATGATAGAACACAAGGCTTCTCGTGCATTGCAGCCGTCCCAGGGCCCAAGGTGTCATAGACTGCACTTACATTGCATGCTCCCCATTCCCAGCCTGGCATATTTCTCAATAAAAAGGTATTCTACTCCCTCAATGTCCCAGCTGGTTTGCAAACACAGGCAGCACATCATGCAGGTCTGTGCCCGGTTTTCTGGCAGCAGTCATGATTCAATTATCCTTTGCCAGTCCTCTGTGCCACCTTTAGTCCAACCAGGCTGTCAGGTTACAGGCTGGCTTCTGGGCAACAAGAATAGCCCATTCAGGCTTGACCCGTGACTCCTGTCAGGAACCTGGGCACAGTTTCAGAGCTGACTACAACGGGATCCATGCTGCCACCAGAAACATCATTGAGCAGACAGTTGACTAAATCAAGCAACGCTTCTGCTGCCTGGGCCGTTCGGGATGAGCTTTGCAGTACAGCCCTGAGCGGGTATTCTGATTTGTGGTCATCTGCGTCACATGGTCTACAGCTTTACCATCATGAGGGTCCAGTCCTTACCACCACCTGGGCAGCAAGAAGTGCAGCAGGGGCAGGATCATCGACCACCGCTTCCCACTGGTGAGGGAGGTGTTGCCTGGAGGGTTTAGGTGTGGCCCTGGGCTTCCAAAGTAGCATCAAAGAGCCTGGGCATCTTTCAACCACCTTCTTCAATCTGGGCAGTTTCCCTGCAGACTGCAGCCAGAGCGCACCTCCCCTTTAAGAGGAGGAGGCTGCCTTTAAGTGGCGTCAGTGCCGCCAGGTTTCCAGCTGCCCCAAACAGGCATGTGGCCAATGAATAGCGCAGGTAGCGCTGGCTTCACGTTGAGTAATTATAGTGAGGTCCCAACACCAATTTACTGTGCTGCCTGGGACCATGTGAACAGGACCGTGCAGCGCACCCCGCACCCTGCCCACTGCACCCCAACCCCCTACGCCCACTGCACGCCCCTCCCCCGGTGCAGCCCTCCCCCGATGCACCCCTCCCCCATTTTCAGGTGCGATCGAATTTCTAGGCCTCTATCTCTATCGTTTTCTGTTCATCGCACCCACACTCTCTCGTATAGAGGGTGTTCCTAATGATGTCAGTCGATAACTTCTGGCGGCCATGTTGCATTATGATTGTTAAATGTGTTTCACTTGATTTATGTTAAGTCGCACTAACTTTGACAGGTTATCGTTTCAAAGTGACCTTTATTTATTCATGTCCATTTAGCTGATTGAATGCTCCTGATGCTATTTAAAGCCTCGAGCGCTGTGTGAGCAGATGTGACTCTGAATCTTGTCCATTTTTAAAAGTTTGCTGGCTAAACTTTCAGAACCCCCCCTGCCATAATCCCATTCCCCTCCCTACCACACACACAAACTTTTTGACTTCTTGGTGACAGGTTTGTGGTAAATTCTGAATTATTTTGCAAACACTAAATGTGTTTTGAGGTTGAGCCGAGACTGCCTGGTGCTGTACTCCCAATTACCCCTCACACCCTGATCCCAGTTTGTTTACAGGATTCTTTCTGACTTTATTCCTATTTACTGATTCTTGTTTCCAGTTATTACCGGTGATCAAAGCTTCTCACCTTCAACCGAAGGTTACTACACTTGTATAAGGCTTTAATGAGACCTCACCTGGAGTACTGCATACAGTTTTGGTCTCCTTATGTAAGGAAGGATATACTTGCCTTAGAGGCGGTGCAACTAGATTGATTCCTGGGATGAGAGGGTTGACCTTTGAGAAGAGATTGAGTAGAATGGGCCTATACTCTCTGGAGTTTAGAAGAATGAGAGGTGATCTCATTGAAACATGTAAGATAATAAGAGGGCTTGACGGGGTAGAGCTGAGAGGTTGTTTCCCCTGGCTGGAGAGTCTAGAACTACGGGGCACAGTTGCAGTATAAGGGGTCGGCCATTTAAGACTGAGATGTGGAGGAATTTCTTCACTCAATCTTTGGAATTCTCTACCTCAGAGGGCTGTGGATGCTGAGTCGCTGAATATATTCAAAGCTGAGACTGATAGATTTTTGGACTCTAGTGGAATCAAGGGATATGGGGATCAGGTGGGAAAGTGGAGTTTAGAACAAAGATCAGCCATGATCTGATTGAATGGTGGAGCAGGCTCGAGGGGCCGTATGGCCTACTCCTGCTCCTATTTCTTATGTTCTTATGAGCAGTTTCCAATATGGGTGAAATTGATTTTCACCCTAACAAGTTAATATCCGCAATTTTAACCAGCAAAACAGGTCGGGCTGTTGTTAAATTTAAAACAATATCCTTATGTTCAATGTCAGTGTTTTATATAACATTTGGCCTCTCGGTTTATCTTCAGTCTGTAACTCACATGTCGCTATCCCGAATCACAGAATAATATCGCCTTTGCTGCAACTTCCAGTTCCTTTGACAAAAAATTCTCTAATTGATATCTGATTTAGTTCAAAGCAACTGGGAAAATTTTTTCAACATTATTATTAAAATTCAGCACAAATCTGATGTCCAAGTGCTGCTGTCTTTGTTTTCTAAAGGCCTG
Source organism: Heptranchias perlo (assembly GCF_035084215.1). NCBI lineage: Eukaryota > Metazoa > Chordata > Chondrichthyes > Hexanchiformes > Hexanchidae > Heptranchias > Heptranchias perlo. The sequence goes on along the minus strand of NC_090350.1, from coordinate 9,386,898 downwards.
GTTTGAAATCTGCATCAAGTTGAGCTCACACCGCCTGAGACTCGTCCCCTGATAATTTTCTATTAAAAATCTGCCGCCTGGTAACACATTTTACACAATCCAGACAAACAGGGCATTGCCTTAATTAGAAAAATTATGGCCTAACGGACTAAATTATATTTAATTTTGGACACTAAGGGAATCAAGGGATATGGGGATAGGGCAGGAAAGTGGAGGTGAGGTCGAAGATCAGCCATGATCTTATTGAATGGTGGAGCAGGCTCGAGGGGCCGTATGGCCTACTCCTGCTCCTATTTCTTATATTCTTATCTTAAATGCTGTTTCGTAAAAGTAACAATTAATATTTTGTGATGACGATCTGTAAATAAATTAAAACTTCTTTGAGAAATATTATCTGGGAGATTCCGCCATCATTCCCTCACTGTGCATCGCCATAGATACAGTCCTGCACTACTGGACCACATAAGGACACAATACATTTCGTTATTAATGCAGAGTTGAAGAGACAAAGTCAACTGTTCTCCTGCAACGTTGTATTTTTATGTTAAAAATATATTTCTAACGGCTGCGATCTTTTTTCAAGTGCTTGGGGTTTAAATTATACTGCAGTAACCTCTTTTTCCTGACAGTCCCCATTCTCCAGTCAGTCTGTGTATATAGTAATCATCAGTGGGTTGACTCTGAATTGGTGAGTTTGACCTAAAAGTGAGATGTCAGTGGTGAAAATGACACAGGGGTTCTCATCTCCAAGATACAAAACTCCATATTGCTGCAATTGGACAGACGGTGTCTCAGTATTACCTTAGTTCCAAAAGCGACAGAAGTAATTCAAGTGCTACCCTGGTTTTTATTAATTTCATGTATTAAGGACGGAATGACACTGCCCGACGAGAGAGGGGAAAAATACACACAAGGGCATAATATCCAAATACAATCTGCTGCAACCGTCCAACACACTGTGGTTTTAGAATTTAAAGGAAGAACCCATGGTTCCATCGGGAAGTTCCCCGTGCTACGGCCTCACACCAACCTTCGCTCAATCAACATGCTCATACTCCAACATGTCGCATCACCTGACCTGTGACGTGTATTAGGAACACCTTATAAATAACAGAAGAATGTAGGGGATGTAATGGAGTGACACTCTGTAAAGAGAATAGTGCCTCACTCTGAAGAGGCTATTGAATAACAAATGGAGATCTAGTTGAATTCCACAAGGGACGACTGTTACTGAATATGAAACATATATAAATACATCAGCCAATTTAATTGATTTAAGCCTTGCTCTGCTCAATGCAGGGTGAATGTCTGCTAAATAAGTGGAAAGCACTGGTTTTCATAGAATCATTGAATCATACAAAATTTATGGCACAGAAGAAGGCCATTCAGCCCATCGTGTCCGCGCTGGCCAAAAATGAGCCACCCAGCCTAATCCCACTTTCCAGCACTTGGTCCGTAGCCTTGTAGGTCACAGCACTTCAGGTGCACATCCAGGTACTTTTTAAATGAGTTGAGGGTTTCTGCCTCTACCACCCTCTCAGGCAGTGAGTTCTAGACCCCCACCACCCTCTGGGTGAAAAAACATTTCCTCAGCTCCCCTCTGATCCTTTTACCAATCACTTTAAATCTATTACCCCTGATTATTGACCTCTCTGCTAAGGGAAATAGGTCCTTCCTATCCATTCTATCTAGGCCCCTCATAATTTTGTACACCTCAATCAAATCACCCCTCAGCCTCCTCTGTTCCAAAGAGAACAACCATAGCCTATCAAATCTTTTCTCATAGCTAAAATTCTTCAGTCCTGGCAACATCCTCGTAAATCTCCTCTGTACCCTCTCTAGTGCTTTCCTGTAATGTGGTGACCAGAACTGTACGCAGTACTCAAGCTGTGGCCTAACCAATATTTTATACACTTCCAGCATAACCTCCCTGCTCTTATATTCTATGCCTCGGCTAATAAAGGAAAGTATTCCATATGCCTTCTTAACCATCTTATCCACTTGTCCTGCTACCTTCAGGGATCTATGGACATGCACTCCAAGGCCCCTCTGTTCCTCTACACCTCTCAGTATCCTCCCATTTATTTTGTACTCCCTTGCCTTGTTTGCCCTCCCCAAATGCATTACCTCACACTTCTCTGGACTGAATTGCATTTGCCATTTTTCTGCCCACCTGACCAGTCCATTGAAATCTTCCTGCAGCCTACAGCTTTCCTCCTCACTATCAACCACACGGCCAATTTTTGTATCATCTGCAAACTTCTTAATCATGCCCCCTACATTTAAGTCCAAATCATTAATATATATCACAAAAAGCAAGCGGCCTAGTACCGAGCCCTGCGGAACCCCACTGGAAACAGCCTTCCAGTCACAAAAACACCCGTCAAACATTACCCTTTGCTTCCTGTCACTGAGCCAATTTTGGATCCAACTTGCCACTATCCTTTGGATCCCCTGGGCTTGTACTTTTTTGACCATTCTGCCATGTGGAACCTTGTCAAAAGCCTTGCTTAAATCTATGTACACTACATCAAATGCACTACCCTCATCGACCCTCCTTGTTCCCTCCTCAAAAAATTTAATCAAGTTAGTCAGACACGACCTTCCCTTAACAAATCAATACTGACTGTCCTTGATTACTCCGTGCTTTTCTAAGTGATGGGTTATCCTGTCCTTCAGAATTGATTCCAATAATTTGCCCACCACCAAGGTTAGACTGACTGGCCTGTAATTACTCGGTCTATCCCTCGCTCCCTTTTTAAACAATGGTACAACGTTAGCAGTCCTCCAATCCTCCAGCACCATGCCTGTATCCAGTGAGGATTGGAAAATGATGGTCAGAGCCTCCGTTATTTCCTCCCTTGCTTCTTTTAACAGCCTCTCTCACTAAGTTTATCCCATCCAATATTTCACACTTCTCCTCCTTAACTACAATGTCTGCGTCGTTCCCCCTCTTTTGTGAAGACAGACGCAAAGTATTCATTAAAAACCATACCAACATCTTCTGCCTCCGCACAGAGGTTACCTTTTTGGTCTCTAATAGGCCGTACCTTAACATCCTTAGTTATCCTCGAGCTCTTACTGTATTTATAAAACATCTTTGGGTTTTCCTTGATTTTACTTGCCAATGCTTTTTCATACCCTCTCTTTGCTTTCCTTTTTAATTTCACCCCTGCACTTTCTATGCTCCTCCAGGCTTTCTGTGGTGTTGAGTTCTCGGTGAGTGACATAAGCTTTCCTTTTTTTGCCTTATCTTACCCTGTATGCTCCATGACATCCAGGGGGCTCTAGATTTGGCAGTCCCACCCTTTTTCTTTGTGGGAACATGTTTACTCTGAACCCCTTGAAACTCCCCCTTGAATGCCTCCCACTGCTCTGACACTGATTTACCTTCAAGCAGCTGTTTCCAGTCCACTTTTGCTAAATCACTTCTCGGCTTTGCAAAATTGGCCTTTCCCCAATTGAGAACTTTAACTCCTGTTCCATCTTTGTCCTTGTCTATAACTGTGCTAAATCTAACTAAATTATGATCACTACCACCAAAATGCTCTCCCACAATACTCCTTCCACCTGCCCAGCCTCATTTCCTAAAACTAAATCCAGAATTTTCCCCTCTCTTGTTGGGCTTGCTACATACTGGCTAAAAAAGTTCTCCTGAATGCAATTTAAGAATTCTGTGCCCTCTATACCCTTCACACTGTTTGGCCCCGATATTACCAGGGAGGCAGGATGGCAGCGGGGGGTGGTGGTGACTGGGCGCGTGGGTAACCCACCTAGTAAAATCAGTCCGTTCCCCACGTGATCGCAGGTAAATTGAAGCCACTTACCGTGGCTTCCGGGTTTCCCGTTGTCAACCTGCGCAGTGGGCGGACTGCGCACCCGCATCACAGGCTGTCAGCTGGAGGAACCCTATTTAAAGGGGCAGTCCTCCAACGCTGCTCCTGCAGCAAAGAACCAAAATTATAGAATGGAGCAGCCCAGGGGAAAGGCTGCTCCCACATTTACCGATGCCTCACTCCAAGTGCTACTGGATAGGGTGAGGAGGAGGAGGGATATTTTCTACCCAGCGGCCTGCCTCTGCCACCAAGAATGCCTGGCTCAAGGTGGCAGAGGAGGTCACCAGCAGCAGCATGGGTCCAATGTTTAAACAGGCAGGCAGATACTCTGGCACTGGCATAATAAGGCTTCATACATGTCCTCCAAACTGTCGTCCAACAGGGTAGGAGTGGTGTGGGCCTGGCCCAGAGGAGGGATGATGGCAAAAGGTGACATGGAAGTGGGGACACCACTCCAAGCGCCCCCACGTCTCACCCGTTGCCCCCCTCTCAACCAGTACCCGCAATGCTGCCTCCTCTCCAGGTGGTTGAGTCTGCCCCTGCACAGGTGCAGGTGGAGCAGTCTTTGGAGGGGCCCTTACGGGTACCGAAACCCAGAGGGCTTAGGCAGAAAGCATTTAATCAGTCAGGGCACGAACAAGAGCAACCTGCCACTACCTCTGCTCCAGCAACAGGGGATGCACAACGTAGGAGTAATCGTAAGCATAAGGTGAAGGTTTTGTCAGCACAAAGGGGATGCACAAGGGTGTTTGATGGTTTGTCATGTTTTTTATTTATATTTGATTTATGTTAACAGCACATTAAATATTATTATGTCACCACTACTGCCACGTCTTGGCCATTCTTCACTGGCTTGTGTAATAGGTCCCTTTCATGAGGGTCACCATGAACACCCACACCTGATGCCACCCGTTGGGTCACTCTAGAGTGGGTGTGTGTGTAGTTGCAGGACTATTTTGTGCAGGTGCCTGTGGTGCAGCACTGTGTTGTGGAGCTCCACGTGGCGGAGGTGGAGGGCGTGCCTGGTGAGGCTGGTGATGTTGCTCGTCCTTGGATGAAGTGATGAATGCAGCTATGGCGCCCCCCAATCCTGACGGTGTTAGTTTGAGGGGGTCCGCAAAGTAGGTAAATGTGTTTGCACAGCAGAATTTAGGGTATAAATTAAGAATTTTGAGTGGAAAGACAAAGGTATTGCAGCTAAAACTTTGTCTGAAGTGACAGAGTGCCCTGCTGCAATAAATGAGGATTTCCCCCCAACTGCCAAATAATCCTTTGCATCTCCCACTGGCTGCTGACTGAAACACGTCTGCTCCAACAGGGAGCGTTTCCCACAGCACGGGAAACATGCTGAGGATCCTTCAAAGTTGCACCCCTGCCAAAATCTCCACTCAATGAGGTCTGTCAAGTACCTCAACTATCTGAATAACTATGTCAAGTAGCATCCCGCCGGCTTTAATTGCCGGTGGGAGTCCCGCATGCGGAAGCTGCGCGCACCCGAACACGTCACTGGGGAACCCGGAAGTGAGCGGGTTGGAGCCGGACTCTGAACCCGCTCTGGGATTGCGCCGTTTTAGGAGCCCCCCCGCCCTCAACGCACCTGCTCGGCCATCCGAAAATCGGCTCCTTTGTGTCCCAGTTAATATTAGGGTAGTTGAAATCCCCTACTATTATTGCCCTACTGTTTTTGCACTTCTCAGAAATTTGCCTAGATATTTGCTCTCCTATCTCCCTCTGACTGTTTGGGGGACTATAGTACACTCCCAGTAGTATGTCTGCCCCTTTTTTGTTCTTTAACTCAACCCATATGACCTCATTTGATGATCCTTCTAACATATCATCCTTCCTCACAGCTGTAATTGTTTCCTTAACCAAAATTGCCACCCCCCTCTTCCTTTTTTATCCCCTTCTCTATCTCGAAAGCCCTGTAACCAGGAACGTTGAGCTGCCATTCTTGCCCTTCTTTAAGCCATGTTTCTGTAATAACTAAGATATCGTACTGCCACGTGTCTATCTGTTTTGTCTGACACTCAGGCAGAAATTAGTCTGCACCTGTTTTTGGGCCCAGCGTATGGCCGAAGAGAGAGGCCTGAGGCTGACCCGAAATTGGGCCACAGGCCTCATCTACATATTCAGGGAGATGTGCGGGCGCCTGTCGAGCCCCCACGAGAAAAATCAATTTTGGGCAGCGGCCCTCAGGTACGTTCCGGGAGGGGGATCAGATTGGGCAATGAGGGGGTGGCCTCAGGACTGTAGTGTCGGGGGGAGAACTCCTGCACTCCTGCACCTCCTGGTTCCATAGAAAGGAATTTTTTACACTTTTCAAAACACTTACCTGTAGTTGGCGGTCACAGGGCCACCAAAGAATCCTGAGTGGCTCACTGGGAACAAAATTTACACATCAGTCCTTCAACAGGTGTAAGGCCCCTTAAATATCTTAATGAGGGGCCTAATGCGTGTTTTAAGCATCAGCACTGGGCAGATTGGGCACAGGCTGTCCCACTGCAATATTGGTCTGCTTTACACCTGTTTTACGCCCGATAACCAGGCACGACACGTATCATTTTCTACCCCACTATGTCCAACGTTACACGTAAACTTGGTAATGAAAACTGAGTCTGGTAATGCCATGCAAGAGTTGTGTGTTGAGGCTGTGAACTCCTGTGACATTTACCCGGTAATCAGGACTTAATGACTGTGAGAAGTTTGAGAGATGGATATGTTAGCCAGAGAGTGTGGAACTAGGAGCACAGCACCAGCTCAATAGACGTTGAAATCCTGCGGAAACTGCAGATTCGTGAGGTGGAAAGTGGAGATAAGTGTAACAAGCTTGGATCTTCGACAAGTTTAATACCATCTGCAAACCACACTGAACAAAGCCGGGAGATTGCTGAGTGACAGATTAGACCTAATGGTTAGTTTCATACAAAATGGACAGGCAATCAAACACTTTCAGTGAGCTCAATTGAAAACCAATGCAAGGGACTTCTGATCACCCCATCTATGGTAGAGCCCAGGAAATGGCTTTTATATTTGTATCGAGCATACTGACCCCTACAGGCTGGGAGATGAATAATGATGCGTGTGCGTGATGTGAGAGGTACTTGGCCTGAAATCTCTTCTGTAAAACTACATTACAACAGCAACTGCACTTCAAAAGTACTTCATTGGCTCTGAAGCTCTTTGGGATGTCCTGGGGTTGTGAAAGGCGCCATATAAATGCAAGTCTTTCTTTCTTTCACTTTGCAGAATTCCCATCATCTCAATCACAGATACTTCCTTGTACCCACTCACCACTCACATCCCACTTCCTTCTGTGCCCACCCCCTAGGGAAAAAAACTCCCCTCAGTCACTTACAATTGCACTTTCAAACTCCCAACTGTCTAGCCGCCCGTTCACCACAATATTTCTGCAGCTACCGATCTGCTCAATCGCACCCTCAGCTCCACCTTTGATGCCCTTGTCCCCATTGAAACCATTACTCTCTCTCTCAAGCTGGTCATTGCCCTGGTACAGCCCCCATCTCTGCACCCTTACGTCCAAAGGACCCAGGTTTGAACGTTTATGGCGTTTAGCCATTCATCGCTGGATCCGGCTAAACCACATAAGCAGTATTGGGCCCTGCTCTCCTCTACTAAAACTGCTCACTACTCCAGAGTCATCCTGGAATGCAAAGATAAACCCTGGTATTTTATCCCAACTACCCACCGTCTCCTTAAACCCCTCTCCCTTGTCCCCTCCACCCTCACCTCCAACAACAAGTGCGAGGAGCTCATGGACTTCTTTGTCACTAAGGTTGAGACCATCCGTTCAGCTTCCTCTGCCTCTTCCCTCCCTTCCCCTTGTCCCCCAACCAAACTTCCTTCAAGGTTTCCACCACTGCCCTGAACTCGCATCTTTATTTTCTCTCCTATCTCCCCTCATGCCCTCTCCAAGCTCATCTTGTCCATGAGACCCACCTCTTGCTCCCTCGACCCTATTCCCACCAACTTCCCTTCTTGGTCCCCATGTTACCTGATATTGTTAACGGTTCCCTCTCCTCAGGTACTGTCCCCTCCCCTTCAAATCTGCTGTCATCACCCCCCTCCTCAAAAAAACCACCCTTAACCCTCCCTGTCCTTGCAAACTACTGTCCCATCTCCAAATTCCTTTTCCTCTTCAAATCCTTTGAATGTGTTGTTGCCTCCCAAATCCATGCCCATCTTTCCTGTAACTCAATGCTTGAATCCCTCCAATCAGGTTTCCATTCCTGCCACAGCATTGAAATGGACTTATCAAAGTGACAAATGACATTCTCTGTGACTGTGACCGTAGTAAACTATCCCTCCTCATCCTTCTCGACCTGTCTGCAGCCTTTGACACGGTTTACCAGACCATCCTCCTCCAACGCCTCTCCTACGTTCTCCAGCTGGGTGGGACTGCCCTCGCCTGTTTCTATTCCTATCTATTCAGTCGTAGCCAGAGAATCATCTGCAGTGGCTTCTCTTCCTGCTCATGCACCATTACCTCTGGTGTCTCCCAAGGATCTATCCTTGGCCCCCTCCTATTGCTCAACTATATGCTGCACCTCGGTGACTTCATCCAAAGACATGGGCCCTGATATTTACGGGGAGGCAGGGAGGATTCGGGGACCCTTGAGGGCAGGAGGGGGAAAGGTCAGCGATCAGGGCTTTGGGGGGGGGGGGTGGTGAAATCGGCCGCAATCAGCTGGAGGGAGAGAGATGCCATCAGAGAATGGAAGAGAGGCCATCGTGGGATAGAGGGAGCGAGAGGTCGGGGCTGGAGGTGGGGAGGTTGGCCATTGCGGCAGGGGGAGAGAGAAGCCATGATTGGCAGAGAGGAGGCTGAATGCTTCCTTGAGGGGCCGGGGGGGAGCACTCCTGCTCCTCCTGGCCCACAAGGAGAGCTGGAAAAGGCACTTCCCTTGTGGAGCTGGCAGCTCCCGTCTCCCTTTCACTGCCGGGTTTCCAAACCCCTGGGAAACCCACACGGGTATCTGTAAAGTTTAACAGGCTCCCAATTGCACTGTGGGAGTCCGATTTAAATATGTTAATGAAGTGTCGACACTCGCACGCCAGGAAACCCAACGTAAAAACGGCAACGGGATCATAGGCAGCGGGTTAGGGTCACGTTCCCTGTTTTTTCACATCGTTGGGTGGAGTTAATATCGAGGCCATGCTGTCAGGTTCCACGTGTACGCTGATGACACCCAGTTCTACCTCACCACCACCTCCCTCGACCCCTCCACTGCCTCTGTGTTCTCAGACTGCTTGTCCATCATCCAGTCCTGGATGAGCCGCAATTTCCTCCAATTAAATATTGGGAAGACTGAAGCTGTTGTCTTCAGTCCCCGCCACAAACTCTGTTCACTAGCCATCAATTCCATCCCCCTCCCTGGCCACAGTCGCAGCCTGAACCAGACTGTTCTCAAACTCGGAGCCCTATTTGACCCTGAGCTGAGTTTCCGGCCCTATATCCTCTCCATCACCAAGACCGCCAACTTCCATCTCTGTAATATCACCCATCTCCACCCCAGCCTCATCTCATCTCCTCTGCTGCTGAAACCCTCAACCCCATGTTTTTGTTACTTCCAGACTCAACAGTCCCAATGCTTTCCTGGCCGGCCTCCCATCTTCCACCTTCAATAAACTGTGCTGCTCATATCCTAACTCGCACCAAGTCCCATCATTCACCCATCACCCCTAAGCTTGCTGACCTACATTGGCTCCCAGTCCTGCAAAACCTTGAATTTGAAATTCTCATCTTTGTTTTCATGGCCTCGCCCCTCCCTATCTCTATTACTGCATCCAGCCCTAGAACCCTCCGAGATCTCTATGCTCCTCCAATTCTGGCCTCTTCTGCATCTTCCACTTCCTTCGCTCCACCATTGGCGGCCGTGCCTTCAGCCATCTAGGCCCTAAGCTCTTGAATTCCCCCCCTAAACCTCACCGCTTGTCCACCTCTCTCTCCTCCTCTAAGATGCTCCTTAAAACCTACTTCTTTGACCAAGCTTTTTCTAATGTCTCCTTCTTTGGCTCAGTGTCAATTTTTGTCTAATTACGCTCCTGGGAAGCGCCTTGGGACATTTTACTGCATTAAAGGCACTATATAAATGCAAGTTGTTGTAATCACATTTACCCACCCTGTTCCCATATTCCTTCAACCCCTTTTCTTTCATCCACCCTTCCAATCTAATCTTGAATGTGGACATCGTTTCTGCCTCAACCACTGACCCTGAAAGTGAATTCCACATCTTCACAACTCTCTATGAGGAGAGGTTCCTCCTTCCCTCAGGTCTAAATCCCTTACGTTTAATCTTGTATCTATGGCAACTTCGATCTTGACCCCTCCACTACTGGAAGCAGTCTGCTTCCATCTATCCTGTCCCATTCCTTCAGAATTTTAAACATTTCTATTATATCACTCTGTAATCTGCGTTGTTCCAACGAAAAAAGACCTAATTTTTCAAGTCTTCATATTTGTATTTCCTCAGACCAGGCAGCATTGGAGTTCATCACAAATGAGGCTCTCGAGAGGTGATCCTTCATTTTTGGGGTTAACGTGAATTCCTCTAAAATCTGGGTATTTCCATTGTGCCATTTTCATGACTTTCCAGTTGAGACTGAACCATTGGGAGATTCCTAAGGCAGTAAATGGACCTCTTTCTTCAATACATTCTCAGGATATGGGCATCGCTGGCAAGGCCAGTATTTATATCCCATCCCTAATTGTCCATGAGAAGGTGGTGGTGGGCCTTCTTCTTGAACTGCTGCAGTCCATGTGGTGAAGGGTCTCCCACAGTGCAGTTAGGTAGGGAGTTCCAGGATTCTGACCCAGCGACAATGAAGGAACGGTCGATATATGTCCAAGTCGGGATGGGGTATGAATTGGAGGGGAAGTTGGAGGTGATGGTGTTCCAATGCACCTGCTGCCATTGTCCTTCTAGGTGGTTTGGGAGGTGCTGTCGAAGAAGCCTTGGCGAGTTGCTGCAGTGCATCCTGTGGAAAGTGCACACTGCAGCCATGGTGCACCAGTGGTAGAGGGAGTGAATGTTTAATACAAACCTGGAATACTAACCAGGCTCAAAGCAAATGCCACAATACACAGGAAAGAGCAGCATTGCAAACAATTAGCACCATCAGCATCACGTATCACACTGAGAATGTGGCACTGCCAATGAAGGAAAGACATCTGATTCCCCTCCTCATGCCCCGTTATCCACCACAGAGCAGACCTTAAAGATTTTATGCTCTTTGGGTGTTTCATATTAAAAGCCACCTGCCATTTGACCCAAACATTTGCATGAGGAAACTTTCTTTCCAAAATGGATTGTTTCCTTGGTTTCATTGTGTTGGGCAACAGTTTGAGCCCAAACTCGTAAACAGCTAGCTGTTCCATCGCAAGACAGCTTGTCGGAGAATTAATGACCGGTGGTCTGGTTAGCTTCCACTGTCCTGTAGGATAAGTCAGTGTGATATTAAGGAACATGAATCTACCATTGATCCCTGCTCTACCACTTTGTTAGCTCTGTCTCTTTAATCCCATCTGCTGCCCTTTCTCCGTATCGCTCAATACTCTTGTTTCCTATCTATGTCCCTTTTAAAAACTATCGATTCTGCATTTACAGCCTTCTGGCCAGTGCGTTCCGATTTTTTCAAACTTCATGTGAAGAAAACTTTCTTGCATTTGCGTTTAACCGCCTTAGTCTCTAACTGTAAGATTATACTCATCACACACATCATACATCATGAGAGAACACAAGATCTCTCAGCTGATGCGGACCTCAGTTTGGCTAACAGTGAATGTCTCTCAGTGTATCTGATGCAGGCAACCACTCCCAGAAATTGGAGGCAATCCAGCGATAGCCCAGAACTGTTGCTGGGTGACCAGCTGTTCGCATATTTTGAGAACCTGCCGCAGCGCCAAATCAGTCACCTCCTGTAAGCAGGTGAACATGACAGACTGGACAAGTGCCACTGGAATTCCTTTGCCTCCTGATGCTTGAAAGGCTTATTTGGCATAAAGATAGACAGCAATTGCACCCACTACAGCGACAGTAATGTAGTATACAAGTCCTTGACCTGGCAGGTGGTGGATGTTAGACAGCTTCCCTCTGTTGACCCTGAACCACCTCCCACACTGTTCTGTGAATACTGGGGAAGTTTATCCTGCTCTGTAGATAGAATCATAGAGTCAGCATAGAATCTTAGAGCACAAAAAGGGGCCATTCAACCCATCGTGCCTCTGCCGGCTCTCTGAAAGAGTTACCAATTAGTCCCACTCCCATGCTCTTTCCCCATAACCCTGCAAATATTTCCTTTTTAAGTAGAGACCCAAATTCCCCTTTTGAAAGTTCCTATTGAATCAGCTTCCACCACCCTTTTAGGCAGTGCATTCCAGATCATAACTCGCTGCGTAAAAAAAAATTCTCCTCATCTCCCCCCTGTCTTTTTTGCTAATTATTTAAATCTGTGACCTTTGGTTACCGACCTTCCTGCCAGTAGAAAGAGTTTCTCCCCATCTACTCTATCAAAACCCCTCATAATTTTGAACGCCTCTATCAAATCTCCCCTTAACCTGCTCTGCTCGAAGGAGAACAATCCCAGCTTCTCCAGTGTCTACACATAACTGAAGCCTCTCATCCCTGGTACCATTCCAGTAAATCTCCTCTACAAGGCCTTGACGTCCTTCCTAAAGTGTGGTGCCCGGAATTGGACACAATACTCGAACTGAGGCCTAATCAGTGATCCTTTTAGAAAAGACAGGCGGGTTTGCTTTCTCCTTCCACAGGAGTCAGTGGATTTACTGTGAGCAATGTTAGTGCATGAATGCAGAATTCATTTTTTTAATGAATCGATTCATTTTAACATTAACCCATTCAAAATCAATAGCTGCTGTTAAAACTGCAGGGAGAGGAATTTAATATGAATGTGCAAGAAGCTCGCAGAGTAATTACCTGCCCTTGTGTCCAAGTTCACTGTGAAATTAAGCTGTCTGAAATCAAATGGTTTTACAAGCACTTTCCACCAGTGATAATAAAGAATAAAGCCAACAGTCAGTAATACTTCTTATTAATTTAATCATTAATAAACAGTCAAATCACTATTTTGAAAGGGAAAGGGGGAGAAAGAATCTTTATCTTCTCCCGCTCCTCTGCTGAAGGCTTCCAATGGTGAGCCTAGGCAGTGAGCATCAATAGGCTATTCTACCATGGAGGGAATCACTGTTAAACCCACTCCTGTCCAAATCCAACATCCACTCTCCAGCCAGGAGTCACTATATTGCAACCAGGAGGGAAAACCCTGTCTGATTTTTCTCCTCCTTGGTCCAGAGGTGCCAGTGCCAATTATTGTCCCTCAACTGCTACACAGCCTGAGATCAGTAAGTTGAACACAGAGCGGGGAATGGACCTAGGATCTTGCAGCCTGTTTGGCTCAGTATCATGAACCCATTTTAGGAACTGGAAAAGGCATTTTTTCCACAAGCTGGCCCATCCAGCAGTTAAGGGATGCCGGGGCAAAGCAGAGTTGCAGCTGCAGAGAAGGTGCGGATCTTGAGATAAACACCAACTGCGAAATGTTGAGATGTAAATGTGCCCATAGTAATGTGCCTGCTAATCATATTCAAATCCACTCCAGCCCAGACCCACCTCACCCAGGAGATTACATGGTTTCCGGGTGGATTGGGGAGTGTATGTATTGTGATGCACAGTTGTGTGGGACAGGCTGGATGGACCAGTGGGTTTTTTCCTCTCTATGTTTGTAAGCCTTTCAACAATGGAAAATGGCGATTTTTCAAATGAGATTCCCCACTAATATTTGCCTCAGTTGTGCTTCTAGTCACCGTACATTTCTCCTCCACTTCCTTCACCCTGTCATTGGCGGCCGTGCCTTCAGCCGTCTAGGCCCTAAGCTCTGGAATTCCCTTCTTAAACCTCTCTACCTCTCTCTCCCACTTTAAGACACTCCTTAAAACTTACTGTCCCAATGTCTCCTTCCTTGGCTCGGTATTAATTTTTGTCTGACAGCGCTGTAGGACATTTTGCCACGTCAAAGGCGCTATATAAATGCAAGTTGTTGTTGTGCATTAATCCATCATCACTGGGTTTAGTTCAATATAGAAAATGCAGTCGATCTTCAGGACAATGACCACTGACTGACCATCCTGTGGGGGTTGCTGACCTTGAGAGGGTACAGAGGGAGCAACAAAAATGATCTCAGGAATCAGGAATCTAAACGATGAAGAAAGTTGGGGTTGTTCTCTTTCGAAGAGAGGAGACTTCGAGTTAAGTTTTTTAAGATTGTGGAGGCAATTGGACAATTGGTCCAGGCAAATTGTTCATTCTGGTGAAGTCTTCAAATCCCAGTGGACACAAGCGAAAAATTAGGAAGTTAGGAGTAAGAAAGAAACATTTGCACTCTAAGGATAATAGTGTTATGGAATTACTCACCGGGGTATGGCGAGAGTATAAATGGACTCGAGACCATTGGTTGTGTTTCTGAAGAGAGAAAGGATTGCAGGATATGGTGAGAAGGCAGGGACATGAAGATAATCTCTGAAAACGTGATGGATACGATAAGCCCAATGATCTTTTCTGTTCATTGGCAAGGAGGCCCCAAAGAAGCAGTGATTTCCATCTGCTGGTGTAAATCAGTTCTAAATGGTTAAGATTTGGTGCTAATCCCTCCAGAACGGGGATAATAGCACCAAAATTTTAAAGGTACAGCCATTTGCATAATTATTCACAGATCCAGGTGCAGACTCGGGCGGGGGTCGGGAGCTCACTACAGCTGGGAGCAGAAAATCGAACGCAAGAGAAATTTAAAGGGATAGGAACGATTCAAGAGAAGTGTCAGAATCGGGGGACAAAAATGCTGAAAGCCTTTGCCCAGGCTGAAGGGGTAGGATATTAAGAAGGACGCATGGAAATGAAGAGAAAGGAAATCGCAGTTATAGGCAACAGTCCTCAGTGGTAGCACTCTCGCCTCTGAGTGGGTTCAAGTCCTACTCCAGAGACTTGAGCACAAAATCGAGGCTGGCACTCCACTGCAGTACTGAGGGAGTGCTGCACTGTCGGAGGTGCCGTCTTTCAGATGAGACATTAAATCGAGGTCCTGCCTGCCCTCTCGGGTGGGTGTAAAAGATGCCATGGCACTATTTCAAAGAAGAGCAGGGGAATTCTGGAACATTTATCCCTCAACCAACATCACTAAAAAACAGGTTATCTGATCATTGTTACATTGCTGTTTGTGGGAGCATACTGTGCTCTAATTGGCTGCGGCATTTCTTACTTTACCACTTCATTGGCCGGAAAGCGCTTTGGGCTGTCCCGAGGTCGTGAAAGGTGCTGAATGAATCTAAGTCTTTCTTTTCTTTCTTTACTTGACTTTTTTTGATCAATTATCGCCTGTTTTGCTCATCCCTCCAATTCCTCCAGTGCCTTATTGCAAATGAGTAAATCCTCAGCAGATTTCCCATTAATGACCCATTAACAAGGACTTACCAAATAAAAAATAAAAGCTTCAGTGCCCAGTCTGGATGTTAACATGCAATTATCAGGAAAGATTGAACGGGCTGTGGCTCTTCTCTCTGTAAAAGAGAAGACCAAGAGGAGACCTGATAGAGGTCTTTAAAATAATGAAGGGGTTCCATCGGGTGGACGTGGAGAAACTATTTCCATCTGTGAGTGAGTCCAGAATAAAGGAGAATAAATATAAGCTAGTCACTAACAGATCAAATAAAGAATTTAGGAGGAATTTCCTTACACAAAGAGTGATGAGAATGTGGAACTCACTGCCACATGGAGTTGTTGAAGCAGATAACATTGATGCATTTAAAGGGGAGGCATGATGCTTACATGAGGGAGTAGGGAATAGAGGGATATGGGGCAGGCTGGGAAGAGGTAATTAGAGTTGGAGGAGGCTCGTGTGGAGTATAAACACCAGCATTGACCAGTTGGGCCGAATGGCCTGTTTGTGTGCTGTAGATTCTGTGTAATTCTGTGATTCTTCAACCCACAGGAGTAATTTTGAGACACCGCCAGCACTAATGTACAAAATTACTAACTGACAATGCTAGGTTAGCACATGCACTATCTCTATGGAGGAAATTTGTCCCCAAGATTTTGACTATATTAACAGATTGTACTATTTTCATTAAATAAAATAGGACCCTGAAGTATTCTGAAGCTTATTTCTTGCAGAAATGTGTTAAGTGCCCAAATTGCCACTCTCAGCCATCACATCCAGAATTGGCAAAGGGATGTGTCCAATGATTTTCCTGCTAGAGTCTCGATGTATTGAGCCTGACAGTTGAAAGGGACTAACACGGTCCCTGGTGTTTGCAATGGGACCGTGTGTGATAAAACTCCTAATTAGTCAGGAACCCGGAAAATAAACACAGTTTAATTAATGTGATAGCTTAATGTAATGTACATTAAACTCCCTGTAATTGTCCCAATGGGCCAGGGATTGATATAAATAGTTGCTAATGGCAAGAGGATTTTTTAATATTTCACCGTGTCTCTGTGCGTGGCAGGATGCTGCTTCCATACATTGCCCTTGTTAAAGTGTTGGGGGAATGGAAATACATATTCTCATATTTCCGTTAAACCCCCAATCAATTGGTGCATATCGGAGGGACAAGAGCCCCTCCTCTCCCTCCTACACCCCCCCCGTCATATTCCCCCCCGAAACGGGTAACTGAGTCCTGACCCATGACCTGCGCAAAGACGCAGATTAAAGAAAGAAAAAAGAAATAACTTGTATTTATATAGCACATCCCAAAGTGATTCATGTACAATGAATGGCTTTGAATTGCTGACACTGTTATGTAGATGATGTGGCAGCTATTATGCACAGCAAGGTCCCACAGACAGCGACGAGATAAATAAGCAGTTCATCTATTCTTTTGTTGGTGGTGTTACTTGTAGGAGGAATGTTGGCCAAGATGAAGAGAGCACTCCTTGCTCTTTATCAAATAGAACAACAGGATCTTGAACATCTGCCTGAATACATGGCCTTGGTTTAATGCCTTATCAGTTTTATTCATTAGTAAAAAAAAAATCAATGGAAAGCAGTGACTTGCACAATTATTTATCCCCGAAGTCCCAGTGAAAAATAAAGTAAAAGGAGACAATTTACTCCCGTCTGGTACTGTACGGCCCGTGTGTGTCTCAGTGACAGCTCCTGTACATGTACAGCACACACTGGGTAAAATGGAATGATTCACTCCCGTCTGGGACTGTGCGGCCCGTGTGTGTCTCAGTGACAGCTCCTGTACATGTACCGTACACACTGGGTAAAATGGAACGATTCACTCTTGTCTGGGACTGTACGGCCCGTGTGTGTCTCAGTGACAGCTCCTGTACATTGTACAGTACACACTGGGTAAAAGGGAATTCACTCCTGTCTGGGACTGTACGGCCCGTGTGTGTCTCAGTGTCAGCTCCTGTACATGTACAGTACACAGTGGGTAAAAGGGAACGATTCACTCCTGTCTGGGACTGTACGGCCCGTGTGTGTCTCAGTGTCAGCTCCTCTACATTTACAGTACACAGCGGGTAGAGGGGAACGATTCACTCCTGTCTGGGACTGTACGGCCTGTGTGTGCATCAAGAAATTGAGCTCTCCCAGCCAAAGACTTATCATCCATTCACTTTAACAGCTGGAAAACCATGGTCTAGTATTTTCGCTCTCAGCTTGCACTGGGAGTGCAGAAGTGAAACTTTTAATCCCAGTTGTTTGTTCTGAAATCAGGTTTAATTTTTTTGTAGTCGTCGCACCCGTTTGCACAGATGCGACTAACTGTTAGAATCCGCTGGTTAGATATTATTGTCCTCAATATGTGTGTGAAAACGGAAATGGTCTCAAACAGCAGTCTCTCCGGAGAATGTCTGAGCATGGGTCAGTGCCAACTGTTGCCCTTGTTGTCATGCCCATGATATGGGTATGACACTTGTGTTCAGTGGCAGTTTTAGAAATATTTGAAGTTGTTGCTGAGACTTAGGTCCAGGGGGGGGTCTGGGGGCATATCTGCCCAACAAAATGTTGAATTTTGACCCTTTTTTTGGGACATTTGCCAGCATTTTGGAATAGACATTATACGGCTGATTTTCGAAACGAGCTCTCCCAGGGACCATGGACCATTGGACCTATGGATCCTAAAGCTCTCTATCACTGGGGTTTTCCCTCGCCTTGTATCTGGGCCTGTTGTAGACCAATTGATAGAGATTGGTTGCTATGATTAGTCAGCAGCTCCATTATTGTTGTATCATAGGACTACCAGAATGGTCAAAGGCAAACTATTTGGACAGTGGTCTTTATTCGTCTAGCAAACCCCATGTTCCATTGAAATGAATGAGTGGGCGATGTGCTCACAATTTCCTGATTTTCATCCTGGCGTAGATCATTGTTAATGGAACAAACGCAGTCTGTTTATTGTCATTCTGAATTTCCCATGCCCACTTCCCATCATTGGCTTTGATTTCCAATTGGTTACACTTTGGAGGCTCTCCATTGTGTGAAGAGGGGCAGTAACTCCCCCTGCTGCCTGTCACCAGTATGTGCGAGGTGTGATGCTGCCCTCCAATTATCACTCCCCACTGCTGGAAGACACCACAACATCCATTTGGCACCTGCCCCTTTCACTTGACCGAATTTCTGCCCTGAGACCCCAATCTCCTGGAACAGTATTAATGGGATTGTGGGACTCCCGATAACCACGGCAGGATTCCAGTCTTGCGTGATTCTCAGGAGAGTGGCTCCTGCGGCAGACTGCAAGGTTAGTTACCACCCTCTAGCAACAGCAGAGAATCATAGTATCATAGAAAGGTTACAGCACGGAAGGAGGCCATTCGGCCCATCGAGTCCGTGCCGGCTCTAAGAAAGAGCAATCCAGCTAGTCCCATTCCCCCGCCCTTTCCCCGTAACCCTGCAATTTTTTTTCCTTTCAAGTACTTATCCAATTCCCTTTTGAAGGCCATGATTGAATCTGCCTCCACCACCCCCTCGGGCAGTGCATTCCAGATCTTAACTACTCGCTGTGTAAAAAAGTTTTTCCTCATGTCACCTTTCGTTCTTTTGCCAATCACCTTAAATCTATGTCTTCCCTGGTTCTTGACAATTCCACCAATGGGAACAGTTTCTCTCTATCAAAGATGCTTTTAATCAAGGAAGGCAGGTGAAGTCTGGCGACTTTAACCCTCAACGTTCAGGGTGCGGGGAGAGTCTCAGCTTAATAATTGAAGAGAAAAGAAATTGTTCCACGCAGCGCCCATTCCTTGGGCGCCACGCAAACTACTAAGGCCACAATATGGCGGGAAGGAAACGTGCGCACATTTCCGGCCGGAAGTGCGTTGCCCGCCATATTTAGTAAGGAAAAATAATTATGGCCTTTTACCCATGCCTGAAACAGACATTAGGCACTTTGCACATGCAAATAAGGGGCTTAACACCTGTTTGAGGTTCTCTCTCCAAGGCTGGTTTGCACTCGGGGAAACCAGGCCTAGGGATCACCTGCTAGGCCCAAACAAGAAGGTAATAAACTTAACTGAATGTGGAGCCGGGAAGGGCCGAAGTGCCCCTTAAGACCCCATGTTAAAGGACCCGATTGGCGCTGCTGTCCCTCTGACCCCTGATTTCCCCCACTCTCCCTCCAACTCCTGATTTCCCCCACTCCCCCACCGACCCCTGATCTCCCCCACTCCCCTTCCCACCCCTGAACTCCCCCACTCCACCTCCGACCCCTGATCTCCCCCACTCCCCCTCCGACCCCTGATCTCCTCCACTCCCCCTCCGACCCCGATCTTCCCCACTCCACCTCCGACCCCGATCTCCCTCTCTCCCCCTCTGACCTCTGAACTCCCCCTCTCCCCCTCTGACCTCTGATCACCCCCTCTCCTCCTCCGACCCCGATCTCCCCCACTCCTCCTCCGACCCCTGACCTCCCCCACTCACCCTTCCACCCCTGATCTCCATCACTCCCCCTCTGACCCCGATCTTCCCCACTCCCCCTCTGACCCCAATCTTCCCCACTCCCCCTCTGACCTCTGAACTCCCCCTCTCCCCCTCTGACCCCTGATCTCCCCCACTCCCCCTCTGACCCCGATCTCCCCCACTCCCCCTCTGACCCCTGATCTCCCCCTCTCCCCCTTCGACCCCTGATCTCCCCCACTCCCCCTCCGACCCCTGATCTCCCCCACTCCTCCTCCGACCCCGATCTCCTCCACTCACCCTCCGACCCCAATCTCCCCCACTCCCCCTCCGACCCCTGATCTCCCCCACTCTCCCTCCAACTCCTGATTTCCCCCACTCCCCCTCTGACCTCTGATCTCCCCCACTCCCCCTCTGACCTCTGATCTCCCCCACTCCCCTTCCTACCCCTGATCGCTCCCACTCCCCCTCCGACCCCGATCTCCCCCACTCCCCCTCTGACCTCTGATCTCCCCCACTCCCCTTCCTACCCCTGATTGCTCCCACTCCCCCTCCGACCCCGATCTCCCCCACTCCACCTCTGACCTCTGATCTCCCCCACTCCACCTCTGACCTCTGATCACCCCCTCTCCCCCTCCGACCCCTGATCTCCCCCACTCTTCCTCCGACCCCTGATTTCCCCCACTCCCCTCCAATCCCGATCTCCCCCACTCCTCCTCCGACCTCTGATCACCCCCACTCCCCCTCCGACCCCTAATCTCCCCCGTCCCCTGATCTCCCCCAATCCCCCCTGACCCGGTCTCTCCCAATCCCCCCGACCCCTGATCTCCCCTATTCCCCCCCCTCACCCCTGATCTCCCCCACTATCCCCGACCCCCCACCCCTGATCTCCCTGCTCCCGGCCCTGAGTTCAGTGTTGGTGTGAAAAAGTTTCCCTATGGAAAACTGGGGGTGAAAGCCCAGACTGACTCTGAAGTGAAGTGGAGTGAGACTCCCTCCTCCAGTCTCACCCCACTTGGCTGTGCTGTCATGTCGTGGCCTGACTCCAGATTCAGGCTCTGTTCACACTCGGGGGGTAGTTTCTGAGCATGAGCCGGGCAGTGTACCTGCAATGTTATCAGAAGGGCAGGTGGCGAGTGAAGTTCCTTGCTGCTGCCGCGTACTCAGGAAATTTAGGCTTTTAACATCAGTTTTAGTGCAAAGTGAAAGTGCTTTGCACCAATACTATAGCTGTAGTGTAAATGCACCATTTGGGTTCTGAGTGAACTTCCTCCCTCTATCCTCTGCATTGAAATCAAGACTTAACCCTGTCTCCTGCTCCAACTCATTCTTTCTCAGGACTTCAAAACCTGAACTCCCTTATCTTCCTCAATCTTTCCTTCCTCCTACAGCCTACTGGCTTTTAAATCTCTAATCAATAGTTTACTTCTTAATTCAGCTCATCCTCTCTCAGTCCTTTCCAATCCTTGATCCACTGTTATGGGCTTGACCGTTCACCCAGATTGGCCAATAAAATATTAATGTAGGCAATGTCCTCAAAAGGACAAACTCATAACAATGTGCATTTAGATTGCAGGTTACTGGGCGATGCCCTGTGAATGACTGCACCACCTCTCCATCTCTGGCACTGCTGCCCAGGCAGATGAAGCTGACGTCCTTCTCTATCGGTGGCTGTGATTAGGGCTCGAAAGGAAATTGGCTGAGACAGTCTCAAATCAATCCAGCTCCCAGCGGACATCAGTGCGCAATAGAAAACTGGCTGCATATCTGGCACTGATTGGCAGGAGAGAAAAATTACATTTTCCACAGCATGGGCTTGGAGATAACAGTCAGTTCTTAGATAATTAACCTTTTTAGCACCAAACAGCCTTCCCAAACTTCAAAACTGTGCTCATATTCCGTCACTTAGAGCACAAAATTATTCTCGAAAGCTTCGTGGATTTTGCATATCTCACTGAGGAAACTGCTTGGTGCTAAAACTCTATTACAGCCTTTTACAATTTATTTAGAGGCTTCAATGATAAGGCACATTACAAGCCCACCAGTGCTATCCCTAATTCTGACCTAATTGTGTGAAAAAAGCTGGTTATTGCTCTGAGATCGTTCCTCCAGGGCTGATAAAGGCGATTCTGATTTGTCAATCTGCTCCCCTCTGTAATTGGTTTCCCCTCAGGCTGCTCTTCCAATCAGTTCACAATCTCAGGATTCAGGCTGCTGATTCATGGTCATACTGATCACAATCCCCAGAATCCTCTACTACAATCCAAACCAATTGAACTGCTGCAAATTGGAGAACAGCAGAGCAGAGAGAGACAGGTGTACACACAGATATACGGATACACGGAGAAAGCACATATACACAGACACAGACACATGCACACACAAAAGCAGACACACGCACAGATATGGATCCCATGGGATTAAATGGACCGTAGCTGCGTGGATGTGAAATTGGCTAAGGGACAGGAAGCAGAGAGTTGTGGTGAACGGCTGTTTTTGAGACTGAATGGAATTATACAGTGAATTATACAGGGGTCAGTATTAGGACCACTGCTCTTTTTGATATATATTAATAACGTGGACTTGGGTATACAGAGCATAATTTCAAAGTTTGCAGCTGACTCGGAAATGTAGTAAACAACGAGGAGGATAGTAACAGACATCAGGAGGACATAGACAGACTGGTGAAATGGACAAACATATGGGAGATGAAATTTAACGCAGAGAAGTGTGAAGTGATTTATTTTGGTAGGAAGAATGAGGAGAGGCAATATAAACTAAATGGTACAATTTTAAAGGGGGTGCAGGAACAGAGAGACCTGGAAGTGTATGTACACAAATCTTTGAAGGTGGCAGGACAAATTGAGATGGTTGTTAAAAATCTTATCTTTATTAATAGAGGCATAGGGGGTTAAATTGGATAACCCCTGAAAACGGACACGGGGAGTGTGGTCCACGATTAACCCACGCCTGCTCGTTGCGATGCAGGCAGCACGTTACATTCATCCTGCCTGCTGTTTTAAATGATTGCTGCGTGCAGCCAGTGCTACCTGCGCTGGTGATTGGCTGAACGCATCAGCAGGGCCCCGCTATCAGGGTGCTTCTTAAAGGCAGCCTGCATCTCTTAACGGGGAAGTGCATTGTGGTTGCAAGAAGTGGTGGGAGTCGTTTCAAAACTGAATCTGTGCTGTGATACATTGAAGAATGGCTGGGCCTGGGAGAGAGTGTGCACCAAGATTCTTCTCTGGTGATGCACTGGAGGCCTTGGTACAAGAGATGGAGAGAAGGAGAGGGATCCTGTATCTGCAGGGGGGGGCAGGAGGCCCTCCAGACATATGCTGAAGAGGCAGTGGGAGGAAGTGAGGGATGAGGTAAATGCCAGGAGCATAGCTCCAAGAATGTGAATTCAGTGCAGGAAGAAGTTCAATGATTTAAAATGAGTTAACAAAGTGAGTGAGTTCCAGGTTCAAGTGACACATTGCACCAACTGCACCACTCGCCTCATCCACTGCTCAATTCACCACACCCCCATCACCCACCAACAATCTCTTTCAATCTGTACTCAACCGTTCAAATCATTGGCTTTATCTCACCTTCACACACTTAGCACTGTTGTAAGCCTCACACCCACAACTCACAGTTCACAAACACTGGTAACTATTCAACCATGACAGCCACATCACCCAAACATCTTGAAGGACACTCAGTGACACTCTTCCCTCTTTCTTGCAGGAGACGGTGGCGCATAACAGGAGGCAGCAAGTGGCAGTGGCTCCATGGAACACAAACCTGTTGTCCTCTCTCAGGATGACAGAATTCCTGCTCCCACCCTGTCACTCCACCAGTGCCCTTGCTGTTGCCTGTCAGCCAGCCAGCCCACTCCCTGTAGAGTATTGAAACTTTATCCAAGTATAAGAAACCTCCAAAAACACGTACAATTGCACCAGCAGCCAGAATAAATAATCCAGCAACTAACGTTAACTCCTACATGAGCCCTTTAAATAGCACTGGTGGGGGGTCCTTCATGCCCTTTATATCATGTTCAGTTGTGTTAGGTTAAGACAGTGCGTTGGTTGGAGGGTTGAGTTCCAAAATAGCAGTGGTCCATTTAAATCGGTGTTGCACACTGATTCGGTTCATGATCTCCCTACTCTACATGCTGCCAGCATTCGTTAGATGCGCTCGCGCAAACCCCTTTACCAAGATGGCGTCCTGCGCACTTCCCGTCGGACCCCATTTTCGAGGCCTAGTTGGCCGTGTAGCGCCTAAAAAACGGGCGCTAAAAGCCCAATTTCACCCCCATAGAGCACAAAAGCAAGGGAGTGATGCTAAACCTTTATAAATCACTGGGTAGGCCCCAGCTGGAGTATTCTGGCCAATCTTGGGCACCGCACTTTAGGAAGGATGTCAAGGCCTTAGAGAGGGTGCGGAGGAGATTTACGAGAGTGGTACCAGTGATGAGGGACTTCAGTTATGTGGAGAGACTGGAGAAGCTGGGATTGTTCTCCTTAGAACATAGAAGGTAAAGAGGAGATTTAATAGAGGCATTCAAAATCATGAACAGTTTCGATAGAATAAATAAGGAGAAACTGTTTCCAGTGGCAGGAGGGTCAGTAACCAGAGGACACAGATTTAAGGTAATTGACAAAAGAACCAGAGGCGACATGAGGAGAATTTTTTTTACCCAGCGAGTTGTTATGATCTGGAATGCACGGCCTGAAAGGATGGTGGAAGCAGATTCAATAATAACTTTCAAAAGCGAATTGGATAAGTAAATCATAGAATCATAGAAAATTTAAGGCACAGAAGGAGGCCATTCAGCCCATCGGGTCCGCGCCAGCTGAGAAACGAGCCACCCAGCCGAATCCCACTTTCCCGCATTTGGTCCGTAGCCCTGCAGGTCACGGCTCTTCAGGTGCACATCCAGGGATTTTTTAAATGAGTTGAGGGTTTCTGCCTCTACGACCCTCTCAGGCAGTGAGTTCCAGACTCCCACCACCCTCTGGGTGAAAAAACTTTCCCTCATTTCCGCTCTAATCCTTCTACCAATCACTTTAAATCTATGCCCCCTGGTTATTGACCCCTCCGCTAAGGGAAATAGGTCCTTCCTATCCACTCTATCCAGGCCCCTCATCATTTTGAACACCTCAATCAAATCATCCCTCAGCCTCCTCTGTTCCAAGGAAAACAACCCCAGCCTATCCAATCTGTCATCATAGCTAAAATTCTCCAGTCCTGGCAACATCCTCGTAAATCTCCTCTGCACGCTCTCTAGTGCAATTACATCCTTCCTGTAATGTGGTGACCAGAACTGTGCGCAGTACTCAAGCTGTGGCCTAACTAGTGTTTTATACAGTTCCAGCATAACATCCCTGCTTTTATATTCTATGCCTCAGCTAATAAAGGAAAGTATTCCATATGCCTTCTTAACCACCTTATCTACCTGTCTTGCTACCTTCAGGGATCTGTGGACATGCAATCCAAGGTCCCTCACTTCCTCTACACCTCTCAGTATCCTCCCATTTATTGTGTATTCCCTTGCCTTGTTTGCTCTCCCCAAATGCATTACCTCACACTTCTCCAGACTGAACTCCATTTGTCACTTTTCTGCCCATCTGACCAGTCCATTGATATCTTCCTGCAGTCTACAGCTTTCCTCCTCACTATCAACCATACAGCCTATCGTTGTGTCATCCGCAAATTTCTGAATCATGCCACCTACGTTTAAGTCCAAATCGTTAATGTATACCACAAAAAGCAAAGGACCTCGTACCGAGCCCTGTGGGACCCCACTGGAAACAGCCTTTCATTCGCATAAACACCCATCGACCATTACCCTTTGCTTCCTGTCACTGAGCTAATTTTGGATCCAATTTGGTACGTTCCCTTGGAGCCCATGGGCTTTTACTTTTTTGATCAATCTGCCATGTGGGACCTTGTCAAAAGCCTTGCTAAAATCCATGTAAACTACATCAATTACGCTACCCTCATCGACCCTCCTTGTCACCTCCTTGAAAAATTCAATCAAGTTAGTCAGCCTCCACCTCTCCTTAATCAATCCGTGCTGACTGTCCTTGATTACTCCGTGCCTTTCTAAGTGACAGTTTATCCTGTCCCTCAGAATTGATTCCAATAATTTGCCCACCACTGAGGTTAGGCTGACTGGCTTGTAATTACTCGGTCTATCCTTTGCTCCCTTTTTAAACAATGGTATGTTAGCAGTCCTCCAATCCTCCGGCACCTCGCCTGTATCCAGTGAAGTTTGGAAAATGATTGTTAAAGTCTCCGCTATTTCCTCCCTGGTTTCTTTTAACAGCCTGAGATACATTTCATCCGGCCCTGGTGATTTATCCACTTCCAAAGAAGCTAATCCCCTTAATCATAGAATCATAGAATCATAGAAGTTACAACATGGAAACAGGCCCTTCGGCCCAACATGTCCATGTCGCCCAGTTTATACCACTAAGCTAGTCCCAATTGCCTGCACTTGGCCCATATCCCTCGATACCCATCTTCCCCATGTAACTGTCCAAATGCTTTTTAAAAGACAAAATTGTACCCGCCTCTACTACTGCCTCTGGCAGCTCGTTCCAGACACTCACCACCCTTTGAGTGAAAAAATTGCCCCTCTGGATCCTTTTGTATCTCTCCCCTCTCACCTTAAATCTGTGCCCCCTCGTTATAGACTCCCCTACCTTTGGGAAAAGATTTTGACTATCGACCTTATCTATGCCCCTCATTATTTTATAGACTTCTATAAGATCACCCCTTAACCTCCTACTCTCCAGGGAATAAAGTCCCAGTCTGTCTAACCTCTCCCTGTAAGTCAAACCATCAAGTCCCGGTAGCATCCTAGTAAATCTTTTCTGCACTCTTTCTAGTTTAATAATATCCTTTCTATAATAGGGTGACCAGAACTGTACACAGTACTCCAAGTGTGGCCTCACCAATGCCCTGTACAACTTCAACAAGACATCCCAACTCCTGCATTCAATGTTCTGACCAATGAAACCAAGCATGCTGAATGCCTTCTTCACCACCCTATCCACCTGTGACTCCACTTTCAAGGAGCTATGAATCTGTACTCCTAGATCTCTTTGTTCTATAACTCTCCCCAACGCCCTACCATTAACGGAGTAGGTCCTGGCCCGATTCGATCGACCAAAATGCATCACCTCACATTTATCTAAATTAAACTCCATCTGCCATTCATCGGCCCACTGGCCCAATTTATCAAGATCCCGTTGCAATCCTAGATAACCTTCTTCACTGTCCACAATGCCACCAATCTTGGTGTCATCTGCAAACTTACTAACCATGCCTCCTAAATTCTCATCCAAATCATTAATATAAATAACAAATAACAGCGGACCCAGCACCGATCCCTGAGGCACACCGCTGGACACAGGCATCCAGTTTGAAAAACAACCCTCGACAACCACCCTCTCTGTCTTCTGTCGTCAAGCCAATTTTGTATCCAATTGGCTACCTCACCTTGGATCCCATGAGATTTAACCTTATGTAACAACCTACCATGCGGTACCTTGTCAAATGCTTTGCTGAAGTCCATGTAGACCACGTCTACTGCACAGCCCTCATCTATCTTCTTGGTTACCCCTTCAAAAAACTCAATCAAATTCGTGAGACATGATTTTCCTCTCACAAAACCATGCTGACTGTTCCTAATTAGTCCCTGCCTCTCCAAATGCCTGTAGATTCTGTCCCTCAGAATACCCTCTAACAACTTACCCACTACAGATGTCAGGCTCACTGGTCTGTAGTTCCCAGGCTTTTCCCTGCCGCCCTTCTTAAACAAAGGCACAACATTTGCTACCCTCCAATCTTCAGGCACCTCACCTGTAGCGGTGGATGATTCAAATATCTCTGCTAGGGGACCCGCAATTTCCTCCCTAACCTCCCATAACGTCCTGGGATACATTTCATCAGGTCCCGGAGATTTATCTACCTTGATGCGCGTTAAGACTTCCAGCACCTCCCTCTCTGTAATATGTACACTCCTCAAGACATCACTATTTATTTCCCCAAGTTCCCTAACATCCATGCCTTTCTCAACCGTAAATACCGATGTGAAATATTCATTCAGGATCTCACCCATCTCTTGTGGTTCCGCACATAGATGACCTTGTTGATCCTTAAGAGGCCCTACTCTCTCCCTTGTTACCCTTTTGCCCTTTATGTATTTGTAGAAGCTCTTTGGATTCACCTTTGCCTGATCTGCCAAAGCAATCTCATATCCCCTTTTTGCCCTCCTGATTTCTCTCTTAACTCTACTCCGGCAATCTCTATACTCTTCAAGGGATCCACTTGATCCCAGCTGCCTATGCATGTCATATGCCTCCTTCTTATTTTTGACTAGTGCCTCAATCTCCCGAGTCATCCAAGGTTCCCTACTTCTACCAGCCTTGCCCTTCACTTTATAAGGAATGTGCTTACACTGAACCCTGGTTAACACACTTTTGAAAGCCTCCCACTTACCAGACGTCCCTTTGCCTGCCAACAGACTCTCCCAATCAACTTCTGAAAGTTCCTGTCTAATACCATCAAAATTGGCCTTTCCCCAATTTAGAATTTTAACTTTTGGGCCAGACCTATCCTTCTCCATAGCTATCTTAAAACTAATGGAATTATGATCACTGGTCCCAAAGTGATCCCTCACTAACACTTCTGTCACCTGCCCTTCCTTATTTCCCAAGAGGAGGTCAAGTTTTGCCCCCTCTCTAGTCGGGCCATCCACATACTGAATGAGAAATTCCTCCTGAATACACTCAACAAATTTCTCTCCATCCAAGCCCCTAATGCTATGGCTGTCCCAGTCAATGTTGGGAAAGTTAAAGTCCCCTACTATTACCACCCTATTTTTCTTGCAGCTGTCTGTAATCTCCTTACATATTTGCTCCTCAATTTCCCGTTGACTATTTGGGGGTCTGTAGTACAATCCTATCAAAGTGATCTCTCCCTTCTTATTTTTCAGTTCTACCCATATGGACTCAGTGGGCGAACCCTCGGATATATCCCCTCTCACTACTGCCGTGATGTTCTCCCTAATCAAGAACGCAACTCCCCCTCCTCTCTTACCTCCTGCTCTATCTTTCCTATAGCATCTGTACCCTGGAACATTGAGCTGCCAGTCCTGCCCCTCCCTTATCCATGTTTCAGTAATAGCTATAACATCCCAGTCCCATGTACCCATCCATGCCCTGAGTTCATCTGCCTTGCCCATCAGACTTCTTGCATTGAAATAAATGCAGTTTAATCTAGTCTTCCCTTGGTCTTTGCCCTGCTTTCTCAGACCATCTGTCCGGTCATGTTCTGTACACTCTCCCTTACTGCCTTTTGTTTCTGTCACCACTTTATTTCCCACTGACTTCCTGCATCGGTTCCCATCCCCCTGCCACATTAGTTTAAACCCTCCCCAACAGCACTAGCAAACACTCCCCCTAGGACATTGGTTCCAGTCCTGCCCAGATGCAGACCGTCCAATTTGTACTGGTCCCACCTCCCCCAGAACCGGTTCCAATGGCCCAGGAATTTGAATCCCTCCCTCTTGCACCATCTCTCAAGCCACGTATTCATCTTAGCTATCCTGTCATTCCTACTCTGACTAGCCCGTGGCACTGGTAGCAATCCTGAGATTACTACCTTTGAGGTCCTACTCTTTAGTTTAACTCCTAACTCCCTAAATTCAGCTTGTAGGACCTCATCCTGTTTTTTACCTATATCGTTGGTGCCTATATGCACCACGACAACTGGCTGTTCACCCTCCCCCTCCAGAATGTCCTGCAGCCGCTCCGAGACATCCTTGACCCTTGCACCAGGGAGGCAACATACCATCCTGGAGTCTCGGTTGCGTCCGCAGAAACGCCTGTCTATTCCCCTTACAATCGAGTCCCCTATCACTATAGCTCTGCCACTCTTTTTCCTGCCCTCCTGTGCAGCAGAGCCAGCCACGGTGCCATGAACCTGGCCACTGCCACCTTCCCCTGGTGAGCCATCTCCGCCAACAGTATCCAAAACGGTATACCTGTTTTGGAGGGAGATGACCGCAGGGGACCCCTGCACTGCCTTCCTACTCTTCCTCTGTCTGTTGGTCACCCATTCACTATCTCCCTCAGTAATTTTTATCTGCGGTGTGACCAACTCACTGAACGTGCTATCCACGACTTTCTCAGCATCGCGGATGCTCCAAAGTGAGTCCATCCGCAGCTCCAGAGCCGTCAAGCGGTCAAACAATAGCTGCAGCTGGACACACTTCCCGCAGGTGAAGGAATCAGGGATACAGGAAGGAGCCCTGAATTCCCACATCCCACAAGAGGAACATGACACGGCTCTGGGATCTCCTGCCATGACTTAACCCTTAAATTAGCTTAACAACAACTGCAATGTCAAGAGAAAAAAAAAGGAAAGAAAAACTACTTACCACTCCCTTTAAGGAGTTTACTCCTTTAAATTGTTCTCAATTTAGAGAATGTTAACTACACTCGGGACCTTGATTCACTAAAAAATAAACGCTACTTCCTATAAGACCTGCAGACCTTCCCTTTCCTTTCACTTCAGTTACTGTAGATAAGGAGAAATACTCACCTGAACCTACTCACCAATTAGGTGCCTCCCCTGTGTCGCGTCCCGATCTGATTCCTGACGTCACTTCGAACTCGGTCGCAGCTCCGCTCCGCTCGGCTCCTCTCAGCGCTCTGAAATCCCGCCTTTTATCGGACGCTCCCTCCGCTCGGCTCGGCTCCTCTCAGCTGTTCTCAGCGCTCTGAAATCCCGCCTTTTATCGGACGCTCCCTCCGCTCGGCTCGGCTCCTCTCAGCGCTCTGAAATCCCGCCTTTTATCGGACGCTCCCTCCGCTCGGCTCGGCTCCTCTCAGCTGTTCTCAGCGCTCTGAAATCCCGCCTTTTATCGGACGCTCCCTCCGCTCGGCTCGGCTCCTCTCAGCTGTTCTCAGCGCTCTGAAATCCCGCCTTTTATCGGACGCTCCCTCCGCTCCGCTCGGCTCCTCTCAGCTGTTCTCAGCGCTCTGAAATCCCGCCTTTTATCGGACGCTCCCTCCGCTCGGCTCGGCTCCTCTCAGCTGTTCTCAGCGCTCTGAAGTCCCGCCTTTTATCGGACGCTCCCTCCGCTCGGCTCGGCTCCTCTCAGCGCTCTGAAATCCCGCCTTTTATCGGACGCTCCCTCCGCTCGGCTCGGCTCCTCTCAGCTGTTCTCAGCGCTCTGAAATCCCGCCTTTTATCGGACGCTCCCTCCGCTTGGCTCGGCTCCTCTCAGCGCTCTGAAATCCCGCCTTTTATCGGACGCTCCCTCCGCTCGGCTCGGCTCCTCTCAGCTGTTCTCAGCGCTCTGAAATCCTGCCTTTTATCGGACGCTCCCTCCGCTCGGCTCGGCTCCTCTCAGCTGTTCTCAGCGCTCTGAAATCCCGCCTTTTATCGGACGCTCCCTCCGCTCGGCTCGGCTCCTCTCAGCTGTTCTCAGCGCTCTGAAATCCGGCCTTTTATCGGACGCTCCCTCCGCTCGGCTCGGCTCCTCTCAGCTGTTCTCAGCGCTCTGAAATCCGGCCTTTTATCGGACGCTCCCTCCGCTCGGCTCGGCTCCTCTCAGCTGTTCTCAGCGCTCTGAAATCCCGCCTTTTATCGGACGCTCCCTCCGCTCGGCTCGGCTCCTCTCAGCGCTCTGAAATCCCGCCTTTTATCGGACGCTCCCTCCGCTCGGCTCGGCTCCTCTCAGCTGTTCTCAGCGCTCTGAAATCCCGCCTTTTATCGGACGCTCCCTCCGCTCGGCTCGGCTCCTCTCAGCGCTCTGAAATCCCGCCTTTTATCGGACGCTCCCTCCGCTCGGCTCGGCTCCTCTCAACGCTCTGAAATCCCGCCTTTTATCGGACGCTCCCTCCGCTCGGCTCGGCTCCTCTCAGCTGTTCTCAGCGCTCTGAAATCCCGCCTTTTATCGGACGCTCCCTCCGCTCGGCTCGGCTCCTCTCAGCGCTCTGAAATCCCGCCTTTTATCGGACGCTCCCTCCGCTCGGCTCGGCTCCTCTCAGCTGTTCTCAGCGCTCTGAAATCCCGCCTTTTATCGGACGCTCCCTCCGCTCGGCTCGGCTCCTCTCAGCGCTCTGAAATCCCGCCTTTCATCGGACGCTCCCTCCGCTCGGCTCGGCTCCTCTCAGCTGTTCTCAGCGCTCTGAAATCCCGCCTTTTATCGGACGCTCCCTCCGCTCGGCTCGGCTCCTCTCAGCTGTTCTCAGCGCTCTGAAATCCCGCCTTTTATCGGACGCTCCCTCCGCTCCGCTCGGCTCCTCTCAGCGCTCTGAAATCCCGCCTTTTATCGGACGCTCCCTCCGCTCGGCTCGGCTCCTCTCAGCTGTTCTCAGCGCTCTGAAATCCCGCCTTTTATCGGACGCTCCCTCCGCTCGGCTCGGCTCCTCTCAGCGCTCTGAAATCCCGCCTTTTATCGGACGCTCCCTCCGCTCCGCTCGGCTCCTCTCAGCTGTTCTCAGCGCTCTGAAATCCCGCCTTTTATCGGACGCTCCCTCCGCTCGGCTCGGCTCCTCTCAGCGCTCTGAAATCCCGCCTTTTATCGGACGCTCCCTCCGCTCGGCTCGGCTCCTCTCAGCTGTTCTCAGCGCTCTGAAATCCCGCCTTTTATCGGACGCTCCCTCCGCTCGGCTCGGCTCCTCTCAGCGCTCTGAAATCCCGCCTTTTATCGGACGCTCCCTCCGCTCGGCTCGGCTCCTCTCAGCTGTTCTCAGCGCTCTGAAATCCCGCCTTTTATCGGACGCTCCCTCCGCTCGGCTCGGCTCCTCTCAGCGCTCTGAAATCCCGCCTTTTATCGGACGCTCCCTCCGCTCGGCTCGGCTCCTCTCAGCTGTTCTCAGCGCTCTGAAATCCCGCCTTTTATCGGACGCTCCCTCCGCTCGGCTCGGCTCCTCTCAGCTGTTCTCAGCGCTCTGAAATCCCGCCTTTTATCGGACGCTCCCTCCGCTCGGCTCGGCTCCTCTCAGCTGTTCTCAGCGCTCTGAAATCCCGCCTTTTATCGGACGCTCCCTCCGCTCGGCTCGGCTCCTCTCAGCTGTTCTCAGCGCTCTGAAATCCCGCCTTTTATCGGACGCTCCCTCCGCTCGGCTCGGCTCCTCTCAGCGCTCTGAAATCCCGCCTTTTATCGGACGCTCCCTCCGCTCGGCTCGGCTCCTCTCAGCTGTTCTCAGCGCTCTGAAATCCCGCCTTTTATCGGACGCTCCCTCCGCTCGGCTCGGCTCCTCTCAGCTGTTCTCAGCGCTCTGAAATCCCGCCTTTTATCGGACGCTCCCTCCGCTCGGCTCGGCTCCTCTCAGCTGTTCTCAGCGCTCTGAAATCCCGCCTTTTATCGGACGCTCCCTCCGCTCGGCTCGGCTCCTCTCAGCTGTTCTCAGCGCTCTGAAATCCCGCCTTTTATCGGACGCTCCCTCCGCTCGGCTCGGCTCCTCTCAGCGCTCTGAAATCCCGCCTTTTATCGGACGCTCCCTCCGCTCGGCTCGGCTCCTCTCAGCTGTTCTCAGCGCTCTGAAATCCCGCCTTTTATCGGACGCTCCCTCCGCTCGGCTCGGCTCCTCTCAGCGCTCTGAAATCCCGCCTTTTATCGGACGCTCCCTCCGCTCGGCTCGGCTCCTCTCAGCTGTTCTCAGCGCTCTGAAATCCCGCCTTTTATCGGACGCTCCCTCCGCTTGGCTCGGCTCCTCTCAGCGCTCTGAAATCCCGCCTTTTATCGGACGCTCCCTCCGCTCGGCTCGGCTCCTCTCAGCTGTTCTCAGCGCTCTGAAATCCTGCCTTTTATCGGACGCTCCCTCCGCTCGGCTCGGCTCCTCTCAGCTGTTCTCAGCGCTCTGAAATCCCGCCTTTTATCGGACGCTCCCTCCGCTCGGCTCGGCTCCTCTCAGCTGTTCTCAGCGCTCTGAAATCCGGCCTTTTATCGGACGCTCCCTCCGCTCGGCTCGGCTCCTCTCAGCTGTTCTCAGCGCTCTGAAATCCGGCCTTTTATCGGACGCTCCCTCCGCTCGGCTCGGCTCCTCTCAGCTGTTCTCAGCGCTCTGAAATCCCGCCTTTTATCGGACGCTCCCTCCGCTCGGCTCGGCTCCTCTCAGCGCTCTGAAATCCCGCCTTTTATCGGACGCTCCCTCCGCTCGGCTCGGCTCCTCTCAGCTGTTCTCAGCGCTCTGAAATCCCGCCTTTTATCGGACGCTCCCTCCGCTCGGCTCGGCTCCTCTCAGCGCTCTGAAATCCCGCCTTTTATCGGACGCTCCCTCCGCTCGGCTCGGCTCCTCTCAACGCTCTGAAATCCCGCCTTTTATCGGACGCTCCCTCCGCTCGGCTCGGCTCCTCTCAGCTGTTCTCAGCGCTCTGAAATCCCGCCTTTTATCGGACGCTCCCTCCGCTCGGCTCGGCTCCTCTCAGCGCTCTGAAATCCCGCCTTTTATCGGACGCTCCCTCCGCTCGGCTCGGCTCCTCTCAGCTGTTCTCAGCGCTCTGAAATCCCGCCTTTTATCGGACGCTCCCTCCGCTCGGCTCGGCTCCTCTCAGCGCTCTGAAATCCCGCCTTTCATCGGACGCTCCCTCCGCTCGGCTCGGCTCCTCTCAGCTGTTCTCAGCGCTCTGAAATCCCGCCTTTTATCGGACGCTCCCTCCGCTCGGCTCGGCTCCTCTCAGCTGTTCTCAGCGCTCTGAAATCCCGCCTTTTATCGGACGCTCCCTCCGCTCGGCTCGGCTCCTCTCAGCGCTCTGAAATCCCGCCTTTTATCGGACGCTCCCTCCGCTCCGCTCGGCTCCTCTCAGCTGTTCTCAGCGCTCTGAAATCCCGCCTTTTATCGGACGCTCCCTCCGCTCGGCTCGGCTCCTCTCAGCGCTCTGAAATCCCGCCTTTTATCGGACGCTCCCTCCGCTCGGCTCGGCTCCTCTCAGCTGTTCTCAGCGCTCTGAAATCCCGCCTTTTATCGGACGCTCCCTCCGCTCGGCTCGGCTCCTCTCAGCGCTCTGAAATCCGGCCTTTTATCGGACGCTCCCTCCGCTCGGCTCGGCTCCTCTCAGCTGTTCTCAGCGCTCTGAAATCCCGCCTTTTATCGGACGCTCCCTCCGCTCGGCTCGGCTCCTCTCAGCGCTCTGAAATCCCGCCTTTTATCGGACG
Source organism: Heptranchias perlo (assembly GCF_035084215.1). NCBI lineage: Eukaryota > Metazoa > Chordata > Chondrichthyes > Hexanchiformes > Hexanchidae > Heptranchias > Heptranchias perlo. The sequence continues at coordinate 9,351,963 of NC_090350.1, read as the reverse complement.
CTCCCTCCGCTCGGCTCGGCTCCTCTCAGCTGTTCTCAGCGCTCTGAAATCCCGCCTTTTATCGGACGCTCCCTCCGCTCGGCTCGGCTCCTCTCAGCTGTTCTCAGCGCTCTGAAATCCCGCCTTTTATCGGACGCTCCCTCCGCTCGGCTCGGCTCCTCTCAGCTGTTCTCAGCGCTCTGAAATCCCGCCTTTTATCGGACGCTCCCTCCGCTCGGCTCGGCTCCTCTCAGCTGTTCTCAGCGCTCTGAAATCCCGCCTTTTATCGGACGCTCCCTCCGCTCGGCTCGGCTCCTCTCAGCGCTCTGAAATCCCGCCTTTTATCGGACGCTCCCTCCGCTCGGCTCGGCTCCTCTCAGCTGTTCTCAGCGCTCTGAAATCCCGCCTTTTATCGGACGCTCCCTCCGCTCGGCTCGGCTCCTCTCAGCTGTTCTCAGCGCTCTGAAATCCCGCCTTTTATCGGACGCTCCCTCCGCTCGGCTCGGCTCCTCTCAGCTGTTCTCAGCGCTCTGAAATCCCGCCTTTTATCGGACGCTCCCTCCGCTCGGCTCGGCTCCTCTCAGCTGTTCTCAGCGCTCTGAAATCCCGCCTTTTATCGGACGCTCCCTCCGCTCGGCTCGGCTCCTCTCAGCGCTCTGAAATCCCGCCTTTTATCGGACGCTCCCTCCGCTCGGCTCGGCTCCTCTCAGCTGTTCTCAGCGCTCTGAAATCCCGCCTTTTATCGGACGCTCCCTCCGCTCGGCTCGGCTCCTCTCAGCTGTTCTCAGCGCTCTGAAATCCCGCCTTTTATCGGACGCTCCCTCCGCTCGGCTCGGCTCCTCTCAGCTGTTCTCAGCGCTCTGAAATCCCGCCTTTTATCGGACGCTCCCTCCGCTCCGCTCGGCTCCTCTCAGCTGTTCTCAGCGCTCTGAAATCCCGCCTTTTATCGGACGCTCCCTCCGCTCGGCTCGGCTCCTCTCAGCTGTTCTCAGCGCTCTGAAATCCCGCCTTTTATCGGACGCTCCCTCCGCTCGGCTCGGCTCCTCTCAGCTGTTCTCAGCGCTCTGAAATCCCGCCTTTTATCGGACGCTCCCTCCGCTCGGCTCGGCTCCTCTCAGCTGTTCTCAGCGCTCTGAAATCCCGCCTTTTATCGGACGCTCCCTCCGCTCGGCTCGGCTCCTCTCAGCGCTCTGAAATCCCGCCTTTTATCGGACGCTCCCTCCGCTCGGCTCGGCTCCTCTCAGCTTCCTCTCTCACTATGTTTATCCCATCTAATATTTCACACTCCTTCTCCTTAACTTCAATCCCTCATCATCCCTCTCCTTTGTGAAGACAGATGCAAAGTATTCATTAAGAACCATATCCACATCTTCCGCCTTCTCACATAGTTTACCTTTTTGGTCTCTAATAGGCCCTATTCTTTCCTTAGTTATCCTCTTGCTCTTAATGTGTTTATAAAACATCTTTGGGTTTTCTTTGATTTTACCTGCTAATATTTTTTCATGCCCTCTCTTTGTTTTCCTAATTTCCTTTTTAACTTCACCCCTGCACTTTGTATACTCCTCTAAGCTTTCCATAGTATTGAGTTCCCGGTGTCTATCATAGGCTTTCTTTTCCTGCCTTATCTTACCCTGAATGCTTCTTGATATCCAGGGGGCTCTAGATTTGGCAGCCCCTCACTTTTTTCTTTGTGGGAACATGTTTACCCTGAACCCCTTGAATCTCCCCTTTGAATGTCTCCAACTGCTCTGACACTGATTTACCTTCAAGTAGCTGTTTCCAGTTTACTTCGGCTAAATCACTTCTCAGTTTAGTAAAATTGGCCTTTCCCCAAATGAAAACTTTAACTCCTGCTCTGTCTTTGTCCTTTTCCATAACTATGCTAAAACTGACTGTATAATGATCACTACCACCAAAATGCTCTTCGACTGCTCCTTCTTCCACCTGCCCCTCGTCATTTCCTCGAACTAAATCCAGAACTGCCCCTCATCTCGTTGGGCTTGCTATATACTGGCTAAAAAAATTCTCCTGTATGCAACTTAAGAATTCTGTGCCTTCTAAACCATTCACACTGTTTGTATCCCTGTTAATATTAGGATAGTTGAAATCCCCTACTATTACTGCCTATTGTTTTTGCACTTCTCAGAAATTTGCCTACATATTTGCTCCTCTATCTCCCTCTGACTGTTTGGGGGTCTATAGTACACACCCAGTAGTATGAATGCTCCTTTTTTGTTCTTTAGCTCAACCCATAAGGCCTCATTTGATGCTCCTTCTAAAATATCATCCCTCCTCACAACTGTAATTGTTTCCTTAACCAAAATTGCCATCCCCCCCTCCTTTATTATCGCCCTCTCTATCGCGTCATCAAAACCCTGTAACCAGGGACGTTATCCTGCCCCTCTTTAAGCCATGTTTCTGTAATAGTTAAGATATCATACTGCCACGTGTCTATCTGTGCCCTCAGCTCATCCGCCTTATTTCCTATACTCCTTGCGCTGAGGTAAATACATTTAAGGACTGCCAAACTCCTCTGTTGTTTATTTTCTAACCTTTGTTTCCTCTGCCTTCCAGACTCACGCACTAATTTTCTGCCTTCCATTTCCAGTTCTGACTTTATCCCATCCCTGAATCCACACTCAGGCTCCCATCCCCCTGCCAAGCTAGTTTAAAGTACTTGAAGGGGAAAAATTTGCAGAGCTATGGGGAAAGGGCAGGGGAGTGTGACTAATTGGATAGCTCTTTCAAAGAATCGGCACAGGCATGGTGGGCCTCCTTCTGTGCTGTATCATTCTATGACTCTATGATTCTATGAATCTATAATGCACGTACACAGACACAGATACCAGATACACAGATAATACACACAAAGGCAGACACATGCACAGATACATATACAGACAGATACAAATATACAGACATGCATACACCCACACACACACGCATCAAGGACAGACACAAACACACACCCATAGACACCTACTGTAAGGGGTTTCTTTTTTTACTGTTTCTCGGGCTTATAATAGGTCAGCCAGTTATGTTTTCCTGAGCTGCCCTGCCCGCAGTGCGGTTGCGAATCGCTTACCCCTTCCTGATTCTGAGCTGAGGACTTATCGAGTGGTAACAAAGACAGACAAACAGACCAGTGGATTGGTACAAGGAAAACCAATGTTTATTAATAAGAAAACTAAAACTACAAGGTAAACAGTATAATACAGAAGATAAAGAAATCGCTATGGATGTAATACAGTCTTACACTTATCGGGTTGAAAGAAACGGACACATCGAGGGAAAATTCTAAAATCACAAGTTTAGCAATATCCCTTAACCCCCACCCTTACACTTATGCTAGGTTGTCTTGTGGCGTCCAGAAAATTAATGCTCACCGGTGAAAACAGATGAAAAGGCCTGGCCCCTGTGCCTGCTGTTGCCGTCGACATGTGGTTGCGAGGTTTACTGAATGGCCTTCCTTCTTAGTTGCTAGCAGACAGACAGGACAGGGCCAAGAGGCGAAGAGAGAAGAGCAAGAGAGAGAGATACTGGGCAGCCCCAGGTATACCCTCTTGGTAACAGGTTTTTTTCATACCTCATCAGCTTGCTTCATTGTTTGATTTAAGCACGAAACATAAGACAAAGGACCCCATCTCTGGCCCATTTACATTAATGGCCATTTCCTGTATCGATCTGTTCGCTAACTGCTTTACCATTGTTCCGAATGTACCTTGATGGTTCACCTTTTGTCCTGCGATCACTTCCTGCTCGAATTTTGATGTGTTGGCCGGCCATGTTGATAGCTTGCCTCAGGGCTAGGATGCAACTGCATTGTTTAAAGAAACCTGTCTGAGACACGAAGCCTGCCAAGTTGTTGAGAATGCAATTTCAAATCTGCCGGTCCTCGGCCATGTGTCTGACTGCAGCCATTTTGAGAGACCTTGGATTTTTTTAAAACAGTCACACCAGGGTTTCTTTAATAACTCCAATAAATCTTCGGGGTGGGGGGAACATGTGAAATTTTGCGAATCCCTTCACTCCCCCCTGTGGATACTTAAACTTGCTTGAAGTGTCCATGCAAGGTGAGCAAAGATTTCTGACTGTCGCAAACAACCTTCCCCTTTATTTACCTATCCCTAATCCCTCGACACATACATTCCCTTACTTGGAGAGAACCCCAGTGTATGGCAGGCATTCGGATAGAAAACAAGGTTGAATTACAACAATCCCAGCACGGAGGGGTCCAAATACCCCTGCACCACTTGGGATGAAACAGTATTTCGCATACTATACAACACAACAATGAACAATCTTTATTCAAAATAACATCAAAACGTAAACATTACTTTATTGAAAACAACAAACGGAAGGGACCATCTTTATTAAAATAATGAAACAGGCTGCCATCACTCGCAAGGGATGCGTCCCCGAACTCACACGGGTGTTTCGTCTACCCGAGCATACTGGTCCTTCCATACCCTTTGTGTTCTAACTACTACCTCGAGACCCCTATTCCTACACTGGACGCAAACCAGGTAGAGGACGATCCCGAGCTGACAGATTACTAGCACGTGTGATGCCAGACGAATCCAGGAGGGGACCTCTATATTCTCAAAGATGTCCCACCAGGGTGGGGTCGTAATACTCAGAATATCGGCCCCTATCTGGACAGTCTTCTGTTCCAGCGTGTAAAAGTAAGTGTTTTTGGGACACCCCTACTGCTTTTAATAATTTAACGAGGTGTTCTGGGAGAGGGGGGATCTGATAGCCAAAGTGGGCTACATACTTTTGGAGGTTGGTGAAATTCTCTTTCACAGTGAGGTGAACAGTGGATGGTTCAGGGATGGGGACAATTCGTGTCTGTGCCACTTGAACTTCTGCCTCGGGTTTAAAGCAGAAACTGCTGTCACTCACCGCACACCAGCTGTGCTGACCATGCTGGTAGTGAGACGCTGCTGTGGTGATGCAATATGTCCCACCTCCTATATACGCCACCTGTGGGGGAACATGGCCTTGTGCCATGGCTTCCATGGTGCAGTTTATAGGCTTCGCGTCAGCAGCTCTGAACCCGCACTGCGGTTTTGAACAGGCGTTCAAGTGCTGGGGACACAGGATTATGTGTGATCCCCGGCTCTGGCACCCCGAGAGGTCAGTACCCGTCATACCATGTTCCCACTTTATGACATAGGGCGGGACCGCTGTGAAACGAACGTGTGCACCCCCCTGAATGACACCAATGTTCTCCACCCTGTACACCGGCACGGGTCGGGCCGTCCCGCCCATGACTGGCATCCTTACAACTATCCCTATGATGGTGTGGTTGGAACGCCCACAGTCCACTGGGACTGGGTAGGCCTCAGAAGCTGGGCGGAGCTGGAACGGACTTAATGTATTCTCAAAAGGGTGGAGGGCTGCGAGGTGTTTGTTGCTGATCCAGGAGGGGACTAAACCTTGTTTTAAATCCTCCAGATTGCTGCGGGCCTCGCCCAGCAACCATGCCCCATATAGCACGCACACTTCATTCTGCGCCGCCTGGTCTGACGCATTCCGACCCTCCCTAATGAGCGCATTCACCGTCTTTGCATGCTTTTCCAGCTCCGCTATGATCTCCTTTAAGTGGAGAGTCATGGCCTGATCTTCGTGCAGTTCCGAACCCACCACCTTATTCGCATCGATTAATATTTTCTTTAATTGGGTTTTTAAACCATTAATCTGGGTCTGCAGCTCGATGTCATCTAAGCTGTTGATGACAGAAGACCCCGTGTTAAAACCAGTTAAGACATCGTTAAAAGCACCCCTTCTTTGTCTCCCAATCCCGTCCAAAAGCTCGTGGGTGTATAGTCTGGTTCTGTCAACGTCTGAAAAATCAAACTGATAAAATTTACGGAACATCTCTTTTAAGAGGGCTTGATACAACTGTGCGGTCTCTGTGGGGCACCACGCGGGTAGGTGTATCTCAGTGAGGTTTAAAATCACGGAGGCTACCGCGTAGTGCACCCCTTGATACAGCACCTGGTCTGTAGGTACTAGCACCAAGCCGTTCCCTGGTCCCTTGGTGGTGGCGGGGCATCCCTCTACTATCATACGTGACGTCACAGTCGTGGGCAGGGGCTGTCGGGGGCGGGTTACTAATTCAGTGGCATTAACCGAGATTGGGGACTATGGGATCACGCATGCGCTCAGGCGCGATTTCCAGTCCATCCCCCTCCCGTTATCTTGCCACTGGCTGCGGAAAATGATGGAAATGCCTGTGGGGCAGACTTTCTCTGAACCCCACATACAGACATAGATCCCCTGATCCGGTTCCCACCATTTGTCCCAGCACACACTTAACCCTCCCTGGGTCCCTGTGATGGTCCTGTGGGTGTTATTCCCTAACCTTTCCCACTCTACCCTGGGGTTCCCCATATCCTTACTTAATTTCCTAAGCCACCACCACCTATCCAGGGGAACGTTGCCTTTACATGACAAACATATTCCTTTTCCCACGGTGACGCTAATCCTTGGGGTGACAATTCGTATCCTCGGGCACTGGAGGGAGGTCTCCCTGTATGAAAAACCGGCCTGGCTCGAGTACTGGGTCGAATTTGACCCCAGCCATCCGGGCCAGCTCCCCTCGTGAGTGTACAAGGCGATTTCATCCGCCTCGCGTAGGCCACTCCCATCGTGGGCGAGGGGCGCCGTTTTTCCGGAGCATCCGAAGATGTGGTGGTCCTCGGTATCGCCCCTTCTCGCGAGGCTCAGTCCAGACAGGGCGAGCAGGATCACTCCTCCGAACATTCCCTGTAAAAGATAAAGAACATCTAGCCGGGCTCCCTATAGGCTGCCTGGCTCGGGTGGTGTGAGCGGTCCCTCGACCTCGGCTCACGTAGACAACACTGGAACGGTTCCATCTTAAAATTACATTACGGTTCCACACCTTATAATAAACCTATACATCTTAACTTAAAACTACAAACTTAACTGCTAAAGTTATATACATCCGCCGCCCGTCTCCGAGCGGCCAGCTTAAATTCTGTCAGGACTGCTGCAGGCTGCTCCCTGCGGCTTGGCTGTACTGACCTTTACTTCCGGTCCCTCACAGCCCGCGACTGCTGGCTGAGGACCTTTGTCTTTCGACTTAACTTTAGCACGGGAGGTAGCCCTTTTAAACTGGGGAGCCGGCGACCATGCCTTCCTAGGCTGGGGTGTCCGAGGGGACCTCCTAGGAAGTGCTGTTGGTGGGGCTACCCTGGCGAGCGGACCCTTGCTGTGGGTCGCAGCCCTCGCTGGCTGGGGACTTTTCCCCTGTGGCTCCTCCCTTCCCAAGTCTGAGCTGGGGACAGGCAACCCTTCGCTGCCTGCTGCCGGAGGCTGAGAGTCTTCCTCTCCAGGTTCAAAACCTGGGTCGGGGGCGGGGCTACCTGCCTCGGGCTCCTCCTCCTCCCCACCTGAGTCCCAGAAGAGAGGGGGAGTGGTTTGGACAGGGGTCTGGGTGACTCCTCCCCTGATACATGCGACTGCCCCTGCAGGTGCTGCCTGTGAGCTGGGACCTGCTGGGAGCTGGGGATTTCTAACCTCGGGTTCGATCCCAGCTGCCTGCTTTTTCGCCTCTGATCTAAACAGCTTACATTGGTTTATATGAAACCATTTCGTCCGCCGGGGCAATTTTACAGCGTAAACCATGGGGCTGGCTTTATCTACTATGCTATAGGGTCCCATGTACAGTGGCTCCAAACTCCCCACTCGGGCGTAGTTCCTCACCATTACCTGGTCCCCTATCTCCCACTGATGACTTTTGTTAGGCTCGAGCAGCAATCGGTTATTCCGATGCTGCTTCCGCAGACTACCTGCTGCCTGTTCGTAAATCTGCTTCAGGCGCTCGAGGAGTGTTCGGGCGAATTTATCCCGGTTTACCTCCCGAAGCTGCCCTTCAGTAAGAACTGGGGCTAGGACATGGGTGGGGGTTCTCATGACCCTACCGGTCATGAGCTCGTGCGGGGAATACCCCGTACTCTTTCACTGACTGGCCCGGATCCCCATGAGGACTAGAGGCAGGACCTCTGCCCATTTTCGGGGTGAGTCCGCTGTCTCCTTCCTCAGCCTTTCTTTGACGGTGCGGTTCATGCGTTCCACAATCCCTGAGGACTGTGGATTGTGGGCTACGTGCCACTTCCCCTGAATACCGAGCAGCATAAGTGTGTTCTGCATGACCTGGCCGGTGAGGTGGCTTCCCTGGTCGGACTCCACAAACTGGGGTAGTCCCCACCGCGAGAACACCTCCCGTACCAAGATCTTTGCAGTCCCTAATGCTGTGGCTTTTCTACAGGGGAAGGCCTCGACCCACTTGGAAAACACGTCCACCAGGACGAGGCAATATTTGTAGCCTCCCTGGGCGGTGGGTAGGGGCCCGATGTAGTCGATCTGGATCGACTGCCATAGTCCCTCTACCCTCCTAACGTGTCCCATGGGCACCTTCCTTCTATGGGGGTCGGGGTTATTTCCAGCGCACACCAGACAGCTGGCACAGAACTCGCGGACATCTTCCCGGAGACCTGGCCACCATCCCGCCTGTTCCACCCGCCGCCAGGTGGCCTCAGGCCCGGGGTGTCCTGCTGCCGGCCCTTCATGGGCCAGTTGAAGGAACTCCCTCCGGTGCTGCTGGGGTACTACCCACTGTCCTTCCTTGAACAGCATGCCCTCTCTTATGGAGAGGGCTGCCGCGCCGTAAGGGCCCTCTATCCTCCTACCCTCGCTCACTGCGCTAGTGACGGTTTTCAGGACAGGGTCCTGGGCTTGGACTGTTTTAAGATCCGGGGCTAATGCTACCCCTAAGCTCCTCTGGGTCCCACCCCCGCCTCTAACTGCCGCCACAGGCCCGGACCCATAGGGGTCCCAGAAAATGCCGGTGCGGGCACCCTCCTTGGCCAGCGTGTCGGCTTGCTAGTTGCCCTGGCTGCGGGGTTCTGTGGAGGAGTGGGCCTTCACTTTGTGGATGAAGACCTCGCCTTCCTCCCCCACGGCTGCCAGGATTTTCTCCAGCAGGGGTTTTACTGTTAAGGGCCTCCCGTCGGCGGAGGTGTATCCGCGACGGGACCAGATTGCCAGGTATTCCGTGCACGAGTTGCAAGTGAACATACTGTCCGAGCAAATCGTGTATGGGGTGGGGAAGATTTCGGGGTGGGTAACCACGTACACCACCGCGGACAGTTCAGCCTGCTGGGCGCTCATGGTGCTGGGGAGCTTGATTGCCAAGGCAATGTTAGCCGATGGGTCATAGACTCCACATCCCGTGAGACGTTCACCAGCGGATACCATGCTGGAACCGTCTACATAGATCTCGCGGCCTGTGGGATGTATCCCGGCCCGTAGACCAATGTTCGCCTCCCACACCCCTTCTATGGAACACTGATGGGCTGTTCCAGGATATACCATGTTAGCCGCGAGCTTTGGCTCGCAAAGGCCCCTCACCCTCAGATCCATCTGGGAAAGGAGGAGGGTCCAGCGCGCAATGCGGGCACTACTGACTGTCCCATCTTTGATCCTCCCGTCCAGAAGTATCTGGGTGGGCGTGTGATGTGTGAGGAGGGTGATAGGAGAGGTGCCTGTGAAGATCGAGGATCTTTTCACAGCCCAGTACGTGGCCAAAAGGTGCCGCTCGCAAATTGAGTAGCTCTTTTCCACGTCAGTGAGTACTCTGGAGGAGTAGACCACGGGTCTTAGCCTGCCGTGCCGCTCCTGGAGCAGCACAGCACTGAGATTATCCCCGCTGGCCGCTACCTCCAGAAAGAACTCTTTCCCTCCGTCTATCGCTCCCAGGGCTGGTGCGGTCTGCAGGTCCCTCTTGAGCTGGACAAATGCTGCCTGGCACCCCTCATCCCAAGACCACTCCACTCCCTTGTGTAGGAGTTGGAGCAGAGGGGCTGCCGTGGCTGCATAATCCTCAATAAAATCTCTGCAGTAGCCCGTTAGCCCTAAGAACGACCTCACACCCCTCACAGTACGGGGGACCGGTAGCTCTTGGACCGCTTCCCTCCTAGCCTTGTCTATGGCTCGTTCCCCTGCGCGGACGGTCAGGCCCAGGAATTTCACCTCCTGCTGGCCGATCTGCACTTTCCTAGGGTTCACTTTAAAACCTTTCCTCTGCAACAGCTCCAGCAATTCGGCCAGTAGCGGGCCATGCTCCCCGACTGAGTCGGTAAACAAGAGCAGGTCGTCTACATACTGCACCAATTGCCTGGGCTGGCTAAATTCCTTTAAACTACTCGCCATGCACTGGTGAAAGATGATAGGGCTGTTATGAAAACCTTGCGGCAAACAGTTCCAAGTATACTGTTGCCCCTTAAAAGTAAAAGCGAACTTATACTGGTCTTCCCTCCTTAAGGGGATTGACCAAAACCCATTCGAAATATCCAGCACCGTGAACGTAGTCACGGATGCTGGAATGCTTCCGATGAAGTCGGCAACTGCTGCCACTGTGGGGCCACACGCGGGGATATTGCTGTTGAGCACCCGATAGTCCACCGTGGCTCTCCATGAATTGTCCGGTTTCTTGACCGGCCAAAGCGGAGAATTAACATGAGTGGCTATGGGCCTCAGCACTCCCTGCTGCACCAACGAGGATATGGCCATCTCCATATCGGGCTCTGCTTCTCTAGGAAAGCTATACTGCTTCTGGGGCCGGGCCATGGGGTCTCCGTCTACCCTGACCTCAAACCCGGTGACCCTCCCGCAGTCGAGTTTGTGCGTGGCGAACGCAGCCATGCGAGCCTGCACGACTGCTTTAAATTCCTCCGGGACAGCCTCTACCATGAGCCCGAGGTCATAACCTCCTTTCGGCTTCACAGTACACAGGGTTCCCTTCCCTTCTTTTCCTGGGATAACTAGCACGCCATTCTCCTCACCCGTGTCAGCTCCCCAAAGGCAGTGATTGCGGAGATCCACGAGGATCCCGTGGCCCACGATGAAGTCGGCCCCTAGGATCCCCTTTCCTCCCTCCGCTTCCCACCTCGCCAGGACACACGTCCACTTGGTTTGGAGTGGGCCCAGGCGGACTGAGAGCGGCTTGGAGAATGTTCCCGCCTGTTCCTTACCGGTGAACCCCGATAGAACGTATGGAACTCCGCTAGACAGAGGTGAGGTGGTGGGATTAGCTGCGTGGATCACGGTGCATGATGCCCCCGTATCCAGCAGATAAGTCCCTTTAACCTTCTCTACCTCCATCTGCACGAGCGGTCTCTTCCATCCATCATACCTGAGAGCACACAGGTAGACAGGCTGTGCGGGCTTTAGTCATAGCGGGGCATCGTCAGGGGGGGCTGAGGGAGCGACCACACCGGTAGTGGCTGCTATTCTTCCCTGGCTGGCCATAAAAGATCTCATGGCCTCAAAAAATGACTCCATGGCAGCGGGGGCAATTCCTGTCCCTGCCTCCCCCATTGCTGCCTTTTGGGCTGGGGCGGTGGGATTCTTTCCCTTAGTATCCTTCCAGGGGTTTTTACAATCTTTGCGCCAGTGGCCATTCTTCCCGCACCCATAGCAGTTTAACTTAGCCTGGGCGGGACGATTCCCTTCCTGGTGCCATTCCCTTTTATGCTGGGCCCCTGATTTAACCTCGTGGACTTTCCCCTTGGGTTGGGGCGTCTTGATACCCCTGATATTTTTAAATGCTATCGTGAGCTGGCGGATCACCATTTCCTCGGTGGTCTGGGGGCTACGGGGGTCAAACCAGGCCGCAGCTCGTGTTCGAATTTGGGGCAGGCAGTTTGTCATGAGACAGCGGAGCCAGTGGGCTAATTGATCTCTGTTCAGGAGTGTCCGCCCTGGCATTCCCGGGCATGCGCTCCGGTAGACTGGCCACAGCCTGTCTGCGAAAGCCTGTGGGGACTCCCCAGGGAGCTGTACCGTTTTTCCCACCCGGGCGAACGGACTCCCATCATTTAGTCCCATGGCCTCCAATATCTCATCTCTTAACTCCTCGTAATCTTTCTGCCCCCTTTTGCACTCATCTGATAAGGTTTGGAGGAGGTCACCACCCAGAGAAAACAGCAGCATTTTTGCTTGTTCTGCTTCATCGCAGTCATTAACGCACGCTGCCTGCTCTATCTCACGGAAGTGTAGAGAGGGGTCTCCCTTCACTGTAAGCTTAGGGATATGGCTAACCATGGCCCTGAGCTGTGGGGTGCCATGCGGCACTACAAACTGGTTCTGGATGGCCCCTAGGTCCTCGCCATCGGCGGGCGGGCCGTACCTCCGTTGTCAGAGGGGGTACACTGGTCCCGGTCCTGGTCTATCTACCAGGGCTTGCTGGGTCTCCCCTAATGCTTCATCCTCCACCCCCCCTTGCTGCCAGACCTCCTGAAAACTCGGGGCTATGGGTGATGGCCGTGAAGCCTCTGGTTCCCTAACCAGTGTCGTTCTGGGAGCTGCCTGTGGGACTTCCCTGTTTGGGTTGCCGGTAAAATCCGACTGGCCCGCCTTCGGGCTAAGGAGGCATACCATGCCCTTCGCCCTCGCTAAGGCCATGCCCAAACGTTCTATTTCTTGCCTGCAGGGGCGATGATCTGCGTCCTCAAACCCCTGGGCGCAGGCCAGCTTATATGCTGCCTTTACCTCGCCTACTTTCTCCTCCTGCTCTTTTAATTCTTGCGTGAGGCTGTGGATCTTATCCATTAACCTAACCTCACTGCCTCTCGCCACTCTGACCTGGTATTCCAGGTGTTCCATTCTACCCCTAGCGCTACTTTTTAGCTCAGCGATCTGGTATTCCAGGCGCTCTACCTTTGCCTGGTGGTCCCTTGCCATCTGCGCCCTTTCTTGGCTTATTGCCTGGAGCGCTGCTACCCCTTGCTCTTCGGCTGCTGTCTTTTCCTGCAGCTCTAGGGTCAACTGTTTAATCTTGGCTGCTTGTACTGCTACAGCACGGTCTAGTACAAACACCTGCTTTTTAAAACACAAGAGCCAGACCGCCTTCTCAATACCTTTCTTATACTGTTTACTTGCTGTCCACTGGATGGCTGCATCTATGGGACGCTCGGCCTTTAACATATCGCCCACCCACTTTTTCGCGATATTTACCTTGCCGCACACATAGGCAGACAACCTTTCCTCCATTGCGGATTCCTCCTCCGCACCACTGTCTGTCTTGTTACACACTTTCGCCTCAGCTCCTGGCTGGCTCGCCATTTCTGTAAGGGGTTTCTTTTTTTACTGTTTCTCGGGCTTATAATAGGTCAGCCAGTTATGTTTTTCCTGAGCTGCCCTGCCCGCAGTGCGGTTGCGAATCGCTTACCCCTTCCTGATTCTGAGCTGAGGACTTATCGAGTGGTAACAAAGACAGACGAACAGACCAGTGGATTGGTACAAGGAAAACCAATGTTTATTAATAAGAAAACTAAAACTACAAGGTAAACAGTATAATACAGAAGATAAAGAAATCGCTATGGATGTAATACAGTCTTACACTTATCGGGTTGAAAGAAACAGACACATCGAGGGAAAATTCTAAAATCACAAGTTTAGCAATATCCCTTAACCCCCAACCTTACACCTATGCTAGGTTGTCTTGTGGCGGCCAGAAAATTAATGCTCACCGGTGAAAACAGATGAAAAGGCCTGGCCCCTGTGCCTGCTGTTGCCGTCGACATGTGGTTGCGAGGTTTACTGGATGGCTTCCTTCTTAGTTGCTAGCAGACAGACAGGACAGGGCCAAGAGGCGAAGAGAGAAGAGCAAGAGAGAGAGATACTGGGCAGCCCCAGTTATACCCTCTTGGTAACAGGTTTTTTTCATACCTTATCAGCTTGCTTCATTGTTTGATTTAAGCACGAAACGTAAGACAAAGGACCCCATCTCTGGCCCATTTACATTAATGGCCATTTCCTGTATCGATCTGTTCGCTAACTGCTTTACCATTGTTCCGAATGTACCTTGATGGTTCACCTTTTGTCCTGCGATCACTTCCTGCTCGAATTTTGATGTGTTGGCCGGCCATGTTGATAGCTTGCCTCAGGGCTAGAATGCAGCTGCATTGTTTAAAGAAACCTGTCTGAGACACGAAAACCTGCCAAGTTGTTGAGAATGCAATTTCAAATCTGCCGGTCCTCGGCCATGTGTCTGACTGCAGCCATTTTGAGAGACCTTGGATTTTTTTAAAACAGTCACACCAGGGTTTCTTTAATAACTCCAATAAATCTTCGGGGTGGGGGGAACATGTGAAATTTTGCGAATCCCTTCACTACACACACATGCACTCACGCACACACAAATACTGACAGAATGATTTAACCTTTTGCTACCAGATCATTATAAACATTCAGCATTTTTTGCTTTTCTATGGAAACACATTATGGACTGTGTACGTGATCTAATGGGTAATCGTTCGTGTTTATTGCATAGGAAGTAACCTGGTGGAACGATCGCCTCCCTGCTGTAGAACCTGCTTGCTATTCATTCCATTAAAATCAATCAAAAGAAAATCGGTATGTATGTGTGTGTGTGTGAGTGTGTGTTTGAGTGTGTGAGCATATGTGTGTACGAGTGTGCGTGTGAGTGTGCATGTGTGTGTGAGTGTGTGAGTTTGTGTGTGTATGTGTTTGTGTGGGTTTGTTTTTGTGTGTTTGTGTGAGTGTGTGTGTGTGAGTTTGTGTGTGTGTGTTTGTGTGAGTATATGTGTGTGTGAGTGTGTGCGTGTTTGTGTGTGAGTGTGTTTGCGTGTGAGTGTTTGTGTTTGTATATTTTTGTGTGTGTGTTGTGTGAGTGTTTGTATGTGTGAGTTTGTGGGTGCGTGTTTGTGTGTGCGTGTTTGTGTGTGTGTGTTTCTGTGTATTTTTGTGTGTGTTTGTGTGTGTGTGTTTGTGTGTGCGTGTTTGTGTGTGTGTGTTTCTGTGTATTTTTGTGTGTGTTTGTGTGTGTGCATTTTTGTGTATTTGTTGTGAGTGTGTGTGTGTGAGTTTGTGTGTGCGTGTTTGTGTGTTTGTGTTTATGTGTATTTTTGTGTGTGTTTGTGTGTGTGTTTGTGAGTGTGTGTGTGAGTTTGTGTGTGCGTGTTTGTGTGAGTATATGTGTGTGTGAGTGTGTGCGTGATTGTGTGTGCGTGTTTGTGTGTGAGCGTGTTTGTGTGTGCGTGTTTATGTGTATTTTTGTGTGTGTTTGTGTGTGTGTTTGTGTGAGTGTGTGTGTGAGTTTGTGTGTGCGTGTTTGTGTGAGTATATGTGTGTGTGAGTGTGTGCGTGATTGTGTGTGCGTGTTTGTGTGTGAGTGTGTTTGTGTGTGTGTTTGTGTTTGTATATTTTTGTGTGTGTGTTGTGTGAGTGTTTGTATGTGTGAGTTTGTGGGTGCGTGTTTGTGTGTGTGCGTGTTTGTGTGTGTGTTTCTGTGTATTTTTGTGTGTGTTTGTGTGTGTGTGTTTGTGTGTGTGCATTTTTGTGTATTTGTTGTGAGTGTGTGTGTGTGAGTTCGTGTGTATGCGTGTTTGTGTTTATGTGTATTTTTGTGTGTGTTTATGTGTATTTTTGTGTGTGTTTGTGTGTGTGCATTTTTGTGTGTTTGTTGTGTGAGTGTGTGTGGATGTGAGTTCGTGTATGTGCGTGTTTGTGTGTGTGCGTGTTTGTGTGTGCGTGTTTGTGTGTTTGTGTTTGTATGTGTCAACATCAATTACTGACCTCAAGAGAGAACAACAGGTAAAGGGGACGAGAGAAGTGCAGGAATATTACCAGTGGTGAAGACCCTTTTTGTTTATTCACGGTTAACAGTATCTGCATATTTATTCACCGTCTTTCCTCTGTTTATCTCTCCAGGTCCCCTTGGTGCTCCCTCATCATGACAGTTCCTGCAAGATCCTTAATGACGATCGCGATCACAGTAATAAAAATGATGGATATGGCCTTACCCTGCTGGAATACCCAGCAGGTACTAATCCACCTGTTTACACTGGCAGACACACCATTAACCACATGGAGTAGTTTACATTAAAATTACTGCCAGCACCAGACTCTATGTTTATTTCACTTTTCCATTCATACAAAGGGTGGATTTACTCCAGTCCAATTTATAACCAATGGACATTTTAATGAGGTCTGAAAAATAGGCATTATATATTACAAACTTCCCTGTCTAAAAATAGCGATTCCTGGTAGATTTAAGACTTTAATAATATTTAGTGAGTCAGCCGTGTCTCAGTGAACAGCATTCTCGCCTCTGAGTCAGATAGATCATGGGTTCAAGTCCCACTTCAGAGACTTGAGTACAAAGTCTAGGCTGACACTCCCAATGCAGTACTGAGGGAGCGCTGCACTATCGGAGGTGCCGTCTTTCAGATGAGACATTAAACGGAGGCTCCATCTGCCCTCTCTGGTGGATATAAAAGATCACGTGTCACTATTTTGAAGAAGAACAGGGGAGTTCTGGATCAATATTTATCCCTCAATCAACATCACTAAAACAAATGATTTGGTCCCAGACATTGCTGTTTGTGGGATCTTGCTGTGCACAAATTGGCTGCCGTGTTTCCTACATTACAGCAGTGACGACACTTCAAAAATCCTTCATTGGCTGTAAAGCGCTTTGGGACAGCCTGAGGTCATGAAAAGTGCTATATAAAGGCAAGTCTTTCTTTCTATTTGACCATTTGGAGAGATCTGGTGGGTTGTCCAGGGGATATAGGGAGCATGAGAAGGCTGATAAATGTGGAACAAGCTTGAAGTAAACGTATTGACCAACAAGCAAAGGCAGCTGTACTTTGTGAAGGAGCTGGTGCATTCTGACAGGTACTGTTCCATGTCGGAATCCAGCTTGTTGCTGCTTTTGGGTGGTTCTCAAGCTGTGGGATGAATATCCAGTCGAGGACCTTACTCCCTGTTAGCGTGGATTTTGGACTGTTGAATTAAAGGCAACGATGAAGTGACTAAGGGGTACATGACAGTGGTATTTACCCTAAAACCACATTGAAATGCGCTTTGTGTAGATTAGACTAACCTTAATTAAAGGCTTAAATAAACGCTTGACTACTAATAAAATGGACACTTAATTAAACAAAATGGATTCTATTAACAAAGGGACACTATTAAATAAAATGGATTCTGTGACTGTGGGAAAGACAGTTAAAAGTGTTGAGTTTGTACATTCCAGAACTGGCTTGCAGTCTGAGAATGTTGAATCTTTAAGTCTGACTCCGAGTGGTGATTTTTTCCCACAACACTCCCCATTCACCACTTCCTCCCGCTCAGTCTGCAGCCATCTCCATCTTGACCGGTCTCTTCAATGTCAGTGTTGAGAAGAATCCCCCCAACATTTCTGAGTGCTCAACGCTCTCTCCCCCTCCTCCACCCCTGTACAAATATTGACGGACTCCCTGGATTCCCTGCTAAGGATGCCCTGAAATACTGACATACTCTTGGGGTCTCCCTGCAAATATTTATGTTCTCCCGAGGAATTCCTAGAAATATGAAATCATCAGGGAACCCCCTGAAAAAACTAACAACAACATCATCTTGCATTAAATAGCACCTTTAATGTGGTAAAACTTCCCCAAGGTGCTTCACAGGAGTGTAATCAGACAAGAAATGATACTGAACCAAAGAAAGGGACATTAGGAGAGGTGACTAAATGTTTGGTCAAAGAGATCGGTTTTAAGGAGGGTCTCATAGGAGGAGAGAGAGGTGGTGAGGCTTAAGAATGGAGTTCCAGAATTTAGAGTGCAGACGGCTGAAGACACTGGGGTTCAAAACCTTTAACAAAAGACATTTGAAGGAAAGGGTTAACTGTACCCCTTTTAAACAAAGACATTTGAAAACCTGCAAACACAGTAATGTGGTAAACTGTGTTCTCATAAATCCTGTTTTTCCCTCACTGACGCTGATGGCATTGGAGAAGTGTGAGTTTCGGGATCGAAGACATTGTACTGCGGATAGATATCTAGATTATTAAATTAATAAACTAGATGGATAATATTGAGCTTAAAGGGTTGTCAGGCTTTCAAAACACATAGGATTTTGGAAACACAAGCTTTTCAACACAGCGGGGGGTAATGTAAGAAAAGGCAATAAGGACATTCATCAAAGGCTTCGGATCAGGAAAGCAATGATAGTGTGAAAAGGCATTGGCCTCTCATTCCTATCTGGTAGTCTGTTCAAAAGAGCTGGGAGTTGTGAAACATCAAACAGTGTTGCATCCAGCATATGGTCAAATGGTATAAGGAATGGATTTGAAGCCATTGAAGCAATCAAAATTGGAGATGCAAGGACCATTGAGAATGTCTGGGTATAGAAATGTAAGGAGCTTTTTACAACCCATTGTTCGAACACATGGTCTTTTCTACATCAAAGGGTCCAAGAATCACACAAAATAAGGAATTCCCTACAATTAATGGCACCCCACATGGGATCCTGACATAGTCAGACAAAGAAAGTGAAAATATTGTGTCCCAGCAGAAAGGGTTATACTGGAGCTAATATATGGGTGGATGGTATAACAGAACGAGTTATAACAATATTGGAGCCAACGTTTAGACAGAAGCATAGTTTTCTGGGCAGGGATGGATGGAAGGTATAATAGGAAGGTTAAAGGACAACCTTTGAGAATCAGAAACGTTTCGAGACAAGTGAAATATAACAATGGAAGTGGCAATTCAAAGATGCATAGCAAAGGAGTTACCAAGGAAACTAACAAAACAGAATGAAATATAGCTACATACAAAACAAAAGTGATGAGGAGGAAAAGCAAGGGTTAGAAACAGAAGTAGCTAACCTAAAGAAAGATTGTAAGAGGTTAAAAGATGTTTCCAAGAAGGACGAGGAGGAGAAGGGGCAATTGTTACAGCATCTTACATTGACCAAGGCAAATAATGTTATCTGTGCAGAGGCTTTGAAAGAAAGAAGTCAAAGCTGTGAGGTATTGGAACAAAGTGTACTGGAAGTGTTAAAGATGGACGACCTAAAGGCAGCCATGCGAGTACAGATGAGCGCCAACAAAGAAAGCTGTGGAGGGCCAGAAATATCTCATTCCCATTGTAAACGTAGGATAGCTGAATTAGGAAAAGCCCTGCAGGTATGCACCATGCAAATGCCCGCATGGGAAAATGAGGGTCCTAAAAAAGAGGGACCCTGAATAAACATCTACGCTGATAAGAAATGTTACAACTGTGGTAAAAAGGGACATTTTGCCAGAGACTGTGGAGCACCCCTGCAAGGAGGCAGGACCTGGGGGAGGGGAAGAACTAGCCAGGCTCTATCCCAGTTTGGCAGACATGAAAAACTGTATCAGGATAAATTAGTCTGATGGAATAGAGAAGGAGAAAGGGGAGGATCCTGTCCCTTTTCTACTGTTTTACAAGCTACAGAATGTGTCCTTTTGTTTTCAGTGTACTGTGTCTTTAAAAAGCTGTGTGGCTTTTACTGTTTCTTTTTTTTAAAAAGCCTGTGTGGCTGTGCTGTCTCTTTAAAAAGCCTGTATGGCTGTACTGTCTCTTTAAAAAGCCTGTGTGGCTGTACTGTCTCTTTAAAAAGCCTGTATGGCTGTACTGTCTCTTTAAAAAGCCTGTGTGGATGTACTGTCTCTTTAAAAAGCCTGTGTGGCTGTACTGTCTCTTTAAAAAGCCTGTGTGGCTGTACTGTCTCTTTAAAAAGCCTGTGTGGCTGTACTGTCTCTTTAAAAAGCCTGTGTGGCTGTACTGTCTCTTTAAAAAGCCTGTGTGGCTGTACTGTCTCTTTAAAAAGCCAGTGTGGCTGTACTGTCTCTTTAAAAAGCCTGTGTGGCTGTACTGTCTCTTTAAAAAGCCTGTGTGGCTGTACTGTCTCTTTAAAAAGCCTGTGTGGCTGTACTGTCTCTTTAAAAAGCCTGTGTGGCTGTACTGTCTCTTTAAAAAGCCTGTGTGGCTGTACTGTCTCTTTAAAAAGCCTGTGTGGCTGTACTGTCTCTTTAAAAAGCCTGTGTGGCTGTACTGTCTCTTTAAAAAGCCTGTGTGGCTGTACTGTCTCTTTAAAAAGCCTGTGTGGCTGTACTGTCTCTTTAAAAAGCCTGTGTGGCTGTACTGTCTCTTTAAAAAGCCTGTGTGGATGTACTGTCTCTTTAAAAAGCCTGTGTGGCTGTACTGCTTCTTTACAAAGCCTGTCCTCATTGTAAATGCTATGTTTTCACTGTTGTGGCCTATGGCCCCTTTTTAATGCTTGTTATGTGTTTTCCTCTTTTGTGTAATTTAACAAAGGTTTTGTTTAGCTGTGAAAGCAGTTATTTCCAGTATTTTTACAGTTTTTTGGAAAGGCGCCTGAAGAGAGAATGAAATGAAAGAGGATGTAATTTAACCTCATGCTATATTGATAATTTTATCTGTTCTGTCTTGTGTTTAATTCTGATATTGCTGAATTAAAATTGGCCAGAGTAAAATTCTGGTTCTTATAAAATGTGAGAGTCTCAAATTGCAGACATGAGGTTATCACATAAAAAACTGGTATTTTGAATTTCTTAAATGCTTTAACGCTTTGAAGTTTAAGTTGTGTTGAGTATTGGTGAACGTAAATTGATGTGTTAAAGTATTGAGACATTTGAAGTGACTCTATGGGCTTGATTTTCAGGTGAAGGAGCGGGTGCGTTGGGGGCAGGGGGCTCCGAAAATCGCTGAAATCCCGAGCGGGTTCAGAGCCCGGCTCCAACCTGCTGACTTCCAGGTTCTCCAGTGTCACGTCCGGGTGCGCGCGCCTCCCAAATGCGGAACTCCCACCGGCAATTAAAGCCGGCAGGATGATACTTTGCATAGTTTGTCAGATAGTTGAAGTACTTGAAGTAATTAATTGTCTCGACATTTTGGCAGGGGTGCGATTTTGAAGGATCCTCAGCATGTTTCCCGTGCTGTGGGAAACACTCCCTGTTGGAGCAGACGTGTTTCAGCCAGCAGCCAGTGGGAGATGCAAAGGATTATTTGACAGGTGGGGGGAAAACCTCATTTATTGCAGCAGGGCACTCTGTCACTTTAGACAAAGTTTTGGCAGCAACACCTTTGTATTTTCACTCAAAATTCTGCTGTTGAAACATATTTACCCACTTTGTGGACCCCCTCAATCACACCATCAGGATGGGTGAGCGCCATGGCTGCATTCACCACTACATCCGAGGACGAGCAACATCACCATTCTCACCAGGCACGGTGTCCACCTCCGCCACGTGGAGCTCCACAACACAGTGCTGCACCACAGGCACCTGCACAAGAGCACAGAGGGCAACAACAGAGAGAGCGACATTGAAGGAGCACTACCCTCGCCACAGGGTCTACAGACCGAGGCTCAGCTTCCTGGACCTCTCTGAGGAGCAGTGCATACGGAGGCTCAGAGTCAGTCGCCAGGTAGTCGCAGACATCTGCAGCCTCCTTCATGCCGAGCTGCTCCCGGCTGGGCCAAGCAGCATCTCCTTACCTGTCACTGTCAAAGTCACCACTGCCCTCAATTTCTTCGCCTCCGGATCATTCCAGGGTGCCACCGGGGACATCGCCGGGGTCTCTCAGTCATCTGCACCCAAGTGCATAAGGCAGGTCACCGACAGCTTGTTTCGCAGGGCCTCGCACTACGTCAACTTCCCCATGGATGACCTCAGACGGAGAGGGCAGTGGGATTCCACGCTGTGACTGGCTTCCCACGGGTGCAGGGTGTAATCGATTGCACCCATATAGCAATCTGAGCACCTCCACACGAGCCAGGACTGTTCATCAACAGGAAGGGCTATCACTCCATCAACACTCAGCTCATTTGTGACCAGGGCAAAAGGTTCCTTCACGTGTGCGCCAGATACCCTGGCAGCTGCCACGATTCCTTCATCCTCCGGGAATCCAAAATCCCGCCCCTCTTCCACGCACCGAACACCTGCAAGGGCTGGCTCCTCGGGGACAAAGGTCACCCCCTGCACATGTGGCTCATGACACCTCTGAGGAACCCCATCACCGAGCAACAGCGTTGATATAACGACAACCACATTGCCACCAGGTCTACAATTGAGCATTCTATAGGGCTGCTCAAGATGCACTTCAGGTGCCTTGATCGTTCTGGGGGAACGCTTCAATACGCACCAGACAGAGTGGGACGCATTATAATCGTGTGTTGCATGGCACAACAGAGAGGGGTGCCGCTGGAGGAGACCCCATCCACATCTGCCACCCACACTGAGGAGGAGGAAGCACAGGAGGAGGTAGAGGAGGAGGAGCAACCCATGGGCAGAACAGCGGCTCACCTGGCTGCTCATGAGGCCAGGGTGTCACTGATATGTGAACGGTTCTCCTAACATCAGACAGTGTGAAGAGTCCAGTCCTCACCACCTGGATAGAGCAGCGCCCACACCACCGCCAAACTCCCACCCCTCCCTGCACAAAACAGTCCTGCAACTACACATACACCCACTGTAGACTGACCCAATGGGTGGCAACAAATGTCACTGTTCATGGTGAACCTCATGAAAGGGCCTTATTACAGAATCCAGTCAAGAATGGCCAAGACGTGGCAGTTGTGGTTACAATAATAATATTTAATATAAACATATAAAATTCTAACAGGACTAGACAGACTAGATGCAGGGAGGATGTTCCCGTTGGCCGGGGAGTCCAGAACCAGGGGTCACAGTCTCAGGATACGGGGTATGCCATTTAGAACCGAGATGAGGAGACATTTCCTCACTCAGAGGGTGGTGAACCTGTGAATTCTCTACCACAGAAGGCAGTGGAGGCCAAGTCATTAGATGTATTCAAGAAGGAGATAGATATATTTCTTAATGCTAAAGGGATCAAGGGATATGGGGAAAAAGCGGGAACAGGGTACTGAGTTAAGCGATCAGCCATGATCATTTTGAAAGACGGAGCAGGCCCGAAGGGCCGAATGGCCTACTCTTGCTCCTATTTTCTATGTTTTTATGTTTAATGTGAGTGTAACAAAAAGCAAATATAAATATAGAACATGACCAACCTTCAGACACCCTTGTGCATCCCCGTCGTGCTTACAAAACCTTCGCCTTTTGCTTCCGACTATTTCTACATGGTGCTTCCCCTGTGGCTGCAGCAGAGATAGTGGCAGGTTGCTCTTGTTCATGTCCTGACTGATTAGATGCTTTGGGCCTATGCCCTTTGGGTTTTGGTGCCCGTGAGGGCCGCACCAAAGACTGCTCCACCTGCACCTGTGCAGGGGCAGACTCGACCACCTGGAGAGGAGGCAGCATTGCGGGTACTGGTTGAGAGGGGGGCAACGGGTGAGACGTGGGAGCGCTTTGAGTGGCGTCCCCACTTCCATGTCCCCCTTCACCATCATCCCTCCCCTGGGCCCAGCCCACATCACTCCTACCACCCTGCTGGACGACAGTTTGGAGGACATGTGTGAAGCCTTGTTAGGCCAGTGCTAGTGTATCTGCCTGCCTGTTTAAGGCGGCAGGATGTTGTTCACCCTGAGTCCAAACGGCCGTTGTCAGGGCCTGAATGGACTCATTTGTGAGCCACACTTGAAGCTCAATGGAGGCTAGCCTTCTCTCTATCGTAGACATTCCCACACTTACCCGCGACACTATCTCAGAGATTCCCTCCCGTACCTGTGCCACCATTCCACTCATGCAGGAGTTGGACTCCTCCATCCTCTGCGCGATTGTGGAGAGTGCGCACCTGTTCCAGCACCTCACAAATGTGCTGCTGCCCCTCGATCATTCTCCTTTTAAAGGATAGCTCCCAGGGTTGAGCATCTGTTTCCAGCTGAGCAGAGCCTGGAGAGGAGTGCGCCCACCCACACGGACTCTCCACAGCTGTCCCTGCCACCAGTGTCTACTTGTGCTCATGTGTGTGGTATCTCACCAGGTGCCAACCCAACTAACTGCGGACTAGGACCCATCGAGGTGTGAGTATCTGCGCTGGTGGATGGCTCGCTCAGATCTGACGGTGCACCCTCAGAGGCCGGCAGGTCCTCTGAGGAATCACCCTCTGTCGTTACAGCGGTTGCTGAAGGCCGTGTAAGAGAACAGAAGTCAATATTGAGCATGATCACAGATGTGTCATGTTGCGATGAGCATACTGAGGTGCTGAAGATGGCAAGGCATGTTAACATCAATTCATATTGTGTGTGCTGAATGTTAAAGTTCTGTCACAAGACGTTTGTCGGGTGCCAGTCTCAACGTCCCCGACGGACAGGCACTCGAGAGTTCGGCTCAGCTCCAGCACCTCCTGCTCGCCGTCTGTGAGTCTACAAGGGGAGAAAGTACAGACGAGTGAGTGAATGATGGTGACGTGGCCAAACAATGAATGCATGGGCTTGGGTGAGGCTGACCGTGAAAGAGATGCATCAGAGGGTGAGTATGAGACAGCTATGACATTGTATGAGGATTGGGTTGAGTGGTAGTGGTGGGGTGACTAATGGGGAGGTGAGGAAGTGCAGGTAAGTTGAGGATGAGCTTCGAGTGGGTGTGAGGAGTGATGTGATAGAGTAGTGTTGGCAGTGCAGAATGAGTTGTGGGGTGGGGGCAGTGATGTGGAAGGCGGAATGTAGGAGAATGAGTAAGTGTACTCACTTTTTATGACCTAGTTAGGTCATTGAAGCCCTTCCTGCACTGGATCCAGGTGCGGGAGATGTTGCTGCTGCTGGTGACCTCCTCTGCCACCTCAAGCCAGGGCTTCTTGGTGGCAGAGGCAGGCCACTTCCTCCCGTCCGCCGGGTAGAAAATATCCCTCCTCCTCCTCACCCCATCCAGTAACACCTGGAGTGAAGCATCACTAATTCTAAGAGCAGCCTTTCCCCTGTGCTGCTTCAATGTGCTGTGTGGGTGTTTGCTCCAAGAGCAGCCATTGGAGGACTGCCCCTTTAAATAGAGCTCCTCCAGCTGACAGCCTGTGATGCGGGCGCGCAGTCCGCCCACTGCGCAGCTTTCGGACGGCAAACTCAGAAGCCACGTTAAAAGTGACTCCAATTGACCCCCAATCACGTGGGAAACAGACATTTTTTATTGGGCGGGTTACCCATGTGCCCGTCACCCCCCAACCTCCCCCCCCCCCCGCTGCCATCCCGCCTCCCCGCTAATATTGAGGCCTATATATTTAATCATCTTGGTTGTGAATTGTGATAGCTGTTAGCAAACTGACCCTTTGATCTTGTGATTGATGATGGCCATAACAAGGTGACCATGAAGGGAAAAATCAAATGGTTAAAAGATCTCTGATAACGAACTGGAGGAGGGGTTAGATTGTACTGCAGAATTGTTCCACGGGATGTTTAAAGTTAATAGCAGGGAATTATATTGATTTCTGCTGCTTTAACAGATTTTCAATTACCACGGATGGATAAAAATGGTAAATCTTTTGTGCCTTCATGGCTCCTGTTTTGAAAATTGGAAGTTAGAGAAGCTGAAATTTATTATCCAGAGTTTAATTGTATTGTGATCTTTGTGCAAGTTTTCACTGTTATAAAAGCACAAAGACTTTTTGGAAAAAGATCAATTTGAACTTCTTTAAAGCACTTTTGTTTTAAAGGGATAAAGGACACTGCTATTGTGATTGACTCCTCCCCCACCCCAGGAACTCCCAGCATGTCCATCCGCTGACTCATAAGCAATTTGATTATCCTTTAGTGAGTTCCAAGAGAGAGCAACTTTGGGAGTTGTAAACAATTTTACAACACCAAGTTATAGTCCAGCAATTTTATTTTAAATTCACAAGCTTTCGGAGGCTTCCTCCTTCGTCAGGTAAATGTTCAGGAGCTCCTGAACATTTACCTGACGAAGGAGGAAGCCTCCGAAAGCTTGTGAATTTAAAATAAAATTGCTGGACTATAACTTGGTGTTGTAAAATTGTTTACAATTGTCAACCCCAGTCCATCACCGGCATCTCCACATCATAACTTTGGGAGTGACAGAGAAGCTAGCCGATCTCTCCCATGTTCCTCTGGATTTCCCCATGTGTTAGAAGGAAATATTGGGCATGATATTGTGCTCCCTTTGATGACTTTTCCTCCTGGAGTGAGGTAATTAGATTCATTCACGGAAACATGTGTGGAGTCCTCTCTGGTCCCGGGATAAAGGGTGACAGAAGAAATTTAATGAATTGATTGTTATTTTTAACCCCTTGTGCTCTCAAGAGGAGCCACAATGGATTTCCTATTTTTCTTTTACTCAGGGGACTATGGTTTTCGGGATCGCGGAATTGTTGGTGCAGAAGCGATCAGGTAGCGTTAGGAATTTAAGACCTTATCGAGAGACATCGGCCGAGATCAAATGTCACAACATGGTGACATTTGGACCAAGGTTCAGTTTTAACCAATTCAGGGTTATTTGTTATTTTCCAGAACAGAGTGCTTGAGAAGGGGAAGATATAGGAATAATTAAAAGTAATTTCAAGCACTTCTGTCTTTTCTGTAAAACCACTAAGCCTGGTTATAATTTGTTTATGAAATTGAAATTGGTAAGACAATTCTAATTGATATGAGCTGCTGTTCAAGCACTCGAAGGGAAAATTTACTTAAACGTTAAGGGAATGATCAAATTAATTTAAAACAGAAGGAGTCTAGTCTAAGTGGTTCCTGTCTAGTTTTATGTATCACGGAGTGTTTTGGGGAAATAAAATTGTGCATTGACAAGTCCTGTCAGTCCAATAATACTGCTCTCTGAAAATGGGATCATTTTAAAATGATAAAATGGACTCAAATATTTTGGGAATAAACATGGTCCAAGAAGAGTTTAGAAAAAATAAACAAAAATGTGTTAAGTATAACGTGGACCAGGTTGCGAATGTTTAATCTATGTTTTAAGGGTTAATTAAAATATTGAATTGGAGAGTAAAGTTCCTCTAGGGATCATGCAGGGGGAGATGAAATGGTTAATGTGGCCCAGGAGAGTGAGAACTTTTAAGAAGGGCACTGACACATGCTCCATAGAGAAACCGACTGATTAATGAAATAATCAGGATAGAATTAAACACAATGGTACCTGTCAGAGGGATTGTAATTAAAGTAAAGACCAACATAGAAATTTGGATTTCCGAATTCAGGGCTGGGTTCCTTTGTGTTAACAATGAAATTGGGACCAAGGTTAGGGAGCCACCCTGTCCAATCCTAATCCAGGACCAGGAAACAGTCTGGTGACTTTTTAAATTTGTGAATGGTTATATAGTATAAGATAGTCATTATCTGGACTCGGCATGGAGTTTGTAATGATCCCTATCAGAGATAGCCTTTCGATCAGGGCTATGTCATTAGACCCACTGAAAATTACATAGTGCTATGCTGCAGGAGATAGTACATGACATCCACCAACAAAACACAGGTTGGAATTTAGACCAAGCGTTGCTCCCATCACCTTACACACTAGGCCATAAAATACATAAAAGGGGTGTAACCGAGTGGATAGATATCGGGGCTACTGCAGGCACTTCAGCAGGGAATGGATTAGATATTGAATCAATGTGGGAACATGATGAATCAATGCGGAAACAACTGAAGGGTATTTTACAAGGCATGAATAAGGGAGAATGAGGACCCTGAATACCCGGTGAAAGATTATCAATAGGTGGGTTGGTATCCATGTGGCCTATCAAATCCAAGGTCGGTATTGTATAACCAACAGTAACGTTAGATTCAGGCATGGGAACACTACCTGCCCTATCACTTATTCTCCTTTCTTTCTCACCCCCATGGAAATTACTCAGGTTGAGGAATATACTCTCATGGCAATGCGACCACACAATGTTGTGGAGATGTTGTCAATCTCACTTCACCACCTGGTTGAAATGAAACAAGCCAATGTGCTTATAGAACGAGCAGTGCAAATGCTCAGAGATCATGAGTGGTGGGAAACAATATATAATGTTGGACAACATCCATGGGTTAGAATGATTAGTGTGATTTTGATATGTACGTAATGTACACTAGTGTTTATTATGATAATTTGCTTATGTATAATGGAACATTTAATCAAAAAACACAGAAAAGAAATATTCTTTTTGCATATGTCACAACAAACCCGTCCTAAATTGGAATCAATGATAAAAACTTAACGACCAAGGAAAATGCTCAGGGTATGAAGGGGATCAGTGAGAAGATTCGACAGACCCACTTGAGGAGGGATTGTGGGGTTCAAACCCCTTTAACAAAAGACATTTGAAGGAAAGGGTTAACTACCCCTTTTAAACAAAGACATTTGAAAACCTGCAAACACGGTAATGTGGTAAACTGTGTTCTCGTAAATCCTGTTTTTCCCTCACTGACGCTGATGGCATTGGAGAAGTGTGAGTTTCGGGATCGAAGACATTGTACTGCGGATAGATATCTAGATTATTAAATTAATAAGCTGGATGGGTAATATTGAGCTTGTCAGGCTTTCGAAACACATAGACTTTTGGAAACACAAGCTTTTCAACACAGCGGGGGGTAATGTAAGAAAAGGCAACAAGGACATTCATCAAAGGCTTCGGATCAGGAAGGCAATGAGAGCTGTGAAAAAAGCACAGGCCTCTCATTCCTATCTGGTAATCTGTTCAAAGAGCTGGGAGTTGTGAAACATCAAATAGTATTGCATTCAGCATATGGTCAAATGGTATAAGGAATGGATTGGAAGCCACTGAAGCAATCAAAATTGGAGATGCAAGGACCATTGAGAATGTCTGGGTATAGAAATGTAAGGAGCTTTTAACGACCCATTGTTCGAACACATGGGCCTTGATTTTAAAAGTAAAAAACAGGCGGGCCCAGCCTGTCTCCAACCCGCCCATTTCCGTTTTTCACGGGGGCAGGACAAGGAGCGGGTGACCAGCCTGCTCCCAGGAGACGGGTCAGACCTTAAAACCTTTCAAGGAGACTTCAGGCCTCCATTTATTCCTAATTCCTCATTTCAACCCCAGGGGGCCGGGATTCCCGGGCCTTCTGTTTTTACACCTCGTGAAAGGAGGCGAGAAGGCCCGAGACGTCAGGTAAATGCCTAGAAAGGCACAGCTTGTGGGCCCGGAGAAGCAGGAGACCTTCCCCCAGGCCCAACAAGCCTACCTGCACCAGCCCCCCCACCCCGGTCGCAGACCCCCAACCCCCTGACCCCGATCCTCCCCCTCCGACTCCGACCCTCCCCCTCAATGACCGCAGATCCCCGCGATGACCCCCGATCCCGCCCCTCCCGTGACTGATCCCCGATCCCTTCCCCCATGATTCACGAGCCTCGTGCCCACCTATGACCACCCGTGCCCACCTATGCCTACCCATGCTCCTTTCCCAACCATGCCCCTGGCCCACTTATGCCCCAATGCCCACTTATGC
The DNA here is from genome assembly GCF_035084215.1 of Heptranchias perlo. Taxonomy (NCBI): domain Eukaryota; kingdom Metazoa; phylum Chordata; class Chondrichthyes; order Hexanchiformes; family Hexanchidae; genus Heptranchias; species Heptranchias perlo. Next base: position 9,322,782 of record NC_090350.1, on the reverse strand, counting down.
CCCTATGCCTGCCCATGCCCCTATGCCCGCCCATGCCCCGTGACCACCCATGCCCCCCGTGCCCCCCTCCATCCATGCAAACAAAGACTTACCCGCAGAGTTACCTGCAGAGTTACCTGCAAACGTCTCTCCCTGGCTGGTCTCCTGTCCGACTGAGACCAGCCTGTCAATCAGCCGGTCAGTTGGATGGAAAACCAACAAAAAAAAACGTCCTTACATCAAAATCGTAGGGACGTCCGGGAAACCCTTACTAATGGGTCTCCTGACCTCAAATTTACCCCCCTTTGCCCCATTTACCAGCTCCGTTTGAAAATTGAGTCTTTCCTACATCAAAGGGTCCAAGAATCTCACAAAATAAGGAATTCCCTACATGACAATGGTGGGGCGAAGAAAATCGGGGATGCACAAGAGGCCATAGTTTGAGGAATGAAGAGTTCTCGGAAAGTTGTAGTGCTGGAGGAGGTTACAGAGATACCACACTCCTGGGACCTCCTGCAAATACTAACACACTATTGGTGACTCCCTGAAGAAACTGAAACACTTGCAAGGATGATCTGTAAATATTAATAAACCCCTGGGGAACCATGCAAATATAATAGTACTCCCACGGATGCTTACAAATATTAATACACTCCTGGGGATATCCTGCAAATATTGACACACTCCAATGGACTCCTGAAAATGTTGGCATATTCGTGGGAAACCCCTACAAATGCTCTCAGGGTCCCTTTATCTTAACTCACAAAGACAGTGTGAGCGAGCTAAAGGAAAAAAGTACTTTCATTGCAGCAAATGTTTTTATAAATATGTAAAGCATCAGAAATATTCCAACAAATACAGAGAAATACAGAAAGGTGGTGATAGATTTGATGAGGGTTGGTGATTCCCTCGCAGATACCATGTGATTCTCTAGAATCTGGTGAGCCCGGTGTGATAACCTATGAATGCTGAGTTTTCTCCACATTGATCCTGAGGCACACATTCCCTGGCTGCAAAGCAGAGTTAAAAGAGGGGCACAGACGTGTCGCCTGAGGTCTCCACCCGTTTGGCATTGCCCGGTTACAAGAGTTATAACCCTTGAAATAATATGGACATGTGGCAGGAGTGTCCATTTGGAGGTGTGTCCTCACCAGGTGAGTGCCCATTTGGAGGTGTGTCTACACCAGGTGAATGCCCATTTGGAGGTGTCTCTACACCAGGTGAGTGCCCATTTGGAGGTGTGTCTACAACAGGTGAGTGCCCATTTGGAGGTGTGTCAACACCAGGTGAATGCCCATTTGGAGGTGTCTCTACACCAGGTGAGTGCTCATTTGGAGGTGCATCTACAACAGGTGAATGCCCATTTGGAGGTGTGTCGACAACAGGTGAGTGCCCATTTGGAGGTGTGTCTACACCAGGTGAGTGCCCATTTGGAGGTGTGTCTACACCAGGTAATTGCCCATTTGGAGGTGTCTCTACACCAGGTGAGTGCCCATTTGGAGGTGTCTCGACACCAGGAGAGTGCCCATTTGGAGGTGTGTCTACACCAGGTGATTGCCCATTTGGAGGTGTCTCTACACCAGGTGAGTGCCCATTTGGAGGTGTGTCTACAACAGGTGAGTGCCCATTTGGAGGTGTGTCTACACCAGGTGAGTGCCCATTTAGAGATGTGTCTACACCAGGTGAGTACCCATTTGGAGGTGTGTCTACACCAGGTGAATGCCCATTTGGAGGTATGTCTACACCATATGAGTGCCCATTTGGAGGTGTGTCCACACCAGGTGAATGCCCATTTGGAGGTGTGTCTACACCAGGTGAATGCCCATTTGGAGGTGTGTCTACACCAGGTGAATGCCCATTTGGAGGTGTCCCTATGCCAGGTGAGTGCCCATTTGGAGGTGTGTCTACACCAGGTGAATGCCTATTTGGAGGTATGTCTACACCAGGTGAGTGCCCATTTGAAGGTGTCTCTACACCAGGTGAGTGCCCATTTGGAGGTGTGTCTACACCAGGTGGTTGCCCATTTGGAGGTGTCTCTACACCAGGTGAGTGCCCATTTGGAGGTGTGTCTACACCAGGTGAATGCCTATTTGGAGGTATGTCTACACCAGGTGAGTGCCCATTTGGAGGTGTGTCTACACCAGGTGAATGCCCATTTGGCGGTGTCTCTATGCCAGGTGAGTGCCCATTTCGAGGGGTGTCTACACCAGGTGATTGCCCATTTGGAGGTGTGTCTACACCAGGTGAGTGCCCATTTGGAGGTGTGTCTACACCAGGTGAATGCCCATTTGGAGGTGTCTCTACACCAGGTGAGAGCCCATTTGGAGGTGTGTCTACACCAGGTTGGGTACCCATTTGTCGGTGCGTCTACACCAGGTGAGTGCCCATTTGGAGGTGTGTCTACACCAGGTGATTGCCCATTTGGAGGTGTGTCTACACCAGGTGATTGCCCATTTGGAGGTGTCTCTGCACCAGGTGAGTGCCCATTTAGAGGTGTGTCTACACCAGGTGATTGCCCATTTGGAGGTGTGTCTACACCAGGTGATTGCCCATTTGGAGGTGTGTCTACACCAGGTGAGTACCCATTTGGAGGTGTGTCTACACCAGGTGAGTGCCCATTTGGAGATGTGTCTACACCAGGTGGTTGCCCATTTGGAGCTGTGTCTACACCATATGAGTGCCCATTTGGAGGTATGTCTACACCAGGTGAGTGCCCATTTGGAGGTGTGTCTACACCAGGTGAATGCCCATTTGGAGGTATGTCTACACCAGGTGAATGCCCATTTGGAGGTGTCTCTACACCAGGTGAGTGCCCATTTGGAGATGTGTCTACACCAGGTGGTTGCCCATTTGGAGGTGTCTCTACACCAGGTGAGTGCCCATTTGGAGGTGTGTCTACACCAGGTGAATGCCCATTTGGAGGTATGTGTACACCAGGTGAGTGCCCATTTAGAGGTGTGTCTACACCAGGTGGTTGCCCATTTGGAGATGTGTCTACACCATATGAGTGCCCATTTGGAGGTGTGTCTACACCAGGTGAATGCCCATTTGGAGGTGTCTCTACACCAGGTGAGTGCCCATTTGGAAATGTGTCTGCACCAGGTGGTTGCCCATTTGGAGGTGTCTCTACACCAGATGAGTGCCCATTTGGAGGTGTGTCTACACCAGGTGAATGCCTATTTGGAGGTATGTGTACACCAGGTGAGTGCCCATTTAGAGGTGTGTCTACACCAGGTGAATGCCCATTTGGAGGTGTCTCTACACCAGGTGAGTGCCCATTTGGAGGTGTGTCTACAACAGGTGAGTGCCCATTTGGAGGTGTGTCTAAACCAGGTGAGTGCCCATTTAGAGATGTGTCTACACCAGGTGAGTACCCATTTGGAGGTGTGTCTACACCAGGTGAATGCCCATTTGGAGGTATGTCTACACCATATGAGTGCCCATTTGGAGGTGTGTGCGCACCAGGTGAATGCCCATTTGGAGGTGTGTCGACACCAGGTGAATGCCCATTTGGAGGTGTGTCTACACCAGGTGAATGCCCATTTGGAGGTGTCTCTATGCCAGGTGAGTGCCCATTTGGAGGTGTGTCTACACCAGGTGAATGCCTATTTGGAGGTATGTCTACACCAGGTGAGTGCCCATTTGAAGGTGTCTCTACACCAGCTGAGTGCCCATTTGGAGGTGTTTCTACACCAGGTGGTTGCCCATTTGGAGGTGTCTCTACACCAGGTGAGTGCCCATTTGGAGGTGTGTCTACACCAGGTGAATGCCTATTTGGAGGTATGTCTACACCAGGTGAGTGCCCATTTGGAGGTGTGTCTACACCAGGTGAATGCCCATTTGGCGGTGTCTCTATGCCAGGTGAGTGCCCATTTGGAGGGGTGTCTACACCAGGTGATTGCCCATTTGGAGGTGTGTCTACACCAGGTGAGTGCCCATTTGGAGGTGTGTCTACACCAGGTGAATGCCCATTTGGAGGTGTCTCTACACCAGGTGAGAGCCCATTTGGAGGTGTGTCTACACCAGGTTGGGTACCCATTTGTCGGTGCGTCTACACCAGGTGAGTGCCCATTTGGAGGTGTGTCTACACCAGGTGATTGCCCATTTGGAGGTGTGTCTACACCAGGTGATTGCCCATTTGGAGGTGTCTCTGCACCAGGTGAGTGCCCATTTAGAGGTGTGTCTACACCAGGTGATTGCCCATTTGGAGGTGTGTCTACACCAGGTGATTGCCCATTTGGAGGTGTGTCTACACCAGGTGAGTACCCATTTGGAGGTGTGTCTACACCAGGTGAGTGCCCATTTGGAGATGTGTCTACACCAGGTGGTTGCCCATTTGGAGCTGTGTCTACACCATATGAGTGCCCATTTGGAGGTATGTCTACACCAGGTGAGTGCCCATTTGGAGGTGTGTCTACACCAGGTGAATGCCCATTTGGAGGTATGTCTACACCAGGTGAATGCCCATTTGGAGGTGTCTCTACACCAGGTGAGTGCCCATTTGAAGATGTGTCTACACCAGGTGGTTGCCCATTTGGAGGTGTCTCTACACCAGGTGAGTGCCCATTTGGAGGTGTGTCTACACCAGGTGAATGCCCATTTGGAGGTATGTGTACACCAGGTGAGTGCCCATTTAGAGGTGTGTCTACACCAGGTGGTTGCCCATTTGGAGATGTGTCTACACCATATGAGTGCCCATTTGGAGGTGTGTCTACACCAGGTGAATGCCCATTTGGAGTTGTCTCTACACCAGGTGAGTGCCCATTTGGAAATGTGTCTGCACCAGGTGGTTGCCCATTTGGAGGTGTCTCTACACCAGATGAGTGCCCATTTGGAGGTGTGTCTACACCAGGTGAATGCCTATTTGGAGGTATGTGTACACCAGGTGAGTGCCCATTTAGAGGTGTGTCTACACCAGGTGAATGCCCATTTGGAGGTGTCTCTATGCCAGGTGAGTGCCCATTTGGAGGTGTACCTACAACAGGTGAGTGTCCATTTGGAGGTGTGTCTACACCAGGTGAGTGCCCATTTGGAGGTGTGTCTACACCAGGTGAATGCCCATTTGGAAGTGTCTACACCAGGTGATTGCCCATTTGGAGGTGTCTCTACACCAGGTGAGTGCCCATTTGGAGGTGTGTCTACATCAGGTGGGTACCCATTTGGAGGTGTGTCTACACCAGGTGAGTGCCCATTTGGAGGTGTGTCTACACCAGGTGAATGCCTATTTGGAGGTATGTCTACACCAGGTGAGTGCCCATTTGGAGGTGTGTCTACACCAGGTGAATGCCCATTTGGAGGTGTCTCTATGCCAGGTGAGTGCCCATTTGGAGGTGTGTCTACACCAGGTGATTGCCCATTTGGAGGTGTGTCTACACCAGGTGAGTGCCCATTTGGAGGTGTCTCTACACCAGGTGAGTGCCCATTTGGAGGTGTGTCTACATCAGGTGGGTACCCATTTGGAGGTGTGTCTACACCAGGCGAGTGCCCATTTGGAGGTGTGTCTACACCAGGTGAATGCCTATTTGGAGGTATGTCTACACCAGGTGAGTGCCCATTTGGAGGTGTGTCTACACCAGGTGAATGCCCATTTGGAGGTGTCTCTATGCCAGGTGAGTGCCCATTTGGAGGTGTGTCTACACCAGGTGATTGCCCATTTGGAGGTGTGTCTACACCAGGTGAGTGCCCATTTGGAGGTTTCTCTACACCAGGTGAGTGCCCATTTGGAGGTGTGTCTACACCAGGTGGTTTTCCATTTGGAGCTGTGTCTACACCAGGTGAGTGCCCATTTGGAGGTGTGTCTACACCAGGTGAATGCCCATTTGGAGGTGTGTCTACACCAGGTGAGTGCCCATTTGGAGGTGTGTCTACACCAGGTGAGTGCCCATTTGGAGGTTTCTCTACACCAGGTGGTTTTCCATTTGGAGCTGTGTCTACACCAGGTGAGTGCCCATTTGGAGGTATGTCTACGCCAGGTGAGTGCCCATTTGGAGGTGTGTCTACACCAGGTGAATGCCCATTTGGAGGTATGTCTACACCAGGTGAATGCCCATTTGGAGGTCTCTCTACACCAGGTGAGTGCCCATTTGGAGATGTGTCTACACCAGGTGGTTGCCCATTTGGAGGTGTCTCTACACCAGGTGAGTGCCCATTTGGAGGTGTGTCTACACCAGGTGAATGCCCATTTGGAGGTATGTGTACAGCAGGTGAGTGCCCATTTAGAGGTGTGTCTACACCAGGTGAATGCCCATTTGGAGGTGTCTCTACACCAGGTGAGTGCCCATTTGGTGATGTGTCTACACCAGGTGGTTGCCCATTTGGAGATGTGTCTACACCATATGATTGCCCATTTGGAGGTGTGTCTACACCAGGTGAATGCCCATTTGGAGGTGTCTCTACACCAGGTGAGTGCCCATTTGCAAATGTGTCTGCACCAGGTGATTGCCCATTTGGAGGTATGTGTACACCAGGTGAGTGCCCATTTAGAGGTGTGTCTACACCAGGTGAATGCCCATTTGGAGGTGTCTCTATGCCAGGTGAGTGCCCATTTGGAGGTGTGGCTACAACAGGTGAGTGTCCATTTCGAGGTGTGTCTACACCAGGTGAGTGCCCATTTGGAGGTGTGTCTACACCAGGTGAATGCCCATTTGGAAGTGTCTACACCAGGTGATTGCCCATTTGGAGGTGTCTCTACACCAGGTGAGTGCCCATTTGGAGGTGTGTCTACATCAGGTGCGTACCCATTTGGAGGTGTGTCTACACCAGGTGAGTGCCCATTTGGAGGTGTGTCTACAACAGGTGAGTGCCCATTTGGAGGTGTGTCTACACCAGGTGAGTGCCCATTTGGAGGTGTGTCTACACCAGGTGATTGCCCATTTGGAGGTGTCTCTGCAACAGGTGAGTGCCCATTTGGAGGTGTCTCTACACCAGTTGAGTGCCCATTTGTAGGTGTGTCTACACCAGGTGATTGCCCATTTGGAGGTGTCTCTACACCAGGTGAGTGCCAATTTGGAGTTGTGTCTACAACAGGTGAGTGCTCATTTGGAGGTGTCTCTACACCAGGTGAGTGCCAATTTGGAGTTGTGTCTACACCAGGTGAGTGCCCATTTGGAGGTGTGTCTACACCAGGTGAATGCCCATTTGGAGGTGTCTCTACACCAGGTGAGTGCCCATATGGAGTTGTGTCTACACCAGGTGAATGCCCATTTGGAGGTGTGTCTACACCAGGTGAATGCCCATTTGGAGGTGTGTCTACACCAGGTGAATGCCGATTTGGAGGTGTGTCTACACCAGGTGAATGCCCATTTGGAGGTGTGTCTACACCAGGTGGTTGCCCATTTGGAGATGTGTCTACACCATATGAGTGCCCATTTGGAGGTGTGTCTCCACCAGGTGAATGCCCATTTGGAGGTGTCTCTACACCAGGTGAGTGCCCATATGGAGGTGTGTCTACACCAGGTGAATGCCCATTTGGAGGTGTGTCTACACCAGGTGAATGCCCATTTGGAGGTGTCTCTACACCAGGTGAGTGCCCATTTGGAGATGTGTCTACACCAGGTGGTTGCCCATATGGAGGTGTCTCTACACCAGGTGAGTGCCCATTTGGAGATGTGTCTACACCAGGTGGTTGCCCATTTGGAGGTGTGTCTACACCAGGTGAATGCCCATTTGGAGGTATGTGTACACCAGGTGAGTGCCCATTTAGAGGTGTGTCTACACCAGGTGAATGCCCATTTGGAGGTGTCTCTACACCAGGTGAGTGCCCATTTGGTGATGTGTCTACACCAGGTGGTTGCCCATTTGGAGATGTGTCTACACCATATGAGTGCCCATTTGGAGGTGTGTCTACACCAGGTGAATGCCCATTTGGAGGTGTCTCTACACCAGGTGAGTGCCCATTTGGAAATGTGTCTGCACCAGGTGGTTGCCCATTTGGAGGTGTCTCTACACCAGATGAGTGCCCATTTGGAGGTGTGTCTACACCAGGTGAATGCCTATTTGGATGTATGTGTACACCAGGTGAGTGCCCATTTAGAGATGTGTCTACACCAGGTGAATGCCCATTTGGAGGTGTCTCTATGCCAGGTGAGTGCCCATTTGGAGGTGTGTCTACAACAGGTGATTGCCCATTTGGAGGTGTGTCTACACCAGGTGAGTGCCCATTTGGAGGTGTGTCTACACCAGGTGATTGCCCATTTGGAGGTGTGTCTACACCAGGTGAGTGCCCATTTGGAGGTGTGTCTACACCAGGTGAATGCCCATTTGGAGGTGTGTCTACAACAGGTGAGTGCCCATTTGGAGGTGTGGCTACAACAGGTGAGTGTCCATTTGGAGGTGTGTCTACACCAGGGGAATGCCCATTTGGAAGTGTGTCTACACCAGGTGAGTGCCCATTTGGAGGTGTGTCTATACCAGGGGAGTGCCCATTTGGAGGTGTGTCTACACCAGGTGAGTGCCCATTTGGAGGTGTGTCTACACCAGGGGAGTGCCCATTTGGAGGTGTGTCTACACCAGGGGAGTGCCCATTTGGAGGTGTGTCTACACCAGGTGAGTGCCCATTTGGAGGTGTGTCTCCACCAGGTGAGTGCCCATTTGGAAGTGTCGACACCAGGTGATTTCCCATTTGGAGGTGTGTCTACACCAGGTGAGTGCCCATTTGGAAGTGTCTACACCAGGTGCAGCACAGCATCTGAGCAGTGCTGAAGGTGAGTTTTTTTTATCCTTCCACTGAGCCAGCAGGACAGACATCAGAGATGAAGGCCTCTGGTTGCCCGCTGCCTCTCAGGCCTGCAACACCGGTTGGTTTCCCGCCTCCGTTTCCAAGCTGGAGGCCGCTGCCAAGTGTTTAGCCGGTTCCTGGGGTCTGTTGGGCCATTTTAAATGACCAGGATCTGCAAATATGGGTGTGATCATGTCAGGTCAGGTGGGAGAGGGGGAAGAAAATGGCCCCAGAATGTTGATGACTGTCTATTGAGCCTTTAACAGTTCTGCTCGGCTGAGAGGGATACAAGCTACTCACACTCTCTGTCTTTTGCATTTATCTTGCTGGGCACTGGAAGCAAATGTGTAGCCATTAACATTGTGCTTTTAAATGAAAACAGATTCAGCTAACATTGTAACGTTATTGCAGGTGCGATTTCACTCTGTTTGAAGATGTACTGACAGTTAGCACAAGAGACCCTTTATGTAAGTCCCAAATCCCAAAAATCTGCTTTCATTTCTAAACACAAGTCCATCATGTGATATTGAAATTTCTAACAGGAAGTGGACAGATGCTGATTTGTGATGGGGTGGGTGGGTCGTAGGGGCACGATATATTTATGGCTCAGGAATATCGAAAGGGAAAGTGATCAGATCCAATCTTTGTGAAGATTCTTCCACCAGAGCAGCGAGAGTTAACGCAGTGAGCAGCATCCCCACCTCCTTTTCAGAGCAGTGCATGTTCATCCAAAGCAGTGCTACTTAGGGCTTAGATTTTGTTTAATAAATTATTGAGTGTGAAAACGAGAGAGAAACAGAAATGAAGGAGGGAGGGAAAGAGAAGTGAAGGAAGAGCGAGTAAGAGAAAACACTAGTGGAGAAGAATCACAAGGAGAGGAGAGAAGCAAATAAAGGAAGAGACTGAGAAACTGAAGAGGAGAAAAAGGAACAGAAGTGAAGGAAGAGAGAAACAGAAGTGTAAAAATGAAAAAGGAATCGAGAGGGACAGACATTAAAGAGAGAGAAGCAGAACTAAAGGAGTCGAGAGAAACGGAGGGAAGGAAAGTGAAACCGGAATGATCACAGGGACAAAACACAAGTTGAAGGTTAGTAAGAGAAACAGAACTGATGGAGGAGAGGGAAAAACAGAAATAAAAGAGAGGGACAGAAGTGAAGCAGTAAGAAAAACAGTAGAGGGAAGAGAGAAACAGCAGTGAAAAGAGAGAGAAACATAAATTAAGGAGAAGGGAGAGAAAAAGGAATGAAGGAAGAGAGAAACAGAAGTAGAGGAGTGAGAGAAAGAATCAACAGTGAAGGAGGAGAGTGAGAATGATGACAGTGTAAGCCATGGAGATATTGGAATCGACTTTCCTCTACCCTACGTCCAGGGAACAAAGCAGAGGAAAAATGGACAGAGACATGTGATGCTGGCTCTACTCCCTATTAGTGATGTTCATGTGCTTTTGGGATTTCCCAGCGTGCAGCAGAATTCTTGGGCCTGGCGGCATTCATGCTAATGAAGCAGGAGTGATGTCACCATGCCTCCCATCCCATTTCCTGCATCTCCACAATTAATGGACCTTACTCCATGTGCCCAGAACCTCCTAAATCAAAGGCTCTGAGAAGGACCTGGGTACAAACTTTTAGGGTCAGCCAGAAGGTAACTATTCGCTCTCCTTGGGTCTAGCAGGGTGACCATCCGAGCTCAGGACTGATTTTGGACCACAGTCAAAAGGCTCTGGCCATTACCACTCGATGTTTCTACCCCACATCTGGACGTGGACGCTAATAAGGGGCTGGCCTCCACCCAAGAGACTCTTGGGCCTAGGGTAATAAACTTAGGATCATAGAAAGGTTACAGCACGGAAGGAGGCCATTCGGCCCATCGAGTCCGTGTCGGCTCTATGCAAAAGCAATCCAGCTAGTCCCACTCCCCTGCCCTTTTCCCGTAGCCCTGCAATTTTTTTCCTTTCAAGTACTTATCCAGTTCCCTTTTGAAGGCCATGATTGAATCTGCCTCCACCACCCTCTCAGGCAGTGTATTCCATATCCTAACCACTCGCTGCGTAAAAAAGTTTTTCCTCCTGTCGCCTTTGGTTCTTTTGTCAATCACCTTAAATCAATGTCCTCTGGTTCTTCACCCTTCCGCCAAGTTTCTCTCTATCTACTCTGTCTGGACCCTTCATGATTTTGAATGCCTCTATCTAATCTCCTCGCAACTGTCTCTGTTCCAAGGAGAACAACCCCAGCTTCTCCAGTCTATCCACGTAACTAAAGTCCCTCATCCCTGGAATCGTTCTAGTAAATTTCTTCTGCACCCTCTCTAACGACTCCACATCTTTCCTGAAGTGTGGTGCCCAGAACTGGACACAATACTCCAGTTGTGGCCGAACCAGTGTTTTATAAAGTGTCATCATGATTTCCTTGCTTTTGTACTCTATGCCTCTATTTATAAAGCCCAGGATCCCATATGCTTTTTTAACCACTTTCTCAACCTGCCCACCCCCTTCAACGATTTGTTCACATATACCCCCAGATCTCTCTGTTCCTGTACCCCTTTTAGAGTTGTACTTTCTAGTTTATATTGCCTCTCCTCGTTCTTCCTACCGAAATGTATCACGTCACATTTTTCTGTGTTAAATTTCATTTGCCACGTGTCCGCCCATGCCACCAGCCTGTCTATATCCTCTTGAAATCTATCTCTAACCTCCTCACTGTTTACTACTCTTCCAAGTTTTGTGTCATTTGCAAATTTTGAATTTGTGCTCTGTACACCCCAGCCCGAGTTATTAATATATATCAAGAAAAACAGTGGTCCCAGCACCGACTCCTGGGAAACACCAATGTACACCTCCCTCCAGTCCGAAAAACAACAGTTCACCACCACTCTCTGTTTCCTGTCCTTTAGCCAATTCTGTATCCATGTTGCGACTGCCCGCTTTATTCCATGGGCTGCAATCTTGATGATAAGCCTACCGTGTAGCACTTTATCAAACGCCTTTTGAAAGTCCATATGCACCACATCAACTATATTACCCTTATCTACCCTCTCCGTTACCTCATCAAAAAACTTTATCAGATTAGTTAAACATGATTTAACTTAAAATAAAGTTAGTTACATAGGTATGAGGGGTGAGTTGTCAAAGATAGATTGGGAAATTAAATTGGGAAATTAAATTAAAGGGTTTGATAGTTGAAAAGCAAAGGCAAACATTTAAAGAAATATTTCAATATTCTCAACAAATATACATTCCATTGAGAAATAAAAACTCCACGGGAAAAGTGATCCACCCGTGGCTAACTAAAGAAGTTAAGGAGAGTATTAGATTGAAAGAAAAGGCCTATAATATTGCCAAGAAGAGTAATAAGCCTGGAGATTGGGAGGGCTTTCGAAACCAACAAAGACAACCAAAAAATTAATAAAAAGGGAGAGAATAGAATAGGAAAGTAAACGAGCAAGAAATATAAAAACGGATTGTAAGGGCTTCTACATGCATGTAAAAAGGAAGAGAGTAGTAAAAGTAAATGTTGGTCCCCTAGAGGCTGAGACAGGAAAAATTATAATGGGGAATCAGGAAATGCCAGATTTTGTATCTATCTTCACAGTGGAAGACACAAAAAGCACACCAAAAATAGTAGGGAACCAAGGGGTAAATGAGAGTGAGGAACTTAAAACAATTAATATCACTAGAGAAAAAGTACTGGACAAACTAATGGGACTAAAAACCAACAAATCCCCTGGACCGGATGGCCTGCATCCGAGGGTTCTAAAAGAGGTGGCTTCAGAGATAGCGGATGCATTGGGTATGATCTTCCAAAATTCTCTAGATTCTGGAGCAGTTCCAATGGACTGGAAGGTAGCAAATGTTACCCTGCTATTCAAGAATGGGAGGGAGAGAGAATACAGGGAATTACAGGCCGGTTAGCCTGACATCAGTCGTCGGGAAAATGCTGGAGTCCATTATTAAGAAAGTGGTAACAGGGCACTTAGAAAATCATAATATGATTAGGCAGAGTCATCATGGTTTTATGAAAGGGAAATCATGTTTGACAAATTTATTAGAGTTTTTTGAGGATGTAACTAGCAGGGTAGATAAAGGGGAACCAGTGGATGTAGTATATTTGGATTGCCAAAAGGTATTCGATAAGGTGCCACATAAAAGGTTGTTACACCAGGTAAGGGCTCATGTGGTTTCTATATTATATATTAGCATGGATAAAGGATTGGTTAAAGGACAGAAAACAGTGAGTAGGGATAAATGGGTCATTCTCAGGTTGGCAGGTTGTAATTAGTGGGGTGCCGCAAGGATCGGTGCTTGGGCCTCAGCTATTTACAATCTACATTAATGACTTAGATGAAGGGACCGGGTGTAATATATCCAAGTTGGCTGACGATACAAAGCTAGGTGGGAAAGTAAGCTGTGAGGAGGACACAAAGAGTCTGCGAAGGGATATCGACAGGTTAAGTGAGTGGTTAAGAAGGTGGCAGATGGAGTATAATGTGGGGAAATGTGAGGTTATTCACTTTGGTAGGAAGAATAGAAAAACAGAATATTTTTTAAATGGTGAGAAACTATTAAATGTTTGTGTTCAGAGAGACTTAGGTGTCCTCGTACAAGAAACACAAAAAGTTAGCATGCAGGTAAAGCAAGCAATTAGGAAAGCAAATGGCATGTTGGCCTTTATTGCAAGGGGGTTGGAGTACAAGAGTAAGGAAGTCTTACTACAGTTGTACAGAGCTTTGGTGAGACCTCACCTGGAGTACTGCGTACAGTTTTGGTCTCCTTATCTAACGAAGGATATACTTGCCTAGGAGGGGGTGCAACGAAGGTTCACTAGTTTAATTTCTGGGATGAGAGGGTTGTCCTATGAGGAGTGGTTGAGTAGAATGGACCTATTCTCTCTGGAGTTTAGAAGAATGGGAGGTGATCTCATTGAAACATATAAGATTTTGAAGGGGCTTGACAGGGTAGATGCTGAGAGATTGAGTCCCCTGGCTGGAGAGTCTAGAACTCGGGGGCATAGTCGAAGGATAAGGGGTCGGCCATTCAAGACTGAGATGAGAAGGAATTTCTTCATGCAGAGGGTTGTGAATCTTTGGAATTCTCTACCCCAGAGGGCTGTGGTGCTGAGTCATTGAATATATTCAAGGCTGAGAGCGATAGATTTTTGGACCCTAGGGGAATCAAGAGATATGGGGATCGGGCGGGAAAGTGGAGTTGAGGCCGAAGATCAGCCATGATCTTATTGAATGGCGGAGCAGGCTCGAGGGGCCATATGGCCTACTCCTGCTTCTATTTCTTATGTTTTTATGTTCTAATGGCCTCAACTGGGAAGATGTATGCAAGTTCAGGTCAGATGGAGTGTACTTTGGGTGTGCTCTGCATCATTTGTGCATGGTTGCTTGGAGAGGAATGGACAGGACAATTGGCCCCATTTTATTTTTGGTGTATGCAAGACGCTACGTGAAAATTTTTTGCTGAGGTCTGTCCTGAGAAAGATTGGAAATCACTGATTTGGTTGGAGGACACGCAGCCAGGACCTTTCCCAGGGGATGGAACTGAAACAGTGAACACTCCAGCTGCTCTGTTCCTGCCACTGATTCCACAACCCTCATAGGAAGGAGTTGAGTGTGGCAGTTTCCAATCTTTGGCAGCTAGTTTCATTCAATCTAACGTCTGATTTTCTTTCATATATCTTTTTTTTTAAACCATGCTTTGTTTTCCAATTTTCTCTTTCTTCCCTCTTCTCTTTTGATCCTGATGGTTCAAATAAAAACGACCTCCATGCAGTATTTTGCCAAAAGTGGATATTCAACATGTCCAGTTCTGGGCGCCGCACTTTAGGAAGGATGTCAAGGCCTCGAAGAGGATACAGAGGAGATTGTGGGTTCCAGCCCCACTCCGGAGACTTGAGCACAAAATCTAAGATGACACTCCCAGAGCAGAACTGATGGAATTGCTGCACTGTCGGAGGTGCCGTCTTTCAGATGAGACGTTAAACCGAGGTCCTGTCTGCCCTCTCAGGTTCAATAAAAGATCCCATGGCACTATTTTGAAATAGAGCAGGGGAGTTCTCCCCGGTGTCCTGGCCAATATTTATCCCTCAACCAACATCACTAAAAAATTAGCAGATTATCTGGTCGTTATTTCATTGCGGTTTGTGGGACCTTGCTATGGGTATATTAGCTGCTGCGTTTCTTACATTACAACAGTGATTACACTTCAAAAGTGCTTCATTAACTGTAAAGCGCTTTGGGACGTCCAGAGGTCGTGAAAGGCGCTATATAAATGCACGCCTTCCTTTCTATATTGTTTCATTGCTCCAAGCAGGATATTCCTAAATGGGTAGGTGGGAGGGGGAAGGGGGGTACTGTAGTGTCTGCCGACTTCCACATCAAGCAGGGCGCCCACTCCAGACCCTGTTTTAAGGAGAAAGGTGGCATTGCAATTTTCAGCCCCAAATGGGCACCAACATGCCAACTCCTTCCGGTGCCCATTTCTACCTGGTTTACCTCATTACCTGCACTTCCCCAGTCAAGCACATTGCTGGCATCTGTCAGTGCAATTGTTTCTGCAAAAAAGCTGGCAGAACCTGCACCACACTGCACGGGAAGTGAAATGTACAGGATGAGCTGCCAGCCAGCAGAACTTAGCTCATGATCTAGCCTTGATCGAGCCACACTGGCAAACTATTGGTTCAACTAAGATCCAAAAAATAGGAGTGGGGTTTCACTGCCATTGATGTGATTTTAAAAGTGGTCTGAAACCAGCTCCTGTTACAGGTCCAGCGATCAACTACTGAATTGGGCCTGGCTTATCAAGGTTTTCAAAATGACGAAGGGTTTTGATAGGATGAATAAGGAAAGATTATTTCCTCTGGTTGGGTTGTCAGTGACAAAAGGTCATCAATTTTAAAATTGTCGCTAAGAGATTGTGGAGAGGTGAAGTGAATTTTCTTTTCACAGGGTATGAAATGTTTTACCGCAGAGAGTTGAGGTGGAAACCATTGCATCTTCTAAGGAAAATTGAAAGAGGTTTTTGAAGCAGAAGGAAAGAGAACGAGCAAAGAGACAATGGGTGGAAGAGTGGGGAGATGAAATTATTGGTAAAGTGTTCCCATGCCCAAGACAAATAACACGGTGAGACCATGGGGTCAAGTAGAGCGGCAGTGGGTGGTCTCGCAATGAAGCAAGAGGATTCTGAAGTGTGAGAATGAAATTTAATCTGGGCTATTCAACTGTGATAAATTAGATTTTGCCTGAGTTGAATTCTTTTAAATCTATATTATTTCTGCGCCGCCAGAATCAGCACATAAGGGGTTAGATCTACGTCAGTCAATGTTTCTCCGGGAGAGTGGGTGATGCCAGTTCCTTCCTAGATATTACAGCAATGGCTCTGCTTATTTCTGTGAGTTACTGTGGGAATGAACAACGGGAAGGCCCCGTGCGTCACTTAGCTGAGGTAGTCACTTCATTGAGAAGCATCTTAGGCCATCAGTGAAGACGGTACTCCTTGGGATCAATTTTCGGATGGCCGAGCGGGTGCGTTTGTAACGGGGTGGGGGGCTCCTAAAATTGGGGATTCCCGGAGCGGGTCCAGAGCCCGCCTCCAACCCGCCCACTTTTGGGTTCCCCAATGGCGTGAATCGGCTCGCGCGCAGCCCCCGCATGCGGGACTCCCACCGGTAATCAAAGCCGGCCGGATCCCACTTATGATCATTATCTGGGAACTTGAGGTCGTTTACAGACCTCATTAGTTGGAGATTTTAGGAGGATTCGGATTTTGGACTACCCAGAGTGTGTTTCCCATGCTGGGGGAAACACTCCCTGTTTAAACAGACGTGTTGAGCCAGCAGCCAGTGGCAGCCGCAAAGGTCCATTTAACAGGTGCGGGGTAAACCCTCATTCATTTGCAGCAGGGCACTCTGTCACCTCAGACAAAGTTTTGCCTGCATCACCATTGTCTCCACACTCCAAATTATTAAATCATACCCTAAACTCTGCTGTCCAAACACATTTACCTACTTTGTGGACCCCCTCACACTCACACCGTCAGGATGGGGGGAGGGGGCCCATTGCTGCGTTCATCACTCCATTGGAGGACGACCAACATCACCAGCCTCACCAGGCATGCTGTCCACCTCCGCCACATGGAGCTACACAACACAGTGCTGCACAACAGGCACCTGCACAAAGTAGTCGTGCAACTACACATACACCCACTGTAGGGTGACCCAATGGGTGGCATCAAGGGTGTTCATTCAGAACCTCATGAAAGGGCTTTATTGCACAAGCCAGTCAAGAACGGCCAAGCCGTGGCAGTAGTGGTGACAATATAATATGTAATGTGAGCTGATCAGAAATTAAATATAAGTAAAAAACAAGACAAACCCTCAAACACCCTTGTGCATCCCCTTCATGCTCACGACACGTTTGCCTTACGCTTCCTACTGCGCATATGTGATGCATGCCCTGTGGCTGCAGCACAGGTAGTGGCAGGTTGGGTGAGGCTGACTGAAAGAGATGCATCAGAGGGTGAGTATGAGATAGAGCCATGAGATTGTATGAGGATTGGGTTGAGTGGTAGTGGCGGGATGAGTACTGGCGAGGTGAGTAAGTGCAGATAAGATGAGGATGAGGTTTGAGTGGGTGTGAGGGGTGATGTGACAGAGTAGTGTTGGCAGTGCAGAAGGAGATGTGGGGTGGGGGCAGTGATGTGGCAGACGGAGTGTAGGGGAATGAGTGAGTGTACTCACTTCGGCTGACCTACTTAGGTCATTGAAGCGCCTCCTGCACTGTATGCAGTTGCGTGATATGTTGGTGGTGCTGGTGACCTCCTCTGCCACCTCGAGCCAGGCCTTCGTGGTGGCAGAGGCAGGCCGCTTCCTCCCGTCCGCCAGGGAGAAGATTTCTGTCCTCCCGCTCCTCCTCACCCCATCCAGTAGGACCTGGAGTGAGGCATCATTAAACCTGGGAACAGCCTTCCCCCTGGGCTGCTCCATGCTGTAATTTTGCCTATTTTCTGCAGCATCAGTCAGTGGAGGACTGCCCCTTTAAATAGGGCTCCTCCAGCTGACAGCCTATGATGCGGGTATGCAGTCCGCCCGCTGCGCAGCTTTCCAGCGTGAAACCCGGAAGCCAAGTGCCCAGTCGACCCCCCCGCTGGCCACCCGCCTCCCTCCTAATATCGGGCCCCTTGTTTCCATTCAATATTGGTGAAATTCTGGGTTAATAAATTCATTTAAGGTATATTGTCTACATACAATTCTAAGAGCTGAGTCTCTCTCTCTCTAAATATATATTTCTCTCTCTCTCTCTCTCTCATTCTCTCTTTCTCTCTCTCATTCTCTCTCTCATTCTCTCTCTCTCTTTCTCTCTCTCTCTTGCTACTGTCCAGGCACAGTGTGATCTGTGATATTGGCACCTAGGTGCATAAATGCTGTTTGTATTTTAAAAGTCTCAATCAGCTAAGCTTTGAAAGGTGAGTCCATCTTTAGGGAGAAAACCAGTTGTGTTTTTATTGTTTTTCTAACTCAAGGATGTTAAGAGCTAGATGTTCTTAATGTGCAAACTGTATACTGCTTATTCATATATTTTATGTAAATAAGCCAGCCATTGGTCTGAAGCTGTGCCTCATCTTGCAAAGTGCTACTTAATTCTGGCTTCTGTAAAGAGAGGAAAATTCACATAACGGCATGTATTACATTTCGGTAGATGGTGTAATATCATAGAATCATACCGAACAGAAGGAGGCCATTCAGCCCATCATGCCCATGCTGGCTCTTTGAAAGAGCAATCCAATTAGTCCCATTCCCCTGCTCTTTCCCCATAAACATGCAAATTTTTTTCCTTTTCAAGTGTATATCCAATTCCCTTTTGAGAGTTACTGTTGAATCTGCTTCCGCCGCCCTTTCAGGCCGTGAAAGGTCAAAACTCAAAACATTTGACAGGCAACTTCTGTCAAGTCCAAAAGCAGATCGAGGCAGGGCAAGGGGTGGGATCAGAATTTGAGTTCTGAGCTTTGCTTTGCTGCTGATAAAATTTGTGGAAAAGCTCAATAACTAATGTCCTCACATTGTGAGGCACAGATTAAAACGGGGAATAAAATGGACTTCCATTTTAGAAATCAGACTTTTGCTACCTGGTTGATATTTTACAAGTTTTCAGACAATTCAGATAAAACTGAGACTGACCGGTCCAAAACTGGACAGGGACGACCCTGGTCTTGACTGTAAAATTAGCGATAAATTATCATTTTCACAGGCTGGATCCAATGTGCAATTTGGAGAGGGCAGCTCAGAACAGGCATTTCAAGTTAACAGTCACATCACACCACTTTAATGGATTAAAAACAGCAATTCATTCCATTACATTTAACGATCTCCATTTTTAAAAAAATTAACTAGTTTTTAAGCCATTTGCTGATATAATTTCCTGTTCAAAGAATAATGAGTCCATCTCTAACATGGTTCCTTATTTTTTCCAATTTGAATTTCAGATGCCTTGGCACACCATCTGCCCTCAGAATCCATTACCAACGCACTGAACATGAAACGCTAAAAATATAAGTAAATATTGATGCACTCTGTTATTTTGCTACCATACTCTCTCAGTTATAAATATTACATTACCCTAAAAATATCCCCATTGTAAATAGCTCCACTTTTGGTCCTGTCAAATGCCATGGTGTTGTTGCAGCTGAAGAAGCAGGAATTCTGTGTGGAATTACTTAACTCCTTGTGGGATCTCTGGATTAGAACATTGTCTTTTCAGCTCTGGGATCTGGGTAAGAACGCTGCTTGGACAGAGCATGAGGGTCTTCGATTTCCAGCTGGTGCTGAGAGGGATGTGGCCGTACAATGGGTTAGAACATCGTCGTTTTGCTTCCAGGTAATTTCCCGATCATTGGCCAATATGGACCATCCCCAGGTATAGGCTGGCCGTTGGAATAAAGTCATGACTTATAGGGCTGATTCCATGGTCGCGTGCTCTTGGCATATAACAGTGCTCACAGGGAGCACTCAACAATAACTTGAATTTATATAGCACCTCTAATGTAGTAAAACGTCCCAATACACTTCACAGGAGCGTAATTGGTCAAAAAATTGACACCAGGCCAAAGAAGGAGACATTAGGACAGGTGACTGAAAGCTTGGTCAAAGAGGTAGATTTTAAAGAGCATCTGTAAGAATATGGTTTAAAACAAGCATAGAAAATAGGAGGGCAAAAGTTCAGCATCTCCGTTAGAACAAGGAGAGCTCACACAGCAGAATATCACAGAGATCACAGAATATCAGGGAGACCACAGAATCGATAACATTAACATCAGAAGGTGGTTTACACCAAAACAAGAGAGGTGGTTGCTATGAAACCGACATTGGTGGGGCCGTGCAAGGCCGAAAAAGAGGGTCTGTACTCAGATAAGAAGGATGCAATCCTCAGAGGAACATAACAGCTTGTAAACAGAGATGGAGATCGAGGTCATTGGCTATGTTACGTAAAACAGCTTATCTTGAGTTGCTAACGTGGTGACAGCACGGTGGGATGTTTACGACCATGAGATAAGACCAGCGGTGATTACATACAGAACAACGCAGCCGAATAGTATAAAGATAGGACATGCTCCCTCCCAAAAGTGAGAGCTCTCAAGAGGGGATGGTCAGAAGTCCATCAGGTTGTACTGATTGCCTGTCATTCAATGTAATCTGTAGACAGTTGTATTATAACTATAATACTGTCGAATGTAATGTTCAAGACAGCTGCAGTGCAACTCTATTGTAAGTCAATCTATTAAACTTGCTATCTTATGACCACTGGAGTCAAATCAAGCGGAAGTTATTGTTGATGGATTAACAACCCATAGTTGTGACAGTAATGGAGAAATCCACTAACAGCGTCTTAAAGGAGGAGAGAGAGGTGGAGAGGTTTATGGAGGGAATTCCAGAGCTTAAGGCCTAGACAGCTGAAGGCACGGCCGCCAATGGTGGGGCGAAGGAAGTGGGCGATGCACCAGAGTCCATAGATGGAGGAGCGCAGAGTTCTCGGAGGATTGTAGGGCAGGAGGAGGTCATAGAGATAGGGAGGGGTGAGGTCATGGAGGGATTTGAACATGAGGATGAGAATTTTAAATTGGTGGACTGGGATCCTAAGTTGGTCAGCGAGTACAGAGGTGATGTTTGAACAGCACTTGGTGCGAGTTAGGATATGGGTAGCAGGGGTTTGGATAAGAAATTTGAGTCCACTGTGCCATATTCTCTGGACAGAAAATCAGACGCTGTGGCTCCGTGATTTTCTCAGCAGCTCTCCCTACATTTAGCATTGTCGGTGCCTGAACATGGAGTCAGCTCTCGTGACTTAACTGCAGATGTAATAGTTGCTATTCCAATGCTGTGAAACCTGCTCTGCAAAATAAAGTAGTAAGATAGCAAAGCACTGAGAGTGCCAGGGTATTACAGACCAATTTCATCCCCTAGCAATTTCAGTTGCTGAGTAAAAATGGCAGATGATTTTTTTCCTGAAACCATTTGGAGTGATTTTGGGGATAATGGTTGTGGGACAACCAGAATAAATCGTCATTTAGAAAGGCACGGGTTAATCAAGGACAGTCAGCATGGATTTGTTAAGGGAAGGTCGTGTCTGACTAACTTGATTGAATTTTTTGAGGAGGTAACAAGGAGGGTCGATGAGGGTAACACGTTTGATGTAGTGTACATGGATTTTAGCAAGGCTTTTGACAGGGTCCCACATGGCAGACTGGTCAAAAAAGTAAAAGCCCCATGTGATCCAAGGGGAAGTCGCTAGTTGGATCCAAAATTGGCTCAGTGGCAGGAAGCAAAGGGTAATGGTTGACAGGTGTTTTAGAGACTGGAAGGCTGTTTCCAGTGGATTCCCGCAAGACTCAGTCCTAGGCCCCTTGCTTTTTGTGGTATATATTAATGATTTGGACTTGAATGTGGGGGGTTTGATCAAGAAGTTTTCAGATAATACAAAAATTGGCCTTGTGGTTGATAATGAGGAGGAAAGCTGTAGACTACAGGAAGATATCAATGGACTGGTCAGATGGGCAGAAAAGTGGCAAATGGAACTCAATCCAGAGAAGTGTGAGGTAATGCATTTGGGGAGGACAAATAAGGCAAGGGAATACACAATAAATGGGAGGATACTGAGAGGTGTAGAGGAAGTGAGGGACCTTGGAGTGCATGTCCACAGATCCCTGAAGGTAGCAGGGCAGGTAGATAAGGTGGTTAAAAAGGCATATGGGATACTTTCCTTTATTAGCCGATCAATAGAATGTAAGAGCAGGAAGGTTATGCTGGAGCTGTCTAAAACATTGGTTAGACCACAGCTTTAGTACTGCGTACAGTTCTGGTCACCACATTACAGGAAATATGAGATTGCACTAGAGAGAGTACAAAGAAGATTTACGAGGATGTTGCCAGGGCTGGAGAATTTTAGCTATGAGAAAAGATTGGATAGGCTGGGGTCGTTTTCTTTGGAACAGAGGAGGCTGAGGGGAGATTTAATTGAGGTATATAAAATTATGACGGGACTAGATAGAGTGGATAGGGAGGACCTATTTCCCTTAGCAGAGAGGTCAGTGACCAGGGGGCATAGATTTAAAGTAATTGGTAGAAGGATTAGAGGGGAGCTGAGGAGAAATCTTTTCACCTAGAGGGTGGTGGGGGTCTGGAACTCACTGCCTGAAAGGGTGGTAGAGGCAGAAACCCTCAACTCATTTAAAAAGTACTTGGATGTGCACTTGAAGTGCCGTAACCTACAGGGCTATGGACCAAGTGCTGTAAAGTGGGATTAAGCTGGATGGCTCTTTTTCAGCCGGCACGGACACAATGGGCCGAATGGACTCCTTCTGTGCCATAACTTTCTATGATTCTAATGTAACACAGCACCACCCAGTGGTGTGACAGGTGATCATTTCAGGTCAGTGTTGTAATTTAACAATGGAATTCCCATTAGTGCGCCACTTACTGGTGAGACAGGTAATAGTTACCGTTAAGTGTTGAGATTTTAACTTTGGAATTCCCATTGGAAATGTTTACATAACAGGTTACAATTGTGCATACACAATATATAATACTATTAATATAATATGAAGAATCAAACCCCTCGATTAGATTCCAGGATATAATTCACTCCTAGGTATCCATAATCTATATATAAACCATCCGAACCCATTGATTGGGTTCTAGTTTATAACTCACTCCTGGGTATCCATTATTCTATATAAACTCTGAAAACCCCTCGATTAGGTTGCAGCCTGTAACACACTCCTGGGTACCTGTATCTATCAGAGGATATTAAGGCACAGAATAAAGAAGCACAAATGTATATCGATACAACATAAAGTAGGCTCGGTCATACACAGAAATAATAAATGCAAGTGTATTCATTACTATATGACGCAGTTGAACATTTGTGGATGTGAGTGAGTTACTGGTATAGGCTGTAGCATTTGTCCAGCTGTATAATTATTTCATTGCCATCAGGGTTTATAGTTGAGTGCAATAAGGATTTCCAATTTACCTCCTGACTTGGGTGAATAATGTTCTGAGAGGCTGAGCCTAATCCCTTAGGAAGCGATGAGAATGCGATGTGTGGAATATTTGTATGCAAGGGATGTTTTGTTTAATAAATTTCCCCAAGATGCCATTTTATTCCTTACAAAACATTGTCAACATACTTAAAATAATTATAAACAGTAAAATATTATCCCTGAAAGAAAATAAGCCTTCTATTTACCCAGCTGTGATGTTAATGTATTTGCTGCTCCCTTTCCATCCCAGGCTAATGTCTGTTTAGAGAGATCCCGAGGATTTTCTGGTTTCAACTTTCAACACCTGCTTCCCTACGGTTGTAAATTAGCTGCTAATACAATTTTTATGGTTCTGAATTGTTTGTAGCATCCATTCCATATGCAACTGCGGTTGAGGGAGCTTTGCTCAAAATTCAATTAAGTGGCAGAAACTCACTGACAAATTGGAGGTCGGATGCAATGGTACTCCAGCCAGATCATCACGAGAACTGTGTTAATGACACCGGGAAACTTCCAATTCAGACAGCAGTGCCCAACTGAACGCCTCCCTTTGCCATCCCTGTCTTCTGAGCTTTTAATGGTCTACACAGAGCGGATTTCAAAAATGATTAACAGTCATCAATCCTCATTAACATATACGAGCTTTTTTGCAAAGCTGCTTATATTTGTTTCGAGAGAGAAAAGAAAATATTGAAACGATTGTGGGCAGATTAGTTTTAGCTCAGCCTGCGAGGCCTATTTTCAGCAGCCTTGCCATGTACTAAGCGCCTGTCCAAGTGGAAAAAATTGGACTCTTTCAAAAAGTGTCAGGCACACTGCTGGCCATTGGATGAGCCAGCATTACAAAGTACTGAACTAAAAGCAAATCTCGGCGGACAGCTGCAAGCAGAATCTGAACATCTCTGAGCTGCTGTTTATTCAACAGGTGTGAAAGGACTGGGGGGGGATATTAGAAACCGGGGCTGAGTTTTCTCTCCCCTCTCCCAATTTTCTCCCCTTCTCTCCAGCAGGGAACTGACTCTTGCTGGGTACAGTTCTATCTGCACCAGCAACCCTCCAGTATGCCACCCCAGTGGTATTCGTCATGTATGAGCCTGAACAGTAAGGGGGTAATTTTAACCAAACAGTCGGCCTGTTATATGCCCCACCCGATGGAGAGTGAAATCGAGCAGGGTGTAAATCAGGTGCCCCCCCCCGGCTGGTTAGTTTAAAATTGCCCACTATTGCAACATATTTATCCATGGATGGCATGGCAACCAGCCCTGATGCGGCCCTCACCAGTCTTCCCTTTGTGTGCACTTCCCAGCAGGAGTTCTGGAAACCAGTCAGCAGCAGGAATCCTGGCTGATTTGTCCCCTCCCTAGTTCAGGGGTACTGGGACCAATTGCAGCAAACCTGCCACCACCATGAAACCAGCTAACTCAGCACAGGTGAAAATAGAAAGGTTTGCATTTATATAGCACCTTTCATATCCTCAGGACATCCCAAAGTGCTTTACACCCAATTGAGTACTTTTTTGAAATGTAGTCACTGTTGTAATGTAGGAAATGTGTCAGCAAATTTGCACACAGCAAGATCCCACAAACAGCAATGAGATAATGACCAGATAATCTGTTCTCGTGATGCTGGTTGAGAGATAAACATTGGCCAGGACACCGGGGAGAACTCCCGTGCTCTTCTTCGAAATAGTGTCATGGGATCATTTACATCCACCTGAGAGGGCAGACGGGGCCTTGATTTAACATCTGATCCGAAAGACGGCACCTCCTGCAGTGCAGCACTCTCTCAGTACTGCACTGATGTGTCAGGCTAGATTTTGTGCTCAAGTCTCTGGAGTGGGACTTTGAACCCATGACTTTCTGACTCAGAGGCAAGGGTGCTACCACTGAACCACGGCCGACACTATGGATGACACCGAGGAGGATGATGAAGACGATGACAGCATCGTAAAAAAGATGTCCACGCATTGGAAAGGGAACAAAAAAGTGCAACAAGACCAAGCCCAGGTATAAAAACATAAGAAAAGGTCAAGGTTGAAAAAGGCCATTCTGTCTATTCAAGCTCATTCCTCTGGCATTCCAATCCACCCAACCAAGCATTCAACTGGACTTCGAGGGACCCTAACTATAAAAGGGAGTGAGCTATGAGGAACAATCAGAGAAACTTGGAGCTAAGGTGTTTAAGGGAGGTCTTCATGAAGGTATATAAAATATTAAATGCTGCGGATGAGGTAAGTTTTTTTTTTATTCGTTCGCGGGATGTGGGCGTCGCTGGCAAGGCCGGCATTTATTGCCCATCCCTAATTGCCCTCGAGAAGGTGGTGGTGAGCCGCCTTCTTGAACCGCTGCAGTCCGTGTGGTGATGGTTCTCCCACAGTGCTGTTAGGAAGGGAGTTCCAGGATTTTGACCCAGCGACAATGAAGGAACGGCGATATATTTCCAAGTCGGGATGGTGTGTGACTTGGAGGGGAACGTGCAGGTGGTGTTGTTCCCATGCGCCTGCTGCTCTTGTCCTTCTAGGTGGTAGAGGTCGCGGGTTTGGGAGGTGCTGTCGAAGAAGCCTTGGCGAGTTGCTGCAGTGCATCCTGTGGATGGTGCACACTGCAGCCACAGTGCGCCTGTGGTGAAGGGAGTGAATGTTTAGGGTGGTGGATGGGGTGCCAATCAAGCGGGCTGCTTTATCTTGGATGGTGTCGAGCTTCTTGAGTGTTGTTGGAGCTGCACTCATCCAGGCAAGTGGAGAGTATTCCATCACACTCCTGACTTGTGCCTTGTAGATGGTGGAAAGGCTTTGGGGAGTCAGGAGGTGAGTCACTCGCCGCAGAATACCCAGCCTCTGACCTGCTCTCATAGCCACAGTATTTATATGGCTGGTCCAGTTAAGTTTCTGGTCAATGGTGATCCCCAGGATGTTGATGGTGGGGGATTCGGCGATGGTAATGCCGTTGAATGTCAAGGGGAGGTGGTTAGACTCTCTCTTGTTGGAGATGGTCATTGCCTGGCACTTATCTGGCGCGAATGTTACTTGCCACTTATGAGCCCAAGCCTGGATGTTGTCCAGGTCTTGCTGCATGCAGGCTCGGACTGCTTCATTATCTGAGGGGTTGCGAATGGAACTGAACACTGTGCAGTCATCAGCGAACATCTCCATTTCTGACCTTATGATGGAGCGAAGGTCATTGATGAAGCAGCTGAAGATGGTTGGGCCTAGGACACTGCCCTGAGGAACTCCTGCAGCAATGCCCTGGGGCTGAGATGATTGGCCTCCAACAACCACTACCATCTTCCTTTGTGCTAGGTATGACTCCAGCCACTGGAGAGTTTTCCCCCTGATTCCCATTGACTTCAATTTTACTAGGGCTCCTTGGTGCCACACTCGGTCAAATGCTGACTTGATGTCAAGGGCAGTCACTCTCACCTCACCTCTGGAATTCAGCTCTTTTGTCCATGTTTGGACCAAGGCTGTAATGAGGTCTGGAGCCGAGTGGTCCTGGCGGAACCCAAACTGAGCATCGGTGAGCAGGTTATTGGTGAGTAAGTGCCGCTTGATAGCACTGTCGACGACACCTTCCATCACCTTCAATAATTGGGGTGCTTAAAAGGATAAAGTGTTCGATCGGGTAGATACGGAGAAATTATTTCCTCTGGTGGGTTAATCCAGAAGAAGAGGGCATAATCTTAAAATTAGAGCGAGACCATTTAGTAGTGAAATAAGGAAGCACTTTTTGTTTGTTATGGATATCAAGGGGTATGGGTCAAAGACGGGTAAATGGAGTTGAAATACAGATCAGCCATGATCTAATTGAATGGCGGAACAGGTTCGAGGAGCTGAATGACCTACTCCTGTTCCCGTGTACAATATTACTTCACAGTGAATCAGGAAAGCAGGACCAGAGAACATAAATGGAAATTAGGCAGAGCAACAGAGACAGAAGGCCAGAAATTATAGTCCTGATGTTGTAGTGTTGGAATTGCAGTAGGGCAAGACTGCCCCCATCTTGATGCCATCCAAATTCTGGGGACAGGGTCCTTGAAATAATAGGGACGATTATGCATGCCAGTACTGGCATTGGCACCTTGATGCTCCATCAGGAGTTGGGAGGGCACAGGCCAATCTGGCCAAAATTTTAAAACTTACAGTTGTCTTTCTGTGCTGCCACTCACTGGTCTGCTGATATCTGAATGGCAGTCTGTTTCTCTTCGATTGTTTGCCATTTGGATATAGCATTGGCCCTGCAGGCTCAGTACATCCACAGGCATACTTACCATTGGCCACGCAGTAGGTGGAACTGGTAGGATTTCCGGGGCAACCCAGCATCAACAGTAACAACAACTTGCATTTATATAGCACCTTTAACGTAGTAAAACATCTCAAGGCGCTTCACAGGGGAGTTATCAAACAAAATTTGACACCGAGCCACATAGGGAGATATTAGGACAGGTGACCAAAACCTGGGTCAAAGAGGTAGGTTTTAAGGAGTGTCTTACGGAGGAGAGAGAAAGGTAGGGAGACGGAGAGGTTTAGGGAGGGAATTCCAGAGCTTAGGGCCGAGGCAGCTAAAGGAATGGCCGCCAATGGTGGAGCGATTAAAATCGGGGACACGCAAGAGGCAAGAATTGGAGAAGAGCAGAGATCTCAGAGGGTTGTAGGGCTGGAGGAGGTTAAAGGGATGGGGAGGGGTGAGGCCATGGAGGGATTTGAACACAAGGATGAGAATTTTAAAATCGATGTGTTGCTAGTCCGGGAGCAAATGTAGGTCAGCGAGCACAGGGGTAATGGGTGAACAGGACTTGGCGCGAGTTAGGATACAGGTAACTGTTTTGGATGAACTCAAGTTTATGGAGGATGCAAGATGGGAGGCCTGCTAGGAGCGTCTTGGAATAGCCAAATCTAGAGATAACAAAGAAATGGATGAGGGTTTCAGCAAGAGTTGAGCAGAGGAAGGGGTGGAGACAAACGATGTTACAGAGGTGGTAGTAGGAACATAGGAACAGGAGTAGGTCATTTGGCCCCTCGAGTCTGTTCTGCTATTCAATGAGATCATGGCTGATCTGTGACCTAACTCCACATACCCACCTTAGCCCCATTTCCCTTAATACCTTTGGTTAACAAAAATCTATCAATCTCAGATTTAAAATTCGCAATTGAGCTAGCATCAATTGCCATTTGTGGAAGAGAGTTCCAAACTTCTATCACCTTTTAAATGTTTTCTAACTTCACTCCTGAAAGTCCTGGCTCTAATTTTTAGGCTATTTCTCCTTGTCCTAGACTCCCCAACCAGAGGAAATTTTTTCTCTCTATCTACTCTATCAGTTCCCCTTAATATCTTGGAAAATTTCGATCAAATCGCCCCTTAATCTTCTAAATTCCAGAGAATACAACCCTAGTTTGTGAAATCTCGCCTCGTAATTTAACCCTTGGAGTCCAGATATCATTCTAGTAAATCTATGCGCAAGGCCAATATGTCCTTCCTAAGGTGCGGTGCCCAGAACTGATCACAGGACTCCAGGAGTGGTCTAACTAGGGCTTTGTATAGTTGTAGCATAACTTCTACTCTCTTGTATTCTAGTCCTCTAGATATGAAGGACAGCATTCCATCAGCCTTTTTGATTATTTTCTGAACCTGTCCATGACATTTTAATGATCTATGTACATGGACCCCTAAGTCTCTTTGATCCTCCACTGTTTCGCGCTTTTCACCATTTAGAAAGTACTCTAATCTATCCTTTTTAGGTCCAAGTGGATGACCTCACAGTTGCCAACATTGAAATCCATTTGCCACAGTTTTGTCCATTCACTTAATCTATTAATGTCTCTCTGTAATTTTATGCTTCCACCTACACTGCTTACAATGCTGCCTACCTTTGTGCCATCGGCAAACTCGGATATAAGGCCCTCTATCCCGTCATCTAAGTCATTAATAAATACAGTGAATAGTTGATCCCTATGGGACACCACTCGCCACATCCTGACAATTTGAGTACCTGCCCATTATCCCTACTCTCTGTCTCCTGCCCCTCAGCCAGGTCAATAATTTGCCCTCAATTCTATGAGCTTCAACTTTAGCTAACAGTCGCTTATGAGGGACTTTATCAAATGCCTTCTGGAAGACCGTATAAACAACATCCATAGTCATTCCCCTGTCCACTACTTTAGTCACCTCTTCAAAAAATTCAATCAGGTTCATCAGGCATGACCAACCCTTTACAAATCCATGTTAGATCTCTCTGATCAGCTGAAAATTTTCAAGGTGTTCAGTCACTCTATCCTTAATTATAGACAACAGATGTTAGGCTAACTGGTCTATAATTCCCTAGTTTCCCTCTCTCACCTTTCTTAAATAGTGAAGTGATCTGTGCAATTTTCCAATCTAAAGGAATGGATCCTGAATCAAGAGAACTTTGGAAGATTATAGTTAGAGCTTCTGCAATGTTCTCACCTATTTCCTTTAAAACCCTGGGATGGAAACCATCTGGTTCTGGGGGTTTGTCACTCTTTAGTGCCATTATTTTCTTCATTACTGTTAATTTGTTTACATTAATTATGGTGAGTCCCCATCCCTGATACAAAATTAGTTTCCTTGGGGTGATGCAAAGTAATTATTTAACATGTCTGCCATTTCCTTATTTCAATTACTATATCACCATTATCAGTTTTTAAGGGGCCCACATTGCTCTTGACCAACCTCATTTTTCTAATATAATTGTAAAAAAAAGTGTTGATTTTGATATCCCTTGCAAATTTCTTTTCATACTCCCCTTTTGTAACTCTTACTATCTGTTTTTTCACCCTTTGCTGTTCTTTGTATCTCTTCCAGTTGCCAGCATCTGTGCTATTTTTTTGTATTTTTGTATGCTTTTTCTTCTAGTTTTATGTTGTCCCTTACCTCTTTTGTTGTCTATGGCTGTCTTTTTTTGGCAAGTAGAGCTCTTGCCCCTTAGGGGTTTAAACTGATTCTGTATCACATTAAATTCTTTTTTGAACACCTCCCACTGATCTTCTGTTGTTTTATAGATTTGCCCAGTTTACCGTGGGCAGTCTCTGTCTCATCTCGTTGAAGTCGGCCTTACCTAAATTTAGAATCTTATTAGCTAATACAAGTTTCTCCCCTTTCAAACACAACATTGAACTCGAGCATATTATGACCGCTATTAGATAAATGTTCACGCACCGTTAGGCTGTTAACTAAATCTGGCTCATTACTCATTATTAAATTTAATATGGCCTGCCCCCTTGTTGGTTCCAGGACATATTGTTGCAGAAAGCTGTCCTGAACACACTCAAGAAATTCACTACCCTTTCTGATCTGAGCTCGTCTGCTTATCCCAATCTATATGAAAGTTAAAATCCCCCATTAAAACCACTCTGCCTTTGCTACGTGTTTGTCTAATCTCTGCATTTATACATTCTGCCACTTCACAGCTGCTACTAAGGGGCCTATACACAACTCCCACTGCAGTCTTAAATCCTTCCCTATTTCTTAATTCTACCCATAAAGTCTCCACTGCCTGCTTACCTCTCGTTATAACCTCTCATCATTGAAATAATTTCATCCTTAATCACTAAGACTACTATAGACCTTATAACCTGGTATATTTGGTTCCCAGTCCTGAGGTAGTAGGCGTTCTTAGTGATGGAAGGATATAGGGTCGGAAACTCAGCTCAGGGTCAAAAATGATGCCAAGGTTGCAAACGGTCTGGTTCATCCTCAGACAGTGGCCAGGGAGAGGGATGGAGTCGGTGGCTAGTGAACAGAGTTTGTGGTGGGGACCGAAGACAGTGGCTTATGTTTAATAATATTTAATTGGTGGAAATTTCTGCTCATCAAATACTGGATGTCGGACTAGCAGGGGACATTAGGACAGGTCAAAGAGGTAGGTTTTAAGGAGCACCTTAAAGGAAGAGAGAGAGGTAGAGAGACGGAGAGATTTAGGGAGAGAATTGCAGGGATTAGGGCCTAAATGCCTGAAAGCACAGCTGCACTAATCCCACTCTGGAAATAACATCACAATGGCAGGAGGTTGAGGAGAAGAAGAGCCCACCCTTCCCTCTTCCAGAACTTCTCACTGCTGCAGAAATATGGCAAAAATGGGTTGCTAACCCTCTCTTCCCACTGCACTGGTTTTCTGGACCCCAAATAACGGAATTTCTAGGTTAACAACTTTGATGATATGCACAGCACATAAGAGGCAAAAATTGTACTGATGGGGAAATTATATGTTCAATGGAAGGATAAACTAGACTGGTTGAATGATCTCCCTCATGTACGTATCCTTGTGACTTGCTCTAAATATAGTTGGATGCTGTAGTGGGAGAGGTAGGGTACTAGAAGGATGAGTTTTGATGGGCAAAATAGCCTTTACTTTCTGCTGACTTTTCTTCTGTTTTTTGATTGAATGGCACAACTCCCGGCTGTGAATTACAAAAAAAAAACCGCAAGGGATATCACGAGCCTCTTTGACTGCCTGCACTATGGAGTAGCCGCTCACTGAGAAGAGGCCTCCCCAAAGACCTGGGGCTCAGCCACGCAAGCAGGCTGCCTGATGAAGCACGAACACAGAAGGCAAAACTACAAACCACAACAGAGTTTCTCCTCAATGGGTGATGCAGCAGATGGAAACCATGGCAAGCCTGCTGCTCCTGCTCTTCGTACTGACTCCAGTTCAGTGGTGCAGGTGGGGATTAGTGCAGGTTAACAGATTGTGCATGGGATTCTCTAGCAGAGTTGTACGGTATCCAGTTATGTATCTTGCCTGTGATGCAGAAACCCAATAAAGAGCACTTGTGTTTCTTGCTCTACCACTGTCTGTCTCTTCACTGTGTATCATTAGTATTAGCTTAGCTGGGCCAGTGCTAACTGACTTACAATAGCACCAAGTATTCTGATCGCTCCACAATGGAAGGTGAAAGTTAGAGCCAAGCTCCTTCGACCTATTTGAAAACCAATGGAAATTTTTAATCTCTTGATTTCTTTTATAAAGAAGGAAGAATATAATGCCATTCATGACCTCAGGACATCTCAAAGTGCTTTACAGCCAATGAAGTACTTTTTGACGGGTAGCCACTGTTGTAATGTAGGAAACGCAGCAGCCAATTTAGGCACAGCCAGGTCCCACAAACAGCAATGAGATAACAACCAGATAATCTGTTTTAGTGGGATAAATATTGGCCAGGACACTGGGGGGAACTGCCCTGCTCTTCTTCGAAAAGCACCATAGGATTGTTTCCCTCCACCTGAGAGGGCAGACAGGGCCTCAGTTTAACATCTCATCTGAAGGACAGCACCTCTGACAGTGTAGCACTCCCTCAGCACTGCACTGGACTGTCAGCCAGGTTTCTGGAGTGGGGCTCAAGCCCTGAACCTTCTGACTCAGAGGCAAGTGTGGTACCACTAAGCCACAGCTGATACCTAATTATCCATCTGCTGAGTCGAACCTTGGACCTTTTTACTCTTGAATTTCATAGAATCTTGTATGATACAAGACAGAAGGAGGCCATTCAGCCCATCGTGCTTGTGCCGGTTCTTTGAAAGAGTTATCCAATTAGTCCCACTCCCCTGCTCTTTTCCCGTAGCCCTGCAAATTTCTCCTTATAGAATCACAGAATCATACAGCACAGAAGGAGGCATTTTAACAAGACTTCAAACTACTCATGTCTACCACAAAAACTGGTTTATTCTTAGTGGAATAAGCGACATAACAGGTTGCTCCCTTTGCATGAATAAATAACGGTTCATGTTGTGAGTCCACATGGTTAGTAAATTCATGCATCTTCCATTCTCTAATACTGACAATCCCTCAGGAACCAGGGATGCTATTTCATGCTTCACACAAAAACCTGAAAAACAGGCAAGAAAATTAGAAAAAAGAGAAATAGAGAAAAAGGGATAGAGGAGGAAGGGGGGAAACATCAAGGCAGTATCCTGGGTTACCTGATTTTGGACAGCGCAATCTGATTTTTAGTGCACTTTGTGGAAAATTTTAAGAGGTTAGTTGAACACACAATCTGTTTTTTGAAGTAGATGTCTTTTTTCTCATTTTCCCACAGGCATACAAGTATTAATTATTAAGATTTACAACTCAGTTTTATCGGTACCCACAGATGCCAATTGTCAGTGTGTCATACCGACAGTCACCAATGAGGGAACCTGGTTTGAGAGATAGCGTTCGCAAAGGCAATAAGCATGCTCCCAGACCCTCTCCCTCTCACTGCCACTCCTACCCACCCGCTGCTGCTTAATACAAGTGATTCAGGCACCATGCACCATACATAGGGAATTCTTGCAGGAATGGACTTTCTGAATCGTTGCCATTAGCAACAACATTCAGATACCGCTGGTATTGAGAGGAAGGGGATGGATGATAATGAGGGGAGAGGGAAGGGGGAATGGAAGGTAATGAGGGGAGAGGGAAGAGGGAATGGGTGGTAATGAGGGGAGAGGGAAGGGGGAATGGACGGTAAAGGGGGGAGAGGGAAGGGGGAATGGATGGTAATGAGGGGAGAGGGAAGGGGGAATGGATGGTAATGAGGGGAGAGGGAAGGGGGAATGGATGGTAATGAGGGGAGAGGGAAGGGGGAATGGATGGTAATGAGGGGAGAGGGAAGAGGGAATGGATGGTAATGAGGGGAGAGGGAAGGGGGAATGGATGGTAATGAGGGGAGAGGGAAGGGGGAATGGATGGTAATGAGGGGAGAGGGAAGGGGGAATGGACGGTAAAGGGGGGAGAGGGAAGGGGGAATGGATGGTAATGAGGGGAGAGGGAAGGGGGAATGGATGGTAATGAGGGGAGAGGGAAGGGGGAATGGACGGTAAAGGGGGGAGAGGGAAGGGGGAATGGATGGTAATGAGGGGAGAGGGAAGGGGGAATGGATGGTAATGAGGGGAGAGGGAAGGGGGAATGGATGGTAATGAGGGGAGAGGGAAGAGGGAATGGATGGTAATGAGGGGAGAGGGAAGGGGGAATGGATGGTAATGAGGGGAGAGGGAAGGGGGAATGGGTGGTAATGAGGGGAGAGGGAAGGGGGAATGGATGGTAATGAGGGGAGAGGGAAGGGGGAATGGATGGTAATGAGGGGAGAGGGAAGGGGGAATGGATGGTAATAAGGGGAGAGGGAAGGGGGAATGGATGGTAATGAGGGGAGATGGAAGGGGGAATGGATGGTAATGAGGGGAGAGGGAAGGGGGAATGGATGGTAATAAGGGGAGAGGGAAGGGGGAATGGATGGTAATGAGGGGAGAGGGAAGGGGGAATGGATGGTAATAAGGGGAGAGGGAAGGGGGAATGGATGGTAATAAGGGGAGAGGGAAGGGGGAATGGATGGTAATGAGGGGAGAGGGAAGGGGGAATGGATGGTAATGAGGGGAGAGGGAAGGGGGAATGGATGGTAATAAGGGGAGAGGGAAGGGGGAATGGATGGTAATGAGGGGAGAGGGAAGGGGGAATGGATGGTAATGAGGGGAGAGGGAAGGGGGAATGGATGGTAATGAGGGGAGATGGAAGGGGGAATGGATGGTAATGAGGGGAGAGGGAAGGGGGAATGGGTGGTAATGAGGGGAGAGGGAAGGGCGAATGGATGGTAATGAGGGAAGAGGGAAGGGGGAATGGATGGTAATGAGGGGAGAGGGAAGGGGGAATGGATGGTAATGAGGGGAGAGGGAAGGGGGAATGGATGGTAATAAGGGGAGAGGGAAGGGGGAATGGATGGTAATAAGGGGAGAGGGAAGGGGGAATGGATGGTAATGAGGGGAGAGGGAAGGGGGAATGGATGGTAATGAGGGGAGAGGGAAGGGGGAATGGATGGTAATAAGGGGAGAGGGAAGGGGGAATGGATGGTAATGAGGGGAGAGGGAAGGGGGAATGGATGGTAATGAGGGGAGAGGGAAGGGGGAATGGATGGTAATGAGGGGAGAGGGAAGGGGGAATGGATGGTAATGAGGGGAGAGGGAAGGGGGAATGGATGGTAATGAGGGGAGAGGGAAGGGGGAATGGATGGTAATGAGGGGAGAGGGAAGGGGGAATGGATGGTAATGAGGGGAGATGGAAGGGGGAATGGATGGTAATGAGGGGTGAGGGAAGGGGGAATGGATGGTAATGAGGGGAGAGGGAAGGGGGAATGGATGGTAATGAGGGGAGATGGAAGGGGGAATGGGTGGTAATGAGGGGAGAGCGAAGGGGGAATGGATGGTAATGAGGGGAGAGGGAAGGGGGAATGGATGGTAACGAGGGGAGAGGGAAGGGGGAATGGACGGTAAAGGGGGAGAGGGAAGGGGGAATGGATGGTAATGAGGGGAGAGGGAAGGGGGAATGGACGGTAAAGGGGGAGAGGGAAGGGGGAATGGATGGTAATGACGGGAGAGGGAAGGGGGAATGGATGGTAATGAGGGGAGAGGGAAGGGCAAATGGGTGGTAATGAGGGGAGAGGGAAGGGCAAATGGGTGGTAATGAGGGGAGAGCGAAGGGGGAATGGATGGTAATGAGGGGAGAGGGAAGGGGGAATGGATGGTAATGAGGGGAGAGGGAAGGGGGAATGGATGGTAATGAGGGGAGAGGGAAGAGGGAATGGATGGTAATGAGGGGAGATGGAAGGGAGAATGGATGGTAATGAGGGGAGAGGGAAGGGGGAATGGATGGTAATGAGGGGAGATGGAAGGGGGAATGGATGGTAATGAGGGGAGAGGGAAGGGGGAATGGGTGGTAATGAGGGGAGAGCGAAGGGGGAATGGATGATAATGAGGGGAGAGGGAAGGGGGAATGGATGGTAATGAGGGGAGAGCGAAGGGGGAATGGATGGTAATGAGGGGAGAGGGAAGGGGGAATGGATGGTAATGAGGGGAGAGGGAAGGGGGAATGGATGGTAATGAGGGGAGATGGAAGGGAGAATGGATGGTAATGAGGGGAGAGGGAAGGGGGAATGGATGGTAATGAGGGGAGAGGGAAGGGGGAATGGATGGTAATGAGGGGAGATGGAAGGGAGAATGGATGGTAATGAGAGGAGAGGGAAGGGGGAATGGATGGTAATGAGGGGAGATGGAAGGGAGAATGGGTGGTAATGAGGGGAGAGGGAAGGGGGAATGGATGTTAATGAGGGGAGAGGGAAGGGGGAATGGATGGTAATGAGGGGAGAGGGAAGAGGGAATGGATGGTAATGAGGGGAGAGGGAAGGGGGAATGGATGGTAATGAGGGGAGACGGAAGGGGGAATGGATGGTAATGAGGGGAGAGGGAAGGGGGAATGGATGGTAATGAGGGGAGAGGGAAGGGGGAATGGATGGCAATGAGGGGAGAGGGAAGGGGGAATGGATGGCAATGAGGGGAGAGGGAAGGGGGAATGGATGGTAATGAGGGGAGAGGGAAGGGGGAATGGATGGTAATGAGGGGAGACGGAAGGGGGAAAAGGTGGTAATGAGGGGAGAGGGAAGGGGGAATGGATGGAAATGAGGGGAGAGGGAAGGGGGAATGGATGGCAATGAGGGGAGAGGGAAGGGGGAATGGATGGTAATGAGGGGAGAGGGAAGGGGGAATGGATGGTAATGAGGGGAGAGGGAAGGGGGAAAAGGTGGTAATGAGGGGAGAGGGAAGGGGGAATGGAATGAAAACTAAGAGCCAATTTCCTCCCCCATTATGCAGGGCCGTGCGTGATGATCAGAACTATAGGACAGCTGCCAACCTAAATTAAACACTTTGAGAATGTGAATGGGAATTTATCCTTGTGAAGAGTTGAAGCCAGCCTTGGTGAATGTTGAGCATTTTCCTAGGTGCTGCCATTCATCCACTATTGGTCACTTGTATGTGTGTGTCTGGGTAGTGATTTCCACCAGGATATTTAACCAAGAAACGCCTTACAGCCGAGTCCAGTCCTGTCACCACTCTAGTCTGCACAGACATACTTTGCAGCAGGGGGTCACTGGATAGCAATCAGAAGTGACTTTGTCTCTTCCTGCCTTGGTAGCACAACCAACTGATTGAGTTCAACAAAGACCAGAGTCAAACAGAGAGAAATAGGAATAGAAAGCTGGAAAGCAGACAGACAGCTTCTAATATCACGGGAGAAAAAGGAAAAAACCTTGAAAAGCACAGATGAGAGGGAGGGAATAATATCAGAGAAATGACAGAAAGTTTGTAAAAATAACAGAAGAAAGAACCGGAAGACAGACAAGGAAATGTTACAGAAGATAACAAGATAAGAGAAGCCAAGGACAACTCAAAGACTTTACAATCTCCTGAATAAAATAAATTATATTTATTGGATTTAAATGAATAATTAAAATTCTATTTGTACTGCAATTTAGAAATGATTTTCATGGAAATATAAGTATGAATGGTATGAATTTAATAAGTGATTTTTAAATGTTAATGGATATTTAAATTTAGCTGAAGATTGCCTATCTGATTGTGATATTTAATTAGAATTTCATGGGTTTATTAGATATTAATAAAAGACTCTCACTGAAACGTGTGTTATATTTAGTAATAATCTGCACATCCATTAACAGTAGTTCAACAAAAGTAAATAAGACACAAATTGAAGATATTTACTGGGACTTGACCAAACAATAACTTAGCAAGGCTGTCATATCCATTGGAGATCCAAGCGTATCTAACAGATAGCTTTGGTGATTTTTTTCCTTCCTCCTCTTGCTAACTCTCTCTGGCGTACAGTTTCATTGGTGCCATCTGCCCTCCAGTACCTCATTCAAATGTCCATTCTTTATGCGCGAGGCTAGAAAAAAAGTAATTTTTTGAAATGTACTATTATAATCTAGGAAACACAGCAGCCAATTTCCACACAGCAAGGCCCCACAAACAGCAATGAGATAAATGACCAAATAATCTGTTTGAGGTGTTGGTTGAGTGATAAATATTGGCCAGGACACTTGAAGCCACCAAGGTCAGCTATTCCACATTGCTGGCTTCACTGCTTCACCTGATCCTGTCCTCAACCAACATCTCCAGCAGGAGTCACTAGTGATCAGGAACATAGACTGATTTTCCCCTCCTTCGCCCAGGGACGCTGAATCTAAGCACCCCCACCACCCCCCACACTTCCCCGCCACCCCCCCAACTAAGTGTCAGCCGTGGCTCAGTAGGTATCGCTTCTGAGTTATGAAGGTTGTGGGTTCCAGTCCCACTCCAGGCACTGAACACAAAATCTAGGTTGACACTCTAGTGCAGTACTGAGGGAGTGCTGCACTGTCGGAGATGCTGTCTTTTGGATGAGATGGCACCTCCGACAGTGTAGCCCTCTCAGTTGGAAGTAAAAGATCCCATGGCACTATTCGCAGAAGAGCAGGGGAGTTCTCCCCGGTGTCCTGGCCAATATTTATCCCTCAACCAACACCTTAAACAGGTTATCTGGTCATCCATCTCATTGCTGTTTGTGGGATCTTGCTGTGTGCAAATTGGCTGCCGTGTTTCCTACATCACAACAGTGACTACACTTCAAAAGTATTTCATTGGCTGGAAAGCACTTTGAGATGTCCTTAGGTCATAAAAGGTGCTATATAAATACAAGTTCTTGCTTTCTATCCCAGTGAGATTAGCTAATTCATCACGGATAAGGAATTGAACCTCAAACCTTCCCGACCTATATGAGTCAGAAGAACACCAGACAGCTGCTGAGTCAACAAGGCTGCTGCAGTCTGTGATTTCTCTTCATAGTATTGTGTGTCAACAGAAATCAATACTTCTTCTACTTTTGAGAACGGATTACTGTCTAATTATTTTTTTGTCCCATTTTCTTCCTCTATGGCCTAATACTCTGACATGGCATGCCACTGCAACAACAACTTGTGTATATATATATATATATATATATATTTAGTGCCTTTAACATAGTAAAACAGCCCAAAGCACTTCACAGGAGCTTAATAACACAGTTGAGATTGGGAAGTGAGTGGGGTGGTGGATCGAAGATGTCGTACATTTCACTTGTGGCCTGTCCTGATGTTGCAATATGTGCCCACACCACATTACCCCTTTTTTAGACATTTGCAATAACAGTGAATAAATCATCTAACTGCCCCAATGGCTCGTTAGGTAGATGCAATGCTTGGTAAATGTTAAGGTTTTGAGGAATGGGCAGTTAAAATGTGCTAAGGTGTTCAGATTTATCATCTGGGAAGATAGACATTGCATCATTTATTATATCTGCCAATGCTGTATCACAACTTTGGGAGCTGATGGGACAACTTTACTCTTTGTTCACTCACAGAAATGCAGAACTTAAGAAGGAACGTTTTAATGCCTGTTGCTACGGTTATCTTGCAGCAAATGCAGCCAGTAGTGGCAGAACTGACTTCTGAGGCAGCTGAGACCCAACTGAAGAGGAGAACTTTGCCAGCACCTCCAGAGGGCGTAATGTCGTAGGAGCAACGTAAATGCTGCCTCCACTGGTGCTGGCCGCCACCTTTCTTGGCTGAACATTCAGAACATTTGTAAAGTGTTCCATCTAAGCCTACTGAAGGTTAGCCTATGAGAGGTCACTTGGGGCCTCCTAAAAGCAGGTAGGAGGCCCCAAGTGACCTCTCATTACACCATACTGGGCCTGGGAGTGTGTGATATCTGTACTAGGTAGGAAAAATGGAAAAGGTTACACTCTCAATCATTGAGAGGCTGACATTGATAAACATAAACAATTCCACAACCCACTCATCAAAAGACATCATAGCAACATTGGATCCCTTTAGAAGAAGCCAGTCATGTTAGCTGGAATGTAAACACCAATGACTTGGCATTGCAGTACTAACCTGAGTGTTTATAGTGTCTAATCACAATGCAATTAACGTGTGTGAACATTTACGATCAAACTACAGCAACAAGTGGTTTATTTTAACTAAAAGGTTACTGTGCTTGAGAATTAACTATTCCTGAAAAGCCTCCTGTGTCCATTAACTGCGTTAATTGATGATCTTTATTGCTCACTTTACTGTACATGCAGTT
The DNA here is from genome assembly GCF_035084215.1 of Heptranchias perlo. Taxonomy (NCBI): domain Eukaryota; kingdom Metazoa; phylum Chordata; class Chondrichthyes; order Hexanchiformes; family Hexanchidae; genus Heptranchias; species Heptranchias perlo. The sequence goes on along the minus strand of NC_090350.1, from coordinate 9,282,614 downwards.
CCCACCTAATGGAGTGCCTATGTTTACTTCCAAAGAAATGGGACTCATGCTGATTTAATATCAGGAGACCCAAGAGATTTTGTTGGGAGAGGAGATAAGGTCCTTAAAATAAAAGGTCCTCAAATAAAAATTAAAAATGTTGGAAATACACAGCCAGTCAGTCAGTATCTGAAATAGAAAAGTCTGCACAACAAGAGAACTCCCTGACTAGAACTCAGAAAGGATGGGATGCTAACTACTAAATCTATGGATCATACTCTCTGGGGAGACAGTGGAAGCAGTTAGTATTGATTCATTCAAATGCAAATTAGATAGATTTCTTTCAGAAAATAACATCTTGGAATACAATATATGAGCAATTGGGGACATGACATGTGGTGAGTGTAGCAACCTTGGGAGGAACAGATGAGTTTGGATCTATGGTTCCCAAAGGTGTCCACCTATGGGGGTTTCCTCACCTCATATCTGGGTCTGTTGTAAACTAATTGAGAGAGATTGATTGCTATGATTCGTCAACAACTCCATTATTGTTGTATCATGTGACTACCAGGATGAACCTTGGTCTTTTCTTGTCTACGTTCCTATGCACTCGTACAAAGGGGAAACTAAGGTTTTATTGGTGTGGTGGAAAGAGAGGGCCTGCTTCCTTGCACTTCTAAGAGGTGTTCCCCAGGAAATTAGGGGTCAAATCACATCTTCGGGGCCTGTGACCAGCTTTCCTCTGTATCTACTTGTCATGCTTGCGTTCATATAAAGGACAGGGGTGACCTGGACTTAGTATGGGATAGGATACGGGCAGCAGAGTGTTAGATGAACTGAAGTGTATGGAGACTGGAGGACGGGATGCCAGCTAGGAGAGAATTAGAATAGCCGAAAGAAAACTGCCAAATACATAACTATGGCATTTGTAATATAATAACACTGTTACCTTTAAAATTTGTCACAATGGACACCCATCAGCCTGTGTCACATGATGACACAATCAAACCAATGGCAAGCGTGGAACTCCATGAAATGCTACAGAAATCTTAAATCAAACACTACCGTGTGTGCTTTCTCCTCTCTCCCAGCCCTTAATCAAATATTCAGATCTCCACCATTTGCAGGAATTATAGTTTGTTTTCTTTACACGAAGCATTTTGTGCCGTTGAGGCCCAAGGTAAGATTAATCACTGTGACAACCCCCAGTGCTGGTTAGATTAGTAGCATGAGGAATTATTGACTAGTGCCATTAAAACTACTTAAAGTCACTCGCAGCTGCTGCCTCTCAGCAACATTAACATTTCTACATTAGACGACAACAGCTTAGCAAAAAATGAAATATGAGGGCTCAATATTTCCTTTCCTTAAAAGTTCGAAATGAGGCAAATCACACATGGGCCAAATGGTCAAGGCTGGGGAGATGCAGAGAAAGGAAGATCCAGCTCACTTTGCTGTCACAGCTCCTAAGAGAGAGAGACAGACAGAGAGATAGAGAGAGAGAGAGAGAAAGAGCATGGAGAGCACTTAGTATTTGGTGGGTTATTTTGCGAGCAGTGATGTGTTATGAAGTAGGTTTGCATTTGTTTTCTGTATTCAGTGGATTTTTAAATTTAATTTGCAGTAAATTATGTGATAATCTGTAGTTGCTATGTGACTGATTTGTAGTTAAGTCCCACATTTTCTTCTCTTATAAATAGCTTATGCTTGCTTAATTGTTTTATGGATCACTAGGGATGGTGCATTGAGTTATATACTGTCCTTTCATCTCTGGAGCCTGGGTTCAAATTCGGTCCAGTCTGATGGGATGAAAGTCTATTCTCTCTCATGACTGCAGGCCAATGGCCCCCAGTGTAAAACTGCCCTAATTTAACCCTGAATTGCTGATCTAACTCAGATGCCTCAGGATGGCAGGTGTGGGAAAGGGAATAATCCATCATTGGTGCAGTAGGCTGCTCTTGTGAATTTGACACTGAGACACATTGTTGGGGCAGATTACAGGGAGTTTTATTCTGCGCCTAACCTGGGCTGTACATTATCTAGGAGTACTTGAAGGGGCAGTGCAGAGGGATCTTTACTCTGCATCTAACCATACTGCACCTGCCTTGGAAGTGGTTTATCGGACACTGGGTAAAATAAGTAGAAATGAACAAAAATATTCACCCAAAAAACCCATATTGATATATGGAATCCTCGTAGAAACAAGAACAACTGGACACAGTGGAGTAGTTCTAAACTTTAAAGGAGTTTCAGGCAGGTTGAGTATTTGGCAGAGTGAGGAAGACTGGGGTGGGGGGGGTGGGGGCGGATTTTAACCCTACCCACCTGACAGAAACCGGCCGGGTGGGTAGTTAAAATGTCTCGGGTTACTTACCTACTGGAATACTGCTTACTTCTGAAGATGCTACTAGTATTACATGATAGGTGTGTGGCTAAAATTGTTTTAACAGGAGTAACTAAAGAAAATGGCTTTAGCTAAGATTAATGCCCTTCAAGCTGATAGCACTGGAGGTCCTGGTGTCAAAGGAAATGGGGCAGGTCCTATGTGAGCCACTAGCTCATATATTCAATAGTTCATTGAGGTCCTGATCGGTCACCATGGGTTATAGGAAGGCTCATGTGTTCCCATTATTTTAGAAAGGGACGAAATTGGACCCCAGTAATTATAGGCCCATGGGTTTGACATTGGTTGTAGCTAAGCTGGAAAGTTTTATGCGGGAAATGATTTATGATCATTAATTACTTTGGACAAGCGTAGTTTTAGAGGGGATATGATTGAGGTTTGTAAAAGGATGAGGGTTTGGGTTGAGTCTAGTTGGATAGGTTACTGGAGATGGCCAGCACATGCATGTAAAATACATAGGCAAAGATAGGCAGAGGTTAGATGCCAGGAAGTCTTTTTTTCTTGGAGAGTCATTGCCTTCTGGAATAGATTACCTAAACATTTGATGGGTAAGGAGTCACCTTACAGAGGAAACCTGACAAGTGCTTGAGAGAAGAGGACGTTTCCAGTTACAGAGAATGCCTTGTTAGTCAGCTGGAATTAAGAGAAATTATGAGCTACTTCCTGAATCTTGCTGTATTGTTTTCGGGAGTCAGTGAGAAATTTCCTAGAGTTTTTTCTGAATTGGCCATAGGCTTTTTGCTCTGTTTTTTGTCATTCCTAGACGAATGCATGGTTAGGGGGCAGTTTATATGGTGGCTCATTTGTCTGGATGGGGCAGGAATGATGGGCTCGATGGTTTTTCCTCATCCTTCTTTTCACATTTTCATATATTCTTATAAATGTGCTGAACCAGGGTGTTTAGACTATCCTTAACCTGTGGGGAGTCTATTCCCATTGGTACCTTGCACTAGAACTGTATAGAAATTACAGCACAGAAACAGGCCATTCAACCAACCAGTCCATGTTGGTATCTATCTTTGCATAAGAAGTAGTCCTGATCCCTATTCCCAGATCCCTTTATTCCCCCTTTCCTTGAACCACCCATCTATCCTATTCTTAAGTGTTGACATGGTGTTTGCTTCAATCACTAACTCTGCCTATTTAAAAAGGCTTCTCCTGCTCTCTGTCCTATATCTCTTACATTAAATTTTATACCTATGTTCCCTCATAGGTATAAAAGGTTTCCAGTGATTGATTGACTCAATCACTGGAAACAGGCTGTTGCTATCTACTCTGTCCCAACCCTTCCTAATTTAAACACCTATCTATCAAAACACCCCATAATCTCCTCTGTTCTAACTAAAACTCCAATTTTTCTAGTCTTTCTTTACATTTGTATTTCCTCTCAACAGGCAGCATCTTAGTGAATCTGTGCTGTACCCTCCCGAGTGCCTCAACATTCTTCCTATATTGTTGAGCCCAAAACTGCACACTGCACACAGTCCTCCAATTGTAGTCTTACTGAGGTTTTATGAAGATTCATTATTACAACTTGACTTTTAAATTCTATACCTCTTGTCATAAAAAACAATATTCCATTAGCTCTCTTTATGGCACAACCCACTTGAGTTGCTGCTTTTAAGGTCTTATAAGCCTGTACCCCAAAATCCCTCTGCTCCCCCACATCACTCAACTTTCACCCATTCAAAGTATAATTATTACCTTTCTTTATAAAATGTATCGCTTCACACTTACTGACAATGAATTCCATCTGCCACATTTTTGCCCATTCCACCATCTTATCAATATCTCTTTGCAGCTTGCTTTGGTCCTCAGAATTGTTAACTATGCCTCATATTTTAGTGTCATCTGCAAATTTGGACCTCACTCCCTCCAGCCCTGTATCTAAATGATTGATGTACAGTGAACAGAAGTGGTCCCAGAACATAGCCCTGTGGGACAGTGCCACCCACTGCCAACCAGTCTGAGAAACTGCCTTAACTCCGATTCTCTAATTCCTCCCTTCTAACCAGTTTTTAATCCAATTTGCTACCCTCTTCCCAATTTAATACCCTTTTATCTTCTCCAATGATCTCCTGTGTAACACCTTGTCAAAGGCTTTCTGAAAGTCCGTGTACAACACATCCACTGCATTTCCTCCATCCTCCATATCTGTCACCACCTCAAACAACTCGATCAGGTTTGTCAAGCACGATCTTTTTCCGAAATCTGTGTTGGTTGTTTCTAATTATTCTCTCTTCATCTAGATATTTAATAATTTTGACTTGGATTAAAGATTCCAAAATTTACCTGACCAGTGATGTTAAATTATCTTGCCTCTAATTACCCAGGTTAGCTGTGTCTCTCTTTTTTTAAATAGATATTAGATTGTCCACTCTCCAGTTCTCCAGCACCTACTCAGTCTCTCTAGAACCCTGAAATATAATTCCTGGGGCCTCCACTACTTCTTCCCCCATTTCCCTCATAATGCTTGGATGTAACACGTCAGGTACCTTGTGCTCCTTAAGATTAATTAGCTTCTCTAATACTTTCCTTTTATTTATTATATCTCATCTCACTTGTAACCAATTATCTCCTCTCTTATTTCCTTTTTTTTTTCAAAGGCTGAAGTAGAGTATTTGTTATGTATTCCCATCAATTTCTGATGATCCTCTACCTCACTGTCCTCTCCTCTCAGGAATCTCACTTTTAACAATTGTCTTTCTACGGTTATATTTATAAAATAATTTATTGTGCGTTTTAATATTTTATGAGGTTCTCTGCTCATAATTCCTCCTTGCTTTCCTTATCCCTTTCATAACTTCTTTCCCTATTTTCTCATATTCTCTCTTATTTTTATCATGCCTATAGGCTCCAAATGGCCTCTTTTTCAATTTAAGTTTCTTTCTAACCTCTTTACTTATCCATGGCATTCTGAAACTTGAGTAGTCTACTATTAAAAAAAGTTACATATTTATTCTGCAACTTTTAAAAATATCTCATTGTTAATCTACAGGCCTATTACCTACAAATAAAATAAGCTAGCAGAATATACATTTTAGTACATAAGAAGATCCTACTCTTGCTCCTCGTGGCTCACAAGGAAACTTGCAGAAAAAGTAAAAATTTAAACTGACCTGGGCCTCTTCCTGCACTCGATCCAGCTCCCAGCAATCGATCAAACTCTGATCCAGCTCCCTGCAGCTTCCAGACGCTAGGCGTCACTGCCACCATCGGCAGTTAAAATCACGTCAGGGTCCGAATGACATCATCGGACCCTGTCATTTTAATATTGATGAGACCATGTTCCGCCTATAGTGAGCGGGGGCTGACACTGCCAAAAATCCAGCAGATAAATTAGCGACGGGTGACAATGCATTGGAACGCAGTCGGAAGCGCCTGACCGCCATTTTAACTACCCGCTCGCTCTGCTCCCACCAGGTGGGCGGGGTAAAAATGGGCCTTAATAATCTATATAATAAATCTCCCGCAATTACAAGGACACCTATTTTAACCTAACCAGCCCGGCAGGAAGGGGGCATGGGTTCGATCGGATGCCAGTTTTACACCTTGTCTGATTTTATTCTCCTTTTACGTCAGTGGAGAGTAAAATCTGGTGGGAAGTAAAATCGTGTGGGCGTAAAACGGGTCCCCGATTCGTCGCTGCCGAGCGGGTTAGGTTAAAATCGGGGCAGTGTAACTGGGGATGACGAATTTTAACTCAGCAGCAAGTAGCATACTGGGTAACTGCATCAAGCTGAAGTTCAGCAAAAGTTCAGAGGTCAAAAGATGTTTTTCTTATATTTATGACACAAAGTTGCATAAAGTGACAGCGGTAAGAAACTAATGATTTTACCGCACATTATCACAAATAGACACTTCAAAATAAATATAACCATTGGTTAAATATTGAGAAGGCCGAAGCCATTATCTACGGCACCCGCCATAGTACATTCGAAACAGAGATCGATACATTTCTAGATATTAAAGGCATCAATGGATATGGGGATGGTGCAGGAAAATGGCGTTGAGGTAGAAGATCAGCTATGATCTTGTTGAATGGCAGAGCAGGCTCGAGAGGCCATATGGCCTAATCCTGCTCCTATTTCTTATGTTCTTATGTGGTGAAGTTTTTCGGACGGGAGGGAGGTGTACAGTAGTGTTCCCCAAGGGTCAGTGCTGGGACAACTGCTTTTCTTGATATATATTAATGTCTTGGACTTGGTGTACAGGGCACAATTTCAAAATTTGCATATGACACAAAACTTGGAAGAGTAGTAAACAGTGAGGAGAATAGTGATAGACTTCAAGCGAATATAGACAGGCTGGTGGCATGGGCGGGCACGTGGCAGATGAAATTTAATGCAGAGAAGGCGAAGTGATACATTTTGGTAGGAAGAACGAGAAGAGGCAATATAAACTAGAGGGCACAATGCTAAAAGGCGTACAGGAACAGAGATCTTGGGGTATATATGCACAAATCATTGAAGGTGGCAGGGCAGGTTGAGAAAGTGGTTAAAAAAGCATACGGGATCCTGGGCTTTATAAATAGAAGTCATGATGAACCTTTATAAAACACTGGTTTGCCCACAACTAGAGTATTGTGGCCAGTTCTTGGCACCGGACTTTAGGAAAGATGTGAAGGCCTTAGAGAGGGTGTAGAAGAGATTTACTAGAATGATTCCAGGGATGAGGGACTTTAGTTACGTGGATAGACTGGAGAAGCTGGGGTTGTTCTCCACGGAACAGAGACGGTTGCGAGGAGATTTGATCGAGGTATTCAAAATCATGAAGGGTCTAGACAGAGTAGATAGAGAGAAACTGTTCCCATTGGCGGAAGGGTCAAGGATCGGAGGACATAGATTTAAGGTGATTGGCAAAAGAACCAAAGGTGACATGAGGAAAAACTTTTTTACACAGCGAGTGGTTAGGATCTGGAATGCACTGCCCGAGGGGGTGGTGGAGGCAGATTCAATCATGGCCTTCAAAAGGGAACTGGATAAGTACTTGAAAGGAAAAAAATTGCAGGGCTACGAGGAAAGGGCGGGGGAGTGGGGCTAGCTGGATTGCACTTGCATAGATCTGGCACAGGCTCGATGGGCTGAATAGCCTCCTTCCGTGCTGTAACCTTTCTATGATTCTATTTCTTTCTATGATTCTAAACTCCGTCCCTGGCTACCGATTCCATCCCTCTCCCTGGCCACTGTCTGAGGCTGAACCAGACAGTACGCAACCTTGGTGTCCTATTTGACCCTGAGCTAAACTTCCAACTCCATTTCCTCTCCATCATCAACACCGCCTACTTCCATCTCTGTAATATCACCCGTCTCCACTCCAGCCTCAGCGCATCTGCTGCTGAAACCCTCATCCATGCTTTTGTTACCTCCAGACTCGACTATTCCAATGCTCTCCTGGCCGGCCTCCCATCTTCCACCCTCCATAAATTTGAGCTCATCCAAAGCTCTGCTGCCTGTATCCTAATTCACACCAAGTCCTGTTTTCCCATCAACCCTGTGCTCAATGACCTACATTGGCTCCCGGTCCAGCAATACCTCGATTTATAAATTCTCATCATTGTGTTCAAATCCCTCCATGGCCCCACCCCTCCCTATCTCTGTAACCTCCTCCACCCCTACAACCTTCTGAGGCCTCTACGTTCCTCCGATTTTGGCCTATTTTGTATCCACGATTTTAATCACTCCACCATTGGCGGCCGTGCCTTCAGATGCCTAGGCCCTAAGCTCTGGAATTCTCTCCTTAAACCTCTCTACCTCTCTCTCCTCCTTTAAGTCATTCTTTAACTCTATCTCTGTGACCAAGCTTTTGGCCACCTGTCCTAATATCTCTTTATCTGGCTCGGCATCAAATTTTGTCTGAAAAAGCTCCTGAGAAGCACCTTGGGGCGTTTTTATAACAATAAAGGTGCTTTATCGTAGCAAATGTAACCACCCCCCACCCTCATTGACCTTTTCAAGGGAAATTAGGGATAGGCAATAAATGCTGGCCCTGCCAGCGACACCCACATCCCATGAACGAATAAAGAAAAAAGAAAGGAGGAAGAGAGAAAACAGGGAACTATAGGCCAGTTAGCCTGACATCAGTTGTCAGGAAAATGCTCGAATTGATTATTAGGGACATGGTAACAGGGCACTTAGAAAATCATAACTGATTGGGCAGAGTCAACACAGTTTTATGAAAAGGAAATCGTGTTTGACAAATCTATTAGAGTTTTTTGAGGGTGTAACTAGCAGGGTAGATAAGGGGGCAACCAGTGGATGTAGTCTATTTGGGTTTTCAAAAGGCATTCGATAAGGTGCCACATCAGAGGTTGTTACACAAGATTAGGGCTCTTGGGATTGGGGGTAATATATTAGCATGGATTGAGGATTGGTTGACAGACAGAAAACAAAGAGTAGGAATAAACTGGTCACTTTCGGGTTGGCAGGTTGTAACTAGTGGGGTGCCGCAAGGATCAGTCCTTGGGCCCCAGATATTTACAATCTACATCAATGACTTAGATGAGGGGCCGAATGTAATGTATCCAAGTTTGCTGACAAAGCTAGGTGGGTAAGTAAGCTGTGAGAAGGATGCAAAGAGCCTACAAAGGGATATGGACAGGTTGAATGATTGGGCAAGAAGGTTGCAGATGGAGTATAATGTGGGGAAATGTGAAATTACCCATTTTGGTAGGAAAATAGCAGAATATTTTTTAAAAGGTGAGAGATTAGTAAATGTTGGTATTCAAAGGGATTTGGGTGTCCTCGTACACAAATCACAGAAAGTTAACATGCAGGTACAGCAAGCAATTAGGAAGGCAAATAGAATGTTAGGCTTTATTGCACAGGGGGTTGGAGGCAGACTTGCTGCGATTATATAAGGGCTTTGGTGTTACCACACCCGGAGGACAGGAGTTTTGGTCTCCTCACATAAGGAAGGATATACTTACCTTAGAGGGGATGCAATTAAGGTTCCCTAGATTGATTCCTGGAATGAGAGGGTTGTCCTATGAGGAGAGATTGAGTAGAATGGGCCTATATTCTCTGGAGTTTAGGAGAATGAGAGGTGATCTCATTGAAACATATAAAATTCTTAGAGGGCTTGACAGGGTAGATGCTGAGAGACTGTTTCCCCCGGCTGGAGAGTCTGGAACTAGGGGTCATAGGAGGTGAAATTGGGCTGTTTAGCGCCCATTTTGTAGGCGCTACGCGGACACCTAAGTCCCGACAGGAAGTGCGCAGGATGCCATCTTGGTAAAGGCGTTTATGAACATGCACCTAACAACTGCCGGCAGCATGTGGAGTAGGGAGATTGTGATGTGAATCAATGTAAAGCTGATTTGAAGCAACCGGTGAACGTTTGGAATGCCATACTTCATCCAACGTCCTGTCCTAACCTCGCACAGCTGAGCAGGACTTAAACGGCATGAAACATACCCGGTTAGTGTTATTTAAAGGGATCATGAAGTACGTACAGGTTAGTTACTGGATTATTTCTTCTGACTGCTGATGCAATTGTGTATGTTTTTGGACGTTTCCTATATTTGGCTAAAGTTGCAATATTCTATAGAGAGTGGTCTGGCTGGTCTTGCAGTACTGTTAGTGGCATTTAAAATAGTGTGCTGAAAAAGTTGCTTCCAGACATGGGTGACCTGCTAAGGCTTCCTCTGGGAATTGAACATGACTGGGAGAATGAAGCAAGGCCGCACAGAGCAGGACAAGCTGCTAGAAGAGAGAGGAGGAGGATGAGGAGGAGGAGGAGGAACAGGGCATTCAGCAGGGAGCTATATCCGCAGAGGGACTTCAGGGACCAATTCTCTTACCTCAACTTCAGCGACAACCAGTGCACCAAACGTCTGCGGTTCACTAAAGTGGTCGTGACTGAAATTTGTCAACTGCTGCAGCCAGAACTGCAGCCTCAAAGCAGAGCAAGGACAGCATTGCCTGTGGCTGTCAAGGTAACCGTGGTACTTAATTTTTATGCCTGTGGCTCCATTCAGGTTGCTGCTGGCGATATAAGCAACATCTCGCAGTTTGCAGTGCACTGCTGTATAAGGGAGGTCACTGAGGCTCTCTATACAAGGAGAAACAGATTTGTCTCATTCCCTCTTGCCAAAGACAAGCAGCAGAAGCGGCAAGAGGGTTTGGTCATATTGCAGGCTTCTCCATGGTACAGGGTGCCATTTACTGCACACATATTGCTTTACATGCTCCTCATCTCAACTCGACCATATTCATGAACAGAAAGGGGTTCCACTCCTCAATGTGCCACCTATATTTCAACCAGCACGGCAAGTCAAAGACTGGCTACTGGGTGACAAGGCCTACAAGAAGAGGCATGCTGCCACATGGAACGTCATCGAGCGCACCATAGGTGTTCTCAAGCAATGCTTCCACTGCCTGGATCACTCTGGAGGAGCCCTCAGTACTCAGCTGTGCAGGTATCAAGATTTGTCATTGTACGTTGCATGCTGCACAACCTGGCCATTATGAGGGAACAGCCCTTGCCACTGCCTATCCGGCGAGAACCTGAGCAAAAGGAAGAGGCGGAGGAGTAAGAGGCGGAGGAGGAAGTGGAGGAGGAGGAAGTGGAACAGGAAGTGAAGGCAGAGGCAGGGAAGCTACAACATAGACAGGCCCTGTCTGCCAGGGCTCTAGGCGATCAGATTATTAATGAGCGATACCAGTAACCTCAACGACACTTCCCCATTCACCAACTGTCCCACACTCCTTACCTTTCCTCTCTCACATGATTACACATTGCTTCCTCCCTCAGCTCATCATAGAAATAAAAACCACCACCAAATGCAAATTCAAATGCACACATAAATTAATACATGAAATTAAGAAAAAAATGAGACTATTCACCCTTGTACATTCCCATAGTGCCTGTCGTTCGTATGTCTTTACCTTCCCTCGTGCTCCTACGAAATGCATCCCCAGTGGCTGGAGCATGGTGGTGGAAGGCTACTGATGTCCAATTGAGGAGACTGCAAATGGCCCTGAAGGATGACCTTGAGCATTTCTGGACCAGGAGGGCCCAGCTTCAGACTGCACCATCTCAGCATGGGCTGCAGCAGTCTGGCCTGGCTGGCTGACAGGCAACAGCAAGGGCACTGGTGGAGTGGCAGGGGTGGGAGCAGGAATGCTGTCATCCTGAGAGAGGACAGCAGGTTTGTCTTCCATGGCGTCACTGCCACTCTCCTGGAGCGGCGCCGCAGCAATTCTGGGGCTCTGCTGGAGAACAGATTGCTGGGCTGCTGTGATGCCCTGGAAGCCCTTTTCAACAGTGGTGCCCAGAGCCACGATAGCAGCTACAGTTTCCAAGGCAGCAGTCAGACGTTTGATGGCAGATGTTTGTGCTGCAACGGAAGCTGAGACATTGGTCATCGGATGTTACATCATGGTGGGTTCCACAGGTGTGCTGATGGATGTGACCACCCATTCCATGTGAGAAAGGATGGGCTCCAAGCTCTGCACAAAACCCTGGAGCTGGACTCCTCCATGCCCCTTGACATCATTGTGCGCAGGCTTTCTGGCAGGCTTTCCAGTGCACCAAGCATTTGATGGTGTACGCCCATCAGCCTTCTTCTGTAGCCTAGCCCATCAAAGTCATCATCTGATTTCTCTGCAGCAGAACTAGTGAGCGACCTCACCCTCCGGTGAGCTGGCACCTTTGGAATACTTTTCCCCCCGCCCCAGTTCCTGCGCACTTGTGCCCGGTATCTCATCACGTGCAGATCCCTCCTCTATCCCAGCCTCAAAACTACGCATAGTGTCAGTCTCCAAGCTGGTAGCTGCGAGTGTAAGATCGAATGACGGTTTCTCTTCATCATCACTGTCATCGTCCTCTGCCTCCACTGAGTAGGCAGGTTCCAGTTCTTGGGTATCTGAAATGACAAAGGGAGACGAGTTGAGTTGTGGTGAGGGAGAGGAGAAAGTAAGACATGCGTGCTGACACCATCTGCAGCACCTGAGTCAGAAAAGATTGTGGGATGAGGGAGAAATGAGAAGCAAGAAGGAGGATTAGGTATGCAGGGACCCTCATCATTGATCCCTCCAACACCACCAATGGCCACGGTGTCAGCGATGCCCCTTCCCATAACGGCTGGCACTGTTTCCTCCATGGGGGTGAGGACGTGTAGGTGGCCTGTCCTCCCCCAGTTCTTTCCTGCTGCCTCCTGTTGTGCGCCACCTTCTCCTGCAAGAAAGAGGGAAGTGTGTCAGTGAGTGTCCTGCAAGGTATTTGGGTGATGTGGCTGTCATGGTTGAATAGTTGCCAGTGTGTGTGAACTGTGAGTTGTGGGTGGGTGTGTGGCACGTGACAGTGGTAATGTGTGAGGGTGAGAGGAAGCATATGATTTGAACAGTTGAGTACTGATTGAAAGACATTGTTGGTAGGTGGGTGACAAGGGGTGTAGTGCGTGGAGCAGTGGATGAGGCTAGTGGTGCAGTTGGTACAATATGCCGTTTGAAATTTAAACTCATTCACCTTGACTACTCGTGTCAAGTCATTGAACTTCTTCCTGCACTACATCCATGTTCTTGGCACTGTGCTCCTGTCATTTACCTCGATTGCTACTTCCACCCACTGCCTGTTGAGCATATGTCTGGAGGGCACCCCCCCACACCTGCGGACACAGGATGTCCCTCCTTCTGTCCACTTCTTCCACCAAGGTCTCTAGTGCATCATCTGAGAACCTGGGTGCACGCTATCTCGCAGGCACAGCCGTTCTTCAATATATTGCAGCACAGATTCACTTCACAATTGACTTCCACCACTTCCTGCGGCCACAGTGCACCTCCCCTTTAAGTGGTAGAAGCTGCCTTTAAGAAGTGCGAGCCACTCACGATATCGGAGCCCTGCTGATGCGGGCATCCAATCACCAGCCAGCCAGGTAGCGCTGGCTGCATGCATCAATTATTTAAAACAGCAGGCAGGATGAATGCAACGTGCCACCTGCATCGCAACGAGCAGGCGTGGGTTAATCGTGTACCACACTCCCTGCGTCCATTTTCAGGGGTTATCCAACTTAACCCCCATAGTCTCAGGATAAGGAGTTGGCCATTTAGGACCGAGATGAGGAAAAATTTCTTCACTCAGAGGGTTGTGAACCTTTGGAATTCTCTACCCCAGAGGACTGTTGATGCTCAGTCGTTGAATATATCCAAGACTGAGATCGATAGATTTTTGGACTCTAAGGGAATCAAGGGCTAAGGGGATTAGGCGGGAATGTGGAGTTGAGGTAGAAGATCAGCCATGATCTTATTGAATGGGGGAGCAGGCTAGATGGGCTGTATGGCCTACTCCTGCTCCTATTTCTTATGTTCTTATATTAATGCAGGTTGTGGTTGTTGGCATGATATGTCCTGGTGTCCCATGCATGGTGTAGGTAGTATATTTATTCAATGTCACTGTACACTGGTGACTTCTTGCTTATGTGCTTAGAAATTCATCAATCTGTTTCAACCACTTTCTTCAATCTGTGATGAAAGGAAATTAACACCTGTCAAGCCAACTATCAGGGACACTGCTTTGGATTGAGTGGGGCTGAGTCTCTGCTGTTAATAGAGATTAGCATATTTAACTGGCCTTTCTCCCACAGGACGCCTACTAATCTCTTCAGCGTACCAGACCATAATATTTATTCTCTGCAGCTTGTAGAAACAACAAGCAATAACTAACCTTGTGACCAGCAGAAAGAGTCCATTGAATAATGATGCATCAGAGATAAAAATGCTTCATTTTTGTCCCGCTCTTGAGCCTGGTCTATCCACTAGCTAAATATCAGATACCCTCTTACCTCATTGTCACTCTGTGGTTAACATCATTTACTAAGATCAAATGCCAACTGATTGACTGGATTTTTTTTTCTCTTACTGATGCCCAAAGATAGGCAAGTTGAAATTTCTCTGGGGTGAAAACCCTTTCTTCTGGCTACAAGGTGGACATCTTGACATAGAACTTAGAGGAGCAGGCACTGGGCAACTGCCTGCTACCTGGGCATAACGGGAAGGTTCCCTCAATTCAACAGTCGTATGTGATGTTGGCAGTACGGTGGAAGTGAGGAGTTGGTCGAGATGCTCCTAAACTCTCGCTGGATGAGTCTTTTGTTAGAGTTCAGTAGGCAGTGCAGCCTACTGAGAATTGTGCTCAGTTGTAGCCAGTCCAATTCAACTGAGTGTTTTCCAGATTGGCATCAAATTGTTGAAATTTCTGAGGTCAAAAGTAGCTGTCATGAATTGACTGCTTTTGGATGAAGTTTCCATCTTTTCTTTTCTCCTCTTTTCCATCATGTAGATCTCCCTGACTAACATTAAACCCTGGCGGAGAGGTTGTGCATGGCCTCTATCAGGGCATCCCTGTGTTAGGAGGTAGCCTGGGCCCGATCATTCACCTGTACCATATGACCTCTCGCTGAGGAAGCACCTGACATCTCCTCAGGGTCTTTCTCTGATGGTCTGGTGCAAATCAAGTACTCACAGTGCAGTAAATCCCAGAAATAAAACCGTGGCCCTCCACCCCAAACCCAGCTTGTTTACTGTCCATCATTTCTATTTTTACAAACAGGAGAATTTTCATCCATTTCACTTTCAAAAATAACAATGCGTAATTTTTGATTTTAGGATACTGTGAGTGTCACATTGTTCTCCAGGCCCAAAGGTTTACTTTGAGAATGTAAATCAAGATGAAAGCACTTTCAGTGTAATGTAGCCTCCTTATCCTCATTCTTCCTGTATTTATAACAAAAGAGAATATTGCATAGATAGAGAATATTACAGCGACTCCTTTTGATTGTGAACATACTTTAATGCACAGACTTGTGCATGTATGAAACCGTCATGAAAATATTTTCCGTTGCATTGACAGCATTCTGAACTGCTGTGAGGCTATTTTCCAATTGTCGTAAATCCGCTGCCTGATTCCCACCAAGCAGAAAATTGGAGTTTTGGCAGAAATCAGTGCTCAGCCAATTCCTACTGGTTTGAATTTTTCACCCTGCGTTTACTTGAGCAGAAAATGTTTTCCATTCCAACTCATTGATTGAGCCATTTATGAGGCAGCAATGAAAGGGACGCACAATGCCAATTGATAAGCTCAAACTTCCAGTAGAGATGAAACTAAAGTCAAACAAAACAGGTTTAAAATCCACACTCTTGTTCGACACAAAGGCCAATTTTCCTTCCTTCCTCTCCCGAAGCTGCTGATTTTTGCTGCCAGTAAAATTGCAGTACGTGTCCAAGTGGTCACTTCTTAAAATATATTCATTCTTGGGATATAGTAATCATTAGCAAAGCCGTTATTTATTGCCCATCCTTAGTTGCCCTTGAGAAGGTGGTGGAGTCTCCTTCTTAGAATCATAGAATCATAGAAAGGTTACAGCATGGAAGTTGGCCATTCGGTCCATCCAGTCCATGCCGGCTCTATGCAAGAGCAATCCAGCTAGTCCCACTCCCCCACCCTATCCCCGTAACCCTACAATTTTTTTCCTTTCAAGTATTTATCCAGTTCCCTTTTGAAGGCCACGATTGAATTTTCCTCCACCACCTGCCATGGCAGTGCATTCCAGATCCTAACCACTCGCTGTGTAAAAAAGTTTTTCCTCATGTCACCTTTGGTTCTTTTGCCAATCACCTTAAGTCTATGTCCTCTGGTTCTTGACCCTTCCGCCAATGGGAACAGTTTCTCTCTATCTACTCTGTCTAGACCCTTCATGATTTTGAATACCTCTATCAAATCACCTCGCAATTGTCTCTGTTCCAAGGAGAACAACCCCAGCTTCTCCAGTCTATCCACGTAACTAAAGTCCCTCATCCCTGGAATCATTCTAGTAAATCTTTTCTGCTACCTCTACAAGGCCTTCACATCTTTCCTAAAATGCGGTGCCCAGAACTGGACACAGTACTCCAGCTGTGGTTGAACCAGTGTTTTATAACCTGTGTTTTCTTGAACCGCAGCCATCTTTTTGATGAAGATACTCCTACAATGCTGTTAGGTAGGAAGTTCCAGCATTTTAACCCAGCAACGATAAAGGAACGACGATAAATGTCCAAGTCGGGACCTTTCCAAAAGATGTCAGCCTTGGCTCAGTAGTAGTTCTCTCGCCATTGAGTCAGAGGGTCGTGGGCTCGACACCCTCTCCAGATACTTGAGCACACAATACAGGTTGACATTTCAGTGCAGTACTGAGGGAGTGCTACACTGTCGGAGGTCTTTCAATGAGATGTTAAACCTATCTGTCCTCTCAGTCGGATCTATTTGAAGAAGAGAAGGAAGTTCTCCTGGTGTCCTGGCCAACATTTCCCCCTCAACTAACACCACCAAAAACAGATTATCTAGTAATTTATCTCATTGCTGTTTGTGGGACTTTGCTGTGTACAAATTGGCAGCTGCATTTGCCTAAATTACAATAATAACTACATTTCAAAACTACTTCATTGGTTACGGAATACTTTGGGACGTTCTGAGGACATGGAAGGCACCAGAGAAATGCCAGTTATTTCTTTCTTTATGAAAGGTAGGTAATGTAATGTATAGAATTATCAGGGCCAGAGTGATCTCCTGGACTAATTTCAATCGCCAAAGGGGTTGGAGAGGAATTTCCCAGATTTTTTTCCCCAAATTGGCCTGGGTTTTTATCTGTTTTTTTGCCTCTCCCAGACTACATTGTTTTAGGTGGGGTGGGGAGTGTATGTATTGTGATACACAAGGTATCTCAATTGTGTGGGACAGGCTGGATGGACCAGAGGGTCTTTTCCTGACCGTCATTGCTCGTATGTTCGTATATGACCCTCAAAAATGATCGAGGATAACTAAAATCGAACTACAATCTGCATTGTTCAACTCTGATCAGTTGTTTTCCAAAAGGACATTGCCATTGGTCTCAACAGCTCAGAAATCCCATTCCATACTTGACCATGTAAGCCTTATAATCCTCAATCCATGGCCTTTACTGGATTTACGCAGTTCATTTGAAGGGGACTGGCAGTTGTAGCATCAACTCTTTGTGTGAGCTGTGTTACCTATAGCTGTTACTCTCTAGGGGAAAAGAAACCTTCTAAAGTCAGAAATTGTGATTCTAGCACCAGTGCAGAGCCTCGCTAGACACGAGTGTGGGTCAGGGATAGCGGTACAATATTCTAACCCTGCTTCTATGTCCTGTGCTTGCTCCCACCACAGCTCCATGCCAGCAACGCAGCCTCACAATCTATGCCCAGAAAGCTTTTACTCATTAATTTTGTTCCTGTATCTTTTAATTCTGTGCTCGTAATCGATATTGAATAACCTGCTTATGTCTAACATGTCAAAGTCTGTCTGGATTTTAAAAATCTGGGTCACATTCCCTCTAAATCCTCTTTTCACCAACTTTAATCCTTGAACTCTTTTGTATAATTTAGAATTTAAAATCCCAGAGTCAGGCTTGTTGCTTTTTGAATCCTCTACGATTTATTTGTGATCTTTTGATAAAACATCATATATTATTCCAAATGCACCCTTACCAATGTGTTGGGCGGATTACAATAATCTGTTTATACTTGTAATCAAGTACCCTTGAGATAGTTTTATCACAGTATGCAATGGCTGATAATAGTTCCACATTTTCTGAACTTGTCAGCAAATGATCAACAATTATGCCTAAATCCTTTTCCTTTCCATATTTGCTTTTGGATGCCCCTTCATCATGTAAATGTCTCTTGTTCACTGTTCCAACATGTATAATCTCAAATCAATATCTATCTGTCTTTCCTTAGCCTATCGATTTCATTTGTTCAGATTCCTTTGGCTGTCATTTTGCCATTTGTTTTATGATCAGTATCTATTCTTTCAGCCATTACATTCCTGCTCTCCGGAAACTCCTTTCCTAAATCCCTCCATCGTGCCATCTCCTTCCTTACTTTGACAGGGCTCCCAAAAACTCTTCTCATCTGGCTTCCCATGTCCGATTCTTATTTCTCTTTTGTCCCTTGCTTCATGTCCAGCTGCACAATATTTCCCTTATAAAAGGGGCACTATAGATATATAAGCTGTTATTATTTATCTCCCTCACAGTTATCATCAGCCACATAGTCACCAGTGGCTTTATTTACATAATAAACCAGAAGTACTCTCCTCCAAATTATTTATGAGTAATGCAAACAGAAGAGGGCCCAGAATACAGCCAGAGAGGAAATCTTTAGTCAACTATCTCCTGGAGAGAGCTTTTTCCATTTTCATCCCCTTCAGCTTCCTATTATCAAATCAGTTTTCCGTCCTGATAATTAAATTGTAATTAATTCCAAGAGGCTCAATTCTTACAAACCTTCTTGAAAATCAAAGTATGTTCTATCCACTGGATAGCTCTCAACAAATAATTCAGTTATTGCCTCAAAGAATTACAGTAGGTTGATGGGTTCATGAGGCATGACCTATTGCTTGTAAACGTAGCCTCTTCACTCAACATTGGTCCATTGATTATCCTGTAAAATGCTCTTGAACAATTTTCCGAATGTCAATGTCACATGAATTGGTCTATACTTCCCAACTCATGCTCCCTGCCTTTTTTTGAACACGTGGTTAACAGCTCTTATCCTTGAGTCTCCAATGATAGTTTTGCATTTATACCACACTTAAGAGTACTGTGCTCAGCTCTGGTCTCCATATTAGAAAAAGTATATAGAGGCACTGGAGAAGGTGCAAAAAAGATTTACAAGGATGTTACCAGAACTGAGAGATTATAACTATCAGGAAAGACTGAACAGGCTGGGGCTTTTTTCTCTAGAAAAGAGAAGGCTGAGGAATGACCGAATAGAGATCTTTAAAATTATGAAGCGGTTTGATAAGGTAGTCATGGATAAGATGTTTCCATTTGTGGTGGTGTCCAATACTAGGGGTCATAAATATAAGATAGTCACTAATAAATCCATCAAGGAATTCAGGAGAAACTTCTTTACCCAGAGAGTGGTTAGAATGTGGAACATGCTACCACATGGGGTAGTTTAGATGAATAGCAGAGATGCATTTAAGGGGAAGCTAGGCAAAGGATTAGATGAAGAGGGCTGAGAGGAGGCTCGTGCGGAGCATTAACACCGGCTTAGACCAGTTGGGTCAAAAGGCCTGTTTCTGTGCTGTAAATTCAACGTAATTCTATGTAAGCCCTAAAATATTAACCAGAAACAGTACCAGTTTCCTCACTTAGTTCCTTGGGCATTCTAGGATGTGTTCTGTCCTGTCCAGGGTTCACAGATAAGAAGCAATGGAACATGATTTCACAAAACAATGCAACACTTACTGGAGTGCGGGTTGATGTAGCAGAAGATGAAGCGTATGGTGACCTTTTTTTAAACCATGTTTTGAAATATGTTTTTTCCTCCCTAGAGCAAATCACTGGCATCTGGCACTGGAGTTCCTTTATTTTTTGTTGTATGTGATTTTTTTTTCTCATCCAATCTCTCAAAGATCAGTAATAAGCTTGAGGCAGTGCCTGGCACCACATGTGACTTTAATAACTTTTGTATTGAAACCTTCTAGCAAAACTTTCAGTGAAACGGGAAGGAATTTTATCTGCTCCTGTGCATCTTGTTTCAATGCTACTTTCTTTTGTTTATCATGTGTAAGGGATTGGAAAATTATCACTTGCAATTCTGTACTAACCTATATCCTAGTTACGATGATGAATTAGTAAAATACAACTGACTGTGTTGGATTATCCAAATTTTAAGATGATGGAACTTTAAGTGTAACTTCACTGTATTACTAAACCTGCCATTACTATTCCCAATACTAAACCTGCCATTACTACTCTCAATACTAAACCTGCCATTACTACTCTCAATACTAAACCTGCCATTACTATTCTCAATACTAAACCTGCCATTACTATTCTCAATACTAAACCTACCATTACTACTCTCAATACTAAACCTGCCATTACTACTCTCAATACTAAACCTGCCATTACTACTCTCAATACTAAACCTGCCATTACAATTCTCAATACTAAATCTGCCATTACTGTTCTCAATACTAAACCTACCATTACTACTCTCAATACTAAACCTGCCATTACTACTCTCAATACTAAACCTGCCATTACTATTCTCAATACTAAACCTGCCATTACTACTCTCAATACTAAACCTGCCATTACTACTCTCAATACTAAACCTGCCATTAATATTCTCAATACTAAACCTGCCATTACTACTCTCAATACTAAACCTACCATTACTATTCTCCATATTAAACCGGCCATTACTATTCTCAATACTAAACCTGCCATTAATATTCTCAATACTAAACCTACCATTACTATTCTCCATATTAAACTGGCCATTACTATTCTCAATACTAAATCTGCCATTACTACTCTCAATACTAAACCTACCATTACTACTCTCAATATTAAACCTGCCATTACTACTCTCAATACTAAACCTACCATTATTACTCTCAATATTAAACCTGCCATTACTACTCTCAATACTAAACCTACCATTATTACTCTCAATACTAAACCTGCCATTACTACTCTCAATACTAAACCTGCCATTACTACTCTCAATACTAAACCTGCCTTTACTACTCTCAATACTAAACCTACCATTATTACTCTCAATACTAAACCTGCCATTACTACTCAATACTAAACCTACCATTACTATTCTCCATACTAAACCTGCTGTAGTATGTCCATGACTAAACCTGTTACGTTACTTGAAAGGTTAATCTTGCAAAAAAATGTGCTGCCCTGGTCCATTTGCCTAGTGCCAGCAACCCTGGGGGGAGGGATGATTGGAGTGCTCCTGTCTGCTGGAATTGGGGCCTTCTGGCCGCTGCTCTCCGGGAGCAGACAAAGACCATCAGGCCCAAAGATTGAGGGGGAAGGAATTTACCTTGTACAAAATTCCTGATGGTTTCTATGTGATCTTCGGGTTGCACCCTCCCCCCCACAGATTCTCTGGCTCTCACACCAGGTTTCTGCAGGTGCCAGTGTGCTGAGACATCTAACGGTCATGGGAATGAGGAAGTGAAGTGGAAGGCCAGGAATACCTCCTTCTGCCTGATTGAAATGCTAATGCTGGGCTTGTACCTGCACCACCGGCCCAGTGATGTCAAATCGGAAAGCTCCAGGCAATCCTGGACAGCACGAGGTGGGCAGGGAGCAGAGACCTCTCAGAACAGCTCTTCACCCCTTTTTATTATTCACTGCATCTGGGGATCGGCCAATTTCCCAGTTACAGCAAAGAGGAAAGACCCAATCCCCTTTACTGTGACTAGGTGTCAGCTGTGGCTCAGTGGGTGGCACTCTCGCCTCTGAGTCAGGAGGTCATAGATTCAAGCCCCACGCCAGAGACTTGAGCACAAAATTGAGGCTGACATCCCAGTGCAGTACTGAGGGAGTGCTGCACTGTCAAAGGTGCTTTGTTTCAGATGAGATGTCTGTCTGTTAAAGATTTCATGGAATTTAACACAGAAAAATGTGAAGTGATACATTTTAGTAGGAAGAACGAGGAGAGGCAATATAAACTAGAGGGCACAACTCTAAAAGGGGTACAGGAACAGAAAGATCTGGGGGTATATGTGCACAAATCGTTGAAGGTGGCAGGGCTGGTTGAGAAAGCATTAAAAAAGCATATGGGATCTTGGGATTTATAAATAGAGGCATAGAGTATAAAAGTATGGAAGTCATGATGAACGTTTATAAAACACTGGTTCGGCTGCAACTGGAGTATTGTGTCCAGTTCTGGGCACCGCACTTCATGAAAGATGTGAAGGCCTCAGAAAGGATACAGAAGAAATTTACTAGAATGATTCCAGGGATGAGGGACTTTAGTTACATGGATAGACTGGAGAAGCTGGGGGTTGTTCTCCTTGGAACAGAGACGGTTGCGAGGAGATTTGATAGAGGTATTCAAAATCATGAAGGGCCTAGACAGAGTAGATAGAGAGAAACTGTTCCCATTGGCAGAAGGGTCAAGAACCAGAGGATATAGATTTAAGGTGATTGTCAAAAGAACCAAAGGTGACATGAGGAAAAACTTTTTTACACAGCGAGTGGTTAGGATCTGGAATGCACTGCCCGAGGGGTTGGTGGAGGCAGACTCAATCATGGCCTCCAAAAGGGAACTGGATAAGTAATTGAAAGGAAAAAAATTGCAGAGCTACGGGGGTAGGGCGTAGAGTGGGACTTGCTGGATTGCTCTTGCATAGAGCTGGCACGGACTCGATGGGCTGAATGGCCTCCTTCCTTGCTGTAACTTTTCAATGATTCTATGATTTTTCAAAGAAGAGCAGGGAAGTTCTCTCAGGCTGTTCCTGGCCAACATTTATCCCTCAACTAGCATAACTAACATCACTAAAAAAGATTGTCTGGTCATCCCTGTAAACTTCCACTCATCCAAAGGTCTACTGCCCATATCCTAACTCGCACCAAGTCCCGTTCACTCATCACCCCTATGCTTGCTGACCTACGTTGACTCTTGGGCCAACAATGCGTCGACTGTAAAATTCTCATCCTTGTTTTCAAATCTTTCCATAATCTCGACCATCCCTATTTCTGTAACCTCCTCCAGCCCTACAACCCTCTGAGATCTCTGCGCTCCTCCACTTCTGGCCTCTTGTGCATCACTGATTTTAAATCGTTCCACCATTGGCTGCCGTGCCTTCAGCTGCCTAGAAATTCCCTCCCTAAACCTCTCCGCCTCTCTACCTCTCCCTCCTCCTTTAAGACGATCCTTAAAACCTACCTCTTTGACCAAGCTTTTGGTCACCTGTCCTACAATCTCCTTACATGGCTCAGTGTCAAACTTTGTTTGATAACGCTCCTGTGAAGCACCTTGGGACATTTTACTATGTTAAAGGCGCTATATAAATGCAAGTTGTCGTTGTTACATGGAACTACATAGAGTCTACAGCACAGAAACAGGCCATTCAGCCTAACTGGCCTATTCTGTCGTTTATGCTCCCCACGAGCCTCCTCCCACCCCTCTTCATCAACCCTATCAGCATATCCTTCTATTCCTTTCTCCCTCGTGTGCTTATCTAGCTTCCCCTTAAATACATCTATTCTAGTCGCCTCAGCTATTCCTTGTGGTAGTGAGTTCCACATTCTAACCACTCTCCGGGTAAAGATGTTTCTCCTGAATTCCCTATTGGATTTATTAGCGATTATCTTATATTTATGACCTCCAGTTTTGGACACCCCCACATTTTCTCTACATCTATCCTAGCAAACCCTTTCATTATTTTAAAGACCTCTATTCTAGAGAAATGAGTCCCAGCCTGTTCAGTCTTTCTTGATAAGTATATCCTCTCAGTTCTGATACCATCCTTCTGAATCTTTTTTGCACCTTCTCCAATGCATCTATACCTTTTTTATAATGTGAAGACCAGAACTGTGCACAATACTCCAAGTGTGGACTAAACAAGGTTCTGTACAAGTTTATCATAACTTCTCTGCTTTTCAATTCTATTCCTTTAGAAATGAACCCCAGTGCTTGGTTTGCTTTTTTTATGACCTTATTAACCTGCAATGCTACTTCTAGTGATTTGTGTATCTGTACCCCTAGATCCGTTTAGAAACATAGAAAATACGAGCAAGAGTAGGCCATTTGGCCCTTCGGGCCTGCTCCGCCATTCAAAATGATCATGGCTGATCATCTAACTCAGTACCCTGTTCCCGCTTTTTCCCCATATCCTTGATCCCTTTCGCATTAAGAAATATATCTATCTCCTTCTTGAATACATCTAATGACTTGGCCTCCACTGCCTTCTGTGGTAGAGAATTCCACAGGTTCACCACCCTCTGAGTGAAGAAATTTCTCCTCATCTCGGTTCTAAATGGCATACCCCGTATCCTGAGACTGTGACCCCTGGTTCTGGACTCCCCAGCCATTGGGAACATCCTCCCTGCATCTAGTCTGTCTAGTCCTGTTAGAATTTTATATGTTTTGATGAGATCACCTCTCATCCTTCTAAACCCTAGTGAATATAGGCCTAGTCGATCTAATCTCTCCTCATAAGTCAGTCCTGCCATCCCTGGAATCAGTCTGGTAAACCTTCGTTGCACTCCCTCCATGGCAAGGACATCCTTCCTCAGATAAGGAGACCAAAACTGCACACAATATTCTAGATGTGGTCTCACCAAGGCCCTGTATAACTGTAGTAAGACATTCCTGCTCCTGTACTCAAATCCTCTTGCAATGAACGCCAACATACCATTCGCCTTCCTAATTGCTTGCTGCACCTGAATGCTCGCTTTCAGCGACTGGTCTACAAGGACATCCAGGTCTCGTTGCACCTCCCCTTTTCCCAATCTATCACTATTCAGATAATAATCTGCCTTACTGTTTTTACAACCAAAGTGGATAACCTCACATTTATCTACGTAATACTGCATCTGCCATGTTATTGCCCACTCACCCAACTTGTCTAAATCACATTGGAGCCTCCTTGCATCCTCCTCACAGCTCACATTCCACCCCAGCTTTGTGCCGTCTGCAAACTTGGAAATGTTACATTCCGTTCCCTCATCCAAATCATTGATATATATGGTGAATAGCTGGGGCCCAAGCACGATCCCTCTGGTACCCCACTAGTCACTGCCTGCCACCCGGAAAAAGACCCATTTATTCCTACTCTCTATTTCCTGTCTGTCAACCAATTTTCAATCCACGCCAGTATATTCCCCCCAATCCCACGTGCTTTAATTTTGCATACTAACCTTGTGTGTGGGACCTTATCAAAAGCCTTCTGAAAATCCAAGTACACCACATCCACTGGTTCTCCCCTATCTATTCTACTAGATACATCCTCAAAAAACTCCAGTAGATTTGTTAAGCATGATTTCCCTTTCATAAACCCATGCTGACTTTGTCCAATCCCGCTATTGCCCTCCAAGTGTTCTGTTTGCTCCTCTACCCCATTTAGATTCTTATTACCCAAGCAGTATGTGGCCTCCTTATTCTTCCTAGTAAAATATACCACCTCACATTTGTCCATATTGAAATGAATTTGCTATTTAGATGCCGATTCTGCAAGTTTATTAATGCCTTCCTCTATTTTATCATATTCTTCCATTAACTACACCTCCCAATTTAGTGTTGTCCACAAATTTTGAAATTGTACTTCCAATTCCCAAGTTCAACCTAAATTGTGAACAACAGTGTCCCAGCACTGGTCCCTGTGGAACACCACTTCCCACCTTTTGCCAGTATGAGCAGCTACCCTTAACCCCTACTCTCTGTTTTTTGTTTTGTAGCCAACTTGTTATCAATTCTGCTACCTGTCCCCTGACCCCAAATGCTTCAACCTTAGTCATGAGTCTACTACGCGGTACCTTATCGAAGGCCTTTCGAAAATCCAAATATACTGCATCTACTACATTACTCTTGTCTACACTCTCTGTTACTTCTTCAAAGAATTCAGTAAGGTTGGGCAAGCATGACTTTCCCTTTTGAAATCCATGCTGACTATTCTTAATTATATTTTCAATCTCTAGATGTCCTTCTATTACCTCTATGAGTAAAGATTCCATTACCTTTCCTACCGCCACATTAAACTAACTGGTCTATAGTTCTCTGGACTTGTTCTCTCTCCATTTAAATATAGGAATAACATTAGCATCTGGCACAATTCACTTTTCTAATGAATTTTTATGTATATGTAATATTGCCTCTGCTATCTCTTCCTTAACGTCTTTTAAAAGCGCAGATGCAATCCATCCGGACCAGAGGTTTTATCCTCCCTAAGTTTGATTAGTTTATCAATTATCTCCCCCTTATCTCTTTCTATCTTAAATGTCTTCATATCTTTTTTGATCTCTTCTTCTAATGTCATACTCACCTTGTTAGTCTCCCTGGTAAATGCTGGGGTAAAGTAACTATTCAATATTTCTGCCATTTCGCTGTCATTACCTGTGAGTTTATCTTCTGCATCCCTCAGTGGCCCTATCACTTTTCTGATTTTTCTTTTATTCTTGATGTGTCTGTAGAACATTTTACTATTTCATTTTATATTACTTAATAATCCAATCTCGCAGTTCCTCTTTGCTTTCCTAATTATTTTTTTGACTTCTTTCCTAATCTTTTTGTATTCCCTTTTATCATCATCTCCTTTATTGTCAATGTACTTAGAGTATGCCTTTTTCTTTAGTTTCAATTTTTCCCTTATCTCTTTATTCATCCATGGTGTTTCATTATTGGCTAGTTTGTTTTTGTTTTTAGAGGAATATATTTCTCCTGGACTCTATTGATTACCGTTTTAAATATTTTCCACTGCTGTTCTATCTCTGTCAATTTCTTTTTTTCACTTTACCTTCCCTAGTTCCATTCTCATCTGCTCAAACATAACTTTTTCCAAGCTATTACTTTGGTCTTTGTCTTACTTTTGTCTTTCTCAATCATTATTTTAAATATTATTATGTTATGATCGCTATTGCCTAGATGTTCCCCAACGCTTACTTCTCTTATCTGCTCTGCTCATTTCCCATTACTAGGTCCAGCAGTGATTCCTCTCCTGTTGGGTTTCTTGCACACTGGGTAAGAAAGGAATCCTGTGCACACTGTAAAAACTCCATTCCCTTTTCTCCTTTTCCTACCTCTTCTTGCCAATTTATTTGGGGGTAGTTGGACTCTCCCATGAGTATTATTCCATGCCTTTTACTCATTTCTTAGATTTGCCTAAATATTTATTCCTCCACTTCCCTTCCACTATTAGGTGTACCCCTATTAATGTGATTGATCCCTTCTTATCCTTTCTCTCAATCCATATGGACTCTGTTTCTATCTTAATGTTAGTTATGTCCTTTTTTTCTACTCCCATTATGTTGTCTCTAATTAGTACAGCTACCCCCCTTTCTTCTCTATCCTTTCTAAATACGATATATCCTGCAATATTTAACTGCTAGTCCTGCTTTTTATTAAGCCAAGTTTCAATTATCCGTACTACATCTGGCTCCTCACTACGAATTATTGCCTTCACTTCCCCCATTTTGTTTTGAATGCTGAGAACATTGCTGTACAGGCAATTTAAGTTATTTTTAATAATTATTCCACTCACTTTATTTTTAACAGTCATTTCATACTTATGAACTGTATATGTTCCCTGACCATTTATGTTACCCTTGTTCTTTACCTTGGTCTGATCTTTACTCTCATCGCCTATTTCTTTTATCTTCAGGTTTATGTTATTTTCACCTGATCCCTCCCCCCATCTTACTAGTTTAAAGTCCTATCCACAGCCCCATTTATCCTTTCTGCTAGGACTCTGGTCCCATTCCGGTTCAGGTAGAGCCCATCCCAGCGGTACAGCTCCTTCCTATCCCAGTACTGGTGCCAGTGTCCCATGAAATGGAACCCCTCCTTCCCACATCAGTCTTTCAGCCACACTTTCACCTTTCTGATCTGCCTACCCCATGCCAATTAGCAAGTGGCTCGGGTAGTAATCCCGAGATTACCATCCGAAGGTCCTGTTTTTTTATTTTAGTTCCTAGCTTATGATATTCCCTTAGCAAGACCTCCTCTTTTTGCTTCCATACGTCATTAGTGCTGTCATGGACCACAATAACTAAATCTTTCTCCTTCCTTTCCAAGTTCCTCTCCAGTTGCTCCAAGATATCCTTTACCCTTGCACCAAGTAGGAAACACACCATCCTGAGCTCTCAGTTGCAACTGCAGAGGATGCTATCTATCCACTTAATTATCAAGTCCTCTATGACTACAACCTTTCTCTTTTGTCCCTTTCCCCCCACACTTGGACTGCCTCTTGCTCCACACTGCCATGTTTAGCATTCTGGCCATCCTCCCTGCAGCCTTCATCAAATCCTTGCAGAGAGCAAGTACATTGTGCCTGTTGGAAAGGACCAGGGTCTGCGGGACCTCCTTCTTTACCTCTCCTAGATTCCCCCTATCCTGCTGACGAACAGTCACAATCTCCCCTTCCTACACCTGTGCATTCCAGTTCAATGACTCTGATCTGGAGTGGCTGAAGGCAGAGACATTTCCAGCAGATTTGGCAATCTGGGACAGTCTCACTGTCCACAAACTCCCACAGACTGCAGTCTCGACATATTGCCTGTGCTGCCATCTCTAATTTTTATTTATTTATTAGTTAGCAGTAACTTATTTCTAGAAAAAATAGAATCACTTGATGTCTAGTATTAATTAGCTGATGAATCAGTTTGATTTGAAATTAATTAGTAATTAATTACTCTGATTGTTTATTACTTATGTATAGCAGATACTTATTTAATGCAAATTTAATCCCTTTAATGTTGGTTTCCTCTATTTAGTTTATTTTGTCCCCAGAGATCTATTTAGGCTATTTTGCCTCTTGGGTCTATTTGTTTATCTAAAGGATATTATGCTTTTAATATTTAAGATAAATGATAAATTAAACACTTAGCTCTAATTCCTCGGGTTCCTCACTTTGTGCTGACGATGACGTCATTTTTGAGTTTTCACCTCTGTTTATCTGACATTTGCCACTCTGGCTCTCCCGGTAGTCTCTGCTACTGCTGCTCTCACACTCTGTTTGTCTGATATCTGCCACTCTGGCCCTCCCGGTAGGCTCTGCTACTGCTGCTCTCACTCTGTTTGTCTGATATCTGCCACTCTGGCTCTCCCGGTAGGCTCTGCTACTGCTGCTCTCACACTCTGTTTGTCTGATATCTGCCACTCTGGCTCTCCCGGTAGGCTCTGCTACTGCTGCTCTCACTCTGTTTGTCTGATATCTGCCACTCTGGCCCTCCCGGTAGGCTCTGCTACTGCTGCTCTCACTCTGTTTATCTGATATCTGCCACTCTGGCTCTCCCGGTAGGCTCTGCTACTACTGCTCTCACTCTGTTTATCTGATATCTGCCACTCTGGCCCTCCCGGTAGGCTCTGCTACTGCTGCTCTCACTCTGTTTATCTGATATCTGCCACTCTGGCTCTCCCGGTAGGCTCTGCTACTGCTGCTCTCACTCTGTTTGTCTGATATCTGCCACTCTGGCCCTCCCGGTAGGCTCTGCTACTGCTGCTCTCACTCTGTTTATCTGATATCTGCCACTCTGGCTCTCCCGGTAGGCTCTGCTACTGCTGCTCTCACTCTGTTTGTCTGATATCTGCCACTCTGGCTCTCCCGGTAGTCTCTGCTACTGCTGCTCTCACTCTGTTTATCTGATATCTGCCACTCTGGCTCTCCCGGTAGGCTCTGCTACTGCTGCTCTCACTCTGTTTGTCTGATATCTGCCACTCTGGCTCTCCCGGTAGTCTCTGCTACTGCTGCTCTCACTCTGTTTGTCTGATATCTGCCACTCTGGCTCTCCCGGTAGGCTCTGCTGCTGCTGCTCTCACTCTGTTTGTTATCGTATTATTATTTGTGGGATTTTGCTGTGTGCAAATTGGTGACCACGATTCCTGCATTACAACAGTGACTACACTTCAAAAAAGTACTTTTGGTTGTAAAGCACTTTGGGGTGTCCAGAGGTCTTGAAAAGCGTGATATAAATGCAAATCTTTCTTTCCTCTTTCTATGATTTTCAGGACTTATTTACAATGGCTGGGACTATTATTGTGCTCAACAGTGTCACCGCTGGTCAGTCAGGAAATAGAAAGATCAGAAACCTGCACAAAATACACAAAGCATTCTTTAAATTTTAAAACATAATTAAAATGCAACAATGCCATTAGTTTTAATATTTAATTGTTTAAATTAATATACAAAGATATTGCAGGACTAAACAAGCAAAAGAATTACATATTAATAATTTCAAAAACACTGATGTACATTGTTGTTAATTTTACATCTGTCACCAATTGGAGATGGTTAAAAATTAATTCACTGATCTTTTTATTTTTCATAGAACTAGTTACACAACTTTTTAGATAATTTTTTTAAAATAAAGAAGTAAATTCATTACCTGATACCTGTTGGAGGGAATATACGGGAGTGAACATCTCTCATCATGGTGTCAGCTGAGGCTCAGTGGGCAGCTGTCACCTCTGAGTGAGAAGGTTGTGGGGTGAAGTCCCACTCCAGAGACTTGAGCACATAATCGAGGCTGATGCTTCAGTGCGGTACTGAGGGAGTTCTGCACTGTCGGACGTGCTGTCTTTTTCATGAGACGTTAATTTGAGGCCCCATCTGTCCTCTCAGGTGGACATTAAAGATCCCATGGCACTATTCGAAGAAGAGCAGGAGAGTTCTCCTCGCTGTCCTGGCCAATATTTATGACTGCATATAATGACACCACTATTCCCAACCAGAATGGAGAGAATTGGGTAAACCCCCCCATTAATCGCGCCTGGAGACGCACTGCTATAAATCACTGGGATTGATTTTATGCACATAACTCGTATGTAACTATCTTCTATTCACTGCATTTTTCTGGATAAATCACCCTGCTTTTATCGGGAGAAGTTGCTGCAGTTTCAGTCATGTTTGCTATAGTTCATAGAGACTCTTTTTAAATAGACTCTGTAAACTGTTTGCTGTAGTACACCATTTAAAGAGACTCTGCTGAATAAATAGACTTTGTGAATCCCGCCCTGCCTCCAACTAATTGGCCAACGCAGTGGTGTCACTAGAAACTCTGAATATTTATTCCTCAACCAACATCACTAAAAACAGATTATCTGGTCATTTATCGCATTGTTGTTTGTGGGACCTTGCTATGCATAAATTCACTGCCACGTTTCTTACATTACAACAGTGACTACACTTCAAAAGTACTTAATTGGCTGTAAAGTGCTTAGGGGAGTCGTGACACCATGAAAGGTGCTATATAAATGTAATTTCTTTCTTTCTTTGCACTTGGTTCTGCCACAGTAGGCAGCTATGGCCAAAATACTTAAATCCACCACGAGACCATCAATTGTTCTTGACCCATTCCATTACCTTCATAACTGCAGTCTCAATCTCCTGCCATTATCTGTACAGCAGAGTATATTAGGGGCTTGGCACCCACCAGATGGACCTCCCACCACTTTCCACATGGGTCCACATTCTCTAAAACAAGGCTCAAGGAGAAAATATTATACTCCCAATACCACTGGCATCTATATTGGTAATTCTGCTGCTGTTTTTACAAGTATCCCCACAGTGGGGCTTGCTTTCTGTCTTGGTTTTTCTGATAGCTCAGTGAATTCGTCCATATCTCCAGCTTAGACAAACAGATCAGGAAAGTCCCAGGATTGATTCCATGGTCTTGCTGACTAAACTCATCTCACCTGGGGCAAGTTAGGGCACTACGATTGACCTCAGCAGCCCTGGCGTAAGGAAGAAAAGGTTGATCCAGGGTTCTCACTCCTGATCTCAATCTAGTGATACCTCTGTTGGGACTATGTGTATGGGCAACAGGTGAGAACAGGATCAGAGGAGGCTGTAATAAACACAGGTAATGCTGGAAACACTCAGCAGGTCAGGCAGCATCTGTGGAGAGAGAAACAGAGTTAACGTTTCAGGTCGATGACTTTTCATTCGAGTTGGCTGTGACGCCTCAAGAGGTCAAATGACCCGTCAATACTTATGGTCAATGCTCGTACAAGAAAAATGGCCCGCTGGATGAGATATCAAATAGTGATTGGTGTCTATGGAAATTTACTCCAGCAAGGAGCCAATGTCTTCAGGAAAGGAAGGGTGAAAATTCGAGGGAAAAAATAAGATGTAAAGAGAAAAAAATTACAGCATCAAAAGCTGTAAAGCAAATAAATAGCAAGCAGAAAAATAGCATTTCAGAGGTCACGGCTGTTGTGGGCAGTCTGTACACTGGAATAAGCCCAGAAAGCATTTCTTAATTCATAACATTATGAGTATAAAATTAAAAAGACGGATCCATACACCAAAGCATTGTAGCCAAGAGTACTAGGGCATGGATTCGTTCAAACTGTAGGGAACATTTTCTCTTTGTACAAAATTGTAAATCTGTTTATAGAGTGTGGGTTTGCAATCTCATTAAACGTACCTCACAGAGGAAATCTTCTCCCATTTCTCTCTAGGTGAGAGCCAGTCAGCGATACTGAATTGTAAAATGAAGGTAGGCTTATAATAAGTTAAAGTTTATGCAATTTGTGACCTCTGGTGAAGGTAGGACTAGGCTCTGATGTGAAAGCTTAAAAATAGACTGGTTGCTTCACTGGATTTAAATTACTTCGCCGCTGCTATAACAAGGATAAAGCAAAACTCCAACATGGGTAATTTAGGCCCTCAGTTGAGGAAGGTTCATACTGGGCTCCTATTGGGGAATTGCTTTGTTTCATTGTGCAACTATCCAACAAATGGAAGTTGCATCAGGAAAGGATTAGACAGCTTGTATACACAAAACCATCAGAGACACATCACAGACCAGTCTTTACCCAGTAAACCATCAGGGGATCAGCACAGACCAGGGATCAGGGCCTTTGCCAACTGTACCCGCATGGGGAGACTCACTGAAAGAAAACCAGGACAACGTCTGTTGAATTAGTGAGCCTTGCTTTGTACAGTGCCTTAGTGTTTGTTGAAATTGTTGATCCAGTGAAGATTTGTACCTAAGGCCTGACAGTTGCTGAATTAGATATCGTCACATTTTATTGTAACATTAAAGTACTGAGTGTAGGAATATTTGATCCATCCGATACAAGGCACTACCCCATTGGACTCTGCCACCATGCTCTCCACATTTCCTCCAGGATGTCCGTTCACTTGTGAACAAGGTCCTTGCCATACACAACCTTATTGTGGATGATTGTATTGACATCCTGGGTTTGACTGAAACTTGCAGCACAGGTGGCAACACCTTGCCCCTCACTTGAACCTCCCCACCTCGCTATACTTTCCACCAAGAGCTCTGTCTAAATCGCCAAAGTGGTGGTGTGGTGCGTATTGCCCAGTCACACCTTAGACTCTCCCCCTACTGCTCTGGTACCTTCTCCTCCTTCAAGCATCTCACCTTGTTCCACCACTCTCGCCTAAGAACATAGGAACAGGAGTAGGCCATTGAGCGCCTCAAGCCTGCTCTGCCATTCGATTATATCATGGCTGATCTGTACCTCAGCTGTATCTGCCTTTGACCGACATCCGTTGATACCCATACTCCAAAAAAATCTATCGATCTCAGCCTTGAGAATTTCAATTGACCCAGCATCCACAGCCTTTTGGGGGAGAGAGTTCTAGATTTCCACTAGCCTTTGTGCTTCTTGATTTCACTCCTGAATAGCTTAGCTCCAATTTTAAGATTATGCCCCCTTGTTTTTGATTCTCCCACCAGAGGAAATAGCTTCTCCGTATCTACCCTATCGAATACTTAAACACCTCAATTCGATCACCCCTCAAACTTCTAAACTTGAGGGAATACAACCCAAGTTTATGCAACCTATCCTCATAATTAACTCTTTAAGCCCTGGTATCATTCTGGTGAATCTGCACTGCACCCCCTCCAA
The DNA here is from genome assembly GCF_035084215.1 of Heptranchias perlo. Classification (NCBI taxonomy): domain Eukaryota; kingdom Metazoa; phylum Chordata; class Chondrichthyes; order Hexanchiformes; family Hexanchidae; genus Heptranchias; species Heptranchias perlo. The sequence continues at coordinate 9,248,873 of NC_090350.1, read as the reverse complement.
GATCAATATATCCTTCCTGAGGTATGGTGCCCAGAAGCTAACGCAGTTCTCCAGAGGGGTCTGACCAAGGCTCTGTACAACTGATGCATCACTTCCTCACTTTTGTATTCCAGCCCTCTTGAGATAAAGGCTAATATTCCATTAGTCTTTTTGATTACTTTTTGTACCAGTCTTTACTTCAAAGTGGATGACCTCACACTTCCTCACTTTGAGCTCCATTTGCCACAATTTTGCCCACTCACTTAAATCAGTCCACATCCCTTTATAACTTCCTGCTCCCATCAACACAAATTACTATTCCTCCTAAATTAGTGTCATCTGCAAACTTGGGTAGATAACTATCTACTGCTTCACTGCTTCATCCAAGACATGGTGAAAAGCTGAGGCCCTAGAACATATCCCTGGTTAACAGCACATTACTCCTGTCAATCAGAGTACGTTCCCTATACCCCTACTCTCTGTCTCCTACCTCCCTCCCAATTACCGACCCTCGTCACCTTTCCTTAAAATATTAGTTTTCTTCCATCCATCCCCCACAAGCCTCATTCCCTCCTGTCCTGCTCCCTCAGCCTCTTCACTGAATACTTCCGTATCTTGGTGCTTTCAATTCTCATCTCATCTTTCCCTGCCTTCTCTCCTCTGAATTCATTGCCCTCCTGTCCTCCCTAAACCTCTCCTTCCACATAAACTTTCTTACCCATATTCATGCCCACCCGCTCGACTTTTCAATCTTCCATGGTCTCTCTACTCCCGTGGTCTCGAATGCTGACATCTCTGATTGTTTCTATGTATCCCTCACTACCCAAAACCCCCTTCCAGCCCCGACTCCTTCTGTGCCTGTCTTTCGAAAAAACGCTCCTGCAAGTTATTTAAAATTGCACTTTCAAACTCCCAGTTGCCTAGCCTCGGGGCCTTCAATCACCACGATACTTCTGCACTGATGTACCTGCTCAACTACTCCCTCACCTCCACCTTTGATGCCCTTGTCACAACTAAACCCTTACTTCCTCCCATCCTGGTCACTGCCCCTGGTATGGCCCGCACTCTAGTTCCCTCAAATCCAAGGGGTGCGTTTGAGCGTATCTGGCACACAGCTGATTTGTATCTGGCTGGACCACAACACACACTATCAGGCCTTACTCTACACTTTTTTTTTATTCGTTCACGGGATGTGGGCGTCGCTGGCAAGGCCGGCATTTATTGCCCATCCCTAATTGCCCTCGAGAAGGTGGTGGTGAGCCGCCTTCTTGAACCGCTGCAGTCCGTGTGGTGACGGTTCTCCCACAATGCTGTTAGGAAGGGAGTTCCAGGATTTTGACCCAGCGACAATGAAGGAACGGCGATATATTTCCAAGTCGGGATGGTGTGTGACTTGGAAGGGAACGTGCAGGTGGTGTTGTTCCCATGCGCCTGCTGCTCTTGTCCTTCTAGGTGGTAGAGGTCGCGGGTTTGGGAGGTGCTGTCGAAGAAGCCTTGGCGAGTTGCTGCAGTACATCCTGTGGATGGTACACACTGCAGCCACAGTGCGCCGGTGGTGAAGGGAGTGAATGTTTAGGGTGGTGGATGGGGTGCCAATCAAGCGGGCTGCTTTATCTTGGATGGTGTCGAGCTTCTTGAGTGTTGTTGGAGCTGCACTCATCCAGGCAAGTGGAGAGTATTCCATCACACTCCTGACTTGTGCCTTGTAGATGGTGGAAAGGCTTTGGGGAGTCAGGAGGTGAGTCACTCGCCACAGAATACCCAGCCTCTGACCTGCTCTCATAGCCACAGTATTTATATGGTTGGTCCAGTTAAGTTTCTGGTCAATGGTGACCCCCAGGATGTTGATGGTGGGGGATTCGGCGATGGTAATGCCGTTGAATGTCAAGGGGAGGTGGTTAGACTCTCTCTTGTTGGAGATGGTCATTGCCTGGCACTTATCTGGCGCGAATGTTACTTGCCACTTATGAGCCCAAGCCTGGATGTTGTCCAGGTCTTGCTGCATGCGGGCTCGGACTGCTTCATTATCTGCCAAACCGTCCACTACTCCAGGATTATCCTGGAGAGCAAAGGCAACCCCCTCCCCACCCCACCACGGCTTCTCATCTCCATCACTAAATCTGTGCCCATCTTTATCACACATCCCTGTTTGAATCTTTCCAATCAGGTTTCTGACCCTGCCATAGCACTGAAATAGCCCTAATCAAAGTCACAAACAACATCCTCTCTCATCTGTTGTCCAGTTCGTTTTTTTTCCACTCTTATCTATCTGATCATAACCAGAGTATCTTCAGCAATGGCATCTACAGACATGGAGCCAGGTTCCACATGTATGCTGACAAAACCCAGCTCTACCACACCACCCCCTCTCTCGATTCCTCCACTGCCTCTGTGTTGTCAGACTCTTTGTACAACCTGGATGAGCTGCAATTTCCTCCAGTTAAATATTGGTAAGACTGAAGCCATCATCTCCGGTTCCCACCACAAACTCCATTCCCTAGGCACCGATTCCATCCCCCTCCCTGTCCACTGTCTCAGGCTGAACCAAACTGTTCACAACCTCAGTGCCCTAATCGACCCTGAGCTGAATTTCCAACTCCATAACCTCTCAATTGGAAAACCCACCTACTTCCACCTCCGTAATATCGCCAGTCTCCGCCTCTGCCTCAGCCCATCTGCTGCTGAAATGCTCATGCATGCCTTTGTCACCTCCATACTCCACTATTCCAATGCTCTCCTGGAGGCCTCCCATCCTCCACCCTCTGTAAATTTCAGCTCATCCAAAACTCTGCTGCCCATATCCTAACTCGCAGCAAGTCCCACTCAGCCATCACCCCTGTCCTGGCTGAACAACATTGGCTCAAATTTAAAATTCCCTTCATGGCCTTGCCCCTCCCTATCACTGTAATCTTCTCCATCTCTACCACCACTCCCCACCCCACCCCCCCCAGACCCTCCACTCTTCTGACTCTGGCCACTTATACGCTGACCTTCTCTTCGACTGCGCCATTGGCAGCCATACCTTCAGCTGCCCAGGCCCTGCATTCTGGAATTCTCTCCGCCTCTCCATCTCCCTCTCCTCCTTAAAACTGGTTTTGGTGGTGTTGGTTAAGTGAAGAAAGTTGGCCAGGACACCGGGAGAAATCATTGCTTTTCTTCGAATGCTGCCATAGGATCTTTAACATGCAACTGAACCAAACAGATAAGGCACAGGGCCTCAGTTTAACATGCCATCTTAAAAACATAGCACCTCTCACAATGCAGCACTCCCTCAATATTGAATGTCAGCTTAGATTCTACACACGTCCTGGAGTGGGTCTTGAACCCATTCTCTCTGACTCAGCAGCAAGAATGTTGCCAACTGAGGCAAATTTAATAACATATAATAACAAATAAAATAACATTAAATTGGACTGAATTTTACCTTGGAATAAAGAACATATAATCTTGTAGCAAACATTTTTCTTGCATGCATAGGAGGGAGATCAAAGCAAAATAAACAACCTAGAAATATTTTATTCTTTTGTTCATGTAGGTTAAAATAAAATGAACACACCTGGGGAATTCAGGAAGAAATTGTGGTGTTGACGAAATGAATGATCTTGATCGAAGGGCACTTCATATGTGTTTTCAAAGTTAATATGTGTGTGTTTGACAGGGCTGTCTCCTGGGCAGTGATGTTGCAGAATTTCTTTTTTTTTTCCCACTTTATTTCCAAGAAGCTCCAGACTTAAGTCTTTCTCTGAACGCAGCTTGTGTCCAAGAAGCTGTCACTCGCCAGTGAGACAAGCACAAATTAACTGGAAGTTCCACTGGCTTCTGCTGAGTCCGGAGATCTGCTGATTTCTGTCATCTTAATTCCCGCTACGCTTCATCTGTTTTCAAAGAGAGCAGGTCTGAGTGCATCACTCTCTCTCCCTTCCCCCCTACCAAGGATACGATTCATTAAACACTCTTCAAGTTCACAGTGAGACTCCTGTCTCCATTGCCTCATTGGTATGGCATTGGATTTTTTCTTGTCAAGTGCAATCAAATGGTCAGCACAATTCTCAAACACAAAAAAAAGACACTCTCGTCCAAGTGAAACCTAGTTTGCTGCTATTGGAGAGCTTCATCAACTCCTTCCCTGCTAATTAACACTCATACTGTAGCTCCAGAGATGGAGGTCCAGCTTGCTTTCCGTATTTATTCAAAAGCTTCTGATTCATTCTGGTGCAATTTATTTCAGGACAGGTACATCTTGTCAGTGTGGTGGCTCAATAGCAGGCTTCAGTACTATTCCACCGGGCAGTGAGATACATGTCAATGACAGAATGAGTAGCTGACTTCAGGCAGGGACTCTGGAGATACAGCATGTAGAGCAATGCCTGATGCCAACCAGGCTGTCGCTGCACAGAAGGGGTGAGTATTCGGTATTGCCAGGCCATCGGGTGATGCAAGGCAGAGGTGAGCCCACAACTTCACTCAGGCCATGAAGTGGCACGGGAAAGAGGGCAAGTCAATCTTCACAACTGCACATGATTATATTGCAGCAAGTCAGAGTGCAGTGAGAAAGGCTGTCTCTTCCACCTCAGGGCCCCTTTTCTTTTACCTAGATATTGAGCAGGTAAGGACACACTCTGGTTTTTAAGCATGTTATTTTTACAGTTTATGACTTAAAGGAAGAACTTGCATTTATGTAGCATTTCACAGCCAATGAAGTATTTTTGAAGTGTAGTCACTGTTGTAATGTAGGGAAACACAGCAGCTAAATTGCGCACAGCAAGATCCCACAAACGGCATTAAGATAAATGACCAAATGATCTGTTTCTAGCGATGTTGGTTGAGGGATAAATATTGGCCAGGATACCAGTAGAACTCCTCTGCTCTTCTTCAAATAATGCCATGAGATCTTTTACATCCATGTGAGAGGGCAAATGTGGCTTCAGTTTAACACCTCATCCAAAAGACATCACCTCCAATAGTGCAGCACTCCCTCAGCACTGCACTGTCAGCCTAGATTATATGCTCAAGTGGGACTTAAACCAACATCCTTCTGATTCAGAGGTAAGAGTACTACCCACTGAGCCACAGCTGACACCTGAAGTACACAGGCAAAAATTGAAGAAGCTACAGAAAACTCTATAATGAGCTTACAGTAAATTACTCATAGAGCTGGACGATACCTGAAAATTACGGTTAGATGGAGAGAATGCAACTAATTATCAGGATCCATGTCAATTGATGTTATGAGATCAATATCTGGAAGCAATTCCAGATGATTTGATAGAGTGGATGCTTGATCAGCACTGCAAGGTGCTCGAGAGGTTAGGCCACATGCCGATTATTTTGTGGCCTAGTGCGTGCAGGAAATCATTGCACGGGCAGGAAGTTGGTTACTGCACACCATCCAACCAACGAGCTGCTCACTCAGCCCGTACACCGTGAGCCTTTGTTGGTACAGTAGTGCAGAGTATAGAAGGATGAGGATAAAGAAATCACTTTAAATGTGACATTGTCAAATGTGACAAAGGACTGCTAGTCTTTAAGAGGACCTGTGGGCAGTCGTGGAGGCTGGGTGCGGCTATAAGACATGAGGCCACTGATTTTGCAGTGACCATGGACAGGGAAGAATGTCATGGTTCCTACACCTGGTCATGATGAATGTGAAGGAGACGAAGGGGTTGCAAGCTGTAGGATGCTTCTTTACTTTAACACCCTGCTCCTTTAACCTCACTGTCTCTTCCATGTTCATTACAGCCAGGTGTTGGGGAGAGGGGAGAAGACAGGGGAGCAATGGGGTGAAGAGGATACAAGGGCTGAGGAGGTGATATATACAGGAAGGGGGAAAGGGAGGAAAGTAGATAGGTTGTGGAGCTGGAGGAGCAGACATGGTGCAAGGAGTTTAGAGGTTTACCCCCTTCATGTACTGTGACCTGGTCAAATCCCTCGCATCATCTACAACCCAAAACCTGCCTGCAGCTCCAGTCAAATCCCTCTCCCTACCCAGAAACTGAAAGCCAGCTTGCATTCCTGGCCAGATACCTCCCCTTACCCGTCATTTGACACGTCCACCCCAAGAGTTATCCTGTGATCCATCATCCCATAGTAACCCTGTGGCTCTAGCCGGGACCTGGGATAGATCACTCCTCTGACCAGATCTTCACCTGTGACCTTAACTGTTCCCACACACCTGAAAATCTACCATCTGGCCAAATATGGCTCGCTTCTCTGTCCAACTGCATCTGCCAGTGGAAAATACAACCTGTAGTCCTCAGTGGGGTTCTCTTCCCTGCCATGTCATGCCACCACATTCCACCCAAAAAAGGACAGATGAGAGTGAAGAGAAAAAGAAAGAGAAGCAGAAAAGAAAAGAGAGAGAAGAGCAGAAGAGGAAAGAGACAGAGACAGAGAAGCAGCGACACAATGACAACAGACAGATGAGAGAGACCATATGCTTTGACTTCCATGAGTTGCCTCTGAATACATATTATATACAAACATACATATATATATATATATATATATATATAATATAAAGGCCACTTGTTAACGGTTTCCAGAGAATAATGGACAGACTTGCAATGTTCATTCCCCGAAGCACTGATAAAAATCCAAGAATGCCATATAATAAAAATGGAATTTGACTTATTTGGTGACTGTAAATCAGTGTCCCCATGTTATGCTCAACATGCCAGAGCCATGAGCAGAGTAATCTCAATTGTGAGCAATGCTATGGGCAATAAAAGAAAGAAAGACTTGCATTTATATAGTGCTTTTCACAACATAAGGACGTCCCAAAGCGCTTTACAGCCAATTTTCACCGATCACCTGCTCAACGATGCTCAGTTTGGGTTCCGCCAGGACCACTCAGCTCCAGACCTCATTACAGCCTTGGTCCAAACATGGACAAAAGAGCTGAATTCCAGAGGTGAGGTGAGAGTGACTGCCCTTGACATCAAGGCAGCATTTGACCGAGTGTGGCACCAAGGAGCCCTAGTAAAATTGAAGTCAATGGGAATCAGGGGGAAAACTCTCCAGTGACTGGAGTCATACCTAGCACAAAGGAAGATGGTAGTGGTTGTTGGAGGCCAATCATCTCAGCCCCAGGACATTGCTGCAGGAGTTTCTCAGGGCAGTGTCCAAGGCCCAACCATGTTCATCTGCTTCATCAATAACCTTCCCTCCATCATAAGGTCAGAAATGGGGATGTTCACTGATGATTGCACAGTGTTCAGTTTCATTCGCAACCTCTCAGATAATGAAGCAGTCCGTGCCCGCATGCAGCAAGACCTGGACAGCATCCAGGCTTGGGCTGATAAGTGGCAAGTAACATTCGCGCCAGACAAGTGCCAGGCAATGAACATCTCCAACAAGAGAGAGTCGAACCACCTCCCCCTGACATTCAACGGCATGTCCATCACTGAATCCCCCACCATCAACATCCTGGGGGTCACCATTGACCAGAAACTTAACTGGACCAGCCACATAAATACTGTGGCTACGAAAGCAGGTCAGAGGCTGGGTATTCTGCGGCGAGTGACTCACCTCCTGACTCCCCAAAGCCTTTCCACCATCTACAAGGCACAAGTCTGGAGTGTGATGGAATACTCTCCACTTGCCTGGATGAGTGCAGCTCCAACAACACTCAAGAAGCTCGACACCATCCAGGACAAAGCAGCCCGCTTGATTGGTACCCCATCCACCACCCTAAACATTCACTCCCTTCACCACCGGCGCACTGTGGCTGCAGTGTGTACCATCCACAGGATGCACTGCAGCAACTCACCAAGGCTGCTTCGACAGCACCTCCCAAACCCACGACCTCTACTACCTAGAAGGACAAGGGCAGCAGACACCTGGGAACAACACCACCTGCATGTTCCCCTCCAAGTCACACACCATCCCAACTTGGAAATATATCGCCGTTCCTTCATCGTCGCTGGGTCAAAATCCTGGAACTCCCTTCCTAACAGCACTGTGGGAGAACCTTCAACACACAGACTGCAGCGGTTCAAGAAGGTGGCTCACCACCACCTTCTCAAGGGCAATTAGGGATGGGCAATAAATGTTGGCCTTGCCAGCGATGCCGACATCTCATGAACGAATAGAAAAAAAAGTTTTTTTGAAGTGTATTCACTGTTGTAATGTAGGAATAAGTATCTGCTGGAGAATGTACCTTTCTAATAATAAGACCATAAGAGATCATAAGAGATAGGAGCAGGAGTAGGCCATTCAGCCCCTCGAGCCTGCTCCGCCATTTGATGAGATCATGGCTGATCTGGTTTTTACCTCAGCTCCACTTTCCCGCGTTTTCCCCATATCCTTAGACTCCCTTGCTGATCAAAAATTTGTCTAACTCAGCCTTGAATGTATTCAATGACTCAGCCTCCACAGCTTTTTGGGGTAAAGAATTCCAAAGATTCACAACCCTTTTGGAGAAGAAATTCGTCCTCATTTCCATCTTAAACGGGCAACTCCTTATTTTGAGACTATGCCCCCTAGTTTTAGATTCCCCCATGAGGGGTAACATCCTCTCAGCATCTCTCCCCTCAGTATTTTGTATGTTTCAATAAGATCTCCTCTCATTCCAAACTCCAGTGAGTATAGACCCAACCTGTTCAATCTTTCCTCATAAGACAACCCTTCCATACCCGGAATCAACCAAGTGAACCTTCTCTGAACTGCCTCCAATGCAAGTATGTCCTTCCTTAAATATGGGCACCAGAACTGTAAGCAGTACTCCAGGTGTGGTCTCACCAGCACCCTGTACAGTTGTAGCATGACTTCCCTGTTTTTATACTCCATCCCCCTAGAATGTAGGATATCTGCTGGAGTATGTGTCTTCCAACAAATGCATTTACACTTTACATTCCTGCACAACTTCTGTCTATCAGGTCAGTGTCAGGCAAGCTGAAAAACCGCTCCTGAACCTTGAGAATTATTTGAGTATTTGCTAAAGCCTTGTGCAGGTTGATGTCTGGAAACTCACAGTAGAACTGCAGGAGACTCTGCACTGGGAGCTGGAACATCAGTGCTACTTACCTGGAATTAAAGCAATTAATTGCAGCATCTGTTCCCAGAGATGCTCGCTGTTACATCTTTCCTTTGCATTTTAGAGGGAGGCATAGTGCTACCGTTTATTGTCGAGCCATGTGGCCAGAATATGTGTGAAGGATGGCTGGATTATAGAAAGGCTTGTCAATAGCGGGTATGAGACAGAAGGGGCAAAAAAAATCAATGAGGGGCTTTATCCAGTCATACTACTGTACGGGAAGGTTATCATCACTGAGCTTTGCATTCTGTCAAAGGCTATTAGACAGTTATTTGCTCAATCCTTTACTTCTGATACAAATATAATTAAGTCATGCTGTAAAAGATTTGTACCACGATCAGAATGGGTGCATTTTATATTTTCCTCACATAAAAACATAATTTATGGCGTTTCAAATCTAAAGTGAGGAAAAGCCACTGTTCAGAAACCAAACTCTTTCTATTCCAGGAACCTACTGTCGGTATGAATCATGTACAGGGCAAGTACAGCACGGGTTAGATACGGAGTAAAGCTCCCAATACACAGTCCAATCAAACATTCCCAGGTCAGGTAAAGCACTGCATAGAAACAGAGTAAGGCTCCCTCTAAGCTATCCCATAAAACAGTCCCATCTCAGGTACAGCACTGGACAGATACAGAGTAATGCTTCCTCTACACTGTCCCATTAAACACTTCCAGGGCAGGGTTAGATACAGGATAAAGTTCCCTCTGCGTAGTCCCATCAAATAGTCCTGGTGCAGGTAGAGCACGGGTTAGTTAAAGCTCCCTCTATACTGGCCCATTCGACACTCCAAGGGCAGGTACAGCATGGGTTAGATACAGAGAAAAAAATCCATCTACACAGTCCCATCAAACCCTCCAAGGGCAGGGTTTGATACAGAGTAAATGTTTCTCTATACTTTCCCATCAAACACTCCTAGGGCAGGGTTAGATACGGAATAAAGTTCCCTCCACACTGTCCCATCAAAATACTCCCAGGGCAGGATCAGCACAGGTTAGATACAGAGTAAAGCTCCCTCTACACTGTCCCATCAAACACTCTCAGGGCAGGGTTAGACACACAGTAAAACCTCTACAATGTCCCATCAAACACTCCCAGGGCAGGTATGGCATAGGTTAGATACAGAGTAAAGCTCCCCCTATACTGTCCCATTAAACACATTCAGGGCAGGATTAGATACAGAGTAAAGTTCCCCGTACACTGTCCCATTAAATGCTCCAAAGGCAGGTACAGCACAGGTTAGATACAGAGAAAAAATCCCTCTACACTGTCCCATCAAACATTCCCAGAGCAGCGTTAGCCACACAGTAAAGCTCCCTCTACATTGTCCCATCAAACACTTCCAGGGCAGGGTTAGCTACAGAATAAAGTTCCCTCTACACTGTCCCATCAAAATACTCCCAAGGCAGGTAGAGCACAGGTTAGATAAATAGTAAAGCTCCCTCTACACTGTCCCATTGAGTACTCGCAGGGCAGGCTTAGAGACATAATAACGTTTCATCTACATTATCCCATCAAACACTCCCAGGGCAGGGTTAGATACAGAGTAAAGCTCCCTCTGCACTGTCCCATGAAACACTCCCAAGGCAGGTTCAGCATGGGTTAGATACGGAATTAAGCTCCCTCTACACAGTCCCATCAAACACAGCCAAGGCTGGTATGGCATAGGTTAGATACAGTATAAAGTACACTTTACACTGTCCTATCAATACTCCCGGGACAGGTACAGCACAGGTTAGATGCAGAATAAATCTCCCTCTACACTGTCTCATCAAAAACTCCCAGGCCAGGTATGGCATGGGTTAGATACAATGTAAAGTTCCCGCTACACTGTCCAATCAAACACTCCTAGGGCAGATACAGCACAGGTTAGCTACAGAGTAAAGGTCCCTCTACATTGGCTAGTTCATAGCATCATAGTATCATAGCAGGCATAGCAGAGGAGGAGGCCATTCAGCCCATCATGCCTGTGCTGGCTCTTTGAAAGAGCTATCCAATTAGTCCCATTTCCCTTCAAGTATTAATCCAATTCCCTTTTGAAAGTTACTATTGAATCTGCTTCCACCACCCTCTCAGGCAGTGCATTCCAGATCATCACAACTCGCTGCGTTAAAAAAAGTTTCCTCATGTCGCTTCTGGCTCTTTTGCCAATCACCTTAAATCTGTGTCCCTTGGCTACCGACCCTTCTGCCAATGGAAACAGTTTCTCCTTATTTACTCTGTCAAAACCGTTCATGGTTTTGAACACCTCTATCAAATCTCCCCTTAGCCTTCTCAGTTCTAAGGAGAACAATCCCAGCTTCTCCAGTCTCTCCATGTAACTGAAGTCCCTCATCCCTGGTAGCATTCTAGTAAATCTCTTCTGCATCCTCTCTAAGACCTTGACATCCTTCCTAAAGTGTGGTGCCCAGAATTGAACACAATGCTCCAGCAGAGGCCTAACCAGTGTTTTATCAAGGTTTAGCATAACTTCCCTGCTTTTGTACTCTCTGGTGTAAATTGTAATCTCACGAACGGGTGGGTTGGGGGCGATTAGGAGGTAAAAATGTAAAATCCGACCCCAACCGGGCCTCCATTTTGAAGGTTTTTTATTTTTAACTCCTGGGGGCTGGGATTCCCGGGCCTTCTGCTTCATACCACGTAAGGGGAGGTGAGAAGGCCCGGAGCAACAGGTAAGTGCCTTTATTGCACTGCTTGTGGGCCAGGAGGAGCAGGAGTGTTTCCCCCAGGCCCATCAAGTTCACCTGCCGCGATCCCACAACGCAATCGGCTGACCCCCACCACCATAATCTCCGACCGCCCCACGATCTCCAACCCACTCCCCATGTCCAACCCCCACCAATCTCCAACCCTCACCACGACCTCCGACTCCCCCCATGATCTCCGACCCCCTCCCCACGATCTCCGAACCGCTCCCCACGAGCTCAGACCACCCCGATTTCTAACCCCCCAATGACTGAGCCCTCCATGACCGATCCCTCCCCTCCAATCTAAGACTTGCTGGCATCTGCTCTCCAGCTGCTCTCCCATCTGACTGACAGCCAGCCTGTCAATCTGACTGGCTGTCGGGCGGGAAACTTACTGAAAAAAATTGAAAGACGTCCTTTCGGCAAAATCATAAGGACGTCCGTGAATCCCATACTTCCAGGTTTCCCATCCGGAAACCCCCACACCCCCCACCCCCCCGCCTCCCCCGTTCACTTCCCGGCTCCCCGTAAAAATTTTAACATAACTCCCTTGCTTTTGTACTCTATGCCTCTATTAATAAAGCCCAGGATCCCATATGCTTCTTTAACAGCCTAACTTGTCCTACCAAAGATTTGTGTATGTGCACCCCCGGGTTTCTCTGTTCCTGCACCTCCTTTCAGGTTGTACCATTTAGTTTATATCACCTCTCCTCACTCGTCCTACCAAAATGCATCACTTTACACTTCTCTGCGTTAAATTTCACCTGCCATGTGTCTGCCCATTTCACCAGTCTGTCTATGTCCTCCTGAAATCTGTTGCTATCCTTCACATTGTTTACTACATTTCCAAGTTTTGTGTCATCTGCAAACTTTGAAATTATACCCTCTATACCCAAGTCCAGGTCATTAATATATTTCAAAACGAGCAGTGGTCCTAATACTGACCCCTGGGGAAAAGCAACTGTATACTTCCCTCCAGTCTGAAAAACAAACATTCACCACTACTCTCTGCTTTCTGTCCCTTAGTCAATTTTGTATCCACGCTGCCTCTGTCCCTTTAATCCCATGGGCTTTCATTTTGCTAAACAGTCTATTATGTGGTACTTTATCAAATGCCTTTTGAAAATCCATATACACAACATCAACTACACTTTGCCTCAGTATTTACCAGGGAGACTAACAAGGATGGTATGACATTAGAAGAGAAGATCCAAAAAAGTATAAAAGCATTTAAGATAGAAAGGAAGGAGTTAATTGATAAACTAATCAAACATAGAGAGGATAAAGCCCCTGGTCCGGATGGATTGCAACCGCGAATATTAAAAGAAGTTAGAGAAGAGATAGCAGAGGCAATATTACATATATATAAAAATTCATTAGAAAAGGGAATAGTGTCAGAGGACAGCAAATGCTATTCCTATATTTTAAAAGGTAGAACATGTCCAGGGAACTATAAACCAGTTAGCTTAATGTCGGTGGTAAGAAAGATAATACAATCTTTATTCAGAAATGTAATAGAAAACCATCTAGAAACCGAAAATATAATAAAGAATAGTCAGCACGGATTTCAGAAGGGAAAGTCACGCGTGACCAACCTTATTGAATTCTTTGAAGAAGTAACAGAAAGAGCAGACAAGGATAATGTAGAAGATGTAATATATTTGGATTTTCGAAAGGCCTTCGATAAGGCAATGCATAATAGACTCATGACTAAGGTTAGAGCATGTGTAATCAGGGGACAGGTAGCCGAATGGATAGCAAGCTGGCTACAAAACAGAAAACAGAGAGTAAGGGTTAAGAGTATCTGCTCAGAATGGCAAAAGATGGGAAGTGGTGTTCCACAGGGATCAGTGCTGGGACCACTATTATTCACAATTTACATCAACGATTTGGATTCGGGAATTGGAAGTACAATTTCAAAATTTGTGAACGACACAAAATTGAGGGGTGTAGTTAATGCAAAGGAAGAATGTGTTAAAATGCAACAACACATTAATAAATTGCAGAATGGGCCATAATTGGAAAATGAATTTTAATGTAGATAAGTGTGAGGTGGTGCATTTTGGTAGGAAGAGTAAGGAGGCCACATATTGCTTGGATAATAATATCTAAATGGGTTATAGGAGCAAACGGATCTCAGGGTCCAGATACACAAATTATTTAATGTAGTGGCGAAGGTTAATAAGGCCATAAAAAAGGCGAACCAAGCACTGGGGTTAATTTCTAGAGGGATAGAATTGAAAAGCGAAAAAGTTATCTTAAACTTGTATAGAACCTTGGTTAGACCACACTTGGAGTATTGTGCATGGTTCTCATCTCCATATTATAAAAAGGTTGCAGAGGCATTGAAGAAGGTGCAAAAAAGAGTCACAAGGATGATACCAGAACTGAGAGGATATCCTTATCAGGAAAGATTAAACAGACTCGGGCTTTTTATCTAGAAAAGAGAAGACTTCGGAGTGAGCTGATAGAGATCTTTAAGATAATTGAAGAGTTTGATAGGGTAGACGCAGAAAAAATGTTTCCACTCACGGGGGAGCCCAAAATTAGAAGTGATTAAATATAAGATGGTCACTAATTTTTGAGTACATTCAAGGCTGAGGTCGATATATTTTTGGACTCTAAAGGAATCAAGGGATATGGGAATCAGGTGAGAAAGTGGAGTTGAGATCCAAGATCAGCCATGATCTTATTGAATGGCGGAACAGGTTCAAGGGGCCGTATGGCCTACTCCTGCTCCTTTTCTTTTGTTCTTATGTTCCAATAAATCCAATAGGAAATTCACAAGAAACTTCTATACCAAAAGAGTGGTCAGAAGGAATGCGATACCACAAGGTGTTGAATAACAGTTGAGGTGAATAACATAGATGCATTTAAGGGGAAGCTAGATAAGCACATGAAGGAGAAAGGACTAGAATGGTTGATGATAGGAGTAGATAAAGTAGGGAGGGAGAAGGTTTGTGAGGAGTATAAACGCCGGCATAGACCAGTTGGGCCGAATGGCCAGTTTCTTTGCTGTAGACTCAATGTAACTCAATGTAACACTGTCCTGTCAAACACTCCCAGGGCAAGCTTATAGACACAATAAAGCTCCATCTACACTGTCCCATCAAACACTCCCAGGGCAGGTAGAGAATGGGTTAGATACAGAGTAAAGTTCCATCTACATTGTTCGATAATTATTCCCAGGGCAGGTGCAACATGGTTAGATACAAAGTGAAGCTCCCTCTACAATGTCCCATCAAACACTACCTGGACAGGTACAGCATAGGTTAGAATCAGTGTAAAGCTCCCTCTACACTGTCCTATCAACACTCTCAGGACAGATACAGGACGGGTTAGATACAAAGTAAAGCTCCCTCTACACTGCCCCATCAAACACTCCCAGGGCAGGTACAGCACGGGTTAGATACAGAGTAAAGCTCCCTCTACACTGTCCCATCAAACACACCCAGGGCTGGTACAGCACGGGTTAGATCAGTGGTATCCAACCTGTGGCCCTAGGGCCATAAATAAACCTCAGCCACATAAATCTAGCCCTCAAAACTAAGGTAATTTAGTCCTATGTGATAATATATTTCTTATTTTAGAAAGAGCTGTTTTTAGCACCTTTACCTCACTGTTGGATAATTCCTCAAATATATATGATAAAATAATATCAGCATTTGAGCTATATGCAAATGAAGGAGCTAGTAACGGGAATAAAGTTTATAAGCAATTAAGACCACTGTTAATTATTTTGCACTGCTATATATGGGCATTACAACAACAACTTGAATTTATAAAGTGCCTTTGACACAGTAAAAATGTCCCAAGGCGCTTCACAGGAGCGATTATCAAACAAAATTTGACACCGAGCCACATAAAGAGATATTAGGACAGGTGACCAAAAGTTGGGTCAAAGAGGTAGGTTTTAAGGAGCGTCTTAAAGAAGGAGAGAGAAGTAGAGAGGCGGAGAGGTTTAGGGAGACAATTCCAGAGCTTAGGGCCGAGGCAGCTGAAGGCACGGCCGCCAACAGTGGGGTGAAGGAAGTGGAGTATGCAGAAGAGGCCAGAGTTGGAGGAACACAGATCTCGGAGGGTTGTAGGGCTGGAGGAGGTTACAGAGATAGGGAGGGGTGAGGCCATGGACGATTTGAATACAAAGATGAGAATTTTAAAATTGAGGCTTTGCCCGACCGGGAGCCAATGTAGGTCAGTGAGCACAGGGGTGTTAGTTGAACAAGACTAGATGAGAGTCAGGATATGGGCAGCAGAGTTATGGATCCAGGAACAAAAATAATTGTAAAAAGTGACCAATTTATAATAAACACGTACAATGGAGTCAGTTGTGTTTGCTCAGCAAACATTGAAGGATGAGTCAGGGACGTTAACCTATTGCCAACCAACAGTAAGAATTCCGCTAGGTCATTACGGCCCAGAAGTTACGCTGTGAAAATAATGAAATAATTCAGTTGAAATAAATGGGTTAGTGCCTCTGCTAAAATAGTGGAGAGAAGAATTTCAGTCGAATGCACTAAGCATTGATACACATATCCCCAGCACAGTGCAGTGACTGAGTTCATGCTCCTGTTCGATATTTGTAGCAAAACCACGTTTACAATTTCACAATTTACTTTTGTTGCCATGTATTGTGGTCAGAGGAATTTTAACCTATAAGTGGGGGTGTTTATGTGGGAGGGAGAGTGAAGAATTAACCCCTTCTTTCCATATTATACTTTTTATTTATCTTGATAATGGGCGGCAAGATTTTCATATCTAAACTATAACATTCAAGGATAATGCCCTGAATAAAAATCGAATACTCACTACCTACCTCCTCTATGATGTGGAGATGCCGGTGATGGACTGGGGTTGACAATTGTAAACAATTTTACAACACCAAGTTATAGTCCAGCAATTTTATTTTAAATTCACAAGCTTTCGGAGGCTACCTCCTTCCTCAGGTGAACGATTTCCAAATGCACATCAAGCACAGAAGGAGTGGAATAGAACTTGCTCCTGGTTTCCCCATGGGCAGGCCTTGGCAATGCAGCAGGCTGTGTGGTCGAAGCTTCATTACAGCATTCATGTCCAATGCCCCAGGAATTCCAACACAATGTACCCCTGGTGCAAGGCCAGTGCTACCCGCCTTCAAAAGTTGGAGCAAAGCCCGACCCTGCAGGTGCACAGGAAGTGTCTGGTTTACCGTGTTCGGTTTTTTGCTGCTGCTCGTTTCTTTGATTGGCTGTTTATTTGTAACTTTTGTTTGGTTTGAGACTTACTGGTGGACCCGACCAATTCAAAACACTTTACCCGATGTAGACTGTGGTCCCTTTCGAAGGCCAGTCTCTTCTTCAAGGAAAGGAGCAATATACAGTGCTGAAAGTGAAATATTGCAAAGACTGCCCAAAGACTGCACAAGCACATATATCGCCAGGTTTAGTAGAATGAATCATAAAATCCACTGCTGGTTGAAGATGCAAAAGTAAAGTGAGTCCTTTCTGGCACTTGGATCTGTTTTTGCTTGAGAATAGTTGGTAAGCAATCTTTCTCAGCTGCTGGTTAACTGTCTTGCCTTTTCTAGCCTTCTGAAATATCCACATTACCTCTTTTTTGTACTGATAAAATTCAGGTTAACAATACTTTTGTGTGAAATTACTCAGGAAAACATCACTGACACCTGCAACTTCATTGGATAGCCATTTCTACCACTGCAAGGTAATTGTCACTCAAACCCATTTGTAACAATATAAAGTCATTGACCTCCCTATCTCTGTAACCTCCTCTAGCCCTGCAACCCTCCCTATCTCTGTAACCTCCTCTAGCCCTGCAACCCTCCCTATCTCTGTAACCTCCTCCAGCCCTACCACCCTCCCTATCTCTGTAACCTCCTCCAGCCCTACCACCCTCCCTATCTCTGTAACCTCCTCCAGCCCTACCACCCTCCCTATCTCTGTAACCTCCTCCAGCCCTACAACCCTCCCTATCTCTGTAACCTCCTCCAGCCCTACCACCCTCCCTATCTCTGTAACCTCCTCCAGCCCTACCAATCTCCCTATCTCTGTAACCTCCTCCAGCCCTACCACCCTCCCTATCTCTGTAACCTCCTCCAGCCCTACCACTCTCCTTATCTCTGTAACCTCCTCCAGCCTTACAACCCTCCCTATCGCTGTAACCTCCTCCTGCCCTACAACCCTCTGAGATCTGTGCTGAACTCCAATTTTGGCCTCTTGCGCATCCGCAATTTCCATCATTCTACCACTGCGTCAGTCCCCTGTGCTTTAGTTTCTTGATGCAGAGACATGATAAGAGCACAAATTAAGGGTCTGTGATGAGACTGATCTCCTGCTCATTTGTATAAGGAGCACAACCCCTACATTATGCAATTAAGGGGGAGTGTCTAGGCTTGGAGATACAGTGTTAAGATTGCACTTTGGTTATTATGCTAAACTGAAGAATTCTGCCGTGGTGTAAACACTATCAAAAACCAGACTTCACTGACAGTTGAGCATATGGGAGAGAGAAGCAATTTCCCAGTCACTGCTTGTGAAGGAGCATTAAATGATTGTGTTCTACTAAACCAGCAGTCAGATGTCACTTGATAGAATACTGCTTAAATGCTGCTGTTAACTGTTGTTATTCTGTGAACTTGTTCCTCATTGCAGCACACGACTTAAGGCCCATTCTCTAGGGACACTAGTCAGAAAACGATTAACCTAGTTTGGCACTTCCCAAACCCGCAACCTCCACCACCTAGAAGGACAAGGGCAGCAGGCACATGGGAACAACACCACCTGCACGTTCCCCTCCAAGTCACACACCATCCCGACTTGGAAATATATCGCCGTTCCTTCATCGTCATTGGGTCAAAATCCTGGAACTCCCTTCCTAACAGCACTGTGGGAGAACGTTCACCACACGGACTGCAGCAGTTCAAGGAGAAGGCTCATCAACACTTTCTCAACTAAGGATGGGCAATAAATGCCGGCCGTGCCAGCAACGCCCACATTCCGAGAATGAATTAAAAAAAACACTCAACATTTATTCCCTAATATTATCACAGTATGGTACAGCATAGGAGGAAGACATTTGGCCCATCGTCCCTGTGCCAGCTCTTTGAAAGAGCTATCCAATTAGACCTACAGCCCTGCTCTTTTCCCTATAGCCCTGCAAATGTTTTCCCTTCAAGTATTGAAGGGAAGGGGTTAACAACCCCTTGGACAATTGTGAATTTAAAATACAAAGACAGCATTGTGCAGAAACCAGTACAATCCAGAGCTGATAAACCGAGAACAACGTGGTTACATGTCTGGGCAAAGTAAGGCCTTGAGAGGGTTTGGACACTGATAAGGGAGGCCTACGTGTTCCATGGTCTGGAACAAGTGAGATAAAAGACAGATAGTGGTTGAAGGGGGAGATTTAGCTCAATATCTCAGGAAGTTGAGTGACGCACAACAGACAACTGTCCATCACTGAGGCCTGGTAACCCTTGAGACCCAGCAACAGTGGGTGATTGGCCAAAATGGAACTTCCCTTAAACTTACCCATACACCAACGGGCAAAAACAATATAAAAATGGGACATCATGGCAGATTCTTCACTCCCGACGACGGAGTCTTTAGAAGCTTCGTCTATATGGAAGGATGTCCAACCAGAAGAATCATAAAATCATAGAAAGTTACGGCACAGAAGGAGGCCATTCGGCCATCGTGTCCCTGCCGGCTGAAAAAGAACTATCCAGTTTAATCCCACTTTCCAGCACTTTGTCCGTAGCCCTGTAGGTTACGGCATTTCAAGTGCACATCCAAGTATTTTTAAAATGAGTTGAGGGTTTCTGCCTCTACCATCCTTTCAGGCAGTGAGTTCCAGACCCCGACCACCCTCTGGACTAGATAGAGTGGATAGGGAGGACCTATTTCCCTTAGCAGAGGGGTCAGTGACCAGGGGGCATAGATTTAAAGTAATTGGTAGAAGGATAATAGGGGAGCTGAGGTGAAACTTTTAAGATTGCACTTTGGGACACTAGTCAGAAAACGATTAACCTAGTTTGGCACTTCCCAAACCCGCAACCTCCACCACCTAGAAGGACAAGGGCAGCAGGCACATGGGAACAACACCACCTGCACATTCCCCTCCAAGTCACACACCATCCCGACTTGGAAATATATCGCCGTTCCTTCATCGTCATTGGGTCAAAATCCTGGAACTCCCTTCCTAACAGCACTGTGGGAGAACCTTCACCACACGGACTGCAGCGGTGCATTAGGGTTAGGATTAGGATTAACCCTAAAGCTAACCCTAACCCTAACCCTTCTCCTTGAACCGCTGCAGTCCGTGTGGTGACGGTTCTCCCACAGTGCTGTTAGGAAGGGAGTTCCAGGATTTTGACCCAATGACGATGAAGGAACGGCGATATATTTCCAAGTTGGGATGGTGTGTGACTTGGAGGGGAACGTGCAGGTGGTGTTGTTCCCATGTGCCTGCTGCCCTTGTCCTTCTAGGTGGTGGAGGTCGCGGGTTTGGGAAGTGCCAAACTAGGTTAATCGTTTTCTGACTAGTGTCCCAAAGTGCAATCTTAAAAGTTTCACCTCAGCTCCCCTATTATCCTTCTACCAATTACTTTAAATCTATGCCCCCTGGTCACTGACCCCTCTGCTAAGGGAAATAGGTCATAGAGTCATAGAGTCATAGAGTCATAGAGTTATACAGCACGGATAGAGGCCCTTCGGCCCATCGTGTCCGCGCCGGCCATCAGCCCTGTCTACTCTAATCCCATATTCCAGCATTTGGTCTGTAGCCTTGTATGCTATGGCATTTCAAGTGCTCATCCAAATGCTTCTTGAATGTTGTGAGGGTTCCTGCCTCCACAACCCTTTCAGACAGTGAGTTCCAGACTCTAACCACCCTCTGGGTGAAAAAGTTCTTTCTCAAATCCCCTCTAAACCTCCCGCCTTTTACCTTGAATCTATGTCCCCTTGTTATAGAACCCTCAACGAAGGGAAAAAGCTCCTTAGTATCCATCCTATCTGTGCCCCTCATAATTTTGTACACCTCAATCATGTCCCCCCTCAGCCTCCTCTGCTCCAAGGAAAACAAACCCAATCTTCCCAGTCTCTCTTCATAGCTGAAGCGCTCCAGCCCTGGTAACATCCTGGTGAATCTCCTCTGCACCCTCTCCAAAGCGATCACATCCTTCCTGTAGTGTGGCGACCAGAACTACACACAGTACTCCAGCTGTGGCCTAACCAGTGTTTTATACAGCTCCATCATAACCTCCTTGCTCTTATATTCTATGCCTCGGCTAATAAAGGCAAGTATCCCATATGCCTTCTTTACCACCTTATCTACCTGTTCCGCCGCCTTCAGGGATCTGTGAACTTGCACACCAAGATCCCTCTGACCCTCTGTCTTGCCTAGGGTCCTCCCATTCATTGTGTATTCCCTTGCCTTGTTAGTCCCTCCAAAGTGCATCACCTCGCACTTTTCCGGGTTAAATGCATTCCCTATCCACTCTATCTAGTCCAGTCATAATTTTATATACCTCAATTAAATCTCCCCTCAGCCTCCTTTGTTCCAAAGAAAACAACCCCAGCCTATCCAATCTTTTCTCATAGCTAAAATTCTCCACCCCTGGCAACATCCTTGTAAATCTCCTCTGCACCCTCTCTAGTGCAGTCACATCTTTCCTGTAATGTGGTGACCAGAGCTGTGCGCAGTACTCAAGCTGAGGCCTAACCAATGTTTTATACAGTTCCAGCATAACCTCCCTGCTCTTATATTCTATGCCTCGGCTAATAAAGGAAAGTATCCCGTATGCCTTTTTAACCACCTTATCTACCTGTCCTGCTACCTTCAGGGATCTGTGGACATGCACTCCAAGGTCCCTTTGTTCCTCTACACCTCTCAGTATCCTCCCATTTATTGTGTACTCCCTTGCCTTGTTTGCCCTCCCCAAATGCATTACCTCACACTTCTCTGGATTGAATTCCATTTGCCACTTTTCTGCCCACCTGACCAGTCCATTGGTATCTTCCTGCAGTCTACAGCTTTCCTTCTCATTATCAACAACACAGTTAATTTTTGTATCATCTGCAAACTTCTTGATCAAGCCTCCACATTCAAGTCCAAATCATTAATATATACCACAAAAAGCAAGGGGCCCAGTACTGAGCCCTGCGGAACCCCACTGGAAACAGCCTTCCAGTCACAAAACCACCCGTCAACCATTACCCTTTGCTTCCTGCCACTGAGACAATTTTGGATCCAACTTGCCACTTTCCCTTGGATCCCATGGGCTTTACTTTTTTGACCAGTCTGCCATGTGGGACCTTGTCAAAAGCCTTTCTAAAATCCATGTACACTACATCAAATGCGTCACCCTCATCAACCCTCCTTGTTACTTCCTCAAAAAATTAAGTTAGTCAGACAGGACTTTCCCTTAACAAATCCATGCTTACTGTCCTTGATTAACCCATGCCTTCCTAAATGACGATTTATCCTGTCCCTCAGAATTGGTTCCAATAATTTGCCCACCACCGAGGTTAGACTGACTGGCCCATAATTACTCGCTCTGTCTCTTTCTCCCTTTTTAAACAATGGTACAACGTTAGCAGTCCTCCAATCCTCCGGCACCATGCCTGTAGCCAGGATTGGAAAATGATTGTCAGAGCCTCCGTTATTTCCTCCCTTGCTTCTCTTAATGGCCTGGGAAACATTTCATCCAGGCCTGGCGATTTATCTACTTTCAAAGATGCTAATCCCCTTAATACTTCCTCTCTCACCATGTTTATCCCATCCAATATTTCACACTTCTCCTCAACCACAATCTCTGCATTGTCCCGCTCTTTTGAAGAAGACCTCAAGAGCAATGAGAGCTGTTCACTCTTTACTGCCTTGATGCTGAAATTCTTGGTTTAAGGTTGTTTGTATTGTCTGATGCTTGTGTGAACTGTTAAATAATTAAACTAACTTTTGATTATATAAAATATAGAGTAGTGTGACTGTTTTTGACTGACTATTGTCCAGGTTCACATATCACTAGAAAAGTCGGCAATTCCCTACAAAGTGGCGCCCGCATACAGGCACTGATATAGTCAGACAAAGAAAGAGTAAAAATGCTATATCCAGAGTCCTGACCGAATCAGGGTTTCTGGGTACGGCATTGCAGGGTGTAACGGGAAGGATAAAAAAAGGGCTAAATGGAAGCAGCAATACAAGGATACGTAGAGAAGGAGTTACCAAGGAGAGAGGACCATCAGTCAGACCTCTTCGAAGCATACGGTGATAGATGGATACGTGTGTTGGAAGAGTGGCCGAAACTAAAGAAACGGGCTAAAGCCGTATGGCTACTAGCCCTCAGCAAACAAAACAGTAGTGATTAGAAGGAAAAGCAAGGGTTAGAAACAGAGATAGCTAATCTAAAGAGAGAACTGGAAGAGGTAAAGGAACAATTGGGGAGACACTTGATAATTGGAAACAAGAAGATCAGATTAGTGAAAAACATATCCAGACCCTAGAAGGCCATGGAGAGTACTTTCAAACCTCGGCAATAGTTCAAGAAAATAATTTGACCCAAAGCCAGGAGTGATTTAAAGGCAGCCATATGAGGGCAGATGAGCGCTAACAAAGGAAGCCATCGAGGATCAGAGGTATCCCATTCTCACTGTAAACGTAAAATCACCCAATTAGAAATAAAAACAGGAGAAGGAAATCCTGTGGGGAATTCCTTATTTCCTGTGATTCTTGGACACTGGACGAATAGTCAAGCAAAGAAAGTCACCCTCACTCACGGTGGTTTCGATAATAAAAAGTAATTATTTAATGATATTATCATTCATACGAGCATTCATGAAGCAAAAATCAAACCATACATATGACTTTCCTTTATAAAATCCAGTTATACACTTAATAATTTACAATGTTATTATGTAATGACTTAACAATTCATACACACATCAGGCAAATCATTAATACAACCTTTAAACCAAGGATTTTGTTCTTCGGGCCTGAAGGTTGATCAGCTCTTCAGTCCTCGAGATCCTCTTCTTCTTGCGTGATGTTCAACTGCAGTGTGCGTTACTCGTGACTGCTGGGTGGTGAAGAGACTGTTCTTCTCTCAAAGGCTTCTTTTTATATTGTTTTTTACCACAAGGACGTAGGATTGGGGAGGGTCATTCTTTTTGTCCAATCGCTCCCTGTTGCTGTGCATCAATCATTAACATACTTCAATGATTGACAGGTTAGCCTTTGATCATGTGACTGGAGACCCTTTGATGTAGAAAAGACCATGGGCTCGATTTTCGCGTCGGGTTACCTGCAGGTTTCCAGCGGGGGGGCCCCGAAAATCCCGATATCCGGTCACGTGACCGGATCGCGCCGAAATCCCGGCCACTTCCAGGTACCGCGCTGACGTGCGGGGCTGCGCGCGCAAGCCCCGCTGGTGGGAATCCCGCAGGCAATTAAAGCCAGTGGAGTTCCACTTGAGAGTACTTACCTTGCTTGTTGAGGTCAGTTAATGAGCTGAAGCAGCTGTCAAAAGAGGAAGTGTGGGATTTTAGGTTCAAGGCAGTGAGTTTCCCACACTGGGGGAAACAGTCTCTCTCCAACCAAGCGTGTTGCAGCCAGCAGCCTGTGGCAGGTGCCAAGGTGCACTCCACGGGGGAGAGCCCTCACCCACGCAGGAGGCCACCGCATCACATAGGGCAACCCCTGCCCTCCACCACCCCCCGCCAAGCCAGAGGACAGACCAACACGAAACCACAGCCCCAGTCCGAGGAACCACCCACCTACCCTGCACAACCCCTCAGACCAACACCTGCCAGATGGGTGGTGCGTGGACACCCTCGGAGGACGAACAGCATGACCAGCCCAGCAGCCTCGCAGTCCACGCCGTCCGCCGCAGAGACGTGGAGCCCCCCAACACGGTGTTGTTGCACGCCCACCTGCACAGCAGGAGGGAGGGCTACTGCAGGGAGAGACGCATCGCAGCGGGCACTACCCTCGCCACAGGGTCCACAGACCGAGGCGCAGCTCCCCGGACCTCTCCGAGCAGCAGTGCACAGGGAGGCGCAGATTCGCTCGACATGTAGTCGGGGAGATCTGCAGCGTCTTTCATGCCGAGCTGCTCCTGGCTGGCACCAGCACCATCTGCTTACCTGTCGCTGTCCAAGTCACCACTGCCCTCCACAACTTCTCCTCCGCATCCTTCCAGGGTGCAGCCGGGTACACCGCCGATGTCTCTCAGTCGTCTGCGCGGAAGAGCCCTGCAAATACACCTGCACCTACTCTGCAGTAACACGATGGGTGGCATCAGTGGTGGGTCCTCATAGTGATACCCAGGAGCGGGCATTATTGGACACAACGGACAGGATTCGCCGAGACATGGCAGTGGTGGTGCCAATATAATGTGTGCTGTTTGTTGCTCTGAAATTCAATATAGGTAACACCCATGGCAAACCCTCAGACACCCTTGTGCATCCCCTTCATGCTCATGACACGTTTGCCTTACGCTGCCTACTGCACATATGTGATGCATGCCCTGTGGCTGCAGCACAGGTGGTGGCAGGTTGAGTGAGGCTGGCCGTGAGGGAGATGCACGAGAGGGTGAGTATGGGATGGAGCCATGATATTGTATGAGGATTGGGTTGCGTGTTAGTGGCAGGATGAGTACTGGCGAGGTGAGTAGGTGGAGGTAAGATGAGGATGGGGTTTGAGTGGGTATGAAGGGTGATGTGACAGAGTAGTGTTGGCGGTGCCGAAGGAGATGTGGGGTGGGGGCAGTGTTGTGGCAGACGGAGTGTAGGGGAAAGACTTCGTGTTCTCACTGTGGCTGACCTACTGAGGTCATTGCAGCGCCTCCTGCACTGTATGCAGGTGGGCGATATGTTGGTGGCGCAGGTGACCCCCTCTGCCACCTCGAGCCAGGCCTTCTTGGTGGCAGAGGCAGGCTGCTTCCTCCCGCCCGCCGGGGGGAAGATCTGTGTCCTCCCCCTCCTCCTCACCCCATCTGATGATACCTGGGGCGAGGCATCATTAAACTGGGAGCAGCCTTCCCCCTGGGCTGCTCCATGCTGCAATTTGTTCCATTGGTTGCAGCATCTGTCAGTGGAGGACTGCCCCTTTAACTAGAGAGCCTCCAGCTGACAGATCGTACTGCGCATGCGCAGCCCGCCCGATGCGCAGACCAGCAGCGTGGACCCCGGAGGAGCAGGTAATTGATTCCTATTAGTGTGTTGCCTGCTACGATCGCGTGGGCAACCCACTAATTTCGCCGAGCGTGTTGACCACGCTCCCGGAGGACCACCCGCTGGGAACCCGCAGGCCTGCTAAATTCGAGCCCCATGTGCTCGAACGATGGAATGTAAAAGGCCCCTTTACTGTCTCTGTTTATGGCCTTTCATGTAGAGATAGCCCATTACATTTCTATACTCAGGCATTCTTAATAATCCTGACGTCTCCAATTTTGATTGCTTCAGTGGCTTCAAATCCATTCCTTATACCATTTCACCATATGCTGGATGCAACACCACTTGATGTTTCACAACTCCCAGCTCTTTGAACAGACTACCAGATAGGAATGAGAGGCCAATGCCTTTTCACAGCTCTCATTGCTTTCCTGATCCGAAGCCTTTGATGAATGTCCTTGTTGCCTTTTCTTACATTACCCCCCGCTGTGTTGAAAAGCTTGTGTTTCCAAAAGTCTATGTGTTTCGAAAGCCTGACAACCCTTTAAGCTCAATATTATCCATCTAGTTTATTTATTTAATAATCTAGATATATATCCGCAGTACAATGTCTTCGATCCCGAAACTCACACTTCTCCAATGCCATCAGCGTCAGTGAGGGAAAAACAGGATTTGTGAGAACACAGTTTACCACATTACCGTGTTTGCAGGTTTTCAAATGTCTGTTTAAAAGGAGTACAGTTAACCCTTTCCTTCAAATGTCTTTTGTTAAAGGGGTTTTGAACCCCACAATCCAGCAATTTAAAGATGAGATTGTTGACCAACAAGCAGCAGTAGCTTGTTCAGAGGCATTTAACGTTTCTGTAGAAAGAGACAATCTCAAACCTGAGAGTGAGAAAGGAAAATGTGAGAGGTGTAAAGATGATCGGGGAGTTGCAGGAGTGAGAGAGCCAGTTGTAGAGGTTCTAGACAGTGAACCGAGAAAGAGACTCGAACTCTCCACTGGTTCCCCAGTTACCCCCTTTCCATTCTCGAAACACCGTCCTTCCAGCAACGGAGGAGAGGGAGAAAACTTTTAAACAGGAGAGCCAATACAAGCCTGATAAAAGGACTTTCCCACATGAGATTTTAAAAGGTTACAAAATTAAATTAAGTAGGAAATATTGGAGACTGAAAATGGAGTTCAGAGATAAAGGAGACATGATTTAAAACATGAGAAAGGGGAAAAGAGAAGATTCCGTCTCTTCTTCTGCAAGAAGCTAGGGAATTTTTCTTTAGTTTGAGTGTTTTTTAGTCTCTGACAGTCTCTCTGAAAAAGAGTGTGTGTGAGGTGTGAAAGTTTGCTGCTGGCTCTGCTCCTCCTTTTTATAGCTTGTTTCAGTGTTAAAACTTTTGTAAACGCCAACTTTCTGCTTAGTTAAATACAAGGCATTAATGAAGTCTTTTGCTGATCCCTTTGATCTGGAAAGTTAACAGCGATTTTATCAACTAACGGGAGGAGGAGGCTCTGCAAACATCCCCATTCTCAATGATGGCAGAGTCCAGCACGTGAGTGCAAAAGACAAGGCTGAAGCGTTTGCAACCATCTTCAGCCAGAATTGCCGAGTGGATGATCCATCTCGGCCTCCTCCCGATATCCCCACCATCACGGAAGCCAGTCTTCGGCCAATTCGATTCACTCCATGTGATATCAAGAAACGGCTGAGTGCACTGGATACAACAAAGGCTATGGGCCCCGACAACATCCCAGCTGTAGTGCTGAAGACTTGTGCTCCAGAACTAGCTGCGCCTCTAGCCAAGCTGTTCCAGCACAGCTACAACACTGGCATCTATCCGACAATGTGGAAAATTGCCCAGGTATGTCCTGTCTACAAAAAGCAGGACAAATCCAATCCGGCCAATTAATGCCACATCAGTCTACTCTCAATCATCAGCAAAGTGATGGAAGGTGTCGTCAACAGTGCTATCAAGTGGCACTTACTCACCAATAACCTGCTCACTGATACTCAGTTTGGGTTCCGCCAGGACCACTCGGCTCCAGACCTCATTACAGCCTTGGTCCAAACATGGACGAAAGAGCTGAATTCCAGAGGTGAGGTGAGAGTGACTGCCCTTGACATCAAGGCAGCATTTGACCGAGTGTGGCACCAAGGAGCCCGAGTAAAATTGAAGTCAATGGGAATCAGGGGGAAAACTCTCCAGTGGCTGGAGTCATACCTAGCACAAAGGAAGATGGTAGTGGTTGTTGGAGGCCAATCATCTCAGCCCCTGGGCATTGCTGCAGGAGTTCCTCAGGGCAGTGTCCTAGGCCCAACCATCTTCAGCTGCTTCATCAATGACCTTCCCTCCATCATAAGGTCAAAACTGGGGATGTTTGCTGATGACTTCACAGTGTTCAGTTACATTCGCAACCCCTCAGATAATGAAGCAGTCCGAGCCCGCATGCAGCAAGACCTGGACAACATCCAGGCTTGGGCTCACAAGTGGCAAGTAACATTCGCGCCAGATAAATGACGATCTCCAACAAGAGAGTCTAACCGCCTCCCCTTGATATTCAACGGCATTACCATCCTGGGGGTCACCATTGACCAGAAACTTAACTGGACTAGCCATATAAATACTGGCTATGAGAGCAAGTCAGAGGCTGGGTATTCTGTGGCGAGTGACTCACCTCCTGACTCCCCAAAGCCTTTCCACCATCTACAAGGCACAAGTCAGGAGTGTGATGGAATACTCTCCACTTGCTTGGATGAGTGCAGCTCCAACAACACTCAAGAAGCTCGACACCATCCAATATAAAGCAGCCCGCTTGATTGGCACCCCATCCACCACCCTAAACATTCACTCCCTTCACCACCGGCGCACTGTGGCTGCAGTGTGTACCATCCACAGGATGCACTGCAGCAACTCGCCAAGGCTTCTTCGACAGCACCTCCTGAACCCGCAACCTCTACCAGCGAGAAGGATAAGAGCAGCAGGTACATGGGAACAACACCACCTGCACGTTCCCCTCCAAGTCACACACCTACCCGACTTGGAAATATATCGCCGTTCCTTCATCGTCGCTGGGTCAAAATCCTGGAACTCCCTTCCTGACAGCACTGTGGGAGAACCGTCACCACACGGACTGCAGTGGTTCAAGAAGGCGGCTCACCACCACCCTCTCAAGGGCAATTAGGGATGGGCAATAAATGCTGGCCTCGCCAGCGACGCCCACATCCCATGAAAGAATAAAAAACAACTGATGATCTGTTTATCAAAAATTGCTGCTGGTTTAATAGATTTGCATTTCTTAAGGGTGAAAACAAGTTTTTTCAGGTTTTCTGGGTCAGTCTTCGTTTTTCTTTTCAGAGCTAAGAGCAGTTTAGCCCTTTGGCTTTATATTAGGAGGACTTTAAACATTTTAATCATTGTGTTTTCCATAAGCATAAACTGTCTTCAGTTTAATTGTTCTTGTTATTTTTGAGATATTGGGCCCGATTTTACCAGGGGTGCGGGTTCTCGGCGGGTGGGCCAGCGAGCGCGTTAAAAACGCGCCCGGTGAAATTAGTGGGTTTCCCGCGCGATCGTAGCAGGCAACACACTAATTGGAGCCACTTAACTGCACCTCCGGGTTCCACGCTGCTGATCTGCGCGTCGGGCGGGCTGCGCATGCGCAGTAAGATCTGTCAGCTGGAGGAGCTCTATTTAAAGGGGCAGTCCTCCACTGACAGATGCTGCAACAAATTTGAAAACTTACAGCATGGAGCAGCCCAGGGGGAAGGCTGCTCCCAGTTTAATGATGCCTCACCCCAGGTATCAATACATGGGGTGAGGAGGAGGGGGAGGACAGAGATCTTCCACCCGGCGGGCGGGAGGAAGCGGCCTGCCTCTGCCACCAAGAAGGCCTGGCTCGAGGTGGCAGAGGAGGTCACCAGCACCACCAACGTATCGCCCACCTGCATACAGTGCAGGAGGCGCTCCAATGACATCAGTCGGTCAGCCACAGTGAGAACACGTAGTCTTTCCCCTACACACCGTCTGCCACAACACTGCCCCCACCCCACATCTCCTTCGGCACTGCCAACACTACTCTGTCACATCACCCCTCATACCCACTCAAACCCCATCCCCATCTTACCTGCACCCACTCACCTCGCCAGTACTCATCCCGCCACTACCACGCAACCCAATCCTCATATAATCTCATGGCTCTATCTCATACTCACCCTCTCATGCATCTCTCTCACAGCCAGCCTCGCTCAACCTGCCACCACCTGTGCTGCAGCCACAGGGCATGCATCACATATGTGCAGTAGGAAGCGTAAGGCAAACGTGTCGTGAGCATGAAGGGGATGCACAAGGGTGTTTGAGGGTTTGTCATGGGTGTTACCTATATTGAATATCAGAACAACTCACAGCACACATTGTATTGGCACCACTACTGCCATGTCTTCGCGAATCCTGTCTGTTTTGCGCAATAATGCCCTCTCCTGTGTATCACTATGCGGACCCACCACTGATGCCACCTATTGTCACCGCGGAGTGGGTGTGGGTGTTTTTGCAGTGCTCTTCTGCGCAGACGACTGAGAGACATCGGCGATGTCCCCGGTTGCACCCTGGAAGGCTGCGGAGGAGAAGTTCGGAAGGGCAGTGGTGACTTTGACAGCGACAGGTAGGAGGATGGTGCATGGGCCAGCCGGGAGCAGCTCGGCATGAAAGAGGCTGCAGATGTCCACGGCTACATGGCGAGTGACTCTGAGCCTCCGTGTGCACTGCTGCTCAGAGAGGTCCAGGAGGCTGAGCCTCGGTCTGTGGAACGTGTGGCGAGGGTAGTGCCCTCTGCGACGCATCTCTCTCTGCGGTAGCCCTCCCTCCTGCTGTACAGGTGGATGTGTCACAGCACTCTGTTGTGGAGCTCCACGTGTCAGAGGTGGACGGGGTGGATGGCGAGGCTGGTGAGGCTGGTGATGCTGTTCGCCCTCCGAGGAGGTCATGACTGCAGCTACGGCAGCCCCCATCCGTAAGATGTACATCTGAGGGGGTCCGCAAGGTAGGTACATGTCTCCGGACCCCGGGGTAAGTGTGCAGGTTGGTGACTTCGACCATCAGGAGGAGGGTGGTGGAGGCCAAACTTTGTCCCAAGTGACAGAGCGGCCTCCTGCAATGGCTGAGGGTCTCCCCTCCCCCCACCCCACCTGTCAAATGGACCTTTGCAGCTGCCACAGGCTGATGGCTGCAACACGTCCATTTCAACTGGGACTGTTTCCGCCAGTGTGTGAAACAGTCCCATGTTTATCCAAAATCACACACAGTCCCTTAATCAGGTCAGTTGATGACCTGAACAACCAAAGTAAACACACTCAAGTGGCATCCCGTTGGCTTTAATTGCCTGCGGGATTCCCACCAGCGGGGGCTGCGCACGCACCCACGCACGTCAGCACGGAACCCGGACGTGGGCGGGATCGAGGCGCGATCCGGTCCCGCTCCGGGATTTCGGGATTTTCGGGGCCCCCCCGCTGAGAACGCACCCGGTAGCGGGTGCTAAAATCGGGCCCATTGAGTCCTTCTGTTTTTGGCTTTAAACTGATTTGGAGAAATTGACAGACTGAATGTCTGATCAAATTGTAATTTACTTTGAGTTCATAACCATTACAGGGAATTAATTTTAAGGTGGATGAGAGCAAATAAGGATTGAATGATTGAGTGTGATTAAGGTACCTGGAGTGTTAGGTTGAGAGCGTGAATATGGATGTTAAGATGAAATTAATGTTACATACTTATATGATGGGAGATTGGAGGAAAACCTTTGTGCTTTCATAAGAGTGTTTGGCTTTGTACATTTTAAATTAAAGACATGTGGTAGGGATTTATTTTGGCTGTGATTTACATTATACTGCTGTTAACGTGCATACAGAGTTTATTTTAGAAAGGGTAAAAGGGCTGCTTTGGGGAATTACAGAGTTGCAGTTTGAACTTTTTCAAAGCACTTTTTTTTATTGCTTTAGCAGCACGTCTGAAACTGTTATTGTTTGGGCTGACTCCTCCCCCAGCCCCTAACGCAACAGCACAGGTCACAGCTAAGATACTGGTGAATCATATATTCACCAGACGGGGACTCGTGAAATCCATCGATTCGGACCAGGGAGGTCATTTTACTGGGTGGGGAATGCAAACTGTCGAGCAGCTGCTGGGAATCAAAACAAGATTCCAGATTTCCCATAATCCTCCCTCCTCAGGGAGGGTGGGGAGAATAAAGTGAACACTGAAAACAAGGCAAGGAAGTTGATTGGGCGATCCCACAAACCATGGGACCAGTTATTGCCCTTGGCATCAATGACTGTGGATCCACTGAGTCACGTCCCACCAGGGTTTCACCCCATGAGTTAATGACAGGGAGAGTGATGAGAACCCCTGAACATTGGATGGATCAGGATGTGTCTGAACCTCACTATCAGGCCTTGACTCAGGAGCAGTAAGGTAACCAGATGATGATCTTTGCAGCCGCTAATGTTGGACAATCTAAAAAGGCCACTAAGTTGTATTTTAACACTAAAGTCAAAGCAGTAGAATGGGATGTGGGACAGTTGGTAAAAATGTACCAACAAACAAGGCCATTTGCGGCTCGTTTTTCTGGACCATATCCCATTGTGGATAAAGCCAGTCCATCTGTGTACAAAGTAATCCTGGTAAAGGGAAAAGAAAATTAGTTTCATGTCAATCAATTAAAAGAGTGTAAGGGAGATGTACCCGGAGTAATCAATCAGATGGAAGCAAGTCCTCCAGTCCCAAACATAGGCATAAATTTTAATGGGAAGCCAGGAGATGTCAGTCGGACAGGAGAGCAGCCAGAGAGCGGATGCCAGCAGGTAAGTCTTAGATTGGGAGGGGGCTCGGTCAACGGGGTGGGGGGTTGCGGTCAGGGGTCGTGGTCGGAGGTCAATCGTCGGGGGGGGGGGTCGGAGATCGTCGGGGGGGGGTCGGAGATCGTCGGTGGGGGGGGGGGGTCGGAGATCGTCGGGGGGGGTCGGAGATCGTCGGGGGGGTCGGAGATCGTCGGGGGGGTCGGAGATCGTCGGGGGGGGGGGTCGGAGATCATCGGGGGGGGGGGGGTCGGAGATCATCGGGGGGGGGGGGTCGGAGATCGTCCGGGGGGGGGAGTCGGAATAATAAAAGAAGAGTAATAAGATATTAACAAAGAACAGATATTACCCTGGGATTTTGTTTTCTTGTTCCCAGATCCTAATCACATGAAACCGGAATCAAACATGAAGGAAAATAAACCGCCAGAATAAAGAAAACTACTGTTTGTGATAGACACGGGTATATTACTAGTGTATATAAGGGCGTGTAGTACAGAATATAACTGTGACATAACAGCATACCAAGATAATGACCAAATTTAGCACTGTGGGAGAACCTTCACCACACGGACTGCAGCGGTTCAAGAAGGAAGCTCACCACCACCTTCTCAAGGGCAATTGGGGATGGGCAATAAATCGCGGCCTTGCCAGCGACGCCCACATCCCACGAACGAATAAAAAAAAAACAGGCCAAACCGGGAATAGACAGTGGATGGGCCCGAGTGGAACGTTATGGGTAAAAAAGGAAGCAAAAGGAGTTAGATTGCATTGTAAATGCACAGGAGAGGGCAGTGCACCAAGCCTCTTCCTGGTCTGGGAGAAGGGAGAGATCCTGCCTTGGATA
Source organism: Heptranchias perlo (assembly GCF_035084215.1). Lineage (NCBI taxonomy): Eukaryota > Metazoa > Chordata > Chondrichthyes > Hexanchiformes > Hexanchidae > Heptranchias > Heptranchias perlo. The sequence continues at coordinate 9,215,321 of NC_090350.1, read as the reverse complement.
GTAGGATTCCTTAAGTCAGGACCATATAAAAAAGTGGGACAGGTGGGGTACCCTACTCCACAAGTGCCATCCCCGATGAGGATGGTAACATAGGAGGAGACCTAAATTGGCCAGCGTTTAATAAAAGGCCTGAGGTATGGATTGATTGTAAGACCCGTTCTCAGGTGGTACAAGGTGATAAGAGTGAAGGAATGATGCTTATCAAAATGAAAATGGAAAACTCCACTAAAAAGAATGAAACCAAACAGGAAGAAAACCCAAAATTGTGTGGCCACAAAAACCAGGCCCTCAGAACGGTCTGACCATAACACGAAGCCCTGTACACTGATGTGAGATTCAAGATAGTGCCTGTAATATTTAATCTTAGTACAGTGCTCGTGCCTCCAGGACTGTGTGACCCAAAATATGAAGAATTTTATCATAAATTAGTAGAACAACAGATTGAAGATTTTGTGCGGAGGAACTCGGGCAGGGACTTGGACGAGCCCTGGCCCCCGGAAATCCGAGGGCCTTTGAGGACTGTCGATTGGACCCCACCACGGTCACTCCAGTAACTCTAAATAAACAAGGGAACAGTGATACCGATGACCCAGCCTCTCGTAGTAGGAAGAGACGAGGGTTAGGAGAATGGATGGGGATAGGTGTCACCGCTGGTACAGTGGCGAAGAACTGGATAGACATAGAAAGTAGGTGGGACATGATCAGGCTATAAGACAGCAATTTAAAGGAATCTTGAGCAAAACAAATAAAGGGCAGAGAGATGAAATTCTGGAACAACAAGAAGGACTGAAGTCCATAAAAGAAATGATGGACGGTATGATCAAGATAAAGGGAAAGATTAATGAAATAATCCAGCAAAATAATAGCGAGGTTAAAGGTCAGAGCATGTCTAAGGCCATTAACTGTGCTTTGTATGGAGGGTTTTAATTGGATCAGGTACAAGGCCTGGAGGACATTGAAAATAATAGAGTACCCAACTTTGTAAATGACAAAATTCTCGCAAATTGGTTCAAATACCATAAGGATAACGGGACAGATTGGTGTAAAGTTAGGAGATATGGATCAGTGTAAGATAAATACGGAAAGTGAAACAGAGAGTGGGTTGGTACCGGTGGTTATGTGGTTACCACAGTTAATAGAGAAGGATAAATGGGAAGTGTTTAAGGTATAATCCATCGGAATATTGAAGGGGACGTGCAGAAGGAATTTATAGAATTCCCAAAACAAATTATGAAAAAGGGAGTCACATGGAAGGTCCTGAGTCTGGACTGTTATACCAGGTCAAGAGGATCCTGGATATGTAAGTGTGATGGCACAAACCCAGGCATACCCGCCTGTGGATTTCATACAATCTCATGGCTCTATCTCATACTCACTCTCTCATGCATCTCTTTCACGGTCAGCCTCACTCAACCTGCCACAAGGCATGCATCACATATGTGCAGTAGGAAGCGTAAGGCAAACATGTCGTGAGCATGAATGGGATGCACAAGGGTGTTTGAGGGTTTGTCATGGTGTTTACCGATATTTAATTTCTGATCAGCTCACATAACATATTATATTGTCATAACTACTGCCACGTCGTTGCAAATCTGGTTTGTGCAATAATGCCCTTTCCTGAGGATCACAATGAAGACCCACACCTGATGTCACCCATTGTGTCACTGCAGAGTGGGTGTAGGTGTATTTGCAGGGCTCTTTTGTGCAGATGACTGAGAGATGTCGGCGATGTCCCCAGTGGCACCCTGGAAGGGTGTGGAGGAGAAGTTGTTGAGGGCAGTGGTGACTTTGACAGCGACAGGTAAGAAGATGGTGCTCGGGCCAGCCAGGAGCAGCTCGGCATGAAGGAGGCTGCAGATGTCCACAACTACATGTCGAGTGACTCTGAGCCTCTGTGTGCACTGCTGCTTAGAGAGGTCCAGGAAGCTGAGCCTCGGTCTGTGGACCCCGTGGCGAGGGTAGTGCCCTCTGCGACGCACCTCCCTCTGCTGTTGCCCTCCCTCCTGCTGTGCAGGTGGATGTGTCACGCACTGTGTTGTGGAGCTCCACGTGTCAGAGGTGGACGGCATGGCCGGCGAGGCTGGTGATGCTGTTCATCCTCCGAGGAGGTCATGACTGCAGCTACGGCAGCCCCCATCCAAAAGATGTACATCTGAGGGGGTCCGCAAGGTAGGTACATGTGTCTGGACACCGGGGTAAGTGTGCAAGTTTGTAAATTTTATTGTTAGGAAGAGGGTGGTGGAGGCCAAACTTTGTCCAAAGTGACAGAGTGGCCTCCTGCAATGAGTGAGGGTCTCCCCACCCCACCTGTCAAATGGACCTTTGCAACTGCCACAGGCTGATGGCTGCAACAGGTCTATTTCAACTGGGAGTGTTTCCCCCAGTATGGGAAACAGTCCCAGTTGTTTGCAAAATCCCACCCCTCCTAAAATGTTATGTTAATCAGGTCTCTAAACGACCTGAAATACCTTAATGAGTGCTTTAAGTGGCATCCCACCGGCTTTAATTGCTGGCAGGAGTCCCACATGCGGGGGCTGCGCGCGCATGTCAGCGCGTCACTGGGCAACCCGGAAGTGGGCGGGTTGGAGCCGGGCTCCAGATTTGCCCCGGGAATCCCCGATTTTCGCAGCCCCCCTGCCACGAACATCGAGCCCTATGTGTACGGTGCAGCTACAAACGTGGGATGCCCACCAGGTAAAAAGTGTCTAACCAGGACCGGGGGAATGTTGTGTGACAACCACAACATTCTCGTATGAGTATGGCGACCAAGTGCGCCCAATAGACTCCCCAACATTCTGTTTTGTCCCAACGGAATTATTCAAGATAGGCTCAGCTACTTTCATACCAGTCCCCACTCACAATGTCACAGCACTCCAACTAGACATGGCAATGCAGCATCAGGCCCTGAAGGCCATGGTCCAGTTTGGACACCCAATACCCCCAATTAATCTTCAGTTTTAAGTCCATTATAAAACACACAATAACTTCACAGAAGCATCTTGTAAAAATGCAACAAATGAGAGTGTAGAAAAAGTGATATACATGCTGGGAGATCACAAATGGTGGGAGACAGTAAATAATGTTGGACAACACCCATAGGTTAGAATGATTTGAATGGCTTTACTATGTAGGCAACGTATACTAGTGTTTATTATGATAATTTGTTTATGTGTAACGAGACGTCCAATTTGAAAACATGGAAAGGAAATATTCTTTTTGCATATGTCACGGCAAACCCATGGTAAGTGGGAACGTGAACAGTGATTAGAAACCTGACAACCAAGGACAATGCTCAAGGTGTGGGAAGTGAATCAGTCAGAAGATGTGACGGACTCAATTGAGGAAGGACTGAAGAGAAGATGTTAACTACCCCTTGGACATTTGTGAATTTAAAATGCAACGACAGCATCGTGCAGAAACGTTGAACCAACACAATACAGAACTGATAAATCGAGAAAAACGTTGTTACATGTCTGAGCAAAGCAAGGCTTTGAGAGGGTTTGGACACTGATAAGGGAGGCCTATGTGTTCCATGGTCTGGAACAAGTGAGATAAAAGACAGATAGTGGTTGAAGGGGGAGATCTGGTTTAACATCTCAGGAAGATTAGTGATGCACAACAGACAACTGTCCATCAATAAGGCCTGTTGACCTTTGAGGCCCAGCAACAGTGGGTGATTGGTCAAAATGGAACTTCCTTAACTTTATTCACACCCCCACCAGCAAGAAAAATGTAAAAATGGGACATGATGGCAGATTCTTCACTGCAGTCGACAGAGTCTGAATTTGCTTCGCCTACAGGAAGGGCATCCAACAAGAAGATGACCTCAAGAGCAATGAGAGCTGTTCACTCTTTACTGCCTTGATGCTGAAATCCTAGGTTTAAGGTTGTACATATTGCCTGATGCTTGTGTGAACTGTTAAATAATTAACTTGTGATTATATAAAATACAGAGTAGTGTGACTGTCTTTAACTGACTATTGTCCAGGTTCACAAATCACTTGAAAAGCATGCAATTCCCTAGGGTATTTATCCAATTCCCTTTTGAAAGTTACTATTGAATCAGCTTCCACCGCTCTTTTAAGCAGTGCATTCTAGATCACAACAACTCGCTGGATAAAAGAATGTTTCCTCATGTCGCCTCTGGCTCTTTTGCCGATCACCTTAAATCTGTGTCTTCTGGTTACCGACCCTTCTGCCACTGGAAACAGTTTCTCCTTATTTACTCTATCAAAACTGTTCATGATTTTGAACACCTCTATCAAATCTCCTCTTAACCTTCTCTGCTCGGAGGAGAACAACCCCCACTCCACATAACTCAAGTCCCTAATCCCGGTACCATTCCAGTAAATCTTTTCTGCACCCTCTTTAAGGCCTTGACATCCTTCCTGAAGTGTGGAGCCCAGAATTGGACACAATACTCCAGCTGTGGCCTAACCAGTGTTTCATAAAAGTTCAGCATAACTTCCTTGTTTTTGTACTCTATGCCTCTATTAATAAAGCCCAGGATCCCATCTGCTTTTTTAACAGCCTTTTCTACTTGTCCTCCCACCTTGTGTACACACACCCCCAGGTCTCTCTGTTCCTGCAATCCCTTTAAAGTTGTACTATTTAGTTTCTATCACCTCTCCTTGTTCTTCCTACCAAAATGTATCACTTCACACTTCACTGCATTAAATTTCATCTGCCATGTGTCTGCCCATTTCACCAGTCTGTCTATGTCCTCCTGAAATCTGTTAATATCCTCCACATTGTTTACTACATCTGAGTTCCGTGTCATCTGCAAACTTTGAAATTATACCCTCTATACCCAAGTCCAGGTCATCAATATATATCAAAATGAGCAGTGGTCCTAATACTGACCCCTGGGGAACACCACATACTTCCCTCCAGTCTGAAAAACGACCGTTCACCACTACTCTCTGTTTTCTGTCCATTAGCCAATTTTGGATCCAGGCAGCCATTGTCCCAAATATTAGCTTTCATGATTTTTAAAGCAAAATCTAACTTGTTGTCAGTCTAGTCTCATGAGGTTCTGGAGTTCCTGGCTTTCTGCTTATTATTTTTGAACAGGCCTCAGTCCTGGCTCCTTCACAGGACATTCTCCTTGGGCTCAGCATCACTGACTATTCCAGCAAGCAGCCCCTCAGTCCATTACAAACCTTCTCCTGCCCAAACTCCAGGTAAACGTAGGGAGTCTCAAGAATCAAACAGAGAATGCTTGTCAGTGTACGCTGGCTTAGCTATCACATGCCACTACATGATCTCCTCATCTTGGATAGACAGAGGAACATACATTCTATCAGACCACAGCTCAGACTATAGACCATGAGATAGATTTCCACTTGGCAAGTTGGTAACAAGGAGACATAATCTCAGGGTTATCACAAGAGCAATGCGTGGGGAAGTTTGAAGAAATTTTTTCATACACAGGGCAGTTAGAACATTGAATGCTTCACTATAAGGGACGATTGTGGCACAGACTGTAACAGCATTTAAAAGGAATCAGATGAGAATTTGCAAAGGAAGTTTATAAAAGGACTTGGGAGGGAAAGGCAGGGAAATTGGATAAGAGTAGAAAGCTCCAGTTGAAGAGTTAGCACCAACATGGGCACAATGGGCTGATATAGAATCATAGAATCATAGAAGTTACAACATGGAAACAGGCCCTTCGGCCCAACATGTCCATGTCGCCCAGTTTATACCACTAAGCTAGTCCCAATTTCCTGCACTTGGCCCATATCCCTCTATACCCATCTTACCCATGTAACTGTCCAAATGCTTTTTAAAAGACAAAATTGTACCCGCCTCTACTACTGCCTCTGGCAGCTCGTTCCAGACACTCACCACCCTTTGAGTGAAAAAATTGCCCCTCTGGACCCTTTTGTATCTCTCCCCTCTCACCTTAAATCTATGCCCCCTCGTTATAGACTCCCCTACCTTTGGGAAAAGATTTTGACTATCTACCTTATCTATGCCCCTCATTATTTTATAGACTTCTATAAGATCACCCCTTAACCTCCTACTCTCCAGGGAAAAAAGTCCCAGTCTGTCTAACCTCTCCCTATAAGTCAAACCATCAAGTCCCGGTAGCATCCTAGTAAATCTTTTCTGCACTCTTTCTAGTTTAATAATATCCTTTCTATAATAGGGTGACCAGAACTGTACACAGTACTCCAAGTGTGGCCTCACCAATGCCCTGTACAACTTCAACAAGACATCCCAACTCCTGCATTCAGTGTTCTGACCAATGAAACCAAGCATGCCGAATGCCTTCTTCACCACCCTATCCACCTGTAACTCCACTTTCAAGGAGCTATGAACCTGTACTCCTAGATCTCTTTGTTCTATAACTCTCCCCAACGCCCTACCATTAACGGAGTAGGTCCTGGCCCGATTCGATCTACCAAAATGCATCACCTCACATTTATCTAAATTAAACTCCATCTGCCATTCATCGGCCCACTGGCCCAATTTATCAAGATCCCGTTGCAATCCTAGAAAACCTTCTTCACTGTCCACAATGCCACCAATCTTGGTGTCATCTGCAAACTTACTAACCATGCCTCCTAAATTCTCATCCATATCATTAATATAAATAACAAATAACAGCGGACCCAGCACCGATCCCTGAGGCACACCGCTGGACACAGGCATCCAGTTTGAAAAACAACCCTCTACAACCACCCTCTGTCTTCTGTCGTCAAGCCAATTTTGTATCCAATTGGCTACCTCACCTTGGATCCCATAAGATTTAACCTTATGTAACAACCTACCATGCGGTACCTTGTCAAAGGCTTTGCTGAAGTCCATGTAGACCACGTCTACTGCACAGCCCTCATCTATCTTCTTGGTTACCCCTTCAAAAAACTCAATCAAATTCGTGAGACATGATTTTCCTCTCACAAAACCATGCTGACTGTTCTTAATTAGTCCCTGCCTCTCCAAATGCCTGTAGATCCTGTCCCTCAGAATACCCTCTAACAACTTACCCACTACAGATGTCAGGCTCACCGGTCTGTAGTTCCCAGGCTTTTCCCTGCCGCCCTTCTTAAACAAAGGCACAACATTTGCTACCCTCCAATCTTCAGGCACCTCACCTGTAGCGGTGGATGATTCAACTATCTCTGCTAGGGGACCCGCAATTTCCTCCCTAACCTCCCATAACGTCCTGGGATACATTTCATCAGGTCCCGGAGATTTATCTACCTTGATGCGCGTTAAGACTTCCAGCACCTCCCTCTCTGTAATATGTACACTCCTCAAGACATCACTATTTATTTCCCCAAGTTCCCTAACATCCATGCCTTTCTCAACCGTAAATACCGATGTGAAATATTCATTCAGGATCTCACCCATCTCTTGTGGTTCCGCACATAGATGACCTTGTTGATCCTTAAGAGGCCCTACTCTCTCCCTAGTTACTCTTTTGCCCTTTATGAATTTGTAGAAGCTCTTTGGATTCAATATATATATGGCAATACATGTGGGCAAAGAGCAAGTGTAGTCTTCAGATGGAGTAGGAGTGGGGGGTGTCAATAGGATCATGCAGCAAAGATGTAATTCAATCCACATTTTAAAGTCACGCATTGTTTTTCTATAATACTTTAATTTTATATTATTAAGTTAATCAAGGCCTCGAATTGTTCTTTAAAGCATTTGCAAGGTTAAATAGAACACGGCACTACAAGGAGTTTACGAGGAAATGCCAGTGAGCAGGCAAAGAACAGTGGAACAGCAGCAGAGCTGGTGCCACACGGGCTGTAAGGGAGGAGCACGAGCCCCGAGATAGTATTCACAGCGGCCGTGAACCGTTGGGGCGAATAAGCCAGGGAGCGGCCACCCATCGGAGGAGGGCAACGGCCTGATGCTGAGAGGAGCTGGGAGCTAGCATTGCATTTAATGAGGGAGCAGGGCAGGGAGGGTGTGGGTCGGAGAGTCGGACAGGACTGTGAGCAGGGCGGGTGGAAGAGTGGGCACCTAAGATTTTTATTAAAAACATATACAGCATAAATATTAATTTATTTTATAAATATATACTGTCATCTTATACTTGAAAGTGCTTTGCTCACCTGAAGTCAGTGACGACAAGATTTGGAAAGAATGTCTGCTCCCAATTTCTAACCGTTGGAATGGTTTCCAGGCTTCTGACTTTGGGATCAAACTGCCTTTTAAGTGGAAGAGTTCACACCACTCAATGTCAATTAGAATGACCTACTGACCTTGCAGGGAGTGAGGAGTTCACTGGGTGGGCATTACCTTGTGGGATTGAGGAGATAGAGAAAGGGGGCAGAACAAGCAGAGTGGTGAACTTATGGGGGGAGAAGGGGAAGGGGCGAGAATGGACCAGCGATTCACGGCAGGCAGTCAGGTGGGGATTGGCAGGGGCGGGGGCGGATATCTGGCTGGGGACAGCAGAACGTGGCTGAAGCTGGGGGTGTCCGGACATGGGTTGATTGATTTAAGAGACAGAACAGAGGTGGCAGGCATCCAGCAGGACCGTGCATCGAGCTGGGGAGGAAGGGGGGCAGGAAGTGGGGGGAGCGGTGGTACAAGGTAGCAGCTGGGATGGCTGAATCAAGAGGCAGGGAGCGGAGGCCTGAGAAGCTACCTGAGCTGAGGGCACAAGAGGGCAGCCGAAGTGGCTAAATCGGAGCCAGGATTGGCATGTGGTCAATGGCAGCGGGACAGAGGAGGCCTAAACATAGGAACAGGAGGAGGCCATTCAGCCCCTTGAGTCTGTTCTACCATTCAATTATACCATGGTTGATCTATACCTCAACTCCATTTATCTGCCTTTGCTCCATATCCTTTGATACCCTTACCCAACAAAAAGCTGATGATCTGTCTTGAAAATTTCAATTGCCCCCCAGCATCCAATGCCTTTTGGGGGAAGAGAGTTCCAGATTTCCACTACCATTTAAAAACAGCTTCCTGATTTCGCTCCTGAATGGCCTAGCTTTAATTTTAAGATTATGGCGGCGCGCAATTAACTCGCACCCGGTTGTAGCGATGCAGGCAGCACGTAACATTCATGCTGCCTGTTGATTTAAATGATTGCTGCGTGCAGCCAGCGCTACCTGTGCCGTTGATTGGCCGTACGATATCGGGAGTGGCTAGCACTACTTAAAGGCAGCCTGCACCTCTTAAAGGGGAGGTGCACTGTGTCTGCAGGAAGTGCTGGAACTCCATTGGGAAATAAATCTGTGCTGGAATATTGTGAAGAAAGGCTGGACCTGCGAGAGAGCATACACCAAGGTTCTCAGATGATGCATTAGAAGCCTTGGTGGAGAGGTGGACAGAAGGAGGGACATCCTGTATCCGCAGGGGGGCAGGAGACCCTCCAGATATATGCTCAAGAGGCAGTGGGAGGAAGTAGGGGATGATGTCAATGCCAGGAGCATAGCTCCAAGAACATGGGTGCAGTGCAGGAAGAAATTCAGTGATTTAACTTGAACGGTCAAGGTGAGTGCGTTCAACTGTCATGTGGCATCTCCTACCAACTGCACCAATAGCCTCATCCACTGCTCCACGCACTACACCCCCCCATCACCCACCTACCAACAAACTCGTTCAATCAGTATGCAACTCTTCAAAGCAGAGGCATTATCTCACCCTCACACATTACCATTGTTCCAAGCTGCACACTCACAACTCTCACACATTGGCAGCTATTCAACCATGACAGCTACATCACCCAAACATTGTGCAGGACACTCACTGACACACCTCCCTCTTTCTTGCAGGAGAAGGTGGTGCACAACAGTAGGCAGCAGGGAAGACCACGCCTCATCCCCATGGAAGAGACAGTGCTGGCCATCATTGGAAGGGCCAACGCTGAGACCGTGACCACTGGCAGTGCTGGAGGGATCGATGATGAGGGTCTCTGTATACCTAATCCTCCTTCTCACTTCCCACATCTCCCTCATCCCACAATCTTTTCTGACTCACATAGCTACCATCCAAGTTCTGACTGCTGCTTTAGAAACTCAGACTGATGCCATTGTGGCTCTGGGTTCCACTGTTGAACGGGATTTCCATGGCGTCCCAGCACTCCAGCAATCTGTTCTCCGGCAGATCACCAGGATTGCTGAGGTGCCACCCCGAAATAATGGCAGTGGCTCCATGGGAGACGAACCTGCTGTCCCCTCTCAGGATGACAGCATTCCTGCTCCCACCCCTGCCACTCCACCAGTGCCCTTGCCGTTGCCTGTCAGCCAGCCAGGCCAGACTGCTGCAGCCCAGGCCGAGATGGTGCAGTCGAAAGCCAGGCGCTCCCGACCCAGAGCTACTCGAGATCGTTCTCAAGGCCATCTGCTCTCTCCCCCATTGAAGGTCAGCAGCCTCCCACCACCCATGCTCCAGCCACTGGGGATGCCCCTCGTAGGAGCACTAGGAAAGGAAAAGGCTCACGAACAACAGGCACTAAGGGAACGTACAAGGGTGAATAGTCTCATTTTATGTGAATCATTCCATGTGCAAATCTATAAACGTGGCTTTCAATTTGTATTTGGTGTTGGTTTTCATTTCGGTGATGAGCTGAGGGAGGAAGCAATGTGTAATCATAAGGAGGACGATTTGATGGTCATGTGGGAGAGGAAAGGTAAGGAGTGTGGGACAGTTGGTGAATGGGGAGGTGTCGTTGAGGTTACTGGTATCGCTCATTAATAATCTGATCACGCAGAGCCCTGGCAGACAGGGCCTGAGCACCTTGTTGCTTCACGGCCTCTTCCTCCATTTCCTCCTCCTCCTCCCCCACCTCTTCCTCATCTGCCTCCATCTCTTCCTCTGCCTGTTGCTCAGGTTCTCGCCTGATAGGCAGTGGCAAGGGCTGCTCCCTCATAGCGATGAAGTTGTGCAGCATGCAGCCTACAACGACAAATCTTGATGCCCGTTCAGCTGAGCACTGCAGGGCTCCTCCAGAGCGGTCCAGGTTACTTGAGGACGCCTATTGTGTGCTCTATGATGTTAATTTTAAATCTGAGATTGATATATTTTTGTTAACCAAAGGTATTAAGGGACATGGGGCTAACACGGGTATATGGAGTTAGGTCACAGATTAGCCATGATCTCATTGAATGGCAGAACAGGCTTGTGGGACTAAATGGCCTACTCCTGTTCCTATGTTCCTATGTTCCGTGTGACAGCATGGCTCTTGTTGTAAGCCTGCTGTGCAGATGTGCATAGGTTCCTGACCCGAGTCATGAGCTATTTCATGAGGGGATAGCCCTTGCCGCCCTGTAGCCAGTCTTTGACTTGCCGTGCTGGTTGAAATATAGATGGCACATTGGACTGCCACAGAATGAAAGAATCATGACTGCTGCCAGGGTACCGGGCATTGACCTTCATGATGCGATGCCTGTGGTCGCACACCAGCTACACACTGAGGGAGTGGGATCCTCCTTTCTGTTCATGAATATGGCCGAGTTGAGATGTGGAGCCCGCATGGCTATATGCGTGCAGTCAATGGCACCCTGCACCCTGGGGAAGCCTGCAATGCGAACAAACCCTCATGCTCGCTCATGCTGTTTGTCTCTGGCAAGAGGGAATGAGATCAATCTGTTCCAGGGTGCGTACAGAGCCTCAGTGACCTCCCTTATTCAGCAGTGCACTGGAAACTGCAAGATGTTCCTTATATCATCAGCAGCAGCCTGAAAGGAGTCAGAGGCATAAAAATTAAGCGTCACTGTTACTTTGACAGCCACAGGCAATGTTGTGCTTAGCCCACTCTGAGTTGACAAATCTCAGTCATGACCTCTTTAGTGAACCATGGACATGATACCTCACCTTCAATGACGACCAATGTAAGAGAACTGGTCCCTGAAGACCCTCCGCGGATATGACCTCCTGCCGAGTGCCCTACGCCTCCTCTTCCTCCTCCAACCTCTTCTGGCAGCTTGTCCTGCTCTGCGTGGCCTCTTTGCATGCTCCCAGTCATGTTCAATTCCCAGAGGAAGCCCCAGCAGGCCATCCCATATCTGGAAGCAGCTTTGTTCAGCACATTATTTTAAATGTCACTAACAATACTGCAAGACCAGCCAGACCACTCTCTATAGAATATTGCAACTTTCTCCAAGTACAGGAAACTTCCACAAACACCCACAATCGTAGCAGCAGCCAGAATAACTAGTCCATCAACTAACCTGTAACTCCTGCATGATCCCTTTAAATAGCGCTGGTGGGGGGGGCCTTCATGCTGTTTAAGTCCTGTTCAGCTGTGCGATGTTAGGGCAGTGCGTTGGCTGGAGCAGGGAGTTCCAAAATGTCACCGGCTGCTTCAAGTCAGTGTTGCACACTGATTCACGTCATAATCTCCCTACTCTACACGCTGCCCGCGTTCGTTAGGTAAGCGTGTGCAAACGCCTTTACCAAGATGGCGTCCTGCACACTTCACGTTGGAAGTATGCACACACACACCTCGGACGTCATTTCCGGGGCTTAGGTGTCCAATTTCGCCCCCTGCCCCCTTGATCAGGATTCCCCCACTAGAGAAATTAGTTTCTCTGCATCTACCCTATTGAAGCATTTCATCATTTTAAACCCCTCAATTAGATCACCACCAAACCTTCTAAACCCAAGGGAATACAAGCCAAATTTACACAAGTTTATCCATTCCTTTCTCTATCACCTTAATCCCGAGGAGTAATGCCCACTCATTCTAAACCTCTAGCCTCCTTTCATGCAGATCCACCTCAGCAACAGGGGATACAGGAATAGGAAGAGGAAGATGAGGAGGAGGAGGAGGAGGAGGAGGAGGAGGTTGAAGGGAGCAGAAAGAGAAGGAAGAGCTGGGGAGTTATTGTTCACTCATCCATATGATGACGACAGTGAGGTTGAGGAGTATGAGAACCAGGACACCTTCCCCAAGAAAACTGACAAAGTCTTCAGCGTCATGGGGGGTAATTTTAACCCCCGGAACGGGTGGGTTGGGAGCGGGCAGGAGGTTAAAATAACAGCTTTTTGGAGCAGGACTACATCCCGGCTCCAACTCGCCCACTTCTGGGTTTAACCCAGGCAGGTTTGTCTGTGTGTGGACAACAGACACAGGAAGTCCCGCCCCCACTTAAAGCCGGCGGGCCGATACTTAAAAGGGCAATGTACCTCGTTGAGATACTTGAGGTACGTCATTCTTTGTGTATTGGAAAACTTAAATAAATTTAACCTTACCTGTTCGGGTTTCCTGTCGCTTCTGATTCACGTCAGGTGAAAGCAGGTCGGAAGGGTCGGATCCAAGAGGTGAGGGCCTTTATTGCACTGCTTGTGGGCCCGGAGGAGCAGGAGTGCTTCATCCAGGCCAGACAAGGTCACCTGGCTGACAGGACCCCCGCAATCGGCCAACCACCCCACCCTGATACTGGCTGACCACCCCACCACCCCAAACCCCGATGCTGGATGGACCCCTCCCCCACTCCCTATGCTGGCTGGCCCCCCCCACCGCCCCGATGCCGATGCTGGCTAGACCCTCGATGTCGTCTACGTCCGCCCACCTCCTCCCCCACCCTTCCAATTTGTTTAAGGGCCCACGATCTCTCTCTCTCTCCCCCCCTCCCTCCCTCCCTCCCCCCCCCCCCCCCCCCCCCACAACTTACTCAGATTCGCGGCTCCTTTCGCTTCTGACAGACAGCCAGCCTGTCAATCTGACCATGAGAAACCCGGAAGCACAAATACACACCTTCAATTGAGAACGCGACGCACTCAATTGGCTTCCGGGTTCCCCACACGAATATTTCGGGATGCACGGGGTACCCGGCTCTGAGATAAAATCATACCCATGGGATCCAGAACTCAGGATACCAGCACAAAAAGAAGGACCTTTAAGGAACACCAACAACAACTTGCATTTATATAGTGACTTTAACATAGTAAAAATGTCCCAAGGTGCTTCACAGGAGCAAGCAAAATTTGACACTAAGCCACATAAGGAGATATTAGGACAGGTGACCAAATGCTTAGTCAAAGAGGTCAGTTTTATGGAGCATCTTAAAGGAGGAGTGAGAGGTAGAGAGGCTGAGAGGGAATTCCAGAGCTTAGGACAGAGGCAGCTGAAGGTACGGCTGCCAATGGTGAAACGGTTAAAATCGGGGATGCACAAGAGGCAAGAATTGGACACCGTACCTACGACGAGGTCAGTCTCTGAGGATGTACGGCAACTGACAGGTGCGACTCTCAAATCTGCAGCTGTCCTTTGCGGCAACATCGCAGATGCTTTCTCTTCCTTGCAGGCACCAATGGATCGTTGGGGCTGCTTCACTGGAAGCTGCAGCAGATCCTCAGCTAAGAAATGACCTGGGACCAGTTGGTGTCTCCACCTACACAGGTGCACAGACCACAGCGGTGGAGACATTGGGCTCAATTTTCAAAGTGAAAAACGGGTGGGTTGAGGGCGGGGGGAGGGCATTGAAAATTGCCACCATTTCAGACCCGCATCCCGCCTCCAACCTGCCCATTTCCGGTTTTCAACGGGGAGGGAAGAGGGGCGGGTGACCAACCCGCTCCCAGGAGGTGGGTCGGGCCTTAAAACCTTTCAAGGAGGCTTCAGGCCTCCATTTTTCTGGATTTCTCGATTTCAACCCCAGGGGGCCAGGATTCTCGGGCCTTCTGTTTTATGCTTTGTGAAAGGAGGTGAGAAGGCCCGAGACTAATAGGTAGGTGCCTGGAAAGGCACAGCCTGTGGGCCCGGAGGAGCAGTAGTGCTTCCCCCAGGCCCATCAAGCCTACTGGCACCAACCCCCCCCCCCCCAACGATTGCCGACACCCGACCCCCAATCGCGGACCACCCCCCAATCCTCCCCCCACTCCGATCCTTCGACCCCTTACCCCGATCATCCGACCCCTTACCCGGATCCTCCCACCCCCGACCCCCGATCCTCCCCCTTAGCGATCGTGGACCCCCGATCCAGACACCCCCCCCCCCCCAGTGACTGATCCCCGATCCCTACCCCCATGACTCACGACCCCCATGCCAACCTATGCCCACCCATGCCCCTGTGCCCACCCATGCCCCCATCCCGTGCCCCCCCCCCCACATCCATACAAACAAGACTTACCAGCAGACTCACCTGAACACGACCTCTCACTGGCTGGTCAATTGGATGGGAAATCGACAAAAAATAAATAAAAACCGTCTACATCAAAATCGTTAGGACGTCTGGGAAACCCGTACTAATGGGTTTCCCGACCTCAATTTGACCCCCCGCCCCCTTCCCGGCTGGGTTTTAAAATTGAGCCCCATTAATTCCAAAGGCGATGAATTGGACCGCTGTCATATGAAGGGAGTCAGTGACCTAATGAACGAATGCCGGTACTGTCCCTGGTCGACGTTACAGAGATTCCCCCGTGACTTGCCTGAAATGACCCTGTACCATAGAAGTTGAGGTCAGTGGTCACCTTCACAGCCACCGAGAGAGCAGTGCAGGCAGGTGAGTACGGCATCCTGCAGCAGGTCACCCGGATATCCTATCACCTCTTTGTTAAAGCACAGCTCCTCAGAGAAGTCCTGATATGACGTGTATTGCCGAATATTCTTTGGGGGGTAATACCCGGTAAGCTGCATCTTCCTTAAATACTGCCGGACTCTCCTTAGCTCCATGCTGTGCTCCTCCTCCTCCTCCTCCACCATGATAAAGGGGGCACCCATTGGTAATTCCATACTTGCTGTTGCATTTGCAGTGATAAATCCAAATAAAAACACACTTTAAAAAGAGTTTCCAAGCTGTAAAAAATCTGCGTTTAAACTCTGCAGACTCTCTGGCTCATAAACTTCTCACTTCCATCTTGATCAGGTGATCTTATCAGCGCCCACACCTTATAAATCTCAGTCCAGCTCACCCAGAGTGCATGAGCAGCACAATCCCAGGAAACTCCCAGCTTCCCTCAGTCTGACATATGCAAATGAGTTTAGTGGGGTCTCGGCGGACGGATCGCGAGAAGGACCAAAAAGCGCAAAGGAACTCGGGGGAAGCATTTGAAAGGCGCACAACGGAAGAAAACGGCTACCACCCAATTTTCCTGGATCAGAAAATTTCCTGGGCCATCCATCCACCACTAATGGACAGAAAACAGCGAGGAAATTCACCCCCCCGGTACCGACCTCCAAATACTACATCTGGCATACTATCTTACTGTGCAAATAGCTAAGACGGTAAAAGGCAACAAAATGGGGGACACTGAAAAAGAAGAATGCTGGTGCAGAAAATTATACAGGAAGAGAAAGTTCCCCACCCCCCTGCCATCAGGACTGTGCTCTGATGAAAGGACTATATTTGGAACATCGATATAACCTGTAATTGGAGTAACTCAGGCAATAAGATTTCACATGTCCTCCATACGTAGAATATTGTACAAGTTGGCTGGCTTACTCTGGGGAGTTTTGACAAGCAAAGGGCTCCAAATGCCATTTGCAGAGTCAACAACTTCAAGTGCTTATTGAGTTCCAATAATCAGCAGCAATCACATGCACTCTGCCTTTTTGCTACTTTTATTTTTTTCCTGAGGTATAATCTACAATTTGCTACAATCTGCAGTACTCTGATAGCTCAGACTGGTCATCATTTGATTTAACTCATCTTCTCTCCTACTGTTTACAACCTTGGTCCTGCACTGTGGAGCTTGGCCCTTCACCTAGGTTACTCCATAGTGTCCTGCATCGTGAGCCTTGGGAGCGATGGAACGCGCAGCACTGATCATTAAGGAAACTTGGTGTATGTTTCATGGATAGCAGAGTCTGACTCACTCTCAACATTTCCTTGCCGAAAATATTATTCTACAGTTTTTCTACTTCTTTCCCCAGACTCAGTGCTCTTGAAATTATTAAGCTCTTTTTTCTAAGTTCTGATGTTTTTATCCATACGTCTCTTTCTTTGTTGACTTCAGATGACCGTCAAGGAGTTTGTGCCCTGTGATTCCAGAACCTGGACATTGGCACTGCCAGTCGTTGTACACCAATACAGCAAGCAAAAGATGCACTTGGTCATCAAGGGTTTTTGACTGGCCACAAACCTTAACCTTAGGCTCCTGATCATCCCAGAAAATTGGAGCATTTCGTTTTAGATAAGAACAATGGTGCATTAGGAAGAGAGAGCCATTCCCGCTTTATTACAACATTGTTATACCGGGGGAACGCTGGGGCCATGGTAATGAACAGACCCACAAATTCAGAAAGGTGTAGGCTCCCTCAGTCAGAGCACACTTTGGCTGTGCTCCACCAGACCTGCTCCCAGGTGGGTGGGGGAGGGGGAAGGAATAGCAACACCATTTTGTCTCTTTCAGAGATCGGGCCCAATCTTCAGGTTAAAGTGTTTTGGGCAATAAGCCGTTCTTCCATTATTGACTCACCAGAGAAAATTTCCACTGCACTGCATCTTAACTTAACAGTGGCTGCAAGTTAAACCATTCATAGCATCATACAGCACAGAAGGAGGCCATTTGGCCCATCGTGCCTGTGCCAGCTCTTTGAAAGAGCTATCCAATTAGTCCCACTCCCCTGGTCGTTCCTCACAGCCCAGAAACCTTCCTTTTCAAGTGTATTCCCTTTTGAAAGTTACTATTGAATCTGCTTCCACCACCCTTTCAGACAGTGCGTTTCAGATCATAACAATTTGTTGTGTACAAGACAATTCTCCTCATCTCTCCCCTGGTTCTATTCCAATGATCTTAAATCTGTGTCCTCTGGTTACCAACCCACCTGCCAGTGGAAAGAGTTTCTGCTTAATTACTCTATCAAAACCCCTCATAATTTTGAACACCTCTCCCCTTAACCTTCTCTGCTCGAAGGAGAACAACCCCAGCTTCTCTAGTCTCTACTCGTAACTGAAGTCCCTCATCCCTTTTATCATTGTTAAGGCAAATTGGTTGAAATCATTCAAATCTACCTAGATGGCAACCAAGAAATTAGCCACGTTGATTTCTGCAAATAAATCTGGCTTATGGCAATAAATAGCAAACAAGTCTGCACATAGATACTTAAGTGAGTCACGGTTGTACATTCCAGTGAAAGCATTTATTAAGCAAATGCACTGTTGGTACAGCATCAAAGATTCTAACTACAGAGAGACGTAAGATCACAGTTTCTAAAGCTGTTGGTGATGTAAAGGATGCTGGAAAAGGCATCAATGACTTAAATGGGTTTCTCGGTGGAGAAGTGCACAGAATGTAAAAAGGGCATCGATGGAGAAAAAGTGTCATCTCAGCCAAATATCTTGACCTACGCTGCATGTCTCACCCTCCGGGCGATGGAGGCAACACTCTCTCCAACACTCGTGATATAAACTGGTTTTAAAAAAGCTATTAATAAATATTAGAACTGCTAAAATATTCATAACTCATGAGATGTTTATCGATACTGCATAATGTTTTGTAAATCTGAAGTGTGATGTTTATTATCCAGAATCAGACGCTGTGTATGAAGTAAATAAATTTATTCTCGGTTTTCTGCCTCTTGATTAAGTCTTATTATAAAAACACCTTCAGTTCATGGTCAGTCCTGAGACAGCAAATAAAATTCCTCTTTCACACCTCCACATCATCAGCTGAAGCAGAAGGCACCTTCAGGGGAGGAGATGTAAGAGGACGAGGCCCATTAGAGTGATGGGGTGTCCGGTGAAGGAGACACGCACGGCACCTGAAGAGTAGACATCCGGCCCACTCCAGGGACTTGGGAGGCAGGAGGGAATCACATCTCTGGGTGAATTCCACACTTGATCTTATAAGACTGAGAGTCTGATAATAGTGGACAGGTGTCAGCCCTTCCTCACCCCAGCACACGCCCAGAGCACAGAGCTGGTAGACACCAGTAGAATAGCTCAGGCCATTCCAATTATCTGGAACCTGTGTAAATTAGTCTCAGCCAAATATATGTGCTGTACCCGAATGCACCAAGTGATCCAGTCGGTTTGGTAGAGCAAGTTGACTACATTTTAACTATTTTATTTTGTCAATGTTTTATCAATTTTTTGAAAAGTCATCTTATGCAATATAAGCTGTCATATCATTCATAGTTTCAAAATATGGTAATTTGTATTATTGATATGGATGCCAAAAGCATTGCTAGATAGAACACCAAAATGCATATATATTGTTCATTATCTACTTTTATCTGCAGTTAAACACAAGGTTCGATGTCTCATGCTGAGATCTTTAAAAATAAGTCTCCTTGTACGATGACAAGTCCAAAGTCTCATCTTCATAAATCATGTATTCATGTCTACACTAACAATTCATTCTCATCCCAAACCATGGCTAATGCCTTAAAAGAAACCGCCATCATTGTATGTGAGCAGCAGGATGCAGATGTGAATGAGAAGCATAGGAACAGGATGGGAGGTGCATCACACAACATCTGTGGGGTTCAACACAAGCAATGGAAGAGAAAACCTGGAGACCGAGGGCCACACTGCACTTGTATGATTCTCCCCATTGCCGTATTACAATGGAAAAAGGTTGTCACTGCTTAGGGACATAGGAACAACAGTAGACCATTCAGCCCCTCGAGACTGTTTTGCCATTCAATTAGAGCATGGGTGATTTGCATCTTAACTCCATTTACCCGTCTTGGTTCCATAACCCTGAATACCCTTACCTAACAAAAATCTATCAATCTCAGTTTTGAAATTTTCAATTGACCCCCAGCCTCAACAGCTTTTTGGGGGGCAGAGTTCTTAACCATACTTAACAAAAGTGGAGGGGTCAAGAATTGTCCCTTCAACCTCCCCAAACCCCAACCTTGAGATAGCAGGGTACAGAGAGGTGGTGGCACTGAAGCTGCTTTTGATATTAAGGGACATCCTTTAGTATTCCCAATGTAGAGTTTTACATGCCAGGAGTACAGAACAGGAATTCAGGAACGTGACCAATTCATGGTTTTCCAATCATTCCTTGGGTCACTAGACTTAATTAACTGAGGATATCGCCAATCCCACCAACCGATGACTGCTGCTGTCCATCACCTGACACCCTCGATGGTGCAGCTCATGGATTTCACCTGTGGCACCTTCGAGTACTGCTTCACGCAAAGCCTGAATCTGATGAAAATCCACGTGCTAGTTGTTCAGCAATAAAAGTTACTATGAATCTTTTTCTGCAGTTAGATAAGGTCCTTGTAATGTTTATTTCCCTATTGGGTTAACTTTTTAAAATAAACAAGAAACTTTTCATCATTCCATTGTCCTGATCCTTTTATCTTGATGCCAGAAAGGAATCAAAATAAATCAAGGTGTGGAACTTACATCTTGCATTTTCAGTTTCTGGAACATTCCAGCAAGTGCGTCTCGCTTTTATTTCCTTAATATATGCAGATAGAAGGTTCTTCTTAAGTAATTCATAAAATTAGCTGGATAATGTACAATCTCTATTTTTGTATTTTCTTACCATCTGTTAAGTAATGTAGTCACTGTGATTCATTCATAAAGATGATACATTGCTTGAAATTCCAAAAGCTAATCTAATATTTCATCACAGTTTTAGATTTAATTACTTTACACAGAGGGTAGTGAGTATGTGGAATTGCCTGAACCGGGAAGCAGTGGAGGCAGATAGTTTGGGTATTTGAGGTCCAGTTGATTAGTAAACTAAGAAACCCATTCTGAAAAGGGTATATTTATTCCTTGTGGACTAATTCTATTTTAATTGTATTGTATCTTGCTGTGCTTTACTGTTTCTGTGTGTTATTCAATCTGTAAATAAATCCAACCAAGTAATTTTAGCCTGTACACTTAGGGACACTGGTGGTCCATTATTTTCTTGCCAATCCCAGGTTTTCTTCAGTGTGATGACATCAGAACAAAGCCACTTCTGCATGGGTTACTTTCAAATGCTGAGTTCCACCTTCAGAACAGGCTTCTCGACCCGAATTCAAATCCTGTCAAATTCTGTCTAAAAAAAATTAGGTTAACAAAATCAATGCAATGAATCTACTCACCTCAACAAATTGCTTGCTGTCTTTGATGACTTTCTAAGCTCTGTAAGGATAGATATAAAACATTACCACAGCATTCTTTGATTTTACAAAATCAATGCAAAGAAAACTTAGCAACAAAAGATGTTTTCCCACAAATTGCTTCCTTTATCATAAAATAGCGGGGCCTTGTGCTTACTGAATTCACTGATAAATTGAAGGTTTCTTTAGCTAGCATTCCATCACTTGTTTTGATAAAAGATATCCGAAATCGAGAATTCCCGTGCTAATTTCAATCTCTCCGGGGTAGGCTTACACTGGGTTCGTTCAAGTCCCACAATTGGAGCATTGCGAAAATCTGTACACGTGCGTTCAGTAAAAAATGAAGAGTGCAGCATGAGAAAGACTCTAGCATTCCACAATGAACTGCTTCTACACAGCTTATTTTATCTTTCAGCCTACATGATCTATGACCGTTAGCTAATTATGTTACATCCACAAGGCCACGTTGACGTGTTTTGTTATTTCTTTTCTGTCGTTGATTCCCAGGAGGTTATTTTAACTTTTATCACCAGGTACAGAACGGGTGTCCGTGAATCGGCCGACCGTTATACACCCCGACCGTTACACACCCCGACCGTTACACACCCCGACCGTTACACACCCCGACTGTTATATACCCGGCCCGTTACACACCCGCCCGTTATACACCCCGCCCGTTACATACCCCGACCGTTACACACCCCGACTGTTATATACCCGGCCCGTTACACACCCGCCCGTTATACACCCCGCCCATTACACACCCCGACCGTTACACACCCCGACTGTTATATACCCGGCCCGTTACACACCCGCCCGTTATACACCCCGCCCGTTACACACCCCGACTGTTATATACCCGGCCTGTTATATACCCCAACTCTTATACACCCCGACCGTTACACACCCCGACCGTTACACACCCCGACCGTTACACACCCCGACTGTTATATACCCGGCCCGTTACACACCCGCCCGTTATACACCCCGCCCGTTATACACCCCGACCGTTATACACCCCGCCCGTTATACACCCCGCCCGTTATACACCCCGCCCGTTATACACCCCGACTGTTATAAACCCCGCCCGTTATACACCCAGCCCGTTATACACCCAGCCCGTTATACACCCCGACCGTTATACACCCAGCCCGTTATACACCCAGCCCGTTATACACCCAGCCCGTTACACACCCAGCCCGTTATACGCCCCGACTGTTATACACCCCGCCCGTTATACGCCCCGACTGTTATACACCCCGACCGTTATACACCCCGACCGTTATACACCCCGCCCGTTATACACCCCGCCCGTTATACACCCAGCCCGTTATACACCCCGACTGTTATAAACCCCGCCCGTTATACACCCAGCCCGTTATACACCCAGCCCGTTATACACCCCGCCCGTTATACACCCCGACCGTTATACACCCAGCCCGTTATACACCCAGGCCGTTATACACCCAGCCCGTTACACACCCAGCCCGTTATACGCCCCGACTGTTATACACCCCGCCCGTTATACGCCCCGACTGTTATAAACCCCGCCCGTTATACACCCCGACCGTTATACACCCCGACCGTTATACACCCCGACCGTTATACACCCCGACTGTTATACACCCCGTCCTATTTACACCCCACCCCGTTCTACTCCCCGCCCGTTTTGCACCCTGCCTGTTTTACACCCCGCCCCGTTATACACTCCGACTGTTGTACTCCCCGCCCATTATACACCCCGTCCGATTTACACCCCGCCCCGTTATACTCCTCGCCCGTTTTACACCCTGCCTGTTTTACACCCCGCCCGTTATACTCCCTGCCCAATTTACACCCCACCCCGTTCTACTCCCCGCCCGTTTTGCACCCTGCCTGTTTTACACCCCGCCCCGTTATACACTCCGAATGTTGTACTCCCCGCCCATTATACACCCCGTCCTATTTACACCCCGCCCCGTTCTACTCCCCGCCCGTTTTACACCCTACCTGTTTTACACCCCGCCCATTATACACCCCGCTTTCCACTGGAGAGCTGGTCGGCTGCCTTTTCTGGTGGTGAAGTGGCCCTCTGTGATTTTGAGGCCCCAGCCTCAGTTACGTTCGCCAGGCGAGCTGCAGGGGGCCAAACAGGCGTTTAGACCCAGATTCTGCCAAGGAAAACAGGCCAGAGCTGCCACCAGGAAGGTAAGTTGCTGGGGGCGGGTGTGGGTGCTGGTGGCGGAGGGGCGGGCATGTGGTGCAGGGTGAGGGAGGCGGTCCAACAGCAGCAGCGGAGCAGCTTATTTTTAAGGGCCCCACCCTGTTCCTCCGAGGCCCACAAAAATAATTAAACACTAACCTTTGCTGGGCCTCTTCACCTGACCGTGGAAATGGTCAGAGTGAGCACTGCACGGGCGCTGAACAGTTCCGACCGAAATGGACAATCGAGGCCCTATTTACATCAGAGGACCCCGATTATCATTTTGAAAGGGACTGATCACTTGAAACGGGCGGGAGTTTTGGACACCCGACGGGAGACCCCTTTCAAAATCGAGCCATCTGCATGGTCGAGGTTAACAGGGCAGTGAGGCGACCGAGACCATTCTGAGGGGTCACGTCAATGCTAGGAGAAGGCAGTGACTATTGGCCCCCAGACGATTACACAGGTACATTTATGTACACTCTGTACATAGACAACAAAGGAGAGGATGACAAAAGGGAATACATAAAGGTTAGGAAAGAAGTTAAAAAAAAATTAGGAAAGCAAAGAGAAACTACAAAGTTAAATTATCAAGGAATACACGAAGAATTAGTCAAGTATTCTACAGACACATAAATAACAAAAAAAAAATCAGGATAGGGATAGGGCCACTAAAGGATACACACAATAAACTCACAGGTAATGACAGCGAAATGGCAGGAATATTAAATAATTACTTTGTCTCCATATTTACCACGGAGACTAACATGGTGGGCATGATATTAGAAGAAGAGATCAAAAAAGATATAAAGACATTTAAGATAGAAAGGGGGGAGATAATTGATAAACTAATTATCTCCCCCCTTTCTATAAAGGTAGGGGAGTCTATAACGAGGGGGCATAGATTTAAGGTGAGAGGGGAGAGATACAAAAGGATCCAGAGGGGCAATTTTTTCACTCAAAGGGTGGTGAGTGTCTGGAACGAGCTGCCAGAGGCAGTAGTAGAGGCGGGTACAATTTTGTCTTTTAAAAAGCATTTGGACAGTTACATGGGTAAGATGGGTATAGAGGGATATGGGCCAAGTGCAGGCAATTGGGACTAGCTTAGTGGTATAAACTGGGCGACATGGACATGTTGGGCCGAAGGGCCTGTTTCCATGTTGTAACTTCTATGATTCTATGATTCTATGATTCTAATCAAACTTAGAGAGGATAAAACCCCTGGTCCGGATGGATTGCAACCGCACATTATTTTTATTTGTTCACGGGATGTGGGCGTTGCTGGCAAGGTCAGCATTTATTGCCCACCCCTCATTACCCTTGAGAAGGTGGTGGTGAGCCGCCTTCTTGAACTGCTGCAGTCCGTGTGGTGACGGTTCTCCCACAGTGCTGTTAGGAAGGGAGTTCCAGGATTTTGACCCAGCGACGATGAAGGAACGGCGATATATTTCCAAGTCGGGATGGTGTGTGACTTAGAGGGGAACGTGTAGGTGGTATTTTCCCATGCGCCTGCTGCTCTTGTCCTTCTAGGTGGTAGAGGTCGTGGATTTGGGAGGTGCTGTCGAAGAAGCCTTGGCGAGTTGCTGCAGTGCATCCTGTGGATGGTACACACTGCAGCCACTGTACGCTGGTGGTGAAGGGAGTGAATGTTTCGGGTGGTCTATGGGGTGCCAATCAAGCGGGCTGCTTTGTCCTGGATGGTGTCGAGCTTCTTGAGTGTTGTTGGAGCTGCACTCATCCAGGCAAGTGGAGAGTATTCCATCACATTTCTGACTTGTGCCTTGTAGATGGTAGAAAGGCTTTGGGGAGTCAGGAGGTGAGTCACTCACCGCAGAATACCCAGCCTCTGACCTGCTCTTGTAGCCACAGTATTTATATGGCTGGTCCAGTTAAGTTTCTGGTCAATGGTGACCCCCCGGGTGTTGATGGTGGGGGATTCGATGATGGTAATGCTGTTGAATGCCAAGGGGAGGTGGTTAGACTCTCTCTTAAAAGAGGTTAGGGAAGAGATAGCAGAGGCATTATTACATGTATATAAAAATTTATTAGAAAAGTAAATAATGCCAGAGGACTGGTGGACAGCTAATGTTATTCCTATATTTAAAAAGACAGATAGAACAAGTCCAGGGGACTCTTGACCAGTTAGTTTAACTTTGGTGGTAGGAAAGATAATGGAATCCTTACTCAAAGATGTAATAGAAAAATATTTAGAAACCAAAAATAAAGTAAAGAATAGTCAGCATGGATTTCAAAAGGGAAGGCCGTGCTTGACCAACAGAAAGTGTAGATAAGAGTAATGTAGTAGATGTAATATATTTGGATTATTAAAAGGCCTCGATAAGGTACCTCACGGTAGACTCATGACTAAGTTCAGAGCATGTGGAGTCAGGGGACAGGTAGCAGAATGGACAGCAAGCTGGCTACAAAACAGAAAACAGAGAGTAGGGGTTAAAGAGAGTTACTCAGATTGGCAAAAGGTGGGAAGTGGGATTGGTGCTGGAACCACTGTTGTTCACTATTTACATAAACAATTTGGACTCGGGAGTCGGAAGTACAATTTCAAATTTGCGGACAACACAAAATTCGGGGCTATAGTTAATACTGAGGAGGATTGTGACAAAATGCAAGAAGACATTGATAAACTTGCAGAATAGGTGTCTAATTGGCAAAAGAATTTCAATATCGATAAGTGTCAGGTGGTGTATTTTGGTAGGAAGAATAAGGAGGCCACATACTCCTTGGAAAATAAGAGTCTAAATGGGGTGGAGGAGCAGAGGGATCTGGGAGTGGAGATACACAAATCACTAAAAGTATCAAAAGCAAAATACTGCAGATGCTGGAAATCTGAAATAAAAACAGAAAATGCTGGATACACTCAGCAAGTGAGGCAGCATCTGTGGAGAAAGAAACAGAGTTAACGTTTCAGGTCGATGACCATTCATCAGAACTGGAAGATGTTAAAAAATTTACAGTTTTTTTTAAAAAAACAGAGCCAGGGAAAGGCAGGAGAGGGGAAGGGAGGAAAGAACAAAAGGGAAGGTCTGTGATAGGATGGGGGCAGGAGTGATTAAATGGCAAAAGGGATGATGGTGCAAGGCAAGGAGGGTGGGAATGGGACAATAAAGAAACAGAAGATGGGTCTAGAGGAGCTGTAAATGGCAACATCAGAACCATTACCAGCAGCTGCAGTCCCACAAAATAAATAAATAAATAAATGGGAGCAGTGGTTATGGTCTGAAGTTATTGAAATCGATGTTTAGTCCACATTGTGCTTTGCTGAACATCTCCGCTCTGTCCACAAGCGTGACCCTGACCTGCCCGCCGCTTGTCATTTTAATTCCCCGTCCCACTCCCACTCTGACCTCGCTGTCCTCGACTTCTTACACTGTTCCAATGAAGCTCAACGGAAGCTCGAGGAACAGCACCTCATCTTTCGATGAAGCACTTTACAACCTTCCAGTTGGGGGGGAGACCAGAACTAGGGCCCATAAATATGAG
Organism: Heptranchias perlo; assembly: GCF_035084215.1. Taxonomy (NCBI): domain Eukaryota; kingdom Metazoa; phylum Chordata; class Chondrichthyes; order Hexanchiformes; family Hexanchidae; genus Heptranchias; species Heptranchias perlo. The sequence goes on along the minus strand of NC_090350.1, from coordinate 9,188,709 downwards.
ATAGTCACTAATAAATCCAACAGGGAATTCAGAAGAAACTTCTTTACCCAGAGAGTGGTTAGAATGTGGAACTCGCTACCACATGGAGTAGTTGAGGTGAATAACATAGATACGTTTAAGCGGAAGCTAGATAAACACATGAGGGAGAAAGGAATAGAAGGAAATGTTGATGGGGTTAGATGAAGAAGGGTGGGAGCAGGCTCTTGTGGAGCATAAACACCGGCATGGACCAGTTGGGCCGAATGGCCTGTTTCTGTGCTGTACATTCAATGTATGTGCATAGACACAGGTACTCACAGAGGGAAATGCAGACACTGAAAAACCATACACACGCACATGCACACACAAATATACACACACACACACACACACACACAGGTAAACCGACACACATGGGGCACATGCAGGCAGGCAAACAAACAGGTTAAAAACACAGACAGACAAAGAGATAGTGCATAGAGACACAGATAAACACAGGTTAACACACATACTCAGAGGCAAGTAAACACGTACACATGTCAACACACAGACAAGTAAACACACACAAACATACATACATAAATGTGCACGTACACACATATACAGACACACACACATGGACACACACACACCCACACACATTCACAGTCACAGACACACTTAGATACACACATAGACACATAGGGCCCGAATTTAGCAGGCCTGCGGGTTCCCAGCGGGTGGTCCTCCGGGAGCGTGGTCAACATGCTCGGCGAAATTAGTGGGTTGCCCACGCGATCGTAGCAGGCAACCCACTAATAGGAATCAATTACCTGCTCCTCCGGGGTCCACGGCGCTGGCCTGCGCGTCGGTCGGGCTGCGCATGCGCAGTACGATCTGTCAGCTGGAGGCTCTCTAGTTAAAGGGGCAGTCCTCCACTGACAGATGCTGCAACCAATGGAACAAATTGCAGCATGGAGCAGCCCAGGGGGAAGGCTGCTCCCAGTTTAATGATGCCTCACCCCAGGTATCATCAGATGGGGTGAGGAGGAGGGGGAGGACACAGATCTTCCCCCCGGCGGGCGGGAGGAAGCGGTCTGCCTCTGCCACCAAGAAGGCCTGGCTCGAGGTGGCAGAGGGGGTCACCTGCGCCACCAACATATCGCCCACCTGCATACAGTGCAGGAGGCGCTGCAATGACCGCAGTAGGTCAGCCGCAGTGAGAACACGAAGTCTTTCCCCTACACTCCGTCTGCCACAACACTGCCCCCACCCCACATCTCCTTCGGCACCGCCAACACTATTCTGTCACATCACCCTTCATACCCACTCACACCCAATCCTCATCTTACCTCCACCTACTCACCTCGCCAGTACTCACCCTGCCACTAACACGCAACCCAATCCTCATACAATCTCATTGCTCTATCCCATACTCACCCTCTCGTGCATCTCCCTCACGGCCAGCCTCACTCAACCTGCCACCACCTGTGCTGCAGCCACAGGGCATGCATCACATATGTGCAGTAGGCAGCGTAAGGCAAACGTCTCGTCAGCATGAAGGGGGTGCACAAGGGTGTCTGAGGGTTTGTCATGGGTGTTACCCATATTGAATTTCAGAGCAACAAACAGCACACATTATATTGACACCACCACTGCCATGTCTCCGCGAATCCTGTCCGTTGTGTCCAATAATGCCCGCTCCTGGGTATCACTATGAGGACCCACCACTGATGCCACCCATCGTGTTACTGCAGAGTAGGTGCAGGTGTATTTGCAGGGCTCGTCCGCGCAGACGACTGAGAGACATCGGCGGTGTAGCCGGCTGCACCCTGGAAGGATGCGGAGGAGAAGGTGTGGAGGGCAGTGGTGACTTTGCCAGCGACAGGTAAGCAGTTGGTGATGGGGCCAGCCAAGAGCAGCTCGGCATGAAAGAGGCTGCAGATCTCCACGACTACATGTCGAGCGAATCTGCGCCTCCCTCTGCACTGCTGCTCGGAGAGGTCCGGGGAGCTGCGCCTCGGTCTGTGGACCCTGTGGCGAGGGTAGTGCCCTCTGCGACGCGTCTCTCTCTGCGGTAGCCCTCCCTCCTGCTGTGCAGGTGGGCGTGCAACAACACCGTGTTGGGGGGATCCACGTCTCTGCGGCGGACGGCGTGGACTGCGAGGCTGCTGGTGCTGGTCATGCTCTTCGTCCTCCGAGGGTGTCCACACACCACCCATCTGGCAGGTGTTGGTCTGAGGGGTTGTGCAGGGTAGGTGGGTGGTTCCTCGGACTGGGGCTGCGGTTTCGTGTCGGTCTGTCCTCTGGCTTGGTGGGGGGTGGTGGGGGGCAGGGGTTGCCCTATGTGACGCGGTGGCCTCCTGCGTGGGTGAGGGCTCTCCCCCGTGGAGTGCACCTTGGCACCTGCCACAGGCTGCTGGCTGCAACACGCCTGGTTGGAGGGAGACTGTTTCCCCCAGTGCGGGAAACTCACTGCCTTGAACCTAAAATCCCACACTTCCTCTTTTGACAGCTGCTTCAGCTCATTAACTGACCACAACGAGCAAGGTAAGTACTCTCAAGTGGAACCCCGCTGGCTTTAATTTCCTGCTGGATTCCCACCAGCGGGGCTTGCGCGCGCAGCCCCGCACGTCAGCGCGGTACCCGGAAGTGGCCGGGATTTCGTCGCGATCCGGTCACGTGACCGGATATCGGGATTTTCGGGGCCACCCCGCTGGGAACCCGCCGGAAACACGATCCTAAAATCGAGCCCATCGACACAGACAAAGACACACATAGATACACACACAGACACACATGAACACACACACAGACAAACATAGATACACACACAGACACAGATACACACACACACATACATAGATAGACACACACCACACAGCTAAACAACACAGATAGTTATAAACACGTACAAAGTCAGGTACTTGTACACACAAATCCCTTGGATCCTTGCATGCTTTGTTATACAAATGCTGCCGTCAGCCTCACTGGGAGCTGAAATAGCTGCAAAGGTCAGAGCCAACTCACAGGGTTTGAAGCCTGCAGAACCTTTCCATGATGTGGAAATGTGTGTAATAGGTAACTGCAGATGCTTGTACTGACCAGACAAAACTCAGTCTGATGTCTAATCTGTGTAATGTAATTGAATTTTTATCTCTTGGTTCTAGATAGTGTTTATTAGGACACGTCACATCCATCTTCTTGTCCATCTCTCACCGTTAGACAAAAACTGTCATTGCTTCTTGCTTCTCATTTTTTTCTCCTCTGTTATCTGCACAATGTTCCCAAATAAACTTACTTTGTGGATCTACAGCGGTAATTGACAGTTGTGACATTTTGGGGCCTCCCTCGCTGAAGATATTGTACACAGCACAAGCAACTGCTTGTATCAGTTGTTATTTTATTCCAGCGAAGCAAAGCTTGAAACGGAATACAGGACAGCTCGTGCTGAGCATGAAATTGGCAGGAATCTGTTAGTAAGAAGGAGCTGAATAGCTGAGCAGGGTTATAGGGAGCAGCTCATGAATACTGTTGCAGCAGCAAAGGACAAGGTGGAAAGTGATCTCGGGCTGTTAGTAGACTTAAAGTTTGACACATTCAGTCACAGAAGAGCAGCAATTTAAAGTAAAATAGAAAGTTGAACTATGTGGGCAAAGCAGTGGAGGAAGTCATTCTGAAACGGAACAGTGTTCTGGAAGATGGGAATTGCTAGCCGCAAAAAGACTAAGGCCCATCTGATTCACCCTCTACCTTCCTGGTGGTTGCCTGATTCAACAATTATGGAGTTGTTGACTAATCAAACAATAGATTGATTGCTGCGTCCAATTTTAACCACTGAGGCACAATTAGGGTTGCCAACCCTCCAGGATTGTCCTGGAGTTTCCAGGCATTAAAGATTAATCTCCTGGGCACTGTTGCGAGCAACCCGGAAGAAAAATCATAGGGGCATTAAAAAATTGTGGGTTTTTCTCATTTTCTTTGAACAATTTAATTTATTAGTGATAAAAATATTGGAGATGGGGAAAAATGGCCGTTTGACTGGGTGAGGCAAATGGAGGCGGGAGGTCATGTGATGAAACCTCCAGGGATACGTCCAACCAGAGTTGGCAACCCTAGGCACAATATAGACATTCAACCCCTGGAAATGATGAAGAACCACAAGGCTCTTCCATTGCAACAGAGGACTGAATTATGAAGAATAACTGGAGAAGATTGGGCCCTTTGGATGTAGAAAATGCTGTGATCATCGTCAAAGAACAGCAGCACGTTCTCTCAATGTCCTGGCCAACATTCCTCCCTCAGTCAATACTACCAGAAATTAATTCACTGGTCATTGGTCTCATTTGTTGGAACCTTGCTGTGCACAAATTGACTGCCACATTTGCTTACCTAACAACAGTGACGACTCATAAGTAACTCGTTGGAGCATCCAGGAGGTGTGAAAGGCACTATAAAAATATGTGCAGAAAAGGTAACTCCAGAAAACTATTTCAACAACTTCAGTAATCACCCTCAAGTGTACAAGAAGTAAAGCCTATTTGAAAATGACCATGAGATCAAGTTCAACCACTGGGATTAGGCATGGAAGAGGAAATGATTGTAAGATGAATGCCACATGCTGTCCTTAGGCCCATTCTCTTTCCTGCTGGGTTTGCTGAGCAGGGAATGGAAGGTCCATTGCAGCATGCAGACGCGCTCCAATTACAACAGGCAAGAAGAAGCAATTCCTTGTTACATCAAAGACTGCTCCCACATTATAAACATGTGGACCAGGACTCTATGGGACGTATATCAATCAGAGCAAGAGATGTTCAACCTCCACCCAAGCACGCATTTAACTTAATTTACACAATAACTGTAAACTAAGCACTTTGTGCTCCTTCTTCCAATAGTTTTTGTTCGGTGGGCTGCATATATTTCATTTTTGGAACTACTATGTAATCAAGAGAAACTATTCAGATGAACTCTCCCTGCATTAGACATAGCTTCTCCCTTCCTCAATAATTCTGCTCTGGTAACATAAAAGAACTTGCACTTCTATGACACAATTCATGACCTCAGGATGTTCCAAAGAATTTTATAGACAATTAAATACATTTGAAGTGTAGTCACTGTTGTAATGTAGGAAATGCAGCAGCCAAATTGCACAAAACAAGCTCCCACAAACAGCAATGAGATACATAACTGGATAATCTCTTTTAGTGATGTTGGTTGAGAAATAAACATTGGCAATGGGAGAGCTCCCCTGCTCTTTTACAACCAGTGGGTAGGGTAGAGAGGCCTCGGTTTAACATCTCACCTGACAGTGCAGCACTCCCTCAGTACTGCACTGAGGTGTCAGCGTATATTATATGCTCAAGTCTCTGGAGGGGGACTTGAACCCACAACCTACTGACTCAGATGTGAGAGTGCTACCCACTGAACCATGGATAAAACACTGCCTGCAATCTTCCACTGTGCAGTGGTGATGGACAAGGTGGCTGTCAGCACCTTGAAAAATCAATCCTGAGATGTTATCTCAACCCAAAAGTGGCGAGCTTCACATGGGTCACAGCTGACAGCTGTATGTTCAAAGTCTTCCTTTTATTCTCCTTTCCCTGTCTTTCTCATCTTGCTTTCTCTCTATTCTTCTTCAGCCCACCTGGCTGTGGGATCAGTGAATGCTCTATTTGTTTTCTCTTGCTGGAGAGTCTGAGAAAATAAGAGACTCCTATGGACACAGGGCTATTCTAGCAGTCACAATGGCAGTGAAAATTGAAACTACAGCCCCTATAGAGGGCTTTCATTATCGCTATGAATGCTGGGATAGCCTTGCCTCCATAGTATTCTCTTGATCTCTCTCACTTTCCAGCAAGAGAAAACAGGAGAAGTGTTGAAATTACTGGTAGTCAGATGCAGGTGTGAGATCGAGATCCTGATATTGGTGTGAGACTCTCACAGAATGCGATGGATTTGCTAGGCCTTACTGCTATAAGCTTCCCATCTCTGCTGCTTCAATATCACCTTGACCTGAAACCAGATTCCTTCATTGCAAAGTCCATAACAGTTATGGATTTTTATTTGCAGCATGGACAGCTGTACAGTTATCTCTTTAAAAAAGAGATCCCAGTGTGGCTCGTTGGTCCCTTCCTCACCCATCGGCCAATTAGTAATGCCAATGGCATTTGCTAAGTGAGGGAACACAGGATTGAATTAATGCAGGAACGGGTGTAAATATGAGTCCTGTTGTCTGTGAGCAGACCTCAGCTCTCCGGTCATTGCCTCTCCCTGTCATTGTGGTTAACGTGCTCCTAATGTAATGTCATTGTTTTACTGTTAATGAGACTCCTTCAGAAAAATAATGAATTTCAAAAAACCTGTGATTGGATTGCGTGTCCACTTCCCTGAGCAGACAGTTTGTGAGCGCTGCTTTTTACAAGCTGCTGGTGTGTACAACGCATTTCCCTTTCAATTACTTTCTCCCAGTGTTAGTGCTCACACACTGTGGCTTGATAGAATGCTGCAGAATATATTTGCATCTGCTGATAACACTTAAGTGGTCTGTAGGAGACTTGAGTGAATTCACTGCAATTTGTTATTGGATTTCTCACTTTTTATTTCTCATAAATACAGCACAAACCAACATGGAAACAAAAAGCCCAGCAAAGGCACCAACTAAAGGATTGGTCAGCTCCAAGACAGAGAGTGGGCAGGATAGGGGGGAGCTGGGGGAGAAGGGAATCTTGGCTCTGAGGTTTCCTTTGCTGCTGATGAAATTGAATTGAAATCTTGACAATCAATGTCTCGACATCATGAGGCAGAAGATGGAAGAATGGATTGCAGTATTAAAATCCAGACTTTTGGCATCTGGTTTACATTTTTTTTTAAATTCTGCACACCTCATGCAAAAACTCAACTATCCAATCCAGGAGCAGATAGATGCGTGCTGGCTCTAACCAAATTGGCCCCCCTTTCCAGCAAATTGTGGTGAAGTTAGCATTGGTATAATGATGGAATTTGGCCTGTGTGGTAACACATATTCTGGGAATCACAAAGAATTCTGGCAACACACCATAGCAACGGCATGCATCAAATTGTGTAATTAGGTGCATACGAAATGCGACTGATAGCATTACGAAAATTAATATACAGTTACTTAGTGTGCTCACTTTTTAGCAAATTCCATTTGTGTGTCACTTTTGGTCATGTGGGAGTGTAATTTAGGGTCTCGTCCCCTTACAGCCTGACCTTTAACGTTGCCAGGTCCAGGATAGCCATGGGTGACTGAAGCAAAACCAATTTAATAAAGACACACACCGAGGTCAAAACTAGAGGTCGTAAATATAAAATAGTCACTAATAAATCCAATAGAGAGTTCATGAGAAACTTCTTTACCCAAAGAGTGGTAAGAATGTGGAATTCGCTACCACAAGCAGTAGTTGAGGCAAATAGCATAGATGCATTTAAGCGTAAGCACATGAGGGAGAAAGGAATAGAAGGATATGCAGAAAGGGTTAGATGAAGTAGGGAGGAGGCTCATGTTGAGCATGAATGGCGGCATAGACCAGTTGGCTCGAATGGTCTGTTTCTGTGCTGTAGTTTTTTTTTTATTCGTTCGTGGGATGTGGGCGTCGCTGGCGAGGCCAGCATTTATTGCCCATCCCTAATTTTTTTTTTTTTAATTCGTTCATGGGATGTGGGCGTCGCTGGCGAGGCCAGCATTTATTGCCCATCCCTAATTTTTTTTTTTTTAATTCGTTCATGGGATGTGGGCGTCGCTGACGAGGCCGGCATTTATTGCCCATCCCTAATTGCCCTCGAGAAGGTGGTGGTGAGCCGCCTTCTTGAACCGCTGCAGTCCGTGTGGTGACGGTTCTCCCACAGTGCTGTTAGGAAGGGAGTTCCAGGATTTTGACCCAGCGACTATGAAGGAACGGCGATATATTTCCAAGTCGGGATGGTGTGTGACTTGGAGGGGAACGTGCAGGTGGTGTTGTTCCCATGTGCCTGCTGCTCTTGTCCTTCTAGGTAGTAGAGGTCGCGGGTTTGGGAGGTGCTGTCGAAGAAGCCTTGGCGAGTTGCTGCAGTGCATCCTGTGGATGGTGCACACTGCAGCCACAGTGCGCCGGTGGTGAAGGGAGTGAATGTTTAGGGTGGTGGATGGGGTGCCAATCAAGCGGGCTGCTTTATCTTGGATGGTGTCAAGCTTCTTGAGTGTTGTTGGAGCTGCACTCATCCAGGCAAGTGGAGAGTATTCCATCACACTCCTGACTTGTGGCTTGTAGATGGTGGAAAGGCTTTGGGGAGTCAGGAGGTGATGTAACATAAGTTGGCAGTCAATACAATCGGCCATGTGAACTACTGGAATTTAGTGGGCTCCACTGTGTATACAGCTGAGCAAAGCTTAAACTAAACAAGTAAAATCAAACACCAGGCAACCTATTTTCTACACAGTTGAACATCACTGAATGCAGTAGTAATGTGCATGCATTTACTACCTAGAGAGACACAGACTGAGATAGAATCAGTGGGGAAAACAGAGCTGTTTTGTGATTATATTCATGTTTATCTATCAGGCTGCAGCCTGTCAATCAAACTCGACAAGAACAGTGTCTAGGCTTTTTTTTCCTTTGATTGCCAACATTCCCTGCAGCTTCCAGATGTAGCAGTGCCATCTCCAATAGTTCTCGACTTCTTCACCCTCCGCTGGACACCGGGGTTTTGGCTTTCTCTGCTTACCAACCTCCTCCACATCTAATTCCAGTGGTTAACTGTAAAAACGTCCTGCCATTTTGAAATAGCCTTTGTTACATGCACACTTACATTTATAATCTGGTAGATCATTACTCCATTTTTCCATTTCGTGATTCCTTTAAGCTTATCTTGATTAAATTAGCAAAAAAAAATGTTTTTCTATACTTCATATATTTTGGTCCCTTTAAGAGTGCTTGTGCCTCAACAACCAGGCTTTATTTTTACTTTTGACCTCTCACCTTTTTATCATTTTCTCCCTGCTTCAATCTGTATGGTATATGAGACAAAATGGTGGCAGTGCTCACGTATGTTTCTTAATGTAGAGTGATAGAAACATGGGAAAAAAGCACTTCCACTGTGACCAGCAAACCATAGCCCAGACGTTCCAATCAACGTTATTTTAATACCAGTGGTGCCTGGTTTAATATTAATAGCTTAGTACCGGTATTAAAATAACGCCCATGAAAAAATCTATCCTCATGTCTCCACTGAACCCTCTGTAAACATGGGCATTTATCCAAAACATAAGTGCATAACAAAACTAAAAACTGGGGAAACAAGCCAGGTCGTATCCGGGTATTAATAGTGGTTGGTAATGTAGGAATGGGCCTTGGATGTAAAACCAAACCTTTGTCTAAACACATGGTTGCTATATCCAGCATGGTGTGAGGACAACAGTGTGCTGAGAGTTCGGTACGTGTGGGAGTTGAAGGGTTAATCTCTTTAAGGGTTAATCTCTTTAAATCTAGTGCATATTGCTTCAACTGTTTAAGGTCAATTTAAAAGTTTAAATTTCTAAGTTTCTGTCTGGCTTCAGCAGAGAGCTGCTGTAGCAAGTTAATTGGTTAGCTAGATTCAATTGGTCCCTGAAGGTGGGGCAGGCCTGACTCATCTGAGTCTCAACTGGAGAAATACAGGGGCCTGTCAGTGCGGACAGCACGGTGTGAGGACAACACAGTGTGCTGAGAGTTCGGTACGTGTGGGAGTTTGGTAAAGTGGGGGAAGGAGGTGCTGCTTTGCCTTGCTTTTCCTGCAGAGCGGTAGTGGACCTGAGAGCGGTGAGCGGCGGGAGAGAGCGAGACCAGAGCGGAGATATAAACAGCGCGGAGAGAGCGAGAGTTCAGTCGGTGAGCGGCGGGAGAGAGCGAGACCAGAGCGGGGATATAAACAGCGCGGAGAGAGCGAGAGTTCAGTCGGTGAGCGGCGGGAGAGAGCGAGACCAGAGCGGGGATATAAACAGCGCGGAGAGAGCGAGAGTTCAGTCGGTGAGCGGCGGGAGAGAGCGAGACCAGAGCTTACTCTGAGAGCGAGACTCTGAGACCAGCGGCAGAGTTCAGGGTGACGTCACCAGTCAGAAAGTGACGCGGCACAGGGGAGGCAGCTGATTGGTGAGTAGGTTCAGGTGAGTATTTCTACCATTTTACTGTAAGTAAATAATAAGAAAGGGAAGATCTGCAGGTTTTATAGCAGGTAGTGGTTTTTTTCTTTTTTTAGTGAACCTAGGTCCCTAGTATAGTATAGTTAACATTTTCTAATTTCAACGTAATTTAAAAGGGGTAACTAAGCTAAGGCAAGTCATGGCAGCAGACCTTGCACCCGTGATATGCTCCTCCTGCAAGATGTGGGAAGTCATGGACACTACCAGTGTCCCTGCCGACCATGTGTGCGGGAAGTGTGTCCACCTGCAGCTACTGACCGATCGTATCTCGGAGCTGGAGCTGCGGGTGGACTCACTGTGGAGCATTCGCGATGCAGAGAAACTCGTGGATAGCACGTTTAGCGAGTTGGTCACACCGCAGGTAAAGGGTATACAGGCAGGAAGTGAATGGGTGACCACCAGGAAGAGTAAGAGATGCAGGCAGGTAGTGCAGGGGTCCCCTGTGGCCATCCCCCTCTCAAACAGATATGCCACTTTGGATGCTGTTGGGGGGGATGACTTATCAGGGGAAGGCAGCAGCAGCCAACTTCCTGGCACCACGGGTGGCTCTGCTGCACAGGCTGGGAGGAAAAAGAGTGGCAGAGCTATAGTGATAGGGGACTCAATTGTAAGGGGAATAGACAGGCGTTTCTGCGGCCGCAACCGAGACTCCAGGATGGTGTGTTGCCTCCCTGGTGCAAGGATCAAGGATGTCTCGGAGCGGCTACAGAACATTTTGGAGGGGGAGGGCGAACAGCCAGCTGTCGTGGTGCACATAGGCACCAACGATATAGGTAAAAAAGGGGATGAGGTCCTAAAAGCAGAATATAGGGAGTTAGGAGGTAAATTAAAAAATAGGACCTCAAAGGTAGTAATCTCAGGATTGCTGCCAGTGCCACGTGCGAGTCAGAGTAGAAATAGGAGGATATTTCAAATGAATACGTGGCTAGAGGAATGGTGCAAGGGGGAGGGATTCAAATTCCTGGGACACTGGAAACGGTTCTGGGGGAGGTGGGACCAGTACAAACCGGATGGTCTGCACCTGGGCAGGGCCGAGACTGCTGTCCTAGGAGGAGTGTTTGCTAGTGCTGTTGGGGAGGGTTTAAACTAAAGTGGCAGGGGGTTGGGAACCTGAGCAGGGAGAGAGAGGAAAGCGTAACAGGAAGGGACAGAAGGTATGGAGTAATAGGTAAAGTGTTAAAAAAGGAAAAAGCAGGAACTAAGCGTCACAAAACAGATTTGAAAGTTCTTTATCTGAATGCACGTAGCATTCGTAATAAAATGGACGAGTTAACGGCACAAATAACTACGTATGGGTATGATCTTGTGGCCATTACAGAAACATGGCTGCAGGGTGACAACGACTGGGAATTAAATATGCCAGGGTATTTAACAATCAGGAAGGACAGGCAGGAAGGAAGGGGAGGTGGGGTGGCTATGTTAATAAAGGAAGGAATCACTGTAATACAGAGAAATGATATTGGGACAAAGCATCAAGATAATGAAACAGTTTGGGTGGAGATAAGGAATAATAAGGGAAAAAAAACATTAGTGGGCGTAGTATATAGGCCTCCTAATAGTTGCAACTCTGCTGGAAGAAGTATTAATCAGGAGATAGTCGGGGCATGTAATAAGGGAACAGCCATAATTATGGGGGATTTTAATTATCATATTAACTGGACAAATCAAATTGGGCAGAGCAGCCTTGAGGACGAGTTCATTGAGTGCATCAGGGATGGATTTCTTGAGCAGTATGTAACTGATCCTACAAGGGGGCAGGCAACCTTGGACCTGGTCCTGTGTAATGAGTCAGGATTAATTAATAATGTCCTAGTTAAGGATCCCCTTGGAACGAGCGACCACAACATGGTTGAATTCCATATCCAATTAGAGGGTGAGAAGGTTGATTCTCAAACAAGCGTACTGAGCTTGAATAAAGGAGACTATGATGGTATGAGAGCGGAATTGATTAAAGTGGACTGGGAAAATAGATTAAAGGGTAAGACGGTACATGAGCAGTGGTGTTCATTTAGGGAGTTATTTTACAACTTTCAAAATAAATATATTCCACTGAGGAAAAAAGGGTGTAAAAGAAATGACAGCCATCCGTGGCTAAGTAAAGAAATCAAGGATAGTATCCGACTAAAAACAAGGACATCTAAGGTAGCCAAACTTAGTGGGAGGATAGAAGATTGGGAATTCTTCAAAAGACAGCAAAAAGTAACTAAAGGATTGATTAAGAAAGGGAAGTTAGATTATGAAAAGAAATTAGCAAAAAATATAAAAACAGATAGCAAGAGTTTCTATAGTTATATAAAAAGAAAAAGGGTGGCTAAGGCAAACGTTGGTCCCTTAGAGGATGAGACCGGGAAATTAATGGTGGGAAACATGGAGATGGCAAAAATGCTGAACAAATATTTTGTTTCAGTCTTTACAGTAGAGGACACTAAGAATATCCCAACACTGGACAAACAGGGGACTCTCGGGGGGGGAGGAGCTAAATACGATTAAAATCACTCAGGAGATGGTACTCAGTAAAATAATGGGACTCAAGGCGGATAAATCCCCTGGACCTGATGGCTTCCATCCTAGGGTCTTGAGGGAAGTGGCAGTAGGGATTGTGGATGCTTTGGTGATAGTTTTCCAAAATTCCCTGGACTCAGGAGAGGTCCCGGCAGATTGGAAAACTGCTAATGTAACACCGTTATTTAAAAAGGGTAGTAGGCAGAAGGCTGGAAATTATAGGCCAGTTAGCTTAACATCTGTGGTGGGTAAAATTTTGGAGTCTATTATTAAGGAGACAGTAACGGAACATTTAGATAAGCATAATTTAATAGGACAAAGTCAGCATGGCTTTATGAAGGGGAAGTCATGTCTGACAAATTTGCTTGAGTTCTTCGAGGATATAACGTATAGGGTGGATAAAGGGGAACCAGTGGACATAGTGTATTTAGACTTCCAGAAGGCATTCGACAAGGTGCCACATAAAAGATTATTACTTAAGATAAAAAATCACGGGATTGGGGGTAATATTCTGGCATGGGTGGAGGATTGGTTATCGAACAGGAAGCAGAGAGTTGGGATAAATGGAACATTCTCGGACTGGCAACCAGTAACCAGTGGTGTTCCACAGGGGTCGGTGCTGGGTCCCCAACTCTTTACAATCTATATTAACGATTTGGAGGAGGGGACCGAGTGCAACATATCAAAATTTGCAGATGATACAAAGATGGGAGGGAAAGTAGAGAGTGAGGAGGACATAAAAAACCTGCAAGGGGATATAGACAGGCTGGGTGAGTGGGCGGAGATTTGGCAGATGCAATATAATATTGGAAAATGTGAGGTTATGCACTTTGGCAGGAAAAATCAGAGAGCAAGTTATTTTCTTAATGGCGAGAGACTGGAAAGTACTGCAGTACAAAGGGATCTGGGGGTCCTAGTGCAAGAAAATCAAAAAGTTGGTATGCAGGTGCAGCAGGTGATCAAGAAAGCCAACGGAATGTTGGCTTTTATTGCTAGGGGGATAGAATATAAAAACAAGGAGGTATTGCTGCAGTTATATAAGGTATTGGTGAGACCGCACCTGGAATACTGCATACAGTTTTGGTCTCCATACTTAAGAAAAGACATACTTGCTCTCGAGGCAGTACAAAGAAGGTTCACTCGGTTAATCCCGGGGATGAGGGGGCGGACATATGAGGAGAGGTTGAGTAGATTGGGACTCTACTCATTGGAGTTCAGAAGAATGAGAGGCGATCTTATTGAAACATATAAGATTGTGAAGGGTCTTGATCGGGTGGATGCAGTAAGGATGTTCCCAAAGATGGGTGAAACTAGAACTAGGGGGCATAATCTTAGAATAAGGGGCTGCTCTTTCAAAACTGAGATGAGGAGAAACTTCTTCACTCAGAGGGTGGTCGGTCTGTGGAATTTGCTGCCCCAGGAAGCTGTGGAAGCTACATCATTAGATAAATTTAAAACAGAAATAGACAGTTTCCTAGAAGTAAAGGGAATTAGGGGTTATGGGGAGCGGGCAGGAAATTGGACATGAAGCTGAGTTCGGATCGGTCAATGCCCTGTGGGTGGCGGAGAGGGCCCAGGGGCTATGTGGCCGGGTCCTGCTCCGACTTCTTGTGTTCTTTAGATTTGTGGTTGGGATCAGATCAGCCATGATCTTATTGAATGGCGGAGCAGGCTCGAGGGGCCGATTGGCCTACTCCTGCTCCAATTTCTTATGTTCTTATGTTCTTATTTCCAGAAATGTGAGTTCAAATCCCACCATAGCTGTTTGAGAATTTGAATAAGTTAAAGAAATTGAATCAGTTAAGAAACAAAAAGCTGGCAGTATGATATCTTAACCATTACAGAAACATGGCTTAAAGAGGGGCAGGCCTGGCAGCTCAACGTCCCTGGTTACAGGGTTTTCAGACGCGATAGAGAGGGGGATAAAAAAGGACAGGGGGTGGTAATTTTGGTTAAGGAAACAATTATAGTTGTGAGGAGGGATGATATTTTAGAAGGAGCATCAAATGAGGCCTTATGGGTTGAGCTAAAGAACAAAAAAAGGAGCATTCATACTACTGGGTGTGTACTATAGACCCCCAAACAGTCAGAGGGAGATCGAGGAGCAAATATGTCGGCAAATTTCTGAGAAGTGCAAAAACAAAAGGGTAGAAATAGTAGAAGATTTCAACTATCCTAATATTAACTGGGATACAAACAGTGTGAATGGTATAGAAGGCGCAGAATTCTTAAATTGCATACAGAAGAATTTTTTTAGCCAGTATATAGCAAGCCTAACGAGAGGGGGGGCAGTTCTGGATTTAGTTCGAGGAAATGACGAGGGGCAGGTGGAAGAAGGAGCAGTCGAAGAGCATTTTGGTGGTAGTGATCATTATACAGTTAGTTTTAGCATAGTTATGGAAAAGGACAAAGGCAGAGCAGGAGTTAAAGTTTTCATTTGGGGAAAGGCCAATTTTACTAAACTGAGAAGTGATTTAGCAGAAGTAAACTGGAAACAGCTACTTGAAGGTAAATCAGTGTCAGAGCAGTTGGAGACATTCAAAGGGGAGATTCAAGGGGTTCAGGGTAAACATGTTCCCACAAAGAAAAAAGTGAGGGGCTGCCAAATCTAGAGCCCCCTGGATATCAAGAAGCATTCAGGGTAAGATAAGGCAGAAAAAGAAAGCCTATGATAGACACCGGGAACTCAATACTATGGAAAGCTTAGAGGAGTATACAAAGTGCAGGGGTGAAGTTAAAAAGGAAATTAGGAAAACAAAGAGAGGGCATGAAAAAATATTAGCAGGTAAAATCAAAGAAAACCCAAAGATGTTTTATAAATACATTAAGAGTAAGAGGATAACTAAGGAAAGAGTAGGGCCTATTAGAGACCAAAAAGGTAAACTATGTGTGGAGGCGGAAGATGTGGATATGGTTCTTAATGAATACTTTGCATCTGTCTTCACAAAGGAGAGGGATGATGAGGGATTGAAGTTAAGGAGGAGGAGTGTGAAATATTAGATGGGATAAACATAGTGAGAGAGGAAGTATTAAGGGGATTAGCTTCTTTGAAAGTGGATAAATCACCAGGGCCGGATGAAATGTATCTCAGCCTGTTAAAAGAAGCCAGGGAGGAAATAGCGGAGACTTTAACAATCATTTTCCAAACTTCACTGGATTCAGGCGAGGTGCCGGAGGATTGGAGGACTGCTAACATTGTACCATTGTTTAAAAAGGGAGCGAAGGATAGACCGAGTAATTACAGGCCAGTCAGCCTAACCTCGGTGGTGGGCAAATTAAAGGAATCAATTCTGAGGGACAGGATAAACTGTCACTTAGAAAGGCATGGACTAATCAAGGACAGTCAGCACGGATTTGTTAAGAAGAGGTGGAGACTGATTAACTTGATTGAATTTTTCAAGGAGGTGACAAGGAGGGTCGATGAGGGTAGCGTAATTGATGTAGTTTACATGGATTTTAGCAAGGCTTTTGACAAGGTCCCACATGGCAGATTGATCAAAAAAGTAAAGGCCCATGTGATCCAAGGGAACATACCAAATTGGATCCAAAATTGGCTCAGTGTCAGGAAGCAAAGGGTAATGGTCGACGGGTGTTTTGGCGAATTGAAGGCTGTTTCCAGTGGGGTGCCGCAGGGCTCGGTACTAGGCCCTTTGCTTTTTGTGGTATACATTAACGATTTGGACTTAAACGATTAAGAAATTAATGGATGATTAAGAAATTTGTGGATGACACAAAGATAGGCCATGTGGTTGACAGTGAGGAGGAAAGCTGTAGACTGCAGGAAGATATCAATGGACTGGTCAGATGGGCAGAAAAGTGACAAATGGAGTTCAATCCGGAGAAGTGTGAGGTGATGCATTTGGGGAGAGCAAACAAGGCAAGGGAATACACAATAAATGGGAGGATACTGAGAGGTATAGAGGAAGTGAGGGACCTTGGAGTGCACGTCCACAGATCCCTGAAGGTAGCAGGACAGGTAGATAAGGTGGTTAAGAAGGCATATGGAATGCTTTCCTTTATTAGCCGCAGCATAGAATATAAAAGCAGGGATGTTATGCTGGAACTGTATAAAACACTAGTTAGGCCACAGCTTGAGTACTGCACACAGTTCTGGTCACCACATTATAGGAAGGATGTAATTGCACTAGAGAGGGTGCAGAGGAGATTTACGAGGATGTTGCCAGTATTGGAGAATTTTAGCTATGAGGAAAGATTGGATAGGCTGGGGTTGTTTTCCTTGGAACAGAGGAGGCTGAGGGGTGATTTGATTGAGGTGTACAAAATGATGAGGGGCCTAGATAGAGTGGATAGGAAGGACCTATTTCCCGTCGCGGAGGGGTCAATAACCAGGGGGCATAGATTTAAAGTGATTGGTAGAAGGATTAGAGCGGAAATGAGGAAAAAAAATATTCATCCGGTGGGTGGTGGGGGTCTGGAGCTCACTGCCTGAGAGGGTGGTAGAGACAGAAACCCTCAACTCATTTAAAAAATACCTGGATGTGCACCTGAAGAGCTGTGACCTGCAGGGCTACGGACCAAATGTGGGAAAGTGGGATTAGGCTGGGTGGCTCATTTCTCAGCCGGCGCGGACCCAATGGGCCGAATGGTCTCCTTCTGTGCCGTAAATTTTCTATGATTCTATGATTCTATGTATCAGTAAAAGTGACCATGATGCTATCTGATTGTTGTAAAAACCCAAATTGTTCACACAAAAACAAAAGCAAAATACTGCAGCTGCTGAAATTTTGAAATAAAAACAGAAAATGCTGGAAAATACTCATCAGGTCAGGCAGCATTGGTGAAGAGATGAGAGAAACAGAAACAGAATTAATGGTCACGATATTTATGAGGAGGCGAGGAGGATGCGGAGGAGCATGGTAGCGAGGGGAAAACACGGTCCCCGGCAAACGGTAGTGAGAGGTCGGGGCTCGGGATCAGAGCTTGTGGGGTCGTCGATCGCAGCAGCGAGGAGAGGCCACGATTGGCAGAAGGGAGACCGACGGCTTCATTGAGGGGCTGGGGAGAGCAGTCCTGTTCCTCCTGGCCCACTAGGAGGGCCATTAAAAGCACTTACCTTCTGGAGCCGGGTGCTTCCTTCTCCATTTTACTGCCGGGTTTCCTGAGCACTGGGAAACCCGGCCGGCAGCTTTAAATTGCACTGTGGGAGCCGGAATTAAATATTATAATGAGTTGTCCCATCTCGCCAAGACTGGACACTCGCACGGCTCGCAACCCGGCTCTGTAAAAATGGCGGCAGACATGCATGAAGCAAGTTGGGGACGCCTTCCCTGATTTTTAATTTTTAACCCCTCCCCAACCCTCTGCCACCCATCATTGTGGGGTTAATATCGAGGCCAATGTTTCAGTTCTGTTGCAAGGTCATCGACCTGAAACACTAACTCTGTTCTCCGTTTCTCTCTCCACAGATGCTGCCTGATCTGCTGAGTGTTTTCTGGAATTTTCTGTTTTTATTTCCAACTGGTTCACTAATGTCCTTTAGGGAAGGAAACCTGTCGTCCTTACCCAGTCTGGACTATTTGTGACTCCAGTCCCACACCAATGTGGTTGACACTTAACTGACCTCAGAAGTGCCCAGCGAGACACTCAGTTACTCGGGCTATTTGGCATGGGCAACAGATGCCAGCCTTGCCAGCAGCACCTACATCCTGAGAATGAATATGAATATTCATTGGTGTATTGCGTGGCTACCAGTTTATACAGGACACAAAGCCACACGAGTTCCTCAGTTAAATTGTGTGGTTGGCCCCTTATGTATTAAATATTGCATTGCATCGTTAGCTATGGAGGACTATCTGTAAGTGACCCCTGATATTGCTACTTTGCAGTCACTCATAGCACATGATGCCCTCTCGATTTATATAGGGAGCTTATTGTAGGTCCCCGGATGGGCTAATGGAGGAAAGCGGTAACTAGTGTAATACCGAGTCACACAGACCATCAGGTCTCAGGGTTCATCCTTCGTTTGTGCTGAGTTACCTGATCTCAACCAAGGGCAGCATGTGACACTATAAATGGTGCAAGCTTTGGGACGAGAGAGGGAAAATGAGCCAGGATCACTCGCTCTCCTCATCACTATCCAGCAATCCCTGATGTTGGAGGTGCCTGTGTGGATATCAGAGGGAAGAAACTTAAACCCATTTATAGAGAATGATTTTGTCACACACAGCGCACAGCGAGAAAATGGTCTTTACAGGTAAGAACGGGATACGGCTCATATCTGATGCCCAAGTTTAACAACACTCACTGTCCAGCGTCCCAAATGAAGCATGGCCACTTGGGCAAGGGGACCTGATGTAATCCATGCAACTGTACCCCAGCAAGAGTTATAGGGTTAGAAATTCATCATTGCCAATGGACTTCAATGGGAATGAATACCAGGCGGGCTGTATAACAGGCAGTCGATTCGATTATCTCCCACTTTGTACTACCAGCAAAAACAAATTTCTACATTAGGAGTGGGAGAAATCGGAACAACAAAAAAAAGGAAGTTTGCCAATAAGTACATATAATCTTTCACAAAGCCCGGCAGACTGGTTAGCAATTGATATTCTATGCTGCAAGAACAAGCCCTGGCTCCCAGTACCGTCTCTTCATGGTCTGTCTGCAATGAACAGCGCAGCATCTCAGAAAGAAGCTGATTCCAAATTCAGCTCCTTTTAATCAAAGAGGACTATGGGACTGCAAATCCACTTTCAGTTCAGAAATTCAGTACCTGTTCAAACCCAATGGTGCTCCAAATCGGCAGCCTGAATTAATGTAATTTCTCATCCTTGGTAATTAATTCAACTCTCAGTTTTGTTGCTTACACGGGTCAGGTTGGTTTCTTTCTGTAGAGCCAGTGTTTCATAGTTTCATATTTTCAAAGTATGATACAACGCAGAAGGAGGCCATTGGGCCCATCGTGTTTATGCCAGCTCTTTGAAAGAGCTATCCAGTTAGTCCCACTCCCCTGCTCTTTCCCCATAGCTCTGCAAATTTTTTCCCTTCAAGTATTTATCCAATTCCCTTTTGAAAGTGAGCATTCAGATGATTACTGTTGACTGAAGCCTGTGCGAGACTCTGACAGGGCAATTAAAATCTCTTTAATTAGAGACTGTTTCTGTACACAGTGCATTTATATTCAGGGTTCTCTTCAGCACAGTGCCAGTGTGAGTGTTTAGCGTGTTAATGCAAATTGAATACAATAACAAACTTTAAAACCTATAAGTGACTGTCGAGCTGTGTTGTTTGAGTGTTAATGCACTAATATTGTTAGTGTGGATTAGTGAACATTTCTTAACCATTTATCACATGTGCCAAATTGCTGTTGAGAGTAAGTTGCTTTCTTCAGCAACTGTGCTCGGCTAATTTAGCTTGTTATTAGCAGCATAATAGGCTTTTAAGGGGAAAGCGCACCATATTGCAAGGCTAATGCATCACACATGTGGTACGTGTCTCTTATTTATAAATCAGCTAGTGCAGCAGCATACTACTTGCCAGTAATGACAAGCAGACTGCCGCATAATTGACCTTCAAGCGAGCGAACTCTCACCATTTTGGGTATTTCATTCAGTCAACAATAACAACTTACATTTATATAGCACCTTTGACACAGTAAAACAATCCAGAGGACAGCCAGAGATGTCAACTGCAAACAAGGTTTCCCTTAGCAGAGGGGTCAGTGACCAGGGGGCATAGATTTAAAGTAATTGTTGGAAGGATTAGAGGGGAGCTGAGGAGAAATGTTTTCACCCAGAGGGTGGTGGGGGTCTGGAACTCACTGCCTGAAAGGGTGGTAGAGGCAGAAACCCTCAACTCATTTAAAAAGTATATGGATGAGCACTTGAAGTGCCATAACCTACAGTGCTATGGACCAAGTGCTGTAAAGTGGGATTAAGCTGGATAGCTCTTTTCAACCAGCACGGACATGATGGGCCGAATGGCCTCCTTCTGTGCCATAACTTTCTATGATTCTAAAGTGCATGGCTCAATCCCAACCTTAGGCTATCCAGATCACCCATTCCAGCCAGATGTACCTTAGGAGGCTAAGGTTTAGCCGGGAGGCAGTGACAGAACTGTGCCACCGCCTTCAGGAAGAGCTGCAGATAAGATCTAACATCTGTCTGGGCGCTATGTCATGGTCACGTGGCTTTCAATTTGTATGCATCAGATCCCTTCAGCTTAACACTCAAGACAGCTGCAGTATCAGCCGGCTCGCTGCACACCCGGGATGTCCAAACTACAGGCATGAAGGTCATAATAGCCCTTGCAATCCAGCCCTTAAAGCCCAGGCAACACAATCCTATTTGTGCTCATATTTCTTATTTGCTGCTTTGTCATGTTTGATTTTTGTGTGCCTGAAGGTTTTGGAAGGGCTGTTCTTAGCAGTTCTGATGAAGAGTCCACACCTGAAACATTCACTTGTCTGTTCTCCCATAAGTGCTGCCTAACCTGCTGAATGTTTCCAGCATTTTCTGTTTCGTGTTTCACATTTCCAGCATCTGCAGTATTTTTGCTTTTTGTTTTTAGCACTGTTGAATTATTGATGGATAAATCCTAAATCAGAACTCAAGATCTGTTAGTATCAGCAAGTTGAAATGTATGCAAAAAAATAAATGCAACACTGTGTTAACGTTTATATAAATCAAGGTTCTGTTGTACACACTTACATAAAAGAAAAGAAAGACTTGCATTTATTTAGTGCCTTTCATGACCTCAGGATGTCCCAAAGTGCTTTACAGCCAATGAAGTACTTTTGAAGTGTAATCACTGTTGTAATGTAGGAAACACAACAGCCAATTTGTGCACAAAAGGGTCCCACAAACAGCAATGTGATAATGTCCAGATAATCTGTTTGAGATGTTTGTTGTGGGATAAATATTGGATGGGAAGAAGTCCCCTGTTCTTCTTCAAAATAGTGCCATGGGATCTTTTACATCCACCAAAGAGGGTGCTCAGTTTAACATCTCACCTGAAAGATGGCACCTCCAACAGTGCTGCACTCCCTCAGTACTACACTGGAGTGTCAGTCTTGATTATGTGCTCAAGTCTCTGGAACCCACGACCTTCTGACTCAGAGGCAAGAGTGCTATCACTGAGTCACAGCTGACCTAATAGCCCATGAAGGTAAAGAATATGGACATTCCTGTTAATATACAGGTGTATCAAGAAGGTGATAGAATCATTATTTAGCAGGACCAACACCTTCATTGCATTCACCACTGGCCATGAACGACCGTATTAAAGGGCTGCACAGTGCTATGGGTCTGCTGGCTTTCCAAGAGACCAAAGCTTACTAACTGTACCCATGCTGCCAATTGGGCCCTGGGCATAATTCAGTGGTGTACATGAACATCAAGGGTTTTTATTTTATCAATGTGCAGCTGGTCCGAGGCCACTAGCATAGGATTATGCAAGCTCCTTCTCCAGCTGCTTTTATTTTATGTCAGCCAGTCTTCTTTGAAGGGATAGGACGAGTGGGACGATGGCTCCTGGGAGACCAACATTACCCCCTGCAGATATGGTGAATGACTCTCTAGTGACAACAGCAGACATAAGCAGAGAACAGGTACAAAACAAGGCTTCTGCTACCAACAGGATGATTACACGGCATATAATTAGCAGTTTGAGACAACGCTTCAGATGCCTTGACAGGTCAGATAGTGCAGCCCCCAAGGTCTCAAGAATCATCAGTTGCCGCTCCATGCTGCATAACTTTACTTTGCAAAGAGATCTCACTATAGAGCAAGAGCAGAATCTTGGAAGGTATGAAAGAGCAGGAGGACGACAGTGGCAACAGGGAAGTACTGACCGAGACAGCAGTGCAGCCTGGAAGACTGGTGCTCCAAGCACTAAATACAAGACGCATCTCAATAAGTGCCTCGGCGGCTGCATTTCTGAAACTTCCTATCCACATACATCAAAAACTCTTCTCCAAATACCTTCTGCTACACTTTCCTATGCACTTCCTCATCTGCTGCAGTCTTGCATTGCTCTGGACAAGTTTATTTAAATCATCAGTGCAATGTACAAATCAAACAGGAAATTCATTCAAAGCACCTTGTGCTCCGTGAATGTTGTCAGCGTGTTTTGCCCAGGTGCTTCACCTTCGTGCTTGCTGATTGTGACGCTTACTATTTTTCCAATTTCATGCTCCTAGTGGAAGCATGTGTTCAGAATTCAAGTGCATGCTGGGTGCGCAAAGTTGGACAATGACGTTCCTTCATCGTCACTGGGTTATAATGCTGGGTCTCCCTACCTAACAGCAATTCACCACATGGACTATAGTGGATCAAGAAGAAGGCCCACCACCACCTTCTCAAGGGCAATTAGGGATGGGCAATAAATGCCAGCCTTGCCAGCGACGCCCATATCCTGAGAATGAAATTTTAAAAAGCAACTGCTTCTAAGTAATAAATAAACATAAACATGAGCATTAACACAGGCATAAACCTGTTGGGCTGAAAGGCCTGTGTTGTAAAATTCTATAATTCTATTTAAGTGTCTCCAGCTAGTTGCTGGGTTTCAATGGATGCCTGCTGTGATTCTGATGTCTTTTGTCCCCTTTATGCTGTGAATTGCTCCAGCTCTGTATTTGGGTCAATCATGTCCAGTGCTGTTGTGGCTGGCACATCCTGGTCACTTTCTGGTATATCTACTGTCACAAAGAAAGAAAGAATCACCTGCATTTATATAGTGCCTTTCATGTCTCATCCGAAAGACAGCACCTCCGTCAGTGTAGCGCTCCCACAGTACTGCATTGAAGTGTCAGCCTAGACTTTGTGCTCATGTACCTGGAGTGGGATTGTACAGGGTTTCTTGACCCAGATGTGGCGTTGGCTTAAACGGCAGCATGTTGGTTATTACTATTGCAGAAATGGCCCTGTTTCTGAACACTCCCTCAGCATATCTGTCTGAGAGCAGAACTTTGGGCAGCTGTGAATTCCTCTCTTGGGGTTGTCTCAAGCAATTTCCCAAACCAGCCAAGAAAGTATCTTTAAGTTTGGAGCCAAAGGCCTCTATAGTAGCAGTACGAGCATTCATGAGAGATACAATCACTTTGCACTGCTTCATATGTGACAGATGTTGCCAAACCATCCAAGGCAAACAGCATTGCAGACAATCATTCATCCATGATGGCACTGATTGGAGTAATTGACTCCTTCATACATCCCATCAGAAAAAAGCTCATTATTGAATGGTGGGGTTCTCTCTGGGCATTGCACCATTGTTTTGCGAGAATAGATCCCTTGCACTTGATCTTGCTGCAGGAAAAAAAAATTACCTTCTCTTTAAATGGCATCTGGTGCCTTTTGAGAGCTGCAGCTACTTCGGAGATTCTGCAACCACCCCCCACTTTGGCCAGCTCCTGGTGGGAGGTCTAATCCAGCTGGAATCTTGCTCACCATATCAGATTAGGGCCAACCCCAGAATATTCAGCAGCATTGGCTGTTTCTATGTTGGGTGAGTGCAAACCTGCAGCATGCATGCAGGTCGGGCAGCCTGAGCAGCAAGATTAGAAAATCGTTCCCCATTTTGTGTGAGGTCCCTTTAAGAATTGTTGCTGTGGACACATGTTGCCACAAGTATTTCCTAATTGCAAATAAATCATAAATCTTAAATGTCGCCATTCATGGCAAAACATTACTTGGCCTCGTTCTAATCTGGCAAGACTGCACCTAGATATAATTGTTTTGCATCTTGCAGCAAGTAAGGATTAAAATGTTAGCTGAGATGACTTTCTTGCTTGTCTACTTGAGGCAGGTGCATGTCCTGTACTTTTGGCTTACCGTACCAGATCTCTACAAGTCAAACATCTTCTAACTCATATCTTCTGACAACATCCTCTTTGCGGATGACACAAAGATTGGCCGTGTAGTTGATAGTGAGGAGGAAAGCTGTAGACTGCAGGAAGATATCAATGGACTGGTCAGATGGGCAGAAAAGTGGCAAATGGAATTCAATCCAGAGAAGTGTGAGGTAATGCATTTGGGGAGGACAAACAAGGAAAGGGAATACACAATAAATGGAAGGATACTGAAAGGTGTAGAGGAAGTGAGGGACCTTGGAGTGCATGTCCACAGATCCCTGCAGGTAGCAGGACAGGTAATGTGGTTAAGAAGGCAAATGGAATGTTTTCCTTTATTAGCCAAGGCATAGAATATAAGAGCAGGGAGGTTATGCTGGAACTGTATAAAACACTAGTTAGGCCACAGCTTGAGTACTGCGCACAGTTCTGGTCACCACATTACAGGAAAGATGTAATTGCACTAGAGAGGGTGCAAAGGAGATTTACGAGGATGTTGCCAGGACTGGAGAATTTTAGCTATGATAACAGATTGGATAGGCTGGGGTTGTTTTCCTTGGAACAGAGGAGGCTGAGGGGTGATTTGATTGAGATGTACAAAATTATGAGGGGCCTAGATAGAATGGATAGGAAAGACCTATTTTCCTTAGTGGAGGGGTCAATAACCAGGGGGCATAGATTTAAAGTGATTGGTAGAAGGATTAGAGCGGAAATGTGGAAAAATTTTTCACCCAGTGGGTGGTGGGGGTCTGGAGCTCACTGCCTGAGAGGGTGGTAGAGGCAGAAACTCTCAACTCATTTAAAAAAATACCTGGATGTGCACCTGAAGAGCCGTGACCTGCAGGGCTACGGACCAAATGTGGGAAAGTGGGATTAGGCTGGATGGCTCGTTTCTCAGCCGGCGCAGACATGATGGGCCGAATGGCCTCCTTCTGTGCCAGAAATTTTCTATGATTCCTCTCATGACCATTGCACTGGGTGCTTCTGGGAGATTTGGTCATCCATTCTATAGATTGCATCCTTCTTTCTTGCTCCTTTAAGCGGTGCTCCAAGTGCCAAGTAACTTTTCCTTGGTCTGCTATGTTCCACTTTGCTGTAAATCTGAGTGAAAAGCAGCACTGGTTTTCCTTGTGCTATTTCAGAGATTTACATGGATGCTCAGTAAACTTACCAAGATCTACACTACACTTAACATGCCTCCCCATTGGATGGCTCAGCCATTGAGTGGGTATAAAAGGGCATAGTTTAGTGCACCTACTGAATTCAGTAAAATCTGGTGTTAAGCAGCTTTCCTTGTACTGCTCAGAAACCAAAAGGTAACACTCCAGTTTATGCATGAGGAGCACATCAACAGGAATTTCTAGGCTTAAAGAGCAAAGTCTGCGATCCCACAGTTCTAACAGGGAGCTGCATTCACAGGAAGTACAGGTCGGAGAAACAGGGCTACAGTGTTGGAGCCCTCTCTCCATCCCACACTCCCCTTCAGCATCGCTCTCTGCTGGGAGTGTGGGATTGCAGAAATAGCTGTAAATGTCTTTTTCTCCTGGGGTTGCACCATCTGCTCAACCCAAAACTGCTTGGGAGGCAGAATAACGTGGAGCAGGGGCTGGGATCATGGATTGAGGTTAGCTTGCTTATTATGAAAATTCACCATAAACCTTAACAAGCAATGTGTGCATATCACAAATGGACTTCTACTTAGCAAAAAAACTCTAAGAATAGAAATTAGGATCAGTGCTTTTTTTCATATAAATGTTTATAGTGCTAATTACCAAAATCCCTTCTCACATTTTAACCCAGGTGTTGAAATGTTTAAAATGGGATCAATCCTGTATTAAAGTAGATTATGTGCTCAAGTTCAGAGGGGAATCAGAAGCAAGAGTACTACTAATTGACTCAAGATGGTACTTCTACACTCTGCTCTCCAGTTTATATTTTAAAAATGATCAAATAACCCTCTCTGTACTATGTACCATAGTCTAAGCACAGGCCTCTACCTGAGCTACTTTTAAACCAGGTGCCAGGAGGTTTGTTGGACTGATGCTGCCTTTTTCCTCCTTCCCTGTGGAGATGAACCCAACCACTATTTGGTACTCCCCCGTCCCCTGAACAGCATTGGCACAAACACTGGCACAATGGGGTAGATCTTGACTTTGTGCGCTAGTGTAAGACGGGTGATAGCGAGTCGGCAGCCCGCTTTACATTCTCATTAACATTGAAGTCAGTGGGGAAAAAAATGGGGAGAGATGTAAAACGGGCTGCTGACTTGCTATCATCCATTTCACACTATCGCACAAAGTCAAGGTCTACCCCAATATATTGTAGCAATGAGAGCCAACACATGTTTTGCCATCTCATGCTACATCTGTGCTGCCTCACCACATTTGTCATTTTCTGACACAGTCTGAGGTCCATTTGCATGGGATTCCTGGAATTCATGGGATTCCTAGATTGATTCCTGGGATGAGAGGGTTGTCCTATGAGGAGAGATTGAGTAGAATGGACCTATACTCTCTGGAGTTTAGAAGAATGAGAGGTGATCTCATTGAAACATACAAGATTCTGAGAGGGCTTGATGGGGTAGATGCTGGGAGGTTGTTTCCCCTGGCTGGAGAGTCTAGAACTAGGGGACATAATCTCAGGATAAGGGTTCGGCCATTTAAGTCTGAGATGAGGAGGAATTTCTTCACACAGAGGGTTGTGAATCTTTGGAATTCTCTGCCCCAAAGGGCTGTAGGTGCTCAGTCGTTGAGTATATTCAAGGCTGAGATAGATAGATTTTTGGACTGTAGGGGAATCCCAAACTCATCCTGTTCCTGCAATGCGATCTTGTCAGGATTTCATTGTAATTTCAAATTCTTGAATACCATTCAATCACTGAGGGGATAATTTTCTGATATGTGCTGATATGCACCTGATATTTTCTGATATGTACCTCATTGCCAGCACGGAGTCGGAAAATTTAGACTTTCATGTCCACACCTGCCAATTAATGAATTACACTGTTTAACTATACTTTGTGTCTATTGACTGGAAGTAGTAATGTGCGGTTAGCATTAAGATGTGCTGGTTTTAATTAACTGGAATGATCCAGTGATGATTCATTCAGGCTCCTGATCTACTCTCATTTCTACGTATTGTTTCAACAGAATATCTACTGTAACAGATATGCAAGCCAGAGGAGGAAGAGTGACAGGACTGAATTCTATATGTGTTCAGAAGAAACAGCAAAGTCTGAATAAAATCTTGCTCCTGTACTATGACTAGGCACATCACATCAACGTATATTATGGAACAAAAGAGGTTATTTGGTCTAGAAAGCCTACTTGTCACAACAGACCATGTACTATTTGTACAGTCGCTCCTATTAATCTCCTACGGGTAGTGAATAAGTCCAGGGGAAAAATTCAAGAAAAGGCAATTCTAAAACATGTTGCTGACTTCTCAATGTAGTGGAGTGATACAGCGGGATACCTGTCCAAAATCACAATCCACATGCACACTCTCTCCAGCAGCACCGACTCACTCTATTTCAGAGTTGTCCTGGTCCGCAGTTCCATTTCATCCTTCGCCTCATCTGGTGCTTTAACAAAAAACTTTACTTCTTCCTTTCAGGTGTCAAGGACCGCAAGCTTCAACAACTCTTAGCCCCTCCTGATCCTTCTTCTCCTTCACTTTCCTCTGACACCATCCCTCCCTCCAATCTTACCCTTTGTCGTGTTTTCACTGTTCCATCCGACCTTCCCCTCTCTGACCCCGAACGATCAGTCCTCAGCAAAGGCCTTAGTTTCATCCCCTTACGCCCCCCACCTCAATGAATTTCGATGCTGAGCTCTTCTTCCATTGCCTTCACCACCGCTCCCACTTCTTTGGCCAGGAGTCTTCCTCCTGCACAGCAGACCCATTCTCCGTCTTCAGAATTCACATTCCACCTGGATACCTCCATCTGGCCTCTTACCCAGCAAGGGCCATAATCTTCCAAACATCCTTAGATACGAGGGTGATGCCAGAGGACTGGAGAATTGCAAATGTTACACCCTTGTTCAAGAAAGGGGTGTAAGGATAAACCCAGCAACTACAGGCCAGTCAGTTTAACCTCAGTGGTGGGGAAACTTTTAGGAATGATAATCCGGAACAGAATTAACAGTCACTTGGATGAGTGTGGATTGATTAGGGAAAGCCAGCATAGATTTGTTAAAGGCAAATCGTGTTTAACTAACCTGATATAGCTTTTTGATGAGGTAACAGAGAGGGTAGATGAGGGCAATGCAGTTGTTCTGGTGTATATGGACTTTCAAAAGGCATTTGATAAAGTGCTGCACAGAAGGCTATTCATCAAGATTGTGGCCCATGGAATAAAGGGGGCAGTAGCAATATGGATACAGAATTGGCTGAGGGACAGGAAACAGAGAGTAGTGGTGAAAGGTTGTTTTTCGTACTGGAGGGAGGTGTACAGTGGTGTTCCTCAGGGGTCAGTGCTGGGACCACTGCTTTTCTTGATACATATTAATAACTCGGGCTGGGGTGTACAGGGCACAATTTCAAAATTTGCAGATGACATAAAACTTGGAAGGGTAGTAAACAGTGAGGAGGATAGTGATAGACTTCAAGAGGATATAGACAGGCCGGTAGCATGGGCGGACATGTGGCAGGTGAAATTTAACGCAGAAAAATGCGGTGATACATTTCGGTAGGAAGAAGGAGGAGAGGCAATATAAACTAGAGGGCACAACTCTAAAAGGGGTACAGGAACAGAGAGATCTGGGGGTATATGTGCACAAATCGTTGAAGGTGATAGGGCAGGTTGAGAAAGCGGTTAAAAAGTATACGGGATCCTGGGCTTTATAAATAGAGGCACAGAGTACAAAAGTATGGAAGTCATGATGAACCTTTATAAAACACTGGTTCAGCCACAACTGGAGTATTGTGTCCAGTTCTGGGCACCGCACTTCAGGAAAGTTGTGAAGGCCTTAGAGAGGATTCAGAAGAGATTTACTAGAATGATTCCAGGGATGAGGGACTTTAGTTACGTGGATAGACTGGAGAAGCTGGGGTTGTTCTCCTTGGAACAGAGACTGTTGCAAGGAGATTTGATAGAGGTATTCAAAATCATCAAGGGTCTAGACAGAGTAGATAGAGAGAAACTGTTCCCATTGGAAGAAGGGTCAAGAACCAGAGGACATGGATTTAAAGTGATTGACAAAAGAACCAAAGGTGACATGAGGAAAACCCTTTTTACACTGCGAGTGGTTAGGATCTGGAATGCACTGCCCGAGGGGGTGCTGGAGGCAGATTCAATCATGGCCTTCAATAGCAAACTGGATAAGTACTTGAAAGGAAAAAATTTGCAAGGCCAGAGGAATAGGGCGGGGGAGTGGGACTAGCTGGATTGCTCTTGCAAAGAGCCGGCATGGACTCGATAGGCCGAATAGCCTCCTTCCGTGCTGTAACCTTTGTATGATTCTATTATTCTACCTGCTCTTGATCTTTTCATTGTGAACTGCCAGCGTGACATCAGATGTCAATTTCTCTGCTCCCCTCACTCGCTCTAACCTACCTCCCCCTGAACTTGCAGCAGTCCGTTCTCCGAGGTCCGACCCGGACATTGTCATTAAACCTGCTGACAAGGGCGGCACTGTTGTGTAGCGAACAGACCTCTAGCTTGAGGAGTCTGAACGCCAACTCTCCGACACCTCCTCCTACCTCACCCTGGACCATGGCCCCACCGCCAAATATCAAGCCATCATTTCCCAGTCACTGACTTCAACTCCTCTGGAGATCATCCCCCCACAGCCTCCAATCTCATCGTCCCCCAACCCCGCACAGCCCGCTTCTACCTCCTTCCCAAGATCCACAAACTCGACTGCCCCGGGAGACCCATCGTTTCAGCCTGTTCTTGCCTCACAGAACTTATTTTCTCCTATCTCGATTATTTTTTCTCCCCTTGTCCAGTTGTTTCTGACCTACATCTGCGACTCTTCCGATGCCTTCCGCCACTTCAACAGTTTCCAGTTCCCCGGCCCTAACCGTCTCATTTTCACCATGGACGTCCAGTTCTTCTACACCTCCATCCCCCAACAGGACGGCCTACGGGCCCTCCGCTTCTTCCTTGAACAGAGGTACAACCAGTCCCCAACCACCTTCACCCTCCTCCTCCTGGCTGAACTTGAACAACTTCCCCTTTGACTCCACTCACTCCCTCCAAATAAAAAGTGTTGCAATGGGAACCTGTATGAACCTGTATGGTTCCAGTCCTACTCAGGTCCCCTCCCTCACCTCTTTTTCTGGTACATTGAAGACTGTATCGATTCCGTTCCCTGCTCTCGCCCTGAGCTGGAAAATTTCATCAGCTTTGCTTCCAACTTCCACCCTTCCTTTGCCTTCACATGGTCCATCTCCGACTCTTCCCTTCCCTTCCTCGATTTCTTTTTCTCCGTTTCTGGGGATAAGCTGTCAACCAATATCTATTATAAGCCCACCAACTCCCACAGCTCCCTTGATTACACTTCCTCCCACCCCACTTCCTGTAAGGACTCTATTCCCTTCTCCCAGTTTCTCCGTGTCCATCGCATCTGTTCTGACGATGCCACCTTCCACACCAGTGCTTCCGATATGTCTTCCTTTATCCTCAACCGAGGATTCCCCTCCATTGTAGTTGGCAGGGCCCTCAATCAAGTCCGTCCTAGTTCCCGCACTTCTGCCCTCACCCCTTCCCCTCCCTCCCAGAACCAAGATAGGGTCCCCCTTGTCCTCACCTTCCATCCCACCAGTCTCCACATTCAACATATCATCCTCCACCATTTCTGCCAACTCCAGCGCGATCCCACCACCAAACACATCTTCCCCTCCCCTCCCCTTTCAGCATTCCGAAGGGACCGCTCCCTCCATGACACCCTGATCCATTCTTCCATCACCCCCAACACCTGCTCTCCTCCCCACGGCACCTTCCCGTGCGAGCGCAGGAGATGCAACACCTGCCCTTTCACCTCCTCCCTTCCCACCGTCCAGGGCCCCAAACACCCCTTCCAGGTGAAACAGCGATTTACCTGTACTTCTTTCAAGTTAGAACATTCTATTCACTGCTCACAATGCAGTCTCCTCTACATGGAGAGACAACTCAGATTGGGTGATCGCTTTGCTGAACACTTCCACTCAGTCCGCAAGCGTGACCCTGACCTGCCGGCCGCTTGCCATTTTAATTCCCCGTCCCACTCCTACTCTGACCTCTCTGTCCTCGGCCTCTGTTCCAACAAAGCTCAATGTAAGCTCGAGGGACTTACATTGAACTTACATAATTAGGCATTTTACAACCTTCCGGACTCAACATTGATTTCAATAACATCAGATCATAACCGCTATTCCCATTTTTTCTGGACAGCAAGTGCTGGTAATGGTTCTGATGTTGCCATTTACAGCTCCTCTAGACCCATCTTTTGTTTCTTTACCTGTCCCATTATCACTCTCCTTGCCTTGCACCATCATCCCTTTTGTCATTTAATCACTCCTGTCCTCCACCCTATCACAGACCTTTCCTTTTGTTCCTTCTTCCCCTTGCACCCCCCTTTCCCTGGCTCTGTATTTGCTTAAAAACTGTTTCATTTTCAGCTTCTTCCAGTTCTGATGAAAGGTCTTCGACCTGAAACGTTAACTCTGTTTCTTTCTCCACAGATGTTGCCTCACTTGCTGAGTAGTTGCAGCATTTTCTGTTTTCATTCCACATGATTCAATCTTGACTAGATGTAATTCCATTACAGTCAACAGAACTAAGTTGTTGTTACAATCTGCTCAATTCCGTTTTTGTCATTGCCACCATTTTCCTACTTCTGCGTTTAAGATTTAGGGTCCTCCTTTAGTCTTCTGCATTGGATCATTGTTGCCAAATCCTTCAATTTCCTAGGCAAGGTGTTCCAGCAGTCTTGGCTGTTGCTGCTTCATTTGAAATTTCAGCTGACAGAGTTAGGCAGATGGGAATCACTTTGGCTATTCACATTGTGCTGCACAAATGAGATAAGGAAGATACATTCATGGAGAGGCTTTGAGGTGTCAGGAGGATGAAAAGAGGAAGACAGGTTGGATTGGTTTCTTCAGGACTGGTGTGCACCTGTCACTGCCAGTAAAAGGAAAGACAGCGTCACATTATCGCCTACCCCCAATGGACAGGCTCCCAATCAGAGGCATTCTCAACGCCAGGATCTCTCCTCATTATTCCAGTGACATTACAGCAGGGTCTGCACTAAAAGCATTGAGTGGTCGCCATTCCCGCCCTGTCACATTTCTGGTGAGGAATGTCCCATCAGAAAATCCAGGTTCCTATCTGATCCCATTATCATTATATATCGGGGGGCTGAAATTCCACCCTGTCCCACTCTGGCAGAAAATGGCCAGAACCCGAAGGAAAATGGGGGAAATGCCAAAGTTATGGTGGGAGACCAGTGGGACCCCCACAATATTTCAGCCCCGCTATTTATATACAAAGACGTACACCGTCAAAAGCACAAGATGGCAAATCATATAAGGTCATGGCCATTTGGGCATCTGATGACGATCAGAAGTCTCTGTGTCAATTTCTGCAAGGAGGAGTTATTTTTTATACCATACAATTGCATTATCAGTAATTTGTTTTGAGGCCGATGCCAGGAGAATACTGTTGGTAAGGTAAGTGACCGAGCACCTAATGGAGGGGGTAAAGTGATAGTGCAAGCACATCAGAGCCTGCTCCCTGGTAAATCAGTGCACAGGCTTGAGGCACTCAATGTGCCCCAATGGGGATGGCAAGTTCAAAGAAGGATGGGAGCCTGTGCACAAGTTTTGCACTAGGCTCATTAGACCCTTGACCTCTATGTAAATGAGGTAGCCACCTTATAATCCATCTGAGCTGTGCCCCAGTCTTTCAGTGGCAGTTTGGGAAAGCTACCATTCCACTTACAGAAAGAAAATTCAGGCATTATTGCCCCCATAACCCCCCCCCCCCACTTTCCCAACATTCCTGACCCGTCTTCCCGGTATTCCTGTGCCATTTGCCCTCTCCGCCTCATGCACGGTGCCCCAACCCACTCTAGGAAAGTGCCCGGCCCCCATGGGCAGCCAGAAATACTTAATTGGCTGCCAATGCTCAACAATTCACCCCTGATGGTCTCCGCGCCTGGAGTGTCAGTGAAGTCCGACCTCTCTTTACCCGGGCAGGTTAGACCATTTGTGCACAAGTAATATCTACGCAGCACTGACACCAGAGACACAGCATCAACCTGAATGACTTCACATGGTATTCCTTTGTCAGCTATTTTGAAAAGAAAAAGGTTAACACCTGCAATAAAATACCGGCAGAGGAACGTCATGATAGATGCATGTACACTCCTATCACAGGCAGGAATAAAGTTAGTGATACAGCAAAAAGCAACCTGAAACAAGAGTCAAGTCTATGATTTTCTTAATAGATTACTACAATGTACCAGAGACGGCAGGCACAGGTGTGGTACCTCTCATGAGCAGGTTTTGACACAGCCCGTGGAATCCTAGGGTCTGGGAGATTCGGCAGTCATGGTGACATGCGTGGTGTAGGGTGCACGGTCTTGGCAAGTGATCCAAAGAGTTTTACCTATTTGGTTTGGAAGGGGTTCTTGTTTTAATTCATATTATGACGTTGCTATGAAGTTAAATTCAGTTTACAAAGGGTTAACTCCCAGAAACACAAGTTATTCCGAATGCTGATTAGGGCCATTGCTGGAGTGCCAAATGAAGGAGCTAACAGCAATTTGCATTCTCACAAACCAGACTCGTTTGAGGCAATGGAGACAACCACTCCCCAGAGATATTTGCACCTTTAGTGTAGTACCAGCAGGGAGCTTAGTTAAACAGGCAAAGTAGTAGCCATGACTCCCCCTACCAATGGGTGAGGGGAAGGTTTGTCATTCAAGGGGGTAGCATTGATTGACAGCTCTACAAACCAATGCTCAACACATTGAGCCGTGGGAGGAGTCAGAGTTGTTCTACTCCTCTCTCTGGAAGAGGTGCTCTGCAGCTGGGTTTGAGTCTGGAACCGTGGAAAGGCCAGAGAGCATTCACTTTCTTATAAGTCAGAGGGAGGTGGGGAGCCTCCTGGCTGAAATATGAATATTTATCTCTTGTCAGAGAAAGGTTTGTGCTGGCTGGTTTCAGGGATTGCTAGCCTGTAAAGTGAGTTTAACCTGTTAACAGGATCATTGAGTGATGTCCATTGTTATTTTCCACAGTACAAGGAATGATATGAAATAGATGCATTTCACTAGATACTGCATTCAACTCACCCACTTTTGGTTTTCACCAGGGTGGGACGAGGAGCGGGCGACCAACCCGCTCCCAGGAGGCAGGTTGGTGATTAAAACCTTTTAAGGAGGCTGTGGGCCTCCATTTTTCAGAGTTTCCAATTTCAGCCACTGGGGGCCGGGATTCCTGGGCCTTCTCTTTTACACCACGTGAAAGGAGGTGAGAAGGCCCAGAACTAACAGATATATGCCTTCCTGGGGCAGGTTTTGAGCCCAACCAGCCTACCTGCAGCAAACCCCGACCATCGTGGACCCCCACACCCCCCCACGATCTCCGCCGCCCCCCTCTCCCCCAATCTCCGAGGCCCCCTCCCCCACAACGATTGCGGACAGCCGCGATGGCCCCCAATCATCCCCCAACAATAGCAGAGCCCCGGGATAACCCCCGATTTCCCCCCACAACGCTCGCCGACCCCCACGGTGACCCCTGATATCCCCCCCAACTATTGTGGATCTCCGCGATGACCCCCGATTCCAACACCCCCGTGAATGACCCCGATCCCTCCCCCGTGACTGACTCCCCCTCGTTACCCACATGCCCACTGGCGCCCCATGTGCCAACCCATGCCCCATGTGCCTATCCATGCCCATGTGTCACCCATGCCCCCTGTACTCACCCATGTCCCTGTGCCCACAAGTGCCCCTGTGCCCACCCATGCCCCCGTGCCATGCATGTCCCCTGTGCTCACCCATGCCCCGTGCCCACCCCATGCCCACATGTGCCCACCCACACCCCATGCCACCGATGCCCCCCGTGTTCACCCATGCCCCCCCCCCATCCATACAAACAAAGACTTACCTGAAGACGTACCTGAACACGTCCTCTCCCTGGCTGCTCTCCCATCCGACTGAAGCCAGTCTGTCAATCAGGCCAGTCAGTCGGACGGCAAACTGACAAAAAAAAATAAAAGAGGTCCTTACGTCAAAACCGTAAGGACGCCCGGGAAACCCGTACTTCCGGGTTTCCCGTCCGCAATTTGACCGCCCCCTTCCTGGCTCAGGGTCAAAATCATGCCCATTAACTCTGTTCTCCCCACAGGTGCTGCCTGACCTGCTGAGTGTTTGTAACATTTTCTGGGTTTTGTTTCAGATTTTCAGCATCTGCAGTATTTTGCTAAATCCTAAATCAGAACACCAAGATCTGTTAGTATCAGCAAGTTGAAATATATGCAAAGAAATGAATGGGAACATTGTTTTAAAGTTTATATATATCAAGGCTCCGTTGTACATAAAAGAAAAGAAAGACTTGCATTTATATAGCGCCTTTCACGACCTCTGGACGTCCCAAAGTGCTTTACAGCCATTGAAGTACTTCTTTGAAGTGTAGTCACTGTTGTAATGTTACAAGAGTGACTGGTGACATTTAAGTCAAAGGAATATCTAGTGCAGACCTGAAATTTGTACCATAACCATACGTGATGTTTAGCAATTTATACAGCGCTTTTAATGTAGTAAAACGTCCCAAGGCGCTTCACAGGAGCGTAAACAGACAAAAATTGACACCGAGCCAAAGAAGGAGACATTCGGACAGGGTGACCCAAAGCTTGGTCAAAGAGGAGGGTTTTAAAGAGCATGTTAAAGGATGTGGGCCTTGTGAGGAGATGCCCTCCAATAATGGTAGGTGTGGAGCAGCAGATGATCAGACAAGTGGCACTTATATCAATGTAGCCTTAAACAAGCAACTCTGAAAGCTGTGAGCACCGTATGGTTCCAATAGAGCTTTTAATAGTAGGGCACATGCATAGTCAATCGATGAAAGAAATTAGTATTAGTAAAAAAATAGTACTAGAGAAATTAATGGGACTGAAAGTCGATAAATCCCAAGGACCTGATGATCTACATCCCAGGGTTTTGAAAGAGGTGGCTGTAGAGATAGGCTGTAGGATGCATTGGTTGTCATCTTCCACAATTCTATAGATTCTGGAACGGTTCCTGCAGATTGGAGGGTGGCAAATGTAACCCCACTATTTAAGAAAGGAGGGAGAGAGAAAACAGGGAACTACAGATCTGTTAGCCTGACATCAGTAGAAGGAAAAATGCTAGAATCTATTATAATGGATATGATAACAGGACACTTAGAAAATAATAATAGGATTTGGCAGAGTCAACATGGATTTATGAATTGGGAAATCATGTTTGACAAACCTATTGGAGTACTTTGAGGATGTAGTTAGTAGGGAGATATGGGAGAACCAGTGGATGTGGTGTATTTGGATTTTCAGAAGGCTTTCGATAAGGTCGCACACATGAGGTTGGTGAATAAAGTTAGAGCACATGGAATTGGGGGTAATATACTGGCATGGATTGAGAATTGGTTAACAGACAGAAAACAGAGAGTAGGAATAAACGGGTCTTTTTCAGGTCGGCAGACTGTGACTAGTGGGGTACCGCAGGGATCAGTGCTTGGGCCCCAGCTATTCACAATCTATATCAATGATTTGGATGTGAGGATCAAATGTAATATTTCCAAGTTTTCTGATGTCACAAAACTAAGTGGGAATGTGAGTTGTGAGGAGGATTCAAAGAGGCTTCAAGGGGATATAGTCAGGCTAAGTGAGTGGGCAAGAACATGGCAGATGGAATATAATGTGGAAAAATGTGAAGTTATTCACTTTGGTAGGAAAAACAGAAATGCAGAGTATTTTTTAAATGGTGAGAGATTGGGAAATGTTGATGTTCAAAGGGATTGGGTGTCCTTGTACATGAGTCACTGAAAGCTAACATGCAGATGCAGCAAGCAATTAGGAAGATAAATGGTGTGTTGGCCTTTATTACAAGAGGATTTGAGTACAGGAGTAAAGATGTCTTACTGCAATGATATAGGGCCTTGGTGAGACTGCATCTGGAGTATTGTGTACAATTTTGGTCTCCTTATCTAAGAAAGGATATACTTGCCATAGAGGGAGTGCAAGGAAGGTTCACCAGACTGATTCCTGGGATGGCGGGATTGTTGTATGAGGAGAGATTGAGTAGACTCGGCCTGTATTCTCTAGAGTTTAGAAGAATGAGAGGTGATCTCATTGAAACATACAAAATTCTTACAGGGCTCAACAGGGTAGATGCAGGGAGGATGTTTCCCCAGGCTGGGGAGTCTAGAACCAGGGGTCACAGTCTCAGAATAAGGGGTAGGCCATTTAGGATGAGATGAGGAGACATTTCTTCACTCAGAGAGTGGTGAATCTTTGGAATTCTCTATCCCAGGGGGCTGTGGAGACTCAGTAATTGAGTACATTCAAAGCAGAGATCGATAGATTTCTAGATATTAAAGGCATCAAGAGATATGGGGATAGTGCAGGAAAATGGCATTGAGGTGGAAGATCAGCCATGATCTTGTTGAAAGGCCGAGCAGCCTCGAGGGACCGGATGGCCGACACCTGCTCCCATTTCGTATGTTCTTATGATCTTAGCACAGAGGGATTTGTGAAACACAAGAGGTAAATGCTCCAGGCAAACACATTAAACATGTGCATAACTACCACTGCACTACCACTGCACAACTCAAAACATTTAAATCACTTTCAATATATCTTGCAGTCTGTCATTCTTTCATTTTTGTAAAAAAGAATGTGACAGCTCTCCAATTGGTAAACAAACAAAGTGCCTGACTCCTGAGATGTCCCTTGTAGGTACCTGCAAGGGCTCAATGGCATTAAAGCTGAAGGCAGCAGTAGCTGACTCTCCCCGCAGGTCTTTGTGCATTAGATGCACTTATTCGTGGCTTCCTTGCTGGGCCTAACTTTGTCTTGCACTGTTCTTGCAGTTATATGGCAGTATACACTGTGGGACATGTGGATTCATGTGCTCTGTGCTCCCATACTGCCCTCTCCTCCTGCTCCATTGCAATATTTGCCAATGGTTACTACATTCAGGCTCTCTGACAAAATTACTGTATGCTCTTCAATTCTGTGGTGATGTTTCAGGCTCTTTCTGTTTATTAGCCCCTCTAACACCAGGTCCAACCTGCACTAAAGAACTCAATTTTCAGTTAGGCTGAACAGCTACAACTGTCTGTTCTCGGCTGGCTGCTGCTCGCACTTTGACTCCATGGTCTACTGAGCTAGAGCTGCTTTATCTCTGTTGTAATGTGTCGTGTTTCAGCTCTTCAATGTATCCTCTGATACATTAAAGCACGAGTTGAAGCTTCTTCAAATCAGTGGACTTTGGAGCTGTAGTGCGAGAGAGGTTGGTAGTTGAGTCCAGGTGTCAGCTATGGTTCAGTTGTAGCACTCTTGCTTCTGTATCAAAAGGTTGTGGGTTTAAGTCTCACTCCAGAGACTTGAGTACAAAATCTAGGCTGATACTCCAGTGCAGTATCGAGGGACTGCTGCACTGCCGGAGATGCTGTCGTTTGGATGACATGTTAAACTGAGGTCCTGTCTGCTCTCTTAGGTAGAGGTAAAAGATCCCATGGTGTTATTTCAAAGAAGAGTGGGCGAGTTCTCCCCAGAATCCTGGCCAATATTTATCTCTCAACCAACATTAAAAAACAGATTATCTGGTCATTATCACATTGTTATTTGTTGGACCTTGCTGTGTACAAATTGACTGCCGCGTTCCCTACATTACAACAGTGGATACACTTCAAAAGTACTTCATTGGCTGTAAAGTGTTTTGGGACGTCCTGAGGTTGTGAAAGGCGCTATATAAATGCAAACCTTTCTTTTATTAGGGGGGGCAGGAGAGGGAATTGTTTGGGGAAGCACAAAATGGACTGAAACACACCAGGACTGCCAGGATCTATCACAAAGTCTTGCCTATAGACTTGAGAGCTTGACCAGATTCCCTGTGCCAGATAGTAGCTTTATCAGTTGTGAGCTGATGCATCCATGTTGCTGAAAATTTCAAAGATTGGGATGATGAGAATCTGTGCACCTTTTCCTCTCCATGTAATTCAATTTAAAGCTGCAGATAGGTAGATTGTACACTGCAATTTCCAGAGCTGCTGATTTGAAGCAGTTTTGCAGACGCAATCTCCTGCAGATTTCAATAATATTTTCTGCGCAGTATAAGGGAGAAATAAACCAAGATTAGAATTTTCCATTTTTGGAAGTAGGCATACATGAAATGGTGAGATCATTTTCCTTTACCGCCTCATTATAAAAATGATCAAACACTCTGAAATATTTATACCAGATTAATAAAACATCAAGAAGTCAGAATATATATATATATGTAAAAAAAATTGCATGGCTGTTGATGATGTTGAAGCATCTTAAAAATAAATTGGATGACATCACCTTCAAAGAGTTGAACAATTGCTCAAATAACAAGTGCACTGATAGACAGTAATTGTCTGATTTATACACAGAAAATCCCTGAAGCAAAATAATTCCTACAATTCCTCCTACATTTTATTGTTGCCAACTGAAGTGTCCAAATGAACACTCAAATTGGTGTGGTAATAATTAGCTGTTTTTATTTCCAGGAATGGAATTATTTTGAAATATTCCATCAAAGAATGACAAAATAATACAAGAGAAGACCTTGGAATGTAAACGCTACAATGTGCATACTTCCATCAGGGGCCATCTAGTGTTCAGTTAACAATATGCAAGTACCGTACATATCACCAATCACTGGCATTTCACACAAGAATCAATGATTTGAT
Source organism: Heptranchias perlo (assembly GCF_035084215.1). NCBI lineage: Eukaryota > Metazoa > Chordata > Chondrichthyes > Hexanchiformes > Hexanchidae > Heptranchias > Heptranchias perlo. Next base: position 9,148,360 of record NC_090350.1, on the reverse strand, counting down.
CCTTGTTCGCACTGCTTGAGCCTGGACCAAAATGTTTGCTCATTCTTGGAGCTTAAATCTCCCTGCTGTCACCAACTGGTTCAACATTTTGCACATGGGCAAGAGGAGATAGAGGGCAAGGTTCAATGGGGCACGTTTATCAGTCCTGAGTTCCCTAGGCATTAGTGTGGTCAAGTCATGCTGCTGGTCTGGCAGGATGTGCTCTGCCTGAACCCCAAAGAGAAAGTCCACTTTGTGAGTGCTCTGAACCTGGCCAAATGCATCCCGCACCCAGAGATTTTCATCTGGAGCTACGGTAACAACTGGTGAGCTCCAAAACTTGGAGTGCTCGTTGCTGGGAAGGAGCAGAAACAAAAGGATGACACTATATTGCATCCTAGTTATTAATAATAATATTACACCTAACATGTCGCCCACCGAAAGTAAATGCAAGTCAAGCCCTCGCTGGTGCCATGGTTCCTTATCAAGCTGTTGGCACTGATGGACATCCCAGAGGTGCAGGTTTTCAGTGTGAGTAATAAACCCCTATCCCTCCCAAACCATAGCAATAGGGCCCTCTACACAGCGCAAGCATCTGAAAACCAACACATAACACCATAAATAAAACTATTCCTGGCTCTTTCATTCATTTAAACATGGGATTTGGTTCAGTCCATCCTTTCAAACTGTATCACTGGTCCTTCTCAGGTGTATATACACTGCAGCTAGAGGTCTGCTGAAGTTGGGGTTCCAGCTGGCCAGTACTGTGCTTACTGTGCCTGGCTCCAGCCTGGCTGTAATTCTAACAGTGACACCAAGCAAACAATTTTGATACAAAAATTGGCCGTGTGGTTGATAGTGAGGAAGAAAGCTGTAGACTACAAGAAGATATCAATGGACTGGTCAGGTGGGCAGAAAAGTGGCAAATGGAATTCTATCTGGTAATGGAAGTAATGCATTTGGGGAGGGCAAATAAGGCAATGGAATACATAATAAATGGGAGGATACTGAGAAGTGTAGAGGAACAGAGGGACCTTGGAGTGCATGTCCACACATCCCTGAAGGTAGCAGGACAGGTAGATAAGATGGTTAAGAAGGCATAAGGGATACTCTCCTTTATTAGCCGAGGCACAGAATATAAGAGCGTGGAGGTTATGCTGGAGTGTATAAAACACTAGTTAAGCCACAGCTTGAATATTGCGTACAGTTCTGGTCACCACATTACAGGAAAGATGTGATTGCACTAGAGAGGGTACAGAGGAGATTTATAAGGATGTTGCCAGGATTGCAGAATTTTAGCAGTGAGGAAAGATTGGATAGGCTGGGATTGTATTCTTTGCAACAGGGGAGGCTGAGGGAAGATTTAATTGAGGTGTATAACATTATGAGGGTCCTGGGTAGAGTGGATAGGGAGGACCTATTTCCCTTACCAGAGGGGTCAGTGACCAGGGGGCATAGATTTAAAGTAGAGGGGAGTTGAGGAGGAATTTTTTCACCCAGAGGGTGGTGGGGGTCTGGAACTCACTGCCTGAAAGGGTGGTAGAGGCAGAAACCCTCATGGCATTTAAGAAGTATTTGGATATGCACTTGAAGTACCATAACCTATAAGGCTACGGACAAAGAGCTGGATAGTGGGATTAGGCTAGATAGCTCTTCTTCGGCCGGGACAGACATGATGGGCCGAATGGCCTCCTTCTCTGCTGTAAGTTTCTATGATTCTATGAATTGTGTTTAGTCCTGGATACAGGTGAGTAAGACTTGCCTGGGAGGAGAGTGTATCTTCAGCAGCAATGATTTCTCTCATGAGGGCCTCTGACTGTCCAAACCTCCACTGACCAGCTGCCACTTTCTGCCTGTTTCAGGTGGGCAGCTCAGGTAGACGAGGCCCTGGAGTTAAATTATCCCTGCCCTCAAACTTAGGCCTGCAAGTGTGTTTTGCACTTTCCCGCCTTCTGCCGCCCAAAATCTGCTGGGGGTTAAAATTGACCCTTGGGTATTGCTGCAACTTAAGTCACAACAAGTTAGTGTCCCACTGCACTCCTTTTGTAACTAATTCTTTTGATATGTCATACTTGAGGCCATTGGGTTTCACCTCCAGCAATACAGCACCCTGATAGTACTGAAGTGTCAATCTAGATTATGTCTGGTATACGGTTTGTAATCACAGCGTCCTGATTCAGAAGCAAGAGTACCACCAATTCAGTTAAAAGAATAAGTTTATTGATTTTGTTAGAAACAGTGATTAAAGGCAGCCTGTTCAATATGTTTATGATGTCATTGACACTTGGCAATCAGAGGAAATCTTTCTCCAATGTGGCTATCAGGGAGCAGGTTACTGAAGAGCCAGAACACCACCTTATACAACGAATGCACTTTCTTTCTCTAGAAACCACTAGTCTCCTCTATTTCAGCTACATCCATCCAATAATATAACTCAGTATCTGCAGTAATAACCACAGACCTCAAATAAAATGGCTTCGCTGCTTCTAGGAGTTCAATACCAACTGATGTTTCAGATAATTAAGGCCTATACCAGAACATCAGGGCTTGCACATACAGGATTTGTTGCATTAAGACCAATTGCATTAATAATCTTCAATGATAAGCAATATTGAATGTCAGCCATGGCTCAGAGGTAGCACTCTCGCCTCTGAGTCAAATGATTGTGGGTTCAAGTCCCACTCCAGAGACTTGAGCCCTATAATCTAGGCTGACACTCTCAACGCAGTAATGAGGGAGCGCTGCACTGTCTTTCGAATAAGAGTTAAACTGAGGCCCAGTTTGTCCTCTCAGGTGGATGTAAAAGATCCCATGCACTATTCTCACAGCAGCAGAGAGTTCTCCTGGTGTCCTGGTCAATATTTATCCCTCAACCAACACCACTAACACAGATTATCTGGTGATTATCTCATTGTTGTTTGTGGGACCTTGCTGTGTGTAATTTGGCTGCCGTGTTTCCTACATTACAACAGTGCTTCATTGGCTGTAAAGCGCTTTGGGATGTCATGAGGACATGAAAAGCATTGTATAAATGCAGGTCTTTCTTTCTATACAATATGTGTAACTTTCAACTTCAGCAGTGCGTAAACCAAGCAACATCAGATCAGCCGTCCATTATACGCCCCATCCCGTTACCATTTAAGTCGGCCAATCCAATACCACCTGTTTTACACCTCCACCGAAATTGAAATTCCAGCAAATGTGTAATTATTGTTCAAACGGACCCACCCCTTCCCTTGTATTGAGTTCAAATCGACCCAAACATGAGGTATGAGATGGCATAGGGGGTTCGCACATTCCCCTTTTACCTCTGTGATCCGGGTTCAGCCCAAACTGCTGGCTGTAAACATCCTGTGACAGATCCTGGCTTTGTCCAGTTTCAATTCATATGCAATTCTGTAACAGAGAATTTTATATAAAATTTTAACTAAGTGGAGATGGAAAACTTCAAATGGTTTTCTGTAAATTGCCAGCTGTAGAGGCTGCCTGTTTGTATGTGTTTAATCCACATCACACCACCTGAATCCATTACAGTGTAAGATCCCATCAGAAAGTCAATCCTCGATGTGGAAACTTTGGATTGCCTCAGCAGCCCTCTTAATTAAAGCCAATCAAGTTATGGATCCTTTGTGGATTAATTTGTAGTTTCCTATCTGATACATATGATCGCTTAGGGCCAAGCTGCCAAGGTGATAGAAAGAGTTAATATGCATCACTGGGCTGTCATTGCTTATACAATAAAGAGCCAGATTTTGCCGGAGCGGGGCATCTCTTTAGTTAGACTTACAATCGCACAATTAGGTTTTAAAACATTTTGGCCACAAAGTTGCTGGAAGTGCGAGCTGATAACAGTGCAGGGAGAGAAACAGGGCATCTGGGACCATGGTGAAAAACGGGACCAACAGTCTATCTCCTTAAACAATGAAATTAAAGAATTGAGAAATAAACAGAGGAAGGACTGATTCAGAAGCAAGAGTACTATCAATTCAGTTAAAAGAATGAGTTTATTGATTTTGTTAGAAACAGTGATTAAAGGCAGCCTGTTCAATATGTTTATGATGTCATTGACACATAGACACAGAGGAAATCTTTCTCCAATGTGTCTATCAGGGAGCAGGTTACTGAAGAGCCAGAACACCACCTTATACAACGAATGCACTTTCCTTCTCTAGAAACCACAAGTCTCGTCTATTTCAGCTACATCCATCCAATAATATAGCTCAGTATCTGCTGTAACCACCTTGGATCTCAAACGGCTTTGCTGCTTCTGGGAGTTCAATAGCAAGTGATGTTTCAGATAATTAAGGCCCATACCAAAACAAACAGCTTTCACATACAGGATAGGAACAGAGGAGGCTGAGGGGTGATTTCGTTGAGGTGTATAAAATTATGAGAGGCCTAACAAGAGTGGATAGGGAGGACCTATTTCCCTTAGCAGAGAGGAACCGCCACAGAAGGAGGCCATTCGGCCCATCATGTCCATGCCAGCTGATAAAGAGCTTTCCAGCCTAATCCCACTTTCCAGCTCTTGGTCCGTAGCCTTGTAGGTTACGGCACTTCAAGTGCATATCCAAGTACTTTTTAAATGCGATGAGAGTTTCTGCCTCTACCACCCTTTCAGGCAGTGAGTTCCAGACCCCCACCACCCTCGGGGTGAAAAAATTCCTCCTCAACTCCCCTCTATTATATAGAATTAGAGTCAAATCAGGTACAGAAAGAAAAGTAAAGAGAAGGAAAGAAAGATTGGATTATGAGAGAGAGAAAAAAGAGGCAGAAAGGAAAAATAAGAAAAAAATTAAAACATTTAAAAATTGCCATTTTTAAAATGTCCTAAAACAATTCACAACCTGAAGGAATGAGACTCTACGCTTATAGTTGTTTACTTACTGGGCAAGAGAGGTTGATTGGCAGTCATTAACAATTATCACGTCATTAAAAGGGTACTTATGCTGATAATTACTAGACTTAAATTTCTGTGCAGAGTTTAATAGGCAATCAATGTGCAAATGCAACAACTAATTGAATATCACAGGGAGGTCAGGCACGAGATGCCCTTTTCGCGAAGCTAACAGTAGAGTGGCATAAATCGTCCAGCGACTTGTGGCGATTTGCAATCCACGGGGTATCCCTTCATCGCTACAAGTTGCTGGACGATTTACGCATTAATATTGGCATGAATCGTTCACAGACTGTTATTTTTTCAACAAAATCTGGCCCATTCTGTTTCCATGCTGGTTTTGTGGAGGGAATAGTGGTTTAATTCTGCTGGTAGCAACTCCAGTCACTAAATCTGGCCCCTGTGAATACCTTGGTAAGAAGTGAGTCTCCCCAGAGGGTGGATTTAGAAGATCTGGCAAGCTGTTGGAACCTGGAGGTAACTACAACAACTTGCATTCATATAGCACTTTAAACATAGTAAAACGTCCCAAGGTGCTTCACAGGAGTGATTATCAAACAAAATTTGACACTGAGCAGATACTAAGAAGATATTAGGACAGGTGACAAAGAGATAGGTTTTAAGGAGCATCTTAAAGGAGAAGAGAGAGGTAGAGAAGCAGAGAGGTTTAGGGAGGGAATTCCAGAGCATAAGGCCTTGGCAGCTGAAGGTATGGCCACCAATGGTGGTGAGATGAAAGATGGGGATGTTCAAGAGGCCAAAAATGGAGGAACGCCAAGGTCTCTGAAGGTTGTAGGGCTAGAGGCTTTGTTAGGTGTATGGTTCAGTTCACACAGTTCCATCACATGTACAGGTTGCTACATGAGACAGGACCCTAAGCACAATGGTGTGCACTTATGTAAATAACACATCCAATAATCTTTGTTATTTTGGTTCAGGTGAAACACTTTTAAAGTAACAGTAAGAGTTAAGGACTGTATTATTGTTGTATGACATTTTGATTGCTGATTCAAAGCAATCAAGAGCACACAGTGGGTGGTGCATGTTATTTCTGGTCTGCATCCCAATGATAGAAGGGTTGATTGTTTGCCCATTCGAAAATGCTAACTCGGGTACTTCGTGCATAAGGTCAAATTTTGGTTTATAGGAAGCATAGGCTTGTCTGTGGAAGTTGACTTTTGCAGTGTCCTGTGTGAAATTAGTTTTGGGTGCTCTCAACTCAGTTCCTAGACAGCTCAAAACTTCCCCTGCATTTGCACCACATCGGCAATCTCACACAGCAAGGTCCCAAGAATGGTGTAAGAAATGAAAATATCAGACCACTGCAATATGGGGCGCTGTCCTGAAATTGGGGTTAAGGTATATTGTTAAATAAATAAATCAGTCATGTAGGTTGTCTAGGCCCTAAGCTCTGGAATTACCTCCTTAAAATTGTTTGCCTTTCCAACTCTCTCTCACTCTTTAAGACGTTCCTTAAAACCTATTTCTTTGACCAAACTTTTGGTCACTTGTCCTAATGTCTCCTTCTTTGGCCCAGTGTCAATTAGTGTCTGATTATGCTCCTATGAAGCACCTTGGGACATTTTACTATGTAAAAGATATTTTATAAATGTGAGTTGTTGTTGAACCTGCTGTCAAGAGAGTCAGCTCGTGTTCTTCCTCAGTTTTAGAGTCCTGGGATTGAGATTTAATGGGCCTGTACAGAAAATAAGGTTGCTATATGGCTATGAGCATTATCTGTAGTCATTTCGGTCTCTCCAAAGCACCCTATGAGGTCAGGCGGCACATGTAGAGGAGTCCACTAACTGCATCCGTGTAATCCTGCATGACAGTTTATTGGGACTGAAGTTCCATGGAACTCACAGCAACTCCAGGGGTTTCTGCCTTGGGACATTTTACTACTTTAAAGGCGCTATGTAAATGCAAGTAGTTGTTGTTGTTCTGGTTTTTGAGATCCTCAGGGCCTGTTTCACTGTAGCTTTGTAATCACGGCTAACTGTAAAGAAGGTACTTCAGAGGGTACGGTGACCTCCCTTGATCATGCTCCCAGGTAGGGATTGGGAGATGTTCCTTGTTTTTTTTCGCCTCAATATAGTGAAAATGTGAAATATTTCAAAGAGATTTCTCTAGGGTAAATCGGTGATGACACGAGGAGACTGTTAATCACATTTCCTGTTTGATCCTGAAGTATTTTCATTTGTTTGATCCTAAGATTTTGATTGACATCTCAGCATTATATAACATTAGTACTTGGCCTGTCAGTCACAGTGTTTCTACAGCTACTTGTCGAGTTGTATAGTTGCTGGGTTATCTTTACTCCACTTCCCTACCTACTTCCTGAAATTGTACTAAATGTCTGCAGATTTAACCAGAGTTGAGATTCTGTACAGACTGTATGTGTCAATTCAGTTGTTTGCTCTCTAGCTGCCAGAGCCACATTTGAGTGTGATGTCTCCTGTTTGGTCACTAAAGGCAGCACAATGTGGATGCTTCTTGGGTGAACTCTCTCCCCCCCACTAGAGCCATGGACATCAATGTGCCCCCCAACTCTTTCATGGACAGTATTGCCCAAGAAATATTAATGGCTGTGAACACAATTTAGACTGAGAGAATGTCATACGTGAGTGTGCTTGGAAGCTTCCTGTGTTATTTCTTTTGCACAGAGAATTTTTTTTTTAATAATATGTTGAAGCTGCCCCATTTTGTTGTGGCTGATGACTTCTCCCTCAAACGTAGTGGGCTGGATTTTCCTCTGATATAGCAGGGGAAACAGCAGGAAAATGGGACAATGAAGCCAATTGCTGACTCCCTGCCCCGACCTGGATTTCCTGAGACTGCCAATGGCCAAACCTGGCCCACATGCCTAATGTAAATGCCGGCAGGGAGGTGGAGCTGGGCATCCTGGCCCATCCTTCTTTCTGCCTCTCCCCGAGACCACCTGCTGGAAGGCGGTGTTACTGGCCTGAAGTTGCCTAATTGAGATGGAGGGCATAGCAGAAGTGTCCTGTCCCTCCATTTTGGCCCCAACCCCTTAGATTAGGTAGTGGTTTAGATTTGGTTAGTGGTCAGGGACAGGAGGATGTGACTGCAAGTCAGGCAGGTAAGGGGACCCGAGATGCAGTGGTGGAGGAACCTCAGCTTTTGCCCTTGTCCAACAGATACGAGGTACTTGCTATCTGTGTGGATGAGAACAAAGACTGCAGGGAGGATGGGCAAACTGACCACGGCACCGTGGTACAGGAGGCCATTCAAGTAGGGGGGGAGTGAAAAGGAATGTGATAGTGGTAGGGGATAGTATAGTTAGGGGGATAGATACTGCTCTCTACAGCCACGACCGTGAGTCCCGAAGGATGTGTTGCCTTCCCGGTGCCAGGGTTAAAGACATCTCCTCGTGGAGGATCCAGTTGTGGTGGTCCATGTAGGAACCAATGACATCGGTAGAACTAGGAATGAAGTTCTGCTGAGGGAGTTTGAGGAGCTAGGGTCCAAATTAAAAAGCAGAAACTCAAAGCTGGATTACTACCTGAGCCACGTGCAAATTGGCATAGAGACAAACAGATTGGATGGTTGAATACGTAGCTCAAAGAGTGGTGTGGGAAGCAGGGGTTTCAATTCATGGGGCACTGGCACCAGTACTGGGGAAAGGGGGAACTGTTCCATTTGGATGGGCTCCACTTAAACCGGGCTGGGACCAGTGTCCTGGTGAATCGAATGACTAGGGTGGTGGATAGGACTTTAAACTAATAATAGAGGGGGAGGGTTCAGGTAAGGGTAAATTTATAAGTCTAAAGAGAAATGTCAAGGCTGTAGAACAGAGTAGTGATTTGGGTAAAAACAAGCAGAGTGTGACAGGAAGGGACAGAGAGTTTAACAAAGGTAATAGGGCATTAGTGACTAAGGTCATATCAGGGAAAAACAGTAAAAAATTAAAATTAAAAGTGCTATATCTAAATGCACAAAGCATTCGTAACAAGATAGATAAATTAATGGCACAAATAAAGATAAATGGGTTTGATCTAGTAGCCATTACTGAGATATGGTTGCAGGGTGACCAAGGTTGGGAACTTGACTTTTAGAAAAGATAAGCAAAATGGAAATGGACGGGGGTGGTGGTTGGGGTAGCCCTGATAATAATGATGAGATAAAAGCAGTATTGAGAAAGGATCTTAACTCAGAATATCAGGATGTAGAATCAGTATGGGTGGAGCTCATAAATAACAAGGGGCAGAAAACACTGGTGGGAGTAGTTTATAGGCTCCTGAACAGTAGTTATAGTGTTGGACAGAATATAAATCATGGAATTAGAGGAGCATGTAACAAGGGTAATGCAATAACTGTGGGTGACTTTAATCTTCATATATGCTGGGCAAACCAAATTAGTAGTAGTTTGGAGGATGAATTCATAGAATGCATTCAAGACAGTTTTCTAGAACAATATTTCAAGGATCCAACTAGGGAACAGGCTACTTTAGATCTAATATTGTGCAATGAGACAGGATTAATTAGTAATCTTATAGTTAAGGATCCTATGAGGCAGAGTGATCATAATATGATAGAATTTCATATTGCGTTTGAGAGTGATGTAGTTAAGTCCGAAATTAGAGTCTTAAATTTAAACAAAGCCAATTACATAGGTATGATGAGTGAGTTGGCTAAGATAGGTTGGGAAATTAGATTAAAAGATATGACGGTAGATAAGCAATGGCGAACATTCAAAGAAATAATTCATAATTCTCAACGAATATACCATTCCCTTGAGGAAAAAAACTCCATGAGAAAAGTGATCCAACCATGGCTAACTAGAGAAGTTAAGGATAGTATTAGATTAAAAGAAGAGACTTGAAATGTTGCAAAAAGAGTAGTAATCCTGAAGATTGGGAGGGTTTTAGAAATCAACAAAGGATGACCAAGAAATTGATAAAGCAGGAGAATATTGAATATGAGAGTAAACTAGCAAGAAATATAAAAACAGATTGCTTCTACAAGAATGTAAAAAGGAAAAGAATAGCAAAAGTAGATGTGGGTCCCTCAGAAGCAGAGACAGGAGAAATTATAACCGGGAATAAGGAAATGGCAGAAACGTTAAACAAATATTTTGGGCTCGATGTTAGCAGGGCTGCGGGTTCTCGGCGGGGGGGCTATCGGGCGCGTGGGTAACGTGCCCGGTGAAATTAGTCAGCTCCGCACGCGATTGTAGCATCCAATCCACGAATTGGATCCACTTACCTGCTCCTCCGGGTTCCCCACTGCTGATCTGCGCGTCGGGCGGGCTGCGCATGCACAGTAACATCTGTCAGCTGGAGGAGCTCTATTTAAAGGGGCAGTCCTCCACTGTCAGATGCTGCAACAAATAGCAAAAATTACAGCATGGAGCAGCCCAGGGGGAAGGCTGCTCCCAGTTTAATGATGCCTCACCCCAGGTATCATTACATGGGGTGAGGAGGAGGGGGAGGACAGAGATCTTCCTCCCGGTGGGCGGGAGGAAGCGGCCTGCCTCTGCCACCAGGAAGGCCTGGCTCGAGGTGGCAGAGGAGGTCACCAGCACCACCAACATATCGCCCACCTGCATACAGTGCAGGAGGCGCTCCAATGACCTCAGCCAAAGTGAGTACACGTAGTCTTTCCCCTACACTCCATCTGCCACATCACTGCCCCCACCCCACATCTCCTTCAGCACTGCCAACACTACTCTGTCACATCACCCCTCACACCCGCTCAAACCTCATCCTCATCATACCTGCACCCACTCACCTCGCCAGTACTCATCCCGCCACTACCACTCAACCCAATTCTCATACAATCTCATGGCTCTATCTCATACTCACCCTCTCATGCATCTCTTTCACGGCCAGCCTCACTCAAGCTGCCACTACCTGTGCTGCAGCCACAGGGCATGCATCACATATGTGCAGCAGGCAGCGTAAGGCAAACGTGTCGTGAGCATGATGGGGATGCACAAGGGTGTTTGAGGGTTTGTCATGGTTGTTACTTATATTGAATTTCTGACCAACTCACATCACATATTATATTGGCACCACTACTGCCATGTCTTCGCGAATCCTGTCTGGTTTGTGCAATAATGCCCTCTCCTGAGGATCCCTATGAGGACCCACAACTGATGCCACCCATTGTGTCACTGCAGAGTGGGTGTAGGTGTATTTGCAGGGCTCTTTTGTGCAGACGACTGAGAGACATCGGCGATGTCCCCGGTTGCACCCTGGAAGGATGCGGAGGAGAAGTTGTTGAGGGCAGTGGTTGCTTTGACAGCGACAGGTAAGAAGATGGTGCTCGGGCCAGCCAGGAGCAGCTCGGCATGAAAGAGGCTGCAGATGTCCACGACTACATGTTGAGTGACTCTGAGCCTCCGTGTGCACTGCTGCTCAGAGAGGTCCAGGAGGCTGAGCCTCGGTCTGTGGACCCTGTGGCGAGGGTAATGCCCTCTGCGACGCATCTCTCTCTGCGGTAGCCCTCCCTCCTGCTGTACAGGTGGATGAGTCACAGCACTCTGTTGTGGAGCTCCACGTGTCAGAGGTGGACGGCATGGATGGCGAGGCTGGTGAGGCTGGTGATGCTGTTCGCCCTCCGAGGAGGTCATGACTGCAGCTACGGCGGCCCCCATCCGCAAGATGTACATCTGAGGGGGTCCGCAAGGTAGGTACATAGAGTCATAGAGTCATAGAGTTATACAGCACGGATAGAGGCCCTTCGGCCCATCGTGTCCGCGCTGTCCATCAAGCCCTGTCTACTCTAATCCCATATTCCAGCATTTGGTCCGTAGCCTTGTATGCTATGGCATTTCAAGTGCTCATCCAAATGCTTCTTGAATGTTGTCTCTGGACCCCGGGGTAAGTGTGCAAGTTGTGACTTTGATTGTCAGGAGGAGGGTGGTGGAGGCCAAACTTTGTCCCAAGTGACAGAGTGGCCTCCTGCAATGAGTGAGGGTCTCCCCCACCCCACCTGTCAAATGGACCTTTGCAGCTGCCACAGGCTGACAGCTGCAACAGGTCCATTTGACCTAGGAGTGTTTCCCCCAGTGAGGGAAACAGTCCCAGTTTGCTCTAAAATCCCACCCCTCCTCACATATTCCCTTAATCAGGTCAGTTAATGACCTGAAATACCTAAATAAATACTTTCAAGTGGCATCCCGCTGGCTTTAATTGCCTGCGGGATTCCCACCAGCGGGGGCTGCGCGCGCACGCCGGCGCGTCAGCAGGGAACCCGGAGGTGCGTGGGTTCGGGGCGGGCTCCGGTCCCGTGCCGGGATTCTCCGATTTTCGGAGCCCCCCCGCGGGAAACGCACCCGATAGCGGGTGCTAAAATGATGCCCTTTATATCTGTCTTCACAGTAGAAAACACAAAAAACATACCGGAAAGAGTGGGGAACCAAGAGTCTAATGAGAGTGAGGAATTTAAAGTAATTAAGATTACTAAAGCAAAAGTACTGGAGAAATTAATGGGACTAAAAGCCGACAAATCTCCTGGTCCTGATGGCCTACTTCCTAGAGTTTTAAAAGGGGTGGCTGCAGAGATAATGGATGCATTGGTTTTGATCTTCCAGAATTCTCTGGATTCTGGAACGGTCCCCTTGGAAGGTAGCAAATGTAACCCCACTATTCAAGAAAGGAGGGAGAGAGAAAACTTAGAAAATCATAATATGATTAGCCAGAGTCAACACAGTTTTATGAAAGGGAAATCATGTTTGACAAATCTATTAGAGTTTTTTGAGGGTCTAACTAATAGGGTAGAGAAGAGGGAACCAGTGGATGCAATATATTTGGATTTTCAAAAGTCATCGATAAGGTGCCACACGAGAGGTTGTTACACAAGATTACAGCTTATGGGATTGGGGGTATTGGGGGTAATATATTAGCATGGATTGAAGATTGGTTAACAGAGAGAAAACAGAGAGTAGGAATAAATGGGTCATTTTCGGGTTGGCAGATTGTAACTACTGGGTTGCTGCAAGGATCAGTGCTTGGGCCTCAGCTGTTTACAATCTATATTAATGACGATACAAAGCTCGGTGAGAAAGTAAGCTGTGAGCAGGAAGCAAAGAGGCTGCAAAGGGAAATAGGCAGGTTAAGTGAGTGGGCAAGAAGGTGGCAGGTGGAGTATAATGTTGGGGAAAGGGGTAATTATCCACTTTGGTAGGAAGAATAAAATCGTAGAATCATGGAAAGTTATGGCACAGAAGGAGGCTATTCGGCCCATCGTGCTTGTGCCGGCCGAAAAAGAGCTAGCCAGCTTAATCCCACTTTCCAGCACTTGGTCCGTAGCCCTGTAGGTTACAGCACTTCAAGTGCATCCAAGTACTTTTTTAATGAGTTGAGGGTTTCTGCCTCTACCACCCTTTCAGGCAGTGAGTTCCAGACCCCCACCACCCTCTGGGTGAAAAAATTTCTCCTCAGCTCCCCTTGAATCCATCTACTAATTACTTTAAATTTTCCCTCTGGTCACTGACCCCTCTGCTAAGGGAAATAGTTCCTCCCTATCCACTCTATCTAGGCCACTTATAATTTTATACACCTCAATTAAATCTCCCCTCAGCCTCCTCTGTTCCAATGAAAACAACCACAGCCTATCTAATCTATTCTCATAGCTAAAATTCTCCAGCCCTGGCAACATTTTCGTAAATCTCCTCTGTACCCTCTCTAGTGCAATCGCATATTTCCTGTAATGTGGTGACCAGAACTGTACACAGTACTTAAGCTGTGGCCTAACTAGTGTTTTATGCAGTTCTAGCATAACCTCCCTGCTCTTATATTCTATGCCTTGGCTAATAAAGGAAAGTATCCCATATGCCTTTTTAACCACCTTATCTACCTGTCCTGCTACCTTCAGGGATCTGTGGACATGCACTCCAAGGTCCCTCACTTCCTCTACACCTCTCAGTATCCTCCCATTTATTGTGTATTCCCTTGGCTTGTTTGCCTTCCCGAAATGCATTACCTCACAGTTCTCCAGATTGAATTCTATTTGTCACTTTTCTGCCCACCTGACCAGTCCATTGATATCTTCCTGCAGTCTACAGCTTTCCTCCTCACTATCAATCAAACGGCCAATTTTTGTATCATCTGCAAACTTTTTAATCATGCCCCCTACATTTAGGTCTAAATCATTATTATATTCCACAAAAAGCAAGGGACCTAGTTCTGAGCCTTGCGGAACCCCACTGGAAACAGCCTTCCAGTCACAAAAACATCCATCGACCATTACCCTTTGCTTCCTGCCACTGAGCCAATTTTGGATCCAATTTGCCACTTTCCCTTGGATCCCATGGGCTTTTACTTTTTTGACCAGTCTGCCATAAGGGACCTTCTCAAAAGCCTTGCTAAAATCTATGCAGACTACATCAAAGGCGTTACCCTCATTTACCCTCCTTGTTACCACCTCAAAAAATTCAATTAAGTTAGTGAGACACGACCTTCCCTTAACAAATCCATGCTGACTGTCCTTGATTAATCCGTGCCTTTCTAAATGATGGTTAATACTGTCCCTCAGAATTGATTCCAATAATTTGTCCACCACTGAGGTTATATTGACTGGCCTATAGTTTCTCAATCTATCCCTTTCTCCCTTTTTAAACAACGGTACAACATTAGCAGACCTCCAATCTTCCGGCACCATGCCTGTAATCAGGGAGGAATGGAAAATATGGTCTGCTACTTCGTCCCTTGCTTCTCTTAACGGCCTGGGATACATTTCATCCGGGCCTGGCAATTTATCTACATTCAAAGATGCTAATCCGCGTAATATTTCCTCTCTCACTATGTTTATCCGATCCAATATTTCACACTCCTCCTCTTTAACTATAATCTCTGCATCGTCCCCCTCTGTTGTGAAGATAGACGCAAAATATTCATTAAGAACAGTACCCACATCTAACGCCTCCACACACAGGTTACCTTTTTGATTTCTAATAGATCCTACTCTTTCCTTGGTTATTCTCTTGCTCTTTATGCATTTATAAAACATCTTTGGGTTTTCAGTGATTTTACTTGCCAGTATTTTTTCATGCCTTCTCTTTGCTTTCCTAATTTCCTTTTTAATTTCACCCCTGCACTTTCTATACTCCTCTAAGCTTTCTGCAATATTGAGCTCTCGGTGTCTGACATAAGCTTCCCTTTTTTGTCGTATCTTACCCTGTATGCTCCTTGTCATCCAGGGGGCTCTAGATTTGGCAGTTCATTGTGGGAATATGTTTGTACTGAACCCTCACTATCTCTCCTTTGAATGCCTCCCATTGCTCTGACACTATGAAAAGCAGATTATTTTTTAAAAGGTGAGAGACTAGTAAATGTTGGTATTCAGAGAGATTTGGGTGTCCTTGTACATGAGTCACAGAAAGTTAACATGCAGGTACAGCAAGCAATTAGGAAGGCAAATGGCACGTTAGCTTTATTGCAAGAGGGTTGGAGTCTAAGAGAAAGGAGGTCTTGCTACAATTATATAGAGCTCTGATGAGACCACACCTGGAATACTGTGTACAATTTTGGTCTCCTTACTGTTGAGACATGAATGAGGGAAAGAGAAACAGTGAAGACTGATAGGGTCGAACAGCCACCCAACCAAGGACAAGTCGAGACATGTCCTTGCCTAGCAATTGACTTCCTATTGTGTAGATGTAAATGGTGTCACATGAGACCACATCTAATCTCATTAACTGTTAAAATACTTTAGGCACCTTTGAACTTGCGACTTGATGACCATATCAAAGCCGGTTGTATTTAAGTGATGTTTGAATGGCAGAAACGAATCAATCTATGTGTATTAGATAAGTTTTGGTCGGTGTGTCCAGAGTATGAGAAAAAGGGAGCATAAAGGGACCATGGGCATCATTTTAGCACCCGCTATCGGGTGCGTTCCTGGCGGGGGGGCTCCGAAAATCGGAGAATCCCGGAGTGGTTCGGAAGCCCGGCTCCAACCCACCCACTTCCAGGTTCCCCACTGACGCGCCGGCGTTTGCGCGCAGCCCCCGCTGGAGGGAATCCCACAGGCAATTAAAGCCAGCGGGGTTCCACTTGAAGGTATTTATTTTGCTTGTTCAGGTCATTAACTGACCTGATTAAGGGATTATGTGAGGAGGGGTGGGATTTTATAGCAAACTGGGACTGTTTCCCATACTGGGGGAAACACTCCCAGTTCAAATGGACCTGTAGCAGCCATCAGCCTGTGGTAGCTGCAAAGGTCCATTTGACAGGTGGTGGGGGGGGGTGGTGGGGGGGGGGGGGGGTGGGGGGGGGGGGGAGGAGACCCTCACTCATTGCAGGAGGCCACTCTGTCACTTGGGACAAAGTTTGGCCTCCACCACCCTCCTCCTGACAATCAAAGTCACCAACTTGCACACTTACCCCGGGGTCCAGAGACATGTACCTACCTTGCGGACCCCCTCAGATGTACATCTTGCGGATGGGGGCCGCCGTAGCTGCAGTCATGACCTCCTCGGAGGGCGAACAGCATCACCAGCCTCACCAGCCTCGCCATCCACGCCGTCCACCTCTGACACGTGGAGCTCCACAACAGAGTGCTGTGACACATCCACCTGTACAGCAGGAGGGAGGGCTACCGCAGGGAGAGATGTGTCGCAGAGGGCACTACCCTCGCCACAGGGTCCACAGACCGAGGCTGAGCCTCCTGGACCTCTCTGAGCAGCAGTGCACACGGAAGCTCAGAGTCACTCGACATGTAGTCGTGGACATCTGCAGCCTCCTTCATGCCAAGCTGCTCCCGGCTGGCCCGAGCACCATCTTCTTACCTGTCGCTCTCAAAGTCACCACTGCCCTCAACAACTTCTCCTCCGCATCCTTCCAGGGTGCAACCGGGGTCATCGCCGACGTCTCTCAGTCGTCTGCACAAAACAGCCCTGCAAATACACCTACACTCACTCTGCAGTGACACAATGGGTGGCATCAGTTGTGGGTCTTCATAGTGATCCTCAGGAAAGGGCATTATTGCACAAACCAGACAAGATTCGCGAAGACGTGGCAGTAGTGGTGCCAATATAATATGTAATGTGAGTTGGTCAGAAATTCAATATAAGTAACAACCATGACAAACCCTCAAACACCCTTGTGCATCCCCTTCATGCTCACGACACGTTTGCCTTACGCTGCCTACTGCACATATCTGATGCATGCCCTGTGGCTGCAGCACAGGTAGTGGCAGGTTGAGTGAGGCTGGCCGTGAAAGAGATGTACGAGAGGGTGAGTATGAGATAGAGCCATGAGATTGTATGAGGATTGGGTTGAGTGGTAGTGGCGGGATGAGTACTGGCGAGGTGAGTAAGTGCAGATAAGATGAGGATGAGGTTTGAGTGGGTGTGAGGGGTGATGTGACAGAGTAGTGTTGGCAGTGCCGAAGGAGATGTGGGGTGGGGGCGGTGATGTGGCAGACGGAGTGTAGGGGAAAGAGTAAGTGTACTCACTTTGGCTGACCTACTGAGGTCATTGGAGCGCCTCCTGCACTGTGTGCAGGTGGGCGATATGTTGGTGGTGCTGGTGACCTCCTCTGCCACCTCGAGCCAGGCCTTCCTGGTGGCAGAGGCAGGCCGCTTCCTCCCGCCCGCCGGGGGGAAGATCTCTGTCCTCCCCCTCCTCCTCACCCCATGTATTGATACCTGGAGTGAGGCATCATTAAACTGAGAGCAGCCTTCCCCCTGGGCTGCTCCATGCTGTAATTTTTGCTATTTGTTGCAGCATCTGTCAGTGGAGGACTGCCCCTTTAAATAGAGCTCCTCCAGCTGACAGATGTTGCTGCGCATGCGCAGCCCGCCCGACGCGCAGATCAGCAGTGGGGAACCCGGAAGACCAGGTAAGTGGATCCAATTGGGCTGCGATCTCGCGGGTGGCAGACTGATTTCACCGGGTGCGTTACCCACGCGCCCGATAGCCCCCCCGCCGCGAACCCGCAGCCCTGGTA
Organism: Heptranchias perlo; assembly: GCF_035084215.1. Taxonomy (NCBI): domain Eukaryota; kingdom Metazoa; phylum Chordata; class Chondrichthyes; order Hexanchiformes; family Hexanchidae; genus Heptranchias; species Heptranchias perlo. The sequence goes on along the minus strand of NC_090350.1, from coordinate 9,130,566 downwards.
ACATCGAGCCCCATGCTTTTGGCTGTTAGGGGGTAAAATACTGAAGCTGCAGCCTCTATTGTACTGTATCCAGAGGCAGGCTGGAATTAAAGAACGCATATCCACGTTTGATTATACCCTGTTTGTTGAACTGCTTTTAATACAGGATAGGCTTTCTTTTAATTGGAAGACACCTATCATATTCTGCTTACTACAAGTATTCGTTAACATAGAAGGCTGCTACATTCGTTAGCATTGATGAGCCAGCCCAGGCCTCTTCTTGTGCGCTTTTTGAAAATAAACCTCGGGCGGTTGACACCGGACGGATAGCGAAGACCTACAGCACCAGGGAGTCGAGCTAGACAAGCTCGGGGGATAAATGGCCCACTTTACCTCATGTCAACAAACGTGCGATGGCTTCGTGAAACCACACGACTTAAGAAAAAGAATATATTTTACATATGAATAGTGCTTAAATAAGAGCGTAACAAACATAAAGTTGTACAGCATTTTAACGTGATAGTGGCCAAGAGAATCCTATACTAGTTATACAGTCCTCAACCTCTATAGACATGCTGTAAGGGGTAATTAAAAGGGAGATTGATCCAAATAAGCCAAATCCAAGAGGGAACAGGCTGTTGTTGTAAGGTTAAGCTGTTGTTGTACAGGAAAACTTTAAAAAGGATAAGCCAAATCGAAGAGGGAACAGGCTATTCTGCCATGGTGGCAGAAAAAGAAATGGGAAATAATGATGGCTGGATGCCATGTGTGATAGAACCCTGGAAAAATGTACACAAGATAATTAGCTTTGAATTGGTGAATGACAAACTCAGACAGCCAGTCTATGAAACAAAGATCAGACAAACACAGGGAAATCACTCATCACTACACAGTGATCTATGAGAGCAAGCTTTAATGGGAGAAATTTCACACATGATTCGAGTGAACAAAGACACAACAATCTTTGTGGGGAGATGACCATATCAAAGCCAATTGTCTTTCACATCGTTCACCTGACGAAGGAGGAAGCCTCCGAAAGCTTGTGAATTTAAAATAAAATTGCTGGACTATAACTTGGTGTTGTAAAATTGTTTACAATTGTCTTTAAGTGGTGTTTGAATGGCAAAAACAAATCAATCTATGTGTATTAGATAAGTTTCGGTCGGTGTGTCCAGAGTATGAGAAAAAGGGAGCATAAAGGGACCATGCTTTTGGCTGTTAGGGGGCTGCAGCCTCGATTGTATTGTATCCAGAGGCAGGCTGGAATTAAAGAATGCATATCCATGTTTGATTATACCCTGTTTGTTGAACTGCTCTTAATAAAGGATAGGCTTTCTTTTAATTGGAAGAAGCCTACTGTATTCTGCTTACTACAAGTATTTGTTAACATAGAAGACTGCTACATTCGTTAACACTTATCTAAGGAAGGATATACTTGCCTTAGAGGCGGTGCAACGAAGGTTCACTAGATTGATTCCTGGGATGAGAGGGTTGTCCTATGATGAGACATTGAGTAGAATGGGCCTATATCCTCTGGAGTTTAGAAGAATGAGAGGTGATCTTATTGAAACATATAAAATTCTTAGAGGGCTTGACAGGATAGATGCTGAGAGGCTGCTTCCCATGGCTAGAGAGTCTAGAGCTGGGGGACATAGTCTCAGGATAAGGGGTCGGCCATTATGACCGAGATGAGGAAAAATCTCTTCACTCAGAGAGTTGAGAATCTTTGGAATTCTCTACCCCAGAGGGCTGTGGATGCTCAGTCATTGAGTATATTCAAGACTGAGATCGATAGATTTTTGGACACTAAGGGAATCAAGGGATATGGGGATCATCCTGGAAAGTGGAGTTGAGGTAGAAGATCAGCCATGAGGAACAGGCTCAAGGGGCCGTATGGCCTACTCCTGCTCCTATTTCTTATGTTCTTATGTAAAGCCTCAACTTCTTAAGCCCCGGTCTGGGCTGTGGCTTAAAAATCATTTTTACCATCCCTTCGAGAATTATCTGCCTCTTTAAACACCCAGCTGACTCTGCTAACTCTGCAGTAGGGCTAATATTTACTTACATCATTGACAAAACGACAATTTTTAAAACATCCCTAATTGTTTCCTGAAGTATAAATCTTTTAGATGTACTAATCGTTCCAGCACGAACTATGGGCAAGTCTGGTATGGGAAGTTTTGCTCTGCTCATCAATTCAGCAATTCAAATTAGATTGGATGATCATCTCTGACATTAATTTATTTACTCAAATGGTCAAAAAAAATGGTTTTAAATCTACCTTAACACATTGTAGATGAGATTCAGTAAAGTCAGAGCAGTCTGGTACCCTGGTACTCTATTTATCATCTATGTTTGGAGAGAAAGCAAATGGCATCTTTATTATTTTTACGTTATACTGTTTACTGTTTGCTCATCTAAATCATGTAAACAAAACCACTTGCTGATTCAAAGCTTGCGTCTGAGTTTGGTATAAATATATATCCAGCCCGCCATTCTAAAAGAGTATCACATGTGACACACAATACGTTCCAGTAGCCGGTATATAGAGGAAGGGTTTTCTGTTACAGCCCCTGGGCTTTACCTAAATATTGGGCAGAAGAGGTACACTCTGAATCATTAGGGGAACGTGTGCTCTGGTTGCGGGAGTGGCTGGTGAAGCAGTGCCTGAGAAAACACCTTGAAAATAGAACAGTAACCAAGAACCGAATCCACAATCCATCCTGAACAGTCAGCTTGCACTGTCCAAAGAAAGGAATTGTAAACAATTTTACAACACCAAGTTATAGTCCAAAAATTTTATTTGAAATTCACAAGCTTTCGGAGGCTTCCTCCTTCCTCAGGTGAATGTTGTGGAAATGAAATCTTCGCATTTATAAATCACAGAACAATGCCTGGTGATTACAGATAGTCTTTCCAACTGCCCGTTTCCAACTGCCCATTGGAAAGACTATCTGTAATCACCAGGCATTGTTCTGTGATTTATAAATGCGAAGGGTTCGAGGATTTCATTTCCACAACATTCACCTGAGGAAGGAGGAAGCCTCCGAAAGCTTGTGAATTTCAAATAAAATTGTTAGACTATAACTTGGTGTTGTAAAATTGTTTACAATTGTCAACCCCAGTCCATCACCGGCATCTCCACATCAAAGAAAGGAACACCATTTACTCCGGCAATAACCACACCAGTCAAACCACCGGGACCATCCCCAAATGTTCTTGACCATCAAAAGAGCACAACTCAGGCAGTAATCCCTAATATAACGATGTGAGCATGGTGCAGTCAAAATATACGGTGTCCTCAGAAACGTAGAAACTGTTTTAAAACAGAGTGCAGATTAGCCCTTTGATCTCCTCTGGGCTTCTGGGACCAATTTACTGGGGGAGTTATGCAAAAGGAATCTTTTGTTTCGTTCGCTTTAAAAGAACCTAATCAGGATTCACCACAAATGCTGTCAGCACTGGGGGATACCTGACTTCCAAGTGGATTCACTGTGAGTTGTCGTGATGTTCAGAAAAGTTACATCTATTAATCTCCTACGGGACTATAGTTCCAGCTGAAACCTGCATCTCAAAAACAAAATTTCAACTCTAGAATGCCCTATAGAATGCTTTTTTGTTCAATGCATAGATGAGATTCATGCATGTGTAAAGTTCTCCTTTAACCAGTTACAATAGCTGCCACAATCTGAATAAAATATGTGTGCCAGCACTGATATTGTAACCTCCATTCGGCAACGAAAGGAAATTTCTTTCGGTTGTGACAAGTCTGCATTGGATGTAAGGTTTAGTCAGCAAGTTTGTGGCTGGTCTCAGGGAAAAGTCGAATGCTACAGTCAATTGTGGTTAGATAAGAACGCAGAAACACTACCTGAGCACCAAATGCTTTACTCATTGAATGTCTGAATAGGAATAAAATGTACCCAATTCCCAGGGCAGAGCTTTTGATTCTGTGAAGCACAGGGATGTAAAGCTCCAGACTAATTTCAATCGAAGCACATATTTAATACTTTTCAAGAGGTTGAGGTGGGGGGGGGGGAAAGATTGGGCGGAAGAGATGCGAGCTGAATGACTAATTATTTTTAATAAAATAAGATGTCAAGACATGACTTTCTCCTGAAAATGACAGGAGGAAAGAAATGCTGACAACACACAATCTATTTTTGTCCCAGCTCGTCTGAGAATATTGAGTCGTGAAATTATATATTTTATTAATGTACACAAATTTTGCAATGAAGTACAATTTAAAAACTATAGTAATATGCAAGGATGTTAACTGAATGAGGGAGTTTGTAAAAAAACATACACAGTGAAGATGCTGGTCCGCCATTTAGGACCGAGATGAGGAGGAATTTCTTCGCTCAGAGGGCTGTGAATCTTTGGAATTCCCTACCCCAGAGGGCCGTGGATGCTGAGTCATTAAATATGTTCAAGACTGAGATCAATAGATTATTGAGCTCTAGGGGAATCAAGGGATATGGGGATTGGGCAGGAAAGTGGAGTTGAGGTTGAAGATTAGCCATGATCTGATTGAATGGCGGAGCAGGCTCAAGGGGCCGTATAGCCTGCTCTGCTCCTATTTCTCATGTTGTTATGTTTTTGTGAAGTAATTTTGAAGTGTAGTCACTGTTGTAATGTAGGAAACGTGGCAGTCATTTTGTGCACATCAAGTTCCAACAAACAGCAATGAGGTAAATGACCAGATAGTCTGTTTTAGTGATGTTGATTGAGGGATAAATATTAGCCAGGACACCGGGGAGAACTCCCCTGATCTTCTTCGAATAGTGCTGTCCACCTGAGAGGGCAGACAGAGCCTCGATCTCTCTTGAAAAGTATTAAAGATGTGCTTAAATTGAAAAAATGGCAGCTTTTATTGTTACCTGTTCTGGTGCGAGCCCACAAATCGTCATCAGTTTCACAAATGGCTATAGTGATATGTGAACTCACAATCCGGGGCTGTTAGCCCAGTATCAAAGCCACTACACTATAATACCCAAGCACAGTGCTGTTACCTATGCTGCTATCTTTGTTTCAGATGTATAACACCAAACCTATTTTTCCTACGTGATTGCCCCGTGGAAGGAGTAATTATGTTGATTGAGTGTAGAAATTCGTGAACAAACGGCTCTGATTCTCATGGCCCTAAGCGTCCTTGAGGGTCCTGCAGGAGAATCTGCCACATACAGGACGGCACTGGCTCTCTGCTGTCATTTGTTTTCTGCCAATTCCCAATTCCCTCCCCTGCCAACTTTCTGCCAATTCCTCTCATGCCTGCTGCACCTCTAGGTGTGGGGCGGGAGGTCTTTCAGTCCCATAAAGTCTTTCTGAACTCTTTGCATTAGTGTTTCCAACTCCTGGGCAATAAACCTATCTTCTCTCACTTTGTAACACTCCCATTCTTCAACTCATTTAAGCTCAGGCTCCGCAACTATTTCAGATGGTTAAAAGTCTCCTAACGGCTGTTCATTGGCTGACCTAAAATATGGGAGCTATCAACCACATTTAGCCCATGCACTGAAAACAGTAAAATCATTTGTTAAAGCAGTTTTCTCTCTAACTCTCAAATACCCAAATTAAGCCTCAGTGAGCTCTTAACAGTGTCCTGACAGCAATTTCCAGGTTTGATAGTTCCAAAGGGAATTCTTCTTCTCGATCCCACCTAGAATTAGGCGGGATCACGGCGGAGAATGCAGAAAGCTCACTGCCTCACCTACCCAAACGGAATTTCCCTCCCCCTGCCCCCTCCGGAACTGCCGCTGGTTGCTCCTTCCCCCCCGCCACGTGCAAATGGTGGGGGAATCGGGTCCCTGGAGGAGTTCCCTCCTGTCCACCCCACTTACCACTTGGCCCCAGGGCTGCCATGTGGAAGGTGGCGTTAGGCCCTGGGAAATGGCAGTAAAGGCATTGAGGTCCCTGTTGGAGCAAGTGGGCCTTGCTGTGGTCTCCTCTCCCTCCAGTCGGCCCCTGCTGAAGGCCCCAGCCTTGGCTAACGCCTTCAGTGGGGCAGCCGATCCAATCGTCAGGGTCTTTAAGGTGTTTTGCTGACACTTCTGGCGCTCCAGTGGTGTCCCTCCTTTTCTGGGTCCTGTTTTCATTGACACTCAAGAAATAGGTAGCTCGGCTTATGACTGTGGACAACAAATTATTTATTTTTGCAACCACAATATATTGTGGTGTTCCCACTGCAGCATCCCCAGGGATCCCACCAAGAGAATCCGCCAGGCATATCGAATGACCCCTGACCCAGGGAAATGGGTCAGAGTTGGAGCAAAGCCAGAAGGACTGGCCCTGGAACTTTCCAGAGTATTTTTTCCCTTATTGGTGCTGTTTTTTTTCTCTTTTTTTGCCTCTCCCAGGAGATTACATGGCTGTGGAAGGGGGAGAGGGACGGGAGTGGGAGGGGGTGGGGGGACGGATAGGGGAGGGAGGAAGTGTTCTGTCATGATGTTTCCGCCATCATGAGTGTGGGGCAGGCTTGATGGACCATCTGGTCTTTATCTCCCCGTCAATTTTGTATGTTTGGAATTCCATCCCGAAGAGGAAAATCCTGACATCAATCTAACCACGCTTGATCACCAACTGCAGACTGGTCTGGTTATTCTGTGAAAGCGTATTGCAGGTCCGTCCATTTCAAACACATTTACGATCTCACTGCACTTAGCAACCGGAGCAAATCTTCCCTGGAACACTTACCTTTCACTTGGTTTTAACCTGACAGAATTTGTAATATAAAGGTTGATTTTAGGAACTGCCCTAAGAGCAACTCCCCAGATATGACTTTCCAGCGGGCAAGGCTCCTGCCAGTAGCGCCTGTTCATATAGTCAGCCCTATAAAGCCTTCGGATCTTTGTGCTGTTTCGTGATGAATCATAATAGAACATGAATGATTTTCTACACTGCTGTGTGGCTTAATATCTGGAACAAATCTATTAGTTTCAAATCATATTACCGCAGTGCTCTGAATAGACTCAAGTTTGCAATTGCAATCTCTTGTTGTTGCAAAAACATAATTTCTTTTCAACAGCCATAAGCCAAGCGACCTGCTTCATGAATGTTAATGGCAACAGGACCCAGAGAAGGAGGAGCAGCCAGTGATAGAAAATTCCCAAACCTCTAAGAGGTGCACAGAAGAGAAGAGAAGAGGCTATTGGTTTTTTAAGCTGTATATGAATTTGAAATGGAAATCCATCAAGAAGGAGGAAAGAAAGGCACTGAGCACAGAAGTATTTACATCAAAACCATTATTCAAAGGGCCATAAAAAAAATCACAGATAAATAAACAATTCTTGTATTTCACCATAGATATAACGAACTAATAATTAGTTTCACTGTTCTTGAATTACAATAGATATAAAATACCTGCAATAAATAATAACATAACAACAGTGACTGCACTTTAAAAGCATTTAATTGGTTCAGAAGCACGTTAGAATGTCATGAGGATGTGAAAAGCACTATATAAATGCAAGTTCTTTCTTTCCTTACATAATCTTTAAACTTTTCACTAAAGCAACGGCAACTGTATAGAAATAAGTGTGTGATGAGGTGTGGGAAGGCTCTTTGCTGGAAGGATTCTCCACAGTCTGGATGAAGAGGCACATCAGACACAGTGGAACTAGATACTGTCCCCACAGACCAGCTTTCGATGGAATCAAGATAAGTCTGAACAGAAACATCCTTGAGCTATGAGGAGGCGAGCTGCTGGTTTCTGATCGGTGTGGAGAATAGATTAATCAGAGAGACAACCTATTCCAACAACTGCACCCAAGCAAACTGCATTATGCAAAGCAAAATTGTTCTGTCAGTTTCAAATCTGTGAGAGACACAAAGAGCTGACAATATTGCACTCCGACTGTTTAATTGATATTGCAAATTCAGACAAAATTTGTATTTTTAAACACAGAAAAAAGTACCAAAACACTTCACAGAGGCATGGTCAAAAACTGGGCACCAAGCCAAGAAAGAGATGTTGGGAGGGGCGACCAAAAGCTTGGTCAAAGAGATGGATTTTAAGGAAGGTCTTAAAGGGGGAGAGAGAGGTGGAGAGACAGAAGGGTTTAGAGAGTGAATTCCAAAGCATGGAGCCTAGGCGGCTTAAGGCACGGCCACTAATGGCAGGGTGAATGGGAGGTTACACAAGAGGCCAGCTGAATGGAGAGTCGGAGGGATGGAGGGTTGTGGGGCTGGAGGAGATTACGGAGGTAAGGAGGGGCAAAGCCAAGAAGGTATTTAAACATGAGGATGAGAATTTTAAATTGGAGGTATTGGGGGACTGGGAGCCAATATAGGTCAGTGGGGAGATGGGGACTTAGGCCTAAATTTTAACCCCACAAATGGGTGAGCAGAGGGCGGGTGGGAAGGTAAAAATAGTAAAAACCTAAAACCTGACCCCAACTCGCCTCCAACACGCCCACTTCCAGTTTTAACGGAGGCGAGTCGAGGGGCGGGTGACTAGCCCGCTCTCAGGAGGCAGGTCAGTCAGTGAAGACATTTAAAGAGGCTGCAGGCTTCAAATTTGGTAGCTTTTTTATTTTTAACTCCTGGGGGCTGGGATTCCCAGGCCTTCTGCTTCACGCCAAGTGAGAGGAGGTGAGAAGGCCTGAAACAACAGGTAAGTGCCTTTATAGCACTGCTTGTGGGCCAGGAGGAGCAGGAATGCCACAATCCCACACATGAGATCGACCATCCCCCACCCCCCACGATCTCCGACCCCCCGATGACCGACCCCCCCCAATGATCCCCTACCCCCCGACCCCCCATCTAAGATTTACCTGCTGGCATCCACTCCCTGGCTACTCTCCTGTCCGACTGACAGCCAGCCTATCAATCTGGCTGACCTGTCGGGCAGGAAACCTACAAAAAAAATGTTAAAACGTCCTTACATCAAAATTATAAGGACGTCTGGGAAACCAGTACTTCCGGGTTTCCAGTCAGGAATTCCCCACCTCCACCCTCTTCCCAGCTACGGGTTAAACTTTACCCTTATTGTGGGGTATGATGTGGGCAGTGGAGTTTTAGATGAGCTGAAGTTTATGGAGTGTGGAGAACAGAACGTTGTTCAGGAAAATATTTGAATAGTCAAGTCGGGTGGTGACAAAGGATAAGGGTTTCAAGGGCAGATGGGATGAGGTAGGGGGTGAGGCAGGTAGTGTTATGTAAGTCAATGAGATGCATAGGATATGGGTCAGAAGCTCAGCTCGGGGTCAAATAGGCTGCCACGGTTGCTAACGTGGCCGGGAAGGGGGATGAAATGAATGGCAAGGGTACAAAGTTTGTGGCTAGGCCTAAGATGATAGGGGGTTAAATTGAATAACCCCTGAAAACGGACACGGGGAGTGTGGTCCGTGATTAACCCACGCCTGCTTGATGCGATGCAGGCAGCATGTTACATTCATCCTGCCTGCTGTTTTAAATGATTGCTGCGTACAGCCAGTTGTAAGGGGTTTCTTTTTTTACTGTTTCTTGGGCTTATAATAGGTCAGCCAGTTATGTTTTCCTGAGCTGCTCTGCCCGCAGTGCGGTTGCGAATCGCTTACCCCTTCCTGATTCTGAGCTGAGGACTTATCGAGTGGTAACAAAGACAGACAAACAGACCAGTGGATTGGTACAAGGAAAACCAATGTTTATTAATAAGAAACTAAAACTACAAGGTAAACAGTATAATACAGAAGATAAAAAGAAAGAAATTGCTATGGATGTAATACAGTCTTACACTTATCGGGGGGGGAAGAAACGGACACATTGAGGGAAAATTCTAAAATCACAAGTTTAGCAATATCCCCTTTAACCCCCAACCTTACACCTATGCTAAGCTGTCTTGTGGCAGCCAGAAAATTAATGCTCACCGGTGAAAACAGATGAAAAGGCCTGGCCCCTGTGCCTGCTGTTGCCGTCGACATGTGGTTGCGAGGTTTACTGGATGGCCTTCCTTCTTAGGTGCTAGCAGACAGACAGGACAGGGCCAAGAGGCGAAGAGAAAGAGAGAGAGATACTGGGCAGCCCCAGTTATACCCTCTTGGTAACAGTTTTTTTTTTGTACCTCATCAGCTTGCTTCATTGTTTGATTTAAGCACGAAACGTAAGACAAAGGACCCCATCTCTGGCCCATTTACATTAATGGCCATTTCCTGTATCGATCTGTTCGCTAACTGCTTTACCATTGTTCCGAATGTACCTTGATGGTTCACCTTTTGTCCTGCGATCACTTCCTGCTCGAATTTTGATGTGTTGGCCGGCCATGTTGATAGCTTGCCTCAGGGCTAGAATGCAGCTGCATTGTTTAAAGAAACCTGTCTGAGACACAAAACCTGCCGAGCTGTTGAAGAATCCAGCAGGCTTTTAGGCCATGTGTCTGACCGCAGCCATTTTGAGAGACCCTGGATTTTTAAAACAGTCACACCAGGGTTTCTTTAATAACTCCAATAAATCTTCGGGGTGGGGGGGGAACATGTGAAATTTTGCGAATCCCTTCACTGTGCTACCTGCGCTGGTGATTGGCTGCACGTATCAGCAGGACCCCGCTATCGTGAGTGGCTCGCGCTTCTTAAAGGCAGCCTGCACCTCTTAAAGGGGAAGTGCATTGTGGCTGCAAGAAGTGGTGGGAGTTGTTTCAAAACTGAATCTGTGCTGTGATACTTTGAAGAATGGCTGGGCCTGGGAGAGAGTGTGCACCAAGATTCTTCTCTGGTGATGCACTGGAGGCCTTGGTACAAGAGATGGAGAGAAGGAGAGGGATCCTGTATCTGCAGGGGGGGGCAGGAGGCCCTCCAGACATATGCTGAAGAGGCAGTGGGAGGAAGTGAGGGATGAGGTAAATGCCAGGAGCATAGCTCCAAGAACATGAATTCAGTGCAGGAAGAAGTTCAATGATTTAAAACGAGTTAACAAAGTGAGTGAGTTCCAGGTTCAAGTGGCACATTGCACCAACTGCACCACTCGCCTCATCCACTGCTCAATTCACCACACCCCCATCACCCACCAACAATCTCTTTCAATCTGTACTCAACCGTTCAAATCATTGGCTTTATCTCACCTTCACACACTTAGCACTGTTGTAAGCCTCACACCCACAACTCACAGTTCACAAACACTGGTAACTATTCAACCATGACAGCCACATCACCCAAACATCTTGAAGGACACTCAGTGACACACTTCCCTCTTTCTTGCAGGAGACGGTGGCGCATAACAGGAGGCAGCAAGTGGCAGTGGCTCCATGGAACACAAACCTGTTGTCCTCTCTCAGGATGACAGAAATCCTGCTCTCACCCTGCCACTCTGCCAGTGCCCTTGTTGTTGCCTGTCAGCCAGCCAGCCCACTCCCTGTAGAGTATTGAAACTTTATCCAAGTATAGGAAACCTCCAAAAACACGTACAATTGCACCAGCAGAAATTGCACCAGAATAAATAATCCAGCAACTAACCTTAACTCCTACATGAGCCCTTTAAATAGCACTGGTGGGGAGGGTCCTTCATGCCATTTAAGTCCTGTTTAGCTGTGCGTTGGATGGAGTGTTGAGTTCCAAAATAGCAATGGTCCCTTTAAATCGGTGTTGCACGCTGATTCGGTTCATGATCTCCCTACTCTACATGCTGCCGGCATTCGTTAGGTGCGCTCGCGCAAACCCCTTTACCAAGATGGCGTCCTGCGCACTTCCTGTCGGACCCCATCTTCGAAGCTTAGTTGGCCGTGTAGCGCCTAAAAAACGGGCGCTGAAAGCCCAATTTCACCCCCGATGACTTCAGTCTTCCCAGTGCTCAGCTGGAGGAAATTGGGGCACATCCAATACTGGACATTAAGACAGGAAATTCTGGAAACACTCAGCAGATCAGGCCGCATCTATGGAGAGAGGAATGTCGGGCTAGCGTTTCAAGTCGATGTCCTTTCGTCAGACAAGCAGTTTGAAGCCACATAGCCTGGGGTATCAGGATAATTCCCTTTTCCTGTGTTGTGGGGTGGGCTAGGGTGAGGCACCTGTATTTTGAATACTCTAATGTCTTTGTCTCTATTACCTTACCTGGCAGATAATACCAAACATTTATCACACTGAATAAAAGAAGTTCTTCCTAATAACTGTTCTAAATTTACTTTCACGAATTTATGTTTTGTCCCTGGTCTTAATGGCCTGACTTGCTTTGAATTACTACTTTGGACTTATCTGATTTCTATCATTTAATATTTTATTTACCTCAATGAGATCCCCACTCAACCTCCTCTCTAAATTGTAATGCTTGAGATTCTCCATCTTTCCTCATGTCTCTTCCCTCTTAGATCATTCTTGTTACACTTCCTCTCCAATATACACACATCCTTTTTGAAATGTGGACCAGTGTACTATAAAGCATATGCTCTGTAGACTTGTACTCCACTGTATCCCAACATTTTATCGGCTTGTTTAATCACTTCATACATGGTTCAGATTTTGAAACTACTAATACTCCCAGATCCCTTCTTAAGTGTCCCTGTGCTGATTATGTTGTATGTTACACATTTTTTCTCACCATGTGCGTTAGTTTACACTAAACTATTACACAAAATACCTATATTAAGTCTGGCATCAGTGCACACTTCCTGTCATGTGACTCATACTTCCTGTTATATCACACTTTTGCACTCACACTTTGCTGATTGGCTCAAAATAAAACAGCAGTAAATCAAAACTGAGGAGGTAGGGAATAAACAATGGCTACAGAGCTACTAATAAGAAACTACTAAGGACTCATGAAAATAACCAATCCTCAATGACCAGTCGAGAAGTTACCAATAAAAGAAAGGAGAAAGTGAGCCAAACAAACCATTCAAAACACTTTTTGATAAAAATCATTTTTCTTCACTGACATTTCGACTGTCCAAAATGAGATTTTAAAATTACATATTTCACAATAGCATAAATAAACGTAACTATAAAAATGTATGTTGTGTCTTTGAGTGTATTCAGAAAGGACTTGCATTTATGCAGCGCCTTTCATGACCACAGGATGTCCCAAAGCGTTTTGCGGGTAATTAAGTATTTTAAAGTGTAGTCACTGTTGTAATGTACAGAAATGTGCCAGCTAATTTTCACACAGCAAGCTCCCACAAATAACAATGAAACAAATGACCAGATAATCTGTTTTTAGTGATGTTGGTTGAGGGATAAATATTGGCCAGGACACCAGGGAGAACTCCCTTGTTCTTCTTTAAAATAGTACCACAACATATTTTATATCCACCTGAGAGGGCAGGTGGGGCCTTGGTGTAACATCTCATCTGGAAGATAGCACCTCCAACAATGCAGCACTCCCTCAGTACTACACTGAAATGTCAGCCTGGATTTAGAGCTCAAGTCTCTGGAGTGGGACTTGAACCCACAACTTCTGATCCAAGAGGCACATGTGCTACCACTGAGCCAAGGCTGACATTCAATTATATTTTTATTTGAAAGCCTCAGCTTATCCCAAAAGCTTGGAGTTGAACTTGATATTTTTGCCCAGGGCTGTGACTCTATAAGCTGAAGGCAGACCCTGCAGCCTGAGCATGTGCAGTGTTGACAATTTCCCATGATGTATCAGTAGCAGTTAGTCAATCCAATTGGTACAATGGCCTCTATCTGTATCTGTATGGTCGCTTTTTCAAAATAATTTGAAAAAAAACTAGAGGATAAATTTCAAATGTTTTATTTGGGTAAATTTTGATTTTTTTTTTAAAACGAGAGGCTTTCTATGTCTGAGGGAGAGAGAAATAGATAGATACCCACTTCAAACACAGACAGTACTGAGTTTGTTAATGCTGAAATTCCAAAGAACTAAGAGAAATTGCCTCTCTGTGAATGACAGTATTTAGGATTGCATGTTTTTGAAAATGATTTGAATTTGAGTAAATTTTCAAGTAAACGTCTAACTAAAAGCTATTACCTTCAACTCATACTTCAAAAAGCATGTCAATCGAGAGAAAGAGAGACAGAGCAGGGGAGACAGAGACAGTCTCCATTTGTTTACTTTTACAATTGAAAACAAATTGCCGTTTAGATAAGATTTGTTTGAAAAGCGACTGTGAGTGATTGAAAAGCTTCTATTTGCTTTTGAGTAGAAAATCCTGACAGATATATAAAGTGTTATTTTAAATATTAACCCGATAACAATATAAATCATTTTTTATTATTCAATAAATACTTAGGGACTATTATCACAGGTACATCATGTATTCTGAGGTAATTGCTGGAAGTGTTTATGACTGAGAGGCGGACTCACTGTTCATAGGGGATTCTGGTTGCAAGTCATGCCCACTTTCTAAGATTTACAATAATTACTGACGAGACGTTTGGTGTTTAAACGCAAGAACAAATCTTATTAAATAGGATTTCCCCCAACGCAATGTGAGCAACATCGAGAGGTCTGAAAGTTACACAAAATACGGGTAATTTAAACATGCAATCCTCAAAATGGATGAATGGTAAAATTAAAATGGAAATAAGGTTTAAAAACAGTCTATAGAAAGTCTGCAGGGAAAACAGTTCTGGAAGAGTAAAAATGAACTTATTTCAAAATCGTAATAATAACAAAATGGTGAAGGAAGAAGACAGATCCCTGAAGGTTAAAAGTGGTGGAGACATTGAACATGAAAGGAAAATAGCGGAATTATTAATAATTTTCTGGGGAACAAATTACTGGTTCGCCATTTCATCTTAGTAGAACAATGAATGTCCTAAAGGATTTTGTAATTAGTACGGAACTTTTACTTCATAGTTTAAAAGTACTGAAGATTAGCCAGTCCCCAGGCCAGATGATATACAAGCTATAGTGCTGAAAGAAAGTAGGGAGGAAATTTGTGCAGCACTGGCTTATGGAAGAATCATTGGGGGCAGAAGAGGTTCGACAGGATGGAAGCCAGCCAGCACAGCACCTATATGTAAAAAGGGATCAAATCTGACTCAGACACCATTAGCATAACATCAGTAATGAGTAAAGTGATGGGAACCATTCCTAGGTATAGGCTGGAGGAGTACCTGCATAGGAGTAAGTTAAGAAACTACCAGGTTGGATTTAGAAGAGGAGGATCCTGTTTGACAAACTTCCTTGACTTCTTTGAGGATGTGGAGATGCCGGTGACGGACTGGGGTTGACAATTGTAAACAATTTTACAACACCAAGTTATAGTCCAGCAATTTTATTTTAAATTCACAAGCTTTCGGAGGCTACCCCCTTCGTCAGGTGAACGATGTGAAAATCTTCTTTGAGGATGCCACGGATAAAGCAAAGAGTGGAACTCCCTGTCATGTAGTTTACTTCAGTTTGCAGAAAGCCATTGTCAAGATTCCACGTGACATAAAAATAAAAGCCATCAAGGGTACAACATGGGGGTGAATGAAAATTCAGACACATGAGAGAAATCAGGAATCAGCAGTAAGAGGTGTAATGTCAGAGCAATTCAAGGAATCGGCTGTAGAGTTACGTGTATTGGAATAATTTAAGAGACAGCTCGCATGGATTCAGAAGGGAAGGATTTTGTCTGAAGTGCCTCCTTGACTTCTTTGAGGGTGTTACCCCAGATGTTAGTGCTTGGTCCCCTATTTCTTATCTACATAATTGAACTAGAGAAAGAAATGATTTAAAAGCTTGCTAAATTGATAGTTGACATTAAAATCGGGAGTGCGGGAGAGACAAAAGAAACAGTTAAAGCTTTTCATAAGGGATTTAGATCAGTTGTGTAAATAGAAGACAAATGGAAATTTGAATTTCATTCTGACAAGTGCAAAATACAGCACATTGGGAGAAAGAGTGAGCTACATGGATATATAATAAATTTAGCACAGGCAGACGTTGAGAAAGATCTGGAAGATAACAGTAAATTCATTGCTTTCAATATTGAGGAAATGTGGAGAAACATGTAGAATGTTGAGATCCATAACCGGGTGTAAAATCTCGGGTCAATTTTGTGAGGCGGGATGTACAAGAGCACCCACGATTATCTGATGTACACGAGCTGTGAGCAAGGCCCCACCGGGAGCATGGGGCCGAGCAGAATTCACCCTCGTAATTGTACAGAGAGCATCCTTTACAATGCATGGTAAGACCACACTTGGAATATTGTACATAATCTGGTTTCAATAATTTTAAAAGGACATACGTGCATTGGAGAGGGTGCAGCCAAATTCAACAAGAATAGAAAGATAAAAAGACTTGCATTTATTTAGCCCCTTTCATGGCCTCAGGACGTCCCAAAGCGTTTTACAGCCAATGAAGTACTTTTGAAGTGCAGCCACTGTTGTAATGTGGGAAACGTGGCAGCCAATTTGTGCACAGCAAGATCCCACAAACAGCAATGAGATAAATGACCAGGTCATCAGTTTTAATTGGTTGAGGGACAAATATCGGCCAGGACACCTGGGAGAACTCGCCCACTCTTCTTCGAATAGTGCCATGGGATTTTTTACGTCTAGCTGAGAGGGCAGAGTGATCCCAAGTGTAAAGGACATGAGATTGGTGGCAAGATTAGAGAAGATTAAGCTCTACAGTCGAGAGCAGGGCTCTCAGTTTGTCAACCTGCAGTCAAATGTGGCCCTGGAGAGTTAAGTTATGAATTTAAAGATAAAAGAAACTTAAACTTGAGCACCAGGGTCAGCTGGAATACTGTGCTGCATCAGCTGTACTACAGTATTACTGTACTACTGCATGCCTCACAGCCAAGTAATGACTTACAGCTAATACTGTCCAGTACTGTTTGGCGCACTACAACTTATACTCCAGCTGAAGCCACTGCTCAACTTTTGGTTTCTAGTGTCACTTATTTAAAAATTCAACAAACAAATATGTTTATTAAGTATAAATCTTGGCTCAGTGGGTAGCACTCTCACCTTCTGAGTCAGAAGGTTATGGGTTCAAGCCCCACTCCAGAAACTTGGTCACATAATCTAGGCTGACACTCCAGTGCAGTACTGAGGGAGTGCTGCACTGTCAGAGGTGCCGTCCTTCGGATGAGACATTAAACTGTGGTTCCTCTCAGGCGGATGTAAAAGATCCCATGGCACCATTCGAAGAGCAGGGGAGTTCTCCCCGGTGTCCTGGCCGACATGTATCCCTCAAAACCGACATCTAATAACAGATGATCTCATTACTGTTTGTGGGACCTTGCTGTGCGCAATCTGACTGCTACATTACAACAATGACTACAGTTCGAAAGTACTTAATTGGTTTGGGACGTCCTGAGGTTGTAAAAGGCACTATATAAATGCAAGTTCTTTCTATTATGGCAATTTTAAAGAAATACCATAAAAAGCATTTTTTAAAAAACAAATCACCCCAACACTGACCCGATTGGCAAAGATAGGATTCAAACTCTTGACCTGCTCAAGTCCACTTCACCACCACCACCTGGATGTGAAAGTGTGCTCATCATGGTAGGTTAATAAAGTTAGATTTGTTATGAGATATTACACTATGAGACATCAATAGACTTATTTATTGAGACATGCAAAATACTGAATCACTTACATAAGTTAAGCCGAGATTATCTTTTCAAGTTAAATGGGTTAGTAGGGTTAGTGTATATAAATTTAAATTAGTGAAAAGTTAAATTTAAAACCGATCTTACAAAACATGGCCCTGAAATTCTGCTGGGTTTTCCTAGTCCACTGCCAGTGGGAGACCAGCAGAACCCCCACAGAAAGGGTATGAATGGCGGGAACCCAGGAGAACACCCACAGAAAGGGTCTGAATGGCAGAGACTTGGAAAAGCATTGTGGAATTTTAGGTCCTAAGTGATAAACATTGAGATTAAGCAGGTAAGACATTGGAGTCAAAGACGCTTGGGGGACTTCAAAATGGAGTTGGATGCCAGGCTGGGTGATTTGGATAACTAGAGAAACAGGCTTGATAGGTCAAATGGACTTTTCGCATTCCTGACCTTTTTTATGTTCTTATATATTAAATTTAATTTGCATTTCTCTGCCCAGCTCTTTAACTGATCTAAATCCTTCTCCAAATCTTTAATAGCAATGTTGAGGGTCAATATTACGAATGCATGCTGCCAGCAGGGAGCTTCACCCACTGGGAGCACATAATGGGATATCGTGGGAGCACTCTACGTGATTTCCTGTCCATTAAATTTGTGGGTCATGCTCCCCTCCAGGAGCGTAATTTCATAAAGTTGGCCCGTCTGTCTCTACTGCACTCTATATTTTAGTGCCAGCTACAGATTTGACAAGATTACACTTGATTTTGACATTCCGGCTATTAATGTCGATTAAAGACAACAGGGGTCGAAGTACTGTCCTCTGTGGGATTCCATTCACCAGCTACCCAGGCTGCAATTAGCCCTCTCATGAGTGCTCTCTGTTTAATATACTCTCTGGGTTGTCTGGCACAGGCCAGAGGTAGCCCTGAGAGGGACCTGCCAAAGGTCTGAGGTCTTGGCTGGCAATAAACCTTCAGAGTCTGTGCATGTTTAAGAGTACTGTGTGGAGATATGAACAAGTGATTTTTATGAACTGACTGGAATACCCATGAAGTGAAAGTTTTTTTCCAATAAAATTAAGAACAAATCATTTATTTACTTCATGTTAATATTATTGATAAGCATATTGTTGTAGATATTAAAATTGCTGTGATTATTTTTTACTTATGAATACATTTTTTAAATTGTGTCAGTAATTTAAAGAGATTGAAGAGTCAGATGCGATTGGTCCCTTGTTCAGGATATTATAAAGATTGCAGGGTCTGTTCCGTCTGTTATCAGCCTATTTCCCATGGGGCATTTTCCTGTGTATAACTGTCAATTATCTTTTTGTGCTGTGTGTTGATTTAAACCTAGCCACACATTTACATCATGGATTCTATCTATAGGTCTCTATGTCCCACAGTACTATGGATTTTGTTTGCTAAAAGTGCCTTTCAACAGAGCTTTAATAAGCATTGTGGTTTTTCCCTCATCTCTTAAAGATTTTTTCACTGAGACGTACAACTTATTCTCAATAAACTTATCTTCTCTTTAGTCGACACTGTCTGCCTTCAACTGCTACAATCACGTTCAGTCATATAGGTCGAGAGGCACACCTCTGGCAAGACCAGTAAATTATTCATACCACTTACCATTGGATGATGTAACTTGCAGTTGGTGATAACTGAAACGGAAAATTCTACTTGAAGTTCATCAGTAACTAAAAGCAATGCCCCATTGCTTGGTAAGTCAGGCTCTTAACATACAAATAAAGGCCCTGCATTACAAATCCAGGTCTGTCGCCGTTACCTGCTCAGGATCAGTGGCCTCACCCATTCCCTTAAGTGGTCTGGTCACCTGCTTCATATGAAAGTTGCCTCCTACTGCCCTATATTTACTAGCACAGTAGCAGGACCCGTGTCTGTGACGATGGGCCCGATATTAGGAGGGAGGCTGGTTGCCAGCGGGGGGGTCGACTGGGCGCATGGGTAACCCGCCCAGTGAAATCGGTGGGTTTAGCACGCGATCGTGACTAAATTGAAGCCACTTACCTTGGCTTCCGGGTTTCACGCTGGAAAGCTGCGCGGCGGGCAGACTGCGCACCCGCATCATAGGCTGTCAGCTGGAGGAGCCCTCTATAAAGGGGCAGACCTCCACTGACTGATGCTGCAGAAAATAGGCAAAATTACAGCATGGAGCAGCCCAGGGGGAAGGCTGCTCCCAGGTTTAATGATGCCTCACTGCAGGTCTTACTGGATGGGGTGAGGAGGAGGAGGGAGATCTTCCACCCGGCGGAAGAGAGGAAGTGGCCTGCCTCTGCCACCATGAAGGCCTGGCTCAAGGTAGCAGAGGAGGTCACCAGCAGCAGCAACATATCGCCCACCTACATACAGTGCAGGAGGCGCTTCAATGATCTAACCAGGTCAGCCGAAGTGAGTACTCTCACTCACTCCCCTACACTCCGTCTGCTACATCACTGCCCCCACCCCACATCTCCTTCTGCACTGCCAACACTACTCTATCACATCACTCCTCACACCCACTGAACCCTCATCCTCATCTTACCTGCACTTACTCACTTCCCCAGTATTTATCTCACCACTACCACTCAACCCAATCCGCAAACAATCTCATAGCTCTGTCTCACATTTACCTGAGGAAGGAGGAAGTCTCCGAAAGCTTGTGAATTTAAAATAAAATTGCTGGACTATAACTTGGTGTTGTAAAATTGTTTACAATTGTCAACCCCAGTCCATCACCGGCATCTCCACATCATACTCACCCTCTCATGCATCTCTTTCACAGTCAGCCTCACTCAACCTGCACTACCTGTGCTGCAGCCACAGGGCATGCATCACGTATGTGTAGTAGGCAGCGTAAGGCAAACGTGTCGAAGGGGATGCACAAGGGTGTTTGAGGGTTTGTCATGGTTTTTACTTATATTTCATTTCTGATCAACTCATATTACATATTATATTGTCACCACTACTGCCACGTCTTGGCCATTCTTGACTGGCTTATGCAATAAGGCCCTTTCATGAGGTTCTCCATGAACACCCTTGATGCCACCCATTGGGTCACCCTACAGTGGGTGTATGTGTAGTTGCACGACTACTTTGTGCAGGTGCCTGTTGTGCAGCACTGCGTTGTGGAGCTCCATGTGGCGGAGGTGGACAGCATGCCTGGCGAGGTTGGTGATATTGCTCGTCCTCCAATGGAGTGATGAATGCAGCAATGGAACCCCCAGCCCCCCATCCCCTATCCTGATGGTGTGAGTGTGAGGGGGTCCACAAAGTAGGTAAATGTGTTTGGACAGCAGAGTTTAGGTTATGATGTAATCATTTTGAGTGTGGAGACAACGGTGCGGCAGGCAAAACTTTGTCTGAGGTGACAGAGTACCCTGCTACAATGAATGAGATTTTCCCCCCAACTGTCAAGGAATCCTCTGCATCTCCCAATGGCTGCTGACCGAAACACATCTGCAACAACAGGGAGTGTTTCCCACAGCATGGGAAACACGCTGAGGAGAGCCCAAAATCACATCCCTGCTAAAATCTCTTCCCAATGAGGTCTGTCAACGACCTCAAGTACCTCCCTAACTATCTAAACTGTCATCCTGCCGGCTTTAATTGCCGGTGGGAGTCCCGCATGCGGGGGCTGCGTGCACACCGATGCGCATCATTGGGGAACCCGGAAGTGGGCGGGTTGGAGCTGGGCTCCGACCCGCTCCGGAATTCCCAATTTTAGGAACCCCCCCGCCACGAGCGCATCCACTCGGCCATCCGAAAATTGACCCCAACGAATCTCTTTTATGTTCTGGACTGGATCTCCATGTCTTACGCACGGGCACTCCTTCAGTCTCTCCCAAAGTAGATCGAGTTAACACTATGTGAGTAGGGTTGCCAACCCTCCAGGATTGTTCTGGAGTTGGCAAGAAATAAAGATTAATCTCCCGGGCACTGCTGCGAGCAACCCAGGAGAAAAATCATTGGGGCATTAAAAAATATTGGGCCATAATTTGCTGTCAAAGTAACGATGAGGCTAATGGCGCTCGCTGTTATTTACACGCAAATCGCACAGCAACTTCAGGCGAGGGCAGATGCGCGGTAAAATGCAGAAATCCACAAGTTGCTGTACGAGATGCGCCAGCCCACGTTAGCTTTGCGAAAACGGCATCTCACTGTCTGCCTCATCACTGAAATGCGTAGAACGGCATGAAGTTGCTGTATTTGTACGGTAGATACGATACCATTTCTGTCTAAGTACCCGTTTAATAAGTGTTAATTGCTGCCAATCAACCTCTCTGGCACTGAAAATTAACTATTACAATTGTGGAGTCTTATTCCTTCAGGTTTTAATTATTGTTGGAGATTTTAAAAATGTAAAATTTTAAACTAACATTACTTTTTCCTTTTTTTCTTTTTTCTCTCTCTATTAATCCAATCTTTCTTTCCCTCTCTTTACTTCTGTTTCTGTACCTGATTTGACATTGAATTCACCCACTCTAATTTACACTTCCTTCTCAGTCCTTGCGCTGTTTATTTCTCAATCCTTCAATCTGATTGATTAAGGAGATACCCAGTTTCTTGCCCTGTTCACTCAGCTCCCTGTTTCCTTCACTGTGATGTTATCAGCTCGTACTTTCAGCAACTTGCCATGCAAAAATTTTAAAAACCTAAACATGCAAGGGTAAGTGTAACTAACAGCAGACACCATTAGATGCCCTGCTACAGCAAATTATGACCCATTGTGTGATTTTTTTCACTTTCTTTGAATACATTCGTTTATTAGTTATAAAAATATTGCAGATGGGAAAAAAAAGGCTGTTTGACCAGGTGGGGCGATTGGGGCTGGGAGGTCATGTGACCTTATCGTGAGATGGCATTTAGTTTGACCTGCAAGCTGCTTTATTCCTCATATGGAAAACTGAGTGTGATGAGAGACACTTGGTACAATCAGTATAACCTCTGTTCATGTACTATAGCAAAAATAAAAAACACACATGTGCTCGTCTGCTTCAGGGGAGGTGGGGGAGGGAGAATTCCTCCTTAATGTAAAAGAACAATCTCTCTCTCTCTGAGCTCTATCCTTGAACCCAGGCCTCAGATATTCTTCCCTCCACAGCCTGTCTGCTTTTCGCTGTCTACGTCCTGATTTTTCAGACAAGTTACCTTTCCTACATTACAACAGTGACTCCACTTCAAAAGTATTCCATTGGCTGTAAAACGCTTTGGGACGTCCTGAGGTTGTGAAAGGCACTATATAAATGCAAGTTCTGTTTTTCTTTCTAATAAAGATCAAATGAGTTTGTCAACGTTATAAGTACTCTATAGCTTCCCAAATGGCCAGACATTACTGATGAATGAGCCATTATTTGGGTTCTGTGCAAAACAATTGCCCATCCCACATTTAACCTCTCACCACGGTGTATCCACTCAGCTTGAAGCAGTTCCAAAAAGCAAGCAGCTTTTGCACATAATACATATGGCGTCCTGTGGAAAAGTGGCCAAAGAATTCTGAGCCGTGATCTACTCATACATACATATAAGCCTAAATATATGGCCCTGTTTAACAGGCTTTTAGTGATAGAGTAGTAGCTGCATCTGTGAGTGAAATCAAACAGCATCTGTGACACTGTAGCAAATGCTAACATTTTAACTGACTTGTTTGCCGAGAAAGCTGCAAATGAATCATATTAAGTATAATTGAGATTTACCGCGGCAAGTAATTTCACATTTCATTTCTGATTAATGCCGACTACCTTCACAACCCCATTTTTCAAATGGACAATGTCACTGAGACTTAAGGAGCAGGCTGGATGGGCAATGAGCTGATTTGCAGCTTTATTAGGAACCTCAATCAGGTGACAGAGTGAAGGAGATAGAGGGCTAGGAATAGAGTTAAGAGGTGGAAATCAAATAAATTGCTTATTTAAATTAAATGCATCACATTAAATAGGTTTGATCTGTGTGAATTGCATAAGATGCACAATTAAATTGCCTATTGTTTATCTGTGCAGTGTGCAATCTGCAATTTGAAGCCCCCTTGAAAAAATGAGGAAGCATAAACAGCCATTCATCTTTATCCATCGACTCTCACTATTAACCGTATTTATTTTAATGTACTGTGCAGCATTGTCTCGCATTTAATGAAGCTTTCAGATGCTTCAAATTTAGAGTGGGGACCCATAACGTAAGGCCTACCGGACAAATATGGCTTTCTTCTATTGGATGATGACCTTTTTGTGTGAATATTTGTCTTTCGGATGAGACGTTAAACAGAGTCTGACATCTGCCTGTTCAGGTGGACGTAAAAGATCCCATGGCACTATTTTGAAGAAGAGCAGGGGAGTTCTCCCCAGTGTCCTGGCCAATATTTAACCCTCAACCAACATCAGCAAAAAAAGAACAGATTATCTGGTCATTATCACATTGCTGTTTGTGGGAGCTTGCTGTGCACAAATTGGCTGCCGTGTTTCCTCCATTACAACAGTGACTACACTTCAAAAATACTTCATTGGCTGTAAAGGACTTTGGGACGTCCTGAAGTCATGAAATGCACTATAAAAATGCAAGTCTATCAAGGTGAGGAATGGAACACTTTCAATTTTGGGCAACCAGTGTTAGAATCAAGCACTCCAAGGTGAGATACAGCACTGTTTGATGCAGAGTAAATTCCACCCACACTACCCCAACAATGTGCCTCAGCCCAATCTCAGAAGAGCACTCCCACTGCACCAGTGTGACATTACAATTTCCCAGATCAGCCATCCTGTGGTTTCTCTGAGTGGGATTATTTACTTTGTGCCAAGCCAGGACCAATTCTGCTATTGGTCCATACCAACTAGAAACTATGCTGAGACTGACCAAACTCATTTCATGTAGACCTCTTACAACTAGCAGACTGTGGGAACTTTTATCCCCTATGCTTGGCCAGGTCCTACCAGTGAAAAGCCAATATGTAGTCTATTGCACCACCCACTCCCACTTCATGCACTTTTATTTTTCAGTAATCTCAGAACTAAGAATTGCATTTTCCCCCTTTTTATCCCCGAAATATCCTCATTTCACAAACCGTCCATACCAAGAGGTCAGGATCGTGGCCTCTCCCAGCCCACTGACAATGCTGCTCTGTAATTGGCCACTGGGTGTGAGGTTGACTTTTCCTCTGGTCTGCCCTCCGTTCCTGTGCTCCTCGAACCGCCTGCATTCACTCAGCACAGTTTCAGGGGGATTGAGTGCCTCCCAACTGGTGCTCAACTGTAAGTGCCAATCAGAAATATCTGCACTAATTCTGCTGAGCCACTTGTGAAGCTACTAACCCTGCACAAAAATGAGCTCTATCCTGCAAACGGTGGCTAATTCACGTATGTAGTTCACACTCCTGCACTGTTTTTTTGTGCTGACTGTCTCATTTAAAAGTGTGGGAAGCCTAATGTTGCTAGAAGGCTTGGTGCTCATGTTCATAATGCCAACCATTTTACTATTTACATTAAAGTATTGTAGCCTGCGATAAAATAGCTATTTATCAGAATACTGTCTGCTGTCCATTCCACACGGCTTATCACTAGTCATAAGGTACCTATGTATCGACTCATGAAACAGGCCAATGATTTTTCAAACCTATGAGGATTAAATCAAATAATGTTTCTCACAGGAGGTATTCACTAAGAGTGTCAAATTTAACACTGTCTTACATAGAAAAGACAGTTAAGTATTGCCTGTCATATTGAGGCTGTCTTATAAGCTCAAGTACATAATCATGATGTTGTCGACCTTTTATTTTGCACTGAAAGTAATGAAAAAGTGACAAAGCACGTAAGTATGGGAACAGGAATAGGCCATTTATCCCTCGAGCCTGCTCCGCCATTCAATTAGATCATGCCTGATCTGTACCTCAACCCCATTTACCCGGCTTTGCTCCATGTCCCTTGATGCCCCTACACAACAAAAATCTATCAATCACAGACTTGTAAGCTTCAATTGACCCCCAGCATCCGCAGCCTTTTGGGGGAGCATTCTTGAACTTGCAAGTAGCAGCAGCCAACTCCTGTACTCAGCTCAGAAAGAGTCATTTTGACCCAGTGCAACCTGTAAATCCATCTGATGCTCAGGTATCCTTTTTCTATACCCAGTTTGGATGCCTGAATTGTATGTGGAGCATTTTCCCATAAGGGGCCTGGGGTTTTATGCAATCTTCCTGCTACTTTGTACATTTGTCTCAGCCAGAAAAAAAACGCTATCCCACCTGCTGGATCTGTCTGTTCCACGTCACTTTGTGCAACTTTCCATTCCTTCCACTGCTTTAGCACCGGTTCCAAATAGGCCTTTTGCATTCAAGCCTTAGAAATTTAGAGAGAAAATCTTCAATTGTCCCTTAACAAACAAAAATACCTTGATTTTTTTTTATTCATTCATGGGATGTGGGCATCGCTGGCGAGGCCAGCATTTATTGCCCATTCCTAATTGCCCTTGAGAAGATAGTGGTGAGCCGCCTTCTTGAATCGCTGCAGTCCGTGTGGTGAAGGTTCTCCCACAATGCTGTTAGGTAGGGAGTTCCAGGATTTTGACCCAGTGACGATGAAGGAATGGCGATATATTTCCAAGTCGGGATGGTGTGTGTCTTGGAGGGGAACGTGCAGGTGGTGTTGTTCCCATGTCCTGCTGCCCTTGTCCTTCTAGGTGGTAGAGGTCGCGGGTTTGGGAGGTGCTGTCGAAGAAGCCTTGGCAAGTTGCTGCAGTGCATCCTGTAGATGGTACACACTGCAGCCACGGTGCACCGGTGGTGAAGGGAGTGAATATTTAGGGTGGTGGATGGGGTGCCAATCAAGCAGGCTGCTTTGTCCTGGATGGTGTTGAGCTTCTTGAGTGTTGTTGGAGCTGCAGTCATCCAAGCAAGTGGAGAGTATTCCATCACACTCCTGACTTGTGCATTGTAGATGGTGGAAAGGCTTTGGGGAGTCAGGATGTGAGTCACTCGCTGCAGAATACCCAACCTCTGACCTGCTCTTGTAGCCACAGTATTTATGAGGCTAGTCCAGTTAAGTTTCTGGTCAATGGTGACCCCCAGGATGTTGATGGTGGGGAATTCGGCGATGGCAATGCCATTGAATGTCAAGGGGAGGTGGTTAGACTCTCTCTTGTTGGAGATGGTCATTGACTGGCACTTATCTGGTGCGAATGTTACTTGCTCCTTATCAGCCCAAGCCATTTAATGCAGCTTTAACATAAAATTACAGTTGATTTCCCCCAACAACTATTTTAGTAGTGTGGCCAAAATTTTTCATCTACTTCATTGACACTAACAAAATTACAACTTACCACACACTTAGCACATGTATTGGCAATAACACAGAGCAGCTTTGCACTCTAAGGGACTACATTTTTGTGGGAATTCTTCTGCTTATCCATAATTTCGGCAGGAGAACTGCAGAAACCCGGGAATACACCTTTTTGCCTTTAGGAAGGAAGTCAAGGCCTTGGGGAGGAGATTTATTGGAATGATACCAGGAATGAGGGACTTCAGTTCTGAGGAGAGGCTAGAAAAGCTGGGATTGTTCTCCTTAGAGAAGAGAAGGTTAAGGGGAGATTTAACAGAGGTGTTCAAAATCATGAAGGGTTTTGATAGAGTAAATAAGAAGAAACTGTTTCCACTGGCAGAAGGGTCGGTAACCAAGGGCACAGATTTAAGATAATTGGCAAAAGAACCAGAGGTGAGATGAGGAGAATTTTTTTATGCAGCGAGTTGTTATGACCTGGAATGCACTGTTGGAAAGAGTGGAGGAAGCAGATTCAATAATAACTTTCAAAGGGGAATTGGATAATTACTTGAAAAGAAGAAATTTGCAGGGCTATGGGGAAAGAGCAGGGGAGCGGGACTAATTGGAAAGCTCTTTCAAAGAGTCGACACAGTCACGATGGGCCAAATGGCCTCCTTCTGTGCTGTATGATTCTATGACTCCCAGGTTTATGTGGTTTTCCGCTGAAGTCACAGCGGATGAGTGAGAGATCCCCCACAGGAACTCACCCCCTAAGTGTCCGCTACAGATGTTCAATGCGCAGAGAACTCAATAGATCATTAATGACTTCCTCGGTGTCAAGGATGGTCCTGATACTGATCAGGTGTTGGTGTTGGTCACAGAAAATCATGAGCTCGGCTGCAGCTGTATGTCATTAATGGGGTGTTCGGTGGGTGGGATGAGAAACAAGGTGGAATTTGTTCATTCTCTGTCGTACAAAACATGAGGTTGAATACAAACAGTTTTCCTAGATGGCTCAACATTTACAAGAAGATTTCAGAAGCATTAAAAAACACTCCAGCTGCAACCAACTTTAATTTGGTCAGTGAAGTAATCTTCAATCCGAGCTCCTAGCACGAACTCAGTCTTATAAATTACGTTTCCATAGTTGCTACAAGCTTTAGACTTTCCAATAAAAGCTAGTGGCATTCACCAGCTGCCTGGGACAGTTTATTACAGAGGACAAAGGCATCATGAAGCACTGGAACATTGGATCTACACACTTTCAATAAACAAGTCAAGCACAAAGGGTAATGGAAATCTGGAACTTGCTACCTCAAAAGGATGTCGATGCTGGGTCAATTGAAATTTCTAAGACTGAGATCAGTAGATTTTTATTATGTAAGGGTATCAAGGGATATGGAGCAAAGGCGGGTAAATGGGTTTGAGGGACAGATCAGCCATGATCTAATTGAATGGCAGAGCAGGCCTGAAGGGCTGAATGGCCTACTGTTGTTCCTTTGAGTGGGTGATGTGCCAGCTGCACATCACCCACATACATTCTCCAAGCAAAAGATTGGTTGAATATCCCAATACTTGTAAAGCTATATTTCAGCATTAGTGATCACCTGAGAACCTCCACTTTATGACCACATTGAAATACATCATGCTGAATGGCAATGGAAATTCCAGTAAATGGAGAACTGTTACCCATTTTAGACTATAGGGTTGTATTTCCAATGGGAGCACAGGAATTCAATTCCTGTGTAGCTATTTTAACAAAGTTAACCCATTTATTTAAAAATTTATTTTGTTAAAATGGCGCAAAAATAGTGTATTGAGGAATTACGATCCCCGATGTGTTCTATCTTTCAGCAGAATAGCACACAACATGCAGAAACATAACCTTGCATAAAGATCACCCTAGGAGTTGGCTTACTGGTTAGCATTCCCACCTCTGAGTTAGTAGGAATAGGATTCAGGCCCTGCTTCAGGCAGGCCCGGCGATAGACCAGAGCACTGGCTTTAAATTCTGGGTTGGCATCCAATGCAATACTCAGGTGCGGTGGGTGTGAGTGGCCCCAGCCCATCATGGGTTATAGGAGCCCTAAAACCCTTCTGCTTCATTGTGCTAAGCACCCAATTGGCTGGTATAATCTAGTTACAGAAAGTAATAGTTTGCTGGTCACAGCAACATGCCATCTAATCAGGCTATGCCCCCCACCAAAAAAGATCACCCTACCATCCCTGACTACCCAATCATCAGAGAGCTTAAATAGTACACAGACAATCAAGAAAATTAGCAAATGCTCACGATAAAGCTACCAGGAATTGATTGCCTAATGTCTTTATATTCAATATCTTCCCTGTCAGATTATTCCAAATATTTATCTGTTAGGAATAATTTGGCCGAGAGTGATATGTGTTAGGTTTTTAAAATTATAGTTGATGAAAACTTGCTATTGTTGCTAAGGCTCCAGCCACAGACTGCAGATAATGTGATATATTGCAGCATTTTTTGGAAGAAACACTGACTCCACAGCCATGAAGAAATATATTGCCGTTCTGTGCAAATGAGCTGTAATAATAGGTTTGGAGAATGTCAGTGTACAATATTGTGTACTTCTGTGAACTGATACTTAATTTAATTTCAAAGGATGAGCAAATTCATGGACTAAATTTAGATTAAATCAATCCTGATATAGTTTGGTTTGAATTTCACTCTGTAACACATTTATACCAATGGAAGAGCTTCAAATTATACAGAACTGAGTAAAATTGTTTTTGATGGAATCTAACTTGCAAAAAGAGCGATAAAACCCAGGCTGTGTAATATATGGGTAAAAAAGAATGACTGCACACTGAAGATCCATCGACCTGGTCAGGGGTTATGTCCAAGGTGAAGACCCACCAACTAGTCAGGGTCTATCACCATTGTTGAGATCCACCAAATGGTCAGGAGCTATCAGCACACTAAAGTTCACTTCATCAAATTAGTTTGGTCTGGTGAAGAGCTGACCACCTAGTGAGAAGCTATCTCAAGAGCTATCCATTCATGAAGAGCAGTCTACACTTTCTACTTCATGAGAAGCTGGCAAAGCATTGCATGTTACAACATGCAAGTCTCCCAGAATGCAGTGAGTATTTGAGTTAGGACATCAGCCAGAAATTGTGGTGAGGATTAAACTATTGAAGTTTAATTTTCATTTTCTTGATTCGTGCTCTGGACAGTGCGTTAGCTCTGTAATTTGAGAGATCCAGACCATTCACCTTTCGGCTACCTATAGCAATTAAACAAAGGATAAGTTGACTTTCTTCTTTCATGTGAACTCAACAACTATGTTCTTTAAACAGTCTGGGTCATCTCATCTGGGGTTCTTGGGCATTTGGAAGTATAGGAGAGCGTAGAGTGGTGTAAAGGGTGGGATGATTGAGTACAATGCAATGTCATACATCAGCTACAACAGCCTGAGTCACTCACAAGAAAAAATCATACACTGGTAAACTGCAATTTAACTCAAGTTATAGATCAAGTATCATCTGGAGCAGGTGCTTTCTCTAGACTTGGGTGTCTATTTGTTACTGGAAAAATCACCCAAGGATCAATAGTGTGAAGCAGAAATTGATGATCTTCTACTGTGCAATAAATGGTCCAGGTTTATACCGACTTAAGGAAAGTCTTCGGAATTCTCCCCCAATCTTACTCTTCACTGCATTTACAGAGACACACTGTATGGTATTAAATTACTTGAAACTATTTACTAAAGTCCATTCTAAATATTCACCAATAGAGTATTAGCTAAAAAGTAACTCACACTTTTGAATTTGTGCACTAGACATTTTCTTGGGATCAGCATCTCCATTCATTCCATAGAGCAGGCCTTGCATCCTCTATAATCCGGTGTATGCCTTTTTCCACCCAATATTTATGTAAACAATAGCAAGACCCGGGGATTGAGGCCCTAGTCAAAAAGAAGAAGGAGGCATATGACATGCATAGACAGCTGGGATCAAGTGGATCCCTTGAAGAGTATAGAGATTGCCGGAGTAGAGTTAAGAGAGAAATCAGGAGGGCAAAAAGGGGACATGAGATTGCTTTGGCAGATAAGGCAAAGGAGAATCCAAAGAGCTTCTACAAATACGTAAAGGGCAAAAGAGTAACTAGGGAGAGAGTAGGGCCTCTTAAGGATCAACAAGGTCATCTATGTGCGGAACCACAAGAGATGGGTGAGATCCTAAATGAATATTTCACATCGGTATTTACGGTTGAGAAAGGCATGGATGTTAGGGAACTTGGGGAAATAAATAGTGATGTCTTGAGGAGTGTACATATTACAGAGAGGGAGGTGCTGGAAGTCTTAACGCGCATCAAGGTAGATAAATCTCCGGGACCTGATGAAATGTATCCCAGGACGTTATGGGAGGTTAGGGAGGAAATTGCGGGTCCCCTAGCAGAGATAGTTGAATCATCCACCGCTACAGGTGAGGTGCCTGAAGATTGGAGGGTAGCAAATGTTGTGCCTTTGTTTAAGAAGGGCGGCAGGGAAAAGCCTGGGAACTACAGACCGGTGAGCCTGACATCTGGGGCCTGATTTTACCAGGCCTGCGGGTTTCCGGCGGGTTGGGTTTCGGGTGCGTGGCCTCCGCGCCCGGCGAAATTAGTGGGTTGCCCGCGCGATCGTAGCAGGCAATCCACTAATTGGAGCCAATTACCTGCTCCTCCGGGGTCCGCGCTGCTGGTCTGCACGTCGGGCGGGCTACACATGCGCAGTACGATCTGTCAGCTGGAGGCTCTCTAGTTAAAGGGGCAGTCCTCCACTGACAGATGCTGCAACCAATGGAATAAATTACAGCATGGAGCAGCCCAGGGGGAAGGCTGCTCCCAGTTTAATGATGCCTCACCCCAGATATCATCAGATGGGGTGAGGAGGAGGGGGAGGACAGAGATCTTCCACCCGGCGGGCGGGAGGAAGCGGCCTGCCTCTGCCACCAAGAAGGCCTGGCTCGAGGTGGCAGAGGGGGTCACCAGCACCACCAACATATCGCGCACCTGCATACAGTGCAGGAGGCGCTGCAATGACCGCAGTAGGTCAGCCACAGTGAGAACACGTAGTCTTTCCCGTGCACTCCGTCTGCCACAACACTGCCCCCACCCCACATCTCCTTCGGCACCGCCAACACTACTCTGTCACATCACCCCTCATACCCACTCAAACCCCATCCTCATCTTACCTGCACCTACTCACCTCGCCAGTACTCATCCCGCCACTAACACGCAACCCAATCCTCATACAATCTCATGGCTCTATCCCATACTCACCCTCTCATGCAGCTCCCTCACGGCCAGCCTCACTCAACCTGCCACCACCTGTGCTGCAGCCACAGGGCATGCATCACATATGTGCAGTAGGCAGCGTAAGGCAAACGTGTCGTGAGCATGAAGGGGATGCACAAGGGTGTTTGAGGGTTTGCCATGGGTGTTACCTATATTGAATTTCTGAGCAACAAACATCACACATTATATTGGCACCAACACTGCCATGTCTCCGCGAATCCTGTCTGTTGTGTCCAATAATGCCCGCTCCTGGGTATCACTATGAGGACCCACCACTGATGCCACCCATTGTGTTACTGCAGAGTAGGTGCAGGTGTATTTGCAGGGCTCTTCCGCGCAGACGACTGAGAGACATCGGCGGTGTACCCGGCTGCACCCTGGAAGGATGCGGAGGAGAAGTTGTGGAGGGCAGTGGTGACTTTGGCAGTCACAGGTAAGCAGTTGGTGCTCGGGCCAGCCAGGAGCAGCTCGGCATGAAAGAGGCTGCAGATCTCCACGACTACATGTCGAGTGAATCTGCGCCTCTGTGTGCACTGCTGCTCGGAGAGGTCCGGGGAACTGCGCTTCGGTCTGTGGACCCTGTGGCGAGGGTAGTGCCCTCTGCGACGCGTCTCTCTCTGCGGTAGCCCTCCCTCCTGCTGTGCAGGTGGGCGTGCAACAGTACCGTGTTGGGGGGGGCTCCACGTCTCTGCGGCGGACGGCGTGGACTGCGAGGCTGCTGGGGCTGGTCATGCTCTTCGTCCTCCGAGGGTGTCCACGCACCACCCATCTGGCAGGTGTTGGTCTGAGGGGTTGTGCAGGGTAGGTGGGTGGTTCCTCGGACTGGGGCTGTGGTTTCGCGTCGGTCTGTCCTCTGGCTTGGTGGGGGGTGGGAGGGGGCAGGGGTTGCCCTATGTGACGCGGTGGCCTCCTGCGTGGGTGAGGGCTCTCCCCCGTGGAGCGCACCTTGGCACCTGCCACAGGCTGCTGGCTGCAACACGCCTGGTTGGAGGGAGACTGTTTCCCCCAGTGTGGGAAACACTCTGCGTTGAAGGTAAAATCCCACACTTCCTGTTTTGACAGCTGATTCAGCTCATTTAATGACCTCAACAAGCAAGGTTAGGACACTCAAGTGGAACCCCGCTGGCTTTAATTGCCTGCGGGATTCCCACCAGCGGGGGCCGCGCACGCAGCCCCGCACGTCATCGGGGAACCCGGAAGTGGTCGGGATCGTGGCGCGATCCGGTCACGTGACTGGATATCGGGATTTTCGGGGCCCCCCCCGCTGGAAACCCACAGGAAACCCGACGGTAAAATCGAGCCCCTGTAGTGGGTAAGTTGTTAGAGGGTATTCTGAGAGACAGGATCTACAGGCATTTGGAGAGGCAGGGACTGATTAGAAACAGTCAGCATGGTTTTGTGAGAAGAAAATCATGCCTCATGAATTTGATTGAGTTTTTTGAAGGGGTAACCAAGAAGATAGATGAGGGCTGTGCAGTAGACGTGGTCTACATGGACTTTAGCAAAGCCTTTGACAAGGTACCGCATTGTAGGTTGTTACATAAGGTTAAATCTCACAGGATCCAAGGTGAGGTAGCCAATTGGATACAAAATTGGATTGACGACAGAAGACAGAGGATGGTTGTAGAGGGTTGTTTTTCAAACTGGAGGCCTGTGACCAGCGGTGTGCCTCAGGGATCGGTGCTGGGTCCGCTGTTATTTGTTATTTATATTAATGATTTGGATGAGAATTTAGGAGGCATGGTTAGTAAGTTTGCAGATGACACCAAGATTGGTGGCATCGTGGACAGTGAAGAAGGTTATCTAGGATTGCAACGGGATCTTGATAAATTGGGCCAGTGGGCCGATGAATGGCAGATGGAGTTTAATTTAGATAAATGTGAGGTGATGCATTATGGTAGATCGAATCGGGCCAGGACCTACTCCGTTAATGGTAGGGCGTTGCGGAGAGTTATAGAACAAAGAGATCTAGGAGTACAGGTTCATAGCTCTTGAAAGTGGAGTCACAGGTGGATAGGGTGGTGAAGAAGGCATTCAGCATGCTTGGTTTCATTGGTCAGAACATTGAATACAGGAGTTGGGATGTCTTGTTGAAGTTGTACAAGACATTAGTAAGGCCACACTTGGAATACTGTGTACAGTTCTGGTCACCCTATTATAGAAAGGATATTATTAAACTAGAAAGAGTGCAGAAAAGATTTACTAGGATGCTACCGGGACTTGATGGTTTGACTTATTGGGAGAGGTTAGATAGACTGAGACTTTTTTCCCTGGAGAGTAGGGGGTTAAGGGGTGATCTTATAGAAGTCTATAAAATAATGAGGGGCATAGATAAGGTAGATAGTCAAAATCTTTTCCCAAAGGTAGGGGAGTCTATAACGAGGGGACATAGATTTAAGGTGAGAGGGGAGAGATACAAAAGGGTCCAGAGGGGCAATTTTTTCACCCAAAGGGTGGTGAGTGTCTGGAACGAGCTGCCAGAGGCAGTAGTAGAGGCGGGTACAATTTTGTCTTTTAAAAAGCATTTGGACAGTTACATGGGTAAGATGGGTATAGAGGGATATGGGCCAAGTGCAGGCAATTGAGACTAGCTTAGTGGTATAAACTGGGTGATATGGACATGTTGGGCCGAAGGGCCTGTTTCCATGTTGTAACTTCTATGATTCTATGATTCTATGGTAACAGGGAGCCCTTACTCTGGCGATTCGAATATATCCTGTGCCTCCGCTCTTCAAAAGGTGGACTGGATATAAATTCTTACCCAATCAAGATTAAGGCTTTGAAACAACAAATGGTTTTATTTACATAAGATAGATAATTGAACAGTGAACAGTATAGTACAATGAAATATATGTTTGTCTATCCTCCTCAAACACATAAAAATAATAAAGATACAGCTCACTTTCTCTCTAAAATGGACTTTTAAATGCAGACTCGTTCTTACCCTGTAAAACAGGCTTCTGTGTACAATTTAGCTCAGCTATCCTGCTAGTTGACTCTGGAACTTTTAAATCACACAGCCATGTAGTTGTTGTCTGTGAGATTCGCACACTGACTGCCAATTGAAACTGGCTGGCAATATAATTCTGTATTATGAAAACTCTGATCCTGAGCTGTCAAACAACAAGGCCAATTCTCAAAGGTCTCAGAAACAGCCGTCAATCAAAGCCACTACCCAAGACATGGACCTCTGTCTGCATCCAAATAACTTGGGACCACCCCCCTAGCCATTCTAAATCAAAAGAAGTAAATGACTCTCTCATAATAACATTAGAACAAATAGCCATTCATCAATGTTGAATGCTGCAATCTTTAAAAATGGGAAAGATATCTGTGACTGTAAATAACGACCCAGGTTAATTAATCAATTAACACTTGAAATGGTGGACCGAAGAAAGCTCACACTTTATGGAGTCTTTTCCAGACATCTCATCTGTCTTCAGCTGATGGCTTTCTGCTGAAAAGATGCTTTGTGTGATCTTGGTGTTAAACCCTTACATGCTGTTTCTAACAATACAAAATCTAAGTTAAAAATGGAATATATTTTTGTCACAGTAACAAAAGTACTTTTTTTCCCAAGTATTCTCCGTTTCTGTTCCATGGACATTGACAGTCCTCCAGTATCGTACCCAAGTTGTCTTCTTTCATGTGTAAAGCTATGCAGTGAATATTGACAAGGCAATCTGACCATGGAGGAGCTGCCACATCTTTTGACACACAGGCAAAAGTACAACCAGGATGGCCAGAAATTCAAATACGTTTGCAGTCCAAAGTCAACCAAATACTTGCCCAAAAGTAACCCAATATTAACTAGCTGAAAAGAAGCCCAAGAATCAAATACTTGAAGAAATGGGTCTGTGGGTACATGTTTTCAGTCTAACCAAACAGTAATATTAATACTGATGAATAAATAGATTTCTACAAACATAGACCTACGATTTCAAAGTTATATTTTAAATTTATCTGGGCTGGGATTTTTTTTAAGAACATCAGGGAATCAGGGGTTACGGGGAGCTGGCAGGAAATTGGACATGAATTTAGATTTGAGGTTAGGATCAGATCAGCCATGATCTTATTAAATGGTGGAGCAGGCTCGAGGGGCCGATTGGCCTACCCCTGCTCCTATTTCTTATGTTCTTATGCTTTTTAGGGTTCAACTGCTAAAGAACTGATTCATTTGTGAAAACCACACATTCCACAGCACCTCTGCAGCACTGAGGCCTTTAGTGCATTCACACTGTGAATTTACACAGTTACCACCAGCAACTTTCTGGAACTGCAACTGAAAGGGAAAAATACCAAAACTGGATTGCCTCTTAAAGGATCGCTAGAGCCCAGTCTTGTGTATTTGGCCGACAGAAATATTTTAACCATACTGGTCCCCAGTTTATATATAAAACAAAAAGACAAACATGGGTCTGGAACAAAATTACTTTGGCCCGGATTTTGCTCTGAAAATAACGGCAAGATTAACTGGGCTCACTGTTACTTCTCTGCATCTGGTACAGCAAATTTCAGTGACCATACTTGCAGTCAAATGTGGAAATCCAAAACTTGCTGCACCAGACGCCCTGCTCCCCTGTAAGCTTTGCAAGAATAAATTATTTACTGCAGCAAACCTCTCTGGCACTGAAAATCAACTTTAACAAATGTGGAGTCTCATTCCTTCAGGTTTTAATTGCTGTTGGACATTTAATAAAAAGAATTCTTAAAAATTTAAATTTTTATTTTTTTACTTTTTCTGTCTCTTTTATCTCTGCCTCTTAATTCACTATTCTAATTTACACTTCCTGAATCTGGTTCTTTGCTGCTTATTAACAATCTGATCTGTTTTATTAAGGGGATTGACAGTTGCTTGCTCAGTTCACACAGGTCCCAGATGCCCTGTAGTTGGCGCCGTTGTGGATTCAGTGCCCGATGAG
Organism: Heptranchias perlo; assembly: GCF_035084215.1. Classification (NCBI taxonomy): domain Eukaryota; kingdom Metazoa; phylum Chordata; class Chondrichthyes; order Hexanchiformes; family Hexanchidae; genus Heptranchias; species Heptranchias perlo. The sequence goes on along the minus strand of NC_090350.1, from coordinate 9,093,679 downwards.
ATGAACTTGCTGTGAATAAAAACAAGAAAAGTTTATGGGTAAGTACAAGTCTAACGAGCGGCGGGCACCGTTCAGAGGACGATCCAGCTAATAAATTAACCTTTTGTGTTTCATCTTAATCTACATTTTAAGATAAAAATCAAAATCGAAGAATAGTTCCAGTTTTTCCCTAAATTAACCTTTGAAGAAAATGATACTAAGTCAACACTTTTTGTTCTGTTCTCTCCAGCAATCCTGTAATTTCTGGCAAATTTGCAATAAGAGGTAACCAAAGAAACGCAACACTGGGATTTTAAAAAAATTGAACATTCCCATTTGCATCACTGCGATTTCAGCTGAATAATAAACAAGCTCTCAGAACTGAAACATTTATTCTAAAGTTAAGTGAAGTGCCCAAATGGAAATTGACGAACTATTAATTATCAGCACCAATCCGATTCACAGGGAGCTGTCGCCACTGACAGCCGTTCCCTGCAACTCTGTGCATCCGAATAATGCAGTCACGCAAAAAGCAAACTGGAAATACCATCATCATATAAAACGTAAGCATGCATTCTAATCAAAAACTACACAATACACCTTACGTATGTGTAAAGATGACAAAGCAATGCAACAAATATAACATTTGTGTCCACACTCTTTTTTTAAAAACCTACTATTTTCCAATAAAATAACAATATTTGCCGCAGTAAATAATTTGTTCAAGTTGCAGCCCGTCTTTACTCCCACTTGTGCTGAAGTCCAGGTCAGGACACTTGCTTCTGTGGTTTGGTACAAAATAAATCTAAGGCAGCCGAGGTGTTCCTGAGCGCTCCCTGATCTTGCACTTGGCTCCTTGTGTCTAAGCTCTTACCGACCCCTAGTTGGTGTATCTGACGCAGAGTAAAGACAACAGCCAGCAGCATGAGGATCCAGGGCTTGTAAAAGGGGCCACAGTGATAAATACTTACATCAAGCTCTTACTAGGGCTTGCCAATAGAGGTGTCAACCTTTAAGAATTGAAATCAGTCAGATAGCCTCTCGAAATCTTGCCAGGGGTCAGGGGCCCTCTGGGGTCCAGCGGTGTTCAGGGGCAGAGGTGGCGAGGGGCGCAAAGGCATTGTTGGGGTTTGAAGCTTTCTTGGAGGTGACTTTTCTTGCTTGCAGACCCGAAACCTTGTTTTGAAAATTGTTAAATAAAAAGCTCTTTAAAAAATGTTGAAAAAGTAAAAGCACTTGGGTGAAAAAAGATTGTTTCAATTTAATTACATACCAGAAATAAAAACAGAAAATGCTGGAAATACTCATCAAGTCAGGCAGCATCTGTGGAGAAAGAATCAGAGTTAACGTTTCAGGTCAAAGACCCTCAGTCAGAACACTTTCTGCATCAGCACTCTGTGGTCTACCTTGGAGAGTGTGGCCCTCGCAAAAGGAGTCAATGTTCACAGCTTTTGCAGCTTTGATGGAAGCTCACATAGCTGCCACGCAGACTCTGGGCTCGGCCTTGGACAGACTGGTGCACCAACCAGACTGGGGATTTCAAGGAGTCACTCATCTTCTGCAGTCTGCTCCCCCGCAGATAGGGGGAGTGACGAGCCCCAGCCCCACGGGAGTGGCAGTGGCGCGATGGGAGCGGCACGTGTCGCCCCCCCCTCAGGATTTCAGCATGTCTGCTCCTTCACCACCCCCTCAACCAATACCTACCCTGGTGCCAGGAAGTCAGCTGGACCAGACGCCCCCGGCAACAGCCGAGGAGCAGCAGTCTGCAGTTTAGGCCTTCACATGCTCAAGTCATGGGCCAGGGGCATCTCAAGGGTCCAAACATAAGCAACAGCGGTCCTCCAACAGATTTACTGAGGGTCTTCCCTCTGCAGAGGGAAGCACCTTATAGGAATAGTAGATTTACATCTTTGTATAAGAAAGGCATCATGGGTTGGGTGAGACATAATTTGGAGGCAACTATTGTGTTGGTAATTAAATTCATCACGCTAATCGCATTTTACTCATGGGTCTGTGGTTTGGTTTTATAGCAGCTTCTGAGACTGCATTGCCAGTATGCCATTGATATAGAGGTTGGCTGAATAGTTTCAATGTTTTTTTAATGCAGGAGTGGTGAAGGATGTAACAAGGACTGTTAATGCAGAGGGGCTGTGTGTAAGCTCCCAGGGCTTGGGAATGAGCAGGTCAGTGGATTCGCTGTGCAATTAACTCATCCCTCACATCTCCGGCTGCAAGGTGTTGAGTTGAACCTCCTTCCTGTACTGTTTCCTCGCCTTCCCCCAGTCTTCCTTGTCTGATGAGGACCGCTGCTGCTGCTGCTGTGCCTCCTCCAAATGCAGGTTTCTCTGTACAGTGAGGTTGTGCAGGAAGCAACACACCAAAACGATGTGAGAGTCTCTCTCTGGGGCACATTGTAGGGAGACCTGTGCAAACCTCTGCTTCAACAGTTCAATGGTGAGTTCAATAATAATCCTGGTGGTCCCCGGCTTTGATTATACCTGTATTGCTCAGATGTGGGAGGGTTGTGCAGGGGAACGATGAGCCACGTCGGTAGGGAGTATCCCTTGTCCCCCAACAGCTATCCAGTCATGTTCCTGGAAGAGTTGATTATTGGAGGGATGGTCGAGGGTCGCAGGATATATGTATCTTAACAGCTGCCTGGGTACATCGCACAAACTTGCACGATCTTATTCTGTGATCGGAGACGGGCTGAACATTAATTGAGTGGTGGCCCTTCCTATTCACGAAGGCTGCTGGCTGGCGTTCTAGTGCCCTGTTGTCGGCATGTGTGCAATCAATGGCGCCCTGGGTGCGAGGAAGCCAGCCACTGCTGCAAATCCCCGAGCTTTCTCCTATTGACTTGATGTCAGTGGAGAAGATGATGCACTGGCAAACATGGCATTGCTGACCTGTTTAATGCAGCTGTGTATTGTGGACTGGGAGATGTGGCTGACCTCTACCATAGAAGACTGGAAGGAACCAGTCGCGAAGAAGTTAAGGGCTGTGGTGACTTTGGCAGCCACTACCAATGCATGGCCCCCTGGCCCAGCAGGCAGCAGTTTCCTGTTGCAAGAGGCTGTAGAAGTCTGCAATAGCCTGCCTGGAGAAGTGCAGCCTCCTGATGCACTGATCTTCGGATAGATCCAAGAAACAGACTCTTGGCCTGTACACCTTGCGTGCTGGGTATGGCTTCCTACAAACAGCCTCCTACCTGCTGCCTTCTAATCGGCCCAGCTGCTGCTTGCTGAGGCTGCTGCTGTTCCTCGTCCTCCAACTGTTCTTTCATCCAAATGAAATTGGTAATAATAGCACACATGATAAGCAGATAAAACTTACTGAGGGTAAGTAAAGCAAAGTCTATCAGACAGAAGCTGGAAACTCTCCCAGCCATCCAAACAGCACAATTGCGCACAGATCTTGTGATCCACTTTCCTGCAGTCGAGTGTCCCTTTAAACACAGCTTCAGTGGCTGTGACAGGCCAATCCCGCCAGTCTTACTGGCTGGTTGGGCGCTGGGTGGGAATTCTGCAATTTTGCATTCGACTTGCATTTGAGTCCTAATTGAATCGCAGGACCTGGATTTCAAGTAATCAGGAGGTCCCCGTCTGACAAAGGCACCACGAACAACTCTGAAAACTACGCGGTAAAAATGACGGTTGACAGAACAGTAATGTGAATGCAGCGGTAAGTCTCCTAGCAGAAGTTTAAGCACCCGCTTGCCATGGGTTAAAATCGGTCCCAATTTCTTTTTTTTAAAGCTCATACTCTGAGGAGACCTTACAGGACCCTAACAGGAAGGAAAAAGTGACAGCAGGATACTCATCACATTTCTCATTCTTCTTATCTCCAGTGAAGCCAGAAGCAAGAAAGATGCTGCACAGAGAGCGAGGGAATCAATTCCAGAACCTTCAGCATCTGCAACTGCCAACAGTAATTGGTCCTCTTCCTGAAGTACCTTATTACCTACACTCACCAGCTCACAGGTTAACTGGGGTGCTATAGATAGTCTAGATGAGGAATCAGGTTTCTGCCCCTGCCACAGCATGAAACGGTCCTTATCAAAGTCACAAATGACATCCTCTGTGACAGTGACCGTGGTAAACTATCCCTTCTCATCCTTCTTGACCTGTCTGCAGCCTTTGACACGGTTGACCACACCATCCTCCTCCAACGTCTCTCTTCCATTGTCCAGCTGGGTGGGACTGCCCTCGCCTGTTTCCATTCTTATCTATCCAGTCATAGCCAGAGAATCACCTGCAATGGCTTCTCTTCCCACTCCTTCACCGTTACCTCTGGAGTCCCCCGAGGATCTATCCTTGGCCCCCTCCTATTTCTCATCTACATGCTGCCCCTCGATGACATCATCCAAAAACACGGCAGGTTTCTTATGTACGCTGATGACACCCAGCTCTACCTCACCACCACCTCTCTCGACCCCTCCACTGTCTCTGATTTGTCACACTGCTTGTCCGACATCCAGTACTGGATGAGCATTTGCCATTGTCTTCAGTCCCCGCCACAAACTCCGTTCCCTAGTCACTGACTCCATCCCTCTCCCTGGACACAGGTCTGAGGCTGAACCAGACCGTTCGCAACCATAGTGTCCTACTTGACCCTGAGATGAGCTTCCGACCACATAATCCGCTCCATCACCAAAACCACCTACTTTCACCTCCGCAATATCGCCTGTCTCCTCACCTACCTCAGTTCATCTACTGCTGAAACCCTCATCCATGCCTTTGCTAACACTAGACTTGACTATTCCAATGCTCTCCTGGCCAGCCTCCTATCTTCCATCCTCCACAAACTTGAGCTCATCCAAAACTCTGCTGCCCGTATCCTAACTCACACCAAATCCTGTTCATCCATCACCCTGTGATCCCCAACCTACATTGGCTCCCAATCCGGTAGAGGATCATAGGAACAGGCCATTTAGCCCCTCGAGTCTGTTCCATCATTCAATGAGATCATGGCTGATCTGTGACCTAACTCCATATTCCTGCCTTAGCCCCATATCCCTTAATACTTTTGGTTAACAAAAATCTATCAATCTCAAAATTAACAATTTAGCATCAACTGCCGTTTGCGGAACAGTTCCAAACTTCTACCACCCTTTGCGTGTAGAAGTGTTTCCTAACTTCACTCCTGAAAGTCCTGGCTCTAATTTTTAGGCTGTGTCCCCGAGTCCTGGACTCCCCAACCAGCAGAAATAGTTTCTCTCTATCTGCTCTAAAAATTCTCCTTTTATCTTGAAAACTTCAGTCAAGTCACCCCTTAATCTTCTAAATTCGAGGGAATACACCCCTAGTTTGTGTAATCTCGCCTCATAATTTAACCCTTGGAGTTCAGGTATCATTCTAGTAAATCTACTTTGCACTTCCTCCAAGGCCAATATTTCCTTCCTAAGGTGCAGTGCCCTGAACTGAACACAGTATTCCAGGTGTGGTCTAACCAGGGCTTTGTATAGCTGCAGTATAACTTCTAGTCCATTGTATTCTAGTTCTCCAGATATAAAGGCCAACTTTTTGATTATTTTCTGTACCCGTCCATGGCATTTTAATGATCTATGTACATGGACCCCCAAGTCTCTTTGGACCTCCACTGTTTCGAGCTTTTGAGCAACACCTCGATTTTAAAATTCTCATCCTTGTTTTCAAATCCCTCCATGGCCTCGTCCCTCCCTATCTCTGTACCCTCTTCCAGCCTACAACCCTCCAAGATCTCTGCGCTCTTTCAGTTCTGGCCTCTTGCGCATCCGTCATTTTAATCCATGCCGTCAGCTGCCTTGGTCCTGAGCTCTGGAATTACCTCCCTAAACCTCTCCGCCTCTCTACCTCTCTCTTCTCCTTTAAGATGCTCCTTAAAACCTACCTCCTTGACCAAGCTTTTGATCACCTGTCCTAATATCTCCTTATGTGGCTCAGTGTCAAATTCTGTTTGCTAACGCTCCTGTGAAGCGCCTTGGGATGTTTTACTACGAAAAAGGTTTGATTTAAATGCAAGTTGTTGGTTTTGTTGTTGGAATTGATTCACAACCCACAAGGAAAGCAGAGGATGAGGTATTGGAGGTGGAGCATGTGCACCTGAGCGGAGGCTTAGCAGATGTCAGACACTGGCTGTTCAAAATTCAGATGACGTTCTCAGGAGTCCTGCCATGAAAAAATAAATGCTTGCAGAGCATCAGAACCACATGAAGGTATTGCAAAGATCTCCAAAGATGTGCAGATGGCATGAATGGCGGCGGAGTCCAATGCCATCCTTTGTGGCACCATCAGAGAGGTCTGCTCTATAATGCAGAGCATTCTGGAGCAAATGGCAGCACAAGTTCCACAGAATATAGAGGCCTTCTGACACATGCATTTCATGGATATATTAAGGGATGATTTTCTGGGCCTCTTCCCCATGTTGGTTGAGTATGGGTATCAGGGTTTAGATCTCCTGGGGTACTGCCTTATAAGCCTGGCTTCCCAGGTTGCCTGCTGATCCTCTTCTCCTTCTTCCTGCAACAGTAACATGATGGGAATTCCCCATGGGGGAAAATATCTTACAGCCCTCCCACTAATTTTAGGAAAATTCCCCAAACAAGAAGCAGTCTCAAGGGATACATCCAAATTAAGCAAGGAACCATCAGATTTTCAGTCCCAAGATTCTATGCAGAACCCGTGAAGCAGCTATCCATGAAATAGACTCTGGCCTGCTTGGTACTTTCTCTGATTGATCTATCACTATGATAATTTGGCTCTTCAAATATTTGCTTTGACATTCCGAATTTTTAATGCATGTACTTTTGTTTGTATAAAACATCTGGTTAATTCCATTTCCATGAAAGTAAAATGAGTGCTATTTGCTTCACCGCAGCTGTCAAATCGTTACAATATTTCATCAGCAGCTGGTTTCATTTCATTTCGAATTTACAGAAGCTTTTTGCCTAATCCCAGGAGCCGACCTATGATTAAACTATTTCCCTCCAGTCTTTCCTTTGTGCTGCACACACTCAGTCCTCACTTCAGCAATGCTGACTCTAAGCAAAAGAAAGAAATCTTATCTTCCATTTTTCCTTTTTCTTATCTAAATTCAGATTTCTTCATGCAATTCCCTTGGTGCAGCTGAAGTTTTTTTAAGCCTCTGCACACAGCTTCCAGAAAAGGCCAAAGCCACACTTACCTGGCCTGATCTCTGCTATCCTAAACCAACTCGATTGGAACTGGACAAATTCACAATTCTTTGGTTCCAAATTAGCAAAAGAACCAGAGGGGAGATGTGAAGAATTTTTTTTTTAACACAGCAAGCTATTATGATCTGGAATTCACTGCCTGAAAGGGTGGTGGAAGCAGATTCAATGGTAACTTTCAAAAGGAAATTGTATATGTACTTGAAAAGGGCAAATCTGTAGGACTTTGGGAAAGAGCAGGCGAGTGGAACTAATTGGATAGCTCTTTCAAAGAGCAGGCACAGGCCCGATGGGCTGAATGGCCTCCTGCTGTGCTGTAAGGTTCTATGATTCTATGAAATTGCTCAGATTTGGCCAAAGACTCAGTGAACAGAAAAGAAAGAAAGGACTGGGATTTATATAACTCCTTATGACACCCTGAGGATGTCCCAAAGTTAATTTACAATTAATGAATTACTCATAAAATGAATCATTATGTAGGAAAATATGATTGCCAATTAGCACACAGCAAGATAATCTGTTGGTTGAGGGAAGATGATGGTGGGGACACAAGGAGAGTTTCCTGGTATTCTCCAAATAATGCCATGGGATCTTTTACGTCAACATAAGCATGACTCAGTTTTACACCTGATCTGAAAGATGGCCCCTCCAACAATGTAGCATTGCCTCAGTATTGCACTAAAGTGTCAGCCTAGATTATGTGCTCAAATTGTAGTGGGGGTTAAACCCACCAATATCTGGTTCAAAGGCAAAATGGCTACCAGCTGAGCCAAACTGACACTGCAATATTCCTGGGATGTCAGATAGAAACAATATCAGAACCTCTACCTTTGTTTAAAATTTGACTAATTAAGACCATGTTAGGACTAGCTGACGGCTTGCCCTGGTCACTCAGCAGTTAACTACGCTGTCCGGTATTGTGTTGAGCCATGTAAACCATGAAAGCCTCAGCTCAGACCCTAGTCTCAGTTGTTGCAAATCACACAAAAGTCCAAAAAATGTGTTACTCTGGTATAAACAACACACAGATCCCATATGGTCAGTCTGCAATACATTTGACATAGGTAAGAGTGTTGGCTTTTACATCAGTTTTTATTGAACATGAAAAACTGTTTCTTGAACAGTGGAGCATGTTACACAGAATAACAGCATGGAAATCACAGAATGCAGAGAATAGTACAGAGACCACCAAATAAATGCAGTAGGTTAGGGTTTAGAATAACAGCTCTCCCGTTGACTTGACTGGTTAAGAGTAGTAGAGCTGTGCAGGTCCCAGGTTCAATAGTTGACATGTGTTGAGTTGGCTCCAGGATCACATTTGGGGCTCTACAAATGGCCCCAGAACCATTAGCTTAAGGACAGGAAACATCAACCAGGGCTCCTTGAATCAGCAATCCCTGAATGTGTGTGGATGTGGGAGGAGGACAGGATCGGCTCAGTAGTGATACCCCAAGATGAATTACCCTGCTGAAACTCACTGTCTAGGCTCACACATGAAGGACAGCCAATTAGACAAGGTGTCAGAGTGCGATCTGCACCTCAAGTACTGTAACCAAGAATGAGTCGGTGCCTTTAGATAAGGGGGTGAGAAGGGAAGAAAACTGGGAAAAAAGGGAATTCTTTCTTCTAAAAAGCCTAGAATAAGAGCACTCTTGGTGTTGAATTGTCAACATCAAAAATTGTCAGCCTTGGCTCAATGGTTGCACTCTCATCTCTGAGTCAGAAAGTTGCTGGTTCAAGCCTCACTCCAGACACTAGAGCACAAAATCTAGGCTGACACTCCAGTGCAACACTGAGAGAGTGCTGCACTGTCGGAGGTGCCGTCTTTCAGATGAGATGTTAAACCGAGGCCGTGTTTGTTCTCTCAGGTGGACACAAAAGATCCCATGACACTATTTTGAAGAAGAGCAGGGGAGTTCTCCCCGGTGTCCTGGCCAATATTTATGCCTCAACCAACATCACTACAACTGATTATCTGATCATTATGACATTGCTGTTTGTGGGATCTTACTGTGCGCAAATTGGCTGCTGCATTTCCTTAAATTACAACAGTGACTACACTTCAAAAAGTACTTCATTGACCGTAAAGTACTATGGCACATCCTGAGGTTGAGAAAGACGCTATATAAATGCAAGTTCTTTCCTTTGTTTTACCTATAGTTTCAGTTATTGATAAAAGGGGCAAGAATGGTGCTAAAAATGGTATCAAAGAACCTGTAGACATTGTCTGGGTATCCTTCCCCCCTCCCCACTTATTGTTCATTATAACAGCTGATAAATCTGTTAAACAACATTTTATTTTATCTTAAGAGATTGTTCATATCTTTCATGTGCTCCTCTCCTAATTTTAACATTTGCCTCAGGCACCACCCATATTAGGGAGAGCCGATTGCTGGAGAGTGCAAGCATGCAGAAACAGGGCCTTACACCTCACATTTTCATCGCTCTACAATCCCAATGGTTCCCTATAGGTGCAAGTGTTTATACTTAGGAGTACAGCCAATGATGGACAAGCTACAGTGATCTGCAGTCAGCTGAAGTAAAAACACGTAAAGATGTTTCACATATTCTGAAACTGTCAGTGAGGTTCCTCGTAGATTGAAGTTGAAGCATCTGTTAAAAAAAAGTTTGGGAAATTCCACAAATCAACTCTGTGCACTCTTCAGTCTGGCCTGCTATCCGTGATAAGATGTCTCTCTCATTCAGTGATGTGTTACGGCTGACAGCTTTGAGAGTATTTATTTCTCCACAGAATAAATACAGACAATAATAAATATAGCTCTACTGGCCTTAACCTTGAATTGAAAGCAATCAGAAGCCAGAGGTGACTTACGACAACTCTGCACTCTCCTAATTACACACTGTTTATTATCTGGGACAATGCCTTTCCACCTCCAGTCTCCTCTCAACATCTAGAGTAGTTTACCAACTCAACAAATGTTGTTCCCAGTACTGAAGCCTCCATCTTATCCAGTTTAGTTAATTACTGTTCCACGAGCCATTCCTGTTAGTTTCTGGTCATGCAAAGTGACGTCTTACACTCCACTCAGTTGATGCAGATCTGATCATTGTCACCAGCATTCATTGTGAATAGTACTCGCTTTTTATTTACAATGGTTCTGTTTGGCTTATATTTAATATAAAGAAGTTTCTTGTTCAAAACCTGACTTTAAATTAAATTTTATAGGCAACTGCCTGTAATTTCTGTTCCACTTACAGAAATAGAGTTGAGTAAAAGACTACAGGAACATTATTACTCTGTAATCCAATGGATCACCATTCGGAGGGACATGCATAAAGGCAGGGAAGACTCCATGTGACAGCATTACTGATACAGTCTCGGCTAGTGCCTCAGTAATCTCTGTGGGGGTTGGGGGGATTCTGTTTCACAGACACATCACTATATCTTTGGAAAAGAGGAGACTATGAGGTGAGGTTTTAAAAATTAAGAAGGATATTGACAAAATTGATCCAGACAAATGATTCACTGCGATGAAGGGTTTAAATGCCACAGGACGCGCATTGAAAAATAGGAAGATAGAAGCAAGAAGAGAAACCAGACTGAATATTTTCATGCAAGGAATAATATGGTTGTAGAGCAAACCACCAAGGAAGGATATTGAAACAGACAGTATAAATGGGCTCAAGAGGAAATTAGATGAGTTTCTGAAGAGAGAAATGATTGAAGGACATGGTGAGAAGGTGGGTCAGTGAAAAAGGGACATGGCGGTTTTGGCATAATGGCTCTCACCTGATCCTAAACATTTCTATAGCCCTGATTTTAACTCGGGATGGGAATACAGCGTGGGGGAACCTGCACCAGTCAGAGGCTGTACTGATATGAGGCTCCGGCCATTTTAACTCCCAGCCCTCGCTTTAATTTTTGAAGCCAGCGGGAATGACGCAATTAGTTCGGCAATGGGAGCAAGAAACCATGTGGGAGCAGGCCACCGCCAGGGAACGATGGAAACAATCCCCGGCAAGATGAGTGATAACTGGGGTGAGAGTGGTCCAAGGCGGTACAGGAAGACATTAATAAACCTGCAGAATGGACGTGTTAGGAAGGCAAATGGTATCTTGACCTTCATTGCAAGAGGATTTGAGTACAGGAGCAAGGATGTCTTACTGCAGTTATACAGGGCCTTGGTGAGACCACACCTGGAGTATTGTGTGCAGTTTTGGTCTCCTTACCTAAGAAAGGATATACTTGCCATAGAGGGAGTGCAGCGAAGGTTCACCAGATTGATTCCTGGGATGGCAGGACTGTCGTATGAGGAGAGATTGGCTCGACTCGGCCTGTATTCACTCGAGTTTAGAAGAATGAGAGGGGATCTCATTGAAACATATAAAATTCTGACAGGGCTAGACAGACTGGATGCAGGGAGGAGTCACAGTCTCAGCATATGGGGTAGGACATTTAGGACTGAGATGAGGAGAAATTACTTCACTCAGAGGGTGGTGAACATGTGGAATTCTCTATCACAGAAGGCTGTGGAGGCCAAGTCACTGAATATATTTAAGAAGGAGCTAGATAGATTTCCAGACACAAAAGGCATCAAGGGATATGGGGAGAGAGCAGGAATAAGGTGGGGGATATTGGATAAGGGTCTGTTCTGGGCGATGGTAGCGTACCACCCCGCGCCCGACAGACCCTACGCAGGCAGCACGTGAACTTCGTGCTGCCTGCTACTTACCATGAAATCTCTGTGCAGCAAGCGCAGCTCTCGCTGCTGAGAGGCTGCACGGAGAATGAGGAAGTTGGAAATGGGGCGTGCACAGCGCACATCATCAGCAGCTTGCACTACTTAAAGGTGCAGGCACATTTCAAATGGCAGATACGCAGCCAACTAGGAGAAGGGAGAATGGCATTGCGAGTAGCTGCACCGGCAAGAGCGAGGGCTCCACGATTCTCGGACGATGCTCTGGAAGCCCTGGTGGAAGGCATGGACCAAAGGAGAGCCAGCATGTGGGTGGCCAGAGACCCTCCAGACTACAGCTGCATAGGCATTGGCAGGCTGCGGCGCAGGAGGTGAATGCTAGGAGCATTGCACCACGCACGTGGGTGCAGTGCCGGAAGAAGTTTAATGATTTGACACGAGTGGTCAAGGTGAGTGAATACAAGTGTCAAGTGGCACATCCTACCAACTGCTCCACGCACGACACCTCCCATCACCCACCCCCCCACCAATAAACACTGCCCATCCATACGCAATGCTGCATCTCATCCACACATAGTACCACACTTGCAGGCCACACAACCATCACTCACAAGTCATACAAACTGGCAGCTATTTGACCATGACAGGCACATCACCCACGCACCTTGCAGGACACTCACTGACACACTGTCCTCTGTCTTGCAGGAGAAGGTGGCGTTTCACACCCGGCAGCAGGAGGGACCTGAGGCTGGATGGGCATGTCTGCATGTCCTCACCCCCCAAGAGGAGACAGTGCTGCAGATCATTGGGTGGGCCATCGCTGCAGCCATCACAACGTGCCAAGCTGGAGGTCCTGGTGAAGGAGGTCTGTGCATATCTAATGCACTTTCTCCTTCTTCACATCTCCCTCTTCCCATAATCTTTTCTGACTCACGTGCTGCACATGCTGTCAGCACACACCTCTTACTTGCTCCTCTCCCACTCCACAACTCAAGCTGATTCCCTTTGTCATTGCAGATACCCAAGGAGCCCAAGTAAAATTGAAGTCAATGGGAATCAGGGGGAAAACTCTCCAGTGGCTGGAGTCATACCAAGCACAAAGGAAGATGATAGTGGTTGATGGAGGCCAATCATCTCAGCCCCAGGGCATTGCTGCAGGAGTTCCTCAGGGCAGTGTCCGAGGCCCAACCATCTTCAGCTGCTTCATCAATGACCTTCCCTCCATTGCAAGGTCAGAAATGGGGATGTTCGCTGATGATTGCACAGTGTTCAGTTCCATTCGCAACCCCTCAAATAATGAAGCAGTCCGAGCCCGCATGCAGCAAGACCTGGACAACATCCAGGCTTGGGCTCATAAGTGGCAAGTAACATTCGCACCAGATAAGTGCCAGGCAATGACCATCTCCAACAAGAGAGAGTCCAACCACCTCCCCTTGACATTCAACGGCATTACCATCGCCGAATCCCCCACCATCAACATCCTGGGGGTCACCATTAACCAGAAACTTAACTGGACCAGCCATATAAATACTGTGGCTACAAGAGCAGGTCAGAGGCTGGGTATTCTGCGGTGAGTGACTCACCTCCTGACTCCCCAAAGTCTTTCCATCATCTACAAGGCACAAGTCAGGAGTGTGATGGAATACTCTCCACTTGCTTGGATGAGTGCAGCTCCAACAACACTCAAGAAGCTCGACACCATCCAGGACAAAGCAGCCCGCTTGATTGGCACCCCATCTACCACCCTAAACATTCACTCCCTTCACCACCGGCGCACTGTGGCTGCAGTGTGAACCATCCACAGGATGCACTGCAGCAACTCGCCAAAGCTTCTTCGACAGCTCCTCCCAAACCCGCGACCTCTACCATCTAGAAGGACAAGAGCAGCAGGCACATGGGAACAACACCACCTGCATGTTCCCCTCCAAGTCACACACCATCCCGACTTGGAAATATATCGCCGTTCCTTCATTGTCGCTGGGTCAAAATCCTGGAACTCCCTTCCTATCAGCACTGTGGGAGAACCTTCACCACATGGACTGCAGCGGTTCAAGAAGGCAGCTCACCACCACCTTCTCAAGGGCAATTAGGGATGGGCAATAAATGCCGGCCTCGCCAGCGACGCCCACATCCCATGAACAAATAAAAAAAAATACCCAAGAACACATGACGGCACCCGAGGAGGAGAAGGAGGAGGAGGACAGTGAAGCCACACCGTCACTCAATCTGACACTTGATTCCACCAGCTCAGAGACTGACACTGCACGTCCTTTAGAGGCTAGGTTAGAGGAGGGATCTGCACATGGTGAGACACCAAGCACAAGTGTGCAGGAGCCGGGGTGGGGGGGAACAGATACCACAGGTGCCAGCTCACTGGAGGGTGAGGTCGCTCACTAGTTCTGCTGCAGAGGAGTCAGATGAGGACTTCAATGGGCCAGGCTACAGATGACGGCTGATGGGTGTACAGCAACAAATGCGTGGGTCACTGGAAAGCCTGCCAGAAAGCCTGCGCACAATGAGAAGGGGCATGGAGGAGTCCAGCTCCAAATTGGTGCAGGGCTTTGTGCAGAGCTTGGAGCCCATCCTTTCCAACATGGAACGGGTGGTCACCTCCATCAGCGCACCTGTGGAACCCACCATGATGCAGCGTCTGATGACTGATATCACAGCATCCATTGCAGCACAAACATCTGCCATCCAAGGTCTGACTGCTGCATTTGCAGCTCAGACTGCTGCCTTGGAAGCTCAGACTGCTGCTATCGTGGCTCTGGGGACCACTGTGGAACGGGGCCTCCAGGGCGTCAGTCCAGCAATCCGTTCTCCAGCTGATCGCCAGGATTGCTGAGGCGCTGCCCCAAGAGAGTGGCAGTGGCGCCATGGCAGTCGGACCTGCTGTCCTCTCTCAGGACAACAGCATTCCTGCTCCCACCCCTGCTCCCAGTCTGAAGCCGGGCCCTCCAGGCCCAGAGCTGCTCGAGGTCGTCCTCCAAGGCCATCTGGATGTTCCTCCATTGAAGGCCAGCAGCCTCCCACCACCCATGTTCCAGCCACTGGGGAAGCACCTCATAGGAGCACTAGGATAGACGAAGGCACATGAACGACAGGCACTAAGGGAATGCACAAGGGTGAATAGCTCTGTTATGTTTGCATAATTTCACTTATTAATCCATAAATGAGAGTTTGATTTTGCATTTGGTGGTGGTTTTTATTCATGCAATGAGCTGAGAGGGACACCAATGTGTAATCAGATGGAGGGCGATTTGATTTTCTTGTGGGAGCGGAAAGATGGGGAATGTAGGACTGTTGGTGAGTTGAGGAATGTATTTCCAATTATTGATCGCAGGCATGGATCAGGCGAGCACGCACAGCCCTTGCAGACAAGGCGTGTGGTTCCAGCTGCACCCTTGCGTCTTCCTCCACTTCCTCTTCTGGCTCCACCCCCTCCTCCTCCTCCTCAGCCTCTTCCTCCTCCTCCACCTCTGGCTCAGGATCTTCTGCAGTCATTGGTGGCAAAGGCTGGTCCCTCACGATGGCGAGGTTGTGCAGCATGCAGCAGACCACCACAAATCTGCCCACCCGCTCAGGGGAGTTCTCCAGGGCTCCTCCAGACCAGTCCAGGCAGTGGAAGTGTTGTTTGAGGAGGCCTATGGTGTGCTCCATGATGTTGCGTGTGGCAGCATGTCTCTCATTATAGGCCTACTGTGCACGTGTGCGTGGGTTCCTGACCGGTGTCATGAGCCATGTTGTGAGGATAGCCCTTGTCGCCCAGTAGCCAGCCTTTGACTTGCCGAGTCGGGTGAAAGATAGCTGGCATGTTGGACTGCCGCATGATGAAGGCGTCATGACTGCTCCCAGGGTAGGGGGCATCGACCTCCACGATCCGATGCGTGTGGTCGCACACCAGCTGCACATTGAGGGAGTGGAAGCCCTTTCGATTGACGAAGACAGCTGAGTTGATGTGCGGGGCACGCAGGGCAATATGTGTGCAGTCAATGGCACCCTGCACCATGGGGAAGCCAGCAATGCGGGCAAACCCCCGTGCTCGCTCGTTCTGATTGTCTCTGTAGAGAGGGAAGGTGATGAACCTGTTCCTCATCTGGTACAGTGCGTCTGTGACCTCCCTTCTGCAGCAGTGCACTGCATACTGCGAGATGTTGCACATGTCGCCAGCAGAGGCCTGAAATGCTCCTGAGCCATAGAAATTCACCGCCATGGTGACCTTCACAGCCCCAGGCAATGCTGTCCTCGCCCTGCTCTGAGGCTGCAGTTGTGGCCGCACCAGTTGACAGATCTCGGTGACGGCTTCCTTGGTGAACTTCAGGCGGTGGATGCAATCCTCCTTGGTCATGTTGAGGTAAGAGAATTGATCCCAGAAGGCCCTCATTGGGTCGGGCCTCCTGCTCAGTGCCCTGCGCCTCCTCGTCCTCCGTCTCCTTGCAGCTTGACCTGCTGGGCGTGGCCTATCTGCACGCGGTTAACATGCTCAATGCCCAATGGGAGCCCTAGCAGACAGCCCATGGTTGGCAGGAATGTTGTTCCACCAGGACCTGTAAGGCAGTACCTGCCAAGCACTCGCAAAAGTCGTGTAGGAACTCTCAATAACAATAGGGAGCTTCAAAAAACACTTCTTGCTCCTCCAGCAGCCAGAAGCAATAATCCAGCAACTAACCTGCGACACCTCCATGGCCCTTTAAATAGCGCTGGTGGGAGGTCCTTCAGGCACTGTAAGAAACGTTTAAATGGTCGGGGATAAGACTGTGCGTTGAGTTGAGCGTTAAGGTCGAAAATTATGTGTATCACTTTAAATCAGCGTTGAACACTGATTGCAGCCATTTTCTCCCTATTTTACATGCTTCCAGTGTCCAGTATTAACGCCTGCGCTAGCTCCAATACCAAGATGGCGTCTGGCGCACATCACGCAGGAAACAAGCGTGCGCATCCAAGACACATGTAGCGTCGAAACAACAGGCGCTGCACGGCCCAATTTAGCGCCCATGGTATTGAGATAGAGGATCAGCCATGATCATATAGAATGGCGGAGCAGGCTTCAAGGGCCAAATGGCCTACTCCTGCTCCTATTTTCTATGTTTCTATGTGTAATTGACAAATGAACTTCAATATGGACAAGTGTGAGATTTTACATTTTGGTAGGAAGAATAAGGGGCCACATACCACCTGGAAAAAATGGAGGTGATTTTAGGAGGCGATTGCAGGTGTGTTGGGGGCGGGGGGGGGGGGTCCAAAAATCACGGAAATCCCGTTCGGGTTTGGAAGCCGGCTCCAACCCGCCGACTTCCGAGTTTCCCAGGGACCCACCTGTGTGCGCACGGGCAACCCGAAAACGGAAGTCCCGCCGGCAATTAAAGCCGACGAGATGACAGTTAAAGAGCCAAATGTACCTCACTGAGGTACTAAAAGCACTTTACCTGTGACAGATGAAGGGATTAGAAAGATTTTTAACTTACCTGGGTGGTTTGCCCACCGCTTTTGATTCACACCTGGTGAAACCAAGCATGAAGGGCTGGATCAGGGAAAAAGCAACTAACAAAATTAAATAAAAAACCATGCAAGGAAGTGAAAACACTAAATGCACCTACCATTGAAATCTGCTCCGATGTCCGAAGTCTCCCATTCCGATGTCCCCCTCTTCACCCTCCCAATGTCCCCCCGATCTACCCCTGATGTCCCCTGGATCTTCCCCTCTCCCCCCCACCCCCCGATCTTCCCCTCTCCGCTCAATGAATTCCTGGAGTGTGTACAAGATGGTTTTCTAGACCAGTACATTGAGGAGCCAACCAGGGAACAGGCTATCCTAGATTGGGTATTGTGCAATGAGAAGGGGTTAATTAATAATTTTGTTGTGCTGGGTCCTTTAGGGAAGAGTGACCATAACATGATAGAATTCTTTATTAAGATGGAAAGTGAAGTAGCCCAATCCGAAACTAAGGTCCTAAATCTTAACAAAGGAAACTACGAAGGTGTGAGGAGAGAGTTGGCTATGATAGATTGGGGAGCTTCATTAAAAGGCAAGACAGTGGATAGGCAATGGCTAACATTTAAGGAACGAATGCATGAATTGCAACAATTATACATTCCTTTCTGTTGCAAAAACACAAAAGGAAAAGCGGCCCAACAATGTCTAACAAAAGAAATTAAGGATAGTATTAGATCCAAAGAGGAGTCATATAAAGTTGCCAGAAAAAGTAGCAAACCTGAGGATTGGGAGGAGTTCAGAATTCAGCAAAAAAAGACCAAAAGGTTGATTAAGAGGGGAAAAATAGAGTATGAGAGTAAACTTGCAAGGAACATAAAAGTATATAAAAAGAAAAAGATTAGTGAAGATATATGTAGGTCTCTTACAGTCAGAAACGGGAGAATTTATAATGGGGAACAAGGAAATGGCAGAGCAATTAAACAAATACTTTGGCTCTGTCTTCACGGAAGAGGACACAAATAACTTCCCAGAAATGCTAGGGAGCCAAGGGACTAGTGAGAAGGAGGAATTAAAGGAAATTAGTATTAGTAAAAAAAATAGTGCTGGAGAAATTAATGAGACTGAAAGCCAGTAAGTCCCCAGAGTACTAAAGTCCCCTAGAGTACTAAAAGAGGTAGCCATGAAAATAGTGGATGCATTAGTTGTCATCTTCCAAAATTCTATCGATTATGGAACAGTTCTTGCAGATTGGTGTGTGGCAAATTTAAAAACCCCAACCCTAACCCTAACCCCACTATTTAAAAAAGGAGGGAGAGAGAAAACAGGGAACTATAGACCGGTTAGCCTAACATCAGGAGTAGGGAAAATGCTAGAGTCTATTATAAAGGATGTGGTAACAGGACACTTAGGAAATATCAACGGGATTAGACAAAATCAACATGGATTTATGAAAGGGAAATCATGTTTGACAAATTTACTGGAGTTTTTTGAGGATGTAACTGGTAGAATAGATAAGGGAGAACCAGTGGATGTGGTTTATTTGGATTTTCAGAAGGTCTTTGATAAAGCTCCACATAAGAGGTTAGTGTGCAAAATAAAGCACATGGGATTGGTGGTAATATACTGGCATGGATTGAAAATTGGTTAACAGATAGGAAACAGAGAGTAGGAATAAATAGGTCTTTTTCGGGGTGGCAGGCGGGGACTAGTGGGGTACCGCAGGGATCAGTGCTTGGGCCCCAGCTATTCACAATATATATCAATGATTTGGATGAGGGAACCAAATGTAATATTTCCAAGTTTGCTGATGACACAAAACTAGGTGGGATAGTGAGTTGTGAGGAGGATGCAAAGAGGCTTCAAGGTGATTTAGACAAGTTGAGTGAGTGGGCAAATACATGGCAGTTGCAGTATAACGTGGATAAATGTAAAGTTATCCACTTCGGAAGGAAAAACAGAAAGGCAGAGTATTATTTAAATGGTGATAGATTGGGAAATGTTGATGTACAAAAGGACCTGGGTGTCCTTGTACACCAGTCACTGAAAGCAAACATGCAGGTGCAGCAAGCAGTTAGGAAGGCAAATGGTATGTTGACCTTCATTGCAAAAGGATTTGAGTACAGGAGCAAGGATGTCTTACTGCAGTTATACAGGGCCTTGGTGAGACCACACCTGGAGTATTGTGTGCAGTTTTGGTCTCCTTACCTAAGAAAGGATATACTTGCCATAGAGGGAGTGCAGCGAAGGTTCACCAGACTGATTCCTGGGATGGCAGGACTGTCGTATAAGGAGAGAATGGGTCGACTCGGCCTGTTTTCACTTGAGTTTAGAAGAATGAGAGCGGATCTCATTGAAACATATAAAATTCTGACAGGGCTAGACAGACTGGATGCAGGAAGGATATTTCCGCTGGCTGGGGGGGTCTAGAACGAGGCGTCACAGACTCAGGATACGGGGTAGGACATTTAGGACTGAGATGAGAAGAAATTTCTTCACTCAGAGGGTGATGAACCTGTGGAATTCTCTACCACAGAAGGCTGTGGAGGCCAAGTCACTGAATATATTTAAGAAGGAGCTAGATAGATTTCTTGACACAAGAGGCATCAAGGGGTATAGGGAGAGAGCGGGAATATGGTATTGAGATAGAGGATCAGCCATGATCATATTGAATGGCGGAGCAGGCTCGAAGGGCCGAATGGCCTACTCCTGCTCCTATTTTCTTTGTTTCTATGTTTCTAACTTCCCCCTCACCCCCTGATCTTCCCCCTCACCCCCACCGATCTTCCCCTCTCCCCCCGATCTTCCCCCTTCCCCCTGATCTTCCCCTCTCCCCCCGATCCTCTCCTCTCCCCCCCCCCAACCCACCGATCTTCCGATTTTCCACTCCCCCCCCCCCCCCCAGGTCTTCCGATCCACCACCGGATGACTTCTCGCTCTCTCTCATTCTCGCCCCCTCCCTCTCGCATTGTAGCTCCTGACGGCAGCCAGCCTGTCAATCAGGCTGCCCGCCGGGCGCGAAACCCGGAGAGGACGTTAATCATCAGCAATCAACATGTGATTGCGTCGGAAACGGTAAGTTTGGTTCATGCGGGTTTGCCACACGCACCCTCACCCCCTCCCCCCCAACTCTGCCAACCCGCCACCATGGTAAAATTGAGACCTAAGAGTCTAAATGAGGTAGTGGAGCAAAGTGATTTTGGGGTACATTCACAAATCACTAAAAGTACTGACGCAGGTTAATAAGGCCATAAAAAAAGCAACCAAGCACTGGGGTTCATTTTTAGAGGGATAGAATTGAAAATCAGAAGGTATGTCAAACTTGTATAGCACCTTGGTTAGACCACACTTGGAGTATTGTGAACAGTTCTGGTCTCCATATTATAAAAAAGATATAGAGGCACTGGAGAAGGTACAAAAAAAGATTTACCAGGATGATACCAGAACTGAGAGGTTATACCTATCAGCGAAGATTGAGCAGGCTGAGGCTCCTTTCTCTAGAAAAGAGAAGACTGAGGGGTGACCTGATAGAGGTCTTTAACATTCTGAAAGTGTTTGATAGGGTAGACATAGAGAAGGTGTTTCCACTTGCGGGGGAAACCAGAACTTGATATAATAAATATATGATAGTCACTAATAAATCCAATGGGGAATTCAGCAGAAACTTCTTTACCCAGAGAGTGGTTAGAATGTGGAAGTCACTACCACAAGGAGTAGTTGAGGCGAATAACATAGATGCATTTAAGAGGAAGCTGGATAAACACATGAGGGAGAAGTATATTCTGATAGGGTTCGATGAAATAGGGAGGGAGGAGGCTCGGTGGAGCATAAACACCGGCATAGACCTGTTGGGCTGAATGGCCTGTTTCTGTGCTGTACATTCTATGTCATTCTATGTAAATGCCATCATCTGACCCGACTTTTGAATATTTATTAGTGCCTCAAGCATCTCCGGAAATCTGGGAATGAAAATCATGGCTGCAGCATGACCGCGGAAGTAAGGATGGTGCCACATTTTAGCCCCCAGCATCTCCCGTTCTCGTCGGGCATGCAGGTGGAGGGTGAAAATCAGGACTTATGTTTTTATTGTTCCCCTCTAGCCCTGCCGATTAGTAATGGGAGCGGGGAATCCCAGCACTTGGGTAGATTCTCAGTTTCAGCTGCGTTCTTAAATTGAAACTCACTGGAGAGGCTGATTGGAGGGATCAGGCCTAAAATCCTTGATATGGCTAATAATTTTTCTGATAAAATGCATTCTGTTCTCTGCAAAAACATATTTGTTTTCTTTAATTGTTTCCTGGCATTTTATAGAAAACAATTATGGGGTAAAGCGCGTTTAATTACTGAGTCTTAGCTTGGATAACTGCGAGTGCAGATGAACAAAAGACAATACATCAAGCACATTATCTTGGACCATTGAACTGTCACTCATTGCAGCAACATTTCCCCAACAGTTATTAAAGGCATGTTTCTTTTTGAAAACATGGTTTTTCAACTGATTAGCTAAATAAACCAGCAATTCATCCTTACATAGAATTACATAGAATGTACAGCACAGAAACAGGCCATTCGGCCCAAC
Source organism: Heptranchias perlo (assembly GCF_035084215.1). Classification (NCBI taxonomy): domain Eukaryota; kingdom Metazoa; phylum Chordata; class Chondrichthyes; order Hexanchiformes; family Hexanchidae; genus Heptranchias; species Heptranchias perlo. The sequence continues at coordinate 9,071,861 of NC_090350.1, read as the reverse complement.
AGGTCTATGTCGGTGTTTATGCTCCACACAAGCCTCCTCCCACCCTCTTCATCTAACTCCATCAACATATCCTTCTATTCCTTTCTCCCTCATGTGTTTATCTAGCTTCCCCTTAAATGTATCTATACTATTCACCTCATCTACTCCTTGTGGTAGCAAGTTCCACATTCTAACCACTCTCTGGGTAAAGAAGTTTCTCCTGAATTCCTCATTGGATTTATTAGTGACTGTTTTATATTTATGGCCCCTTGTTCTGGTCTCCCCCTCAAGTGGAAACATCTTCTCTACATCTACCTTATCAAATCCTTTCATAAACTTAAAGATCTCTATCCGGTCACCTCCCAGTCTTCTCGTTTCTAGAGAAAAGAGCCTCAGCCTGCTCAATCTTCCCTGATAAGTAAAACCTCTCAGTTCTGGCATCATCCTAGTAAATCTTTTTTGCACCTTCTTCAGTGCTTCTATATCCTTTTTATAATGTATAATATATAATCCTTAACAAGTTCCAGGACATGGAGTGGAGATCCCATAAATCAGCTGGAGAACAGATGCTGTTCTGATAGTCAGGCCAACATTAGCAAAGGAAAAACACCAACCCTGGAAATAGGATATGGAAAGAGAAGAACACTGGACATACATGACAGGTCGATCAGCACCTGAAAGGGAAGATTATTGGGTAGAACGTATCGCAGTACCATTGCAATGAAAGCCCCCACCTGCATCGTCAACCAATCATTCACTTTCAGCTGCTCCTCGTGCCTGCCGTGTACTCCCAACATTCAAAAAAAAATGTAATGACCATTTGAGCTACCTTCAGCTTGAGGAGCAACCCCTGTGATGATTGCATCTCCTCCTCAGTAGACTGTCCAATCTTTCTCTAAAGGCCCAGTGATTGCTACATTAATGACTTTCAGCAGAGTCTCCGTGGCAGTCTGCTTTGTGACAGATCCCGAGGTACTAAAGTAGAGGTGATGGTCAAGGGCCACTCTGAACAGGTGCTCTCTGCTAAAAGAAACACAGACCCTTCACATCACCACTGGACTGATTCGACCGTGTGACTGGAAATACTATCCCTCTGATTAAAAACATACTAGTTCCATTAAATGTAGAAACAAAATAATTCACCTTGACACGCCCTTTGATGTGCCAGGCCTGCCATCTTTAGAAGGCAGAAACTTTCATGATGTTACAATTTCCACTGTGCCACCCAGAACAAGCAGCAGGAAGGGAGATACAGGGAGAGAGGGAAAGACAAAGGTGCACACGCAGAGGTACAGCCATTTAGAGAAATGCATGCAGGTCGTTGGTGACCCACTTACAGCAAAAGGATGAGTAAGACCCAGCCCCCCTGAAGATATTCTGTTAGCTCCGAAGCCCCAGCTTCATCTGTTGTGTAATGCACCCTATTCTAATTTGTCAGTGTTATAAAAATATTTTATTTGGCGAGCTAATGTGCTGTCATAGAGTGGAAGAAATGTAGGTTTGCACCTGTGACTCCCTGCACACTGAGAGATACAAACAGACAGAGAGGCAGATGGATAGAATCAAAATCCAGTCAATTACAATGGTGTAAAAATGGAAACAAATGGAGAGAACAAACTGAAAGCTGCACTGCCCAGAAATACACTCAACGTTCTGAAATCCCAGTTTATATTCCTTGCAATCTCTCTGCCGTCTGAGTGAAATAGAAATGTACACTTCATTCAGTCACGAACTAGAACTGCCCCAAAGGTGACAAGACCCTTACAGCAGTTTGAAGTGTTTAAGTATAGTGCCTTCTATAGAGTCGGTCTGCATTGTTGGTGAAGAAATGGTGTGAGGCACAGTGGAGGTTTTTTTTGATTCTCTGGGCTCAAAATGTCTGGGGCTGGAGAGGACAAAAAGCCCCATTTCTACTCAGATAGGGACAGGAATTTGGGTCAGAACCCAGTTATTTAGGATTCATCCCATTAGCACTGGCCATATACAGGGGGTGGGGCTGAGGCAGGTGGGTGAGGGCATGGTCAGATTCACCAGAATGACACTGGGGCTTTACAGGTTAAAATATGAGGCCAGGTTGCATAAACTTGGTTTGTATTCCCTTGTTCTCAGAGATTGAGAGGTGATCTAATTGAGGTGTTTCAAATGTTAAAATGATTTGATGGGTAGATACAGAGAAGCTATTTCCTCTGGTGGGGGAATCCAGAACAAACTGAAAGCTTTACGGACACAATCTTAAAATTAGAGCTAGACCATTCAAGAGTGAAATCAGGAAGCACTTCTTCACACAAAAGGTAGTGAGAATATGGAATCCTCTCCCTCAAATTTTCAAGGCAGAAATAGATAGTTTTTTGTTGGCTAAGGTTAACAAGGGACAAGGATCAAAGACAGGTAAAATGGAATTGAAATACAGATTGACCATGATCTAATTGAATGGCGGAACAGGTTCGAATGGCTGAAAGGCCGACTCCTTTTCCATGTCAGATCTTCTATCCACCCCTCCCATACCAAGGGGGTCTGTCTGAAGGAGTTCCCAGCTACCCCGAGAATTCTGCCCTTTACATTTGCTGTAGGCCTCTGGTGAACTCATATCAGTCGAGAGCTCAGGGCTGGCGTGAATCCTGCCGAGGACCTGAACCTTTACCACGGAAAGGTATTTGATCCCAGAGGGCACCGATTACCTTCCCAAAGCGGCCCAATTGCTCCACTGGGAGTAGAAGATTCGAAGAGGACAATTCTCTTTGGGGCCTCATTAGCCCTTCTCTCCATTGTCGGGGTGGCTTAATGGTGCTCTGACATTCGGCATGCAGTTTTGGGCAGGTGCTACTGATGCACCCACCCCTGCTATATAAATGACCCCAAGGCTTCTTCGACAGCACCTCCCAAACCTGTGATATCCACCAGCTAGAAGGACAAGGGCAGCAGGTGTGTGGGAACACCACCACCTCCAAGGCATACACCATCCAGATTTGGACATAATTTTTTTTTATTCGTTCATGGGATGTGGGCATCGCTGGCAAATCCAGCATTTATTGCCCCATCCCTAATTGCCTTGAGAAGGTGATGGTGAGCTGCCTTCTCGAACTGCTGCAGTCCGTGTGGTGAAGGTTCTCCCACAGTGCTGTTAGGAAGGGAGTTCCAGGATTTTGACCCAGTGACGATGAAGGAACGGCGATATATTTCCAAGTCGGGATGGTATGTGACTTGGAGGGGAACGTGCAGGTGGTGTTGTTCCCATGTGCCTGCTGCCCTCGTCCTTCTAGGTGGTAGAGGTCGCGGGTTTGGGAGGTGCTGTCGAAGAAGCCTTGGTGAGTTGCTGCAGTTCATCCTGTAGATGGTACACACTGCAGCCACAGTGCACCAATGGTGAAGGGAGTGAATGTTTAGGGTGGTGGATGGGGTGCCAATCAAGCGGGCTGCTTTGTCCAGGATGGTGTCGAGCTTCTTGAGTGTTGTTGGAGCTGCACTCATCCAGGCAAGTGGAGAATATTCCATCACACTCCTGACTTGTGCCTTGAAGATGGTGGAAAGGCTTCAGGGAGTCAGGAGTTGCTGGGTCAAAATCCTGGAACTCTTTACTAAACAGCACTATGGGATACCTTCACCACACGAACTGTGACAAGTTCAAGAAAAAGGCCTACCACCACCTTCTCAAGGGCAACTAGCAACTAATGCTGGCTTTGCCAGCCATGCCCACAACCAGAATGAAAAAAAATCCCTGGGATTTGGGATAGGGCCTCTGGGTTGGGGCTAGGATGGACAAGGGTACCGATCCACTGCACTTGCACTGGCAGAGCGGGCCTGGGAATTCCTGGACCCATAGATTTACTATGACCTGTGTAGTCTAAATCTGCTCAGAACCTTCTATTGATCACTGGACCATACTGTGCTGAAAGGTTGCATGTTGACAAATGAAGCCATTTTGGCTTTTAATGCCTGTAGATTGCACTTTGCAGGTGGAATAAGGTATTTGGCGATCACCAATCGACCTGAAACAATAAATCTTGTTTCTCTCTCTCCCCTCACAGATGCTGCCTGACCTGTTTCCAGCATTTTCTGTTTTTATTTCAGATTTCCAGCATTTTGCTTTAATTTGGGGATAAATTGGCATAAGTGACACAGATTTCCCTCCATTCTGCTAACATATACTTTCTGCTGTTCAATGTACTGTAATCCTGCCAAGGGTAAGCAGCAATGACAAACATAACCAATTTAAACTAACTCGGGCCTATAATCTATTCCAATGGTTAGAATCTCATAAATTCCAAAGGAAATGGTGAGTCATGCTAGCAAGAGAAAAGCATGAACGTTAGCGGGGGCTAAATTGGGCCGCGCGGCGCCCGTTTTGTAGGCGCTATGCAGCCTCCTAAACTCCAAAAATGGCATCCGGAATTTGCGTGCACACTTCTAGCGTGACGTGAGCCAAATGCCATATTGGTAAAGGCGTTCAAGCACGCACAGATAACCCACGCCGTCACCATGTAAAGTCGGTAGATCAGTGTGCAATGCTGATTTAAAAGGACAGATGTGATTTTGGAACTGTTCACTCCAGCCAACACACTGTCCTAACCACGCACAGCTGTACAGGCCTTCGATGGCCTGGAGGACCCCCCCCACCAGTGTTAGTTAAAGGGAGCATGCAAGTGTTGCAGGTTAGTTGTTAGTTATTCTGGCTGCTGGTACAATTGTACATGTTTGTTGAAGCTTCCTATACTTGGAGAAGGTTGCAATATTATATAGAGAGTGCTGTGGCTGGTCCTGCATTATTGTTGGTGGCATTTAAAACAGTGTGCTGAACAAGGTTTCTGCCAAACATGGGTGACCTACTAGGGCTCCCACTAGGCATTGAGCATGACTGGGAGCATGCAGAGAGGCGACGCAGAGCAGGTCAAACTGCGAGGAGAGGGGGGAGGAGGAGGAAGCACAGGGCACTGAGCAGGAGGCCAGAGCCAATGAGGGCCTTCAGGGACCAATTCTTTTATCTCAACCTGAGCGAAGACCAGTGCATCTGATGGCTGCGGTTCACGAAAGAGGTCATGACTGAGATTTGTCAACAGCTGCAGCCATAACCATAGCCTCAGAGCGGGGCAAGGACAGCATTACCTGTGGCTGTCAAGGTAACCGTGGCGCTGAACTTTTACGGCTCTGGCTCTTTTCAGGCTGCTGCTGGCGATATAAGCAACATCTCACAGTTTGCCGTGCACTGCTGTAGAAGGGAGGTGACGGAGGCTCTGTACGAGCTGCGCAACAGATTCAACACATTCCCTCTGGACAGAGAGAAGCAGCATGAGCGAGCACGAGGGTTTGCTCACAGTGCAGGCTTCCCCATGGTGCAGGGTGCCGTTGACTGCTCGCATATTGCAATGCATGTTCCACATCTCAACTCGGCCATCTTCATGAACAGAAAGGGATTCCACTCCCTCAATGTGCAGCTGGTGTGCGACCACAGGCATCGCATTATGCAGATCAATGCCCACTACCCTGGCAGCAGTCATGACTCCTTCATTATGCAGCAGTCCAACGTCCCACCTATCTTTCAACCAGCACGGCAAGTCAAAGGCTGGCTACTGGGCGACAAGGGCTGTCCCCTCATGAAGTGGCTCATGACTCCGGTCAGGAACGCACCCACACGTGCAGAGCAGGCCTACAATGAGAGCCATGCGGCCTCACGAAACATGGAGCATGCCATAGGAGTCTGAAAGCAATGCTTCCACTGTCTGGACCGTTCTGGAGGAGCCCTGCAGTTCTCCGCTGAGCGGGTGTCAAGCTTTGTCATTGTATGCTGCGTGCTGCACAACCTCGCCATTATGAAAGGCCACTGCCTCTCCAGCAAGAACTTGAGATAGAGGCAGAGGAAGAAGAAGACAAGGAGGAAGAGGAGGAGGAGGAGGAGGAGGAGGAAGTGGTGGAAGAGGCAAGGAGGCAACAAGGTGCACAGGTCCTGTCTGCCAGGGCTCTGCATGCATACCTTGTTCATGGGTGATATCGGTAACTTCAGTGACACCTCCCAAGTCACCAACAGTCCTACACTCCTCATCTTTCCTCTTCCACATGACCATCAAATCGTCCTCCTTATGGTTAGACATCGCCTCCACACACAGCTCATCGCAGAAATAAAAACCACCACCAACTGCAACTTCAAATACAAATTTATAAATTAACACATAAAATAATGTAAACATTCACCCTTGTGTGTTCCCTTAGCGCCTGTCGTTCATGTGCCTTTACCTACCCTAGTGCTCCTACAAGGTGCATCTCCAGTGGCTGGAGCATGGCGGGGTGGAAGGCTGCTGACCTTCAATTGAGGAGACTGCAGAATGCCTTGGAGGATGATCTTGAGCAGCTCTGGGCCTAGAGGGCTTGGCTTCAGTCTGCACCATCTCGACCTGGGCTGCAGCAGTCTAGCCTGACACGTTGACAGGCAATGGCAAGGGCACCGACGGAGTGGCAGGGGCGGGAGCAGGAACGTTGTCATCCTGAGAGAGGACAGCAGGTTCATCTCCCATGGCACCACTGCCACTCTCCCGGGGCGGTGCCTCAACAATCCTGGTGATCTGCTGGAGAACAGATTGCTGGACTGCTGAGACACCCCGAATGCCCCGTTCCACAGTGATACCCAAAGCAACGATAGCAGCAGTCTGAGCCTGTAATGCAGCAGTCTGAGCCTGTAATGCAGCAGTCTGAGCCTGTAATGCAGCAGTCTGAGCCTGTAATGCAGCAGTCTGAGCCTGTAATGCAGCAGTCTGAGCTTCCAAGACAACAGTCAGACCTTGGATGGCAGATGTTTGTGCTGCAATGGAGGCTGTGACATCAGTCATCAGACGCTGCATCACGGTGGGTTCCACAGGTGCGCTGATGGAGGTGACCACCTGTTCCACGTGGGAAAGGATGGGCTCCAAGCTCTGCATAAAGCCCTGTGTCATATTGGAGCTGAACTCCTCCATGCCCCTTGACATTGTGCGCAGGCTTTCTGGCGGGCTTTCCAGTGCACCAAGCATTTGGTTGTGTACACCCATCAGCCTTCATCTGTAGCCTGTCCCATCGAAGTCATCATCTGACTCCTCTGCAGCAGAACTAGTGAGCGACCTCACCCTCCGGTGAGCTGGCTCCTGTGGTATCCGTCCCCCCCGCCCCGGCTCCTGTGCACTTGTGCCCGGTGTCTCACCACGTGCAGATCCCTCCTCTATCCAAGCCTCTAAACTATGCGCAGTGTCAGTATCTGTGCTGATGGATACAAGTGTATGATCGAGTGACGGTGTGTCTGCATCATCACTGTCATCTTTGTTTGTCTCCTCTGACGGTGCCCGTTCCAGTTCTTGGGTATCTGAAGTGACAAAGGGAGACGGGTTGAGTTGTGGAGCGGGGAGAGGAGAAAGTAATTTGCGTGCCGACACCATCTGCAGCAAGTGAGTCAGAAAAGATTGTGGGATGAGGGAGATGTGGGAATCGAGAAGGAGGATTAGATATGCAGAGACCCCCATCATCGATACCTCCAGCACTGCCGGTGGCCACGGCCGCAGCGACGGCCCACCCGATTATCGCCAGCACAGTCTCCTCTAGGGGGGTGAGGACGTGTAGTCGGCCTGTCCTCCCCCAGGTCTTTCTTGCTGCCTCCTGTTATGCGCCACTTTCTTCTGCAAGACAGAGGGAAGTGTGTCAATGAGTGTCCTGCAAGGTGTTTGGGTGATGTGGCTGTCATGGTTGAATAGCTGCCAGTGTGGGTGACCTGTGAGCTGTGGGTGTGTGGCTTGCAAGAGTAGTACTATGCGAGGGTGAGATGCAGCATCCAATGTGCAGCGTTGCATACGGATGGAAAGCATTTGTTGGTGGGTGGGTGATGGGGGGTGTCGTGCATGGAGCAGTGGTGTAGTTGGTAGGAGATGCCACTTGACATTTGAATTCAGTCACCTTGACCACTCGTGTCAAATCATTGAACTTCTTCTTGCACTGCATCCATGTGCACGGTGCAATACTCCTGGCATTTACTTCTAGCGCCACTGCCTCCCACTGCCTCCGCAGCATGTATCTGGAGAGCCTCCTGCCCCCCTGCGGATACAGGATGGCCCTCTGTGCGCCCCTTTGTGCACCAAGGCCTCTAGTGCATCATCTGAAAACCTTGATGCATGCTCTCTCGCAGGCCCAGCCATTACTACGTATCTTCCAGCACAGATTTAATTGCCAATGCACTCCCTGCAGCCACAGGGCACCTCCCCTTTAAGAGGTGCAGGCTGCCTATAAGTAGCGCTGGCCACGCCCCATAGCGGGTCCCCTGCTGGTAGCACGTGCTGCCAGCGCAGGTAGCGCTGGCAGCACGAATCTCACAAGCTGCCTGCATCTCAACCAATGGGCGCGGGGTGATCGCACACCGCGATCCCAGTGCCCGTTTTCAGGGGTTATCCAATTTAACCCCTGGACAGTTCCTTTTAAATGAGGGGCTGTATGAGTGTCCGTGACTAAACAGGATTCACCTCGCCCAGATGGGTGGGGATTTCCGTGAGTGAAGATAGGATTTAACTGCACTGTTATCTCCAAAAACAAGCCTAGAGGGATGAGGAAGAAGCTAAACAGAGAAAGAATAATTCAATGGAAAAATTAATGTTTAACAACTAATAGTAATTAGTGGATTTCCTGGGGTATTGGATTAAAAATTAAAAACACAATTTAATTGAGCATGTAAATTCTGCTCCTCAGGAATCACAGGTTGATAAATAAAGTAGACTAGTATAAATAACATGTATTGATCACACATTGCAGTGACATCAATAAAACTGTGCATCACACGTATTTGTGCCACTTGCTAAATAGAATAGAAAAGTATATATAACTCGATATTCAACTGGCATTTTAGAAAGCACTTTTCATGACTTCAGGATGTTCCAAAGTGCTTTACAGCCAATCAATTATTTTTTTAAATGTAGTCACTGTTATTATGCAGGCAAACATGACAGCCAAACTGCACACAGCAGGATCCCACAAACAACAATGAGATAAATAAGCAGTGAATCTGCTTTTGGTAGTGTTGGTTGAGAAATAAATGTGGGTCAGGACACCAGGGAGAACTCCCCTGCTCTCCTTCAAATAGTGCCGTGGGATCTTTTACATCCACCTGAGCAGGTAAATGGGATCTCAGTTTATCATCTCATCTGAAAGACGTCACCTGCAACAATGCAGAACCCCCCCACTACTGCACTGAACTGACAGTCTGGACTATGTGCTTAGATTCTGGAGTGGGGCATGAACCCACGATCTTCTGACTCAGAGGTTACAGAGCTGACAGTTATTAAAACAATACAAATATATAAAAAATAAGATCTATATGTAACTGTACAACTATATGCTGCCACGTATAAATCTATATCAAATTATAGAATTGTATCATATTACATAAAATTGTAGATAAATATACATTATATATTAAAACAATGCAAAATCATTAATGATAATATGTCAAATTGTTTAATTGTATCATAAATTATCAAGTAGATAATATATGCAACTGTATATATATTAAATATAACATTGTAGTATTTATCATCAATCTAAAAGTGCACAGCTGTGTGTGTCATACCTCAGGCATCACTGGGGTTATACTAATCTAACTCGCTGGAGGGATACTGGTGAGATCAGATCGGCCAGCCGTTGTACACCCCGCCCGATTTTACTCTCTGGGTTCGGTTAATCCTCCCTCACAACTCAAATGTCACACTTGCATATGCAAAGTATGTGTGAAACTTGCATTCGATTGGCTCAAATGTTATGTTCATGAAACAGCAACAAAAAGCACCTGAGAAGATTGGAAATGCACCAATGAGCAAGTAGTAAGTGGGAATGAAAATGACCAATCATGAAAATTCACAAACTATTAAAAATGAGCAGTGAGGTAACAGCTACCAATAGCAATGAGTAGAAGGTGAATGAATGAAATTGCTTAAAATATTTGTTGAAGATTCTTTCAGTCACCATCTTTTTCTCACTAAGCTGAAGACTTCGTTCTGAAAATCAAGTTCTGATAGAACAAAGACATTAAAAATTCATAATAAAATAATTAAACTTACTTATATAATTGAGTTTTGTGTGTTTGAAATGTCTCCAACATTGCTTTCTGTCTGCAATTTGTACCTCTCTGAGAAGCTGTGAGGTTGATGAACAATAAATCTGTAAAGTCTGCAAACAATATTAATCATAGGCTTTCAAATGAATCCATTCCTTCATTAATAAACTTTCACATCAGTGAATTAGGATGCAAATTTACCATTCATGAGTAAAGCTTGTATGATGTCTAAATTAGTTCAACTTTGAACTCTTACATAACCCAGTCCACATTATATTCACAGCTACACAAGCTAAACTAATTGCTGTGGGGAATACAGTACAACTCCGAGTGAAGTGGTTAATTCGTAATCACAGTCGTGAAAGATTAAATCTGACACAGAGATGCATTAAAGCTTTTGATGAAAGGTCATTGATCTGAAACGTTAACTCTGTTTCTCTCTCCACAGATATTGCCTAATCTGTCATGTGTTTCCAGCATTTTCTGTTTTTATTCAGATTTCCAGCATTTTGCTTTAATTTGGAGATAATAGAGGAGCTATTACATTGCTGGGTGTATACTATAGGCCACCAAATAGGGGAAGGAGATAGAGGAGCAAATTTGCAAGCAAATTATAGAAAGATTCAAGAACTATAGAGTAGTGATAATGGGGGACTTCAATTATTCCAATATAGACTGGGAAAATAACAGTGTAAAGGGTAAAGAGGGGGAGGAATTCCTGAAATGTGTACAAGAGTACTTTCTTGATCAGTGTGTTTCCAGCCAAACGAGGAAGGAAGCAGTGCTGGATCTGGTTCTAGGGAATGAAGTGGGGCAAGTGGGGCATGTTTCAGTGGGAGAGCATTTGAGTACAGTGATCATAATATCATTAGGTTTAGAATAGTTATGGAAAAGGACATGGGACTATCAAGCATAAAGGAGGAGGGTTAATTTCAATGAGTTAGAAAGGGATCAGGCCCAGGTGGATTGGAATCAAAAATTGGTAGGCAAAACAGTAATTGAACAATGAGAGGCCTTCAAGGAGGAGATGGTTCAGGTACAGAGTAGACACGTTCCCACAAGGGGGAAAGGAAGGACGTCCAAGGCTAGAGCTCCCTGGGTGACTAAAGATATAGAGATTAAAATGAAACAGAAAAAGGAGGCTTATGACAAATGTACAGTTCATAGTAGGCTGAATACAGACAGTACAGCGGAAATCTAGAAAAGGAAATAAGAGAGAGAGAATAGAGAGAATGAAAATAGTTTAGCAGGTAACATAAAAGACAGCCCAAACATTTTTTATAAAAACACAAATAGTAAAAGGGCAGTCAAAAGAAGGGTGGGACTGATTAGGGACAAAAAAGGAGATCTTCTTGTGGAGGCAGAGGGCATGGCTGAGGCACTAAATGAATAATTTGCATCCGTCTTCACTAGAGAAGGGGATGCTGCCAATGTAGCAGTAAAGGAGGAGGTAGTAGTGATATTGAATAGGATAAAAATAGATAAAGAGGAGGTATTCAAAAAGATTGGCAGCACTCAAAGTAGAAAAGTCACCCGGTCCAGATGGGATGCATCCGAGGTTGCTGAGGGAAGTAAGGGTGGAAATTGCAGAGGCTCTGGCCACAATCTTCCAATCCTCCTTTGATATGGGGATGGTGCCAGAGGACTGGAGGATTGCAAATATTACACCTCTGTTCAAAAAAGAGGAGAGGGATAAACCCGGAAATTACAGGCCAATCAGGTTCGGTGGTGGGAAAACTTATAGGGACAATAATCAAGGACAAAATTAATTTGCACTTGGAAAAGTATGGGCTAATAAATGAAAGTCAACATGGGCTTGTTAAAAGAAAATCGTGTTTGACCAACTTGATTGAGTTATTTGATGAAGTAGCGGAGAGTGTTGATGAGGGTAGTGTGGTTGATGTTTTGTATATGGACTTTCAAAGGGCATTTGATAAAGTACCAAATAATAGACCTGTTAGCAAAATTAAAGCTCATGGGATTAAAGGGGCAATGGCAGCGTGGACACAAAATTGGCTAGGGGACAGAAAGCAGAGAGCAGCAGTAAACGTTTCTTTTTCAGACTGGAGGGGAGTGTACAGTGGTGTTCCCCAGGGGTCAGTATTAGGACCACTGCACTTTTTGATATATATTAATGACCTGGACATGGGTATGCAGGGTATAATTTCAAAGTTTGCAGATGACATGAAACTTGGAAATGTAGTAAACAGTGTGAAGGATAATAACAGACTTCAGGAAGACATAGACAGACTGGTGAAATGGGCAGACACATGTCAGATGAAATTTAATGCAGAGGAGTGTGAAGTGATATATTTTGGTAGGAAGAATGAGGAGAGGTGATATAAACTAAATAGTACAATTGTAAAGTGAGTGCAGGAACAGAGAGATCCGGAGGTGTATGTACACAAATCTTTGAAGGTGGCAGGACAAGTTGAGAAGGCTGTTAAAAAAGCTTATGGGAACCTTGGCTTTATAAATAGAGGCATAGAGTACAAAAGCAAGGAAGTTATGCTAAACCTTTATAAAACATTGGTTGGGCCTCAGCTGAAGTATTCTGGCCAATTCTGGGCACCACACTTTAGGAAGGATGTCAAGGCCTTAGAGAGGGTGCAGAAAAGATTTACTAAAATGGTACCAGGGATGAGGGACTTCAGTTATGTGAAGAGACTGGAGAAGCTGGGATTGTTCTCCTTAGAGCAGAGAAGGTTAAGAGATTTGATAGAAGTGTTCAAAATCATGAAGGGTTTTAATGGAGTAAATAAGGAGAAACTGTTTCCAGTGGCAGTAGAGTCAGTAACCAGAGGACACAAATTTAAGGTGATTGGCAAAAGAACCAGAGGTGAGATGAGGAAACATTTTTGACACAGCGAGTTATTATGATCTGGAATGCACTGCCTGAAAGGACTATGGGAAAAGAGCAGAGGAGTAGGACTAATTGGATAGCTCTTTCAAAGAGCCAGCACAGGCACGATCAGCTGAATGGCCTCCTCCTGTGCTGTACCATACTAGGATACTATGATAATTTGGCATAAGGGGCACACATTTCCCTCCATTCTGCTAACATATACTTTCTGTTGTTCAGTATACTGTAACCCTCCCAAGAGTAAGCAGCAATGGCAAACATAACCACTTTAAACTAACTCAGGAGTATAATCTATTCCCATGGTTAGAATCTCATTAATTCCAAAGGAAATGGTGAGTCATGCTAGCAAGAGAAAAGCATGAAAGTTACTCAGTTCATTTTGAATGAGGGGCTTTATGGATACCCATGACTGAACAGAATTCACTTCATCCAGATGGGTGGGGATTTCCATGAGTGAAGATAGAATTTAGCTGCACTGTTATCTCCAAAAACAAACCTAGAGGAATGAGGAAGAAGTTAAACAAAAAAAGAATAATGAAATGGAAAAATTAATATTTAATAACTAATAGTAATTAATGGATTTCCTGCAACATTGGATTTAAAATTAAGAACACAAATTAATTGAGCATGTAAAATCTGCTCCTCAGCAATCACAGGTTAGTAAATAAAGTAACTGTGTGCCCCTCATAGACTAGTATAAATAACATGTATTGATCACACTTTGCAGTGACATCAATAAAACTGCATCTCACACACTTGTGCCACCTGCTAAATAATAATTCTGAATAGAATAGATGAGTTTGAAAAATATATACAACCTGATGTTTCATAGTAAGAAGCAAATAAAAATCTTGCATTTGTCCTGCACTTTTCATGACCTCAGGATGTCCCAAAGCGCTTTACAGCCAATCAATTATTTTTAAATGTAGCCATTGTTTTTCTGCAGGCAAACATGACAGCCAAACTGCACACAGCAGGATCCCACAAACAACAATGAGATAAATAACCAGTAAAGCTGCTTTTGGTGGTGTTGGTTAAGATAAGTATATATATATATATCTATATATAATATATGTTAGATTATATATTAAAACAATGTAAAATCATTATTGATAAATATATCAAATTGTAAATACATCTAAATGCAATTGTACATATATACAATTGTTTAATTGTATCATAAATTATCAAGTAGATAATATATGCAATTGTAAATATATTAAATATAACATTGTAGTATTTATCATCAATTTTAAAGTGCACAGCTGTGTGTGTCATACCTCAGGCATCACTGGGGTTATACTAATCTAACTCGCTGGAGGGATACTGGTGAGATCAGATCGGCCAGCCGTTGTACACCCCGCCCGATTTTACTCTCTGGGTTCGGTTAATCCTCCCTCACAACTCAAATGTCACACTTGCATATGCAAAGTATGTGTGAAACTTGCATTCGATTGGCTCAAATGTTATGTTCTTGAAACAGCAACAAAAAGCACCTGAGAAGATTGGAAATGCACCAATGAGCAAGTAGTAAGTGGGAATGAAAATGACCAATCATGAAAATTCACAAACTATTAAAAATGAGCAGTGAGGTAACAGCTACCAATAGCAATGAGTAGAAGGTGAATGAATGAAATTGCTTAAAATATTTGTTGACGATACTTTCAGTCACCATCTTTTTCTCACTAAGCTGAAGACTTTGTTCTGAAAATCTAGTTCTGATAGAACAAAGACATTAAAAATTCATAATAAAATAATTAAACTTACTTATATAATTGAGTTTTGTGTGTTTGAAATGTCTCCAACATTGCTTTCTGTCTGCAATTTGAACCTCTCTGAGAAGCTGTGAGGTTGATGAACAATAAATCTGTAAAGTCTGCAAACAATATTAATCATAGGCTTTCAAATAAATCCATTCCTTCATTAATATAATCTCCTTTAAGATAAGGATTCAAATTAGAGATAAGAATGGATCGATCTCGTTAATAGGGGTCTACCACAGACCACCTAAAAGTGGAAAGGGGTTGGAGGAAGAAATATTTAAGCAAATATATGAAATGAGTAAAGGACATAGAATAATAATCATGGGAGATTTTAACTACCCCCAAATAAACTGGCAAGAAGAGGTAGGTAAAGGGGTACAGGGGATGGAGCTTTTACAATGTGTGCAGGACTCCTTTATTACCCAGTATGTAAAAAGCCCAACAGTAGAGGAAGCACTGCTGGATCTAGTAATGGGAAATGTTATAGCACAGATAAGTAAGCATAGAGGAGCATCTAGGCAACAGCGATCACAACATAATAAGGACATAAGTAAGACAAGGACCAAAGTAATAAATTGGAAAAAAAGCTGATTTTAAGGGGATGAAAATGGAACTAAGGAAAATAAACTGGAAAAATTTACTGACAAATAAACAAATAAAACAGTGGTGGGAAACATTTAAAACAACAATTACAACAACAACAACTTGCATTTATATAGCACCTTTAACGTAGTAAAACATCCCAAGGCACTTCACAGGAGTGTAATCAAACAAAATTTGACACCGAGCCACACAAATAGATATTAGGACAGGTGACCAAAAGCTTGGTCAAAGAGGTAGGTTTCAAGGAGCGTCTTAAGGGAGGCAAGAGTGGTAGAGAGGTTTAGGGAGGGAATTCCAGAGCTTAGGTCCAGACAGCTGAAGGAACAGCCACCAATGGCGGAGCAATTAAAATCGGGGATGCACAAGAGGCAAGAATTGGAGGAGCGCAGAGATCTCGGAGGGTTGTAGGGCTGGAGGAGGTTACAGAGATAGGGAGGGGCGAGGCCACGGAGGGATTTGAAAACCAGGATAAGAATTTTAAAATCAAGGTGTTCCCAGACCGGGAGCTAATGTAGGTCAGTGGGCACAGGATTGATGGGAGAACAGGACATGGTGTGGGTTTGAATATGGGCATCAGAAATTTGGATGAGCTCAAGTTTATGGAGGGTGAAAGATGGGAGGCCTTGGAATAGTCCAATCTGGAGGTAAAAAGGTCATGGATGAGGGTTCAGCAGCAGATGAGCTGAGGCAGGGGCGGGGATGGGTGATGTTACGGAGATGGAAGTAGGCGGTCTTGGTGATGGAGTGGATATGTGGTCAGAAGTTCATCTCAGGGTCAAATAGGACACCAAAGCTGTGAATGGTCTGGTTCAGCCTCAGACAGTGCCAGGGAGAGGGATGGAGTCGGTGGCTAGGGAATGGAGTTTGCAGCAGGGACCAAAGACAATGGGGCCCGATATTACGATGGTGGCGGGTTCGCCGCGGGGGGTCGATTGGGTGCGTGGGTAACGCGCCCAGTGAAATCAGTCTGCCCCGTGCACAATCGCAGGCTGATTGGATCCACTTACCTGTTCTTCCGGGTGCCCCGCTGCTAAGCTGCACAGCGGGCGGACTGCGCATGCGCAGTAAGGTCTGTCAGCTGGAGGAGCTCTATTTAAAGGGGCAGTCCTCCACTGACTGATGCTGCAAGAAATAGGAAAAATTACAGCATGGAGCAGCCCAGGGGGAAGGCTGCTCCCAGGTTTAATGATGCCTCACTCCAGCTCTTATTGCATGGGGTGAGGAGGAGGGGGAGGACAGAGATCTTCCCCCCGGCGGGCGGGAGGAAGCGGCCTGCCTCTGCCACCAAGAAGGCCTGGCTCAAGGTGGCAGAGGAGGTCACCAGCACCACCAACATATCACCCACCGACATACAGTGCAGGAGGTGCTGCAATGACCTAAGTAGGTCAGTCAAAGTGAGTACACTTACACATTCCCCTACACTCCGTCTGCCACATCACCGCCCCCACCCCACATCTACTTCTGCACTGCCAACACTACTCTGTCACATCACCCCTCACACCCACTCAAACCTCATCCTCATCTTATCTGCACTTACTCACCTCGCCAGTACTCATCCCGCCACTACCACTCAACCCAATCCTCATACAATCTCATGGCTCGATCTCATACTCACCCTCTCATGCATCTCTCTCACGGCCAGCCTCACTCAACCTGCCACTACCTGTGATGCAGCCACAGGGCATGCATCACATCTGTGCAGCAGGCAGCGTAAGGCAAACGTGTCGTGAGCATGAAGGGGATGCACAAGGGTGTTTGAGGGTTTGTCATGGGTTTTACTTATATTTAATTTCTGATCAACTCACATTACATATTATATCGGCACCACTATTGCCACGTCTTTGCGAATCTTGTCTGGTTTGTGCAATAATGCCCTTTCCTGAGGATCACAATGAAGACCCACACCTGATGCCACCCATTGTGTCACTGCGGAGTGGGTGTAGGTGTATTTGCAGGGCTCTTTTGTGCAGACAACTGAGAGACGTCGGCGATGTCCCCGGTGGCACCCTGGAAGGATGCGGAGGAGAAGTTGTTGAGGGCAGTGGTGACTTTGACCGCGACAGGTAAGAAGATGGTGCTCGGGCCAGCCGGGAGCAGCTCGGCATGAAGGAGGCTGCAGGTATCCAAGACTACATGTTGAGTGACTCTGAGCCTCCGTGTGCACTGCTGCTCAGAGGTCCAGAAAGCTGAGCCTCGGTCTGTAGACCCTGCGGCGAGGGTAGTGCCCTCTGCGACGCACCTCTCTCTGCGGTTGCCCTCCCTCCTGCTGTGCAGGTGGATGTGTCACAGCACTGTGTTGTGGAGCTCCACGTGACAGAGGTGGATGGCATGGCCGGCGAGGCTGGTGATGCTGTTCGTCCTCCGAGGAGGTCATGACTGCAGCTCCAGCGGCCCCCATCCGGAAGTTTAGGCGGGTCCGCAAGGTGGGTAAATGTGTCTGGACACCGGGGTAAGTGTGCAAGGTTGTGGATTTTATTGTTAGGTGGAGGGGGGTGGAGGCCAAATTTTGTCCAAAGTGACAGAGTGGCCTCCTGCAATGAGTGAGGGTCTCCCCCCACCACCTGTCAAATGGAACTTTGCAGCTGCCACAGGCTGATGGCTGCAACACGTCCATTTGAACTGGGAGTGTTTCCACCAGTACGGGAAACAGTCCCAGTCAATTGCAAAATCCCATCCCTGCTAAAATAACAGGTCAATCAGGTCTGTAAACAACCTGAAGTACCTGTTCAAGTACTTTCAGTGGCACCCCACTGGCTTTAATTGCCGGTGGGAGTTCCACATGCTAGGGCTGCGCGCGCATGGGAGCGCGTCAGTGGGGAAACCCGGAAGTGGGCGGGTTGGAGCTAGGCTCCCGCCCCGCCCGGGGAATCCCCGATTTTCGTAGCCCCCCCGCCACGAACGCACCCGACCGCGGGTGCTAAAATCGAGCCCAATGGCTTTGGTCTTCCCAATATTTAATTGGAGGAAATTTTTGCTCATCCAGTACTGGATGTCGGACAATCAATATGACAAATGAGAGACAGTGGAGGGGTCGAGGGAGGTGGTGGTGAGGTAGAGCTGGATGTCCTCAGCGTACATGTGGAATCTGACATTGTGTTTTCGGATGATGTCGCCAAGGGGCAGCATGTTGATGAGAAATTGGAAGGGGTCAAGGATAGATCCTTGGGGGACTCCAGAGGTAACGGTGAGGGAGCGGGAAGAGAAGCCATTGCAGGTGATTCTCTGACTACGACTGGATAAGTAAGAATGGAACCAGGGGAGGGCAGTCCCACCCAGCTGAATGACGGAGGAGAGGCGTTGGAGGAAGATGGTCTGATCAACCGTATCAAAGGCTGCAGACAGGTCGCGAAGGATGAGGGGGGATAGTTTACCATCGTCACAGTCACATAGGATGTCATTTGTGACTTTGATAAGGGCCGTTTCAGTACCATGGCAGGGGCGGAAACCTTCGGAGGGATTCAAACATGGAGTTGCGGGGAAGATGGGGAGTGATTTGGTCGTCCAGGAAAAATATATCCAACTAAAAGCAAGAACAAGCTAGCCAGTAATGATACACCATATTAATGAATAAAGAAATAAGAGCAAAATTGAAATGAAAGGAAAAGTCATACACTAAGAACAAAGACAAGAAAGGAGAGGATGACAAAAGGGAAAACGAAAAGGTTCGGAAAAAAGTCAAAAAACTATTAGGAAAGCAAAGAGGGACTACGAGATTAAATTATCAAGGAATATAAAAACAAATGGTAAAGTATTCTTTAGACACATAAATAACAAAAGAAAAATCAGGATAAGGATAGGGCCACTAAGGGATACACATGATAAACTCACAGGTACTGACAGTGAAAAGGCAGAAATATTAAATAATTAATTTGCCTCAGTATTTACCAGGGATACTAACATGGTGGGCAGGACATTAGAAAAAGAGATCAATAAAGATATAAAGACATTTAAGATAGAAAGGTGGGGGGGATAATTGATAAGCTAATCAAACTTAGGGAGGATAAAACCCCTGGACCAGATGGATCGCATCCACACATATTAAAAAAAGTTAGGGAAGAGATAGCAGAGGCAATATTACATATATATAAAAATTCATTAGAAAAGGGAATAGTGCCAGAGGACTGGCAGACAGCTAATGTTACTTCTAAATTTAAATAGGCGATAGAACAAGTCCAGGGAACTATTGACCAGTTAGCTTAATGCCGGTGGTAGGAAAGATAATAGAATCTTTATTCAAAAATGTAATAGAAAAACATCTACAAACTGAAAATATAATAAAGAATAGTCAGCACGGATTTCAAAAGGGAAAGTCATGCTTGACCAACCCTACTTATTTATTTGAAGAAGTAACAAAAAGAGTAGACAAGGGTAATGCAGTAGATGTAATATATTTGGATTTTCAAAAGGCCTTCGATAAAGTACCGGATAGTAGACTCATGACTAAGGTTAGAGTATATGGAGTCAGGGTACAGGTAGCAGAATGGATAGCAAGCTGGCTACAAACAGAAAACAGAGTGGGGTGTTAAAGGGGGTTAACTCAGACTGGCAAAAGGTGAAAAGTGATGTTCCACAGGGAACGGTGCTGGGACCACTGTTGTTCACCATTTACATAAACGATTTGGACTCAGGAATCAGAAGTACAATTTCGAAACTTGCGGATGACACCAAATTGGAGGGTATATTTAATACCAAGGAAGAATGCAACAAAATACAGGAAGATATTAATAAACTTGCAGAACAGGCGTGTAATTGGCAAATGAATTTCAATACAGATAAGTGTGAGGTGGTTCATTTTGGTAGGAAGAATAAGGAGGCCACATACTGCTTGGATAATAGGAGTCTAAATGGGGTAGACGAGCAGGGGGATCCAGGGGTACAGAAACACAAATCACTAAAAGTAGCGACGCAGGTTAATAAGGCCATAATAAAAGCAAACCAAGCACTGAGGTTCACTTCTAGAGGGATAGAATTGAAAAGCAGGGAGGTTATATATTGACCCTTGGTGAGACCACACTTTGAGTCCTTTAAACAGTTCTGGTCTCCATATTATAAAAAGGATATAGAGGCACTGGCGAAGGTGCAAAAAAGATTTACTAGGATGATACCAGAACTGAGAGGTTATACTTATCTGGCAAGATTGAACAGGCTGGGGCTCTTTTCTCTAGGAAAGAGAAGTCTGAGGGGTGACCTGATAGAGGTCTTTAATATAATGAAAGGGTTTGATGGGGTAAATGTAGAGAAGACGTTTCCACTTGCGGGGGAGACAAGAACTAGGGACCATAAATATAAGAGAGTCACTAATAAATCCAATAGGGAATTCGAGAGAAACTTTTTACCCAGACAGTAGTTAGAATGGGGAACTCGCTACCACAAGGAGTAGTTGAGGCGAATAGCATTGATGCATTTAAGGGGAAGCTGGATAAACACATGAGGGAGAAAGGAATAGAAGGGAATGCTGATAGAGTTAGATGATGAAGAGTGGGAGGAGGTTCGTGTGGAGCATAAACACCGGCATGGACTAGTTGGGTCTAAAGGTCTATTTCTGTGCTGTACATTCTATGTGATAAAATTTCACATCAGAGAATTAGGTTGAAAATTTAACACTCATGACTAAAGCTTGTAAGATATCTAAATTAGTTCAACTTTGAACTCTTACATAATCCAGACCAAATTGTATTCAGTTACACAAGCCAAACCATTTACTGTGGGGAATACAGTACAACTCTGAGTGAAATGGTGAAATCTGACACAGAGATGCATTAAAGGTTTTGATGAAAGGTCATTGACCTGAAATGTTAACTCTGTTTCTCTTTCCAGATTCTGCCTGGCCTGCTGAGTGTTTTCCAGCATTTTCTGTTTTTTGTTGCAGAGATGCATTAACTAACAGTACTTTATCTAACATCTATGATAACGCAATGAACGCCATCATAAGGTTAAGCATCGAGGGGTACATTAAGTACTTAGATATACATTATTAACCAGCACAGTCTAAATCATTGCAGGCACAAATGTAGTTTAAGTGTATTGCAGTATCTTAGCATTAGTTGGGCTTGTTTTATAACAAACATAGGTCTGTGCAAGATTGCAATATTGCTCAGCAAGGTTAAGTTTACAGTACACATTCAACACATCACTGACATGTTTCCAGCATTTGACTATCCCTCTGAAATATGAATATGAAATATTAAACCTCTCCCTTTAGTAGGCTGACTGCTGTAACATTGGATGGTTTTGCCTTCCTCTGTAATATTTCTCTGGGAAAACCCGATGTGAGTCACAGTCCACAGTCATTCCCCTCTTCAGTTGTCTTCTTTTCATTCTAGCTGGACTAACCTTGCACATCTGTAATGTCTCTGTACTATTACTTTACTTCTCTGGGTACAGAGATTTAAACTATTAACTTACAGCTGTGATACATTTTTACAACTTTTACTTCTGCTTTCTTAATTTTCCAGTGTTTACTTTTAACAATCCCACTGCATTTTGTAGAGCTGCTTCAAATGTTCTTTACAATTTATTTTTCATTATCTGCCCTTTCTAGAAAGCTTCCAAACACTTTCTTGCAACATATTAGATCTTCTTGGAAATCCCTGCTCCCTTCTCCAAATTAGGGGTAGGGAAAAAAGATTGAGAGGCTGGCTGGCTGTCGGGTAGGTCGGCCTGTGGCTCCAGGCCGCAGCCGGGGAGAGGAGCAGAAGGAGGGTGGGAGAGAGAGATCGTGGGTTTTTCCAGAAATTACTGAATTTTTAAAAACTACGCATGTTAAAACGTTATTTCTGTTTAGAACTTGAAAGGGAGCCTGAGTGAGAGGATTCACTGCGTCTTTCTACATACCTAGATCTTGAGTCACAAGGTCTATTTGTTTTGCGGCCACTGGGGAGGGGACATGGTGGGGGTGGAGGCCCAGAGAGATCGTGAGTGGGAGGGGACATGTGGGGGACCTGGAGAGATCGCGGGTGGGTGGAGACATGGGAGGGGCCATGTGTGGTCGTGGGTCAGGGGGGACATTGGAGGGGAACCCAGAGAGTTCTTGGGACAGGGGAACATGGGAGGGAGGGTCGGAGAGATCGTGGGTCAGGGTGGACATTGGGGGGGAGGGTCGGAGAGCTCGTGGAGAGGTCCGATTGCGAGGTGGGGTCTGATCGAGGGGGTCGGATCACTGGGTGGGAGGTAGATTTGCTTAGGGGGCCGGGGGGAAGCACTCTTGCTCCTCCTGGCTCACAAGCGGCGCTGGAAAGGCACTTACCTGCTGGATCCGGCCGTTCTCACCTCCCTTCAGCTGCCGGGTTTCCCGAGACCTGTGCAACCCGGCCGGCCAGCGTTGAACCTGAAACGCAGATAAAATGTGAGGCACGCAGCCTCATTAAAATATTTAAATGAGGGACCTGCCTCTGGAGAGCAGGCAAGTCGCCAGCACCACACCCCCACTCCCCCCACCTCAACCCACCTTCGTTAAAACTGGAAGCGGGCATGTCGGAGGCGGGCTGGGGTCGGGATTTCCCATTTTAAAATTTTCAAACCCCCCCTCCCCACACCTCCTCCCTCGCTTGACCTGGGGGTTTAAAATTACCCCTGTGAATTCAAATGGCAGTTTGAAAATTTGAATTCAGTGGCCTAGCAAACCAAACTAGTTGTATCAAACCACTAGAAAGAAGGGACTGCAGTGGTTCAAGATAAAGGCCACCACCTTCTCAGGGCAACTAGTGATGGGCAATAAATGCCGGCCTTGCCAACGATGCCCACATCACGAGAATTAATTTAAAAAAGCTTCACGGTGCAATTTCAAGTAAAGAAATTGTGTAATAAACAAGTTATTTCAGTTCATAAAGGTAACTTCATCCACAGCCAATTTGACTTCCCTTAAGGTGGCAAATAGCACGAGAAAAAATGATCTACCAAGATAGCTCACTCCTCCACAAATCTTCAAGATGTTCCGGGATGTCAAATCTAGTAATCCACAATTAACACCCACATGAAGGTCATAATCAGCGGGGGAAGGCAAAATTCACAGGCAAAGCAAACACTACTCAATAAATTAAGATTTTCTATACAAAGCTTTGACTTGTGTTAATTATTTAGTGGGGTATTCATCCATCATAGAGATGTTGATTTGAGTTTTGGAATGAGCTATCCCTTGGTGCATGTTAATTTAAGAGATTAAGGCAGCAGCCATGAAATTGGAATAACTTTTCAAATTCATGAATGCTGCTTTTAAGCTTCTGCCTTGTCCCTGTCACTATAGTTTAGGAATGGTGTGCTGTAGAACATTACACTACATCAGCAGTTGGAATATCTGATCAGACTAACCAGACTCTTGGTTGAAGTATGCTTGGATCAAATGGTCACACAGATCACTGGCTGCTACAGAGTCCTGGCTCCTAACACCGGGTTGCTGGACCTGCTTTGTCTCTGCAGCCTTTTCTTTGATGATCCAGTGTGGCACCAGTTAAGGGGTACATTGTGAATGCTTCTTCTCTGGGGCACACTGAACTTGCTGAAAGTATGTTCATAACCATCTGATCTATGCATTTCACAACATCTGTGCTTGGAAAGATCCTGAGGATAAACAGAGGAGTTTCCTCTCCTCCAGTGGCTCAGTTTGTAAAGCCGGCACGTCACTGAGCCACTCAGACCAGAAGGTGCCACACTCCCTCCCTTAATCTGTGCCGAGTTAGCGGATCTCAGCTAATGTGGCAGTATTTGATGCTACAATTGTCCATAAGGCCATAAGACCATTAGAGATAGGAACAGGAGTAGGCCATTCGGCCCCTCGATCCTGCTCCGCCATTTACTGAGATCATGGCTGATCAGATTTTTACCTCAACTCCACTTTCCCGCCTTTTCCCCATATCCTATGACTCCATTGCTGATCAAAAATTTGTCTAACTCAGCCTTGAATGTATTCAATGACTCAGCCTCCACAGCTTTTTGGGGTAAAGAATTCCAAAGATTCACGACCCTCTGGGAGAAGAAATTCCTCCTCATTTCCATCTTAAATAAGCAAACCCTTATTCTGAGACTATGCCCCCTAGTTTTAGATTCTCCCATGAGGGGTAACATCCTCTCAGCATCGACCCTATTGAGTCCCCTCAGAATTTTGTATGTTTCAATAAGATCTCCTCTCATTCTTCTAAACTCCAATGAGTATAGACCCAACCTGTTCAATCTTTCCTCATAAGACAACCCTTCCATATCCGGAGTCAATCTAGTGAACCTTCTCTGAACTGCCTCCAATGCAAGTATGTCCTTCCTTAAATAAGGGCACCAGAACTGTGCGCAGTACTCCAGGTGTGTTCTCACCAGCACCCTGTACAGTTGTAGCATGACTTCCCTGCTTTTATACTCCATCCCCCTAGAAATAAAGGCCAATATTCTGTTTGCCTTCCAGATTACCTGCTGCACCTGTATGTTGACTTTTCGTGTTTCATGTACAAGGACACCCAGATCCCTCTGTACCGCAGCATTTTGTAGTATTTCACCATTCAAATAATATTTTACTTTTTTATTTTTCCTCCCAAAGTGGATGACTTCACATTTTCCCACATTATATTCCATTTGCAAAATTTTTGTCCATTCGCTTAACCTGTCAATATCCCTTTGCAGACACTTTGTGTCCTCATTGCAATTTGCTTTTCCACCTATCTTTATATCATCAGTAAATTTGGCCACAAGACACTCTGTTCCTTCATCCAAGTCATTGATATATATTGTAAATAGTTGAGGCCCCAGCACTGATCCCTGTAGCACCTCACTAGATGCCATTTTGAATATAACCCTTTTATCCCAACTCTTTGTTTTCTGTTAGTTAGCCAATTCTCTATCCATGCCAGTATATTACCCCCGACACCATGAGCTCTTATCTTGTGCAGTAATCTTTTATGTGGCACTTTATCAAATGCCTTTTGGAAATCCAAATATACTGCATCCATTGGTTCCCCTTTATCCACCCTGCCCGTTACTTCCTCAAAGAATTGTAATAAATTTGTCAGACTTGATTTCCCTTCATAAAACCATGTTGACTCTCCTTGATTGTATTATGAGTCTCCAAATGTCCTGCTACTACTTCCTTAATAATGCCATACTCCTGGACTAGAGAGAGGTAAACCAGGCAGGGTTCCCAACCCTGATTGCTGTCGAATGATCCCACACAAAGGTGTGTGGGTCAGGTGAGGATGGGAGCAGGTTTGGTCAAGATGCCCCCTATAGCCAAATAGCTTACCAATATTCGTTGATTAGAATCACGCATGAAGATTGGCCATTTGGAAGTGGAAGTGTACTCCACAGGTTTCTCCAGTAGGTTCAGGAGAGGACGAGAATAAACTGAAAGGATTGAAGAAATTATCTAAAAATGTAGAAATGTCATTAGCCATGTCTTTAGACACTACCACCCACTAACCAACCCTGCATTCTGTAATATCTGTCAAACGATTGGATTACTGATGATTGAGGCAGAATTAATGAGTCAGGTGCAAGGACATTATACATCACCTGTGCATTCCATAGAACCATAGAACCATAGAAAAGATACAGCACAGAGGGGGGCCATTTGGCCCATCGTGTCCGCGCTGGCTCGAAGAACGACCAGGTGCCCATTCTAATCCCACCTTCCAGCACCCGGTCTGTATCCCTGCAGCTTACAGCACTTTAGGTGCAGGTCCAGGTACTTTTTAAAAGAGTACCTGCCTCTACCACCAATTCGGGCAGCGAATTCCATACACCCACCACCCTCTGGGTAAAAAAGTTTTTCCTCATGTCCCCTCTAATCCTTCCGCCAATCAGCTTAAATCTATATCCTCTAGTTCTTGAACTCTCCGCTAGGGGAAACAGGTACTTCCTGTCTACTCTATCTGGGCCCCTCATAATTTTGTACACCTCAATCAAGTCACCCCTCAGCCTCCTCTGCTCCAAGGAAAACAACCCCAGCCTATCCAATCTCTCCTCGTAGCTGCAATTTTCAAGCCCTGGCAACATTCTTGTAAATCTTCTCTGCACTCTCTCCAGAGCAATTATGTCCTTCCTGTAATGTGGTGACCAGAACTGCGCACAATACTCCAGCTGTGGCCTTACCAGTGTTTTATACTGTTCCATCATTACATCCCTGCTTTTGTATTCCATACCTCGGCTAATAATGGAGAGTATTCCGTATGCCTTCTTCATAACCTTATCTACCCGTACTGCCACCTTCAGGGACCTGTGCACATGCACTCCAAGGTCTCTCACTTCCTCTACCCCTCTCAATATATTCCCGTTTACTGCATATTCCCTTTTACTGTTTGCCCTCCCTAAGTGCAATACCTCACATTTCTCCAGATTGAACTCCATTTGCCACTTTTCCGCCCACTCCACCAACCCATTGATATCTTCTTGGAGTCTACAGCTATCCTCTTCACTATCAACTACACGGCCAATTTTTGTGTCATCTGCAAATTTGCCAATCATGCCCACTACATTCAAGTCCAAATCATTAATATATACCACAAACAGCAAGGGACCCAACACTGAGCCCTGTGGCACACCACTGGAAACAGATTTCCATTCACAAAGACATCCATCGACTTTTACCCTTTGTTTCCTGTTACTGAGCCAATTTTGGATCCAATTCGCCACATTTCCCTGTATCCCATGAGTTTTTACCTTTCTGACCAGTCTGCCATGTGGGACCTTGTCAAATGCCTTACTAAAATCCATGTAGACAACATCCACTGCACTATCCTCATCAATCCTTCTTGTCACTTCCTCAAAGAATTTAATCAGATTTGTAAGGCATGACCTTCCCTGAACAAATCCATGCTGACTATCCCTGATTAAATCATGCCTTTCCAAGTGACAGTTTATCCTATCTCTCAGTATTGATTCTAATAGTTTGCCCACCACCGAGATAAGATTGACCAGCCTATAATTGTTCGGCCTTTCCCTCGTACCCTTTTCAAACAATGGTACTACGTTTGCAGTCTTCCAGTCCTCCAGTACCTCCCCTGTATCTAGTGAGGATTGGAAAATGATCCTCAGAGCATCTGCTATTTCCTCCCTGGCTTCCTTCAATAGCCGAGGAAACAATCCATCCGGTCCTGGTGACTTATCAACTTTCAAGGATTCCAGTCCCTCTAGTACGTCCTCTCTCATTGTGTTTACCTTATCCAATATTTCACACCTCTCCTCTTTAACTACTATGTCTGGATCATCCCTTTCCTTTCTGAATACGGAGACAAAATATTCATTTAAAACTCTACCCACATCCTCTGCTTCTACACACAAGTTACCCTCATCATCCCTGATAAGTCCCACCTTTTCCTTAGCTAGGCTCTTGTTCTTAATGTACTGATAAAACATCTTTGGGTTTTCTTTAATCTTACTAGATAATATTGTTTCATGCCCTCTCTTTGCTTTCCTTATTTCCTTTTTTACATCATCCCTTTACTTTCTATACTCCTCTAGGCTTTCTGCAGTATTTAGTTTTCTGTGACAGTCATAAGCTTTCTTTTTCTGCTTTATCTTGCCCCGTATACTTCTAGACAACCAGAGGGCTCTAAATTTGGCAGTGCCACTCTTTTTCTTTGAGGGGACGGGTCTGCATTGTACCTGTAGAATCTCACTTTTTAATCCCTCCCACTGGCTTGCCACTGATTTCTCCTCAAGTAGTTGTGTCCAGTCCACTTCTGCCAAATCACCTCTTAGTTCTGTAAAATTTGCCTTCCCCAATTTAAAATGTTTACTCCTGATTTAACTCTGTCCTTTTCCATAATAATGCTAAAACTAACTGAATTGTGGTCACTATCCCCAATATGGTCACCCACTGTCACTTCACCCACTCGCCCATCTTCATTTCCCAGGACTAAATCTAGAATTTCATCCCCTCTTGTTCAGATTGTCAAGTACTGGCTAAAAAAGTTTTCCAGGACACCGATCAAGAATTTTGCGCCCTCTGTGCCCCTCACACTGTTTGAATCCCAGTTGATGTTCGGGTAGTTGAAGTCCCCGACTATTATTGCCCTCTTATTTTTGCACTCAGAAATTTGCCGACATATTTGTTCTTCTATCTCCCTTTCGCTATTCGGGGGTCTATAGTACACTCCTGGTAGTGTGACTGCCCCTTTTTTATTTCTTAGCTCAGCCCATATGGTCTCGATTAATGATCCATTTAGCATATCATCCCTTCTCACAACTGTAATTGATTCTTTAACCAATAATGCAACCCCCCCCCCCCCCCACGTTTTTTATCACCCACTCTATCCTGCCTGAAAACTCTATATCCAGGGATATTGAGCTGCCAATTATCCCCCTCTTTAAGCCAGGTTTCCGTGAGAGCAATGATATCATGCTGCCATGTGTCTATCTGTGCCCTTAGTTCATCTGCTTTGTTTGTAATACTCCTTGCATTGAAGTATATACCCTTTAACCCCGTCAAAGTCCTGCGCTGAAAACTATTTAACCTGTGCTTCTTTTGCCTTTCTGAGTCGCTAACTGAGTCACTAACTGCTTTTCTATTTCCCGTTACCTGATCAGAATTTGTCCTATCTGTACCTGCCCTTTGGTTCCCATCCCCCTGCCATACTAGATTAAACCCTCCCCAACAGAACTAGCCAATGCCCCCGCGAGGATATTGGTCCCGGTTCTGCTTGGGTGCAACCTGTCCAGCTTATACAGGTCCCGCCTTTCCCAGATTCGGTCCCAATGCATCAGGAATTTATACCCCTCCCTCCTACACCATCTCTCAAGCCACGCATTCATCTGGTCTATTCTCCTATTTCTGCTCTCGCTAACACGTGGCACTGGGAGTAATCCTGAGATTACTACCTCAGAGGTCCTGCTTTTTAATTTATTTCCTAACTCCTTATATTCTGCTTGCAGGACCTCATCCCTTTTTTTACCAATGTCATTGGTACCGATATGGACCACGACCTCTGGCTGTTCACCCTCCCCCTCCAGAATGTCCTGCAGCCGCTCCGTGACATCCTTGACCCTAGCACCAGGGAGGCAACATACCATCCTGGATTAACGTCTGCGGCCGCAGCGATGCAATTTTGTTTTTCAAATTGGAGGCTTGTGACCAGCGGTGTGCCTCAGGGATCGGTGCTGGGTCCGCTGTTATTTGTTATTTATATTAATGATTTGGATGAGAATTTAGGAGGCATGGTTAGTAAGTTTGCAGATGACACCAAGATTGGTGGCATCGTGGACAGTGAAGAAGGTTATCCAGGATTGCAACGGGATCTTGATAAATTGGGCCAGTGGGCCGATGAATGGCAGATGGAGTTTAATTTAGATAAATGTGAGGTGATGCATTTTGGGAGATCGAATCGGGCCAGGACCTACTCCGTTAATGGTAGGGTGTTGGGGAGAGTTATAGAACAAAGAGATCTAGGAGTACAGGTTCATAGCTCCTTGAAAGTGGAGTCACAGGTGGATAGGGTGGTGAAGAAGGCATTCAGCATGCTTGGTTTCATTGGTCAGAACATTGAATACAGGAGTTGGGATGTCTTGTTGAAGTTGTACAAGACATTAGTTAGGCCACACTTGGAATACTGTGTACAGTTCTGGTCACCCTATTATAGAAAGGATATTATTAAACTAGAAAGAGTGCAGAAAAGATTTACTAGGATGCTACCGGGACTTGATGGTTTGACTTATTGGGAGAGGTTAGATAGACTGGGACTTTTTTCCCTGGAGAGTAGGAGGTTGAGGGGTGATCTTATACAAGTCTATAAAATAATGAGGGGCATAGATAAGGTAGATAGTCAAAATCTTTTCCCAAAGGTGGGGGTGTCTATAACGAGGGGACATAGATTTAAGGTGAGAGGGGAGAGATACAAAAGGGTCCAGAGGGGCAATTTTTTCACTCAAAGGGTGGTGAGTGTCTGGAACGAGCTGCCAGAGGCAGTAGTAGAGGCGGGTACAATTTTGTCTTTTAAAAAGCATTTGGACAGTTACATGGGTAAGATGTAAACAATTTTACAACACCAAGTTATAGTCCAGCAATTTTATTTTAAATTCGTGAATTTAAAATAAAATTGCTGGACTATAACTTGGTGTTGTAAAATTGTTTACAATTGTCAACCCCAGTCCATCACCGGCATCTCCACATCATGGGTAAGATGGGTATAGAGGGATATGGGCCAAGTGGAGGCAACTGGGACTAGCTTAGTGGTATAAACTGGGCGACATGGACATGTTGGGCCGAAGGGCCTGTTTCCATGTTGTAAACTTCTATGATTCTATGATTCTACTATTGCTCTCCCATTCTTTTTCCTCCCCTCCTGTGCAGCTGAGTCACTCTAGTGCCACGGTTTTGGCTCTTGCTGCTTTCTCCTGATAAGTCATCTCCCCCAACAATATCCAAAGTGGAATATCTGTTTGAGAGGAGATGGCCCCAGGGGACTCCTGCTCTACCTGCCTAGTCCTTTTACTCTGCCTGCGTAATCTTTACCTGCGGTGTGACCACCTCACTGAACGTGCTATCCACGATATTCTCAGCGTCACTGATGCTCCACAGTGAAGCCACCCGCAGCTCCAGCTCCGAAATGCGGTTAGCCAGTAGCTGCAGCTGGACACACTTCCTGCACACATGGTTGCCAGGGACACCGGTAGTGTCCATGACTTCCCACGTAGTGCAGGAGGAGCATATCACAGGCTCTGCTGCCATGACTTGCCTTAGATTAAGCTCGTTAGTTACTCCCTTTAAGGAGTTTACTCCTTTAAATTACTCTTAATTTAAAGAATGTGAACTACACTAGGGATCTTGATTCACTAAAAAACACTACTTGCTATAAGACCTGAAGACCTTACCTTTCTTTTTACTTTAGTTACTGCACTATAGAATAGTAGAAATACTCACCTGAACCTACTTACCAATCAGCTGCCTCCCTTGAGTCCCGTCCCTTTTTCACTGGTGACGTCACGTCTGGAACTCCGCCGCTGGTCTCAGTTTATCCCCCTCCGATCTCCCTTAGCTCAGCTCTCCCGCTCTCGGGCCCTCCTTTATCCCCCTCCGATCTCCCTTAGCTCAGCTCTCCCGCTCTCGGGCCCTCCTTTATCCCCCTCCGATCTCCCTTAGCTCAGTTCTCCCGCTCTCGGGCCCTCCTTTATCCCCCTCCGATCTCCCTTAGCTCAGCTCTCCCGCTCTCGGGCCCTCCTTTATCCCCCTCCGATCTCCCTTAGCTCAGCTCTCCCGCTCTCGGGCCCTCCTTTATCCCCCTCCGATCTCCCTTAGCTCAGCTCTCCCACTCTCGGGCCCTCCTTTATCCCCCTCCGATCTCCCTTAGCTCAGCTCTCCCACTCTCGGGCCCTCCTTTATCCCCCTCCGATCTCCCTTAGCTCAGCTCTCCCGCTCTCGGGCCCTCCTTTATCCCCCTCCGATCTCCCTTAGCTCAGCTCTCCCGCTCTCGGGCCCTCCTTTATCCCCCTCCGATCTCCCTTAGCTCAGCTCTCCCGCTCTCGGGCCCTCCTTTATCCACCTCCGATCTCCCTTAGATCAGCTCTCCCGCTCTCGGGCCCTCCTTTATCCACCTCCGAACTTGCTTAGCTCAGCTCTCCCGCTCCCAAATATTTTTTTATTGAAGTATTCAAAAGATATTGTGAATTAATGCCTGTATCTATACATGTGCTGGGATATCTGTCTGAATAACATCACAAATAGACAATGCAGGCTGACATCGATAACAAAAGATAATCTGTTTTCCTCTCCTTCTACACACTATTGGCATTGTTGTGTGTTGAAAGTAAGTCCTTTTCCAGTCAAGGCTTTAAATTCAGACATTTCTTACAGAAAATATTTGTGAGGGGGGGAGGGGTGGGTTGGGGAGGGGTGGGGTGGTGAGGGGTTGGGTGGGGAGGGGTGGGTTGGGGAGGGGTGGGGTGGTGAGGGGTGGGGTGGGGTGGGGAGGGGTGGGTTGGGGAGGGGTGGGGTGGTGAGGGGTGGGGTGGGGTGGGGAGGGGTGGGGAGGGGTGGGGTGGGGAGGGGTGGGTTGGGGAGGGGTGGGGTGGTGAGGGGTTGGGTGGGGTGGGGAGGGGTGGGTTGGGGAGGGGTGGGGTGGTGAGGGGTGGGGTGGGGTGGGGAGGGGTGGGTTGGGGAGGGGTGGGGTGGTGAGGGGTGGGGTGGGGTGGGGAGGGGTGGGTTGGGGAGGGGTGGGGTGGTGAGGGGTTGGGTGGGGAGGGGTGGGTTGGGGAGGGGTGGGGTGGTGAGGGGTGGGGTGGGGTGGGGAGGGGTGGGTTGGGGAGGGGTGGGGTGGTGATGGTGAATGAAAGAGTCAACAAGAAAAGCAAATGATATCAAGCTGGAACAGGCCACAAGCAAATGGAAGCTAATAAGTGCAGGAATCTGACTCAAGTAGCTGCAGCAGGGGAGCCATTCCTCCATTGGCATGAGCATGTATTCCCTCTCAAAGATGTCTGTGTGCAGTGTGCCTGGAGGGTACCGGTTGTGTAGACATAGATATTACCTCCTCAGAGGAATCAATATGCTGGATAGGAGCTGGTAGTCATGACACACTGTTGGAAAGAAGTTGTTGTTCCTGTATTTCAAAATGTGGACAATTGTAAACATTAATAATGCACTTGGTCAACACACTTTCCTGGCTGAAAGGACATAGTTTGTGTACTGTCCAGACCAACAGTGAAACGAGAAGGAAAGAATAGAAAAGGAAAGGAAAGGAAGGAAAGAAAGAAAGACTTGCATTTATATAGCGCCTTTCACAACCTCAGGACATCCCAAAGCACTTTACAGCCAATGAAGCACTTTCTTTTTGAAGTGTAGTCACTGTTGTAATGTAGGAAAAGTGGCTGCATGTAGGAATGTGTTGTAATGTAGGAAATTTGCGCACAGCAAGATTCCACAAACAGCAATGAGATAATGACCAATAATCTGTTTTAGTGATGTTGATTGAGGGACAAATATTGGCCAGGACACGGGGGAGAACTCCCCTGCTCTTCCTCGAATAGTGCCATGGGGCACGATTTCAAAAGGGAAAAACGGGTGGGTTGGGGGCAGGGAACAATCAGAATCGCTGCTTTTGGGAGCGGACATTTTTGAATGAGACTCTGGCAAATCTGTGTGCATGCACACATCAGTCTCCAGGAAGTCCCGTCCCCCACTTAAATCCGGCAGGCTGATAATTAAAGGAGCAAATGTACTTCATTGAGGTATTTAAGGTAGTTTATTTTTTGTGTATTGGATAGTTTAAAAGATTCTAACATTGAGGCTTTCCCACGGCTTCCGATTCACGCCTGGTGAAACCAGACGGGCAGGGCCAGATCAGGCAAAAACAAACTAAATAAATTAAATAAAATTATATTTCCCATTGCAAACAAATTAAATAAACATACCTTAAAAAAGAATGTTGCCTGGAACCCACCCCCACCCCCCACCGATGGCTGATGTCTCCACTCTAATCTTTGTTCCCCCACCCCTCTGTCAATCAGGCTGGCTGCTGGGAGCGAAACCCAGAAAAGGCTTTGATTGGCCTCATTGCCTACTTCCCTTTGGGGTTTGGCGCCCGCAAATTACCCTCCCCCCCCCCAACCCTGGGACACTTCCCGCCGGCATATTAAAATTGTGCCAATGGGATCTTTTACACCCACCTGAGAGGGCAGACGGGGCCGTGGTTTAAGGTCTCATCCAAAAAAGCTATGTCCCATTCTTGCTGGTCGATGGTGGATTGTGAACATTAGGTCAGCATCTTACTCCCGATTGCTATTGGGTGACTCGTGCTGAAAAGGGTGCATGGATCAGGTAAGGTCAGAATTGGGGTCAGCTATGATGTCCCTCTGTGAAATAATCTGCCAACATTCACTGTTGAGACTCACACATGAAGAGTGGACACGTAGGTGAAGTACTGGAGGTGCCCATAGACCCATGACCCAACATGAGTCAGTGCCTTCTGGAGAGGAGGGGAGAAACACTTCCTGAAATTGCTTCAGGTGAAGCTCTATTCAGGCACCAACTTCACAAAACTGCCTGTCTGAAAGAAGTCCATTCAGTAAGCACAATGGAGGAATAGAAATTGATCGACATTCATTTTTAGCTAACTTACTATCATATAACATAATCGGTAGCATTATGGCAAGAATAAGGAATTTCTACAGATTAATGCTGTAGAAATTACAGCTGGTTAAGCCTCAGCTGGAACAATAGGAAAATAGGAACAATAGCAGGCCATTCAGCCCCTCGAGCATGTTCAATTAAATCATGGCTGATCTGCGGTGGAGTTTTATGTCCAATTCTGAGCACCACACTATAGGAAAGATATCAAGACCAGGGATGAGGAACTTCAGTCATTTGGAGAGACTAGAAAAACTGGGATTGATCTTCTTAGAGCAGAGAATGTTGAGAGGAGATTGAAAAGAGGTGTTCAAAATTATGAAGGGTTTTGATAGAGTAGAGAGGGAGAAACTGTTCCCATTGGCGGAAGGCTCGAGAACCAGAGGATAAAGATTTCAGATAATTGGCAAAAGAACCAGGGGGAGATGAGGAGAATTTTTTTATGCAGCGAGTTGTTATGATCTGGAATGCGCTGCTTTAAACGGTGGTAGAGGCAGATTCAATCGTGGCTTTCAAAAAGGAATTGGATAAGTACTCGAAGGGAAAAAATTTGCAGGGCTACAGGGAAAGAGCGGGGGAATGGGACTTACTGGATTGCTGTTACAAAGAGCCAGCACGGGCTCAATGGGCCAAATGGCTGTAACCATTCTATGATTCTAAGGAAAAATTTGCAGAGCTAAGAGGAAAGAGCAGGGGTGTGGGACTAGTTGGATAGCTCTTTCAAAGAGCTGGCACAGGCACAATGGGAAGAACGGCCTCCTTCCATGCTGCATGATTCTATGAAAAATAACATAATTTCAGAAACTGAACCATTGCTCTGGTCTTTCAAACTGAATTAGATTTTGACGTTACTCATGCAGCACCACCTATTAATAGTGCATAGCCCAGGTTCAGTGCGTACAATGCAACTGAGTTACTCAGTCCAGCACATACCACGGTGATTTTGCTGGTGTGTTGACGTGCTATTTACAATGTCATACTGAAACAAAGGATCTTTCTTTCCATCTACTAGATTTAAACTTCATTCGTAGTTTCATTCTGTCCTATGAATGTGACTTTAAAATAGGTGGATGGAAGAAATAAAGATTAAAGTGAGCAATAGTCTTGAGAAACGAGGTCACCAATGGGTATCCAGAAGAAATTCAGAGAGATGAGTGCTGAAACACATTTTAGCCGCTACATCAAAGAGCTGTCTGTATAGATACTCCCAGCCAGAATCAAAGCAGTCAGCAGTCCCTTATTCTTTAATTGTGCTCCTTCACAATACCTGTTCCCACCTTCATCCATGAATGGTTTTGTTTCCACCAGTACCGTTGCTGATGCTCAGCCTATTTTTGCCACAGTGTAAGCTCCTGCTGGACTGCTTTTTAATTTTGAACATCAGGAGGGATTTGCCGACAATTCTACAGAGTTGAACAAAGGGTGGCACTTAAACTTCTTGCGTGCTTTTAATCTCCTCCTCTTCATGTGTGGGATTTCAAATTTCAAAAACTCAGAGACACTTTGAAAAAACTGAGAGTTCATTTAAAAACTCTGAGTTTCCTTATTAAAATGTGGCAGGTTGGCACCTCCACTAACATGCTCGTGGTTGGGCACAGGCTGTTCCCTAAACTCTTCTAAGTGGTGGCATGGTCCCTGTTACAGAGCAGACGCTTGCAATTCTGGTGCATTTTCAAATTTGTAACTATTTGGTTTGGAGGGGACTTTGGGTTAAGTTATATGATGATGTTGCTCAGAATTTAAATTCGGTGAAGAAGCTAATGGCCAGAAAAACACAAACTATCTGGGATGTTGATGAGATCCATTAGGTGAGGTACCAGATGAAGTAGTTAACAGAATATTCATAATACCAAATCAATTTGAGACAATGGGGATGTCCTTAGTAACTATAACATTAGAATCATAGAATCATAGAAATTTACGACAAGGAAGGAGGCCATTCGGCCCACTGTGTCTGTGCTGGCCGAAAAATATCTATTGAGCCTAATCTCACTTTCCAACAATTGGTCCGTAGCCCTGTAGATTACGGCACTTCAAGTGCACATCCAAGTACTTTTCAAATGCGGTGAGGGTTTCTGCCTCTATCACCCTTTCAGGCAGTGAGTTCCAGACCCCCACCACCTTCTGGGTGAAAAAATTTCTCCTCAGCTCTCATGTAATCCTTCTACCAATTACTTTAAATCTATGCCTTCTGGTTATTGACCTCTCTGCTAAGGGAAATAGGTCCTCCCTACCCACTCTACCTAAGCCCTTCATAATTTTGTACACCTGAATTAAATCTCCCCTCAACATTCTCTGTTCCAAAGAAAAGATCCCCAGCCTATCCAATCTTTCCTCATAGCTAAAATTCTCCTGTCCTGGCAACATCCACGTATATCTCCTCTGTATCCTCTCTAGTGCAATCCCATCTTTCCTACAATGTGGTGACCAGAACTGTACACAGTACCCTAGCTGTGGCCTAACTAGTGTTTTATACAGTTCTAGCATAACCTCCCAGCTCTTATATTCTACGCCTTGGCTAATAAAGGAAAGTATCCCATATGCCTTCTTAACCACCCTATCTACCTATCTTGCTACCTTCAAGGATCTGTGGACATGCACTCCAAGGTCCCTCTGTTCCTCTACACCTCTCAGTATCCTCCCATGTTTGCCCTCCCCAAATGCATTACTTCACACTTCTCTGGATTGAATTCCATTTATCACTTTTCTGCCCACCTGACCAGACCATTGATATCTTCCTGCAGTCTACAGCTTTCTTCCTCACTATCAACCACAATTTTTGTATCATCTGCAAACTTCTTAATCATGCCCCCTACATTTAAGTCTAAATCATTGATATATATCACAAAAAACAAGGGGCTTAGTACTGAGCTCTACGGAACCCCACTGGGAACAGCCTTCCAGTCACAAAAACACCCGTCGACCATTACCCTTTACTTCCTGCCACTGAGCCAGTTTTGGATCTAACTTGCCACTTTCCCTTGGATCCCATAGGCTTTTACTTTTCTGGCCAATCTGCCATGTGGGACCTTGTCAAAAACCTTGCTAAAATCCATGTAGACTACACCAAACGCGCTACCTTTATTGACCCTCCTTGTTGCCTCCTCAAAAAATTCAATCAAGTTAGTGAGACATGACCTTCCCTTAACAAATCCATGCTGACTGTCTTTGATTAATCCGTGCCTTTCTAAATGACGATTAATACTGACGATTAATTTTTTCCAATAATTTGCCCACCACCAAGGTTAGGCTGACTGACCTGTAATTAATCAGTCTATCCCTTTCTCCCTTTTTAAACAATGGTACAACGTTAGCAGTCCTCCAGTCCTCCAGCACCACGTCTGTAGCCAGAGAAGGTTGGAAATGATGGTCAGAGCCTCTGTTATTTCCTCTCTTGCTTCTCTTAACAGCTTGGGATACATTTCATCCGGGCTTGGCGATTTATCTACTTTCAAAGATACTAATCCCTCTAATATTTCCTCTCTATGTTTATCCCATCCAATATTTCACACTCCTCCTCCTGAACTACATTGGATTGATTTCATTCATTAAGCACAGCAGGAGACCTAGCTAACCAGGGAAGGCTGCTCATTTGACTTCCCTCTCTTTCTGTGGAAAAAAGACAGCCTGCAGCAAGATTATGTTTTGAAACAGTTAGTGAAGTAGAAGGGTTTGGCTTTTCCTACAGCAAGAGGAAGGTTGTAATTGACTTCATATTGATGCATGAAGGCATATGACCTGTAATAGGAAAGATTGTTGCCGATCAGTCAACGCTGATTGGTAAAATGAGGTCAGTCCATGTTAAGGGCAGAGTTTGTGTAGTTTATTATTTTTGATGTTACGAGGAGCAATAGGAAATAGGTAAATCTAACTGTTAACATGATATTCTCTTCATTCATGTATTTTGTGAAAAACAAACCGGTTTGTTTACAATTTGCCTCATCTCACTATAGTGTTTATCAGTCACCTTCCAAAAGATAGGAAAAGTGCATGTGGGCGCATGTAGAGATCACAGCACACACAACAAGAGGTCTTACCGTTATACTGAGTCACTCTAACATATGAGTAGATATTGGACAGTGAATCTATACTTCTGTTTACAGGGGATACAAGGGCTACTTTATGGAAGTGACTGGAAATGCTGAACCAGACAAAATATCGTAGTGCAGACAAAAAATTTGTAACAATTGGAATGATGCATAGTCCCTGATACAGAACTGACACTTACAATTCTGCTGCACATTGCAACCAGAAGAATTTCTATCTCTCGGGGGAGCTGTAATACAAAGGGGAGGAAGTGATGCTTCAGTTGTACACAGCCTTGGTTAGACCCCATCTGGAGAACTGCGTTCAGTCCTGGGCACCGCACCTCAGGAAGGAAGTATTGTCCATGCAGGGGCTACAGCGAGATTCACCAGAATTACACCTGGGCTTAAAGGGTTAAATTATGAGGACTGGTTGCAAAAACTTGAGTTGTATTCCCTCAAGTATAAGAGGTTGAGGGGCAATCTAATTGAGGTGCTTAAAATGGTAAAAGGATTCAATAGTGTAGATTTGGAAGAAACTATTTCCTCTGGTGGGGGAATCCAGAGCAAGGGGTCATAATGTTAAAAATAGAGCTAGGCCGTTCAGGAGTGAAATCAGGAAGCACTTTCTCACACAAAAGGTAGTGGAAATCTAGAATCCTTGCCCCCAAAAGCCTGAGAATTCTGGGTCAATTGACATTTTCAAGACTGATTTTTGTTAGATAGGGTATCAAGGGATATGGATCAAAGGAGGGTAAATGGAATTGAGATATAGATCAGCCATGATCTAACTGAATCGCAGAACTGGCTAAAGGGGCTGAATGTCTACTCCTGTTCCGAAGAATTCTTACTCCACGATGGGTTAAAAATTGAAATATCTCAGCTTTAATTTTTCTTTGGAATATAGAATCATGGGCCTAAATTTTAACCCGGAGCCGGGAAGAGGGTGGAGGTGGGGGGATTCCCTGATGGGAAACCCGGAAGTACAGGTTTCCCAGACGTCCTTACGGTTTTGACGTAAGGACGTCTTTTATGTTTTTTATTGCCGGTTTCCCACCCGACAGGCCAGCCAGATGGACAATCGGACGGGAGAAGAGCCAGGAAGTGGATGCTAGCAGGTAAGTCATAGATGTGGGGGGAGGTGAATCATGGGAGGGGGGTCGGGGTCGAGGGTCATCGGGGAGTGGACATCGGGGGGATCATTTGGGGGTCGGCAGTCATCAGGGGTCGGTCATCACGGGGGTCGGGGTCATTGGAGGTCAGGAGTCTTTGGGGTCGGGAGCCATCGGGGGTCCGGAGTCATCGGGGGTTGGTCATCAGGGGGTCTGGGGTCATCGGGGAACGGAAAGCATGGGAGGGGTTGGAGATCGTGGGGGATCAGAGATCGTGGGGGGGGTCAGAGATCGTGGGAGGGGTCAGAGATCGTGGGGGGGGGTCAGAGATCGTGGGGTGGGGAGCACTCCTGCTCCCCCAGGCCCACAGTCAGTGCAATAAAGACACTTACCTGCTGTTTCGGGCCTTGTCGCTTCCTCTCACTTGGTGTGAAGTAGAAGGCCTAGGAATCCCGGCCCCCAGGAGTTAAAAATAAAAAAGCTGTAAAAATGGAGGCCCGCAACCTTCCTGAAAGCCAACCCGTCTCCTGTGAGCGTGTTTGTCACCCGCCGCTCATCCCGCCTCCGTTAAAACCGGAAGTGAGCGGGTTGGGGTCGGGTTTTAGTTTTTTACAATTTTTACCTCCCCACCCACCCCCAACCCACCTGTTCGTGGGTTAAAATTTAGGCCATAGAATCATAGAATGGTTATAGCACAGAAGGAGGCCATTTGGCCCATTGAGCCCATGCTGGCAATCCAGTTAATCCCATTCCCTTGCTCTTTCCCCGTAGCCCTGCAAATTTTTTCCCTTCAAGTATTTATTCATTTCCTTTTTGAAAGTCACGATTGAATCTGCTTCCACCACCCATTCAGGCAGCACATTCCAGATCGTAACCACTCGCTGCGTAAAAAGGCTTTTCCTCATGTTGCCTTTCGTTCTTTTGTCAATCACCTTAAATCTGTGTCCTCTGGTTCTTGACCCATCTGCCAATGGGAACAGTTTCTCTCCATTTACTTTAAGTAAACCCGTCATGATTTTGAACACTTCCATCAAATCTCCTCTCAACCTTCTCTGCTCTAAGGAGAACAACCCCAGCTTCTC
Source organism: Heptranchias perlo (assembly GCF_035084215.1). Classification (NCBI taxonomy): domain Eukaryota; kingdom Metazoa; phylum Chordata; class Chondrichthyes; order Hexanchiformes; family Hexanchidae; genus Heptranchias; species Heptranchias perlo. The sequence goes on along the minus strand of NC_090350.1, from coordinate 9,031,353 downwards.
CAGTCTCTCCACATAACTGAAGTCCCTCATCCCTGGAACCAATCTAGTAAATCTTTTCTGTACCCTCTCTTAAGGCCTTCACATCCTTCCTAAAGTGTGGTGCCCAGAATTGGACACAATAATCCAGTTGTGGTCGAACCAGTGTTTTATAAAGGTTCAACGTAACTTCTTTGCTTTTGTACTCTATGCCTCTATTTATAAAGCTCATGATCCCATATGCTTTTTTAACCACTTTCTCAACCTGTCCTGCTACCTTCAAAGATTTGTGCACATATACCCATAAGTCTCTCTGTTCCTGCACCCCCTTTAGAATTGTACCCTTTAGTTTATATTGCCTCTCCTCGTTCTTCCTACCAAAATGTATCACTTTGCACTTCTCTGCATTAAATTTCATCTGCAACAGGTCCGCCCGTTCCACCAGCCTGTCTAAGTCCTCTTGAAATCCATTACTATGCTCCTCACTGTTTACTACACTTTCAAGTTTTTGTCATCTGCAAATTTTGAAACTGTGCTCTGTACACCCAAGTCCAAGTCGTTAATATATATCAAGAAAAGCAGTGGTCCCAGTACCGACACCTGGGGAACACTACTGTACACCTCCCTCCAGTAGAAAAGGATACAGAGGCAACAGCATTAGAATAGAATCTACATGAAAGGTTTGGAAAAATTGTTCCGTGGTACCAATGAGCATTCCAGAGCTTTCACCGCCTAATGCATTCTCCGAACCTGATGCAGCAAGTGATAGTTAATTCTGTATGTCAGGGACAGAGTTGTAGGTGAGAATGCTATCTGGTGAATAGCTTCAATGGCAGAAGGAGTGGGCAGATCTTTTCTCCATAGTGCTTGGCCATAACTGATTGCCTGATGGATGGGAAATTTGGCTCCTTTATGGAAGTTCAATCTTACCCAGCCGATTTTCCTCACCCACATAATTATTTACACCCAAGCCCAAAAGAGGAAAATCTGCCCCACAACATGTGAAGCCTTGAAGCTCAGCAGCACCTGTATCCCTGGGATAAACACGTCTGGGCTTAAACACTAGCAACACCCAAACCCTGTAGAGATCTCGAAGCCCAGGCACATCTTCTCAATGTTTTAAAGGGTAGATTCTGGCAAAGAGCAAGCCACCTACATTCAGTCCATTAATCTTACTTGAAGAAAGAGTTGGGCCTTTCCTACAGACTCTCGATCCCTGAAGGCGGCGGAACAGGTAGATAAGGTGGTAAAGAAGGCATATGGGATACTTGCCTTTATTAGCCGAGGCATAGAATATAAGAGCAAGGAGGTTATGATGGAGCTGTATAAAACACTGGTTAGGCCACAGCTGGAGTACTGTGTGCAGTTCTGGTCGCCACACTACAGGAAGGATGTGATCGCTTTGGAGAGGGTGCAGAGGAGATTCACCAGGATGTTACCAGGGCTGGAGCGCTTCAGCTATGAAGAGAGACTGGGAAGATTGGGTTTGTTTTCCTTGGAGCAGAGGAGGCTGAGGGGGGACATGATTGAGGTGTACAAAATTATGAGGGGCACAGATAGGATGGATACTAAGGAGCTTTTTCCCTTCGTTGAGGGTTCTATAACAAGGGGACATAGATTCAAGGTAAAAGGCGGGAGGTTTAGAGGGGATTTGAGAAAGAACTTTTTCACCCAGAGGGTGGTTGGAGTCTGGAACTCACTGCCTGAAAGGGTTGTGGAGGCAGGAACCCTCACAACATTCAAGAAGTGGAGATGCCGGTGATGGACTGGGGTTGACAATTGTAAACAATTTTACAACACCAAGTTATAGTCCAGCAATTTTATTTTAAATTCACAAGCTTTCGGAGATTTTCTCCTTCCTCAGGCAAACATTTGCCTGAGGAAGGAGAAAATCTCCGAAAGCTTGTGAATTTAAAATAAAATTGCTGGACTATAACTTGGTGTTGTAAAATTGTTTACAACATTCAAGAAGCATTTGGATGAGCACTTGAAATGCCATAGCATACAAGGCTACGGACCAAATGCTGGAATATGGGATTAGAGTAGACAGGGCTGATGGCCGGCGCGGACACGATGGGCCGAAGGGCCTCTATCCGTGCTGTATAACTCTATGACTCTATAACAGTATTCCATAACAGTGTCGTCCTAGGCTTTGTAAAACAACTATGTAGCTTACATTTACAGGATTAAGTAACGGTATCAGTTCTGTACAAGTTATGTTGTAAAGTGTAAACCCACCGTGACAGAGGAGCTGGTATATGCGAATTGTGCTGGTGATGAAGGAGCTGATTTTACTTTATCCTAATCCCAGGCGGATAAAGCAGCTATATGGTGACGAGTATCTTCTGCACTCAGCAGCCCACAGCGCCTGTGTGATAATGCATACAATATGCAAGCAATATAAATATTAGGTGTGTCGTGTAACAAACAATAAATATCACAAAGAAGTAGGTCAGACAATCCTTTGATCAATGATGCTAGAACGGATGATGCTAAGAAGCACTGACCCAAGCCTGCTGCACTGGCTGACTTTCCAAGAGAAAATACTGGAGAAGATCATTTCAATGTCACTTTGATGAAAGGGAGCTGCTCGATTAGGGTATAAATATTCTCTTTTTTTGCTTTCAGCCTTGCGAGGACTGCATTGGGAAGGCCATTTTTCACTAACTGCGCTATGGATTTACAATCTGTTCCATGATAGGGAGGAAGGAAACGCTCACTACAATTCTTCTGTTTTTGTGTTTATCTTTTGCACATGTACAAGATAAACATACAAGAAGGTTTTGTTCCCCTTCGGTACTCGATCTGTGCGGCTGATTGCTGTACAGAAGATCAATAGGATAGCTTTATTTTATAGACTTGGCATCTCCAAGGCTCAATTACAACCATAAATTCCAGAAAGATTAAATGGAACCAATTTTAAGTTACCTAATGCTACTTAATATGTATAATACATTAAATACAGTACAAAACAATTCAGTGACACACTTAGACCATCATTTTTCTCACCTCAATTATAAGTCATTTTCTGCAAATAGCAGTTCAAAGGCACGGGCTTTGGGAAGGACAAACAATGGGAAGTATTGGATTCAGCACAAACTTCAGCCTCATGTCATGTCTGCTCCAGCCCAGTACCTTAAGAACTAAGGGCAAGGAAAATAATAGGAATTAAATTGGGAAGGCCACAGGGAAACCTGTCTCTGTTGCATCTCAAGAAACAAATTCTCCCTTCCTGCTCTCTCTTTGTCTGCCTCATTCCTCTTTATCTGTATGTATCTTTCTTTCTTTCCATCTCTCTCTCTCTTTCTGTCTCAATTTGTATTTCTGTTTCTGTCTTTCTTCATCTCTTTCTCTCAGCAATATTATTTTCCCCATTTCTTACTCAATTTTTCATTCCTATTGCTGTTCCCTTTCTCCTTTGCATGTTTCAGTTTTTCATTTCTCTCCAATTACCTGAATCCTTTCTATCTTTCTTGTTTCTTTTTCTGTCCTCATCATTTCTTTTCTTCTTTATATTTTTCTTTCTGTGAGTTCCCTCCCTATAGCTCTTCACCTTTCCACCTCTCTCTCATCCTTTAAGACGCACTTTTAAACCTATCTCTGTGACCATCCCATTCTGATATCGCCTTCTTTGGCTTGGCGGCAATTTTTATCTGATTTTTATCTGCAGCTCCTAGTTAAATTTAAATGGTTAAGAACAGGTCCAAAGCCCTCCTGAAAATTCAAGAGCAAATAGCACTCAATTCTCGAGCATAAGCATATTTGCATAATTGTTCACAACACCAAGTGCAGCCTCAGATGAATCTAAGGAGAAAAAAATTGCATGTAACTCAAATCTAAAGGGATTGGGCTAATTATAAGGGAGTGTCACAATGTGCAACACAATTCTAAAAGCCTGAGGAAAACTTCAAAAGTAATTTCAACCCATTAGCAGTCTTTGCCAAGGCTAAAAAAGGCAGGGAAGCAATAGAAGCAGTCGGCACTGTGGGAGATCAGCAGAGAGAAGCCAGGAAAGTAGGGCCAAGAGAAAGAAGCTGGGAGAGCAGCAAGAGAAAAGAGAAGGCAGGAGATTGGAGCCAGGAAACAAAAACCAGGAAAGTAGAGCCAGGAAAGAGAAGCTGGGAAAGAGGGGCTAGGAAGGAGAAACGCCAAGCATTACATGGGCCAAGGAGTGAGGGTTAGGAGCATCCAGGATCACAAACCTTGGGGAGTGGGTCAGGATTCGAGCACTGTGGAGCCATAGAGAGTGGGTAGAATGTAGCCACGAGAGTGGAGGAGAACAATGCACCTCTATAAGCAATTTCTCTTCATGTTAAAATGACACCTTAGCATGAAGAATTGGTTTTGCCTTTAAAATGAGATAGAAATATTTTCAACAATCTGTATAAACAGTGTTGTTTGCTTTTAACTTCTGTCATTTAGTTGCATGTATGAAAAATGTTCTAAGGTGCTGAATCATTTTTTTTACATTGTGCTTTTTTCCTTCTTATAATGAGTTGAGTTGCATCTTATTGCAATTGTAGACTTTGCTCCTTGTGAGTTAGAGGGAGAGTGGCGCGTTAACAAGGAGTGGGAAGAAATGTTGAAGGTGGGACTCGTTGGATTTTATGGCCCAAGTGGGTTGGAGAAGTTGCAATTGTCTACGGAGAATAGGCCAGAAACGAGTAGCAGCACCCAAGGAGTGGAGATAGACACAGTGACAAAGACAGTGCACCACAGACACACACAAGGATATAGAAAGTAAAGCACAGATACATAGAGAGAGAAAGAATCACAGTCACACATGCGGGGATAGACAGAGAGAAAGGGCAACACCAGATGCACACTAGGACAGAGAAAGAAAAAATTACTGACACACACAGGAACAGAGAGAGAGAGAGAGAGCAAGAGAGATAGACCTCGGTATTTACAGGGAGGGAGCGGGGCAGCACAGTTACGGGGCGGGGGGTGGGAACCGGAAATCCTGGGGACGTGGAGGTCCTGTCGAATTTAACGACAGGGCCTCATCATTTTGTATTCTGTTTTCTGAATTGACAGGCCGGCCGACTGCCGGGTGGGAAAGCAAGTGATAGAAGGCTGCAGCCAAGGACTATTGTGGATGGTCCCTAACAATCGGGAAAGATCGGGGCTTGGTGGTGGAGGGGGAGGGGGGGGGGGGTGGGGGGTGGGGGTCGGAATCTGGCAATCGGGAGGAAGGGAAGGGAAGATTGGAGCTTGGAAGAAGTTGGGGGGGGGGGTCAGCCGATCACGGGGTGGGCGGCTCGAGCACAGTGGTAAGAGGCGAGGAGAGGCAGCGATTGGCAGAAGGGAGGCCAATCACTTCCTTGAGGGGCAGGGGAGAGCACTCCTGCTTCTCCTGGCCCACGAGGATGCTCTAAAAAGCACATACCTGCTGGATCCAACTGCTCCAGTCTCTATTTCGCTGTCGGGTTTCTCGAGCCCTGGGAAACCTGGCCAGCGTTAAATATAAATCAGGCTCCCAACTGCATTGTGAGATATAAATATTACAATGAAGTGTCCCACCTCTCCAAGACAAGACACTCACACATCTCGCAACCCGGCACCGTAAAAATAGCACGTACACGATTTTTAATTTTTAATCCCCCCCCCCCCCGATCCTCTCCCACCCCTCATGGGGCAGTTAATATCGACCCCAAAGAGAAAGAGAGAGAAAGAATGAGAGAGAAAGAGAAAGAGAGGACCGTACCAGACACACTAGGACAGAGAAAGCAAAAAATACTGATATACACAGGAACAACAGAGAGAAAGAATTACAGTCATACACAGGGAGAGATACAGAGGAAGAGAGAGATAGAGAGAGAGAGAGAGAAAGAAAAATAAAGAAAAAGAGAGAGAAAGCAAAAGAGGGAAAGGGGAGAAAGATAAGCCTGGTAACTACAGTCTAACGTCAGTGGTGGGAAAACTACTGGAGACCAATGTCAAGGACAAAATTAATTCTCACTTGGAAAAGCATGGGTTAATAGGAACAGCCAGCACGGATCTGTTAAAGGCAAATCATATCTGACTAATTTGATTGAGTTCTTTGATGAAGTACCAGAGAGGGTTGATGAAGGTAGTGCAGTAGATGTTGTATATATGGACTTTCAAAAGGGATTTGATAAAGTAGCACATAACAGACTCAGTCAGAAAATTAAAGCACATGGGATTAAAGGGACGGTGGTAACTTGAGTACGTGATAGACTAAGGAATAGGAGGCAGAGAGTAGTGGCGAACAGGTACTTTTCTGACTGGAGAGAAGTGTGCAGTGGGGTCCCCCAGGGGTTGGTATTAGGATCATTGCTTTTCTTGTTATACATAAATGACCTGGACTTGGGTATAGGAAATGCAACTTCGAAGTTTGTGGATGTTACAAAACTTGGCAATGTAGTAAATAGTGAGGAGGATAGCAGCAGACTTCAGGAGGACATAGACAGACTGGTGAAATGGGCAGACACATGATGGATGCAATTTAATGTGGATAAGTGCAAAGTGATGTACTTTGGGAGGAATAACATGGAGAGGCAGTATAATCTAAATGGTACTACTTTGACGGGGTGCAAGATCAGAAGGACCTGGGGGTGCATATTCACAAATCTTTGAAGTTGTCAGGGCAATTTAATAAGGCGGTTAAGAAAGCATATGAGATACTTGGCTTGAATACAAAAACATCAAAGTCACGCTAAACATTTACAAATCTTGGGGTTAGGCCTCAGCTGGGGTATTGTGTACAAGATAGAGTATAACCACCTCCCCTTGACATTCAATGGCATTACCATAGCCGAATCCCACACCATCAACATCCTGGGGGTCACCATTGACCAGAAACTTAACTGGACCAGCCACATAAATACTGTAGCTACAAGAGCAGGTCAGAGGCTGGGTATTCTGCGGCAAGTGACTCACCTCCTAACTCTCCAAAGCCTTTCCACCATCTACAAGGCACAAGTCAGGAGTGTGATGGAATATTCTCCATTTGCTTGGATGAGTGCAGCTCCAACAACACTCAAGAAGCTCGACACCATCCAGAACAAAGCAGTCTGCTTGATTGGCACCCCATCCACCACCCTAAACATTCACTCCCTTCACCATCGGCGCATTGTGGCTGCAGTGTGTACCATCCACAGGATGCACTGCAGCAACTCACCAAGGCTTCTTCGACAGCACCTCCCAAACCCACGACCTCTACCACCTAGAAGGACAAGGGCAGCAGACACATAGGAACAACACCACCCGCACGTTCCCCTCCAAGTCACACACCATCCCGACTTGGAATTATATCGTCGTTCCTTCATCGTCGCTGGGTCAAAATCCTGGAACTCCCAACTAACAGCACTGTGGGAGAACCTTCACCACACAGACTGCAGCAGTTCAATAAGGCTGCTCACCACCATCTTCTCAAGGGCAATTAGGGATGAGCAATAAATGCTGGCCTTGCCAGTGATGCCCACATCCCACTAACGAATGAAAAAAATTCTGGGCACCACACTTTAGGAAGGATGTCAAGGCCTTGGAGAGGGTACAGAGGAGGTTTACCAGGATGATACCAGGGATGAAGGACTTCAGTTATGTGGAGAGATTGGAGAAACTGGGATTGTTCTCCATTAAAGCAGAGAAGGTTAAGGGGAAACCTGGTAGAGGTTTTCAAAATAATGAGGGGTTTTGAAAGAGCAAACAAGGAGACACTGCTTCCTTTGGCAAGTGGGTCGGTAACCAGAGGTCGCCGATTTAAAATAATTGGCAAAAGAGCTAGACAGGAAGTGAAGGAAAAAATTTCACACAGAGGGTTGTTAAGGTCTGGAATGCACTACCTGAAAGGGAGGTGGAAGCAGATTCCATGGGAACTTTCAAAAGGCAATCGGACATGTACTTGAAGATGACTAATTTGCAGGGTTATTGGGAAAAAGCTGGGGTGTGGGACTAAATTGGACAGATCTTTCAAAAAGCCGCCACAGGCACAACAAACCAAATGGCCTCCTTCTGTGCTGTAAGATTCTATGATTTTAAAGAAAGAAAGAAGCACAGACACACACATGGACAAAGCAAGAGAGAACTACAGATGCACATGAGAAGAGAGAAAAAGATACAGAAAAAAACACATACGCACACTATCAGACACGCAGCAACAGATGGGGTTGAAATTCCACTCCTGTCCCCTAATGGTGCAGCCACACCCTGGGACCAGAGGAGATGGAAAATCAACGTGCAGAGGCTTGACAATTTGCGCACAGTAAAGTCCCACAAACATCAATGAGATAAATGACCAGATAATCCATTTTGGTTAAGGGATAAATATTGGCCAGGACTCCAGAAGAACTCCCCTGCTCTTCTTCAAAGAGGGCCGTGGAATTTTTGCATTTCAGAGGGCAGACGGGACCTCAGTTTAATGTCTCATCCGAAAGTCAGCACCTCAGACAATGCAGCGCTGGAGTATTGAACTAGATTAGGTGCTCAAATCTCTGGAGTGGGGCTTGAACCTACAACCTTCCGATTTAGAGGCAAGTGTGCTACCACTGAGTCAAGGCTGACACTAAAATGGGTGTTGTTGTTAAACTATGAAGTAGTTGTAAAACTGCAGCTTTTAATCCTGGTTTTCAGGCAGCATTTGGTTGCTTGGAATTGCACTATTGCTTGTTTCTTGGATTGGATCAATGTGTCCCCTTTTGATTAGTTTGCTCTTTACTCCTGCATCAATACCATTCGAGACCCTTCACCTGATGCAGTGACCTCACAGTCCCTGGACATCAACATCCTTCTGCCTCATCTCAGCACAATTTCAAAATCTGCAGTCAACATGAAGTGCAGGTGTTGCTTTAAGAAGGGGAACCAGTACATTTATGTTCCAGTTCAAGAAACCCAATGTTAGAGGAGCTATGGTAGGTGAAGCTGTATTCAAATTCCATATTCAAGGCTCCAATTCATGGGTAAATTGCAGCTTCTTCAGTGATTTGCAGAAAAAGACGATATCTGTAGAATCTGTAAGGTTGTAACTGTCGTCTAACAAAATAGCCTTGGGTAGTTTTAATCTTCTCATGGATACATCTATATGTTTATTCTTATCTGTGTGTGTAAATAGATAAGGTAATTTATGTTATGTCCTGAGATTGGGCTGTGGAGCCTTTTTGAGTCTTTGGTATGTTGAGTTAATAATAACCAATGTAAAACCAAGAGTGAAGGTCACGGAGGAGGTGATGTGACGGCTTTTTAGTTAAGCTTAAAAAGCAAGACCATTGTAAGAAAGTTAGAAGATGAAGCAAACAGAAGAGATCTAGAAAGTTGAGCTCAACTGACTAACATGAGATCTTCTGCAGCACAGCACCGCCGTGTGCTGGCCGTGAGTATGTGACGTTTAACCTTTAATAAACTGCAAGGGATTGACCCCTGCATCTCAGACCCTTTTCCCTGGTACAGAGACATAGGACTGCACCTTCTATCTATATTATTACAAAAATATATTTCCAACATCTACACCCCTCGTCGTCTGTGTTCCCAGCATGTGCAAATTGTGTTGGGAGTGCGAAATCTGCATTTAAATAAGGACACAGCAGAAAACCTGGGGAAGTCCAGTCTGTGCTTCAGCAGTGCAAAATGTACTGCGGCAAAAGCATTAGTGTCGCTGATGGGCCAAGAGTGGAATTTCAATTCCAAAGGGATAAAGAACAACAAACAGACAAAGCATGAAGAGAGAGACAACAACAAAAATTGCAAGGATAGAAAGAGAGGGGATAAAAACCACAGGGGAAGAGAGAGAGAGAGAGAGAGAAATAGATGCAAAAGGTAGAAAAAGAGAGAAGTACAAGGACAGAAAGAGAGACGAGCACAGGGTCAAGAAAGAGGGAGAGAACCACACATACATAAAGGGAAAGAGAGAGAGAGCACCACAAATACACACAGGGAACGAGAGAGAGAGAGAGAGAACCACAGATACAAACAGGGAAAGAGAGAGAGAGGACCACAGATACACACAGGGAAAGAGAGAGAGAGAGAACCAGATACAAACAGGGAAAGAGAGAGGGAGAGAACCAGATACACACAGGGAAAGAGCAGAAAGAAGCACAGATACACACCTTCTGACTCCCTAAAGCCTTTCCACCATCTACAAGGCACAAGTCAGGAATGTGATGGAATACTCTTCACTTGCCTGGATGAGTGCAGCTCCAACAACACTCAAGAAGCTCAACACCATGCAGGACAAAGCAGCCCGCTTGATTGGCACCCCATCCACCACCCTAAACATTCACTTCCTTCACCACCGGCGCACTGTGGCTGCAGTGTGTACCATCCACTGGATGCACTGCAGCAACTCGCCAAGGCTTCTTCGACAGCACCTCCCAAACCCACGACCTTTACCACCTAGAAGGACAAGGGCACCTGGCACATGGGAACAACACCACCTGCACGTTCCCCTCCAAGTCACACACCATCCCGACTTGGAAATATATCGCCGTTCCTTCATCGTCACTGGGTCAAAATCCTGGAACTCCCTACCTAACAGCACTGTGGGAGAACCGTCACCACACGGACTGCAGCGGTTCAAGAAGGCGGCTCACCACCACCTTCTGAAGGGCAATTAGGGATGGGCAATAAATGCCGGCCTCGCCAGTGATGCCCACATCCCATGAACGAATTAAAAAGAAACACAAGGAAAGAGAGAGAGATACCTAGATACACACGGAAGGAGAGAGAGAGAACAACAGATACAGAGAGAGAACCGCAGACACACACAGGGAAAGAGGGAGAGATAGAACCACTGATACACAGAGGGAAAGAGAGAGTAAACCACAGATACACACAGGGAAAGAGAGAGTAAACCATAGATACACACAGGGAAAGAGAGAGAGCGAGAACCACAGATACACACTGGGAAAGAGAGAGAGAGAGAGAACCACAGATACACACTGGGAAAGAGAGAGAGAGAGAGAGCCACAGATACACACTGGGAAAGAGAGACATAGAACAACAGATACAGGGAGAGAGAGAAAGAGAGAGAACTGCGGATACAAAGTGGGAAACAGAGAGAGGGAGAACCACAGATACACACCAAGAGAGATAGAGAGAGAGAATGAGCAAGAGAACCACAGATACACAGTGGGAAAGAGAGAGAGAACCACTGATACACACAGGGAAAGAGAGAGAGAACCACATATACAAAGAGGGAGAGGGACAGAGAGAACCACTGATAAACAGAAGGAAAAATAGTGAGAGAATGACAGATACACACAGGGAATGAAAGAGAGAACCACAGATACACACAGGGAAAGAGGGAGAGGTCCACAGATACACCCAGTGAGAGAGAGTGAGAGCACAGATACATACATGGAGAGAGGGAGAGAACGACAGATACACACATGGAGAAAGAGAGAGAATCACAGATTCATATGGGGAGGGACAGAGAGAGAACCAAAGATACACACATGGACAAAGAGAGAGTGAGAACCACAGATACATACAGGGAAAGAGCAGAAAAAAGCACAGATACACACCTCCTGACTCCCCAAAGCCTTTCCACCATCTACAAGGCACTAGGCAGGAGTGTGATGGAATACTCTCCACTTGGCTGGATGAGTGCAGCTCCAACAACACTCAAGAAGCTCAACACCATCCAGGACAAAGCAGCCCATTTGATTGGCACCCCATCCACCACCCTAAACATTCACTCCCTTCACCACTGGTGCACTGTGGCTGCAGTGTGTACCATCTACAGGATGAACTGCAGCAACTCGCCAAGGCTTCTTCGACAGCACCTCCCAAACCCACGACCTCGGCCGCCTAGAAGGACAAGGGCAGCTGGCACATGGGAACACCACCACCTGCACGTTCCCCTCCAAGTCACATATCATCCTGACTTGGAAATATATCGCCGTTCCTTCATCGTCGCTGGGTCAAAATCCTGGAACTCCCTACCTAACAGCACTGTGGGAGAACCTTCACCACACAGACTGCAGCGGTTCAAGAAGGCGGCTCACCATCACCTTCTGAAGGGCAATTAGGGATGGGCAATAAATGCTGGCCTTGCCAGCGATGCCCACATCCCATGAACAAATTTTTAAAAAACACAGGGAAAGAGAGAGAGAGAGCCTTAGATATACACAGAAGGAAAGAGAGAAAACAACAGATACAGAGAGAGAGAATCGCAGACACATACAGGGAAAGAGAGAGAGAACCACATATACACATGGGGAGAGAGAGAGAGAGCCACCACAGATACACAGATAAAGAGAGAGAGAGAACCAAAGATACATACAGGGAGAGAGAGAGTGAACCACAGATACACACAGGGAGAGAGAGAGTGAGAACCAAAGATACAAACCGGGAAAGAGAGAGAGAATCACAGATACACACAGGGAGGGAGAGACAGGACCATAGATATACACACGGAGAGAGTGAGAGACAGAGAACAACAGATAAACAGAGAGAGAGAGATATTGAGAACCACAGACGAGGGTGAACCACAGATACGCACAAGAGAGAGAGGGAGAGAGCCACAGATACACACATGGAGAGAGAGAGAACCAAAGATAGACTCAGCGAGAGAGGGAGTGAGAACCACAGATACACACAGGGAGTAAGAGGGAAAGAACCAAAGATAGACACAGCGAGAGAGAGAGTGAGAACCACAGATACACACAGGGAAAGAGAGGGAGAGAACCAAAGATAGACACAGCGAGAGAGTGAGAACCACAGATACACACAGGGAAAGAGAGACAGCAAACAACAGATACACACAGGGAGAGAGAGTGAGAGAACCACAGACACAGAGAGAAAGAGAGAGAGAGATAGAACTGCAGATACAAACACGGAAAGAGAGAGAGGGAGAAACACAGATACACACCAAGAGAGAGAGAGAGAATGATAGATGCACAGAGTGAGAGCGATGGAGAGAACCACAGATACATGCAGGGATAGAGAGAGACCCACAGATACACACAGGGGAAGAGAGAGAGAATCACAGATACACAGCAGGAAAGAGAGAGAGAGAACAGCTGATACACAGAGTGAGAGAGAGCGAGAACCACAGATACACACAGGGAAAGAGAAAGAGAGAACAACAGATACACACAGGGGAAGAGAGAGAGAGCACCATGTATACACACACGGGGAGACAGAGAGAGAGAACAACGGATACACAGAGAGAGATAGAGAACCATAGAAGAGAGAGAACCACAGATACACAGAGAGAGAACCACAGAAACATAAATGGAAAGAGAGAGAGAACCACAGATACACAGAGGGAGAGAGAGAGAGAGAACCACAGATACACACAGGGAAAGAGAGCGAGAACCACAGATACACACAGGGAAAGAGAGACAGAGAACGACAGATAAACAGAGACAGAGAACTGCAGATACAAACAAGGAAAGAGAGAGAGGGAGAACCATAGATAAATAGCGGGAAAGAGAGAGAGAGAGAACCATGTATACACACAGAGAGAGAGAGAAAACCACAGATAAACACAGGGAGGGAGAGAACCACAGATACAGAGAGAGAGAGAGAGATAGCAGCACAGATACATACCGGGAAAGAGTGAGAGAACCACAGTTACACACTGGGAAAGAGAGACAGAGAACAACAGATAGAGAGAGAGAGAGAGCGAGAGAGCACCACAGATCCACACAGGGAAAGAGTGAGAGAGAACCACAGATACACATGGAGAAAGAGAGAGAATCACAGATACACACGGAGAAAGAGAGAGAGAGAGAACCACAGATACAGGCAGTGAAAGAGAGAGAGAGAGAGAATCACAAATAGACACTGGGAAAGAGAGACAGAGAACAACAGATACAGAGAGGCAGAGAGAGGGAGAACCACAGATTCACACCAAGAGAAATAGAGAGAGAAAGAGTGAGCGAGAGAACCACAGATAAACACCGGGAAAGAGAGAGAACCACAGATACACACAGGGAATGAGAGCGAGAACCACAGATACACACAGGGAAAGATAGAGAGAGCTACAGATAAACAGAGAGAGAGAGAGAGAATCACAGATACACACCAAGAGAGATAGAGAGAACCACAGATACACGCAGGGAGGGAGAGAGAGAACCATAGATACACACACGGAGAGAGAGAGAGAGAGAACAATGGATATACAGAGAGAGAGAGAACCACAGAAGAGAGAGAACCACAGATACACAAACAGAGAGAGAGGGAGAGAACCAAAGATAGACACAGGGAGAGAGTGAGAACCACAGATACACACAGGGAGTAAGAGGGAGAGAACCAAAGATACACACAGGGGGAGAGGGAGAGAGAGAGAGAACCACAGATACACACAGAGAAAGAGAGAGAGAGAACCACAGATACACACAGGGCAAAATGATGAGAGAATGACAGATACACACAGAAAGAGAGAGAGAACTACAGATGCACAGATGGAAAGAGAGAAAGGGAATCACAGATAAACAGAGAGAGAGAGAACCACAGATACACACGAAGAGAGATAGAGAGACCCACAGGTACACACACGGATAGAGAGGGAGAGAACCAAAGATAGACACAGCGAGAGAGGGAGTGAGAACCACAGATGCAGAGAGGGAGAGAGAGAGAGAGAACTGCAGATACAAACAGGGAAAGAGAGAGAGAGAACTAGAGATACACACAGGGAAAGAGAGAGAACCACATAAACACATGGAATATTTTTTTTATTCGTTCATGTGCTGTAGGCATCGCTGGCAAGGCCAGCATTTATTGCCCATCCCTTATTGCCCTTCAGAAGGTGGTGGTGAGCCGCCTTCTTGAACCGCTGCAGTCCCTGTGGTGAAGGTTCTCCCATAGTTAGATTGGAGTTCCAGGGTTTTGACCCAGCGACGATGAAGGAACAGTGATATATTTCCAAGTCGGGTTGGTGTGTGACTTGGAGGGGAACGTGCAGGTGGTGTTGTTCCCATGTGCCTACTGCTCTTGTCCTTCTAATGGTCGAGGTCGTGGGTTTGGGAGGTGCTGTCGAAGAAGCCTTGGCGAGTTGATGCGGTGCATCCTGTGGATGGTGCACACTGCAGCCACAGTGCACCAGAGGTAAAGGGAGTGAATATTTAGGGTGGTGGATGGGGTGCCAATCAAACGGGCTGCTTTGTCCTGGATGGTGTTGAGCTTCTTGAGTGTTGTTGGAGATGCACTCATCCAGACAAGTGAAGAGTATTCCATCACACTCCTAACTTGTGCCTTGTAGATGGTGGAAAGTCTTTGTTTAGTGAGGAATGAACGAGAGAACGACAGATGCACACAGGGAAAGAGAGAGAGAGAGAGAACCAAAGGTACACACGGGCAGAGAGAGAGGGAAGCGCAGTTACACACAGGGAAAGAGAGATAGAGAGAACAACAGATACACTGAGAGAGAGAGGGAACCTCAGAAGAGCGAGAACCCCAGATACACACAGGGAAGGAGAGAGAGAACCACAGATACACACAGGGAATGGTAGAGTAAACCACATATACACACAGGGAGAGAGAGAAAGAGAACCACAGACACACACAGGGAGAGAGAGGGAGAGAACCACAGATACACAGAGGGAGAGAGAGAGAGAGAACCAGAGATACACAGAGGGAGAGAGAGAGAGAGAACCACAGATACACAGAGGGAGCGAGAGAGAGAGAACCACAGATACACAGAGGGAGAGAGAGAGAGAACCACAGATACACACAGGGAGAGAGAGAGAGAGAGAACCACATATACACACAGGGAATGAGAGAGAGAGAATCTCAGATACACACAGGGAATGGTAGAGTGAACCACTTATACACACAGGGAGAGAGAGAAAGAGAACCACAGACACACACAGGGAGAGAGAGGGAGAGAACCACAGATACACAGAGGGAGAGAGAGAGAGAACCAGAGATACACAGAGGGAGAGAGAGAGAGAGAACCACAGATACACAGAGGGAGCGAGAGAAAGAGAGAACCACAGATACACAGAGGGAGAGAGAGAGAGAGAACCACAGATACACAGAGGGAGAGAGAGGGAGAGACCACAGATACACAGAGGGAGAGAGAGAGACAGAGAGAGAACCACAGATACACAGAGGGAGAGAGAGAGAGAGAACCACAGATACAGAGAGGGAGAGAGAGAGAGAACCACAGATGCACACAGGGAGAGAGAGAGAGAGAACCACAGATACACAGAGGGAGAGAGAGAGAGAGAACCACATATACACAGAGGGAGAGAGAGAGAGAGAACCACAGATACAGAGAGGGAGAGAGAGAGAGAACCACAGATACACAGAGGGAGAGAGAGAGAGAGAACCACAGACACACAGAGGGAGAGAGAGAGAGAGAACCACAGACACACAGAGGGAGAGAGAGAGAACCACAGATGCACAAAGGGAGAGAGAGAGAGAGAACCACAGATACACAGAGGGAGCGAGAGAGAGAGAACCACAGATACACAGAGGGAGAGAGAGAGAGAGAACCACAGATACACAGAGGGAGAGAGAGAGAGAGAACCACAGATACACAGAGGGAGAGAGAGAGAGACAACCACAGATACAGAGAGAGAGAGAGAGGGAGAACCACAGATACACAGAGGGAGCGAGAGAGAGAGAACCACAGATACACACAGGGAGAGAGAGAGAGAGAACCACAGATACACAGAGGGAGAGAGAGAGAGAGAACCAGAGATACACAGAGGGAGAGAGAGAGAGAGAACCACAGATACACAGAGGGAGAGAGAGAGAGAGAACCACAGATACACAGAGGGAGAGAGAGAGAGAGAGAGAACCACAGATACACAGAGGGAGAGAGAGAGAGAGAACCACAGATACAGAGAGGGAGAGAGAGAGAGAACCACAGATGCACACAGGGAGAGAGAGAGAGAGAACCACAGATACACAGATGGAGAGAGAGGGAGAGTCCACAGATACACAAAGGGAGAGAGAGTGAGAGAACCACAGATAAACAGAGGGAGAGAGAGAGAGAACCACAGATGCACACAGGGAGAGAGAGAGAGAGAACCACAGATACACAGAGGGAGAGAGAGAGAGAGAGAACCACATATACACAGAGGGAGAGAGAGAGAGAGAACCACAGATACACAGAGGGAGAGAGAGAGAGAACCACAGATACACAGAGGGAGAGAGAGAGAGAGAACCACAGACACACAGAGGGAGAGAGAGAGAGAGAACCACAGATACACAGAGGGAGAGAGAGAGAGAGAACCACAGACACACAGAGGGAGAGAGAGAGAACCACAGATGCACACAGGGAGAGAGAGAGAGAGAACCACAGATACACAGAGGGAGAGAGAGGGAGAGAACCACAGACACACAGAGGGAGAGAGAGAGAGAGAACCACAGACACACAGAGGGAGAGAGAGAGAACCACAGATGCACACAGGGAGAGAGAGAGAGAGAACCACAGATACACAGAGGGAGAGAGAGATAGAGAACCACAGACACACAGAGGGAGAGAGAGATGGAGAGACCACAGATACATAGACGGAGAGAGAGAGAACCACAGATACACAGAGGGAGAGAGAGAGAGAGAACCACAGATACACACAGGGAGAGAGAGAGAGAGAACCACAGATACACAGAGGGAGCGAGAGAGAGAGAACCACAGATACACAGAGGAAGAGAGAGAGAGAGAACCACAGATACACAGAGGGAGAGAGAGGGAGAGAGAACCACATATACACACAGGGAATGAGAGAGAGAGAATCTCAGATACACACAGGGAATGGTAGAGTGAACCACATATACACACAGGGAGAGAGAGAAAGAGAACCACAGACACACACAGGGAGAGAGAGGGAGAGAACCACAGATACACAGAGGGAGAGAGAGAGAGAGAACCAGAGATACACAGAGGGAGAGAGAGAGAGAGAACCACAGATACACAGAGGGAGCGAGAGAGAGAGAACCACAGATGCACAGAGGAAGAGAGAGAGAGAGAACCACAGATACACAGAGGGAGAGAGAGGGAGAGACCACAGATACACAGAGGGAGAGAGAGAGAGAGAACCACAGATACACAGAGGGAGAGAGAGAGAGAGAACCACAGATACAGAGAGGGAGAGAGAGAGAGAACCACAGATGCACACAGGGAGAGAGAGAGAGAGAACTACAGATACACAGAGGGAGAGAGAGAGAGAGAACCACAGACACACAGAGGGAGAGAGAGAGAGAGAGAACCACAGACAGACAGAGGGGGAGAGAGAGAGAGAACCACAGATACACAGAGGGAGTGAGAGAGAGAGAACCACAGATACACACAGGGAGAGAGAGAGAGAGAGAGAACCACAGATACACAGAGGGAGAGAGAGAGAGAGAACCACAGATACACAGAGGGAGAGAGAGGGAGAGACCACAGATACACAGAGGGAGAGAGAGAGAGAGAGAGAGAGAACCACAGATACACAGAGGGAGAGAGAGAGAGAGAGACCACAGATGCACAGAGGGAGAGAGAGGGAGAGACCACAGATACACAGAGGGAGAGAGAGAGAGAGAACCACAGATACAGAGGGAGAGAGAGAGAGAACCACAGAGACAAGAGGGAGAGAGAGAGAGAGAACCACAGATACACAGAGGGAGAGATAGGGAGAGACCACAGATACACAGAGGGAGAGAGAGAGAGAGAACCACAGATAAACAGAGGGAGAGAGAGAGAGAACCACAGATGCACACAGGGAGAGAGAGAGAGAGAACCACAGATACAGAGAGGGAGAGAGAGAGAGAACCACAGATACACAGAGGGAGAGAGAGAGAGAGAACCACAGACACACAGAGGGAGAGAGAGAGAGAGAACCACGGACACACAGAGGGAGAGAGAGAGAACCACAGATGCACAGAGGGAGAGAGAGAGAGAGAACCACAGATACACAGAGGGAGCGAGAGAGAGAGAACCACAGATACACAGAGGGAGAGAGAGAGAGAGAACCACAGATACACAGAGGGAGAGAGAGAGAGAGAACCACAGACACACAGAGGGAGAGAGAGAGGGAGAGACCACAGATGCACAGAGGGAGAGAGAGAACCACAGATACAAGAGGGAGAGAGAGAGAGAGAACCACAGATACACAGAGGGAGAGAGAGGGAGAGACCACAGATACACAGAGGGAGAGAGAGAGAGAGAACCACAGATACACAGAGGGAGAGAGAGAGAACCACAGATACAGAGAGGGAGAGAGAGAGAGAACCACAGATGCACACAGGGAGAGAGAGAGAGAGAACTACAGATACACAGAGGGAGAGAGAGAGAGAGAACCACAGACACACAGAGGGAGAGAGAGAGAGAGAGAACCACAGACAGACAGAGGGGGAGAGAGAGAGAGAACCACAGATACACAGAGGGAGAGAGAGGGAGAGAACCACAGATACACACAGGGAGAGAGAGAGAGAGAGAGAACCACAGACACACAGAGGGAGAGAGAGCGAGAGACCACAGATACACAGAGGGAGAGAGAGAGAGAGAGAACCACAGATACACAGAGGGAGAGAGAGAGAGAGAACCACAGATACACAGAGGGAGAGAGAGGGAGAGACCACAGATACACAGAGGGAGAGAGAGAGAGAGAGAACCACAGATACACAGAGGGAGAGAGAGAGAGAGAGACCACAGATGCACAGAGGGAGAGAGAGAACCACAGATACAAGAGGGAGAGAGAGAGAGAGAACCACAGATACACAGAGGGAGAGAGAGGGAGAGACCACAGATACACAGAGGGAGAGAGAGAGAGAGAGAACCACAGATACACAGAGGGAGAGAGAGAGAGAGAGCCACAGATACACAGAGGGAGAGAGAGGGAGAGACCACAGATACACAGAGGGAGAGAGAGAGAGAGAACCACAGATACAGAGGGAGAGAGAGAGAGAACCACAGAGACAAGAGGGAGAGTGAGAGAGAGAACCACAGATACACAGAGGGAGAGATAGGGAGAGACCACAGATACACAGAGGGAGAGAGAGAGAGAGAACCACAGATAAACAGAGGGAGAGAGAGAGAGAACCACAGATGCACACAGGGAGAGAGAGAGAGAGAACCACAGATACAGAGAGGGAGAGAGAGAGAGAACCACAGATACACAGAGGGAGAGAGAGAGAGAGAACCACAGACACACAGAGCGAGAGAGAGAGAGAGAACCACGGACACACAGAGGGAGAGAGAGAGAACCACAGATGCACAGAGGGAGAGAGAGAGAGAACCACAGATACACAGAGGGAGCGAGAGAGAGAGAACCACAGATACACAGAGGGAGAGAGAGAGAGAGAACCACAGATACACAGAGGGAGAGAGAGAGAGAGAACCACAGACACACAGAGGGAGAGAGAGAGGGAGAGACCACAGATGCACAGAGGGAGAGAGAGAACCACAGATACAAGAGGGAGAGAGAGAGAGAGAACCACAGATACACAGAGGGAGAGAGAGGGAGAGACCACAGATACACAGAGGGAGAGAGAGAGAGAGAACCACAGATACACAGAGGGAGAGAGAGAGAGAGAGCCACAGATACACGGAGGGAGAGAGAGGGAGAGAACCACAGATACACAGAGGGAGAGAGAGAGAGAGAACCACAGATACACAGAGGTAGAGAGAGAGAGAGAACCACAGATACACAGAGGGAGAGAGAGAGAGAGAACCACAGATACACAGAGGGAGAGAGAGAGAGACAACCACAGATACACAGAGGGAGAGAGAGAGGGAGAGACCACAGATGCACCGAGGGAGAGAGAGAACCACAGATACAAGAGGGAGAGAGAGAGAGAGAACCACAGATACACAGAGGGAGAGAGAGGGAGAGACCACAGATACACAGAGGGAGAGAGAGAGAGAACCACAGATACACAGAGGGAGAGAGAGAGAGAGAGCCACAGATACACAGAGGGAGAGACCACAGATACAAAGAGGGAGAGAGAGAGAGAGAACCACAGATACAGAGGGAGAGAGAGAGAGAGAACCACAGATACAAGAGGGAGAGAGAGAGAGAGAACCACAGATACACATAGGGAGAGATAGGGAGAGACCACAGATACACAGAGGGAGAGAGAGAGAGAGAACCACAGATAAACAGAGGGAGAGAGAGAGAGAACCACAGATGCACACAGGGAGAGAGAGAGAGAGAACCACGGATACAGAGAGGGAGAGAGAGAGAGAACCACAGATACACAGAGGGAGAGAGAGAGAGAGAACCACAGACACACAGAGGGAGAGAGAGAGAGAACCACAGACACACAGAGGGAGAGAGAGAGAACAACAGATGCACAGAGGGAGAGAGAGAGAGAGAACCACAGATACACAGAGGGAGCGAGAGAGAGAGAACCACAGATACACAGAGGGAGAGAGAGAGAGAGAACCACAGATACACACAGGGAGAGAGAGAGAGAGAACCACAGATACACAGAGGGAGAGAGAGAGAGAGAACCAGAGATACACAGAGGGAGAGAGAGAGAGAGAACCACAGATACACAGAGGGAGCGAGAGAGAGAAAACCACAGATACACAGAGGGAGAGAGAGGGAGAGAACCAGAGATACACAGAGGGAGAGAGAGAGAGAGAGAACCACAGATGCACCGAGGGTGCGAGAGAGAGAGAACCACAGATACACAGAGGGAGAGAGAGAGAGAGAACCACAGATACACAGAGGGAGAGAGAGAGAGAGAACTACATACACACAGAGGGAGAGAGAGAGAGAGAACCACAGATACACAGAGGGAGAGAGAGAACCACAGATACACAGAGGGAGAGAGAGAGAGAGAACCACAGACACACAGAGGGAGAGAGAGAGAGAGAACCACAGACACACAGAGGGAGAGAGAGAGAACCACAGATGCACAGAGGGAGAGAGAGGGAGAGAACCACAGATACACAGAGGGAGAGAGAGATAGAGAACCACAGACACACAGAGGGAGAGAGAGATGGAGAGACCACAGATACATAGAGGGAGAGAGAGAGAGAACCACAGATACACAGAGGGAGAGAGAGAGAGAGAACCACAGATACACTGAGGGAGAGAGAGAGAGAGAACCACAGATACACAGAGGGAGAGAGAGAGGGAGAACCACAGATACACAGAGGGAGCGAGAGAGAGAGAACCACAGATACACACAGGGAGAGAGAGAGAGAGAACCACAGATATACAGAGGGAGAGAGAGAGAGAGAACCACAGATACACAGAGGGAGAGAGACAGAGAGAACCACAGATACACAGAGGGAGAGAGAGAGAACCACAGATACAAGAGGGAGAGAGAGAGAGAGAACCACAGATACACAGATGGAGAGAGAGGGAGAGTTCACAGATACACAGAGGGAGAGAGAGAGAGAGAACCACAGATACACAGAGGGAGAGAGAGAGAGAGAACCACAGATACACAGAGGGAGAGAGAGAGAGAGAACCACAGATACACAGAGGGAGAGAGAGAGAGAGAACCACAGATACACAGAGGGAGAGAGAGAGAGAGAACCACAGATACACAGAGGGAGAGAGGGAGAGAGAGAGAGAGAACCACAGACACACAGAGGGAGAGAGAGGGAGAGACCCCAGATACACAGAGGGAGAGAGAGAGAGAGAACCACAGATACACAGAGGGAGAGATAGAGAGAGAACCACAGATACAAGAGGGAGAGAGAGAGAGAGAACCACAGATACACAGAGGGAGAGAGAGGGAGAGACCACAGATACACAGAGGGAGAGAGAGAGAGAGAGAACCACAGATACGCAGAGGGAGAGAGAGAGAGAGAACCACAGATACAAGAGGGAGAGAGAGAGAGAGAACCACAGATACACAGAGGGAGAGAGAGGGAGAGACCACAGATACACAGAGGGAGAGAGAGAGAGAGAACCACAGATACACAGAGGGAGAGAGAGAGAGAACCACAGATGCACACAGGGAGAGAGAGAGAGAGAACCACAGATACACAGAGGGAGAGAGAGAGAGAGGACCACAGACACACAGAGGGAGAGAGTTAGAACCATAGATACACAGAGGGAGAGAGAGAGAGAGAACCACAGATACACAGAGGGAGAGAGAGAGAGAGAACCACAGATACACAGAGGGAGTGAGAGAGAGAGAACCACAGATACACAGAGGGAGAGAGAGAGGGAGAGACCACAGATACACAGAGGGAGTGAGAGAGAGAGAACCACAGATACACAGAGGGAGAGAGAGAGAGAGAACCACAGATACACAGAGGGAGAGAGAGAGAGAGAACCACAGATACACAGAGGGAGAGAGAGAGAGAGAGAGAATCACAGATACACAGAGGGAGAGAGAGAGAGAATCGCAGATACACAGAGGGAGAGAGAGAGAGAGAACCACAGTTACACAAAGGGAGAGAGAGAGAGAGAACCACAGATACACACAGGGAAAGAGAGAGAAAAAAAGCACTGGTGCATATGGGAAAGAGAGATAGATAAGACAACTACAGATCTATACAAGGAAAGGGGAAGAAATAAACACAGATACAAAGAGGAAAAGACAGGGAAAACCACAGATACACAGGGGCAGTGGATATGGTCATTTACAATCTTAACGGACTGGTGACGGGGGTGGGTGTGGAGGTGGGCTTGTAAGATATAAAAATAATAATATTTTACTCCAGAGTTTGTTGATTTTTCTTTTACAGTTTTAGGTGTGTCCCCTTTTCTCATGCACTGCTACATAAAGCATGACATGCTGTGATTGGAACACTTATGAAAAACCATCCAGCATAACAGTCAGTCAGGCACATATTATATAGATGCCACAGGGAGTCTGTTTGCAGCTTGCTTTGGAAACTGGAGCTCCTGCAGTTTAGATTAATGTTAGACTCCCACAGTGAAAAAACACTTGAAAAACAAGCACTGTTTTTTGAAAGTTATTTACAAAGAACTGACTTATTTCTTAGAGTTGCCATTGTCGTTTTTATTATTTTTCATGCGAGACAGCTTAGATACGACACATTCCACTATAAATATATATATATATATATAATATGACTGCTACCTATTTGCTTGTCTTTTGTAAAATAAATTTGCTGAAAGATTTTAACTTAAAACGAGATCTGAAGGTGTGATGCTTTATTCAGTCATTGAAGATGAGATAGATCCTATAAATGGCAACTAAAAGCAATTAACAGACAGGGTTCTCAGTTTCATTAGCTCAGGAACATTACTGAAAGCTTGCCTGAATCTCAAGATCAGGATTGATACTCTCAAAGGCATGGAAAGTTGGGACTGCCCATGAGCCTGATCTAAGATACTACTTGAAATAATCTAGAGTAAAAAGGATAGGAAAAACCCAAAAATGTAACAGTTCTACTCTTCTTACCTCGTCATCTTGGAGGAAACCCTTTGATCCCAGGAATAATTCCTGTGGCAAAACAGTTTTGATTCAGGACAAGAGGCACATTGGGCAGGAGAGGCACCGAATTAGTTGGAAACCAGTTCTACCTGATTTCTGCCTAATTTTGGCCCTGCTCAACCTTTTGATTGGGTCTTTATGAACTCATCACTGGGCTCCCCATCTCCACCCTGCATTAACTCCAATTCATTCAGACCTCAACTGTCACTCACATCCTAACCTTCACAAAGCTCCACTCACCCCAAACCCTTGCCCTTGCCAACCTTCAGTTTATGTTATGCTATATCTATGTAGATTGTTATTTACGTAAACAGCACAAAGGCTGTAAAGGGTAGTCAGCATAACTTTAAAAGCAATCGGTCATAACTTACTAATCAACTCAGATACATCTCAAAGCAATTTGTTTATGTCAAAACAAATTGTTTTAATCTTACATAACTCATTATTGAGTCCACCTTTGGAAAATGGGATCCAATTTTAGGCAGCTGCCTTCAAAAGGACATTGACGCATTGGAATGTGTTTGGAAAAAGATAACAAAGATGATTCGGAGCTTCTGAACAATGAAGAAAGAAATTCACGGAATTGAATTTATTTGCATTGGAGAAAAGAAAATTGAGAGGTCATGATCTATGTCTTTATTCATACCTCGCAGTATTTTAATACAGATATGAAAAGCTAATATTAGCTTAAACTGTGATACCAGAACAAGCATACATGTAAAAAGGTAACAATCCTCAAGCAAGACTAGAGATTGAAGAAATTCTTTTCCTAGAGAGTATACATGAAATAGAATACCATCAAAAGCATCTTAATAAGCTATATTGATGGGCTCTTTAGCATGGGATTGAAGGTTATAAGGGGGATTTTTTAATCATCTGTGTCTGTGGTTTGTTATTCCATTCCTGGTGAGACCATCTGTGGAACACAACCAATCAGCATTAAATAATGGAGGTTGCGAGATTGGATGATACTCCAGAGTTTTTGCTCAATTGTATTTGAGGTCAGGCAGAAATTTCGTAATTTTCTTTTTCAAGCCTTACTTGTTCAGCTCCCTCAGGAAATCAAAGTAGGCAGTAAGAATCAAATACATATGCCATCTGTAAAAGGTGGAAACATTGTGAGCCTATTAAAGGGCTATTTAAAGGTTAAATGAACAATGTCACCACAAGGCAAAATTTCCGAGATGGCCCAGATCTTGAAACAAACTCATCTGCCACACTGAGACACTCTTCCACAATGTACATAATGCTTTCATCTCTTTGATTTCTCCTCTTCTCATGCCCTCTTCTGTCATGCCCTGAAACTGGCGCAGATGGGGTGGAACATCGGAAGATAATGGAACACTGAATTAAATGGAATACATTCCATCTGATTTCTCTCTATTTTAGACCCCCACTGTATGTCTTGATTGGGTCTGAAATGGGCAGAGGAAGCTCTTAGTTAAAACAGACGGGTCCTTCATTTGTGTATCAAAATGGGGCCGCGGACATCCTGCGTATGATCTCCAGGCTTGTGGACGTGCAGGGCTTCAAGTTCAACACTTGCCCAGGGAAACCCATCATGCACTCTTACTAGAGATGGTAAGTTCAGGTAGAGTTCAATTAAAGGGCATAGAATGGTTAGGTAAATGTGTTCAGGCCACTTCTGGGCTGTTTTTGTTTTCTTCCTGCTGACACTTAAGCTTTGAGGAGCCATTGTGGCATTTGCTCTAAATTATTACATTTTTCCCCCAGTGCTGCAACAACGGGATTCCCACGGAGAGATTCTAGGCAAGTCAGGCTGCTCAAGGTATGCTCCGTGCCTTCCTACTGGAATCTGCATCTGCTGACGAGCACCGCCTGCAGTACCACCTCCACTTCAATGGTCACCAACTGGGGTGGCCTTGGCAAAGGCTGCTAACCAATTGATAAGACTTTTGAAGCTCTCCAAAGGCTTCCCTAATTTCTCTCCCCAATCATGACACTGTCCTGTAATTGGACCATCCCTTCACATTTGACTTACATGCAACATTCCTGTCCCACCATTAATGTGCTCCTGAGACCCACCTGAGTCAGCACCTGGGGCTGTGATCTTACAGCAGAAAACTGGATGCTACCTGCACTTGACTTTTCAGGTATTTGTACCAGATCCTAAACAGTTAGATCTGACTTAGACCTTTAGATGAAAATTGGTCCTATGTTCTCCTACCCTCAGGTCCAGCTGCAGAACATGTTTATTCCCTCATTTCCTTTGGGATTCTAGGGTGAATTGTGGGCTATTAGCAGTTGAGCTTTCAGGCAGAATTTATACCAATTCTTACCCAATCAGAACTAGCTGTCACCTGTAAACACAAATTGGCCCTGAGTGTAGGGAGACAATTTGACTATAGGGCAATACAGGCGAACCCAATCCTATTCTCACTCTATTGGGGTCACTTTAAACCCCAAGGACGGGTGGGTTGGGCACGTGTGGGAAGGTAAAAATTGTAAAAATGTAAAACCCCACCCCAACCTGCCCACTTCGGTTTTAACGGAGTGGGTCAAGGGGCGGGTGACCAATCCACTCTTAGGAGGCAGGTCAGTCACTGAAATTTTTTTAAGAGGCTGCGGGCTTCCATTTGAATATTTTTTTTTACTTTTAACTCTGGGGGGGCCAGGATTCCCGGGCCTTTTGCTTCACGCCATGTAAGAGGAAGCCTGGATCAACAGGTAAATGCCTTCATTGCACTGCTCGTGGACCACGAGGAGCAGGAGTGTTTCCTCCAGCCCAACTAGCCTACCTGCCGCGATCCGACACAAGCGATCGGCCAACCCCCACCTGATATACGACCCCTGCACCATGTCTGACACCCCGCCCCGATGTCGAACCCCCCGCTGTCTCCGATGCCACCACACCCCACCCACCCCGGTGTCGAACCCATGTTTGACTCCCCCCACCCCTGATGTCAGACCCTCCCCCCCCGATGACCGATTCTCCACCCCCCCCACCCCAATGACCAGACCCAAGTCCCCAATGTCAGACTTACCTGCTGGCATCCACTCCTCGGCTGCTTTCCCCTCCGATAGACAGCCAACCTGTCAATCTGGCTGGCTGTCACACAGAAAACCTGCAGAAAAAATTTAAAAGATATCCTTACATCAAAAGGACATCCGGGAAACCCATACCTCTGACTTTCATGTCGGGAATGCTCCCCCCTGCTGTGGAGACATGGAGACGTGCCCCCCGCTGTCTCCACGGCTCAGAGTAAAAATCCAGGCCCACGTCCGCACACAACAACAACTTGTATTTATACAGCTTTTGATATACAACACATCATTGGATTCTTTACAGAGGAGGGAAAGAAAATAAATAAAATTTGTAAAGGAACAGACTCCAAGCCATAGTGGTAGAGTTTGGGAAGGTGACTGAAAGCTTGGTCAAAAAGAATAGTTTTCAGAGGTTTTTTAAAGATGGACAGAAAAGTGGAGAGGCCGAGGGATTTAAGGAGGAAGTTCCAGAGAATAGATTAGAAGCAGCTGAAGGCCTCAGTGGTGAGCTATAGAGGGGGCAGGCTGCACAAAAAGTCAGAGTTGGAAGATGGAAGTGTGAGGATGGGATACAAGTCTGAAGGAGGTTTTAGTGATAGGGCTGGATGAAGAGAGGGCGGGGTTTGCACTGGGGAACAAGAAGCCAATGTAGATCAGTGAGAATGGCCATTTATAGATGAATGGGAGTTAGTGCAGGACAGGGTAATGGTGGCTGAGTTCTATCCAAGTTGGGAATTTATGGAGGAGGAAGGATGGAGGTCAGCAAGGAGAACATTGGAGAAATAAAGTCTATAGTGTCAAAAGTGTGGATAAGGATTTCAATGGCGATGGGGCTGAGGCAGAGTCAGAGGTGGGCAATGTTTTGCAGGTTAAAGTAAGCATTCTTGGGCCCTGAATTTCCTTAGACTTCATGCCGCTGCATCTCCATAACTTCCCCAGACGTCAGTGGAAGCCCCGTTTATATGTGTAAATAGGGTTTCTGCACCATTTACAATGAAGTTACAGTGGCGCAGTGGCAGAAAGTTGGCAGGAAATTCAGGGCCTTGGTGATATATAGGATGCTGGGTTTCACACTCAGCTCTAGGCCAAGCAGAATACCTAGGTTTCACATGGTCTGATTCAGCCTGAGCAAATGGCTGGGTCACGGTCACTGGAAATCAATTAGGAGTGGGAATCTTGGCAGATATATTATTTTTCTTCCATGGCCCAGATCTATTGACCCAATTGAGCCTCCAACCTAACTCTGGCCAAGATTAGCCAACTCAGCATGGGCTACAGTTGGAACGTGTGACCTCCCTGATCTGTATGGCTCACCTCCACATAAAGTATTACCTATATCAATTTAATTTCACACTGGGCAGTCCATTTGTCATTGAGTTGTGCATTTGTTGACTACCAGCATCGGATTATATTTTGATGTCCAAATTAAAACTAGGATAAGAATAATAAATCTGTAGCCATGGATGTGATTGAATCATTCTGCCAGTCATTCATTACCACTGGCTCCAATACTCCACTAACAGGTTTCAGATGAGAGAAAGAGAACGAGAGAAGCATAAAGCAGCATCCTAAATAGTTATGATTACCTTCAGCAAGGCACCTTCCATTACCGTCACCCGCGAGCGAACTGGAATTAATTATAAAAACATGTACAACTGTGGGAGACTAGGCAGAGGCACACAAACAGTGACATTTAAATGACAATGGCGCAGTTTAATTCTATGCAGAAGCTAATTTAAAAAAAAATTATTTTGCATTGTTTTTATTTTTATACTAAGTCACAGAGCCTGAACTTCATCCTAACTGTAGATTAATGTTCCAATGTGTTGTTTTGTTTCATTGCAAGATGCTTAACTGAATATGGTTCATTTCTGCTCAGGGGATTTTCAAGATGGTGACCTCTGACTTCTAGAGAGAGACGAAAGGCAGCTGGAATGATCTCACGTGACCTGTTGAGGGGTATCAGAATGCCATCTGCGCTGGTAATGATCTTCATTGCAGATAAATTGCATGAGAGCTATCTTTATGTATAACATACACTGACCGTGATATTTACAGCTAATCAGCTAAAAATTATTTTGTGATAAAATTGATGCAATTTTGAATTTTGAATTAGTCCAATCTACATATATAAATTTGGCCCAATTAGCACAGCTTACTATATGTATCCACAGCAGCAGAACGAGTATTCCTTCCAAATTTCAGAATGACCAGGCATACTCATTGAAGTGGGGTATCTCAGTGCTAAGGGACGGAATACTTCCAGCATCAAACGCTCCTAGGTCAGGTAGATGTGGAGTAAAGCTCCCTTTACTGTCGGAGGTGCCATCTTATGGATGAGACATTAAACTGAGGCCCTGTCTGCCCTCTCAGGTGGACGTATAAGATCCCATGGCACTTTTCGAAGAAGAGCAGGGGAGTTCTCCCCGGTGTCCTGGTCAATGTTTATCCCTCAACCAACATCATTAAAACAGATTATCTGGCCATTTATCACTTTCTTGTTTGTGGGATCTTGCTGTGCACAAATTGACTGCTGTGTTTCCTACATTACAACAGTGGCTGAACTTCAAAAGTACTTCATTGACTGTGAGGGGCTTTGGGATGTCCTGAGGTCATGAAAGGTGCTATATAAATACAAGTTCTTTCTTTCTTAATTTCTTTACACTATCCCATTGAAGGTCGGGTAAAGTGCAAGATGTAATTATGTTCAGGACTAAGTTCACTCTACTCTGTCCCACTGATGTGATTCAATCTCCATCTTAAAAAGAACGGCCTCTTGCTGCACTTGTGTGACATCTTCATTTCTTACAATGCCCATCCTTATTTCTTTCTGATTAAGACTGCCAATTAAAGTGTTAGAGGTTTCTGAATTATGAACACCATTACGCTGTACATATACACTCAATAGGAATTAGGTTAAGACTTCCCACAAACCATGTCAGAAAGACCCTTTCAGACAACTGAGAGTAAACAAGGGTTGTATGCCAGGATGACTTGGTGCATTGTACTGCTTCTCGTCTGACTGGCTCCTGATAGCAATAGTTCTTCAGTTTCTTACAAGATTTCCAGTTGCTTTTTCTCATTAGCTATTGGGTCACACAAGATTATGAAAGTACTTTTCCGCATATGGACTTTTTCCTTTTGGTTTCCAGACCATGGCAGATCAAAGTATTTTGATCTCCTCAGTGAGCTTGCTTCCCCACCAATCTTGTAGATACTCCTTCTATTTTTCTGCCGCTGTTGAAAACCTTAGCAACACTCCCTCTGATTGCTGGTTGCCCGTGATGTCCTTCACACCACCAGCACCACCACCACCACCACCACCACCACCACCACCACCACCACAACAACAAGAACAACAACAACAGCTTGCATTTATATGGAGCCTTAAACATAGTAAAACATCCCAAGGCACTTAACCTCTATTTCCCCACTGCTCGGAATGGTCTGACGCTTCCTGCATTTCCTTCACCCTAAGACCTTGATTCTTCCTCTGTTCCCAGATTCTCTTGGCAGCCTGGATGTCTCCTTTGTTTTCCCAACAGGTCTACTCTCATTCATCACACTTGCTCTAAAGCTACACACGCATTCCTGCCAGAGCTGGGATGAAATCACATGTGAACCAAGCAGCAAATTCCAGTTTAACCACCGCTTGTATCTCCTCAGACTACGCTGAGTTCCAATTTAGGTCCCAAAGGTCAATAGACAAGCAACGCATACCCTTTAACGCATGGCTTTTCAATTATAGGAGAAATTCCATGTTGTACTCATTGACATCATCAAGGATACATGTGGGTA
The DNA here is from genome assembly GCF_035084215.1 of Heptranchias perlo. Taxonomy (NCBI): domain Eukaryota; kingdom Metazoa; phylum Chordata; class Chondrichthyes; order Hexanchiformes; family Hexanchidae; genus Heptranchias; species Heptranchias perlo. Next base: position 9,000,306 of record NC_090350.1, on the reverse strand, counting down.
CATGGAGAATACCCACTTTAAAATCACGGGTATGCTCATTTTTTGACAGCTATTAATGCTTCAGTCAACTTCACCTACTGCAGAAGAGAAGTACTGACAAAGGCACAGCACAGCTACAGAGCCAACAGCAGCAAGAGAGACATGAAAATTGGGAGTGTGTAAGGTGCTAATTGCTGGCTTCTGGTATTGGTCGTCTAGCTTCAAGTGTTTGGCTGCTGGTTGTGAATGGGCAAATTCAACGGGTTGGCTGGAGGCTATTTTTTGATGCCAGCTGGCGTTTAGTGGCTGGTTGGCTTCTGATGTTTGGGTAGTGGCTTCTGATGGCTTCTGGCTGTTGGTAGTGCCTAGGTGGCTTCTAGAGGCTGGCGTCTGAAGGGTACTGGCCAACTGGTTTCTAGAGGCCTGTGGCTGGCAGATTGCTGGTGGCTGGTTGCTAATGGCTGGCTTCGGGCTTGGGGGTTGGCTGGCCTTCCTGGTCTGTACAGCTCACTGGATACAGTCACTTGAGGGATTAGAGAAGAGTTTTGTGTGCATAATAATAATGTTTTTTTGTATCTCATGTGTAGTGTACATATCATGGACTATCTAAAACAAAATCCTCTAAAATCCTGGAAATTGCAACCAATAAATGTGTGAACATTTATATTTTCTGGGGAAACATGGCCCCAGATTGGCTTAGAAAATAAATCTGCATAATGTACAGTACCCAGTTTTAAAATCGCCACTAAACCAGTGGTTGCAATTGGATTAACTTACACATGCAAACTGCCATACTGAGTTGCATAGCCATTAATAATTTCTCCATAACAGTGTGAAAAGTGTATCAGTTGAGTTTTACACAAATAGAAAACTGCAGTTATTAATGGAGATGAGAAAGTGTTTATGCTGATGAGGCAATATGGACACTAGCACTTTATGTTTCTCCACTGGTAAAGAAATAGCAACAAAAACTGGAGAGGCAAAGGGAAGTAAATTGAAAAAAACACCAAAAAAGGGAGAATGAGGAAAAAAAAGTGTAATCTGAACAACTGCAATAAAGTAATAGGAAACATGTGAGAAAAGAGATAGAGAGGAAAATGTAAAATTTGAAGCGATTAGAACAGCACAAAAGAGGATTAATGAGAGGAAAGCTCATGGTTGCCTGGACAGAGCAAACTGCACATCACCAGCAGACCATTCGAGCAGTGGTCGTGGATAAAAGAGGAAGTTGACTGTAGCTGTAAGCTGTCCTCAGATGCTTTGCACTCCTTAAAAACTTTACACACAGACCTTGTGAGGTTTAGCTATCATCTCCTTGCCTCTATAATCGCTGTTTGATTACTCAGAGTACTGTGACACATTGGTGGGAGGATGCATCATTCTCAATTAATTTTTTAGCAAACTATTTTAAAGCTCAACAGTTATTACTGGTTTTGGGTTTATTTCTAAGTAATAAGTAGAAAAGCTACTATCCGCCGTAGAAAGCTTAATAAAATAAGTATGGATTTTAAACAGACATCCAGCAATTTGTAAGACAAGTAAAGCATCTGGAGACTTTAACAGCCTTTTTATCAACTGCTTTATAGAGAGGTTAGCACCATGAAATCTCATTATATGCTAATAAAAAGATTAATTGACTTGCAAAAGCGTTAGGTTAGCACTCTTGGCCCACAGGTACTCTAGGCATGGGAGTGTTAAGCAGTTCTGGTTGTAGTTTATGCAGACAACATACTAAGGGCCAGGGAAGCCAAATTGGAAAATTAGGCTATCAAGTAGTTATATGAATCCAATGAAGTATTAACCAGAAAGGACAGCAATTGCTCACTGTCTTAGTCCTATACAAATTTGCTTTCTGCTTCTAAATGTATATGTCCCTTTCTGCAGGACTCAACCCTCTGCCTGGTGTGTGAATCACAATGGCATTGCACACGAGGGGTTTGATCTTGACTTTGTGCGATAGTGTAAAACGAGTCATAACAAATCGGCAGCCCGTTTTTATTTCCATTGAAATCAGTGGAAATAAAAATACGCAGAGAGAAACATAGAAACATAGAAAATGGGAAAGATAAAACAGCTGTCGATTCGCAATCACCATTTGACACTTTCGCACAAATTCAAGATCTACCCCAGGTAGTCCAGAAAACATGTAAAATAAAAGAAAGACTTACATTTATATGGCACTTTTCATGCCCTCAGGATATCCCAAAGCGCTTCACAGCCAATGAAGTACTTTGAAGTCTAGCAGGAAACACAGCAGCTAATTTATGCACTGCAAGGTCTCACAAACAGCAATGAGATAAATGACCAGATAATTTGTTTTAGTTGTTGGTTGAGTGATAAATATTGGCCAGGACACCAGGGAGAACTCTCTTGCTTTTCCTCCAAGAGTGCAATGGGATCTTTTACGCACACCTGAGAGGGCACGCGGGGCCTCAGTTTAACATCTCATCCGAAAGACGGCACCTCCAACAGTGCAGCGCTCCCTCAGTACTGTACAGAAGTGCCAGCCTAGATTTTGTGCTCAAGTCTATGGAATGAGGCTTGAACCCACAATCTCTGACTCAGAGGTGAATGTGTTACCACTGAGCCATGGCTGACAAGGGGTAATTTTAACCTAAACCACCCGGGGGATCAGATTGACCGCCTGCTTTACACACTGCCCGATTTTACATTTCGTCGAAGTCAATGGAAAGGGAAATTGGGTGGGTGGTAAAACAGGCAGCTGATCTGATCGTGTCAGTTTCCCATCGGGCGGATTTGGTTACAATTCAATTATCCTCGCAGTCTTCAGGTGAAATGGGATTAGAGGGAGAGGAATAATTGCACCAGGATGCGTTGATGTAATTCAGTTCCCACTTTAAAGTCATGCATTCTATCCTCATTTTTGTATTTCAAATAGAAATCCCTATGTCACATTTATAATGGAAACTATCTATGTAAACTAGTCACACGATGAATATTCTCTCCATCAATGGAAAATGTTGACAGGAAGTACACGCAGACACCGGATTTTTACATCGGGGTGCGACTTAGTCATTTAATTTAGGCCCCCGCTCCTCTGGAGCGGGCAGTCTTCCTGTGCCAGAATTCAGGCAAGTTAAAATGGTGGTGGGGGGGCTGATAGCAGGAATGCGTCGCGGACCCTCCCACCATTTTAACCCCTGCCCGCACATGAATGGGGGTTAGTGCTTGTGAATAGGAGAACAGGTAGCAGCAAATGTCAGTCCAGAATTAAGAATGGTCATATGTATGGAATTTTACTAGGAAAATACTGTTATAGACATTCATCTCTGCACAAAGCAATTTGTAAGGCAGAAATTTGACTTAAAAATAATTCAGATGTGACGTTTCTTTGCAGGGCTAGAAATTGAAGGCAAAATTTGGAATTTAGGAGGGTTTTGTCCCATTGTCAAGCTCTGACGACCGGGTCTAAAAAATGTGACTATTATTTTCGCTGCTATGAAATAAGGGTGAGTACTGAAATGAAAATAAACTTAGGAGCAATAGTAGATGGGGACAAACTGAAGACCTGACCTCATGGGAAGGACCCCATTTCCAGGTACAGGCCTATAGTTCTGATCTCAGTGTTTCTGTAGCCTGTTCCTCTGTGTTAAAGCACTGGAAGCAACTGAGAAAGTCTTTGGATGGTTGTTCGTGTCACATTTAATACTTCACAATGCTCCAAAGGTGACACTTGTATTTTAACCTTCGGTTGGTTACACTAAAGTCGATGCCTCCTTTTTCTCCTGCCTGACCCTCATGATATTTCTGCTTGAACTCACGAAATCCACTGGGTATCTTACTTCATGAACACCTAGATGTTGATTTACAAGCATTTCCATGCAACTCCATTTTAGCCTGTGCAAGAAAACTGCTGAGCAGCGGAAAACAAAATGAGAAGGTTTGGAGGATTTGTCTGGGAAAGGATGGAGAAAATGCCTGAGCCTTTGCAAGAACCTTTTGCTCATTGGTTTACAATAACCTTAACCAATAGATTTAAAACATTCTTCTTTACCAAAATAGCATATTGCAATAGTAAGAGACAAGTTTGCTCCTTTCTGTCCCTGTGGCAAGTTCCTGATCTCTGGGGAATACAAGACAACTTCCCAGAAGGAGAGAAAATTAGAGAATGAGTTCACCCTGTAGCACTAACACTACCTCCTAGCAGCCAGTAACAAAAAGGCTTTCCTCTGAGAGTTAATTGCCCTCCCACGCTCTCAATCAATCAACATTAAGTTGGACGAGAATACGGTTGGACAGAAAACATTGCAAAAATTTAAAAGAGATAAACATTTTATAAGTAACATTTAAAAACAAAGGCTAGCTGCTGTTTCTGAAGAAGAGCTGGTTAATCTGGGATTAAGCACATTGAATGGAAGCAGATTTTCATTCAAACTGCAGTAACAGAATTTAGAGCAGTCAATAATTGCAAAGCCTTCTGCATTGACTGCATGCTCAGACGTATTGATAAAAATGTAGCCCAGAAATAATATACAACCTGCATCTTTTTGCAAGCTATTTTGTACCTTTATTCTTTTTTGATGCACTTTTGCAAATTATAAAATTTGTGTTTTTTCTTAAGTATTAAAAACATGCCAGCTATGGCCAATCGAGGGTTAAATAGGATCGTGCCTTTTTATGGCTCTTCAGTTATTAGGTGTCAGCCGTGGCTCAATGGTAACACTCTCGCCTCTGAGTCAACAGGTTGTGGGTTCAAGTTCCACTCCAAGAGACTTGAGCACATAATCTAGGCTGACACTCCAGTGCAACACCTCCCTCAGTGCAATGAGGGAGTGCTGCACTGAGGGAGCTGCTACCTTTCGTATGAGATGTTAAACTGAAGGCCTGCCTGCCCTCTCAGGTGGATATAAAATATCCCATAGTACTATTCGAAGAAGAGCATGGTAGTTCTCCCACAAACCAACATTTATCCCTCAACCAACATCACTAAAACATTATCTGGTGTCTTTCACGACCTCAGCCTTTACAGCCAATTAAGTACTTTTGAAGTGTAGTCACTGTTGTAATGTAGGAAACGTGGCAGCCAATTTGTGCACAGCAAGGTCCCACAGCAACAATGTGATAATGACCAGATAATTGGTTTATTAGTGACGTTGGTTTAGGGATAAATATTGGTCAGGACACCAGGGAGAACTCCAGGTTATAAGGCTACAGGAAGGATAGGGAAACTGGTAAAGGGGAGGAGTAGCCTTAGTAATTAAGGGTGAAATTACTTCAATGATAAGAGAGGATATAACGAGAGGTAGGCAGGCAATGGAGACTTTATGGATAGAATTAAAAAATAGAAAAGGATTTAAGACTGTAGTTGGGGTTGTATAAAGGCCTCCTGGTAGCAGCTGTGAAGTGGCAGAATCTATAAATACAGAGATTAGACAAGCACGTAGCAAAGGCAGAGTGGTTTTAATGGGGGATTTTAACTTTCATATAGATTGGGATAAGCAGACGAGCTCAGGTCAGAAAGGGTAGTGAATTTCTTGAATGTGTTCAGGACAGCTTTCTGCAACAATATATCCTAGTTTAATAATGAGTAATGAGCCAGATTTAGTTAACAGCCTATCGGTGCGTGAACATTTATCTAATAGTGATAATAATATGACCGAGTTCAACGTTGTGTTTGAAAGGGGAGAAACCCGTATCACCTACTAAGATTCTAAATTTAGGTAAGGCCGACTTCAACGAGATGAGACACAGACTGTCCATTGTAAATTTGGAAAATCTGTTAATGGGTAAAACGACAGAAGATCAGTGGGAGGTGTTCAAAAAATAATTTAATGTGATACAGAACCAGTTTATACCCCCAAGGGGCGAGAGCTCTACTTGCCAAAAAAAAACAGCAATGGACAACAAAAGAGGTAAGGGACAACATAAAACTAGAAGAAAAAGCATACAAAAATACAAAAAAAGCACAGATCCTGGCAACTGGGAGAGATACAAAGAAGAGCAAAGGATGACAAAACAGATAGTAAGAGCTACAAAAAGGGAATATGAAAAGAAACTTGCAAGGGACATCAAAATCAACACAAAAATGTTCTACATTTATATTAGGAAAAAGAGGGTGGTCAAGAGCAATGTGGGCCCCTTAAAAACTGATAATGGTGATATAGTAAATGAAATAAGGAAATGGCGGACATGTTAAATAATTACTTTGCGTAAGTATTTACAGTAGAGGAAGAGGATAGCATGCTGGACACCCCAAGGAAACTAATTTTGTATCAGGGATGGGGCTCACCATAATTAATGAAAGCAAATTAACAGTAATGAAGAAAATAATGGCACTAAAGAGTGACAAATCCCCAGGACCAGATGGTTTCCATCCCAGGGTTTTAAAGGAAGTAGGTGAGAACATTACAGAAGCTCTAACTAATCTTGCAAAGTTCTCTCAATTCTTTCCTTTAGATTGGAAAATTGTACATGTCACTCCACTATTTAAGAAAGGTGAGCAAGGGAAACCAGGGAATTATTGACCAGTTAGCCTAACATCTGTTGTCAGGAAATTAAAAGAGTCTATAATTAAGGATAGAGTGACTGAACACCTTGAAAATTTTCAGCTGATCAGAGAGATCTAACATGCATTTGTAAAGGGTTGGTCATGCCTGATGAACCTGATTGAATTTTTTGAAGAGATGACTAAAGTAGTGGACAGGGGAATGTCTATGGATGTTGTTTATATGGATTTCCAGAAGGCATTCGATAAAGTCCCTCGTAAGAGATTGTCAGCTAAAGTTGAAGCTCATGGAATTGAGGGCAAATGATTGACCAGGTTAGGAAATTGGCTGAGCGGCAGGAGACAGAGAGAAGGGATAATGGGCAGGTACTCAAATTGTGACGAGTGGTGTCCCACAGGGATCTGTGTTGGGGCCTCAACTATTCACTGTATTTATTAACGGCTTTGATGGCGGGATAGAGAGCCACATATCCAAGTTTGCCAATCACACAAAGATAGGCAGCATTGTAAGCAGTGTAGATGGAAGCATAAAAATACAAAGAGATATTATTAGATTAAGTGAATGGGCAAATGGATTTCAAGTGTGAGGTCATCCACTTTGGACCTAAAAAAGATAGATCAGAGTACTTTCTAAATGGTGAAAAGCTCGAAACAGTGGAGGTCCAAATAGACTTAGGGGTCCATGTACATAGATCATTAAAATGTCATGGACAGGTACAGAAAATAATCATAAAGGCTAATGGGATGCTGGCCTTTATATCTAGAGGACTACAATACAAGAGGGTAGAAGTTATGCTACAGCTATACTAAGCCCTGGTTAGACCACACCTGGAGTACTGTGTTCAGTTCTGGGCACCGCACCTTAGGAAGGACATATTGGCCTTCGAGGGAGTGCACCGTAGATATACTAGAATGATACCTGGACTCCAAAGATTAAATTATGAGGAGAGATTACACAAACTGGGGTGCTATTCCCATGAGTTTAGAAGATTGAGGGGTGATTTGATTGAAATTTAAAGCTATTAAGGGGAACTGATAGAGTGGATAGAGAGAAACCGTTTCTGCTGATTGGGGATTCTAGGAATAGGGGATATGGCCTAAAAATTGGAGCCAGGACTTTCAAGAGTGAAGTTAGGAAACACTTCTACACGCAAAGGGTGGTAGAAGTTTGGAACTCTCTTCCACAAATGGCAGTTGATGCTAGCTCAATTGTTAATTTTAAATCTAAGATTGATAGATTTTTGTTAACCAAAGGTATTAAGGGATATGGAGTTAGGTCACAGGTCAACCATGATCTCATTGAAAGGTGCAACAGGCTCGAGGGGTTAAATGTCCTACTCTTGTTCCTATTTCCTAAGTTCCTATGTTGCCCTGCTCTTCTTGGAATAGTGTCATGGGATCTTTTACATCCACCTGAGGGCAGGCGGGGCCTCTGTTTAATGTCTCATCCGAAAGATGGCATCTCTGACTGTGCAGCACTCCCTCGGTGCTGCACTGGAGTGTTAGCCTAGATTTTGTGCTCAAGTCTCTGGAGTGGGACCTTCTGACTCGGGTGAGTGCGCTACCACTGAGCCACAGCTGACAAATCAAAACTAATCTGATTTTTGAGGGAGGGCCAGCCCTTCAAATTGTTCTTATTCTTTGTGATTGCACAGTGCTGTGTGATAAGTTCCTAGAGCATGCGGTCAGTTACTATCCAATTCATGCGATGGGATACACCCTGTATCTATGCAATGGGATACACCCTACTTGGGCTACATTTCGCCTCCATGCAGTGTGACATGGTTCCATGTCTGTGTGGTGGAATACGCCCTAGGGGAGTTTTAACCCCCCCCCCCCCACCCGTGACGGGCAGGAGAGGGTCGGTGTCAGGTTTAAATTGTTAAAAATGTGAAACCTGACCCAAACCCGCCACAAAGGTGCCTCCTTCCGGTTTAACGTCCCAGGGTTTATGGGTGTCCGAGTAACCTGCTTGGAGAGGCAGGTCTGTCATTGTAATATTTAAATGAGGCTCCGTTCCTCAGATTTTGTGAACCATTTGAATCTAAAGCTGCGGGCCGGGTTTCCCAGGCCGTAGGAAGAGAGGCGGGAGTTGCTGGATCCAGCAGATAAGTGCTTTTCCAGCACTGCTTGTGGGCCAGGAGCAGCAGGCATGCTTTCCCGGCCCCTCAAGCAATTCTTCTGCCGCGATCTCTCCCTCCCTGCACTCGGCCAACCCCCCCCACCCCCGTGATCTCTCCCTCCCCGATCTTTTATCTCTCCCTCCCCGCGATCTTTATCTCTCCCTCCCGAAGATCACTATCTCTCCCTCCCCCCGATCTCTCCCCCTGCTATCTCTCCCCCCCGATTTCTTCCCCCCAACAATCTCCCCCCTGTGATCTCTCCGCTTCCCGCGATCTTGTCCCCCCTCCTTGCTGCCGCACTCCGAGCCCCAACCCCCCACCTCCCACCAGCCCCCGATCTTCTCGATTGCTGTGGACCGTCCCCTGTGGTCCCTGCCTGCTGCCTTCAATCTGGCCGGCTGCCAGGCGGGAGATGGAGCATAAAAATTCTGATGAGGTCCAGCTGTTAAATTTGGCAGGACGTCCACCTTCCCGGTATTTCCAGGTTTTCCGGCCACAAACACAAGTCCCCGTGCTCTCCCCGGCGTCGCATAAGTATCAGGTTCCCTATGTCCGCATGATGAAATAAACTCCATGTGGTGGGACGTGTTTCAGTGGGATATGGTTCATGCGTTGGGATAAGGTTTGTGTGGTGGAATACTCTGTGCTTCTTAAATTGTAACCTTCAAACTGGAGAATACTTTCAAAAAACACACAGAATTGTTTTTTAAAATTATCTTTAAAATCCTTTTGCCAGACTGTTCTATATGTCAGTGGGATGGCTAGTTTGATGGTAACAATGCACAGACTACACAGAGTTACTGCAGAACCTTCACTGCTCCAGATAAGCCTTGCAAATTGGACAGTTTAACATCTGTAAATAACCCACTTGACCCTTGTTAATGAGTGTGATTCAGTTTCCATGGAAGTAGGAATATGTTTTGTGAACCCACACTAACAAGAAAGCTGCATTTCATAGAACAGGAACATCACACCTTAGTTAAACAATTCATTAAAGAAGCCAATGGGGAGGCAGTTTCCATTCACTCATGCACTATCCTAATTTCAGCTGCACTGTTTTAGAGGGGCATTGAGAAGAAGCTGTCCAGGCGAGTGAGGGAAAGTACTTCTGAGCATGCTCTTGTGATTGGAATGGAGCAGCTCTGCTGGATGTCTGAAAGCAAGTCAGTCACCTGTGCTCTCACCTGTATTGTCTAGGAAGACAAAGGGGACTAGAGGGGAAATAGGTCAAGCAGATATTATTGGCTACAGAAAAATAACTGGAGCTGGTGACCACCAAAATACCAGGGCTAAAATACCTCAAGAAAAGTTAGATTACCTCTGTTAAGTATGATTTTTGAATGAAGTTTAATCTCTACACAAAAAGAGCCTTCTCTATTCTGCTCTACATAAAGCCTTGAATTGGGCCTGCAACCCAGGCTTTTGATGGTAGGAGACAGCACTGAGTCCCTAAGTGACAGCAAGAACCCTGGCAAATGCACAGTTAACAAATAGTAGCTCAAATCAAATTAAAGGTAAATGAAGGCTGAACACAATCGGCAATCTAATATTCTTCCTTATTCCAAATACAAATAAGCATATTCTAAATTGAGTGAGCATTGGTTCTCTTTACCAACCCTTGGTTTACCTGAACTAAATAAAACAAGCAATTGCCTAAAATTGCAAACAATCTTTTGTTCTATCTATATAACTGTTGGCACCTTGTGATACTTCCTTCCAATGGAATAAAAAAATGAGGTGACATATAAAAGTCTGCCATTATGATTTTGTCTGACATATAAAAGTCAGATACAATTCTTGGCATTAAAGTTGAGTAAGAACTAAAGGTTGCTCTATCTATCTGCCAAAGAAGGTAAGATTAACCCACCTCTAGGAACATAGGAATTATCCAGGACCAGAAGAGATCATGACATTCTAAGAGGCCAGTCCCAAAGTTAAGATCAGCTAAATCAGCTCAGAGCGGGAACTGAACCTGGGGCCTCCTGAACTGGAAAGCTAGCCCATTCCCTGTTGAATCCCTGCTGACACATCATCTTCACCACCCCTTGGGCTGTATGCCCCACGTATTCGCTATCCTCTGGGTAATTCATCTTTTATTTCTTGTGAAGTAATCATCTTCACCATTGCAAGAATAATCGTCATTCAATGCACTTGAATCTTGCAAATAACTCATGCTTCAATGGTAAAAAAGATAAGATACATGGAAACCTGCCAGAATATCAATGGACTGTAAATGGTTATTGTGCGGTTATCTCATAACCTGCAGCCAAATTCCAGTTATCTCTTGTTCTGAAAAGTAGGTGTGCAATCTATCTATGGGTAGCCCTATTTGTTATAACCCCAGATTGATTTGGTCCAGATAGAAGTTCCAATCATGAAGATGGATCTTGCCTCTGCTGAGGACACTCACAAGCACTCATGAGGTAATGCATTGACAGATCTGTGAGTATGTTGCGTATGAAGCCAGAAAGATGCCTGCTGCCGCTGGGCCTGAAATAATGCCGCATCTGTATCCTGGACCCCACCTGAATCAGAAAGAATTCTGCTTAAAAGCCTGAAAACTGGTCTGATAGAAACAAGACGATAGTCTGATGTAGCAGCCAGTGGCAGATATATTAGAGTGGAGCAGGTGGAGAAAGAGGGTCCTTCACAACACAGAAAGGTTCCTGGCTTCTTTGCATGCTTACAGACTGGCATCTCCCACCAATGTGTGTGTTCTCATCACTTAGCAACACTTATAGGAAAATCATGTATTTTTGCTTAGTGTCATTATGAACAGAGAGAGCCAGCATGGATTTTTTTTTATTTATTCATGGGATGTGGGTGTCGCTGGCAAGGCCAGTGTTTATTGCCCATCTCTAATTGCCCTTGAGAAGGTGGTGGTGAGCCGCCTTCTTGAACCGCTGCAGTCCGTGCGATGAAGGTTCTCCCACAGTGCTGTTAGGTAGGGAGTTCCAGAAGTTTGACCCAGCGATGATGAAGGAACGGCGATATATTTCCAAGTCAGGATGGAGTCTGACTTGAAGGGGAACGTGCAGGTGGTGGTGTTCCCATGTACCTTGTCCTTCTAGGTGGTAGAAGTCACAGGTAGGCTTGTTGGGTCTGAGGGTAGCGCTTCTGTTCCTCCGGGCCCACAAGCTGTTAGTCTCGGGCCTTCTTGCCTCCTTTCACGAGGCGTAAAACAGAAGGTCCGGAAATCCCGGCCCCCCGGGGTTGAAATCGGGAATTGGAGGAAAATCGAGGCCCAAAACCTCCTTCAAGGTTTTCAGGCCTGTCGCGCCTCCTGGGAGCCCCCAACCCACCCGTTTTAACTTTGAAAATTGAGCCCAATCTGTTCAGGAAAGATAAGGTAGGAAAGAAAGGAGGGGGGATGGCAGTATTGATTAAGGAGAATATTGCAGTACTGGAGAGAGAGGATGTCCTGGAGGGGTCAAGGACAGAATTTATTTGGTTAGAGTTAAGAAACAATAGAGCTGCCATTACACTACTGGGTATATTCTATAGGCCACCAACTAGTGGGAAGGATATAGAGGAGCAAATTTTCAGGGAAATTACAGAGCAGTGCAAAAGCTATAGAGTAGCAATAATGGGGGACTTAAACTATCCTAATATAGACTGGGATAGTAATAGTGTAAGGGGCAAAGAGGGGGAGGAATTTTTGAAGTGTATTCAGGAGAACTTTCTTGACCGGTATGTTTCCGGCCTAACAAGGAAGGAGGCGTTGCTGGATTTGGTTCTGGGGAATGAGGTGGGCCAAGTGGAGCAAGTGTCAGTGGGGGAACATTTAGGGAACATCGATCATTTTTTAAAAATTCGTTCATGGGATGTGGGCGTCGTTGGCGAGGCCGGCATTTATTGCCCATCCCTAATTGCCCTTGAGAAGGTGGTGGTGAGCCGCCTTCTTGAACATAGAGTCATAGAGTCATAGAGTTATACAGCACGGATAGAGGCCCTTCGGCCCATCGTGTCCGCGCCGGCCATCAAGCCCTGTCTACTCTAATCCCATATTCCAGCATTTGGTCCGTAGCCTTGTATGCTATGGCATTTCAAGTGCTCATCCAAATGCTTCTTGAATGTTGTGAGGGTTCCTGCCTCCACAACCCTTTCAGGCAGTGAGTTCCAGACTCCAACCACCCTCTGGGTGAAAAAGTTCTTTCTCAAATCCCCTCTAAACCTCCCGCCTTTTACCTTGAATCTATGTCCCCTTGTTATAGAACCCTCAACGAAGGGAAAAAGCTCCTTAGTATCCATCCTATCTGTGCCCCTCATAATTTTGTACACCTCAATCATGTCCCCCCTCAGCCTCCTCTGCTCCAAGGAAAACAAACCCAATCTTCCCAGTCTCTCCTCATAGCTGAAGCGCTCCAGCCTTGGTAACATCCTGGTGAATCTCCTCTGCACCCTCTCCAAAGCGATCACATCCTTCCTGTAGTGTGGCGACCAGAACTGCACACAGTACTCCAGCTGTGGCCTAACCAGTGTTTTATACATAGTATCATAAGGTTTAGAATAGCTATGGAAAAGGACATGGGCCACTCTAAAGTAAAAATACTCAATTGGAGGAGGGCCAATTTCAGTGGGATGAGAACAGACCTGGCCTGGGTAAATTCAAATCAAAGATTGGCAGGCAAAACTGTAATCGCAAAATGGGCAGCCTTTAAGGAGGAGATGGTTCGAGGACAGTCCAGGTACATTCCAACGAGGGAGAAAGGTAGGGCAACTAAAGCCAGAGCTCCCTGGATGACAAAAGAGATAGAGAGTAAGATGTAGCAGAAAAAAGGGGCATATGACAGATGTCAGATTGATAACACAAGTGAGAACTAGGCTGAATATAGGCAGTTCAGAAGGGAAGTGAAAAAGGAAATGAGGGGGGCAAAGAGAGAGTATGAGAATAGACCAGCAGCTAACATAAAAGGGAATCCAAACATCTTTTATAGCCATGTAAACAGTAAATGGGTAGTAAGAGGAGGGATGGGGCCGATTAGGGACCAAAAAGGAGATCTACTAATGGAGGCAGAGGGCAAGATCGAGGTATTAAATAAGTACTTTGCTTCTGCCTTTACCAAGGAAGAAGATGCTGCCAGAGTCTCAGTAAAGGAAGATATAGTTGAGATACTAGATGGGCTAAAAATTGATAAAGAGGAGGTGCTAGAGAGGCTAATTGTACTTAAAGTAGATAAATCACCTGGTCCGGATGGGATGCATCCTAGGTTGCTGAGGGAAATACCGCATAATAGGCTTGTCATCAAGATTGAAACCCATGGAAGAAAAGGGGCAGTAGCAGCATTGATACAGAATTGGCTCAGTAACAGGAAACAGAGAGTAGTGGTGAATGGTTGTTTTTCAGACTGGAGGGAGGTTTACAGTGGTGTTCCCAGGGTTCGGTACTGGGTCCACTGCTTTTCTTGATATACGTTAATGACTTGGATTGAGTGTACAGGGCACAATTTTCAAATTTGCAGCTGACACAAAACTTGGAAGTGTGGTGAACAGTGAGGAGGATAGTGATAGACTTCAAGAGGATGTAGACAGGCTGGTGGCATGGGTGGACACGTGGTAGATGAAACTTAACACAGAAAAATGCGAAGTGATATATTTCGGTAGGAAGAATGAGGAGAGGCAATATAAACTAATGGGCACAATTCTAAAAGGGGTACAGGAACAGAGAGAACTGGGGGTTTATGTGCACAAATTGTTGAAGGTGGCAGGGCAGGTTGAAAAAGCGATTTAAAAAGCACACAGGATACTGGGCTTTATAAATAGAGCCATAGAGTACAAAAGTAAAGAAATCATGATGAACCTTTATAAAACACTGGTTCAACCACAACTGGAGTATTGTGTCCAGTTCTGGGCACCACACTTCAGGAAAGATGTGAAGGCCTTAGAGAGGGTGCAGAAGAGATTTACTAGAATGATTCCAGGGATGAGGGACTTTAGTTACATGGACAAACTGGAGAAGCTGGGGTTGTTCTCCTTGGAACAGAGACGGTTGCGAGGTGATTTGATAGAGGTATTCAAAATCATGAAGGGTCTAGACAGAGTAGATAGAGAGAAACTGTTCCCATTGGCAGAAGGGTCAAGAACCAGAGGACATAGATTTAAGGTGATTGGCAAAAGAACCAAAGGTGACTTGATGAAAAACCTTTTTACACAGCGAGTGGTTAGGATCTGGAATGCATTGCCCGAGGGGTTGGTGGAGGCAGATTCAATCATGGCCTTCAAAGGGGAACTGGATAAGTACTTGAAAGGAAATAATTTGCAGGGCTACGAGGAAAGGGTGGGGGTGGGTGGGACTAACTGGATTGCTCTTGCATAGAGCTGGCATGGACTCAATGGGCAGAATGGCCTCATTCCATGCTGAAACCTTTCGATTATTGCATGATTCTAAATTTTATGTTGTTGGGGCCCATAGCCTTTGCTGTATCCAGTGCACTCAGCCATTTCTTGATATCACGTGGAGTGAATCGAATTGGCTGAAGACTGGCTTCTGTGATGGTGGGGAAATCGGGAGGAGGCTGAGATGGATCATCCACTCGGCACTTCTGGCTGAAGATGGTTGCAAATGCTTCAGCCTTGTCTTTTGCACTCATGTGCAGGGCTCTGCCATCATTGAGGATGGGGATGTTCACGGAGCCTCCTCCTCCCGTTAATTATTTAATTGTCCACCACCATTCAGGACTGGATGTGGCAGCACTGCAGAGCTTGATCGATCCATTGGTTGTGGGATCACTTCGCGCTGTCTCTAGCATGCTGCTTCCACTGTTGAGCATGCATGTAGTCCTGTGTTGTAGCTTCACCAGGTTGGCACCTCATTTTTAGATACACCTGGTGCTGCTCCTGGCATGCTCTTCTACACCCCTCATTGAACCAGGGTTGATCCCCTGGTTTGATGATAATGGTAGAGTGAGGGATATGCCGGGCCATGAGGTTACAGATTGTGGTGGAATACAATTCTGCTGCTGCTGATGGCCCACAGCGCCTCATGGATGCCCAGTTTTGAGCTGCTAGATCTGTTCTGAATCTATCCCAATTAGCATGGTGGTAGTGCCACACAACAATAGGACAGTGTTCTCGGTGTGAAGACGGGACTTTTTCTCCACAAGGACTGTGCGGTGGTCACTCCTACCAATGCTGTCATGGACAGATGCATCTGCGACTGGTAGATTGGTGAGGACGATGTCAAGTAGGTTTTTCCCTTGTGTTGGTTCTCTCACCACCTGCTGCAAGCCAAGTCTGGCAGCTATATCCTCAGGACTCGGCCAGTTCAGTCGGTAGTGATGCTACTGAGCCACTTTTGGTGATGGACATTGAGGTCCCCCACCCAGAGTACATTCTGTGCCCTTGCTAACGTCAGTGCTTCCTCCAAGTGGTGCTTCACCAGCTGAGGGAAGGCGGTAGGTGGTAATTAGCAGAAGATTTCCTTGCCCATGTTTGTCCTGATGCCATAAGACTTCATGGGGTCCGAAGTCAATGTTGAGGACTCCCAGGGCCACTCCCTCCTGACTGTATATCACTGTACCGCCACCTCTGGTAGATCTGTCCTGCCAGTGAGACAGGACATGCTAAGGGATGATGATGGAGGAGTCTGGGACGTTGGCTGAAAGGTATGATTGTGTAGTTTGGCTATGTCAGGCTATTGCTTGACTAGTCTGTGGGACAGCTCTCCCAATTTTGGCACAAGTCTCCAGATGTTGGTGAGGAGGACTTTGTAAAGTGTCAGTCATGTCTCATAAACCTCGTTGAATTTTTTGAGGAGGTAACTAACGTGGTAGATAAGGGAGTGTCTATGGATGTTATTTATATGGACTTCCAGAAGACATTCGATAAGGTTCCACCATAAGAGACTGTTAACAAAAATCAGAGCGCATGGACTTGGAGGCAACCAATTGGCTTGGACAGGGAATTGGTTTGGAGGTACGAGACAGAGAGTAGGGATAAAGGGTATGTACTCCAATTGGCAGGATGTGGCTCGTGGTGTCCCCCAGGGATCTGCACTGGGGCCACAGCTTTCACTATATTTATAAATGACTTGGATAAAGGAATAGAGAGCCATATATCTAATTTTGCTGATGATACTAAGTTTAGTGGCACACTAAATAGTGTAGACGGGAGCAGAAAGTTGCAAAGGGACATTGATAGATTAGGTGAGTGGCCAAAACTGTGGCAGATGGAGTTCAATATGGGGAAATGTGAGGTCATCCACTTTGGACCTAAGAAAGATAGATCAGAGTATTTTCTGAATGGCGAGAATCTAGCAACTGTGGATGAGGAGAGGGATTTATAGGTCCAAGTACAGAAATCACTAAAAGCTAGTAGACAGGTACAAAAAATAATTAAAATGGCCAATGGAATGTTGGGAGCTGGAATACAAAGGGGTGAATGTTATGTTACAGCTGTACAGAGCTCTGGTTAGACCCCATCTGCAGTACTGCGTTCAGTATTCAGATTGATAGATTTTTGTTAGGCAAGGGTATTAAGGGTTACGGAACAAAGGCGGGTAGATGGAGTTAAGGTACAGATCAGCCATGATCTAACTGAATGACAGAAGAGGCTCAAGGGGCTGTATGGTTTCCTACTGTTTCTATGTTCCTATTGTGGTAGATAGTCCTTTAAAAACTCAAGTCATTGTGCAGGCAGTCTAGCTAAAGCTACAAATCTTATATAAAAGTTGGAAATAGGCTTTTATGAATGATAGGACTTATATAATGCTGGAAGCAGACTCTTATGAATGATAGGTGTTGTTATCAAGTATAACTAAGGTTCTTATAGGCTGCTACAGGGGATATCAACAACATCATCAATCTGCAGTCCATGCTTATATTAAACAGGTGACTGATGTCATGTTTGCTAGAGTAAAACGATTTATCACTTTCCCCATGGACATCCAGAAGCAGCATAATAGGGCTCTGAGGTCCTTACAGATGGCACCGTTCCCCCAGGTCCAAAGCACCATTGACTGCTTGGAGACAAGAACCAGCCCTTGCACAACTGCTAATGAGACCTCTTGGGAACCCATGCTCAGGAGCAGACCTCTGCTACAATCAGATCCAAGTTCAACCAACAGACCATTGGAATCCTGAAACAATGGGATAAATTTTAACCCCCAAGAACAGGTGGGTTGGGGGCTAGTGGGGAGTAAAAATCCTCTGTTTTCAGTGTGGGATCACATCCCAGCTCTGACAAGCCTACTTTTGGGTTTAACCCAGGCAGGACTGTATGCATGTGCAGAGCAGACACCAGGAAGTCCTGCCCCCACTTAAAGCCGGCGGGCCCATAATTATAGGGGCAATGTACTTCATTGAAATACTTGAGGTGCTTAATATTTTGTGTACTGGAATAATGAAACAAATTTAACCTTACCTGATTGGGTTTCCCATCGCTTCCCATTCACGTCAGGTGAAAGCACACGGGAAGGGCCAGATCCATGAGGTGAGTGCCTTTATTGCACAGATTGTGGGCCCAGAGAAGCAGGAGAGCTTCATCCAGGCCCAACAAGCTCACCTGGCCAACAGGACCCCCGCAATCGGCCGACCCCTCAATGGAGGAACCCCCCCCTCCATGGTGGACCCCCACCTACCTCTGATTCTTCAGCCGACTTCCAGCGCTGTCAGATCTTCTTCCTAGCTCTCCGATCTCTTCCTCAGCCCCCGATCTCTTCCTCAGCCCCCCGATCTCTTCCTCAGCCCCCCGATCTCTTCCTCAGCCCCTCGATCTCTTCCTCAGCCCCCCGATCTCTTCCTCAGCCCCCCGATCTCTTCCTCAGCCCCCCGATCTCTTCCTCAGCCCCCCGATCTCTTCCTCAGCCCCCCGATCTCTTCCTCAGCCCCCCGATCTCTTCCTCAGCCCCCCGATCTCTTCCTCAGCCCCCCGATCTCTTCCTCAGCCCCCAGTCTCTTCTTCAGCTCCCAGTCTCTTCCTCAGCCCCCCGGTCTTCTTCTGAAACCCACCCCCCCCACCCGAGCTCCTTCCCTGCCCTCCCCCGATCTTCTCCTCCGGCCCATGATCCCTCCCTTCCTCCCTCTGTTCCCTGGCTGTGGCCTGCTGCAGCACGCCTTCCTGCCCTACTGCCAGCCAACCTGTCAACAGGCTGGCTGCCGGGCGCGAAACCCAGAAGTGCAATTGATTGGCCACATCGATCGCCACCTGCCCACTTACCTTCCGCTTTCGCACCCGGAAATCATCCCCCCCCCACCACCCCCTTCCCGGCTCACAGTTAAAATTTACCCCAATGATTCAGATGCCTTGACAGGTCTGGTGGTTTTCTCCAATACAGCCCAGAGTGCCCCATATGATCATCATGTGCTGTATAGTTTTGCTCTGCAAAGAGGACTGAACATGGAACCATCACCACGATGACGGACAGAATGTCGATGACATGGATGATGGCAAGGAAGTGGGAGGGGTCCCACTGCCAGAACTGTTCAGCAGATGCTAATTGAAGACAACTTCAGCTGAACAATCTGTGCCCCCCTGCATTAATAGTTATGTCCAACATCTGTCCCAGTCCTTCTACCCTCCAATCAACAGCATCTGCCTAAATACAAAAAGTGCTATTTATGTCACCCCACAATCAAGATCACCTGCCACTATAGGAATGTTCTTTGCACACAAAGATTTCAAATATAATTGTCGTATTACCGGCTTACAGGAAGGCCGACTCACTATTTGCCATCCCAGTGTAAGTTCCTAGTGTCTGTCTAAAATGCTCTTTTATCTATTAAGAACATAAGATCATGAGAAATAGGAACAGGAGTAGGCCACATGGCCCCTCGAGCCTGTTCCATCATTCGATAATATCATGGCTGATCTTCGACCTCAACTCCACTTTCCTGTCCAATCCCCTTGATTCTCTTAGAGACCAAAAATCTATTGATCTCAATCTTGAATATACTCAACGACTGAGCGTCCACAGCCCTCTAGGGTAGAG
Organism: Heptranchias perlo; assembly: GCF_035084215.1. Taxonomy (NCBI): domain Eukaryota; kingdom Metazoa; phylum Chordata; class Chondrichthyes; order Hexanchiformes; family Hexanchidae; genus Heptranchias; species Heptranchias perlo. The sequence continues at coordinate 8,980,811 of NC_090350.1, read as the reverse complement.
AATTCCAAAGATTCACAACCCTCTGAGTGAAGAAATTTTTCCTCATCTCGGACCTAAATGGCCGACCTCTTAGCTTGAGACTATGACCTCCAGTTCCAGACGCTCAGCCAGGGGAAACAGCCTCTCAACGTCTACCCTGTCAAGCCCTCTAAGAATTTAATGTTTCAATGAGATCACCTCTCATTTTTCTAAACTCCAGAGAATATAGGCCCATTCTACTCAACCTCTCCTCATGGGACAACCCTTTCATCCCAGGAATCAATCTAGTGACCCTTCATTGCACCCCCTCTAAAGCAAGTATATCCTTCCTTAGGTAAGGAGAGTTCTATTTTAGTCCCTCTACTAAGTGAACCCCGAGTATAAACATCCCTGAGAAATGCTATGACTGATGTCATAGACTCTTGGAGGTGGAGGGGAATGGAGGCAACAGCCGTCAAGATGACCACATGCTCCACGGTGGACCGCAGAATATTGATGAGAACTCCACACAAGCAGGTAGTGAATTCCACCAAACTATATAACATGGTTTGGAAACTCCCCGACAGGCAGTCTAATGCCTTCAGCAATTCTGAAAATAAGACAGCCCACCATCAACTACCTTGAATGGCCATTGCTATTACCCTACATACTGGTTTCACACAGGGAGACCACAGTAGATGCAACAACTTTTTTGGCTAGTGTTATTCATAGTATCATAGTAGGTACAGCACAGGAGGAAGCCATTCGGCCCATCGTGTCTGTGCCAGCTCTTTGAAAGAGCTATCCAATTAATCCCATTCTGCTGCTCCTTCCCCATAGCCCTATAAATGTTTGTCCTTCAAATATTTATCTAATATCCTTTTGAAAGTTATTATTGAATCTGCTTCCACCACTCTTTCAGGCAGTGCATTCCAGATCATTACAACTCGCTGCCTAAAAAAAATGTTTCCTTATCTCCCCTCCGGTTCTTTTGCATTTATCTTAAATTTGTGTCCTCTGGTTGTCGACCCTTCTGCCACTGGAAACATTTTCTCCTTATTTACTCTATCAAAAGCATTCATGATCTAGAACACCTCTATAAAATCTCCCATTAAGCTTCTCTGTTCTCAGGAGAACAACCCCAGCTTCTCCAGTCTCCTCACATAAATAAAGTCCCTCATCCCTGTTGCCATTCTGGTAAATTTCTACTTTGGTTTTCATTCATTTATGGGATGTGGGCATTGCTGGCAAGGCCAGCACTTATTGCCCATCCCTAATTGCTCTTGAGAAGGTGGTGGTGAGCTGCTTTCTTGAAACGCTGCAGTCTGTGTAGTGAAGATTCTCCACAGTGCTGTTAGGTAGGGAGTTCCAGGATTTTGACCCAGCGATGATGAAGGAACGGCGATATATTTCCAAGTCGGGATGATGTGTGACTTGGAGGTGAACGTGCAGGTGGTGTTGCTCCCATGTGCCTGCTGCTCATGTCCTTCTAAGTGGTAGAGGGTTTGGGAGGTGCTGTCGAAGAAGCCTTGGCGAGTTGCTGCAGTTCATCCTGTGGATGGTACACACTGCAGCCACGGTGCGCCAGTGGTGAAGGGAGTGAATGTTTAGGGTGGTGGATGGGGTGCCAATCAAATGGGCTGCTTTGTCCTGGATGGTGTCGAGCTTCTTGAATTTTGTTGCAGCTGCACTCATCCAGGCAAGTGGAGAGTATTCCATCACACTCCTGACTTGTGGCTTGTAGATGGTGGAAAGGCTTTGGGGAGTCAGGAGGTGAGTCACTCACCGCAGAATACCCAGCCTCTGACCTGCTCTTGTAGCCACAGTATTTATATGGCTGGTCCAGTTAAGTTTCTGGTCAATGGTGACCCCCAGGATGTTGATGGTGGGGGATTCGGCGATGGTAATGCCGGTGAATGTCAAGGGGAGGTGGTTAAACTCTCTCTTGTTGGAGATGGTCATTGCCTGGCACTTGTCTGGCGTGAATGTTACTTGCCACTCATGAGCCCAAGCCTGGATGTTGTCCAGGTCTTGCTGCATGCGGGCTCAGACTGCTTCATTATCTGAGGAGTTGCGAATGGAACTGAACACTGTGCAATCATCAGCGAACATCCCCACTTCTGACCTTATAATGGAGGGAAGGTCATTGATGAAGCAGCTGAAGATGGTTGGGCCTAGGACACTGCCCTGAGGAACTCCTGCAGCAATGTGCTGGGGCTTAGATGATTGGCTTCCAACAACCACTACCATCTTCCTTTGTGCTAGGTATGACTCCAGCCATTGGAGAGTTTTCCCCCTGATTTCCATGGACTTTAATTTTACTAGGGCTCCTTGGTGCCACACTCGGTCAGAAGCTGCCTTGATAACAAGGGCAGTCATTCTCACCTCACCTCTGGAATTCAGCTCTTTTGTTCATGTTTGGACCAAGGCTGTAATGAGGTCTGGAGCCGAGTGGTCCTGGCAGAACCCAAACTAAGCATCGATGAGCAGGTTATTGGTGAGTAAATGTTGCTTGATAGCACTGTCGACGAACCTTCCATCACTTTGCTAATGATTGAGAGTAGACTGGTGGGTTGGTAATTGGCCGGATTGGATTTGTCCTGCTTTTTGTGGCCAGGACATACCTGGACAATTTTCCACTTTGACGGGTAGATGCCAGTGTTATAGCTGTACTGGAACAGCTTGGCTAGAGACATAGCTAGTTCTGGAGCACAAGTCTTCAGCACTACAGCCAGGATGTTGTCGGGGCCCATAGACTTTGCTGTATCCACTACACTCAGCCATTTCTTGATGTCATGTGGAGTGAATCGAATTGGCTGAAGACTGGCTTCTGTGATGGTGGGAATCTCGGGAGTAGGCTAAGATAGATCATCCACTCGACGCTTCTGGATGAAGTTGGATGCAAACACCTCAGCCTTATCTTTTGCACTCACGTGCTGGGCTCTGCCATCATTGAGGATGGGGATGTTCACGGAGCCTCCTCCTCCCGTTAATTATTTAATTGTCCACCACCATTCAGGACTGGATGTGACAGAACTGCAGACCTTTGATCTGATCCGTTGGTTTTGGGATCGCTTAGCTCTTTCTATAGAATGCTGCTTCCGCTGTTTAGCATGCATGTAATCTTGTGTTGTAGTTTCACCAGGTTGGCACCTCATTTTTATTTACACCTGGTCCTGCTCCTGCCATGCTCTTCTACTCTCCTCATTGAACCAGGGTTGATCCCCTGGTTTGATGGTAATGGTAGAGTGAGGGATATGCCGGGCCATGAGGTTACAGATTGTGGTGGAATACAATTCTGCTGCTGCTGATGGCTCACAGCGACTCATGGATGCCCAGTTTTGAGCTGCTAGATCTGTTCTGAATCCATCTCATTTAGCACGGGTAGTGCCACACAACACAATGGAGGGCGTTCTCAATGTGAAGATGGGACTTCGTCTCCACAAGGACTGCATGGTGGTCACTCCTACCAATGCAGTCATGGACAGATGTATCTGTGACAGGTAGATTGATGAGGACGAGGTCAAGTAGGTTTTTCCCTCGTGTTGGTTCTCTCATCACCTCTGCACCGTCTCTAAGGCCTTGACATTGTTCCTAAAGTGTGGTGCCCAGAATTGAACACAATACTCCAGCTGAGGCCTAACCAATGTTTTTTTAAAGGTTTAGCATAACTTCCTTGCTTTTGTACTCTATGCCTTTATTGATAAGGCCCAGAATCTAGGATGAGATTTACAGAAGGTAGATGATGGGAGGCTGACCAGAAGAGCATTGGAATAGTTGTGTTTGGAAGTGACAAAAGCACGGATGAGAGGGTTTAAGCAATAAATGAGGTAGGGGCAGAGATAGTTATGTTACTGAGGTACAAGTAAGTGGCCTTATCGATTGAGAATAAATGAAGTCGGAAGCTCAGCAAAGGTTGCAAACAGTCTGGTTTAGCCTGAGACATTGGCTGGAGAGCGGGATAGCATTGGCGACAAGGGTACAGAGATAATGGAAGAAGCTACTACTATAAATATATAACTATTCTATCACTGTTCAATCATTGGCTTATTCATTGAATTGATCAAATAAACAATCACATTTTAAACTTTAAACAAAGTCTATTTTGAGGCTCTACAACTTTTGAAGATTGAAGAGAATTCCGCAAGAAGCATGAGATAGTCCAGTGCCTAATAGCAATTCCCAAAAAGGTAATGTTGTTCATTTACCTGGGTGCATTTCTAGATTTCAAGGTAAGGATAGAGTTAAAGATTTGGAGAGTTGGGACTCACCTATGAGAATATTGAGAGCAGAAATAGTCTAAGATAAGAAGACTTAAAAATGCCCCAAAACATACTGCCTTTTCTCCGTCCCACTCCCACTCTGACTTCCCTGTCCTTGGCCTCTTACACTATTCCAATGAAACTCAATGGAAGGTCGAGGAACAGCACTTCATCTTTTGATCCCAAGCTGAGCCTCCGACTTCATATATTCTCAATCTAAAAGACCGCTTACTTGTACCTCTGTAACATCACTGTCTCTGCCCCTACCTCATTTATTGCTTAAACTCTCTCATCCATGCTTTTGTCACTTCCAAACACAACAATTCCAATGCTCTTCTGGCCAGCCTCCCATCATCTACCCTCTGTAAACCTCATCCTAAATTCTGCAGCCTGTGACTTATCCTGCACCATGTCCCACTTACCCATCACCGCCCCCCTCCCCCGCCTTGTCCTCACTGACCTACATTGGATCATGTTCTGGACTCAACATTGATTTCAATAACTTCGGATCATAACAACTGCTCCCATTTTTTCGGACAGCAAGTGCTGGTAATGGTTCTGCTGTTACCATTTACAGCTCCTCTAGACCCATCTTTTGTTTCTTTACTTGTCCCATTACCACCCTCCTTTGCCTTGGACCATCATCCGTTTTGTCATTGTATCACTTCTGCCCTCTGCCCTATCATAGACCTTCCCTTTCCCTGGCTCTGTACTTGTTTAAAAACTGTTAAATCTCAAACTTCTTCCAGTTTTGACGAAGAGTTATCGACCTGAAATGTTAACACTGTTTCTCTCCCCACCGATGTTGCCTGACCTGCTGAGTATTTCCAGCATTCTCTGTTTTTATTTCTGCCTTTTCTCTGCTGCCCTTCCGACATTTTCTCCTACAACTGCTTGATCCACAGTAGATTATTGATCTTTTGAGACTTACAGTTGTTAAATAGCTTGTTAGACGCTTGAGTAGCATGAAAGACTGCTTACTGTAGGACTTTTATGATTGGCTGCTAATTTATCATTGCCGCTAAACAGATTGCGATTGGCATAGATGACGTGTTGGAAATTTGCTGTCCCTGCTCTCTTGTTAATGCTTCACTGAACTGGGAGAGAAACTTATTTTTCTGTTATTTCCAGCCAGTGAAAAATATTGGGCCTTCAGTGACTGAGAGTTTGATGAAACCATTCTCTTTTCTACAACCCTGTCGAGCAGCAATTTCTGACCAATATTCAGCTCTCTAAGCACAGTTGCTGGCTACCAACATTAATCTCATTTTACAAACTGTGGGATAGATCTTGACTTGGTGCAACAGTGTAAAACGGGTGATAGTGAGTCGGCAGTCCATTTACATCTCTCCTGATTTTTATTTCCATCGACTTCAATGCCGATTCGTTATCACCCTTTTTACACAAAGTCAAAATCTAACTGTGAGCCCAACACATTTGCAATTTTGTCAGTTGTATCAGGGTCACCAATTAGTATGGGGAAGAAACTGTTACACAGGCGTCACTCCCCATGAATCCCACACTGCTGGAATCGGAGGTTCCGCAAGATATTTTAAAAGCGGCCGATGTTGATTTTCTAAGTAAACACAGCCATTTAGTTACTACGTACTTTACCATCTCAGTAAAACTGATTTTTATCACAAGTACATGTCAGCAAAGGTCATTAAAAGTTTTCCTCTGGCAGCAAAGTGCTGCAGTTTGCCAGTGACTCACTCTCCTGTGTAAATTAGGCACAGGACATTGCTAGTTACTTTTACATCTGCCTCCCAGCACCAGTGATAATAGAGCGGTTAAATGCAGATCAATACATGGTGGCCATGTTGGCCTTAAAGGAGCTCAAAAGTTGTAACCTTATCTTGTTTTATCGTGCTCAATGCAAGCACATGTTTTCACCCCCATTGCAATCTAACAAATGACAGGGGACCAAGAAACTGAAGGAACATCTGAGGATGTGCAACTGAAGATAATTACTGGCTGTTTATAAGCAGCTGCCTCCAAGTTGGAGTCTCATTAAAAGTATACCTGACTGACGGGATGTTGGACGGTTGGGAATTGAATATTGTGTTGCTTTATGAGTTAAATATCTAAACAATTCACAAGTGACATAGCAACAAGTTGATGAGTGAAACAAGATGACCTGTTGCCAGATGTGGGGAAGTCTATCAGAATCTGTGGTTTCATTTACTCTCTTTTCTCCCTCTCTCTATCTACTTTCTTTCTCCTTGGCCTTGAAATTAGACTGTGAGAAAATTAGCACACAGACACTTAAGATTTTACATACGTTTGTATTTAAATTCCTTTGTCTGCTATTTTTTAACCTTAAATGTATTTTTTTAAAAGGGTTAATGTCTCCATTAAAATAGTGGATTAAGACATGTAATACAAATGTGTTAAGCATCATTTTCACACACCTTCAAGGACTGTTTCTGTCATTACATGTGAATCTCTCTGTATGACTATCACTTTAACTCTGTTTTTCTCCCTGTTGCCTCTCTCTTTTTGGCTCAGTCTTTTGTGTCTTTTTCCTTGCTTCTTTTTCATGTGCTTCCTCTTTCTGCATGGAGTCACACTGACCCATTTTTGCTTTCATTATTCCTACACTTTAGCCCTAATTTTAACCTAACCTGCTTTACACCCCACCCGATTTTATTCTCCACCAACTTCAACGGAGAGTAAAATTGGGCGAGGTGTAAAACGAGCATTTAATTCCCACTGGGCTGGTTAGGTTAAAATTGGGGTTCCTGTATTTTTCTTTGTTTTTCTCTCACACAGTTTCCCCCTTAATCTCTTCACTCATAATTATTTATTTTTCGTGATCCTGCCTTTTGTTTCTTTTACTCCTCACTTTACAATTCTTTCTTTATGCCTCTCTTTCATTGGGCGCTTCCATTGAATTTCTCTCATAAGAAAGTCTGCAATGGGAAAAGCCTATTCGGACTATCAAAACTATTCTTTACATAGACTATATGGGGGACGATTTTAACCTACCCTACCCAGCAGGAAAATATCAAGCTTTTGGACTTACTGCCCCGTTCCTGCTGTAAACACACTGACTGCCATTTTTGGTCCCAATCGGTCCCACCCTACCTTTGACTACCTTTTTACTATTTATATGTTTATAAAAGACTTTTGGGTTCCCTTTTGTGTTAGCCATTAATCTATTCTCATACTCTCTTTGCCCCGCTTATTCCCGTTTTTAGATCTCCTCCGTACTTTCTATATTCAGCTTGATTCTCCACTGAATTATGAATCTTACATTTGTCATAAGACTCCATTTTCTGTTTCATTTGAATCTCTATATCTTTAATCATCCAGGGAGCTCTAGCTTTAGATGCCCTTCCCACCCCCTCGTGGGAATGTGTCTACTATGCACTTAACTGTCTTTGAAGGCCTCTCATTGTTCAATTACTGTTTTGCCTATGAATTTTTGATTCCAATCCACTTGGATCCCTTTTCAACTCACTGAATTTGGCCCTCCCCCAGTTAAGTATTTTTATGCTTCATTGTTCCTTCTCCTTTTCCATAACTATTCTAAACCTGATGATATTATGATCATTGTTCCCCTAATGCTCCCCCACTGAAACATGCCCCACTTGATTCCCTCGAACCAGATCCAGCACTGCTCCCTTCCTCGTTGGACTGGAAACACACTGATTAAGAAAGTTCTCTTGTAAATATTTCAGGAATTCCTCCCCCTCTTTGCCCTTTACACTGTTACTACCCCAGTCTATACTGTGATAATTGAAGTCCCCCATTATCACTACTCTATAGTTCTTGCATCTTTCTGTAATTTGCCTCCTCTATCTCCTTCCACTATTTGGTGGCCTATAGTATACACCCAGTGGCATAATAGCTCCTCTATTGTTCCTTAATTCTAACTAAATGATGTAATTACAACCCTGACACAAGTTTAAATGGATAGGACAGAAGCCCCATCCAGGGGCCAACTGGCTAAGTAAAACCTCATAGGATTGGCTTTAGGCACTGACTGATGGGACTCATTATTTAAATGGGCACTTAGCTGCAGGCACTTACATCATAGGCATCTGTATGATTAGTGGATTTCCAATGGATTTTTGTGCTTGGTGATTGCTTGTTTCTGTCTTTTCTTTTGCCTTGCTCATCCTGATTAAGCTCTTAAAACTTATCATGGGTACTATTTTTGCTTCATTGCTTTGGTTAAAGGAACAGTTGGAGGAAGAGGAGCAGTAGTAGCCCCAATAACCAGGATGAGCAGCAGGTGGGCTTGTTGGAAGACAGCAGGTGAAGGGGGCTGCTTGTAGAAGGCCTTACCGCATCCACAGGGCCTATAGGCTGAGACTCACTTTCCTGGATATGACTGAGGAGGCTGCACTTTACTGGGCAGGCTGTCGCTGATCCCCTGCAAAAGAACCTGCTGAATTAATGGGCCATGCTTTGCCAGTGACTGTCAAAGTTACCACTGCCCTTAACTTAATTGCCTCAGGCTCCTTCCAGGCTGTTACAGGGGACATATCCCAATCTGCAGTGCACAGCTGCAGCTACCAATGCCCTATTTGCCAGGGCCAACCAATACATCACCTTTCCCATGTATGCCGACACTCAAAATGACAGAGCTGTGGGATTTGCAGCAGTGGCTGGCTTCTCTCATGTCCAGAGTGTTATGAACTGCACTCATGCAGCCATCAAGTCAACAGGAGATGAGTCAACAGCTTTCATCATCAGAAAGGGCTATCACTCCATTAATATCCAGCTGGTGTATAATTACCACAGGACGATCATGCCAGTCTGTGCCAGTTTCACAGGGAGCTATCATGATGCCTTCGTCCTGTGACATTTATCCATCTCCCCCCACTATTCTACCTGTCCAGGAATTTAAATAGATGGTTGCTCGGAGACAAGGGCCACCCCATTCACACAGGGTTGATGGCACCCCTCTGCAACCCCAACCCCCCTGAACAGCTCAGGTACAATCACAGCCATGGGACCACCAGGAGTATCATTTTGCATACTATTGCTTTCCCTTCTCCTCTCCTAAGTCATTGACTGTTTGTTGAGGTATGGTTCCACAAGCACCCTCGAGTACTTTTCCCAAGTGCTCACTCTTTGTTTGGGAGACTACTTGACCATGGGGACATGACAGCCAAGACTAATTCTGCCACCTTTTGTCATCTTTTCAAGATCCCTTTCCATCAGACATCACCGGATAGTGACCAGGAATGGAGATCCTTACTGATTCTTTTCCCTTTCTAAACCAGGGAGTGTGAGGGCCAATTGCAGTGTCTTTACCGCTGTCACACCTGAGGTTCACATTGAACCTTGTACCTTACTAGTCTTAATGGCTCAACTATTCTTGAATAAAGTTGCTGAACCATTCTGTAATCGTATTCTTTTGCTTTTCCTTTGTCTCTTCAGTCTGTCTTTCTCCATATATCTGCCTTTCAATCTATTTATGCGTTTCTTTTCTGCTTCTCTCTTTTTTTTCTATCTTGTTTTCTATTTCTTGAAAATTCTTGTTTATCTTTCATCAACATATTATATTTTGATTCCTTTGCTCCTGTAGTGTCTCAGTGAGTTTATCCAGTAACTAGCTGAGACCAGGAAAGTCCTAGGTTCAATCTTTGGTCTCTGCTCGGTTGGCTGATCTCAGATATGCAGTACAGATAGTACATTTGCCTCAGGGCCCTTGGGTTAGGGAGAGGACAACTGGGCATAATCTATCAGCCTCTGTTGGAAATGCATGCAAATAGACATCAAGAAAAAATATTGCATTATTACCATGCTGCCAACGTTTGCATTTTCTCCCCTATAATTTTTAAAATTACTTCCACCCCGTTCTTACATCCTCTGTCAAATCAACCAAGAGGACATGAATCGCAGGCTCCCAGCAAAGGTCTGCTTGCGCCATGCTGTTGGGGGAAAAGAGATTCTGCCTTTGCCCTCTGTTGCTGCCTTCTGGCAATTGATCAATGATTAGGAACAGTATTTGTGAGGAATTACAGTCACATCAGTCCAAGGAGCCACTCCATTTAACTTTCCAATTTATCATTTATTTTTCCTCGATCTTTATATCCATGGTCCATTCCATGATACATCATGCTCCAGGTGAGGAGATGGGAAGGCTTGCTTCTTTCCGGACACTGCCTTTGCCACTCTGTAAACCAGTCACTAGGAGGCACTGGTTGTATCTCTCTTCAATTTTCTTCCTTCTCTCAGAGGATGTTCCTACCTGCCAAGTGTCACCTTGCTGGGCTGAAATTGAGAACTCACCACAAGTGAACCACCACCTTCCAGCACCATTGTACAGCAGCACACTGTGCCATCAGGCAGTGCTTTACTGCATAGATTAAGCAGAGTAAGCATATTTTCCAACCAGGAAGCACCGAGGGGAGCAGAATGTCCTCTCTGCCGGAGAGCGAGGGCCTCAGTTAAGCTACAAAAACTAAGCAAATGTGCAATAACAAACAACTTGCATTTATATAGCACCTTTGATGTAGAAAAACATACCGCTTCACAGAGGCATAATCAAGTAAAGGACACCATGCAAAAGAAAGAGATAAAAGGACGGGTGCCCATAAGCTTGGTCAAAGAGGTGGGTTTTAAGGAGGATCTTAAAAGAAAAGATGCAAGTTGAGGAGTTTAGGGAGAGAATTCCTGAGCTTTGGGCCTGAGCATTGAAGGCAGGACAATTAATACTGGGGCGAAGGTAGGGGGATGCACAAGAGGCAGAGCAATGGAGAGTTCTGGTGGGGGAGGCTATAGGACAGGTCGAGGTTACAGAGGTGTGGTGGAAGATGACAACATTACAGAGATGTTCTTTGTGTCAGAGAGGATATAGGTTTGAAAGCTCAACTCAGGGATCGAATAGAACACCAATGTTGCAACCAGTCTGATTCAGCCTGACACAGTGATTAGGGAGGGAGATGGAATCAATGGCAAGGGCACGAAGTTTGTGGCATGGTCCAAAGACAATGACTTTGGTTTTTCCAATGTTTAGCTGGAGGAAATTGCAGCTCACCCAAGTCTGATTGTTGAATAAGCAGGCTGACAACACAGCAGTGAAGGAGTTGAGAGGTAGAGCTGGGTGTCCATACATGTGGAAGCTGACCCCATGTTGGCAGATGATATCTCCAAGGAGCAGCACGTAGATGAGGAAGAGGAGGAGGCCAAGATTAGATCCTTGAAGGATTCTAGGGGTAACATTGCGAGGTGGGAAAAGAAGCCATTGCTGGAGCTGTTCTGGCTATGGTCGGATAGGTATAATAATGTAATGGTTATTTTGCTGAACTGGTAATCCAGAGCCCTGAACTAATAATGCAGAGACTGTGAGTTCAAGTGGAAAGCCCACCACCACCTTCTCAAGGGCAACTAGGGACGGACAATAATAGCTAGCCTTGCCATCGACACCAACGTCCCAAGAATGAATTTTTCAAGTGAGTAAAACCAAATAAAGGCAAACCCACTAAGTTGGACAACGTTGGAAGGCGTTGGAGGACAACAGTGTGGCCGACCAGGTCAAAGGCTGCAGAGAGGTCAGGGTGGACAAGGTAGGATAATGCATTGTGGTCAAAGTCACAGAGAATGTAATTTGTGACTTTGGTTAGGGCCATTTCCATGCTGTGGTAGGTGGGGAAACCCGATTGTAGAATTTCAAACAGGCAGTTACCAGAAAAATGGGCACAGATTTGGGAAGTGACAAAACATCTAAAGGATGAGATGGACTTGGAGAAGGCATAAGAGGAGATAAGAAATAAACTGGAGTGAGATGCTGGTTCAAGGCTCAAGCAAGGGGAACTTCGGGGTGGCAGGTGGAAGGTTTTGCTTGGAGGGAAGCAGGGAAGCTGTTAATGAATGATCTGAATTTTGACGACAAAGAAGTCCATGAGCTCATTTCACTTGTCGTTGGAGGTGAGGGTAGAAGGAAAAGGGGAGGCAGGGGTTAAGGAAACAGTTGGTAGTGGAAAAACAAAGCCAGGGGTTATCTTTGCTATCCAGAATGATCCTGGAGTAGTGGCCGGTTTTGGCAGAGGAAAGTGAAGCTGTATAGCACTTGATGTGCTCCAGCCAGATCTGGTGATAGATGGTTAAGTCAGTTTTGCATCAGATATCTTAAGTCTGTGCCCCATGGATTTTAAATGTCATGAAGGAACCCCCACACGTGCTTTTTAAAGGGATCATGCAGGAGTTACAGGTTAGTTGCTGGATTATTTCTTCTGACTGCTGGTGCAATTATGCATGTTTTTGGAAGTTTCCTATACTTGGTTAAACATAGCAACATAGCAACATGGGTTCAGGAGCAGGTCATTCATCCCCTCGAGCCTGTTCCACCATTCAATGAGATCATGGCTGATCTGTGACCTAACTCCATATACCCGCCTTAGCCCCATATCCCTCAATACCTTTGGTTAACAAAGAACTATTAAACTCAGATTTAAAATTAACAATTGAGCTAGCATCAACTGCCATTTGCGGATGAGAGTTCCAAACTTCTACCACCCTTTGCATGTAGAAGTATTTCTAACTTCACTCCTGAAAGTCTTGGCTCTAATTTTTAGGTTATGTCTCCTGGTCCTAGACTCCCCAACCAGCGGAAATAGTTTTGCCCTATCTACCTTATCCATTCCCTTAATATCTTGATAAACTTCGATCAAATCACCCTTTAATCTAAATTCCAGGGAATACAACCCCAGTTTGTGTAATCTCTCCTCCTAATTTAACTCTTGGAGTCCAGGTATCATTCTAGTAAATCTACGTTGCACTCCTCCCAAGGCACATACGCATTTCTGTTGTAAATTATCCACCCTGTGCTTCTGGGCTGCGTCCAACACTATGTGGACATACAGTGACAGCATGTCTAGTAACACATCCCTTTAATTTTGTTCCAGCCAAATTCCCTGTAATTTTTTTTCAGCATATGGTAACATATTGTGATGGGATTTGTGCATTCCGTCCTTCACTACCCCAATATTCTGTACTTGGTACACCTCTCGTCCCTGGGTTTCGGGTGCCATCACCAGTATTACTAGTACCAACCCTAGGAGCCCTCCTCCGTCAGGTTTACACTCCACTTGAGTGGGGTACACCCGCACCATTGCCCTGAATTGGCAAGGGGTGATGTTCTTGTTTGCTAACAGTCGCTTGGAGGTACCACCTCCATCATGCCCACAGGTCAGGTTCACCCTCAGTTTGTTGATTCGTTATTCATAAGGGTACTTCCCCTGCCTGTATCTGGGCTAGGTTCTCTCGTGTCTGTTCCACAATCCAGTTACCATATGTACTGCAGATGTCATTAGCAGCCGCCTGCTAAGATACGTTATATTCCTCTTTTATTAATTTATTAATGGTTTGGGCATGTGTTTCTAGCACTGTAGCTATCCTTTGCAAATGTATGGTCAGCATTTGATCCTCAGAATATATCTTTAATGCGAGACCCTAAATCTCTGACCTTTTGATCTAATGTTGCCAAACCAATGTTACTGTCCGATACGATATTTACAGTCAGCTCCAATATCCCAAAATTTGTTTATTTTACGTAATTTCTTCTTGAACCGCTTTTCATTTCCCAAAATATCCCACTACATTGTGCCCGAGTCCCTTCTATCATTTCACAATTATCCCAACTTGAGAGCAGTATTGTTGGACTGACAGGACTTGTCAATGTAAAATTTTCTTCCCTCCCGAAAAGAATTCTTGATACACAGCATTCAATAGGAACCATTTAGGCTGGACTTCTTTAATTTTAAAATATAATTTGATTATCCCCTTAAATTACAAGTAAATTTTTCTATCTCGAGTGCTTGAATAGCAACTCATATAAATTTTCCTTATCAATTCCAATTTCAGAACAAATTATGTCCAGGCTTTGTGGTTTTATAGTAGAGATGAAGTACTTGTAATTACTTTTGGATGTAACTCCCATATCTTCCCACCTCGAGCACTCTGTCTCGGAAGACAATAAATGGGTTAAAACAAAACAAATCAAAATGTTTTCAAAAGAAGAGAATCAGGTTGATATCACCACGCTGTGACATTTGGTATCTGCTGATGTCTGCAGCTAAAGTCTTAAATTTTTTAACACCACTGGATCGTTTCCTGCACCAAATTTCTCCAGCAAAGGTTGCACCGTAACTTTGTAAAGCCATTTTATGTCAAAGAACTACTCTTGGTAATCCTGCACCATCAACACTCACGTGGTCCCAAAAACCAGGGTCACCTGTTTTAAAAGAAACACAAAAAATCCATTGCGGCTCTTCTTGAGAGCCCAAGGGGTTAATTTGTCAAATCATCATTTATTATTTATTTTGTCCAAAGGAATAATCCTTTTACCTGAAACAAATCCAGAAAACAAAACAGGAGAGAGAAATTGCCTAGTCCCTCTCTCTCTCTGGAGCTCGCAACCTGTCTGAAATAAACCCTGTCTCTCCCACATACAGATGTACGTAGGACTGCGGACTGGAATTCCCAACTCCAAGTCCTAATCTCTGTGTTTTCAAGATGTCCAAATCAATGGTGTTAACAACTGAGGCACCCGTATTAAAGGCAGTTGCTATATCACTTATCACAGATCTTTACGTCTCCATATTTGTCTATCTCTTTTACGATGTCCACCTCCATTCCATGTCGCGCTTTGTTTTAACACTTGAGTTAGGAGGTGTTGATATAATTGTTGAGTTTTCTTAGCATTCTCAATGCGAGTTATATAATTTGTCAGGGAAGGTCTTCCCTCTTTGGTCAGATCTTGTATTGGAGCTACTATTCGTGAATAGTTTCAAATAAAATTGAATAGCCCCAGAACTTGTCGAACTTCCTTATCATACTGTGGCGGGGTAAAACTGATAGGCGTTTAGTACCCTGTGTCAGTACATAGCTCAAGTAATGGACTTCCAATTGTCCAACCTATGCTTTCTCTTCATACGATTTGTTTTACATTCCTTTCTTATCACTTTATCTTTTCTTTTACAATTAAACCTCATTTTGTCTTAGTGAATTGAAAACAGATGTCGGTGTCCTTGGAAGGGGTTAACTTTTTTTTTCAGTATCAAAACGATGGAGCCAGATATCAGTTTCACGCAGTGTTCTCAGCATACGTCAACGTAATTTTCACATAAATTCTTTTTAAAAAAAAAAATTCATACTGGGAAATGACATCTCCCATCGTACATTTTAGTTTATATCAACTTTTGTTTTAGGTACCCCTCAATTTTCACATTGCTTCGTAAGTTTTATAATTTGCTGTCCAATTCATTTTTTTTACATACTTTTCGTGGGTATGATTATAACCAACTCTCCGAGCTGTTCCAGCTTTCCGACTTTTCCTATCACAGTGATACCAGATAGCTTTTTTTATCTGTACCATTAATTTTTCTTTAACCTCTTTTTTTAACCACAGCCAATCACAAAATAAAAATTCAAAATGCCAATTTTTTAGAAGGTCCCATGTCTGGAATTTGACATGCTCACATTTTATAAGAACCAGAATTTAATAGGTCACTTAACCTCAATAACTCCAATTTTAATTCAGCAATATCAGAATTGAACACAAGACAAAACAGATACATTACACAAAAGAAGAAAACACGTAAGACGCAGTAAGAAGGGGGCGTGGCCCACAACACCGACAGAAAACACTCACAATAAGGACAGGCTTTTAAAAGAGACAGTACACTAAAAACAAAGAACCTTTATTTTCCGGGTCTCTGTCTTTTAAACATTTTAATTGATTCCTTTTTTCTAATTCCCTTACCCTAGATTCTAATTCCCTAATTTTATCCTTATCTTCGCTCCACTTTCTAGTGGAAGCGCCTACTTGTCCTATTAGTCCAGTTAGTTGGTGGACGAGTAATACCCCTGCCTTTTTTGTTCTGTCTTTCTTTTCCCCATCTACCCACTTTCTTTGTTGTTCGAAGGTCTGAGAAACATCCTAGCCATCCTTTTGCATCTGCTTAATCAACGAGTGTCTGTCTGTCATATATTTTTCAATAAGGGAACCCGCAGGTCCCCACCTAGTTTCCCCACTTGTCATCTTTACTTGCTCTCTCTCTCACCGGATTACTTAACTCCCGGTCTCTCTCACCGGATTACTTAACTCCCGGTCTCTCTCACCGGACTACTTAACTCCCGGTCTCTCTCTCACCGGACTACTTAACTCCCGGTCTCTCTCACCGGACTACTTAACTCCCGGTCTCTCTCACCGGATTACTTAACTCCCGGTCTCTCTCACCGGATTACTTAACTCCCGGTCTCTCTCACCAGATTACTTAACTCCCGGTCTCTCTCACCGGACTACTTAACTCCCGGTCTCTCTCACCAGATTACTTAACTCCCGGTCTCTCTCACCGGACTACTTAACTCCCGGTCTCTCTCACCGGACTACTTAACTCCCGGTCTCTCTCACCGGACTACTTAACTCCCGGTCTCTCTCACCGGACTACTTAACTCCCGGTCTCTCTCACCGGACAACTTAACTTTTTTTTAATTCGTTCACGGGATGTGGGCGTCGCTGGCAAGGCCGGCATTTATTGCCCATCCCTAATTGCCCTCGAGAAGGTGGTGGTGAGCTGCCTTCTTGAACCGCTGCAGTCCATGTGGTGACGGTTCTCCCGGTTCTCCCGGTCTCTCTCACCGGATTACTTAACTCCCGGTCTCTCTCACCGGACTACTTAACTCCCGGTCTCTATTACCGGATTACTTAACTCCCGGTCTCTCTCTCACCGGACTACTTAACTCCCGGTCTCTCTCACCGGATTACTTAACTCCCGGTCTCTCTCACCGGATTACTTAACTCCCGGTCTCTCTCACCGGACTACTTAACTCCCGGTCTCTCTCACCGGATTACTTAACTCCCGGTCTCTCTCACCGGATTACTTAACTCCCGGTCTCTCTCACCGGACTACTTAACTCCCGGTCTCTCTCTCACCGGACTACTTAACTCCCGGTCTCTCTCACCGGATTACTTAACTCCCGGTCTCTCTCACCGGACTACTTAACTCCCGGTCTCTCTCACCGGACTACTTAACTCCCGGTCTCTCTCACCGGATTACTTAACTCCCGGTCTCTCTCACCGGACTACTTAACTTAACTCCCGGCCACTTACCGGATTACTCAACTTAACTCCCGGCCACTCACCGGATAACTCAACTTAACTCCACTTAACTTACTCCGACCACGACTACCGACTCGGCAATGTGTTTTCCCCACCGGATCAACTTATACTCTACTTATACTCACGGCCACGATTACCGTTTTGGTAACGTGTTTCCTCCATCGGATCAACTTATACTCACGGCCACGATTACTGTTTTGGTAACGTGTTTCCTCCACCGGAGTCCTGCTCTAGGTCAGGGTGATCAGCTCCTTAACGCATTCTTAAAACTTCAGACATTAAAACT
Source organism: Heptranchias perlo (assembly GCF_035084215.1). Lineage (NCBI taxonomy): Eukaryota > Metazoa > Chordata > Chondrichthyes > Hexanchiformes > Hexanchidae > Heptranchias > Heptranchias perlo. Next base: position 8,963,224 of record NC_090350.1, on the reverse strand, counting down.
TCAGACAGTACACATCGTGAATTAACTTATGCTCTAATTATCTCTGCGTTTGTTCGCCACTACAGAGTTTGATGCCGGATGGTCCTGACTACTTGTGCTTCACGATCCTAAGTGCCCTTGTGCCTCTACGCCCACTTCATGGTCCTGACCTTCGCGTGGGGGATCTCCCCTCTTAACAACCGGTCTAAGGCTGCTCATTTGAGACAGGCACTCCCTTGTCCTCAGTCGATCAGCACAAGCAATCAGTTCCTGTTTTTACCCAACAGTCCCATAACTTCCCCTAACTTTCCCCTGTTTTTAACTGCATTGTTGGCTCAGTCTGACTTCCACAGTTCAATAATCTCTGCTCCAGTTCGCCGATCGAGGCCAACCGATCAACTCACCAGCAGTGAGATCCTGCCGACTACGCCAATTTGTTGTCGGAAAATCACCACTCGGAGTCAGACTTAAAGATTCAACATGCAGTTTATTGGACAAAGTACTTTGGGAGAAGAACTGGACACTCCACAGTGTATGCAGCCACCTTCTCAATTTTAAAATGGTCGTTGAGCTTTTTATATGTTACAAGTACAGACATTCAGTAGCTATTACATTATTAGCCTTGGTTAGTCACACGTTAGCCAATTAGGTCCCCACAGCAACAATTGACCTCCAATCACATTAAAACAACTGTTATCAACTTTAAGACAGTCTGGTCTTTGTCTATTCAGTCTGGTTCTGTAGTTTTTATCAGTTCGTTGTGCTCAATCAGCATTTTTTTAATGTCTTTTCACAGGGTCCATCTTGTCTAGCAGAATCCATTTTGTTTAGCAGTATATTAATTTGTTAATCATCATTTGTTATGTTTAAGCTTTAATTATGTTTATGTTGGTCTGCGCAAGGCGCATTTCAGTGTGGTCTCGGGGCAGTGACTGCAGCCATGCACACACTAGTCCCTTCATCTTTGCCTTTAACCCAACAGTTTAAATTTTTACTTTAACATCCCCATTCACCAACAGTCCCGCACTCCTTACCTTTCCTCTCTCACATGACCATCAAATCGTCCTCCTTATGATTACACATTGCTTCCGCCCTCAGTTCATTGCAGAAATAAAAACCAACATCAAATACAAATTCAAATCCATATTTATAAATTAACACATGATATGATTCAAACAAGATGAGACTATTCACCCTTGTACATTCCCTTAGTGCCTGTCGTTCATGTGCCTTTACCTTTCCTAGTGCTCCTACGAAATGCATCCCCAGTGACTGGAGTGTGGGTGGTGGAAGGCTGCTGACCTTCAATTGAGGATTCTACAGAATGCCTTACAGGACGACCTCGAGAAGCTCTGGGCCTAGAGCACCCTGATTCAGACTGCACCATCTTGGCCTGGGCTGCAGCAGTCTGGTCTGGCTGGCTGACAGGCGAAAGCAAGGGCATTGGTGGAGTGGCAGGGGTGGGAGCAGGAATGCTGTCATCCTGAGAGAGGACAGCAGGTTTGTCTCCCATGGCGCTACTGCCACTCGCATGGGGCGGCACCTCAGCAATCCTGATGATCTGCTGTCGAACAGATTGCTGGAGTGCTGTGACGCCCTTGAAGCTCCTTTCAACAGTGGTACCCAGAACCATAATAGCAGCAGTCTGAGCTTCCAAAGCAGCAGTCAGACATTTGATGTCAGATATTTGTGCTGCAACGGAAGCTGTGACATTGGTCATCAGACGCTGCATCATGGTAAGTTCCACAGGTGTGCTGATGGAGGTGACCAACCGTTCCATGTGGGAAAGGATGGACTCCAAGCTCTGCGCAAAGCCTTGTGTCAAGCTGGAGCTGGACTCCACCATGCACCTTGACATTGTGTGCAGACTTTCTGGGAGGCTTTCCAGTGCACCAAGCATTTGGTTGTGCACACGCATCAGCCTTCTTCTGTAGCCTGGCCCATCAGTCATCATCTTACTCCTCAGCAGCAGAACTAGTGTGCATTATCACTGTCTGTTCCCCCTGCCCTGGCTCCTGCACACTTGTGCCCAGTGTCTCACCACCTGCAATCTCTCCTCTATCCTAGCCTCTAAAGTATGCACAGTGTCAGTCTCCGAGCTGGTGGCTGTGAGTGTAAGATCGAGTGATGGTGTGTCTGCATCATCACTGCTGTCTTCCTCTGCCTCTTCTGACTGGGTAGGTTCCAGATCTTGGATATCTGAAATGACAAAGGAACACGGGTTGAATTGTGGTGAGGGGAGAGGAGAAAATGAGACATGCGTCCTCACACCATCTGCATCACGTGAGTCAGAAAAGACTGTGGGATAAGAGAGAAGTGGAAAGCAAGAAGGATGATTAGGTATGCAGAGACCCCCATCATCGATCTCTCCAACACTGCCAGTGGCCACGGCCTCAGTGATGGCCCTCCATATGATGGCCAGCACTGACTTCTCCATGGTATTAGGACGTTTAGGCATGCCTGTCCTCCCCCAGTTCTTTCTTGCTGCCGTCTGTTATGTGCCACCTTCTCCTGCAAGAAAGAGGGAAGTGTGTCAGTGAGTGTCCTGCAAGATGTTTGCATGATGTAGCTGTAATGGTTGAATAGCTGCCAGTGTGTGTGACCTGTGAGTTGTAAGTTGCGTACTGATTGAAAGAGTTTGTTGGTAGGTGGGTGACGGGGGGTGTGGTGCGTGGAGCAGTGGATGAGACTAGTGGTGCAATTGGTAGGAGACACCACTTGACAGTTGAATTCACTCACCTTGCCCACTCGTGTCAAATCATTGAACTTCTTCCTGCACTGCATCCATGTTCTTGGCACTGTGCTCCTGGCATTGACTTCATCCGCCACTGCCTCCCACTGCCTCTTGAGCATATGTCTGGAGGGCCTCTTGCTGCCCCCCCCCCTCCACCGCGGACACAGGATGCCCCTCCTTCTGTCCACTTCTTCCACCAAGGTCTCTTGTGCATCATCCAATAACCTTGGTGCACGCTCTCTCACAGGCACAGTCGTTCTTCAATGCAGCACAGATTCACTTCACAGTTGACTTCCACCACTTCCTGCAGCCACAGTGCACCACCCCTTTAAGAGGTGCAGGTTGCCTTTAAGTAGTGCTTGCCACTCCTGATATCGGGGTCCACTGTTGATACGTGCAGCCAATCAACAGCGCAGCTAATGCTGGCTGCATGCAGCAATCATTTAAATCATCAGACGAATGTTACATGCTGCCTGCATTGCAACGAACAGGCGCGGGTTAATTGCACACTGCGATCTCAACACCCGTTTTCGGGGGATTTCCAATATAACCCCCTAAAGGTTTTGCTGGGGCCAAGGGCCTTTTAAAATCAAGCTGAGGGTGTGATTGAGCAAATTGAGGACTGCAGAAGTATCATAGCAAATGGAGGGCAAAAGGGAAGGCAATTGAGAGTTTGAAAGTGGAGTTGTAAGTGAATTGGAGAGAGTTTTTCTACAGGTGGGCATAGGAGGAGTTGGGATTTTAAGGAGCTGGGGGAATTGGGTGGTAAGGTATACAAGGAAGTAGCCTCGGCAGATGGTAAGGTTGAGGGGGTGGCTGTGAAAATGGGTAGGAGAGTTTATAAAGAGGGAATGGTTTAGGGAGGACAAGACGGCAGTGAATTCAGAGGGGACAGAGCAAGGAATATTGAAACGGAGATTGAAATCTCCAAGGATCTCTGTGCAGAGGTTGAAAGAGGAATGAAGGGAGGATATCTCGGGGACAAATTCAGAGTGGGGCTTGGGAATGCAGTAGACAAGGATTTTAAATAAGAGATGAGAGGGGTGGAACAAGCTAAGGTGCTCAAAGGAGGAGAAGGTGCCAGAGCAGCCAGGGGAGAGACCAAAGTATGACTTGGTGGTAAGAGCCACACTGTAACCCAGGTAGTTTGGCGGGGCAGGCTGGTAGAAATGACAGTCAGCTGGGAAGGCTTTGGAAAGGGCCAAGGTGTTGCCACCCATGAGCCAAGTTTCAGTTAAACCCAGGATATCAATGCAATCATCCACAATAAGGTTGTGGATGGCAAGACCCTTGTTCGCGACTAAATGGACATTCTGGAGGGAGATTTGGAGAGGGGCGGTGATTGTTGATCCATTGGTGGAGTCCAAGGAGGCAGTGGTGGGTTGGGGAAGTGGGTCGGGAGAAAATTGGTGAGTTTAGCCCCCAGTGGGCGCGTTAGGTTTCCTTGACCTGCATTTCCAATGGTTCACTTTACCAAAGTTATTTGTTCACTGGTTTGTGAAGGATTGCTAACTTACTTTTTAAAATCTTTTTGGTTTCCTTTCACTGCATTTATTTAGTGTTTTGCGTTTGAGTTTAACATTGCAATTTTTTCTTTATTTTTGCCATCTACCAGTCAAAACAGTTTCACTATGATTTACAACAGATATTCCTTCACCCTCCAGTAACTCAAGACTACTTAACTGCTTATACAACAAAATGATGTCTAAAGGGTACAATCTCAACCTGAGGAAAGGCTCCAATCAAGTGTAGGTGCCAAAAGCACATTAACTTTAACAGGCCCAACTGTTAGAGCAGACTTTCCTTTTAGAATTTCTCTTGCCCTCAGGGGGTTAGAGGAGAAGGAGCAATTCCAGAGAAATGAACAGTGGGATATCAGCCTCTACCAGAGCTGGGTCGCACAGGCATGCCATTACCCAAGTAGATGGATCTACAGACCCTAACAGAGCAACTTGGGCCTGTTAGAGTAGATGTGCCTTCAGCACTTACACTTGATGGGGGCCTGTCCTGGGTTAGGATTGTGCCTTTTTGACACCATCCTGTTATATAAGCAGAAAGGTAGTCTTGAGATACTGGAGGTTGAAGGAGTACATGCACAACATCATGGTCAGTTCACAAGGACTTGAGCCTCGGAATGTATGAGTGTGGCAAGGTTTTCAATTGTAGGTTGCATCTTCAAGATATATAAGATGCAATGATAGAGCTGTAAGGTATTTGAAAACTTGGCATGAAGTGCAGTAAATATAGAATAGGTTGACAGGCAACACTTTGTTGCATGGCCATCCATGAGGTGCATTGTACTGTTAGGTAGTCTTTCCTTGCCAGATTTATTAAAGTGTGCTGTCATCTTATGATCTGTTCTCAAATCCTATAGGAAGCAGACACAGTGTTAAAACCTCCATAACATCACCCGTCTCCGCCCTGCCTCAGCTCATCTGCTGCTGAAACCCACATCCATGCCTTTGTTACCTCTAGACTTGACTATTCCAATGCTCTACTGGTTGGCCTCCCATCTTCCACCCTCCATAAACTTGAACTCATCCAAAACTCTGCTGCCCGTATCTTAACTTGCACCAGGTGCCGTTCATCCATCACCCCTGGACTCACTGACCTACATTGGCTCCTGGTCTGGGAACGCCTCGATTTTAAAATTCTCATCCTTGTTTTCAAATCCCTCCGTGGCCTCGCTCCTCCCTATCTCTGTAACCTCCTCCAGCCTTATAACCCTCCGAGATCTCTGCGCTCATCCAAATCTTGCCTCTTGCGCATCCCCGATTTCCTTCGCTCCACTATTGGCGGCTGTGCCTTCAGCTGCCCAGGCCCTAAGCTCTGGAATTCACTCCCTAAACTTCTCTGCCTCTCTACCTCTCCTCCTTTAAGACGCTCCTTAAAACCTACCTCTTTGACCAAGCTTTTGGTCACCTGTCCTAATATCTCCTTATGTGGCTCGGTATCAAATTTTGTTTGATAAATTGATCCTGTGAAGCACCTTGGGACGTTTTACTACGATAAACGCGCTATATAAATGCAGGTTGTTGTTGTTGCTACTATCTGCTGCCAAGAATGGTGCACCCCTGTCCTTTGGGGAGGGCACCCCGAAGTGCCAAATAAGGCAACCCTCTTCACAGCTACCTCATGAAGCTGCAAGTCCATTTGGCCATGCATCCAACAGAGATTGTACCACTCTGTCATTTGCCCACAAAATCTGTTTTGTGTCTCTACAAGTTCTTTTCACTTCATATATCCCTGCCACTTAACCCACCAGGCACTTGGCCATGGGTGAAAAACATCTAAAATTCATTCTGTTGCTTGATAAAGACTGAAACAATTTCTGTCCCCGTATGCAGGTACTTACATTTAAGTGCACACAGTCCTTTATTTTGGACTAGCTATGCAGATTTTGCACATCGGTGGATTGGCCCCCATTAGGCTTGCTCCCTGCACAAGGCCAAAGCTGAGCAGACAACTATGAATAATTATTCAAATAAGCTGACGGTGGAAAATTGTGTCAGTCTGTTCAATGTGCTGCTGGGCAGCTTTGATTAATCAATGTGGCACAAAAGCTTCAGTTAGGCTGGTAAAAGAAAATCTGGCCTTTCATGTTTTAATATTCAGAAATACTGAGGAGCTCATTGAAAGGCAGCTTGGTGAAAATGGTGTCTGGGATTTTACTGCTGACTCTAAGATAGAAGTCGTGTGCTTTTAATCTCACAATACTGTCCGGGTGTTTTAAACAATTCTATCCTCAACATTCGCAGGAAGGATAAACAAAACATTTGACATTTCAACATCCCTTATTCAGACATTTAGTGAAAAGGACATGTAATTAGCAGATTAATCAAGAGGAAATAATTGTGAGACTAATAGCTTGAAGTTGACATATCAGCACCATTTTTACCAGAGCCTACAATCAGCTAAATCGTCACCTGGCTCTGACACTGAAATACAAGGTACAATGGTACAATCTTTTATTCTACTCTAAAATCAAAGGGAATCATTGTTGCATCAAAATCAGCAAAAATTAACGGATGTATTTGTGGTGAATGTTTAAATGAGCAGTGCTGTAGAAGTAACTGAAACCAAAGGCCTCAATGGGGGGGTCATCAGGGTTCAGTCATGGGAGGGTCGGACTCCGGGGCGGTGGGGGGGTCGGATAGCAGTGGGGTAGGAGATCGTGGGGGGGTAGAAGATCATGGGGCGGGAGTCGGAGATTGTGGGGGGATTTTTTTAAAATTCGTTCATGGGATGTGGGTGTCGCTGGCGAGGCCAGCATTTATTGCCTGTCCCTAATTGCGCTTGAGAAGGTGGTGGTGAGCCGCCTTCTTGAACCACTGCAGTCTGTGTGGTGAAGGTTCTCCCACAGTGCTGTTAGGAAGGGAGTTCCAGGATTTTGAGCCAGCGATGATGAAGGAACGGTGATATATTTCCAAGTCGGGATGGTGTGTGACTTGGAGGGGAACGTGCAGGTGGTGTTGTTCCCATGTGTCTGCTGCTCTTGTCCTTCTAGGTGGTAGAGGTCACGGGTTTGGGAGGTGCTGTTGAAGAAGCCTTGGCAAGTCGCTGCAGTGCATCCTGTGGATGGTACACACTGCAGCCACAGTGCGCCGGTGGTGAAGGGAGTGAATGTTTAGGGTGGCGGATGGGGTGCCAATCAAGCTAGCTGCTTTGTCCTGGATGGTGTCGAGCTTCTTGAGTGTTGTTGGAGCTGCACTCATCCAGGCAAGTGGAGAGTATTCCATCACACTCCTGACTTGTGCCTTGTAGATGGTGGAAAGGCTTTGGGGAGTCAGGAGGTGAGTCACTCGCTGCAGAATACCCAGCCTCTGATCTGCTCTTGTAGCCACAGTATTTATATGGCTAGTCCAGTTAAGTTTCTGGTCAATGGTGATCCCCGGGATGTTGATGGTGGGGGATTCGCCGTTGAATGTCAAGGGGAGGTGGTTAGGCTCTCTCTTGTTGGAGATGGTCATTGCCTGGCAACTGTCCGGCACGAATGTTACTTGCCACTTAACAGCCCAAGCCTGGATGTTGTCCAGGTCTTGCTGCAAGCGGGCTCGGACTGCTTCTTTATTTGAGCGGTTGCGAATGGAACTGAACACTGTGCAATCATCAGCGAGCATCCCCATTTCTGATCTTATAATGGAGGGAAGGTCATTGATGAAGCAGCTGAAGATGATTGGCCTATGACACTGCCCTGAGGAACTCCTGCAGCAATGTCCAGGAGCTCAGATGATTGGCCTCCAACAATCACTACCATCATCCTTTGTGCTAGGTATGACTCCAGCCTCTGGAGAGTTTTCCCCCTGATTCCCATTGACTTCAATTTTATTAGGGCTCCTTGGTGCCACACTCGGTCAAATGCTGCCTTGATGTCGAGGGCAATCACTCTCACCTCACCTCTGGAATTCAGCTCTTTTGTCCATGTTTGGACCAAGGCAGTAATGAGGTCTGGAGCCGAGTGGTCCTGGCGGAACCCAAACTGAGCATCGGTGAGTAGGTTATTGGTGAGTAAGTGCCGCTTGATAGCACTGTCGACGACACCTTCCATCACTTTGCTGATGATTGAGAGTAGACTGATGGGGCGGTAATTGGCCAGATTGGATTTGTCCTGCTTTTTGTGGGCAGGACATACCTGGGCAATTTTGCACATTGTCGGGTAGATGCCAGTGTTGTAGCTGTACTGGAATAGCTTGGCTGGAGGTGCAGCTAGTTCTGGAGCACAAGACTTCAGCACTACAGCTGGGATGTTGTCGGGGCCCATGGCCTTTGCTTTATCCAGTGCACTCAGCCGTTTCTTGATATCACGTGGAGTGAATCGAATTGGCTGAAGACTGGCTTCTGTGATGGTGGGGATATCGAGAGGAGGCCAAGATGGATCATCCACTCGGCACTTCTGGCTGAAGATGGTTGCAAATGCTTCAGCCTTGTCTTTTGCACTCACATGCTGGACTCCGCCATCATTGAGGATGGGGATGTTTACAGAGCCTCCTCCTCCCGTTAGTTGTTTAATTGTCCAACACCACCATTCACGACTGGATGTGGCAGGACTGCAGAGCTTTGATCTGATCTGTTGGTTGTGGAATCGCTTAGCTCTGTCTATAGCATGTTGCTTCCACTGTTTAGCATGCATGTAGTCCTGAGTTGTAGCTTCACCAGGTTGGCACCTAATTATTAGGTACTCCTGGTGCTGCTCCTGGCATGCTCTTCTACACTCCTCATTGAACCAGGGTTGATCCCCTGGCTTGTTGGTAATGGTAGAGTGAGGAATATGCCGGGCCATGAGGTTAGAGATTGTGCTGGAATACAATTCTGCTGCTGCTGATGGTTCACAGCACCTCATGGATGCCCAGTTTTGAGCTGCTAGATCTGTTCTGAATCTATCCCATTTAGCACGGTGGTAGTGCCACACAACACGTTGGATGGTATCCTCAGTGCGAAGACAGGACTTCGTCTGCACGAGGACTGTGTGGTGGTCACTCCTACCAATACTGTCATGGACAGATGCATTTGCAACAGGTAGATTGGTGAGGACAAGGTCAAGTAAGTTTTTCCCTCGTGTTGGTTCGCTCACCACCTGCCACAGGCCCAGTCTGGCAGCTATGTCCTTCAGGACTCGGCCAGCTCGGTCAGTCGTGGTGCTACCGAGCCACTCTTGGTGATGGACATTGAAGTCCCCCACCCAGAGTCCTGTGATCGGACATTGGGAGAGGGTTGGCCGATTGCGGAGGTCCGATCATGGTCCCTCCTCTCATGTGGCGTGAAGCAGAAGGCCATGGAATCCCAGCCCCCAGGAGTTAAAAATAAAAAAACTGTGAAAATGGAAACCCGCAGCCCCCTTAAAAGCTTTCACTGACTGACCAGCCTCCTCAGAGCGGATTAGTCACCCGCCCCTCAATCCGCCTCCATTAAAACCGGAAGTGGGTGGGTTGGGGTAGAGTTTTACTTTTGTACAATTTTTACCTTCTCACCCACCCCCAACCCACCCATTCGTGGGATTAAAAATTTACCCCATAGTGAGGGTGTCGCAGTCGGCTGCACATAAATGCATAAGGATATGGATGGATTGTTTGCCAGGGCAGGGAGGTATATAAACTTCCCCTGTGATGACAATAACCAGAATGAGCTGGCACTCAGTTTCACGTCTTTGGCTGGCTTCCCACAGGGTAGGGGGCCATTGATTTGCTCACATATGGCAATCCGAGGGCCATCAGATCAACCAGGAATATTTATCAACCACAAGGGATTTCATTCCATCAATGTACAGTTGGTGTTCAACCACAAGAAAAGGTTCATGCAGGTCTGCATCAGATTCTCTGGGAGCTGCCATGATTCTTTCATACTGCGGCAAACTCTGATCTGTTTGTACCTGGAACCAGCCTTAAATGGTGGTTGCTAGGCGACAAAGGATACCACCTTCAAATCTGGCTGATGACACCTCTCAGGATCCCCATCAATGAACCCCAGGAGCGCTACAATGAGCCATATGTCAACCAGATGTGTCATCAAGCAAGCCATCAACATGCTCAAGTTACGCTTCAGGTGCCTGGACAGGTCTGGAGGCACGCTTCCGTACTCACCAGCGAGGGTCGCCAGGATAATCATGATGTGCTGCGTTCTGCACAATATCGCACAGCGGTAACAACTAGAAGTGGAAGAGGAGGAGGAGGAAGATGAAGATGGGGCACCCAACGCCAGGCCAGCCGCTCACATTGCTGCTCAGGATGCCATGGATGCCCTAATAGCTCAATGCTTCAGTTAGTCACTCAGACTGGATCAAGGTAACATCCCTCGCTCCCTCCCCCCGCCACTTTCACAAGTAGCCCTGTAAACATCTATCCACCCATTGCACATGCGTCAATTGGTCTCAGTCAATTCCATGTCTTTCACATTCAGCACCAAACAAATGAAAACCTGAGGGTTGGCACTGGCTATTCAAGAATGGGGAACATGGCAAAGTGGTGCAAGATAATAAATTTAATGTAACTTAATAAATCAAAAATATAAACAAATTTTCAAAAGCACCCATGTGCATACCGTCGGTGAACTACTAACCTTTTCTCTTTCTCTCTGTAGCACTTCTATGCGATGCAATCCCTGTGGGTTCAGCAGAGGTAGTATGAGGCTGCTCTGATCCATGCTCTGACACTTGAGCTGCTCGCAGCCGACGACCTCTGAGTATTGGAGCCCATGAGGGCCCCGCCAAAGACTGCTCCACCTGCAACTGCGCAGGGGCGACTGGGCCAGCAGGAGACGAGAATTCGGGTATTGGTTGAAGGGGGGTGGGGGCAACAGGTGAGATGTGGAAATACTTTGAGTGGTGTTTGCACTTTTGTCTCCCCTATTGCCATCGTCCCTCTCCTGGGCCAGCGGCACATCACTCCTGCCTTTCTGCGGGACAGCAGCATGGAGGAGTTCAGTGATGCCTTGGAAACTCACATCTAATCTGTCTGTCATCCTGTAAGAATATAATTTAAAACAAGCAGCAAAAATAGGAGGGCAAAAGTTCAGCATCTCTGTGAGAACAAGGACAGCTCACACAGCAGAATATCACGGAGACCACAGAATTGATAACATTAACATCAGAAGGTGGTTTGCACCTTCTATTGCATTCCTCAGAGGAATATAACAGCTTGTAAACATAGATGGAGGTTGAAGTCATTTGCTACGTCACGTAAAACAGCTTATCTTGAGTTGCTAATGTGGTGACAGCACGGTGGGATGGTTTATGACCATGAGATAAGACCAGCGGTGCTTACATAGAATAACGCAGCCGAATAATATAAAGATAGGACATGCTCCCTCCCAAAAGTGAGAGCTCTCAAGAGAGTACTGTCAGAAGTCCATCAGGTTGTATTGATTGCCTGTCATTTAATGTAATCTGTAGACAGTTGTATTATAACTTTAATACTGTTGAATGTAATGTTGAAGACAGCTGTAGTGCAAATCTTTTGTAAGTCAATCTATTAAACTTACTATTTTATAACCACTCAGGCTCAAATCAAGCGGAAGTTATTGTTGATGGATTAACAACCTATAGTTGCGACGGTAACTGGAGAATTCCGCTAACATAATGGCATCCCTGGGTGGGCCCAAGTTTTAAAGGTTTAAAAATAACTAGTGTTGAGAGACAGAGAGAGAGAGAGACAGCCAGACAGACCAACAGAGACAGACAAAGATACAGAGACAGAGTTAGACAGAGAGATCAGAGACACAGAGAGAGAGATGGAGAGAAAGAAAGACAGAGAGAAAGAGAGAGAGAGAAAGAAATAACCATGGCGATTGCACCGGATGGTTTATGTTTAAGCAAAAGAAAAGATGGAAAGAAATTATTCAGGAGGACAAGGAGTTAAAATTAGTCCTTCCACAGCAGATAGAGGCTGTAAAGGAATTATGTAAAACTCAGTAATTACTAGCTACGGAAAGTTTTAAAAGCCTGTGTTAAAGCTTTCTTTCCGCAATGTTTGCTTTGTGTTTTCTTTTGTGTAATGTGAAGGCTAACCCGTCCTTGATTAAAAGTGGTTGAAATGAAACTTAATCTCCTTTCTCAATTACAACAATCTGGAAATGTTGGACTAACTGAAAATAAGATAAACAAAACTAAAATATTATCTTCCCTGACATGAAAGGATTTCTATAAATTTATGTGAAAGCTGCGTTGATGCACCCTGCGTGATTTGCTTATTTTTCTGCAAAGAGGTTAACCCCTTCCAAGGACACCGACATCTGTTTTTAATATGCAAATCAATAAACTTTGCATTTATTTAAAGTAAATTTCTTAATGTAAGTGGATATTTGCCGATGTGATCGAAGGAAATATTGGGCATGATTTTGTGCTCCCTTTGCTGACAATTCCTCCTGGAGTGAGGTAATTAGATTCATTCATGGAAACGTGTGTGGAGTCCTTTCTAGTCCCGGGATAAAGGGTGACAGAAGAAAATTAATGAGTTTTTAACCCCTTGGGCTCTCAAGAAGAGCCACAAGGGATTTTCTGAGTTTCTTTTTGAAACAGGGGACCATGGTTTTCAGGACCACAAAATTGTTGGTGCAGGAAACGATCCAGTGGTGTTAAGAATTTAAGTACCTTATCTACAGACATCAACAGATATTAAAGGCACGATTTTAATAAGGCAGTGGGATGGCAACGGGGGAAGGGGGTCAATGGGCGTGCGGCAAACGTGAATAATAATACTTATCATTCCCCGCGCAATCGCAACTTAATTGGTGGCCATTAATCTCTGGGTTTGCCGTCCGAAAGCTGCGCAGCGGGTGGACTGCGCACCCACATGACAGGCTGTCAACTGCAGCGTCTAGATTTAAAGGGCCATTGCTCCAATGGATTTTGCTGGAGCAAGGAGCAAGAAGACACAATGGAGCAGCACAGGGGCAAGGCTGCTCCAAGATTCAGCGATGCCTCACTTGAGGTGCTGCTAGCTGGGGTGAGGAGGAGGAGGGAACTATTTTACCTGGCCAACAGGAGAAAGCGCCCTGCCTCTGCCACCAAGAAGACCTGGCTCGAGGTGACAGAGGAGGTCACAAGCAGGAGCAACATATCCCACACTTGGGTCCAGTGCAGGAAGCGTTTCAATGACCTAACTAGGTCAGCAAAAGTGAGTACACTTACTGATTCTCCTGCATTCGGTGTTGCACATCACCCACGCCCCCCAACTCATTCTGCACTGCCAAGACTACTCCATCACATCCCTCCTCACACCCACTTAAGGCTCATCCTCAACTTACCTTCACTTCCTGAGCACTTCCTCACCTCCCCATTTGTGGCCCTACCACTACCACTCACCCCAATACTGATCCAACGTGATGTCTCTGTCTGATATCCTCTGATGCATCTCTTTCATGATCAGCCTCACCCAAAGCAATGCATTCATCGGCTGACCACTTCACCATCACTCATTCACATGTCTGTACTTTCTCGCCTTTCAGAAGAGAGCTCAAAATGCACACGAGAGGGCGAGGACTGGAGGGCAGGCCACAACAAATAGTGGTCCTCACAGAGGCGGAGGAGGCAGCCCTGGAGATCCGCCATACCTATGAGTGCCTTTCCATCGGGGACGCCAAGACTTGCACCCCACAAACGTCTGGTGACAACTTTAACATTCATCACACACAACATGAATTGATGTTAACAATGATTGGCATGTTGAAAACTTCAGTATGCTCAACACAACTTGACACATCTGTGATGATGCTTAATATTGCCTTCTGTTCTCTTACAGGCCCTTCATCGACCGCAGTAATGGGAGAGGGTGATTCCTCAAAGGAGCTCCCGGCCACTGAGGGTGCACCGTCACATCATAGTGAGCCATCCACCAGTGCAGATATTCACTCCTCAGTGGGTCCTAGTAATCAGTTAGTTGGGTTGGCACCTGGTGAGTCACCACACACAAGTAAACACAAGCAGGCACTGGTGGCAGTGGCAGCCGTGGAGAGTCCGTGTCGGTGGGCACATTCCTCTCCAGGCTCTGCTTAGCTGGATGCAAATGCTGAACCCCGGGGGCCATCCTTTAAAAGGAGAATGATCGAGGGACAGCAGCACATTTGCGAGGTACTGGAACAGGTGCCACGCACAATCTCCACAATAGGGCAGAGGATGGAGGAGTCCAGCTCCGGCATTAGTTGAATGGCGGCACAGATACGTGAGGGAATCTCTGAGATAGTGTCACAGGGACGTAAGGAACTGTTAGAGACAGTGTTGCAGGTAAGCGCAGAAATGCCTGCGATGGAGAGAAGGCTAGCATCCATTGAGCTTCAAGCACGGCTCACAAATGAGTCCATTCAGGCCCTGACAACGGCCATTCGGACTCAGGGTGAACAACATTCTGCTGCCTTAAACAGGCAGACAGAAACTTTACAATTGGGCTTCCAAGGGATCATGCATGTCCTCCAAACTGTTCTCCAGCAGGGTGGTAGGAGTGATGTGGGCCTGGTCCAGGAGAGGGATGATGGCAAAGGGGAACATGGAAGTGGGGACGCCACTCACAACGCTCCCACATCTCACCCGTTGCCCCCCTCTCAACCAGTACCCGCAATGCTGCCTCCTTTCCATGAGGCCGAGTCTGCCCCTGCACAGGTGCAGGTGGAGCAGTCTTTGACGGGGCCTTCATGGGCTCCAAAACCCAGGGGGCATAGGCTGAAAGTCCGGGCATGGACTTGAGCAACCTGGAATGCACCAGTTAGAAGTAGTAGCAAGAGAAAGGCGAAGGTTTTGTGATCACGAAGGGTATGCACAATGGTGTCTGACAAACTGTCACATTTTTCATTTATGTTTGGTTTTTGTTAAAGTCACATTAAATGTTATCATTCTCACTACTACTGCCTCGTGTTGCCCATTCTTAACTGCCTTTTGTGATTGCGTCCTTTTATGTACTTCATCATGAAAGGCGACACTTGATGCCACCCAATGGGTCATTTTACAGTGGATGTATGTGTAGTTGCAGGACTGTTTTGTGCAGTGTGGGGGATGGGGGTTGCTGGTGTTGGCGCTGCTCTTTCCAGGTGGTGTGAGGACTGGATAGTCTCACTTTGTGATCTTAGGAGAACTGTTCACATATGAGTGACTACCTGGCCTCACGAGCAGCCAGGTGAGCCGCCTGTCTGCCCATGGATTCGTCCTCCTCCTGCTGCTCCTCCTCAATGTTCATTGCAGATGAGGATGCTGGATGTGGGCATGGGGCCCCATCAACCGGTACCCCTCTCTGTTGCGCCATGTTGTGCAAGACACAACACTCTTCTATAATGCGACCCACTCTCGCTGGTGCGTATTGAAGCGCTCCCCCCAGAACAATTGAGGCACCGAAATCACATCTTCAGCAGTCCTATCGCATGTTCAATTATAGACCTGGTGGTGATGTGGCTGTCATTGTATCAGCGCTGTTGCTCGCTGATGGGGTTCCTCAGAGGTGTCATCAGCCAAATGTGCAGGGGGCTGTCCCTTGTCCCCGAGGAGCCAGCCCTTAAGGGTGTTCAGTGCGTGGAAGAGGTCCGGGAACTCACTGCCTGAAAGGGTTGTGGAGGCAGGAACCCTCACAACATTCAAGAAGCATTTGGATGAGCACTTGAAATGCCATAGCATACAAGGCTACGGACCAAATGCTGGAATATGGGATTAGAGTAGACAGGGCTTGATGGCCGGCGCGGACACGATGGGCCGAAGGGCCTCTATCCGTGCTGTATAACTCTATGACTCTATGTTGCATTCCCTCAGAATGAAGGAATCATGGAAGCTGCCAGGGAATCTGGTGCACACGTGAAGAAATCTTTTGCGGTGGTTACAAATGAGCTGAGCGTTGATGGAGTGATAGCCCTTTCTACAATCGATTGCACCCTGCACCCTTGGGAAGCCAGCCACAGAGTGGAATCCCGCTGCCCTCTCCGTCTGGCTGAGGTTGTCCATGGGGAAGCTGACATATTGCGAGGCCCTGCGAAACAAGCCGTCGGTGATCTGCCTTATGCACTTGTGAGCAGGTGACTGGGAGATCCCGGCAATGTCACCGGTGACACCCTGGAATGATCCAGAGGCGAAGAAGTTGAGGGCAGTGGTCACTTTAACAGCAACGGTTAATGAGATGCCGCCAGGCCCAGCCAGGAGCAGTTCGGCATGAAGGAGGCTGCAGATGTCTGCGACTACCTGGCGACTCACTCTCAGCCTCCATATGCAATGCTCCTCAGAAAGGCTCAAGAAGCTGAGCCTCATTCTGTAGACCCTCTGGCGAGGGTAGTGCCTCCTGTGACAGCGCTCCCTCTGTTGTTGCCCTCTGTGCTCTTGTGCAGGTGCCTGTGGCGCAGCAGTGTGTTGTGGAGCTCCAAGTGGCGGAAGTGCGCACCATGCCTGGCGAGGATGGTGATGTTCCTCGTCCTCGGATGTACTGGTGAATACAGTTATCGTGCCCCCCATCCTGATAGTGTCAGTTTGAGGGGGTCCAAAAGATTGGTAAATATGTGTAAACAGAATAATTCTGAGTGGAAACCAAGAATTTTCAGTCTAAACACAAAGATCTCCCAGCCAAAAGTTTGTCTGAGTGAACTGAGTGCCCTGCTGCAATAACTCACCTTTTATCCCTATCTGTCAAACAGGGATTTAAATGTCCAAATAGCTGCTGGCTGAAACCCGACGACTTCCCTATGCCCTGTTTCACACAGCTCGGGAAATACGTTGAGGGAGCATTAAAATCACTTGCCTTCATTGTTAATTGGATTTATGGACATTTCAAGTACTTTAAGTACTTGATTTAGTGCTTTAAATATCTTCCCGCCCCCAACGCACCCACAGGTTTCTTTTAAAATCGAGCTCCAAATGTCACAACATGGTGACATTTTGGACTAAGACTTGAGACTTGGATTTTGAAAATTCAAGATTACATAAAGAAGGAAAAGCAATAATCAGCCTTGATCCAAGTTACTTTTCCTCTTTTGAAAATGTTTTGCCAAAAGTAATTACAAGCACTTCTGTCTCCACAGTAAAATCACAAAGCCTTGACATAATTAGTTTCTGAAATTGGAATTGATCAGTTAAATTGATATAAGTTGCTGTTCTAGCATTCGAGAAGGGAAACTTTACCTGTAGTTTAAGGGGATAATCAAATGATATTTTAAAATAAAAGAAGTCCAGACTAAATGGTTCCTGTCCAATGCTGTGTATCAAGGAAGGAAGTATTTTGGGGGGAAATAAAATTGTACATTGACAAGTCCAGTTGGTCCAACAATACTGATCTCGAAATGGGATAATGAAAAGCGGGTCCAAGAAGAATTTAAGTAAAATAAACAAAAAATGTATTGGGATATTGGCCCAAACTGTAAATATTGTATTGGGCTGTAAAGTACCTCCAGGGCTCATGAATGAGAAAAAAAGCTAATGTAATGGGATGTGTAAAATTGGATGAGAGGAAGTGATTGATAATATAAATATAGACACAGAGATATTACACCACCAAATGGGAATTTCTCCTGGGTGATTATGGGTAAATAAATCACCTGGGCTTGATTTAGCAAAAGATATCAATCTGGTATAAATGTACGATCTAGTGAAAGTCAGGGAAGTGTAGTTGAGAATCGTTAATTGATAGCTTTCTCTTGGAGATATTTGTGTCCTTAGCTACACTGAACAATGAGAAAACTGCATTTGATAGCCTGGCCACTACCTGAGACGTCAGGACCATGCAGGGGGAGATAAGCAAAGACCCTCCAGACCCCTCCGATCTTTTGATAAGATAACCTGAAAGCCCAAGAATGTCTACAGTGGACATGAAAGAGACAAATGTATGTTGCCATCAATTGGAAACAGAGGCCAGGATAAAGGACATGATTACAAAGGCCTACAGCTGGTGAGCGATTGGAACCACTCTTTAAACAGAGCAGTTGCTCTTACAAGATTGAATCTTACTGGACTTATGATGTGCGCTGTGGAGAACACATTCGGAAATACCATGAGGAAAAAGAAACTGGCCAGCAGAATGTCAATATTCAAGAATATTACCGATGATGTGTGAAGATGCACTGAAGAACATGTCTCAGACATGCTCAAGAAATGGTTAATGTAGCTCAGGAGAGTGAGAAAATCTTTTAAATAAGGCACTGACGCATGCTCCATAGAGAAACTGACTAATTAATGAAACAATCAGGAAACACTGGTACCAATCAGAGGGATTGAAATTAAAATAAAGAGGGACATAATAATTTGGATTTTCAAATTCAGGGTTAGGTTCCTTTCAGTTAACAATGAAATTGGGCTCGGGAGAAATAATACTTAGTAAAAATATCCACAAGATGGATATTAGTAAAAGGAGAGCTGGAGAATCTTTTACGTCCATGATTTCTTGATATTATGATACACTGTGGGTTTCTGTATTAACCAAATGAAAGTTAGAAGCAATATGTATATGTTTATGTGTGCTTATGTAAAGTCAAGATGATCTTAGGGAAGACCAAAGAGATAGTTGAGGGATAAAGTGAAAATTGAACCTGGGTGGGACCAGGAGCCAAGCATGGTCAATATCCCATCTCACATAGCTCGCATAAAGCTCTCAAACATTTAGCAAGAGGGCAATGTTAACAGGAGGGGGCGAAGTCGTAACTCGGCTTTTCAGAGACAGAGCATGCTGACACTTCAGAGCTATAAGCACCCAAAGGTCAAGAGATGGCCCGTTTCTAGATGCTATAATTGAACCAGAGTAGTTCCAGTCAGGTTCAAGAGGAGGGAATGTAAGAATATAGTTTAAAACAAGCATAGAAAATAGGGGGGAAAAGGTTCAGCATCTCTGTGAGAACAAGGACAGCTCACGCAGCAGAATATCAGGGAGACCGCAGAATATCGGAGACCACAGAAGAGGTAACATTAACGTTAGAAAGTGGTTGACACCAAAACAAAAGATGTGGTTGCTATGAAACCAACATTGGTAGGGCTGTGCAAGGCCGAATAAGGGGGGCTGTACTCAGATAAGAAGGACGCATTCCTCAGAAGAACGTAACAGCTTATAAACAGAGATGGAGATTGAGGTAATTGGCTATGTTATGTAAAACAGCTTATCTTTGAGTTGCTAACGTGACGCCAGCACGGTGGGAGGACTTATGACCATGAGATAAGACCAACGGTGCTTATGTACAGAGCAATGCAGCCAAATAATGTAAAGATCAGGCATGCTCCCTCCCAAAAAGTTAGAACTCCCAAGAGGGTACGGTCAGAAGTCCATCAGGTTGTATTGATTGCTTGTCATTTAATGTAATCTGTAGACAGTTGTATTATAACTTTAATACTGTTGAATGTAATGTTGAAGACAGCTGTAGTGCAGCTCTGCTGTAAGTCAATCTATTAAACTTGCTATTTTATAATCGCTCGGGTTCAAATCAAGCAGAATTTACTGTTGATGGATTAACAACCCATAGATATGACGGTAACGGGATAAATCCACTAACACATCCTGTGTAAGTCAACAACAACAACTTGCATTTATACAGCACCTTTAACATAGTAAAACGTCCCAAAGCGCTTCACAGGAGTGCTCTCAAAGAAAATTTGACACTGAGCCACATAAGGAGATATTAGGACAGGTAAAGCTTGTCAACGAAATAGATATTAAGGAGCGTCGTAAAGGAAGAGAAAGAGGTAGCGAGGCAAAGAGGTTTAGGGAGGTAATTCCAGAGCTTAGGGCCTAGGCAACTGAAGGCACAGCCGCCAATGGTGGAGCGATTAAAATCGGGGATGCGAAAAATTAAGAATTGGAGGAGTGCAGCGATCTTGGATGGTTGTAGGGCTGGAAGAAGTTA
Organism: Heptranchias perlo; assembly: GCF_035084215.1. Lineage (NCBI taxonomy): Eukaryota > Metazoa > Chordata > Chondrichthyes > Hexanchiformes > Hexanchidae > Heptranchias > Heptranchias perlo. Next base: position 8,943,237 of record NC_090350.1, on the reverse strand, counting down.
GAGAGATAGGGAGGGGAGAGGTCATGGAGGGATTTGAAGACAAGGATGAGAATTTTAAAATCAAGCCAATGTAGGTCAGCGACATAGAAACATAGAAAATAGGAGCAGGAGTAAGCCATTCGGCCCTTCGAGCCTGCTCCGCCATTCAATATGATCATGGCTGATCCTCGATCTCAATACCATATTCCCGCTCTCTCCTCATACCCCTTGTTGCCTTTTGTGTCCAGAAATCTATCTAGCTCCTTCTTAAATATATACAGTGACTTGGCCTCCACAGCTTTCTGTGGTAGAGAATTCCACAGGTTCACCACCCTCTGAGTAAAGAAATGTCTCCTCATCTCAGTCCTAAATGTCCTACCCCGTATCCTGAGACTGTGAGCCCTCGTTCTGGACCCACCAGCCAGGGGAAACATCCTCCCTGCATCCAGTCTGTCTAGCCCTGTCAGAATTTTATGTTTCAATGAAATCCCCTCTCATTCTTCAAAACTCGAGTGAAAACAGGCCGAGTCGACACAATCTCTCCTCATATGACAGTCCTGCCATCCCAGGAATCAGTCTGGTGAACCTTCGCTGCACTCCCTCTATGGCAAGTATATCCTTTCTTAGGTAAGGAGACCAAAACTGCACACAATACTCCAGGTGTGCTCTCACCAAGACCCTGTATAATTGTAGTAAGACGTCCTTGCTCCTGTACTCAAATCCTCTTGCAATGAATACCAACATACCATTTGCCTTCCTAACTGCTTGCTGCACCTGCATGTTTGCTTTCAGTGGCTGGTGTACAAGGACACCTAGGTCTCTTTGTACATTAACATTTCCCAATCTATCACCATTTAAATAATACTCTGCCTTTCTGTTTTTCCTTCCGAAGTGGATAATTTCACATTCATCCACATTATACTGCATCTGCCATGTATTTGCCCACTCACTCAACTTGTCTAAATCGCCTTGAAGCCTCTTTGCATCCTCCTCACAACTCAAGATCCCACCTAGTTTTGTGTCGTCAGCAAACTTGGAAATATTGCATTTCCCTCATCCAAATCATTGGTATATTTTGTGAATAGCTGGGGCCCAAGCACTGATCCCTGCGGTACCCCACTAGTCACTGCCTGCCACCCCGAAAAAGACCCATTTATTCCTACTCTCTGTTTCCTGTCTGTTAACCAATTTTCAATCCATGCCAGTATATTACCCCCAATCCCATGTGCTTTAATTTTGCACACTAACCTCTTATGTGGGCCTTTATCAAAAGCCTTCTGAAAATCCAAATAAACCACATTCACTGGTTCTCCCTTATCTATTCTACCTGTTACATCCTCAAAAAACTCCAGTAGGTTTGTCAAACATGATTTGCCTTTCATAAATCCATGCTGAGTTTGTCTAATCCCGTTGATATTTTCTAAGTGTTCTATTATCACATCCTTGATAATAGACTCAAGCATTTTCCCTACTACTGATGTTGGGCTAACCGGTTTGTAGTTCCCTGTTTTCTCTCTCCCTCCTTTTTTAAATAGTGGGATGATGGCTGAATGGGACTCATTAATGCACTGCGATTCAAGTTTCACAGAGGATGCCACTCTCTTAACGGAGGGCATCACTTCACAAATGTTCGAGCTAGACTCCTCCATCCTATGGTACATTGTGGTTAGTGTGCTTGACAGGAGCACCAGTACCTTGCACATTTGCTGCTGACCCTCTATCATTTTCCTTTTCATTGATGGACCCTCGGGTTCAGCATCTGTGTCCAGATGAGCAGAGCTTGGAGAGGAGTGCGCCCTCCGATGCGGGCTCCCCACTGCTGTCCCTAACATCGTGCTCACATGTGTATTGTGATTGACTCAGTGTGATCCCATCATCTCTCTAAGAGGACCCATCAAAGTGCTCATATCTGCACTCGTGCCTGGTGAGCATGTGTCCTGTGCCGGTGCACCCTCAGCAGGAATCAGCTCCTCTGAGGAATCCTCATCTGCAAAGAGTAGGGGCTGCTGTTCTTCGCATGATGGCGCTGGATGAGAGAATAGACGGATATGATTTAGTGATAGGAATGTACAAATGTAGAAATGCACGTGATATAAGGTGATTATATTTCATTAAGTGCTGAAATCAAGTCAAGATGACTTAGTCTTGTATGAGATGTGGGTCTGAGAGATTAATGCTGTCACCCTGCAGCAATGAACTACCAGTCTTGCCACCTTCGATGCTGAGGGAGGCAGAGACGTCGCTTATCTGCAACACCTCCTGTTCCGCAGTGGTGAGCTCCATGATCTGTGGGAGTCCATCTCCGGTCTGCTCACTCTCCCTTGTATTTTGTGCTCTCTTCTCTTGCAAGGGTGGTATGACAGACCTATGAGTGTCTGTAAGGCATATGTGTATCCAATGGATGCAGTCGGTGAGGGTCACAATCAGGCAGATGCATCACGGCTGGCACTGGCATGCATTTGAGGATGTGCGTTGACAGTGCCATTTAAGGACCTGTGCTGAGAATCAGGGGAGCTGATTGAAGTGGTATCAGATTACATAAGGATTGGGGTGAGTGGCAGTGGTGAATGGAGGAAGGGGGAGATGCGGAAGTACATTGAAATGGAATGATGGTTGCTGCTGAAACTTAAGTGGGTGTGAGGAGTGATGTGATTGAATACATTTGACAAGACAGATGTAGGTAAATCTGCAACTTTGCTCACCTTTCCTGACCTAGTTAGTTCATTAAAATGTTTCCTACTCTGGATCCAAGTCCTCATAATTATGCTCCTGCTACTCACCTCTTGGGCCACCTCCAGCCACCCCTTCTTTGTTGTGGCTGCAGGTTTCTTTTTCTCGGGGCCTCTTTCATAGAGTCATAGAGTCATAGAGTTATACAGCACGGATAGAGGCCCTTCGGCCCATCGTGTCCACGCCGGCCATCAGCCCTGTCTACTCTAATCCCATATTCCAGCATTTGGTCCGTAGCCTTGTATGCTATGGCATTTCAAGTGCTCATCCAAATGCTTCTTGAATGTTGTGAGGGTTCCTGCCTCCACAACCCTTTCAGGCAGCCCTTTATGTTATACAAAGATGCACACACATATTTTCAAGGGATAGAAAGAAAGAAAGAAAGAAAGAAGGAAATAACAAAAGAAAAAAGGAAGGAAGGTAGGAAGGGATGGAGGGAGAAAGAAAAAACAGAACTTTACAGCCAATGAAGTACTTTTGTAATGTAGGAAACGCAGCAAGATCCCACAAACATCAATGTGATAATGACCAGATAATCTGTTTTAGTAATGTTTGTTGAGGGATAAATACTGGTCAGGACACCTGAGAGAACCCCCGCCCCCCTGCTCTTCTTCAAAATAGTGCCATTGGATCTTTTATATCTGCCTGAGAGGACACACTGGGCCTTGGATTAACATCTCATCTGAAAGACAGCACCTCCAACAGTGCAGCACTCCCTCTACTGTACTGGATTGTGTGCTCAAATTTCTAGAGTGAGACTTGAATCCACAACCTTCTAGACTCAGAGGTGAGCATGCTACCCACTGAGCCAAGGCTGACACCAGACTGCAGAAAGCCAGAGAGACACTTGCATAAACACACAAGGAAAGAGGCATGCTGAAGCCCCTTGATCAGTTTTGTGAGGCTGCAGAGAAAGAAAATATGGTGTTAGACTACATAGCTAATACAGTTATATGTAAAACAAAAAATAGAACACTTACCTTATCCAATCCTTTCATACAGTCACTCCTGGAAAACTGTGCCCAATTTTGCTCCCTTCACATAAGGGCGGATATCAAGACCCTAGAGGAGGTCCAGTGGAAGACCACTGGAATGATACCCAGACTTAGGGCTTTTAGTTATTGGGAAACTGGGGCTTTTTTCACTGGAGAAGTGTAGACTTTCAGTTGATATGATTGAGGTGCTTAAAATGTTGACTAGAATAGATTCTGTTTGGGTGGATAGGGTATTGGAGTTAGATTGGGAGGGGAGAACTACGGATCACCAGTACAAAATATGAAAATATAGAGTTAATTTAGATGCCAGGAAATATTTCATTTCACACAGACTCATTGGACTCTGGAATAGATTGCCAGAATGTGTACAAGTATGGATTTGTTAGAGGCTTTTAAAAGGTAGCTGGACAAGTTCCTATGTGTTATAGAAGGTAGGTGATGGTTACCTATAATTATGAAATCATTTACTGCAGTCTTCTGGAGCTTGGTTGATTGCCTTTGGATGTCAGAGAAGAATTTCCAGGTCCCAAAGTGGCCTAAGGTTTTTCTCTGATTTTTTGCCTCTCCCAGGAGATTGCATGATTGGTGGGGGGGAAGGGGCAGGGGGAAAGGGAGATTGATAGTACAGGTGGGCTGTACATGTCTGGATGGGACAGGCTGGACAGACCAGTTGGTGTTTTCCTGCTGTTAGTCATATGTTTGTATACTCACAGGAAGAAGTACACATTCAGTTGTACTCAAAGAGCGGTCTCAAGGGAAAGATACACATATACTCACAGAGAAAAGCACTCACAGGGAGGGAGAGACAGGCATACAGAGACACATACAAAGACCCGAACACAAACACGTTGAGACACAAACCCAGAGACAAGATACACTTGAAAGAATACAAGAAATACATGTATGTTAAAGGTGCATTTGAAGGTCAGTTATCTTCATTCAATCAACTCAGCATAACTTGGGAAAACCCAAGTTGTTTAGTTAGAGTTAGTAAGTGACTGCTGCACGACTGTACATTAGTGAAGCCAAGAGAGGCAGTGGTCATTCTGACCTGGTATTCATAAATAACCCAGATAACATGCAACAAACAGAAGTTATAGTGCCCCTGGAGGCGAGTGACCATGGATTGATCAAGTTTAACATGATCTATGATCCAATAATCCCAAAGGCCAGGAGCCCGGCTTATATAACTTTATAAAGAGAAGAATTGAGACAAATGGACTGGAGGAAGATGTTTATTAATATTTCAATAGAAGACAGAAATAACAGCTTTAAAAGAATAATGGTGGGCACGCAGGGTAAGTACATATATAAGATCAACAAGCTCAGACTAAGTAAGTGTGACCTCAAATGGATTAACAGACAAATCATATGTGAAATAATGAGAGAAAATGACTTCTACAAATCCTGCAGGGAGAAAGAAAAGGGGCTCACTGGGAGGAATATAAGATCACACTGAAACAAGTTCAAAGGAGCTAGGAGAGACCTAGAGAAAAGCATAGCTGCAAAAACAAAATATAACAGTTAACAAAATCTTTCAGTACCACAATAAGCAAGAGGACTGTTAGAGAAGAGGTGAGAACACTAGGAGATGCAAATGGGTTTGATGCCAATGATGAGCACGGGACAGTAAACATTCCCTAAATGATTATTTCACAAAGTATTCACAGGGAAACACATGAACAACATGCTCTCCCCCAAAAACAAGTATCAAAACATAATACCAGACTGATATAAATGACATGGGAGTCCTAGACAAGTTGAAAGGACTTAAAACAAATAAATCCTTAGGATTATATGGTATTAATACCAGAATGTTAAGAGAGACTAGCGAGATTTGTGAGGCACTGGGAATTATTATGAGGGAGTCAGTGGACATTCTGGAGATGCCAGTAGATTGGAAATAGATTTTGATAACTCTCCTATGAAGTGCCTTGGGACGTTTTACTATGTTAAAGGCGCTATATAAATGCAAGATCTTGTTGTTGTATTCTACTTCACAGTTTAACATTGTATTGGTGTTGTTGATTGCTGCCTTGCATTGGTTGGACATATTGAGGGTAAAATTCAACTTAAGATTGGTGACTAAAAGCTTGGTCAAAAAAGTAGGTTTTAAGAAGCGTCTTAAAGCAGAAGAGAGAGATGGAGAGGCAGAGAGGTGTAGGGAGGGAATTCCAGAGCTTAGAGCCAAGGCAGCTGAAGGCAATGGTGGAGCGATTAAAATCGGGGGTGCGCAAGATGCTAGAATTGAAGGAGCGCAGAAGCCTCGAAGAGTTATAGGGCTGGAGGACGTTACAAAGATAGGGAGGGATTTGAAAACAAGGATTAAAATTTTAAAATCAAGGCGTTGCCTGACCAGGAGCCGATGTAGGTCAGCAAGTACAGGGGTGATGGGAGAACGGGACTTGGTGCAAGCTAGGTTACGAGCAGCAGAGTTTTGGATGAGCTCAAGTTTATGGAGGGTTGAAGATGGGAGTGCATTGGAATAGTCAAGTCTAGAGGTAACAAGACTTGAGAGCATTGGAATAGTCCTGTCTAGAGGTAACAAAGGCATGGATGAGGGTTTCAGCAACAGATGACCTGAGGCGGGGCAGAGGCGGGCGATGTTACAGAGGTGGAAGTAGGCGGTCTTGGTGATGGAGCAGATATGGGGTCAGAAGTTCATCTCAGGGTCAAATAGGACACCAAGGTTGCGAACGGTCTGGTTCAGCCTCAGACATTGGCCAGGAGAGGGATGGAATCGGTGGCTAGGGAATGGTGGCTAGGGAGTTTGTGACAGGGACTGAAGACAATGGCTTCGGTCTTCCCAATATTTAGTGGGAGAAAATTTCTGATCCTCCAGTTCTGGATGTTGGACATGCAGCATGACAAATCAGAGGCAGAGGAAGGGTCATGGGAGGTGATGGTGAGGTAGAGCTGGGTGTCGTCGGCTTACATGTGGAACCTGACGTGTTTTCGGATGATATCGCCGAGGGGCAGCATGTAGATGAGAAATAGGAGGGGGGCCAAGGATAGATCCTCGGGGAACTCCAGAGGTAACGGTGCAAGAGCGGGAAGAGAAGCCATTGCAGTTGATTCTCTGGCTATGATTGGATAGATAGTAATGGAACCAGGCGAGGTCAGTACCACCCAGCTGGAAGACGGAGGAGAGGCGTGGGAGGAGGATGGTGTGGTTAACCGTGTCAACAGCTGCAGACAGGTCGAGAAGGGTGAGGAGGGATGGTTTACCATGGTCACAGTCACATAGGATGTCATTGTGATTTTGATAAGTCCGTTTCAATGCTGTGGCAGAGGTGGAAACCTGATTGGAGGGGTTCAAACGTGGAGTTGCAGGAAAGATGGGCAGGGATTTGGGAGACCAGAACACGTTCAAGGAAAGGGAGGTTGGAGATGGGGCGGTAGTTTGCAAGGACAGAGGGGGTCAAGGTTGGGATTTTGAGGAGGGGGTTATGAAAGCAGATTTGAAGGGGAGGGGGACAATACCTAAGGAAAGGAAACCGTTAAAATATCAGATAACATGGGGGCCAGGGAGGGAAGTTGGGTGGTCAGCAGTTTGGTGAGAATAGCGTTGAGGGAGCAGGAGGTGGGTCTCATGGATAAGGTGAGCTCGGAGAGGGTGTGAAGGGAGATAGGAGAGAAACTAAAGAAAGGTGTGAGTTCAGGACTAGGACAGGAGGGAACGTAAGATGAAATTTGGCTTGGTGGGCTGGGAGAAAGGAGGGAAGCAGCAGAGGCAGCTGAAACTTAGTGACAAAGAAGTCCATGGGCTCCTCACACATGTTGTTGGAGGTGAGTGTGGAGGGGGCAGGGAAGAGGGGTTTAAAATGTTTTTTAGTGTAGAAGTAAATCCAGGGGTTATCATTGCATTCCAGGATGATCCTGGAATGGTAAACTGTTTAAGCAGAGGAGAGCAGGATCCATTAGTGCTTTATGTGGTGAAATTAAAAAGGAAATTAGGAAAGCAAAGAGAGGGTATGAAAAAAATCTGGCAAGTAAAAATAAAGAAAACCCAAAAATGTTTTATAAATACATAAAGATCAAGAGGATAACTAAGGAAAGAGTAGGGCCTATTAGAGACCAAAAATGTAACCTATGCGTGGAGGCGGAAGATGTGGATATGGTTCTCAATGAATACTTTGCGTCTGCCTTCACAAAAGAGGGGGACGATGCAGAGATTGTAGTTAAGGAGGAGGAGTGTGAAATATTAAATGAGATAAACCTATTGTAAACAATTTTATAACACCAAGTTATAGTCCAGCAATTTTATTTTAAATTCACAAGCTTTCGGAGGCTACCTCCTTCCTCAGGTGAACGATGCGGACTAGTGAGAGAGGAAGCATTAAGGGGTTTAGGAAATTTGAAAGTAGATAAATTGTCAGGCCCGGATGAAATGTATCCCAGGATGCTAAGAGAAGCAAAGGAGAAAGTAGGGGGGGCTCTGACTATCATTTTCCAATCCTTCCTGGCTACAGGCGTGGTGCCTGAGGATTGGAGGACTGCTAACGTTGTACCGTTGTTTAAAAAGGGAGAAAGAGATAGACCGAGTAATTATAGGCCAAACAGTCTAACCTCGGTGGTGGGCAAATTATTGGAATCGATTCTGAGGGACAGCATAAATCGTCATTTAGAAAGGCACTGATTAATCAAGGACAATCAACGTGGATTTGTTAAGGAAAGGTCGTGTCTGACCAACTTCATTGAATTTTTTGAGCTGGTAACAAGGAGGGTGGAAGTGGGTTACGCGTTTGATGTAGTGTACATGGATTTTAGCAAGGCTTTTGACAAGGTCCCGCATGGCAGACTGGTCAAAAATTAAAAGCCCATGGGATCCAAGGGAAAGTGGCTAGTGGGATCCAAAATTGGCTCAGTGGCAGGAGGCAAAGGGTAATGGTTGACGGATATTTTTGCAACTGGAAGGTTGTTTCCAGTGGGGTTCCGCAAGGCTCAGTATTAGGTCCCTTGCTTTTTGTGGTATATATTAATGAATTGAACTTGAATGTGGGAGGGCTTGATCAAGAAGTTTGCAGATGATACAAAAATTGACCGTGAGGTTGATAGTGAGGAGGAAAGCTGTAGACTGCTGGAACAACGTTCACCTGAGGAAGGAGGAAGCCTCCGAAAGCTTGTGAATTTAAAATAAAATTGCTGGACTATAACTTGGTGTTGTAAAATGGTTTACAATTGTCAACCCCAGTCCATCACCGGCATCTCCACATCACGGAAGATAAGAGGTAATTTGCAGGGCTACAGGGATAGGGCGGGCGAGTGGGACAAGCTGGATTGCTCTTGCATAGAGCCGGCGCGGACTTGATGGGCCAAATGGCCTCCTTCTGTGCTGTAACCTTTCTATGATTCTACGATTCCATGACTGGTCAGGTGGGCAGAAAACTGGCAAATGGAATTCAATCCAGAGAAGTGTGAGGTAATGCACTTGGGGAGGGCAAACACGGCAAGGGGAGTACACAATAAATGGGAGGATACTGAGAGGTGTAGAGGAACAAAAGGCCCTTGGAGTGCATGTCCACAGATCCCTGGTAGATAAGGTGGTTAAAAAGGCATACAGGATGCTTTCCCTTATTAGACGAGGCATAGAATATAAGAGCAGGCAGGTTATGCTGGAACTGTATAAAACATTGGTTAAGCCACAGCTTGAGTGCTGCGTACAGTTCTGGTCACCACATTACAAGAAAGATGTGATTGCACTAGAGAGGGTACAGAGGAGATTTACAAGGATGTTGCCAGGGCTGGAGAATTTTAGCTATGAGAAAAGGTTGGATAGGTTGGGGTTGTTTTCTTTGGAACAAAGGAGGCTGAGGGGAGATTTAATTGAGGTGTATAAAATTATGACGGGACTAGATAGAGTGGATAGGGAGGACCTATTTCCCTTAGCAGAGGGGTCAGTGACCGGGGGCATAGATTTAAAGTAATTGGTAGAAGGATTAGACAGGAGCTGAGAAGAATTTTTTTTACCCAGAGGATGAAGGGGTCTGGAACTCACTGCCTGAAAGGGTGGTAGAGGCAGAAACCCTCAACTCATTTAAAAAGTACTTGGATGTGCCCTTGAAGTGCCGTAACCTACAGGGCTACGGACCAAGTGCTGGAAAGTGGGATTAAGCTGGATAGCACATTTTCAGCTGGCATGGATACAATGGGCCGAATGGCCTCCTTCTGTGCCGTATCTTTCTATAATTCTATGATGTGGTCTAGCCAGATCGGGTGATGAATGGCTGAACCAGTTGTCCACCATGAACATTCAAGTCTGTGTCCCTTGGACTTATGGGAGCGGAGATAAGGGCCTTACCAGGGGGAATGACCAGGGTGAGAGAGGGTAATGGTTCTAATGGGGACAAGGCATCAAAGGAGGAGTTGAGGGTATGAATGAGCACATAGGTAGCTGCAGAAATGTGTTGGTGAATGGAGGGCTAAAGGCTAGACAGCTGGAAATATGAAATTGACGTGGTAAGTGACTTGGGGGAGAGTTTGTTCCAGTGCCGGACACAGAAGGAAGTGGGTTTGGAGGGGAAGAGGGATACCAGGAAGTGATCAGAAGTGGCCTTATCTGTGATTGACATGATGGGAGTAGAGAGTCCACCTGAGATGACAAGGTTGAAGGGGTGGCTCTGAATATGGGTAGGGGAGTTTATATGGAGGGAGAGATTAAGGGAGGATAGGAGGGCAGCGAATTCAGAGGAGAGAGGGCAAGGTGGGGTGAGATGGAAGTTGAAATCACTGAGGATGAGATGTCACCCAGTGCAGAGGCTGAGGGAGGAAAGCAGTGAAGATATGTCGGTGAGAAACTTGGCATGGTGCATGGGTGGGTGGTGGAGAACGAGGATTTTAAAGGAAAGATGAGAGGGGTGGAACAAGGTGAGATGCTCAAAGGAGGAGAAGATACCAGAGCCACCGCGGCAGTCTGGGCGGAGCAAATGGTGGAAGATATAGCCAGGCGGAGAGGCTTCATTAAGGGGGAAGGTATCATCCTCGTCCACCAAGTTTCTGACAAGGTCATGATGTTGATACAATCATCCACAATAAGCTCATGAATGGAAAGGGCCTTTTCACAAGTGAACGGACATTCTGGAGGGAGATGCGGAGAGGGGCAGTGATAGCTGATCTGCTGGCAGTGTTCAGAGGGTCAGCACTGGGAAGGGTGAATGGGACGGGAAGGAGATTGGTGAGATTAGCCCCCGGTGGGCGCGCTGGGCGGGAAAGTCGGTGAGAGAGCAGGATGGGGCAGTTGGGGTTGTTGCTCGTATGGAGGAAGCGACGAGTGCCTCAATAGGCCCTTAGGAGGATACCAAGAGAGGCACAGATGGAAGCTGTAGGTTTATCTAAGAGGGAGTCAAGCTTGGAACGGCAGCAGGAGAAAAGGAAGGTCGAGGAGTGCTGAAGGGTTGGTGACGATGTTGTGATCAAACTGCACAATGCTCTTGCCGGACTGCACATTGAGTGTTATGTCCAGTTCTGGATGCCAAGAAACAAGAGAGACATTCAAATGTTGAAGATCGTGCAGAGAAGAGCTGATCCTTCACTCCCACGACGGGTGGGAGTAGTTAAATCAGCAAATATGCGAAAACTGACCCCAACCCGCTGCGAACGCGCCTCCTTCTGGTTTAACCGCCGCGGGTTTGTGGGTGTTTGAGTAACCCGCTCTGGAGAGGCGGGTCCGTGATTATAATATTTAAATGAGGCTCCGTTCCTCAGATTTTGGCAGACATTTGAACCCAATGCTGAGGGGCGGGTTCCCAGGGTTTGGGAAACCATGCAGCTAAAGGGAGGCGGAAGCTGCTGGATCCAGCAGGTAAGTGCGTTTTAGAGCACTGCCTGTGGGCCAAGGGGAGCAGGAGTGCTTCCCCCCAGCCCCTCAAGCAAATCTTCTACCGCGAATGGTCAACCCCTACCCCCCCGCCCCAAAACCCGCAATTTCTCCAGGTCCCAACTCTCTCCCCATTGCTGTTCCTACTGTCCCCCCCCCACCAACCCATGATGTTTCCAGGTTTCCAGCCTGTCGATCAATGAGTAAAACAATGATAATCAGGTCCAGCTGTTAAATTCAGCAGGACCTCCACATCCCTGGAATTTCCGGGTTTCCCACCTGTTACCACTTCCTCCCCACTTCCCCGTAAGTATCGGGGCCTTCGTGTCAGAGGTCTATATTATAAGAGACACTTGGGGCCCGATTTTACCAGGGGTGCGGGTTCTCGGCGGGTAGGCCAGCGGCGGTGAAATTAGTGTGTTGCCCGCGCGATCGTAGCAGACAATCCACCAATTGGATTCACTTACCTGGTCCTCCGGGTTCCCCGATGCTGGTCTGCGCGTCGGGCGGGCTGCGCATGCGCAGTACGATCTGTCAGCTGGAGGCACTCTATTTAAAGGGGCAGTCCTCCACTGACAGATGCTGCCACAAACAGCAAAAATTACAGCATGGAGCAGCCCAGGGGGAAGGCTGCTCCCAGTTTAATGATGCCTCACCCCAGGTATCATTAGATGGGGTGAGGAGGAGGGGGAGGACAGAGATCTTCCACCCGGCGGGCGGGAAGAAGCGGCCTGCCTCTGCCACCAAGAAGGCCTGGCTCGAGGTGGCAGAGGAGGTCACCAGCACCACCAACATATTGCCCACCTGCATACAGTGCAGGAGGCGCTCCAATGACCGCAGTAGGTCAGCCACAGTGAGAACACGAAGTCTTTCCCCTACACTCCGTCTGCCACAACACTGCCCCCACCCCACATCTCCTTCGGCACCGCCAACACCACTCTGTCACATCACCCCTCATACCCACTCAAACCCCATCCTCATCTTACCTGCACCTACTCACCTCACGAGTACTCACCCCGCCACTAACACGCAACCCAATCCTCATATAATCTCATGGCTCTATCCCATACGCACCCTCTCGTGCATCTCCCTCACGGCCAGCCTCACTCAACCTGCCACCACCTGTGCTGCAGCCACAGGGCATGCATCACATATGTGCAGTAGGCAGCGTAAGGCAAACGTGTCGTGAGCATGAAGGGGATGCACAAGGGTGTTTGAGGGTTTGTCATGGGTGTTACCTATATTGAATTTCAGAACAACTCACATCACACATTATATTGGCACCACCACTGCCATGTCTCCGTGAATCCTGTCTGTTTTGTGCAATAATGCCCGCTCCTGGGTATCCCTATGAGGACCCACCACTGATGCCACCCATTGTGCCACTGCAGAGTGGGTGCAGGTGTATTTGCAGGGCTCTTCCGCGCAGACGACTGAGAGACATCAGCGGTGTACCCGGCTGCACCCTGGAAGGATGCGGAGGAGAAGTTGTGGAGGGCAGTGGTGACTTTGGCAGCGACAGGTAAGCAGATGGTGCTGGGGCCAGCCAGGAGCAGCTCGGCATGAAAGAGGCTGCAGATGTCCACGACTACATGTCGAGTGAATCTGCGCCTCCGTGTGCATTCCTGCTCGGAGAGGTCCGGGGAGCTGCGCCTCGGTCTGTGGACCCTGTGGCGAGGGTAGTGCCCTCTGCGACGCGTCTCTCTCTGCGGTAGCCCTCCCTCCTGCTGTACAGGTGGATGTGCCACAGCACTCTGTTGTGGAGCTCCACGTGTCTGAGGTGGACGGCGTGGATGGCGAGGCTGGTGATGCTGTTCGCCCTCCGAGGGGGTCATGACTGCAGCTACGACGGCCCCCATCCGCAAGATGTACATCTGAGGGGGTCCGCAAGGTAGGTACATGTCTCCGGACCCCGGGGTGCGTGTGCAGGTTGGTGACTTTGACCGTCAGGAGGGGGGTGGTGGAGGCCACACTTTGTCCCAAGTGACAGAGCGGCCTCCTGCAATGGCTGAGGGTCTGCCCCCCCAACCTGTCAAATGGACCTTGGCAGCTGCCACAGGCTGACAGCTGCAACACGTCCAGTTCAACTAGGACTGTTTCCCCCAGTGTGTGAAACAGTCCCATGTTTCTCCAAAATCACACACAGTCCCTTAATCAGGTCAGTTAATGACCTGAACAAGCGAAATAAATACTGTAAAGTGGCACCCCGCTGGCTTTAATTGCCTGCGGGATTCCCACCAGCGGGGGCTACGCACGCACCCCCGCACGTCATCGGGGAACCCGGAAGTGGGCGGGATCGTGGCGCGATCTGGTCACGTGCCTGGATATCGGGATTTTCGGGGCCCCCCCGCTGGAAACGCACAGGAAACCCGACGGTAAAATCGAGCCCTTGGTCTTTTCAGCCAGGAAGCGACACATTTGAGAAGTGATCTTGTGGCAGTGTATAAGATAATCCATGTATGTAAAAGGTTAATCCAAAATCATAGAATCACAGATTGATGCAGTACAGGAGGAGGCCATTTGGCCCGTCGTGTCTGTGCCGGCTCTTTGAAAGAGCTATCCAATTAGTGCGATTCCCCAGCTCCTTCCCCTTAGCCCTGTAAATTTTTTCATTTCAAGTTTTTATGCAGTTCTCTTTTGAAAGTTACTATTGAATCTGCTTCCACCACCCTTTCAGGCAGTGCATTCCAGATCATTACAATTCGCTGCGTAAAAAAAAATTCCTCATGTCGCTTCTGGTTCTTTCGCCAATCACCTTAAATCTGGATACTGACTCTTCTGCCACTGGAAACAGTTTCTCCTTATTTACTCGAACAAAACCATTCATAATTTTGAACACCTCTATCAAAGCTCCCCTTAGCATTCTCTACTCTATGCAGAACAACCACTTAACTGAAGCCCCTCATCCCTGGTACCATTTTAGTAAATCTCCTCTGCACCCTCTCTAAGGCCTTGACATCCTTCCTAAAGTGCGGTGCCCAGAATTGGCCACAATACTCCAGCTGGGACCTAATCAGTGTTTTTTAAAGGTTTAGCTTAACTTCCTTGCTTTTATACTCTATGCTTCCATTTATAAAGCCGAGGATCCCATACGCCTTTTTAACAGCCTTCTCAACTTGTCCTGCCACCTTCAAAGATTTGTGTCCCTGCACCCCCTTTAAAATTGTACCATTTATTTTATATTGCCTCTCCTCATTCTTTTTACCAAAATGAATCACTTCACACTTCTCTGTGTTAAATTTCATTTGCCATGTGTCTGCCCATTTCACCAGTCTGTCGATGTGCTCCTGAAGTCTGTTACTATCCTCCTCACTGTTTACTAAATTTTCAAGTTTCGTGTCATCTGTAAACTTTAAAATTATGCTCCGTATATCCAAGTCCAGGTCATTAATATACGTCAAAAAGAGCAGTGGTACCAACACCAACCTCTGGGGGCACCACTGCACACTTCCCTCCAGTCTGAAAAAGAACCGTTCACCACCAGTGTCTGCTTTCTGTCCCTTCGTCAATTTTGTATCCACACAGCCAATGCCCCTTTAATCTCATTGGCTTCAATTTTGCTAAAAAGTCTATTATGTGGTAATTTATCAAATGCCTTTTGAAAGTCCATATACACAACATCAACTGCATAACCTTCATCAACCCTCTCCATTACTTCATCAAAGAACTCAATCAAATTAGTTCAATACAATTTGCCTTTAACAAATCCGTGCTGCATTTCACTTATTAACCCATATTTTTCCAAGTGCCAATTAATGTTGTCCCAGATTATTGTCTCTAAAAGTTTCCCCACTACCAACATTAGGCCGACTGGTCTGTAGTTGCTGGGTTTATCCTTCTCCCCTTTTTTGAACAGAGATATAACATTTGCAATCCTCCAGTCCTCTGGCACCACTCCCATATCCAAGGATTGGATGATTATGGCTAGAACCTCTGCAATTTCCACCTTTACTTCCCTCAGCAACCGAGGATGCATCCCATCCGGACCAGGTGACTTTTCTACTTTGAGCGCTGCCAACCTTTTAAGTACCTCCTCTTCATCTGTTTTTATCCTATCTAATTTCTCTACTACCTCCGCCTTTACTGTGATATTGGCAGCATAGAAACATAGAAAATAAGAGGAGTAGGCCATTCGGCCCTTCGAGCCTGCTTCGCCATTCAATATGATCATGTATGATCCTCGATCTCAATACCATATTCCCGCTCTCCCCCCATATCACTTGATGCCTTTTGTGTCTAGAAATCTATCTAGCTCCTTCTTAAATATATTCAGTGACTTGGCCTTCACAGCCTTCTGTGGTAGAGAATTCCACAGGTTCACCACCCTCTGAGTGAAGAAATGTCTCCTCATCTCATTCCTAAATGTCCAACCCCGTATCCTGAGACTGTGACCCCTCGTTCTAGATCCCCCAACCAGGAGAAACATCCTCCCTGCGTCCAGTCTGTCTAGCCCTGTCAGAATTTTATATGTTTCAATGAGATCCCCTCTCATTCTTCTAAACTCGAGTGATACAGGCCAAGTCGACCCAATCTCTCCTCATATGACAGTCCTGCCATCCCAGGAATCAGTCTGGTGAACCTTCGCTGCACTCCCTCTACGGCAAGTATATCCTTTCTTAGGTAAGGAGACCAAAACTGCACACAATACTCCAGGTGTGGTCTCACCAAGGCCCTGTATAACTGCAGTAAGACATCCTTGCTCCTGTAGTTAAATCCTCTAATGAAGGCCAACATACCATTTGCCTTCCTAACTGCTTGCTGCACCTGCATGTTTGCTTTCAGTGACTGATGTACAAGGACACCCAAGTCCCTTTGTACATCAACATTTCCCAATCTATCACCATTTAAATAATACTCTGCCTTTCTGTTTTTCCTTCCGAAGTGGATAATTTCACATTTATCCACATTATACTGCATCTGCCATGTATTTGCCCACTCACTCAACTTGTCTAAATCGCCTTGAAGCCTCTTTGCTTCCTCCTCACAACTCACAATCCCACCTAGTTTTGTGTCGTCAGGAAACTTGGAAATATTACACTTGGTTCCCTCATCCAAATCATTGGTATATATTGTGAATAGCTGGGGCCCAAGCACTGATCACTGCGGTACCCAACTCGTCACTGCCTGCCGCCCCAAAAAAGACCCATTTACTCCTACTCTCTGTTTCCTGTCTGTTAATCAATTTTCAATCCATGCCGGTATATTACCACCAATCCCATGTGCTTTAATTTTGCACAATAATCCTCTTCTCTAGTGAAGACAATACAAAGTACTCATTTAGTACCTCAGCCATGCCCTCTGTCTCAACAAGAAGATCTCCTTTTGGTTCTTAAATGGCTCCACCCTTCCTTTGACTATGCTTTTACTATTTATATGTTTATAAAAGACTTTTGGGTTCCATTTTATGCTACCTGCTAATCTATTCTCATACACTCTCTTTGCCTCTCTTATTCCCTTTTTTAGTTCTCCCCTGTACATTTTATATTCAGCTTGGTTCTCTACTGAATTATGAACCTGACATTTATCATAAGCCTCCTTTTTCTGTTTCATTTGAATCTCTATATCTTTAGTCATCTAGGGAGCTCTAGCTTGGGATGTCCTTCCTTTCACCCTCGTGGGAATCTGTCTAGTCTATACCCAAACTATCTCCTCTTTGAAGGCCTCCCAATGCTCATTTACTGTTTTACCTGCCAACCTTTGATTCTAATCCACCTGGGCCAGATCCCTTTTCAACTCACTGAAATTAGCCCTCCTCCAGATGAGTATTTTCACATTTAATGTTTCCTTGTCCTTTTCCATAACTACGCTAAACCTAATGATATTATATCACTGTTTACCGATGCTCGCCCACTGAAACGTGCTCCACTTGCCCCACTTCATTCCCCAGAACTAGATCCAGCACTGCTTCCTTCCTCGTTGGGCTGGAAACACACTGATCAAGAAAGTATTCGTGCACACATTTCACGAATTCCTCCCTTTCTTTGCCCTTTATACTGCTATTTTCCCAGTCTATATTAGGATAATTGAAGTCCCCCATTATCACTACTCTATAGTTCTTTCATCTTTCTGTAATTTGCATCTTTATGCAATTTGCTTGCAAATTTGCTCCTCTATCTCCTTCCCATTATTTGGTGGCCTATAGTATACACCCAGCAGTGTAATAGCTGCTCTATTGTTCCTTAATTTTAACCAAATAAATTCTGTCTTTGAACCCTCAAGTGCATCATCCCTTTCTAATGCTGTAACAGTATCTTTGATCAATACTGCCACTCCCTCTCCTTTTTTTCCTTCACTATCTTTCCTGAATAAATTGTAGCCAGGAATATTAAGTCCCCATTCCTCCCCTTGTTTAAGCCAGGTCTCCGTTATTGCCATTATATCATAATCCTATGTGACTACTTGTACCTGCGGCTCACCAACCTTATTTACCACGCTCTTGTGCATTTAAGCACATGCACTCCCATCCCATCTTAGTCTGCCTCGCATTTCCCCCTTGTCTGATCCCTCCTATTTCTGAACTACTCTTTATTCTAATGCTGTTTGTCTCTCCCAGTCCTCTGTACACCTTGTTTCTCCTCTCTAATGCTTTATCCTGGTGCGCCTCCCCCTACCAAATTAGTTTAAACTGTCCCCCACAGCACTAGTTAACCTCCCCGTGAGGACTTTGCAACCTATCCATCTTGAACTGGTCCCTCCTGCCCTAGAACTGGTCCCAATGCCCCAGGAATCTGAAGCCCTCTCTCCTGAACCATTTCTCCAGCCATGCGTTAACCTGTCTTATCTCACTGCTCAATATACTCACTAGCACGTGGCATTGAGAGTAATTCAGAGATTACCACCTTTGAGGTCATAGAGTCATAGAGTTATACAGCACGGATAGAGGCCCTTCGGCCCATCGTGTCCGCGCCGGCCATCAAGCCCTGTCTAATCTAATCCCATATTCCAGCATTTGGTCCGTAGCCTTGTATGCTATGGCATTTCAAGTGCTCATCCAAATGCTTCTTGAATGTTGTGAGGGTTCCTGCCTCCACAACCCTCTCAGGCAGTGAATTCCAGACTCCAACCACCCTCTGGGTGAAAAAGTTCTTTGTCAAATCCCCTCTAAACCTCCCGCCTTTTACCTTGAATCTATGCCCCCTTGTTATAGAACCCTTAACGAAGGGAAAAAGCTCCTTAGTATCCATCCTATCTATGCCCCTCATAATTTTGTACACCTCAATCATGTCCCCCCTCAGCCTCCTCTGCTCCAAGGAAAACAAACCCAATCTTCCCAGTCTCTCTTCATAGCTGAAGCGCTCCAGCCCTGGTAACATCCTGGTGAATCTCCTCTGCACCCTCTCCAAAGCGATCACATCCTTCCTGTAGTGCGGCGACCAGAACTGCACACAGTACTCCAGCTGTGGCCTAACCAGTGTTTTATACAGCTCCATCATAACCTCCTTGCTCTTATATTCTATGCCTCGGCTAATAAAGGCAAGTATCCCATATGCCTTCTTTACCACCTTATCTACCTGTTCCGCCGCCTTCAGGGATTTGTGAACTTGCACACCAAGATCCCTCTGACCCTCTGTCTTGCCTAGGGTCTTCCCATTCATTGTGTATTCCCTTGCCTTGTTAGTCCCTCCAAAGTGCATCACCTCGCACTTTTCCGGGTTAAATTCCATTTGCCACTGTTCCGCCCATCTGACCAACCCATCTATATCGTCCTGCAGACTGAGGCTATCCTCCTCGCTATTTACCACCCTACCAATCTTTGTATCATCAGCGAACTTACTGATCATACCTTTTACATTCATATCCAAGTCGTTAATGTAGACCACAAACAGCAAGGGACCCAGCACCGATCCCTGTGGTACCCCACTGGCCACAGGCTTCCAGTCACAAAAACAACCTTCGACCATCACCCTCTGCCTTCTGCCACTAAGCCAGTTTTGTATCCAAAGTGCCAAGGCACCCTGGACTCCATGGGTCCTGCTCTGTAACTTCCTCCCTAGCTCCTGAAACTCTGTCTGTGGGGCTTCAACCCTTTTCTTGCCTGTGTCATTGATTCCAACATGCACTATGACTTCTGTGAAATTAAACTGAGAGTAGGACAAGGTGGCACCGTTTCAAACTAGTAATAGGTAACTTTAGGACCAATATCAGGAGGTTCTTCTTCTTGCAGAAAATAATCAGTCCTTGGAATGGACTTCCAGGCAGAATGGTGGAAGTAAAAACAATGGAATAATTTAAGAAGCAACTAGATGCAGCAACAGGGGAAGTCTAGGGTTGATCTGGATGGATGAATTAACATGGGCTGAATGGCCTTCCTCATCCGGAAGTATCTTGTGATCTTGTGGTTAGAGAGTACAGAAACTCTACTGCACAAAGTTCATGTGCAAAATGGAGACACTAGTTGGTGTAGTGAAAGCTTTGTTGAGGAACCTGTTGAAACACAATGGTCTTGATGTTAACTCCCCACAACGGGCAGGAGGAGTCGGGGGGGGGTAACTAAACCCTAAAAAATGGGGAATGCAGCCCCAACCCATGACGTACGCGCCTGCTGCCGTTTTTACGGCGGCGGGTCGCGAGGCTTGTGAGTATCTCGTCTTGGAGAGCAGTTGGGAGCCTGATTTAAATTTAACAGTTGCCAGCCAGGTTTCCCAGGGCTCGGGAAACCCTGCAGTGGAACAGAGGCGAGAACTGCAGTTCCATAAGGTAAGTGCTTTTTAGAGCACTCCTTGTGGGCCAGGAGGAACAAGAGTCTCCCCCCGGCCCCTCAAGCAAACCTTCAGCCTCCCTTCTGCTGATCGTGGCCTCTCTCTCGCCCCTGCTGCGATCGCCAACCTCCCCCTCCCCTCCTCCAACCCCCGAACTCCAGCCTGCCCGTGGTCGCCAACCACTTTCAACCCCCAACCTCCGGCCTGCCCCGCCATTGTGATTGTCGGAGACAGTCCCCAAGGGTCCCCCAGCTGAGGCCTCCTGCCACTAGTTTTCCCACCCAGCAGCCGGTCAGCCTATCAATTGGGCCGGCTGCTGGGCGGGAAACAGAAGAAAAAAATTATGAGGCCCTGCCGTTACATTTGGCAGGACCACCACGTCCCCGGCTTTGCCGAGTTTTCCTGCGCTACAGCGTTTCCCCCCCCCACCAACCCCCCGCACCCTCCCCGGAAATATTGGGACCATTGTTAAGGGGAGATCTTTCCTGATCTATAATTAATGTGATCCAGATGCACATAATCTGAGAGTTGCAGATCTTGGCCTGGATATTTGACATGGAAAACATGTATTGTTTAGTTTCCCAAACATTGGGTTGGAAATTGCTCACATTGTCGTGGCAACGTTTGCAGCAGCTCCTGCGCATAAAATGTACAAATTCACTTACTGTGGATCTGTGGCGTAGACTTGCATGATTTTGAAGCATTGAAAAAAATCACATCAGCCCAGCCTCTGAACAACGTGGGTTGATTCACAGGGGAAATGTCTGTGGGAATAGAAGCCACACCCACAGGCAGGCAAGTAGAAATCATTCATTTAAAGTAAACTTCTATATGTCAGTGTAAATAAAAAAGTAACATCTTCTTATAAAAAGCCAAGCAAATGATTTAATTTAATGAAACAGACAAACTATTTTTACAGTTAAAAGTAAAAAAATCTTCTAAATTTTTAATTTTTAAATCTTTTTTAATGATCAAAATATATTAAAATAAGAGTAATATGACATTTCACATTTATAAAATTTAATTTTTATTTTTTACGCAGTCATTAGGAGTCATCGCGCTTTTAAAAAGTAGTTGAGCTGGTATTTTTCAGCATACCCTTTGATGGTGTGTTTTCGTTCCAACTGGGCAGATGGGTAAATTTACGATTTTTGAATGATTTCCATGATTGTGGCATACCATGCCCCTTTAATTTGTAGCTGTCAAACCGCCAGCGAACCAATGGGAGCAAGTTCACGATTTCCGGGTTTTAGTGCGCATGTGAACTTGCTTCCTGGATTCGCCGGTGGAGAGAGAGGATGCCATTATGGAACGGTGTCCAGGAGTGGGCAATTTCTGGCCCATTGTATTTTACAAGTGATCAACAACAGATTTCATTCATATATCCTCTCAGTATTGGGCTCCAAATGTTGTTTGCTATCTTGGATTGTGGAATGCGAAAATTTAATCTTCACATTAGTTGGCAGAAATGACAGTGGAATACAGTTCATGCATTAACTTCCTGTGGCGTCAATATGGCTTTTACACTTACTATACGCTGCAGTGATTTGCAATCATCGCTCTATGCAACAGTAACCTTGTTTTAATGTAGTATTTTGGATTTTATAAATGCCCCTATTTATCACGCAAAATGAAACTGCCAAGGCAATAACGACCATTACGGTCATTATGACAACATGCTACCCTCTAATTTTAAACTTTCTTTCTCCTCTTTCTGCTCTCTCTGGTCGTGCATCTCCTGAGGGCAGACAATTTACCTGTTCCTAGGTCAATGCTGCTTTTGAGTCAGTCATTCCAAGTTGTGTGCAGACAGCCTTTTCTTGATGGGCTGGCTGAGAAAAAGATCTCACTAAGGGGGAAGATTTTCTCTGTGAAGGGAAACTGTAAAAGCATTCTTCAGATATGCATTTACAATTTAGCTGCATCAGATGCATGGAGCAAGTCCTTCCCCTGTAGCATTACAAAGAGCATTAACTCTACTCTGGCTTTCAGCCTTCAGAAACTGGAGTAGAGTTTACACAGATAATGAACTGTACTGTTGGTATTATTTATAAGACTCTCATGTATATCAGATCTTTGCCTTCAGCATTGTGACTACCTGACACAGGAGGGACAAGTTGTGAGTGTGCTGTAATGGTTGAGTTCCCACATG
The DNA here is from genome assembly GCF_035084215.1 of Heptranchias perlo. NCBI lineage: Eukaryota > Metazoa > Chordata > Chondrichthyes > Hexanchiformes > Hexanchidae > Heptranchias > Heptranchias perlo. The sequence continues at coordinate 8,920,866 of NC_090350.1, read as the reverse complement.
TGTAAACACTGTTTTAGACAGGTACTGTCTGTTTTGGTTGTTCATGCCACAGACATGGTTAAACTCCAAGAATTCTCACTGAATACAAATCAAATGTGTTTAATTTATTTTAAAAAAATCAAATTTACATAACTGATTTCCTATCTACAAATCCCAGTCCCATGTGTACTGTTGAACATTTCAGTGGTGTAATGCACTTGATGCAACAACTGATGTACAGTGAGAAAAGACAGGTCCACCTGGTTGTGGACATTTACTGAATAAAAAGATTGTTACTGACAATCACTGAACATTAAGTGTAAAAACTAAAAACAATTAACAACATGAAAAGTTGGTGCAAATAAAGGTTTCATTTTCGAATTAAGAACTAACAGTGAAAGACTGAAGTCTATGTGTCACAGAGCAGATGTGCTCAAGAGAGGTGATTCCAGTCTATAATATAAAATAAACTCAATGTTAACCGATAATGCATGTTATATCCCTCCCTAAACTTCTCCACCTCTCGACCTCTCTCTCCTCCTTTAAAGTGCTCCTTAAAACCTATCTCTTTGACCAAGCTTGTCCTAATGTCTCCTTAAGTGGCTCGGTGTCAAATTTTCTCTGATAACATAGAATTACATAGAAAGTACAGCACAGAAAAAGGCCATTCAGCCCAACAGGTCTATGCCGGTGTTTATGCTCCACAAGCGCCTCCTCCCTCCCTACTTCATCTAACCCTATCAGCATATCCTTCTATTCCTTTCTTCCTCATGTATTTATCTAGCTTCCCCGTAAATGCATCTATGCTAGTCGCCTCAACTACTCCTTGTGATAGCGAGTTCCACATTTTAACCATTCTCTGGGTAAAGAAGTTTCTCCTGAATTGCCTATTGGATTTATAACGCTCCTGTGAAGCAGCTTGAGATGTTTTACTATGTTAAAGGCGTTACATAAATGCAAGTTGTTGTTGTGTGTAGAAGCATAGGCCTAATCCTTCCACTTCTGCTCAACTACCAATCTCAGTACTGTTGTTGTAGGGAGGTGCTGAGCAGAGGCTAAACTCTTTCTTATGCACGAGGAGAGAGAGGGAAGATCAGAAGGAGGCAAGCAAAGGCAAGGCAGAGAGAAAAGAAAATCTGAGAAACCGTCAACAGGGCTGTCCTCAAACAGAGTAGCAATGGGAGAAGACTGGACCATCAGAGCAGTTTCGTTTTAATGGAACCTCGGGTGGGTATATAACTTTATCTTGAGTTCTAGCATGGACAATATATTATTATATATTATTAGTAATGAATAAATAATGAGAGACGCTGAATGTTTTAAAAGTTTTTAATAGTTAAAATGTTGATAAGAAAATGACAGGTATTCAGATTCCATTGATTCAGATTTGCTGCTAGATTTTGAATTGGTTGAATTGAATTATGCCAAATTGAAGCAGCTAAGGAATGCACATTGCCCAGGGTTGCTAATTGAAGTTCTAGCAATCCCATTCATACAGGTCATGGAACAAGTCTTCCTTTATGGGCAGAAAAAGATTTCTAATTGTCTGACAGCTCCCCTCTCCTTTAAAACCAGATTCACTTAGCCTCAGATGCTTTTGTTGTTCTGCGTCAGAATTGCTGCTTAAAGGCCAAGAATCAGCAAGTGACAAAAATACACAGTGACATATTTTAAAAAATGACATGCCTGTAATCTATGGCTTTGATGGATTCCAAAGGGTGCATATATCTAGAGCTGAATCTACAAGCATCTGTTTTATCTAGTTGTTCTGTCCAGTGCAATTATTCACATGACTAATCTACTATTGATTAACTGAGATAAAATGAGATGTTGTGGGATAAATACATTGGTTTCTAATGGAGATCCCAATGAGGTACAGTTCATAATAGGAATATCCCAGACAGAGGTGTTGGTGGGACAAGAAATTAGATTTATCCCATGGAATCTGGAGTTCTAAAAGTAATGGCATAGAGAATTCCCAATGGTGGTGAACAGATGGGATTGAGATCAACTAAAAAATGAGGCAGACTTTTTTGGGCCAAGGGATTTTTTCCTGTACATTAAATATCTTGGGGGAATTCATTAAGGGTTGTTTTCAGGCGGGGGTAGCATGGTGTGCGAGTACCACACACCCGATGGCACCTACGCAGGCAGAGCGTGAACTTTGCGCTGCCTGCTAATTATCTGCGCTGCTGAGAGGCTGCACGGAGAATGAGGAAGTTGGAAATGGGGCGTGCACAGCGCACGTCATCAGCAGCCTGCACTACTTAAAGGTAAGGTGCACATTTCAAATGGCAGGTACACAGCTTACTTGTTGAAGGGAAAGATGGCCACGAGGAAAGCAGGACCGGCACGAGAGAGGGCTCCATGCTTCTCCAATAATGCTCTGGAGGCCCCGGTGGAACGGGTGGACAAAAGGAGGGCCAATATGTACCCGCAGGTACATATAGACTGCAGCTCTGCAGGCACTGGCAGGCTATGGTGCAGGAAGTAAACTCCAGGAGCATTGCACCACGCACATGGGTGCAGTGCCGAAAGAAGTTGAATGATTTGACAAGAGTGGTCAAGGTGAGTGAATGCAAATGTCAAGTGGCACATCCTACCAACTGCACCACTGCTCCACGCATCACACTCCCCGTCACTCACCCACCAATAAACACTGCCCATCCATACACAATGCTGCACTTGGCATGCTGCATCTCACCCGCACATAGTATCACACTTGAAGGCCACACAACCACCACTCACAAGTCACACAAACTGGCAGCTATTTGACCACGAGTGGCACATTGCCCACATACCTTGCAGGACACTCACTGACACACTGTCCTCTGTCTTGCAGGAGAACGTGGCGCATAACAGCCGGCAGCAGGAGGGACCTGAGGGTGGACGGGCACCTTTACGCGTCCTCACGCCCCTAGAGGAGAGAAGTCCTTAGGATCATTGGGCGGGCCGTCGCTGCAGCCTTCACAACATGCCCGGTGAAGGGGGTCTGTGCATATCTAATGCTCCTTCTCCTTTCCCACATCCCCCTCTTCCCATAATCTTTTCTGACTCACGTGCTGCAGAAGCTGTCAGCACGCACGTCTTACTTGCTCCTCTCCCCACTCCACAACTCAACCTGTTTCTCTTTGTCATTGCAAATACCCAAGAATACTTGGCGGCACCGTCTGAGGAGGGGGACACTGAAGCCACACCGAACCTCGATCTGACACTTGCTTCCACCAGCTCAGACACTGACACTGCACGTCCTTCAGAGGCTAGGTTATAGGAGGGATCTGCACTTGGTGAGACACCAAGCACAAGTGCGCAGGAGCTGGAGCGAGGGGAACGGATACCACAGGTGCCAGCTCGCTGGAGGGCGAGGTCGCTCACTAGTTCTACTGCAGAGGAGTCAGATGAGGACTTCGAAGGATTAGGCTACAGAAGACAATTGATGGGCGTACACCACCAAATGCTTGGGGCACTGGAAAACCTGCTAGAAAGCCTGCGCACAATGAGAAGGGGCATGGAGGAGCCCAGCTCCAACTTGGCACAAGGCTTTGCGTAGAGCTTGGAGCCCATCCTTTCCAACATGGAACGGGTGGTCACCTCCATCAGCGCACCTGTGGAACCCACCATGATGCAGCGTCTGATGACTGATGTCACAGCTTCCATTCCAGCACAAACATCTGCCATCCAAGGTCTGACTGCTGCATTTGGAGCTCAGACGGCTGCCTTGGAAGCTCAGACTGCTGCTATCGTGGGTCTGGGGACCACTATGGAACGGGGCTTCCAGGGCATCACAGCACTCCAGCAATCCGTTCTCCAGCTGATCAGCAGGATTTCTGAAGCGCTGCCACAGGAGCGTGGCAGTGGCGCCATGGCAGTCGGACTTGCTGTCCTCTCTCAGGATGACAGCCTTCCTGCTCCCACCCCTGCCACTCTGCCAGTGCCCATGTTGTTGCCTATCGGCCAGCCAGGCCAGACTGCGGCAGCCCATGCTGCGACGGTGCAGTCTGAAGCCGGGCCCTCCTGGCAAAGAGCGACTTGAGGTCGTTCTCCAAGGCCATCTGCACACTCCTCCATTGAAGGCCAGCAGCCTCCCACCACCCATGCTCCAGGCTCTGGGGAAGCACCTCGTATGAGCACTAGAATAAGTAAAGGCACAAAAACAAAAGGCACTGAGGGAATGCACAAGGGTGAATAGTTCTGTCATGTTTGCATAATTTCATTTATTCATTGATAAATGAAACTTTGATTTTGCCTTCGGTGGTGGTTTTTATTTATGCAATGAGCTGAGAGGGACACCAATGTGTAATCAGATGGAGGGCAATTTGATTGTCTTGTGGGAGCGGAAAGGTGGTGAGTGTAGGACTGTTGGTGAGTTGGGGGATGTAGTTCAAATTATTAATAGCGGGCACGGGTTAGGTGAGCCCTAGTAAAATTAAAGGCAATGGGAATCAGGGAGAAAACTCTCCAGTGGCTGGAGTCATACCTAGAGCAAAGGATGATGGTAGTGGTTGTTGGAGGCCAATCATCTCAGCCCCAGGGCATTGCTGCAGGAGTTCCTTAGGGCAGTGTCCTAGGCCCAACCATCTTCAGCTGCTTTATCAATGACTTTCCCTCCATCATAAGGTCAGAAATGGGGATGTTCGCTGATGATTGCACAGTGTTCAGTTCCATTTGCAACCCCTCAAATAATGAAGCAGTCTGAGCCCGCATGCAGCAAGACCTGGACAACATCCAGGCTTGGGCTCATAAGTGGCAAGTAACATTCGCGTCAGACAAGTGCCAGGCAATGACCATCTCCAACAAGAGAGAGTCTAACCACCTCCACATGACATTCAACGGCATTACCATGGCTGAATCCCCCACCATCAACATCCTGGGGGTCACCACTGACCAGAAACTTAACTGGACCAGCCATATAAATACCGTGGCTACAAGAGCAGGTCAGAGGCTGGGTATTCTGCGGCGAGTGACTCACCTCCTGACTCCCCAAAGCCTTTCCACCATCTACAAGGCACAAGTCAGGAGTGTGATGGAATACTCTCCACTTGCTTGGATGAGTGCAGCTCCAACAACACTGAAGAAGCTCGACACCATCCAGGACAAAGCAACCCGCTTGATTGGCACCCCATCCACCACCCTAAACATTCACTCCCTTCACCACCGGCGCACAGTGGCTGCAGTGTGTACCATCCACAGGATGCACTGCAGCAACTCGTCAAGGCTTCTTCGACAGCACCTCCCAAACCCGCGACCTCTACCACCTAGAAGGACAAGAGCAGCAGGCACATGGGAACAACACCACCCGCACGTTCCCCTCCAAGTCACACACCATCCCGACTTGGAAATATATCGCTGTTCCTTCATCGTCGCTGGGTCAAAATCCTGGAACTCCCTTCCTAACAGCACTGTGGGAGAACCGTCACCACACGGACTGCAGCGGTTCAAGGCGGTGGCTCACCACCACCTTTTCAAGGACAATTAAGGATGGGCAATAAATGCCGGCCTCGCCAGCAACGCCCACATCCCATGAACGAATAAAAAAAAATGCAGAGCCCTTGCAGACAAGGTGTGTGGTTCCTGTTGCACCCTTGCATCTTCCTCCACTTCCTCTTCCGGCTCCACCCACTCCTCCTCTTCCTCAGCCTCTTCCTCCGCCTCCTGCTCCGCCTCTTCCTCCTCAGCCTCCTCCTCCTCCACCTCTGGCTCAGGGTCGTCTCCAGTCATTGGTGGCAAAGGCTGGTCCCTCATTATGGCGAGGTTGTGAAGCATGCAGCACACCACCACAAATCTGCCCACCTGCTCAGGGGAGTACTGCAGGGCTCCTCCAGACTGGTCCAAGAAGCGGAAGTGTTGTTTGAGGACGCCTATGGTGTGTTCCACGATGTTGCGTGTGGCAGTATGGCTCTCATTATAGGCCTGCTGTGCACGTGTCTGACCGGTGACATGAGCCATGGCGTAAGGGAATCGCCCTATTCGCCCTGCAGCCAGCCTTTCACTTGCTGAAGCGGGTGAAAGATAGCTGGCATGTTGGACTGCCACATGACAAAGGCATCGTGACTGCTCCCAAGGTAACGGGCATCGACCTCCATGATTCAATGCGTGTGGTCGCACACCAGCTGCATGTTGAGGGAGTGGAAGCCCTTTCGGTTGACGACGATGGCTGAGTTGATATGCAGGGCACGCATAGCAAAATGCGTGCAGTCAATGGCACCCTGCACCATGGGGAAGCCAGCAATGTGGGCGAACCCCCGTGCTCACTCGTTCTGTTTGTCTCTGTGGAGAGGGATAGTGATGAACCTGTTCCTCATCTGGTACAGTGCGTCTGTGACCTCCCTTCTGCAGCAGTGCACTGCATACTGCGAGATGTTGCACATGTCGCCAGCAGAGGCCTGAAATGCTCCTGAGCCGTAGAAATTCACCGCCATGGTGACCTTCACAGCCACAGGCAATGCTGTCCTCGCCCTGCTCTGAGGCTGCAGTTGTGGCCGCACCAGTTGACAGATCTCGGTCACGGCTTCCTTGGTGAACCTCAGGCATTGGATGCAATCGTCCGCGGTCTTGTTGAGGTAAGAGAATTGGTCTCGGAAGGCCCTCATTGGGTAGGGCCTCCTGCTCAGTGCCCTGTGCCTCCTCATCCTCCGTCTCCTCGCAGCTTGACCTGCTATGTGTGGCCCCTCTGCATGCTCCCAGTCCTACTCAATGCCCAGCGGGAGCCCTAGCAGACCGCCCATGGTTGGCAGGAATGTTGTTCAACCACGGTTGTAACTTTCCAAACCACAAGGCAGTACCTACCAAAGCACTCTCAAATGTACTCTAGGAACTCTCTGTAAGAATAGGGAGCTTCAAAACACGCTTCCTACTCCTCCAGCAGCCAGAAGCAACAATGCAACAACTAACCTGCAACACCTACATAGCTCCTTTAAATAGCGCTGGTTGGGGGTCCTTCAGGCACTGTAAGACACGTTCAGATGGTTGGGGTTATGATTGTGCGTTGAATTGAGCGTTAAGGTCGAAAATGGTGTCAATCACTTTAAATCAGCATTGCACGCCGATTGCACGCATTTTCTCCCGACTTTACATGCTTCCAGCGTTCGGTATTTGCGCATGCGCTAACTCCTATACCAAGATGGCATCCGGTGCATGTCACGCTGGAAACGTGCGTGCGCATCCAAGATGCCATCTTGGATGTCTGAGAGACCGTGTAGCGCCGAAACAACGGACGCTACACGGCCCAATTTAGCGTCCCTTCTTTGCTATTGCAGACACTCCTTCTTCTGCCACACTTTCCTCCTCCTTTTAAAATCATTGGACTCTGGTATACATCAATTTTAAATATCTATTGTTGCTACAGTGAGTCTGATGTGATTTAACACTGCTTGTTTAATAGTTCAGCCATTGCAATTGTGCTGTCTGCATATCTAAACTTCTTGCTGAACACTGCACTGCAATGCGTTGATGTCTTCTGCAGTAAGACTCTCCCTTATTAAGCAAACCTTCTGGAATGTAGAAAAATATTTATTAATTGAAAAAATGGTCCTGTGTCAACTCTATTGAAGTTTGATCGTTAGGACTGGGGGATGTAAAAATCTTGCTTAAAAAAAATCTCAGGAATGTAACAAGTACTTTATGAGTGTCACTTTATGTATTACATAGATGAATCTTACGGGCTGCGTGAATGATTTTTTCAAAGATCACTTTCTATAATTCCCATATGAGTTTAGCCAACATCCTTTCTGGCCTTTTCTTTCCCAGAGCTAGCTTGTTCTTTTTTGCATTAGCATATATATAAAACTAATTTATGTATTAGCTTTATTGTCTCTTGGTTTCTGATAAGTCTTTTCTGTCCCATCCGACATTGGGTTTTATGAATTACCTCTTATTGATGGACTGAGTGCCACCGAGGTCTTCAGTATAATTAAATGTTTAATAATAAATGATCCCTTATATTTTCAAAGTTGGATGGAAACAGAAGAACTAATTAATTATCCATCAGACATGAGGCTCAATGATACAATGTCTAATCCATGGATAGAGACTGTAGTCACATGCTCTAGTAAACTTTAAACAAAGCCTGAATGGTGATGGTGAAGACCCATTTTCTCTCCAAATTATCAGCCTGTTAATAAACTCACGTTTGTTGTAGAGTGCTCCCAAGAGGTCTGACATTCTGTTAATATTACACTTTGTAAGTGGATGCTTATCAAACAAAATGGAAAAGGCTAGGAACCCACAAACGTTATTAATCTACCTGGTCACAAAATAGTAAAAGATCCTCTTGAACAGCTGACCAGACTGCAAATCCAAGTAACCTAGATCATTAAGCAGCCTTGACATTTCTGTGGTAATTTATTACATCTATGTATTTAAAGACAAACCAGATTCTCCGAGTAGAGTGTACATTTGGAAAGAAAATGCTTGTTCAATTTTCACTGAATTTGGTCCAGATGGAAAATCTATTGGTTTCCATTCAAAAAAAAATTGAAATGTTGGAGCTTTCTTCATCCCTTCCTGGCATCACTATGATCGTCATGTCTTGGGATAGTAAAGATTTGTTGTGACCAATATAGCAGGAAGTCATATCACCCCCTCCACAACACAATCACGAACATTGATTTAATGTCACCATGAATGGCTTTCGTTTTTCTCTCGCTGAGCTTCATTTTAAAAGAACTTGCAGTTCAAGAAGCAGTTGATGAAAATGGACTAGTTGAAAGGACTAGACTTAAAAATAAATAAAAATAAATAAAGGAAGATCTTGAGTAAGCCTTTGAAACAAAGGGGAAGATAGACTATTTTTAAATTAGAAATTTTGACCAAAAAGTACTTTTAAGAAAATATATTACAGCTTTGGGGAATATTGGGACTGAAAATGTTCCCAGGAAAACTGATTACAAAGGTTTTGTTCAAAATAAATTTGCCATGTCAGCTACTTCGGACAACAGACCTGATGCAATACAATGCTCTGCAATGTATGGGTTTGGTAGTGTATTGGTTTTGTTTCTGCACGAGCAATCCAAAGGCCTGGACTAATAATCCAAATATTGTGAGTGCAAATTCCTCCATGGCAGCTTGAGAATTTGAATTCAGTTTTTAAAAATCTAGAAAAAAAGCTGAAAATGCTCGAAATACTCAGCAAGTCAGGCAGCATCTGTGGAGAAAGAAGGGGTTAATGTTTCAGGTCGATGACCTTTCGTTAACTCTGTTTCTTTCTCCACAGATGCTGCCTGATTTGCTGACTATTTCCAGCATTTTCTGTTTTTATTTCAGATTTCCAGCATCCACAGTATTTTGCATTTGCTCTGGAAAAAAAAGTTGTTGGATTGTCATAAAAACCCAATGGGTTCACTAATGTAGGGAAGGAAATCTGCTTTCCTTACCTGGTCTGGCCAAAAATAATTCCAGTTCCACACCAGCATGGTTGACTCTTAACTGCCCTCTGAAGTTAAGGGGCAGTTGAGGCAACTAGGGATGGGCAGTAAATGCCAGCCTTGTCAGTGAAGCCCTCATCCTGAGAATGAATTTTTAAAAACCTGATTTATTTAATCGCAACTTTGAAAAATAGTAGCGATAGATGAAATATGTGATGCAATGATGTCTTATATCACTAAGCATGTCACTGTCTGGACTTCTGTTTACAAGCTTAGTAAAATGTGTTTTACTTTACCTGATGACAATATTCTCTTCAATTAATTTTACATGTAGCTAGAACTCTGAATAATGCTATCATGCTACTGTATTTCCATAATTCTGTCCATAACTTTTAGGCCAATATTTGAATTGGATTTTTTTTGATACATGGACAAACATTGTCAAACCAACATAAAATAATGGCAACACACAAGCCACCCTGGAACTTGATAAAGGAAACCTATCTGGAATTCTATGCATTCTCAACCTTCTATTGCCTCTTTAGTAACACTAATATTTCTTGTATTCAAAGAGAAATCACTCCATCCCCTATAGAACGTGGAACTCAGAGCTTCCTTCACTAAAACATATATCAGCCTCATAGTTCTTCACAGTATAGTTTCACTGTGGCGTTAACATGCGGAGGTAAAGATTCCACATTCTTGCTGAAGCTTCTGGCTAGATGATGAGAGAAAGAGTGAAAGCTAATAGTGAGTTTGGACATTGACCCTGAATTTCCTTGATGTCCGTTGCGCCAGAATGTTAGGTCATTCACCAACTGAAGGAGTTGCATGCGAGTTTCCTGGGTGAGTGAATTTGCACATGAAGTGATGTAAGTTCTGGCATAATCACTTTCTAAAAGCACAGTGAGCAGCTTAGACCCCCAGGAAACCTCAATGCAGAAGCGATGCAGCCTCTGTAAAGACTGAAGATCTTAACCAATGCAGAGCAGCATCTCGCCAAAAGGGCTGGGAATTTTTCACAGGAAGACCAGCAAGCCCTCTTGGAAGAGATGGAAGACAGGAGGGACTGATTCCTGGGTGATGTTGCACTGTTTCCCTGTGGTACCCTAAAAGGATCCAGTGCCAAAAAAATTCAGGGCAGTGGTCACTTTCACAGTGAGAGACAAACATTGTGGCAGTGGAACGAGGCTGAAGAGCTTCGTGAAGAAGGTTGCACAGATGTGCAATGGCAGCTTTGGATAATCATACCATTTGACCACAGTGGTCCTCTGAGAGGTCCTCAAAGGACCTGTGCTGCCTATAGATATGCAGTGGAGAGTATTACCTGGTAGGCTGGTGTCTTCTGCCATACTGCTTTATTGTCCTCGCCTCCTCGCACCGTTGTTCCTTTTCCTCCTCCATAAGGATGGCATAGAGAAGTATGCCTATGGGAAATGCCATTACTTCTCCAGAGTCGTTCTGAGTATGTGGGGGGGCCGGGGTGCAAAAAGTGTAGGGGTATGGTGAGACTGTAGCACCGTGGAGAGGTTAAGTGCAAGTCACAGTGAGCAAAATTGAAAAAGATGGATTGAAAAAAACATCTGTGAAGCCAAAAATCAGCAAGCAAAGATTGGGGATTTTTCAAACCTCTCAAACTTTATACTGGTTTAACTTTCCAGAGGGCGGTACTGGCATGAAAGCAAGAAATTTCTGGGCACTGCAACCTCAGGTGAGTGGCCCTCCTATGGGGTTTAGGCAGGCTGGTTGTCAAAGCTGTAAATGCAATTGAGGAAACTTGCATATAGAGTGTATTAACGGTGCATAAATGGCATAATGTGCTAAACACGAGTTTCCTCGATCTTGTTTAGCATAATAACGGGGTAAGTGCTGAAGATGGTGAGAAATTTCAGGCCCAAAGTATTAAAAACTTAACTCTAAAAACACCTTAGGAAAATAAACGTGAGAAAAAGATCTACACAATGTGGACCACTCGATGACAATGTGCAGCAAACGTGGGGTGCTCCATGAAGCATATAGTCCTTGAGAAGGATACATCAAAATGATTGGCAAACCTTTTCGTTCTGTGTTTGCCAAACACAGGTACTTTAATGCATATCATGTCCAAGCACATCACTGCCTTGAAAAAATACTGTTGTGCTCAATGTCATTGCAACAAAAGCGATGCACCACTATTCTGTTGTTTTTGCCTCCCTGACGACTAATCCTCCAGTAGGTAATTTCAGGGAAGTACAAATTGAGATTTCCTGTTTTATACTCATGTCAAAATTGTTGGCAGAGGAATTTCACCATCTGTAAGTACTGAATGAACATTGGTTTAAAATATTAGTTTTGTTCACGCAGCCACGTATTTCAGTGGGATAATTTCCAATTTGCACCAATGCTTCATTTGCAGAGTACACCCTGACTCCGGAGTGAAACAGAGTGAGAGGAGGAATGTCACACTACTTAGTTTTGACACCGCACAGAGAATAAATCCAGTGCAATGTCAAGCCTGGTTTCCAAAGTACTCAGGGGCCACTTAGACTCATGGACACTTTTTAAACCTATCGGACCTCAATTTAAATGTTTAGAGAGCAGGGCCGAGCTCCTCCACTCTCTTTGAACATTTAATTTATAAGATGCATGTGTGGATCCAGCATACACAAGATGATTAGAGTTCCAGCAAGGTGGGACCAAATCAATGTAAACCTGTACTAGCTGGCTACAATGCAAAGTACTACTACCACTCTCAGTCTGGTAGCTGCAGAGAAAACTTCAAAAGACAGCATACAATTTTCAAAACTTCAGAACACGGTCTAGCCCTACAGTTTATAGTATTCAAAACTTCAGAACACTGTCTAACCCTAAAGCATAGAATATTCAAAACTTCAGAGCACTGTCTAACACTATAGTCTGTAATATTCAAAACTTCAGAAAACTGACTGGATCTACAATTTATAATATTCATCTCTGATTGTTTATTCGTTGTTCAAGTGAATGCGGTATGCAGTGCCCAAGGGAGCTTTAAGTATGGTCAGTATTTAATTGTGTTTATATTTGTTTTATCTTTAATGTAATGTCCTTTGAGTTGCAAATACTCATTGTAACTGTATTCCTCCAGAGTTTTGTTTCATTTTTCGATATATTTTATTTTTACCGTGATTAGCTGTAATTGTTTCCCATTTTCTTGCTTTCTGTATATTGAATTTCAAAGAATTACTTATGCCTCTTTTTTTTAATTCATTCATGGGATGTGGGCGTCGCTGGCAATGCCAGCATTTATTGCCCATCCCTAATTGCCCTTGAGAAAGTGGTGGTGAGCCGCCTTCTTGAACCGCTGCAGTCCGTGTGGTGAAGGTTCTCCCACAGTGCTATTAGGTGGGGAATTTCAGGATTTTGACCTACGACGATGAAGGAACGGCAATATATTTCCAAGTCAGGATGGTGTGTGACTTGGAGGGAAATGTGCAGGTGGCATTGTTCCCATGTGCCTGCTGCCCTTGTCCTTCTAGGTGGTAGAGATTGTGGCTTTGGGAGGTGTTGTCAAAGAAGCCTTGGTGAGATGCTGCAGTGCATCTTGTAGGTGGTACACACTGCAGCCACGACGTGCCGGTGGTGAAGGGAGTGGATGTGGTGCCAATCAAGAGGGCTGCTTTGTCCTAGATGGTGTTGAGCTTCTTGAGTATTGTTGGAGCTGTACTCATCCAGGCAAGTGGAAAGCATTCCATCACACTTCTGACTTGTGCCTTGTAGATGGTGCAAAAGCTTTGGGGAGTCAGGAGGTGAGTCACTCGCTGCAGAATACCCAGCCTCTGACCTGCTCTTGTAGCCACAGTATTTACGTGGCTGGTCCAGTTAGGTTTCTGGTCAATAGTGACCCCCAGGATGTTGATGGTGGGGGATTCGGCGATGGTAATGCCTTTGAATGTCAAGGGGAGGTGGTTGGACTCTCTCTTGTTGGAGATGGTCATTGCCTGGCATTTGTCTGGGGTGAATGTTACTTCCCACTTATCAGCCCAAGCCTGGATGTTGTCCAGGTCTTGCTGCATGCGGGCACGAACTGCTTCATTATCTGAGGGGTTGTGAATGGAACTGAACACTGTGCAATCATCAGCGAACATCCCCATTTCTGACCTTATGATGGAGGGAAGGTCATTGATGAAGCAGCTGAAGATGGTTGGGCCTAGGACACTGCCCTGAGGAACTCCTGCAGCAATGTCCTGCGGCTGAGATGATTGGCCTCCAACAACCACTACCATCTTCCTTTGTGCTAGGTATGACTCCAGCCACTGGAGAGTTTTCCCCCTGATTCCCATTGATTTCAATTTTACTAGGGCTCCTTGGTGCCAAACTCGATCAAATGCTGCCTTGATGTCAAGGGCAGTGACTCTCACCTCACCCCTGGAATTCAGCTCTTTTGTCCATGTTTGGACCAAGGCTGTAATGAGGTCTGGAGCCGATTGGTCCTGGCGGAACCCAAACTGAGCATCAGTGAGCAGGTTATTGGTGAGTAAGTGCCGCTTGATAGCACTGTCGACGACACCTTCCATCACTTTGCTGATGATTGAGAGTAGATTGATCAGGCAGTAATTGGCTGGATTGGATTTGTCTGGCGTTTTGTTGACAGGACATACCTGGGAAATTTTCCACATTGTCGGGTAGATGCCAGTGTTATAGCTGCACTGGAACAGTTTGGCTAGAGGCGTGGCTAGTTCTGTAGCACAAGTCTTCAGCACTACAGCCGGGATGTTGTCGAGGCCCATAGCCTTTGCTGTATCCAGTGCACTCAAGCCGTTTCTTGATATCACGTGGAGTGAATCGAATTGGCTGAACACTGGCTTCTGTGATGGTGGGGATATCGGGAGGAGGCCGAGATGGATCACCCCTTCTGGCTGAAGATGGTTGCAAACACTTCAGCCTTGTCTTTTGCACTCACGTGTTGGACTCTGCCATCATGGAGGATTGGGATGTTTACGGAGCCTCCTCCTCCCATTAGTTGTTTGATTGTCCCCACCACCATTCACGACTGGAGGTGGCAGGACTGCAGAGCTTTGATCTGATCCGTTGGTTGTGGAATCGCTTAGCTCTGTCTATAGCATGTTGCTTCCGCTGTTTAGGATGCATGTAGTCCTGTGTTGTAACTTCACCAGGTTGGCACTTCATATTTAGGTACGCCTGGTGCTGCTCCTGGCATGCTCTTCTACATTCCTCATTGATCCAGGGTTGATCCCCTGGCTTGTTGGTAATGGTAGAGTGAGGAAAATGCCGGCCCATGAGGTTACAGATTGTGGTGGAATACAATTCTGCTGCTGATGATGGCCCACAGCACCTCATGGATGCCCAGTTTTGAGCTGCTAGATCTGTTCTGAATCTATCCCATTTAGCACGGTGGTAGTGCCACACAACACATTGGATGGTGTCCTCAGAGTGAAGACGGGACTTTGTCTCCAGGAGGACTATGCGTTGTTCACTCCTACTAATACTGTCATGGACAGATGCATCTGCAACAGGTAGATTGGTGTGGACGAGGTCAAGTAGGTTTTCCCTTGTGTTGGTTGGCTCACAACCTGCCGCAGGCCCAGTCTGGCAGCTATGTCCTTCTGGACTCGGCTAGCTCGGTCAGTAGTGGTGTTACTGAGCCACTCTTGATGATGGACATTGAAGTCCCCCACCCAGAGTACATTCTGTGCCCTTGCTACCTTCAGTGCTTCCTCCAAGTGGTACTCAACATGGAGGAGGACTGATTCATCAGCTGAGGGAGGACGGTCGGTGGTAATCAGCAGGAGGTTTCCTTGCCCATGTTTGACCTGATGCTATGAGATTTCATGGGGTCCTGAGTCAATGTTGAGGACTCCCAGGGCCAATCACTCCTGACTGTATACTACTGTACCGCCACCTCTGGTGGGTCTGTCCTGGCGGTGGGACAGGATATACCCAGGGATGGTGATGGAAGAGTTGTTGAAGTCAGTGTTATGGATGTGCTGGAGTGGATTAGATCTGTGGCTGCAGCATTGCTAATGCTTCTTACCCATGTAAGTTTGTTGTTTAGCATTGGTCCCAGTGCCCATTACAGCAATGCCACAACCACAAGCGAGGATCACCTATTTTACACAGTAAGCAGTTCACATGTGGTATGATAATGTGATAATCATGACAAGGTATTTGCATGTTCCAGGAACTTTTAGCTGCAGAAAATTGGATTATTGAAGGCATGAAATTATCCTGTGCTCAGTTAAACCAGTTTAGCATGAGGCTGCTTTTAGCTATTTTTGGCTATCGGTGAAATTACTAGGTTGCAGATTCTTGGATATATCTGTGTGACACTCGTGACTGTCAATGATGCTCATCATAGCATTCAGTGGAATAGCTTATTTGAAAAGGGATAACATTGTTCTTTTCGGTAATAATATTTGAGATGTAAATTATTTATTGTTTTTGAATACCATATTTTGATGAAGAGGTCAATAGCTGAAATAATTTTACCCGTAAGCTGTCAGCCATTTAATTTTTTTCCCAATTTAATGCAAACTCCATTGGAAACCATTGAAGATTTTCAAAGGATGATCTTTCTGGATGTGATGTGCCCTTAATCCAGTCCAATCCCAGTACTAACACTATTAGTTATTATTTAGGCAGCGCTGTAATTTTCTCAAATGGTTTCAGCTGATTAGTAAAGAGGACTGATTATTGCTGGCCATTAATCAGCGTGTGCATTCTTTATAAAATCACATTGCTGTTTTACTGAATAATAGGCACATCAAATGAAACAGAGGCTGTCAGTTCACACCAATCAACATAAAGCCAATTTAACCTAAAACTTGCAACCACAATTTTCCGGTATCTCTCACAGCAATTACAGTTAGGAGGCTCAGAGCATTTAAAAGAGGGGTGAGGGTGAGTGGCATAGAATTTGAGCTGTGAAACAGCCTGCATTAAAGTGATAACTGTAAATAAAAGAAAGACTTGCATTTCTATAGCACTTTTCACAACCTCAGGACGTCCCAAAGCACTTTACAGCCAATGACGTACTTTTGAAGTGTAGTCACTGTTGCAATGCAGGGAACGCGGCAGCCAATATGCGCACAACAAAGGCTATGGGCCCCGACAACAATCCGGCTGTAGTGTTGAAGACTTGTGCTTCAAAACTAGCTGCGCCTCTAGCCAAGCTGTTCCACGACAGTTACAACAATGGCATCTACCCAAAAAAGTGGAAAACTGCCCAAGTATGTCCTGTCCACAAAAAGCAGAACAAATCCAATCCAGCCAATTACCACCCCGTCAGTCTACACTCAATCATCAACAAAGTGATGGAAGGTGTCGTTGACAGTGCGATCAAGCGGCACTTACTCACCAATAACCTGCTCACCGATGCTCAGTTTGGGTACCGCCAGGACCTCATTACAGCCTTGGTCAAAACATGGACAAAAGAGCTGAATTCCAGAGGTGAGGTGAGAGTGACTGCCCTTGATATCAAGGTAGCATTTGAACAAGTGTGGCATTTAGGAGCCCTAGTAAAACTGAAGTCAATGGGAATCAGGCAGAAAATTCTCCAGTAGCTGAAGTCATACCTAGCACAAAGGAAGATGGTAGTGGCTGTTGGAGGCCAATCATCTTAATCACAGGACATTACTGCAGGAGTTCCTCAGGGCAGTGTCCTAGGCCCAACCATCTTCAGCTGCTTCATCACTGACCTTCCCTTTGTCATAAGGTCAGAAATGGGAATTTTCACTGATGATTGCACAGTGTTCAGTTCCATTCGTAACTCCTCAGATAATGAAGCAGTCGTGCCCGCATGCAGCAAGTCCTGGACAACATCCA
Organism: Heptranchias perlo; assembly: GCF_035084215.1. Taxonomy (NCBI): domain Eukaryota; kingdom Metazoa; phylum Chordata; class Chondrichthyes; order Hexanchiformes; family Hexanchidae; genus Heptranchias; species Heptranchias perlo. The sequence continues at coordinate 8,903,725 of NC_090350.1, read as the reverse complement.
GGCTTGGGCTGATAAGTGGAAAGTAACATTCACGCCAGACAAGTGCCAGGCAATAACAATCTCCAACAAGAGAGAATCTAACCACCTCCCCATGACATTCAATGGCATTACCATCACCAAATCCCTCACCATCAACATCCTGGGGGTCACCATTGACCAGAAACTTAACTGAACCAGCCACATAAATACTGTGGTACAACAGCAGGTCAGAGGCTGAGTATTCTGCGGTGAAAGACTCACCTCCTGACTCCCCAAAACCTTTCCACCATCTACAAGGCACAAGCGATGCCCACATCACCATGAGTGAATAAAAAAAAACAGCAAGGTCCCACAAACAGCAATGTGATAATGACCAGATAATCTGTTTTTAGTAATGTTGGTTGAGGGATAAGTATTGGCCAGGATACTGGGGAGATCTCCCCAGCTCTTCTACGAAATAGTGCAGTGCGCTCTTTTACATACATCTGATAGAGCAGACGGGGCCTCGGTTTAACGTCTCATCTGAAGGATGACACCTCCAACAACACAGCACTCCCTCAGAACTGCACTGGAGAATTGGCTACATTCTTGAATTATGCAGAGGTAAATGACTGGTGGCACCTCAGTAAATCAAGCAGTCCAACTATTGAGCAAACTTACCTGGTTAACCGGGTCCAGTTGTAGTGTAAGTACACCCTGAGGCACACCAGGTTACTAAAGTACCTGCTTTATACTGCATAGTAATCAAACAAAACCTAATCAAGATCCGAACATGGAAGCAAGATACTGATAAGCAAAAGATCTGTAAGAGTAGACACCTCTGGAGGAAACTTAATGCTCTCAGGAACCACAGAAATGTACAACATAATCGGAGGCCATTCAGGTCATCATATCTGCATCAGCTCTTTACTGGGGCAATGCAAAACTAATTCCACTGTCCCACTCTATATTCATACCTCTGTATCTTCCTCTGCTTGAAACTTTTATCTACTCTTCCCTTGATAGATGCAATTTTGTCTGCTTCAACTACTCTTAATCTTTTGGAATCCACATTTGGCTCCTAAAATGGGATTAGAAGCTAATGTGGTAAAATTGTTAAGCCAAAATACAACAGTCTTACAGTAAACCTTATCAACAGCTTGAAGAAAGTTGAAGTCTCAGTTCAAATGTATGTTTTTGTTTTGACTATTTTTTTTTATCTCTTTGCTTTTCTTATTTTGTGATTTTTTCTCTCTCTCTGGCATTCACAAATGAACTGCTGGGGCCCGATGTTACCAGGGCTGCGGGTTCTCGGCGGGGGGCTATCGGGCGCGTGGGTAACACGCCCGGCGAACTCAGTCAACTCCACGCGCGATCGTAGCATAATTGGATCCACTTACCTGGTCTTCCGGGTGCCCCACTGCTGATCTGCGCGTCGGGCGGGCTGCGCATGCGCAGTAAAATCTGTCAGCTGGAGGAGCTCTATTTAAAGGGGCAGTCCTCCACTGACAGATGCTGCAACAAACAGAAAAAAATCACAGCATGGAGCAGCCCAGGGGGAAGGCTGCTCCCAGTTTAATGATGCCTCACTCCAGGTATCAATACACGGGGTGAGGAGGAGGGGGAGGACAGAGATCTTCCTCCCGGCGGGCGGGAGGAAGCGGCCTGCCTCTGCCACCAGGAAGGCCTGGCTCGAGGTGGCAGAGGAGGTCACCAGCACCACCAACATATCGCCCACCTGCATTCAGTGCAGGAGGCGCTCCAATGACCTCAGTAGGTCGGCCAAAGTGAGTACACTTACTCTTTCCCCTACACTCCGTCTGCCACATCACCGCCCCCACCCCACATCTCCTTCTGCACTGCCAACACTACTCTGTCACATCACCCCTCATACCCACTCAAACCTCATCCTCATCGTACCTGCACCCACTCACCTCGCCAGTACTCATCCCGCCACTACCACTCAACCCAATCTTCATACAATCTCATGGCTCTATCTCGTACTCACCCTCTTGTGCATCTCTTTCACGGTCAGCCTCACTCAACCTGCCACTACCTGTGCTGCAGCCACAGGGCATGCATCACATATGTGCAGTAGGCAGCGTAAGGCAAATGTGTCGTAAGCATGAAGGGGATGCACAAGGGTGTTTGAGGGTTTGTCATGGTTGTTACTTATACTGAATTTCTGACCAACTCACATTACATATTGTATTGGCACCACTACTGTCATGTCTTCGCGAATCTTGTCTGGTCTGTGCAATAATGCCCTTTCCTGAGGATCACTATGAAGACCCACAACTGATGCCACCCATTGTGTCACTGCAGAGTGGGTGTAGGTGTATTTGCAGGGCTCTTTTGTGCAGACGGCTGAGAGACGTCGGCGATGTCCCCGGTTGCAACCTGGAAGGATGCGGAGGAGAGGTTGTTGAGGGCAGTGGTGACTTTGACAGCGACAGGTAAGAAGATGGTGCTCGGGCCAGCCAGGAGCAGCTTGGCATGAAGGAGGCTGCAGATGTCCACGACTACATGTCGAGTGACTCTGAGCCTCCGTGTGCACTGCTGCTCAGAGAGGTCCAGGAAGCTGAGCCTCGGTCTGTGGACCCTGTGGCGAGGGTAGTGCCCTCTGCGACGCATCTCTCTCTGCGGTTGCCCTCCCTCCTGCTGTGCAGGTGGATGTGTCACAGCACTCTGTTGTGGAGCTCCACGTGTCAGAGGTGGACGGCATGGATGGCGAGGCTGGTGATGCTGTTCGCCCTCCGAGGAGGTCATGACTGCAGCTACGGCGGCCCCCATCCGGAAGATGTACATCTGAGGGTTCCGCAAGGTAGGTACATGTATCTGGACACCGGGGTAAGTGTGCAATTTGGTGACTTTGATTGTCAGGAGGAGGGTGGTGGAGGTCAAACCTTGTCCCAAGTGACAGAGTGGCCTCCTGCAATGTGTGAGGGTCTCCCCCCCTCACCTGTCAAATGGACCTTTGCAGCTGCCACAGGCTGATGGCAGCAACAGGTCCATTTGAACTAGGAGTGTTTCCCCCAGTGTGGGAAACAGTCCCAGTTTGCTCTAAAATCCCACCCCTCCACACATAATCCCTTAATCGGGTCAGTTCATGACCTGAACAAGTCAAATAAATACCTTCAAGTGGCATCCCGCTGGCTTTAATTGCCTGCGGGATTCCCACCAGCGGGGGCTGCGCGCGCACGCCGGCGCGTCAGTGGGGAACCCGGAAGTGCGCGGGTTCGAGCCAGGCTCCGGTCCCGCTCCGGGATTTCACGATTTTCGAGGCCCCCCTGCCAGGAACGCACCCGATAGCGGGTGCTAAAATGCTGCCCCTGGTCTCCAGTGGTTACCCATGTGTATACTTGGTACTGTAGCCCAGTACTGTTATAGTAGGTACCAATTTGATTAAGTCTGTGTGAGGTGCATCATCCTGATTAGCTGAGCATTATACCTTGAAGACCTATTGACAATACTGTCACAAGAACCCTGTGGTACAGCTAGTGTGAATTCCCCGATGTAACGCCCAGGGAGAAGTTCCTCACTAGCAGTGTGCGAGCCCCACAAAAATGGGCAGGTAGGCCTCAGCATACTCAGCGCTGGGCTCCTGATTCTGTGGAAGATATAGTTTTGGTTGTTTTTTGAGGTAGTGCCTCTAGTGTGTGCTTGATTCATTGGTGGCTACAAAATTATGTTCATTCACCAAAATTGAGCCCACAACAAGTTCCTCATGGTCTTCTGCAGAGCAGTTCCTGATGTTCTAAATGTCCAAGTCTAGAGTCACATACCAAGCCTTCTCAACAGCAAACTTTTTAATTCAGGTCCCGATGTGAGGGGCCACGGCAAGGAGGTGTGCTACTGTGAGGCTGACTTCCCCCCTCCAGAGTACTGAGAGAAAATGTGGCATAGGCCAGAGCACTCCTTCCTTACGATCATTTCCTTCTTTTTCCACAAATTAACTCACAGCTTAAATCCGGATCTCACACAAGGGCCCAAAGAAGCCCTTCTGTTGCATCCCAAGGAGTTCTGAACCATGAAGGAGAATTGTTTGGGTGTATGGCTTACATGCCCCAGGTTTAACTTGCTATGGGACTTTACTTTCACTGAAGAAGGGTAAGAAAAACCAAAGTACTCCTCACTCCTTCTCAACGCAGCCCTGAAGGATTGTGTCCACACTGAAGTTGGCATCCACCAGAATCCCCAGAATCAACAATTGGGACAGATGACCCTGCGAGTTCTAATCAATATCTGCAGGTTCTTCTCTTGAGCTGTGCAAAGCCATAATATTGCACTTGGGGGTAGCCACCACTGAATCCCATTGGTTAGCCCATTGATCAAGATGTGAGTGAAGTACACTAAACCCCCAGATGAGTCAGCTAACAATGCAATATCATCTACCAAAAGCAGTGCCACAATACTTTAAGAAATGCCTGGAACAGACACTACAACAGTCTCTTATGATGTCATCCAACACATTGTTAAAGACATTGAATAGGATGGGTGAAATCCTCCTATCTTTAATGGGAGATAGGTTCAGTGAGACTTCCATCTACTCTTACACAAATCTTGGGAGCTGGAGTATACATTCTGAATAAAATTTGGCCTTGTACTCCCATGGCTTACAGCTTCTATATGAGTGTTACATGAGGCACTGGGTCAAAAGCCTAATGAAAATCAAAGAAATCAAGATTAATGAGTTTCCCCATAGCCTATGATGCTCTATGATTCAGTAAAAAAGCACAACCTAGCCTATATATTCCCATGAAAACTAAATCCAGAGCATCCGATATGCATGCTGTAAAAACCCACAGAACTGCCTGAAGAATCACTGATATTCCTCTGTAGTTTTCAGGTCATTAGGAGGACCCCTTTCTTACAACAACAACTACTACTACTACTACTACTACTTGCATTTATGTAACGCCTTTAACGTGGGTAAAGCGTCCCAAGGTTATCAGACGAAAATTGACACCGAGCCACATAAAGAGATATTAGGACAGGTGAACAAAAGCTTGGTCAAAGAGGAGACAGAGGTTTTTTTTTATTCATTCATGGGATGTGGGCATCGTTGACAAGGCCAGCATTTATTGCCCATCCCTAATTGCCCTTGAGAAGGTGGTGGTGAGCCGCCTTCTTGAACCGCTGGCACACAGTGGCTGCAGTGTGTACCATCCACAGGATGCAATGCAGCAACTCGCCAAGGCTTCTTCGACAGCACCTCCCAAACCCACGACCTCTACCACCTAGAAGGACAAGGGCCATAGGCACATGGGAACAACACCACCTGCAAGTCACACACCATCCAGACTCGGAAATATATCGCCGTTCCTTCATCGTCTCTGGGTCAAAATCCTGAACTCCCTATCTAACAGCACCGTGGGAGAACCTTCACCACACGGACTGCAGCGGTTCAAGAAGGCAGCTCACCACCACCTTCTCAAGGGCAATTAGGGATGGGCAATAAATGCTGGCCTTGCCAGTGACGCCCACATTCCATGAACGAATAAAAAAAAAAGAAACCACAGCTGCATTCTGGAACAATGAGAGCATGTGTGCCTCAAATAGAGTCTTATGCATGAGCTTCGATAAAGCTCTGGATGCACCTTCTCCCATCCCCTCTGTAACCCAGAGAGGTCAGTGTGGAACAGGTCCTTACTTGTGCATATTTCTGGGTGTTTTCTTTGTGTGTACACAGAGTAGTTGTGGCATATGGGAAGCTTAAAAAATGTCCATTAAGTGAACAAATCTGCTACCATTTAAAGAAGAAGGATAGTATTATTACTGAAGGCTCAGAAGGAATATTTATCTTCTGGGGCCTGGATAGTGTTTAGCTCATTTGTCTTTGCAACTCTCAATCTGTTATAGATCTCTGGCACCGTGATCTCCAATTGATTTTGAAGTTGGGTAATCAGCCAATCTGGTACCAAAGTAAAATCTACAAAATAAATAGAGGTGATAAAAATAATCAGGATAACAAACGTACAAAAGGTAAAATCTGGGGAGGTGGGATAATATCCTTTTTTATAATCTGTGACATAGGTGCAAGGGGCAATGAGTTCCCTGAGTCATAGAGTGTCAGCTTCGATATCTAAAATGGTGACTATAGCAGATAAATGAGCTATAGCTCCAAGAGTTGCACCAATGATGGGGAGAGAAGCAGAGACCAAGGAACATTACCTGTGCCTCACTTTTAGTGGAGAGGTACTGAGTGCAGTGAGGAACCTGGAGAAAATTTGCTTTGAGTTATGCAATGGGCTTATCAATGTTAGGGAAACAATAACAAAGGAGCAAAGATTTTCTGTGTCAACGAGAATGAGACAGTGTCACAGACACTTGCAACCCTACAGGAAATGACTAATTTAGCTAAACACCAACGGGGTAGAGTTTCTGCGGGGATTCCCAAACTCCCGTTGTAACTTCAGAAGAAAGCCCGCCATATCCATTTACTCCGTTTCTGCAGGATTTCCGTGGTTCGTCCACCAAAGTTCTGGCAGGAAGTTGGGAAAACTCCACGGAAATTCTACCCTCAGCTATTTAAGTCCAAAGGGGAGGCTGGCGATCTAACGTGCTCACTCTGTTGTTGAATAAGGCTAATTAGCAGACCAAACAAAAGAGCTTCACCTCTGGAGCACCAATCTGTGCAGAGGGTTTGTTTATTTCTCCCCAGCTACTATTTCTGATACTGACTCATGCAAGGATACAGCTCTATGGGCATCTGGCACATTCTGGTACCTCACCCACGTGCCCATTCTTCACAGTTAGTATTGGGAGGCAATTTTACCGCAGGATGCCTCACAATCCAGTCCAATCTGTCTTCACATAATGATTACCGTTTCCAGTAAGGATCAGTGAATAACAATCAGGAGTGGAAAGTCTGTATGATTTTCCCCTCTTTAGCCCAGCATTGGAGTGATCCTCGGCTCTGTGGTAGCAATTCCGACTGAGTGAGAAAGTTATGGATTTGAGTCCTACTCCAGACAATCCCAATGAGTAGAGAAGAGTTCTGGGGAGAAAAATTCGATAGGGCCCATTTTCGGGTGGGGGTAGCGTGATGTGCTAGTACCCCACGCCCGATGGCCCCTACGCAGGCAGCACATGAATTTTGAGCTGCCTGCTACTTACCATGATATCTCCGTGCAGCTAGCACGACCTGTGCTGCTGAGAGGCTGCACGGAGAATGAGAAAGCCGGAAATGGGGCGTGCACAGCGCACGTCATCGGCAGCCTGCACCTCTTAAAGGTGCAAGTGCACATTTTATATAGGACATGAACAGTCCACTAGGAGGAGGGAAAGATGGCCGCAAGGATGGCAGGACCGGCGCAAGAGAGGGCCCCACGCTTCTCTGATGATGCACTGGAGACCCTGGTGGAAGGGGTGGATGAAAGGAGGGCCAACATGAACCCACAGGGTGGCAGGAGACCTTCCAGACTGCAGCTCCGCAGGCATTGGCAGGCTGTGGCACAGGAAGTGAACGCCAGGAGAATGGCACCAAGCACATGGGTGCAGTGCCGAAAGAAGTTCAATGATTTGACACAAGTGGTCAAGGTGAGTGAATGCAGGTGTCAAGTGGCACATCCTCCCAACTGCACCACTGCTCCATGCATCACACCTCCCGTCACCCACCCACCAATAAACATTGCCCATCCATATGCAATGCTGCACTTGGCTGCTGCATCCCAACCGCACTTGGTACCACACTTGCAGGCCATACAACCATCACTCACAGGTCACACAAACTGACAGCTATTCGACCACGACAGGCACATCACCCACACACCTTGCAGGATACTCAGTGACACACTGCCCTCTGTCTTGCAAGAGGAGGTGGCGCATAAGTGCCGGCAGCAGGAGACACCTGAGGGTGGACGGGGACCCTTACACGTTCTCAACCACCTAGAGGAGACAATGCTTCGGATCATTGGACGGGCCGTCGATGCAGCCATGACAACATGCCACGCTGGAGGTCCCGATGAAGAAAGTCTCTGCATATCTAATGCTCCTTCTCATTTCCCACATCCCCCTCCTTCCATAATCATATCTGACTCACGTGCTGCAGATGCTGTTGGCACGCACATCTTACTTGTTCCTCTCTCCGCTCCACAACTCAACCTGTTTCCCTTTGTCATTGCAGATACTCAAGAACATGTGGCAGCACCGTCCAAGGAGGAGGAGGAGGTCAGTAAAGCCACACCATCACTCGATCTGACACTTGCTTCCACCAGCTCAGAGACTGACACTGCGCGTTGTTTAGAGGCTAGTTTAGAGGATCTGCACATGGTGAGACACCGGGCACGAATGCGCAGGAGCTGGGGCGGGGGGAATGGATACCACAGGTGCCAGCTCGCCGGAGGGCAACGTTGCTCACTAGTTCTACTGCAGAGGAGTCAGTTGAGGACTTTGATGGGCCAGGCTACAGAAGACGGCTGATGGGCGTACACCAACAAATGCTTGGGGCACTGGAAAGCTTGCTGGAAAGCCTGCGCACAATAACAAGGGGCATGGAGGAGTCCAGCTCCAACTTGGCACAGGGCTTTTCACAGAGCTTGGAGCCCATCCTTACCCACATGAAATGGGTGGTCACCTCCATCAGCACACCTGTGGAACCCACCATAACGCAGCATCTGGTGGCAGATGTTGCAGCTTCCATTGCAGCACAAACAGCTGCAATGCAGCACAAAGCATCAAAATCTTGCAAGCTACGGTTGATGCTTAGACTGCTGCAATGGAAGCTCAGACTGCTGCAATGGAAGCTCAGGCTGCTGCTATCGTGGCTCTGGGGACCACTGTTGAACGGGGCTTCCAGGGCATCACAGCACTCCAGCAATCCGTTCTCCAGCTGATCACCAGGATTGCTGAGGCGTCGCCCCGTAAGAGTGGCAGTGGCGCCACGGGAGATGAACATACTGTCCTCTCTCAGGATGACAGCATTCCTGCTCCCACCCCTGCCACTTCACCAGTGCCCTTGTTGTTGCCTATCGGCCAGCCAGGCCAGACTGCTGCAGCCCATGCTGCGGTGATGCAGTCTGAAGCTGGGCGCTCCCGTTCCAGAACTTCTCGAGATCATCCTCCAAGGCTGTTTGCACGCCCCTTCATTGAAGGCCAGCAGCCTCCCACCACCCATGCTCCAGGTAGCACGGCTGGGGTAGCACCTTGTAGGAGCACTAGGATAGGTAAAGGCACACGAACAACAGGCACTAGGGCAATGCACAAGGGTGAATAGTTTTGTTCTGTTTCCATAATTTAATTTATTCATTGATAAATGTGACTTTGAATTTGCATTTGGTGGTGGTTTTTATTTGTGCGATGAGATGAGGGGGAAACCAATGTGCAATCAGATGGAGGGCGATTTGATTGTCTTGTGGGAGCAGAAAGGTGGGATTGTAGGACTGTTGATGGGTTGGGGGAAGAGGTTGACATTATTTATAGTGGGCACGGATCAGGCGAGCACGCAGAGCCCTTGCAGACAAGGCGTGTGGTCCCTGTTGCATCCTAGCATCTTCCTCCACTTCCTCTTCCAGCTCCTCCCCCTCCTCCTCCTCAGCCTCTTCCTCCTCCTCCTCCTCCTCAGTGTCTTCCTCCACAGTCTCCTCCTCCTCCACCTCTGGCTTAGGGTCTTCTCCAGTCATTGGTGGCAAAGGCTGGACCCTCATAATGGCGAGGTTGTAAAGCATGCAGCATACCACCACGAATCTGCCTACACTCAGCGGAGTACTGCAGGGCTCCTCCAGACTGGTCCAGGTAGTGGAAGTGTTGTTTGAGGAGGCCTATGGTGTGTTCCACGATGTTGCATGTGGCAGCATGGCTCTCATTATAGGCCTGCTGTGCATGTGTGCGTGGGTTTCTGACCGGTGACATGAGCCATGGCGTGAGGGAATAGCCCTTGTCGTCCTGTAGCCAGCCTTTCACTTGCTGAGGCGGGTGAAAGATAGCTGGCACGTTGGACTGCCACATGACAAAGGCATCGTGACTGCTCCCAAGGTAGCGGGCATCGACCTCCATGATTCGATGCGTGTGGTCGCACACGAGCTGCACGTTCAAGGAGTGGGAGCCCTTTCGGTTGACTAAGACAGCCGAGTTGATATGTGGGGCACGCAGGGCAATGTGCGTGCAGCTAATGGCATCCTGCACCATGGGGAAGCCAGCAATGCAAGCAAACCCCCGTGCTCACTTGTTCTGCTTGACTCTGTCAAGAGGGAAGGTGATGAATGGGTATGATCTCGTGGCCATTACAGAGATGTGGTTGCAAGGTGACCAAGATTGGGAGCTAAATATTCAGGGTTATCTAACATTTCGAAAGGATAGGATAAAAAGGTAAAGGTGGTGGGGTAGCCCTGTTAATAAAGGATGAAATTGGTATAATAGTGAGAAATGATCTTGGCTCAGAAGATCAAGATGTCGAATCAATTTGGGTGGAGGTAAGAAATATCAAGGGAAAGAAATCACTGGTGGGAGTAGTATATGGGCCCCCTAACAGTAGCTACACTGTAGGGCAAAATATTAATCAGGAAAAAAGGGGGGCTTGTAAAAAAGGTAATGCAATAATCATGGGCGATTTTAACTTTCACATAGATTGGACAAATCAAATTGGCAAAAATTGCCCTGAGGAGAAGTTCATAGAGTGTATTAGGGACTGTTTCTTAGACCAATACGTCGGGGAACCAACCAGCAAACAGGCCATTTTGGATCTGGTAATGGGTAACGAAACAGGATTAATTAATGATCTCAAAGTAAAGGATTCCTTGGGAAGCAGTGATCATAACATGATAGAATTTCACATCCAGTTTGAGAGTGAGGATCTTGGGTCTGAAATTACTATATTAAGCTTAAATAAGGGCAATTATAAAGGAATGAGGGCGGAATTGGCTAAAGTGGACTGGGTGAACAGATTAGATGGTATGATGGTGGATAAGCAGTGGCAAACATTTAAAAAGATATTTTATGACTCGCAACAAAAATATATCCCTGTGAGGAGGAAAGACTCCACTAAAAGGGTGAACCAACCATGGCTAACTAAGGACATTAAGGATGGCATCAGGTTAAAAGAAAAAGCAATAAACATGGCAAAGATTACTGGTAAGCCCGAAGATTGGGAAAACTTTAAAAACCAGCAAAGGATGACTAAAAGAATAATAAAGAGGGAGAAAATAAATTATGAGAGTAAACTAGCAAGAAATATAAAAACTGACAGTAAAAGCTTCTACAAGTGTATAAAAAGGAAAAGGATAGCTACAGTAAACATTGGTCCCTTAGAGGATGAGACTGGGGAAATAATAATGGAAAACAAGGAAATGGCAGAGGAATTGAACAGATATTTTGTATCTGTCTTCAGAGTAGAAGACACTAATAACATACCAATAATAGTAGAAAATCAGGGGGCAAAGGGGATGGCGGAACTAAAAACAATCACTATCATTAGAGAAAAAGTACTAGATAAACTAATGGGTCTAAAGGCTGACAAGTCCCCTGGACCTGATGGCTTGCATCCGAGGGTCTTAAAGGAAGTGGCTACAGAGATAGTGGATGCATTGGTTGTAATCTTCCAGAATTCATTAGATTCTGGAAAGCTCCCAGCAGATCGAAAAACCACAAACGTAATACCCCTATTCAAGAAGGGAGTAAGACAGAAAGCAGGTAACTATAGACCAGTTAGCCTAACATCTGTCATTGGGAAAATGCTAGAATCCATTATTAAGGAAGTAGTAGTAAGACATTTGGAGACTCATAATACAATCAAGGAGAGTCAGCATGGTTTTATGAAGGGGAAATCATGTCTGACAAATTTATTAGAGTTCTTTGAGGAAGTAACGGGCAGGGTTGATAAAGGGGAAGCGACGGATGCAGTATATTTGGATTTCCAAAAGGCACTCGATAAGATGCCACATAAAAGATTACTGCACAAGATAAGAGCTCATGGTGTTGGGGGTAATATACTGGCATGGATAGAGGATTGGCTAACTAACAGAAAACAAAGAGTCGAGTTAAAAGGGTTATTTTCAAAATGGCAATCTGTCACTACTGAGGTGCCGCAGGGATCAGTGCTGGGGCTTCAACTATTTACAATATATATCAATGACTTGGATGAAGGAACAGAGCGTCTTGTGGCCAAATTTTCTGATGATACAAAGATAGGTGGAAAAGCAAGTTGCGATGAGGACACAAAGTGTCTGCAAAGGGATATTGACAGGTTAAGCAAATGGGCAAAAATTTGACAGATGGAATATAATGTGGGAAAATGTGAAGTCATCCACTTTGGGAGAAAAAATAAAAAAGCAAAGTATTATTTGAATGGAGAAATACTACAAAATGCTGCGTTACAGAGGGATCTGGGTGTCCTCGTACATGAAACACAAAAAGTCAACATACAGGTGCAGCAGGTAATCCGGAAGGCAAATGGAATATTGGCCTTTATTTCTAGGGGGATGGAGTATAAAAGCAGGGAAGTCATGCTACAACTGTACAGGGTGCTGGTGAGACCACACCTGGAGTACTGCTTACAGTTCTGGTGCCCTTATTTAAGGAAGGTCGTACTTGCATTGGAGGCAGTTCAGAGAAGGTTCACTAGGTTGATTCCGGGTATGGAAGGGTTGTCTTATGAGAAAAGATTGAACAGGTTGGGTCTATACTCATTGGAGTTTAGAAGAATGAGAGGAGATCTTAGAGTCATAGAGTCATAGAGTCATAGAGTTATACAGCACGGATAGAGGCCCTTCGGCCCATCGTGTCCGCGCCGGCCATCAAGCCCAGTCTAATCTAATCCCATATGCCAGCATTTGGTCCGTAGCCTTGTATGCTATGGCATTTCAAGTGCTCATCCAAATGCTTCTTGAATGTTGTGAGGGTTCCTGCCTCCACAACCCTCTCAGGCAGTGAGTTCCAGACTCCAACCACCCTCTGGGTGAAAAAGTTCTTTCTCAAATCCCCTCTAAACCTCCCGCCTTTTACCTTGAATCGATGCCCCCTTGTTATAGAACCCTCAACGAAGGGAAAAAGCTCCTTAGTATCCATCCTATCTATGCCCCTCATAATTTTGTACACCTCAATCATGTCCCCCCTCAGCCTCCTCTGCTCCAAGGAAAACAAACCCAATCTTCCCAGTCTCTCTTCATAGCTGAAGCGCTCCAGCCCTGGTAACATCCTGGTGAATCTCCTCTGCACCCTCTTATTGAAACATACAAGATTCTGAGGGGACTCGATGGGATAGATGCTGAGAGGATGTTACCCTCATGGGAGAATCTAAAACTAGGGGACATAGTCTCAGAATAAGGGATCGCCTGTTTAAGATGGAAATGAGGAGGAATTTCTTCTCCCAGAGGGTTGTGAATCTTTGGAATTCTTTACCCCAAAAAGCTATGGAGGTTGAGTCATTGAATACATTCAAGGCTGAGTTCGACAAATTTTTGATAAGCAAGGGAGTCAAAGGATATGGGGAAAGGGCGGAAAAGTGGAGTTGAGGTAAAAATCAGATCAGCCATGATCTCATTAAATGGCGGAGCAGGCTCGAGGGGCCGAAAGGCCTACTCCTGCTCCTATCTCTTATGGTCTTATGTACCTTTTCCTCATCTGGTACAGTGCGTCTGTGACCTCCCTTATGCAGCTGTGCACTGCATACTGCGAGATGTTGCACATGTCGCCAGCAGAGGCCTGAAATGATCCTGAGCCGTAGAAATTCAGCACCACGGTGACCTTCACAGCCACAGGCAATGCAGTCCTTGCCCTGCTGTGAGGCTGCAGTTGTGGCCACACCAGTTGACAGATCTCCGTCACGGCTTCCTTGGTGAACCTCAGGCATCGGACGCAATCCTCCTCGGTCATGTTGAGGTAAGAGTATTGGTCCCAGAAGGCCCTCATTGGATACGGCCTCCTGCTCAGTGCCTGGCGCCACCTCGCCCTCCCTCTCCTCGCAGCTTGACCTGGTGTGCATGGCCTCTCTGCATGCTCCCAGTCGTGCTCAATGCCCAGTGGAAGCCCTAGCAGACCACCCATGGTTGCCAGGAATATTGTTCAATCACAGTTGTAACTTTCCGAACCGTAAGGCAGTACCTGCAAAACCACTCTCAAATGTACTGTAGGAACTCTCATAAAGAATAGGGAACTTCAAAAAACACTTCCTGTTTCACCAGTAGCCAGAAGCAATAATCCAGCAACTAACCTGTAAATTCTGCATGGCCCCTTTAAGTAGCACTGGTGGGGGGTCCTTCAGGCATGCTAAGACACTTTCAGGTGTGTGTGATTAAGACTGCGTTGAGTTGAGTGTTAAGATCCAAAATTGTGTCTATCACTATATATCAGCGTTGCACACTTATTGCATGCATTTTCTCCCTACTTTACATGCTTCCGGCGTTCGGTATTTGCGTATGCGCTAACTCCTACACCAAGATGGCTTCCGGCGCACGTCACGCTGGAAACATGCGTGCGCAACCAAGACGCCATCTTGGATGTTCAAGATGCTGCGTAGCACCGAAACAATGGGCGCTACACGGCCTAATTTAGCGCCCCTGGTCTCTGAATACAAATACAAAGAAAGTCTTGAAAAATTGGGGTTTTTTTGCTTTAGAACAATGGATGTTATGGGCGATACGATAGAAGTGTTTAAAATTATGAAAGGATGGGACAGGATAGATAGAAGTAGACTGTTACCAATAGTTGAAGGATCTATAACAAGGGGCCATAGATACAAGATTAACTGTAAGAGATTTAGAACAGAGAGCAAGAGAAACTTATTTACACAGAGAGTTTTGAGACTGTGGAATTTATTTTGGGGTTAGTGGTTGAGGTAGAAACTATGTCCACATTCAAGATTAGATTGGATAGATGGATGAAGGATAAGGGGTAATGGGTTATGAGAACAGGATGTGTAAATGTGATTAGAACTATTTTCTCTTGTGGATGGTAAATGCCAACATGAACTGCTCAGGCTGAATGGCCTGTTTCCGTGTTGTAACTTCTATGTATTTCTATGTAGTGGATGATTAGTGAACACATGCAAAGTGATTATGCCTGTATTACCACTACCATATTCAACACACAGAGTCCATTAGGAACATTCTTGGACCCATGGATTAGAAGTGCAGATAAGATAAAGGACATTAGCTGCAGATGAACAATGGACTCCAGAACTGTTAGTGCTGATGGAGAGATCTTGCAGTTTCTAGAGACAGGCCTAATTGCAGTACTTCAATCCTACACAACTACTCTTGAGTAATATGTATAGGGTGCTGATGTTTGTTCGTTTACCGTAGTGCATGTGCAACCAGGGATTCATCACATTCCTAAACTCCAACAACAATAAAATTTGATCTATTTGTGCATTTCAATCAGCATGACAGTATACTTTATCATAAATGGACAGTGAGATTGTATAGTACTGTAAGAATATCTGGAAACAATATAGGATAAAAGGGTGACATAATGCATTGAAGCTTCGTCTTGTTGCGTTACAAAGTGGTGGGAACCAAGTTTGTGTCCAGTTTCACACACTATAATTTTGGCTATGCAATGGGAGGAGGTGCTGAGTAGATATTTTAAAAATAGGGAAAGTAATCAATGGGGGAGTCACTTAGGGCTGACTTACGACTCACAGTACCATTAATAAAGACCTCAAAGCAACTCACCTCTCCGATGTTCTGTCAGTCACAGGACACTACATAGTAAGAGGGAAGATATTACTGTTCTGCATAACACTGGGGACCAAGGGTAGCTTGATGGTGTTGATATTTGGAATTCCAAAGGATTCTTCCACGGACTGGTAGGATGCAGTTATAATTCCCCTTTCTCAGCGGTTGCAGGCCAGACATTTCTCCTTGCATAGAGGTGGATAAAAATTTGGAGAGTCATCACCGAGGAACACTCTGGCACACTTTTTACTGGTCAGATTAAAAACAACACTGGGAATAGTTTGCCTTCCCACTCTTTCAGTTAAAATCTGAGGTGTGGAAGAACTAAAGGAGCAATATGAGAGAAAGGCAGAAAATAATTTATGGAAGACATGAAAATTGGGCTAAAGGAAAAATTCTAGATTTCAACCTCTAAGGTGACTATACAGAAAACACTCTTCAATTGTCCTAGTAAGATATAAGCTAGCCCTTCACAAAACAAACTGCAACTCAATGGGATAGCGTACTGCTCCCTGTCAGCAGCATCTGTTCTGTTCAGACCACCAGACATTTTAAACCTGTCTTGTTTTTCTGCTGCTGGAGTATTAATCCCTCATGTATTTGTGGTGAATAAGCAATTGAACTGGTGAGGTTTTAGTTTATTACACCCTCCACAGAAGTGATTAGATTGTTATGATATCGACTTTTGTTAGATTCTGAAGCTTGGAGTATGTTCCGATTCCTCTGTCTAATTTTCAGTACAATATTGGATTCAAAGAATCAAAGCTGAGAACACGTTAGTGTAATAATGACATTCTGTATCCAAATGTTGTTTGCATGCTTTATAAATATAATCTGTTTTGACATTATTCCAGAAATTACTTTTGGCAATATTAGGTGATGAAACATCTTTGTATATCATTCCTCTGTCTGTTGTTTTAATAGAGGCATTAATCAGTTTTAAAATACAGGCTAACATTTGCATTAAAAAGGGATAAAGGAATGTCATGCAATCGCCAATCATAATTTATAGATTAACTTGTTACTAAATATGCCAGCAAAATCTGATGGCAAAAGTGCACCAATTTTAATTGTAGTCTGTTATTAATATATTAACAGGTTGTTATTTTTGCCTATGATTTTTTGTATTTTATTTTGTTTAGGAATATGTATGTCATTACAATATTCTGTTTTGGGGTGCATTTTGACTCATTAAAGTAGAACAATGTTATTTGCACAGATAGAGGCAAAAGAATATATTACTTTGGTACACCATCACCATGGTAATTACGTACATAGAGCACTGTTAACGGATATGCTAGAATGCTATAATTTCAGCATCTTGGATGTCACAAGCTCACTGACTGTGGATCTGCTGCTTATTTTAGACCAACACAGTGGTATGGTGAGATGTGCCTTCACATTCATGAACCCCCACATCGCTGTGGGAACAAAAGAGCCAGATGTTCCCCTATGGAGCAAGAGAGAGAAAGGGTTGGTGCAGAATCTGTTGCATATTCTGCTGGCCAGTTTCAGAGTGGCATTAGTAGAGCCCTGAGACAGGATTGGATTTAGACACAAAGGGTTAGATCTTAAGTTTGTGTGATAATGCAAAACAGGTGATAATGAGTTGGCAGCTCATTTTATATCTCTCCTGATTTTTATTTCCATTGAAGTCAAAATAAAAATTGGGAGAGATGTAAAACAGGTTGCCAACTCATACTATAGCACAAAGTCAAGATCTACCCTAAACAGTGCACTAGGGAGCACAGTGTCTGCCTAATATCACAGCCGATAAATAGTACATATTGTAGGAAGAACTAAAACTGTAAGGGTGCAAATTAAGACAGGCACTGTTCTCATATCAATGCTTAATGCACTTGTACCAAATTCCTGGATAAATACCCTGTATTAAAATAGCACAGAGAGGAATTTGGTACAAGCACATTCAGCGTTGTTATGAGAACAGCGTCATCATAATTTCTACCCTATAGAAGGGAGGAAAATGTTAGAATTTGTTTTGAGTCCCATCAAAGTTAATCACATCTCAATGTGATTATCAGATCAGGATATGTGTTATTATCAGAGGTTAGCTGGAACAATGGAGGCCAGCCAGTCATCACATTATCTCTCTGGGATGCTCAGATGTAAGGAATCTTACAACACCAGGTTATGGTCCAACTGTTTTATTTGAAAATCACAAGCTTTCAGAGGCTTTCTCCTTCGTCAGGTGAGTGTGGGATCCCACACTCACCTGACGAAGGAGAAAGCCTCTGAAAGCTTGTGATTTTCAAATAAAACAGTTGGACTATAACCTGGTGTTGTAAGATTCCTTACATTTGTCAACCCCAGTCCATCACCAGCATCTCCACATCATGGGATGCTCAGGGCATCTCCTGTCCCTTTGTACTGCCAGGCAGGAGACATCAGGTTGAACTCATTAACAATTAAAGTATCAACATGGCCATTATGTCGGGGTCTGGAGGAACCTCACTTCAATATACATTCTGGGCTTTATGTGAGATGACTCACATTAAAGGGGAAGGTTCTGGACATGGAAGGGGGAGATATAAGGACAAGGACAAGCAGCGGGCTTTTTGGTTAGTTATGCAGACAGGACGGTTGGATGTCCAACCTACGGAAGCCAGGCTGGATCACCTTGGATGCAGGAAACCAGGTTGTATGAGTTTATTCTGTAACCGTAATAGTTATTATACTATTGGTGTCTGAGTAATAAACTTGCATTTGGACAATACGCTCGAGCCTGAACCACGAGGAATCATTTAATTAAGCTCAAGAGGTTTCCTTACATTGGTGTCCCTGGGTGGGCTTGAGTTAAAGTGTTGAAAAAAGTAAGTTGGATTGCTAGACACGGTTCTGACGGGAGGAGTACGGTTTGCGACTAAGTGAAATAAATTAGTGGATGGTCTCTCGGTCACAAGTTGGGGACAGGAGGTAGGCGCCACGGTGGAAGAGTTATTCAGTACTATTCAGAAATATGTGGACAAGAAGCTAGGAGCATGTAAATCATTAGTGTCTGGGGTAGACAGTCTGGGACAGATGTCGGAATTACACAAAAGGTTACGGAAGGAAAAGAAAATTAAACAGCATGATTAGAAAGCCTTGATTATTCTGTGGCAAATGTAGAAAATAATCAAATTAAAAGATGTGGAGATGCCGGTGATGGACTGGGGTTGACAATTGTAAACAATTTTACAACACCAAGTTATAGTCCAACAATTTTATTTTAAAATCCACAAGCTTTCGGAGGCTTCCTCCTTCCTCAGGTGAATGTGGAAATTCACCTGAGGAAGGAGGAAGCCTCCGAAAGCTTGTGGATTTTAAAATAAAATTGTTGGACTATAACTTGGTGTTGTAAAATTGTTTATAAATTAAAAGAAGAATTAGAAGGACAAAAGGGAGTGGTGGAGAGGAATCAGAGTAGGTTGAATGAAGTTGAGAAGCAGTTAGAGGACAAAAGCCTGCATTGTGAGTCTCTGTCCGATCACTTTCTTATTTACGGATTGAGATTAGTGATAAGATCAGAAAATTGATGCAGTGTGAGGCACAGTTAGGAGAAAAGAAAGGGCTGGTAGAACAATACCAAAGGAAAACCGATGAACTGAGTGCTCCCCTAAGGGGTGTCCTTAAGCAACAAGTGGAGGACCAGAAAATTGCTAGAAAGGGAGACAATCAAGATGTGTGTCAAAAACAGATTCGGGAGTTGAAGGGTAAGTTGGAGCAACAACAGGGTCTTATGTTCGCTGTATCGGAGCGACGGGTTGGGGAACAGGAAGGTTCAGCTGAAGAAATAGAATGCAATGATCTTGCATGGGCTACATGGGAAGAGAAGAACAGGGCGACCTGGATGAGGGCGGTACAGGCATGAATATAGAGGGAAAAGGGGTGATAGTGCCACTTAACAAAGAAAGACGCAAGAGGGGAAGATATGGGAACCATCACAGTATCATTTGATGCTCTTCAATTAAGAGAGATACCCCAGAAAATCCCACAGATTCATCCTAGCGAGGACCTGAGTCCCAGTATAATCGCAATAGAACAAGTAGCTGACCTACAAAATTGCGATGAGGAGGAAAGGGTGAAATTGCTGCTCCATGTGTGTCATCCAGACGTGTATAAGACTCTCTCCGCCTCATTTAAGAAAGACGCTGGGCCTTAGGGTAGGGTGAAAGAAGCAGGGTGGAAAGGCACTAGTCATGGGTCAGCGTCCAATCGCAATGCCCTAAAAGGCCTGCTGGAATGCAAGCAGGAGGCCAGTGAGCCCCCGAATGTGTTTGCAGACCGATTATGGAATCACTATCAGGCAGCCTTTCCCAGGCGGAATCGTGATTGTGACGATCGGTTCAATGTAAGGCAGTGGATTCAATATCTGATTGGGACCGTGCATGAAAAGTCTAATGCAGTTAATGATATTTATGATCCCACCAATGAAAACCACAATGCAGAGTGGGTAAAGGGATCGATGAACCTGAAGTGGGAGCAAGTAAAATCCCAAAAGGCAAAGATCCATGTGGTCTAGCCCCCGGGTGTACGTTCCACAGCGCCCCCATGGAGGAATGAGGGGCACCCACGGTATGGACCTCCCATCCAGCACTCCCCTAAAACCCAGACTCGGTCAGCTTCAGGGTGTTGGAACTGTGGGCAAAGGGGCCATTTTTCCAAGCAATGTCCAAATGGGGGAATCTAACTGTAATCACGGGAAAGAGGGACTGATGAGTTGGATTGTTTGCGGAAAGAGATTGAGAAATTAAAACGATATATGAAGGAATCTGGGCAGGTAGGGTGGGTATGTGCCCAGGCCAAGTAATGCTCTAAGTCCACTATGACGGACGGTGGCCACGCCGGTACAGGGATCTGTGAGTGAGTTGCATTCAGACCCCTACGGTAGGCCCCATGTAACCGCAACAGTGGGGGGTATTTCCCGAATGTTGTTGGTCGATACCGGGGCGACCCACACGTGTGTGTGGAGAGAAATTCCCCAGACATTCGCCCATAAAGGAGTGATAGAATTAGGAGGCTTTGGAGGAGGAATGGACCACGGGCAGTTAGTAGAAACCAGCCTGACCATGGGCACCTTAAGCTCCCATCACCCAGTTGTTTGGACAAAGGGACACAGCGAGGAATCAGATGGCATATTCAGGGTGGACTGGCTCCAGAAACATGATCTTGTGTTAGACATGATAATCAATGTCTGTGGCGGGGGAATACGGACACGGGAGGGAATGTAGTAGTCCGACCCAAAATGAAAATTTGGTCCGTGGGGGTGAGGGCTGAATACCGTCTCGACCAACTTCTCAGGCACAATTTGCCCGAGGTTGAGGGGGTGATCAAGCAGGCTACATGTTGGGCCAGACATAAAAACGAGTGTGGGAGGATGGACCGGGAAGTTGATTTACAAGACCCAGATCCCGTCCGGCCCGCTAGACAGTACCAGTTCCCGACCGAAGCAGAGGGACCTGTGGCACAGGTCGTCAAGTCCTTGGTAACACAGGGGGTCTTGCATAAGACGGCCTGTACCTGTAATTCCTCTGTCTGGCTGGTCCAGAAACCCGATGGTGCCTGGCGGTTGTCGATTGATTACAGAGAAATCAATCGTGATTCCCCAGGCGTGTCGTCTCTTCCCCGGAGGCTAAAATGCGTGCCTCAGCCACGTCAAAGGTCTTCACAGTACTGGATGTCTCAAATGGCTTTTGGTCCATTCCCCTCACTGAACCATGTCAATATAAATTCTCATTTATCCTGCAGGGCCAACAGTACATGTGGACATGCCTACCACAGGGCTTCCACCAAATGTGAAAAGACCAATTGCCGCACTTTTCGTGGAGAGAGGTCCTGGTCCAATATGTGGACGATATCCTGCTCTACACGGACTCCATGCAGGACCACGTGGAATTGCTCCAAGAATTGTTGACATTGGTCACCCAGAGTGGGCAGAAATTAAACCCCAAAAAGGCACAGATAGCACAACCCAGTGTAACTTAGCTTTTTTTTTATTTGTTCACGGGATGTGGGCTTCGCTGGCAAGACCGGCATTTATTGCTCATCCCTAATTGCCCTTGAGAAGGTGGTGGTGAGCCGCCTTCCTGAACCACTGCAGTCCGTGTGGTGAAGGTTCTCCCACAGTGCTGTTAGGAAGGGAGTTCCAGGATTTTGACCCAGCCACGATGAAGGAATGGCGATATATTTCCAAGTCAGGATGGTGTGTGACTTGGAGGGGAACGTGCAGGTGGTGTTGTTCCCATGTGCCTGCTGCCCTTGTCCTTCTAGATTGTAGAGGTCGCGGGTTTGGGAGGTGCTGTCAAAGAAGCCTTGGCGAGTTGCTGCAGTGCATCCTGTGGATGGTACACACTGCAGCCACTGTGCGCCGGTGGTGACGGGAGTGAATGTTTAGGGTGGTGGATGGGGTGCTAATCAAGCAGGCTGCTTTGTCCTGGTTGGAGTCGAGCTTCTTGAGTGTTGTTGGAGCTGCACTCATCCAGGCAAGTGGAGAGTATTCTGTCACACTCCTGACTTGTGGCTTGTAGATGGTGGAAAGGCTTTGGGGAGTCAGGAGGTGAGTCACTCACCGCAGAATACCCAGCCTCTGACCTGCTCTTATAGCCACGGTATTTATATGGCTGGTCCAGTTAAGTTTCTGGTCAATGGTGACCCCCCAGGATGCTGATGGTAGGGGATTTGGCGAATGTAATGCCGTTGAATGTCAAGGGGAGGTGGTTAGATTCTCTCTTGTTGGAGATGGTCATTGCCTGGCACTTGTCTGGCGCGAATGTTCCTTGCCACTCATGAGCCCAAGCCTGGATGTTGTCCAGGTCTTGCTGCATGCGGGCACGGACTGCTTCATTATTTGAGGGGTTGCGAATGGAACTGAACAATGTGCAATCATCAGCGAACATCCCCATTTCTGACCTTATGATGGAGGGAAAGTCATTGATGAAGCAGCTGAAGATGGTAGGGCCTAGGACACTGCCCTGAGGAACACCGCCCTCAGGGCAGTGTTCATCTTCAGCTGCTTCATCTTCAGTTGATCCCCTGGCTTGTTGGTAATGGTAGAGTGAGGAATATGTCGGGCTATGAGGTTACAGATTGTGCTGGAATACAATTCTGCTGCTGCTGATGGCCCACAGCACCTCATGGATGCCCAGTTTTGAGTTGCTAGATCTGTTCTGAATCTATCCCATTTAGCATGGTGGTAGTGCCCCACAACACGTTGGATGGTGTCCTCAGTGCGAAGACAGGACTTCGTCTCCACGAGGACTGTGCGGTGGTCACTCCTACCAATGCTGTCATTGACAGATGCATTTACGACAGGTAGATTGGTGAGGACGAGGTCAAGCAAGTTTTTCCCTCGTGTTGGTTCGCTCACCACCTGCCGCAGGCCCAGTCTGGCAGCTATGTCCTTCAGGACTCGGCCAGCTCGGTCAGTAGTGGTGCTACCGAGCCACTCTTTGTGATGGACATTGAAGTCCCCCACCCAGAGTACATTCTGTGCCCTTGCTACCCTCAGTGCTTCCTCCAAGTGGTGTTCAACATGGAGGAGGACTGATTCATCAGCTGAGAGAGGGCGGTAGGTGGTAATCAGCAGGAGGTTTCCTTGCCCATGTTTGACCTGATGCCACTCCCTCCTCACTGAATATCACTGTACCACCACCTCTGGTCGGTCTGTCCTGCCGGTGGGACAGGACATACCCAGGGATGGTGATGGAAGAGTCTGGGACGTTGGCTGAAAGGTATGATTCTGTGAGTATGGCTATGTCAGGCTGTTGCTTGACTAGTCTGTGGGACAGCTCTCCCAATTTTGGCACAAGTCCCCAGATGTTAGTGAGGAGGACTTTGCAAGGTGAACTAGGCTTGGATTGCCTTTGTTGTGTCCGGTGCCTAGTGGTCCGATGCCGGGTGGTCCGTCCGGTTTTATTCTTATTATGACTTTTTTTAGCGAGATTTTACAACTGAGTGGCTTGCTAGGCCATTTCAAAGGGCAATTAAGAATCAACCACATTGCTGTGGATCTGGAGTCACATATAGGCAGACCGGGTAAGGACGGCAGGTTTCCTTCCCTCAAGGACATTAGTGAACCAGATGGGTTTCTGGTATCTGGACATTACTCTATTACATGGGTGTAGGAAAATTGCTGAGGAAAAGATAGACGTCGTAAAGGGTATCCCGATACCTCTTAATGTCCCATCATTGCGACGATTCCTCAGGTTGTTAGGATAACATAGGATGTTTGTTGAGAACTTTGCGGCCTCAACGGCCCCCTTGTATGCATTACTTAGGAAAGGCACTCCCTGGGAGTGGAGGCCCTTGCAGGAACAAGCCTTGGTACAGGTTAAACTGGCCATCGCAGGTGCACCAGCATTTAAAATTTCGGAAGCAACGAAATCCTACTCCATGGAGGTAGCTACCAAAGATGTATCCCTGTCAGCGGTCCTTTTGCAGGAAAGACACCGGTTCCTGTGGCATATGGATCCCATAGCCTATTGCCTATGGAACAGACTTATAATGCATGTGAGCGACTCCTACTGGCCACGTACTGGCCCACTAACAAGTTCGCATACAGTACTGGTTTGGAGGAGATGGTCCTCCTCACTGCAAACTGTTACTCTCCGGTTGCTGCGGGATGGAACGGTATCCAGTAACAGGATTACACGATGGACGTTGGGTCTGCAAGAATGTAACCTGATAGTCAAACATACGGCCACCCCTTCGTATTTAGCAGTTGGTCTTCTGATACCAAGAAAACCGCACGAGTGCACTTTAGTGATACCAGAACCAGGTGAAGGGCCGTTTGGCACCCACCCTATACCTTACTCATTGCATGTCTTTGTGGATGGGTCTAGCATCCTTACACCAGAGGGACCTGTGTCAGGATTTGTAGTTTATGCACCCAAGGAGGGAATAGGAAAATCAGTTAAGTTGTTGGGAGGGTGTTTGGCACAGCAAGCTGAACTGGCCGCTGTAGCCTGTGTCCTCCAAATGCCAGTAGGGCAAAAGCCTTTAACTTTTCCTGATAGTTACTTTACCTGCCTAACCCAAACTGATTATCTACCCATCTTGGAAAAGAGAGGCTTTGCCTCTGCAGATGGCAAACCACTCCCCACGGCTGGATTACTGCAATATGTCCTTAACCAAGCGAGGGTGCGGCAACATCCCGTGGCTATAGTGAACGTTAAGCACATTCCAAAAATACCCCCTGGGTAGAGGGAACTGAAAGGCTAATGAATTGGCCAGAGGCTTCCAGGAGAATGGGGAGGAATGGACAGCCCCAACCATGGTTAAGGTTTCCATTACTCCGCTGCAGCCCACCCGTCAGAATAGCCCGACGTTGGTGGAAATGCAAACCCAAGGCCCTTGGATTGCAACAATCAGGCAAGCGATGAAGGGCACCGTGCCATGGCCCAAGGGTGTCCCAAAAACAGGGAGGACATCACATGGGAACCAGATCAATTACTATGATTCCAAAACCAGGTGGTAATCCCAGACCCTCTACGGGCCGGAATTGTCCAATGGACACATGTGTCCAGTGGACATCAGAAGGGAGAGGGTCTAACATAGAAATTATCCCAAAATATATGGTGGCCTAACATAAGACAAATGGTGGACGAAGTGGCGTATCAGTGTATTGTCTGTGCTCAGTACGATCCAGGCCCGAAAATCAAAGTCCCACTGGCCCATGTAAAAGCAACAAGTGGTCCATGGAAAACCCTCCAAATTGGCTATATTGGACCCATGCCTCGTACCTCTAGAGGCAAAGAGTTTGCCCTGGTGGTAGTAGATTGTTTTCAAAATGGGTAGAAGTTTTCCGAGTCAGCAAAGCTACTGCAAATCAAACTGCAAGGGTCCTGATTGAGCATGTTTTCATCTGGTGGGGTCTGCCAGAAAATATCGAATCCCATTTCACAGGTCAGGTGATGAAAGAAACTCTTACATTGTTAGGGATTAAGTCATGCTTTCACATCCCGTATAATCCCCAAGCAGCAGGAATAGTGGAACGAATGAACCGTACCCTTAAAAATCAGTTAGTGAAAGCCCTCACTGGTTCAGGGAAGGAGTGGGACAGCCTGCTACTCCATGTTCTAATGGCTATTAAGGGAACCCCCTCCAAGAGTACGGGGCTTAGCCCCTCTGAAATTATGACTGGGAGGAGAATGCAGCTGCCTGAAATCTGGGTGGCTGGTTGGAGCCCGTAACTTGGGTATGGCCAGAATAGGGTTCCCTTGGTGTTCGTCAGCCGATTCTGAAGGTTATAAGGTGGGAGACCAGGTGATGGCCCGGGTCAATCGTCAAGAAGGGAAATGGGACCCAAAGTTCGATCATTGACAAATTATGTCCACAAGTATATAAGATACACTGTCAAGGGTTCAAGCGGAAAAATGCAGTGGGTCCATGTTAACCAGCTGAAACCGTATAAAGGTCCGCTGCCTAAGTGACAAGTAGATAGTTTAAAAATTATCATGCTGGATAATGCCGATGAATGGCGACCTCATGATGAACCAATGGCCATTACTGACGGGGAGCCGCGGCCCCGTCCAACTACCCAGCCCGTGTGGGTACTGTCCAGTGACTATATGGCCCCGGGACCCTCTCCCTCACCCCAGTTATCCTCGCACTGGCCAAAACAGGACCAGAGGCGAGGCCAGAAGAAACAGTAAACAAACTGATAAGTAACCAGATACCGTGTTTGATCACTTCCCAGGTATGGCAAGAATTGTTGGGTGGATGCGTATGATAATCAAGTTGGGCATGCTTCAAATGTGTCACTCAACAGTTATTAAGGGTTGGTGCCAGAGCAGTCCTCAAGATGAACGGTATAAATATAATCCAACCAGAGATGAAGGGTGAGAGAAATCTAGGAACGGCTGAGTCGACGGTGGAACTGCTGCTGGGAGGTGGCAAGTCCTGGTTACATGGAAGAACGGTTGTATGGGAATCGAACTATTGGCGCGCGTGTGGAGGAAGGGAATGGGGTTCAGGTAAAAAGCTTTTGTAACGGTAATGGAACAGCGGTGGGGATCCGTTGGCGGTGGTTTCAAGACCAATTTGGCATGTTTGCCCCTCCTGTAGGGAATGTCGGGGTGCCCTATAAAGGGAAAATATCCCAACAACCTGATGGAAAGAATGGCCAAGTTCTGGAATAGGCACAGTGGTAACGTCTGTTGTGAACCGAGTGATGTCAGTGCCGAGTGATGTCAGTGCCGATGTCAGCTCTCGTGAGGTTACAGGCCATTGGGAAACCAGGTAAAAACACTGCCGGAAGTCCGGGCCCCCCTTGTCCCATGTTACTCCCTAATCCACAAACAAATCGGTTAGAAGTGATGGAATTGGGCGATTTGTTATATAATATGCAATTTGAAATTGTTCCGGTTGTTTTTAATTTAACCTTTCTGCATATGCCTGACGGATTATGCCACAGTAGCTACCTTAATTTGTTTCGCCTCATGTTAAATGAAGTGGTAGGGGACGTGCAGGCCAGGAACCAAAGGACAGATTGGAGGAGCCCTATGGGTGAAGGGCCGAAGGCCTGATGCAAATGAGATTTAGCCGAATGGGCGGGGATAGGGGCCACCGCCGGCATGGCTGGCCTGAATCGTATAGATGTCGAATCTATGTGGGAACACGACAAAGTCATGTGGAGGCAACTGAAGGGTCTTTTAACCAAAGTAAATGACCAAAGCGGGGACCTAATCCATGAACAAGGTAAAACGCTGTTATCCGCTGAAGAGATAGTAGTGGCCATCTCGAATAAGGTCAATGAGATTATTGGGGAAAACAACCAAGAGTATGCACAGCAGAACGTCTCCAAAGCAGTTACCTATAGTATGTGTGGAAACTTTGTGCTTACCTTACCACAAAAAGGATTGTCTGACCTCGAATCTAATCGTATTCCTGCCTTTATCTAGAATCACCACATGGCCATCTGGCTAGGAACCAATAAGACGGAAGAATATAAACACATCAGGCAGCACAGCCTGGCCTTTTTCACTCCTCGGGCCCACCCTCAGGGCAGTGAAGGCCAGGTCCCAGTGATATTGGCAGTCCCGATCATCATGAACTCTACAGCCCCTGTGTGGGTGTACAAGGTGGAATCCATAGGAGTCATTGAACATTCCGATGATGATTCTATCTTTAAGGAACTTCGGGACCATCCTCGATGATTGATTATCAAAAAGAGCATGTGGTTAGCCCCAGGCTTGGAGTGTTGCCGACAAGTTGGAAATGAGTGGGTGTGTAGGTGTGATGTGCACCAGCATACTACACCCACGTGTGGGTTCACATTATAGAATCATAGAATCATAGAAGTTACAACATGGAAACAGGCCCTTCGGCCCAACATGTCCATGTCGCCCAGTTTATACCACTAAGCTAGTCCCAATTGCCTGCACTTGGCCCATATCCCTCGATACCCATCTTCCCCATGTAACTGTCCAAATGCTTTTTAAAAGACAAAATTGTACCCGCCTCTACTACTGCCTCTGGCAGCTCGTTCCAGACACTCACCACACTTTGAGTGAAAAAATTGCGCCTCTGGATCCTTTTGTATCTCTCCCCTCTCACCTTAAATCTGTGCCCCCTCGTTATAGACTCCCCTACCTTTGGGAAAAGATTTTGACTATCGACCTTATCTATGCCCCTCATTATTTTATAGACTTCTATAAGATCACCCCTTAACCTCCTACTCTCCAGGGAAAAAAGTCCCAGTCTGTCTAACCTCTCCCTGTAAGTCAAACCATCAAGTCCCGGTAGCATCCTAGTAAATCTTTTCTGCACTCTTTCTAGTTTAATAATATCCTTTCTATAATAGGGTGACCAGAACTGTACACAGTACTCCAAGTGTGGCCTAACTAATGTCTTGTACAACTTCAACAAGACATCCCAACTCCTGCATTCAATGTTCTGACCAATGAAACCAAGCATGCTGAATGCCTTCTTCACCACCCTATCCACCTGTGACTCCACTTTTAAGGAGCTATGAACCTGTACTCCTAGATCTCTTTGTTCTATAACTCTCCCCAACGCCCTACGATTAACGGAGTAGGTCCTGGCCCGATTCGATCTACCAAAATGCATCACCTCACATTTATCTAAATTAAACTCCATCTGCCATTCATCGGCCCACTGGCCCAATTTATCAAGATCCCGTTGCAATCCTAGATAACCTTCTTCACTGTCCACAATGCCACCAATCTTGGTGTCATCTGCAAACTTACTAACCATGCCTCCTAAATTCTCATCCAAATCATTAATATAAATAACAAATAACAGCGGACCCAGCACCGATCCCTGAGGCACACCGCTGGACACAGGCATCCAGTTTGAAAAACAACCCTCTACAACCACCCTCTGTCTTCTGTCGTCAAGCCAATTTTGTATCCAATTGGCTACCTCACCTTGGATCCCATGAGATTTAACCTTATGTAACAACCTACCATGCGGTACCTTGTCAAATGCTTTGCTGAAGTCCATGTAGACCACGTCTACTGCACAGCCCTCATCTATCTTCTTGGTTACCCCTTCAAAAAACTCAATCAAATTCGTGAGACATGATTTTCCTCTCACAAAACCATGCTGACTGTTCCTAATTAGTCCCTGCCTCTCCAAATGCCTGTAGATCCTGTCCCTCAGAATACCCTCTAACAACTTACCCACTACAGATGTCAGGCTCACTGGTCTGTAGTTCCCAAGCTTTTCCCTGCCGCCCTTCTTAAACAAAGGCACAACATTTGCTACCCTCCAATCTTCAGGCACCTCACCTGTAGCGGTGGATGATTCAAATATCTCTGCTAGGGGACCCGCAATTTCCTCCCTAACCTCCCATAACGTCCTGGGATACATTTCATCAGGTCCCGGAGATTTATCTACCTTGATGCGCATTAAGACTTCCAGCACCTCCCTCTCTGTAATATGTACACTCCTCAAGACATCACTATTTATTTCCCCAAGTTCCCTAACATCCATGCCTTTCTCAACCGTAAATACCGATGTGAAATATTCATTCAGGATCTCACCCATCTCTTGTGGTTCCGCACATAGATGACCTTGTTGATCCTTAAGAGGCCCTACTCTCTCCCTAGTTACCCTTTTGCCCTTTATGTATTTGTAGAAGCTCTTTGGATTCACCTTTGCCTGATCTGCCAAAGCAATCTCATATCCCCTTTTTGCCCTCCTGATTTCTCTCTTAACTCTACTCCGGCAATCTCTATACTCTTCAAGGGATCCACTTGATCCCAGCTGTCTATGCATGTCATATGCCTCCTTCTTCTTTTTGACTAGGGCCTCAATCTCCCGAGTCATCCAAGGTTCCCTACTTCTACCAGCCTTGCCCTTCACTTTATAAGGAATGTGCTTACCCTGAACCCTGGTTAACACACTTTTGAAAGCCTCCCACTTACCAGACGTCCCTTTGCCTGCCAACAGACTCTCCCAATCAACTTCTGAAAGTTCCTGTCTAATACCATCAAAATTGGCCTTTCCCCAATTTAGAATTTTAACTTTTGGGCCAGACCTATCCTTCTCCATAGCTATCTTAAAACTAATGGAATTATGATCACTGGTCCCAAAGTGATCCCTCACTAACACTTCTGTCACCTGCCCTTCCTTATTTCCCAAGAGGAGGTCAAGTTTTGCCCCCTCTCTAGTCGGGCCATCCACATACTGAATGAGAAATTCCTCCTGAATACACTCAACAAATTTCTCTCCATCCAAGCCCCTAATGCTATGGCTGTCCCAGTCAATGTTGGGAAAGTTAAAGTCCCCTACTATTACCACCCTATTTTTCTTGCAGCTGTCTGTAATCTCCTTACATATTTGCTCCTCAATTTCCCGTTGACTATTTGGGGGTCTGTAGTACAATCCTATCAAAGTGATCTCTCCCTTCTTATTTTTCAGTTCTACCCATATGGACTCAGTGGGCGAACCCTCGGATATATCCCCTCTCACTACTGCCGTGATGTTCTCCCTAATCAAGAACGCAACTCCCCCTCCTCTCTTACCTCCTGCTCTATCTTTCCTATAGCATCTGTACCCTGGAACATTGAGCTGCCAGTCCTGCCCCTCCCTTAGCCATGTTTCAGTAATAGCTATAACATCCCAGTCCCATGTACCCATCCATGCCCTGAGTTCATCTGCCTTGCCCATCAGACTTCTTGCATTGAAATAAATGCAGTTTAATCTAGACTTCCCTTGGTCTTTGCCCTGCTTTCTCAGACCATCTGTCCGGTCATGTTCTGTACACTCTCCCTTACTGCCTTTTGTTTCTGTCACCACTTTATTTCCCACTGACTTCCTGCATCGGTTCCCATCCCATTGGTCGAGCATTCTCCAAACTGCACAGTTGCCGTAAGCAAATGGAGTCCTGGCCAGGCGAGAACTGCCTACGTGGACTGGGGAAGGTATTGCATTACAACCAGTGCCTCACACCTACATCATGGGGAAACCCTATTGATGGGGGCCTTTTGGAGGGTCCCCATGAGTATGCAAAGCTCATATGCAATTAGCAAAATCCGCAAAATTATTAGTAAATAAGTTGGTACTGAGTAAGTTTGTAGACTCAAGGTGATCAGGCTGAGAGCTGAAAGCAATTGGAGAGAAAAGGGAAAAAAAAAGAATCAGAGTTTGAAACTAAGGTTCATTACGGGGGAATGTTAGAATTTGCTTTGTGTTCCATCAAAGTTAATCACATCTCGATGTGATTATCAGATCAGGATACGTGTTAATATCAGAGGTTAGCTGGAACAGTGGAGGCTAGCCAGTCATCACATTATCGCTCTGGGATGCCCAGGGCATCTCCTGTCCCTTTGTATTGCCAGGCAGGAGATATCAAGTTAAACTGATTAGCAATTAAACTATCAACATGGCCATTATGTCGGGGTCTGGAGGAACCTCACTTCAATATAAATTCTGGACATCATGTGAGATGACACATTAAAGGTGAAGGTTCTGGACATGGAAGGGGATGATATAAGGACAAGAAGCAGGCTATGTGGTGTGTTAAGTGGACAGGACGGTCGGAAGTCCAACCTGCAGAAGCCAGGCCGGATCACCTTGGTTGCAGGAAACCAGGTTGTATGAGTATATTGTATAACCATAATAATTAGAATACAATTGGTATCTGAGTAATAAACTTGCATTTGGACAATACGCTCGAGCCTGAACCATGAGAAATCATTTAATTAAGTTTAAGATGTTTCCTTACAGAAAACTAAAAGTTTTCAAACAAAAAGTTAACAACAAGGGAACCAAGCTGAAAATCCCAGCAGCTGTGAAAATGTTATCTCATCTTGAGACTATGGGTGAACCCATGGCATTGAGAGTAACTTTCAGGTACGCTTCAGAAGTTATTTTGCGTCCATAGTGTTTGTTCACATGGGATCCATGCTCCTGAGTCACAAAAACATAATGCTACAGGATATAAATTTTAAAAATTTGACAACGTTTACAGTTAAGAAAGATAAAGCAACTTTATCTCGATTCTCCAAGGACCCCTAAAAGCGGTAAAACTTAAGAGCCAGAAACAACTTAATATAAATGCACAGCGGGCACTGACTGCAAAGAATGAATTGTGAGCGGAAGATCTAAAAGGAGGGTACTGGCTATTGGAAGGAATAAAGCTTGGAAATGATTTTCTTGCTCTCGGAAGAAAATATTGTGGCACTTTGCTTGTGTATCATGCATTTCTGTATTTGAGTTATATACAAAAGCCTATTTATAACCAACCTTATGGGGCTGATGTTAACTTGCCCAAATCAGTGTTAATGGGGTCAGTAGATTAACTGCCCCATTAATGCCGATATTCTGCCTGTGCCATTTTTATATTGGACTATCGCTGGGCGGCCTAAGCACCTGCCTGTTTCAGGTGGGAGTCTCTTTATAATATGCAATAGGGGTCCTATGATGCACAAAGGACCCCGATTGACATTTTAGGACAGATCAACCAAAGAGGCCCCAAAAAGGTAAGTTTCAAATTGTTTTTGTAAATGGATTGTTGCTGCCCGAGGCTCCCTGTCCCCACACTGATCGCGACATTTCCCCCCCCACCCCCGCCCCAGACTTACTTTGCTGTCAGCCGGGTGGTCTCTGGGCTGCCCAATATTTTGCCTGCCTGAATCTGGCTGCATCGGGACGCCTGTTGGGGGCAGTCAACTCACTGGTTCTATTTAAATGAATTCCAGGTTTCTTCGTTGCTAGAACAGTCTGGCAGCTGGTGCGCTCCACCAAGCAAACGCCCAAAAGTTTAAATCAACTAATATACATAATGAGCGGATCTTTAAACTTTGAAAGGGATGTAAAACGGCCAATATTGGATTGGCCGCCCTTTATGCATTCCCCCGATTTTCCTTCACATTGAAGTCCAATGGTGGGGGCTGTATAACCGACGGCTGATTCCATATCGCCCATTTTATGTCCCTTTTGAAGTTGAAAGTTCTGGCAAATGTGTTAGCGTTAATATCCTACACAACAAATATTCCCAGGCAGTTTTGTAAAAGGTAAAAGTCAAATTACATAGAATTACATTGAATCTACAGCACAGAAACAGGCCATTTGGCCAAACTGGTCTACGCCAGTGTTTATACTCCACACGAACTTCCTCCCATCCTACATTATCTAATCCGATCTGTATATCGTTCTATTCCTCTCTACCTCATGTACTTATCTAGCTTCCTCTTAGAGGGATCTATGCAATTTGCCTCAACTACTCCACATCCCATATTCCAAGTTACACATTCTCTGGGTAAAGAAGTTTCTCCTGAATTCTTTATTGGATTTATTAGTGATTATTTTATATTTATGACCCCTAGTTTTGGTCTTCCCCACAAGTGTCTTCTCTATCAAACCCTTTCATAATTTTAAAGACCTCTATTAGGTCAACCCTCTGCCTTCTTTTTTCTAGAGAAAAGAGCTACAGCCTGTTCAGTCTTTCCTGTTCTGGTATCATCCTTGTAAATCTTTTTTGCACCTTTTCCAGTGCCTCTATATCCTTTTTGTAATATGAAGCCCAGAACTGTACACAGTACTCCAAGTGTGGTCTAACCAAGTTCTATACAAGTGTAACGTAGCTTCCCTGCTTTTCAATTCTATTCGTCTAGAAATGAACCTTAGTGCTTTGTTAGCATTTTTTATGACCCTGTTAACTTGCATTGCTACTTTTGATGATTTGTGAATGTGAACCCTGAGATCTCTTTGCTCCTCCAGCCCAATTAGATTCGTATTTTCCAAGGAGTATGTGGCCTCCTTATTCCTTCTACAAAAATGCAGCGCCTCACGCGTATATATATTGAAATTCCTTGGACATTTACACACCCATTCTGCAAGTTTATTAATGTCTGATTGCATTTTGTCACAGTCTTCCACAATATTAAGTATTCCCTCTAATTTGGTGTCATCCGCAAATTTTGAAATTGTACTGCCAATTCCTGAGTCCAAATCGTTCATTAAATGATGAACAGCAGTAGTCCCAGCACCGATATCTGTGGAATACCACTTCCCACCTTTCGCCAGTCTGAGTAACTGCCTTTAACCCTTACTTTCTGTTTTCTGTTTAGTAGCCAGCTTGCTAGCCATTCTGCCACTTGTCCCCTAACTCTGACCTTGGTAATGAGTCCTTATCAAAGGCATTTTGAAAATCCAAATATATTACATTTACTGCATTACCCTGTCTACTCATTCTGTTACTTCTTCAAAGAATTCAATAAGGATGGTCAAGCATGATCTTCCCTTTTGAAATCCGTGTTGACTATTCTTTATTATATTTTTAGTTTCTAGATGTTTTTCTATTACATATCTGAGTATAGATCCAATTATCTTTCCTCCCACCAACGTTAAGCTAACTGGTCTATAGTTCCCTGGACTTGTTGTATCTCCCTTTTAAAATATAGAAATAACATTAGCTGTCCTCCAGTCATCTGGCACTATACCATTTTCTAGTGAATTTTTATAAATATGTAATAGTGCCTCTACTATCTCTTCCCTAGCTTATTTTAGTAGCGCAGATGTAATCCATCAGGACATGGGATTTTATCCTCTCTAAGTTTAATTAGTTTATCAATTATCTCCCCCCTTTGTATCTTAAATGTCTTGATATCTAGTTTGATCTCTTCTTCTAATGTCATGTCCACCCAGTTAGTCTCCCTGGTAAATTCTGAGGCAAAGTAACTATTCAATATTTTTGCCTTTTCACTGTTATTACTTCTGAGTCTATTTTGTGCAACCCTCAGTGGCCCTATTCTGATTTTCCTTTTGTTGTTTATGTTTCTGTAGAATACTTTGGTATTTCTTTTTATATTTCTTGATAATTTAATTTCATAATTCCTCTTTGCCTTCCAAATTTGTTTTTTTATCTTCTTTCCTAATCTTTTCGTATTCCTTTTTGTCATCCTCTCCTTTGTTGTCTATGTACTTGTATATGCCTTTTTATTTAGTTTCAATTTTGCCCTTATCTCTTTATTCATCCATGGTGATTTATTATTGGTTATTTTGTTCTTGTTTTTTAGCAGAATATATTTCTCCTGAACTCTATTGATCTCTGTTTTAAATATTTTCCACTGCTGTTCTATCTCGTTATCAATATTTTTAACCAGTTTATCTTCCCTGGTTCCATTCTCATTCCCTCAAAATTGGTGTTATTCCAATCTATTACTTTGGTCTTTGTTTCATTAATGTCTTTCTCAATCATTATTTTAAGCTTTATTATGTTGTGATCGCTATTGCCTAGATATTCCCTTAAGTTTACTTTGCTTATCTGCTCTGGTCATTTCCCATTACTAGATCTAGCAGTGATTCCTCTCTTGTTGGACTTCTTATGTACTGGGTAAGAAAGGAATCCTGTACATACTGTAAAAACGTTATTCCCTTTTCCCCTTTCCCTACCTCTTATCAGTTTATTTGGGGGTAGTTGAAATCTCCCATGATTATTATTCTATGTCTTTTACTCATTTCATAGATTTGCTTTCATATTTCTTCCTCCACTTCCCTTCCACTATTAGGTGGTCTGTTGAATACTCCTATTAACGTAATGGATCCCTTCTTGTCTTTATTTCAATCCATATGGATTCTGTTTCTACCTTAATGTTGGTTATGTCCCTTTTTTCTATTGCTATTATGTTATCTCTAATTAGTACAACTACCCCACCTCCTCGTCTTCCTTCCCTATCCTTTCTAAATACGTTACACCCTGCAATATTTAACTGTTCTTTATGTAGCCAGTTTTCTGTTATCCCTACTACATCTGGCTCCTCGCTACAAATTATTGCCTTCAGTTCCCGTGTTTTGTTTCAGATGCTGAGAACATTACTTCACAGGCAATTTAATTTGTTCATGTTAATCAGTCCTCTCACTTCATTTTGAACAATCATTCTTTACTTATGTTCTGTAACTATGTGTTCCCTGACTGTTTGGGGTAAATTTTAACCCCCAAGAATGGGTAGCTTGTGGGCAGGTGGGAGGATAAAATAACAACTTTTGGAGCGGGACCGCATCTCGGCTCCAACATTCCCACTTCTGGGTTGCGTATGCACAGGAAGACCCATTCCCCACATAAAGCCGGCAGGCTAATACTTAAAAGGGAAGGGGGGAGTTCCATTTCATGGGACACTGGCAACAGTACTGGGACAGGAAGAAGCTGTACGACTGGAACGGGCTCCACCTGAATTAGAATGGGACTTGAGTCCTAGCGGAAAGGATAAATAGGGCTGTGGATAGAACTTAAAAAATAGATGAGACTAAAGGTCAGATCAAGGTAAGGAGTAAGGGTGACACAAAAGGCATGATTTTTACTCCGAGCCGGGTACCCTACATGTCCGCAGATATTCGAGATACTTGAAATACTTGAGGTGCTTAATATTTTGTATATTGGAACATTAAAATGAATTTAATCTTATCAGTTCGGGTTTCCTGTCGCTTCCGAACCACGTCAGGTGAAAGCAGGCGGGATGGGCCGGATCCATGAGGTGAGTGCCTTTATTGCACTGCTTGTGGGCCCAGAAGAACAGGAGTGCTTCATCCAAGCACAACATGCTCACCTGGCCGACAGGATCCCTGCGATCGGCTGAACACCTGCCCTCGATGCTGGATTCCACCCCCCACCAATCCCCATTGTTGGCTGACCCTACCCTCCAATGTTGTCCACGTTCCCCCATCTGATGTTTCCCAAGCCTGATGGTCTCTCTTCCTCCCACCCTCCTCTCTGATTTGCAGCTGCTTTCACTGCCGACAGGCAGCCAGCCTGTCAATCTGGTTGCCTGGCGCGTGAGAAACCCGAAAGCTCAAATACTTACCGTCAATTGAGTTGAGGTCGCAGATTGCGATGCACTCAATTCGCTTCTGGGTTCCCCACGCGAATATCTGCAGATGTGTGGTGTACCTGGCTCGAAGTAAAAATCATGCTCTTTGTGTCACCCTTATTCCTTACCTTGATCTGACCTTTAGACTCATCTCCTATTTCTTTCTTCTTCAGGCTTATTTAGTTCTGCCAGATTCCTCCCCCACTCTTAATAGTTTGAAGTTCTATCCCGAGCCCTATTTATCCTTTCCGCTAGGACTCAGGTCCCATTCAGGTTCAAGTGGAGCCCGTCCCAGCGGTACAGCTTCTTCCTGTCCCAGTACTGTTGCCGGTGTCCCATGAAATGGAACCCCTCCTTCCCATGCCAGTCTTTCAGCCACGCATTCACCTTCCTGATCTGTCTATCTCTATGCCAATTAACATGTATTAATCCTGAGATTGCCACCCATTAGTTCCTGCTTTTTAATTTAGTTCCTAGCTTCTGATACTTCCTTAGCAGGACCTCCTCCCTGTTCTTCCCTATGTCATTAGTCCTGACACAGACCAAGACAACTGGATCTTCCTCCTCCCCTTCCAAGTTCCTCTCCAGTTGCTCTGAGATATCCTTTACCCTTGCACATGTAGGAAACATACCATCCTGGACTCTCGGTCGCAACTGCAGAGGATGTTATCCAGCCCGTTAATTATTGAATCCCCTACGACTACAACTTTTCTGTTCTCCTCCGTCCCCCCTTGGATTGCCTCCTGCTCCACAGTGCCATGGTTAGCATCCTGGCCATCCTTCCTGCAGACTTCATCCTTATCCTCACAGGTGGCAAGTAAATTGTACCTGTTGGAAAGGACCAGTGTCTGCGGGACCT
This sequence comes from Heptranchias perlo, assembly GCF_035084215.1. Classification (NCBI taxonomy): domain Eukaryota; kingdom Metazoa; phylum Chordata; class Chondrichthyes; order Hexanchiformes; family Hexanchidae; genus Heptranchias; species Heptranchias perlo. The sequence goes on along the minus strand of NC_090350.1, from coordinate 8,866,025 downwards.
CCTTCTTTACCTCTCCTAGGTTCCCCCTACCCTGCTGACTGACAGTCACAGTCTCCCCTTCCTGCACCTGTGCTTTTCTCTGAGTTGTGACGGTATTCTAGTAAAAACTATCCAGAAATTTCTCCCCCTCCCTTTTGTGTCAGAGTGTCTCTAACTCACACTCCAGCTCAATGACTCTGAGCCAGAGTGACTCAAGGCAGAGACATTTCCTGCAGATGTGGCAAATTGTCCTTTTCATTAGTGGTGCTAATTGATTATTTCTGGTGATATTGCTGTGCCATTTGGAGAGATTGCTATAAAGTACTTGCTGGCATTTCTATCCTCACTCCAGAAATTTAGTTTTGGCATTAATGAGGGCCCTGCAGAGCAATGAATATTTCACATTAAGGGCGCGTTTAGCTAGTTAAATGCCTGTGAAAAGCCTATTAAGGCTCCTCTCCATCTTTTTCAGTCCTTTAGATTTGTATCCCTTTTTTCACGCTTCACATAAATAAAAGGTGGCATTTAGTAGCAGCTGTAGTCTTCGCAGTGCAACCAAGCAGCAGAATGACAATAAAGTTCCAACAAGGCATTTATTTCTGGGTACGTTACAGTATGGATGTCTCAGCAAACCTTAATCTGATGTTGTTTCAGGATACAGAATGGAAGGAGAGGACAGCAAAGAGGATATCATGCAAGGGCACAAAAAACACATCCATACCTCCAGCACCATGCCTATCCTACGTGGCATAGCTACCTGGGCCTCTCTGAGGAACTGTGTCTCAAAAGACTCAAACTCTTGATGGGGAGGAGCATTCCCGCTCCTCCCGGCTTCACATTCAGGTAAGTATATTTTAAAAACTTGCCTTGTTCGTTGCGGCTTGCAATAGTCCCTTTAAGGACCGCCTCTTAGGCCACATATAGGCCTGGCTTTCCTCAGAGCAAACCAATCTTGTAGTGGGAGCTGCAAACAGGCATTAGGCCCCTAATTTGCATATGCAAAGGGTCTAATGCCTATTTCAGGCATGGGCACTGCAAGCCGATTTTTCAGCCTTTATCAATATCGCGAGTAGCGCATTACCAGCTCATAATGAGTGTGCGCTTCCTGCCATGCCATACTGGAGACTTAGAAGATTGTTTTGCAAATTTCTGGGCCATGGAGTCCAAGAAAGGCACTACATAAATGCAAGTTTTTTTTCTTTTCCTTTCTATTCCTCTCCTCTGACTGTTCTGTTATTTTCTTTTGATTTCTTGCTGCATCTAATTCTTTGACACTAATTTTAGTTCTTCTCAGCTCTACTGGTGCTAATCTTTAGTTTATGCCTTCTTGTTATTGATCTGCCAACCAAAGGAAACAATCTTTCATCATTTACCTAGTTTTGAAAATCTCTATTAGGTCCCCCCTTCTTATTATCTGTTCCAGTGAAAGGAGCCCCATTATTTTCTGCTTTTCATTACTTTTTGTACCTGTGCACTAGCTTTTAGTGATTTGTTTATCTCTGGATGAAAGTTCAAAACAGTCAAGCAACTTTTTATTAGTCAACTATGTAGCACACAAAGCTGAAGATCAAACCTTGAAATAACCATCACCAGAAATGCTCTGTCTGACTTCACCATCGTCACCGATACTCTCGGCCTTCGATCACTATCAGCAGCATTATTGTATCCTACACTGTAAGTTATTGCCGTACATAGTCATGCAGGCTTTTATGACTTGTAAATCTAAGGATACACTTCATGCACTGATGAACTTTTTTTGACTGAAATAAAAGTCAATGGTGCAATTTCACTCTGTTGTAACCAATACACCAGAATTTAAAGTATATTTTTCTTATATTCCTGTGATAAATTTAGAGCAACCATAGGGAGGGGAGGGAGTGGTTTCTATGAAGTTAAACCATTGCTAACTATAATGTGGTGACATAATTGTTAGAAGTGATGATCCTTTCCATGTAAGTTCTTAGATGCTCCACTGGTTTTAGATGATAAGCGACTGAAAAGATTTGTTTGCGTTTTATTTTTAATAGTTTTTTCCCCTTTCACCTCTGGGTTCCAGATAGGTGCCAGATGCAGTTCAATGCAGAGAAATCTGAAGATGTACACTTTGGGGGCAAAAAACAGTGAAAGGAAGGACAGTCCCCACCGCTTAACGTGATTTGCCCGCTATACACGGTAAATGGTGAAACCAGAAAGGTAAGTAACCAACATACTTTTAAAAAAACAGGAAATCTCACTTAGCAACTGCTTCCCCTAATTGTCGGCTGCTTATATTGACACCACTATTTCCGGCCAGAATGCAGATGGGGTAATTCCCCCGTCAATCACACCTGGAGACACACTGCTGTAAGTGACTGGGATTGATTTTATGCATATGAGTTCAGTTGGTTGCAGTTAAGCAGAGATTCTTTTTTAAATAGACTATAAATAGACCTTGTTTGCTTTGCTGTTTGCTGAGTAAATAAACTTTGTTTGCTTTGATGTTTGCTTTGCTTGCTGTAAAGGGATGGGCAATAAATGCCGGCCTTGCCAGCGACGCCCACATCCCATGAACGAATAAAAAAAATATACTGTTTGGCTGCAAGTCCTGCTGGCCGTAAGTCCCGCCCCACATCCAACTCATTGGCTGACACAGTGGTGTCAATAGAAATGCTGCTGTAAGCTCCACCCCACATCCAACTCATTGGCTGACACAGTGGTGTCAACAGACACGCTGCTAATGGCTAGCAGTTGCATCCAGAATCTCATCACTAAGATAATCGCACTTTAACGAGGAACGAAGAGCAGATTGAAACGACTTGAAGACCTGACTTTGGCTGAAATCAGCAGAGCTTTTTAAATGGGTAAGTACAGGGTAAGTACTTAGTGAACTGCCCGAAATAGTCGGCACGCTTAATACGTTAAAAGCGGCGCCTTTGTAATTGACTCCTATGGTAATGGAAAATAGTTAGCACCATTTACCCGACATAGGCGGCCGCCTGTGCTAAGCGTGGACAGTGTAAGTGGTGGGGACTGTATTCCCTAAATGATAAGGTTCTTAACAGAATGGAGGAACAGAGAGATCTAGGCATACATCGAAACAACAGCAGATAAATAGGCCATTTGGCCGAAATGTCTATGCCGGCGTTTATGCTCCACACGATCCTCCTACCTCTCTACTTCATATGTAAGGAATCTTACAACACCAGGTTATAGTCCAACAAATTTATTTTAAAATCACAAGCTTTCGGAGATTATCTCCTTCGTCAGATGAATGAATGAAAAGGTTCTCAAATCGCATATCTTATACTATGTTGGGACAGCATCACACCAATCAAAAGGTGTCGTTGTTATTCAAACAGGCCAGTCACGGAGAACAGCACGTCCCAGTACACTCGATATACATTGTGTCTATTACACAGGCAGGCAGAAAGAAACTCAAAATGGCAGAGAGAGAGAATTAAAAAAAACATATAAATTTTTTCCCCCTTTTTGCTGGTGGGGTTACGTGTAGCGTGACATGAACCCAAGATCCCGGTTGAGGCCGTCCTCATGGGTGCGGAACTTGGCTATCAACTTCTGCTCGACGATTTTGCGTTGTCGTGTGTCTCAAAGGCCGCCTTGGAGAACGCTTACCCGAAGATCGGTGGCTGAATGTCCTTGACTGCTAAAAAAGTGTTCCCCGACTGGGAGGGAACCCTCCTGTTTGGCGATTGTTGCGCGGTGTCCGTTCATCCGTTGTCGCAGCGTCTGCATGGTCTCGCCAATGTACCAGGCATCCTTTCCTGCAACGTATGAGGTAAACAACGTTGGCCGAGTCACAGGAGTATGAACCATGTACCTGGTGGGTGGTGTCCTCTCGTGTGATGGTGGTATCCGTGTCGATGATCTGGCAAGTCTTGCAGAGGTTGCCGTGGCAGGGTTGTGTGGTGTCGTGGACGCTGTTCTCCTGAAAACTGGGTAACTTGCTGCGAACGATGGTCTGTTTGAGGTTGGGTGGCTGTTTGAAGGCGAGCAGTGGAGGCGTGGGGATGGCCTTAGCGAGGTGTTCGTCGTCATCGATGACATGTTGAAGGCTGCGGAGAACATGGTGTAGTTTCTCCACTCCAGGGAAGTACTGGACGACGAAGGGTACTCTTTTGGTTGCGTCCCGTGTTTGTCTTCTGAGGAGGTCGATGCGATTCTTCGCTGTGGCCCGTCGGAACTGTCGATCGACAAGTCGAGCGTCGTATCCCGTTCTTACGAGGGCGTCTTTCAGCGTCTGTAGGTGTCCATCGCGTTCCTCCTCGTCTGAGCAGATCCTGTGTATTCGTAGGGCCTGTCCATAGGGGATGGCCTCTTTGACGTGGTTGGGGTGGAAGCTGGAAAAGTGGAGCATCGTGAGGTTGTCCGTGGGCTTGCGGTAGAGTGAGGTGCTGAGGTGCCCGTCTTTGATGGAGATTTGTGTGTCCAAGAAAGAAACCGATTCTGAGGAGTAGTCCATGGTGAGTTTGATGGTGGGATGGAACTTGTTGATGTTATCGTGTAGTCTCTTCAGTGATTCTTCGCCGTGGGTCCATAGGAAGAAAATGTCGTCGATGTATCTGGTGTATAGCGTTGGTTGGAGGTCCTGTGCAGTGAAGAAGTCGTGCTCGAACTTGTGCATGAAAATGTTGGCGTATTGGGGTGCGAATTTGGTCCCCATGGCTGTTCCGTGTGTTTGGGTAAAGAACTGGTTATTGAAGGTGAAGACATTGTGATCCAGGATGAAGCGGATGAGTTGTAGGATGGCGTCTGGAGATTGGCTGTTGTTGGTGTTGAGTACTGAGGCTGTTGCAGCGATGCCGTCATCATGGGGGATACTGGTGTAGAGTGCCGAGACGTCCATTGTGGTGAGAAGTGTTCCTGGTTCAACTGGTCCGTGGGTGCTGAGTTTTTGTAGGAAGTCTGTAGTGTCGCGACAGAAGCTGGGGGTTCCCTGTACGATGGGTTTCAGGATGCCCTCGACGTATCCAGAGAGGTTCTCACACAGGGTTCCGTTGCCTGATACGATAGGACGTCCGGGTGTGTTGGCTTTGTGTATCTTTGGGAGGCAGTAGAAGTCTCCCACGCGGGGAGTACGTGGGATGAGAGTGCGTAGGATGCTTTGAAGGTCTGGATTGAAGGTCTTGATCAGTTTGTTGAGCTGGTGGGTGTGTTCTTTGGTCGGATCTGCGGGTAACCGTCTGTAGTGTTCCTGGTTGTCCAGTTGTCGGTATGCTTCTTTGCAATAGTCCGTTCTGTTCTGTATGACAATGGCTCCTCCTTTGTCCGCTGGTTTGATGACGATGTTTCGGTTGGTCTTGAGAGCGTTGATGGCGTTGCGTTGTGCTCGGGTGACATTCTGGACTGTCTTCTGAGTGCGCCTGATGAATCTGGCATTGACGCATTTCCTGACAGCTTGGGCATACATGTCAAGCTGAGGGTAGCGACCCTCCGGAGGAGTCCAGTTTGACTCTTTCCTCTTCGGTTGCTGTACCGTGGATCCCTCTGTCTGCTGTTCTGGATCATTGATTGTCTCATTGGGTTCACTGTTGAAATCTTGGGGTTTGTGGTAAAATTCCCGGAGCCTCATTCTCCTGATGAATTCCTCTGTGTCCGCCGCGAGACCGATGCGGTCCATTTTGGTGGTGGGGCAGAAATTGAGCCCTCGGCTGAGAACCTCGATTTCGTCTGGTTGAAGGGTGTGGTCGGACAAATTGATGATAGACTTCCCTGTGGTTGTAACCGTGGTACCGGGGGAGGCTTGGTTGATGCTGGTGGTGATGCCGAGTTTCTCAAGCTTCCTGCTCTTGGTTTTCATATAGGCAGTGTAGTTCCGTTGCATCTCTACTTCATCTGACCCGACCAGGATATCCTTCTATTCCTTTCTCCCTCTTGTGCTTATCCATCTTCCCCTTAAATGCATCTATGCTATTTGCCTCAACTACTCCTTGTAGTAGTATGTTCTGCATTCTCACCACTCTCTGGGTAAAGAAGTTTCTCCTGAATTCCCTATCGGATTTATGAGCGACTATTTTATATTTATGACTCTAGTTTTGGACTTCCCCACAAGTGGAAACATTTTCTCTAGGTCTACCCTATCAAACAGAGTGCGGCCAACACAGAGTGAACGGCTGAGAGTTTGGTAAGTGTGGGAGTTCGGTGAAGTGGGGGAAGGAGGTGCTGCTTTGCCTTGCTTTTCCTAACTTTTTCCCGCAGAGCGGCAGTGGACCTGAGCAGCTGAAAACTGAGATTGGGGAATAAAAGCAGCAGCAGACCTGCAACAAGAGAAAACTACTGTGCGACGTCACAGGTGAGGCAGGAGAGTCCGAGAGGTGAGCACAGTATAAAAGGAGAGACCGAGAGCGGGAGGAGAGTCTGAGAGTCTAAGGCAAGTCATGGCAGCAGAGCTCGCACCCGTGATATGCTCCTCCTGCACTTTGTGGGAAGTCATGGACACGACCAGTGTCTCTGGTGACCATGTGTGCAGGAAGTGTGTCCAGCTGCAGCTACTGGCTAACCGTATTTTGGAGCTGGAGCTGCGGGTGGATTCACTGTGGAGCATCTGCGATGCTGAGACTATCGTGGATAGCACGTTCAGTGAGGTGGTCACACCGCAGGTAAAGATTATGCAGGCAGAAAGGAAATGGGTGACTGCCAGGCAGAGTAAAAGGACTAGGCAGGTAGAGCAGGAGTCCCCTGGGGCCATCTCCCCCTCAAACAGATATTCTGCTTTGGATGCTGTTGGGAAAGATGGCTTATCAGGGGAAAGCAGCAAAAGCCAAGTTCGTGGCACCATGTGTGGCTCTGCTGCACAGGAGGGGAGGAAGAAGAGTGGCAGGGCTATAGTGATAGGGGATTCAATTGTAAGGGGAACAGATAGGCGTTTCTGCGGCCGCAAACATGACTCCAGGATGGTATGTTGCCTCCCTGGTGCTAGGGTCAAGGATGTCGCGGAGCGGCTGCAGGGCATTCTGGAGGGGGAGGGTGAACAGCCAGTAGTCGTGGTCCATATTGGTATCAATGACATAGGTTAAAAAAAGGGATGAGGTCCTGCAAGGTGAATTTAAGGAATTAGGAGATAAATTAAAAAGCAGGACTTCAAAGGTAGTGATCTCAGGATTACTACCGGTGCCACGTGCTAGTGAGTGTAGGAACAGGAGAATAGACCGGATGAATGCGTGACTGCAGGGATGGTGTAGGAGGGAGGGATTTAGATTCCTGGGACATTGGGACCGGTTCTGGGGAAGGTGGGACCAGTACAAGCGGGACGGGTTATCCCCGAGCAGGACTGGGACCAATGTCCTCGCGGGGGTGTTTGCTAGTGCTGTTGGGCAAGGTTTAAACTAGAGTGGCAGGGGGATGGGAACCTGAGCGGGGAGTCAGAAGGGAGTAAAGTTGAGAGCAGCAAAAGAGGGCAAGGCCCAGAGGAAATGTACAATACAAATAGTACAAACAGTTGTTCAAGAACAAATGAAAGGGAAAAGCGTAGAGCAGCGGAAAGAAAGTGTACTTTAGGCACTACAGATAAAGTAAAAACTAGAAGGCGTAAGGCGATTAACCCAGCATCAAAGCTGAAGGTCAGGCTAGGGTGTGTGGCCCAACTAAGAGTTCTATGTACAAATGCACGGAGTATAAGGAATAAATTAAATGAACTACAGGTTCAAATTCAAATTGGAGGGTATGACATGATAGTTATTACGGACACATGGCTGCAGGATGGTCAGGATTGGGAACTAAATATACCAGGTTATAAGGTCTACAGGAGAGATAGGGAAAATGGAAGAGGGGGAGGAGTAGCCTTAATGATTAGAGATGAAATCACTTCAATGATGAAGGGGGATATAACGAGAGGGAAGCAGCCAACAGAGACCTTATGGGTTGAATTGAGAAATAGGAAAGGATCTAAGACTATAGTGGGAGTTGTATAGAGGAGCCCTGGCAGCAGCTCTGAAGTGCTAGATTGCATAAATGCAGAGATTAGACTAGCATGTAAGAAAGGCATAGTGGTCTTAATGGGGGACTTTAACCTTCACACAGATTGGGAAAAGCAGACTAGCAACTGTCAGAAAGGTAGCGAATTTCTTGAGTGTGTCCGGGATAGTTTTCTACAGCAGCATGTCCTAGAGGCAACAAGGGGGCAAGCCATACTAGATTTAGTAATGAGTAATGAACCAGATTTAGTTAACGGCTTAACTGTGCGTGAACATCTATCCAATAGTGATCATAACATAATCGAGTTCAATGTAGTGTTTGAAAGGGAAAAAAGTGAATCAGCTGCTAAGATTCTAGACTTGGGCAAGGCCGGCTTCAATGGGATGAGACAGAGACTGTCCACAGTAAACTGGGCAAATCTGTTAATGGGTAAAATGACTGATGATCAGTGGGAAATGTTTAAAGAAACATTTAACGTGATACAGAATCGGTTTATACCCCTGAGGAGCAAGAACTCCACTTGCCAAAATAACAGCCATGGACAACGAAAGAGGTAAGGGACAGTATAAGACATAAGGAAAGGGCATACAAAAAGGCAAAAAATGGCACAGATCCTGGCGAATGGGAAAGATACAAAGATCAACAAAGGGTCACAAAACAGATAGTAAGAGCTACAAAAAGAGAGTATGAAAAGAAACTCGCAAAGGATATCAAAACCAAAAAGAAGAACTTTTATAGTTATATTAGGAAAAAGAGGGTGGTCAGGAGCAGTGTTGGCCCCTTAAAAACTGAAAGTGGGGATATTGTCATTGACAATGGGGAAATGGTGGACATGTTGAACAATTACTTTGCGTCAGTATTTATAGTCGAAAAAGAGGATAGCATGCCGGAAATCCCAAGAAAACTAATATTGAATCGGGGACAGGGACTCGATAAAATTAATGTAAAGTAAAGCAAAAGTAATGAAGAAAATAATAGCACTAAAGAGTGACAAATCCCCAGGACCAGATGGTTTCCATCCCAGGGTTTTAAAGGAAGTAGGTGAGCAGATTGCGGATGCCCTAACTATAATCTTTCAAAGTTCTCTAGATTCAGGAAATGTCCCTCCAGATTGGAAAATTGCACATGTCACTCCGCTTTTTAAGAAAGGAGAGGGAAACCGGGGAATTATAGACCAGTTAGCCTTACATCTGTTGTGGGGAAAATGTTGGATCTATAATTAAGGATAGGGTGACTGAACACCTCGAGAATTTTCAGTTAATCAGAGAGAGCCAGCATGGTTGTGAAAGGTTGGTCGTGCCTGACAAACCTGAATGAATTTTTGGAAGAGGTGACTAAAGTAGTGGACAGGGGAATGTCAATGGATGTTATTTATATGGACTTCCAGAAGGCATTTGATAAGGTCCCACATAAGAGACTGTTAGCTAAGATAGAAGCCCATGGAATCGAGGGAAAAGTATGGACTTGGTTAGGAAATTGGCTGAGCGAAAGGCGACAGAGAGTAGGGATAATGGGAAGGTACTCACATTGGCAGGATGTGACTAGTGGAGTCCCGCAGGGATCTGTCTTGGGGCCTCAATTATTCACAATATTTATTAACGACTTAGATGAAGGCATAGAAAGTCTCATATCTAAGTAAGCAGTGTGGATGAAAACATAAAATTACAAAGCGATATTGATAGATTAGGTGAATGGGCAAAATTGTGGCAAATGGAATTCAATGCAGACAAATGTGAGGTCATCCACTTTGGATCAAAAAAGGATAGAACAGGGTACTTTCTAAATGGTAAAAAGTTAAAAACAGTGGATGTCCAAAGGGACTTAGGGGTTCAGGTACATAGATCATTGAAGTGTCATGAACAGGTACAGAAAATAATCAAGAAGACTAATGGAATGCTGGCCTTTATATCTAGAGGACTAGAGTACAAGGGGGCAGAAGTTATGCTGCAGCTATACAAAACCCTGGTTAGACCGCACCTGGAGTACTGTGAGCAGTTCTGGGCACCGCACCTTCGGAAGGAGATATTGGCCTTGGAGGGAGTGCAACGTAGGTTTACTAGAATGATACCCGGACTTCAAGGGTTAAGTCACGAGGAGCGATTACACAAATTGGGGTTGTATTCTCTAGAGTTTAGAAGGTTAAGGGGTGATCTGATTGAAGTTTTTAAGATATTAAGGGGAACAGATAGGGTGGATAGAGAAAAGCTATTTCTGCTGGTTGGGGATATTAGGAGTAGGGGGCACAGTCTAAAAATTAGAGCCAGACCTTTCAGGAGTGAGATTAGAAAATATTTCTAAACACAAAGGGTGGTAGAAGTTTGGAACTCTTCCGCAAACGGCGATTGATACTAGCTCAATTGCTAAATTTAAATCTGAGATAGATAACTTTTTGGCAACCAAAGGTATTAAGGGATATGGGCCAAAGGCAGGTATATGGGGCTCGAATTTAGCAGGCCTGCGGGTTCCCAGCGGGTGGTCCTCCGGGAGCGTCGAAAACGCGAACGGCGAAATTAGTGGGTTGCCCACGCGATCGTAGCAGGCAATCCACTAATAGGATCCAATTACCTGCTCCTCCGGGGTCCACGGCGCTGGCCTGCGCGTCGGTCGGGCTGCGCATGCGCAGTACGATCTGTCAGCTGGAGGCTCTCTAGTTAAAGGGGCAGTCCTCCACTGACAGATGCTGCAACCAATGGGACAAATTGCAGCATGGAGCAGCCCAGGGGGAAGGCTGCTCCCAGTTTAATGATGCCTCACCCCAGGTATCATCAGATGGGGTGAGGAGGAGGGGGAGGACACAGAACTTCCCCCCGGCGGGCGGGAGGAAGCGGCCTGCCTCTGCCACCAAGAAGGCCTGGCTCGAGGTGGCAGAGGGGGTCACCTGCGCCACCAACATATGGCCCACCTGCATACAGTGCAGGAGGCGCTGCAATGACCGCAGTAGGTCAGCCGCAGTGAGAACACAAAGTCTTTCCCCTACACTCCGTCTGCCGCAACACTGCCCCCTTCCCCAAATCTCCTTCGGCACCGCCAACACTATTCTGTCACATCACCCTTCATGCCCACTCACACCCCATCCTCATCTTACCTCCACCTACTCACCTCGCCAGTACTCATCCTGCCACTAACACGCAACCCAATCCTCATACAATCTCATGGCTCCATCCCATACTCACCCTCTCGTTCATCTCCCTCACGGCCAGCCTCACTCAACCTGCCACCACCTGTGCTGCAGCCACAGGGCATGCATCACATATGTGCAGTAGGCAGGGTAAGGCAAACGTCTCGTCAGCATGAAGGGGGTGCACAAGGGTGTCTGAGGGTTTGTCATGGGTGTTACCCATATTGAATTTCAGAGCCACAAACAGCACACATTATATTGACACCACCACTGCCATGTCTCCGCGAATCCTGTCCATTGTGTCCAATAATGCCCGCTCCTGGGTATCACTATGAGGACCCACCACTGATGCCACCCATCGTGTTACTGCAGAGTAGGTGCAGGTGTATTTGCAGGGCTCGTCCGCGCAGACGACTGAGAGACATCGGCGGTGTAGCCGGCTGCACCCTGGAAGGATGCGGAGGAGAAGGTGTGGAGGACAGTGGTGACTTTGCCAGCGACAGGTAAGCAGTTGGTGCTGGGGCCAGCCAGGAGCAGCTCGGCATGAAAGAGGCTGCAGATCTCCACGACTACTGCAGCCTCTTTCATGCCGAGCTGCTCCTGGCTGGCCCCAGCACCAACTGCTTACCTGTCGCTGGCAAAGTCACCACTGCTGCTCAGAGAGGTCCGGGGAGCTGCGCCTCGGTCTGTGGACCCTGTGGCGAGGGTAGTGCCCTCTGCGACGCGTCTCTCTCTGCGGTAGCCCTCCCTCCTGCTGTGCAGGTGGGCGTGCAACCACACCGTGTTGGGGGGATCCACGTCTCTGCGGCGGACGGCGTGGACTGCGAGGCTGCTGGTGCTGGTCATGCTCTTCGTCCTCCGAGGGTGTCCACGCACCACCCAACTGGCAGGTGTTGGTCTGAGGGGTTGTGCAGGGTAGGTGTGTGGGTCCTCGGACTGGGGCTGCGGTTTCGTGTCGGTCTGTCCTCTGGCTTGGCCGGGGGGTGGTGGGGGGCAGGGGTTGCCCTATGTGAAGCGGTGGCCTCCTGCGTGGGTGAGGGCTCTCCCCCGTGGAGCGCACCTTGGCACCTGCCACAGGCTGCTGGCTGCAACACGCCTGGTTTGAAGGGTCCTGTTTCCCCCAGTGTGGGAAACTGACTGCCTTGAACGTAAAATCCCACACTTCCTCTTTTGACAGCTGCTTCAGCTCATTAACTGACCACAACGAGCAAGGTAAGTACTCTCAAGTGGAACCCCGCTGGCTTTAATTGCCTGCGGGATTCCCACCAGCGTGGCTTTCGCGCGTAGCCCCGCACGTCAGCGCGGTACCCGGAAGTGGCCGGGATTTCGTCCGAATCCGGTCACGTGATCGGAGATCGGGATTTTCGGGGCCCCCCCGCTGGAAACCCGCAGGTAACCCGACCCTAAAATCGAGCCCATGGAGTTAGATCACAGATCAGCCATGATCTTATCAAATGGCGGAGCAGGCACGAGGGGCTGAATGGCCTACTCCTGTTCCTATGTTCCTAAACCCTTCATTATCTTAAATACCTCTATCAGGTCTTCCCTCAGCGTTCTCTTTTCTAGAGAAAAGAACCCCAGCCTATTCAGCCTTTCCTGATAAGATACATAAATCTTTAATGGTGGGCTTGAAAATAGAAAAGGAAGCTGGATTCCAAGTTTTATACACATGGGTACTGAACATAAAAGCAAATAAATGATGTTGAATTTATATAAGATATTATTAGGCTATTGTTGGAGAATTGAATGTACTCTAGGGCATCTTATTATAGAAAAGATATCACTGCCATAGAAAGCATACAATGAAGATTCACTACAATTGTACCAGGAATAAAAGGTTATGGCCATGAAAAAGGGTCCAAAAGATTGGTGCTTCTTTCACTGGAACAGAGAAGATTAATGGGGAATCTAAGAAAGGTTTTCAAAATTCTGAAAGTTTTTGTGATGGTAAATGGTAAAAAGTTCCATTGGTTGGCCAATTAGTAACAAGAAGGGATAAACTCACGGTTATCCCGAGAAAAACAAAGGGAGTATTTGGAAGAAATGTTTTCACGTAGATTGTCATTAGAACATGGAAATGCGGAATGCTTTACTACCTGTGGCTACTGAGGCAGATTATTACATCATTTCAAGGGGAACTGGATTAGAATTTGAAAATAAAGAATATAAAAGGATATAGGGAAATAAGATTCGAGTAGATGGGGGCAAAATTGGGCTGTTTAGTGCCCCTTTTGTAGGCGCTACGCGGACAGCTAAGTTCCAAAAATGACGTCCGAGATGCGTGCACACACTTCCGACATGAAGTGTGCAGGATGCCATCTTGGTAAAGGGGTTTTCGCATGCACACCTAACAAACGCCGGCAGCATGTAGAGCAGTGAGATTATGACACGGATCAGTGTGCAACACTGATTTGAAGCAGCTGGTGACATTTTGGAACTCCATGCTCCAGTCACGCCCTGTCTCTACCTTGCACAGCTGAACATGACTTAAAGGGCATGAACCAGTGCTATTTAAAGGGAGCATGAAGAACTTATAGGATGTTGGTGGATTTTGTATTCTGGCTGCTGGTACAATTGAACATGTTATTGGACATTTCCTACACTTAGATTAAGTTTCAATATTCTACAGAGAGTGCTCTGGCTGGTCTTGCTGTATTTTTAGTTGTAAACAATTTTACAACACCAAGTTATAGTCCAGCAATTTTATTTTAAATTCACAAGCTTTCGGAGGCTACCTCCTTCCTCAGGTGAACGATGTGGAAATGAAGTCCTCGAAATGAAGTCGCATTTATAATTCACAGAACAATGCTGGTGATAACAGACAGTTTTTTCAACTGCCTGTTATCACCAGCATTGTTCTGTGAATTATAAATGCGACTTCATTTCGAGGACTTCATTTCCACATCGTTCACCTGAGGAAGGAGGTAGCCTCCGAAAGCTTGTGAATTTAAAATAAAATTGCTGGACTATAACTTGGTGTTGTAAAATTGTTTACAATTGTCAACCCCAGTCCATCACCGGCATCTCCACATCATGTATTTTTAGTGGCATTTAAATATAGTGCTGAAAAAAGTAGCTTCCAGACATGGGTGGCCTGCGACGGCTTCCTATGGGAATTGAACATGACTGGGAGCATGCAGAGCAGGACAAGCTGCTACATGAGGGAGGAGGAGGAGCAGGGCACTCAGCAGGAGGCCATCTCGAAGGAAGGTCTTCAGGGACCAATTCTCTTAGCTTAACTTCAGCGACGACCAGTGCATCAGATGTCTACGGTTCACTAAAGAGGTTGTGACAGAAATTTGTCAACTGCTGCAGCCATAACTGCAGCCTCAAAGCAGGGCAAGGACAGCATTGCCTGTGGCTGTCAAAGTAACCGTGGAGCTTAATTTTCATGGCTCTGGCTCCTTTCAGGCTGCTGCTGGCGATATAAGGAACATCTTGCAGTTTCCAGTGCACTGCTGCATAAGGGAGGTCACTGAGGCTCTGTACGCACTCTGGAACAGATTCATCTCATTCCCTCTTGCAGGAGACAAGCAGCAGGAGCAAGCATGAAGTTTTGCTCTCATTACAGGCTTCCCCATGGTGCAGATCACTATTGACTGCACGCATATTGCCATGCATGCTCCACATCTGAACTCGGCCATATTCATGAACAGAAAGGGAGTCCACTCCCTTAATGTACAGCAGGTGTGCGATCACATGTAGCACAGCATGCAGTTCAGTCCCGCTATCCTGGCAGCAGTCATAAGAACATAAGAAATAGGAGCAGGAGTAGGCCATACAGCCCTTCGAGCCTGCTCCGCCATTCAATAAGAACATGGCTGATGTTCGACTTCAACTACACTTTCCCGCCTAAGCCCCATATTCCTTGATTACCGTGGAGTCCAAAAATCCATCGATCTCAGTCTTGAATAGACATCTGAGCATCCACAGCTCTCTGGGGGAGGGAATTCCAAAGATTCACAACCCTCTGAGTGAAGAAATTTCTCCTCATCTCAGTCCTAAATGGCTGGCCCCTTAGCCTGAGGCTATACCCCCTAGTTCTAGACTCTGTAGCCAGGGGAAATAGCCTCTCAGCATCTACCCTGTCAAGTCCTCTCAGAATCTTACATGTTTCAATGAAATCACTTCTCATTCTGCAAATCTCCAGACAGTGTACGCATAATCTACTCAATCTCTCCTCATAGGACAAACCTCTCATCCCAGGAATCAATCTAGTGAACCTTTGTTGCACCACCTCCAAGGCAAGTACATCCTTCCTTAGGTAAGGAGACAGAAACTGTACACAGTACTCCAGATGTGGTCTCACCAAAGCCCCATACAATTGCAGAAAGACTTCCTTACTCTTGTATTCCAACCCCCTTGCAATAAAGGCCAACATACCATTTGCCTTCCTAATTGCTTGCTGTACCTGCATGTTAACTTTCTGTGTTTCGTGAACAAGGACACCCAATCTCTCTGAACATCAACATTTAATAGTTTCTCAACATTTCAAAAATATTCTGTTTTTCTATTATTCCTACTAAAATGAATAACCTCACATTTCCCCACTATTTTAAAAAAATTTGTTCATGGGATGTGGGCGTCGCTGGCAAGGCCAGCATTTATTGCCCATCCCTAATTGCCCTTGAGAAGGTGCTGGTGTGCTGCCTTCTTGAACCGCTTCACTCCGTGTGGTGAAGGTTCTCCCACAGTGCTGTTAGATAGGGAGTTCCAGGATTTTGACCCAGCGACGATGAAGAAACGGCGATATGTTTCCAAGTCAGGATGGTGTGTGACTTGGAGGGGAACGTGCAGGTGGTGTTATTCCCATGTGCCTGCTGCCCTTGTCCTTCCAGGTGGTAGAGGTCGCGGGTTTGAGGGGTGCTGTCGAAGAAGTCTTGACCAGTTGCTGCAGTGCATCCTGTAGATGGTACACACTGCAGCCACTGTGTGCCGGTGGTGAAGGGATTGAATGTTTAGGGCGGTGGATGGGGTACCAATCAAGTGGGCTGCTTTGTCCTGAATGGTGTCGAGCTTCTTGAGTGTTATTGGAGTTGCACTCATCCAGGCAAGTGGAGAGTATTCCATCACATTCCTGACTTGTGCCTTGTAGATGGTGGAAAGGGTTTGGGGAATCAGAAGGTGAGTCTCTCGCCGCAGAATACCCAGCCTCTGACCTGCTCTTGTAGCCACAGTATTTATATGGCTGGTCCAGTTAAGTTTCTGGTCAATGGTGACCCCCCCCAGGATGTTGATGGTGGGGGATTCAGCGATGGTAATGCCGTTGAATGTCAAGGGGAGGTGCTTAGACTCTCTCTTGTTGGAGATGGTCATTGCCTGGCACTTTTCTGGCACGAATGTTACTTGGCTCTTATCAGCCCAAGCCTGGATGTTGTCTAGGTCTTGCTGCATGCGGGCACGGACTGCTTCATTATCTGAGGGGTTGCGAATGGAAGTGAACACTGTGCAATCATCAGCGAGCGTCCCCATTTCTGACCTTATGATGGAGGGAAGGTCATTGATGAAGCAGTTGAAGATGGTTGAGCCTAGGACACTGCTCTGTGGAACTCCTGCAGCAATGTTCTGGGCTATTCCATCTGCCACCTTCTTGTCCATTCACTTAACCTGACTATAACCCTTTGCAGACTCTTTGGGGGTGATTTTAGGAGGCAATTGCGGGTGCGTTGCGGCGGGGCTGGGGGGGCTCCGAAAATTGCTGAAATCCCGTACGGGTTCGGAAGCCGGCTCCGACCCACCGACTTCCAAGTTTCCCAGGGATCCAACTGTGTGGGCTCGGGCGACCTGAAAATGGATGTGCCGGCGGGATGACAGTTAAAGAGCCAAATGTTGGTACCATTGAGGTACTTAAGGCACTTCAACTGTGACAGATTAAGTACTTAAGAAAGATTTTTAACTTACCTGGGCAGCTTGCCCACAGCTTCTGATTCACACCTGATGAAACTAAATAAATTAAATAAAAAACCATGGAAGGAAGTGAAAACACGAAGTGAACCTACTTTTGCACACTGCTCCAATGTCCGAATTCCCCCTCTCCACCCCCCCCAATCTTCTCCCAATGTCCCCCTCTCCACCCCCTGATCTTCCCTTCTTCCCCCCTATCTTCCCCTCTCCCTCCCCCGATCCTCCCCTCTCCCCCCGCCGATCTTCCCTTCTCCCCAACCCCCCCCCCACCCCCGGTCTTCCGTTCCAGCGCTGGATGACGGCTTGCTCTCTCTCTTTCTTGTTCCCCCCTCCTCGCTTTGCAGCTCCTGACAGCAGCCAGCCTGATGATGATTAACGTCCTCTCCGGCGCGAAACCCGGAGAGGACGTTAATCATCATCAATCAACATACGATCATAAGAACATAAGAACATAAGAAATAGGAGCAGGAGTAGGCCAATCGGCCCTTCGAGCCTGCTCCGCCATTTAATAAGATCATGGCTGATCTGATCCTAATCTCAAATCTAAATTCATGTCCAATTTCCTGCCCGCTCCCCGTAACCCCTAATTCCCTTTACTTCTAGGAAACTGTCTATTTCTGTTTTAAATTTATTCAATGATGCAGCTTCCAAACTTTCCTGGGGCAGCAAATTCCACACACCTACCACCCTCTGAGTGAAGATGTTTTCCCTCATCTCAGTTTTGAAGGAGCATCCCCTTATTCTAAGATTATGCCCCCTAGTTCTAGTTTCACCCATCCTTGGGAACATCCTCACCGCATCCACTCGATCAAGCCCCTTCACAATCTTATATGTTTCAATAAGATTGCCTCTCATTCTTCTGAACTCCAATGAGTAGAGTCCCAATCTACTCAACCTCTCCTCATATGTCTGCCCCCTCATCCCCGGGATTAACCGAGTGAACCTTCTTTGTACTGCCTCGAGAGCAAGTATGTCTTTTCTTAAGTATGGACACCAAAACTGTATGCAGTATTCCAGGTGCGGTCTCACCAATACCTTATATAACTGCAGCAATACCTCCCTGTTTTTATATTCTATCCCCCTAGCAATAAACGCCAACATTCCATTGGCCTTCTTGATCACCTGCTGCACCTGCATACTAACTTTTTGATTTTCTTGCACTAGGACCCCCAGATCCCTTTGTACTGCAGTACTTTCCAGTCTCTTGCTCTCTGATTTTTCCTGCCAAAGTGCATAACCTCACATTTTCCAATATTGTATTGCATCTGCCAAATCTCCGCCCACTCACCCAGCCTGTCTATATCCCCTTGTAGGTTTTTTATGTCCTCCTCACTCTCTACTTTCCCTCCCACCTTTGTATCATCTGCAAACTTTGATATGTTACACTCGGTCCCCTCCTCCAAATCATTAATATAGATTGTAAAGAGTTGGGGACCACGTCACGTCAGAAATGTTTAGTTTTCTTCATGCAGGTTTGCGACGCGCACCTTCACCCCCCCACTGCCAACCCGCCACCATTGTAAAATCAAGCCCTTTGTATCCTCCTCACAGCTTTCTTTCCCACCTAACTTTGTATTGTCAGCAAACTTCGATACATTACACTCGGTCCCTTCGTCTAAGTAATTAATATATATTGTAAATAGCTGAGGCCCAAGCACTGATCCTTGCGGCACCCCACTAGTTACAGCTTGCCAACCTGGAAATGACTCGTTTATTCCGACCAATTCTCTATCATGCTAATATATTATCCCCAATCCCATGAGCCCTTATCTTGTGTAACAACCTTTTGTGTGGCACCTTATTGAATGCCTTTTGAAAATCCAAATAGACTACACCCACTGGTTCCTCTTTATCTACCCTGCTAGTTACATCCTCAAAAAATAGATTTGTCAAACACAATTTCCCTTTCATAAAACCATGTTGACTCTGCTCAATTATATTATGATTTTCTAAGTGCCCTTTTACTGTGACCTTAATCCAGCATTTTCCCGTTTACCAATGTCAGGCTAACTGGCCTGTAGTTCCCTGTTTTTTCTCTCCCTCCTTTCTTGAATAGTGGTGTTACATTTGCTACCTTCCAATCCATTGGGACCGTTCTCAGGAATTTTGGAAGATCACAACCAATGCATCCATTATCTCTGCAGCCATTTCTTTTAGAACCCTAGGATGTAGGATATCAGGTCCAGGGGATTTGTCAGCTTTTAGCCCCATTAATTTCTCCAGTACTTTTTCTTTACTAATATTAATTACTTTAAGTTCCTCAATCTCATTAGACCCTTGGTTCTCCACTATTTCTGGTATGTTCTTTGTGTCTTCTACTGTGAAGACAGATACAAAATATTTGTTTAAAGTCTCTAACATTTCCTTATTCCCCATTATAATTTCTCCTGTCTCAGCATCTAAGGGACCTACATTTACTTTCGCTACTCTCTTCCTTTTTACATACTTGTAGAAGCTCTTACAATCTGTTTTTATATTTCTTGCTAGTTTACTCTCAGATTCTATTTTCTCCCTCTTTATCAGTTTTTTAGTCATCCTTTGCTGGTTTCTAAAACTCTCCCAATCCTCAAGCCTGCTACACTTTTTGGGAACAATAGAAGCCTCTTCTTTTAATCTAATACTATCCTTAACTGCTTTCGTTAGCCACGGATCGATCGCTTTTCCTGTGGAGTTTTTGTTCCTCAATGGAATGTATATTCATTGAGAATTATGAAATATTTCTTTAAATGTTCACCATTGCTTATCTACCATTATATCTTTTAATCTAATTTCCCAATCAATGTTAGCCAACTCATCCCTCATACCTGTGTAATTGGCTTTGTTTAAGTTTAAAGCGGTTATATCGGATAACTCTTGAAAGCAGTGCACGATTAACCCATGCATGGTTGTTGAGATGAAGGCAGCACGTAGCATTCGTGCTGCCTGGTGATTTACGGGATTGCTGCATGCAGCCAGCGCTACCTGCGCTGTTGAGTGGCTGCTCACCAGCAGAGGGCCCAGATATTGGGAGTGGCTAGCACCAATTAAAGCTATCCTGCACCTCTAAAAGGGAAGGTGCATTATGGCTCCAGGAAGTTGTGGAAGTCAATTGGGAAGTGAATCTGTGCTGCAAAATAGTGCAGCATGGTGGTGATGGGAACTCTGGAATTTTTAATGAGCAACATCTGGGCTGCTCAACATTTGCTGGACTCTAATATTTGCAAATTATAAGATATAGATCCGCATGGAGTCTGAACGGAGATCAGACATCGTACATGTAAAACACAGATGCAGGTCCCATCCCTATGATTACAAACGCTTGAGTTACTTTACAATATTGACTAAAGGTTGTGCACTACTAAACCCCACATCCTCCAATCTGCATGCCAGGCCCCACCAATCCGTCGATATGAGTTTGTACCGGGCCTGCGAGAGAGCATGCATCAAGGTTTTCTGATGATGCACTAGAGGCCTTGGTGCAAGAGCACAGAAGGAGGGCATCCTATATCCGTGGTGGGGGGGAAGGTGCAAAAGGCCATCCAGACATATGCCCCCGAGGCAAAGGGAAGCAGTAAGGGATGAAGTCTATGCCAGGCGCACAGCACCACAAACATGGATACAGTGCAGGAAGAAGTTCAATGCTTTGACACGTGTGGTCAAGGTGAGTTAGGTCAACTGTCAAGTGGCATCTCCTACCAACTGCACCACTAGCCTCATCCACTGCTCCACGCACTACATACCCCATCAACCACCTACCAACAAACTCTTTCAATCAGTACTTAACTCTTCCAATCAGATGCTTCCTCTCACCCTCACACATTACTACTGTTGCAAGCTATACACGCACAACTCACAGGACACAAACACTGGCAGCTATTCAACCATTACAGACACATCATCCAAACACCTTGCAGGACACTCATCGACACACATCTAGCTTTCTTGCAGGAGAAGGTGACGCACAACAGGAGGCAGCAAGTGGCAGTGGCTCCACGGATCATGAACCTGCTGTCCTCTGTCAGGATGACAGCATTCCTGTCCCACCCTTCCCACCCACCAGCGCCCTTGCTGTTGCGTGACAACTAGCCAGCCCATTCCCTGTACAGTGTTGAAACTTTATTATAGGAACATACGAAGATAGAAACAGGAGTAGGCCATTTAGCACCTTGAGCCTGTTCCGCCATTCAATGAGATCATGGTTGATCTGTGACCTCACTCGATATACCCGCCGTAGCCACATAACCCATAATAACTTTGGTTAACAAAAATCTATCAATCTCGCATTTAAAATTAACAATTGAGCCAGCATCAACTGCCGTTTGCGGAAGAGCGTTCCAAACGTCTACCACCCTTTGCATGTAGAAGCATTTCCTAACTTCACTCCTGCAAGTCCATTTTTAGTTTATGTCCCCTAGTCCTAGTATTCAAGTATAGCAGACCTCCAAAATCAGGTATAAATGCATCAGCAGCCAAAAACAATAATCCAGTATCTAACCTGTAACTCCTGCATGATCCCTTTAAATAGTGCTGGTGGTTGGGGTCTTCCATGCTGTTTAAGACCTGTTCAGTTATGCGAGGTTAAAAATCGCATCTGTTCCTTTAAATCAGTGTTGCACACTGATCTACCACATATTCTCCCTACTTTACATGGTGCCGGGTTTGTTATCGGCGTGTGTGCGAACACTTTTGCCAATATAGCGTCCGGCGCATGTCACGCTAGAAGTGTGCGCACGCATTCCGGATGCCATTTTGGAACTTCAGGAGACCAGGTAGCACCGAAACAATGGGCGCTACACGGCCCAATTTAGACTCCTAAGACTCTAGTTTCAGACTTAACTACATCGCTCTCGAACTCAACGTGAAATTCTATCATATTATGCTCATTCTCCCCCAGAGGATCCCTTACTATGAGATTACTAATTAACCTTGTCTCATTACACAAGACAAGATCTAAAATAGCCCGTTCCCTGGTTGGTTCCATGACGTATTGTTCTAGGAAACTGTCTCGAATGCATTCCGTGAACACGTCCTTCAAACTACTTTTGCCAATTTGATTTGCCCAATCTAGATGAAGATTAAAGTCCCCCATGATTATTGCATTATCTTTGTTACAAGCTCCTCTTATTTCTTGATTAATACTCTGTCCAACAGTATCACTACTGTTAGAGGGCCAATAAACTACTCCCACCAATGTTTTCTGCCCCTTGTTTTTTCTTATTTCCGCCCGTACTGATTCTACCTCCTGATCTTCCGAGCCAAGATCCTTTCTCACCAATGTCCTTATGTCATCCTTTATTATCAGGGCTACCCTCACCCCTCCTTTTCCATTTTGTCTGTCTTTTCGAAAAGTTAAGTACCCTGGAATATTAAGTTCCCAACCTTGGTCACCTTGCAACTACGTCTCAGTAATGGCTTCTAGATCAAACCCATTTATCTCTATATGTGCCATTAATTCATCTATCTTGTTGCAAATGCTTCGGCATTCAGATGAAGCGCCTTTAATTTTAACTTTTTACTATTTTTCTCTGATTTGACCTTGTTCGCTGATGCCCTACTACTGTTAAACTCTCTGTCCCTTCCTGACACACTCTGCTTATCTTTTCCCAAATTGCTACACTGCTTTATGGCCTTGACTTTTCTCTTTAGATTTATAAATTTACCCTTACCCGAACCCTTCCCCCCCCCACCTCCGCCTTTTTATTTTAAAGCCCTATCTACTGCCCCAAGTTATTCGATTCATCAGGACACTGGTCCCAGCCTAGTTTAAGTGGAGCCTGTCCCAACAGAACAGCTCCCTCTTTTCCCAGCACTGGTGCCAGTGCCCCATGAATTGAAACCCCTGTCTCACACACCACTCTTTGAGCCACGCATTTAACTCTCTGATCTGTTTGACCATATGCCAATTTGCGCATGGCTCAGATAGTAATCCAGAGATTATTACCTTTGAGGTTCTGCTTATTAATTTGGACCCTATCTCCTCAAACTCCATCTGCAGAACTTCATTCATCCTGCGGCAGTCCTCTGTTCCACCTATATTTCAACCAGCACATCAAGTCAAAGGCGAGTTGGCACCTGCGGTATCAATTCCCCCTGCCCCGGCTTCTGCACTCTTGTGCCCAGTGTCTCACCACATGCAGATGCCGCCTCTATCCAAGCCTCTAAACTACGCGTAGTGTCAGTCTCTGAGCTGGTGGCTGCAGGTCTAAGATCGAGTGACAGTGTGTCTTCAACATCGTTGCCATGATGTGGAGATGCCGGTGATGGACTGGGGTGGACAAATGTAAGGGGACGCACAACACCCGGTTATACTATAACTGGGTGTTGTGCGTATCCTTACATTCAACATCGTTGTCATCTTTCTCTGCCTCCTCGGATTGGGCAGGTTCCAGTTCTTGGGTACCTGAAATGACAAAGGGACACGGGTTGAGTTGTGGTGAGGGGAGAGGAGAAAGTAAGAAATTTGTGCTTACACCATCTGCAGCACGTGAGTCAGAAAAGATTGTGGAATGAGGGAGACATGGGAAGTGAGAAGAAAGATTAGGTATGTAGAGACCCTCATCATTGATCCCTCCAGCACTGCCAGTGGTCATGGCCTCAGCGATGGCCCTTCCAACGATGGCCAGCACTGTCTCTTCCATGGGAGTTATGATGTGGAGATGCCGGTGATGGACTGGGGTGGACAAATGTAAGGAGTCGCACAACACCAGGTTATGGTCCAACAGCTTTATTTGAAATCACAAGCTTTCGGAGCTTTGCTCCTTCGTCAGGTGAGTGAAGGGTTCCATAAAGGCACAGCATATATAGTCAGAGAACAATGCCAGGTGATTACAGTTCTTTCGTGCTGCCTACTGTTATGCACCACCTTCTCCTGCAAGAAAGAGGAAGGTGTGTCAGTGAGTGTCCTGCAAGATGTTTGGATGATGTGGCTGTCATGGTTGAATAGCTGCCAGTGTGTGTGAACTGTGAGTTGTGGGTGTGCAGCTTGCAACAATGGTAATGTGTGAGGGTGAGAGGAAGCATCTGATTTGAACAGTTGAGTAGTGATTGAAAGAGTTTGTTGGTAGGTGGGTGACGGGGAGTGTAGTGCGTGGAGCAGTGAATAAGGCTAGTGGTGCAATTGGTAGGATATGCCATTCGAAACTTGAACTCACTCACCTTGACCACTCGTGACAAATCATTGAACCTCTTCCTGCACTGCATCCATATTTGTGATGCTGTGCTCCTGACATTGACCTCATCCGCTACTTCCTCCCACTGCCTCTTGAGCATATGTCTGGAGGGCCTCTCGTCCCCCACCCCTCCCCTGTGGATATAGGATGCCCCTCCTTCCCTCCACCTCTTGCACCAAGGTCTCTAGTGTTCTAAACTGGATAGCTCGGTGGTGAAGGATAGAATACTAGAGCCTAGTCTTCAGTTGCTTCCAAGCTTTTATTCACAGAGCTCCACATTACATCCACACTTATAAATGGATACAAGAGAGTTCCCAATTGATATGCACCACCTGAATACAATTAACACTAATTGATATAAATCACATGGATACAATTAACATCTAGAGCATGATCAGAGAACCTTGGTGCACGCTCCCTCGCAGGTGCAGGCATTCTTCCAAGTATCACAGCCCAGGAATCACTTCTCACACGACTCCCTGCAGCCACATTACACCTCCGCTTTAAGAGGTGCAGGCTGCCTTTAAGTCCCGATATCATGCAGCCAATCAACAGCGCAGATAGTGCTGGCTGCACGCAGCAATCATTCAAATCAGCAGGCAACATGGATGTTACATGCTGCCTGCATCACAACGAACAGGCGCGGGTTAATCGCGGACTGCGATCCCACCGCCCGTTTTTGCGGGTTATCCAATTTAACCCCTGATAACTCCAGTTGAAGAGTTTGCACTGGCATTGGCATGATGGGCTGAATGATCTCCTTCTGTGCTGTAATTTCTATGATATGATATGACTCCCCCATGACATTCTTAAACCAAAAGGGTTGTACTGGGCTTTGGTGAGACCACACCTGGAGTATTGTGTACAGTTTTGGTCTCCTTACCGAAGGAAGGATATACTTGCCTTGGAGGCATTGCAACGAAGGTTTCCTAGATTGATTCCTGGGATAAGAGGATTGTCCTAGGAGAAGAGATTGAGTAAAATGGGCCTATATTCTCTGGAGATTAGAAGAATGAGAGGTGATCTCATTGAAACGTATAAAATAGGTTAGATGCTGAGAGGCTGTTTCCCCTGGCTGGAGAGTCTAGAACTGGGGACATAGTCTCAGAATAAGGGGTCGGCCATTTAGGATTGAGATGAGGAGTTCTCTACCCCAGAGGGCTGTGGATGCTCAGTCGTTGAGTGTATTCAAGATTGATATCGATAGATTTTTGGACTCGAAGGGAATCAGGGGATATGGGGATCGGGCGGGAAAGTAAAGTTGAGGTCGAAGATCAGCCATGAAGTTATTGAATGCGGGAACAGCCTACTCCTGCTCCTATTTCTTATGCTCTTATGTTCTTATGTGAGCAGAGAGTTCTGTGTCCTGCCCTTTGTTTATGTCATTACTTAAGCAGTTCCTAAAAGGTGGAGTCATATTTTTGTAAATCTGTCATTGCAATAAAGTGACATAATTTTAGTACAGAGTTTGTCGTAAAATATCATAAAGATTAATATTATATTATTGTTTTACTAATATCAACCTAATATTGCCTACTGTTGTTTTGTTGTTAACAGAACGATTATGACATTGCAGGTGCTGCAGACATATTTGCAATTGTTTTGGAACTATAATTACATTATTTACAGTTGTATAAGAAGATAATGCCACTGCTGTTAATTTTATGTTTTATATAGTTTAAAATGTTAAATAAAAATTCTGAGCCAGCAGGGTTGTTTGGGATTTAGTTTTCTTTGTGTCACTGAGGAAACTAATGTTTGCACTAGGGCTTTGATGTTGACTTCAGACATTATGGCCAGAGTTGTTCAGTCAGCCAACCCTGACCATGGTGACTGATCACGTGTTTAAGTGTTGGTCATTGAAGGCTTAATACTGACGAGGAGCTGTGGAGGAGCAAAGGGATTTGGGTGTCCAGTTACACAAATCGCTAAAAGCTAGTGAACAGGTACAAAAAGTAATCAAAAAGTCTAATGGAATGTTGACCTTTATCTCAAGGGGGCTGGAATATAAAGGAGAGGAAGTTATGCTTCAGTTGCACAGAGACATGGTCAGACCCCATCTGGGGTTCAGTTTTCAGCACCACACCTCAGGAAGAATATATTAGCCTTGGAGGGGGTACAGCACAAATTCACCAGAATAATACCAGGGCTTAAAGGGTTAAATTATGAGGGTCGGTTGTGTAAACTTAGCTTGTGTTCGCTTGAGTTTAGAAAGTTGAGGTGTGATCTAATCAACATGTTTAAAACGATTAAGGGATTCAATGAAGTAGATACTGAGAAATTATTTCTTCTGGTGGGAGAATCCAGAAGAAGAGGGCATAATCTTAAAATTAGAGCTAGGCCATTCACGAATGAAATCAGGAAGCACTTTGTCACACAAAGGGTAGTGGAAACGTAGAACTCGCTTCCCCAAAAGGCTGTGGATGCTGTGTCAATTGAAATTTTCAAGACTGAAATCAATAGATTTATGTTGATTCAGGATATCAAAGGATATGTAACAAAGGTGGGTAAATGGAGTTGAGGTATCGATCAGCCATGGTCTAAGTAAATGGCAGGACAGGCTCGAGGAGTTAAATGGTCTACTCCTGCTCTGTGAAAAATCACTGTTGGGCGCTACATCGATAGCTTCAACAAAAGCTACAAATCCACCATGGGAATAAAATGGGAGGAAAGAAATTACAAATATGTAAATAACTGGGAAAAAAGAAGATATTTGAAGAGAAGGGAAGACTAAACAAACAAATAACATACTTACATTCTAAGCAAATACTGCAAACGCACTCTCGAGATAGAATAAAAAATTAGAATGTAAATAATTAGTTTTGGGGAAGGAAGAATGTTCCTTCCATTTTATGCATGTGATAAATTATTTCAGTAAATTTGCTGTACTGTAGAAATGGGTGAACTGCTGTCAAGTTTAATTCGCAGCAGTATTGCAGTAAACACCAAAATTCATACTCCAGATCCTGAAACACCCCTGAGCAATGCCATGGGAAATCTACTAGCACCATTTAATATCTTATATACTTTGATGAGCATAAAAGAGCCACCTGCTTTCTAGACTAAAGAGCATGAGTTTCTATAATCTTTCTTCATAGCTTAACCTCGTCACTCTTCTCTGTACATTTTCCAAAGCACGTACATATTTCTTGTAGTGCGATGAACAGTGTTCCATGTGACTTTCGTGCTGCCTGGTCACTTATCTCATCAAAGCGCAGCATGGAGGCCTAGCCACAATGTTTGCACCAGGTTCGCACTTCTCACCAGCAAGGGAGGCTCAAATATCGCGTGATTTGCTCGCACCTCTTAAAGGCAGGCTGCATCTCTTAAAGGCAGCTTGCACCTCTTATTTGCAAAAAATAAGATACGAGTCTGCACGGAGATCAGGCATCACACATGTAAAACGTAGATGCAGGTCCCGTCCCTATGTTTACAAACTGTTGCATAACAGGAGGCAGCAAGTGGCAGTGGCATTTAGCCCCTTGAGCCTGTTCTGCCATTCAATGAGACCATGCTTGATCTGTGACCTTACTCCATAAACCCGCCTTAGCCCCATATCCCTTAATACCCCTGGTTCACAAAAATCTATCAATCTCAGATTTAACATTCACAATTGAGCTAGCATCAACTGCTGTTTGCAGAAGAGCGTTCCAAACTTCTACCACCCTTTGCATATAGAAGCGTTTCCTAACTTCACTCCAGCAAGTCCTGGCTCTAAATGTTAGGCTACATCCCCTCGCACTAGTATTCAAGTATAGGAGACCTCCAAAAACAGGTACAAATGCATCAGCTGCCAAAGGCAATAATCCATCGACTAACCTATAAATCGTGCATGGTCCCTTTAAATAGCACTGGTGAGGGGTCCTCCAGGCCGTCTAAGACATGTTCAGGTGTTCGTGGTTAAGACATTGCGTTGAGTGGAGCGTTAAGTGCCAAAATGGTGTCTATCCCTTTAAATCAGCGTTGCACACTGATCTAACGCATATTCTCCTTCCTTTACACGCTGCCGGCTTTCGTTATCTGCATGTACACGAAACCCTTTACCAAGGTGGCGTCCGGCGCACGTAACGCTGGAAGCGTGCACACACATTCCATATGCCATTCTGGAACTTCAGGAGGCCACGTAGCGCCGAAACTACGGGCGCTACACAGCCAATTTCTAGCCCTATGTATTTTAGATTAATTAGTAGTTTTTCAAAGTCATAGAATTATAGAAAATATACGGCACATAAGGAGGCTATTTGGCCCATCGTGTCCGTGCCGGCTGAGAAACGAGCCACCCAGCCTAATCCCACATTCCCGCATTTGGTCCATAGCCCTGCAATTCATGGCTCTTAAGGTGCACATGCAGGTATTTTTTAGATGAGTTGAGGGTTTCTGCCTCCACCACCCTCTCAGGCAGTGAGTTGCAGACCCCCACCACCCTCTGAGTGAAAAAAATTTTCCTCATTTCCGCACTAATCCTTCTATCAATCACTTTAAATCTATGCCCCCTGGTTATTGACCCCTCTGCTAAGGGAAATAGGTCCTTCCTATCCACTCTACCTAGGCCCCTCATCATTTTGTACATCTCAATCAAATCACCCCTTAGCCTCCTCCGTTCCAAGGAAAACAACCCCAGCCTATCCAATCTCTCATCTTAGCTAAAATTCTACAGTCCTGGCAACATCCTCGTAAATCTCCTCTGCACCCTCTCTAGTGCAGTTACATCCCTCCTGTAATGTGGTATCCAGAACTGTGCACAGTACTCAAGCTGGGCCTAACTAGTGTTTTATACAGTTCCAGCATAACATCCCTGCTTTTATATTCCATATGCCTTCTTAACTACCTTATCTACCTGTCTTGCTACCTTCAGGGATCTGTGGACATCCACTCCAAGGTCTCTCGCTTCCTCTACACCTCTCAGTATCCTCCCATTTATTGTGTATTCCCTTGCCTGTTTGTTCTCCCCAAATGCATTACCTCACACTTCTCCGGATTGAACTCCGTTTGGCTCTTTTCTGCCCATCTGACCAGTCCATTGATATCTTCCTGCAATCTACAGCTTTCCTCCTTACTATCAACCACATGGCCTATCTTTGTGTCATCCGCAAATTTCTTAATCACGCCCCCTATGTTTAAGTCCAAATCGTTAATGTATACCACAAAAAGCAAAGGACCTAGCACCGAGCCCTGCGGCACCCCACTGGAAACAGTCTTCCAGTCGCAAAAACACCTGTCGACCATTACCCTTTGCTTCCTACCACTGAGCCAATTTTGGATTCAATTTGCCACATTCCCTTGGATCTCATGAGCCTTTACTTTTTTGACCAATCTGCCATCTGGGACCTTGTCAAAGGCCTTTCTAAAATCCATGTAGACTACATCAATTACGCTACCCTCATTGATCCTCCTTGTCACCTCCTCAAAAAATTCAATCAAGTTAGTCAGACACGACCTTCCTTTAACAAATCTGTGCTAACCGTCCTTGAGTGCCCTAAAATTCCAAATCAACTATATCATAGTATGTTCTATTATCTATAGCATCCTCAAAGATGTCAAAGAAATTTATCTTCAGGATCTTGGCCTTCTAAATCCATCGTGGCTGTTTCTTATCAAATTATTACTATATAGGTACTCCTCCAGCATATCCCTTACAATAGGTTAATGGGGCTCATAGTTGCCAAAGTCAGATTTATCACCTACTTTTGCTCATGATGAGTCTAGGATTATCCTGTTGCACAGTTCCAGCTCTGAAGTAGCAGGATCTCTGTCAGGACCGTGCAAATCAGCGAAGTTTCAAGGCCATTTCAAAGCACAACCTGAACATATTAAGGTGCCTCCTTGTGGCAGAGGGACACCTCAATCCCAAAAAGTTCCCACTGACACCCACAGCCAGCCACCTCACTTACTCCAGCAAAGAAAAGGGCAATATACTTAAACTTACCTTTGATCACTGCCTATGTCAGTAAACCTCATGTGAATAACACTTACTCACTGTGTCAGCTCAGTTGGTAACACTCTTACCTCTGAGTCAGAAGGTTATGGGTTCAAAGTCCTCACTCCAGAGACTTAAGTACAAAATCTAGGCTGACACTCCAGTACAGTACTGAGGGAGTGCTTGCACTGTCAGAAGATGCAGTCCTTCAGATGAGATGTTAAACCAAGGCCCTGACTGCCCTCTCAGAGCAGGGGAATTATCCCTGGTGTCCTGGTCAATATTTATCCCTCAACTAACATTAATAACAGATTATCTGGTCATTATCACAGTGCTGTTTGAGGGACCTTGCTTTGTGCAAAGTGGCTGCCGCATTTCCTACATTACAACAGTGACCATACTTCATTGGCTATAATGCGCTTTGGATATCCTGAGGTTGTGAAAAGCGCTATATAAATGCAAATCTTTTTGTCTTTCTTCTCCCATTATCTGCACTGCCTATCTATGGGCTTCCTCAATATCCATAATCCTAGCTTATGGTGGATAAGTCACCACCCTATTAACTTTATCTTTACAACAAAAGTGACTCCATGAATAGCCTACCACTATGACTTCCTTTTTCCTCACCACAGATCTCCACTTGATCTCCCAAACTGCTCTGGTTTATCCTCAATTTCTATTTCCCTTTCCTCTTCCTGAGTAATATCTTTGAATTATACTGTGGCTGAAACCTATTTGATAGTTATTCCCGCATTACTCCATTGTTCATCTGCATTTCCATACTGCAACCACTCCCTCTCTCCTCTGTCAACATCTTTCACTTCCCTGATATATAATTTATGCCCCATCTCCAGCTGATCTCCATCTTAACTATTTTCCCTACTGAGTCCAGTACTAGCCGCACGTCGCTTCTGTTAACCTTCTATTCACCTTTTACACTTGTCAAACCTGCGATTACATGAACCCTACTCTCCAATTCCACCTTGGCTCATTGACTTACAAATAATGTTCACAAAAAGAGGTCTGTCTGAACTCCTCGGCTCTGACAACTATATACATATCGTAATACATATAGACCATTGCTTTCAATTTATCTTAAATTTCGTTCTGCAGCTGAGGCCCATATCTAAACGTGTTTATACTTTTGTCTCCGATGGTTTCTTCTCCCTCCTCCACATCAATATTTTAAACTTAGTTCAAATGTAGATTGGACCCCTGAAGTATGTTGCTTGTTAACGCTGTTGGGTGTAATTGTATAGCCGTTTTTCAATGTTCAGTCACATGTCACGCTCTTTCATCCTGGCGGCCCAGCTGTCATTAATATATTCATGCAGAAACTGTCTTGATTTATTCCAGCTGCAACAGAATAATATTTTCCCATGTATATATAATACTTGCATCCATGTCTAACGTGGGCATTTAGTTCTTTGCACATATTGAACCACACACCAATGTGCATGAAACTCATCAGTGTTAGTGCCTCCACGTACATTAGTCATTTCAAGTAACAGATTCTGAAAAAATATTAAATATTAAAAACACAACTTCAATTGACTCTGGTCTGGATGGAATACATTAATGTCTGGTTTGAGTGTGACTTATAACTCCAGTAAAGTACATCATGTAACTATTAAGAATTTTCAGCATGCTTAAAGTTTATTGAATCAACCTCCATTAATTGGTAGCTTTTAGTCCACCAGTATAAAATACTGCCAGCAGAAAAAAGACTCCCTGAAGGTTTTAAGCTCCACTGCAAATGCTGTACTGCTGTGAATGTGAAATTTGCTATACATAATTTAGAATGGGCGGCGGGCCTTTTTGGAGTATTTAAAGAATTTGTATTTACTCCAGAATAATTTTAAACATGCAGGAAGTCCTTGAAAATGCACTAGGTTAAGGCTTTGTCTTCAAATGGAAAAGACATATTCCAATGTTGTTTCTGGCTAGCTGTTGAAGATGAACAGAATTGGTTCATTTCCTGGCCTTGATTGGGATAGATATTGATTCTTTTTTGAACTCAATGTCATCCGTCTGGAGATGTACACACTAATGCATTATCTAGAGAGCCAACATGGCATGCTCATTAACCTGTGCATTTACTGGTTTAAGTACCTTGATTTTCCTTTATATACCGCATGTTTGGGGCTCAAAACTAAATAAAATGGGGGCATTAATGGCTACTGCCACAAACTGACCTCTCTAAAAACCGTCATTTCCCTTTAATGTCTGCTGGCATTTAAATGGGCTCAAGTGCTCATGGCTAATCGTCCCCACTTCATTTTCATCAACATCTGCTCGAACCCACCCCAAATTATTGCCATCACAATGTAAGTGATGGTAGGAACTGCATTTGATTGCCACAACTGAAGCTTAGTTCCACCTTATCTGCATATTGATTTTTATGCGGTGCCCTGGAGGGTCCATCAGGATTTATCAGGATGTTTAGTCAGCCCAACAGAATGTACAGTTTTTGACTGAGGACATGGATTTCCCTATCAGAATCTCTCTATTCCTATGTTATGGAGCAAGATGATGAAGAGGTGAAAGAGGCTAGATTGGAGGCTCTTAGAGTGAGCTATCACAGAAGGTATCTCATGGAGATAGCACTCACCAGGTTTTACAGACCAAGAAGGTCTTACTTAGATTTATCTGCATGTCTGTGGCTCAGAATGTCCTTTAGGGAAGGAAACCTGTTGTCCTTACCTGGTCTGGCCTACATGTGACTCCAGACCCACAGCAATGTGGTTGATTCTTAATTGCCCTCAGTTGTACAATCTCATGACAAAAAATCATAATAAGAATAAAACTGGACGGACCACTAGGCACCGGACACGACAAAGGCAAACCAAGCCCAGTCGACCCTGCAAAGTCCTCCTCACTAACACCTGGGGACTTGTGTCAAAATTGGGAGAGCTGTCCCACAGACTAGTCAAGCAACAGCCTGACATAGCCGTACTCACAGAATCATACCTTTCAGCCAACATCCCAGGCTCTTCCATCACCATCTCAGGGTGTGTCCTGCCCACCGGCAGGACAGACCTACCAGAGATGGCGTTACAGAGGTATACAGTCAGGAAGGAGTGGCCCTGGGAGTTCTCAACATTGACTCCAGATCCCATGAAATCTCATGGCATCAGGTCAAACATGGGCAAGGAAACCTTCTGCTGTTAATCACCTACCGCCCTCGCTCAGCTGATGAATCAGTCCTCCTCCATGTTGAGCACTATTTGGAGGAAGCACTGAGGGTAGAAAGGGCACAGAATGTACTCTGGGTGGGGGCATCAATGTCCATCACAAAGAGTGGCTCGGTAGCAGCACTACTGACCGAGCTGGCCGAGACCTGAAGGACATAGCTGCCAGACTGGGCCTGCGGTAGGTGGTGAGCGAACCAACACATAAGAAAAACCGACTTGACCTCGTCCTCACCAATCTAACTGTCGCAGATGCATCTGTCCATGACAGTATTGGTAGGAGTGACCACCGCACAGTCCTCATGGAAACGAAGTCCCATCTTTGCAGTGAGGACACCATCCAACGTGTTGTGTGGCATTATCATCATGCTAAATGGGACAGATTCAGAACAGATCTAGCGGCTCAAAACTGGGCACCATGAGGGGCCGTGGGCCATCAGCAGCAGCAGAATTGTATTCCAGCACAATCTGTAACCTCATGGCCCGGCATATTCCTCACTCCACCATTACCAACAAGCCAGAGGATCAACCCTGGTTCAAAGAGGAGTGTAGAAGAGCATGCCAGGAGCAGCACCAGGCGTACTTAAAAATGAGGTGCTAACCTGGTGAAGCTACAACACAGGACTACATGCATACTAAACAGCGGAAGCAACATGCTATAGGCAGAGCTAAGTAATTCCACAACCAATGGATCAGATCAAAGCTCTGCAGCCCTGCCACATCCAGTCGTGAATGGTGGTGGACAATTAAACAACTAACGGGAGGAGGAGGCTCTGTAAACATCCCCATCCTCAATGATGGCAGAATCCAGCACGTGAGTGCAAAAGATAAGGCTGAAGCGTTTGCAACCATCTTCAGCCAGAAGTGCCGAGTGGTGATCCATCTCGGCCTCCTCCTGATATCCCCACCATCACAAAAGCCAGTCTTCAACCAATTCGATTCACTCCACGTGATATCAAGAAACAGCTGAGATACAGCAAAGGCTCTGGGCCCCGACAACATCCCGGCTGTAGTGCTGAAGACTTGTGCTCCAGAACTAGTCGCGCCTCTAGCCAAACTGTTCCAGTACAGCTACGACACTGGCATCTACCCGACAATGTGGAAAATTGCCCAGGTATGTCCTGGCCACAAAAAGCAGGACGGATCCAATCCCGCCAATTACCTCCCCATCAGTCTACTCCCAATCATCAGCAAAGTGTATCAAGCGGCACTTACTCACCAATAACCTGCTCACCGATGCTCAGTTTGGGTTCCGCCAGGACCACTGGGCTCCAGACCTCATTACAGCCTTGGTCCTAACATGGACAAAAGAGCTGAATTCCAGAGGTGAGGTGAGAGTGACTGCCCTTGACCGAGTGTGACACCAAGGAGCCCTGGTAAAATTGAAGTCAATAGGAATCAGGGGGAATACTCGCCAATGGCTGGAGTCATTCCTAGCACAAAGGAAGATGGTAGTGGTTGTTGGAGGCCAATCACCTCAGCCCCAGGACATTGCTGCAGGAGTTCCTCAGGGCAGTGTCCTAGGCCCAACCATCTTCAGCTGCTTCATCATTAACTTTCTCTCCATCATAAGGTCAGAAATGGGGATGTTCATTGATGATTGCACAGTGTTCAGTTCCATTCGCAACCCTTCAGATAATGAAGCAGTCCATGCCTGCATGCAGCAAGACCTGGACAAAATCCAGGCTTGGGCTGATAAGTGGCAAGTAACATTCGCACCAGACAAGTGCCAGGCAATGACCATCTCCAACAAGAGAGAGTCTAACCATCTCCCCTTGACATTCAACGGCATTACCATTACCGAATCCCCCACCATCAACATCCTGGGGGTCACCATTGACCAGAAACTTAATTGGACCAGCCACATAAATACTGTGGCTACAAGAGCAGGTCAGAGGCTGGGTATTCTGCGGCGAGTGACTCACCTCCTGACTCCCCAAAGTCTTTCCACCATCTACAAGGCACAAGTCTGGAGTGTGATGGAATACTCTCCACTTGCCTGGATGAGTGCAGCTCCAACAACACTCAAGAAGCTCGACACCATCCAGGACAAAGCAGCCCGCTTGATTGGCACCCCATCCACCACCCTAAACATTCACTCCCTTCACCACCGGCGCACAGTGGCTGCAGTGTGTACCATCCACAGGATGCACTGCAGTAATTCGCCAAGGCTTCTTCGACACCACCTCCCCAACCCGCGACCTCTGCCACCTAGAAGGACAAGAGCAGGAGGCACATGGGAACAATACCACCTGCACGTTCCCCTCCAAGTCACACACCATCCCGACTTGGAAATATATCGCCATTCCTTCATTGTCGCTGGGTCAAAATCCTGGAACTCCCTTCCTAATCAGCACTGTGGGAGAACCACAAGGACTGCAGCGGTTCAAGAAGGTGGCTCACCACCACTTTCTCAAGGGCAATTAGGGATGGGCAATAAATGCCGACCTCACCAGCGACGCCCACATCCCATGAACGAATTTAAAAAAAGCTTGTGTGAGATGCCAACCATCTTATCCAGCATGTGAATGCCTGATACCCAGAAAGTTGTCATCACAGTTCGGATGAGTCAAAGCCACATATCAGGATTCTTGAGTAGTAATCAGGGCTATCCCCTGCAGTCATGGCTGATGGTGCCAGTAAGGCTTCTGTAGACAGAAGGAGTCAACAGATATAATGAGGCCCATGTCAGTAGAAAAAGTGTCATGGAGCAGACAATAATCATTCTGAAGTTTCATCTTAGGTGTCTGGATAAATCTGGTTGAACCCTGTAATACAGCCCAGCCAGAGTCCCCAGAATCATTGTAGCTTGCTGTGTACTACATAACATTGCAATAAAGAAAGGTGTGCTACTTCTGGAAGGTGAAGGAGTTGATTATGAAGAAGGGGGGAAGCAATCCATCCCTACAGCATAAGGCGGCTGAACATCCGAGCTGCTTTGATAAAATGCCTTATCATATAACACAAGCATTATGCATTGGGCCTGAGTGGAAAAATGGTGCAATCAATTGCTTCCTTGACTCTTTGAAAAGCAAGAGATTTGGTAGAATTGTGTTGTCTAATCATGCTGTTTCTGGTCAGTAATGAAGCGATGAAGTTATTGGATCTGCTCAATAATGAGTTGCTTGATACATCTGTGGGCAACAAACTGATTTACATGCAGACATTACCAGATAGTCTGATAGGCATTACACATACAAACTGATGATTATGGCGACTTTGATGGTCACTGATAGTGCCACGTGCATAGTTGATCCTGTCAGAGGTTTTCCTTAAGAAAGTGGCACAGGTCTGTCACAGCCTCCATGCTTGCCCTCAGCCTCTTAAAGCACTACTCTTCAGTCATTCCCAGGTAGCTGTGTCTGGATTTGGTAAGCTCAACGTGTTGCATACTGACGGGACCTCATGTTATGCCTTGTACGCCTCCTTGCATCATGGGCAGTCCTATATTGCTGGTCCTCCTCTGTGAATTGCATTTGCTAATGGAGCACTGAACTGAACATCCATAGAAACATAGAAAATAGAAGCAGGAGTTGGCCATTCGGCCCTTCAAGCCTGCTCCGCCATTCAATATGATCATGGCTGATCCTCGATCTCAATACCATATTCCCGCTCTCTCCCCATACCCCTTGATGCCTTTTGTGTCTAGAAATCTATCTAGCTCCTTCTTAAATATATACAGTGACTTTGCCTCCACAGCCTTCTGTGGTAGAGAATTCCACAGGTTCATCACCTCTGGGTGAAGAAATTTCTCCTCATCTCAATCCTAAATGTCCTACCCCGTATCCTAAGACTGTGACCCCTCATTCTGGACCCCCCAGCCAGGGGAAACATCCTCCCTGCATCTAGTTTGTCTAGCCCTGTCAGAATTTTATATGTTTCAATGAGATCTCCTCTCATTCTTCTAAACTTAGGAACATAGGAACAGGAGTAGGCCATTCAGCCCCTCGTGCCTGCTTCGCCATTTGATAAGATCATGGCTGATCTGTGATCTAACTCCATATACCTGCCTTTGGCCCATATCCCTTAATACCTTTGGTTGCCAAAAAGCTATCTCACATTTAAATTTAGCAATTGAGCTAGTATCAATTGCCGTTTGCGGAAGAGAGTTCCAAACTTCTACCACCCTTTGTGTGTAGAAATGTTTTCCAATCTCACTCCTGAAAGGTCTGGCTCTAATTTTTAGACTGTGCCCCCTACTCCTAGAATCCCCAACCAGTGGAAATAGTTTCTCTCTATCCACCCTATCCGTTCTTGAGTGAATACAGGCCGAGTCGACCCAATCTCTCCTCATATTACAGTCCTGCCATCCCAGGAATCAGCCTGGTGAACCTTCACTGCACTCCCTCTATGGCAAATATATCTTTTCTTAGGTGAGAAGACCAAAACTGCACACAATACTCTAGGTGTGGTCGCACCAAGGCCCTGTATAACTGCAGTAAGACATCCTTGCTCTGTACTCAAATCCTCTTGCAATGAAGGCCAACATACCATTTGCCTTCCTAACTGCTTGCTGCACCTGCATGTTTGCTTTCAGTGACTGGTGTACAAGGACACCCTGGTCCCTTTGTGCATCAACATTTCCAAATCTATCACCATTTAAATAATACTCTGCCACAAAATACAGCATAGCTTAAATATGCAGTAGTTCAACTGTCAGTACAGCTGAGTCAACTGCAGCCTCTGCTGCAATGCTGGTTTCATGTGATGCATCGTACCGTGAGGTGTGAGCCTTGGAAAATAGTGCTCTTTGGATTTAAAGATCTATTATGCTATCAATAATTACCTTAACAAGCCTTTTAGCACTATAGCATTGACATACACTTCCTTCAAACAACAACTTGGCAGTACGCAAATGTGTTCACTGGATATTCTTCTGCATTCCTGATATTACTCTCTATAATACACAAAGAGTCTAGGTGCTCATTGTAATGCCAGCATGAATTTCCAGGTTATATACATCAAAGTGCTAAAACCGTATTTAACTTCAACTGTGATTGAAGGACTAGAATATATGAGAACAGTATGGACAAGCCTAAGCAAGAATATAGAATGGAATTTTTCCCCAAAGCAGCAGTGGGATTGGATTAGACTCGAATCAAAATTATTTGAAAGAGAATATGAGTGAAGTGGAATTCTTTCAGTGTAAAGTACTTCCACTACTCTCTTGACAAGCAGAACACTTGTTTTAAAAAAAACTCTGACCTTGTAGGAAACATATAACATTTATTTTCATTCCTGCCTGCAAAGATCTTTTACAATAACCATAGAATCATAGAAGTTACAACATGGAAACAGGCCCTTCGGCCCAACATGTCCATGTCGCCCAGTTTATACCACTAAGCTAGTCCCAATTGCCTGCACTTGGCCCATATCCCTCGATACCCATCTTCCCCATGTAACTGTCCAAATGCTTTTTAAAAGACAAAATTGTACCCGCCTCTACTACTGCCTCTGGCAGCTCGTTCCAGACACTCACCACCCTTTGAGTGAAAAAATTGCCCCTCTGGATCCTTTTGTATCTCTCCCCTCTCACCTTAAATCTGTGCCCCCTCGTTATAGACTCCCCTACCTTTGGGAAAAGATTTTGACTATCGACCTTATCTATGCCCCTCATTATTTTATAGACTTCTATAAGATCACCCCTTAACCTCCTACTCTCCAGGGAATAAAGTCCCAGTCTGTCTAACCTCTCCCTGTAAGTCAAACCATCAAGTCCCGGTAGCATCCTAGTAAATCTTTTCTGCACTCTTTCTAGTTTAATAATATCCTTTCTATAATAGGGTGACCAGAACTGTACACAGTACTCCAAGTGTGGCCTCACCAATGCCCTGTACAACTTCAACAAGACATCCCAACTCCTGCATTCAATGTTCTGACCAATGAAACCAAGCATGCTGAATGCCTTCTTCACCACCCTATCCACCTGTGACTCCACTTTCAAGGAGCTATGAATCTGTACTCCTAGATCTCTTTGTTCTATAACTCTCCCCAACGCCCTACCATTAACGGAGTAGGTCCTGGCCCGATTCGATCTACCAAAATGCATCACCTCACATTTACTGGTGGTATTTAAGTTCCCTGGCTTGGATATGTTTTAATTGGTATGCAAGATCAAAAGGACAAAAGAATGCCGATCCATATTATCCCCTAAAGAGCTATCCTCAGCTGCCATCACCTGTGTGATTTCCTACTGATTCTGGAAATCAGAAATACTGGGTAGGAATTACTTATTTTTATTTTTTGTTTACCCAGATGGGAGTTGTTCTTTATACTAAAATTACTGCACC
Organism: Heptranchias perlo; assembly: GCF_035084215.1. Taxonomy (NCBI): domain Eukaryota; kingdom Metazoa; phylum Chordata; class Chondrichthyes; order Hexanchiformes; family Hexanchidae; genus Heptranchias; species Heptranchias perlo. The sequence goes on along the minus strand of NC_090350.1, from coordinate 8,826,567 downwards.
TACACTTATTTTTTTCCTTTAATACTGTGATGAGTAATTTTTTTAATAAGAAGCTGGACAAATATGTAGTTATGAAAGAGATTGAAGTTGATAGGTTAAGTCCGATTTAAATGATCAAATACTGATATTCTCTATGGTGCCAGCATTGCATAATGCAAATGGTCAAGATTGAATAACGTAGATTGATATTCAGGAGATTCTACTCAGTTACTTTTTGGAATCAGGTAAAATTTTGCATAGATTTCTCTTTTTAGCCATGATTAATCGGCTCTCTCAGGAAATTGAATGAGACGAAGACAATTCATGAGCAGAAATTGCATGTGGTTCATCAGAACGAATAGCCTTGATGGGTTGAATGGTCTTTTCTTGTTCCATGCTTTCTATCTATCTATCTATCTATCTATCTATTATCTAGCCATCAGTTCATTTGTTTAATGGACCTTCAACTCTATCAACTTCATCTATCCATCCATCTATTTCATCTCTATTTCATCTATACCAGTCATCTGCTCAATTAATCTATCATTTTGGTGTATCCTTCAATCTCTCTTTCTATAATACTTACAATTCTAGCTACATCTGTATTGCTATTCTTCTAACATCGCTTCCTTTCTGCTTGGCTCATCTCCTTGAGCTGGAAAGATACTCCTCTCAAACCGAGTAGGAGTGGATTCTGGAAACTTTTTACTGCGTTGAGAGTTTACGGCTGTATGAATGGATCCTTGCAACTTTGTGCTATCCCACCTTTGGGTTTAGAGCTCACCATAATTAATGAACAGATTGGAATAGTCTTGTGTTACCTCAACAGAAGTGAGAGTTCACAGCAGTTAATAAATGGATGCTGACAGCTTTGTGCTACCTTGACTGGTCCATGAATTCACAGCTAATTCATGTGTTTCAATGAAATCATGTTTAATGAAGTTGTTTTCCTTGCTAGAACCTGACAGCTGGTTTAATGAGATGCAAGGATGGACCACTAATTGCTTTTGGTACCTCGGTTGGTGCACATTATAATGCCACACTTGCTTAAAGAGATGCCATTCCTAAGCATTTATGCATTTATTAGTACCTGAACAATTACAATTACAATTAGAACTGTCTCTAAAAGATTCCAAGTTGGTTAGTTCATTTGGTAACAACAGTGAAGATGCTTCCTAATCAATAAAAAAGCACAACTTGAAATTAGAGTTGAATTCATTAGCTTCTGATTCATAGGGGGAATTTTACTCCCCCCCTCCCCCACGATGGGCGGGAGAGGGTCGGATGGGGTGCTAATATTGCAAAAATCTGAAACCTGATCCCAACCAGCCCCGAACGCGCCTACTTCCAGTTTAACTGAAGTGGGTTTGCGTGTGGCTGGGTAACTGAGAGCTGGACAACAGAGAGGTGGACAACAGAGAGGGGAGCAACAGAGAGGCGAGCAACAGACAGGGGAGCAACAGAGAGGTGGACAACAGAGAGGGGAGCAACAGAGAGGCAAGCAACAGACAGGGAATCAACAGAGAGGGGAGCAACAGAGGTGCGAGGTCGCAGGAGGTACTACCCAACTAGCAGGGTGTACAGAGGCTCAGCTTCTTTGACCTCTTGGAAGAGCAGTGCTTCGGGAGGCTGAGATTATCATGTCAGGTCGTCACAGACATCTGCAGCCTCCAAGAAGAAGACCAGCTCCCTGCTGGACCTGGTAGCCAGTAGCTGTGAAAGTCGCCACCACCCTCAATTTTTTTGCCTTTGGTTCCTTCCAGGGTGCTACCAGGGTCATTTCGATAGTCTCCCAGTTGGCTGCACATAAATGCATAAGGCAGGTGACGGATGGATTGTTTGCCTGGGCTGGGAGGTATGTAAACTTCCCCTTTGATGACAATAGCCAGAATGAGCAGGCACTCAGTTTCACGTCTCTGGCCGGCTTCCCACTGTTGCAGGGGGCCATCGATTGCACACCCGTGGCAATCCGCGGACCACCAGATCAATCAGGAGCATTCATCAAACGGAAGGGATTTCATTCCATCAATGTTCAATTGATGTGCAGCCACAAGGAAAGGTTCATGCAGGTCTGTGCCAGATTCCCTGGGAGCTGCCATGATGCTTTCATACTACTGCAGTCCAAGATTCCTGACCTATTTGTACCTGGAAGCACCTTAAGGGGTGGCTGCTAGGTGACAAAGGATACCGCCTTCAAACCTGGCTGATGATACCTCTGTGGAACCCCACCAATGAACTTCAAGAATGCTACAATGACAGCCATGTGTCAACCAGATGTGTCATCGAGTAAGCCATCGGCATGCTCAAGATGTGCTTCAGTACTCACCAGTGAGAGTCTCCAGGATAACCGCGGTGTGCTGCGCTCTGCACAACATTGCGCAGCAGCGAGGACTAGAGTTGGAAGAGGATCAAGCTGCTCATCACTCATCTGATGAGGATTCCAATGGAGAGGAGGAGGAAGACGAGGAGGCGAGGAAGAGAAGGAAGATGAAGATGGGGCCCCCAACGCCAGACCAGCTGCTGACATTGCTGCTCGGGATGCCAGGGATGCCCTAACAGCTCGAAGGTTTAGTTAGTAACTCACACTGGTCCAAAGTAACTATCACATTCCCCGGCCCCTCCCCTCCCCCACCCCGACTGACACAAAGCAGTCCTCTAACCAAACATCCACCCATTGCACATGCACCAATTGGTCCCCGTCAATTCATGTCTTCCCATTCATCATCAAGCAACTGAAACTCGAGTTGGCAATGGGCAGGCAAGAATGGTCAGCACAGGAAAGTGGAGCAAATTAATAAATTTGATGTGAGATGATAAAAAATGGAAACTTATGAACACAACATTTTCACAAACACACACATGCAAACCTTTGGTGAACTACAAAGCTTTTCTTTTCCTTTGCCTGCCCCTCCTACATGATGCAACGCCTGTGGCTTCAGCAGAGGTTGAGGCAGGTTGCTCAGATCCCTGCTCTGAATTTTGAGATGCTCTTGGTTGACGACCTCTGGGTTTTGGAGCCCGTGAGGGCCCCTCCAAAGACTGTTCCAACTGCATCTGTGTATGGGCAGACTCGGCCATCTGGAGAGGAGGCAGCATTTTGGGTACTGGTTGGGGAGGGGGGCAACGGGTGAGACGTGGGAACGCCTTGAGTGGAGTTCCCACTTCCATGTCCCCTTTCACTATCATCCCTCTCCTGGGCCATGGCCACATCACTCCTATCTCTCTATGGGGGAGCAACTTGGTGCAGATTAGTGACATCTTGTAAGGCCATGGCTAAGGTATCTGTCATCCTGTTTAGGGCAGCAGACATGTTGACATCCATAGACTGCACGGCCATGGTCAGGGCCTGCATAAACTGATTCGATTACCATGATTGAAGTTCCACAGAGGAGGCCACTCTATCCATGGAAGGCATACTCGCAATAGCCTGCGACATCAAACCACAAATGCTTGAGCTGGACTCCTCCATCCTCTCTGCCATTGTGGACAGTGTGCGTGGCATGGCTACCAGTACCTCAAACATTTGCTGCTGTCCCTCTATGATTCTCCTTTTCATTGATGGCCCCTGGGGTTCAGCATCTATGTCCAACTGAGCAGAGTTTGGAGAGGAGTGTGCCCTCCGGCGTGGATTCTCCACAGCTATTCCTACCACCACTCGCTGCTCGTGAACTCTGCTCACTTGCGAACTGTGACTCACCAGGTGAAAACCCACCACCCATCTAAGACGACCCACCTAAGTGCTCGTATCTGCGCTGGTGCCGGTGAACCCTCAGAAGGAATCAGCTCCTCTGAGGAATCATCATCTGGAAGAGCCACGGACTGCTGTTCTTCACGCGATGGCCCTGAAGGAGAGAAGAGACAGGAAGAAAAACCTGAACCGACAATGTCCTAGCAGAAAGGATAGATAGGGTTGTAGATAAGGCATTAAACTAGTAAGACGAGAAGAGAGATCTGCTAGAAATAACAGTATGCTGAAGATAAAAGAAATAGGAGATGAGAGTAAAGGTCAGACCACGGAAAGGAATAAAAGTAACATGAATGGTCAGGGAACAGATAAAGTTATAGATCATAAGTCAGATTTTGCTGTATCAATAACGGTGAGGTTAACAGTGCTCACCATTATTTATGTGCAAATCGAACAGTAACTTCCAGCGAACGCACGTGCGCAGTTAAATGCGGAAATCCGGAAGTTGTTGCCCGAGGTACGCAGCTCTTCCAAAAGCTGGGCAAAAACGGCATCTCCCTGTCTGACTCCCCATTCAAATGAATTGAACAGTGTGAAGTTCCTGCACTGACGTCGTAGATACGGACAAAACGCGCCAGAAAAAGTTAGGGCTTGTCATTCCAGTGTAAGCACCCTTTTAATGGGTGGTAAATCTTAATGACTGCCAAACAACCTCCCTGGCACCGAAAATTAACTTTTACAAGTATGGAGCCTCATTCCTTCAGATTTTAATTATTGTTAGACATTTAAAACAAACATTTAAATGAAAAAAAGTTTTACTTTTTCTTTCTGTCTCTGTTATCTGTCTCTTAATCCAATATTTCTTTCCCTCCCTTTATTTTGCTTACTGTACCTGATTTGACATTGAATTCACTATTCTAACATACACTTCCTGGTTCAGTTTCTCCACCACTCATCAATCTGATTGGTTAAGGGGATACACAGTTGCTTGCCCTGTTCACAAATATCCCAGATGCCCTGTAGAGGGTGCCACACTGAATAGATCTCTAACTTAGAGTAACTGGCTATGCAAAAGCTCTTTGAAAATCTGTTGGCAAGTGCAAGTCTAATGTTCACCGCAAGATACGGCCCATAGAACATAAATATGAAATAACAGTTAAAAAATAAAGGGAGAGGAACATTTAATAAAAACAAATTAAATTGCTTGTACAGGACATACACAGCATCCAAAACAAAATGGGAGAACTGGAGACAATAATTTGTAGAGAGGAATTAGATGTAGCAGGGATAACTGCAACGTGACTGCATAAAGAACAGGATTGGCAGTTAAATATTGTAGGATATAATATATTTAGAAAGGATAAGGAAGGGAGAGGGGGTGGGTTAGCTGTACTAATTAGAGATAACATAATGGCAGTAGAAAAAAAGGGCATAACTAACATTAAGATAGAAACAGAGTCCATATGGATTGAGAGAAAGGATAAGGATGGTTCGATCATGCCAATAGGGGTATTCTACAGACCACCTAATAGTCAAAGGGAAGTGGAGGGAGAAATATGTAGGCAAATCTATGAAATGAGTAAAAGACATAGAATAATAATCATGGTAGATTTCAACTACCCTCAAATAAATTGGCAAGAAGAGGTAGTGAAAGGGGAAAAGGTAATGGAGTTTTTACAGTGTGTACAGGACTCCTTTCTTACCCAGTACATAAGAAGCCCAACAAGAGAATGGGAAATGAACCAGATAAGATAAAAGAAAGTAAGCGTAGGCGAGCATCATTAGAAAAGAAAATAGTGGCAGAGGAGTGGCGGACAGCTAATGTTATTCCTATATTCAAAAAGGGAGATAGAATAAATACAGGGAACTATAGGCCAGTTAGCCTAAAGTCAGTTGTAGGAAAGATATTGGAATCTTTACTCAAAGATGTAATAGCAAAACATCTAGAGACAAAAAAATATAACAAGTAGTCAACATGGATTTCAAAAGGGAAGGTCGTGCTTGACCAAACTTACTGAATTCTTTAAAGAAGTAACAGAAAGGATAGGCATGGTAATGCAGTGGATGTAATACAATGGACTTTCAAAAGGCCTTTGATAAAGCACCGCTAGTAGACTCATGACTAAGGTCAGAGCATGTGGATTCAGAGGACAAGTAATAGAATGGATAGCAAGCTGGCTACAAAACAGAAAATAGAGAGTAGAGGTTAAAGGTAGTTAGTCAGTCTGGCGGAAGGTGGGAAGTGGTATTCCACCAGGATCGATGCTGGGACTACTGTTGTTCACCATTTACATAAATGATTTGGACTCGGGAATCAGAAGTACACTATCAAAATTTGAGGATGACACCAAATTAGGGGATATAGTTAGTAATGCGGAAAAATGCGACAAAACCCAAGAAGACATTTACAAACTTGCAGAGTGGGCGTGTAAATAGCAAATTAATTTCAACATCGATAAAAGTGAGGTGGTACATTTTGTTAGGAGGAATAAGGAGACCACATACTCCTTGAAAAATAAATGGGGTAGAGATGCAAAGGGATCGCGGGGTACAGATTCACAAATCAACAAAAGTAGCAACACAGGTTAACAAAGCCATAAAAATGCAAACAAAGCACTAGGGTTCATTTCTAGAGGAATAGAATTCAAAAACAGAGAAGCTACATTAAGCTTATATAGAATCTTGGTTAGACAGTTGGAATACTGTGTACAGTTCTGGTCTACATATTTCAAAAAGGATATATAAACACTGGCAAAAGTGCAAAAAGTATTTACAAGAATATTATCAGAACTGAGAGGGTACAACTATCAGGAAAGACTGAACAGGCTGGGGCTCTTTTCTCTGGAAAAGAGAAGACTGAGAGGTGACTGTTAGAATTATGAAGAGGTTCGATAGGGTAGACGTAAAGAAGGTGTTTCCACTTGTGGGGGAGTCCAAAACTAGGGGCCGTAAATGTGATAATCACTAATATATCTAAGAAGGAATTCAGGAGAAACTTCTTTGCTTGGGTGGAGGCCAGTTGGGCTGAATGGCCTATTTCTGTACTGCAAATTATATGTAATTCTATAATGTCGCCAAGGGGCACCATGTAGATGAGGAAAAGGAGGGGTGAAGGATAGGTCCTTGGGGAACTCCAGAGGTAACGGTGCGGGGACGGAAAGAGAAGTGATTGCAGGAGATTCTCTGGCTACGACTGGATAGATAAGAGTGGAACCAGGTGAGGGCCATCCCACTCAGCTGAACAATGGAGGAGAGGCATTGAGGGAGGATGATGTAATCAATCATGTCAAAGGCTGCAGACAGGTTGAGAAGGGTGAGGAGGGATAGTGCACCACAGTCACAGTCACAGAGAATGTCATTTGTGACTTTGATTAGGGCTGTTTCAGTGCTGTGGCAGGAGTGAACATAGGAACAGGAGCAGGCCATTCAGCCCCTCATGCCTGCTCCCCCATTTGATAAGATCATGGCTGATCTGTGATCTAGCTCCATATGGGCCTTATTCCTTAATACCTTTGGTTGCCAAAAACCTATCTATCTCACATTTAAATTTAGCAATTGAGCTAGTATCAATTGCCGTTTGCGGAAGAGAGTTCCAAACTTCTACCACCCTTTGTGTGTAGAAATGTTTTCTAATCTCACTCCTGAAAGGTCTGGCTCTAATTTTTAGACTGTGCCCCCTACTCCTGGAATCCCCAACCAGCGGAAATAGTTTCTCTCTATCCACCCTATCCGTTCCCCTTAATATCTTATAAACTTCAATCAGATCACCCCTTAACCTTCTAAACTCTAGAGAATACAACCCCAATTTGTGTAATCTCTCCTCGTAACTTAACCCTTGAAGTCCGGGTATCATTCTAGTAAACCTACGCTGCACTCCCTCCAAGGCCAATATGTCCTTCCGTAGGTGCGGTGCCCAGAACTGCTCACAGTACTCCAGGTGCGGTCTAACCAGGGCTTTGTATAGCTGCAGCATAACTTCTGTCCCCTTGTACTCCAGTCCTCTAGATATAAAGGCCAGCATTCCATTAGCCTTCTTGCTTATTTTCTGCACCTGTTCATGACACTTCAATGATCTATGTACCTGAACCCCTAAGTCCCTTTGGACATCCACTGTTTTTAACTTTTTACCATTTAGAAAGTACCCTGTTCTATCCTTTTTTGATCCAAAGTGGATGACCTCACATTCATCTACACTAAATTCCACTTGCCATGTGGAAACTTGATTGCAAAGGTTCAAGCATAGAGTTACGAGAAAGATGAGCATGGATTTGGGAGGCACCCACACAGTCAAGGACTTTAAAGAGGAAAGAGAGGATGGAGACGGGGAGGTTGTTTGCAAGGACAGAGGGGTCAAGGGTGGGTTTTTTGAGGAGGTGATGAAAGCAGATTTGAAAGGGAGAGGAATAGTACTTGAGGAGATGGAACAATTTATGATATTAGCTAGAATGGAGGCCAGGAAGGGAAGTTGGGTGGTCAGCAGTTTAGTGGGAATAGGGTCGGAAAAGCAGGAGGTGAGTGTCATGGATAAGATGGGCTTGGAGAGGGCAAGAGGGGAGATAGGAGAGAAACTAGATAAAGATGCGAGTTCAGTGCTGGGGTGGGGGGAAACCTTGGGGGAAGCTTGGCTTTGTGGCTAACTGGAAGGGAGGGCTGTGGCAGAGGCAGCTGAATGGATGTTCATAATCTTAGTGACAAAGAAGTTGATGAGATCCTCGCACTTGTTGGAGGCGGCAGGGGAGAAGGGATTAAGGAAATGCTTAATATTGGTAAAAAGAAGCCGAGTGCTATCTTTGCATTCCAGCATGATCCTGGAATAGTAAGCAGTTTGGCAGAGGAGAGCAGGGCCTGATAGTGCTTGATGTGGTCCAGCCAGATCAGGCAATGAATGGCAAAACCAATTGTGTTCCATAAACATTGAAATCTGCGTCCCTTGGACTTAAGGAAGCGAAGATGGGGTGGGATAGAGCAAGAGTTTTACTGGGGACCTGGGCATCAAAGGCGGAGGTGAGGGTGTGATTGAGCAGATCGGTAGCTACAAAAATGTCATGGTGAATGGAGGGCCAAAGGCTAGACAGTTGGGAATTTGAAAGTGACACTGTGAGCCACTTGGGGGAGAGTTTTTCCAGGGGCGGACACAGGAGGAAATGGGTTTGTGAAGGTAAAGGGGATGTGAGTGGAGAGGGATACTAGGAAATCATCAGAGATTGCCTTATTTGTGATTGACATGATGGGAGTAGAGAGGCCACATGAGATGGCAAGGTCGAGGAATGGCCTTGAATATGGGTAGGAGAGTTTATATGAAAGGAGAGGTTAGGGGGGACAGGAGGGCAGTGAACTCAGAGGAGAGAGGGCAAGGTGTGTTGGGAACATAGGAACAGAAGCAGGCCATTCAGCCCCTTGAGCCTGTTCCGCCACGCAATTAAATCATGACTGATCTGTATGTTAACTCTATCCACCCATCTTGGTTCCATAATCCTTAATACCTTTACCTAACAACAGCTTTCTGGGGGAGAGAGTTCCAGATTTCACCACCTTTTGTGTGAAGAAGTGATTTCTGACATCACCCCTGAACGGCCTAGCTCTAATTTTAGAGTTATGCCCCCTTGTTCTGGACTGACCCACCAGAGGAAATAGTTTCTCTCGATCTATCTTATCAACTCCTTTAATCATCTTAAACACCTCAATTAAATCACCCCTTAATCAAGGGAATGCAAGCCTAGCCTATACAACCTGTCTTCATAATTTAACCGTTTTAGCCCCAGTATCATTCTGATGAATTTGTGCTGCATTCCTTCCAAGGCCATACATCCTTCCTGAGGTGCAGTGCCCAGAACTGAATGCAGTATCTCCAGATGGGGTCTAACCAGACCTCTGTATAGCTGTAACATAACTTCCACCCCTTTGTATTCCAGCCCCCTTGAGATAAAGGCCAACATTCCATTAGCCTTTTAAATTATTTTTTGTACCTGTCCAGTAGCTTTTAATTATTTCTGTACCTGGACCCCTATATTTCTCTGCTCATCCACAATTCCTAGCTTCTCGCCATTTAGAAAATACTCTGATCTATCTTTCTTAGGTCCAAAGTGGATGACCTTACACTACACATTGAACTCCATCCGCGACAGTTTTGCCCACTCACTTAATCTTTCAATGTCAAATCTATCAAAGTGAACTGGGAAATTAGGTTAAGGGATAGGTCAGTAGAGATGCAGTGGCAGGCATTTAATGAGATATTTCATAACATTCAGCAAAGGTACATTCCAGTGAGAAAGAAAGACTCTAGGGGAAGGACGTACCATCCGTGGCTAACTAAGGAAGTTAAAGATTGTAGCTAATTGAAAGAAAAAGCTTACAATTCCGCAAAGATTAGTGGCAGGTCAGAAGATTGGACAGAATATAAAAAAACAGCAAAGAATGACGAAAAGAATAATGAGGGAGAGATTCGAGTATAAGAGAAAGCTAGCTAGAAATATAAAAACAGATAGTAAGAGTTTCTACAGGTATTTAAAAAGGAAAAGAGTAAGTAAAGTGAGCGTTGGTCCTCTAGAGAGTGAATCTGGGGAATTGATAATGGAGAACAAGGAAATGGCAGAATTGAACAGAAATTTTGTCTCCATCTTCACGCTAGAGGATACAAATAACATGCCAGTATTTATTGTGAATCAAGAGGTGAAAGGGAGGGAGGAACTTAAAACATTTACAATCACCAGGGAAAGGGTTCTGAAGAAATTATTAGAACTAAAAGCTGACAAGTCCCCAGGTCCTGACGGACTTCATCCTAGGGTCTTAAAAGAAGTGGCTGCAGAGATAGTAGATGCATTGGTATTAATTTTCCAAAATTCCCTAGATTCTAGAAGGGTCCCATCAGATTGGAAAATAGCGAATATAACTCCTCTATTCAAGAAAGGAGGGAGACAGAAATCAGGAAACAACAGGCCAGTTAGCTTAAGATCTGTCATAGGGAAATCCGAGAATCGATTATTAAGGAGGTTGTAGCAGGGCACTTAGAAAATCTAATGCAATCAGGCAGAGTCAACATGGCTTGGTGAAAGGGAAATCGTGTTTGACTAATTTATTAGAGTTCTTTGAGGAAGTAACAAGCAACGTGGATAAAGGGGATCCTGTGGATGTGGTGTACTTGGATTTCCAGAAGGCATTTGACAAGGTGCCACATCAAAGGCTACTACACAAAATAAGAGCTCATGGTGTAGGGGGTAACATATTAGCATGAATAAAGGATTGGTTAGCTAACAGGAAACAGAGAGTAGGCATAAATGGGTCATTTTCAGGTTGGCAAGATGTAACGAGTGGGGTGCCACAGGTATCAGTGCTGGGGCCACAACTATTTACAATCTATATCAATGACTTGGATGAAGGGACCGAATGTATGGTTGCTAAATTTGCTGATGACACAAAGGTAGTAGGAAAGTAAGTTGTGAAGAGGATATAAGGGGCTCGATATTAGGAGGGCGGCGGGTTCGCGGCGGGGGGGTCTATTGGGCGCGTGGGTAACGCGCCCGGTGAAATCAGTCTGCCCCGAGTGCGATCGCAGCCTAATTGGATCCACTTACCTGGTCTTCCGGGTGCCCCACTGCTGAGCTGCGCGTCGGGCTGACTGCGCATGCGCAGTAAGGTCTGTCAGCTGGAGGAGCTCTATTTAAAGGGGCAGTCCTCCACTGACTGATGCTGCAACAAATAGGAAAAATTACAGCATGGAGCAGCCCAGGGGGAAGGCTGCTCCCAGGTTTAATGATGCCTCACTCCAGGTATCAATACATGGGGTGAGGAGGAGGGGGAGGACAGAGATCTTCCCCCCGGCGGGCAGGAGGAAGCGGCCTGCCTCTGCCACCAAGAAGGCCTGGCTCAAGGTGGCAGAGGCGGTCACCTGCACCACCAACATATCGCGCACCTACATACAGTGCAGGAGGCGCTGCAATGACCTAAGTAGGTCAGCGAAAGTGAGTACACTTACTCATTCCCCTATACTCCATCTGCCACATCACCTCCCCCACCCCACATCTCCTTCTGCACTGCCAACACTACTTTATCACATCACCCCTCACGCCCACTCAAACCTCATCCTCATCTTACCTGCACTTACTCACCTCGCCAGTACTCGTCCCGCCACTACCACTCAACCCAATCCTCATACAATCTCATGGCTCTGTCTCATACTCACCCTCTCGCGCATCTCTTTCACGGTCAGCCTCACTCAAGCTGCCACTACCTGTGCTGCAGCCACAGGGCATGCATCACATATGTGCAGTAGGAAGTGTAAGGCAAACGTGTCATGAGCATGATGGGGATGCACAAGGGTGTTTGAGGATTTGTCATGGTTTTGACTTATATTTAATTTCTGACCAACTCACATCACATATTTATAGTGGCACCACTACTGCCACGTCTTTGTGAATCTTGTCTGGTTTGTGCAATAATGCCCTTTCCTGAGGATCACAAGGAAGACCCACACCTGATGCCACCCATTGTGTCACTGCAGAGTGGGTGTAGGTGTATTTGCAGGGCTCTTTTATGCAGACGACTGAGAGATGTCGGCGATGTCCCCAGTGGCACCCTGGAAGGATGCGGAGGAGAAGTTGTTGAGGGCAGTGGTGACTTTGAGAGCGACAGGTAAGAAGATGGTGCTCGGGCCAGCCGGGAGCAGCTCGGCATGAAGGAGGCTGCAGATGTCCACGACTACATGTCGAGTGACTCTGAGCCCCCGTGTGCACTGCTGCTCAGAGAGGTCCAGGAAGCTGAGCCTCGGTCTGTGGACCCTGTGGCGAGGGTAGTGCCCTCTGTGAAGCATCTCTCTCTGCGGTTGCCCTCCCTCCTCCTGTGCAGGTGGATGTGTCACAGCACTGTGTTGTGGAGCTCCACGTGTCAGAGGTGGACGGCATGGATGGCGAGGCTGGTGATGCTGTTCACCCTCCGAGGAGGTCATGACTTCAGCTACGGCGGCCCCCATCCAGAAGATGTACATCTGAGGGGGTCCGCAAGGTAGGTACATGTGTCTGGACCCCAGGGTAAGTGTGCAAGTTGGTGAATTTTCTTGTCAGGAGGAGGGTGGTGGAGGCCAAACTTTGTCCAAAGTGACAGAGTGGCCTCCTGCAATGAGTGAGGGTCTCCCCCCCCCCCCCCCCACCCCACCTGTCAAATGGACCTTTGCAGCTGCCACAGGCTGATGGCTGCAACATGTCCATTTCAACTGGGAATGTTTCTCCCAGTATGGGAAACAGTCCTAGTTGTTTGTAAAATCCCAACCCTCCTGAAATATTCCCTTAATCAGGTCTGTTAACGACTTGAAATGCCTACATAAATACTGTTAAGTGGCACCCCGCCGGCTTTAATTGCCTGCGGGAGTCCCACATGCGGGGGCTGAGCGCGCACGTCAGCGCGTCTGTGGGGAACCCGGACGTGGGCGGGTTCGAGCCGGCCCCCGACCCGCTCCGGGATTCCCGATTTTCGGAGCCCCCCCACCAGGAATGCACCTGATAGCGGGTGCTAATATCGGGCCCAAGGAGTCTGCAAAGGGATCTAGATAGGTTAAGTGAGTGGGCAAAAAATTGGCAGATGGTGTATTATGTGGGAAAATGTGAACTTCTCCACTTTTGCAGGAGAATAGAAAAGCAGTATATTATTTAAATGGAGAGAGATTGCAGAACTCTGGGGTACAGAGGGATCTAGGTGTCCTAGTACATGAATCACAAAAAGTTAGTATGCAGGCACAGCAAGTGATTAGGAAGGCAAACAGAATGTTGTCACTTATTGCAAGGGGAATGGAATATAAAAGTAGAGATGTTTTGCTGCAGTTGGTGAGACCACATCAAGAATACTGTGTGCAGCTTTAGTCTCCTTATTTAAGAAAAGTCATAATTGCTTTCGAGGCAATTCAGAGAAGGTTCACTCGATTGATTCCTGGGATGAGGGGGTTATCTTATGAGGAAAGGTTGGACAAGTTGGGCCTGTATACATTGGAGTTTAGAAGAATGAGAGGTGATCTTATTGAAACATATAAGATCCTGAGGGGACTTGAAGGGGTAGATGCTGAGAGGATATTTCCCCTTGTGGGAGAGACGAGGACTAGGGGACACAGTTTAAAAATAAGTTGGGGGGGGGGGGCGGAAATTGGATCGGACCATTTTTGGGTGCAGGTAGCGTAATGTGCTATTACACCGTGCCCAATGGCCCCTGCACAGGCAGGATGCAAGTTTTGGCTGGCCCAAGGACTCACCTGCAATCAGCGTTCCAATCCAGGCCTTGCAAGTGGAATCAATGCAATTTGCACTTTCCACCACCTGGGGAGCTCAATCTCTTAAAGGGAGGGTGTTTCTTAGAAATCTCTTAAAGGTAGCTGGTACCTGTTATTTGCTGAAAATAACAGTCTACTGTCTGCACGGAGTCTGAATGGAGATCAGACATCGTACATGTAAAACACAGATGTAGGTCCCATCCCTATGTTTAGTCACTGATGAGTTATGTTAAAACATTGAATAAAGGTTGCACACTACTAAATCCCACATCCTGCAATCTGCAAGCCAGACCTCACCAATCTGCCGATCCGATTGGTACCGGGCCTGCGAGAGTGCGTGCACCAAGGTTCTCTGCTGATGCACAAGAGACCTTGGTGCAAGAGGTGGACAGAAGGAGGGACATCCTATACCCATGGAGGGTGGGGGGGGTAAAGAGGCCTGCCAGACATATATCCAAAAGGGGTAGGCAGCGGGGGACGAAGTCAATGCCAGGCACACAGCAACATGAACATGGATGCAGTGCAGGAAGAAGTTCAATGCTTTGACATGAGTGGTCAAGATGAGTGAGGTCAACTGTCAAGTGGTGTCTCATACCATCTGCATCATGCACTATACCCTCCATCACCCACATACCAACAAACTCTTTCTATCAGTACTCAACTCTTCCAACAAGATGCTTCCTCTCACCCTTACACATTATCACTGTTGTAAGCCGCCCACCCATAACTCACAGGCCATACACACTGGCAGCCATTCAACCATAACAGGCACATCACCCAGACACATGTCCCACTTTCTTGCAGGAGAAGGTGGCGCATATCAGGAGGCAGCAAGGGGTAATAGCATTTAGCCCCTCGAGCCTGTTCCCACATTCAATGAGATCATGGTGGGCCTGTGACCTCACTCCATATATAGGTGAGGCCTAAGCCCCATATCCCTTAATACCCCACAGAAATCTATCAATCTCAGATTTAACAATCACAATTGAGCGAGCATCAACTGCCGTCTGCAGAAGACCGTTCCAAACGTCTCCCACCCTTTGCGTGTAGAAGCATTTCCTAACTTCACTCCTGAATGTCCTGGCTCTAAATGTTAGGCTATGTCCCCGCGTCCGAGTATTCAAGTCTAGGAGACCACCAAAAACAGTTATAAATATCTCGGCAGCCAGAAGCAATAATCCAGCCATTAAACTGTAAATCCTGCCTGGTCCCTTTAAATAGCACTGGTAGGGGGTCCTCTAGGCACGTTTAGATGGTCGGGGTTAAGACTGTGCGTTGAGTTGAGCATTAAGTCCCAAAATCGTGTCTATCACTTTAAATACCTCGGGCAGTGTCCGAGGCACAACCATCTTCAGCTGCTTCATCAATGACCTTCCCTCCATCATACGGTCAGAAATGGGGATGTTCACTGATGATTGCACAGCGTTCAGTTCCATTTGCAACTCCTCAGATAATGAAGCAGTCCGTGTCCGCATGCAGCAAGACCTGGACAACATCCAGGCTTGAGCTGATAAGTGGCAAGTAACATTCGCGCCAGACAAGTGTCAGGCAATGACCATCTCCAACAAGAGAGAGTCTAACTACCTCCCATTGACATTCAATGGCATTACCATCATCGAATCCCCCACCATCAACATCCTGGGGGTCACCATTGACCAGAAACTTAACTGGACCAGCCACATAAATACTGTGGCTACAAGAGCAGGTCAGAGGCTGGGTATTCTGTGGTGAGTGACTCACCTCCTGACTCCCCAAAGCCTTTCCGCCATCAAGGCACAAGTCAGGAGTGTGATGGAATACTCTCCACTTGCCTGGATGAGTGCAGCTCCACAACACTCAAGAAGCTCGACATCATCCAGGACAAAGCAGCCCAACTGACTGGCGCCCCATGCACCACCCTAAACATTCACTCCCTTCACCACCGGCGCACAGTGGCTGCAGTGTGCACCATCCACAGGATGCACTGCAGCACTCGCCAAGGCTTCAACAGCACCTCCCAAACCCGTGACCTCTACAATCTAGAAGGACAAGGCAGCAGGCACATGGGAACAACACCACCTGCACGTTCCCCTCCAAGTCACACACCATCCTGACTTCGAAATATATTGCCGTTCCTTCATCGTTGCTGGGTCAAACCTACTGCTGGAATTCCCTACCCATCAGCACTGTGGGAGAACCCATGAACGAATAAAAAAAACGCAGCGTTGCACAATGATTGAAGCCATTTTCTCACTACTTTACATGATTCCAGTGTTCATTATTTGCGCCTGCGCTAACCCCTATACCAAGATGGCGTCCAGCGCATGTCACACTGGAAACATGCATGCGCATCCAAGACGCCATCTTGGATGTTGGAGAGGGCGTGTAGCACCAAAACAATGGGCGCTACACGGCCCAATTTAATACCCGGAGTCTCCCATTTGTAAGGGGTTTCTTTTTTACTGTTTCTCGGGCTTATAATAGGTCAGCCAGTTATGTTTTCCTGAGCTGCCCTGCCCGCAGTGCGGTTGCGAATCGCTTACCCCTTCCTGATTCTGAGCTGAGGACTTATCGAGTGGTAACAAAGACAGACAAACAGACCAGTGGATTGGTACAAGGAAAACCAATGTTTATTAATAAGAAAACTAAAACTACAAGGTAAACGGTATAATACAGAAGATAAAGAAATCGCTATGGATGTAATACAGTCTTACACTTATCGGGTTGAAAGAAACGGACACATCGAGGGAAAATTCTAAAATCACAAGTTTAGCAATATCCCCTTTAACCCCCAACCTTACACCTATGCTAAGCTGTCTTGTGGCAGCCAGAAAATTAATGCTCACCGGTGAAACAGATGAAAAGGCCTGGCCCCTGTGCCTGCTGCTGCCGTCGACATGTGGTTGCGAGGTTTACTGAATGGCCTTCCTTCTTAGGTGCTAGCAGACAGACAGGACAGGGCCAAGAGGCGAAGAGAGAAGCGCTTCAGAGAGAGAGATACTGGGCAGCCCCAGTTATACCCTCTTGGTAACAGGTTTTTTTCATACCTTATCAGCTTGCTTCATTGTTTGATTTAAGCACGAAACGTAAGACAAAGGACCCCATCTCTGGCCCATTTACATTAATGGCCATTTCCTGTATCGATCTGTTCGCTAACTGCTTTACCATTGTTCCGAATGTACCTTGATGGTTCACCTTTTGTCCTGCGATCACTTCCTGCTCGAATTTTGATGTGTTGGCCGGCCATGTTGATAGCTTGCCTCAGGGCTAGAATGCAGCTGCATTGTTTAAAGAAACCTGTCTGAAACACGAAGCCTGCCAAGTTGTTGAGAATGCAATTTCAAATCTGCCGGTCCTCGGCCATGTGTCTGACTGCAGCCATTTTGAGAGACCTTGGATTTTTTAAAACAGTCACACCAGGGTTTCTTTAATAACTCCAATAAATCTTCGGGGTGGGGGGAACATGTGAAATTTTGCGAATCCCTTCACTCCCCCCTGTGGATACTTAAACTTGCTTGAAGTGTCCATGCAAGGTGAGCAAAGATTTCTGACTGTCGCAAACAACCTTCCCCTTTATTTACCTATCCCTAATCCCTCGACACATACATTCCCTTACTTGGAGAGAACCCCAGTGTATGGCAGGCATTCGGATAGAAAACAAGGTTGAATTACAACAATCCCAGCACGGAGGGGTCCAAATACCCCTGCACCACTTGGGATGAAACAGTATTTCGCATACTATACAACACAACAATGAACAATCTTTATTCAAAATAACATCAAAACGTAAACATTACTTTATTGAAAACAACAAACGGAAGGGACCATCTTTATTAAAATAATGAAACAGGCTGCCATCACTCGCAAGGGATGCGTTCCCGAACTCACACGGGTGTTTCGTCTACCCGAGCATACTGGTCCTTCCATACCCTTTGTGTTCTAACTACTACCTCGAGACCCCTATTCCTACACTGGACGCAAACCAGGTAGAGGACGATCCCGAGCTGACAGATTACTAGCACGTGTGATGCCAGACGAATCCAGGAGGGGACCTCTATATTCTCAAAGATGTCCCACCAGGGTGGGGTCGTAATACTCAGAATATCGGCCCCTATCTGGACAGTCTTCTGTTCCAGCGTGTAAAAGTGTTTTTGGGACACCCCTACTGCTTTTAATAATTTAACGAGGTGTTCTGGGAGAGGGGGGATCTGATAGCCAAAGTGGGCTACATACTTTTGGAGGTTGGTGAAATTCTCTTTCACAGTGAGGTGAACAGTGGATGGTTCAGGGATGGGGACAATTCGTATCTGTGCCACTTGAACTTCTGCCTCGGGTTTAAAGCAGAAACTGCTGTCACTCACCGCACACCAGCTGTGCTGACCATGCTGGTAGTGAGACGCTGCTGTGGTGATGCAATATGTCCCACCTCCTATATACGCCACCTGTGGGGGAACATGGCCTTGTGCCATGGCTTCCATGGTGCAGTTTATAGGCTTCGCGTCAGCAGCTCTGAACCCGCACTGCGGTTTTGAATAGGCGTTCAAGTGCTGGGGACACAGGATTATGTGTGATCCCCGGCTCTGGCACCCCGAGAGGTCAGTACCCGTCATACCATGTTCCCACTTTATGACGTAGGGCGGGACCGCTGTGAAACGAACGTGTGCACCCCCCTGAATGACACCAATGTTCTCCACCCTGTACACCGGCTTAAATTGCGTTTTTAAACCATTAATCTGGGTCTGCAGCTCGATGTCATCTCAGCTGTTGATGACAGAAGACCCCGTGTTAAAACCAGTTAAGACATCGTTAAAAAACACCCCTTCTTTGTCTCCCAATCCCGTCCAAAAGCTCGTGGGTGTTTAGTCTGGTTCTGTCACCGTCTGAAAAATCAAACTGATAAAATTTAACATCTGGCCGGGCCCCATATAAGCTGCCTGGCTCGGGTGGTGTGAGCGGGTCCCTCGACCTCGGCTCACGTAGACAATACTGGAACGGTTCCATCTTAAAATTACATTACGGTTCCACACCTTATAATAAACCTATACATTTTAACTTAAAACTACAAACTTAACTGCTAAAGTTATATACATCCGCCGCCCGTCTCCGAGCGGCCAGCTCAAATTCTGTCAGGACTGCTGCAGGCTGCTTCCTGCGGCATGGCTGTACTGACCTTTACTTCCGGTCTCTCACAGCCCGCGACTGCTGGCTGAGGACCTTTGTCTTTCGACTTAACTTTAGCACGGGAGGTAGCCCTTTTAAACTGGGGAGCCGGCGACCATGCCTTCCTAGGCTGGGGTGTCCGAGGGGACCTCCTAGGAAGTGCTGTTGGTGGGGCTACCCTGAAGAGCGGACCCTTGCTGTGGGTCGCAGCCCTCGCTGGCTGGGGACTTTTCCCCTGTGGCTCCTCCCTTCCCAAGTCTGAGCTGGGGACAGGCAACCCCCTGCTGTTTGCTGCCTGTTGCTGAGAGTCTTCCTCTCCAGGTTCAAAACCTAGGTCGGGGGCGGGGCTACCTGCCTCGGGCTCCTCCTCCTCCCCACCTGAGTCCCAGAAGAGAGGGGGAATGGTTTGGACAGGGGTCTGGGTGACTCCTCCCCTGATGCATGTGACTGCACCTGGATGTGCTGCCTGTGAGCTGGGAGCTGCTGGGAGCTGGGGATTTCTAACCTCGGGTTCGATCCCAGCTGCCTGCTTTTTCGCCTCCACAGTACTGGGAACTGGTAGCTCTTGGACCGCTTCCCTCCTAGCCTTGTCTATGGCTCGTTCCCCTGCGCGGACGGTCAGGCCCAGGAATTTAACTTCCTGCTGGCCGATCTGCGCTTTCTTCTCTAGTCATAGCGGGGCATCGTCAGGGAGCTACCACACCAGTAGTGGCTGCTATTCTTCCCTGGCTGGCCATAAAAGATCGCATGGCCTCAAAAAATGACTCCATGGCAGCGGGGGCAGTTCCTGTCTCTGCCTCCCCCGTCACTGCCTTTTGGGTTGGGGCGGTGGGATTCTTTCCCTTGGTGTCCTTCCAGGGGATTTTACAATCTTTGCGCCAGTGGCCATTCTTCCCGCACCCATAGCAGTTTAACTTAGCCTGGGCGGGACGATTCCCTTCCTGGTGCCATTCCCTTTTATGCTGGGCCCCTGGTTTAACCTCGTGGACTTTCCCCTTGGGTTGGGGCGTCTCGATACCCCTGATATTTTTAAATGCTATCGTGAGCTGGCGGATCACCGTTTCCTCGGTGGTCTGGGGGCTACGGGGGTCAAACCAGGCCGCAGCTCGTGTTCGAATTTGGGGCAGGCAGTTTGTCATGAGACAGCGGAGCCAGTGGGCCAATTGATCTCTGTTCAGGAGTGTCCGCCCTGGCATTCCCGGGCATGCGCTCCGGTAGACTGGCCACAGCCTCTCTGCGAAAGCCTGTGGGGACTCCCCAGGGAGCTGTACCGTTTTCCCCACCCAGGCGAACGGACTCCCATCATTTAGTCCCATGGCCTCCAATATCTCATCCTTTAACTCCTCGTAATCTTTCTGCCCCCTTTTGCACTCATCTGATAAGGTTTGGAGGAGGTCACCCCCCAGAGAAAACAGCAGCATTTTTGCTTGTTCTGCTTCATCGCAGTCATTAATGCACGCTGCCTGCTCTATCTCACGGAAGTGTAGAGAGGGGTCTTCCTCCACTGTAAGCTTAGGGATATGGCTAACCATGGCCCTGAGCTGTTGGGTGCCATGCGGCACTACAAACTGGTTCTGGATGGCCCCTAGGTCCTCTCCATCGGCGGGCGGGCCGTACCTCCGTTGTCGGAGGGGGTACACTGGTCCCGGTCCTGGTCTATCTACCAGGGCTTGCTGGGTCTCCCCTAATGCTTCATCCTCCACCCCCCCTTGCTGCCAGACCTCCTGAAAACTCGGGGCTATGGGTGATGGCCGTGAAGCCTCTGGTTCCCTAACCAGTGTCGTTCTGGGAGCTGCCTGTGGGACTTCCCTGTTTGGGTTGCCGGTAAAATCCGACTGGCCCGCCTTCGGGCTAAGGAGGCATACCATGCCCTTCGCCCTCGCTAAGGCCATGCCCAAACGTTCTATTTCTTGCCTGCAGGGGCGATGATCTGCGTCCTCAAACCTCTAGGCGCAGGCCAGCTTATATGCTGCCTTTACCTCGCCTACTTTCTCCTCCTGCTCTTTTAATTCTTGCGTGAGGCTGTGGATCTTATCCATTAACCAAACCTCACTGCCTCTCGCCTCTCTGACCTGGTATTCCAGGTGTTCCATTCTACCCCTAGTGCTACTTTTGAGCTCAGCGATCTGGTATTCCAGTCGCTCTACCTTTGCCTGGTGGTCCCTTGCCATCTGCGCCCTTTCTTGGCTAATTGCCTGGAGCGCTGCTACCCCTTGCTCTTCGGCTGCTGTCTTTTCCTGCAGCTCTAGGGTCAACTGTTTAATCTTGGCTGCTCGCGCCGCTACAGCACGGTCTAGAACTAAGACCTGCTTTTTAAAACACAAGAGCCAGACCGCCTTCTCAATACTTTTCTTATACTGTTTACTTGCTGTCCACTGGATGGCTGCATCTATGGGACGCTCGGCCTTTAACATATCGCCCACCCACTTTTTAGGCAGACAACCTTATCTCCATTGCGGATTCCTCCTCCGCACCACTGTCTGCCTTGTTACACACTTTCGCCTCAGCTCCTGGCTGGCTCGCCATTTCTGTAAGGGGTTTCTTTTTTACTCTTTCTCGGGCTTATAATAGGTCAGCCAGTTATGTTTTCCTGAGCTGCCCTGCCCGCAGTGCGGTTGCGAATCGCTTACCCCTTCCTGATTCTGAGCTGAGGACTTATCGAGTGGTAACAAAGACAGACAAACAGACCAGTGGATTGGTACAAGGAAAACCAATGTTTATTAATAAGAAAACTAAAACTACAAGGTAAACAGTATAATACAGAAGATAAAGAAATCGCTATGGATGTAATACAGTCTTACACTTATCGGGTTGAAAGAAACGGACACATCGAGGGAAAATTCTAAAATCACAAGTTTAGCAATATCCCCTTTAACCCCCAACCTTACACCTATGCTAAGCTGTCTTGTGGCAGCCAGAAAATTAATGCTCACCGGTGAAACAGATGAAAAGGCCTGGCCCCTGTGCCTGCTGCTGCCGTCGACATGTGGTTGCGAGGTTTACTGAATGGCCTTCCTTCTTAGTTGCTAGCAGACAGACAGGACAGGGCCAAGAGGCGAAGAGAGAAGTGCTCCAGAGAGAGATACTGGGCAGCCCCAGTTATACCCTCTTGGTAACAGGTTTTTTTCATACCTTATCAGCTTGCTTCATTGTTTGATTTAAGCACGAAACGTAAGACAAAGGACCCCATCTCTGGCCCATTTACATTAATGGCCATTTCCTGTATCGATCTGTTCGCTATCTGCTTTACCATTGTTCCGAATGTACCTTGATGGTTCACCTTTTGTCCTGCGATCACTTCCTGCTCGAATTTTGATGTGTTGGCCGGCCATGTTGATAGCTTGCCTCAGGGCTAGAATGCAGCTGCATTGTTTAAAGAAACCTGTCTGAGACACGAAGCCTGCCAAGTTGTTGAGAATGCAATTTCAAATCTGCCGGTCCTCGGCCATGTGTCTGACTGCAGCCATTTTGAGAGACCTTGGATTTTTTAAAACAGTCACACCAGGGTTTCTTTAATAACTCCAATAAATCTTCGGGGTGGGGGGAACATGTGAAATTTTGCGAATCCCTTCACATTTAAGACGGAAATGAGGAGAAATTTTTTCTCTCAGAGGTTCGTGAGTCTGTGGAACTCCCTTCCCCAGAGAGTGGTGGTGGCAGGGTCACTGAATATTTTTAAGGCTGATTTAGATAGATTCCTGATTAACAAGGGAGTCAAAGGTTATAGTAGGTAGACGGGAAAGTAGGGTTGAGGTCACAATCAGATCAGCCATGATCTTATCAAATGGCAGAGCAGGCTCGAGGGGCCAAATGGCCTACTCCTGCTCTTAATTCGTATGTTTGTATGTCCCTTTGCAATTTTCTGCTCCGATCTACACTATTTACTGTGCCACCTAACTTAGTGTCATCAGCAAACTTAGATACACAACTCTTTATTCCTTCACCAAAATCATTTATAAATATAGTGAAAAGCTGAGGCCCCAGTGCAGATCGCTGGGGGACACCACTGGTCACACCCTGGCAATTTTACGACCTACCCATTATCCCTCCTCTCTGTCTCCTACCTCCTAACCAATTCCCTATGCAAGCCTAGTGAGTGCACTGCTCGAGGTTTTTCCATGGAAAATGGAGAGCCAAGTTTGTGTGGAGAATTGATCATGAGCCAGCATAGATTGATCGAGGGGTCCAGTGGAAGTGAGTAGTGTCCTTCGTGATCAGTAGTGCACACCAATGGATCCAGGATACCAGCGGAGGGATGAAAAGAGTCGGCGACAATGGGAAGCAAGCAGAAGGCGGCAGAACAAAAGTAATTTGGCAACAGTGGAGCAGGATCCAGAGCAGCATAGGAACCAGCAGAAACAGATCAGAACTAGAACGAAAAATTCCCAGCAAAGGAACAGAAAACTGAGGATAGTAGTAGGCCAGACAATAGAATCGAGACTACCCAACAGAGAATACAGACTCTAGAAAACGGAGCTAGAGGTCACTATAAGGTGCAGAAGCAGTGGACTTCGGTCCTGGAGAAGTGGATTTCAGGCCAGGACCCACACTACACCAAAATAAAGCTGAGAAACCAGCAGTGCACTAAAGTATAGTCAGCTAATCAGCAGGTAACAACAGCAGGTGGGGGACAGACAGTCGGCTAGAAAAAGTTAACTTAAAATCTGGTGATCGAGTAGCAGAGCAGAAACGCAGCAGGCGAGTCTTACAGCGTAGTCCAGTAGAGCAGTGTAGTTCAGAGGAACCCGAGAGTTAGGAAGTCAAATTTGAGCAGAGTTCCAGCAGTTGAAAGGAGCAGAGTGAAAGCAAAGAACAGGCAGAGTCGGGGGAATTATCAGTCTTAGGGCATGATGCTTCCAGTTATATCAGAATACTATGCATAGTACTTTTGAATGACATATTCTAAACGATTTTAAGGAATTGATATCGATCATACTAATTATTCTCAAGTTGGGTATGCCATGTACCTATTCAGAACTTTCAATGTGCCGAAGGTTAATTAGATGTGTCCTGAATAATTGATTTCTGATGTTTTTGTCCACTGTCATAAAAGATTTACTATCGTGTAGATACCTAGATCAGAATTTGCAAACTGGTGTTACTATTGTGCAACGTAACCATTTACCACCTAGCAATAAGTCAGTATTAAAATTAGCATAGATAATATATATATGGGTATGGTAGAATAGTGGTTATGTTACTGGACGAGTAATCTAGAGTCTTGAGTTCAAATCCCACCATGGCAACTGGGGAATTTAAATTCAATTAATTAAAAAAAAAATCTGGAATGAAAAAAAACTGGTATTAGTAGTGGTGGCCATGAAACTACCAGATTGTCATAAAAACCCAACAGATTCACTAATTGCCTTTAGGGAAGGAAACCTGCTGTTCTTACCTGGTCTGGCCTATGTGCTCCAGAACCAGCCGCGCCTCTAGCCAAACTGTTTCAGCACAGCTACAACACTGGCATCTATCTGACAATGTGGAAAATTGCCCAGGTATGTCCTGTCCACAAAAAGCAGGACAAATCCAATCCAGCCAATTACTGCCCCATCAGTCTACTCTCAATCATCAGCAAAGTGATGGAAGGTGTTGTCGACAGCGCTATCAAGTGGCACTTACTCACCAATAACCTGCTCACCGATGCTCAGTTTGGGTTCCGCCAGGACCACTTGGCTCCAGAAGAGCTGAATTCCAGAGGTGAGGTGAGAGTGACTGCCCTTGACATCAAGGCAGCATTTGACCGAGTGTGGCGCCAAGGAGCCCCAGTAAAATTGAAGTCAATGGGAATCAGGGGGAAAGCTCTCCAGTGGCTGGAGTTATACCTAGCACAAAGGAAGATGGTAGTGGGTTTTTAAATTTTTTTTATTCGTTCACGGGATGTGGGCGTCGCTGGCAAGGCCGGCATTTATTGCCCATCCCTAATTGCCCTCGAGAAGGTGGTGGTGAGCCGCCTTCTTGAACCGCTGCAGTCCGTGTGGTGACGGTTCTCCCACAGTGCTGTTAGGAAGGGAGTTCCAGGATTTTGACCCAGCGACAATGAAGGAACGGCGATATATTTCCAAGTCGGGATGGTGTGTGACTTGGAGGGGAACGTGCAGGTGGTGTTGTTCCCATGCGCCTGCTGCCCTTGTCCTTCTAGGTGGTAGAGGTCGCGGGTTTGGGAGGTGCTGTCGAAGAAGCCTTGGCGAGTTGCTGCAGTGCATCCTGTGGATGGTGCACACTGCAGCCACAGTGCACCGGTGGTGAAGGGAGTGAATGTTTACGGTGGTGGATGGGGTGCCAATCAAGCGGGCTGCTTTATCTTGTGCCTTGTAGATGGTGGAAAGGCTTTGGGGAGTCAGGAGGTGAGTCACTCGCCGCAGAATACCCAGCCTCTGACCTGCTCTCGTAGCCACAGTATTTATATGGCTGGTCCAGTTAAGTTTCTGGTCAATGGTGACCCCCAGGATGTTGATGGTGGGGGATTCGGCGATGGTAATGCCGTTGAATGTCAAGGGGAGGTGTTTAGACTCTCTCTTGTTGGAGATGGTCATTGCCTGGCACTTATCTGGCGCGAATGTTACTTGCCACTTATGAGCCCAAGCCTGGTTGTTGTCCAGGTCTTGCTGCATGCAGGCTCGGACTGCTTCATTATCTGAGGGGTTGCGAATGGAACTGAACACTGTGGATCTGACCTTATGATGGAGGGAAGGTCATTGATGAAGCAGCTGAAGATGGTTGGGCCTCAGACACTGCCCTGAGGAACTCCTGCAGCAATGCCCTGGGGCTGAGATGATTGGCCTCCAACAACCACTACCATCTTCCTTTGTGCTAGGTATGACTCCAGCCACTGGAGAGTTTTCCCCCTGATTCCCATTGACTTCAATTTTACTAGGGCTCCTTGGTGCCACACTCGGTCAAATGCTGCCTTGATGTCAAGGGCAGTCACTCTCACCTCACCTCTGGAATTCAGCTCTTTTGTCCATGTTTGGACCAAGGCTGTAATGAGGTCTGGAGCCGAGTGGTCCTGGCGGAACCCAAACTGAGCATCGGTGAGCAGGTTATTGGTGAGTAAGTGCCGCTTGATAGCACTGTCGACGACACCTTCCATCACTTTGCTTATGATTGAGAGTGGACTGATGGGGCGGTAATTGGCCGGATTGGATTTGTCCTGCTTTTGGTGGACAGGACATACCTGGGCAATTTTCCACATTGTCGGGTGGATGCCAGTGTTGTAGCTGTACTGGAACAGCTTGGCTAGAGGCGCAGCTAGTTCTGGAGCAGAAGTCTTCAGCACTACAGCTGGGATGTTGTCGGGACCCATAGCCTTTGCTGCATCCAGTGCACTCAGCCGTTTCTTGATATCACGTGGAGTGAATCGAATTGGCCGAAGACTGGCTTCCGTGATGGTGGGGATATCGGGAGGAGGCTGAGATGGATTATCCACTCGGCACTTCTGGCTGAAGATGGTTGCAAACGCTTCAGCCATGTCTTTTGCACTCATGTGCTGGACTCCGCCATCATTGAGAATGGGGATGTTTGCAGAGCCTCCTCCTCCCGTTAGTTGTTTAATTGTCCACCACCATTCACGACTGGATGTGGCAGGACTGCAGAGCTTTGATCTGATCCGTTGGTTGTGGAATCGCTTAGCTCTGCCTATAGCATGTTGCTTCCGCTGTTTAGCATGCATGTAGTCCTGAGTTGTAGCTTCACCAGGTTGGCACCTCATTTTCAGGTACACCTGGTGCTGCTCCTGGCATGCTCTTCTACACTCCTCATTGAACCAGGGTTGATCCCCTGGCTTGTTGGTAATGGTAGAGTGAGGAATATGCCGGGCCATGAGGTTACAGATTGTGCTGGAATACAATTCTGCTGCTGCTGATGGCCCACAGCGCCTCATGGATGCCCAGTTTTGAGCTGCTAGATCTGTTCTGAATCTATCCCATTTAGCACGGTGGTAGTGCCACACAACACATTGGATGGTGTCCTCAGTGCGAAGACGGGATTTCATCTCCACGAGGACTGTGCGGTCCTCACTCCTACCAATACTGTCATGGACAGATACATTTGCGACAGGTAGATTGGTGAGGACGAGGTCAAGTCAGTTTTTCCCTCGTGTTGGTTCGCTCACCACCTGCCGCAGGCCCAGTCTGGCAGCAGTGTCCCTCAGGACTCGGCCAGCTGTGGTGCTACCGAGCCACTCTTGGTGATGGACATTGAAGTCCCGCACCCAGAGTACATTTTGTGCCCTTGCTGCCCTCAGTGCTTCCTCCAAGTGGTGTTCAACATGGAGGAGGACTGATTCATCAGCAGGAGGTTTCCTTGCCCATGTTTGACCTGATGCCATGAGATCCAGAGTCAATGTTGAGGACTCCCAGGGCCACTCCCTCCTGACTGTATATCACTGTACCGCCACCTCTGGTGGGTCTGTCCTGCCGGTGGGACAGGACATACCCAGGGATGGTGATGGAAGAGTCTGGGACGTTGGCTGAAAGATATGATTCTGTACGTATGGCTATGTCAGGCTGTTGCTTGACTGGTCTGTGGGACAGCTCTCCCAATTTTGGCACAAGTCCCCAGATGTTAGTGAGGAGGACCTTGCAGGGTCGACTGGGCTTGGTGTTTTGCCGTTGTCGTGTCCGGTGCCTAGTGGTCCGTCCGGTTTTATTCTTATTATGACTTTTCGTAGCGAGATTTTACAACTGAATGGCCTGCTGGGCCATTTCAGAGGGCAATTAAGAATCAACCACATTGCTGTGGGTCTGGAGTCACATCTCGGCCAGACCGTGTAAGGGCGGCAGGCTTCCTTCCCTAAAGGACATTAGTGAACCAGATGGGTTTTTACGACAATCCGGTAGTTTCATGGCCATCATTACTGATACTAGTATTTTAATTCCAGATTTTTAATTTTAATTAATTGAATTTAATTAATTAATTGAATTTAAATTCGCCAGCTGCCGTGGCAGGATTTGAACTCATGACTCTGGATTTTAGTCCAGGTCTCTGGATTACTCGCCCAGTAACATAACCACTATGCTACCGTACCGTGTTGGAGGCCAATCACCTCAGCCCCAGGACATTGCTGCAGGAGTTCCTCAGAGCAGTGTCCTCGGCCCAACCATCTTCAGCTGCTTCATCAATGACCTTCCCTCCATCATACGGTCAGAAATGGGGATGTTTGCTGATGATTGCACAGTGTTCAGTTCCATTCGCAACCCGTCAGATAATGAAGCAGTCCGTGCCCGCATGCAGCAAGCACTGGACAACATCCAGGCTTGGGCTGATAAGTGGCAAGTAACATTCGCGCCAGACAAGTGCCAGGCAATGACCATCTCCAACAAGAGAGAGTCTAACCACCTTCCCTTGACATTCAACAGCATGACCATCGCCGAATCCCCCATCATCAACATCCTGGGGGTCACCATTGACCAGAAACTTAACTGGACCAGCCACATAAATACTGTAGCTACAAGTGCAGGTAAGAGGCTGGGTATTCTGCGGCGAGTGACTCACCTCCTGACTCCCCAAAGCCTTTCCACCATCTATAAGGCACAAGTCAGGAGTGTGATGGAATACTCTCCACTTGCCTGGAAGAGTTCAGCTCCAACAACACTCAAGAAGCTCATCCAGTACTGCTAGAACTCAGGCCCCCTTCTGAGCACTCCCCGGTCCCAGAGCCAACCCTAGTGCTGATACTTGTCATAACACCCATGTTCTTATAAAACCACTGACTCATCATGACCATTCCCATAGGAGATCTGCTAGTGTGTGTGATATATGCTGTTGCTCATGAGTGTTGAGAAGTTTAATCTCAATGTTTCCAAAAATGGTGACAACTGAAATGGGACTTACAAATAAGATGTCGTGTCACACTCTGTGAATGGGCAATCTTGCTATCAATCATAAAATAAATCCTGGTATGTTATGCGTTGCACCCTCCATTCCAAAATATGTGGTGTGTATTAGACTCATCTCAGATGCCTCATGCTGAAAAGCCCAAGTTTCTCCAACTTTACCTGATAACTCAGACCTTTGGCATTATGGATCAGCCTTGTGGCTCTTCTGCACTACCCACCAGTGCCTGATTTCTCTGTTTCTTGGTGACCAGTACTAGACACAGTAGTCAAGGTGTGGTCAGAGCACTATACAGCTTTATCAGGACTTCCTTTGAATTGTATTCTACTGTTTTGGCTATGTAGATCAACAGTCTATTGCTCTGCATTGGTGAACATGTTGAGTGTTGAGTATACAAAAACCCCTTGGGGCACTTTGTTGAGACATGGATGAGGGGAAGGGAAACAGTGTGAGACTGATGAAGTTGAATAGCCACCGAATTAAAGGGAAGTGAGGCAGATGGTCAATACTGGTATAAATTATAGGGAATTCCCGGAGCAAAGAAGTCAAAACGTGCCAATTGACTGGTATTGTGTGGATGCAAATTGGGTATCACTCAAGCCTGGGAAAAATATACATAAGAAGAAGATAGTCCGGTTGACTGTTAAATTAGCCCTGACCTTGTTACTTGCAAAGACAATTACAGCAATCAAGTAAAGGGGAAGCAAACAAGGACACAGTCATCTGTATAAGATCAAGTTTGATGGGAGGAATATCACACATAATTTAAGTAAATTTATTCATTCTTTATCTTGAATCACCATGACAAACTGGATTCTTTTACCCTCAGTCTGGTTCAGCAAACACTGAGTCGAATACACCTTTAAAGTTCAACACAATTTTATTAGCTGCAGTGGACTTGGTCTACAGTATTGAGTTCAACTCTTCACAGAGTCTTGTCGATCCTCAGAGCAAGCAAGGTTACATACAAAAGTTCATGCAGTGATACTATTTCAGAGAGGGGAGGGACATGATTAACAAGGGGTTAACACCAATCATAAGCAGAGCCTGGGCAGACCATGCTAAGTGACAGAATGGCCGACCACTCACAGGTGGTACAAGTACGTGCGTACGCCGAGGTTTCAACAAGGAAAAGGGAGGCATCCTTGTCTCAGCTTGGTATGTTTTCGGCCTTGTCCGGCATAGTACTACTATTCATTATACAGCTGCATAAAAACCCCCACACCAGACTCCAACCTTATCAGGCCTCCTCCCCTGATGGACACAAAGCAGGCTTTACACATGAAGAACTGATCATGCAGACAGGTGTCTGAAGAGAAGCCCATTGTGCTATTTCTGGCTAGCAAGCAGGCTACTAATTAACTCTCGCCTAACCACATTGCTACTTCTACTACTTTGCCACGTAGGCATTTTACTATTTTACTGGAAACTGACCACGTAGGCATTTTCATTAGAGTAGGCACCACGTAGGCATTCTCAACCACAGCTTATAATTTAACTAATAGCCTTGTGTGTGGAACTTTGTCAAATGCCTTTTGCAAGTCTACACGTGGCCAAAAAAGGATTTGGAGAGATATTTGTAAGAAATGTGTTCAGAACAGTTAAGTGTTTTCTGATTTGTTCATGTGAAATTAAAACCAATTGGGACTTTTCATGCAATGAACACAACATGTATAATGAAAACAAACAAAATGGAAGACTTTTATGTATATACTAGCAGATCTGTCATGGCTTTGCTTGCAGTGAGTTAAAGGTTTAAGGGGTGTTCTGACACGTATCAGTATTGGGGTGCAGTGGAATCTGGGAGCATTTGGAAGAGGTCCTTAGTCTCACATTACTGGGATGGTGAGTCAATGTCTTGCAGTGCTTAGTGCAGATCCCAGGGCCTGGGAGCATATTGAATTGGGAACATAAAGACAGCAACCAGGGAAGCAGTGTGGAGGATACCTGAGGGTGCAAACTAAGCTGCTGATGGTTGGAGGGACCACAGTATGGAGAGGAGGGGTTGGGGGCAGATTGGTTGAAAGGAATCAAGGGTAGTTTGGGCCGCATCTTCCTCGGTCTCTAGGCTCTGCTCCCCATAATACAGCCAAGACTGTTGAGGGCCATTTAGAGCTTCCCAATGCTCTAAATGGCCCTCCACAACCCTGGTGGGTTCAGATCTACCTTCCCCAAACCTCCATGCACTCTTAGATCCCAGAATCATTTCCAGTACTCACAAACACTGAGACCCTTCTCTCAGATGCTCTTAGATCCCATAACCAATCTCCCAGGGATCTGAGATGCCAAGACCTGACTCATTCTTCCCAGAACCTTCCTCTCCAATGTTTCTGGAACCTCCTCTACTAATATTCCAAACCCTGGCACTCCCCACAAAATACTGCTGGTTCTGAAAGCTCATCCAGTACTGCTAGAACTCAGGCCCCCTTCTGAGCACTCCCCAGTCCCAGAGCCAACCCTAGTGCTGATACTTGTCATAACACCCATGTTCTTATAAAACCACTGACTCATCATGACCATTCCCATAGGAGATCTGCCAGTGTGTGTGATATATGCTGTTGCTCATGAGTGTTGAGAAGTTTAATCTCAATGTTTCCAAAAATGGTGACAACTGAAATGGGACTTACAAATAAGATGTCGTGTCACACTCTGTGAATGGGCAATCTTGCTATCAATCATAAAATAAATCCTGGTATGTTATGCGTTGCACCCTCCATTCCAAAATATGTGGTGTGTATTAGACTCAGAAGGAAGGCAGTCTTAAGCTGCAATTTGGAAACTATAGTGTGCTGCAGCATTTTGGGTGTCTAGTCCACAGAGCAACACTGATGTACTCTGGGATCTGCTGATGGTTACCTGGTCAAGCCTGTTCAGTGACCTGACAAAATGACAGTTCTGGGAAGCCCCATCAGCTCAATGCCCAGGGTTCTCTGACAGGGTCAGAGCCCCGAAAGAAAACATTACCAACACACAAAAGGAACTGTATAGGTAAGTCTAATCATTTTCTTATGAATTTTGTAATGTTTTATGCCTTTATTATGTTAGAAATCCCTTGCCATCCATGATATTATTGTGGATGATTGCATCAACATCATGGCCTTGACAGAAACTTGGCTGACGGGTGATGACACCTCCCCCCTTAATAAAGCCGCCCTGCCTGGCTATACCTTTCATCATTTGCCCAGAGCACCCCGGTGGTGGTGTGGCTCTTATCACCAAATCACCTATGGTCTGTCCCCTACTCCTCTGGCATCTTCTCCTACTTTGAGCATTTCACTTTGTTCCACCCCTCTTGCCTCTCCTTTAAAATCCTCATTCTCTACCACCCACCCAAGTACCAAGCCAAGTTTCTCAATGGGATATCTTCACTGCTTTCCTCCCTCGGCCTCTGCACTGAGCAATTTCTCATCCTCAGTGATTTCAACATCCATCTCAACTCATGATGCCCTCTCTCCTCAGAGTACACTGCCCTCCTATCCTCCCTTAATCTCTCCCTCCATATAGACTCACCTACCCATATTCATGGCCACCCCTTCGACCATGTCATCTCAAGTGGCCTCTCTACTCCCATCGTGTCAATCACAGATAAGGCTATCTCTGATCACTTCCTTGTATCCCTCTCCACTCACATCTCCCAACCCCCTCCAAACCCCACTTCTCTCTGTGTCCATCCATAGAAAAAACTCTCCCCCAAGTCACTTACATCAATTTCAAATTCCCAACTGTCTAGCCTTGAGCCGTCCATTCACCACGACATTTCTGCAGCTACCGATCTGCTCAATCACACCCTCACCACCAGCTTTGATGCCCTTAAAACCATTACTCTCTTTCACCTTGGTCATTTCCCCTGGTATAGTCCTTATCTCCGCTCCGTTAGGTCCAAGGGACGCAGACAGGAAAGTTTATGGTGGACAACTGGATTAGCCATTCATCGCCAGATCTGGCTGGACCACAAAAAGCACTATCAGACCCTGCTCTACTCTGCCAAAACTGCTCACATTTCCAGGATTATCCTGGAATGCAAAAATAACCTCCGGCTTCTCTTCTCCACTACAAACCCCTCTACCCTGTCCCCTCCACACTCACCTCCAACAAAAAGTGCAAGGAACTCATGGACTTCCTTGTCACTAAGATTGGGACCATCCGTTCAGCTGCCTCTGCCGCTTCCCTCCCTTCCCCTAGCCCACCAAGCTAAACTTCCCCTAAGGTTCCCCCCTGAACTCGCATCTTTCTCTGGTTTCTCTCCTACCTCCCCTCATGCCCTCTCCGAGTTCAACTTGTCCATGAGACCCACCTCCTGCTCCCTCGACCCTATTCCCACCAAACTGCTGACTGCCCACTTCCCTTTCTGGCCCCATGTTAGCTGATATTGTTAATGGTTCCCTCTCCTCATGTACTGTCCCGTTCCCCTTCAAATCTGCCGTCATCACCTCCCCTCCTCAAAAAACCCATCCTTGACCCCTCTGTCCTTGCAAACAACCAACCCATCTCCAACCTCCCTTTCCTCTCCAAAGTCCTTGAACATTTTGTCGACTCCCAAATCCTGCCCATCTTTCCCTCAACTCCATGTTTGAATCCCTGCAATCAAGTTTCTGCCCCGTCACAGCACTGAACAGCCCTTGTCAAAAATCACAAGGGAGTGATAAGCACATGAGGGAGAAAGGATTCGAAGGGTATGCTGATAGGGTTAGATGAAGTAGGAAAGTGGCTCCTGTGGAGCATAAACACCGGCATAGACCAGTTGGGCCAAATAACCTGTTTCTGTGCTGTAGACTCGATGTAACTCCATGTAAAGCCACAAATGACATCCTATGTGACTGTGACCGTGGTATTTATGCCTCCCCATTCTTCTCGACCTGTCTGAGCCTTTGACACGGTTAACCACACCATCCTCCTCTAATGCCTTTCCTTCGTCGTCCAGCTGGGTGGGACTGCGCTCACCTGGTTCCATTCTTATCACTCCAGTCATAGCCAGAGAATCACCTGCAATGGCTTCTCTTCCCACTCCCGCTCCTTTACCTCTGGAATCCCCCAAGGATCTATCTTTGGCCCTCTCCTATTTCTAATCTACACGCTGCCGCTTGGCGACATCATCCGAAAACACGTCAGGTTCCACACATACGCCAACGACACCCAGCTCTACCTCACCACCACCTCTCTCCGCCCTTCCACTGCCTTTGATTTGTCATGCTGCTTGTCAGAATGGAGGAGCAGAAATTTCCTCCAACTAAATATTGGGAAGACCGAAGCCGTTGTCTTCGGTCCCCGCCACAAACTCCGTTCCCTAGCAACCAACTCCATTCCCCTTCCTGGCCACTGTCTGAGGCTGAACCAGACCGTTCGCAACCTTGGCGTCCTATTTGACCCTGAGGTGAGCTTCCAATCCATCACCAAGACCACCTACTTCTACCTCCGTAACATCGCCCGTCTCCGCCCCTGCCTCAGTTCAATAGCTGCTCTCATCTATGCCTTTCTTACCTCCAGTCTTGACAATTCCAATGCTCTCCTGGCTGGTCTCCCATCGTCCACCCTTCATAAATTTGAGCTCTTCCAAAACTCTGCTGCCCGTATCCTAACCATCACCAAGTCCCGTTCACCCATCACCGCTGTGCTTGCTGACCTACACTGGTTCCTGGTCTGGCAACGCCTCGATTTTAAAATTCTCATTCTTGTTTTCAAATCCCTCCATGGCCTCATCCCTCCCTTTCTCTGTAGCCTCCTCCAGCCATACAATCCTCCAAGATCTCTGCATTCCTACAATTCTGGCCTCTTGGCATCCCCGATTTTAATCGCTCCACTATTGGTGGCTGTGCCTTCAGCTGCCTAGGCCCTTAGCTCTGGAATTCCTTCCCTAAACCGCTCCGCCTCTCTACCTCTCTCTCCTCCTTTAACATGCTTCCTAAAACCTACCTCTTTGACCAAGCTTTTAGTCATCTGTCCTAATATCTCCTTATGTGGCTTGATGTCAAATTTTGTTTGATAACGCTCCTGTGAAACGCCTTGGGATGCTTTACTGTGTTAAAGGCACTATGTAAATACAAGTTGTTGTTGTTAGTGCTCACGTAACTGAAAATTCAAGATGAAAATTATTTTTTAAAAAATATTTTGAGTGATTTCATTGATTCCCCTGCTCCTTCTTGCTAGTTGCTTTATTTGAAGCAATTTACTGACTGCTGATTCTTTATTCGTAGTTTTTGTACATCATTGGTAGTTCTTTACTGGTAGTTTTAATTTCCACTTCCTACTTGCTCACTGGGGTCAGAGAGGATTGAGAATGCAGTCTAGATATTTGAGACCTCCTCAGCTGTAGTTTGTAGTTGTGTGTCATGAATATGACATTTGAGTCAGTTGAGTGCAAGTGACACATTTTGCATGTGTAAGTGTTGACACCTGAGGTATGATGAACACAGGCATGCGTTAGCTCTAAGGTTACTGCATGGATTCAGCACATAATGCTGACCAGCCACTTCATTTTGGAATAGTTTTGTACCATGTGTTAATGGCAGGCAAAATGCACAACTGTACTGCACTCTAGAATTTACTTACACCTAATGTACAAATTGTATGAGTTTTAATGCTGATTTCCAGGCCCATAATTTTGGTAAAACAGTAGAAATGTGGAAATGCATAAAGAGATACCTGACCATATTAACTCTCTCTAATACACCTAACCCACGAATGTAGAAATGCATGATGGATATTTGACCATATTAACTGACCAGCTAATTCAATTTAAAGCTCACATAATAGTTTCTCATGAAAACACACAATTGTGTAATTACATTTAAGCCTTGGTATGTTGATAATTAAGTTAGCTGAGCAGGTGCTTAGTACCGTCTGGCCCCCCTAGCAGATAAGGGTATTGCTGACGACAAAAATATAATGAGAATACAGTTTCTTGAAAGGCCATGTGGCCTTGAGACTGACTTCAGCCCTACTGATAACCAGGAAAGAAATGTGGGGAGGATGAGAATGCTCAGGCCTACGAGGCCTACGTGCCAAGATAAAAAAGGGCTATGGACATTCGGAGGGGGCAGGCTCACTACTTGATTGACTAACTACCTGAGCCAATAAAGAATGTACGTGTGCGCCCATATTCTATGACAGGTGGGCGTCGTTACTGAACTGTATAAACGTGAGCTGTTTCTTGAACTCAGCGAAGACATAGCCTCAACCATTGTTTGGGGTACACTTCCACTTGTACAAGTTTCTTAATAAATTCTTGCTTGTCTGAATTAAGTGTTTGGGAGTTAATGCATTGTATATAATAAGTAATATTAAGTTTAAGTTTTCAACAGTTTCTTGGCGGTTCCACCGAGATCACTTGTGATCCCCAGTAAGTATGGACACAGGTTGTCTGTACAAGCCGCAGACGTACTGCGATTAGTAAATGTATGCATTAACTGACGTGACTAATTCTTCTGTTTGCCTTTAGGAATTGGAAGGCGATCATAGGAAATGTGTTTCGTATAGACAAGGAGAAAAAAAGAGGGAGAAAAAAAAGAGATGCGTGACAGATTACTCGATATTGTCAGCTGCGGTGTTGTAGTAACGGGCTGAGAGAGAGCAATAACGGAGTAGATCTGTGAAACCGGTAAAATTACGAGAGTGACGTATGGGACCAACAGATGGTCAGCTGCTAGTGGAGGCGCCAAGAAAAAAAGAGGTAACAAGGCTACAGACTTGAGTAAAATAAAATTTTAACATTCGGAACAGTGAGAAATTGTAATTTGAACAAGTAAAATTCGGAACAGTGTGAAATTACAAGTATGTAGTGGCGACAAACGCAGGCTGGTGTTGATGTCGCGTTAACAATTCGGAACAATGTGAAATTATAATTTACCTCGCATAGTGTTAAGGTACATAAGAATCTTGTGTAAGTCAGCTGATCCAACCAATTGCAGACGTTTCTCTCACGCACCTAGCCTGAGCTGGTTATTAAGAGGGTTTTAACCCCACGTGAAGGCCAGGACCCTAAAGTAGATGTAGAGAATACATGACGTCTTGTCCAATCGGCTGAATGATCAAGTATAGAATTGCGATAGTTAAGATAGGCCTTGATTGTTGTGTAATTACAGATGAAGGATAAATGATTTAAAAAAAGGAGGGATAATAACTACAGAATGTGTTCTTTTGTTTTCAGTGCACTGTCTCTTTAAAAAGCCTGTCCTTATTATGAATGTTTTCTGTTGGTGTTGCGGGCCATGCCCCCTTCTTACTGCGTCTTACATGATTTCCTCTTTTCTGTAATGTATCTGTTTTGTCTTGTGTTTCATTCTGATATTTCTGAATTAAAATTGGAGTTATTGAGGTTAAGTGACCTATTAAATTCTGGTTCTTATAAAATGTGAGCGTGTCAAATTCCAGACATGGGATCATCACAGAAAAAAATTGGCATTTTGAATTTCTTAAATGTCGAGTGATTTGAAGTTTAAGTTTTGTTGAGTATTGGTGAATGTGAATTGATGTGTAAAGAATTAATGTTGTGTGTTACTGCAAATCGAAGATCGACATCTTGTTATCTAGTATAGGGCATCAATTTTGATAATTTTGGGATTAATCTTGGTTGTACTAAAATGTGAAAGCTGTTAGCTCTGACAGCACAGCCCTTTTTATCTTGTGATTGGCTGTGGTTTAAAAAAAAATGACCCAAAAACGGGACAGATAAAAAAGCTATCTGGTATCACCTTGATAGGAAAAGCTGGAAAGCTGGAACAGCTCGGAGAGTTGGTTACAATCATACCCACAAAAAGTATGAAAAAAAAATGAATTGTAAAGCTATAGCTGTGTATGGCGAGGACAGCAAATTATAAAACTTACGAAGCAATTAGAAGTTGAGGGGGACCTAAACAAAAGTTGATCACAGCAATCTAGAAATACTGGACTAACTATAATCTAAAATGTACGAAGGGAAATGTTATTTCCCGGTATGAATGTTTTTTTAAAAAAAGAATTTACATGAAAGCTGCATTGATGTATGCTGAGAACGCTGCGTGAATCTGATATCTGGCTCCGTAGTTTTGTTTCTGCAAAAAAATAAAGTTAACCCCTTCCAAGAACACCGACATCTGTTTTCAATTCACCAAGCAACAACCTTTGTATTTATATAAAATAATTGACAAAATGAGGTTTAATTGTAAAAAAGATAAAGTGCAGCTTTAAAGAATTACAAGTTACAGTTGCAGGATGATCTCTGGTTATAAATTAATTTGATCTTCTTCGAAGCATTTTGTGCTATTGTGATTGATTCCTCCCCCACCCCTTAAGGTTTTGACAAGCAAGAAATAACTAACCCTTATTTCCGTATTGCTGAAGTTAAGTATTTGGACTGCACTAGTTTTTTTAAGATGTTGGTCTGATACCTTTGGAGTCACAGCATTCTGGAAGTGGAAAGAGCAGGTACTGTTTAAACAGTTTTATTGTCTCATGATAAAAACAATGATTTTTGTGAATTTTGAAGGGAGACACCCTTTCTTCAAGGTGCATGGTGAGGATTCTTGAACCCTCTTCCCCTGAGGGAATAGATGAAAAAAAAAACACAAAAAAAAGGACGGCGATAATGATCATATTGGCTTTCAATTGTCGTCTGAAAGTTAAGATTAGGGAAAAGGCTGTTTGCAAAGCTAAAGCAGAGTCTGAAAAGAAAATAAAGGAGCCGCAAGCAAACAAGTTGGTCAATAAGAAACATTGGAGAAAACATTATGATTAAAATAAATCTCAAAAAAATAGTGTGCAAAATATATAGTGTAAAGCAATCCACAAATGTGAGAAGTGAAGGACAAAATATCAGTCAAACCTGTGTCAGGAGAAAATTTGAAGCCAAATCGCCAAGTAGCTGAAAAAAAGAGTTAAATTTGCTGAGTGTCTAGCAGAGTGGAATGAAATATAAAACTTCATCTCAGAGGGAGAAGTGTCAGATTACTGCTGCCACGAGAGCCAGTTAATGTTAACCCCTTCCATCCCAAGAAGCCAGACTGTCATGCCACTTTATCAGCCAAGAGCAGTTCAAACAGATAGGAATGACCCAGTCAGTTGAGAACTGTCTGAGGCTTGCCCAGAACACAGGTGAACATGAGGTAACAATTGGTATAGGTCATGTTATTAAAATTGACCCAATTACTCAGAAATGCCAAAGGCTACAACTTGACTGAGATATAAGTTTCCACACAGACAATGCTACAGTGAAAAAAAAATTAACAAGAAAGGTGAATGTAAAACAAATCGTATGAAGAGAAAGCATAGGTTGGACAATTGGAAGTCCATTACTTGAGCTATGTACTGACACAGGGTACTAAACGCCCACCAGAAGATAGGAAATTGACAATTTTAAATTTACCCCGCCCACAGTACGTTAAGGAAGTTCGACAAGTTCTGGGACTATTCAATTTTATTTTGAACTATTCATGAATAGTAGCTCCAATACAAGATCTGACCAAAGGGGTGAGACCTTCCCTGACAAATTATATAACTCGCATTGAGAATGTAATGTATGATAACGTGCAACATGAGCTTGTACCGGTAGTACTAGATTTAACCGATACGGCCCTACCCACATGGTGTTCTAAGAAAACTCAACAATGATATCAACACCTCCTAACTCAAGTGTTAAAACAAGGTGCGACATGGAATGGAGGTGGACATCGTAAAAGAGATAGACAAATGTGAAGACGTAAAAGGTCTGTGATAAATGATATAGCAACTGCCTTTAATACGGGTGCCTCAGTTGTTAACACCATTGATTTGACAACATTAGATCAAAAGGTCAGAGATTTAGGGTCTCGCATTAAAGATATATAAAAAAAATAAATGAAAATACAGATAAGGAATTGTCTGAGGATCAAATGCTGACCATACATTTGCAAAATATAGCTACAGTGCTAGAAACACATGCCCAAACATTAATAAATTAATAAAAGAGGAATATAACGTTTCTTAGCAGGCGGCTGCTAATGACATCTGCAGTACATATGGTAACTGGATTGTGGAACAGACATGAGAGAACCTAGCCCAGATACAGGCAGGGGAAGTGCCCTTATGAATAACGAATCAACAACTGAGGGTGAACCTGACCCGTGGGCATGATGAAGGTGGTACCTCCAAGCGGCTGTTAGCAAACAAGAACATCACCCCTTGCCAATTCAGGGCAATGGTGCGGGTGTACCCCACTCAAGTGGAGTGTAAACCTGACGGAGGAGGGCTCCTAGGGTTGGTACTAGTAATACTGGTGATGGCACCCGAAACCCAGGGACGAGAGGTGTACCAAGTACAGAATATTAGGGTAGTGAAGGACGGAATGCACATATCCCATCACAATATGTTACCATATGCTGAAAAAAAAATAAAAGGGAATTTGGCTGGAACAAAATTAGAGGGATGTGTTACTAGACATGCTATCACTGTATGTCCACACAGTATTGGACACAGCCCAGAAGCACAGTGTGGGTTTAACAATACCGGTACCAATCAGAATATTAACTGTACCATGGAGGCCCTAAGGGCGGATCTAAAACCCACTCAAGTGGCATATGCCGGAAAGGGCGAATACTGTGTTACAACTAATTTGAAAACGTTTAAATATGCCAATCTAACTTGTGATATTTTAAGTCCAGAGTTCTGCTCCATTCCTGAAGTCCCGGTTCGGATTGGACCCGAGGAACTGCTAGAGATATACCGGCATAACCTCACCACCGTACAAGTTTCTGAGGATATCAAAAAGGACTTAAAAAGAATATCAGGACACATTTGGGTATCTGATACCCCTGTTGCCTGGATACTTGAAAGCATTGCAAATGGAGATACGCCTCTCCCAGATGGTTTATTATAACCTACAACAGAACAATAAAAACATTAAGCATGACATTGACCAAATTAAAGTCACCACTTGGTGGGATGACCTCTGGAATTGGGGACTGAATATACAGATCCATCCTTAGATTAGATTAATTTCACATGTATTAGTCGTAGTGCAGTTTGTTGTAATATGCTTCTTGATTTTCATGGAATGTAATAAATGTCATAAGCAGAGGATGAAGGGTTTGGCAAAGGTAGTATAATGGATCCTGGGTGAGAATGTCCCCATTGTCTCTGTGATTTCAACTAAGAACACATCTTAATGATGCCGGGAGCAGCACCCGCTGGGGTAAGGTGCATGTAAAAGGGGAGACAATCATAGTTTGATAGGATGATCAGATGCTCTGCCTCTCTTCCGCCTGGACTGGTGGCCAACACGAAGGGAACCTGGTTAAGATGAGGTACAGCATCTTGCACATGTAAAATTCAGAGGATGCCTAGGTGCTTGCAAGAGGGCAACACTGAGCAGGGCATACCGATGGGCAACCATGGGTGACGGATAAAGGTTGGCTATCTTGGGCTTAGCCAAGGGGATATTGTAGGGATAAAATTTGGATTAAGGGATATAAAGGGGAGGGCCCCAATTCACCGGTATAAAACGGTCTGAAAGGTACCATTCAGTCTAGTTAGGCTGGAAACAAAATATAAAGCACCATGGGATATTTGACTATGTTAGCCCTTTTCAAACTAACATGGATAGGTTTAGCTGACCAAGGACATTCCCAGCTTACTTGAGAAATGTTTAGAAGGAGTCTGTTCCTGAGAAGAGATAAGAGTACAAAGGCGTATTGATGAAACATGACTGGGTTCTATTGGGACTTCTCTAGTTCAAGGGTTAGTCATATTCGTTGTTATAATTCTTATAGCCTTTTGCTTATTCAAATGTTGCTGTGTTATGATGTCCAATCTGGGTACACATATAGCGTCCACAAATTTGATGGTGCAAGTAGGGGTGGCAAAAGGTGAGGTGCAGGAAGAGTTTGAACGTCCAGCTGGAATAATGCTCTACTAGAATATTGTCCTTTATAAAGAACAAAAGGGGGGAATGTGGAAATGCATAAAGAGATACCTGACCATATTAACTCTCTCTAATACACCTAACCCACGAATGTAGAAATGCATGATGGATATTTGACCATATTAACTGACCAGCTAATTCAATTTAAAGCTCACATAATAGTTTCTCATGAAAACACACAGAGAAGCACAATTGTGTAATTACGTTTAAGCCTTGGTATGTTGATAATTAAGTTAGCTGAGCAGGTGCTTAGTACTGTCTGGCCCCCTAGCAGATAAGGGTATTGCTGACTACAAAAATATAATGAGAATACAGTTTCTTGAAAGGTCATGTGGCCTTGAGACTGACTTCAGCCCTGCTGATAACCAGGACAGAAATGTGGGGAGGATGAGAATGCTCAGGCCTACGAGGCCTACATGCCAAGATAGAAAAGGGCTATGGACATTCGGAGGGGGCAGGCTCACTACTTGATTGACTAACTACCTGAGCCAATAAAGAATGTACGTGTACGCCCATATTCTATGACAGGTGGGCGTCGTTACTGAACTGTATAAACGTGAGCTGTTTCTTGAACTCAGCGAAGACGTAGCCTCAACCATTGTTTGGGGTACACTTCCACTTGTGCAAGTTTCTTAATAAATTCTTGCTTGTCTGAATTAAGTGTTTGGGAGTTAATGCATTGTATATAATAAGTAATATTAAGTTTAAGTTTTCGACAGAAAACACTGGTGAATTTTTTGTCTGCTTTATTTCTACCCCTACAAAATGGATTAATGAGCATGAGGAAAAAATGAATTTTGCTTATTACGGCCTGGAGGAATTAGTGAACCTTTTGCAGCTACACGGTCAAATCAAAATCTAATTATTTCACTCGTGTTCACACCTGGATTTAGTAAGCTTAAGGAAGGGGAAGATTCCAAAGTACCACCGCAGCAGTGAAAGAAGTGAATAGTACAGAAAAGTTTTCTGCCCGAGAGCATGGGTATTGGCAAGCAGATCACAGTAGACCAGAAAAGGGAAAGGTGAAGGCAACCAGGAAAACAAAAGGCATAGGAGGCACAAGATTCACAGCAGGTAGTACCCCAGGCAACAGGCTCACCAGAGAGGCTGAGTCCGATGTGACAGCTGGGCCATGAATATCTACAGGCACAGTTAGTCATCTACAAAGCACTACCACGGACAGGAAAGGTCACTACTGCCCTCTGCTTTAATGCCGGAAGGCCCTTCCAGGCATAGACAGGGGATATCACAACAATCAGCCACTTTGTCTTCTGTACATTGATGCTTTCTTTTCTACATAAATAATGGCAGATTTCAAAATTTATTAAAATTGAAACAGTATTTGTAGTGTACATGCTTAATGCATTTTGCTAGCATGTTTGTGTGAACATTCACTGTGTTTCTAAATGCTGTCCAGCTGATGGAATAGTACAAGTGGCTGGCTGTATAGAAGCTGCATGAGTTACAGGAGGCCTCCTATCTGTTTCTCCAACTAACCATGATGGATCTGCAACAGCACCATGGATCTTCTTTGCTGGAGTTACTATGTGCTCTTTATGTTCAGAGGTGGTGCCGCTATCACTTGTACAGGGCTATGAGATGACATAGAATTTCCCGACATGAATGTGAACCACTGCTGGAGGGCATCTTCTCGTGATGTATAGCACTTTATGTGAGAATAGAATAGTGGGTATCTATGAGGCATTGGAATCCCCCTTTCGCGCAACCAAGTGAGTTGAGGCCAGCCATAATTGCACGTGGGAATTTGGATCCCAAAGCCTCCACAGCAATAGTGGGAGCTTCTATGAGAGATGCTCCTACTATGCCTATGGTCTGCTTAGCTGAAGTGGTCACTGTAGATGCCACTGGTGCTGCCAAGTGTTCAGTGACAGACTGCAGCCTCACTGTACCACCTTCTCATATCTAATGTTTGGAACAAGTGAATCCTCAACATTTGTCTGGCACTAACATACCCATACAACTCAGGAGGGGGCATTCAGGTTGATGGATCTCTCCTTTGTACCAGGTGGTCCCCAGGAACCATTACTACTGTTATTCCATCAGCATCATTGGGGTCTGAACCACTGTCTGTGCTTCATCCTCAACTTCATTACGACTTTCTCCCTTAGTATGCGTACCTTT
This sequence comes from Heptranchias perlo, assembly GCF_035084215.1. Classification (NCBI taxonomy): domain Eukaryota; kingdom Metazoa; phylum Chordata; class Chondrichthyes; order Hexanchiformes; family Hexanchidae; genus Heptranchias; species Heptranchias perlo. Next base: position 8,782,668 of record NC_090350.1, on the reverse strand, counting down.
GCTCATGCATGATTCAAGTGGGGATAGTAATAGTTTATGCTCAGATGAATGGTCCTCTTTTGGGTGCATTTTACAGTCCACTGCCTTCTATTAGCTCAGTGAAGAGAGCAAATAGGACATTATGAGTACATTAATAGAGGTATCCATTTGGGTGCTGTATTATCATTACATGGACTGTTAGGTGCTTGTTCATAAGCAGTATGTATGGCCACATTTTTGGCACATATCATCCAAAGTATAGAATAAATGCTTAGTATAGTACATACCAGTAGTTCTGCACTACCTTCCAATCTCTACAGTCCAAACACCTTCCAGACTGTCCCTCTTGACTAATTCAATTATTCACTCCTCATAGGAAGTGAGTTGTTTTTTATTATAGGTCCACCATCTGTTCCACAGTTTGTCTTGCAACTTTATTCCAGTTTTGTCTTTAACCGTAAGAGTAGTGATGATTCAGATAAAATGATGCGATCCATGGAACTTTGTTTTTGCAGTACATTGTCTCCACTATAATGGCATGTATAATATAAATATGTATAACTCTGCTGCTTTCACTTCTACTACATTACTTGCCACATCCTTTCTAACATTTCTGTGTCGTACAGTGTTTTTGCATAGCTTTAATAGGTGCCACTTACTTTCATTCCCATATATGTATTGTGTTGCTACTTTCTAGTAACAATCATGCCTTATTTTTGCACTCTTTCTTAAGCCACGCAACTTGTTCTGCACCTTCTGTCAGGTTTTCCAAGTTACTGGCACTAATAAGGGGTAATTTTAATTTAATTCGGCAGGCAGGAAACCCATGGGATCGGATAGAATGCCAGTTTTACACTGCGCCCAATATTACTCTCCATTGACTTTGATGAAGTGTAAAATCAGGCGGGGTGTAAAAACCAGCATTACAGCTAATTCTGTCAGTTTCCCGACGAGCGTGTTAGGTTAAAATTGCTCCCCATGTTTTTCATGACATGCAGCTGGATTATTGAACTTTTGGACATTTATACTGGTTAAGTAGCTGATTAGCAGCCGAAGAAATATTAAAGGATCATTATTTTAGATTTGTTATAATAGGCTGTTTTGTCGGTCTTGCTAATGCAACTTCCATGTTCACGAAGTGCATGTTGCTAAATTGTATATTCCTACAATTTCATTAGTAGATTGCACATTTCCGCTTTTCTTGAACAGAAGAAAATATAGCATAAAGTTACCACCAAAACATTAAAAAATAATACAATACAGGAATGATCCACAAAATAGCAACGTTCCAATTTTACCTTATTAATTGCTCAAATCTGACCTCAATCCAAGTTCCAGCTCCAAAATGATAATGCACAAATATCTAAAAATGTATAGGACTGCATTGTATAAGTCATTCATTGAAAATCTAAATAAAAATAATTTTACCATACTTTGTGAACACTGAAACAATTTATATAGATGCACTGTTTTGTGTTGTACAAACCCATGGGTTACTTGTGATTTATGGAATATAAAGCACTCGTGTTACATCCAGTGCCATTCAATGGATTATGTACCATAAACTGCTGATCCCCAGAGTAGATCATCTACTTATTCTTCTATGTCAAAATATATTTGCTCTTCAATTAATGTATTGAACTAGGGAATTACTGGCTGCATCCTAAGCAAGTGGAATCCTAGATTTTACTTAAAAGGAAAAGAAAATCTGGGGTTGGCTATATTCCTTTTATACAAAAGAAAATTATACTGACACCAAAAATATTATTTACATTTTTATAAATTATATAAATTTTTCTGCTGACACAGAGGGGGTTAAATTGGTTAACCCCCAAAAATGGGCGCTAGGATTGCGGTGCACGATTAACCCACGCCAGTTGGTTGTGATGCAGCGTTCATGCTGCCTGCTGGTTTTGATGATTGCTGCGTGCAGCCAGTGCGGTTGATTGGCGGAACACACCAGCAGGGGCCCTGGTATCGGGAGTGGCTACTTAAAGGAAGCCAGCACCTCTTAAAGGGCAGGTGCACTGTGGCTGCAGGAAGAGCTGGAATTTGTTTGGCAACTAACTCTGCTGCAGGATAGTGAGGTATGGCTGCACCTATGAGAGACCGTGCACCTGGGTTCTCGGACTGTGCATAAGAGGCCTTGGTGGAAGAGGTGGAGGCAGAAGGCACTGGAGGCACTCCAGACACTGAAGAAGGAGTGGGAGGAAGTAGCGCACGAGGTCAATGCCAGGAGCAACGCACCACGCACATGGATGGATTTCAGGAAGAAATTGAATGATTTGACACGAGTGGTCAAGGTGAGTGAGTTCAACTGTCAAGTGGCATATCCTATCAACTGCACCAATAGTCTCATCCATTGCTCCATGCACTTCACCCCCGTCACCCACCTCCCAACAAATTACTTCAAACAGTACGCAACTCTTCAAATCAGATGCTGCATTTCGCCCTCACACATTACCACTTTTGCAATCCGCACATCCACAGCTCACAGGTCACTCACACTGGCAGCTATTCAACCATGACAGCCACATCACCCAAACATCTTGCAGGACACTCACTGACACACTTCCCTCTTTCTTGCAGGAGAAGGTGGCGCACAACAGTAGGCAGCACAAAAGAACTGGGGGAGGACAGGCCACCAGCGTGTCCTCACCCCCATGGAGGAAACAGTGCTGGCCATCATTGGAAGGGCCATCGCTGAGGCTATGGCCACTGGCGGTGCTGGAGGTATCGATGATGAGGGTCTCTTTATACCTAATCCTCCTTCTCGCTTCCCACTTCTCTCTCACCCCACAATCTTTTCTGACTCACGTGCTGTAGATAGTACAAGCACGCATATCTTACTTTCTCCTCTGCTCTCACCACAACTCAACCCGTGTCCCTTTGTCATTTCAGATACCCAAGAACTGGAACTGGGACAGTCAGAGAAGGCAGAAGAAGATAGTGATGATGCAGACACACTGTCACTCGATCTTACACTCGCAGCCACCAGCTCAGAGACTGACACTGCGCGTATTTTAGAGGCTAGGTTAGAGGAGGGATCTACATGTGGTGAGACACCGGGCACAAATACGCAGGAGCTGGGGCAGGGAGACGGATACCGCAGGTGCCAGCTCGTCGGAGGGCGAGGTCGCACACTAGTTCTGCTGCTGACAAATGATGACATCGATGGGCCAGGCTACAGTAGAAGGCTGATTGACGTACACAACCAAATGCTTGGTGCACTGGAAAGTCTGCCAGAAAGCCTGCGCACAATGTCAAAAAGGAGTTCAGCTCCAACATGACACAGGGCTTTGCGCAGAGCTTGGAGCCCACCCTTTCCCACGTGGAACGGGTGGTCACCTCCATCAGCACACTTGTGGAACCCACCATGATACAGCGTCTGATGACCGATGTCACAGATTCCATTGCAGCACAAATAGCTGCCATCCAGGGTCTGACTGCTGCACTGGGAGCTCAGACAGCTGCCTTGGAAGCTCAGACTGATGTGTTACAGGCTCAGGCTGCTGCTCTGGGGCTCTGGGTACCACTGTGGAACAGGGCTTCCCTGGCATCCCAGCACTCCAACAATCTGTTCTCTAGCAGATTACCAGGCGCCTCTCCGGGAGTGTGGCAGTGGTGTCATGAAAGACAAACCTGCTGTGCTCTCAGGATGACAGCATTCCTGCTCCCACCCCTGCCACTCTGCCAGTGCCCTTGCTGTTGCCTGTCAACCAGGCCAGGATGCTGCAGCCCAGGCCGAGGTGGTGCAGTCTGAAGCGGGCACTCTCGGCCCAGATCTGCTTGAGGTCATCCTCCAAGGCCATTTACAACTCTCCTGAATTGAATGTCAGCAGCCTTCCACCACCCATGCTCCAGCCACTGGGGATGCACCGAGTAGGAGCATGAGGAAAGGTAAATGCACACGAACGACAGGCACCAAGGGATTGCATAAGGGTGAATAGTTTCAGTTTGTTTGAATCATTTGATGTGTAAATCTATAAATGTGGTTACGAATTTGTATTTGGTGTTGGTTTTCTGGGTTGAGTTGAGGGAGGAAGCAATGTGTAATCATAAGGATGGTCATGTGGAAGAGGAAAGGTAAGGAGAGTGGGACAGTTGGTAAATGGGAAGGTGTCGGTGAGGTTATTGGTATCGCTCGTTAATCATCTGATCACGCAGAGCCCTTACAGATAGGATCTGTCTACCTTGTTGCCTTCCTGCCTCTTCCTCCACTTCCTCCTCCTCCGCCACTTTCTCCTCCATCTGTTCCTCCTCTTCCTCTTGATCAGGTCCTCGCTGGCTAGGCGGTGGCAAGGGCTATTCCCTCATAATGGCGGGTTGTGCAGCATGCAGCATACAACGACAAATCTTGATACTGGCTCAGCTAAGTACTGCAGAGCTCCTCCAGTGGAGGCGTTGCTTGACGAAACCTATGGTGTGCTCTATGATGTTCCATGTGGCAGCATGGCTCTCATTGTAGGCCTGCTATGCGAACATTTTCTCTACATTTCCACATCAAATCCTTTCGTCATCTTAAAGATCTCTGCTGGTCACCCCTCAGCCTTCCCTTTTCCAGAGAAAAGAGCCCCAGCCTGTTCAGCCTTTCCTGATAAGTATACCCTCTCAGTTCTGGTATCATCCATGCAAATCTTTTTTGCACCTTCTCCAATGTCTCTATATCCTTTTTATAATATGAAGACCGGAACTGTGCACAATACTCCAAGAGTGGTCTAACCAAGGTTCAATACAAATTTGACATAATTTCTCTGCTTTTCAATTCTATCTCTCTAGAAATGAACCCCAGTGCTTGGTTTGCCATTTTTATGACCTTAACCTGCGTCGCTACATTTAGTGATTTGTGTATCTGTACTCCGAGATAGATCCCTTTGTTCCCCTACCCCATTTAGACTATTATCCAAGCAAATGTGGCCTCCTTATTCTTCCTACCAAAATGCACCGCCTCACTTATCTTTATTGAAATTCATTTGCCCATTCTGCAAGTTTATTAATGTCTTCTTGCATTTACCTCTTTTTCCTTTGCATTAACTACACCCCCCCAATTTCGTGTCATCTGCAAATTTTGAAATTGTACTTCCAATTCCCAAGTCCAAATCGTTGATGTAAATTGTGATCAACAGTGGTCCCAGCACCAGTCCTTGTGGAACACCACTTCCCACCTTTTGCCAGTCTGAGTAGCTGTCCTTAACCCCTATTCTCTGTTTTCTGTTTTGTAGCCAGCTTGCTATCCATTCTGCTACCTGTCCCGACTCCACACGCTCTTACCTTAGTCATGAGTCTACTATGTGGTACCTTATGAAAATCCAAAAATATCACATCATCTACAACATTACCCTTGTCTACTCTTACTGTTACTTCTTCAAAGAATTCAATAAGGTTGGTCAAGCATGACTTTCCCTTCTGAAACTCGTGCTGACTACTCTTTATTATATTTTCATTTTATATTACATTTTTGAGTAAAGATTCCATTATCATTCATACAACTGACGTTAAGCTAACTGGCCTGTAGTTCCCTCGACTTGTTCTATTTCCCTTTTTAAATATTGGAATAACATTAGCTGTCCGCCAGTCCTCTGGCATTATTCCCTTTTCTAATGAATTTTTATATATATGTAATAGTGCCTCTGCCATCTCTTCCCTAACTTCTTTTAAGTGCGTGGATACAATCCACCCAGACCAGGGGTTTTACCTTCTCTAAGTTTAATTCGTTTATCAGTTATCTCCTCCTTTCTATCTTAAATGTCTTTATACCTTTTTTGATCTCCTCTTCTAATGTCATACCCTCCTTGTTAGTCTTCCTGGTAAATACTGAGGCAAAGTAACTATTCAATATTTTTGCCATTTCGCCGTCATTACTTTTGAGTCTATTTTGTGCATTCCTCAGTGGTCCTATCCCTAATCCTGATTTTCCTTTTGTTATTGATGTGTCTGTAGGATACTTTACTATTTCTTTTTATATTTCCTGATAATTTAATTTTGTAGTTCCTCTATGCTTTCCCAATTGTTTTATTGACATCCTTCCTAATCTCTTCATATTCCCTTTTATCATCCTCTCCTTTATTGTTTATGTACTTAGAGCATTTCTTTTTTGTTTCAATTTTACCCTTATCTCTTTATTCATCCGTGGTGTTTCATTATTGTCTAGTTTGTACTTGTTTTTTAAAGGAGTATATTTCTCCTGAACTTTATTGAGTAGTGTTCTTCTCCCTGTCAGACTGTTCTAGTGGTGTCAGTTATGTAAAATGTTCCTGTTTGTTCTGGAGCAGCCTCATTGCACACAGAAGGAGTGGGGGGGGGGGGGGCGGGGGGGACTTCAATCATCCTCTAGACCATTTTGAAGCAACTTGATATCAGGAAACTGTGCCAAAGCTTGGGGAATTTAAATTACAAACATGTTGTGTAGTTCCCAGTGTAGGGCAGCCTTCAGGCCATTTTGAAATTGTGTCCATTGCTGTTTGAAATGGAACTGTTCCAGCACATTCTGTGATTGACACCATTAGAGAGGCCTAGCAGGAAGGAAGCTCTTGCTCGATGTCTGCAGAAAAGTTAATGTTCATGAAAAAAAAGTCTGGGAAATATTTGGTGGTAGTGTAATTTTTTATATATATAAAAATGGGAGTACTTCTACCAAAAATGTAGAGAGCCACTTTTGGTAAAAATACTCCCCTTTAGTAAAAGAAAATTACAGTCTCGCCAAAATTTTCTCTGGCTTTTCTTTACAAACATGGGGAAAATTTCCATGTGGTGAGTTGCGCTGCTGTTACGCCTGTGATTTGCACCACCGGTGGTCAGGACAGTTATTTACACAAGGGGTTGCTGGGTCCATTCATTTGCACACCCATTGGAGAAATGGAAGGCGTAATTCCAGATAAAACGGGTGTAAGCTGCTGGAGTGCATAAAAATTGGAATGCAGCCTTTAAAAAGACAGTTCAGCCTTTACACTAGCAGCAGATTAGGGGACAAGCAACGAAGGAAGGAGCAGTGCTTGGCTCACACATTTGACTCTCAGATAGCTTCATTTTTTTTATTCATTCATGGGATTTGGGCATTGATGGCAAGGCCAGCATTTATTGCCCATCCCTAATTGCCCTTGAGAAGGTGGTGGTGATTCACCTTCTTGAACTTAGTGGTCTGATGCCGGGTGGTCCGTCCGGTTTTATTCTTGTTATGTCTTTTTTTGTAGCGGGATTGTACAACTGAGTGGCTTGCTAGGCCATTTCAGAGGGCAATTAAGAATCGACTACATTGCTGTGGGTCTGGAGTCGCATGTAGGCCAGACCAGGTAAGGACGGCAGGTTTCCTTCCCTTATGGACATTAATGGACTAGATAGGTTTTTACAGCAATCTGCAGGTTTCACGGTCACCACTACTTATGCTAGCTTTTATAATACCAGATTTTAATTAATTAACTGAACTACTAATACCAGATTTTATTTAACTGAATTTAAATTCCCCAGCTGCTGTGGCAGGATTTGAACTCATTTACTCCAGATTATTAGTCCAGGCCTCTTGAATTACTAGTCCAGTAACATGACCACTATGCTACCGTACCCTAAAGCAAGTCTTATCAATCTTTTTCTCATATTTTTCAAGCAGGACTCCCTGGATGAAGAAGACAAACAAGGCAGTAAGGCACGACAACACCCAGGCACAGAAGCAAAACACAAAATTTTCCTGACTCAGACCTCCAAGCCCTCCTCGAGGAAACTGACTTAAGAAGACACAGACTCTTCGGTGTCCGTGCCAACAAACCAGACAGTAATTACTTATTCTATCAGGAGGGAGTTGGCACTGGCACTCAGTGCCAACTCTCTCACCTCTGGATTGTCGACCAGTGCCGCAGGAAGTTCAACAACACCAGACACTCTCCCCTTTTTCCCTTACCCATCCTGGGCATCAGCACATTTGTCACTCTCTTAAAGTAACACGTACAACTAACCCTTCACAGAGCACTCTGGATAAGGGGGACTCTAGAGATCTTGCACTGTGGCTATCTCGCTCTGCTAACAGCAATTACTTAACTGCACAACCCTAAAACCCCTTCCTTCACTTGAATACCCCCACATCTCTTACTTTCAGCTCTCCAATGCCACTTGACACACACTCCTCAACTGCTAGCCTTACCCTCATTTATTCTATCTCCTTGCAGGAGAAATTGGTGCACAATGCCCGCCAGAGGCAGGCCACCAGAGTGGTTATCCCCACCTTTAAACCCCTCACAACATGCGAGGAGAAGGCAATGCAGCTCGTGGGGAACCACTCAGCTTTTGCCATGGGAGGTGGCAAGGTTGACACCTACACTGTCATCATGGCATCCCTATGAAGCTCCACACAGACACAAGCTTCCACCCCCTTCTAAATCCCAAGCATTCTTAGCTTTAACTCGGAGCTGTTGCGCCACTTGCTTCATTTTAACATATATAAATGACGTCAGTCGGGACTTGGCAGGCTGATTGGGGGAAGGTTCAAAAAGCGTGAGGGAATTTGAGTGAAACACTTTAATGTTGGAAATCAAACGGAAACAGCTTCTGCCTGTTGTTCCTGCCTGAAAGAATTGGTTGTGCCATTTATGCTCCGTTAATGCGCTGAAAACGGTGAGGAAATTCACCCAAATGGAGTATAGGATGCAAATAAAAAGGAGTTAACTCTAGGAATTAATTAAAACTGCAGTTATGCCATAGATACAAGGTTAGAAATTACAATCAGTGCTATTCTTGTATAAACCCTTAATGAACACATATGAAATTCCTTCCTGCACTATTTGAATGCAGACATTGGCCCAAACCTTGCTGGAGTGGGGCATTTCACAGCATGCGCCGTTAGTTGGACTTTGTCCTGCATAGAATCATAGAATCTTACAGCACGGAAGGAAGCCATTTGACCCGTCATGCCTGAGCCGGCCCTTTGAAACAGCAGTCCAATTTAGTTCCACAATACAGCTTTTTCCCCATAACCCTGAAAATTAGTCCTCTTCAAGTACATGTCCATTTGCCTTTTGAAAATTCCTATGGAATCTGCTTCCACTACCCTTTCAGGTAATGAGTTTCAGATCTTAACAACCCTCTGTGTGAAAAAAATTCTCCTCATTTCCCTTCTAGTTCTTTTGCCAATTATTTTAAATCTATGACCTTTGGTTACCGACCCACTTGCCAGTAGAAACAGTTTCTTTCTATTTGCTCCATCAAAACCCCTCATTATTTTGAAAACCTCTATCAGGTTTCCCCTTAACCTTCTCTGCTTTAAGGAAAACAATCCCAGTTTTTTCGATTTCTCCACATAACTGAAGTCCTTCATCCCTGGTATCATCCTGGTAAACATCTTCTGTACCCTCTCCAAGGCCTTGACATCCTTCCTAAAGCGTGGTGCCCAGAATTGTACACAATACTCCAGCTGAGGCCTAACCAGTGATTTGTAAAGTTTAGCATGACTTCCTTGTTTTTGTATTCAACGTCCCTATTTACAAAGCCAAGTATCCCATGCGCTTTTTTAACTGCCTTATTAATTTGCCCTGCCGCCTTCAAAGATTTGTGAATATGCACCGCCAGGTCCCTCTACTCTTGCACCCCCCTCAAAATAGTACCATTTAGATTATACTGCCTCTCCATGTTGTTCCTTCTAAAGTGTATCATTTCATACTTATCGAAATTTAACCATGCTGTCTATGTCCTCTTGAAGTTTGCTACTATCCTCCTCACTATTTACTATGTTGCCAAGTTTTGTATCATCCACAAACTTCAAAATTGTATTCTCTATACCCACGTCCAGGTCATTTATATATAACAAGTAAAGCAATTGTCCTAATACTGATCCCTGGGGGACCCCACTGCATACTTCTCTCCCATCAGAAAAACATCCGTTCACCACCACTTCCTACCTCGTATCCCTTAACCAATTACGAACCCAAGTTACCACCATCCCATGTGCTTCTATTTTCCGAATAAATCTGTTATGTGGTACTTTTGAAAGTCCGTATATACATCTGCTGCACTACCTTCATCAACCCTGCCTAATACTTCAGCAAAGAACTCAATCAGGTTAGTCAGATACAATTTGCTTTTAACAAATCCATGCTGACTGTCCCTTATTAACCCATGCTTCTCCAAGTGAGAATTAATTTTGTCCTTGACAATGATCTCTAGTAGTTTTCCCACCACTAAAGTTAGGCTGACTGGCCTGTAGTTATCAGGTTTATCCCTCTCCCCTTTTTTTGAATAGGGGTGTAACATTTGCAATCCTCCAGTCCTCTGGCACCACTCCCATATCCAAGGAGGATTGAAAGATTGTGGTCAGATCCTCCATTATTTCCACTCATACTTCCCTCGACAACCTAGGATGCATCCCATCCAGGCCAGGTGACTTGTTAACTTTTAGTGATGGCAACCTATTCAGCACCTCCTTTCTATTTTTATCCTATCCAATATTTCCATTCCCTCCTCCTCTACTGTGACATTAACTTCATCCTCTTCTTTTGTGAAGGCAGATGCAAAGTACTCATTCAGTACCTCAGTCATGCCCTCTGCCTCCACAAGAAGATTCCTTCTTTGTCCCTAATTGGTCCCATCATTCCTTTAACTATCCTTTTCCTTTTTAACGTTTATAAAAGATCTTTGAGTTCCCTTTTATGTTACCCACTAATCTTTTCTCATATTCTCTCTTTGTCCTTATATCCTTTCTTAATTTCCCCTGCACTCTCTGTATTCAGTCTGGTTTTCTACTGTATTCTGTACCTGACATTTGTCCTAAACCTCCTTTTTTCTGTTTTACTTTAACTTCTATTTCCATTGTCATCCAGGGAGCTCTAGCTTTGGATGCCCTATCTTTCCTCCTTATGGGAATATGCTTGGTTTGTACACCAACTATTTCCACCTTGAAGGCCTGCCATTGCTCATTTACTGTTTTACATAAGAACATAAGAAATAGGAGCAGGAGTAGGCCAATCGGCCTCTCGAGCCTGCTCCGCCATTTAATTAGATCATGGCTGCTCTGATCCTAACCTCAAATCTAAATTCATGTCCAATTTCCTGCCCGCTCCCCGTAACCCCTAATTCCCTTCACGTCTAGGAAACTGTCTATTTCTGCTTTGAATTTATTCAATGATGTAGCTTCCACAGCTTCCTGGGGCAGCAAATTCCACAGACCTACCACCCTCTGAGTGAAGAAGTTTCCCCACATCTCAGTTTTCTTGGTCAATCTTTGTTTCTAGTCCACCTGTGCTAGATCCCTTCTCAAATCACTGAAATTGGCTCTCTTCTAGTTGGGTATTTTCACCGTTGATTTTTCTTTGTCCCTTTCCGTAACTACTTTAAACCTAATTATATTATGATCACTATTATCCAGATGTTTTCTCACTGAAACACATTCCACTTACCCTACTTCATTCCCAGAACTAGATCCAGCACTGCTTCCTTCCTTGTTGGGCTAGAAACATACTGAAAGTTCTTCTATACACATTTTAGGAATTCTTCACCCTCCTTGCCCTCCACTGTTTATTTCCCAGTTTATATTATGCTAATTGAAGTCACCTACTATTACTGTTCTCTTACTTTTACATTTCTCTGAAGTTTGCTGCAGATTTGCTCCTCTATCTCCTTCTCACTATTTGGGGGTCTATAGTAAACACCCAGCAATGTAAAAGCTCCTTTTCTGTTCCTTAACTATAGGCCAGTCAGTTTAACCTCGGAGGTGGGAAACTTTTGGAAACGATAACCTGGGACAGAATTAGCAGTTACTTGGACAAGTGTGGACTGATTAGGGAAAGCCAGCACGGATTTGTTAAATTTGATAGAGTTTTTTGATGAGGTAACAGAGAGGCTAGGTGAGGGCAATACAGTTGATGTGGTGTATATGGACTTTCAAAAGAAGTTTGATAAAGTGCCACATAACAGGCTTGTCATCAAGGTTGAAGCCCATGGAATAAAAGAGGCAATAGCAGCATGGATACAGAATTAGCTAAGTAACAGGAAGCAGAGAGTAGTGGTGAACGGTTGTTTTTTGGACCGGAGGGAGGTGTACAGAGGTGTTCCCCAGGGGTCAGTACTAGGATCACTGATTTTCTTGATTATATATTAATGACTTGGACTTGGGTGTACAGGGCACAATTTCCAAATTTGCAGATGACACAAAACTTGGAAGTGTAGCGAACAGTGAGGAGGATAGTGATAGACTTCAAGTGAATATAGACAGGCTGGTGGCATGGGCGGACACGTGGCAGATGAAATTTAACGCAGAAAATTGCGAGGTGATACATTTCGGTAGGAAGAATGAGGAGAGGCAATATAAACTAAATTCTAAAAGGGGTACAGGAACAGAGAGATCTGGGGGTATATGTACACAAATCATTGAAGGTGGCAGGGCAGGTTGAGAAAGCGGTTAAAAAGTCATACGGGAGCCTAGGCTTTATAAATAGAGACATAGAGTACAAAAGCAAGGAAGTCATGACGAACCTTTATAATACACTGGTTCAGCCACAACTGGAGTATTGTGTCTAGTTCTGGGCACAGCACTTTAGGAAAGATGTGGCGACCTTAGAGAGGTCTAGACTGATTCCAGGAGTGAGGGACTTCAGTTACATAGATAGACTGGAGAAGTTAGGGTTATTCTCCTTGGAACAGAGAAGGTTGAGAGGAGATTTGATAGGGGTATTCAAAATCATGAACGGTCAAAACAGAGTAGATAGAGAGAAACTGTTCCCATTGGCGGAAGGGTCAAGAACCAGAGGACATAGATTTAAGGTGATTGGCAAAAGAACCAAAGATGACATGAGGAAAAACTTTTGTATACAGCGAGTGGTTAGGATCTGGAATACAGTGCCAGAGGGGGTGGTGGAGACAGATTCAATCATGGCCTTCAAAAGGGAACTAGATAAGTACTTGAAAGGAAAAAAAATTGCAGGACTACAGGGATGGGGCATGGGTGTGGGACTAGATGGATTGCTCTTGCATAGAGCCAGCATGGACTCGATGGGCCAAATGGCCTCCTTCTGTGCTGTTAACTTTCTATGATTCCAACTCGAAACAAATAGGTTCATTCTTTGAACCCTCTAGTATATTGTCCCTCTATAAAACTGTAATATTATCCTTCATCAAGCACCCTTCAGCTCAAAAATATTTTGTCCTGTAAGATGCTGGAAGCAAAACTGATAACGGCGTGGCAAGGGCAGTGGGATATTTGGGACCTTAGTGAACAAGAGACCAACAGTCTCTCTCCTTAACCAATGAGACTTAAGGATTGAGAAACAAACAGAGGAATGGCAGGGTAAATTAGAGTCAAATCAGGTTCAGAAAGAGAAATAAAGAGAGGGTAAGAAAGAAAATAGAGTCAGAAAGGAAAAGAAAGAAAAAAATTATGAATTTAAAAATTTTAAAATCTCTATGAAGAATTTACTATATGCAGTTTAAATAATTCCCTTTCTGGGCTGGAGAGGTTGATTGGTATTGCATTAACAATTATCATGTCGTTAAACAGACACCATGGCCCCGATATTACCAGGGAGGCGGGATGGTAGCGGGCGGTGGGGGGGGGGCGGGGGGCGACTGGGTAACCTGCCCAGTGAAATCCATCCGTTCCCCACGCGATCACGGGTAAATTGAAACCACTTACCGTGGCTTCCGGGTTTCCTGTTGGAAACCTGTGCAACGGGCGGACTGCGCACCCACATCACAGGCTGTCAGCTGGAGGAGCTCTACTTAAAGGGGCAGTCCTCCAATGGCTGTTCCTGCAGCAAAGAGCCAAAATTATAGAATGGAGCAGCCCAGGAGAAAGGCTGCTCCCAGATTTACTGACGCCTCACTCCAGGTCTTACTGGACAGGGTGAGAAGGAGGAGCGATATTTTCTACCTGGTGGACAGGAGGAAGAGGCCTGCCTGTGCCACCAACGCAGATACAACACCTCGGTGGGTCCCATTCCTCACTTAGTTGGGGTCGCACATGGTGAGTCACCACTCACATGTGAGCACGAGCAGACACTGGTGGCTGGGGCAGCTGTGGAGAGTCCGTATCGGTGGGAGCACTCTTCTCCAGGCTCTGCTCGGCAGGACACAGATGCTGAACCCTGGGGGCCATCCTTTAAAAGGAGAATGATCGAGGGGCAGCAACACATTTGCGAGGTGCTGGAACAGGTGGCACGCGCACTCTCCACAATCGCGCAGAGGATGGAGGAGTCCAACTTCTGCATGAGTGGAATGGTGGCACAGGTACAGGAGGGAATCTCTGAGATACTGTCACAGAGACGTGACAGCATCTCTGAGATTGTGTCGCGGGTAAGTGCGGGAATGTCTGCGATGGAGGAAAGGCTAGCTTCCATCGAGCTTCAAGCACGGCTCAACAATGAGTCCATTAAGGCCCTGACAATGACCCTTCGGGCTCAGGGTGAGCAACATTCTGCCGCCTTAAACAGGCAGACAGATACACTAGCACTGGCTTTATAAGGCTTCACACATGTCCTCTAAACTGTCGTCCAGCAGGGTGGTAGGAGTGATGTGGGCTGGGCCCAGGAGGGGGATGATGGCGAAAGGGGACATGGAAGTGGGGACTCCACTCAAAGTGCTCCCACGTCTCACCCGTTGCCCCCCTCTCAACCAGTACTTGCAATGCTGCCTCCTCTCCAGGTGGTCGAGTCTGCTCCTGCAAAGGTGCAGGTGGAGCAGTCTTTGGAAGGGCCCTCACGGGTACTGAAACCCAGAGGGTGTAGGCCCAAAGCATCTAATCGGTCAGGGCATGACCAAGATCAACCTGCCACGACCTCTGCTGCAGCCACAGGGGAAACACCACGTAGGAGTAGTCGGAAGCATAAGGCAAAGTTTTTGTCAGCACAAAGGGGATGCACTATGGTGTTTGTTTGACAGTTTGTCATGTTTTTTATTTACATTTGATTTTTGTTAATGGCACATTAAATATTATTGTCACCACCACTGCCACGTCTTGGCCATTCTTCACTGGCTTGTGTAATAAGTCCCTTTCATGAGGTTCACCATGAACACCCACACTTGATGCCACCCGTTGGTTCACCCACAGTGGGTGTGTGTGTAGTTGCAGGACTATTTTGTGCAGGTGCCTGTGGCGCAGCACTGTGTTGCAGAGCTCCACGTGGTGGAGGTGAACGGCGTGCCTGGTGATGTTGCTCGTCCTCAGATGAAGTGATGAATGCAGCTATGGCGCCTCCCATCCCGACAGGGTGCGCAAAGTAGGTAAATGTGTTTGCACAGCAGAATTTAGGGTATAAATTAATAATTTTGAGTGGAAAGACAAAGGTATTGCAGCTAAAACTTTGTCTGAAGTGACAGAGTGTCCTGCTGCAATAAATGAGGTGTTCCCCCCAACTGCCAAATAATCCTTTGCATCTCCCACTGGCTGCTGGCTGAAACACATCTGCTCCAACAGGGAGTGTTTCCCACAGCACGGGAAACATGCTGAGGATCCTTCAAAATTGCACCCCTGCCAAAAGCCCCACTTCAATGAGGTCTATCAAGTACCTCAACTAGTTAAATAACTAACTAAATTATCATCCCGCTGGCTTTAATTGCTGGTGGGAGTCCCGCATGTGGGAGCTGCGCGGACACCCGAACACGTCATTTGGGAACCCGGAAGTGAGCGGGTTAGAGCTAGACTCCGAACCCGCTCCGGGATTCCACCATTTTCAGAGCCCCCCGCCCCCAACACACCCACTCGGCCATCCGAAAATCGGCCCCCATGGGGGGAATTTTAAGCCCCCACAACAGGCGGGAGAGGGTCAGGGGGTGGTTAAATCGGCAAATTTGCGAAACCCAACCCCAACCCACTTCTAACGTGCTTGCTTCTGTTTTAACCATGGCAGGTTTCGGGGCTTCCGAGTAACTCACCCAGGGTTTGGGAAACCCAGCAACTAAAGGGAGGCGGGAGCTGCAGTTAAGTGCTTTTTAGAGCACTGCTTGTGAGCCAGGGGGAGCAGGAATGCTTCCCCTAGCCACTCAAGCAAATCTTCTGCCGCGATTGGCTAACTCTCCCCCTCCAAACACACGATCTCTCCTGGTTTTCCCTCCCTCCCGATTGTCAGTCCGACCCCCACACCAACCTGTGATGTTTCCCAGTTGCCGGGGCCAGTCCCCAACGGTCCCCGGCTGCTACCTTCTACTGCTGGCTTTCCTACCCAGCTGCCGGGTGTGAAATGGAGTAAAAAAGTGATGCCAAATTTAATGGCAGGACTTCTGCATTCTCGGCATTTCTGAGTATGTTGTTGCTGCTGTGAGAAATCATTTGCAACTTTTTGAAATTTTGAAAAAGTTTACTACTTTTGAACAAATTTACTTTGAAGAAGTTTACTACTTTGAAACAAATTTACATGTACAACTGTTGTCAAAGGAGAAATCTAGCACTACTTTTAAAATGACTATCTCAAACCAGTGTTACCACTGCTGCTCAGTTCATCAGCAGTGATGTATACACATTCACTGCAAAATGTGTGCTTGGCACTGTTAATAAAGTCCTGAAGATATGCACTACTTTACTGTCAATTCTTCCTGATGAGAATGGACAGTTTTTCATTCTCATCTCTGTTAACTTGTTCAATGTTGTTGTTTAACTGTTGCACTAAATAAAAGTTCCACTGCTTCATTTTGATTCTTCGCTGTACTTCCTTTTGTTCATGCCACAATGGAGAATCATTTAACGGACACTTTCATACTTTCCTGGTCCACCTCAATTCTGCTAGTGGAGTCCTGGGGGAGGGTGGGTAGGCATCTGGCGGTTATCATTGTCTGAATGACTGAGCTACCAGCTGCTGTCTAACCACGCTGCCTGCTGCAGCTGTACCTTGCTCGGGGGTCCACGACCCACGGCCCCAGCGACATCCGGATTGGGATCCTCCAGACCCACTGGCATCTCGTCTGTCAGGTTAAGGGTCAGCCCTTCGTGCAGGACAAAATTGTGCAGCAATTGACCACTGCAATTTTCGCCAATATTCTCCCAACAATAAGAGGAGGTGGATAACGACCAGTGTTTGTGTTGGACAAGAGGAGGTAGGGGAGGATCTGTGCCTGTGTTGAACAAGAGGAGGTGGGGAGGATCTGTGCCTGTGTTGAACAAGAGGAGGTAGGGGAGGATCTGTGCCTGTGTTGAACAAGAAGAGGTGGGCGAAGATCTGTGCTTGTGTTGAACAAGAGGAGGTGGGGAGGATCTGTGCCTCGGTTGGCTTTGGTCTGATGGTTGACAAGAGCAGTAGAATTTGCATCTGTTCTTCCATGTGACCCCCAGGCACGTCTGAAACATTCTTCTCGATGTTGTAAAAGGAAACATGAAAGGGTGTCTGCATTTTCTATGAGTTTAGTCTGTGGGTTATTGAAGAAGGACGTACAGTCCTTGATGTACGAATAAATCCTATTAGGGAAGCCTTTAATAAATAGCTTTGAAATGTCTCTCAGGAACTCCCTGTAGTTCAAGGTGGATTCCCCTAAACATCGCTCAATCATTGAGGATGCCTCAACTGAGCCAATAAGTGGGGCGACCAAAGACAGTGTTTTAAGTTACAATACCACGTGACCTCCTTGCTTTTTTCATCCAGGTGAACCAGATTCAGGTGGTTCTGATCAAAGAGATAGGATTTGAAATCTTCATTTCCACACTTGGCTAAGTTCCCCAACACGCTAAACGCTTCAGCCTGCACTTTATCAAACACGGACTCAAAGTTAGGTTGATTCCTGGTGATGATTTTGATTGGAAAGGATCTGATGTTATTTGCATCCAGCTGATTTAAGTGCCTAGAGAGGCATGACAGCACCTCAAAAATTAGCACCTCACTATCCTTGTCTCCCATCAGACTGGTAAGCGCAGACAGCGCTTGTTGAGAATATTTTGCTATCCTGGGAGATGCTCCAATTGTAATGCTCCCCAAGCATCTTCCACAGAGCAATTGGATAAATGGAGAAACATAAAGCAGACATCGAAGCACTTTGCTCACTAGGGTGTCTGTGAGCTGCAGCAGTGAAACCAATGGAGATTTTAAAAGCTCTCCAAAGAAGGCAGCCACAGTGATTGTCTGACACTTTTCTATGGCAAGGATGACAGGAGTGAACTCTTCCACAATCCCACAGAGACTATGGCCAGAATATCTGACCATTGCTCTGGCCAGCAGAATAATTCCCTTGTGCTAGTTGTGTATGTCCATCATCTGGTCCCAGCACCCATTTTCCATCATGACATTTACCACTTTTTCATTCTTTGCCCGACTCATCATGATCATTATTGTCTCCACACTATAAACACAGATGTCTCTACTTCTAGATGTTGGAGGTTGGGCTGAGATTTGTCTCTGCTTCAATTCATAATTTGGAATAAAATCTTTAGTCAGATGAAGATTGACGCAGGAGGTGAGATGGACAACTGAGGGTATAATTTCATTACAGCCTCTGCAGAGTTGGGCTCAGATATCAGGCATGATTTTAAATAGGAAAAGCAGGTGGGTTGGGGTGGGGGAGCAGTAAAAATTTTAAAAATCTAAAACCCGCCCCCAACCATTTTTAATGGAGGCGGGTCGAGGGCCCGACCACCAACCTGCTCTTAGGAGGCTGGTCGGTCAGTAAAAGCTATCAAGGAGGCTGCAGGCCTTCATTTTGACAGATTTTTTGCTTTTAACCTCTGGGGCCAGGATTTCCGGACCTTTTCCTTCACGCCACGTGAGAGGAGGTGAGAAGGCCCAAAACTGCAAGTAAGTGCCTTTATAGCTCAGCTTATGGGCTTGGAGGAGCAGGAGTGCTTTCCCCAGGCCCAACAAGCCTATCTGCAGTGACGAGGGCAATTAGGGATGGGCAATAAATGCCGGCCTCGCCAGCGACGCCCACATCCCATGAACGAATAAAAAAAAAACGTACGAACACGATCAATCAACACCCCCCCACGACCTTCGACCTCCCCGTCATGATCTATGATCCCCCTCATGATCTACGCCCCCCCCTTAAGATCTCCGACCTCCCCTGATGACTGAGCCTCCCAATGACTGACCTCACCGATGACTGACCCCACCCCGATGACTGACAGCTCCCCGATGACTGACCCCCCCCCCCCGATGACTGACTGCCCCGTGATCTCCGCACCTCCCCCAATGACCCCTGACCTCCCCGATGACTGACCCCACCCAGTGACCCCCCGACCCCCCCCTCCCCACCGATGACTCCCCCCCTCGCCCCCATCTAACACTTACCTTTTCACATCCTCTTCCTTCCTCTTCTCTCACCCAACTGAGGCCAGCCTGTCAATCAGGCTGGCCTGTCAGGCAGGAAAGGTACAAAAAAAATAAAAGACGTCCTTACTTCAAAATGGTAAGGCATCTGGGAAACCCGCACTTCTGGGCTTCCCGTCAGGAATTCCGCCCCCCCCCACAATAAAATCATGCCCATCATCTCATGCAGAGCACAGACAGCAGCAGGGACTCAACAGTTGAATATTCTCTCTCGTTCTCACCAACGGAGCTGAATCTGCTTTTCTTAAATGGTAACTGTTTGTTCAGTTTGTCCAGCAGCTCTTTCATTGTCATCACGGCCAATTCTGTCTTCTCTGCCAGTGATCCCCATACATCACTGACATACTTGGCTAAAGGAACAGGATAGGCGAGGAGTAAGGGCACATTGTTGGTGCGTTATGTGAAGGCAGAATGACAAAACAACATAGAACTGAAAATTTCACCTCCTTGTAAGGGACTAACTGCAATTGAACCCTCAGTGCTTCAAGTATCTCCGAGACCTGATCCCAAAGTACACTGCCATGTCGTTTAATAACAGTTTTCATGAGGACATCAGCTGCACTGGAACACCTGAGGTGTTGGTTGGCTAGTCCGTTGAAGATCATGAAGAGCATGTTACCCAACTGATCACGAAGCAAGCATTTTGAAATTACCTCTGCAAACTGAGAGCATCTCTGATAGAGGACTGAACTGTCAGGGTTAACTAACTGTTCTCTGACAGTTTTCAGAATCTCCAGCTGGTCCTCTTGCTGATCCAGATTAGTACCTTCGTAAGATAACTGAATAGACAGGATTTTGTGCAAACTGTCCAGGGCTATCTGCCAGATATAAAGCAATAGGTCTGCGCAGCATGGAATCAGTGGTCCGACCAGGGTCGCCAAGTTATTCAGTGGCACTACATTTCTAACATTAAGCTTCTCTAATTAAAATTTCAGCAGTTCTAAGGTATTATCCATTGCTCGAAATCCTTTGATGACATTATCCACTCCTCAATCTCCTTGAATATTACCTGAAGACCTTCAGGAGATAATCCTGAAGTAGGATTTGCTTCAGAAGACATAGCAGGGCAGTCATGGTTTCAGCTTGAAGTATCTGAGTCTCTTTGGTGTTACCATTTGCGTCTCGGTCCTTGGTGGATTCTGACGGCATCAAGCTGAAAGTACTGGTCAAGCAGGTTTGAATTAATTCCGCAGTGTCATCTTCATCTGATTCAGTTTGTAGTTGTATGAGATGCTTGCAGGCGTTCATGGCTAACTGACAAACAGGGCTCTGCAGAAGCTCTGGTGACTCAGCCTCGATAAGGTCCTGCATATATATCAGCACCTCCCTCTTTCTGCTGAAGTTGAAGGAAACTCTCCGGTGATTTGAATGTAGGGATTTAGCTATCAGAGTCACAGTTTTTATTAGGCTCAGCTTTATTGATAGAGCCTTGGTGTTCTGGGTCATGGTGACAATCTCCAGTAAGAATGGCTAGAGAGCATTCTCCATCTGCACTGCACCTGTGATCATAAACATCACTGTTTCACATATTCTAACAAATTCTTTATCCGTGACCTGATCTGGTTGATGACTGGATACTACTGGGCCCCTTAATCGATGGGTACAGCGCACAGTCGGATGAGAAGTTTCACCATTGCCTTTCCTCCCTCTGGCTCAAGGTAACTTTGCTGGGCTATGGCACATATTACCTGGGAAATGAGCTTCTCCTCCTGATTCTGTTCTTTTCTAGAAGCACTGATTTCATGGTGGCCCACAATCTGAGCCTTCTTATTCACTAAGAAGAGACTAACCTAATGTGGTGCCTCAGTACACTTAATGCTCCTACTCTCATTTGTTCATTGTTGTTTAACTTGTGTAGGAGGAATTCAACCTGTGAATCTGCATAAGCTGGGGCCAGAACTGTGAAACAGCAAAGGACCTCATTGTGGCTCTTCACAGCAAAATAGTTACATTGAGTGTACAGCACAGAAACAGACCATTCAGCCCAATTGACATTTATGCTCCACACGAGCCTCCTCCCTCCCTACTTCAGCTAACCCTATCAGAATACCCCTATATTCCTTCCTCCCTCGTGTGCTTATCTGGCTTCCCCTTAAATGCATCTATGCTATTTGTCTCAACTACTCTTTGTGGTAGTGCATTCCAAATTCTTACCACTCTTTGGGTAAAGAAGTTTCTCCTGAATTCCCTATTGGATTTATTAGTGACTATCTTATACTGATGACCTCTAGTTTTGAACATGCCCACAAGTGGAAACATTTTCGCTACATCTACCTTATTAAACTTTCATTATCTTAAATACCTCTATCAAGTCACACCTCAGCCTTCCCTTTTCTAGAGAAAAGAGCCCCAGCCTGTTTAGTCTTTCCTGATAAGTGTATCCTCTCAATTCTGGTATCATCCTTGTGAATCTTGTTTGCACCTTCTCCAGTTCCTCTATATCCTTTTTATAATATGGAGACCAGAACTGTGCACAGTACTCCAAGTGTGATCTAACCAAGGTTCCATACAAGTTTAACATAACTTTCTGCTTTTTAATTCTATCCCTCTAGAAATGAACCCCAATGCTTAGTTTGCCTTTTTTATGACCTTATTAACCTGCATCGCCACTTTTAGTGATTTGTGTATCTGTACCCCAAGATCCCATTGTTCCTCTACCCCATTTAGACTCGTGTTACCCAAGCAATGTGTGGCCTCCTTATTCTTCCTACCAAAATGCACCAACTCACACTTATCTATATTAAAATTCATTTGCCAATTACATGCCCATTCTGCAAGTTAATTAATGTTTCCTTGCATTTTAACTCTTTTTCCTTTGTATTAACTACACCCCCTAATTTCATGTCGTCCGCAAATTTTGAAATTGTACTTCCGATTCCCGAGTCCAAATCGTTGATGTAAATTGTGATCAACAGTGGTCCCAGCAACGATCCCTGTGGAACACCACTTCTCACCTTTTGTCAGTCTGGGTAGCTGTTTTCTGTTTTGTAGCCAGCTTGCTATCCCATTGTGCTACCTGTCCCCTGACTCTACATGCTCTGACCTTAGTCATGAGACTACAATATGGTACCTTATCGAAGGCATTTTGAAAATCCAAATATATTACATCTATTACATTACCCTTGTCTACTTTCTCTGTTACTTCTTCAAAGAATTCAATAAGGTTGGTCAAGTATGACTTTCCCTTCTGAAATCTGTGCTGACTACTCTTTATTATATTTTCATTTTCTAGATGTTTTGCTATTACATCTTTGAGTAAAGATTCCATTAGCTTACCTACCTCCGGTGTTAAGATTACTGGTCTATTGTTCCCTGGACTTCTTGTATCTCCCTTTTTAAATATAGGAATAACATTAGCTGTCTGCCAGTCCTCTGGCACTATTCCCTTTTCTAATGAGTTTTTATATATATGTAATATTGCCTCTGCTATCTCTTCCCTAACTTCTTTTAATATGTGTGGATGCAATCCATCCGGACCAAGGGTTTTATCCTCTCTAAGTTTGATTAGTTTATCAATTATCTCCCCCCTTTCTATCTTAAATGTCTTTATACCTTTTTTGATCTCCTCTTCTAATGTCATACCCACCTTAATTTCCCTGGTAAATACTGAGGCAAAGTAATTAATATTTCTGCCATTTCACCGTCATTACCTATGAGGTTATCTTGTGCATCCTTTTTCTATTCCTATCTTAATTTTTCTTTTGTTATTCACATGTCTGTAGAATACTTTACTATTTCTTTTTATATTCCTTGATAATTCAATTTCGTAGTTCCTCTTTGCTTTCCGAATTGTTTTTTGACATCCTTCCTAACCTCTTTGTATTACCTTTTGTCATCCTTTCCTTTATTGTCTATGTACTTGGAGTATTTTTTTGTTTCAATTTTACCCTTACCTCTTTATTCATCCATAGTGTTTCATTATTGGCTAGTTTGTTGCTGTATTTTAGAGGAATATATTTCTCCTGAACTTTAATGATCACCATTTTAAATACTTCCCACTGCTGCTCTATCTCTTTGTCGGTCAAACTTTTTTTCCCGTTTACCTTCCCAATTTCATTCTCATCCTCTCAAAATTAGCTTTTTTTCCAATCTATTAAATTTGTCTTTGTCTTACTTATGTCTTTCTCAATCATTATTTTAAACCTTATGTTATGATTGCTATTGCCAAATGTTCCCCTACACTTACTTCTCTTTTCTGCTCCGGTTCATTTCCCATCACAGTGATTCCTCTCTTGTTGGGCTTCTCATATACTGGGTAAGAAAGGAATCATGTAAACACTGTGAAAACTCAATTCCCCTTTCCCTGCCTCTTCTTGCCAGTTTATTTGGGAGCAGTTGAAATCTCCCATGATTATTATTTGATGTTTTTTACTCATTTCATAGGTTTGCCTACATATTTCTTCCTCCACTTGCCGTCCACTATTAGGTGGTCTGTAGAATATGCCTATTAATGTGATAGATCCCTTCTTATTCTTTGTCTCAATGCATATGAATTCTGTTTCTATCTTAATATTATTTATGTCCCTTTTTTCTATTGCCATTATGTTGTCTCTAATTAGTATAACTACTCCACACCCATCCTTCTTCCTTCCCTATGCTTTCTAAATATGTTATATCCTGCAATATTTTACTGCCAGTCCTGTTCTTTATGTAGCCATGTTTCAGTTATCTCTACTACATTGCATTCCTCACTACGAATTATTGCCCCCAGTTACCCATTTTGTTTCAGTTATTGTGCACATTACTGTACAGGCAATTTAATTTGTTTTTAATAATTGTTCCCCTCCCCTTATTTTTGACAATCATTCTGTACTCATGTTCTATAACTGTACTTGTTCCCTGACTGTTTATGTTAATCATTTCCTTTCTGTTACTTTCACCAGATCCCTCCCCCCATCTTATTAGTTTAAAGTCCCATCGACAGCCCTAGTTATCCTTTCTGCTAGGACAGAGTTGGTTCAGGTGGAGCGGTACTGCTCCTTTCTGTCCCAGTTCTGGTACCAGTGTCCCATGAAATAGAACCCCTCCATCCCACTCCAGTCTTTCAGCCATGGATTCTACCTCCGGATCTGCCGATCCCTATGTCAATTAGCACGTGGCTCGGGTAGTAATCCTGAGATTACCACGCGTGAAGTCCTGTTGTTGAATTTAGTTCCTAACTTCTGATATCCCTAGCAGGACCTCCTCTCTTTTCTTTCCTATGTTATTGGTCCCAACATGGATCCCGACAACTGGATCTTCCCCCTTCCTTTCCAAGTTCCTCTCCAGCTGCTTCAAGATAAGAACATAAGAAATAGGAGCAGGAGTAGGCCAATCGGCCCCTCGAGCCTGCTCCACCATTCAATAAGATCATGGCTGATCTGATCCTAACCTCAAATCTAAAGAACACAAGAAGTAGGAGCAGGACCCGGCCACTCAGCCCCTTGGCCCGCTCTGCCACCCACAGGGCCTTGACCGATCCGAACTCAGCTTCATGTCCAATTTCCTGCCCGCTCCCCGTAACCCCTAATTCCCTTTACTTCTAGGAAACTGTCTATTTCTGTTTTAAATTTATTTAATGATGTAGCTTCCACAGCTTCCTGGGGCAGCAAATTCCACAGACCTACTACCCTCTGAGTGAAGAAGTTTCTCCTCAAGATATCCTTTACCTTTGCACCAGCTAGGCAACACACCCTTCTGGACCTTCGGTCGCGACTGCAGAGGATGTAATCTATCCCCCTAATTACCAAATCCACTATGACTACAATCTTTCTATTCTGCTCTTTCTCCCCCCCTCCCCCCCAACTTTGGACTGTCTCTTACTCCAAGGTGCCGTGGTTAGCATTCTGGCTGTCCATCCCAAAGCCCGCATTCTTATCCTCACAGGTAGGGCCAGTGTCTGTGGGACCACCTTCTCTATCTCCCCGAGGTTCCCCCCACCCTGCTGACTAACAGTCACACTCTCCCCTTCCTGTACCTGTGTTTTCCTCTGAGAATTGACTGTACTCTGGCTAAAAATATCCAGATATTCCTCCACCTCCCTTATGTGTTGGAGTGTCTCTAACTTGTACTCCAGCTCAAAGACTCTGAGTTGGAGTGTCTCAAGCCAGAGACATTTAATGCAGATGTGGCAATCCAGAACAGCCTTGCTGTCCACAAACTCTCACATATTACAGTTCCCAACACATAGCCTGCACTGTCATTTCCAGTTTTTATTTGTTATTTATTTATTAGTATGAAACTAGTTCTTGATATAATACAATTACTTGAGATCTAGAATGTATTTAGTAGATGGTTTTAGCTTGTTTTCAGATTAATTTGTAGAAAATTAGCCTTTTTATGTTTATTAATTTCTTTATTTTCTTGTTTCCTTAACTCCTATTATTTATATATACCAGATTTTAATTTAATGAAATTCAGAACCCTTTAATATTTGTATCCTCTATTAGTTAATTTTAATTTTATCTCCTTAGATCTGATTAATTATACAATTAACTTAATTATATAATAAATTAAACACTTGACTTAATTATATAATAAATTAAATACTTAGCTGTAATTCTTCGGGCTCCGCTGCTCCTCCCTCTGCTCTGATGTCACTTTTTCAGATTCAGAATTTCTTTTTCAGATTTTTCTCTGCGTTTGTTTTACAGTGCCCAACAAAGCCGTGCTTTATAGTGCTCTGCCCAGTTGCTTCTCCAGGGCTTTATGTGCTCCTTTCAGCCACTTCTCCCGCGCTTTACAATGCTCCTCTCAGCCGCTTCTCCCGCGCTTTATAACGCTCCTCTCACCCACTTCTCCCATACTTTACAATGCTCCTCTCAGCCACTTCTCCCATGCTTTACAATGCTCCTCTCAGCCGCTTCTCCCACGCTTTACAATGCTCCTCTCAGCCGCTTCTCCCACACTTTACAATGCTCCTCTCAGCCGCTTCTCCCATGCTTTACAATGCTCCTTTCAGCTGTTTCTCCCGTGCTTTAAAATGCTCCTCAGCTGTTTCTCCCACACTTTACAATGCTCCTCTCAGCCGTTTCTCCCACACTTTACAATGCTCATCTCAGCCGTTTCTCCAGCACTTTATTAGTTGTTAAAATTCACTAGAATGCAAATCTGCTGGTGGAGATTGCTGAGCAGACTGTCTACCTATGTTTTTAGCCCTAGACACCTCATATCTATGGCAGCTTTCAGTACACGGCATAGAGATTCTGTGATGAGAAAATGCCCTGGATATTTCTTGCAGAGAAACAGAATGCTTGGTATTATGTTGGGCAGCTCTTTCTCAAGTTTGTACTTAGGCAGCAGGGAGGTCACATAGCCTAGAGATTCCACAATTGGGATGGTCAATTTAGATGGCTCCTTCTCAAGCCACTCCTTGAAAAGCTGGCTATAGACATTGTGCATGAGGGTTTCAGTAGTGTGTTTAGCCAAAGTAGGATCTTGGGCCTTCTCCACATTTCTCAGATAGATCAGGATGCTCTTGCTAAAACTACCTGCTGCTAAGGCGGATACAGATTTTCAGCTCATCCTGTTTTAGTCCAACGAGAACTGGAAACATAGTATCTAAGATAGATTTCAACAAAGGCATCATGCCATACACATTTTCCGTGAGCATCTTTGTCAAGTTCTTCACCATGTACACATGTGGAAGGTGGCCTTGCTTGAAATCCTCCATCATCAACTGGATAACTTCATTAATAAACCTGAAGCTCACTTTGGTAGGAAGAATATAAAAACAGAATATTTTTTAAATGGTGAGAAACTATTAAATGTTGGTGTTCAGAGGGATTTGGGTGTCCTTGTACACGAAACACAGAAAGTTAACATGTAGGTGCAGCAAGCAATTAGGAAGGCAAATGACAGGTTGGCCTTTATTGCAAGGGGGTTGGAGTACAAGAGTAAGGAAGTTTTGCTGCAATCGTATAGGGCTTTGGTGAGATCACACCTGGAGTACAGTGTACAGTTTTGCTCTCCTTATCTAAGGAGGGATATACTTGCCTTAGAGGGGGTGCAACAAAAGTTCACTAGATTGATTCCTGGGATGAGAGTGTTGTCCTATGAGGAGAGATTGAATATAATGGGTCTATGTTCTCTGGAGTTTAGAAGGATGAGAGATGATCTCATTGAAATGTATAAAATTCTTAGAGGGCTTGACAGGGTAGATGCTGAGAGGCTGTTTCTCATGGCTGGAGAGTCTAGAATTAGGGGACATAGTCTCAGGATAAGGGGTAGGACATTTAAGACTGAGTTGAGGAGAAATTTCTTCACTCAAACGATTGTGAATCTTTGGAATTCTCTACTCAAGAGGGCTCAGTCACTGAATAAATTCAAGACTGAGAACGATAGATTTTTGGACTCTAAGGGAATCAAGGGATTATGGAGATTGGGCGGGAAAGTGGAGCTGAGGTCGAAGATCAGCCATGATCTTATTCAATAGCGAAGGAGGCTTAAGGGGCCGTATGGCCTATTCTTGCTCCTATTTCTTATATTCTTAATGCAACTAGGAGATGGCACGCAGTTTCTTGGCTTTCAGCATGTGCCCCTGTTAACTTAGTCATCCACAGTGTAGCCAAAGAGATAGGTTTCTTAGCTAGCTTATTGTCAATTCGATGAAGTGTATCCTTTATAATCATTGTCCTGCTCTCCAATATTACAACACTCTGTGCAGCTGGCAGCATGGTGTGGTGGGACAGATACTAATAGCAGGTCATTAACACACTTTTGGGTTGGTGACACCCCAGTTCACAGAGGGTGTTTGACATGTTCTGTTGAGAATAAACGTTTTCATCAGCAGCCATTTTTAAGAGGGCAATGCAGAACGATTTCATGTTGCCATACATTTTAGGAACCTTTCCACAGCCTGAGACTCAAAGGCTAAAACTCCTCAATTCGGTATTACAAAGATCACTCTCATTATGGGTGTGTCCTCTTAGAATTCAAACTCTGAGCTGTCTGATATACTCTAAGCAGCTCGGTTCTGTTTTTTGTGGTAATTTCTAACTTCTCTTCAATCTGAAGAAACTTCTACTTTTTGACCATATAAATGGCTAATTATGAATTTAGTGAGACAGGAACCATATTAATGGCTAATTATAAATTAAAGACTGTCTTCGTTCACTCACTCACAGTCTGAACTCTCCTTGGATGACTTTGCCTCTTTACTCTCTGACATTGTTCCTTTACATGGTATTTCTAACACATTCCCCAATGATCTTCTCAGACTGAGATGGGCTTGATGAGCACACTTCATTTTAAACTATCTCCATGTTTCTCTCATGTGTAAAGATACACATTTTGTTCCACTTTGCCATTTTATGTCTACCCTATTGGTTGTCATGGTTTTTATTGTGAAGCCAGGTGACCTAATCCCTCCGTTGTGATGTGGGCCCTAGGTCGTGTGCCCATATAAGTCCTGCCAGCTGTTTGTGGTAGTTTAAAGTGAATGCAGATTAATGCATAGCCCTGAGGTACAGAACATACTGACAAAACAACAATTACAATCCTTGGCAGCCATATTGGATTATACAGCTGTCTGTCACTAATTTAGGCCGAACAGTACCACAGGTTTCATAGTACTCATGCCAAAATATGCAGAAATGGGATTAGTGGGACAGACGCTTCTAGTAAAATGCCCCAAAGTTGAGATGTTCATTGAACAAATTTAGTTTTAAATAACTTAAAAGTAGAAGATCTGACCTCTCGTAATCTTTAACAGTTTAGAATCTTAAAAACATAATTTCCAGGCCCTGGCAAAATAAGGTAACAATAAGGGCCCTTCACTCCAGTAGGACAGTCTCAAATAATATGGAATGACATTTGTATGTTAGTAGAAAGGATGATTTAATAACTCCCTGAACAACACATTGATGTGGGTAGATTTTCGTCCTCATTCGTTATTTTGTGTGTTATTTGGGTAGAGCGGATCACCCACTCTTTATAGAACCCGCCCGATTTTCATTCCATTGAAGTTAATAGAATGGAAGTTGGACATGTTCTGTAATGGGCGGGCAATCTGCTGCGTCACACTGTCGCCCAGGCAGTGGAGACAAAAATCCACCTCATGGTTTTGCACATGCGTTAGTCTGAACAAATGATTCCCATTTTTATTTGTGAGCTGACAGGAAGTAAACTCTGAAGGGATTAAACCTGCTTCATGATGTCATGAAAACGTTTCTGTGACATCAGCGCAGTGTTTTGTGACATCAGAAGGAATGTCCTGTTTCTACTGTGCAAAATGGAATCTTGAGTTTTGGAACACTGAGGGTAACCCCCACGAGTAACTCCCCCTCTCCCCCATTTGCAGTGTTTAGTGAGACTGGAACCAAAGGTTTAAGTGAACACCCTATTTAGTGACTCAGACTGGAGACATGTTAATGGCTTGTGTTATTGCAGGTAACTAATAAAGCTCCTGTGGTATTACTCAGGGTTAGTTTGGGGCCTGGAGTGATTTTCTGATGGTATTGCAGACCTACAATAGCAGTTCACCCATCACACTAATACAGCAAATTTACTGAAGAATATGTCACAACTGATGCAAGGTACAAATATTTCACACCTTGCTGATAGCAAAACATGCAGGGCCTCAAATATTTAGAATACCACTGACCTACCATTTCACGAAACTTGCTTACAGTGGAAGTAACATTATTCCTTCCTCTCTAAAAGCTCTCATCCCAGTTCTTTACATCATGAAATACATGTTGTTGTTCTGTCTCCCAGGAGGACTTGAGATACTTACTTAAAATATGTGGCTCCCACAATATCTGGAGCCGCTCCAACGTACTCCCGCCATAACTTCGGCAGGACTCCACTGGAAGCGCCTTAAACTAGGCTGGAACCTGGTTCTGCCAGGTTCCACCTGGCTCCAGCCTTCACCCAGAATGTCCCCTGTGGCTGTTAAGGATGGAGATCTGCCCACCCCAAAGATGGTCATCATCATAAAGGGACAGGGTCAGAGGTGAGGAAACCCTATCTCGGGAGCTTATTCACCACAGGCCTTCTCTGGGACCCAGCATACGGTCAGTGAAGGCATGTCTGCTCAGATCAGATGTACCTCTCTGACAAATGGCATTTGTGGAGACCACCAGGAGGTCCAGGCCAGGATTGAGGTCAGGACGCCGGAAGAGGAGCACAAATGTTTGAAATAGAAATAGGCTCTGAATTTCTTCTATGTCAGTTACTCTGCTTTTAAGCTTTTAGAGGGCGTTACATGCAAATTTCCTGGATATGCTCATTTGCATTTCACCTGGTGCAGACTCTGGCATAAGTCACATGTAGAAGTGGAGTGAGCAGTTCAGCCCTCGGGAAACCTGCGAGCAGAAGTGGTGCAGCCTTTACAACCTCTCTACAGACTCGAGTCTTCAGCAGAACACTTGTGGATCACAAAGGATGGTTGCAACAATTGTTCATGGCATCTTTGGATCAAATCTCTTCAGCGCATCTCTTACCCTCATCTTCAATTCATTTTGGCAGCACCATGAGTTGTAGGATGTCAGCTCTGCCCACTGCGCATCAGCACAGAGCACCATCCTGAAAAAGTGTAGCAAGTTTTTCAGAGGAAGACCTGCAAACCCTCCTGGAAGAGGTGGAAGACAGGAGGGACACACTCCTAGGCCTGCGAGCCAGCAAACCATGCAAATTGGAGGGAGGTGGCACTGAGATGGTCAGTAAACTTCGTCACACCAAAGACTGCTGGAAGTGCCTCAAAAAATCCAACAACTTGACTAGGGTAGGCAAGGTAAGGTCCACAGCACTTAGCCCCATTCTTCCTTTCCCACCCTGGGCACCACCACACTCTTCACCATCTTACAGTAACACTGTCACTACTAACCTTTCATACTCCACTCTGCTTAAAGGCACCTACATCTCCCTATCCCGTATGATGCTACACACCTCTCCTAAAACACACAGCAACAGCCTTGCACAATCTCAAAACAGTTTCCTCCACTCAAACATCCTCACACCCACAGGTCTCTCACTTTACCTCCTACAATCACCCTTGCCACACATTCCTTAACTCCCAGCCTACCCTCATTTACCTATCTCATTGCAGGAGAAGTTGATGTATAATGCCAGGCAGAGGCACACCACCTGCGGGGGCATTCTCACCTGAAAATTTCTCACCCCCATGAGCAAGAGACTGGCACCATAAGACTGGGGCCTGAGGAGATCAAAAGACCAAGTCCACAGCAAGAGACCTAAGCCGAAGGAGACTGAGAGAACGGGGTCCAATGGAGAGAGCACATAGAACATAAGAAAGAGAAGCAGGCAAAGGCCATACGACCCCTCGAACCTGCTCCGCCATTTAATAAGATCATGGCTGATCTTCAAACTCAACTCCACTTTCCCGCCCAATCCCTACATACCTCGATTCCCTTTGAGTCCAAAAATCTATCGATCGCTGGAATACAAAGGGGTGGAAGTTATGATACAGTTATATAAAGCTCTGGTTAGACCCCATTTAGAATACTGCGTTCAGTTCTGGGCACCACACCTCAGGAAGGATATAGCCTTGGAGGGAGTGCAGCGGAGATTCACCAGAACGATACCGGGGCTAAAAGGGTTAAATTATGAGGACAGGTTGCATAGACGAGGCTTAAATTCCCTTGAGAATAGAAGATTAAGGGGTGATCTAATTGAGATGTTTAAGATGTTTAATTGAGATGATAGGGTAGAGACAGAGAAACTTATTTCCTCAGCTGGGGGAGTGTAGAACAAGGGGCATAACCTTAAAATTAGAGAAAGGCCATTCAGGGGTGATGTCAGGAAGCACTTTTCACACAAAGGGTAGTGGAAATCTGGAACACTCTCCCCCAGAAAGCTGTTGAAGCTGGGAGTCAACTGAAAATTTCTAAACTGAGATTGATAGATATTTGTTAGGCAAGGGTATTAAGGGTTACAGAACCAAGGCGGGTAATTGGAGTTAAGGTACAGATCAGTCATTACCTAGTTGAATGGTGGAACAAGCTCAGGGGACTGAATGGCCTACTCCTGTTCCTATGTTCCTTGTGTTGAAATCCCTCCATGGTCTCACCTCTCCCTATCCCTGTAACCTCCTCCAGCCCTACAATTCTCCGAGATCTCTGCACTCCTCCAATTCTGGCCTCTTGTGCATCCCTGATTCTCATCGCACTACCATTTGCGGCCGTGCCTTCAGCTGCCTGGGCCCTAAGCTCTGGAATCCCATCCCAAAACTTCTTCATCTCTTTACCTCTCTCTCCTGGAAGAGCTGGAAATGGAAGGCAGAAAATTCGTAAGCGAGTTTGGAAGGCAGAGGAAACAAAGTTAAGAAAATAGGCAACATAAGAGTTTGGCAGTGCTTAATGGTATATATAATGCAAGGAGTCTAGTGAATAAGGCAGATGAGCTGAGGGCACAGATAGACAGGTGCAAGTATGATATCATTGCTATTACTGAAACGTGGCTTAAAGAGGGGCAGGAATGACAGCTCAACATTCCTGGTTACAGGGTTTTCAGATGAGATAGAGAAGGGGATAAAAAAGGAGGGGGGATGGCAATATTGGTTAAAGAAACAATTACAACCATGAGGAGGCATGACATGTTAGAAGGATCATCAAATGAGGCCACATGGGTTGAGCTAAAGAACAAAAAAGGGGAATTTACACTGCTGGGAGTGTACTATAGACCCCCAAGCAGTCAGAGGGCAATAGAAGAACAAATATCTAGGCAAATTTCTGAGAAATGTAAGAACAATGGGGCAGTAATAGTAGGGGATTTCAACTACCCTAATATTAACTGGGATACAATCAGTGTAAAAGGTATAGTTGGCACAGAATTTTTAAAATGCATTCAGGAAAACATTTTTAGCCAGTACGTAGCAAGCCCAACAAGAGAGCAGGCAGTCCTGGACTTAGTTTTAGGGAATGAAGCTGGGCAGGCGGAAGGAGTATCAGTGGGAGAGCATTTTGGTGGTAGTGATCAAAATTCAGTTAGATTTAGCATAGTTATGGAAAAGGACAAAAATAGAGCAGGAGTAAAAGTTCTCAACTGGGGAAAGGCAAATTTTACTAAGCCGAGAAGCAATTTAGCAAAAGTGGACTGGAAACAGCTACTTGAAGATAAATCAGTGTCAGAACAAAGGGAGGCATTCAAGGGGTGGTGAGGGTTCAGAGCAAATATGTTCCCACAAAGAAAAAGGATGGGAATGCCAAATCTAGAGACCCCTGGATGTCAAGGAGCATACAGGGTAAGATAAGGCAAAAAAAGGAAGCTTATGTCAGACACCAAGAGCTCAATGCTGCAGAAAGCCTAGAGGAGTACAGAAAGTGCAGGGATGAAATTAAAAAGGAGATTAGGAAAGCAAAGAGAGGGCATAAAAAGTACTGGCAAGTAAAATCAAGGATAACCCAAAGATGTTTTATAAATACATAAAGAGCAAGATGTGGGTGCAAACTTGTTAATCATGCGCCCTACATTTAGGTCTAAATCATTATTATATTCCACGAAAAGCAAGGGACCTAGTACTGAGCCCTGTGGAACCCCACTGGAAACAGCCTTCCAATCACGAAAACACCCATGACCATTACCCTTTGCTTCCTGCCACTGAGCCAATTTTGGATCCAACTTGCCACTTTCACTTGGACCCCATGGGCTTTTACTTTTCTGACCAGTCTGCCATGTGGGACCTTGTCAAAAGCCTTGTTAAAATCCATGTAGATTACATCAATCGCACTACCCTCATCAATCCTCCTTGTTACCTCCTCAAAAAGTTCAATCAAGTTAGTCAGACATGACCTTCCCTTAAATCCCTGCTGACTGTCCTTGACTAATCCGTGCCTTTCTAAATGACGATTTATACTCAGTTAGATTTAGCATAATAATGGAAAAGCGCAAAAATAGAACAGAAGTAAAAGTTCTCAACTGGGGAAAGGCAAATTTTACTAAGCCGAGAAACGATTTAGCAAAAGTGGACTGGAAACAGCTACTTGAAGATAAATCACTGTCAGAACAATGGGAGGCATTCAAGGGGTAGTGAGGCATCAGAGCAAATATGTTCCCACAAAGAAAAAGGGTGGGAATGCCAAATCTAGAGCCCCCTGGATGTCAAGGAGCATACAGGGTAAGATAAGGCAAGAATTGTTTCCAATATTTTGCCCACCACCGAGTTTTGGCTGACAGGCCCCTAATTACTCGGTCTATCCTTTTCTCCCTTTTTAAACAACAGCACCATGCCTGTAGCCAGTGAAGATTGGAAAATGATGGTCAGAGCCTCCGCTATTTCCTCACTTGCTTCTCTTAACAGCCTGGGATACATTTCATCCGGGCCTGGCAATTTATCTACTTTCAAGGATGCTAATCCCCTTAATATTTCCTCCCTCACTATGTTTACCCCATTCAATATTTCACACCCCTCATCCTTAACTACAATGTCTGCGTCGTTCCCCCTCTTTTGTGCAGACAGCCGCAAAGTATTCATTAAGAACCATACCCACATCTTCCGCTTCCACATATAGGTTACCTTTTTGGTCTCTAATAGGCCGTACTCTTTCCTTAGTTATCCTCTTGCTCTTTATGTATTTATAAAACATCTTTGGGTTATCCTTGATTTTACTTGCCAGTACTTATTTATGACCTCTCTTTGCTTTCCTAATCTCCTTTTTAATTTCATCCCTGCACTTTCTGTACTCCTCTAGGCTTTCTGCAGCATTGAGCTCTCGGTGTCTGACATAAGCTTCCTTTTTTTGCCTTATCTTACCCTGTATGCTCCTTGACATCCAGGGGGCTCCAGATTTGGCATTCCCATTCTTTTTCTTTGTGGGAACATATTTGCTCTGAACCCTCACTATCCCTTGAAGTGCCGTAACCTACAAGGCTGGAAAATGGGAATAGGCTGGATAGCTCTTCTTCAGTCGGCACAAACACGATGGGCCGAATGGCCTCCTCCTGTGCCGTAACCTTTTCTGATTCTACGATCCTCCTTTAGGTCGCTCCTTAAAACCTACCTCTTCGACCAAGCTTTTGGTCACCTGTCCTAATATCTCTTTATGTAGCTTGATGTCAAATTTTGTCTGATAACACTCCTGTTAAGCACCTTGGGACATTTGTACTTTGTTAATGGCACTATATAAATGCAAGTTGATGTTGTTGTTACCGATGAAGAGTATTACACTGATGGCAATGTTGAATGCCTTGTTCAGCAATCGAAATTTGTCTTACATCAACTGCAATATCTAAATTTGGGGATAATATATTGGTGCCGGTAAAAGCCCATAAATTGACCAAAATACAGGTCAATATAACCCTTCAAGCAGAAGCACTAAGGACTATAGTCAAATTTGGATATCCTATTCCATCATTATCTTTGAGTTTGAAGGCTTTATTGCATAGATCGAGTACTGCTCAAAAACGTTTAATCCATATGCAGCAACAAAATGCCAAGATAGAAAAGAGAATATCTACTCTGAATAAATCATGCATGGTGCGAAATTGCTTACAATGTAGGGCAACACCCTTGGTTAAGAGCTGCATCGACGTTTATGATTCTTGTTCAGAATGTACTTTCAGTTGTTCTTATTATTTCTCTATGTTGAATCAGGAGAATGACGTATCAGTTGCATGGAAACGTGTATTACATGTATGTTAGACACATTATGGGAGTAATCGGTTCGGGCCAGATTACAGAAAAACCCGTACCACTAATGGTCTAGGGTTTTAAGGTGGGGAATGTCTGAGTATTTGAATCATCCACCGCTACAGGTGAGGTGCCTGAAGATTGGAGGGTAGCAAATGTTGTGCCTTTGTTTAAGAAGGGCGGCAGGGAAAAGCCTGGGAACTACAGACCAGTGAGCCTGACATCTGTAGTGGGTAAGTTGTTAGAGGGTATTCTGAGGGACAGGATCTACAGGCATTTGGAGAGGCAGGGACTAATTAGGAACAGTCAGCATGGTTTTGTGAGAGGAAAATCATGTCTCACGAATTTGATTGAGTTTTTTGAAGGGGTAACCAAGAAGATAGATGAGGGCTGTGCAGTAGACGTGGTCTACATGGACTTCAGCAAAGCATTTGACAAGGTACCGCATGGTAGGTTGTTACATAAGGTTAAATCTCATGGGATCCAAGGTGAGGTAGCCAATTGGATACAAAATTGGCTTTACGACAGAAGACAGAGGGTGGTTGTAGAGGGTTGTTTTTCAAACTGGATGCCTGTGTCCAGCGGTGTGCCTCAGGGATCGGTGCTGGGTCCGCTGTTATTTGTTATTTATATTAATGATTTGGATGAGAATTTAGGAGGCATGGTTAGTAAGTTTGCAGATGACACCAAGATTGGTGGCATTGTGGACAGTGAAGAAGGTTATCTAGGATTGCAACGGGATCTTGATAAATTGGGCCAGTGGGCCGATGAATGGCAGATGGAGTTTAATTTAGATAAATGTGAGGTGATGCATTTTGGTAGATCGAATCGGGCCAGGACCTACTCCGTTAATGGTAGGGCGTTGGAGAGAGTTATAGAACAAAGAGATCTGGGAGTACAGATTCATAGCTCCTTGAAAGTGGAGTCACAGGTGGATAGGGTGGTGAAGAAGGCATTCAGCATGCTTGGTTTCATTGGTCAGAACATTGAATGCAGGAGTTGGGATGTCTTGTTGAAGTTGTACAGGGCATTGGTGAGGCCACACTTGGAGTACTGTGTACAGTTCTGGTCACCCTATTATAGAAAGTATATTATTAAACTAGAAAGAGTGCAGAAAAGATTTACTAGGATGCTACCGGGACTTGATGGTTTGACTTACAGGGAGAGGTTAGACAGACTGGGACTTTTTTCCCTGGAGAGTAGGAGGTTAAGGGGTGATCTTATAGAAGTCTATAAAATAATGAGGGCCATAGATAAGGTCGATAGTCAAAATCTTTTCCCAAAGGTAGGGGAGTCTATAACGAGGGGGCACAGATTTAAGGTGAGAGGGGAGAGATACAAAAGGGTCCAGAGGGGCAATTTTTTCACTCAAAGGGTGGTGAGTGTCTGGAACGAGCTGCCAGAGGCAGTAGTAGAGGCGGGTACAATTTTGTCTTTTAAAAAGCATTTGGACAGTTACATGGGTAAGATGGGTATCGAGGGATATGGGCCAAGTGCAGGCAATTGGGACTAGCTTAGTGGTATAAACTGGGCGACATGGACATGTTGGGCCGAAGGGCCTGTTTCCATGTTGTAACTTCTATGATTCTATATATTTGTTTTTGTAGCTTTTTTTACTGAACCCAAGGCAGAATGGCTAATACAAGAATTATGACTAGGATAAAATATAGTAATACGGGCACATAAATTTAGCCTTTCTGAAATCCTTAACTCAGGATAAAGACATCTTGAGTAAAACATACAGGAAGCAGAGATTTCTTACTTTACTAGCTGCTAGGAAGTTAGTCCGGCAGAGACGTGTGTAATGAAAGATAGTTGACCACTATTTACAAGGATGATAACTTTGGACAATATAACATGATATTGATGAGGTAGGGCCCCTATAGCAATCTGTTCAATGACTTAAGGGTGATAAAATGTCTAACAAAGTTAAACTCAATAGCCTGAGGGTCACAAGCTAAAACTTGATGACTTAAATGAATTGTAGAAGTCACAAATGTGATCATATATGGGCAATGAAATGGATATAAAGAAGGGAAAAAGCTCTTGAAAACTGTCACTTTGGGAGAACAGGAGACGCATCCAAACCCAGCCGATTGTCCCAAACGTGAGTATGCAGTCAACTGCTTAATTATGGCTTGTAATAGAATACGTCTGATAGACTCTTGTTAAACTGTCTATTAATGTAGTGTCTAATTAAGTTGCATGGACTTTTGCCTAATAGAATCATAGAAAGGTTACAGCACGGAAGGAGGCCATTCAGCCCATCGAGTCTGCGCCGGCTCTATGCAAGAGCAATCCACCTAGTCCCACTCCCCCGCCCTATTCCTGTAGTCCTGCAAATTTTTTCCTTTCAAGTACTTATCCAGTTCCCTTTGAAGGCCATGATTGAATCTGCCTCCACCACCACCTCGGGCAGTGCATTCCAGATCATAACCACTCGCTGTGTAAAAAAGTTTTTCCTCATGTCACCTTTGGTTCTTTTGTCAATCACCTTAAATCTATGTCCTCTGGTTCTTGACCCTTCCACCAATGGGAACAGTTTCTCTCTATCTACTCTGTCTGGACCCTTCATGATTTTGAATACCTCTATCAAATCTCCTCACAACTGTCTCAGCTGGAGAACAACCCCAGCTTCTCCAGTCTAGCCACATAACTGAAGTCCCTCATCCCTGGAATCATTCTAGTAAATCTCTTCTGCACCCTCTCTAAGGCCTTCACATCATTCATGAAGTGCGGTGCCCAGAACTGAACACAATACTCCAGTTGTGGCCGAACCAGTGTTTTATGAAGGTTCATCATGACTTCCATACTTTTGAACTCTATGCCTCTATTTATAAAGCCCAGTATCCGTATGCTTTTTAACCGCTTTCTCAACCTGCCCTGCCCCTTCAATGATTTGTGCACATATACCCCCAGATCTCTCTGTTCCTGTACCCCTTTTAGAGTTGTGCCCTCCAGTTTATATTGCCTCTCCTCCTTCTTCCTACCGAAAAGTATCACTTTGCACTTTACTGCGTTAAATTTCATCTGCCACGTGTCCGCCAATGCCACCAGCCTGTCTATATCCTCTTGTAGTCTATCACTATCCTCCTCACTGTTTACTACCCTTCCATAAAGTAATAAGTTAAACTGACTATCATGAGTTAATTAGAACCGGAACTTAACAATGGTGGGCCAGCCATGAGTCTAAAAGAGATGTTATCCAGTGTCCCCTTAAATGCATCTGTGATATTTACCTCAACCACTCTCTGGGAAAAGAAGTTTCTCCCAAATTCCTCAAATGGACTCAAAAATGTTGGGGATTGTTACAGACATGCTATACGTTGAATAAGGTTAACCAATGTTTAAAGGATGAATGTGCAAAATGAAAATCTAAAAGACAGAAAGATAAGGAAGAATTACAGGGCAAGCTAGATGAGCTGCAGCACCATTTGTTGCCCGTTCATAATATTGAGATCATAGACTGTGAGCTTGAGGTTTTGAATCAGTGCAGAATGGGGTTGAGTGGCAAACATCAGAAATTGAAAATTGGTTTGAGAGCATAAGTATAAAGGCAAAAGGCTACAGAATTTCTTTTGGTTTCATGTACTGTCTCTTTAACTGTGTGTCTGTGAGGTTTGTTCTCTGCAGTTTCATGCTGCAGCTGGCTCTACCCCATTTCTTTTCACAGAACTATAGCAGCTTAACTCTTTGTAATCCTGTCATTGATATTAGGAGTAATACAAGCATTTTAATCATTGTGTTTTCTATAAGCATGTGTTGTCTTAAGTTTGTAATTGTTTTCTCTATATATGTATACATACATGTGTTATTTTGAGATATTGAGTGTTTCTGTTTCTGGGTCTGAACTGAATTAAAGTAATTGAGGTTAACTGACCTGAGATTACAGACCGAGTATCTGACCAAATTATCAAATTATGAACACTGGTTTTCCATAGCTGGTCTCCTTAGAAAAGTGCTTATGTAAATTATGTGAACAGTCTCTGGTTCGTGACATGAGATTATCACATAACAATTGGCATTTCTGAGTGCATCACCCTTAGTAGGGAATCAATAACTTAAGGTGGATAAGAGGAAATGAGGATTTAATCATTGAGTGTGATTAAGGTACCTGTGGTATTGTTGCTTAAGGTAGCAATTGTAAAGAGTGGGAAAACTTCTGTGCCTTCATGGATAATGTTTGAAAATTGGAAATCAAAGAGAAGTTATTATATTGAGTATTGAAGAACATGGATACAGTTGATATCTAAGAAAGCCTAGACCCATTTAGACTGAAATTTATTTGACAGAATTCATACGCATTTGATTGGGCAAAATCTTATCTATGACTTTGTGTCATGATCTTTGTGTAAGTTTTACATTAAATTGATTGTAGCAAGTTTTATAAATCCACAGGATATGTTATACCACTGTTAAATGCACAACAAGTTAAAATAAATGTTAATGGGAGTTTTGGAAAATTACAAAGTTACAGTTACAGGATGATGTCTTGTTTTAAGTCAATTTGAACTTTTCCCAAATCACTGCTTCTTTAAGTTTGTGTACAGCAAGTTTGAAACTGCTGGTTCCATCACCCAAAGTCTTTCAAAGTTTGAAAAGCCAAGAAGTAATTAACCCCTTATTTCTGTTTGTTGCAATGATGTAAAGATGACATGCTGTATTAAGTTTTCTTTAAGTTCAGGACTGAAATTGAATGCCTCAAGTTTTGTTTTATGCTAATGATATACTTTTCGGCAGACATCAGAAGAATATCATCAAATGTCACAGTGTGGTGGACAAGACAGAGTAAAGCATAGCCTTTCAAAGGCCCAGTTTTAACTCAGTGTCCTTTATCAGCTTCCGACACAAATTGCTCAAAGAGGGGAGAACTGACAAAAATAGATGTGATATTTCAAAGAAGAAGGGTTTAATAAACTAAGTAAATGTATTGATACATTGAACCAAACTGGAAACTTTTCATCTATGTTTTAAGGGGTAATGATTTATAGTTTATTAGACAGTAAGTTTCCTCCACCGGCCTTTAAAGACACCGATGTATTTGCTCAGGGTGTCCACACCCAACACACACCCCTGAAACTGTTATTTTCAAACCATATTAAAGATGGCGGCATAAGCTCCACCCGCCTCTCAAAGTGGATGCTCACATTATAAGCCCGCGATATTTCTGTGGTTCCTCAGGATAAGGACCCATGGATAGTGGTAGTCTTTTCCTATCCAGGTGAGCCCAACTGCAATGTTTATGACCCAGGTGACAACGAGCCCTTTCCATTTGTTTCTGTAGAAGAATTAAACGATGATGGTCTCCATCCTTTGTTTCATACAATTTACACAAATAGCTCATCTTATTATTTAGATGGCAAACCAGTTACAGCCTTTCCCCCATTTCCGATTTGGTCAGTGCCTATAGCTGCCAAACTCATTCAGCTCAATATGTGGAGCTCGCAGCCATTCTTTGTGCCCTGACCCAGCACCCAGATGTTGATCTTTGCATTTGCATGGATTCTCATTGGGTGGCATCTGCCTGTCTCGTCTAACTTCCGGTGTGGATACAGGAAGGATTTTGCTACTCCGACGGTCAGCCCCTACGGTACCATTGTATCCTTCACTCCCTTTTTACTATTGTCCAACATCGGACGGATTCCCACCTTAAAACTGTCATTGTTAAAGTTCTAAGAGTTGAGCACTGGCATGCCATAATGCTACAGTCAACCATGAAGCCAAATCTGCCGTTAGATCCTCTGCTTCATTGTGGGCACCTCCTCTCCTTGACAATTTACCTGTCAATTCTGTTAAACACCACCAGCCACTCCTGTGAATCTTAAGACCCTACAAAAATCTGATCCCTCGATCTCACTGCTCGCACAATGTCCACAACATATTGTTCATAGTAAGGTTATCTTTTATTACTCCCCCTCCCGACTCTCAAGTCTGGATACCACCATCGACTCTGCCTTGCCCATGACCACCGTGCACATTTGGACAAAAAGGCCACATATGATTACCGGTGTGTATACTGGCCTTGAATGCGCCAAGATGTCAATGGGCCAAGTTTTGCACCAATTGGTGTCTGCTGTTAGTTAGACTTCACCTTGCACGTTTAGGTTTTTAAATTTTTTGTGTGGCAAGTTGCTGAAGGTGCAAGTTGATAACATCACAATGAGGGAAACAGGGCATCTGGGATCTGAGTGAACAGGGCAAGCAACAGGGTATCTCCTTAACCAAACAGATTGATGGTTTGTGAAATTAACAGTGCAAGGACTGAGAAGGAAGTGTAAATTAGAGTGGGTGAATTCAATGTCAAATCAGGTACAGAAATAGAAATAAA
Source organism: Heptranchias perlo (assembly GCF_035084215.1). Taxonomy (NCBI): domain Eukaryota; kingdom Metazoa; phylum Chordata; class Chondrichthyes; order Hexanchiformes; family Hexanchidae; genus Heptranchias; species Heptranchias perlo. Next base: position 8,740,580 of record NC_090350.1, on the reverse strand, counting down.
GAGAGGGAAAAAAAGATTGGATTAAAAGAGAGAGAAAAAAGAGACAGAAAGGAACAGTAAAAGAAAAAAAGTTAAATTTAAAATTTTACATTTTTAAAATCTCCAAGTAAAACCTTAAGGAATGAGACTCCACACTTGTAATAGTTCATTTTCAGTGTCAGAGTTTGATTGGCAATTATTAACACTTATCATGTCGTTGAATGGTACTTAGACTGGAATGGACAAAACTTAACTTTCTGTGGGAGTTTAGTTTGTATCTACCGTGCAAATACAGCAACTTCACGCCATTCAATGCACTTCAATGGTGAGGAAGATAGTGAGATGCCGTTTCTGTGAAGCTAACGGGGGAGTGGCGCAACTCGGTCAGCAATTTTTGGATAGTTGAGTTTAATTGCGCTTCTCCCCCTCGCCTGAAGTTACTGCACCATTCGCACATAAATAACGGCGAGCGCCATTAGCCTCGCCGTTATTTTGACAGCAAAAGCTGGGCCAATATGAATGTTAATTATTTACCCCTGGTAGTTAGTTAATGATCAAACATGCTGCAAAGAGTGACAAAGAAAAGACAGCTCATGATCAATCTCTAAAATAAACCAACCCTACTTTTACCAGTAATCAGGAATGAATGCATTTGAATGGAACTCCAATATGTCCATCAATCTTGAGCTGATACAATAGAGGCTAAATAGGAGTCCATGGAGGAGATGCTATACAAAAGAAGCAGAATTGTTGGTGATACCTGTAATTTTATTGGTTTGACCTTTCAGTTGAAATTGCAGTGCCAATTCATTGCCATGTGATAGTTAAATATTACCTTCAATTGCAACTCTGACTTCTATACTGTGTAGTTAGGATTAAGGAGTGTTTGTCAAAGTGAAACTTTTTTAGTTATGGCAACACTCTGTTCCCTGTTTTAAAGCCAATTATCAATCCAGTATTATATTTTACTCCTACTCTATGACTCCTTACCTTAGCCATTAATCGCCAAGTAGAACCTTGTCAAATGTTTTCAAAAAATCCAAGTATATATGAACCACATTTCCTTGTCACCATGTCAGTAATATCTTCATATACTTTCTCCTTTAAGGGTTATAGGTATTACATCAAAAAATGTATATTTTAGTGAGTCAGGCAATTGTATTTCTTTTGAGAAACAGTTGATTTTTGCAAAGAGTGGGTTCAATTTGGTAAGGAAAAGAAATCTATTCATATCAGTAGTTTCTCTTTCCACTATCACTTCTGAATGTCAGGACTGATTCATGGGAATAAATTGCTTCTAAATCATATGTTTCTAAGAGCTGAAACCTATGCAGCCTAGTGCAATACCTTTCTCAAACTACAGCTAAATCTATCAGATAGTATGCTGTTAAATCTCATTCAGATCATCGAAGTGTCCTTACCATCACAGTCTGTGCATCGGAACTTAAGATAAAGGAACCATTTGTAGCAAAATAATTTGTTCCAATCAGTAATTTAATACCAATGAAATGAAGAGGAGCAAACCCATTCTTATTAAATAGTTTCCTTTAAACATACTTCTTAATCATGTTCTTGTGCTTAGTGAAACAAGTTGTTCTGAGCTCAGTACAACGTTAATCAGTGATAAGCGTTGGAGCCTCTAGCTTGTTTATTGCAATTTTACATATTGCACTATCACAGTCCAGATTATTGCACAGTGCAGTGCAATCTCAGGACATACAAATGTATAATAACCATTATTCGCATAATCTCTAATGGACTGTACGCATTGGAGCATGACCTGTTTTATTTTTTTCAACATCAGACTCAGCTTGCCTACTTGTATACAACAACCATACCAGATAGCATATGCAGGCAGTATGTTACAATTTATGATAATAAAGTAGAACCGATTCAATTGTTTGAAGTCTATTTAATAATGAGAGAAAAAGTTGGTGCTAATCAGACCAGACAGCAGCTGCTTTCCATGCATTTCTTAATACAGTGGTGTTCTCATGTTGCTGCTTCTACAATACCTTCACCAGGCCATCATTGCTACTCTCCCTGAGGCTGTTGCTACCCTCTCTGGAATTATGACTACTCTGCTCTCTGAGACAGCCTTTACCCTCCTGCAAACACATAATCAGTATCAGAAATCTGCAAGAGACATAAACTATTGTAGTTCAACAGTCAATGCCTCTATTTAAATTATTTAATTATTGCGCTGCAGTTTTGGAGCGCCGATAGATTACATACAGCATAAAGAACACTGAATGAGGTAGGCTATGAAGTAAAATTTCCACTAATGATTGAGACATTTAAGCCATTTAAACAGCATCACATGATTCCAGCTGTTATGCAGAAATTTCCAGTGACAATGTAGCACAGTCACTAAGCCCTGGAAGCAGTTATAACAACAACTTGAATTTATATAGTGCCTTTAACATGGGAAAATGCCCATGTTAAAGACACTATATAAGACACTTCACAGGAGTGTAATCAGACAAAAATTTGCACCGAGCCAAAGACGGAGATATACAGACAGGTGACTAAAAGCTTGGTGAAAGAGATAGGTTTTAAGGAGCATCTTAAAGGAGGAGAGAGGTAGAGAGGCAGAGAGATTTAGGGAGGGAATTACAGAGCTTAGAGCCTAGACGGCTGATAGCACGGCTGCCAATGGTAGGGTGAAGGGAATGAGGGATGCACAAGAGGCCAAAGTTGTAAGATAACAAAATTCTTGGAGGGCTGTAGGGCTGGAGGAGCTTACAGAGATAGAGAGGGGCAAGGCCATGGATGGATTTGAACACACGGATGAGAATTTTAAAATCGAGCCGTTGCCAGACCAGGAGCCAAAGTAGGTCAGCGACGACAGGGTTGATGGGTGAATAGGACTTGGTGCTGGTCAGGATATGGGCAGCAGAGTTTTGGATGAGCTCAAGTTAATGGAGGGTGAAAGAGGGGAGAAAATGGAAGCAGTGAGTGGAAATTAGACCTAATTTCTGGAGCATCAAATCCCCACCTTTCCCAAATAAATGCGGAGTTTTGCAGGACTGGAATGAGATGACAGTGTGAGTGCTCACAGTGCTGTGAGAATTTCCCAAAGATTTGCGATTTGAGGAATCGACCAAGGTAAGTACTGACCATTTGTATCAGTAATAGGAGTCTGCCACATTTGAAGGTGATAGGAGTTTGTCATATTTGGACTTGAAAGGAACTTCCCGTATATGGAGATGAAAGTAGTGCAAACGTAGAACAGTATCACCCTAAAGCCTTTCGCTCACAAAATCAGTCATAATTATTCTATGTGCAGTGGTGATGTGAGATCACCAATGAAATGTAAGTTTAACATTATCTGTATGATTATCTATATGAAATACATATTTTAGGTGTAACCTTAGAATATGTGGGTAACTCTCAAGTTGTTTGCAAAACTGGATCATCGCATGACCTTTCACAAGTGCAAAAAATAAGTGGCCAGAGACAGTGGGAACACCACAAGTTTTTGCCACTTTCAAAGCATGTATAGAAATGTGAGATGTCACTGAAATTCCAAGAAGCCTATCTGCCTAACAGCCAGCCAGCCTACCCACCCTGAATTATACAATCACTGAGAAGTATGAGGCATAGAGCATTCGTACATGTGGCCCAAGAGGAAAGCATCACCTTGACCATTTTGACTACGCTTACTATTACACTAAAAAGTGTATTGAAAATTGCAGCGTGTAAGGTGTTAAGTGCAGTAAATATGCATTAGGAACAGACTTGTACCAATACCAAATCATCATAGAAAAACGACTTGCTGCAACAATGAAGGGATAAACTGAGGATTTTGGAAAATTAATCACCCCAAATCTATAAAAAGCTACCTGCATGGATCATTGAATGTTTCCTTTATGGAGGCTGCTGTACCAATCTCCTTTTCTGTACTTGTTGCTTTATAGCTTCATGGTAAGAACCCTTGCAGTACACAACCATGATGCAGGAGGCCCTGGGGATGTGTAACTCAGGACATTTCCCCCCGGCCCCCACATCAGTGCAAAGTCTTATGCATTGCTTCAAGATTCTTCTCTCGTAGCCTATGATGATTCTAGTTCCAGGTATAAGCCTCATTGTATCGATGCTTTGCAGAAGCATGGGGGTGGTGAAAAGGTGCCATTGTCCATGATTGCAGTGGTCCAAGGTCTCCTAGGAGTAGTCCTTTCAACCATCTTTCTCAGTAAATTTTCATTATTTTCTGCTGTGGATCAAATACCAGCTGCACTTTGAGGGAGTAAAATCACTTTCTGTTCAAGTGAGCCATTGCATTGTTCCTTAGCCACCGATTCCATCCCCCTCCCTGGCCACTGTCTGAGGCTAAACCAGACTGTTCTCAGCCTTGGTGTCCTATTTGACTCTGAGCTGAGATTCCAACCCCATATCCTCTCCATCACCAAGACCGCCGACTTCCACCCCTGTAATATCACCCGTCTCCGCTTCTCCTCAACCCTCATCCATGCTTTTGTTACCTCTAGACTCGACTATTCCAATGCTCTCCTGGCTGGCCTCCCATCTTCCACCCTCCATAAGCTTGAGCTCATCCAAAACTCTGCTGCCCATATCCTAATTTGCACCAAGTCCTGTCCACCCATCAACCCTGTGCTCCCTGACCTACATTGGCTCCTAGTCCAGCAACACCTCGATTTTAAAATTCTCATCCTTGTGTTCAAATTCTTCCATGACTTTGCCCCTCCCTATCTCTGTAACCTCTTCTAACCTACAACCCTCGAAGAACTCTGTGTTCCTCCAATTCTGGTCTCTTGTGCATCCCTGAGTTCCTTTGCCCCACCATTGGTGGCCGTGCCATCAGCTGTCTAGGCCCATAGCTCTGGAATTCCCTCCCTAAACCTATCTGCCTCTCCACATCGCTCTCCTCCTTTAAGACGCTCCTTAAAACTTACCTCTATGACCAAGCTTTTGGTCACATGTCCTAATATCTCCTTATGTGGCTTGGTGTCAATTTCTGTCTGACAGCGTTCCTGTGAAGTGCCTTGGAATGTTTTACGACATTAAAGCTGCTATCTAAATGCATGTTGTTGTTATATGCAAGAGCAAAAATGGGTGCAGTAAGCAATTTCCTGCACTCTTGGGAAGGCAACACCCCAAGAAAAATGTTTTGCTTCATCCTGATGAGACAGTTGATGCAAGTAAAACTGGTTGTTGTTGGCTTGATGGGTAAGTCTCACAAACCTTCATAATATATCTATGGATTGCAAAGTGGCTCATGTCACAAATATCTTCAGCAACTGACCGGAATGACCTCTAGTTTACAAATTCAGGACCATTGTGATTGTCACACCCACTCACAGTGACGTTCTGATGTTTGTGTCGGCAGATCATATTGCAGCAGATGGTACAGATCTGTTTCTGCCTTCTGCTTGCCTTTAGTCTTCTGAGGCATCGTTTTCTAGTGATGTACTATGTGCTTTCATAGATGAATTTGGAGTATCTGTGAGACCTATGTCAATCTTCAGTGGCCCTCTGCTTTTCTGCCTGCTCTTTCTTCACCAGACAGAATGCTAGAGTTACTGTAACTGAAGCCTGTCCTGTTACAAATGCAAACAAGTCTATAATCTTTCAGTTTTGTGATACGGCAACACCCATTTGAAATGAGCATTCTATGCACACAATACCTACTTTTGGTAGATCCAGGAGTTTAGATGAAAACCTCATTAAATGGCAATTCACAGCCTTATATCAAGCTGAAAAGCACCAGCACACAAATACAGCAATATTGCTGATGCTGAAAAAAGTTTGAGGGTGGTAATAAATGAAGGAAAAATCAACACTACAGCACATGAACAAAATCACTCAACATTACTGCACAATTATCACATGCAATAAATGTTATGTAAAAAGTAATGCCTTACATATTTTTAAAATAGGCTATTCATTTATTTTGCCTCATTTTTGTTTATCTTGCTATGTAACAACACCAATAAAATGAAATAGAACATCCTGGAGTAGCGTTTCCACAGTGGACACAATCTGGAAATTGAGCCCAAAATGTGCTTGAAATTGCACCGGTTAGGTTAGGTTTAGTTTCCGCTAAAATTCATTTGCATACTCACGAACGTAAAATCTTCCATGAACCAGCGCAATTGGGCAGCGTATTAGAACATAATTGTCTCTTTTATTTTTCTTTCCATTGAAAAGTATTCCTTGATGTATTTAAGAGTGATGACCTGGTGCAGCTGAAAATGGGTTTATCACCAAAAATAAGCATCTAGTCCTCCACCTGTGAGTAATCTGATTTAAAATAACTGAAAATGACAAAAGAAACTAAACTGAACTATTTACTAGTTTTATTGGTGTACACTAGTCAATTTCTTAGTAAATTAAATATTTTTTGATATAAAAAAACTTTTAAAATGTGCCTGTGCGCCTATGAAAATGAATACAATTTGAAGAGCCTTCCCAAACCATCGCAATCGGCAGAATCTCGCAATTTCGACCTGGGGGCATGGCCAGTTTTGTGGGCGAATTGAATCTTTAACCGCCAAAAGATTGCGTAAAACATGAGCATAAGTGGTTTGGGTGTAACTCCCTTACGTTTAAAATCCCCCGATCTTTTGTGCTGGTTCAGCCTATTCCGCCCGGATTGTGCTGATATTACTGTCGTAATCAAGAGGAAACTCAACCCCCCCTATAAGTATTTTCATTTTCTGCTCTCATGAAGCGGCAATATAATAGGTATTTTCAGATTAAGAAAGGCTTTGAGAGGCAAATAGTGAAAGATTTCCACCACTGGTGAATTAGTAGCAAGGAGGCATAGATTGAGGATTATCAGTGGAAGAAAGGGAAAGTTAGAAGAACATTTTTCATATAGAGGGTTATTAGAATATTCAATGCTTTACACAAGTGGGTATTGAGGTAGACATACTATAATCATTTAAAAGGGAATTGGATAATTATTTGAAAAGAATATAAAGGATACCAAGGAAAGGGCGAGGAAATGCGATTACAGCAGGTAGCTCCAGTCGAAGAGGTAACACCAGCAAAGGCGTAATGGGTCCATTAGTAAGAATTTCTATGATTTCCAACTAAAAAAAAATCTAGACTTCTCAGTCTTTCGTACGAATCTGCCAGGGGCAAGTAAGACTTATTTTTACTGTCGAATGCATTATTCAGTACCTTGGTTAATGAAGTGATAATTAATTCGGATTATGAAAGGTCTGTCCATAATCATCTAAAGCACTGATCTGATACAGAAGGCAAAAAGAGGCTCCGTGAACATCCCATCCTCAATGATGGCAGAGCCCAGCACGTGAGTACAAAAGACAAGATTGAAGTGTCTGCAACCATCTTCAGCCAGAAGTGTTGAGTGGATGATCCATCTCAGCCTCCACCTGAGATCCCCACCCTCACAGAAGCCAGTCTTCAGCCAATTCGATTCACCCCACATGATATCAAGAAACGGCTGAGTGCACTGGATACAGCAACGGCTATGGGCCTGGACAACATCCCGGCTGTAGTGCTGAAGACTTGTGCTCCAGAACTAGCTGCACCTCTAGCCAGGCTGTTTCAGTATAGCTACAACACTGGCATCTACCCGACAAAGTGGAAAATTGCCCAGGTATACCCTGTCCACCAAAAACAGGACAAATCCAATCCGGCCAATTACCACCTCATCAGTCCACTCTCAATCATCAGCAAAGTAATGGAAGGTGACGTCAACAGTGCTACCAAGCAGCACTTAGTCACCAATAACCAGCTCAGTTTGGGTTCCGCCAGGACCACTCGGCTCCAGACCTCACTACAGCCTTGGTCCAAATATGGACAAAAGTGCAGAATTCCAGAGGTGAGGTGAGAGTGACTGCCCTTGACATCAAGGAGCCTTAGTAAAATTGAAGTCAGTGGGAATCAGGGGGAAAACTCTTTAGTGGCTAGAGTCATACCTAGCACAAAGGAAGAAGGTGGTGGTTGTTGGAGGCCAATCATTTCAGCACCAGGACATTGCTGCAGGTGTTCCTTAGGGCAGGGTCCTAGGCCCAACCATCTTCAGCTGCTTCATCAATGACCTCCCCTCCACCATAATGTCAGAAGTGGGGATGCTCGCTGATAATTGCACAGTGCTCAGTTCTGTTCGTAACCCCTCAAATAATGAAGTAGCCCTTGCCCGCATGCAGCAAGATCTGGACAACATCCAGACTTGGGCTGATAAGTGGCAAGTAACATTCATGCCAGACAAGTGCCAGGCAATGACCATCTCCAACAAGAGAGAGTCTAACCATCTCCCCTTGACATTCAATGGCATTACCATCACCGAATTGCCCACCATCAACACCCTGGGAGACACCATTGACCAGAAACTTAACTGGACCAGCCACATAAATACTGTGGCTATAAGAGCAGGTCAGAGGCTGGGTATTCTGTGGCGAGTGACTCACCTCCTGACTCCTCAATGCCATTCCACCATCTACAAGGCACAAATCAGGAGTGTGATGAAATACTCTCCACTTGCCTGGTTAAGTGCAGCTCCAACAATACTCAAGAAGCTCGACACCATCCAGGACAGAACAGCCCGCTTAATTGGCACCCATCCACAATCTTAAACATTAATTTCCACCACCACCGGCGCACCTTAGCTGCATTGTGTACCATTTGCAAGCTGCACTGCAGCAACTCACCAAGGCTTCTTCGACAGCACCACCCAAACCCGCGACCTCTACTCCTAGAAGGATAAGGGCAGCAGTTGCATGGGAACACTACCACCTGCACGTTCCCCTCCAAGTCACACACCATCCCGACTTGGAAATATATCGCCGTTCCTTCATCGTTGCTGGGTCAAAATCCTGGAACTCCCTATGTAACAGCACTGTGGGAGTACCTTCACCACACAGACTCCAGCGGTTCAAGAAGGCAGCTCACCACCACCTTCTCAAGGGCAATTAGGGATGGGCAATAAATGCTGGCCTTGCCAGCGACACCCACATCCCGTGAATGAATAAAAAAAAGAGATGCCCATTGTAATTTTAGAGCACTGCTCTGACATTGAAAACAAGAGGTGCTGTCTATGGCCATTTCAGCACACTCCTCTGATAATAAAAGGGAAAGTTAACTGTCAATGGTTATTTTAGCACATTGGTTTTCTATTGAAAGGAAAGGGCATTATTTAAAGTCATCTTGGAACACTAGTTTTGATATAGAAAGGAAAAGGTGCTGTCGATGATCATTTTTAAGCACTGGTCTAATATTGAACATGAAGGGCACTGTACAAGTAAACGAAAAGGTGCTGGTCATCTTAGCACACTGGTCTAATTTGAAAAAAAAGGCACTATTCCTGGTCAACTTAAAGCAATTATCTGCTGTTGAAAGGAAAGTGCACTATTCATGATCAGCTCAGCTCACTGGTCTGAAATTGAAATGAAAAGGTGCTGTCTATAGTTATTTTAGAACACTGATCTGATAACTAAATGAAAGGCATTTTAGCTTACTCGTCTACTATCAAAAAGATGCTGCGCATCATCATCTTTGTACACAGGTGGAATAATGAAAGTAAAAGTAACATCAATGATCATCTCAATATATTGGTCTAAAATTGAAACTGAAGGGCACGATAGGTGGTCATCTTTGCGCACTCTTCTTGAAGTGAAATTAAAAGGCACGGCCCATGGGCATTTTGGCACAGCGATCTAATAATGAAAGAAAAGGATGCTGTCCATGATTACCTTACAACAGCAACAATAATTTGCAGTTATATAGCACTTTTAAGGATGAAAAGTGACTCAAGGTGCTTCACAGAGTTATGATCAACAAAATGGATGCTGAGCTAAAGAATGAGATGGCTTACCAAAAACTTGGTCAAAGAGATAGGTTTTAAAAAGGCTTTTAAAGGAGGAGAGGGCAGTGGAGAATGAGTGGGGTTAAGGGAGGAAATTCCAGAGTATGGGGTGTAAGAATTCTGGGAATTCCACCTTTTCCCTGAGTATGTAAAACTTTGGCCATTGACCAAAATCTTAAGATGGAAGGATAGGTGAGACGTCATCAGACGAATCAACAACGCACACAGTGGAATGTGGGAGAATTACTGCTTCAGACATGTCTCTGTTTTAATGCAAAACCTACAGCAGGTGGTCAACACTCAGCACTAATTCGAGAGGCAGTCGGCCATTGAGAGAGGCAACTGCTCCAGGCATGGTGGGGCCATGTCTTTGTTTTAAAGCAAAACCGATCAACACCTAGGACGTTGGATACAAAAGGAGCCTTGTGTGGCAAGCGCTCGACAAATCGGAATGAACAATGGCCCATCGAGAGAAGCAATTGCAACATGATGAGAGACCATCAAAAGCCATCAAAGATTCTTAAGGACTTTGTAAGAATTGTTTAAACAGGCATGGAAGTGCCTCATTTAAGTGACGAAGGCCATTGTAAGAGACGGGTATATAAGTGGAAGCTCGAAACCCCTCTCCCTCTTGTTTTGCCCTCTTGCTTTTGCTGTCTCTGGTTCTTGCTTCTTATCTCTTTTCCAGCTCTCTCTCTCTCTCTTCTTCTTAGTTCCTGCTCTTCTTTCTTTTTTTCACCCGAGCTCTCCAGGAAGGAGAGCAACTTCCAGCGAAACCAACGAACCCTACGTGAAAGAACCGGTCAGCCAGACCTGCAAGTGCAAAGGATTGGTGAGCCTCGACCATGTGTGTGTGTGTGTGTGTGTGATAGGTGACTCCAGGGTCCCCACCAACCTCTTAGTTTAGCGGGATAAATCACAGTAGTGGGTGTGTGTAATTCAATGTGCTGCGTAGGACCGTTTGTATCGTTATTTTCTTCGTATTGATGGTATAATAAAACCAACATTCCAATTCAATTCAAACACCGAGTTTGAGTGTTCTCTGTGCTATTCGACTACGTGATCCATCACTGGATGCGTTAGCATAAGTCCCGTTTTCCTGAACTCTCGATCCGTGAGGTATAAGTGTTCCTTGGCTAGACCGGGGACCAGATATCTGCACCGATCAATAGGGTGAGAACAACCCCAAAACACCTTACAGGTGCTTAATCCAATGAAGGCACGGCAAACAAAGGTGGGGTGAAGGGGGGAAGATTTACAAGAGACCACACTGAGAGGAATGGAGAGCTTAGGGGGTTACAGCACTGGAGCAGGTTACAGACATAGGGAGATATGAGGTCATGTAAAAATTTAAACATGAGGATGAGAGTTTTAAATTTAAGGTGTTGGAGGATTGACAGCCAATGAGCCAATGTTGGTCAATGAGGACAGGGATAATGGATGTGGCATAGCATACCCATAGCATCAGAGTATGGTAGCATATGGGTTATGTTACAGGACAAGTAATCCAGAGGCGTGGACTAATAATCTGGAGACATGAGTTCAAATCCCACCATGGTAGCTGGGGAATTTAAATTCAGTTAATTAAATAAAAAATCTGGAATAAAAAGCTAGTATCGGTAAAGGTGACGATGAAACTACCGGATTGTTGTAAAACCCCATCTAGTTCACTAATCTCCTTCCTTTAGGGAAGCAAACCTGCCATCCTTACGAGGTCTGGCCTATATGTGACTCCAGGCCAACAGCAATGTGGTTGATTCTTAGCTGCCCTATGAAATGGCCCAGCAAGCCACTCAGTTGTACAATCCCGCTACAAAAAGTCATAATAAGAATAAAACCGGACACCACAAAGCCCAGTTGACCCTGCACAGTGCTCCTCACTAATATCTGGGGACTTGTGCCAAAATTGGGAGAGCTGTCCCACAGACTAGTCAAGCAACAGCCTGACAAAGCCATATTCATACAATCATACCTTTCAGCCAATGTCCCAGACACCCCTATCACCATCCCTGGGTTTGTCCTGACTCATTGACAGGACAGACCCACCAGAGGTGGTGGCACAGTGGCCTACAGTCAGGAAGGAGTGGCCCTGGGAGTCCTCGACAGTGACTCTGGACCCCATGAAGTCTCATGACATCAAGTGAAACATGGACAAGGAAACCTCCTGCTGATTGCCACCTACCGCCCTCCCTCAGCTGATGAATCAGTCCTCCTCCATGTTGAGAAACACTGAGGGTAGCAAGGGCACAGAATGCACTGTGGGTGGGGGACTTCAGTATCCATAACCAAAAGTGGCTCAGTAGCACCACTACTGACCGAGCTGGCCGAGTCCTGAAGGACATAGCTGCCAGACTGGGCCTGCGGCAGGTGATGAGAGAACCAACACAAGGGAAAAACCTACTTGACATCGTCCTCACCAATCTACCTGTCGCAGATTAATCTGTCCATGACAGTATTGGTAGGAGTGACCACCACACAGTCCTTGTGGAGGCGAAGTCCTGTCTTCACACTGAGGACACTGTTCATCGTGTTGTATGGCAATACCACCGTGCTAAATGGGATAGATTCAGAACAGATCTAGCAGCTCAAAACTGGGCATCCATGAGGCGCTGTGGGCCATCGGCAGCAGCAGAATTGTATTCCACCACAAACTGTAACCTCATGGCCCGGCATATCCCTCACTCTACCATAACTAACAAGCCAGGGGATCAACCCTCGCTCAATGAGGAGTATAGAAGGGCATGCCTGGAGCAGCACCAGTCGTACCTAAAAATGAGGTGCCAACTGGTGAAACTACAACACAAGACTACATGCATGCTAAATAGAGGAAGCAGCATGCTACAGACAGAGCTAAGTGATCCCACAACCAACGGAGCAGATCAAAGCTCTGCAGTCCTGCCACATCCAGTTATGAATGGTAGTGAACAATTAAACAGCTAATGGGAGGAGGCGGCTTCGTGAACATCCCCATCCTCAATGATGGCAAAGCCCAGCACATGAGTGCAAAAGACAAGACTGAAGTGTTTGCAACCAGCCAGAAGTGCCAAGTGGATGATCCATCTCGGCCTCCTCCTGAGATCCCCACCATCACAGAAGCCAGTCTTCAGCCAATTCGATTAATTCCACGTGATATCAAGAAGCAGCTAAGTGCACTGGATATGGCAAAGGCTATGGGCCCCGACAACATCCCGGCTGTAGTGCTGAAGACTCTGTGCTCCAGAACTAGCCACGTCTCTAGCCAAGCTGATCCATTACAGCTAGAACACTGGCATCTCCGTGACAAAGTGGAAAGATGCCCAGGTAGGCCCGGTCCACAAAAATCATGACAAATCCAATCCGGCCAATTACCGCCCCATCAGTCCACTCTCATTCATCAGCAAAGTGATGGAAGGTGTCGTCGACAGTGCTATCAAGCGGCACTTACTCACCAATAACCTGCTCACCGATGCTCAGTTTCGGTTCCGCCAGGACCATTCGGCTCGAGACGGCATTACAGCCTTAGTCCAAACATGGACAAAAGAGCTGAATTCCAGAAGTGAGGTGAGAGTGACTGCCCTTGACATCAAGGCAGCATTTGATCGAGTGTGGCAACAAGGAGCCCTAGTAAAATTGAAGTCAATGGGAATCAGGGGGAAAACTCTCCAGTGGCTGGAGTCATACCTAGCACAAAGGAAGATGGTAATGGTTGTTGGAGGCCAATCATCTCAGCCCCAGGGCATTGCTGCAGGAGTTCCTCAGGGCAGTGTCCTAGGCCCAACCATCTTCAGCTGCTTCATCAATGGCCTTCCCTCCATCATAAGGTCAGAAATGGGGATGTTCGCTGATGATTGCACAGTGTTCAGTTCCATTCGCAACCCCTCAAATAAGGAAGCAGTCCGAGCCCGCATGCAGCAAGACCTGGACAACATCCAGACTTGGGCTCATAAGCGGCAAGTAATATTTGCGCCAGTCAAGTGCCAGGCAATGACCATCTCCAACAAGAGAGAGTCTAACCACCTCCCCATGACATTCAACGGCATTTCCACCACCTAATCCCCCACCATCAACATTCTGGGGGTCACCATTGAACAGAAACTTAACTGGACCAGCCACATAAATACTGTGGCTACAAGAGCAGATCGGAGGCTGGGTATTCTGTAGCGAGTGACTCACCTCCTGACTCCTCAAACCCTTTCCATCATCTACAAGGCACAAGTCAGGAATGTGATGGAATACTCTCCACTTGCCTGGATGAATGTAGCTCCAACAACATTCAAGAAGCTCAACACCATCCAGGACAAAGCAGCCCGCTTGATTGGCACCCCATCTACCACCCTAAACATTCACTCCCTTCACCACTGGCACACTGTGGCTGCAGTGTATACCACCTACAAGATGCACTGCAGCAAGTCGCCAAGGCTTCTTCAACAGCACCTCCCAAACCTGCGAACTCTACTACTTAGAAGGACAAGGGCAGCAGGCGCATGGGATTACCGCCACCTGCACGTTTCCCTCCAAGTCACACACCATCCTGACTTGGAAATATATCGCCGTTCGTTCATCGCTGGATCAAAATCCTGGAATTCCCTACCTAAAAGCGCTGTGATGTGGAGATGCCGGTGATGGACTGGGGTTGACAATTGTAAACAATTTTACAACACCAAGTTATAATATAAAAGCGCTGTGGGAGTACCTTCACCACACAGACTGTAGCGGTTCAAGAAGGCAGCTCACAACCACCTTCTCAAGGGCAATTAGGGATGGGCAATAAATGCTGGCCTTGCCAGCGATGACCACATCCCATAAATGAATAAAAAAAAATACAGCCAACAGAATTGGAGATGAGCTGCAGTTTCTGAAGTGTGAAGGGTGGTAAACCAACCAGGAAAGCTTTGGAATAGTGGAGTCTGGAGATGACAAAAGGGTTTCAGGAGCAGATGGCTGAGGAGTGGATGCAGGCGATGTTTCCGAAAGAGAAGAAAGAAAGACTTGCATTTGTATAGTGCCTTTTACATCCTCAGGACGTCCCAAAGCGCTTTACAGCCAATGAATTACTTTTGAACTGTAGTCACTGTTGTAATGTAGGAAATGCTGCAGCCAATTTGCACACAGCAAGGTCCCAAAAACAGCAAGGTGATAATGATCAGATAATCTGTTTTAGTGATGTTGGCTGAGGGTGAACTCCCCTGATCTTCTTCGGGATAGTGCCATGGGATCTTTTGCGTCCACCTGGGAGGGCAGACAAGGCTTCGGTTTAACGTCTCATCTGAGACGTTAAACCTCCGACAGTGCAGCATTTGCTCAGCCTAGATTTTGTGCTCAAGTGGGAATATGAACCCACAACTTTCTAACTAAGAGACGGGAGTACTAACCACTGAGCCACAGCTGACAAGTAGGAGAGCTTCATGATGAAGAGGCTATGGGTGTGAAGCTCAGCTCAGGGTCAAGTACGATCCTGAGATGGCGAACAATGTAGTTGAGCCTGAGACAGTGGTCAGGGAGCAGAGTTGAGCTGATGGTAAAGGTACAGATTTTGTGGTGATTTTTTTTTTTATTCGTTCATGGGATGTGGGCATCGCTGGCGAGGCCGGCATTTATTGCCCATCCCTAATTGCCCTTGCGAAGGTGGTGGTGAGCTGCCTTCTTGAACCGCTGCAGTCCGTGTGGTGAAGGTTTTCCCACAGTGCTGTCAGGAAGGGAGTTCCAGGATTTTGATCCAGCGACGATGAAGGAACGGCGATATATTTCCAAGTCGGGATGGTGTGTGACTTGGAGGGGAACGTGCAGGTGGTGTTGTTCCCATGTACCTGCTGCTCTTGTCCTTCTAGGTGGTAGAGGTCACGGGTTTGGGAGGTACTGTCAAAGAAGCCTTGGCGAGTTGCTGCAGTGCATCTTGTGGATAGTACACACTGCAGCCACTGTGCGTCGGTGGTGAAGGGAGTGAATGTTTAGGGTGGTGGATGCGGTGCCAATCAAGCGGGCTGCTTTATCTTGGGTGGTGTCGAGCTTCTTGAGTGTTGTGGGAGCTGCACTCATCCAAGCAAGTGGAGAGTATTCCATCACACTCCTGACTTGTGCCTTGTACATGGTGGAAAGGCTTTGGGGAGTCAGGAGGTGAGTCACTCGCCGCAGAATACCCAGCCTCTGGCCTGCTCTTGTAGCCACAGTATTTATATGGCGGGTCCAGTTAAGTTTCTGGTGAATGGTGACCCCCAGGATGTTGATGGTGGGGGATTCGGCGATGGTAATGCCGTTGAATGTCAAGGGGAGGTGGTTAGACTCTCTCTTGTTGGAGATGGTCATTGCCGGCCTAGTTCTGGATCACAAGTCTTCAGCACTGCAGCCGGGATGTTGTCGGGGCCCATAGCCTTTGCTGTATCCAGTGCACTCAGCCGTTTCTTGATATCATGTGGAGTGAATCGAATTGGCTGAAGACTGGCTTCTGTGATGGTGGGGATATCGGGAGTCGGCCGAGATGGATCATCCACTCGGCACTTCTGGCTGAAGGTGATTGCAAACGTTTCAGCCTTGTCTTTTGCACTCACGTGCTGGACTCCGCCATAGTTGAGGATGGAGATGTTTACAGTGCCTCCACCTCTCGTTAGTTGTTTAATTGTCCACCACCATTCACGACTGGATGTGGCAGGACTGCAGAGCGTTGATCTGATCCGTTGGTTGTGGAATCGCTTAGCTCTGTCTATAGCATGTTGCTTCCGCTGTTTAGCATGCATGTAGTCCTGAGTTGTAGCTTCACCAGGTTGGCACCTCATTTTTAGGTACGCCTGGTGCTGCTCCTGGCATGCTCTTCTACACTCCTCATTGAACCAGGGTTGATCCCCTGGCTTGTTCGTAATGGTAGAGTGAGGAATATGCCGGGCCATGAGTTTACAGATTGTGCTGGAATACAATTCTGCTGCTGCTGATGGCCCACAGCGCCTCAAGGATGCCCAGTTTTGAGTTGCTAGATCTGTTCTGAATCTATCCCATTTAGCACGGTGGTAGTGCCACACAACATGTTGAATGGTGTCCTCAGTGCGAAGATGGGACTTCATCTCCACGAGGACTGTGCGTTCGTCACTCCTACCAATACTGTCATGGACAGATGCAACTGCGACAGGTAGATTGGTGAGGACGAGGTCAAGTAAGTTTATCCCTCGTGTTGGTTCGCTCACCACCTGCCGCAGGCCCAGTCTGGCAGCAATGTCCTTCAGGACTTGGCCAGCTCGGTCAGTAGTGGTGCTACTGAGCCAATCTTGGTGATGGACATTGAAGTCCCCCACCCAGAGTACATTCTGTGCCCTTGCTACCCTCAGTGCTTCCTCCAAGTGGTGTTCAATATGGAGGAGGACTGATTCATCAGCTGAGGGAGGGCGGTAGGTGGTAATCAGCAGGAGGTTTCCTTGCCCATATTTGACTTGATGCCATGAGATTTCATGGGGTCCAGAGTCAATGTTGAGGACTCCCAGGGCCACTCCCTCCTTCGGGATAGTGCCGTGGTGCGGGGCAAAGACAATGGCTTTAGTCTTTCCATTGTTTAGTTGGAGGAAGTCATGGCTCATCCAATGCTGGATGTTGGACAAGCAATTTTTCAACACAGGAGAGTTGGGGGTGGGGTCGGGGGGATGGTGGTAGTGGGTCGGGGGGAGGAGGTGGTAAAGAGAGGTGGTAGAAAAATATAGCTTCGTGTCAGCAGCATATATGTGGAAGCTGCGCCTCTGCTTGCGAATGATGTTGCTAATGGGCAGCATGTGGATGAATAAGAGGAATTGCTAACGATAGATCCATGGAGAATGTGGGGACAGGAAGAGAAGCCATTGCTAGAGATGCTCTGTCTACAATTAGATAAGTAAGTGTGCAACCAAGTGACAGCAGTTTCACTGCGCTTGACAACAGAGAGGCATTGGAAAAGAATGGTGTGCTGGACCATATCAAAGGCTGTTCTTACAGCACCAGTCTCATATTGAACTGAAAGGTAGATGTCTGTGGTCATTTTAGAGGTCTGGTACTGACAGGAAAGTGAGTTTCTCCTTGTCATCTTAGAGCACTGGTTTGCTGTAAAAATGAAACGGTGTTGTCCATGGTCTCCTCAAGCACTGGACTGATTGTAAAGGATGCTGTCCATGACATCCTCAAGCTTCAGACTTTGATTGGACGGGATGCTGCCCATGTCTCCTCAAGCACCAGATTGATATTGATTGGACAGGGTGCTGTCCATGCTCTCCTCAAGCACCAGATTGATACTGATTGGACAGGGTGCTGTCCATGCTCTCCTCAAGCACCAGACTGATATTGATTGGACAGGGTGCTGTCCATGTCTCCTCAAGCATCAGATGGATATTGATTGGACAGGGTGCTGTCCATGCTCTCCTCAAGCATTAGACTGATATTGACTGGAAAGGGTGCTGTCCATGTCTCCTCAAGCACCAAATTGATATTGATTGGACAGGGTGCTGTCCATGAACTCCTCAAGCACTGGACTGATAGTGATTGGAAATGATGCTGTCCATGGGTATTAAAAATCATTGGTCTGGAACCAAAATGGCCGCTTTAACCACGGTCATCTTAGATGTCTGGTCTAATACAGGAAATAAATGGATTCTCTATGGTCATCTTAACATACTGATCTAATATTGAAATAAAAAGGCACTTTTGAAAGAAAAAGTTGTCAGTGGTAGCACTCTCACATCTGAGTTAGGCGGTCATGCGTTCAAGCCCCATTCCAGAAACTTGAGCACATAATCTAGGCTGACACTTCAGTGCCATTTTTCGGATGAGATGTTAAACTTAGACCCCATTTGGTTTCTCAGACGAATGTAAAAGATGCCACGGTACTATTTTGAGAAGAGCAGCGCGCTCTCCTAGTAATAAAAATCATAACAAATTGATTATCTGGTAATTTGTCTCATTGCTGTTTGTGGGACCTTACTGTGCACAAATTGCCAGCGACTACACTTAAAAAGTACTTTATTGGCTGTGAAGGGCTTTGGGGCATCCTGAGAATGTGAAAGGCACAATATAAATAAGAACAAATGAAAATGATGGAGAGGAAAAGTCCAGCTGGACCATCAAACCTGTCGATACAGTCATGGTGCAACTGAGAATCACGATCCCTAACCCCACCCACCACCAGCCATGTAATCCAATGATTGGAGGCCAATCATCTCAGCTCCAGGACATCGCTGCAGGAGTTCCTCAGGGCAGTATCCAAGGCCCAAGCATCTTCAGCTGCTTCATCAATGACCTTCCCTCCACCATAAGGTCAGAAGTGGGGATATTTGCTGATGATTGCACAGTGCTCAGTTCCATTCGCAACCCCTCAGATAATGAAGCAGTCCGTGCCCGCATGCAGCAAGACCTGGACAACATCCAGTTTGGGCTGATAAGTGCCAAGTAACATTTATGCTTCACAAGTACCAGGCAATGACCATTCCCAACACCATCTAATCACCTCCGCTTGACATTCAATGGCATTACCATCGCCGAATCCCCCATCATCAACATCTTGGGGGTCACCATTGAACAGAAACTTAACTGGACCAGCCATATAAATACTATGGCTACAACAGCAGGTCAGAGGCTGAGTATTCTGCGACGAGTGATTCACTTCCGGACTCCCCAAAGCCTTTCCACCATCTACAAGGCACAAGTCAGGAGTGTGATGGAATATTCTCCACTGGATGAGTGCAGCTCCAACAACACTCAAGAAGATCGACACCGTCCAGGATAAAGCAGCCCGCTTAATTGACACCCCATCCACCAACTTAAACATTCAATCCCTCCACCACTGGCTACAGTGTGTACCATCTACAAGATGCACTGCAGCAACTCGCCAAGACTTCTTCGACATTACCTCCCAAACCCGCGACCTCTAACACCTAGAAGGACAAAGGCAGAAGACGCATGGGAACACCATCGTCTGCACATTTCCCTCCATGTCACACACCTTCCTGACTTGGAAATATATCACTGTAGTATTCATTGTCGCTGGGTCAAAATCCTGGAACTCCCTACCTAGCAGCACTGTGGGAGTACCTTCACCACACGGACTCCAGCGGTTCAAGAAAGCAGCTCACCACCACCTTCTCAAGGGCAGCAATGTTCACATCCCATGAATGAGTAAAAAAAAATCTCCTAGGGGGGAAGAAAAAACAGCTTAAAAAGCACAGGCCAATTCAGGGGAAATAAAATCTGGGAAGTTGCTTTCTGACCCATGAAGATGATCAAAACAGGTACCAGGAGACAAGAGTGATAATGACACACATCGCCCAATACCCCGTCTACTTTTTGTACACTGTGCTATCAGCTACTGATAAAAATTCGTCCAGCTCCCCTTTGGAGCAAATCTGCATTCGCTGCACTAGCTGGCAACTTGAAAGGTCGATGACCCTCTGTGAAAAGAAAAATAAGCTCCTGACATAACTTATACTCATGTCCCATGGTTCTTCCTAACCTATTTAAATAAAAAAGTTTATCCACATGGACATAGTCTAGTCTTTTCATTATTTGCAAGTTAATTAATTCATTCATTATTTGAAAGACCTCAATCAAATCTCCCCAAAGTCCACGCATTTCTAGAGTGAAAAAGTATCAATTCTTTAAGACTTTCGTGGGAATTAAGTGCATAATCTTTCTTTCACTAGTCTGATATAGGAAGAAAAGAGTGCAAAGAGTGCTGTCCATGGTCATTTTGGCACATTGGTCTAATGCTGAATGGAAAGCATGCTGTCCATAGTCATTTTGGCATATTGGGCTAATGTTGACTGGAAAGGTGCGGCCCATGATGATTTTGGCATTTTGGTCTTATGTTGATTGGAAAAGGTGCAGTCCATGTTCATATTGGCACATTGAATGGAATGGGTGCTGTCCATGGTAATTTTGGTCAAATGTTGATTGGAAAAGGTGCTGCCCATGGTAATCTTCCAGAACTAATCTAGTAGAAATAAAAGGGGGCTGTCCATCATCATTTTGACACACTGACCTTATATAGAAAAGAAAGGATGCTGTATATTGTCATTTTAGATCACTGAGCTGCTTTTAGAAATAAAGGGAACGATCAATTGTCAACTGAGTAGTAGTCCGATATTGAAAGAAAGGGTTGCTCTTCATGGTCACTATTTGGCAAATTGGTCAAATATTGAATGGAAAAGGTGTTGCTCATAGTCATCTTATGGCACTGGTACGATATAGAAAGGAAATAACAATCTAAAGTTGTCACTTCCTTCTGTCTCAGCCCCTGGAAAAAACTCATGCCCAGATTGTATGAGAAACTGTAAAATCTGGAAATTTGGATCTGTTGTGTCACTCTGTGATTGTGACCATAGCGCGTTTTTTCTCCTTGGCCTCTCTGTAGCCTTTGACATGGTTAACCACACCACCCACATCCATCACTTCTCTTCCCATACAAGGCTCAGTGGGGCTGGCCGCAAATGGTTCCACTCTTACCTATCAAACTGTAGCCAGAGAAACTCCAGCAATGGCTTATGTTCACACACCCGCATGGGGGGGGGTTATCTCTGAAGTCTCCCATGAATTTATCCTGGACTTCCCTCTTCTTTCCCATCAACAGGCTGCCCCTTGGTGATATCATCTACAAACGTGGGGCCAACTTCTATATGTATGCTAATGACACCCAACTCCAACTCTTCACTAACTTTCTTGATCCCTCTACTGCCCACGTGCTGCCATACTGTTTGTCCAACATCGAATTCTCCAGTTAAACATCAGGAAGACCTATGCCATCTTACCACTGATTCAATCCCCCTCCTTGACCACTGTCTCAGGTTGAACCAGACTGCAGCCAGGAGCATGAGTCCCGAAGGCTATGTTGGCTACCCAGTGCCAGGGTTAAGGATATCTCCTTCGGGCTGGAGAAGAACTTGGAGTGGGAGGGGGAGGATTCAGTTGTCATGGTCCACGTAGGAACCAACGACATAGGTAGGACTAAGAAAAAGGTTCTGCTGAGAGAGTTTGAGCATCTAAATTAAAAAGCAGAACCACAAAGGTAATAATCTCTGGATTATTACCTGAGCCATGAGCAAATTGGCACAGTGTCAATAGGATCAGGGGGATGAACGCATGGCTCAAAGATTGGTGTGGGGGATGTGGGTTTTGATTCGTGGGGCATTGGCACCAGTACTGGGAAAAGAGAGAGCTGTTCCGTTGGGACGGACTACACCTAAACCATGCTGGGACCAGAGTTCGAACGAATCGAATAACTAGGGAGGTAGATAGAGCTTTAAACTAAATAAGGTGGGGGGAGGGTCCCAGTGGAGACAAATCTAGAATGCTAAAGAGAAAAGACAAAGAAGCGGTGCAGAAAGTGATTGGGGTAAGGATAACTAGATTGTGTCAGGAAGGGACAAAGCTTACAAACAAAAGAGTGCAATAACAAATAGGGTCCGGGTAAGAAAAAATGGTAATAAGACAAATAGAGCCACAGTAAAAAAAAATGTTAAGATGTCTAAAAATATTAAAAAGACAAATCTAAAGGCATTGTATCTGAATGCATGAAGCATTTGTAATAAGGGAGACGAATTAACAGCGCAAATAGATGTAAACGGATACAGTATAATTGCGATTACGGAGACATGGCTGCAGGGTGACCAAAGCTGGGAGCTGAATATCCAAGGATATTCGATATTTAGGAAGGACAGGCAAAAAGGAAAAGGAGGTGGGGTGACGTGGTTAGTGAAGGATGAAATCAGAGCAATTGTGAGAATGGATACTGGCTCAGAAAATCAAGATGTAGAATCAGTCTGGGTGGAGTTAAGAAGCACCAAGGGGCTGAAAACACTGATAGGAGTTGTCTACAGGCCTCCAAACAGTAGTGGTAATGTACGGGACGGCATCAAACAGGAAATTAGAAATGCCTGTAACAAGGGACTACAGTAATCATGGGTGACTTTAATCTACATATAGACAGGCCAAACCAAATTAGCAATAATACTGTGGAAGATGAATTCCTGGAGTGTGTATGAGATGGTTTTTTAGACCA
Source organism: Heptranchias perlo (assembly GCF_035084215.1). Lineage (NCBI taxonomy): Eukaryota > Metazoa > Chordata > Chondrichthyes > Hexanchiformes > Hexanchidae > Heptranchias > Heptranchias perlo. The sequence goes on along the minus strand of NC_090350.1, from coordinate 8,717,829 downwards.
GTACGTTGAGCAGCCAAATAGGCTATCCTAGATTGGGTATTGTGCAATGAGAAGTGGTTAATTAATAATCTTGTTGTGCGGGGTCCTTTAGGGAGGAGTGACCATAACATGATAGAATTCTTCATTAAGATGGAAAGTGAAGTGGTCCAATCCGAAACTAGGGTCCTAAATCTAAACAAAGGAAACTATGAAGATATGAGGAGTGCGTTGGCTATGATAGATTGGGGAGCTTCATTAAAAGACAGGAAGGTGGATAGGCAATGGCTAACATTCAAGGAATGAATGCATGAATTGCAACAGTTATACATTCCTTTCTGGCGCAACAACACAAAAGGAAAAGCGGCCTAACCATGGCTAACAAAAGAAATTAAGGACAGTATTAGATCCAAAGAGGAGTCATATAAAGTTACCAAAAAAAGTAGCAAGCCTTACAATTGGTAGCAGTTTAGAATTCAGCAAAAAAGGAACAAGAGATTGATTAAGAGGGGAAAAATAGGGTATGAGAGTAAACATGCAAGGAACATAAAAGTAGACTGTAAAAGCTTCTACAAGTATGTAAAAAGAAAAAGACTAGTGAAGACAAATGTAGGTCCCTTACAGTCGGAAACGGGAGAATTTAAAATTGGGAAAAAGAAAATGGCAGAGTAATTAAACAAATACTTTGGTTCTGTCTTCACAGAAGAGGACACAAATAACTTCCCAGAAATGCTAGGGAACCAAGGGTCTAGTGAGGAGGAGGAATTAAAGGAAATTAGTATTAGTAAAAAAATAGTGCTGGAGAAATCAACGGGACTGAAAGCCGATAAATCCCCAGGGCCTGATAATCTGCATCCTAGAGTACTAAAAGACGTAGCCATGGAAATAGTGGATGCATTGGTTGTCATCTTCCAAAATTCTATGGATTATGGAACAGTTCCTGCAGATTGGAGGGTGGCAAATGTAACCCCACTATTTAAAAAAGGAGGGAGAGAGAAAACAGGGAACTACAGACCGATTAGCCTAACATCAGTAGTAGAGAAAATGCTAGAGTCTATTATAACGGATGTGATAACAGGACACTTAGAAAATATCAACGGGATTAGACAAAGTCAACATGGATTTATGAAAGGGAAATCATATTTGACAAATCTACAGGAGTTTTTTGAGGATGTAGCTGGTAGAATAGATAAGGAAGAACCAGTGGATGTGGTGTATTTGGATTTTCAGAAGGCCTTTGATAAAGTCCCACATAAGAGGTTAGTGTGTAAAATTAAAGCACATGGAATTGGGGGTAATTTTTTTTTATTCGTTCATGGGATGTAGGCGTCGCTGGCGAGGCCAGCATTTATTGTCCATCCCTAATCGCCCTTGAGAAGGTGGTGGTGAGCTGCCTTCTTGAACCGCTGCAGTCCGTGTGGTGAAGGTTCTCCCACAATGCTGTTAGGAAGGGAGTTCCAGTGACGATGAAGGAACCCAGTGACGATGAAGGAACGGCGATATATTTACAAGTCGGGATGGTGTGTAACTGGGAGGGGAACATGCAGGTGGTGTTGTTCCCATGTGCCTACTGCCCTTGTCCTTCTCGGTGGTAGAGATCGCAGGTTTGGGAGGTGCTGTCGAAGAAGCCTTGGCGAGTTGCTGCAGTGCATCCTGTGGATGGTACACACTGCAGCCACAGTGCGCCGGTGGTGAAGGGAGTGAATGTTTAGGGTGGTGGATAGGGTGCCAATCAAGCGGGCTGCTTTGTCCTGGATGTTGTCAAATTTCTTGAGTATTGTTGGAGCTGTACTCATCCAGGCAAGTGGAGAGTATTCCATCACACTCCTGACTTGTGCCTTGGAGATGGTGGAAAGGCTTTGGGGAGTCAGGAGGTGAGTCACTCGCCGCAGAATACCCAGCCTCTAACCTGCTCTTGTAGCCACAGTATTTATATGGTGACTCCCAGGATGTTGATGGTGGGGGATTCGGCGATGGTAATGCCATTGAATGTCAAGGCGGGTTGGTTAGACTCTCCCTTGTTGGAGATGGTCATTTTCTGGCACTTGTCAGGTGCAAATGTTACTTGCCACTTATCAGCCCAAGCCTGGATGTTGTCCAGTGCTTGCTGCATGCGGGCACGGACTGCTTCATTATCTGAGGGCTTGCGAATGGAACTGAACACTGTGCAATCATCAGCGAACATTCCTATTTCTGATCTTATGCTGGAGGGAAGGTCATTGATGAAGCAGCTGAAGATGGTTGGGCAGAGGACACTGTCCTGAGGAACTCCTGCAGCAATGTCCTGGGGTTAAGATATTTGGCCTCCGACAACCACTACCATCTTCCTTTGTGCTAGGTATGACTCCAGCCACTGGAGAGTTTTCCCCCTGATTCCCATTGACTTCAATTTTATTAGGGCTCCTTGATGCCACACTCGATCCAATGCTGCCTTGATGTCAAGAGCAGTCACTCTCAACTCACCTCTGGTATTCAGCTCTTTCGTCCATGTTTGGACCAAGGCTGTAGTGAGGTCTGGGGCCGAGTGGTCCTGGCGGAACCAAAACTGAGCATCGGTGAGCAGGTTATTGGTGAGTAAGTGCCGCTTGATAGCACTGTCGACGATACCTTCCATCACTTTGCTGATGATTGAGAGTAGACTGATGGGGCAGTAATTGGCTGGATTGGATTTGTCCTGCTTTTTGTGGACAGGACATACCTGGGCAATTTTCCACATTGTCGGGTAGATGCCAGTGTTGTAGCTGTACTGGAACAGCTTGGCTAAAGGCGCGGCTGGTTCTGGAGCACAAGCCTTCAGCACTACAGCTGGGATGTTGTCAGGACCCATAGCCTTTGCTGTATCCAGTGCATTCAGCAGTTTCTTGATATCACGTGGAGTGAATCGAATTGGCTGAAGGCCAGCTTCTGTGATATTGGGGATATCGGGAGGAGGCTGAGATGGATCATCCACTCGGCACTTCTGGCTGAAGATGATTGCAAACGCTTCAGCCTTGTCTTTTGCACTCACGTGCTGGACTCCGCCATCATTGAAGATGGGGATGTTTACAGAGCCTCTTCCTCCTGTTAGTTGTTTACTTGTCCACCACCATTCACGACTGGATGTGGCAGGACAGCAGAGCATTGATCTGATCCGTTGTTTGTGGGATCGCTTAGCTCGGTCTATAGCATGTTGCTTCCGCTGTTTAGCATGCATGTAGTCCTGAGTTGTAGCTTCACCAGGTTGGCACCTCATTTTTAAGTACGCCTGGTGCTGCTTCTGGCATGCTCTTCTACAATCCTCATTGAACCGGGGTTGATCCCCTGGCTTGTTGGTCATTGTAGAGTGAGGAATATGCTGGGCCATGAGCTTACAGATTGTGCTGGAATACAATTCTGCTGCTGCTGATGGTCCACAGTGCCACATGGATGCCCAGTTTTGAGCTGCTAGATCTGTTCTGAATCTATCCCATTTAGCATGCTGATAGTGCCAAAAAACACGTTGGATGGTATCCTCAGTGCGAAGATGGGACTTCATCTCCACGAGGACTGTCCGGTGGTCACTCCTACCAATACTGTCATGGACAGATGCATCTGCGACAGCTAGATTGGTGAGGACGAGGTCAAGTAGGTTTTTCCCTCGTGTTGGTTCGCTCACCAACTGCTGCAGGCCCAGTCTGGCAGCTATGTCCTTCAGGACTTGGCCAGTAGAGGTGCTACCGAGCCACTCTTGGTGATGGACATTGAAGTCCCCCACCCACAGTGCGTTCTGTGCCCTTGCTACCCTCAGTGCTTCTTCCATGTGGTGCTCAACATGGAGGAGGACTGATTCATCAGCGAGGGAGGACGGTAGGTGGTAATCAGCAGGAGGTTTCCTTGCCCATGTTTGACCTGATGCATGAGATTTCATGGGGTGAGAGTCAATGTTGAGGACTCCCAGGGCCACTCCCTCCTGACTGTATATCACTGTACCGCCACCTCTGGTGGGTCTGTCCTGTCGGTGGGACAGGACATACCCAGGGATGGTGATGGAAGTCTGGGACGTTGGCTGAAAGGTATGATTCTGTGAGTATGGCTATGTCAGGCTGTTGCTTGACTAGTCTGTGGGACAGCTCTCCCAATTTTGGCACAAGTCCCCAAATGTTAGTGAGCAGGACATTGCAGGGTTGACTGGGCTTGGTTTGCCTTTGTCGTGTCCGGTGCCTAGTGGTCCGATGCTGGGTGGTCCATCCAGTTTTATTCTTATTACGACTTTCTTTAGCCAGATTTTACAACTGAGTGGCTTGCTAGGCCATTTCAGAGGGCAATTAAGAATCAACCACATTGCTGTGGGTCTGGAGTCACGTATAGTCCAGACCGGGTAAGGACGGCAGGTTTCCTTCCCTGAAAGACATTAGTGAACCAGATGGGTTTTTACGACAATCCGGTAGTTTCATGGCCACCATTACTGATACTGGCATGGATTGAAAATTGGTTAACAGACAGGAAACATAGAGTAGGAATAAATGGAACTTTTTCGGGGTGGCAGGCGGCGGACTAGTGGGGTACCGCAGGGATCAGTGCTTGGGCCCCAGCTATTTACGATATATATCAATGATTTGGATGAGGGAACCAAATGCAATATTTCCAAGTTTGCTTACAAAACTAGGTGGGATTGGGATTGTGAGTTGTGAGGAGGATGCAAAGAGGCTTCAAGGTGATTTAGACAAGTTGAGAGAGTGGGCAAATACATGGCAGATGCAGTATAACGTGGATAAATGTGAAATTATCCACTTTGGTAGGAAATACAGAAAGGCAGAGTATTATTTAAATGGTGATAGATTGGGAAACGTACAAAGGGACCCGGGTGTCCTTGTACACCAGTCACTGAAAGCAAACATGCAGGCGCAGCAAGCAGTTAGGAAGGCAAATGGTATGCTGGCCTTCACTGCAAGAGGATTTGAGTACAGGAGCAAGAATGTTTTACTGCAGTTATACAGGGCCTTGGTGAGACCACACCTGGAGTATTATGTGAAGTTTTGGTCTCCTTACCTAAGAAAGGATATACTTGTCATAGAGGGAGTGCAGCGAAGGTTCATCAGACTGATTCCTGGGATGGCAGCACTGTCGTATGAGGAGAGATTGGGTCAACTAGGCCTGTATTCACTAGAGTTAATAAGAATGAGAGTGGATCTCATTGAAATGTATACAATTTTGACAGGGCTAGATAGACTGGATGCAGGGAGAATGTTTCCCCGGCTGGGGGCTGGGGGTCTAGAACGAGTGGTCACAGTCTCAGGATACGGGGTAGGACATTTAGGACTGAGATGAGGAGAAATTTCTTCACTCAGAGGGTGGTGAACCTGTGGAATTCTCTACCACAGAAGGCTGTGGAAACCAAGTCACTGAATATATTTAAGAAGGAGATAGATAGATTTCTAGACACAAAAGGCATCAAGGCGTATGGGGAGAGAGCGGGAATATGGTATTGAGATAGAGGATCAGCCATGAATGGCAGTGCAGGCTCAAAGGGCCGAATGGCCTACTCCTGCTCCTATTTTTTTTTTATGTTCACAGCCTCAGCATCGTATTCAACCCTGAGCTGAACTTCCGACCCCATATCCTCTTCATCACAAAGGTCGCCTATTTCCACCTCTGTAACATCATCCAACACTGCCCTTGACTCAGCCCATCTGCTGCTGAAATTCTCATCCGTAGCTGTTACCTCCACACTTGAATATTCCAAAGCTTTGTTGACTGGCCTCCCGTCCTCCATATTCTATGAACTTCAGCTCATTCAAAACTCTGCTGCCCATATCATGTGTCACATCAAGTCCCATCCAGCCATCACTCCTGTCCTTGCAGGCCTATGTTGGCTCCTGGTATTCCAATGCCTCCTATTTAAAATTCTCATTGTCATATTTAAATGCCTTCATGGCTTTGCCCATCTATATCTATGCAACATCCTGCTGTCCTACAAACCCCCAGAACTCTCTGTTCGTCTGAATCTGATCTGTTGTGAATCTCCCCTCCCTTTTGCCGCAACGTTGGTGGCCAGGCCTTTAGCCGTCTCGGCCCCATGCTCTGGAACTTCCCCTATAAACCCTCCAGTTCTCCAGCTCCCTCTCTTCATTTAAGTGCCTTCTTAAAACCTACCTCTTTGATCAAGTCCTGCTAATATCTCCTTCTTTGTCTTGGTGTTCATTTTTCTCTGATTAAGCCTCAGTGTATGTTTTTCAACATTAAAGGTGTTATATGAATGCAAGTTGTTGTTGTTGTCATAGAACATTAGTCTCATGTTGAAAGGAAAGGATCTTGCCCAAGGTAATCCAACAGCACTGGCCCAGTATTGAGAGAAAAGCACACTGTAAGTGGTAATTTTAAATCACTAATGTGATATTGAACCAAAGGGCATTGCACATAACCATTTTAGAGCACACTGGTCTAATACAGAAAGGAGGTTTTGCTGTCCGTAGGTATACTAGAGCTTTGGTATAATAGTGAAAGGGCACTGTTCATGGTCATGTAAGAGTACTGGCCCAATACTGACAGAAAATCATGCTGTCCATGATTATTTTAGATCTGACAGTGAAAGGAAACTGCACTGTCCGTGCTCGTCTACGATCGTCCATGCTAGTCTGATCAAAAGGTTATCATTTGGAATAAAGGATAATACTACTTTTTTCGTGTACTATTCATTTTTGGGCTCACGGAATAACATAAATGCAGAATCTAATGAGCTTTGGAGATAGCTGGATAACCATAGGAATATTTATGTCAGCTTTAGTAGCAGTCTCACCTCTTGGTCAGTAGGTTGCTGATTCACTGAGCCCCACACTTTAAGCTTCTTGTGCATTTGTTGGTAAAATGGCAAGACAAAAATCGGAGTACATTTGATCGATTTGAGTGCTTTACATCCTTGTTTAATGAACGGTGGTAGATGTTTGATAAGTAAATATACATGTGAAGTACTTTTAATTGTATTGGACGCGAAGCGTTTTCTACTAAAATTAGTGCATGTGGCGAAAACGATGTCGCCATAGTGTGGCTAGTCAGAGATTTCCATTGGATAACACCGGGTTAAACCAAGGGCCAGTCTGTCCATTCAGGTGGCTGTTAAAATCCCATAGCAGTATTTGAGGAGCAAGACCATTCTCCCGAAGTTTGGCCAACCCTCAACCAGCACCACCAAAAACATACTAACTCATCATTCATCACATGGCTGTTTATATGACCAAACTGGTGCGGAAAGACTGCAGGCTCACCTGTACAACTTCGAAGTGACACGATGAGTGTGAAGCACTTTGGCAGGTTCGGGAGAGGTGCTATGCGAATAATGGAGGAGGAGGAGGGGGGTGATGATTCGAACCGAATTCTCACGTGCTGCAGGTTGAGGTGTGAACGGGTAGCGGAGCGGAGCAAGGCGGCCAGACGCGCGCTCCCTCTCCCTCGCGGTGGCGGGGATGGGGAGAGGGAAGCTGTCGCTGACGTTAAGACAGCCAGGTCCAATCTAATTGGTTGCCTGGCGGGCTGGTCTGCGCGTGGGGATGGGAGACGGTTAAGGGGGTGCGCGCGCGCTGCCGGGCGACTGGCGGTTGGTGATGTTGCGCGCGCTGCCGGCGACTGGCGGTTGGTGGTGGTGCGCGCGCTGCCGGTTGGTGGTGGTGCGCGCGCTGCCGGGCGACTGGCGGTTGGTGGTGGTTCGCGCGCTGCCGGCGACTGGCGGTTGGTGATGGTTCGCGCGCTGCCGGCGACTGGCGGTCGGTGATGGTGCGCGCGCTCGCGCGCTGCCGGCGACTGCCGGTCGGTGGTGGTGCGCGCGCTCGCGCGCTGCCGGCGACTGGCGGTTGTGCGCGAGCGGTCGGTAGCAGTGCGCGGGCGCTGTGTCGAAAGGCGAGGGGGGCTAGAAGAGGAGGGGGGAGGAGAGTTTGCAGAGTTTGCCCGGATCTCTTGTCAGTAGCAGCGGCAGTGTGGCGGGGACAGCAGCATGTGCCAGCTCTGTGGGAGAAAGAGAGGGAGAGAGACGAAAGGAATAAAAAGCATCGCACCTCACACAACAGTTCACCTCCGCGATACCGGCACCCTGTGCCAGAGCAGCGGCACCCCGGCACGCACTGCACGGGCAGCAGCCGGCTGGCACCGCCGCTACTCAGGCACTTTTAGCCGCCAAATCTTTCTGGTCGTGAAAGGGGGTGAAAGGAAATAGTGGCAGAATCCTGCGGAAAGAGAGAGAGAGAGAGAGCTCCAGACTCAGGGATGGGAAACTTCATCCGGACAAAATCAGCGGCAAAAGCACCAAACTCCTGCTAGAATCGCAAAGGTAGGCGGACGGAGCCTTGCCCCTCAACTCACACTTAAAAGTGTGCAGAGAAAAGTGGGGAGCGGGTGTGACGGGTGTCTCATGGTCAGGAGCCGGCTGAGCCGTGGGAAGCAGCAAGTATTTTCATAACATTTTATTTAACGGGCTGCAGTTTGATTAAAAATAAAAGCGCTGCAAAGTGTGGCTGATTTCAGGAGTAGCTGAACCCGGTGTGAAATTGGGTGTCATTTTTTATATATGATGGCTGATTTTAGCCAGGCTCTAGCGCCGACAATGGTGAATATCTGATAGTGACGGCCGATCTGGATAGAGATACAGATTATCCACTATAAATATTTCATATACTGTATGTACACGCTGTACAGTGCATGTAAGGAGATGGTGTTTGTTGCATCGAATGAATAATTGCAGATGTTTATTAAAACATGTTTAATCTCCGCAAAGCTCTAGCTGTGGACATCTGTCACATTGACCATCAGCACTGATAGAAGCGGCTTACAATCCCCCATTTTTGAAAGTAATAATACGATTTGCCCACCATTTTGGTATTTAATTCTAAAGAACTGCATTAGTGAAAGTTGTTATTTTAAAAAAAAAATAAAACTACTCTTTCTGAGCTTTTTTTTCTGTTTGTGTATATGCATGTGTTCGAGTGAAACCCAGGAGTAAACGCACTTTGCCAGTTAGTGCGGAAATAGGGGGAAAACACATTTATATCTAATCAGGACAGAACTATTAAACCATATTATTACCCAGACAGGTCCGCAGTCGGCGTGATAGTGTTTGGTTTCAAGAATGACTCCATCACCTCTAACATTTCTTGTAGTTCTTACCATGATGGTTTGGAATTCATTTACAAAAAATATGAAATAAAATCAGAGGCAGAGTTGAAGCCTTGCAGCAGCTAGGTGTATTTCTAGGTTATCTCGGGGACGGGGCTGACAAGGTTAAGTGTGGAAATATTTTATTCTGTATACTTTCTATTTACTGCCTGTCTTATTCAGTATATACGTACCTTGCTGTAGTGGTGTTATTGCGGATGAACAGACACGCATTCATGTTTGTATACTTTATAATCTAATGCATCAGCAAGAGACTAACTCCACAGGGAACATCATCTTACTATGTCTCCGTCTCTTCCTCACTTTCTCTCTGCCGTTTCCCTCCTCTCCCTCTCTCCATCTGTATTTTTTTCTTTTTTTGTATCTCTTCCTCTGTTTCTGTATGTCCTGCACTTAATTTCCTCCTTTCTCACTTTCTTCCAGTCTGTCTTCCCCTCTCCCTATCTCCACCTGTGCGACTATCTCCGCCCCTCTTCCTTTCTCTCTCCCCATCTGTCAAACCAGATCCTTAGACTAATCGGCCGAATAGTGCCCGGCTGTTTGGGAATCTGCTCCCCCAGCCCCCCCTTCCGTCCTCTACTCTTGGTTCCACCAGATTTGCCTCCTGAAGTTTATCAGTGGTGACATTTCTGCATTTCCAGTGCCAGATTCGTTTATCAGCCACGAATGTGGTGTGCAGTGGGGAACAGAGAGGGGTGAGTCCTTGTAATTTGGTCCCAGCATTTCATTTTAAATATAAGCAATAGGCATAAATATCAAGGGCATGAAGATCTGTAACCACCAGTAATGATGTTTGACAACTTGGGTTTGGAGCAAAAAGTAAATCATTTATTTGCGGCTTCATCGAGCTTTACTGTTGTTCCAGCAGCTGCGGGATGTGAAGCCCTCAGTGCTGTAAGTGCTGAACTTGCCTTTATATTTTCGCATCCTATGAATATCTCTGAGTCCAGATGCGTAAAAATAACTGCACTGCTATGCATTCAAAGACGCAAACGGAATTATTTAAGGACCGCATTTAGTGTCTCGCGGCCAAAATTCATGTAGTAGCATTTTATTCTATTCAGAGATTTCTGTGGGAACACGATGCATTTCTGTAGTATTTGGCAAAGAATCTGCATAAGGCGATCTACAATCGTCATAAAACACACAGGTAGAAAATGAACCACGGTTTATTGCCTCAAAATTAACCATAATGTTTATTTTGAACAAGTTGAAAAGTTATAGCTGTTAATGTGAATGGAGGAATAGAACTGATCCTGGAACAACACGGCATTGAAGAGCCACAGCTCTGATCCAACACAGATGTGACATTCTTGCATAATATATACAGTAAGTTAAAACTGACAGTCATCTCTCAGTCTCATATATATTATAATCTATATATAGAATCTTTCAACCGTACTAAATTTCTTGATTATCTTTCAGCTTTCAGTTTTGATGTAAGGTTACATGCAAAATATTAAACATCTTTTCACTTTACAGATGCTGATGGAGCTGCTGCATATTTTCAGTGTTTTTTACTTCTGATTTCCAGCATATGAAGTTTTTAACCTATGCTTGTCCATCTATCCACCTATTTCTTTATGTCTATCATTATCTCTCGCTATCTCACTATGTATATCTATCTGTCTCAAAATATGTTTCTGTTGTCGTTTTTGTGCAGTCTGATTGGTTGACTAAGTGACACAGGCCAATTAGATTGCAGAAAGATGTCAGGCAGATCAATCATCAGGAGCGCTGAAGGCCACGAAAACTGTTAAAAAGTTTGGGGAAAAAGGAGCAAATAACTGAGCCGCTCCACGGTCTTAATTGATGGTTGAAAATAAGTAATCATTCTACTGTGCAGTTTTCAACAACACTTTTGAAACATTTAAATAGATTCTAAATGGGCATTGCACTTTCTCCTAAAAATTAAAAAAAGTGACTCCAGAGTTACTTCAACATAATCATTAGTAAGTATAGATGTCTCTCCCCTCCTTTAAGATGCTCCTTAAAACTTAATTCTTTGACCAAGCTCTTGGTCACCTGTCCTAATATCTCTTTATGTGGCTCAGTGTCAAATTTTGTCTGATAACCTCCTGTGAAGCGCCTTGGATGCTTTACTACATTAAAGGCGCTAAATAAATGCAAGTGTCGTTGTTGAACAGCAACACAACAAGAACATTTTTTTATTATAAGGATAAACGATTCAATGCATCAAAGCACCAACTGAATCCCCAATTTTATTTAATACATTTTTGGAATCCCTATTGTTTTTCTTTTTTGTTCAAGAAAGAAGAACCTGCAATTTTCACCTCGGGTCTTCTGCTATTTTCGGAGTCCCAGTGCCAGCTTACTCTAACCAACACAAGGGAAAGTGAAACTCATATAAGGGCTGACAGTGTACTGTCCTTATAAGGACATAAAGAAATAAACAACCTTGTGGGATGTGGGCGTCCCTGGCAAGGCCATCATTTATTGCCCATCCCTAATTGCCGTTGAGAAGGTGGTGGTGTGCCCCATTCTTGAACCGCTGCAATCTGTGTGGTTAACGTTCTTCCACAGTGCTGTTAGGTAGGGAGTTCGTAGATTTTGACCAGCAACGATGAAGGAATGGCGATATATTTCCAAGTCAGGATGGTGTGTGACTTGGAGGGGATCATGCAGGTGGTGGTGTTCCCATGCACCTGCTGCCCTTGTCCTTCTAGGTGGTAGAGGTCGCGGGTTTGGGAGGTGCTGTTGAAGAAGTCTTGGCGAGTTGCTGCGGTGCAACTTGTAGATGGTACACACTGCAGCCACGGTGTGCCGGTGGTGTAGGGAGTGAATGTTTAAGGTGGTGGATGGAGTGCCAATCAAGCGGGCTGCTTTGTCCTCGATGGTGTCGAGCTTCTTGAGTTTTGTTGGAGCTGCGCTGATCCAGGCAAGTAGAGAGCATCCAGCACTGCTTCTTTCCTCGTTGGCCTGACTTGTGCCTTGTAGATGGTGGAAAGGCATTGGGGAGTGAAGAGGTGAGTCACTCGCTGCAGAATACCCAGCCTCCGACCTACTCTTGTGGTCACAGTATTTATGTGGCTGGTCCAGTTTAGTTTCTGGTTAACGGTGACCCCCAGGATGTTGATGGTGGGGGATTCGGCGATGGTAATGCTGTTGAATGTCAATAGTGGCAATAACAGAGACCTGGCTCAAAGAAGGGGAGGGTTGGGAACTTAATATTCATGGCTACAAGGTGTTCAGGAAAGATAGGGAACGAAAGAAAGGGGGGGGCGTATTGATCAAAGAAACTATTATAGCACTGGAAAGGGATGATGTCGTTGAGGGGTCAAAGACGGAATCTATTTGGTTAGAATTATAGAATCATAGAAAGATTACAGAGCAGAAGGAAGCCACTCGGCGCATCGAGTCCATGCCGGCTCTATGCAACTGTAATCTAGGTAGTCCCACTCCCCCGCCCTATCCCCGTAGCCCTGCAAATGTTTTCCTTTCAAGTACTTATCCAATTCCTTTTTGAAAGCCACGATTGAATCTGCCTCCACCACCCCCTCAGGTAGTGCATTCCAGATCCTAACTACTTGCTGTGTAATAAGTTTTTCCTCATGTCACCTTTGGTTTTTTTGCCATTCAGTTTAAATCTATGTCCTCTGGTTCTTGACCCTTCTGCCAGTGGGAACAGTTTCTCTCTATCTACTCTGTCTAGACCCTTCATGATTTTGAATTAAGGAACATTAGAGGAGCTATTATGCTATTGGAGATAGAGAAACAAATTTGCAGGCAAATTACAGAAAGATGCAAGAACTATAGAGTAGTGATAATGGGGGACTTCAATTATCTCAATATAGACTGGGATAGTAGCAGTGTAAAGGGCAAAGAGGGGGAGGAATTCCTGAAATGTGTACAAGAGAACTTTGTTGATGTGTGTTTCCAGCCCAACGAGGAAGGAAGCAGTGCTGGATCTGGTTCTGGAGAATGAAGTGGGGTAAGTGGAGCATGTTTCAGTGGGGAAGCATTTGGGGAAGAATGATCATAATATCATCAGGTTTAGAATAGTTATGGAAAAAGTCAAGGAACAATCAAGCTTAAAACTACTTAACTGGAGGAGGGCTAAATTCAGTGAGAATGAAAAGGGATCTGGCCTAGGTGGATTGGAATCAAAAATTGGTAGGCAAAACAGTAATTGAACAATTGGAGGTTGTCAAAGAACAGATGGTTCAGGTACAGAGTAGACACATTCCCAAAAGGGGGAAAGGAAGAGCATCCCAAGCTAGAGCTCCCTGGATGACTAAAGATATAGAGATTAAAATGAAACAGAACAAGGAGGCTTATGACAAATGTAAGGTACATGAGACAGTAGAGAACTAAACTGAATGCAGAAAGTACAGAGGGAATAAGGGGGGCAAAAAGAGAGAGTGAGAATAGATTAGCAGCTAACATAAAAGGGAACCCAAAAGTCTTTTATAAACATATAAATAGTAAAAAGGCTGTCAAAGGAATGGTGGGGCCGATTAGGAACAAAAAGGAGATCTTATGGAGGCAGAGAGTATGGCTGAGGTACTAAATGAAAACTTTGCACCTGTCTTCATAGAGAAAAGGATCCTGCCAAGGTAGCAGAATAGGAAGAGGGAGGAGTGATACTGGATAGGATAAAAATAGATAAAGAGGAGGTAGTTAAAAGGTTGGCATTACTCAAAAGTGGAAAAGTCACCCGGTCCAGATGGGATGCATCCTAGATTACTGAGAGCAGTAAGGGTGGAAATTGCCGAGGTTCTGGCCACAATCTTTCAATCCTGCTTAGATATGGAGGATTGCAAATGTTACACCCTTGTTCAAAAAAGGGGAGAAAGATAAACCTGACAATTACAGTCAGCCTAACGTTGGTGGTGGGGAAACTTTTAGAGATAATAATCCGGGACAAAATTAATTGGCACTTGTAAGAGTATGGGCTAATAAATGAATTTGTTAAACACGGATTTGTTAAAGGAAAATCGTGTTTGACTAACTTGATTGAGTTCTTCGATGAAGTAATGGAGAGGGTTGATGAGGGTAGTGCTGTTGATGTTGTGCATATGGACTTTCAAAAGGCATTTGATAAAGTACCACATAATACACTTGTTAGCAGAATTAAAGCCCATGGGATTAAAGGGACATTGGCAGCGTGAATACAAAATTGGCTACGGAACAGAAGGCAGAAAGCAATGGTGAACGGTTGTTTTTCAGACTGGAAGGAAGTATACAGTGGTGTTCCCCAGGGGTCAGTATTAAGACCTCTGCTCTTTTTGATATATATTAATGAGCTGGATTTGGATATACAGGGTATGATTTCAAAGATTGCAGATGACACAGAACTCGGAAATGTAATTAATAATGTGGAGGATGGTAACAGATTTGAGAATGTAAGCAGACTGGTGAAATGGGCAGACACATGGCAGATGAAATTTAACAATGAAATTTAACATAGAGAAGTGTGAAGTGATACATTTTGGTAGGAAGAATGAGGAGAGGCAATATAAACTAAATGGTACAATTGTAATGGGAGTGCAGGAACAGAGAGACCTGGGGGTTATGTACACAAATCTTTGAAGGTGGCAGGACAAGTTGAGAAGGCTGTTAAAAAAGCATATGGGATCCTTGGCATTATTAATAGAGGTATAGAACACAAAAGCAAGGATGTTATGCTAAACCTTTAAAAAACACTTGTTCGGCCTCAGCTGGAGTATTATGTTCCATTCTGGGCACCATACTTTAGGAAGGATGTCAAGGCCTTAGGGAGGATGCCGAAGAGATTTACTGGAATGGTATCAGGGATGAGGGGCTTCAGTTATGTGGAGAGACTGAAGAAGCTGGGGTTGTTCTCCTTAGGACAGAGAAGGTTAAGAGGAGATTTGATAGAGGTGTTCAAAATTATGAATGGTTTTGATAGAGTAAATAAGGAGAAACTGTTTCCAGTGGCAGAAGGGTCGCTAACCAGAGGACACAGATATAAGGTGATTGGCAAAAGAACCAGAGGTGACATGAGGAAACATGTTTTTACACAGCGAGTTGTTATAATCTGGAATGCATTGCCTGTAAGGATGGTGGAAATGAATTCAATAGTAACTTTCAAAAGGGAATTGGATAAATACTTGAAGGGAAAAAAATTACAGGGCTATGGGGAAAGAGCAGGAGAGTGGGACTAATTGGAGAGCTCTACCAAAGAGCCGGCACAGGTATGATGGGTTGAATGGCCTCCTCTGTTATATCATATGATACTATGAAGTTAAGTAGGTAAGTAAATGAACATATGTGAGAGGCATACAGAGGCAATGGGAAACAATCAGGAAAGAAGAGAGAGGGAATGAAGGACAGAGGGTAGGACAAAGAGTGAGAAATACATTTGGAGACAGATATAATGGATGGCAACAAGAGAAAGTTTGGGAAGTATACAGAGAAAGATGGAGAGAGCAAAAGAGAGACAGTGAAAGACAAAGAAAAATGCAGAAGGAATGAAAGAATGGAAAAAAAACAGACACAGTTACAGAATGACACAATTAAAAAGAATGGCCAACAAACAATGCCATGAGAGATCAAACAATGACTTATGGAGAATAATGAATGGAACGAGTTACTGGCAGCAAGATACTTGAGGGATTCAAATGTTTTATTTCTACAGAATAATTGATCATTGGAAGTGAATTATAGACTGTAATCTGAAGAAAAGGTTCACATTTTACAATAATGGCACTCAGGAGTGAATTGCTGGTTGTAATATAATTGATCCGTTCAGATGTTTTTTTGTGCCGAATAATGAATACATGAGAGTGAGTTACAAGCAATAATCTAATTTGTAAGTTCGGTTGGTTTATATGCAGCATAATAATGGATATTACTTCCAGATATCTGTTAGTCTGTATAAATACCATTGGTTAGATTACACCTGTAACTCACACCTAAATATCCATTATTATGCTATATATAAACTAGCTGAGCCTGTACATTAAATTAGTGTCTGTACCTCACTCCTGTGTATCCATTATTCTACATAAAAACGTTCTAAATGCATCAATTAGATTAAAGTCTGTGACTTACTTCCAGATATCCAGTTGAGGGCTTTAGATGGTTTGTGTGCAGTGTAGTGGATCCCTGGGAGTGAGTTACAGACATTATTCTAAAGGAAGAGTTCAGTTGGCTTATATATAGAACAATGGTTATTTAGGAATCATATGCAGGGTTCGGGTGATTTACATATGGAGTAATCAATACTAGGGACTGAGTTATAGAATGTGATCAAGATGAGAGGTTGGAGTGGTTTGCAAACTCAATCATTGGAAAGAATTACTTACATACGAACATACGAATTAAGAGCAGGATTAGGCCATTCGGCCCCTCGAGCCTGCTCTGCCATTTGATAAGATCATGGCTGATCTGATTGTGACCTCAACCCTACTTTCCCGTCTACCTACTATAACATTTGACTCCCTTGTAAATCAGGAATCTATCTAACTCAGCCTTAAAAATATTCAATAACCCTGCCTCCACCGCTCTCTGGGGAAGGGAGTTCCCTCTGAGAGAAAAAAATTCTCCTCATCTCCACCTTAAATGGGAGACCCCTTATTTTTAAACTATGGCCCCTAGTTCTAGTCTCTCCCACAAGGGGAAACATCCTCTCAGCATCTACCCCTTCAAGTCCCTTCAGGATCTTATATGTTTCAATAAGATCACCTCTCATTCTTCTAAACTCCATTGTATACAGGCCCAACTTGTCCAGCCTTTCCTCAAAGGATAAACCCCTCATCCCAGGAATCACTCGAGTGAACCTTCTCTGAACCGCTTCCAAAACAATTATGTCCTTTCTTAAATAAGGATACCAAAACTGCACACAGTATTCTAGATGTGGTCTCACCAATGCCCTGTACAACTCCAGCAAAACATCTCTACTTTTATATTCCATTCCCCTTGCAATAAATGACAACATTCCATTTGCCTTCCTAATCACGTGCTGTACCTGCATACTAACTTTTTGTGATTCATGTACTAGGACGCCCAGATCCCGCTGTACCTCAGAGTTCTGCAATCTCTCTCCATTTAAATAATATATTGCTTTTCTATTCCTCCTGCCAAAGTGGAGAAGTTCACATTTTCCCACATTATACTCCATCTGCCAAATTTTTGCCCACTCACTTAACCTATCTAGATCGCTTTGCAGACTCCTTATGTCCTCTTCACAAATTACTTTCCAACCTATGTGTCATCAGCAAATTTAACAACCATACATTCGGTCCCTACATCCAAGTCATTGATATAGATTGTAAACAGTTGAGGCCCAAGCTCTGATCCCTCTGGCATTCCACTCGTTACATCTTGCCAACCTGAAAATTACCCATTTATGCCTACTCTCTGTTTCCTGTTAGCTAACCAATCCTTTATCCGTGCTAATATGTTACCCCCACACCATGAGCTCTTATTTTGTACAGTAGCCTTTGAAGTGGCACCTTGTCAAAAGCCTTCTGGAAATCCAAGTACACTACATCCACAGGATCCCCTTTATCCATGTTGCTTGTTACTTCCTCAAAGAACTCTAATAAATTAGTCAAACGTGATTTCCCTTTTACAAAGCCGTGTTGTCTCTGCCTGATTGCATTAAGATTTTCTAGGTGCTCTGCTATAACCTCCTTAAAAATAGATTCTAGCATTTTCTGTATGATAGATGTTAAGCTAACTGGCCTGTTGTTTCCTGATTTCTGTCTCCCTCCTTTCTTGAATAGAGGAGTTATATTCGCTATTTTCCAATCTGATCAGACCCTCCCAGAATCTAGGGAATTTTGGAAAATTACTACCAATGCATCTACTATCTCTGCAGCCACTTCTTTTAAGACCCTAGGATGAATTCCGTCAGGACCTGGGGACTTGTCAGCTTTTAGTTATAATATTTTTTTCAAAACTCTTTCCCTGGTGATTATAAGTGTTTTAAGTTCCTCCCTCCCTTTCACCTCTTGATTCACAATTATTTCTGGCATGTTATTTGTATCCTCTACAGTGAAGACAGACGCAAAATATCTGTTCAATTCATCCGCCATTTCCTTATTCTCCATTATTCATTCCCTAGCCTCACTCTCTAGAGGACCAATGCTCACTTTACTTACTCTTTTCCTTTTTAAATACCTGTAGAAACTCATACTATCTGTTTTTATATTTCTAGCTAGCTTTCTCTCGTACTCTAATTTCTCCCTCCTTATTATTCTTTTTGTCATTCTTTGCTGTTTTTTATGTTCTGTCCAATCTTCTCCCTGGCGACCATGTGTGCAGGAAGTGTGTCCAGCTGCAGCTACTGGCTAACCGTCTTTCGGAGCTGGAGCTGCGGGTGGATTCGCTGTGGAGCATCCGCGATGCTGAGACTGTCGTGGATAGCACATTCAGTGAGGTGGTCACACCGCAGGTAAAGATTATGCAGGCAGAAAGGAAATGGGTGACCGCCAGGCAGAGTGAAAGGACTAGGCAGGTAGAGCAGGAGTCCCCTGGGGCCATCTCCCTCTCAAACAGATATTCTGCTTGAGATACTGTTGGGGGAGATGGCTTATCAGGGGAAAGCAGCAAGAGCCAGGTTCGGGGCACCGCGGGTGGCTCTGCTGCACAGGAGGGGAGGAAGAAGAGTGGCAGGGGATTCAATTGTAAGGGGAATCGATAGGCGTTTCTGCGTCCGCAAACGTGACTCCAGGATGGTATGTTGCCTCCCTGGTGCTAGGGTCAAGGATGTCACGGAGTGGCTGCAGGGCATTCTGGAGGGGGAGGGTGAACAGCCAGTAGTCGTGGTCCATATTGGTACCAACGACATAGGTAAAAAAAGGGATGGGGTTCTGCAAGGTGAATTTAAGGAGTTAGGAGATAAATGAAAAAGCAGGACTTCAAAGGTAGTGATCTCAGGATTACTACCGGTGCCACGTGCTAGTGAGTATAGGAACAGGAGAATAGACAGGATGAATGCGTGGCTGCAGGGATGGTGTAGGAGGGAGGGATTTAGATTCCTGGGACATTGGGACCGGTTCAGGGGAAGGTGGGACCTGTACAAGCGTGACGGGTTACACCCGAGCAGGACCGGGACCAATGTCCTCGCGGGCGTGTTTGCTAGTGCTGTTGGGGAAGGTTTAAACTAGAGTGGCAGGGGGATGGGAACCTGAGCGGGGAGTAAGAAGGGAATAAAGTTGAGAGCAGCAAGAGAGGGGAAGATCCAGGGGAAATCCACAATACAAATAGTGCAAACAGTTGTTCAAGAACAAGTGAAAGGGAAAAGCGTAGAGCAGCGGAAAGAAAGTGTACTTTCGGCACGACAGATAAAATGAAAACTAGAAGGCATAAGGCGATTAACCCAGCATCAAAGCTGTGGCAGAGTGTTGGGAACCTGAGCAGGGAGACAGAGGAAAGCGTGTCAGGAAGGGACAGAAGGTAAGGAGTAAAAGGTAAAGTGTTAAGAAAGGAAAAAGCAGGAACTAAGTGTCACAAAACATATTTGAAAGTTCTTTATCTGAATGCACGTAGCATTCGTAACAAAATGGACGAGTTAACGGCACAAATAACTACGTATGGGTATGATCTTGTGGCCATTACAGAAACATGGCTGCAGGGTGACAACGACTGGGAATTAAATATGCCAGGGTATTTAACAATCAGGAAGGACAGACAGGAAGGAAGGGGAGGTGGGGTGGCTATGTTAATAAGGGAAGGAATCACTGTAATACAGAGAAAAGATTGGGACAAAGGATCAGGATAATGAAACAGTTTGTGTAGAGATAAGGAATAATAAGGGGAAAAAACACTCGTCGGCGTAGTATATAGGCCTCCTAATAGTTGCAACTCTGCTGGAAGAAGTATTTATCAGGAAATAGTCGGGGCATGTAATAAGGGAACAGCTATAATTATGGGGGATTTTAACTATCATATTAACTGGACAAATCAAATTGGGCAGGGCAGCCTTGAGGAAGAGTTTATTGAGTGTATTAGGGATGGATTTCTTGAGCAGTGTGTAACTGATCCTACAAGGCGGCAAGCAGCCTTGGACCTGGTCCTGTGTAATGAGCCAGGATTAATTAATAATGTCCTAGTTAAGGATCCCCTTGGAATGAGTGACCATAACATGGTTACATTCCATATCCAATTAGAGGGTGAGAAGGTTGGTTCTCAAACAAGCGTACTGAGCTTGAATAAAGGAGACTATGATGGTATGAGAGCGGAATTGATTAAAGTGGACTGGGAAAATAGTTTAAAGGGTAAGACGGTACATGAACAGTGGTGTTCATTTAAGGAGTTATTTTACAACTTTCAAAAAATATATATTCTACTGAGGAAAAAAGGGTGTAAAAGAAATGACAGCCATCCGTGGCTAAGTAAAGAAATTAAGGATAGTATCCGACTAAAAACAAGGACATATAAGGTAGCCAAACTTAGTGGGAGGATAGAAGATTGGGAATTCTTCAAAAGACAGCAAAAAGTAACGAAAGGATTGATTAAGAAAGGGAAGATAGATTATGAAAATAAATTAGCAAAAAATATAAAAACAGATAGCAAGAGTTTCTATAGTTATATAAAAAGAAAAAGGGTGGCTAAGGCAAACATAGGTCCCTTAGAGGATGAGACCGGGAAATTAATGGTGGGAAACATGGAAATGGCAAAAATGCTGAACAAATATTTTGTTTCAGTCTTTACGGTAGAGGACACTAGAATATCCCAACACTGGACAAACAGGGGGCTCTAGGTGGGGAGGAGCTAAATACGATTAAAATCACTAAGGAATTGGTACTCAGTAAAATAATGGGACTCAAGGCGGATAAATCCCCTGGCTTACATCCTAGGGTCTTGAGGGAAGTGGCAATAGGGATTGTGGATGCTTTGGTAATAATTTTCCAAAATTCTCTGGACTCGGCAAAGGTCCCGGCAGATTGGAAAACTGCTAATGTAACACCCTTATTTAAAAAAGGGTAGTAGGCAGAAGGCTGGAAATTATAGACCAGTTAGCCTAACATTTGTGGTGGGTAAAATTTTGGAGTCTATTATTAAGGAGACAGTAGCGGAACATTTGGATAAACATAATTTAATAGGACAAAGTCAGCATGGCTTTACGAAGGGGAAGTCATGTCTGACAAATTTGCTTGAGTTCTTTGAGGATATAACGTACAGGGTGGATAAAGGGGAACCAGTGGACGTAGCGTATTTAGACTTCCAGAAGGCATTCGACAAGGTGCCACATAAGATTATTGCTCAAGATAAAGAATCACTGGATTGGGGGTAATATTCTGGCATGGGTGGAGGATTGGTTATCTAACAGGAAGCAGAGAGTTGGGATAAATGGTACATTCTCGGACTGGCAACCAGTAGCCAGTGGTGTTCCGCAGGGGTCGGTGCTGGGTCCCCAACTCTTTACAATCTATATTAACGATTTGGAGGAGGGGACCGAGTGTAACATATAAAAGTTTGCAGATGATACAAAGATGGGAGGGAAAGTAGAGAGTGAGGAGGACATAAAAAACCTACAAGGGGATATAGACAGGCTGGGTGAGTGGGCGGAGATTTGGCAGATGCAATACAATATTGGAAAATGTGAGGTTATGCACTTTGGCAGGAAAAATCGGAGAGCAAGTTATTTTCTTAATGGCGAGAAACTGGAAAGTACTGCAGTACAAAGGGATCTGGGGGTCCTAGTGCAAGAAAATCAAAAGGTTAGTATGCAGGTGCAGCAGGTGATCAAGAAGGCCAACGGAATGTTGGCTTTTATTGCTCGGGGGATAGAATATAAAAACAGGGAGGTATTGCTGCAGTTATATAAGGTATTGGTGAGACCGCACCTGGAATACTGCATACAGTTTTGGTCTCCATACTTAAGAAAAGACATACTTGCTCTCGAGGCAGTACAAAGAAGGTTCACTCGGTTAATCCCAGGGATGAGGGGGCGGACATATGAGGAGAGGTTGAGTAGATTGGGACTCTACTCATTGGAGTTCAGAAGAATGAGAGGCGATCTTATTGAAACATATAAGATTGTGAAGGGGCTTGATCGGGTGGATGCAGTAAGGATGTTCCCAAGGATGGGTGAAACTAGAACGAGGGGGCATAATCTTAGAATAAGGGGCCGCTCTTTCAAAACTGAGATGAGGAGAAACTTCTTCACTCAGAGGGTAGTAGGTCTGTGGAATTTGCCACCCCAGGAAGCTGTGGAAGCTACATCATTAAATAAATTTAAAACAGAAATAGACAGTTTCCTAGAAGTAAAGGGAATTAGGGGTTACGGGGAGCGGGCAGGAAATTGGACATGAATTTAGATTTGAGGTTAGGATCAGATCAGCCATGATCTTATTGAATGTCGGAGCAGGCTCGAGGGGCCGATTGGCCTACTCTTGCTCCTATTTCTTATGTTCTTATGTTCTGACCTGCCACTAATCTTCGCGGAATTGTGTGCTTTTTCTTTCAAATTGATACAATCTTTAACCTCCTTAGTTAGCCACGGATGGTACGTCCTTCCCCTGGAGTCTTTCTTTCTCACTGGAATGTATCTTTGCTGAGTGTTATGAAATATCTCATTCAATGTCTGGCACTGCATCTCTACTAACCTATCCCTTAACCTAAGTTCGCAGTTCTCTTTAGCCAGCTCTGTCTTAATGCCCTCATAATTGCCCTTATTTAAGTTTAAAACACTAGTCTTAAATTTACTCTTCTCTCCTTCAAACTGAATGCAAAATTTAATCATGTTGTGATCACTGCTACCCATAGGCTCCTTTACAATGAGTTCATTAATTAATCCTGTCTCATTACACATTACCAGATCTCTCTGGTTGCCTCTAGAACGTGCTGCTCGAAGAAACTGTCCCGAAAGCACTCTATGAACACATCTTCCAGGCTACCTTTGTTAATCAGATTCTTCCAATTTATATGTAGATTAAAATCACCCATGATTATCGCTGTTCCTTTCTCACAAGCCCCCATTATTCTTCCTGTATACCCTGTCCTACCGTGTGGTTACTGTTAGGGGGCCTATAAACTACTTCCACAAGTGACTTCTTACCTTTACTATTTCTCTAACCAAACTGATTCTACATCTTGGACTTTAGAACAAAGGTCATTTCTCTCTATTATACTCATGTCATCCTTAATTAACAGAGCTACCCCTCCACCTTTTCCGAGCTTCCTGTCCTCCCGAAATGTCAAGTACCCTTGAATATTCAGGTTCCAGCCTTTGTCACCTTGCAGCCATGTCTCTGTAATGGCTATCAGATCATATATATTTATTTCTATTTGAGCTGTCAATTCATCCATTTTGTTACGAATGCTACACACATTCAGATATAAAGCCTTTAGTGCTGTCTTAGAAGTAATTGCTTAAGCATTAAAGGATAATAAACAGTTGGCAGTGAGATATGAGACAACAACTGACTTGAATGTTCTGATGATGCCATAAACCATTAAAGCAAATCTCAATGTTATTGGAACCCTAAAAGTCAGCGACTGCATTGTTTCTTTGCCCATCATTTTATTCTTCATCATAATAATATGTACAAAAACTATTTACATTTAAAGTGGAGTTGTTTATCTGGTTTTACACCTGATACTGTTCTTCAGTCACTGGAGAGTGAGGTTATGAATGATGTGGCTGACAGGATAGTACAAATACCAGTGACATTAGAGGGAGGATTTTTCTGGGTCTGCGTGCAGGACACTGGATCTTCTTGGATTATCGAAAAATTGGGCAGTTTCCTTTGCAAATAAACGCTCAAAGCCCACCTGATAGTCCCGGCACTCAGGTGATCCAGCGGAGACCCAAGAAAATCTCAAATTAGACCTGAAGATATATGAGTAAATTCACCAATCCTGCACTCCCAGCAGGGAGCCACATTGAAGGGAGCACTGGTTAGAGAATCAGTGCAACAGTTGTAATTGTTCTTGTATATTCACGCTTTTCCCTTGCAGAATAGTATGAAGTAGTGGAAGGATTCACAGGTGATTAACCTGTGACATGAACACTCCTTCCATAGCTGTACCCGTCATTATACCAGCTCATAGGGTGGTTAGTCCTGTATGGTGGGAGAGTTTTATGGGCTTCCACAACCCATATGATGGGGGGTGGGGGTGGGGGGGGGGGGGTGCAGGGGCAGACGCAAACGCAAGTATCTCTGCAGGATGTCAATCTACAATTCAGAACCAGAGATCCAGTCTCTACTCGTCAGGACTGTGGAGCGGGGTTCAAACCCTGCACCTACTAACTCAGAGGCGGGAATGCTTCCATTAAGCCAAAGGCTCACTCCAGTGTAAAAGTATCTCTGACCCATGCTCCCTTCAAGTGTGGTCCCCTTTGGGATTGATAAATTTAACTTATAGTATCATACAGTCGGTACTAGAGTGATACCTTTTTTTTAGCTGCAGTGGAATATAGGAAATTACAGGTAATATATACATTATAGGGCTGCAATCTAATTGAGTAGTCTGGATGATTTCATTAATTGTGAGCAAAACTAAAATAGTTTATACCCAGACCAAAAAAATTAGACTGTTGAAATTAGCCCAAACTTTTCAATTTTGTTTGAATTGTTTTTTTGAATTTCATGAGATTTTATTTGATTTTGGGTTACATATTTTGATAGTAGTTTTTACAATGGCAAGTGCTGTTGGTGGCAAGTGTGTGCCATGTCATTGGTTCTTGGTGGCAGTCACAATGAAGAATGTTGATAATTTTGAAGTTGATTACCATGAAACAATGTGAATAGTATAAAATGTAAAGGGCGCTAAATTGGGCCGTGTAGCGCCCGTTGTTTCAGCGCTGCACGACCTCTCCAACATCCAAGATGCCGTCTTGGATGCGCACGCACATTTCCTGTGTGACATGCGCCAGATGCCACCTTGGTATAGGAGTTAGCACCTGCGCTAATACCGGACGCTGGAAGCATGTAAAGTAGGGAGAAAATGGCTGCAATCAGTGTGCAATGCTGATTTAAAGTGATACACACCATTTCAACCTTAATGCTCAACTCAACACACAGTCTTATCCCCGACCATTTAAACGTTTCTTACAGTGCCGGAAGGACCCCCCACCAGCGCTATTTAAAGGGCCATGCAGGTGTTGCAGGTTAGTTGCTGGATTATTGATTCTGGCTGCTGGAGGAGTAGGAAGTGTTTTTCAAAGCTCTTATTGAGAGTTCCGACACTACTTTTGAGAATGCTTTGGCAGGTACTGCCTTTCGGGTCGGAAAGTTACAACCCTGGTGGAACAACATTCCTGCCAACCATGGGGAGTCTGCTAGGGCTCTCGCTGGGCATTGAGCATGACTGGGAGCATGCATGTAAAGAAGCCACGCCCAGCAGGTCAAACTGCGAGGAGACGGAGGATGAGGAGGCGCAGGGCACTGTGCAGGAGGCCCGACCCAATGAGGGCCTTCTGGGATCAATTCTCTTACGTCAACATGACCGAGGAGGATTGCATCCAATGCCTGAGGTTCACCAAGGAAGCCGTCACCGAGATCTGTCAACTGGTGCGGCCACAACTGCAGCCTCAGAGCAGGGCGAGGACAGCATTGCCTGTGGCTGTGAAGATCACCGTGGTGCTGAATTTCTACGGCTCAGGATCATTTCAGGCCTCTGCTGGCAACATGTGCAACATCTCACAGTATGCAGTGCACTGTACCACATGAGGAACAGGTTCATCACCTTCTCTCTCGACAGAGACAATCAGAACGAGTGAGCACGGGGGTTCGCCCGCATTGCTGGCTTCCCCATGGTGCAGGGTGCCATGGACTGCATACATATTGTCCTGCATGCCCCGCACATCAACTCAGCTGTCTTCGTCAACTGAAAGGGCTTCCACTCCCTCAGCGTGCAGCTGGTGTGCAACCACACGCATTGCATCTTGGAGGTCGATGTCCGCTACCACGGGAGTAGTCATGCCGTCGTCATGTGGCAGTCCAACATGCCAGCTATCTTTCATCCTCGGCAAGTCAAAGGCTGGCTACTGGGCGACAAGGGCTATCCTCTAACGACGTGGCTCATGACACTGGTCAGGAGTCCACGCACACGTGCACAGCACACCATAGGCATCTGCAAACAACGCTTCTGCTGCCTAGACTGGTCTGAAGGAGCCCTGCAGTACTCCCCTGAGCGGGTGGGCAGATTTGTGGTGGTCTGCTGCATGCTGCACAACCTCGCCATCATGAGGGACCAGCCTTTGTCACCAACGATTGCAGAAGATCCTGAGCCAGAGGTGGAGGAGGAGGAAGAGGCTGAGAAGGAGGGGGTGGAGCCAGAAGAGGAAGTGGAGGAAGATGCAAGGGTACAGCTGGAACCACACGCCTTGTCTGAAAGGGCTGTGCGTGCTCGCCTGATCCATGCCTGCGATCAATAATTTGAACTACATCCCCCAATTCACCAACAGTCCTACATTCCCCACCTTTCCCCTCCCACAAGACAATCTGATTACACATTGGTGTCCCTCTCAGCTCTTGGCATAAATAAAAACCACCACCAAATGCAAAATCAAACTCTCATTTAGGGATGAAAAAATGAAATTATGCAAACATAACAGAGCTGTTCACCCTTGTGCATTCCCTTAGTGCCTGTTGTTCCCCAGTGGCTGGAGCATGGGTGGTGGAAGGCTGCTGGCCTTCAATGAAGGAACGTCCAGATGGCCTTGGATGACAACCTCAAGCAGCTCTGGGCCAGGAGCGCCCGGCTTCAGACTGCATCATCTCAGCCTGGGCTGCAGCAGTCTGGCCTGGCTGGCCGAGAGGCAACAACAGGGGCACTGGTGGTGTGGCAGGGGTGGCAGCAGAAATGCTGTCGTCCTGAGATAGGACAGCATATCCGACTGCCATGGTGCCACTGCCACTCTCCCGGGGTGGCTGGAGAACGGATTGCTGGAGTGCTGTGACACCCTGGAAGCCCAGAGTCACGATAGCAGCAGTCTGAGCTTCCGAGGCAGCAGTCTGAGCTGCAAATGCAGCAGTCAGACCTTGGATGGCAGATGTTTGTGCTGCAATGGATGCTATGACATTAGTCATCAGACGCTGCATCATGGTGGGTTCCACAGGTGCGCTGATGGAGGTGACCACCCGTTCCATGTTGGAAAGGATGGGCTCCAAGCTCTACGCAAAGCCTTGCACCAAGTTGGAGCTGGACTCCTCCATGCCCCTTCTCATTGTGCGCAGGCTTTCTGGCAGGCTTTCCAGTGACCCAAGCATTTGTTAGTGTGAGCCCATCAGCCGTCATCTGTAGCCTGGCCCATCGAAGTCCTCATCTGACTCACCTGCAGCAGAACTAGTGAGCGACCTCACTCTCCAGTGAGCTGGCACCTGTGGTATCTGTTCCCTCCGCCCCGGCTCCTGTGCACTTGTGCTCGGTGTTTCATCACGTGCAGATCCCTCCTCTAACATAACCTCAAAAGGACATGCAGTGTCAGTCTTTGACCTGGTTGAAGCAAGTGTCAGATTGAGTGATAGTGTGGCTTCAGTGTCCTCCTCCTCCTCCTCCTCCTCCCCCTCCTCGGGTGCCATCACGTGTTCGTGGGTATCTGCAATAACAAAGGGAAACAGGTTGAGTTGTGGAGTGGGGAGAGGAGCAAGTAAGAGGTGTGTGCTGACAGCATGTGCAGCACATGAGTCAGAATAGATTATGGGAGGAGGGAGATGTGGAAAAGGAGAAGGAGCATTAGATATGCACAGACCCCCTTCACCAGGACCTCCACTGTGGCACGTTGTGATGGCTGCAGCGATGGCCCACCCAATGATCTGCAGCACTGTCTCCTCTAGGGGGGTGAGGACGTGCAGACATGCCCATCCAGCCTCAGGTCCCTCCTGCTGCCGGGTGTTATACGCCACCTTCTCCTGCAAGATAGAGGACCGTGTGAGTGAGTGTCCTGCAAGGTGTGTGGGTGATGTGCCTGGCATGGTAGAATAGCTGCCAGTTTGTGTGACTTGTGAGTGGTAGTTGTGTGGCCTGCAAGTGTGATACTATGTATGGGTGAGATGCAGCATTGCGTATGGATGGGCAGTGTTTATTGGTGGGCGGGTGGGTGATGGGAGGTGTCGTGCATGGAGCATTGGTGCAGTTGGTAGGATGTGCCACTTGACACTTGTATTCACTCATCTTGACCACTCGTGTCAAATCATTAAACTTCTTCCGGCACTGCACCCACATGCGTGGTGCAGTGTTCCTATTATTCTCCTCCTGCGTCACAGCATGCCAATGCTTGCGCAGCTGTAGTCTGGAGGATCTCTGGCCATCCTGCAGGTACATGCTTGCCCTCCTTTGGTCCACTCTTTCCACCAGGGCTTCCAGAGCATCGTCCGAGAATCGTGGAGCCCTCGCTCTTGCGGTGCAGCTACTCGCAATGCCATTCTCCCTTCTCCTAGTTGGCTGTGTATCTGCCATTTGAAATGTGCCTGCACCTTTAAGTAGTGCAGGCTGCTGATGATGTGCGCTGTGCACGCCCCATTTCCAACTTCCTCATTCTCCGTGCAGCCTCTCAGCAGCGAGAGCTGCGCTTGCTGCACAGAGATTTCATGGTAAGTAGCAGGCAGCACGAAGTTCACGTGCTGCCTGCGTAGGGTCTGTCGGGCGCGGGGTAGTATCGCCCAGAACGGACCCTTATCCAATTTTTCCCCCATAGTGTTTGTTGCAAAGCTCATTTTTATTTGCAGTATACATTGGGTTTGGGTAGTTGTTTCAGTGCTGCATCATCACCTCAAATATTAATATTTAACTCTAAAGTTAATATTTAAGTTAATATTTAATATTTGCTTCTATTTGTCAAACCTGTATCAGTTATCATTCTATACATTGCATATCATAAGTGCACTGTCTCTGTGAAAATGACCAGGAATGTTGCAGAGAAAGCTGATTCATTATAACAGTCCCTCAACCAAAAAGATCACAATTAGAAAAATAATATCATGTCTGACAGGGTGAGAGGAGGGAAACATTTCCATATGACATTATTGATGACACTCTATTGTTCAAAAACCTTCAAAGTTAACCGAAACATCCAAACAGAGATATAAACCCTCTCGTATTTGAAATAACAATTTGCTTAAACTGGTGCAGGACTATTAACATTATGTAAAAGGTGGCACTGATGTACGTATTATCTTAGAGATGTTTGCTATTTGTACAGGAGAGATTTACACCCTGCCGTACCAATTTGAGATAAATGACTACGAACTACTCTATTGCTTGTCTTGCTGTCAAATATTGGCTTCTCTTCTATGGTATGGATACAGTGTGTGTCAAAAATGGAGTTTGTTTGTCCATAGTTTATGGATCTTCTCTTTATACTGCTTAAATAACAAGCTCTTTTAAGAAAGATGCCAACCTAAAAATAGAAGGCAATTGCTTGCTCAGCAATTGGCTTCTATTTTCTCGGCACTTCATGAAGTACATCAAAGAAGCCAGTTAATTCAAAATTGTTAATTACATACAGATGTATGCATCTGGGAAAACAATCACTGAGCAACCCAAGTGCTAGAAGCATTTAATGTATATCATTAAACAAGACATAATCTGTATTTTGGATGAAATGCTAAACCAAGGCCACTTCTTCCCTCTCAGGTGGACGTAAAAGAACCCTTGACACTATTTCAAAGGAGAGCAGGAGAGTTCTCCCCAGTGTCCTGTCCAATATTTATCCCTTAAACAACGTCACAGAAACAGATTATCTGGTCATCTATCTCATTGCTGTTTGTGGGACCTTGCTGTCTTTAAATTGGCTGCTGCGTTTGCTACATTACACCAGTGACTACCCTTCAAGAGTACTTCATTGGCTGTAAAGCGCTTTGGGAAGTCTTGAGGTCATGAAAGGTGCTATCTAAATGCAAGTCTTTCTTTTTCTTCTTAATCAGGATAGTTGTGGCTAATCAGGCACCGCATGTCTTTGTGAATGTGTTGGGGAGCTTGCTGTTTATTGAGCAAGGTTCTTCTGTCTTTCAAGTTGAATTCTTAAGGTGAGACTATTTCAAATAGTTTTATGGGTAAAGAATTGGACATATACCAGTTAATTACAGTTTTGACATAGCCGTAATTAATGTGGAAGTAAGATGAGGTTGTCTGTTTAACCCTTTCATAACCCTTTCAAAGTTGCTATGTTATTTGAACAATTAGGTATGATTGGTTGTTAGGTAGATGACCCCATCGGTAAATAGACCTGTTTTGTAACAAAGTGTCTGACATGAATAATATTAATTGTCTTTTTAAGTGACAGGGGCTCGAAGTGGAAATCCTACATATAATCTAGAAACAATAAAGGGGTACATTCACTGAGAACACTCTATCCCAGATTACTTTACAAACAAGGTCTTATTTCAGTTAACAGGGGTCAAGGGCCTGCTGGCTTTTGTGTTTGGCAGGAGAAAAAATACCTTAAGCCTGAATAGTAACACAGCTTACTTGGAGTGCAGCATGTGTGTTTAGGAATTGACACACATCGCTTACAGTCCTTGTGTGGTTTATATGTAAAATGTACACCTTTGTGAGCTTTGATATTGTGTGTACTGTATTTGTAGTTGTGAAGTAACTAATTTTTACATTCAGATTTGATGTTTCCTGTTAATTAGCTAATGTGTTTTTATAACTAACAGGGCATTTTATTTTCCAGTTGACTGGTAGCAAAATAATTGAGTATAATGTCATTAATTTTCTTGACTTCTTTGTGAAAACATAGTTCTCCCTATCAGATATCTCTGAAACTGACGTGCTGTAATTTTAGAATCTCAAACATTATCAAATAGAATTTGAATGTTATGTAGAACTACAGAATGTTTCAAAATTCTTTACATATTCTTGAAATTAATATTTTTTAAAAAACAAATTGTTTTAACTTTAAAGATAAATGTTAGTAATCTCTCCCCATTGGGTTATATATTACAGAAAATAATCTTACAAATGTACAAGGTTAGTTATTCATCAAGTAACTTATTTCTGAAACTTGTGTATTTTTGTGCATAGTGGCTGATCTAAGTTTAAAGCACTCTTGCCTCTGAGTCAGAAGATTATGGGTTCAAATCCCCCACTCCAGAGACTTGAGCACAAGATCTAGGCTGACACATCAATGCAGTACTGAGAGTATGCTGCACTGTTGAGGGTGTCATCTTTCAGGTGAGACATTAAAGCAAGGCCCTGTCTGCCCTCTCAGGTGGATGTAAAAGATCCCATGGCACTATTTCAAAGAAGAGCAGGGCAGTTCTCCCTGATGTCCTTGGCAATATTTATCCCTCAATAACTTACATTTTTATGTGCAGAGATGTAGTATTTCTAGCCCAAATTACATTTGTTATGCTCTCAAATATAGCCTGAGATAGTGAGAAATATCACTTGTATAAACAATTGGACAGCAGGAACACCTCTCAGAAATATGAACAAAATCCATTAGTAGACCTTGTGTAAGGTCCTTATGCAAATTAGGGTTAGTATTTTATACATTTTTAAAATAAATGTTCTTGCCTTTTTATCTGACAGGAGCTTCAGTTATATCTGTCTAACCACTGCTGATCATACCATTAACTTTGCAGTCTTAAACTCAGACCAGTATAGATATCTCAGTTCAAAGACCTCTGTTAGGATTTCAGGTGTAATTTATTCCGTTCGTATATTAATGATAAATTAGAGGCAATCACTTTCAAAACCAACCAATGCAGATAGCAGCAGCTATGCAATGCAATGATGACTGAAACTAATCAGAATGACATGCTTGAGTCTGAGAGATCGTATGTTATCTGGAGATTTATTTCAATTTAGAAATATCTAATACTGATTTGTAGAGTGTTACAACTCTGTATTGGAGAGTGCATCATACAATACAAAGAAAATTGTTATATCTGTAACACAGACTGCATTACTGTATATAATACATGGGATTTGTTCAGTTTATTCTTTTCTATATTGGTATAATATATAGAGGAGTGTTGTACCATTGCAGCACAGTTTGTTATACCTCTGTAAAACATTGGGTGTTATCTAACATAAGGTTTAAAATAAGGATACTGCATGTGAAGGTACTGAATGCAGTTCATTGTACAAGTGAAATGATTTGCAAAGTGAGCAAGTGACAGTCAGACAGGTCTCTTTCAGGAATTGGATAAGCAAGATACTCAATAACTTTATATGCAGTGTTCTGTTTATATGATGCAGGTTTCCAACTTTTGTGTCAGATAGATAATACTTAAAAAGAAACTTATGCAGTGCTGGGTGACATATTCATTTGGGTGCTGTTTCTTCACCTCTGGTTAGATTGTAGCCCAGACTGATGGGATGAAAGTCCTTTCTATCTGGTGATTGTAAGGTATGAATCAAAATTAATTTCATTAGACTTTGTGAGTTTGGACCTATTGCACAAAATGCCCACATTTCAGCACAAATTGAAACCGTCCCAAAGAGAAGTCAGAAAAATGAATTGTGCAGGAAATGGAGGAGAAAATCAGACTTGTCCTGTAGTAAGCATTCTTTTTAAAAAAATACATGATGATTGGAGATTTGGTCCACAATGTTCGGTTGGCAATTGGTCATCAAAGACGATTTAGTGGTGTAACAGGTGTGCTTGACGATTGGGGAAGTTTATATGATCCAATTTTATTTACATATTTGCACAAGTTTTTAATGGTCTATGTAATTTGTTTTTTGGGAAGGGGCAGCTGTGTAGCAAAGTTCTAGGCAGTTTTGGCAACTTGCTATATAAACGTAAGTTTTATTAAGTTCTCTGTAAAGTGAATTCTCTGGTGGCAAGAATAAGTACATTGAAGAACAGTTGGTAGGTCATAGGAAAGTGATTTTGGCATGGTTGTTATCTCATGTAAATGAGGAATAAGTGTCCTACAGACATCTATCACTTGCAGTTCTCGACCACGTACTTTCTACAAAGGAATGTAATCTCCGTAAATTGGAATTTTTAAATGGCTGTAAAAGAAAGAGGTATAGAAATCCGATCATGCCCGGAATCGGACACGCAGGGGGCGGGCCATGCAGCACGGAATATTTGTGTTGCCTGATTGTTTTAACTACGCAGTCGTGCAGCCAGCGCTACCCGTGCTACTCATTGGCTGCACGCCTGTAGTGGGGCCGGATACAGGGCGTCTGAGGCCACTTAAAGGCAGCCAGCATCTCTTAAAGGGGAGGTACATTCTGGCTGCAGACACTTTTGGAAGCAGATACATGGCTGAAGCAAGTGCTGAGAGAGAATCAAGGTTCTTGTATGCTGCCTTAGAGGCCTCTGGTGCCTGCAGTGGACAGGATGAGAGACATCCTCACTACCGCCCCCCCCCCACCACTGGACAGGGAAGCACTCCAGGCATAACGACACCGGCAATGAAGAGATCGCAGAGTATGTGAATGCCAGGAGCCTAGCACCCAGGACATGGCTGCAATGCTGGAAGAAGTTCAGTGATCTCACTAGAGTTGTTAAGGTAAGCCTACTGCTCTCTTATACTCTGCTCACACCTCCACCACTTACAGCCACACTATTCACAAGACCCATCAATATTCACAAGACTCCCTTTCCCACTTCCCTTCACTCTGCTGGGATCACTGTACCACACTTCACTACACCTCCTTCTCCTCATTCTCACTTATCACTATTACAACCCTCACTTACCCATACCTCACATCTTACACTATCAGCTATTACACCACGACAGGCACATTCTCCAAATCTCATAAGCCTTTCCCTTTATTCTTGCACACAAAGTCGCACACAACTCAAGTCAGCAGGCTGGCAACGGAAGAGGAAAAGTCCGTCTGCACACCCTCTTCCTCTTCGGAAAAAGCATGCTGGCTATCATGGGCAGGGGCAGAATCGAGGCCGTGGTGATTGGCAATGCTGGAGGTGGCATCACACAGGGTTTCTTCATACTAAATCCTCTTTGTCCCTTCTGATCTCACCCCTCACACTCTGTATGATAAGCCGCAGATGCTTTCACCACCCACCTCGTTCTCTGCTGTCCCATCACGCCACAAGCTAACACTTGTCCTTCTCTTTCATTTCAGATGCTGAGAATGTGGAAGTCCCTGTGCCACTGGAGGAAGAGGAGGCCACCCACTCCTGAAGATGCGCTGTCACTCAATCCAACCATCACAAGCACCAGCTGAGATACTGGCACCACACGTACTTTAGAGGTTAGGTTAGAAGAGGTGTCTACAAGTGGTGACTCACCGGGCACAAGTGCGCAGGAGCTAGAGCAAAGGATAGGACACTACAGGTGCCAGCTTGCCGAAGAGCTCAGATGCTGACTTCGAGGGCCCAGGCTACTGAAGAAGGCTCATGGGCATCTAGCAGGAATTGGGCAGTTTGCCAGAGACCTTGCGCACAATGTCACGGTTCATGAAGGAGTCCAGATCAACTTGACTTAAGGCTTTGCGCAGAGCATGAAGACCGTTCTGTCCAACATGGTCCAAGTGGTCAGCTTGATCAACATGACAGTGGCGCCCACTGTCATGGAGCCTCTGCTGATAGGCTTAACACTCGCACAAATTTTACTATCATTTGCAAACTTGCTGACTACATCCCCCACACCACTATCCAGATCGTAAATGAAATCAGTGAACAGTAATGGGCCTAACACCGATCCCTGTGGGACACCACTGGTAACATGCCTCCAGGCTCTTCCATAACCATTGACTACAACTTTTTGCCTGCAGTATTCGAGCCAATTCCTAATCCAGTGTATCAAATTATTATCAAAGATTTTTTGAAAATCCAGGTAGATAATGTCAACTGGATTACCTTCATCCAATGAACCTAGTAACTTCATCAAAAAATTCAAGCAAGTTTGCACAAGACCTTCTGTTCCGGCAGCTCTATTGAGTATCTCTAATGGCCCCTTCTTTTTCTCAGTGATCATAAAGAGCATCTCTTAAGATCCCTTCAAGCATCTTCCCTGTGATCGGTGTCAGACTGATGGGCCTGTAGCTCCCTGGCTCTGATTTGTCCCCTATTTTGAAAATCGGAACTATGTGAGCTACCTTCGAAACTAAGGGGACAATCTCTGACTCGATTGAACTGTTAAAGATTCGGGCAAGGGTCTCACATGGCAACTCTTAATGCACCGTTGGGTGGATGTCATCAGGACCTGGAGTCTAATCTATTTTGAGATTTATATCCAAAATGACATCCCTAACTATTTTAATATTTATAATGTTATTGTTTACAGTACATCTCACAACTGGAAACTGGGTATTATTAACAGGAGTGTAGATGTGAAATAATCATTTAACAGCTCTGCTGTAGCCTAGGAATCTGGGGCGCTAAATTGGGCCGTGTAGCGCCCATTGTTTCGGCGCGACACGGCCTCTTCGACATCCAAGATGGCGTCTTGGATACGCAGGCATGTTTCCAGCGTGGCGTGCGCCAGACGCCATCTTGGTATAGGAGTTTGTGCAGGCGCAGATAAGAAATGCTGGAATCATGTAAAGTACGGAGAAAATGGCTTCAATTAGTGTACAACGCTGATTTAAAGTGATAGACACCATTTTGGGACTTAATGCTTAACTCAACGCACAGTCTTAACCCCGACCATCTGAACGTGAATTAGAGTGCCTGGCGCTATTTAAAGGGACCATGCAGGATTTACAGGTTAGTGGCTGGATTATTGCTTCTGGCTGCCCAGACATTTATAACTGTTTTTGGAGGTTTGCAACACTTGAATACCAGGACGCAGGGACATAGCCTAACATTTAGAGCCAGGACGTGCAGGAGTGAAGTTCAGAACTGCTTCTACGCACAAAGGGTGAGAGACATTTGGAACGTTCGTCTGCAAACGGCAGTTGATGCTCGCTCAATTGAGAATTCTAAATCTGAGATTGATAGATTTCTGTGAACCAAGGGTATTAAGGGATATGGGGCTAAGGCGGGTATAAGGAGTTAGGTCACAGGTCCACCTTGATCAGATCGAATGGTGGAACAGGCGCGAAGGGCAAAATACCACCTCCACTTACTGCCTCCTGATATGTGCCAGCTTCTGCACGAAAGCGGGACGTGTGTCTGGGTGATATGTCTATCACAGTTGAATAGCTGCCAGTGTGTGTGGTCTGTGAGTTGTGGGTGGGCGGCTTGCAACAGTGGTAATTTGTAAGGTTGAGAGGGTTGAGTACTGATGGAAAGAGTTTGTTGGTATGTGGGTGATGGGGGGGGGGGGTGCAGTGCGTGGAGCAATGGATGCGGCTCCTGGTGTAGTTGGTAGGAGACGCCACTTGACAGTTGACCTCACTCACCTTGACCACTCACGTCAAAGCATTGAACTTCTTCCTGTACTACATCCATGTTCATGATGCTGTGTGCCTGGCATTAACTTCATCCCCTACTGCTTCCCACT
Source organism: Heptranchias perlo (assembly GCF_035084215.1). Lineage (NCBI taxonomy): Eukaryota > Metazoa > Chordata > Chondrichthyes > Hexanchiformes > Hexanchidae > Heptranchias > Heptranchias perlo. The sequence goes on along the minus strand of NC_090350.1, from coordinate 8,681,470 downwards.
ACCTTTTGGATGTATGTCTGGAGGGCCTCTTGCTCCCCCCACCCCCCACCGCTGATATAAGATATCCCTCCTTCTGTCCACCTCTTGCACCAAGGCCTCTGGGGCATCAGCAGAGAACCTTGGTGCACGGACTCTCAGATCGGCAGATTGGTGAGGTCTGGTATGCAGATTGGAGGATGTGGGATTTAGTGGTGCGCAACCTTTATTCAATGTTTTAACATAACTCATCAGTCTGTAAAAATAGGGATGGGACCTGCATCTGTGCTTTACGTGTGCGATGCCTGATCTCCGTTCAGATTCCATGCAGACAGCAGGCTGTTATATTCAGCAAATAACACGTACCAGCTACCTTTAAGAGATTTCTAACAGATAGCCTGCCTTTAAGAGATTGGAGCTTCCCCCTGCTGGTGGAAAGTGCGAATTGCATGGAATCCTTGTTCAACACTGATCTCCAACGCAGATTGCAGGTAAGTCCTCAGGCCTGACAAAAATCTCGTCCTGCCTGCGCAGGGACCATTGGGCGTGGGGTAATAGCGGATCGTGCTACTCCCGCCCAAAAACAGCCCTATCCAATTTTTCTCCCTTTGTGTCTGGAGAGAAGATAACAAACATTGTAGGTCTCTGTCAGGCTGCAAAATTTGATATTCTGAAAAGAGATCGATCAGTATTTTTATAAAAATACCAAGGGATTTCTCTTTATATTGCTCCGGAAGCAAACTAAATATTTTTAATAAAATGAGCTGGAATGGCCAGGTGCGGGGCCAGCACTTTGAGTTTTGAGATTGTGCATACAAAATTGGCTGAAATGTCATTTATGTGCCACGGTGGGGGGGGGGGGGAAGAAAGCTCTTTATTTTCCTACCATGAAAACAATGTTTGGCCTTACAGATGAGTACGAAGCATTGTGTTCCATGGCACTGTATATTTTTTAACACACAAATTCTGTCGATTAAACATGGCTAAAATGATTGCTTTATTCAGCCATGCAGATGGTTTCATTGAGGTCAGTTAGATTGCCAGATGAACAGAGGAAACCAAAGTCTGGCATTGACTTCGTCCCCTGCTGCCTCCCACTGCCTTCTGAGTATATGTCTGGAGGGCCTCTTGCCCCCCCCCCCCCCTGCGGATATAGGATGTCCCTCCTTCTGCACACCTCTTGCATCCAAGGCCTCTAGTTCATTAGTAGAGAACCTTGGTCCATACACTCTCGCAGGCCTGGTACAAACTCAGATTGGCAGATTGGTGAGATCTGGTGTGCAGATTGGAGGATATGGGATTTAGTAGTGTGCAACCTTTATTCAATGTTTTAACATAATTCATCAGTGTGTAAACATAGGGATGGGACCTGCATCTGTGCTTTACGTGTATGATATCTGATCTCCGTTCAGACTCCATGCAGACTGTAGACTGTTATTTTCAGCAAATAACAGGTAACAGGTACCAGCTACCTTTAAGAGATTTCTAAGAAACATCCTCCCTTTAAGATTGAGCTCCCTCTGGTGGTGAAAAGTGCAAATTTCATTGATTCCACATGCAAGGCCTGGAATGGAATGCTGATTGCAGGTAAGTCCTCTGGTGGGCTGAAACTTGCGTCCTGCCTGCGCAGGGGCCATTGGGCGTGGGGTAATAGCACATCACGCTAGCCGTGCCCAAAAACAGTCAGTCTCTATCCAGTTTTTCCCCCATAGAGTAATTTCCTGAATGATCGTGAGGAGAATTTGCTGTTAAAATGTTGGATTATATTAGGAGTGAGTTAAATGGGTGACAAGGGCTCTAGTTAAGCTCTAGCTAATAATATTGCATTGTAGACCCCAAACCCTTCTTAACTTTGCTTATCATTTTTTCCTTATATTTTTCATATTGCTGTTTTAGAGCTTTAGAAAGAACTTGCGTTTATATGGCACCTTGCAAGTGCTCAGGGTGTCCCAAAGTGCTTCACAGTCAATAAGTTGCAGCTTTTGAATTTGTTTACTGCTCTGGGATCATCCTGGAAAGCAAAGATGATCCCCAGCTTCTTTTCTCCACTTGCAAATGTCTCCTAAACTCCTCTCCCCTGAAGATCCAATCTTGCCTCCAATAATGTGCGAGAAGCTCATGGAATTCTTTGTCACTAAGATGGAGACCATCCATTCAGCTGCCTCTGGTGAACCCTCCCCTACCCTTTGCCCATGAAGCCAAACTTCCCCAAAGTTACCCACTATCGTGGCCCTCAACCCACTTCATTCTCTTAGTTCTCTCCTATCTCCCCTCATGCACTCTTCAAGTTCATCTTGTTCATGAGATCCACCTCCTGCTCTCTTGACCCCATTCCCCCTAAACTGCTACCCACCCAACTTCTCTTCCTGGCCCGCATGCTAGCTGTCATTGTAAATGGATGCTCTCCTCAGGTATTGTCATGCTCCCTGTCAAAAACACCATCATCAGCCCCCTATTCAAAAACCCCATCCTCGACCCCTCTGTCCTTGCAAACTACCATCCGATCTCCAACTTCCCTTTCCTCTCCAAAGTTCTTGAACATATTACTGCCTCTCAAATCCGTGCCCATCTTTCCTGTCACTCCATGTATGGATATCTTTAATAAGGTTTCCGCGGCAGCCAAAGCACTGAAACCGCCTTAATCTAAGTACCAAATGACATCCTCGTGGTGCACTATCCCACCTTATCTTTCTCAACCGCTCTGCAACCTTTGACACAGTCAACCAAACAATCCTCCTCCAACGCCTCTCTGTCCAGCTGAATGGGACTACCCTCACTTGATTCCACTCTTATTTATCCTATCATAGCCAAAGCACCTCTAGCAATGGTTTCTCATCCTGCTTCTGCACTGTTACCTCTAGAGTTCTCCAAGGATCTATCCTTGGCCTTCTCCTCTTCCTCATCTATATGCTGCCGTTTGGCAATATCATCTAAAGACATGGGATCAGCTTCCACATGTATGCTGATTTCACCCAAGCTCTATCTCTCCATTACCTCTGTCAAACCCTAGACTGACTGTTATCAGTTCTGACAGAAGGTCTTCGACTTGAAACGTTAACTCTGTTTCTTTCTCTACAGATGCTGCCTCACTGGCTGAGCTTTTCCAGCATTTTCTGTTTTTATTTCAGATTTCCAGCATCCGCAGTATTTTGCTTTTGATTTGGTGTTAAGAGACCGCTTGTCCAACATCCAGTCTTCAATGAGCCACAATTTCATCCATTTAAACATTGGGAAGACGGAAGCTAGCATTTTCAGCCATCACAACATACTCCGTACGTTTGCCAATGATTTCATCCTTCTCCCTAGCCGCTGTCTCAGGTTGAACCAGGCTGTTCATAATTTCGGCATCCTATTTGACTCAAGCTCAGTTTCCAACCTCATATCCTCACTATAACAGAGACTGCCTACTTCCATTTCTGTAACATCATCCATCTTCGCACCTGCCTCAGTCTATCTGCTTCTAAAACCCTCATCCATGCCTTTGTCATCTCTAGATTCAACTATTCCAATGGTCTCCTGGCTAGCCCACCATCCTCCATAAACTTTAGCTCATCCAAAACTCTGCACCAAGTCCCACTCACCCATCATCCCTGTGCTGTCTGAACTACATTTGCTCCCGATCCCATAACTCCTCAAAATTAAAGTTTTCATCCTTGTGTTCACAGCTCTTCATGGTCTTGCCTCTCCCTATCTCTGTAACCTTCTCCAGCCCTACAACCCTCCGAGTATGCTGCATTCCTCAAACTTTGACATCTTGTGTATCCAAAATCCCATCACTCCACCATTGGTGGCCACCCTTCAGCTGCCTTGGCTCTAAGCTCTGGAATTCCCTCCCTAAACCTCTCTACCTCTCCTCCTTTCTCTCCTTAAGACCCAACTCTTTGACCAAGCTTTTAGTCACCTCTTCCAATATCTCCATCTTTGGCTCAGTGTTGATTTTTGTCTGATTATGTTTCTACAAAGCGATAGGGGACATTTTTCTATGTTAAAGGCACTATATAAATGCTAGTTGTTCTTGTTGTTTTTGAGGCTGTTTCTTTGAGGCCTTTCTTGTAGAAGCAGAAGTGTTGTGTTTTTGGTGCTTTAACTGTCCACAGTGCATATGTGGTTAATGCTGCTGTATTGTGCACTGAGGAATCATTGTAAGACTGATTACTTTTTTTTGTCTGTTTATACCAAATTAAAAATTACAAAAAAAATCTTCATACCAGAAAGCAGACTTCAGCAATAAGGTATAAATAAACAAATACAAAAAATTATAACAGGATTGATTTATTCAGCTTGATGGAAGAGTCTGCTGCAGTGACCTCGGGAACACTGTGATATACGTATTTTACTTCTTTTTCTGGTGGTTTGATTTGTCAGTTTTTCACTACCTATCTACTTTGTCTTTATTAGAAATGTCAGGAAATCCTACATAATTGGAAATAGAATATTTTTTCTAAATTCAGTCTATTTCTATTTGTATCATTTTAAATCTAATTTATTTCACATATTTCCCACAAAATCATCCTAGCATTGCTGGGTTCAAGGGATGCCTGTGGGTCTCAAGCATCGAGCATTGCTTAAGGGCCTTGCGAAAGGGGTTTAAATTTAAATGGAGAGTCATTGATTGCAGTATGGAAACCATCAAATTCAAAATACTGCAGCATCTTTTGGTTTATACAGCCGCCAACCTACACTGCGGCAAAGTACCACAATGACTTTTTAAAATTATTTATTTTCCCCCTCCCCTCCACCTAATGCGGGCATCTTATCTGTGCTGCAAATGGTGTCCATCACTATTATATGAATAAATAGATCTCTGAATATAAGATGGGAAGTAGCTCTTTACCTTCACTGCACAACTACTTACAGTGTGGATTTTATGGCAAAGGCCAAAGGTATTTTTTTAATTCATTCTCGAGATTGCCCATCCCTAGTATCCCTCAAGAAGATGGTGGTGGGCTTTCTTCTTGAACTGTTGCAGTCAGTTTGGTGAAGGTGCTTCCATGTTCCTGTTAGGTAGGGGGTTTCAGATTTGACCCAGCGATGATGAAGGAACGATGATGTATGACCAAGTCAAGATGGTATGTGACTTGAAGGGGAACGTGGAGGTGATAATGTTCCCATGCACATACTGCTCTTGTCCTTCTAGGCGGTGGAGATTGCGGGTTTGGGAGGTGCTGCCGAAGAAAATTTATAAAACTGAAGAAAAGATTAATCTGATTAGAATCTTTCCTTCTTATCCAAGTATCTGTAACAGTGCTTAATATTACCAAAATTAAATGTGTATATTTAATTATAACCTTTTGGTAATATTGAATACTTTTGCAGATACTTGGAAAAGAAGATACAAATCAGGAAGTGGGCCATAAAAGGCTAATAGTGGGTGCTAGTAACAGGCAGGTGGAGGTCCCACACTGTTGCACTCCTGCTGGCAGAGCAGGGCTGTAGAATTATAGATGTATAATAGCTAGCTATTATTAAAACAATAAATAAATTACTTTGAGAATAGCTTATTTGGAACATTTCCAATAATTTTTTTCCTTCCATAAATTGTACATGTGCTGATGAGAAAAGTAATAAATCTAATGCATTGCATGTCTGTAATGTCACAAGGATGCTGAGAGATGCGATAAACAGTTCCCGTTTGAGGGAAAGTATCATCCACTGTGCTTTCTTCATGAGGCTAGAATCAAAGTAATGACCCTAATGCTTCAAGTGTTCAAACATATGTGGGAGAGACAAGTTAATGTCTACCAACAAAGCCCTTTGGGAACAAGGTGAAATTATGACCTTTCTATTTACAACGCAGCACGTGGAAAATGAGAAATACACCAAAAGGATTATAGAAAAAAGATTATGCTGACTCAACATGTGTATTGAATGAAAGACGACAGGATGTGGATTAATTTGAGTAATAATTGAGAATGCAGAGGGATTCCTTTAAAACCGCATTTATGAAATGGAAATTTTTTACAGTCTGAGACTGCAATAGTGGTAAATGGGGCTAATGGATAAAGAACAGTTGACTTGAGCGCAGCTGATGAAGATACTGGGACAACCTCTGGTACTGAGTCTAGCGGGGATGAAAAGAGAATGAAGGACATGGCCAAATCAAGGCTAGGCATAAGTGCTGAATAAAAGGATGTTGAATGGAGTTAGTTTAATTTGCAGTGGACTTCCCAAGACTTCAGAAACATATTCTACCTGCCTTCAGTGCAGGGAATCTGTACAACTCATTTGGATCACTTCAAAGGCAATGTACATATTCCACAACCATCCTCCATGCACTAATCTAGTAGAAAGCTTGGGGCCATTCATAAGTTACCACTGTTCACGTAGAAACTTAGTTTAACAATCATCAAAAATGACTTGCTACCATTGTCTCTCACCAGCATGCTTTGTGAGTTGCTCCTGCTGTACTGCTCCTTCTCTATCTTGGTGTGTCCTTTCTTAATTTTCCTGGCAGCATTTACAGTAAGTAGTGTGGGTAGGGGAGTGATGTGTGCATTGTGAATATAAGGTGGGATAGGGCTCATTTTGGATGAGTATGGAAGTCAGTGTGCAACACATAAACATGGATATAATTCAGGGCACAGTGCATGATGCAGGGTGGGGTGGTGTATGCGGTATAAATAAGAACTAGAGGGTACGATGTGCTAAATAATTGATGTGGTATTCATGCAATACACTATATGGGGACTGATAAGTGTAGTATAAATATGCAGTGCAGGGCATAAATCTGATATGATCTGGTGGTTGGGCTATATATGTGATATAAATACAATTTGAGTTGCTTATCTACTCTACAATCGTATTTGATGTAAATATGATGCAGGGTGAAGAACAGTAGTTTACCAAGAGAAATAATCTTTTTACTTACATTAACAGGTCATTTCTATCTGTGGCAGTCTTGTGAGCCCTATCAAATCTTCTTGTACATACCACTGCTCCTTGTGTACCATATATGTATATATATATATATATATATATGCAGTTTAAATGTAACATGTAATAAAAAAATGCCATAATATTGGTTGGTGTGTAAATTTAATTTTATTTCAGCTAATTTACACTCTCTAGTCTGAGAAAAAGTGACTGCTTATTTTTGTAAAATGAGTTGACTGGGTTTTATTTTACTGAGAATTATTCAAAAAAAATTCTACACAATTCTTCAGATTGAAAAGCAGAAACATATCAGCTGCCAGGTGTAGGTTATACAAGGAGGTTCTTTAACAAATTAGTATCTCCAGTCACTAAATAATTGAATTACTCATGAACCCTCCCTCTCCTATCCTCCTTTAAGGCCCACCTTAAAACTCACCTCTTGTTAAGCTTTTGGTCACCCCTTCTAATATCTTTCTTTTTCTTGGTGTCTATTTTTGTCTGATTATGCCTTTGTGAAGTAGCTTTGGATGTTTTTCTACATTAAAGGCGCAATACAAATGCAAGTTGTTTTTGATTTGAGAAATATTAGTATCAGTGTGCTCTTTATTCTGCGAAATGATACAGAATGTACAATGCCACTTGTTATACACAAAATAACACTGAATCCTCATCATAGTATAAAATCCAGTCTACATGTTCTAATTTCATATTAACATTTAGGTTTTGCAAGTCTAACACAGCAACATGTTTACTGGTACTACTTACATAAGGAGAATTGTGTAACTACAGTTTTCCTTTCAACCAAATTACAACATACAATTTTTGCTGTTAATTCTTGGTGAATAATATTAACCAATGAAGTTATAACAAGGAATTGTTTCTTTTATTGCAGTTGAGAAAACTAAATCACTTTATTTATTTAAATTCTGTATTTTCCTTGAATTACAGAACGTTGTAATTTTGATTTTTCAGACTATTATTCAAATAAAGGCTTCCTAAATGTGACACTGTCTTATTTCTGGATTTTTCTGACTATTTTCTCCATGGAAAGGATCTAGTTATGAGTTATTTTAGAATGTTCTTTTAAGTTAGAGCTCATATTAAAGGGGTTAAAGTCACAGGATAGCAAGGCTGGCATGTATGTTTCAGATTCGAGAGGGGCGTCTGAAACCAGCATTTTAGAGGCACTGAAAGATAATTTGACATTTTAGTAACTGTTCACACTCATTGCAGCTCTGACACCCTATTTATTTGAACTCAACAGGAGACACTGCCACGTTAAACTGGTGGCCTCCACTCTTGGGGGCGGGGGGGGCGGAGGGTAGTCAGTTTTGATTGAAAGATTAACAGGCTTTTAGTAAACAGACAGACACCATAGTCATCCTGCTTTTTGGAATCAGGACTGCACAGGCAACCAAAGGCAGGGAGAAGAGATTCCGCACTAGGACTGTAAGACATCATGCAGAGGGGTTTTGGTTAAGTTAAGTACAGATGATCAAACAAAGTGGGATAATGTTGCATGTTTATTTTTATATCATTATGTGAAACTAGGTTATATCAATTGAACTGAACGACTTTACTCTACCATTGCTCTACTTTTCACTTGGACAACCGGAAACAGCAGGATAGATCTCTGGGGTTTGCGCAAATTTCAGGTTTCCACCAAGTCTAGGGCATCATTGACTTGCACGCATATTGCCCTGCAGGCTCCTTCAAAGACCCAGATGCCTTCTTGAACTGCAAGGGCTTCCACTCTACGAATGTCCAGTTGGTGTGTGATGACCAACAGCACATCATACAGAGCTATACCTGCTATCCTGGCAGCTGTCATGATGCCTTCATACCGTACCAGTCTCCCGTCCCCCCACTCTTTGACCTTGCACTGCAATTCAGAGGCCAGTTGCTTGGGGACAAGAGCTATTCTTTGCACATGTGGCTCATGACTCCTCTCAGGAACCCACGGTCAACCCTCTAGAGTTCTTGTCGAGCATACCATTGGATTGCTGAAGCAATGATTCCACTGCCTAGAAAGGTCTGCAATACAGCACACAAAGTGTCCCATATCATAGTGGCTTATAGTATGCTGCATAACTTTGCGCTGCAGTGGGGACAACACATGGAGTCACCAATGGAGGAGTACTTTCCTCATGATGACAAAGACAACACTGATGACATTGAGCATTGCGAGGAAGCTGGAGGACTCCAAAACTTGTCTGCAGCCAGAGCTGTTTAGCAGTAGTGCACTGAAGCGCACTTTAGCTGAACGATCCCTGCTCTCCTGCATTAACAGTTGTGTTCAGTCCTTTCACCATCCAATGAACCACATCCAGCTAAAGACCAACATTGGTATTAATGTAAACTAATATTGCAGGGTCACCTGATACTACAGGAACATTGCACACAAAGATTTCAAAAAACATTATAATTCTCCAATTCTCCTAACATAAGAACATAAGAAATAGGAGCAGGAGTAGGCCAATCAGCCCCTCGAGCCTGCTCCGCCATTCAATAAGATAATGGCTGATCTGATTCCAACCACAAATCTAAAGAACACAAGAAGTAGGAGCAGGACCCGGCCACACAGCCCCTGGGCCCTCTCCGCCACCCACAGGGCATTGACCGATCCGAACTCAGCTTCATGTCCAATTTCCTGCCCGCTCCCCATAACCCCTAATTCCCTTTACTTCTAGGAAACTGTCTATTTCTGTTTTCAATTTATCTAATGATTTAGCTTCCACAGCTTCCTGGGGCAGCAAATTCCACAGACCTACCACCCTCTGAGTGAAGAAGTTTCTCCTCATCTCAGTTTTGAAAGAGCAGCCCCTTATTCTAAGATTATGCCCCCTAGTTCTAGTTTCACCCATCTTTGGGAACATCCTTACTGCATCAACCCGATCAAGCCCCTTCACAATCTTATATGTTTCAATAAGATTGCCTCTCATTCTTCTGAACTCCAATGAGTAGAGTCCCAATCTACTCAACCTCTCCTCATATGTCCACCCCCTCATCCCCGGGATTAACCGAGTGAACCTTCTTTGTACTGCCTCGAGAGCAAGTATGTCTTTTCTTAAGTGTGGACACCAAAACTGTATGCAGTATTCCAGGTGCGGTCTCACCAATACCTTATATAACTGCAGCAATACCTCCCTGTTTTTATATTCTATCCCCCTAGCAATAAAAGCCAACATTCAGTTGGCTTTCTTGATCACCTGCTGCACCTGCATACCAACTTTTTGATTTTCTTGCACTAGGACCCCCAGATCCCTTTGTACTGCAGTTCTTTCCAGTCTCTCGCCATTAAGAAAATAACTTGCTCTCTGATTTTTCCTGCCAAAGTGCATAACCTCACATTTTCCAATATTATATTGCATCTGCCAAATCTCCGCCCACTCACCCAGCCTGTCTATATCCCCTTGCAGGTTTTTTATGTCCTCCTCACTCTCTACTTTCCCTCCCATCTTTGTATCATCTGCAAATTTTGATATGTTGCATATAGATTGTAAAGAGTTGGGCACCCAGCACCGACCCCTGTGGAACACCACTGGTTACTGGTTGCCAGTCCGAAAATGAACCATTTATCCCAACTCTCTGCTTCCTGTTAGATAACCAATCCTCCACCCATGCCAGAATATTACCCCCAATCCCGTGATTTTTTATCTTAAGTAATAATCTTTTATGTGGCACCTTGTCGAATGCCTTCTGGAAGTCTAAATACACTACGTCCACTGGTTCCCCTTTATCCACCCTGTACGTTATGTCCTCAAAGAACTCAAGCAAATTTGTCAGACATGACTTCCCCTTCCTAAAGCCATGCTGACTTTGTCCTATTAAATTATGCTTATCTAAATGTTCCGTTACTGTCTCCTTAATAATAGACTCCAAAATTTTACCCACCACAGATGTTAGGCTAACTGGCCTATAATTTCCAGCCTTTTGCCTACTACCCTTTTTAAATAACGGTGTTACATTAGCAGTTTTCCAATCTGCCGGGACCTCTCCTGAGTCCAGGGAATTTTGGAAAACTATCACCAAAGCATCCACAATCTCTGCTGCCACTTCCCTCAAGACCCTAGGATGGAAGCCATCAGGTCCAGGGGATTTATCCGCTTTGAGTCCCATTATTTTACTGAGTACCATCTCCTGAGTGATTTTAATCATATTTAGCTCCTCCCACCATATAGTCCCCTGTTTGTCCAGTGTTGGGATATTCTTAGTGTCCTCTACTGTAAAGACTGAAACAAAATATTTGTTCAGCATTTTTGCCATCTCCATGTTTCCCACCATTAATTTCCCGGTCTCATCCTCTAAGGGACCAACGTTTGCCTTAGCCACCCTTTTTCTTTTTATATAACTATAGAAACTCTTGCTATCTGTTTTTATATTTTTTGCTAATTTCTTTTCATAATCTAACTTCCCTTTCTTAATCAATCCTTTAGTTACTTTTTGCTGTCTTTTGAAGAATTCCCAATCTTCTATCCTCCCACTAAGTTTGGCTACCTTATATGTCCTTGTTTTTAGTCGGATACTATCCTTGATTTCTTTACTTAGCCACGGATGGCTGTCATTTCTTTTACACCCTTTTTTCCTCAGTGGAATATATTTATTTTGAAACTTGTAAAATAACTCCCTAAATGAACACCACTGCTCATGTACCGTCTTACCCTTTAATCTATTTTCCCAGTCCACTTTAATCAATTCCGCTCTCATACCATCATAGTCTCCTTTATTCAAGCTCAGTACGCTTGTTTGAGAATCAACCTTCTCACCCTCTAATTGGATATGGAATTCAACCATGTTGTGGTCGCTCGTTCCAAGGGGATCCTTAACTAGGACATTATTAATTAATCCTGACTCATTACACAGGACCAGGTCCAAGGTTGCCTGCCCCCTTGTAGGATCAGTTACATACTGCTCAAGAAATCCATCCCTGATGCACTCAATGAACTCTTCCTCAAGGCTGCTCTGCCCAATTTGATTTGTCCAGTTAATATGATAATTAAAATCCCCCATAATTATAGCTGTTCCCTTATTACATGCCCCGACTATTTCCTGATTAATACTTCTTCCAGCAGAGTTGCAACTATTAGGAGGCCTATATACTACGCCCACTAGTGTTTTTTTCCCCTTATTATTCCTTATCTCCACCCAAACTGTTTCATTATCTTGATGCTTTGTCCCAATATCATTTATCTGTATTACAGTGATTCCTTCCTTTATTAACATAGCCACCCCACCTCCCCTTCCTTCCTGCCTGTCCTTCCTGATTGTTAAATACCCTGGCATATTTAATTCCCAGTCGTCGTCACCCTGCAGCCATGTTTCTGTAATGGCCACAAGATCATACCCATACGTAGTTATTTGTGCCGTTAACTCGTCCATAGCATACAAGGCTACGGACCAAATGCTGGAATATGGGATTAGAGTAGACAGGGCTGATGGCCGGCGCGGACACGATGGGCCGAAGGGCCTCTATCCGTGCTGTATAACTCTATGACTCTATGACTCTCTATTTTGTTACGAATGCTACGTGCATTCAGATAAAGAACTTTCAAATCTGTTTTGTGACGCTTAGTTCCTGCTTTTTCCTTTTTTAACACTTTACCTATTACTCCATACCTTCTGTCCCTTCTTGTTACGCTTTCCTCTGTCTCCCTGCTCAGGTTCCCAACCCCCTGCCACTTTAGTTTAAACCCTCCCCAACAGCACTAGCAAACACTCCTCCTGGGACAGCGGTCCCGGCCCTGCCCAGGTGCAGACCGTCCGGTTTGTACTGGTCCCACCTCCCCCAGAACCGTTTCCAGTGTCCCAGGAATTTGAATCCCTCCCCCTTGCACCATTCCTCTAGCCACGTATTCATTTGAAATATCCTCCTATTTCTACTCTGACTCGCACGTGGCACTGGCAGCAATCCTGAGGTCCTATTTTTTAATTTACCTCCTAACTCCCTATATTCTGCTTTTAGGACCTCATCCCCTTTTTTACCTATATCGTTGGTGCCTATGTGCACCACGACAGCTGGCTGTTCGCCCTCCCCCTCCAAAATGTTCTGTAGCCGCTCCGAGACGTCCTTGATCCTTGCACCAGGGAGGCAACACACCATCCTGGAGTCTCGGTTGCGGCCGCAGAAACGCCTGTCTATTCCCCTTACAATTGAGTCCCCTATCACTATAGCTCTTCCACTCTTTTTCCTCCCAGCCTGTGCAGCAGAGCCACCCGTGGTGCCAGGAAGTTGGATGCTGCTGCCATCCCCTGATAAGTCATTCCCCCCAACAGCATCCAAAGTGGCATATCTGTTTGAGAGGGGGATGGCCAAAGGGGACCCCTGCACTACCTGCCTGCACCTCTTACTCTTCCTGGTGGTCACCCATTCACTTCCTGCCTGTATACCCTTTACCTGCGGTGTGACCAGCTCGCTAAACGTGCTATCCACGAGTTTCTCTGCATCGCGGATGCTCCACAGTGAGTCCACCCGCAGCTCCAGCTCCGAGATACGATCGGTCAGTAGCTGCAGGTGGACACACTTCCCGCACACATGGTCGGCAGGGACACTGGTAGTGTCCATGACTTCCCACATCTTACAGGAGGGGCATATCACGGGTGCGAGGTCTGCTGCCATGACTTGCCTTAGCTTAGTTACCCCTTTTAAATTACGTTGAAATTAGAAAATGTTAACTATACTAGGGACCTAGGTTCACTAAAAAAAACACTACCTGCTATAAAACCTGCAGACCTTCCCTTTCTTATTACTTTACTTACAGTAAAATGGTAGAAATACTCACCTGAACCTACTCACCAATCAGCTGCCTCCCCTGTGCCGCGTCACTTTCTGACTGGTGACGTCACCCCGAACTCTGCCGCTGGTCTCAGAGTCTCGCTCTCAGAGTAAGCTCTGGTCTCGCTCTTTACCGCCGCTCACCGACTGAACTCCCGCTCTCTCCGCGCTGTTTTTCTCTCCGGTCTGGTCTCGCTCTGTGCCGCCGCTCACCGACTGAACTCCCGCTCTCTCCGCGCTGTTTATATCCCCGCTCTGGTCTCGCTCTTTGCCGCTGCTCACCGACTGAACTCTCGCTCTCTCCGTGCTGTTTTTATCCCCGCTCTGGTCTCGCTCTTTGCCGCCTCTCACCGACTGAACTCTCGCTCTCTCTGCGCTGTTTTTCTCTCCGCTCTGGTCTCGCTCTTTGCCGCCGTTCACCGACTGAACTCTCGCTCTCTCCACGTTGTTTTTCTCTCCGCTCTGGTCTCGCTCTTTACCGCCGCTCACCGACTGAGTAACAAGTCGTAATACTGATGATCACCCTAATGAAAGCCCCTACTGCCTGTCTTATGTGCTCTCTTAGCTATTCTGGTGCTCCTAGAGGATCTCCGCCTGTAGCTGCAGCATGGGAGGTGGAAGGCTGTTGTGGCTCAGATGAGGGCTGTTGAGATGATCGTGATCGACAATATCTGGCAGTTCAGGCCTCTGAGGGCCCAGCTGCAGTATCTCAGTGGCTGCCAGGGCAGTCTGGCCCAGCTGACTTCCTGACATTGTTTGTGAGTGTGGCGGCAAAGCAGGCTTGTTGTCATCATGGGAAATTGCGCCACAGCCACTCTCATGGGGATGTGGCACAGCACTCTTATTGATCTGCTGGAGAGCAGTCTGTAGGAGGTCTGTGGTCCGATTGAAGCCCTTTTCCATTAGGTCTCCCGGCCTGTTCAAGGCAGAGGAGATGGTGGAGCCAAGAGCTTGCATGGCACCATTATGAGCATCTCTGAGAGGTGCTGTAATTGGTGCCATAGACTCCTGCATGGATGGCCCAGCTGCAATGTCCATTGAGGTGACCAAACATCCGTGGATGATTGCAGTGTGTCAATGCCATGCGACAACCTCACAAAAGTTGGTTGAGAACACCTCCACACTGTCTGACCTGCTGTGAAAGCTTCCTAGCAGGCAGTTCAATGCATTGAACAATTGGTGATGTACAGAAATCATCCTTTTAAAGTTTTGACTCCTGAAGTCCTGGTTGTGATTGGAGGAGAGGCATGGGATGCAGGGAGGAAAGGATTGGTAGTGCTGGGACTAATGTAGGGTGGTGCAGGGCTGTGCAGAGCCGGAGAGAAGTAAATGGGAATCTTACCTTAGCAGCTCTAGTGAGGTCACTAAGTGTTCGCCGGAATTGCAGCTAGGTCCTTGGAGCGATATTTATGGCATTTATATGGTCAGCCATCTCTCACTGCTGCTGTGTGATTTGCCTGAGCACCAGATGCCCATTGCTGGGTAAGAGAACCTCCTTCCTGCTACTGACTTGCTCTATGATTACCATCACGGCATCATCCACACACTTTGGGGCGCTAGTTACAGTCATCTTCTGAGCAGACTGAAAAACAGGCCTACTGCCCACTATACAAAAAGTGCACCACCACTTTAAGAGGTGCAAGCTGCCTTTAAATAGCAGCACCCCTACCTGATTTCCTGCCCTTCCAGTGGAGAAGCTGCCAGTGCTAATCGCCCTCCCTATAGGCAGCTCTCTGACTATTAAAATGATATACGACCTCGAAAATGTATCGGGCCTCCCACTGACGTTCTCAAGCGTGCATAGCAGATGCCCTGCCCAACATCTGCCTGATTTACTTGAAAATTGGCCATCTTGCGTTCCCATGCTTCCTTCCAACCTCTAGGATTTGGGGAACAAACTCTGTGGTTTGCCTACATAATAGTCACTGCACTTCAAAAAGTAATTCATTGTGCGATGCACTTTCTGACATTTCAACATGAAACGTGCTCTATAAATGCCATTGTTATTGCAACATGGTAGTTCAAATAGGGTGCATCACTTTTTCAGGACCTCTTGTTCAGTAAATTTGTGCTTCCTCTATGTGTATCTCTTGGCCTCCCGGCTCCTCAATGCCTCAAATTTAAAATTCTCATTGTTGTATTTAAACCTGTGGGCTTGGCCGTTCCTATCTCTGTAATGTCATATCCTGTATCCCTACAGCTTCTCATCCTGAACTGTGCATTGCTTTATCACTGGTCTCTTCTGCAATTTCCACCTCGCCATTGCCTCACCATTGGTAGCTGTGTCTTCTTCTGCCTAGGTTCCACCCTCCAGAATTCCCTCCCCAAATATCTCTATCTCTCAGCCTCTCTTTCGTCCTTTAAGACTCTCCTTAAAACCCACCTCATTTACCTAACCTTGCTTTTTGTTTGGCGTCCGTTTTTCTTCATGCCTCTGTGGAGTGCCTTGAGACTTTTTTTTACGGTAAAGGTGCTATTTAAATCTGGGGTCGCGAGCGGCAGTGGCGATCGGTTACTTTTGTGTTGGATGAGTTACTTGTCTTCTTGGCTGGGCCTTGCACGTGATCCCTAGGCCTGGTTTCCTGGGAGAGGGGGCTTTAAACAGGTGTTAGATCCTTATTTGTATATGCAAAAGGCCTAATGCCTTTTTCAGACACTGGTAAAGGATGCACTTTTTTGTCCTTATCCAACATAGAAGCCGGAAATGTGTGCACGCTTCCTGCCCGTCATATTGGGGCCTTAGTGGTCCGAATAACAACTGAAAAATGGGCACTGCGGGACCAATTTCTAGGCCACCGTTTTCCACACATAGGGCCTATTGTGTGATATCTTGTTGGAATCAGAATGGGTTGAAGCATCTGTTGAAATTGTGGCTCAATTTCCAGTCAACACTAAATTACCATGTCAGGATGTAGAAAATAGTGTTCCTGTGGTTCAGTGTTGAATATGCATAGCTCAGACATATATGGCTGTTATTTTCCTGGAGCTTCTCCCACTTTACTGTCATTACTTTGGAGCATAGGAACATTAAGAACAGGAGGATGCCATTCAGCCCCTCCGGCTTGCTCCATCATTCAATTAGATCAGGGCTGATCTGCACCTTAACACAATTTTCCAACCTTTGCTCCATATCCCTTGATGCCCTTACCTAACAAAAATCTATCTACCCCAGTGTTGAAAATTTCAATTGAGTCAGCATCCAAAGCCTTTTGGGTGAAAAGAGAGTTCCAAACTTCTGTTACATTTTGTGTGAAAAAGTGCTTCCTGATTTTGCTCCTGAATTTTAAGATAATATTTCCTTGTCGTTGATTCCCCCACCAGAGGAAATAATTACTCCTTATCTACCCCATCAAATCCTTTTAACATTTCAAACATCTCGATCAGATTATCCCTCAATCTGCTATATTTAAGGGAATGCAAGCCAAGTTTATGTAACCTGACCTCATAACTTAACCTCCTAAACGCCGGTATATTCAGATGAATCTGCGCTGCACCCCCTCGAAGGCCATTATATCTTTACTGAGGTGCAGTGCCCAAAACTGAAAGTAGTACTCCAGATGGGGTCTGACCAAGGCTCCCTTGGGTTAAAGGCCAATGTTCCAATAGCTTTTATGATTGCTTTTTGTACCTGTCTACTAGGTTTTAATGATTTGTGTACTTGGACTCCCAAATGGCTTTACTCCTCTACAGTCCCTAGTTTCTCACCATTTAGAAAATACTTTGATTTATCTTTCTTGGGTCCAAAGTGGATGACCTCACACTTGCCCACATTGAACTCCATTTGCTATAGTTTAGCCCCTTCACTTAATCTGTCTGTGACCCTTTGTAACTTCTTGCTCCCATCTGCATTACTTATTGTTCCTCCTAACTTAGTGTCATCTGCAAACTTGGACATACAACTCTTTATTTCTTCATCCAAGTCATTGGAGCAGAAATTGCTCGAAGTGGCGAACCAACACTGCTCATCACTCCATAGATCTATGCTAACCCACTAACTTTTCGTTGGTCACTTCCTCTATTAGGAAGCGGAAAAGAGCCCAGCGTCAGTTCAAGCAAAGCTAGGACTCTGGGAGAAGCGAGAGGATCGATCTCATCTCTCGACCAATCAGATTGCAGCATTTTTGACAAGCTGCGTTCACTGTCTCTGCCGGCTTGAATTGTTAAACCAGGAAGTGAAAGGTGCAACATTACAATCTATGTAAAAACAGACAGCGTAAAAAAGTGAGGATAAGAAATAATCAAATTAAATGAAAGAGACAGAAGGGAAAAGTAAAAAAAAATTAAAATGTTAACTTTTTAATTTAAAATTTTTTTTTTAATGACCATAAACGATTAAAATAAGGAGTAATAAGACTCCACATTTTTAAAAGTTATTTTTTAGTTGTTTGGCCATCATTAAGACTTACCATACTGTTAAAACTTAGTTTAGACTTGTATTTTTAAGCGTACCTGTTTTGTGGCGTATTTAGTTACTTTCCAGCTGACAGATGAGCAAGTTTGCACTTTTTCAATGATTTCTGCGTTTCACTGTATGTGCGAATGCCGGAACTTGCTCCTCCATTTCGCCACTAACAGCGGAGAGCACCGTTGAGCGCTCTGTTATTTTGCTAGCGATTTCTGCCCCATTATTAAATATGGTGAAAAATTGAGGCCCCAGAACAGATCCTTGGGGAACAGCCCTTGTCACATCCTGCCAAAGTTCAGTGCAAACCCTGTTCGCGTGTAACTTCTGTCAAAGTTACAGTGGCAGAGCAAGAGGAGCCCCAAGCAACATTTGTTGCTAAAACAAATCTTGTGCAGTTCTCCCTTTTATCACATTATGTCAATTTTAGTCACGTGGCATCTTGTGATGTTCTTCATCCATCCAATTTTTCACATTTAGGGACCCTACTACCTCTGATTTCTCTGTGTTGTGATAGATCATCAAAATAAAATATTAGGGTCATGCTTCAGGACAATATACATTTTTAAAAATTGTTTTTCATAGTTTTACATTAGTTAAGTTGCATGTCTTGTACACGTAACTAATTATTGTGGCACTGCACGTGGGACAATTGACTACTTGCTTGAGAATAGTTTATGGCCTGGAAGACCAGAAGAGAGAATAGAATAAAGCAAACTAAAAATTGGAAGAAATGTTTTTTGGTTCTATAACAGTGTTGGAATATATTTGAAAAGTTATGCTTTTCAGGTTTTTTTCCTACTGGAACATTAAATTGAAGAAATGAGAAGCATGAAGGATTAAAATACCTGTGGTACAGGCCACAAACTAGTTGGTAGAGATGGAAAGAGATGCAGCATGGCACCATGGATAAGATTCAGTTAGAAAAACAGAGGAAGAAACACACTGGAGGATCAGAAATAGATAACAAATCGCTGATGAAACTTTGAGTTGGTTTGTTTTTAAGCTGACCTAAAGCTGGAAAGTGACCCAGTGGCTGGTAATTGGCATTTTTAGTGATGTTCTATCTTGTTTCCTTATCAGCATTACAGCAGCCCCTAGCTGATCTGCCCATCTATTGACAGAAATTAGCCTCAGTTCACCTTCTGATTCAGCGTTCACTGCCCACCTACTCTGACGATGGTGGTGTAAGGCTTCTCTTTAGAAATTTGCAGCAAATCAGTTCACCAGTGGTATCTGAAAGTAAAGCATTTGACTGGGTTACAAAAATACTCATTTAAAAAATTGATAATGCACTCCAACATTAATTACACAGACTATGCCATTTGCTAGCAGTGTCACATAATCAATACCTTCATTTAAGAGGCTGACCATAACTTATTTGTGACTTTGACGCACAATTTATCTGCTTAGTCTCACCCACGAAAGTTACTAATCAGATCTTACAGCTGGCCACGTTCTATCCTTTGGTTAATTGGTTCTGAAACTTGCTTTGGGATCACGCTACCAACATTGGTACCTTTATTGCTTCTGCCTGCAGTACAAATTCAGATTCAAATCCCATGCATCACTAAGACCTTGAGGGAATTGCAGGTATTGTATTATGATGTTTGTTTGGTGCCGTGGATGATTAGATCACAGAATGTTACATTAGTCCTGCAGTATTGGATTTGGTCCAGGAAACAACAGACCTGCTAACTGAGAGCTTCTAACATTTAGCTGTGCTAAGACAGTTATATTTTCATAGCATGTTTTTAGAATCATAAATATTGGTCCAAATGTGCTTCATCATTGTACTTCCTCAAAAAAACAGCATCACTAACATGCTTCATTTTGATGTCTGTTGATTCATTATAGAGATTAAAATTAAACAACACGAACAACAATAACAACTTGCATTTATATAGTGCCTTTAACAAAGAAAAACATCCCAAGGCACTTTACAGAGGGGCAATCAAAAAATATATGCTGAGCTAAAGAAAGATATTAGAAGGGATGACCAAAACCTTAGTCAAAGAGGCAGAATTGAACAATGGTCTTAAAGGAGGAGAGGGAAGTGGAGAGGCAGTGGGGCTTAGGATGGGAGTTCCAGAGCATGGGGCCTAGGTGGCTGAAGGCACAACCGCCAACAGCGCGATAATGGAGTGAAGAATGCACACAAGGCCAGGTTGGAGAAATGGATAATGGGGGGGGGTTACAGACCCAGAGCAGGTTACAAAGATAGGGAGAGTCAAGGCTGTGGGAAGGGATGAGAATTTTAAATTGGAGGTATTGTGGGATCGTTTGCCAATGATAGGTTAGCAAGAACAGTGGTAATAGGTGAGCAGGACTTGGTGCGGGATAGCATACACAGCAGAGTTTTGGCTAAGCTGAAGTTTTTAAAAGAGTGGAAGATGAGAGGTCGGTCAGAAGAACATTGGAATAGTTAAGTTTGGAGGTGACGAAGGCTTGAATGAGGGTTTCAGCAGCATGGTGGGTGGGCAATAGTGTGGAGGTGTAGTTGGACAGTCTTTGTGATGGAGAGGATATGGGGTCAGAAGACTAGCTCAGGTCAAATATGGCGTCATGTTTGCAGTCTGGCTAAGGCCGAGCCAGTGGTCGTTCAGGGGGATGGAATTGGTAGCAAGGATACGGAGTTTACGGAGTTTGAAGCGGGGGCTTCGGTCTTCCCAATGTTTAGCTAGAGAAGTACAGCTCATCCAACACTAGATGTCAGACAACACAAAAGCAGTGGAGGGGTCGAGAGAGGTGGAGGAGAGGTAATGCTGGGTATCGTCGTTGTTCATGTACAGCACGGTAATAATAACGGATGTACTTCAGAAGGATACACCGGGAAATGCTAGGTGCACTGAGCAGTCTGCCAGCGAGCTTGCGCACAATGTTGCAGAGCATGGAGGAATCCAGCTCCAACTTGTATCAAGGCTTCGCACAGAGTATGGAAACCATTCTGTCCAACGTGGACCGAACAGTCAGCTCCATGAACATGACAGTACTGCCCACCATGGTGGAGCTCTGCTGACAACTCTGGCAGCTTCCATGGCAGCTAACACTGATGGTAAGGGTTGGACCCTCATGATGGCAAAGTTATACAGCATGTAGCAGACGACCACAAATCAAGGATACCCGCTCAGGGCTGTACTGCAAAGCCTGTCCCAAACGGCCCAGGCAGCAGAAGCGTTGCTTGATTTAGTCATCTGTCTGCTCAATGATGTTTCTGGTGGCAGCATGGATCCCGTTGTAGTCAGCTCTGAAACTGTGCCCAGGTTCCTGACAGGAGTCACGGGTCAAGCCTGAAGGGGCTATTCCTGTTGCCCAGAAGCCAGCCTGTAACCTGACAGCCTGGTTGGAATAAAGGTGGCACAGAGGACTGGCAAAGGATAATTGAATCATGACTGCTGCCAGAAAACCGGGCACAGACCTGCATGATGTGCTGCCTGTGTTTGCAAACCAGCTGGGACATTGAGGGAGTAGAATACCTTTTTATTGAGAAATATGCCAGGCTGGGAATGGAGAGCATGCAATGTAAGTGCAGTCTATGACACCTTGGGCCCTGGGACGGCTGCAATGCACGAGAAGCCTTGTGTTCTATCATCCTGCTTCAGTCTGTCCGTGTGGAAAGTAATATAGGTGTTCTTTCTGGTGTGGAGAGCCTCAAAGACCTCCCTGATACATCGAGGCTTCAAACTGTGACTTAGTTCTGATGTCACCTGCTGCAGCCTGGAATGAGACTGTTGCATAAAAGTTAAGGTCCTCGATGACCTTGAGAGCCAGATGCAGTTCTGCTCATGCTGTGGTATGAGGCTTGAGTTGTGGCTGCAGCAGGTGAGATAGCTTGGTGACAGCCTCCTTTGTGAAGCGGATGCGCCTGAGACATTGCTCCTCCGAGAAGTTCATGTTGGAGAAGTGCTCCCTGAAGACCCGCTATGGGTATGGCCTCTTGCGCAGTGCTCTCCTCCTCACTCTTGTCCCAGCTGCTCCTGCTCTCTCCTGTTTTCATTGCAGCTCCCCCTTGTCTGAGCATCAGATCAATCAATTTAAAAAATGGCTGTAGATTTAATTGTTCAAAAATTGGCATAATTTGAAATGAGTCCTCAAAGAAACATCCTCAGCTTCACCTTCTTGGTCAACTTCTAGCTGCGTGGATGCTGCTCAGAATGCTTATCACGTATGATCATCCAGCATGATGCAGTGTGTGTGCCACTGTGCTGGTGCCTTTGGGAAGCTTTCATTACAAGGCTGCTGATATTTTTGGGAGCAAGATTATTAGTCTCAGACATTTTGGATATTAAATTGCTGTTTTCACAAAGCCAAAAGCTGACCTGAACACTTATTGCATTTTCTTCTACAGATTGCATCCTGTATACATTGGAGCAGCAAAAGGCCATATTTGCTGGGAAAAATGAAATCCACTAAAGGGATGATCTTTCTTTCAGGTGTACGATGATTACAATGTCTGAGGAGCTCTTGTACGATCTTCCCTTCTTCTGTATCGTATATATCAGCACCCTGGAGCGTATTATCAGTTTGTTTTTCTCAGCCCAATTTAAACATTCTATGTTCTTGTGCAGGTACTTCACCCAGCTCTTAAAAGAGATGATTCCATGATTCTGGGAAAAATAGCCTCGTGTTCAGTGCATACTCGGAAACAGTCACACAACGGAAGCAGATTTAGCAAGATCAGCTAATTTGAATTATTATGTGTTCTGGGTGCATTTTCCACAAGCACAGGGAGTGTTATGGTTGCAAGTGAGTGGAGAATGAGCCTCTGCTTTTTGGAAACGTTGCTGTTTGCTGTCAAACACTCATGATCATAATGGCACCAGCTCAATGCACCCACCTTGGAAGAATCAAAAAGATAGGGTCAGGAAAGAGCACTTAGTGACGCATAGGTGAGGAAGAGCAAGTTAAGGTGGCAGCAGAGGAACAGCAACACTGTGAAGGGAGGGCTAGGGCCTGATGTTCCTCTAGAGGACCCACAAAGTTGTTCCATATG
The DNA here is from genome assembly GCF_035084215.1 of Heptranchias perlo. NCBI lineage: Eukaryota > Metazoa > Chordata > Chondrichthyes > Hexanchiformes > Hexanchidae > Heptranchias > Heptranchias perlo. The sequence continues at coordinate 8,658,454 of NC_090350.1, read as the reverse complement.
GGAATGCATTCAGAATGCAATTCAGTATTGAGTGGAAGTGTTTCATGCAGTCCTTTCGAGAATTTTCTGAGCTCCCTACAAATAGGGGGCAATTTTAATCCCTCCCCAGGACGGCGGGAAAGAATCGGAGGCGGGTGCGGGTTAAATTGTTTAAAATGGGAAACCCGATCCAAATCCACCGCGAACGCGCCTATTTCTGGTTTTACCAAGGCGGATTGGGGGACGGCCGAGTAGCCCACTTTGGAGAGGCGGGTGGGTAATTGTAATATGTTAATGAGGCTCTGTGCCTCAGATTTTGTTAACAATTTAAATTTAATGCCTCCAGCACGGTTTTCCTGGGGCTTGGGAACCTGACAGCTAAAGGGAGACGAGAGCTGCTGCATCCAGCAGGTAAGTGCTTTTCCAGCACTGCTTGTCGGCAAGGAGTAGCAGCATTGCTTCCCCCGGCCCCCCAAACAAACTTGCCGCGATCTTCCGACACCCCCCCCCCCCCCCAGTGATCTGCCGACACCCCGCAATCCGATTTCTTGCTCCCGCGATCCGATCTCTTCCCCCCGCAATCTTCAGATCCCTCTGTGATCCGATCTCTCCCCACCCCACCCGCCCCAGTCTTCAGACCCCTTCCGCATTAAAATCTCTCCCCTACCCCGGCAATCTCTCCCTCTCTTCCTCCTGTCTGGTCCCCGGCTGCAGCCTCTCAATCTGGTTGGCTACTGGGTTGGAAGCTGAGTAAAACATTTTTTAATGAGATCCTGCCGTTACATTCGGCAGGACCTCCGCCTTTCCTCTATTTCTGGGTTTCCCAACGACTGACAGGCGCCCCTGCTCCATCCCCACCTCCCCGTATATATCGGGGCCGGTACATCACAGACTATGTGGAAAAGTAGCTCTGACATTTGTACTGTCATGCAAGATTGTATGGGAAACCTGTAGCGCTCCATGGGGCAAGTTGCAACTCTACAGCTATCTGCAGGGAAGCCACTGCAGACAAAGGTACAAAATGAAGACATAGCTTTTTTTTAACGAACAATTTGACTGTGGTTATTGAGATGTTGGGCTTCAATTTATTGGAGGTTTTCAATTTTGGCTTGGAGAGGCTAGGGGTTCCGCCTGATTGGACCTTGATAGTTGGTTTCATACTCCTGAATAATAACTAAGGGTCTGTTCCCGTAACGATTCTTGGTCTTACAAAAGAAAAACCCCACAGCTAGGGGCAAGGCAGGAGGGACCCTAGATGAGGGAGTTAACTTGTAGGGTGACACCACATCCGCCCAAGCCAACTATTTCCACAAAAGGACTAAAGAAGTGGCATGTACAGCCAGCCAGTATAGGGGCCAAAGTGCTGACACACAGCAAGAGGTACACCATCACAGTTGTGTGAAGAAGTGCCCATGGTGAAGCAGCAGGCTGCCATACTCTTACTGCTAAGGTAGCACTTATAAGAGCACAATATTAGGTAGAATATACTACACACCATACACTCAGTTGAAGGGCAAGGCCAAGACAGTAAAAAAGTATAGCACATATACATTTAACTGTGGTCGGGAAATAAACAGGTTGCACCTGTTTTGCAATGTCTATGGTGTCTTTTTGCTAGAGCAATCCAAAACTAATCACACAGTCCCGTTCCCTCCTCGTAGCTCTGTATCTATCTCTACTTCAAATATTTATCCATTTTTTTGTTAAGACATTTAATGATCTCTGCCTCAGCTATTTCTTGTGGCAATGCATTCCACCCTCCACAACCCTCTGAGTGAAGAAATTTCTCCTAACCTTTTTCCTCACTGTCTTACTGACAATTTAAATTGAATTCAGGAGTTAAGTTGACAATTTAACTTCCCAACCACAGGAAATAATTTTGCTCTATTCATTCTATCAAAACCTTTCATTCCTTCTCCTCAAAACTGTGGTTTCCCTTCCCTGGCATCGTGATGGTGAATCAATGCTGTACGCTCTCTCTGGCTTTAATGTCCTTTCTATAATGGGGAGCTTAAAACTGCACATGGCACTCTGGCCGAGCCAATGTTTTATACAAATTTATCATTACTTCTTTATTTTTGTACTCTATACCCCTATTTAGAAAACTCATAAAGCTGTAAGACCTTTTTATGGCTTTATCTCGCTCCACTTGCACTTCCAAGCAATTATGTATTTGAACTCCCAGGTATCCTCATTCATACACACCCTTTAACATTCCCTATTTTCCTCCCTTAATGTATTATCTCAAGCTGGTTGACATCAAATTGCATCTGCCATCTGTCTGCCCATTCCTGTTTTATATCTTCCTTAAGCCTTTAATAGTCCTCCTCACTTTCTGCCAAATCTTCCTCCAAAGCATCACTTCACCCTAACTCTGCAATCTTGTTCTGATCTACAACCCAGCACATACCCTCAGCACTAGTTTGGGGTCAATTCCCTCCCCTCCTCTAATCCACCATTGGTAATAGAACCATGTTGGAGTTCTCTCCCCAAACAGCTTTGCCTTCCATTGCACTCCTTTCAAAATCTTTTGCAAAACCGACCTCTTTGACCATGTTTTTGGTGAGGTCAAGGATTTTGATAGGAAGCCAACTTAAGTCAGTTAGGACAGGGGTGGTGGATGTGCAAGACTTTGTGCAGGATATGATACAGGCCTCAGAGTTCTGAATGAGTTGTAATTTGTGTAGGTTGGGCTGGAGAGAATGTGAGAAAAATGTTGGAGAAAGAAATCTTATTAAGATGCTTAGGTAAATTGCTTCTAGCTTAGACATCCATAGCTACAAAATACAAGCCTTATATTCTCCAAAAAAAGTTTGTCCCTTTTTTTATTCTTTTAAATTATGGACTGCTCTTCTGCACCAAACAAAATATCCTCTCCATAGATATTACCAATAATTACGATAATTTCCATTGACCTTTGTTTAAGAACATAAGAAATAGGAGCAGGAGTAGGCCATACGGCCCCTTGAGCCTGCTCCACCATTCAATAAGATCATGGCTGATCTTCAACCTCAACTCCACTTTCCTGCCGTATCCCGATGCCCCTTGATTCCCTTAGAGTCCAAAAATCTATCGGTCTCAGTCTTGAATATACTCAACAACTGAACATCCACAGCCCTCAGGAGTAGAGAATTCCGAAGATTCGCAACCCTCTGAGTGAAGAAATTTTTCCTCATCTCGGTCTGAAATGGCCGATTCCTTACCTTGAGACTAATCCCTAGTTCTAGATTCTCCAGCTACGGGAAACAGCCTCTCAGCTCCTACCCTGTCAAGCCCTCTTAGAATCTTATATGATTCAATGAGATCACTTGTCATTCTTCTAAACTTCAGAGAGTATTGGCCCATTCTACTCAATCTCTCCTCATAGGACAACCCTGTCATCCCAGGAATCAATCTAGTGAACCTGCGTTATACCCCCTCTAAGGCAAGTATATCCCTCCTTAGATAAGGAGACCAAAACTGTACACAGTATTCCAGGTGTTGTCTCACCAAAGCCCTGTACAAATGAAGCAAGACTTCCTTACTCTTGTACTTCAACCCCCCTGCAATAAAGGCCATCATATCATTTGCCTTCCTAATTGCTTGTTGCACCTGCATGTTAATTTTCTGTGTTTCGTGTACAAGGACAGCCAAATCCCTCTGAACACCAACATTTAATAGTTTCTCACCATTTAAAAAATATTCTGTTTTTCTATTTTTCTCACCAAAATGTATAACCTCACATTTCCCCACATTATACTCCATCTGCCACCTTCTTGCCCACTCACTTAACCTGTCGAAATCTCTTTGCAGACTCTCTGCATCCTCCTCACAGCTTACTTTCCCACCTAGCTTTGTATCGTCAGCAAACTTTGATACATTACACTCAGTCACTTCATCTAAGTCATTGATATAGATTGTAAATAGCTGAAGCCTCTGATTACAACCCGCCAATCCGAAAATGATTTATTCCTATGCACTGTTTTCTGTCCGTTATCCAATCCTCAACCCATGCTAATATATTACCCCCAATCCCATGAGCCCTAATCTTATGTAACAACCTCTTATGTAGCACCTCATCGAATGCCTTTTGAAAATCCAAATATACTACATCCACTGGTTCTCCCTTATTTACCCTGCTAGTTACACCCTCAAAAAACTCTAATAGCTTTGTCAAACACGATTTCCCTTTCATGAAAAGTGTTGGCTCTACCTAACCATATTATGATTTTCTATATGCTCTGTTACAACGTCCTTAATAGATTCTAGCATTTTACCTACTACCAATGTCAGGCTAACTGGCCTATAGTCCTGTGTTTTCTTCCTCTTTTCTTGAATAGCGGTGTTACATCTGCTACATTCCAATGCAAGGGACTGTTCTAGAATCTAGGGAATTCTGGAAGATCAAAACCAATTCATCCATCTCTACAGCCACCTCTTTTAAAACCCTAAGATGTAGGCCATCTGGTCCAGGGGATTTGTCTCATTAATCTTTCTAAAACTTTTTCTTTACTAATCTTAATTACTTTAAGACCCTCCCTCTCATTAGGCTCTTGGTTCCCCACTATTTCCGGTATGTTTTTTGTGTCTTCTACTGTGATGACAGATATAAAATATTTGTTTAACCTCTCTACCATTTCCTTATTCCCCATTATAATTTCTCCTGTGTCTGCCTCTAAGGGACCCATATTTAATTTCGCTAATCTCTTTCTTTTTATATACTTGTAGAAGCTCTTACAATCTATTTTTATATTTCTTGCTAACCTACTCTCATATTTAATTTTCTCCTATCTTTTGCTGATTTCTAAAACCCTTCCAATCCTCAGGCTTACTACTACTCTTTTTGGCAACATTGTAATCTTCTTTTAATCTAATACTATCCTTAACTTCTCTAGTTAGCCACAGTTGGATCACTTTTCCTGTGGCGTTTTTATTGCTCAAGGGTATGTATATTTGCTGGGAATTATGAATTATTTTGTTAAATGTCCACCATTGCTTATCTACTATCATATATTTTAATCTAATTTTCCAATCTACTTTAGCCACCTCGCCCCTCATACCTACATAATTGGCCTTGTTTAAATTTAAGACCCTAGTTTTGGACTTAACTAGATCACTCTCAAACTCAACATGATCACTCTTACCCAGAGGATCCTTTATTGTAAGATTATTAATTAATTCTGACTCATTACACAGTACCAGATCTAAAATAGCCTGTTCCCTAGTTGGTTCGTGGACATATTGTTCCAGAAATCTGCCTCAGATGCATTCCATGGACTTGTCTTCCAAACTACTTTTGCCAATTTGGTTTGCCCAATCTATATGAAGATTAAAGTCCCCCATGATTATTATATTACCCTTGTTACATGCTCCTCTAATTTCCTGATTCATACTTTGCCCAACACTATATCTACTGTTAGGGGGCCTGTAACCTACTCCCACCAGTGTTTTTCTGCCCCTTGTTATTTCTTAGCTCCACCCATACTGATTCTACATCCTGATTTTTTGAGCCAAGATCCTTTCTCACTACTGTCTTTATCTCATCCTTTATTATCAGGGCTACCCACCCTGCACACCCCTGCCCCCTCCCCCTTTTCCATTTTGCCTATCTTTTCTAAAAGTCAAGTACCCTGGAATATTGGGACAGAACTCGCTGCAGCTTCTGTGAAATAAATTTATGAATGTGCTTACTGCAGGCTCTGTGGTGCCGACTTGCGTGATTTTGAACGTTTAAAGAATTGTGCGCAATCAACTTAGCTTCTGAACAGCGTAGGTTGATTCGCATGGAAATGTCTGTGAGAATAGAAGACATGCCCACAAAATCTGTCAGGAAGAGAAGTCACGCCCACAAGCAGGCAAGCAGACTTCATTCATTTAAAGTTAATATTCTGGAAGTCATTGTAAACAAATTTTTTTTTAATAAAAAGCCAAAGAAATATTGAATTAAATTTACGAGACAGAAGGGAAAAGTAAAAAAAATACAATTTAATATTTTTAAGGACCAAAAACTATTAAAATAACGAGTAATATTTTTCTAATTTAATTTTTAGTTGTTTGGCAGTCATAAAGAGTTGACCAAATTTTAAACTTAATTTAGACCAGGTATTTTCAAGCGTACCTTTTGGTGGCATAATTAGTTGCGTTCCAGCTGGGTGGATGTGCAAATTTGCGATTTTTCAGTGATTTCTATGATTGTAGGGTGCAATGGCCCCTTAATTCGCAGCTTCAATTCGCCGGCGAACCGATAGGAGCAAGTTCACAACTTCCGCATTTTACTGCTCATGTGCAAATGTGGCAACTTGCTCCTTTGATTTGCCATAAAAAACGGAGAGCGCTATTGAGCTCTCCGTTATTTCGGGAGCAAGTTCTGCCCTATTTAGTTCCCAACCTTAGTCACGCTGCAACCACATCTCAGTAATGGCTACGAGATCAAACCCATTTATCTCTACTTGTGCCATTAATTCATCTATCTTGTTACTAATGCTTCATACATTCAGATACAGTGCCTTTAATTTTAGCTTTTTACTATTTTTCCCTGATGTGCTCTTAGTCACTAATGCCCTATTACCTTTGTTAAACTCTCTGGGCGCTAAATTGGGCCATGCAGCGCCCATTGTTTCAGCGCTACACAGCCTCTCTGACATCCAAGATGGCGGTTTGGATGCGCATGCACGTTTGCAGCGTGACGTGCGCCGGACGCCAACTTGGTATAGGAGTTAGCGCATGCGCAAATACTGAATGCTGGAAGCATGAAAAGTAGGGAGAAAATGTGTGCAATCACTGCAATACTGATTTAAAGTGATATTCACCATTTTGGACCTTAACGCTCAACTCAAAGCACAGTCTTAATTACGCACACCTGAACGTGTCTTAGAGTGCCTGGAGGACCCCCCACTAGCGCTATTTAAAGGGGCCATACAGGTGTTGCAGGTTAGTTGCTGGATTAGTTGGCTGCTGGAGAAGTAGGAAGTGTTTTTTGAAGCTCCCTATTCTTGATGAGGGTTCCTAGAGTACATTTGAGAGTGGTTTGGAAGGTACTGCCTTATGGTTCGGAAAGATACAACCGTGGTTGAACAACATTCCTGCCAACCATGGGCGGTCTGCTCGGGCTCCCGCTGGGCATTGAGCACGACTGGGAGCGTGCAGAGAGGCCATGTATAGCAGGTCAAGCTGTGAAGAGACGGAGGACAAGGAGGTGCAGGGCACTGAGCAGGAGGTCCGATCCAATGAGGGCCTTCCGGGACCAATTCTCTTACCTCAACATGACTGAGGAGGATTGCATCCGACGCCTGAGGTTCACCAAGGAAGCCGTGACCTAGATCTGTCAACTGGTGCGGCCACAACTCCAGCCTCAGAGCAGGGCAAGGACAGCATTGCCTGTGGCTGTGAAGGTCACCGTGGCGCTGAATTTCTATGGCTCAGGATCATTTCAGGCCTCTGCTGGCGATATGTGCACCATCTCGCAGTATGCAGTGCACTGCTGCATAAGGGAGGTCCCAGATGCTCTGTACCACATGAGGAACAGGTTCATCACCTTCCTCTCATCAGAGACCATCAGAACGAGCGAGCACGGGGGTTCGCTTGCATTGCTAGCTTCCCCATGGTGCAGGATGCCATTGACTGCACGCATATTGCCCTGCGTGCTCCGCATATCATCTCAGCCGTCTTCATCAACCGAAAGGCCTTCCACTCCCTCAATGTGCAGCTGGTTGGAATCACACGCATTGAATCATGGAGGTTGATGCCTGCTACCCTGGGAGCAGTCAAGATGCCTTCATCATGCAGCAGTCCAATGTGCCAGCTATCTTTCACCCGACTTGGCAAGTCAAAGGCTGGCTACTGGGCGACAAGGACTATCCCCTCGCGCCGTGGCTCATGACACCGATCAGGAACCGATGCACACGTGCACAGCAGGCCTATAATGAGAGCCATGCTGCCACATGCAACATCGCGGAGCACACCACAGGCCTCCTCAAACAACGCTTCCGCAGCCTGGACTGGTCTGGAGGAGCCCTGGAGTACTCCCCTAAGCCGGTGGGCAGATTCGTGGTGGTATGCTGCACGCTGCACAACTTCACCATCATGAGGGACCAGCCTTTGGCACCAATGATTGGAGAAGACCCTGAGCCAGAGGTGGAGGAGGAGGAAGAAGAGGCTGAGGAGGAGGAAGAGGCTGAGGAGGAGGAGTGGGCGGTGCCAGAAGAGGAAGTGGAGGAAGACTCAATGGTGCAACAGGAACCACACGCCTTGTCTGCAAGGGCTCTGCGTGCTCGCCTGATCCGTGCCTGCTATGAATATTGTCAACTACATCCCCCAAATTACCAACAGTCCTATATTCCCCACCTTTCCGCTCCCATAAGACAATCAAATCACCCTCCATCAGATTACACATTGGTTTCCCCCTCAGTTCATTGCATAATTAAAAACCACCACTAAATGCAAAATCAAAATCTCATTTATCAATGAATAAATGAAATTATGCAAACATAACAGAACTATTCACCCTTGTGCATTCCCTTAGTGCCTGTTGTTCGTGTGCCTTTACCTATCCTAGTGCTCCTACGAGGTGCTTCCCCAGTGGCTGGAGCATGGGTGGTGGGAGGCTGCTGGCCTTTACGGAGGAGCGTGCAGGTGGCCTTGGAGGACGACCTTGAGCAGCTCTGGGCCGGGAGACGCCGGCTTCAGACTGCACCATCTCAACATGGGCTGCAGCAGTCTGGCCTGGCTGGCCGATAGGCAACAACAGGGGCACTGGCGGAGTGAAAGGGGTGGGAGTAGAAAGGCTGTCGTCCTGAGAGAGGACAGCAGGTCCGACAGTCATGGCACCACTGCCACTCTCCTGGGGCAGCGCCTCAGCAATCCTGGTAATCAGCTAGAGAACGGATTGCTGGAGTGATGTGATGTCCTGGAAGCCCCTTTCCACCGTGGTCCCCAGACATATTATAGCAGCAGTCTGAGCTTTCAAGACAGCAGTCCGAGCTCCAAATGCAGCAGTTAGACTTTGGATGGCTGATGTTCGTGCTGCAATGGAGGCTGTGACATCAGTCATCAGACGCTGCATTATGGTGGGTTCCACAGGTGTGCTGATGGAGGTGACCACCCGTTCCATGTTGGAAAGGATGGGCTCCAAGCTCTGGGCAAAGCCCTGTGCCAAGTTGGAGCTGGACCCCTGCATGCCCCTTCTCATTGTGCACAGGCTTTCTAGCAGGCTTTCCAGTGCCACAAGCATTTGGTGGTGTACGCCCATCAGCCGTCTTCTGTAGCCTGGCCCATCGAAGTCCTCATCTGACTCCTCTGCAGCAGAGCTGGCACCTGTGGTATCCATTCCCCCCGCCCCAGCTCCTGTGCATTTGTGCTCGGTCTCTCACCACGTGCAGATCCCTCCTCTAACCTATCCTCTAAAGGCGCGCAGTGTCAGTCTCTGAGCTGGTGGAAGCAAGTGTCAGATTGAGTGACGGTGTGGCTTCAGTGTCCCCCTCCTCCTCCTCCTCGGATGGTGCTTGCACATATTCTTGGGTATCTGCAATGACAAAGGGAAACAGGTTGAGTTGTAGAGTTGGGAGAGGAGCAAGTAAGACATGCGTGCTGACAGCATGTGCAGCACGTGAGTCAGAAAAGATTATGGGAGGGGGGAGATGTGGGAAAGGAGAAGGAGCATTAGATATGCAGAGACTCCCTTCATCAGGCCCTCCAGCACGGCATGTTGTCACGGCTGCAGCGACGACCCGCCCAATGATCCGAAGCACTGTCTCCTCTGTGGGGGTGAGGATGTCTATGCGTGCCCATCCACCCTCAGGTCGCTCCTGCTGCTGGCTGTTATGTGCCACCTTCTCCTGCAAGACAGAGGACAGTGTGTCAGTGAGTATCCGGAAGGTGTGTGGGTGATGTGCCTGTCGTGGTTGAGTAATGCCAGTTTGTGTGACCTGTGTTTGGTGGTTGTGTAGCCTGCAAGTGTGATACTATGTGCAGGTGAGATGCAGCATGCCGAGTGCAGCATTGCGTATGGATGGGCAGTGTTTGTTGGTGGGTGGTTGACGGGGCGTGTGATGCGTGGAGCAGTGGTGCAGTTGGTAGCATGTGCTACTTGACACTTAGATTCACTCACCTTGACCACTCGTGTCAAATCATTGAACTTCTTTCGGCATTGCACCCATGTGAGGGGTGCGATGCTCCTGGCGTTGACTTCCTGTGCCACAGCCTGCCAATGTCTGCAAAGCTACAGTCTGGAGGGACTCCTGCTGCCCTGTGGGTACATGTTGGTCCTCCTTTCATCCATCCCTTCCACCAGGGCTTCCAGTGCATCATTGGAGAAGTGTGGAGCCCTCTCTTGTGCCGGTCCTGCTATCCTCGTGGCCATCTTTCCCTCCTCCTAGTAAACTGTGTGCCTGCCATTTGAAATGTTCACCTACACCTTTAAGAGGTGCAGGCTGCTGATGACGTGCGCTGTGCTTGCCCCATTTCCAACTTCCTCATTCTCCTTGAAGTCTCTCAGCCGCGCGGGTAGCGCTGGCTGCACGGAGATATCATGGTAATTAGCAGGCAGCACGAAGTTCATGTGCTGCTTCTGTAGGGACAATCGGGCGCGGGGTACTAACGCATCACGCTACCACCGCCCAAAAACGTCCCTTATCAAATTTTTCCCCCTCCGTCCCTTCCTGACACACTCGGCTTGTTTTTACCCAAATCGCTACTCTGCTCTACAGCCTTGACTTTTCTTTTTAGGCTGATAAAATTACACTTACCCTCCCCCACTCTTATTAGTTTAAAGCCCTATCTATCGCCCTAGTTATTCAATTTGCCAGGACGCTGGTCCCAGCAACTTGTCCAGTTTATGTGGAGCCTGTCCTAATGGAACAGCTCCCTCCTTCCCCACTTTTTTCATCTTTCTAATTCAATTAAAAAAGTGACCTCTCATGCTACACCGATACACAGCAGTTTCGCTCACAAATTGTATGAAGTGCTTTAATTGGTCATTTTTCATTTACCTATAAACATGTGACATGATAACATTATTTGCATGAGTTGTCATTGTGACTGTAATGGCACATTGCACGCACTGGGAATGGAACTCGGTCATTGGTGACAGAATGCAACATTCTGCAAATTGTGTTTAACTAACTTGATTGAGTTTTTTGTGTCTTTTGCTCGGATCAGCTCTCGGTCCGCAGATTGATGAGCATCTGCGACCAGTTCGAACTGGCCTCGGGGGCCAGGGTAAATCGTAGCAAGAGCGAGGCCATGTTCTTTGGGAACTGGACCGACCGATCCTTTGTCCCCTTCACCGTCAGGTCGGATTACCTGAAGGTGCTGGGGATCTGGTTCGGGGGGGCCGGGGCGTGCACCAAAAACTGGGAGGAGCGTATCTCCAAGGTTAAGCAGAAACTGGGACTGTGGCATCAACGATCCCTCTCGATCGTGGGCAAGAACCTGGTCATCAGGTGCGAGGTGCTCTCGGTGTTGCTGTACGTGGCGCAGGTCTGGCCCATACCTCGCTCCTGCGCCGCGACAGTCACCCGAGCCATCTTCCACTTTGTCTGCAGGGTCACGATGTACAAATCTCCAGAGAAAGGGGGGAAAGGCGTGCCCAACGTGGCCCTCATCCTGATGGCCACCTTTGTGTGCGGCTGCATCAAGCTGTGCATAGACCCTCAGTACGCAAACACAAAGTGTCACTACGTGCTGAGGTTCTACCTGTCCCCGGTGTTGAGAAGGATGGGCCTGGCCACGCTGCCACGGAACGCTCCGTCCAGTTGGACCATTCCGCCCCACCTGTCCTGCGTGGAAAGGTTTGTGCAGGAAAACACCTTTGACCACAAGGCGATCAGCAAGTGGTCCGCACGTAACGTCCTCGAGACCCTGCGGGAAAAGGAGATGGTGGATCCTGTCGGTTGGTTCCCCGAGCAGACTGTCAATGTCATTTGGCAGAACGCCTCATCGCCAGAGCTCTCAAACAAGCACCAAGACCTAGCTTGGCTGGTGGTGAGAAGGGCCCTTCCCGTCAGATCCTTCATGCACTCCCGGACTCTCAGCGCCACCGCGCGCTGTCCCAGAGGAGGCTGCGGTGGAGACGAGACCGTCACCCATCTCCTTATGGAATGTGCCTTTGCAAAGAAGGTCTGGAGAGAGATGCAGTGGTATCTGTCCAGGTTCGTCCCGAGCAGTTCCGTAACACAGGTTTCTGTGCTCTACGGGCTGTTCCCAGGGACGCACACTGAGACGGACATCGGCTGCTGCTGGAAGACCATCAACTCGGTGAAAGACGCCCTCTGGTCTGCCCGAAACTTGCTGGTCTTCCAGCACAAGGAGCTGTCCTCGACCGAGTGTTGCAGACTGGCACATTCCAAGGTCCAGGACTACGTGCTGAGGGACGCACTGAGGATGGGTGCGGCCGCTGCAAAGGCTCTGTGGGGAAAGGCAACCGTTTAGAGCCTTCCCGCCATTGTAAACCGAGGGGCTGCAATCAGGGAAAAACCCCCTCGGGCAGAAAGTAAAATTCAAATTGCTGTAATGTACCTGTAATGAATCTGAAATGAATCTGTAAGCAATAATCTGTGTTGAGTCTGATGCAATGAGACACCATAGAGTGTCATGAACTGTAATTATGTCCAATGTGTTCATTGTACTGTACTTGACGTAACCTGCAAATTGTATAATCTGTATTGTGTACGTTTGGAAAGTGATATGACAACTGTATTGTATGTACTGCTGCAAATTTTATGAATAAAGTATATTTTTTGAAAAAAAAAGATTGAGTTTTTTGTTGAGGTGACAGAGAGGGTCGATGAGGGCAATGCGGTTGATGTGGTGTATATGGACTTCCAAAAGGCGTTTGATAAAGTGCCGCATAATAGGCTTGTCATCAAAGTTGAAGCCCGTGGAATAAAAGGGTCAGTGGCAGCATGGATAAGAAATTGGCTAAGTGACAGGAAACAGAGAGTAGTGGTGAACGGTTGTTTTTCGAACTGGAGGGAGGTGTGCAGTGGTGTTCCCCAGGTGTCGGTACTAGGACCACTGCTTTTCTTGATATATATTAATGACTTGGACTTGGGTGTACAGGGCACAATTTCCAAATTTGAAGGTAACACAAAACTCGGAAGTGTAGTGAACAGTGAGGAGGATAGTGATAGACTTCAAGAGGACATAGACAGACAGGTGGAATGGGCGTACACGTGGCAGATGAAATTTAATGCAGAGAAGTGCGAAGTGATACATTTTGGTGGGAAGAATGAGGAGAGGCAATATAAACTAAAGGGTACAATTCTAAAAGGGGTGCAGGAACAGAGAGATCTGTGGGTATATGTGCGTAAATCTTTGAAGGTGGTGGGCAGGTTGAGAAAGCGGTTAAAAAAGCATACGGGATCCTGGGCTTTATAAATAGAATTGTAGACAATTTTACGACACCAAGTTATAGTCCGGCAATTTTATTTTAAATTCACAAGCTTTCGGAGGCTACCTCCTTCCTCAGGTGAACGATGTGGAAATGAATAAATAGAGGCATGGAGTATAAAAGCAAGGAAGTTATGATGATCCATTATAAAACACTGGTTTGGCCACAACTGGAGTATTGTGTCCAGTTCTGGGCACCGCACTTTCGGAAGGATGTGAAGGCCTTAGAGAGGGTGCAGAAGAGATTTACTAGAATGGTTCCAGGGATGAGAGACTTCAGTTACGTGGATCGACTGAAGAAGCTGGGGTTGTTCCAGAGAAGGTTGAGAGGAGATTTGATAGAGGTATTCAAAATCATGAAGGATCTAGACAGAGTCGATAGAGAGAAACTGTTCCCATTGGCAGAAAGCTCAAGAACCAGAGGACATAGATTTAAAGTGATTGGCAAAAGAAACAAAGGTGACATGAGGAAAATCTTTTTTTACACAGCGAGTGGTTAAGATATTGAATGCACTGCCTGAGGGGATGGTGGAGGTCGATTCAATCGTGGCTTTCAAAAGGGAATTGGATAAGTACTTGAAGGGAAAAAATTTACAGGGCTATGGGGAAAGGGCGGGGTAACAGGACTAGCTGGATTGCTCTTGCAGAGAGCCGGCATGGTCTCGACAGGCTGAATGACCTCCTTCCGTGCTGTAATCATTCTATGATTCTATGTGTTTCTAACCCGCTTGTCAGATATCAACACTGAAAGTGATATGTTCAGATGAAGAAGGCCCTTTCGGTCCATTTGAGTTCATCCTTCCAGATATCAACCCTACTGTCCAGAGATATTCAAGACTCTTTAAAGCTGCTTTTACATAGTGGCTCATTGCAGTCTGGGAGAATGACACTGAAATGATGTCCTTGCATTATTCCCCATTTTCAGATTTGAAGTCTATAACCAGTCTCTTACAGGTGTCTCCACTGCAGCCAGGACATGGTAGGTCAGATGATCTATGCTGGGGAGTGCCATTGGCCATGGGAGATGTTGAGGGGTTATCAGAACTCTTTTTTAAGAAGAGGTTGATGACAGCTGGCCTGTTTTGTTGCATGGTTGCCATCATTAATGTAGTATTATGTGATGTAAAAAAACCTCAATTATCTTCTAATTGCATCAATAATTTGATTTTCATTCCCTCTCATTTCAGGACATATGACATAGGATGAACACTGCTCATCGCCTGATATTACCTGTGTTGTTGTCCCTTGTTCTGCTCACTTTGGGGTTTGATGTCAGTGAGAACGTATGTTCCACATTGGTTTCTGGAGTTCTGTACAGATCATTCTCCCTGCAGGACATATTCCCTAAAGCCTTGTCTGGCTGTTCCTGGACTATTGAAAACCCAGATCCAACAAAATATTCCATTTACTTAAAATTTCACAAAGAGAAGCAGATTTGCTCCCAAACCTCTCTGATGGTACTGCAGTTGGATCACTACGTTCCGAACCAGACCTGTAGCACATTGGATTACATCGATTATGATGCTGTTAACTTGTGTGAAACTAGGAATTTGTTTACATTTTTACAGTTCGATAAAGATTTTGTACAATTTTGTCTGACTTCTGAATCAGTTTTGAACGAACGCCTAGGGGAAAATGCAATGGAATTCAAACTCTTGGAGGTTATTTTACTGAATAACGAGAATTCCAGCCAATTCGGATGTGGAATATTATGCCATTGGTTTGAGAACTGCTTGAACAACAGAAATCGTCACGAACCGTGCGGAATTAATTACTCAGGATGTACATGCCCCGACGTGCATGAAAATGAGTCCGACTCAAGCACGCTACTGCCTTTCATCGAGAACGAGTTCTTAGCATCAAAACTGCATTCCAGGAATGTAAATGATTTAAATGTTGAGAATGTTGCATCAAAAGCTGGTAAGTGTGGATTGTTGTTCTGTGTAGCTTTATCATGAGATTCTGTGAGAGTGCTCTTTAACTTCTAATATAAATTACTGCTGGTTACTTAATACATGGAACGAGCGTGAATAATAAAGATTGAGTATAATTTATTGGAAGTCTTCAAAATACTAGAATTAAATTACAATCTCTTATTCACTTTCTACCATCTGTTATCTATTTTTTTCTATAATCTGCATTATGGCGTCAATAAAATGTAAAGAGTAGCTAATGACAGTTAAGGATGGACCTGAAAACGCATTGATTTAAGACTATTATGAGGTTATTTCTGTAGAGTAATATTTTCACATGGTTCACAGGAGGGTATGAAATTGAAATTATTTAGTAATACTAAAGCAGAATTTTAATAGCATTTAGAGGCTAGTATGTATAGTATATTGAGAATAATGAAGACTTGATCAAGAGGTTCAGATAATGTGATCAACCATGACTGAAGAGTCAAGCAATTTTTAACTTCCATCTACATCTCGGGATGTGTAAGACCTTGTGATTGCTCCAGCATATTTATTATTGTTTAATAACATATACAGTGGAATGCATGGGTTGTTTTGACATTGGCTCTCATGGCCAATGTATTCCATGTCACTGACATGTGACTGATGTGTGTAATTTCCTGTGTAAAAGCTTTTCCATGAAATAACAAATTATTATCAAGGCTAATACCCAAAATGGAGCTTTGCTGGATATAGTTGGAGATAGCGCTATGACATTATTGCCCCTATACTGTGACCTGCACACCCAAGAGACAATATAAAAGAGGAAACAAAAAAGGTAACATTTTGGAAAACAGTAAAGGGTAGAAATTCTGATTGGTGAAATGCAGTTACCAACACCTAACGCACTTGTACTCTTTTCTTGTATGCACTATTTTTACACACACTTTAACTCATTTACAGGCACTCAGAAATGTAGTATGAGTACGTTAAGTGTTCATACATGAACTTCACCAAGCAGAAGGGGAGAAAGCTGAACAAAGCATAAAATAAGGGCAATTTTCCGTCCCTTACTTTAATATGGATCCAACTTGATTGTTTGCTGAAACCTCTTGCCACCTATCACATTATCTTTCTGTCCCCTATTCCAGCATAAAAAAGTTGTACTGTTCATTGTTGCATCACCCTCTGCTAGTATCTCCTGCTTTACTCATTTTATTCTATTCCATCATAAACACAGATTACTAGAGGATTAGCTAGAGCACAATAGATTTTAATTGAGCGTACCAGTTTGACTGCAGAATGAGAGTGCAGGATGTGTCCTGTAATCAACCTGCTCATTATCAGTAATATCCTATTGTATGGCCATATGCTTATTGTTACTGTGCAATGGCAGCCTTTGTGATTGCATTCCTATTATAGATTCTCCATTTTTTAAAATCCAAATTTTGCACTGTTTATACAATTTACTTCCATCCCCATCTCCACCTGTTTGTGAGACGGCAACACTGGTGTTTTTTTTAAAATTCTAGTGAGAAACTAAATTGACGGGGCAGTGCCACAGTTAATGATACCATCAAGAGCAAAAGAAGAGTCAAGGTGAATTTGGAAGTAGTAATTAGGTATTGCTAAGCTTGGATTTTAAAAGCATGAAAATTGTGGAAGAAAGAAAAGACTGAAGGATTTGTTTTTGGGTTTTTTTGGTATCAGGTACTTTTAGTCAAATTCACCCATCTTAACACAATTAATAATGATTCAACTTTATTTTATTGGCTGTTGACCTTTTTTTGATGCCTGGACAAGGTCTATATAGGCCAGGAAAATTGCATTGACAATCTGTATAGTTGAACTGGGAGCGCTTTCAATTCAGGACTATATTGTTGCTAATTTCCAAGTGTCCTAGGAGGCAGTCATTTACCTATGTTGCCATTGGTACTTTGTCTCTGGAAACAGCTAATGAAACCTTCTCTTGTGGGGCCTAGGTGTTGCCAGAAGTGTGTACACCAGCTCTTTTTACTTGTAACATTCTCCCCGATTTTAACTTGGACTGGCAACCATGTGGGTGGGTCTGTTTTGGGCAACAAACCATCCCACCAGCATGTGGAAGGGCGATTTTAACTCCTGGGCCTCTTCTGCATAGGCTCAGTCAGTCACCTTCCTGAAACTGACGGGAAGCGGTAGCTGGCTGGTGGACAGGAGCAGAATATCAGGCGCAGCAGGTCTCCACCAGGAACCGAAGGAAGTGTCCCTGGCATTCAAGGAAGCCACAGGGAGGGGGTTCGGGAGGCACTCAGAATCGGCGAGAGGGGTAAGACTGGGGCAAGGGAGGCCTAAACTTTTCTTGTGGGGCCTAGAGAGCTCTCCTGCTCCTCATGGTCCCACAAAGAAAGTCAAACAAAGTAAAACCATTTACCTTGTTAGGCTATTCCTGGCCTCAATTCCTTTTCCCTCTATGTTGGCCTGCTGGAAAAACCACAACGGCTTCCCCACACATGCCTCTGATTATGTCGTCGGAGCCCAATCTGCATATTTGAAGAAAACTCCATTACTTACCAGCGGTGTCCTTCTTGCCTGCTGGAAAGAGCAGGTTAAAATCAGAATCTTTGGGAAGAGAGTGGGACCTCGGCGGCTCAGTCCTGCGGCGATTTTAACTGCTCGCCCACCCAGATTCCGCTGGACGGTCGTGGTTAAACTCGCCCCTGTTGTCTCTGAAGACAGTGCTATGATATAAATGGGACACCACATTCAGGAATTAATCCCAATCCAGTCTTGTTCCTCCTATTAGACTGAAAGCTAATCTGTATATATCCTGAGGATTTGTGTGCTTCATCTAAACTTAGCCATAAGAATTTCATACTGCTCTTCCCCCTTCTACCTTTTATTTTCACAAGCCTAATATTAGTAGCAGTAGATCCTACGCACATACTGTAATCATACCTATTAGGCTGTTTTATATAGCCATTGTCTAATGAATAATCAGTCACAGCTGCTCTGTATTAAAAAGAGACAGATAGTGAAATCTTTAATTAATAAAGATCTAAGTTAGTATTCTTACTTTCCCTAAACTCTCAACACTAATATATCCTGAATGGATGTTGCAATTTGTGTTTTGAAGCCTCTGTACCTGAAGAAAAGAAAAAGCTAATCCAAGGCCAAATTAAAATTCATCATTTTAATGTGATGAGGATGGTTTTGATGAAGAAAGGGAAAGGAGAAAGGCTTCCTAGTTTTGAGATTAGTAAATAGGTTCTACAAAAAGTAGTCAAGCTTGGAGATTTGATTTATACTGTATAATTAATCTTTTGGGTGTTGAGGTGTTTTGAATTGAGCTTCAAAAATGCTTAGCTGATGAGAGTCTTCTAGGACCATTTAAACGCATGAAGAACCATTGAGTGTCTTCTTGTGGAAACTCCATTTGATGGTATACTTACCAACCATAGTCTTTTTAACCCGACAGTTAACTTTTCAAGCCATGTATTGGCTTGTCAACATTTTACAAGAAAAAGCAGCTTTTTTCACTGGCATTGGTGGTTGCCCGTATCAAAATCAGATCATTTGTTAGGTGCAACTGAAACCTCTCAGAACCAGATAAATTGAACGGTGTGAATAGAACCATCAGGCGTTACTTTTCATTGTTGTTGTGCACAAACTTGAGACAGAAGAAAATTCAAATTTGTAGTTGGTTTCTGAGATTTCCAGTCGAGGGTGTGTTTATTTATTGTTTGTTCTCAAAGAAGTTACATATAATAAATAAGCTGCTAAAATGCTGTTTCTAAAAATTTAGGGATAGAATTTTCAAAGGGGCTCCCTGATCTCCCGCCATAACAAGCGCAAGATTGTCAGAAACGGTGGAAACGGCTGTTTATGCTGTTTCTCTTGGGTTTTACACTAATCTTCTGCCGAACTTATGGTAGAATGAAAGAACTCCACGGACACACTAGGCACTATTTTCCTCAAAAGGAATTTTCTTGGTCATGCCTGACTATTGTGTTATGTGAAGGTTTATTTTTCCAAAATACTGGGTACAGACACTTTTTGAGATAAGGTGGATGTGCCTTGGTGTGACTATATTAACTGGCTTTATTTGACAATGCCTATTACCATACTTTTGGAATTTCCAAGGTTTAGAAATAAAACATAGAGTGGGATTGGAGTGGTGGCACGTTTTACTTAATTAAAAAAAATACTGATTCACACTCAGAATTACAATAGGCTCCAAAATATCAACAAATGCACCAAATCAAGTGTCAAAAATTAAAATATTCTGGGAGGGGGTGTGATTCTGTAGAAAATAGTTCTCATGCCTTCAGCATTCTTACTCCCCTTCTAAAGTACCAAACTTTCTCACTTTGCTTTGCAATAAAAATGATAGAATCTTTAGTAAACTTGGAGCTTAGGTTATGACAAGCCCATGTACTGCCATGCTTTCAGCCTAACTCTTTGTCTTCACATGTCATAGGTCTATATCCAGAGCTGTTTTGTGCTGTCAGCCTTGTTGAAGCTCTTGATTAGCTTTTGCTAGTTTTCTAAGTTGTCATGTATGGGATAGTGAAATGAATATTGTGACATTACAACTGTACAATGAACCTTACATAATTACAGCACTGAAATGTGGCTGGAAAGATATTCGGGGACCATTTCTGCAGGGTTTTCCTGATCTCCTGCTGTAACTTCAGTAGAAATCCTGGAGAAATGGCATAAATGGCCATTTTTTGCTGCTTCTGCTATTTCTCTGAGGGTTCTGTTGATCTCCTTGTGAAAACTTCCTGCACAAATTCTAGTTGATTGTCTAATGTTCTCATTAGAATCAACGGTTGTTCATTCGGTCAGAGATTAGAACAGGGCAAGGAAATTAAAATTCTGTTAATACTGATGGCTAACAACTGGGGTCAGTTAGGTACTTCCTGAGTAATTCAAGGATGGATTTTATATTCATATCCAAATTTGTGGAGATTAAGGGGTTCCTCCTCCAGGCGACTAGATGTCGGGAGTTAATTTGGTTATTCTGAATTAGGTGAGAAATTAAATAATACTTGTAGAATAAGGCAGGAGGAGAGCCATGTGATTAGCATCTTTGCAAGTGGAAATTTTTGAAAGTGTTACAAGATTAGAGCAGAGTGGTGGGATATGGTAAAGAAGAAGACAGACATTTTTAAGAGATGGGTAACAGCAAGGCTTAAGAAGAGAAGTGTAGGGGAGATGCTAATTTTAGGTTTCAAATGAAATATGAATCAAGGCTAGTGACAGCAACTTTATAAAGCAAAACAAGTTGGTCTTTGAAGATAGAACCTATCCTATGGAAAAGAAAGAGAAGAAGCAGGTATTTTTTAGGGGTAAGTGCCACGTTATGGCATCTTAATGTGAGGGTGGTAATGTGTATGGTCAGAAGAAGGTGTTGAAAGGAGCTACACAGCAAAAAAGATTGAAGCTAGCAAATCAGAGCATTTTCTTAATGGGGTAGAGGGACTTCAGAGGAGGAAAACAAACAATTAAATGGTGCTTTGACAGAGGTTGAATTAACCCAAGCAATGTTTTTATGATGCCAGTGTTATTGGGATAATTTAAAGCAGAAACTCTAGATTTGTTTAGAGCAGTGCCAAGAGTAATGACTTCGCTAAGAGTGGGAATAATTATCTTAGTTTATAATGATAAACATGATGAGCCCATGAATGCATTTTTAAAACACTATTGATTGAGAGATAAAAGTAGCAATGGGACAACTGTATAATAAAGCAGTGTGGGATTTGTTATGAAGATGTGCTCATCATCAATAATGAAAGTAGTCCATAGGACTAGAGCATATGAAAGTCTGGAGTGAGAAAAGGCCATCAAGCCCCCTCCATCTTGAATTTATGTAGTGTGTGTATTTAATCATGGACCCCCATCTACCCCTCCCTAACAACATGTGTTGATCCTATGCTTTAAACGTCTTTAGTAAGTTTTTTCCCAACATACGCTAGAAAAAAATCAAGCAGTTTATAATTCTCAATCCCCCTTCTTGACAGATATCGATCCATCTCCCTTTTAATGGTATTAATTTAACTCCACATATCGTCTACCCCTCTTAATTCAAAGTCACTTAATTTGAATCATCTGCGTTTGACTACTTTTAGCTTTAAATTTTCAATTTGCTGTTATTTGCATTGCTTAATTCAAATTATTGGATTATTCAAAATTTAGTGCAAAAGAACAACTTTGAGTTATCAGTAGTAAACAGTAAACTCCTTTCTCTGGGTGTCTGCTCCACATGTCCACTGTACAGTTGGGGCAGGGAGGGAGGCGGGGTGGGGGGGGGGGTTATTTTATTTTAATTACTAACTTTGCTCAAGGCTTGTGAATTTTGTGTCTGTGTCCTCTAGTCCTGTGCTCATTGTCCAAGTTAAATAGCTTGCATACTTCAACTATTTCTTTACCTTTCAACATCTCCCCTCAGTCTTTTCTCCAATGAAAATACATTTATTACTTGAGCCTTTTTTCTTAACTTAGATTCCCAGCGCCTTGAATCATCCTGATCACTCTTTCCTCTAAACCCTTTCTTATGCATCTAAATCCTCTTTGAGTGTCATTTGGCAGCTGAATGCCTAAGAAATAAGGCGCTGATTTTCACTCCCGGGGGGGAACGCAGCCTAGCAAATAGCTGTTGCATCCAGGGTTGGTAGCAGGGAGGCACATCTTATTTAACAGTCAAGCCTCATATGCATGCCGCTTGCTGACATCACAGCCGTTAAAATCAGAAGGCTCAGAGGCCGCTGCTTGGGACCCGGGGGAACAGTCATAGGAACATAGGAATTGCTAGGTGAAAAAAGTTCGCCTTCTACCATGCTGGTAGTCGCATGATACAATGATAATGGAGTTGTTGACTAATCATAGCAATCAATCTCTATCAATTGGTCTACAACAGACCCAGACACAAGGAAAACCACAGTGGTGGAGAGCTTTGGAAACCATAGGTTCACAGTCAACTGTGCCTCCCAAGCATGCTACCATATGTCATGTCTCAAATTACTCATATACTGCATCCCAAAATGTTATGTTCTGAAAGAAATCGATCTAATGTCAATTTTAATGATTCAGTACCATCTGTTTTCACCATCTCCCTGGAGAGCCTGGTCCTTAGATTGACCTCACTGAAATACTGGGGAGAATTTTAACCAACAGGTGGGCGGAATTGGGGGGTTTGAATTGGTAAAAACGTGAAACTTGACCACAACTCGCCATGAACGCACCTACTTTCGGTTTAACCGTGGCGGGTTTGTGGATGTCTGAGTAACCCGCTCTGGAGAGGTGGGTCCGTGATTATAATATTTAAATGAGGCTCCGTTCCTCAGATTTTGGGACCCATTTGAATCTAATGCTGCGGGCCGGGTTTCCCAGGGCTCGGGAAACTATACAGCTAAAGGGAGGCGGGAGCTGCAGGATACAGCAGATAAGTGGTTTTTAGAGCACTGCCTGTGGGCCACCAGGAGCAGGAGTGCTTCCTTCCGGCCCCTCAAGCAAACCTTCTGCCGCAATCAGCTGACTCCCACCGCATTCTTAAAAACCTCCTGTGATCTCTCCCTCCCCACGATCTCTCCATCCCCGCGGTCTCTCCCTCCTCGTGATCGACCAATCCCCTCTGTGATCTCTCCCTCCCTTCCTTTCTCCCTCCCTCCCTCCTTGCTGCTGCGGTCCGAGCCCCCCCGATTGCTGGATCATTGGCTTTCCCACCCGACAGCGCCAGCCTTTCAATTTGGCCGGCTGCTGGGTGGAAAACGGAGTAAAAAAATGCTAATGATGTCCTGCCATTAAATTCGGCAGGACTTCCGCATTCCTGGCATTTCCAGGTTTCTCTGCTGCATACATGTGCCCCCACTCCCTCCCCGCCTCCCCTTAAATATCGGGGTCATTGTTTCCATGGATTTGTTTTGATTTTACCCCCCTTCAAGCGCAGGCAGTATCCTCTGGTTCTTCTGTTCTGGACAAAGTGAAACAGCTTGTCACGGTCTACATTATCTAGTTCCTTTAAAATCGTAAAAACAGCAATCATATCACCTCTCAACCTCCTTTTCCAGTAAGAACATGCCCAATTTACATAATCACTCCTCTTAATCTAACCCTGACACGAGGTAAGTAGACTGGAGAGCTTGGGGAGGGAGCTCTCAGACGCAGGAGGGGGGAAAGCCCGGGACAAGGATGGCCTAAGGTTTCCTTGTGGGGTCTGGAGGAGCACTCTGCTTCTTCTGGCCCCATAAGGAAACCTGTAAAAAAATTAAAAATTCACACTTACCTGGCCCTCTTCTGGCCGTGGATGCAGATTCTAGCAGCTTTTGCCTAGCAGGGAAACCACCACTGGACACCAGCTCAGGCCTCAGATAAAAACAGCATATTTAAAGAAGGACCCCAACAGTTTCGGGCAAGTGTCCTTGCCATCTGCAATTTAAAATTGTCTGATTTCCGCCTGGCATGGAGGAGTTAAAATTACCCCCTAAATGTAGAAGTTGGGGAAAGGTCACAATGGCAAAGAAAGTAGTGTACTGAAGAAATAAAATTTAAACGTAAGGGTGTGGCTTATGTTCAAAGACTCCCAGAATCATATACCGTTAGGGTAAAGGTGATGAAGATGGAGCAGAAAGACCAGAAGGGAAAAGTACATTCTGAACAGGATGATGACATTGGAAGAGGAGAGGAATAACAGGGAGAGACATTTATGGATGAGGAGAGGAACTCAAGAAAAGAAAGAGAATCTTTGTAGAGAGTGTTGATCTTGAACAAGATGGTTTGTGGAAATGACGGTGATCAAAACAGAGTTGAACTAGGGAATTCCTTGGCTGAAGAAGGAAAGGCACATTTCAGGCAATCACAGAGGATCTCTGTAATATCAGCCAGGCTTTCCCAAGGTCTAGGGTGCAATTGATGGTATCCAGGTTCCTTTGTGAGCTATTAAAGAAAACATCCTCAACTACTTCAGCAAGAAGGGCTTCCATTCCCTGAATTTACCGATTGTGTATGGTAAATATGTGTATGGTATGCCCGCATGCAGCAAAACCTGGATAACATCCAGGCTTGGGCTGATAAGTGGCAAGTAACATTCACGCCAGACAAGTGCCAGGCAATGACCATCTCCGACAAGAGAGAGTCTAACCACCTCCCTTTGACATTCAACGGCATTACCATCGCAATCAACATCCTGGGGGTCACCATTGACCAGAAGCTTAACTGGACCAGCCACATAAATACAGTGGCTACAAGAGCAGGTCAGAGGCTGGGTATTCTGCGGCGAGTGACTCACCTCCTGACTCCCCAAAGCCTTTCCACCATCTACAAGGCACAAGTCAGGAGTGTGATAGGATACTCTCCACTTGCCTGGATGAGTGCAGCTCCAACAACACTCAAGAAGCTCGACACCATCCAGGACAAAGCAGCCACTTGATTGGCACCCCATCCACCACCCTAAACGTTCACTCCCTTCACCACCGGCGCACTGCAGCTGCAGTATGTACCATCCACAGGATGCACTGCAGCAACTCGCCAACTTCGACAGCACCTCCCAAACCCGCGACCTCTACCACCTAGAAGGACAAGGGCAGCAGGCATATGGGAACAACACCACCTGCACATTCCCCTCCAAGTCACACACCATCCCTACTTGGAAATATATCGCCGTTCCTTCATTGTCGCTGGGTCAAAATCCTGGAACTCCCTTCCTAACAGCACTTCCTAACCACACGGACTGCAGTGGTTCAAGAAGGCGGCTCACCACCACCTTCTCAAGGGCAATTAGGGATGGGCAATAAATGCTGTCCTTGCCAGCGACGCCCACATCCCATGAACCAATAAAAAAAATTGCAAAATATCTTACACGTCAATGCGAGGTGTGCTGGAAGTTGTAACATTATATTCATCCTTCGAGAGAAGTGCGGGTAGATGACCGTCATTGCAGGACCTCATGCAGTAGGTCGCACAGTTGCCCTATTGCCCCATTGGTGAAGTGCACTCTTCTTATACACATCTCCTTATGCACAGCCCTCTTTGCCCCTACATGACCATGCCAATAATAATCAACTGATTGAGTAAGTCGGTACCAATAAATGCACTCTTTCCTGTATAACTGTAAACTTCATAAATAACAATGCACAATGTCAATGTGCATTCTATATTATTATAATTAAATCCAAAGTGAACACAAGCCAACCTATTTTTTCATGACCGTGCTTCTGGGTGACTACATGTGCCTTTTACCTATACTATTGCTTCTCCTTGGTGCAAACTGAGGGACAATATCACAAGAATTGAGCATATACCACAATCCTTACATCTGTGGAACTCCATTTACCTATTCTCTATAAACATTCAGGCCTAGAAATTCTATTGGTGAATTGCACTGCTTTTATACCAATGAAAAATAAGTTGCACCTGCTGATGGTCTGGAGAGGTATTTACATGAGAATTTCCTGAGTCAGCTCATTTACCTATCCACTGAAGTAGTGATTAGCATAAAATCTGTGAAAATAATGGAAGGAAATTCCGACAGGTTCTGTAAGAAGCATGTGATCCTTTCCGCCAGATTTTCCTTCCTACACTCTGTCCACGTGATGCTTAATGCCCAAGTGGTTAAAATGCAAATCCAGCCCACTGTTTCACAAGATGAAATTGGGATCAGATGGCAGCATAGTCAGATTTCCCAAACTCGCAATGATACCAGCCACCATATTTGCAGGCCATGGCATATCTACCAGGTAACCATGACTCCACAGGCTTCGGGTCAGCAGGGTAAGTTGGTAAGTTGTACCATTTGCTGCAAGGACATGTGCAACCAACCTGCATCTTAAGATTCGCCCTTTAAGTAGCAGGCAAGGTTACCTGGGCACTCACACATTTAGGCTGTATTTCCTTCCAGTCTAGCAAAGACATCGGGGGTAATATTACCCTAACCTACTGGGCGGGAAACCCATGGGATCAGGTGGAATGCCAGTTTTACGCCCTGCCCAATATTACTCTCTGCTGACTTCAATGGAGAGTAAAATCAGGTGGGGGTGTAAGACTAGCATTGCAGCCTATCCTGTCAGTTTCCCAACGGGCAGGTTAGGTTAAAATTGCCCACATCATCTGCACTATCAGCCAATGTACTGTCCACAGTTGCTTTGAACAACTGACTAATACATTAGTCAGCATAGTCAGCTATTTCATCTCCTTTCCTATTGACAGGTGTGTAGCATGGCTGGCCAATGTTATCACACTGCTGAATTTTCCAACGTACAGAGTGCCTTGGCGGCAACCAGCAGTTTCCCACACCTCTTCTACCATCACTAGTTGTCCTTCCTCATCTGTGCACTGTGACTCACCTGGTGCTACCTCCTCAAACTCATTAACTGCATCTTTTGGGATGTGTGTAGCTGTACTGCTATTTGCAAAGGTTGGTGAGTGGGATGCACAATGCTGCCAGAAGGCTCTGAAGCCAGCAGGCAGCTCCACAGCTGTAGGTCTGAGAGACCTGCAGCTGCGCTCCTGTTTTCATCCCCATTTCCAGGTGCAAGGCTCTGCCAAGGGGCAGACCTGTGCTGGGAAAGCAACTGGACCATGCTAATGGTCTCGCTTACAAAATCAAGGAGCTTTGCGACCTGGACAGGTGCAGTGCAATTTCACTGAGCTCAGTCTGTCAAGGATCCAGGCAACCAGGGGGAGCAATGTTAGGGTCTCAGTGTTGCCAGCTGTCTAGTTTTAAAATAAATATCTGGAAATTTCTAAAATGCAAGCTTGGCACCCAAAGTTTCTTTTTTTAAATAGAAATGTAGTAAACAGTGAGGACGACAGTAGCAGACATCAGGAGAACATAGACAGACTGGCGAAATGGGCAGACACATGGCAGATGAAATTTAATGCAAAGAAGTGTGAAGTGATACATTTTGGAAGGAAGAATGAGGAGAGAAAATACATACTAAATGGTACAATTTTAAAGGAGGCGCAGGAACAGGGAGACCTGGGGGTTCACCTACACAAATTTTAGAAGGTGGCAGGACAAGTTGAGAAGGCTGTTGAAAAAGAATACGGGATCCTAGGCTTTATAAATAGAGGCAGAGTACAAAAGCAAGGAAGTTATGCTAAACCTTTGTAAATCACTGGTTAGGCCTCATCAGCTGGAGTATTGCGTTCAATTCTGGGCACTACATTTTAGGAAAAATGTCAAGGCCTTGGAGAAGATGCAGAAAAGATTTACTAGAATGGTTCCAGGGATGTGGGACTTCAGTTATGTGGATAGACTGGAGAAGCTGAAGTTGTTCTCCTTAGAGCAGAGAAGGTTAAGAGGAGATTTGATAGACGTGTTAAAAATTATGAACAGTTTTGATAGATTAAATAAGGTGAAACCGTTTCCATTGGCAGGAGGGCCGGTACCAGAGGACACAGATTTAAGTTAATTGATAAAAGAACGGAGAGGAGAAGAGGAGAATTTTTTTTACGCAGCGAGTTGTTATGATCTGGGATGCACTGCCTGAGAGGGTGGTGGATGCAGATTCAAAAGTAACTTTCAAACGGGAATTGGATAAATACTTGAAAAGGAAAAAGTTGCAACATTATGGGGAATGAGCAGGACAGCTCTTTCAAAGAGCCAGCACAAGCACTTTGGGACGAATGACCTCCTTCTGTGCTGCATGAATTTATGGCCCCAATATTTACCAGGAGACATGAAAGGTGCAGGGGAGGCCTTAATCAGCGAAGAACACAGCAAGGTCAGGGACATGGAGGTCCTGCTGATCTCAACGGCAGGGCCTCCTTTAAATAAAATGCTGCCATCTCCCGCCCGACAGCCAGCCAGATCAACAGCCTGGCCGACGGGGTTGGGGGGGAGAATGCAAGCAAGGGGCAGGAAGCCGTAGCTGGATAATCCCCAGCAGTCAGTGGGGGGAAAGCTCGGGGGCGCATTTGGGAGGAGGGGGAGAGGATTTTGAACCAAGCCGTGATTGTGAGGGGAGGGGGTGTAGGGCTGTGAACCGAGCCGCATTCGGATCTGAAGAGAGGTTTGTCAGTGATCGGGGCAGGGGGTGGGGGCTTGCAGTGATTGGGGCCTTCGGTGGAGGTCTTGCTGTGAGCAGGGGGAGAGGGACAGCCTCGTTCAAGGGAGGCCCAAAGGAGCACACCCACCCTCCTGGCCCTTAAGAAAACTTGAAAAGTAAATTTCAAACTTACCTGCTGGGCCTCTTCTAGATTAGGATCTGACTCCCGGCAGGTTTGGTCTGACGGGGAACCGACACTGCCCCCAGTTCAGGCCTCTGATTGATATTGCAGATTGGTTCCTGATGGCATAATCAGACCCGATCTGCATATTGAAAACAGGACCTTCCTATGGGTGTCCTGCTCATCTGCTCAAAAGAGCAGGTTAATATGGGGACACGCCAGGAAGGAAGCAGGATCGGTGGGGTAACTGAGACCCCACCGATCCAGTTATTTTAACTGTGCCCCCACCTGGTTTCCACTAGGTAGGGGCAGTTAAAATTGGGGCCCACGATTTTAAGTTAAAAAAATTACTTTACTTCCATGTCTTATGTTGTGGGGATGCTTTTCTTAATGTTCTGAAGGTTTCGATGCATTTTCTTAACAGCAAAGCAAATATCAGAATGCAAGTCATGCCTGCCCTGACCCAACCTTGCGCCTTGTCTGGTTTGGACATAGGAAAAGGGCACAACCTTAAGGAGACATGATATGATTTCTTAGCAAAATACCACTCAGTAAATATAGAAATAACTACATTTGAAATGTACATGCTGGCTGCTCTGTGATCTGAAGAAACCTTTCACCAGTGTAAAAATTTAAATTCACATCACTCAGGGGGAGTCGATTAGAAATGGCAAGGTGAAAAGATTATTACTGTCGGCAAACCAGCAACGATCAAAAAGAACCAGCTTATTTTAAGATCAGTCAAGGCAGCAGCATTCATTTTTAACAGTCCATCATAATACAAAATCTAAGCTTTCAGTGGATTAGGACTTATGTCAATTCCAACACAAGAATACTTCTTTTGAAACAAGCTGAGAATGGTTTGTAGTCTTGCGTGATCAGTAGGTAGAATTTCAGGTATACAATTATATAGTGACAGACCTTGAAGTAATGCTCCAAATTAAGTTTTCTATGCCATTTAATATCTTGTATACTTCTTGTATAATATTACTTGTATAATATCTGCCCATATTCTATCCCATCACCCTGTCCTTGCTGGTCCTCCTTGGTTCTTGGCCTCCCAATGCCTCAAATTTAAAATTCTCATCCTCATATTTAATCCCTTCATAGCCTTGTCCCTCCTTACCTCTGTAACTTCCCCCCGAACTCACTGATTCTCTGACTCTGGTCTTTTGTGCATCCCTCTCCTTCACCCCACAATTGGTGGCTGTGCCTTCAGCCATCCAGGTTCCACGCTCTGGAATTCCCTCCCTAAGCACTTCCACCTTTCCATCTACCCCTCCTTCTTTAAGACCCTCCATAAAATCCATCTCTTTGACCGTTTTTGGTCACCCAGACTAACATCTCATTTCTTTGTCTCGGCGTCCATTTTTGTCTGATTACACCTCTGTGAAGCACCTTCCAATGTTTTTTCTACATTAAGGGCACTGTTTAAATGCAAGTTGTTGTTGTTACTTATGCAAAGTCCCGCTCAGTCACCTCTTTTCAAAACTAAAGAGCCCCATTTTCTCCAGTCTTTCCTTATACCTCAATTTATTGACGTTAGGCAATAGCCCTGTGGCTCTTCTCTGCACTGCCTCCATAACTTGGACGTTTCCCTTATG
This sequence comes from Heptranchias perlo, assembly GCF_035084215.1. NCBI lineage: Eukaryota > Metazoa > Chordata > Chondrichthyes > Hexanchiformes > Hexanchidae > Heptranchias > Heptranchias perlo. The sequence goes on along the minus strand of NC_090350.1, from coordinate 8,628,462 downwards.
TCTTTTTGAAAATCTAAGATTTTTTTCATGATATCTGCTCTAATTTTATTTTTCACTAATTTGCATAAATGTTCCATTTTCTGGTTGTACTTTGAAGTGATAATCTGGGTCTATCATATCTCTATCATTTAATATTTCATAATACTTTGATGAGGTTTCCCCTTAACTGCTTTCTTTTTAGACTATAAAGCTTAAACTTCTCTAATCTTTCCTCATAGCTCATCCCCTTTGGAATCAGCCTTGTTGCCATTTTTAGTAAACTTTTTAATGCAAGTATATATTTTTTGAATCATGCTGACCAAAACTGAATGTAGGAACTCCGAAATTCCTGGAGCTGTGAAGGCAGTTTTCAGGTACACTGGCAGCGGGGGGTAGGAGGGATAGAATTTGAGGCAGGCTCCGGATCTTTCAGAGTTAACCCCTTTTTGGCTTTGTCAGAAATCCTGGCACTTCCGGGGACAGGCATATTGTAATGCCATGTATATAAGAGAAATAAATCGTGCAACATATTTTCTGCATTGATGCCCTCAGCAAGCCGATGTTGGTAGTGCATTTGGGGAGAAGAGTGGGGGGAAAAAAAATCAAAGGCCAGTTTTGGGTATATAGAATCATAGAAGTTTACAACACGGAAACAGGCCCTTCGGCCCAACATGTCCATGTCACCCAGTTTATACCACTAAGCTAGTCCCAATTGCCTGCACTAGGCCCATATCCCTCTATACCCATCTTACCCATGTAACTGTCCAAATGCTTTTTAAAAGACAAAATTGTACCCGCCTCCACTACATCCTCTGGCAGCTCGTTCCAGACACTCACCACCCTTTGAGTGAAAAAATTGCCCCTCTGGACCCTTTTGTATCTCTCCCCTCTCACCTTAAATCTGTGCCCCCTCGTTATAGACTCCCCTACCTTTGGGAAAAGATTTTGACTATCTACCTTATCTATGCCCCTCATTATTTTATAGACTTCTATAAGATCACCCCTAAACCTCCTACTCTCCAGGGAAAATAGTCCCAGTCTATCCAACCCCTCCCTATAAGTCAAACAATCAAGTCCCGGTAGCATCCTAGTAAATCTTTTCTGCACTCTTTCTAGTTTAATAATATCCTTTCTATAATAGGGTGACCAGAACTGTACACAGTATTCCAAGTGTGGCCTTACTAATGTCTTGTACAACTTCAACAAGACATCCCAACTCCTGTATTCATTGTTCTGACCAATGAAACCAAGCATGCTGAATACCTTCTTCACCACCCTATCCACCTGTGACTCCACGTTCAAGGAGCTATGAACCTGTACTCCTAGATCTCTTTGTTCTATAACTCTCCCCAACGCCCTACCATTAACGGAGTAGGTCCTGGCCCGATTCGATCTACCAAAATGCATCACCTCACATTTATCTAAATTAAACTCCATCTGCCATTCATCGGCCCACTGGCCCAATTTATCAAGATCCCGTTGCAATCCTAGATAACCTTCTTTACTGTCCACAATGCCACCAATCTTGGTGTCATCTGCAAACTTACTAACCATGCCTCCTAAATTCTCATCCAAATCATTAATATAAATAACAAATAACAGCGGACCCAGCACCGATCCCTGAGGCACACCGCTGGTCACAGGCCTCCAGTTTGAAAAACAACCCTCTACAACCACCCTATGTCTTCTGCCGTCAATCCAATTTTGTATCCAATTGGCTACCTCACCTTGGATCCCGTGAGATTTAACCTTATGTAACAACCTACCATGCGGTACCTTGTCAAAGGCTTTGCTAAAGTCCACGTAGACTACGTCTACTGCACAGCCCTCATCTATCTTCTTGGTTACCCCTTCGAAAAACTCAATCAAATTCGTGAGACATGATTTTCCTCTCACATAACCATGCTGACTGTTCCTAATCAGTCCCTGCCTCTCCAAATGCCTGTAGATCCTGTCTCTCAGAATACCCTCTAACAACTTACCCACTACAGATGTCAGGCTCACCGGTCTGTAGTTCCCAGGCTTTTCCCTGCCGCCCTTCTTAAACAAAGGCACAACATTTGCAACCCTCCAATCTTCAGGCACCTCACCTGTAGCTGTCGATGATTCAAATATCTCTGCTAGGGGACCCACAATTTCCTCCCTAACCTCCCATAATGTCCTGGGATACATTTCATCAGGTCCCGGAGATTTATCTACTTTGATGCGCGTTAAGACTTCCAGCACCTCCCTCTCTGTAATATGTACACTCCTCAAGACATCACTATTTATTTCCCCAAGTTCTCTAACATCCATGCCTTTCTCAACCGTAAATACCGATGTGAAATATTCATTTAGGATCTCACCCATCTCTTGTGGTTCCGCACATAGATGACCTTGTTGATCCTTAAGAGGCCCTACTCTCTCCCTAGTTACTCTTTTGCCCTTTATGTATTTGTAGAAGCTCTTTGGATTCTCCTTTGCCTTATCTGCCAAAGCAATCTTATGTCCCCTTTTTGCCCTCCTGATTTCTCTCTTAACTCTACTCCGGCAATCTCTATACTCTTCAAGCGATCCACTTGATCCCAGCTGCCTATGCATGTCATATGCCTCCTTCTTCTTTTTGACTAGGGCCTGATTGCATTGCCAAAATCATCAAAAGAAGAAAACAGAGGCTATTTACATTTTTTGTTCTGCCTCCCAGAGCCTTGAGAGCCTGCTAATGGCAGTGTAATTCTCTCTCCCCACCCTCCCCTCCATTGGGATGGGAGCCCCAATTGTGCCGGTATGGCTCAGGCACCCACTCAGAATATTTAAATTAGCCTGTCTTCTTGATTTTACTACAGCATTTTGTCCATTAAGAGTAAATAATTCTCTCTCTCCACTAGACCTCCCTATTTTTGCATCAACTTACATTTGGTTTTGGGATCCAGATCATTTATGCACATTACAAGCTGTAGGGATGCAAGGGTCAGAGACTGGGTATTCTGCAGCGAGTGACTCACCTCCTGACTCCCCAAAGCCTTTCCACCATCTACAAGGCACGAGTCAGGAGTGTGATGGAATACACTCCACTTGCCTGGATGAGTGCAGCTCCAACAACACTCAAGAAGCTTGACACCATCCAGGACAAAGCAGCCTGCTTGATTGGCACCCCATTCACCACCCTAAACATTCACTCCCTTCACCACCGGCGCACTGTGGCTGCAGTGTGTACCATTCACAGGATGCACTGCAGCAACTCGCCAAGGCTTCTTTGACAGCACCTCCCAAACCTGCGACCTCCACCACCTAGAAGGACAAGGGCAGCAGGCACATGGGAATAACACCAACTGCACATTCCCCTCCAAGTCACACACCATCCCGACTTGGAAATATATCGCCCTTCCTTCATCGTCGCTGGGTCAAAATCCTGGAATTCCCTACCTAACAGCACTGTGGGAGAATCTTCACCACATGGACTGCAGCAGTTCAAGAAGGCAGCTCACCACCACCTTCTCAGGGATGGGCAATAAATGCTGGCCTTGCCAACAATGCCCACATCCCATGAGCAAATGAAAAAAAACGGGACCCGTTTGGGCATTATTTTCTTTTACCTTAGGTGTACTGTACATATACAGTTGTGAACACTGAGGCACTGCACCTATTTGTCACGTATGTCCAGATCATTAGCTTACTACCTGGGTTCAGTTTCACATCCCAAGCTTAACCCATGTAGTTATTAACCCAGCAGAACATTGCACTGTTTTTTGGTGGTTGCGGATAAACTACTCAGTAAATTATGGAATACATAACATAAGAAATGTCAGAATTACCCCATCAAAGCACACCTATATCAGTACATTAATTCTCTCATCATGATGTCTAATTGTGTATTGATAAACCCTAATGTTTTTGCCTTCATTTCCTTACTTGGTATACTATTCCAATACTCTTTAATACCCTTTGAATAAATAAGTTTTTCCTGATACCTATTTTAAATTTTTATAATCTCCATTCATCTCTTTTGGTCCTACTTTCTTACTATGCTTTGAAGTTTTAATCTGGGTTTACCTTATCGACACCATATTATTTTAATTACTGGTCAGACATCACCTGGGAAACTGTGTTTACTTTTCACCAGCACACTGCAAAGTAGATGTACTTGCATTAGAAACATTGCAGAAAAGAGCATCAAAACTGATCCCAAATGTAAAAAGAATGAGCTCTGAAGAAAGATTTTGCATAAAGAAATCAGTAAAGAGGCCCTCGTCAGATGTCAAACGTGTTTTGCTGTCGACAAATTTGACAAGCTTACAGTTGGTTTTAGTATTCAGGACATTTATGTAGAATTGAAACAGGGGCCCAAGCATGACCTCATGCAAGACTCCATTCAATGCATTCCTTCCCACCTGACTACACTTCTTACAGGTATCCTCCGTTTCCTATTTTTTAGGGTGCATTCACACTAGAACTGTAGGTGGTGTAATTGCAACTGAATATGAAATCAGGGCTGAACTGAAACTGCAGCAAAGTGGAGTGAAAGTCTCACCAGAAGGAGTTTCACTCTGCTTCGCTTTGGAGTCAGTTCAGGCCTTTACACCTGATTTACACGAGACAAGTATAGCATCTGTGCAATCTGAAAATCCTCTAGATCCAACTAGAGAGGTACAGGTCAGGAAGAGGAGTGCATGACTGAATGTCAGCAGGGTAAGAGGAACCTAGTGGAGGCAGTGAAGGAGGAACCACAGAATCTGGTCCAAGGGGAGATAGAGAACGAGGTCCCACAGGCACTGGTCCTGTCCAACAGGTACGATGTACTTGCTACCTGTGAAGATAAAAAGAAAGGCTGTGGGAAGGACTGCCACAATGCTGACCAAGGCAACGAGGAGCAGAAGGCAGTCCAAGACGGGCAGGAGAGGAATAGATATGTTGTAGTTATAGGAGATTTGATAACAAGGGAGATAGAGAGCATCCTTTGCAGTCACGATTGAGAGTCCTGAAGGGTGTGTTGCCAAGGTAAGGGACATCTCGAAGCAGCTGGACAAGAACCTGGAAAGGGAGGGTGATGAACCAGTTGTTGTGGTCCATGTCAGGACCAATACCACAGGAACAGAGAGAATATCAGGAGCTAGGAGCTAAATTAAAAACAGGACCTTGAGGGTAGTAATTTCAGGATTATTACCCAAGCCACGTGTTAATTGGCATAAGGATAAACAGATCAGGAAAGTAAATACGTGGCTAATGGACTGGTGTGAGAAAGAGAGGTCCCATTTCATGGGACACTGGCACAGTACTGTGACAGAAAGGAGCTGTACTGGGACGGGCTGCACCTGATCAGAGCTGGGACCAAGGTCCTCGCGGACAGGATAACTGGAACTCGGAGTAAAATATTTCTGCTCTCTGTGAGATCGACAGATTTTTGGACTCTAAGGGAATCAAGGGATATGGAGATAGGGCAGGGAAGTGGAATTGAGGTAGAAAATCAGCCATAATCTTATTGAATGGCGAAGCTGGCTCGTGGAGCCGTATGGCCTACTCCTGTTCCTATTTCTTATGTTCTTATGCTCCCTGTGAGGTGGGGAAAGGGAAAGGAGCAGAAACAAGTTGCAAAGGAAGTACTTTAAACCAGTAAAAGTGGAGGAGGGCTCAAGCAGAAATAATAATAAAAGTGAAAATAGTCTAAAGATTAAACAAAAGACATGAGAACAAAGCCCAGTTCATAAATAGTGTTAAAGACACTAAAAGAAAAAAATATAGGAAATAATAAAATAACTAATAAAAATACAACAGGAGTGATGAAAAACAAGAAGTGTGACAAGTTAAAAGTGTGAGAAATACATAATCGGGGCAAAAGGGCAGGGTATGATCTGTTGCTGAAATAAGAGTTCTATACAAAAATGCACGTAGCATAAGGAATAAAAGAAACAAGTTAGAAGCACAAGTCCAGCTTAAAGGGTATGACGCAGTGGCCATCACTGAGACCTGGCTACAAACTGGGCATGACTGGGAGATAAATATTCCAGGTTATAATACCTTTAGAAAGGACAGGAAAATTGGCAAAGGTGAAGGAGTAGTAATATTGCTAAAAGACACTATTACATCATTAGAAAGAGGGTATATTAGTAAGGATGAACAGGCAGTAGAAATTCAATGGAGGATTAGAAAAAAATGCAAGACTTTTGGTGGGAGACTTCCTGACAGCAGTGGTGAAGTAGCAGGCTGTATAAATACTAGGTCAGAGAAGCTTGTTGTAAAAACAGGGTGATTTTTATGGGAGATTTTAATTTTTACATAGACTGGGATAAGCAAAACAACTCGAGTCCCAAAGGCAGTGAATTTCTTGAGTGTATTCGAGGCAGTTTTCTGGAACAACATGTTCTTGAACCAACAACAGGACAGGCCGTAGTAGATTTAGTGATGTGTAATAAGCCAGAACTAGTTACCAACTAAAAGTAAGGGAACACGTAGCTAACAGTGACCGTAATATCATTGAATTTGATATTAGGTTTGAGAGAGAGGTTGAGACATGACCCAAGGTTCTAAATTTAGGTACAGTGGACTTTGAAGGGATGAGGCAGAAATTGACCACAGTAAACTGGGCAGAATTATTAACGGATAAAACTACAGATGAACAGTGGGGGTGTTCAAAGAAGTACTTGGTAGAATACAAGAACTGTACATACCCCGAAAGGGCAAGAGCTCTACTTGTGTAATTAAACAACTTTGGTCAACAAAAGAGGTGAGAGATAATATAAAACTAAAAAGAAGGACTTATACAAATGCAAAGAATAATGGAGATGCCACAGACTAGGAGAGATATAAAGAATAACAAAAGGATACAAAGAAAGTAGTAAGAGCTGCAGAAAGGGAATATGAGAAAAAACTTGCGAGGGATAGCAAGGACAACACTAAAATTTTTACAAGTATATTAAGAGAAAGAGGATGGCTAAGGGTAATTTGGGTCCCTTAAAGACAGATGCAGGTGATATTGGCCAGAATTTGCTCTAAAAATAACGGCGAGCTGAACAGCGCTCTTCGGTATTTCAGTGCAAATGGTAAAGGATCACTATGCAGTTAAACGCAGAAATCTAGATGTTCCTCTATCAGATGCCCTGCTTATCCAGAAGTTTTGCGGGAAGGTGATCTTGCAGGCTGGCTCCCCGTTGAAATCATTGCAACAACTTGAAGTTCCTCTCTTGCTCTGTTGGAAACGAATTAATCGTGCCAAAAAAAGGTACGTCCAGTTTTTTTAGTCTAACCAAAATTTTAACAGCATAGTAAGTCTTAATGACTGCCAAACAACCTCTCTTCCACTGAGAATTTACTTTTACAAGTGTGGAGTCTCATTCCTTGTTGTTGGATGCTCCTTAAAACCTACCTCTTTTTATCCTAATATCTCCTTATGTGGCTCAGTGTCAAATTTTGTTTGATAACGCTCCTGTGAAGCGCCTCGGGATGGTTTACTACGTTAAAGGCGTTATATAAATGCAAGTTGTTGTTGTTGTTAAAGGATATGATAGGCTAGATAGAGAGAAACTATTTCCTCTGGTGGAGGAGCCCAGAACAAGGGGGCATAGCCTGAAAGTTCGAGCTAGGTTCAGGTGTGATGTCAGGAAGCACTTCTTCTCAGAAAAGGTAATGGAAATCTGGAACTTTCTCCCCGAAAAGGTTGTTGAGGCTGAGGGTCAATTGAAAATTTCAAAATTGAGATTGATAGATTTTTGTTAGGTAAGTGTAATAAGGGATATGGAAACAAGGTAGGTAAATGGGGTTAAGATACAGATCAGACATGATCTAACTGAATGGCAGAGCAGGCTCGATGGGCTGAATGGCCTACTCCTGTTCCTATGTTCCTATGCCCGGATTGCAAAATCGTCCCGTGTATATAAATTAGATAGGAAGCATAGACACCAACTTAGGGAAAACAGCTGCTTCCCCAGTGCTAATATCAGATGCCATACTTGTTACCGGAACTTGCCAGCTGGTGGTCCACTTGCCTGAATTTTGCATTGCAGTTAAATTACTGGATTCAAATTTCCTAACATACTTATACCCCACATCTCTTACTTCACCTCTCCAAAGCCACTTGGCACACACCCCTCAACCACTAGCCTTGCCCTCATTCACTTTATCTTCTAGTAGGACAAATTGGCACACAGTGCCTGCCGGTCACCATTGGGGTGGTGGTTCCCCAATCTTAAGTACCTCGACCCCTTTGAAAAGAAGGCCACGGAGCTCGTGGGAGGTACTCTGCTCTTGTCCTGAATTGGTGAGCTTGATGGCATCTTGCCGGCATCAAATTACTGACTGAGTACCTACCCTGTAGCCCCAGCATCCCTGTGAAGCACCACACAGACAGAAACTTCCACCCCCATTTCAGTTTCCTTAATCTCAAGGGGTGATACAGACACGGGAACAGGAAGATGGTGAAGTTGATGATGAGGACCAAGCCACCTAGCGGTCACACCTGCTGACTCATAATAAACATAAGAAATAGGAGCAGGGGTAGGCCATGCAGCCCTTCGAGCCTGCTCCTCCATTCAATAAGATCATGGCTGCTCTTTGACCTCAACTCCACTTTCCCGCCCGAATCACATATCCCTTGATTCCCCTGGAGTCCAAAAATATATCGATCTCAACCTTGAATATACTCAACAACCGAGCACCCACAGACCTCTGGGGTAGAGAATTCCAAAGATTCACAACCCTCTGAGTGAAGAAATTCCTCCTTACCTCAGTAAATGGCCGACCCTTTGTCCTGAGACTATGCCCCCGAGTTCTTGACTCTCCAGCCAGGGGAAACAGCCTCTCAGCATCTACCCTACCAAGCCCTCTCAGAATCTTATATATTTCAATGAGATCACCTCTCATTTTTTAAACTCCAGAGAGTATAGGCCCATTCTACTCAATCTCTCTTCATAGGACAACCCTCTCATCCCAGGAATCAATCTAGTGAATCTTCGTTGCACCGCCACTAAGACAAGTATATCTTTCCTTAGGTAAGGAGACCAGAACTGTACACGGTACTCCAGGTGTGGTCTCACTAAAGCCCTGTACAATTGTAGCATGACTTCCTTGCCCTTGTACTTCCTTGCCCTTGTACTTGTAGTGAATAACCTCACATTTCCCCACATTATACTCCATCTGCCACCTTATTGCCCACACTCACTTCACCTGTCTGTATCCCTTTGCAGACGCTTTGTGTCCTCCGCACAGTTTACTTTTCCACCTAGCTTTGTATCATCAGCAAACTTGCATACATTACACTCGGTCCCTTCATCTAAGTCATTAATATAGGTTGTAAATAGCTGAGGCCCAAGCACTGATCCTTGCGGCACCCTCCTAGTTACAGCCTGCCAATCTGAAAATGACCTGTTAATTCCTACTCTCTGTTTTCTGACCCGTTAACCAATCCTCTATCCATGCTAATATATTAGTCCTAATTCCATGAGCCCTTATCTTGAGTAACAACTTTTTGTGTGGCACCTTATCAAATGCCTTTTGAAAGTCCAAATATACTGCATCCTCAAAAAACTCGAATAGATTTGTCAAACACGATTTCCCCTTCATAAAACCACATTGATTCTGCTATTCCTATTGTGATTTTCTAAGTGCCCTGTTACCACTTCCTTAATAGTGGATTCCAGCATTTTCGTGATGACTGATGTCAGGTTAACTGGCCTGTAGTTCCCCCTTTCCTCTCTCCCTCCTTTCTTGAATAGTGCTGTTACATTTGCTACCTTGCAATCCACTGGGACCGTTCTAGAATCCAGTGAATTTTGGAAGATCACAATCAATGCATTCACTCTCTCTGTAGTCACCTCTTTTAGAAACCTAGGATGTAGGCCATCAGGGGATTTGTCGGCTTTTGGTCCCATTAATTTCTCTCAGGATAGCAGCACATGCCTCTGGCAGTCCCCCTCATGACAGTACACAAGCTGAACATGGGAGGTGACACCAAGCCACCAAGGAACAAGCTGACATGTGATGAGGGCCACCTCAGTTACGTGAGCCTTCTGCACATCATAAGCAGCCAACCAGCTCCTGTGATCCTGGCACTCAGATGGCACCTAGAAGAAGCACGAGAATAGGTTTCAAAAAAAGCACTCGTGTGATAAGAAAGTGTAGGTTAATTGTGTGGGCTTTGGAATTGTAAAATTTTCTATTTGGAACTGTATTGAAATAGAAAGTGCACTGACATGATACGTCGTTATTGATGGAGCTTAGTGAGACATACAGGAAAGGGTGCACTTATGTGGTTCTGAGTCTTCACTCAGGTGATGATGATTGGCACAGTCATGTAGAGGCAAAGAGAGCTGATGTGTTCTCATATGATAGACGGATAACGGTTTGAGGAAATGTTCCTTTATTTGAAAATGGGAGAGAAGGAGGTAAAGCGATGCTGTCAAAGGTAGACTTTGTTCTACAGAAGAGAAGATTTTTTTTTATTATTCGTCCATGGGATGTGGGCATCCCACATATTGCCAATCCCTAATTGCCCTTGAGAAGGTGGTGGTGAGCCGCCTTCTTGAACCGCTGCAGTCTGTGTGGTGAAGGTTCTCCCACAGTGCTGTTAGGTAGGAAGTTCCAGGATTTTGACCCAGCAACAATGAAGGAACAACGATATATTTCCAAGTCGGGATGGTGTGTGACTTGGAGGGGAATGTGCAGGTGGTGTTGTTCCCATGTGCCTGCTGCCCTTGTCCTTCTAGGTGGTAGAGGTCGCGGGTTTGGGAGGTGCTGTCGGAGAAGTTGCTGCAGTGCATCCTGTGGATGGTACACACTGCAGACAGTGCACCGGTGGTGAAGGGAGTGAATGTTTAGGGTGGTGGACGGGGTGCCAATCAAGCAGGCTGCTTTGTCCTGGATGGTGTTGAGCTTCTTGAGTGTTGTTGGAGCTGCACCCATCCAGGCAAGTGGAGAGTATTCCATCACACTCCTGACTTGTGCCTTGTAGATGGTGGAAAGGCTTTGGGGAGTCAGGAGGTGAGTCACTCGCCGCAGAATACCCAGCCTCTGACCTGCTCTTGTAGCCACAGTATTTATGTGGCTGGTCCAGTTAAGATTGTGGTCATTGGTGACCCCCAGGATGTTGATGGTGGCGGATTCGGCGATGGTAATGCTGTTGAATGTTAAGGGGTGGTGGTTAGACTCTCTCTTGTTGGAGATGGTCATTGCTTGACACTTGTCTGACGCAAATGTAACCTGCCATTTATCGGCCCAAGGCTGGATGCGGGCACGGACTGCTTCATTATCTGAGGGGTTGCGAATGGAACTGAACACTGTGCAATCATCAGCGAACATCCCCATATCTGACCTTATGATGGAGGGAAGGTCATTGATGAAGCAGCTGAAGATGGTTGGGCCTAGGACACTGCCCTGAGGAACCCCTGCAGCAATGTCCTGGGGCTGAGATGATTGGCCTCCAACAACCACTACCATCTTCCTTTGTGCTCGGTATGACTCGAGCCACTGGACAATTTTACTAGGGCTCCTTGGTGCCACACTCTGTCAAATGCTGCCTAGATGTCAAGGGCAGTCATTTCTCACCTCACCTCTGGAATTCAGCTCTTTTGTGCTGTGATGCCTCTTGCAGTAAATATTGTAGTGCAACTCCGCCTCCATGATAATGGCATACAAAAGTATGCCGTTAGGGAATGCCATGCCAGCTTCTGAGAAGCCCTAATCTGCTAGTGTTCTGCCTCTTTGAGAAACAGTCAGAAGCAAGTGTAGGTGCCTGTAGGCAGAATGGCAAAAAAATGGCTTTAAAAATCATAGTACCTTCAGAAATCTATATTCAAGATCTCCAGACTCTTCATGTATCAGGAACTCTTCTCTTTTGCCTGTATCAGCTGATCCTCACAGCTGCTGGACCTCATGGAACTCAGTGAAACTTAGCCTGAGTGCAGCAGCGGTCCAAATCCAGAAAGCTGGTGATATGTATTGTACTTGCATATTGTTAACTGAACAATAGATGGCCCTCTGATGGGAGTAAGCACATTGTAGCAATTACATTCCAAGGTCCCTCTTGTATTGCTTATGTTATTCTTTGACAGGAAGATTCTAGAGGTTCTGGAAATAAAAAAAGCAGCTAGTTATTACCACACCAATTCAAGTGTTTAGTCGGGCATATCAGGTCAGAGCTTCTTTGCTACCAGCTGTCACTTTGACATTTACAAATGAGGCTAATGCCAACTTGGTTGGTGGATTGTGAGAGGGCTCCTGAAGCACGAGCAAACGAGTGAAGCAGTCTAAAGGTGGAAACCTGGCGGAAGTAGCTTCCACCCGAATTTCCTCACTGTAAAAATGTCTTATACTTTTCCTGTGCCATAAGTGTGCTGGGCACAGTGACATAATTCGTCCCCCATGGGCCAATTTACAAAGAATCCAACATAGCTGAGTTCAAACTGGACGTACCATGAGTCTTGCCAATTTCTTCCTTGGTGGTCTCAACCATGGTTGACATATATTTTCTCCATCTGTCATAGGTGGTACTTAGGATATAGGATATCAAACTTGCCATGGATCTGAATCTGCACTATTGCTTTGTTTGAGTATGTTGGTAGAGTTCTTTAAGTGTTGATGATCTCTTCTTTAGACTTCCTGAAAGTATGGCTAATCCAGTAAAAGATGCTACAAATGAGATCTTTGAGACTTAGTTGAATCTTTAAAAAAAAATTATAGACCCAGTTTTTGCATAACAGAAATGTTTCAACCTTTTACATCTGTGTGGAGCACAATCCAGAGCAAAGGAAGATAGGAACAGGAGTAGGCCATTTAGCTCCTCAAGCCTGTTCCGCCATTCAGTGAGATCATGGCTGATCTGTAACCTAACTCCATATACCTGCCATGACCCCATATCCCTTAATACTTTTACAAAAATCTATCAATCTCAGATTTAAAATTAACAATTGAGCTAGCATTAACCGCCGTTTGCAGAAGAGAGTTCCAAACTTCTATCACCCTTTGCCTGTAGAAGTGTCTCCTAACTTCACATCTGAAAGTCCTGGCTCTAATTTTTAGGCTAAGTCCCCTAGTCCTAGACTCCCCAACCAGCAGAAATAGTTTCTTTCTATCTACCCTATCTGTTCCCCTTAATACCTTGAAAACTTCGAGCAAATCACCCCTTAATCTTCTAAATTCCAGGGAATACAATCCTAGTTTGTGTAATCTCTCCTCGTAATTTAATCCTTGCAGTCCAGGTATCATTCTAGTAAATCTACGTTGCACTCCATCCAAGGCCAATATATCCTTCCTAAGGTGCGGTGCTCAGAACTGAACTCAGAGTCCTCCAGGTGTGATCTAACTAGGGTTTTGTATGGCTATAGTATAACTTCTACCCCCTCGTATTCTAGGCATCTAGATATAAAGGCCAGAATTCCATTAACCTTTTTGATTATTTTCTGCACCTGTCCATAAGATTTTAATGTTCTATGTACATGGCCCCTAAGTCTCTTTGGACCTCCACTGTTTCGAGCTTTTTACCATTTAGAAAGTACTCTTTACTACTTTTTAGGTCCTAAGTGGATGACCACAAACTTGCCTACATTGAAACCCATTTGCCATAGTTTTGCCCACTCACTGAATCTATTAGGGAAAGATCGGGGGGGAGGGGAAGATCGGGGGGGACATCGGGAGGGTGAAGAGGGGGACATCAGAACAGGAGATATCGGACATTGGAGCAGGTTTCAAAAGTAGGTGCATTTAGTGTTTTCACTTCCTTACATGGTTTTTTATTTAATTTATTTAGTTTCTTTTTCCCTGATCGGGCCCTTCACGCCTGGTTTCACCAGTCGTGAATCAGAAGCGGTGGGCATGCCACCCAGGTAAGTTAAAAAATCTTTCTAATCCTTACTCTGTCACAGGTAAAGTACCTTAAGTACCTCAATGAGGTACATTTGGCTCTTTAACTGTCATCCCGTCGACTTTAATTGCCGGCAGGACTTCCATTTTCGGGTCGCCCGCACGCACACAGGTGGTTCCCTGGGAAACTGAGAAGTCGGCGGATTGGAGATGGCTTCTGAACCCGAACGGGATTTCCACGATTTTTGGAGCCCCCCCGTCCCCCAACGCACCTGGATTTGCCTCCTAAAATCACCCCCCTGGTCTCCACCTCTCACCTTTCTTAAATAGCAGAGTGACATGTGCAATTTTCCAATCTGAAGGAACGGTTCCTGAATCGAGAGAACTTTGCAGTTGCTCAGCTGATAATACAAATGCCTACATTGCTGAGTTGTTAGTAGTTATCTTGCGCAAACTAGTTATAACATGGGTTTGAGCAAAAAAACTGAAATGGCTGATCACTGTCGGATTTACTGGCATAGGTTGACAGTGAAACTTGGTTGCAGCATAATTTTATCCTTCCAGCCACCACTCCATTCCAGTCTGCCACCATAGACTCGTCATGTACAAGTATATTCTAGACAGACACTGCAGTGCAGGACCTTTAAAAGTTGTCCCAGTTTTCTTTGCAGAACCCTGTGTATTTGCTTTATGCATCGCCACGTAGCAGAAGTATCTTTCTATCTTGTAAGCAGGAAAACATCATCATTCCATATATACATATATATGGATGAATTCAATGATCCCACACTCCCAGTGAGGAGCCATGCTTAAAAGAATTGTGTTCGGAAATGGGGCTAAAAAACTGCAGCGCTGGTTTTCCAACCCATGCCCCCTTCTAGTGCAACTCCCCTCTAAGAGTGTGGGATCGGTAAATTCATCATATAACTATAGGGATGCTTTTGTGATACAAAAGTTGTGTTTTACTGGGAAGGAATCACTTTTTGCCTCTCTATTCTACATCAACGAGCATTTCCGGTCCAGGTATTGCTTGCACTAGATGCAGAACAACAGTATTGGTTAACTCCAATGTCAGAAGCGTACTCCACCAATGTTACATTTCCATTTGTTACTTTAATGTACTCTTCGAGCAAATCAGCAATTTTGTGTTGTGGATGAGCTTCCACTGGAACTGAACTGACACTGTTGTTTACCCTGCATCTGACTTGATATATGCCTGAAAACATATTCAATGTCCCTGGACTGAAATCAATCACTTAGATCAACACAAAATGAATTACCTCTCCCCCTAAAAAAAACTTTTGTAGATCACAAAAGCAGAAACTACAAATACTGGAAATCTGAAATAAAAACAAGAAGTTCTGGAAATAGGCTGCAAGTCCACCGGCATCTGTAAATAGAAAAGACAGGTTAACATTTCAGCTCTATGCCTTAGATCAGAACAAATTTTTATCACTAGAATTACATTTAAAGAAGTGGCAATGTTTTGTTGCTCATCGGCTAGAGATACACTCCTGCAATGCAATGAACCATGGGGAAATACACAGTTGCTGCAAAGAAAGCAGTTTTAAACGTCACTGATTTCATAGGACCCAATGTTTGCCAATTCTCCTTATTAGTATTGAAGCTATTAGTGTATATATGTCATTTCAAAGCCGTGGGTATTTTGGGGGTAGTATGGTGGTTGAAATGTTGTTGAGATCTGTGTAGAAGGCTTGTAATACCATCAGAGGTGAGTCTGGTATCGTGCTTGTTGGTTGATGTGGCAATAAATGATGCAATTTTACTTAGTTTTGGCTTGGTGGATGTCCCTTTAAATGCATTAACAATATATAAGAGTCCTGAAATTCGTGACTTGAGGGAGATGGAAATTGTGGTGGGCCCCAAACATGTCTTTTTTCTGCCCTATTTGTGCTGTTCGATAATTTCTGGTGAATGTGATGGTGGGCTGAAGAAGCACTTGCCCGGTCAAAGGTGTACACATACAGATTCTAGAATTAGGATAGGATATCATCTGTCCTAAACTCCGTCATTTCTGGCTTCCCATTTCTGCTTTTAAGCGAATGCCTGCATAATGCAGGCACACTTGCCAGGACCAGCTGATCAAGGCAGAAGTGTTTTGCTAAAGTTAAACTGTTGCAGCTTTGACTTAATTTGCAGGCTTCTGGCCATATCTTTGGATTGCCTGCAGGGATTTGGAATTTTTGTTTGCATTCTTTTTGTGAGGTCTTTACCCATAATGCTGTTAATTTGTGAAGAGGGTTTCTCCAAGGGAAAACAAGGCAACACTCACCTGAAGGCTGCAAAATGGGGTTGCTTGTGGGAATCCCATTCTACATGATACACAAGCCGGAGGAAGAGGAGGACGAGCAGCAGGAGACTTCACAGGAACCTGAGTATAAGGCCTCACAAAAGAATGAAATCCTGATCAAGCAGACTGCTTTGTCCTGAATGATGTTGAGCTTCTTGAGTGTTGTTACAGCTGCACCCATTCCGGCAAGTGGAAAGTATTCCATCACACTCCTAACTTGTGTCGTGTAGGTAGGTGGAGAAGCTTTGGGGAGTCAGGAGGTGAGCCACACACTGCAGAATATCCAGCGTCTGACCTGCTCTAGTAGCCATGGAATTTATGCGCCTGGTCCAGTTGAGATTCTGGTTATTGGTGACCCCCAGGATGTTGATGGTGGGGTACTCATCGAGTTACATTGAAACTACGGCACAGAAACAGGCCATTCGGCCCAACTGGTCTAGGCTGTTGTTTATGCTCCACATGAGCCTGCACCCTCCCTACTTCATCTAATCCTATCAGGATACCTTTCTATTCCTTTCTTCCTCATGTTATCTAGCGTCCCCTTAAATGCATCTATGCTATTTGCCTCAGCTACTGCTTGTAGTAGTGCATTCCACATTCTTACCACTCTTTGGGTAAAGAACTTTCTCCTGAATTCCCTATTGGATTTATTAGCGACTATTTTATATTTATGACCTCTAGTTTTGGACTCTCCCACAAGTGGAAACATTTTCTCTACATCTACCCTATCAAACCCTATCATTATCTTAAAGACCTCTATTAGATCACCCCTCAGCCTTCTCTTTTCCAGGGAAAAGAGCCCCAGCCTGTTCAGCCTTTCCTAATAAGGATATCTTTTCAGTTCTGGTGTCATCCTTGTGAATCTTTTTTGCACCTTCTCCAATGCCTCTATATGCTTTCTATAATATGGAGACCAAAACTATGCACAATACTCCAAGTGTGGTCTTGGCAATGGTAATGCCATTGAATGTCAGGGAGAGGTGATTAGGCTTTCTCTCGTTGGAGATGATCATTGCCTCACTCTATTGTGGAACGAATGTTACTTGCCACTTATCAGCCCAAGCCTTGATATTGTCCAGGTCTTGCTGCATATGAGCATGGACTGCATTTCATTATTTGAGGAATTACGAATGGAACTGAACACTGCAATCCGAAATAAACAGTTCAGCTTCTGACCTTATGATGTAGGGAAGGGCACTGATGAAGCAATTAAAGATAGTTTGGCCTAGGACACTGCCCTGAGGAACTCCTGCAGCGACGTCCTGGGGCTGAGATGATTGGCCTCAACAACCACAACCATCTTTCTTTGTACGAAGAATGACTCCCGCCCTGGAGACTTTCCTCCTTGATCACCATTGAATTCAGTGTTAATAGGGCTCCTTGGTGCCATACTCGGTCGAATGCTACCCTGATATTAAGAGTGGTCACTCTCTCCTCACCTCTGGAATTCAGCACTTGTGTCCATGTTTGCAATGAGGTTTGGAGCCGAGTGGTCCTGGCAGAACCCAAACTGATCGGTGAGCAGGTTGTTAAGTAAGTGCCACTTGATAGTGCCGTTGACTACTCCTTGCATCACTTTGCTGATGATTGGGAGTTGGCTAATAGGGCAGTAATTAACCGGATTGGATTTGTCCTGTTTTTTATGGATAGGATATACCAGGACAGCTTTCCACATTGTCGGTTAGATGCCAGTATCATAGCTGTACTGGAAAAGCTTAGCTAGGGGCTTAGCTGGTTCCAGAGCACAATCTTCAGCACTACAGCCGACATGTTATTGGGCCCGGAGCCTTTGCTGTGTCCAGTGCACTTGGCTGTTTCTTGATGTCGAGTGGAGTAAATTGAATTGTCTGAAGACTGGCATCTATGATGGTGGAGACCTCAGGAGGAGGCCGAGAAATATCATTTACTTGGCATTTCTGGCTGAAGATGGTTGTAAACTCTTCAGCCTTGTCTTTTGCACTCAAGTTCTGGTATTTGCCATCGTTGAGGATGGGGATATTCATGAGCCTCCTTTTCCTGTTGCTTAATTGTTCACCAGCATTCACGACTGGATGTGGCAGGACTGTAGAGTTTTGACGTTATCCATTGGTAGTGGGATTGCTTAGCTCTGTTTATAGGATCCTGCTTATGCTGTTTAGCGACAGAATCATAGAATGATACAGCACAGAAGGAGGACATTCAGCCCAAAATTGCCTGTGCTGGCTCTGTGAAAGAGCTATCCAATTAGTCCCACTCCCCTGCTCTTTCCCCATAGCCTTGCAAATTTTTCCCCTTCAAGTATTTATCCAATTCCCTTTTGAAAGTCCCTTTCAGGCAATGCATTCCAGATCATAACAACTCACTGCATAATAAAATATTTTTCCTCGTGTCGCTTCTGGTTGTTTTGCCAATTATCTTGAGTCTGTGTCCTCTGGTTACCGACCCTTCTGCCACTGGAAACAATTTCTCCTTATTTACTCTTATCAAAACCCTTCATGATTTTGAACACCTCGATCAAATCTCCCCTTAATCTTCTCTGCTCTAAGGAGAACAATCCCAGCTTCTCCAGTCTCTCCATGTAACTGAAGTCTTTCAACCCTTGTACCAGTCTAGCAAATCTCCTCTGCACCCTCTCTGAGACCTTGACATCCTTCCTAAAGTGTGGTGCCCAGAATTGGCCACAATACTCCAGCTGAGACCTAACCAGTATTTTATAAAGGTTACGCATAACTTCCTTGCTTTTGTACTCTATGCCTCCATTTATAAAGCCAAAGATCCCGTAAGCCTTTTTAACAACCTTCTCAACTTGTCCTGCTGCCTTCAAAGATTTGTGTACGTACATCTCCAGGTCTTTCTGTTCCTGCACCCCTTTAAAATTGCACCATTTAGTTTATATTGCCTCTCCTCATTCTTCCTTCCAAAATCAATTATTTCACGCTTCTCTGTGTTAAATTTCATCTGCCATGTGTCTGCCCATTTCACCAGCCTGTCTATGTCCTCCTGAAGTTTGTTACAAACCTCCTCACTGTTTACTACATTTCAAAGTTTCGTGTCATCTGCAAACTTTGAAAGCAAGCATGTAATCCTGTGTTGTAGCTTCACCGGGTTGGCACCTTTTTTTCATGTTTGCCTGGTTCTGCTCCCGACATGCCCTTTTAAAGTCCCCATTCAACCAGGGTTGGTCATCTAGCTTGATGGTGATGGAGGAGTGAGGAATATGCTGGGCCATGAGGTTACAGATTGTGGTGGTATACATTTCTGCTGCTATTCATGACCTACAGCACCTCATGGATGCCCATTTTTGAGCTTTTAGATGTGTTCTTAATCTATCCCACTTAGCACGGCGGTAGTGCCACCCGGCATGATGGAGAGCGTCCTCGATGTGAAGACAGGACTTGTCTCCATGAATACTGTGTGGTGGTCACTCCTACCAATGCTGTTACGCATGGACAGACACATCTGTGTTGAGGACGAGGTCAAGTAGGTTATTCCCCCTTGTTGGTTCTCTCACCACCTGCTGCAAGGCCAATCTGCATTTATGTCCTTCAGGACTTAGCCAGCTTAATCTCATCTCGTTTCATAAGTATTTATTAATGACTTAGATAACGCAATAGAGATCCATATATGCAAGTTTGCTGATGACACAAAAATTGGTGGCATAGTAAATAGTGTAAATCGGAGCACAAAATTACAAAGAGACATTGATACATTAAGTGAGTGGGCAAAACTATAGCAGATGGATTTCAACGTAGTTAAGTGTGACGTATTCCATTTTGGACTAAAAAAAGGATAGATCTGAGTATTTTTTAAATGGTAAAAAGCTAGGAACAGTGGAGGAACAAAGAGATTTAGGGGTCCATGTACACGGATTACTAACATGTTGTGGTCAGATACAAAAAATAATCAAAAAGGCGAATGGAATGTTAGTCCATATGTCTAGAGGGCTAGAATATAAAGGGGAGGAGGTTTTGCCACAACTATACAAAGCCCTGGTTAGACCATATCTGGAGTACTGTGTATAGTGCTGGGCACTGCACCTTTGAAAGGATATATTAGCCTTGGAAAGAGTCCAGGGCAGATTCACCAGAATGTTACCGAGGCTCCAAAGGGTTAGATTATGAGGAGAAATTACATAAACTAGGCTTGTATTCCCTGGAATATAGAAAGTTAAGGGGTATGATTGAGGTTTATAAGATTTTGAAAGGAATTGATAAGATAGATACAGAGAAACAGGGTTTTAAATGAATATTTTGTCTCCGTATTCACAAAGGAAAGGGATGATCCGGACGTAGTAGTTAAAGAGAGGTGTGAAATATTGGATAAGGTAAACATAACGAGAGAGGAAGTACGAGAGGGACTGGAATCCTTGAACGTTGATAAATCACCAGGGCCGGATGGATTGTTTCCTAGGCTATTGAAGGAAGCCAGGGAGGAAATAGCGGATGCTCTGAGGATCGTTTTCCAATCCTCACTAGATACAGGGGAGATACCGGAGGACTGGAAGACTGCAAAAGTAGTACCATTGTTTAAAAAGGTACGAGGGAAAAGCTGAACAATTATAGGCCGGTCAGTCTTACCTCAGTGGTGGGCAAACTATTAGAATCAATACTGAGAGATAGGATAAACTATCACTTGGAAAGGCATGGTTTAATCAGGGATAGTCAGCATGGATTTGTTCAGGGAAGGTCATGCCGTACAAATCTAATTAAATTCTTTGAAGAAGTGACAAGGAGGATTGATGGGGGTAGTGCAGTGAATGATGTCTACATGGATTTTAGTAAGGCATTTGACAAGGTCCCACATGGCAGACTGGTCAGAAAGGTAAAAGCCCATGGGATACAGGGAAATGTGGCGAATTGGATCCAAAATTGTCTCAGTAACAGGAAACAAAGGGTAAAAGTCGATGGATGTCTTTGCGAATGGAAACCTGTTTCCAGTGGTGTGCCACAGGGCTCAGTGTTGGGTCCCTTGCTGTTTGTGGTATATATTAATGATTTGGACTTGAATGTAGGGGGAACGATAGGCAAATTTGCAGATGACACAAAAATTGGCCATGTAGTTGATAGTGAAGAGGATAGCTGTAGACTCCAAGAAGATATCAATGGCTTGGTGGAGTGGGCAGAAAAGTGGCAAATGGAGAAATGTGAGGTATTGCACTTAGGGAGGGCAAACAGTAAAAGGGAATACGCAGTAAACGGGAATATATTGAGAGGGGTAGAGGAAGTGAGAGACCTTGGAGTGCATGTGCACAGGTCCCTGAAGGTAGCAGGACAGGTAGATAAGGTGATTAAGAAGGCATATGGAATGCTTTCCTTTATTAGCCGCAGCATAGAATATAAAAGCAGGGATGTTATGCTGGAACTGTATAAAACACTAGTTAGGCCACAGCTTGAGTACTGCACACAGTTCTGATCACCACATTACAGGAAGGATGTAATTGCACTAGAGAGCGTGCAGAGGAGATTTACGAGGAAGTTGCCAGGATTGGAGAATTTTAGCTATGATAACAGATTGGATAGGCTAGGGTTGTTTTCCTTGGAACAGAGGAGGCTGAGGGGTGATTTGATTGAGGTGTACAAAATTATGAGGGACATAGATAAAGTGGATAGGAAGGACCTATTTCCCTTAGTGGAGGGGTCAATAACCAGGGGGCATAGATTTAAAGTGATTGAAAGGATTAGAGCGGAAATGAGGAATAATTTTTTCACCCAGAGGGTGGTCGGAGTCTGGAACTCACTGCCTGAGAGGGTCGTAGAGGCAGAAACCCTCAACTCATTTAAAAAATACCTGGATGTGCACCTGAAGAGCCGTGACCTGCATGGCTACGGACCAAATGCGGGAAAGTGGGATTAGGCTGGGTGGCTCGTTTCTCAGCCAGCACAGAGCACAGACACGATGGGCCGAATGGCCTCTTTCTGTGCTGTAAATTTTCTATGATTCCATGAACCACTACCATCTTCCTTTGTGCTAGGTATGACTCCAGCCACTGGAGAGTTTTCCCCCTGATTCCCATTGACTTCAGTTTTATTAGGGCTCCTTGGTGCCACACTTGGTCAAATGCTGCCTTGATGTCAAGGGCAGTCACTCTCACCTCACCTCTGGAATTCAGCTCTTTTGTCCATATTTGGACCAAGGCTGTAATGAGGTCTGGAGTTGAGTGGTCCTGGCGGAACCCAAACTGAGCATCGGTGAGCAGGTTATTGATAAGTAAGTGCCGCTTGATATCACTGTCGACGACACCTTCCATCAGTTTGCTGATGATTGAGAGTAGACTGATGGGGCGGTAATTGGCCAGATTGGATTTGTCCTGCTTTTTGTGGACAGGACATACCTGGGCAATTTTCCACATTGTTGGGTAGATGCCAGTATTGCAGCTGTACTGGAACAGCTTGGCTAGAGGCACGGCTAGTTCTGGAGCACAAGTCTTCAGCACTACAGCTGGGATGTTGTCGGGGCCTGTAGCGTTTGCTGTATCCAGTGCACTCAGCCGTTTCTTGATATGGGGGAACAGGCTCAAGGGGCTGAGTGGCCTACTCCTATTCTTATGTTTCTGTATTCCTATCTCATCTGATCTGATCTCATCTCAACTCTTCACGTCTCTATCGGTTATTTACGTCACAGCAAAAAATGGTGTTTGAGAAAAGCACAGCTGCAATACAGTGCTAATACCAGTACACTGGTGTTGCTGCTGTTGACATTGTCTGTGATGCAGATGTTGCAGTGGAACTGGAGTACACTGCTTTTCCAAGTGAAAACCATACAAAATGGAGGTAGTTCTTGAGCTCGCAGAATATGCACCCCATTTAAAGTGCAGAACTGCTCCATATTCAAACTCAGCATGCTGCTAAAACTGTTTTGTTTACCTTACAAAAGGCAGAAAAAACATGGTCGCTGCTTGCATAAGTAGCTGAAACTCAACCACTCCCCCATACATGTAGTGAAGTGGTGTTTGCATCATTTATGGAGGTTCTCTGATATGTACTGCATTTATCCACTGAGGCATCAGAGAAGCTTTGCAGCAAAAACCTTTTATAATGAAATTGTGTTAACATTGAAGAAATATTCCAGTGCCCCAGTTTATTTTCTTTTGTAACTGAGTGGAATGATAAATAGCTACCTACTGACAGTAACAATCCAAGCACTAATCTTCCATTCTTTTGCCCATAAAAATCAATGAAATGTGCTTTACAGATCAATGAAAATCAGTATCTCAAGTCATTAGAAGCCAATCTCTGTCTCCACCCTACCTGAATCACTTAATGACACTTTTTAAAAGCATTTGTTTGAGTTCACAAACAGTCTTTTCTGGAGTAGGCTGATATTCTGAACAAGCAGAAGATGCTGCGCCTTCTCTGGATCAGAGGGTCTTTGAATCACTGTTTCAGTTGGTGTTAAGGGTGTAGTGATTCCGAACTAAGTTGATCTGACTGCCTACTGTAACTGATGGATTGTGAACTATCTTCCATTTCATCAAATTATCAGCCCGCTTCTGTTACTTTGAAACTCTAAAACAGCAAAGTATAATAGAACACAGGCTTTCATACTAATAGAAACATAAAAACATAGAAACTAGGAGCCATTCGGCCCTTCAAGCCTGCTCCGCCATTCAGTATGATCAAGGCTGATCCTCTATTTCAATACCATATTCCCGCTCTCTCCCCATACCCCTTGCTGCCTTTTGTGTCTAGAAATCTATCCAGCTCTTTCTTAAATATATTCAGTGACTTGGCCTCCACAGCCTTCTGTGGTAGAGAATTCCACAGGTTCACCACCCTCCGAGTGAAGAAATTTCTCCTCATCTCAGTCCTAAATGTCCTACCCCGTAACCTGAGAATGTGACCCCTCGTTCTAGACCCCCCAGCCAGGGCAAACATCCTCCCTGCATCCAGTCTGTCTAGCCCTGTCAGAATTTTATATGTTTCAATGAGATCCTCTCTCATTCTTCTAAACTCTAGTAATCTGCAAACAGTATTGCAAAAGTTTTGAGACATAATGTGATAGTTAAGATTGTATGGGGTGTTTTTAAATGGTTTGAAATTTAGAGCCACAAATACAAAATTTTTACTTTTTAAAGTGGAAATTCACGTTCAAGTTGTGCTTAATGAGACGTGTTTTCAAAGGGGGCAGTGCCGCAGTGTTAAGAAGATTTCAGACTGGCATGGTCTATGAAACATCCAGAACAAGAAACAGATGAAGTAACAGAGAGAGTTGATGAGGGTAGTGCGGTTGATATGTATGTGGACTTTCAAAAGCCTTTGATAAAGTACCACACAATAGACTTGTTAGCAAAATTGAAGTCCATGGGATTGAAGGGGCAGTGGGTGCATGGATACGAAATTGGCTAAGGGGCAGAAAGCAGAAAGTAATGGTGAACAGTTGTTTTTCAAACTGGAGTGAAGTATAGAGTGGTGTCCGCCAGCGACCAGTGTTGGGACTACTGCTCTTTTTGATATATATTAATGACCTGGACTTGGGTATACAGGGCATAATTTCAAAGTTTGCAGATGACACGAAACTGTGTACCAGCATGTGGTAAACAATGAGGAGGATAGTAACGGACTTGAGGAGAATATAGACAGACTGGTGGAATGGACAGACACATGGCAGATGAAATTTAAGGCAGAGAACTGTGAAGTGATTCATTTTGGTATGTACTAAATGGTACAATTTTAAAGGGGGTGCAGGAACAGAGAGACCTGGGAGCTTACGTAGGTGGCAGGACAAGTTGAGAAGACTGTTAAAAATGCATATGGGATCCTTGGCTTTACGAATAGAGGCATGAGGGCCGATTTTAACATGGAATTGCGGGTCCATTGGGGGCGGGGGGGGGGCTGCGAAAGTTGGGAAAATCCCTAGCGGGTTCGAAAGCCGGCTCCAACCCGTCGTCTTCCGGGATTCCCACAGACGCACCTGTGTGCATGCGCGCTTCACGACTCTGGCAGTCCCGCCGGCAATTAAAGCCAGCCAGACGATATTTAAACCACTTATTGAGATCGTTGAAGTTGTTTAAGTTGTTAATTTTGTGAAGACTGAGGCAGGGGAGCGATTTTAATTCAGCCTCAGAATGTTTCCTGTGCTGTGTGAAACACTCCCTGTTCAAGGAGCATTGTTTCAGGCAGCAGCCAGTTGAACATTTAAATGCCTGTTTAACAGATGGGGATAAAAGGTGAGTTATTGCAGCAGAGCACTCAGGTGTCTCAGACAAACTTTTGGCTAGGAGATCTTTGTGTTTAGACTGAAAATTCTTGGTTTACACATATTTACCAATTTTCCGGAACCCCTCAAACTGACACTATCAGGATGGGGGGCACGATAACTGCATTCACAAGTACATCCAAGGACGAGGAAAATCACCATCCTCGCCAGACAAGGTGTGCACTTCTGCCACTTGGAGTTCCACAACATAGTGCTGCGCCACAGGCACTTGCACAAGAGCACAGAGGGCAACAACAGAGGGAGCGCTGTCACAGGAGGCACTACCCTCGCCAGAGGGTCTACAGAACGAGGCTCAGCTTCCTGGACCTCTCTGAGGAGCAGTGCATATGCAGGCTGAAAGTGAGTCGCCAGCTGGCCGCAGACATCTGCAGCCTCCTTCATGCCAAGCTGCTCCCGGCTGGGCCTGGCAGCATCTCATTACCCGTCGCTGTTAAAATGATCACTGTCCTCAACTTCTTCGCCTCCGGATCATTCCAGCATGCCACCGGGGACATCGCCGGGGTCTCTCAGTCGTCTGCACATAACTGCATAAGGCAGGTCACTGATGGCTTGTTTCGCAGGGCCTCGCAATGCGTCAACTTCCCCATGGACGACCTCAGCCAGACGGAGAGTGCAGCAGGATTCCACTCTGTGGCATGGGTGCAGGGTGCAACCGATTGCACTCATATCGCAATCCAAGCACCTTCATTTGAGCCAGGACTGTTCATCAACAGAAAGGGGTATCACTCCATCAACGATCAGCTCGTTTGTGCTCACTGCAAAAGATTCCTTCACGTGTGCGCCAGATTCCCTGGCAGTTGCCACGATTCCTTCAGTCTGAGGGAATCCAACATCCCGGGGCTCTTCCACACACCGAACACCTTTAAAGGCTGGCTGCTTGGGGACAAGGGATACCTCCTGCACACGTGGCTCATGACCTCTCTGAGAAATACCATCAGCGACCAAGAGCATTGATACAATGACAGCCACATCGCCACCAGGTCTATAATTGAACATGCGAAAGGGCTGCTTAAGATGCGACTTCAGTGTCTCGATCGTTCTGGGGGAGCTCTTCAATATACACCAGAGAGAGTGGGTCGCATTATAGTAGTGTGATGTGTCCTGCACAACAGGGCACAACAGAGAGGGTTACCGCTTGAGGAGGCCCCATCCACATCTGCCATCCACATTGAGGAGAAGCAGCAGGAGGAGGAGGAGGAGAAGGAGGAAACCATGGGCTGAGCAGCGGCTCACTTGGCTGCTCATGAGGCCAGGGAGTCCCTGATATGTGAACGGTTCTCCCAAGATCAGAAAGTGAGAAGAGTCCAGTCCTCTCACCACCTGGAAAGACCAGCGCCAACACCAGCACCCGCCGCCCCCCCCCCCCCCCCCCCCCGGCACAAAACAGTTCTGCAACTACACATACACCTACTGTAAAGTGACTGGGTGGCATCAAGTGTCGCAGTTCATGATGAAGCACATGAAAGGGCGCTATCAGAAATGCCAGTCAAGAATGGGCAAGACATGGTAGTAGTGTTGAGAATGATAACATTTAATGTGACTTCAACAAAAAACAAATATAAATGAAAAACATGACAGTCTGTCAGATATCCTTGTGCATATCCTTCATGATCACAAATCCTTAGCTTTTCTCTTCCAACCGCTTCTACATGGTGCATCCCCTGTGGCTGGAGCAGAAGTAGTGGCAGGTTGCTCATGTTCATGCCCTGACTGCTTAGATGCTTTCGGCCTACGCACTCTGGGTTTTGGAGCCCCTAAGGGCCCCTCCTATGACTGCTCCACCTGCACCTGTGCAGGGGCAGACACGGCCACCTGGAGAGGAGGCAGCATTGTGGGTACTGGTTGAGAGGGGGGCAACGGGTGAGACGTGGGAGCGCTTTGAGTGGCGTCCCCACTTCCATGTCCCCTTTCGCCATCATTCCTCGCCTGGGTCATGCTCACATCACTCCTACCACCCTGCTGGAGAACAGTTTGGAGGACATGTATGACAACTTGTAAGCCCAGTTGTAAAGTTTCTGTCTGCCTGTTTAAAATAGCAGAATGTTGTTCATCCTGAACGGCCATTGTCAGCGCCTGAATGGGCTCATTTGTGAGCCATGCTTGAACCTCAACGGAGGCAGACATTCCCGCACTTAACTGCGATACTATCTCAGACAGTTGCTCATGTCCCTGTGACACTATCTCCGAGATTCCCTCCCGTACCTGTGCCGCCATTCCACTAATGCAGGAGTTGGACTCCTCCATCCTCTGCACTATTGTGGAGAGTGTGCGTGGCACCTGCTCCAGTACCTTGCAAATGTGCTGCTGTCCCTCGATCATTCTTCTTTTAAAAGATGGTCCCAGGGGTTCAGCATCTGCGTCCAGCTGAGCAGAGGAGAGGAGTGCACCCACCGATGTGGACTCTCCGCAGCTGCCCCTGCCACCATTGTCTGCTCCTGCTCACTCTGTATGGTGACTTGCAAGGTGCCAACCCAACTGACTGACCACCAGGACTCACTGGGGTGTGAGTATCTGCACTGTTGGATGGCTCGCTATGATGTGACGGTGCACCCTCAGAGGCCGGCAGGCCCTCTGAGGAATTGCCCTCTGCCGTCACTGCGGTCGTTGAAGTACCTGTAAGAGAACCAAAGGCAATATTAACCATCATCACAGATGTGTCATGTTGTGATGAGCATACTGAAGTGTTCAACATGCCAATCATTGTTAACATCAATTCATGTTGTGTGTGATGAATGTTAAAGCTGTGTCACCAGATGTTTGTGGGGTGCCAGTCTCGGCGTCCCCGATGAACTGAGGGTGCGGCTGATCTCCAGGGTCTCCTGCTCCGTGCCTGTGAGGACCACTATTTGTGGTGTCCCCCCTCCAGTCCTCAGCCGCTCGAGTGCATTTTGAGCTCTCTTCTAGAAGGGGAGAAAGTATAGGTGTATGATTGAGTGAGGGTGAATTGGCTAACCGATGAATGCATTGGTTTGGATGAGGCTGTCCGTGAAAGAGGTGCATCAGATGGGCCAATGAGACAGAGACATCACATTGGATGAGGATTGGGGTGAGTGGTAGTGGTGGGGTCACAAATGGGGAGGTGAGGAAGTGCTCAGGAAGTGAAGGTAAGTTGAGGATGAGCCTTAAGTGGGTGTGTGGAGTGACGTGATGTAGTAGTCTTGGCAGTGCAGAATGAATTGTGGGGGGTGGGGGAAGGTCATGTGGACCACGGAACGCAGGAGAATTAGTAAGTGTACTCACTTTTTCTGACCTAGTTAGGTCATTGAAACGCTTCCTGCACTGGACCCAGGTGCGGGAGATGTTCCTACTGCTGGTGACCTCCTCTGCCACCTCGTCTCAGGCCTTCTTGGTGGCAGAGGCATGGCACTTCCTTTTGTCAGCTGGGTAAAACAATTCCCTCTTCCTCCTCACCATGGCCAGTAGCACCTGAAGTAAGGCATCATTAAATCTTGGAGCAGCCTTGCTCCATTGTTTTTTTTTGGTCTTTGCTCCAGCAAAAGCCTTTGGAGCAATCACCCTTTAAATAGAGCCGCTTCAGCTGACAGCCTGTCATGCGGGTGCACAGTCTGCCTGCTGCGCAGCTTTTGGATGGCAAACCTGGAAGCCACGTTAAAGAGCAGCAATTGAGTTGCAATCGCATGGGGAACGGTAAGATTTTAGTTTTCGTGTTTACCGTGTTGCCATTGACCGCCCCCCCCGCCACCGCTGCTATCCCGCCGCCCTTTCAAAATCGAGCCCATAGAGTACAAAAGCAAGGGAGTTATGCTACACCTTAATAAAACTCTGGTTAGGCCTCATCTGAGTACTGTGGCCAATTCTGGGTGCCACACTTTAGGAAAGATGTCAAGGCCTTAGAGAGGGTGCAGATTTACTACAGTGGTACCAGGATTGAAAGGCTGCACGGAGAATGAGGAAGTTGCACAGTGCAGGTCATCAGCAGTCTGCACTACTTAAAGGTGCAGGCACATTTCAAATGGCAAGTACACAGCTTACTAGGAGAAGGGAAAATGGCCAAGAGAGTAGCTGCACTGGCAAGAAAGAGTACTCCACGCTTCTCTGATGATGCTCTCGAGGCCCTGGTGGAAGGCGTGGACCAAAGGAGGGCCAGCATGTACCCACAGGGTGGCTGGAGACCCTCCAAACTAAAGCTGCGTAGGCATTGGCAGGCTGTGGCGCAGGAAGTGAATGCTAGGAGCATTGTGGTTGCAGTGCCGGAAGAAGTTTAGTGATTTGACACGAGTGGTCAAGGTGAGTGAATACAAGTGTCAAGTGGCACATCCTACCAACTGCACCTCTGCTCCACGCACGACACCTCCCGTTACCCACCCACCCACCAACAAACACTGCCTATCCATACACAATGCTGCATCTTACCCGCACATAGTATCACACTTGCAGGCCACACAACCACCACTCACAAGTCACACAAACTATTCGACCATGACATCACCCACACACCTTGCAAGACACTTACCGACACACTGTCCTCTGTCTTGCAGGAGAAGGTGGCGTGTAACACCCGGCAGCAGGAGGGACCTGAGGCTGGATGGGCCGTTTGCACGTCCTCACCCCCCTAGAGGAGACGGTGCTCCGGATCATTGGGCGGGCCATCACTGCCCCTGTTGTTGCAATCATCGGTGGCAAAGGCTGGTCCCTCATGATGGCGAGGTTGTGCAGCATGCAGCAGACCACCACAAATCTGCCCACCGGCTCAGGGGTGTTCTCCAGGGCTCCTCCAGACCGGCCTATGCAGCAGAAGCATTGTTTGAGGAGGCCTATGGTGTGCCCCATGATGTTGCGTGTGGCAGCATGGCTCTCATTATAGGCATGCTGTGCATGTGTGCATGGGTTCCTGACCGGTGTCATGAGCCACGTCGTAAGGGGATAGCGCTTGTCGCCCAATAGCCAGCCTTTGACTTGCCGAGTTGGGTGAAAGATAGCTGGTACGTCGGACTGCCGCATGACAAAGGCGTTGTGACTACTCCCAGGGTAGCGGGCATCGACCTCCATGATGCGATACATGTAGTCACACACCAGCTGCACGTTGAGGGAGCGGAAACCCTTTCGATTGACGAAGACAGCCGAGTTGATGTGCGGGGCACGCAGGGCAATATGTGTGCAGTCAATGGCACCCTGCACCATGGCGAAGGCAGCAATGTGGGCAAACCCCCGTGCTTGCTCGTTCTGATTGTCTCAGTTGAGAGGGAAGGTGATGAACCTGTTCCTCATGTGGTACAGTGCGTCTGTGAGCTCCTTTATGCAGCAATGCACTGCATAACTGTGAGATGTTGCACATGTCGCCAGCGGAGGCCTGAAATGCTCCTGAGCCATAGAAATTCAGCGCCACGTTGACCTTCACAGCCCCAGGCAATGCTGTCCTCGCCCTGCTCTGAGGCTGCAGTTGTGGCCGCACCAGTTGACAGATCTCGGTGACGGCTTCCTTGGTGAACTTCAGGCGGTGGATGCAATCCTCCTTGGTCATGTTGGGGTAAGAGAATTGAGCCTGGAAAGCCCCATTGGGTAGGGCCTCCTGCTCAGTGCTCTGCGCCTACTCGTCCTCCGTCTCCTTGCAGCTTGACCTGCTGGGCGTGGCCTCTCTGCATGCTCTCAGTCATGCTCAATGCCCAGCGAGAGCCCTAGCAGACCGCCCATGGTTGGCAGGAATGTTGTTTCACCAGGGTTGTAACTTTCCGACCCGTAAGGCAGTACCTGCCAAAGCACTCTCAAAAGTAGTGTAGGAACTCTCAATAAGAATAGGGAGCTTCAAAAAACATTTCCTACTCCTCCAGCAGCCAGAAATAATAATCCAGCAACTAACCTGCAACAACTGCATGGTCCCTTTAAACAACGCTGGTGGGGGGTCCTTCAGGCACTGTAAGAAAAGTTTAGATGGTTGGGGATAAGACTGTGCGTTGAGTTGAGCGTTAAGGTCGAAAATGGTGTGCATCACTTTAAATCAGCGTTGCACACTGATTGCACACATTTTCTCCGTACTTTACATGCTTCCAGCATCCGGTATTTGCGCATGCGCTAACTCCTATACCAAGGTGGCGTCTGGTGCACGTCACGCGGGAATTGTGTGTGTGCATGCAAGATGCCATCTTGGATGTCGGGCAATTTAGCGCCCAGCGACTCTATGAATATAATCCAAAAGGAATTTATCCTGTGAAGTGTGATGCACTTTGAGCTTTTTTGATGTGTTAAGGTGTTATATAAATCCAAGCATTTTTATTTATTTATGACACAATTGTACAGGAACACATCTTTGAGTTTCCTGCCTATGAAATCATAGTGACAAAAATATTACATTGCTCTTTTACCTCTTCACCCTTTCCAAACTAAAAAGATTTACTAATACTTTTGTGAACATATACCGTTTAAAAGTATGATGAAAGTCTAGAAGTATTTGTGGTGTCATCATGTTACCAAATTATATCAGTACCCTCCATCTCTGTTCATAAAAATGGTAAAGTATTTTGAGACATATTACAGTGGTGGTGCTCAACCACCACTTTAGTATTTTGGCAAGTGTTTGTGATTTTATGTCACTTCTGTGGTTTTGAGTGAACCTGTCTCCCTTTTACTTTCCTACTGGCATCTTTCTGTGGCTAGAATTGGAGCTGAGGAATCCTACAGTAATTCACAAGACCCACAAAAAACATAGATATTCACTTGATGCTAGAACAATTTAAGTCAGATTGCTTAATGTTTCCTTTTGCAGACAACAGAACAAGAGCTGCAAGTTTACTGTAACTGCACTCGAGTAAAGAAGAAGTACATTTTGTTATGATGTGGCCCTGAAAAATTAATTTTTATGTTCTTATTATTCTTATTATGTTCTTATTATTTTTATGTTTTCATTATGTTCTTTCCTGGTGACTGAACATAGGAGAAAAAATTATGAAGCAGATCCAAACCAAAAAAAGGAGAAAAAGTCTAGCACAGAGATGTGGAAAACACAAGCCAAAAAGAAACAAAATTAAAATAAAGTGAAAAAAATCCAAGAAAAATAAAAGATTGCAGGGATAACGAGAATGGAGGGAAGAAAAAATTAACAGAAGGGAAAAAGTAAGGGGCATGATTTTAGCCCGGAGCTGGGAAGGGGGCGGGAGGGTGGAATTCCTGACGGGAAACCCAGAAGTACAGGTTTCCCGGACGTCCTTACGATTTTGACGTAAGGACGCGGTTTTATTTGCCGGTTTCCCGACCGACAGGCTTGCCTGATTGACAGGCTGGCTCTCAGTCGGAAGAGGAGAAGAAGAAGGAAGAGGACGTAAACAGGTAAATGTTAGATATGGGGGGGGGTCATCGGGGGGTTTGGGGGTCACCGGGGATCTTTTCTTGATACCATGTACAGTATGTTGCAATGGTGTACCAAGATGATAAATCCAGGGTGGATTGTGAACTTGGTAATGATACGTGGGGGGGTCAGTCGTCGGCGGGGGGGGGGTCAGTAATCGAGGGGGTCAGTTGGGGTTTGGGGATCGGGGGGGTGTCAGTCGTCGGGGGGTTGGTCGGGGCCGGGGGTGTCATCGCAGGGTCAGAGATAGCGGGGGTCGGAGATCATGGGGGGGATCGGAGATTGTTGGGGGATCGGAGATCATAGGGAGGGTTGGAGATCGTAGGGGGGGGGGCACTGCAGATAAGCTTGTTGGGCCGGCGGGCAGCCTCCTGCTCCTCCGAGCCCACAAGCTGTGCTACAAAGGCATTTACCTGCAGTTTCAGGCCTTCTCGCCTCCTCTCACGTGGCATAAAGGAGGAGGCCCGGAAATCCCGACCCCCAGGGGCTAAAATTATAAAAGCTTTCAAAATGGATGCCCGCAGCCTCCTTAAGAGCTTTTAATGCCCGACCTGCCTCCTAAGAGCGGTTTGGTTGCCCGTCCCTCGTCCCGCCCCTGTGAAAACCAGAAATGGGCGGGTTGGAGGCGGTGGTGGTGGGGTGGGATTTTTGTAATTGTTACTGCCCCTCCGATCCCAACCCACCCATTTTTCCAGGCTAAAATCATGACCAAGGAGAGGAAAGAACTTTGGGAGATCTGAGGAGGAAGGGAAGGCAAGGGTGCAGGTAGCTTAAAGATTTAGAAAGAGGGAAGAGAGACAGTGCATCAAGACAATTTGCACTATTTCCAAAATACTTCCTACAGGCCTTGATTTATTTGACCCACATTATAGCAAGGTTATTTTGCTTTTTCTTTGATTTGATGAATAGTTACAAATGATAATGAAAGTGTTTCAATTAGTCAATCTAATTAAAATAGAGCACTTTCAGGATAGTCTCGTCAATGATGATATTCAACATATTTTTGTGAACCTCAGCATTCAGCTGATTTGGTTATTCCAACTTGTACTTTAATTTAAAAATAAAACAATTAGAATCATGGATCTGATTAAGTCATAGCCAAATAACAGTTTCAATAGTGCCATTGTCTACCACTAATATAAATGTTACCATTGGGTATTGGACCAAGAATTGAAGGTTATATTATTAAAATAATATAGAACATTACTAATGTTTTAACAGCATTGACCAGACTATTTTCCCTAATTGACAACATAAGAATTTTTAGAAAAATGAATAGGCCATTTGGCTCAAAAAAGCCAATCCTGTTTCAGAGATGAACGCTACCTACCTGCCTTCTCACCATTTCCCTCAATACCTCTTTCTCCAGAAATGCATTTAAGTTCTCTTGAACCCATTCATACTGTCCACTTCTAATGACCTTTCTGGTAACAGGTTCAACAACTCTATTACCCTTTTGGTGATCTGCCTGACTTCCCTTCTAACTGCCAAATTTTAACTTGTGTCTCTCCCTTGATATTTGAAAGCTTCAGCACAGCTTGGATCATTCTGTTAATTTCATTCATAATCTTGTAAACTTCAATTAGATCCCCCAGAAGATTCTTTTGCAAAGAAACAAAGCTCAACTTAAAGCTTTTCTCACCATTTGAATTCTTATTCATTCTGTATCCTCCATACGTCATAGGCATATTCTGGGGAGCCACATATTGAGCAGAAACATGAAACTGTCACTGTATATTGCACATAGGCAGTGCCAGACATTAGGCACATTTTCTGATGCATGATTTTTGGATGTAAATTGGGTGTCACTGACCAGAAAATTGGTTGGAAATCTTTAACACCGGACCTCTGCCCATTTTGCTTGCAGTCCAGTTTTGTGATTGTGATTTTTATGGATCCAGGAAGCGTTCACCAATTTGTGAGCAAATACATGGAAATGAAGCAAACATGGCTGTTACATTTTTGGTTTTTTTGCCAGATATATTACTTGAACACAGTATCACTGACTGTTCCCATAGGTGGATCTTAAGTCCCCTATGGGTGTGATTTTATTTATTCAATAATACCTCGGCAACAAGTAGAAAGATCTAGAGGTTGAACAGAAATCCTTGCTACTGTACTTTGGCCAACAAGAATATATCATGTGCTGCTACTTAATTCTTCTTGTCTTAGGTAACAGGTGAATAATCACTTTCTCAGACTCAAGCATAGGCTATAAACCAAGAAACAATTTAACATTAAACCGATAAATGAATAATATTTGGTAGAGCCACTTTATTTCCATTGATATTCAAACTTTATTGTCCTCCTTAAAACTTCAAAAAAACACTGCTCCTGTGCTAACCTCCAATATAATATTGATCCTTAGAAAAGGCTGTTCACTTCTTATGCGGCAAAAGGCTACCATGCAGTCTCTCTGATGGTCTCAGATTGACTGACACAGCGCAGGCAGTCAAGTATATACTACTCTGGATCCTTTAAAGATTTGTCAGGAAAGAGTGTATTAAAAAAGCACTGGGGGGGGGGGGGGTGTTTTTAAGGTAGCACCCAAAACTGGCATGAAGTCGTTGGAGTGGCTGCTTTGCCTAGCTTTTCATGCCATCATGATGCCCGGGCACCCCGTTGCAGCTTACAGCTTCTGGGAGAGCAGGAAGCCAGCTGGCATCAATGCTGAGCTGACTGATAGATCAGGACTGGAATGGGCTCCTCCAGGGCCCATTAAAAAAAATTACAAGTTTCATGGGTCGTGTTTTGAGTGGCCTCTGGTGATCCCTTTAAGGATTGCTATTCAGCGCCTGGTACAATTGGCGGAATGTGTACGGTTCAACAAATATTCACATGTTACCAGTTACATAGAGTGTTTGTCACGTACATCACTAATATGATGCATGCATGTCTAGGAATCTAGTTTTCGGCACTAAATTCTTTCAAGGGAGAATTGTCTTGAAGACTTGAAAGACATTCACATTTTGGAGCCTATGATCTCTATGTAATCAGCACTGGAATGGAAGATTAGCATACAGCATAAGTTAAAGCTTAAGGGGAACAATTGTCTGGGATGTTTCACATCACTTTAATGTTAGGCAAAAATAAACAAAGACTTACCAAGCTGAACACCAATATCGGTGTTATTTACCTATGAGTTCTCACATTGGGAACAAGGCTTAGACAAGTGCAGTGAATCACGAACTGAAAGGTCAAGGTTTATTGTGGAAAGGCTAAGGAAGTGGACAGGGATTGTTTATCAGGATATTTTCCATTAAATGTTCCAAGTTGGAGGAGTTGATGTGATATTAAGACCATGGGAAATGAAGTGACCATGCATTAAACTCAGGATTTTTCTGGACCTAGAAAATTTTGAAGATAACTAAAAAAAGCAGAATAAAAATCACACTCCTTCATAGATGGAAGGATGCAGATGGAAGGAAAAAAAACTGATTATTGGTCATCATCATGGCTTTCTTTCCAAAACTTCTGGAAAAGGTAGTTCAGCACAATTGCTGCAAGCATAAGCTTGCCAGATCTTTTGGAACTGTGATAGTGGCCTGAAAAAATGGTATCTGTGAACTGGACAAATAGTTGTGGGTTGCCATTTAGCTTACCTCTGATTTTTGGTTAGTACATTGTTTGTTTACATGACTCAAATGCTCAAATAAAATGGATTTTTGCTCATTTGCTCCAAAATTACCTGGGTTTTGAGGTCCAATTTTTTCCTCCAATTTCATCCCAGATATTGATGCTAAAAATAGAACCTGAAGAAAACAGCAACTGGCATTTCTATAGCACCTTTAAAATAGAAAACATCCAAGACACTTCACAGAGGCTTTGGGAAAAACAGTTACCGAGCCAAAGGGAGTCTTAGGGGGGATCACCAAAAGAATGGACTTGGAGAGGAGGGAAGTAGAGAGGGTAAGGGATTTGTAGAGGAAAATTCAGAGAGTGGGATCTTGGCACATCCAGTATTGATGTGGTGAAGGGGAGAAGGCATAAGTGGACAGAGTCAGAGGATGGGAGAATTTTGCAAGGGAGGGGTATTGCAGGACTGGAGGAGGATACGGAGCTAGGGAGGGGCATGGCCATGAAGAGATTTAAAGATGAGAACAAGAATTTGAAATTTGAAATTTGTCAGTCTGGGAGCCAACATAGGTCAGAGAGGATGCTGTGTGATAGGCGAATGGGACCAGATGTAGGATAGGATACGAGCAGCAGAATTCTGGACAAACTGCAGCTTGTAGAAAGACAAGAATGGGAGGCCAGTAAGGAGAATGTTGGACGTGTCAAGCCTGGTGGTGAGAAAGGCATGAATGAGAGTTTCACCAGTGGAGGGACTTAGTTAGGATTGAGATGGGCACTGTTAAAGTGGAAGTAGACAGTTTTTGTGTGGAGAGGACATGAGGGTGGAAAATCAGCTTGTGGTTGGACAGTACTTCTTGGCCCCCTCCTATTTCTCATCTACATGCTGCCCCTCGGAAACATCATTCAAAAACACAACATCGGATTCCATATGTATGTTGACGACACCCAGCTCTACGTCACCACCACCTCTCTCGACCCCTCCACTGCCTCTGATTTGTCATGCTGCTTGTTTGACATCCACCACTGGATGAGCAGAAATTTTCTCCAGTTAAATATTGGAAACACAAAGCCATTGTCTTCTGCCCCCACCACAAATTCTGATCCCGAGCCACCGATTCCATCCCCCTCCTTGACCACTGTCTGAGGCTGAACCAGACTATTTGCAACCTCGGTGTCCTATTTGACCCTGAGCTGAGCTTCCGAACTCTCTACCTCTCTCTCCTCCTTTAAGATGCTCCTTAAAACCTGCCTCTTTGACCAACCTGTTTTAATATCTCCTTATGTAGCTCAGTGTCAAATTTCGCCTGATAACGCTCCTGTGAAGCACCTTGGGACGTTTTACTACGTTAAAGGCATTACATAAATGCAAGTACATCTTGCTGTTGGCAGTTGTGAGGATGCGCAGGTAGGGTTGCTCTTGGAGAGCAAGTGGCGAGTGGCATATTTTGCTCAGTGGAGGGTGCTAAGGGAGGCACAGAGAGAAGCCTGGGCATCACTCACCAGGGCGTCAAGCCTGAGACATTGGCAGGAAATAAAGAAAATTGGAGAAGTAGCTGGAGTATGGAGGCGGGAAACGGGAATGGAGATAAAGGGCTCAAATTTACAATGGTGGCGGGTTGGTAGTCGGGGGGTGGGGGGGGTGAAGGTGCATGTTACAAACCCGCATGAACAAAACTTACCGTTTCTGACGCGATCACATGTTGATTGCTGATGATTAACGTCCTCTCCAGGTTTCGCACCGTCAGGAGCTGCAACGCGAGGGGGAGGGGGCGAGAAAGAGAGAGAGCGAGAAGTCATCCGGCGCTGGACTGGAAGACCGGGGGGCGGGGGGGGAGAATGGAAGATCCGCGCTGGACTGGAAGACTGGGGGAGGGTGGTGGGAGAGGGGAAGATTGGTGGGGGGGGAGAGGGGAAGATCGGGGGGAGAGGGGAAGATCGAGGGGGATGTCGGGGGGGTGAAGAGGGGACACTGGAGCGGGAGATATCGGAGCAGGATGCAAAGGTAGGTTCATTTAGTGTTTTCACTTCTACGGTTTTTTATTTAATTGATTTAGTTTCTTGTTCCCTGATCTGGCCCTTCACGCTTGGTTTCCACAGGCGTGAATCAGAAGCGGTGGGCATGCCGTCCAGGTAAGTTAAAAATCGTTAAAATTACTTGATCTGTCACAGGTGAAGTACCTTAAGTACCTCAATGAGGTACATTTGGCTCTTTAACTGTCATCCCGCCAGGTTTAATTGCCGGCGGGACTTCCGTTTTTGGGTCGCCCGCATGAACACAGGTGGGTCCCTTGGAAGCTTGGAAGTCGGCGGATTGGAGCCGGCTTCCAAACCCGAATGGGATTTCCGTGATTTTCGGAACCCCCCCCCCCCCCCCCCCCCGTCCCCAATGCACCCGCAATTGCCTCCTAAAATAACCCCCAAAGGGTGATATGGTGCTGTTAGCGTGGATTTTGGACTGTTGAATTAAAGGCAACGATGAAGTGACTAATGGGTACATAACAGTGGTATTTACCCTAAAATCACATTGAAATGCGCTTTGTGTAGAAAAGCTTTGTCCAATAAACTGCATGTTGAATCTTTAAGTCTGACTCCGAGTGGTGATTTTTTCCCACAACAGTGCGATAAGGGGAGGAGGAGGAGAGAGGAGAGCAAAGGACAAGCGTGTTATCAGAATTGAGAGGATGCAGCTATCAGGAAAGATTGAGCAGGCTCTGTAAAAGAGAAGACCAAGAGGAGACCTGATAGACGTCTTTAAAATTGTGAAGTGGTTCGTAGGAGTGAAACTGTTTTCACATGTGGGTGAGTCCACAACAAGGGGTTATAAATACTAACAATTCAAATAAAGAATTTAGGAGGAATTTCCTTATTCAGAGAGTGGTGAGAAGGTGGAACTTGCTGCCACATGGAGTGGTTGATTTTTAAGGGAAACTTGATGCATACCCGAGTGAGAAGGGAATAGAAGAATATGGGGTCAGGGTGGGAAGAAGTAATTAGAATGGGAGGAGGCTTGTGTGGAGTATAAATACCAGCATTAACCAGTAGGCCGAATGGCCTGTTTTTGTGCTGTAGATTCTGTGTAATTCTGTGTAAGACCGGGAAGAGACAGAGAACAATTGTAGAAAGGCATTCAGGTCTGCAGTGGCAGCTAAAATATGCATGCAGAATGGAAAGGTGAGGTGTGGGTTACATAAATATGATGAGAGTAATAATTAAAACAGACAGAGGTTAAAGATTAGAATAGCATTTTGAGGCCCTGTCGTTAAGGTGTTATATAAATGCAAGTTGTTGTTATTGTTGACTTCTGAAATGCTCTCTTTACCAGCCTCCTCACTCCAAAACCTCTATCTGTTCTAGCATGCAGTTGCACGTATCCTCTTCCACAAAATCTCACAACCCCATCATCCCCATCCTTGCAAACTTTATTGGCTTCCTGTACCCCAATGCATCAACTTATAAGATTCTTGTCCCCATGTTAATTGCTTCACATTATCTCTGTGAGCTAGTTGTATGTCTTCACCTGCACCCTCAGCTGTTCCAATACCATTTAGCTTCTTGTTTACGCTCCACCATCAACAGCCATTCTTTGCCACTATGCTGCTACCCTTTGGAACTATCTTCCAAACTTTTCCATTTTTGCACTGCCCTTCGGATTCCAAAATCCTCAGTGATCTTGTTTTTTCTCTCTTCCCTAAATACATTTTCCTCTGCCTTTCCTGTCCCCTTCAATGTCCAATGTTTCAGCAAAAGACTCTGAGACATTCTCTACATGAGGAGTGCTAAATTGTTTGTTGTTATTTGGACCATTGTAATGGTTGTGAGTTTTGTATCAGCCAGTCGAATGCTAATGATTAAAGATTGGTGTCATGATTGTATATATTGCATCCTCTAGGTGTGGAGGCCATAAAATTCCACACAAATGTATGACTCATGCATTGGATATTATAGAGTTCTGTTATTTTTATTTCACTACCACTTCGTAAAGGCAGTTTGTGCAGT
Source organism: Heptranchias perlo (assembly GCF_035084215.1). NCBI lineage: Eukaryota > Metazoa > Chordata > Chondrichthyes > Hexanchiformes > Hexanchidae > Heptranchias > Heptranchias perlo. The sequence goes on along the minus strand of NC_090350.1, from coordinate 8,588,341 downwards.
GAGTCCATTCATGCCCAGTGACATTTCATTATAAACTTGATTTCAGAATGCTCCTCTTGCCAGCCTCTTCCTTCCAATTTAATTTAATACTGTTCAAACTAATTTCTTGCTTCAGTTGATAAAATCAGTGATTAAAATACTAGCCAACTGGAAGGGAAAATCACCTTTAGAATATCTTTACAGTGCATTTTTAAATGTCTCTCCTGAGGATATTGAACACTGTAAAATTAGACTGCAAGCAGAAAACCCAGATCAATATATTGCAAGCTTTTGTTATGCATTTTGATTCCTGTACTTGTGGGGTTGTGACACGTTGGCTGGTGTGTTATTAAAAGCTATTCTCAGCCCTTTACATATATATCCCTTTGGAGTTAAGCATTAGTCATTTTGAGATTGAGCTAACGTGTTAGGGAATTGAAGCATTCAGCTGTTCTATTTAGCCTGGTTTGTAAAATTATGAATTTTTTGAATGGGTTGCCTCGGGTAATGAGAATTGAAAAGTACTGTACAGGTTTGAGAGCCATTTTTAAAACTACAAGTGGATGCAGAACAAGTGAACTAAGAAGCTGACATGAAACTGAATTGATAATGACACTGGCTTGAGTAAGAATTCTGTTTGTGTATTGAGGCTCTAAGAACTGAAACAATACTTGTCTTCTAAAGATTTACCAATCAGTCTTTGGCTGTCCAATTCTGTCACAGTTGATTTCATTAATGGCATACTTCAGGCTCCGAACAATTTAATACATGCAAAACACTTCTCCAATATCCCCTTACCAACACAAATTCAGTTTTGGTAACTGGCATGGGAAACTCTATTTTCAAGGTTAATGGTTTCAAATTGGGGTAGTTGCAAATGATAAAAAGCTTTCATTGGCTATTAAGATTGTGGCTTGAAGTTTGGGACTAGGGGAAATTCCAGACCCCCTCTGGATCAGTTTACGCTGTGTGTTCTTTCCATGTTTGCCCTTACCATTGTCATAGCTGATGATGCAGAGTGATTTAAAGACTATTTAAATCCTAAGTAAAGTTTTCTTATTTCGGTCGCTCATCATTTTTTCAGTGAATGATGTCACAGTTATTGCATGCTGCTAGCTTAAACAACATGGGGAAGATAATTAAGCTCATAATTAGATTTCATAAGGCAAATTTTGCTGGATATTAAAAAGAGGAGTTTTTCTTGTATTTTTGGTTAATTTATGCTACTGTTCTCTTCCCAGGACACTTTTAAACTTGCAGACTTGAGTTCTGTAGTCTTGGAGCCAGCAGCAAGTAATGTGGCTTCATCATTTGACAAAATACTACTAACAACCTGCGCTGGGTGGTTATTTCCTGATACTTGGTTCACAGAAACTTGCTTCTATAATGCTCAAGAAATGATTAAAAAAAATTGTGCTAAGAGCCAATTATTAGACAGAAGTGCTTGGAACTTAAAGGTTTTTTTTAAACGTTGTTGTCAATTTTCTCGGTCAATAGTTCTCCACTTCGCTTGTTAAGGCATTGACTCCTTGATGAGGAATAGTCCCGCAGATAGTGTTTGCCCTCCAGTACATTGCAATGATGTTGAGTGTCGGCAGGCTATTCAAAAATGGGAAAATCATAGCTAAACCTGATCCCGTTCTTACCCAACATTCACATATGTGCACTTCCAGATAGGGTCACCGGATAGTGATTAAGGGTAGAGACCCTGGCCAGTTTTTAACCCAGGGATGCTGAGGCCAGTTGCGGTCGTTGCTTGCCTGAGATAACCTAACTCATTACAGACAAGTGATCTAACCTGGCACCTTTCCTGATCTACATGGCTCAACTATTCACTGGGGTAGATTTTCTGAGCTTCGGCTGGAGGCAAAGTATCTCACCCACTGTTAGCATGAAAATTGCGGTTGTACACCTGCAGTTTTCTGTTACCTGCTGGCAGCAGAGAGGTACCTCACTGTTGACCCGGACTTGGAAAGTTTAAGCTAATGGATAAACTTGCTGAGCCATTAGGATATCCCTCGAATCCAGAATATTTCTTTAAATCAGCTTTATTGACACTGATGGCTGTCTGTGTGATTTAAATTCATACATTAATTGTCTCTAGCCAGTGTCTAAACACATGGCTTTGGATACACTGATTACTCACAGTTGATGATCTTTGATTTCTATATACTAGAGAATGGTAAAATTTGTATGTTGTTTATTGTATACAATTGGTAATCTACTTAAGATACTTCTACAAAATTCTCTTCCCAACACAAATTTATTGTTGGTAAGGGACACAGGAAAATCTATCCTTAAAGTTGATGCTTTCTGTTTGGGGCTAATAGCAAGTGGGAAGAGCTGTTATTTGCTCTTGAGTTTGCAGCTTGAAGTTTGGGATAGAGCAAGTTGTGTACTGTTTAATTATTAGTAAAGACTGAATTATTAGTAATTATGAGTAAAACTGAACATTCAATCAGGCTAAGTTACTGGAGCAGGCCTACAGTAGCCTGACTTGAAAACACTCCACTGGATACATTGACATTATTGTACAGCTTTAGTGCAAACGTTTGTCAGATAATTTTAGTTACAGGCTTTTAGGGGTTTGTTTTGCAAGAATAGGGACAAACATAATCAGTGTGCGTCCCTCTGTTTCCAGAAAATTGTCAAATTTTACCAAGATAAGATTTATTTATAATTGTGAACAACATGGAAGGTAATGGCTTATGTTTATAATATCTATCATTACACTTCAGTTGGAGTATGTACTCAACAATTTTCTCCACCTTGTTGATGATTTTCTTAATTTTGTAGACACAGGATGCATTATTGCTGCTTCTTCACGCTCCAGATTGCATTTTGCAGAACATTAGAGTCATTGCTTTACTTTTGATGGTTGTATAAATTTCAGTCAATTTGGGAATAATAATTTACCTTCCTAACGATGCTGACTTAAGACACTGCATAGTCATATGGAATAAGTTTGCTGCCTCTAAAGGATTCTTTTTATTTTCTGAAAGCAGTATATAAGGTTCCATTTAGTTGAAGGATGGCCTCCTGTGTAATTGCTCACCTGCTATTTTGAATGTAATAAGATCCATTTACATAGATTAATTGGTATATTTGCATGGATAAATATGATAAATTTGTATACTTGATGGCTTAAATTTCTGCCCCCTAATTTGAAAGTGGAAGGATCTGTATAGTCTGGGGTAAGGACTTTCTAATATTGAGTTACAAGTACAAACTTAAGAGTGTCACATGTAAAATTGTACTCAGTAAGTCCCATTCGAAACCTTCCAGTAAAAACAGCTGGACTCAGGAAGCATTAATCCTTCACCTGGTCAAATAGAATTCAGAACTGCGATTAACCAGTTTTTACCAGTAAAACTATTTCTATTTGTCTTTTGTAAACAATACACTGTAGTGGAAATTGTGTGATGAATATTTTCTGTTTAGTGTGGTTGTCTTTACACTCATGTATATGTAGAATAGAAATGTATTCACATATTCCCACTGGATGTTAAAGTTAGTGACCATAGAAATGAGCACTTAAACAAAGTAAAATGCAATAACATTCAATAACAATGCTATTTTGAGTTTTCCATCAGTTCCAGATACCAAGTGCAAATATTTATGACAAATCTAGAAAAAAGCAAATATTGTCTTATTAAGCACTTTTAAATGTTTGGTAATGATGTATCATGACAAAATGGTACCATTTTGTGCTGGGTGAAATGGTAATGACCAGGTAGGAAATATCTCCTGTTGAGCTGGAGTTAATTTAACAAAGGACAACAACAGTAGCAAGTATCAGCAGAGCTTAATCCACGGCCTTTGGGAAAATGAGTCAAGTGCCCCTTTTAGGCTGCCTGGTAATGGGTTTCCAATTGCAGCGCAGACTTCAGTGGAGAATAATCACACTGAACACAAACTACGCTCGAAAGCTGGTCTATCAAGGGAGAGGCAGCTGCCTTGACCTCATGGAGAAATAGTGCCTGAGGCTCAGACTCACAAGGACCGCTGTGATTGAGTTGTATCACCTGGTTAAACAAGAGCTGCAGGGGCAATCACCATCAGCACAGCATTTCCTATAGCATTCAGGGTCACTCCTGCCCTCAGCTTCTGTGCTACAGGAAGTGTCCAAGCATCCGTAAAGGACATCACATAAGTCAGCTGCTGTCCTATCCACTGCTACATTAAGAGTGCCGTAAATGAAAGATACCTGCACTCGACTTCCTCAGAACAGGCTGAGGCAGGGAGTCCTCCCTACACCAACTCCTATTGCTCTATGCTGATGAATGAGAATTCCACTTCTAAAGTTCAGCCGAATATGACTTACTGAATGAGAAAGAGAGAGACAAGAATAGAGGAAAAGAATGAGAGTCAATGAAAAAGAGGGAAGGAGAGAACAACATGGTGGGAATAAAGAGAGAAAGAGAGGAAAGTTCAGTGGGTTAGCAGTAGAGTCACTTGGGTGAGTGCAAGCCCTGCTCTGCCAGCAGGAGAAGAATTTAGCCACTGATGCAGTTGGATAAAGAAGAGTTATCACATTATATTGTTTGGTTCTGTTGTTATTTCAACTTACCTGAGTGCCCAAGGGGATGGCTGACTGCTCTTTGGGACTGAGGAGGTTGATATGTCCAGTTTGAGTGCTGCTGTACTGAGGGACCAACTGCAGGTTGCATCTCCAAATGTGATGACTGGGCAAAGCAGCCCTGCTGCTGCAAGCCAGCGTCTTCAGGCCTTGGGGAGACCTGACAAATTGTTTCATTTGGTTCCTGAGAGAAAGCTTAATCCATACTCACTACGCCACTGATGTTGGGTGCATTCTCTATGCTGGTGCGAACAACCAATGACCTGTATCAGTACTGCAAAACCAATATCTATGCTTGACTGAATGCGGGTGCCCAACACCTCCAGGCCAGAATTGTAAACTTCATCTCTGGAAGCAAACGTTGCTGTGAAGGTCTCAATAATAGTGGCATCCTTTGCAGATCTTCCCTGGTTTTCCACTCTCTGCAGGGAATGCTGCAGGAAGTAGAAACCTTCCCTGATTGTCCTCTGCAGGCTGGTGACAGACTCCTCCAGTAAACCAGTCAGATAGGAACATAGGAACAGGAGGAGGCCATTCAGCCTCACGAGCCTGTTCCACCATTCAATTAGATCATGGCTGATCTGTATCTTAACTCCATCTACCCGCCTTGGTTCTGTAACCCTTAATACCCTTGCCTAACAAAAATCTATCAATCTCAGTTTTGAAATTTTCAACTGACCTAGCCGCCACAGCTTTTTATAGGAGAGAGTTCCAGGAAGAAGTGCGTCCTGACATCACCCCTGAACAGCCTAGCTCTCATTTTAAGGTTATGCCCCCTTGTTCTGGACTCCCCCACCAGATGAAATAATTTCTATCTACCCTATCAATTGCTTTAATCATCTTAAACACCTCAAATAGATCATCCTTTGATCTTCTATCCTCAAGGGAATACAAACCTAGTCTATGCAACCTGACCTCATGATCTAACCCTTTTAGCCCCGATATTATTCCGGTGAATCTGAGCTGCATCCCCTCCAAGGCCAGTATATCCTTCCTGAGTAGTGATGTCTTGAGCTGAATGCAGTATTCTAAACGGAGTCTAACCAGAGCTTTATATAACTGTAACATTACTTCCTTTGTACTCCAGCCCTCTTGAGGTAAAGGCCAACATTCCATTAGCCTTTTTAGCCTTATTTTTTGTGCATGTCCACTAGCTTTTAGTGATTTCTGTACTTGGGCCCCTAAATCTCTCTGCTGCTCCACAGTTCCAAGCTTCTTGCATATTGTGAGAGACATCTGCAATGCCTGCACATGGGCTCAATGCTCACTATCATCTTTCATCTGAAAGCAGGACCTGTAAGATCATAGGCTCCACAGTTAAGGTCTCAATCCTCTGGACCTTCCATTCAGAGATGTCACCATCGTCTTCCTCAATCTACCACTTCATGTTGGCTACTTGTGAGTTGTATCTCACCCACTGCATTAACTTCCCGATCGATAGTCTTATGCCCATATTATGCTAGTATTTGGGCTGGTGCAGGGAAATAAGAGAATGAATGAGTGAGAGTGTTCTGGCAGGATGGCAACCTAAGTGACAGGGCTGCTCTTCTTCCATTTCATCACCCACATCTGGAGGCATCTCAGCTACTAGGAGTACAGAATGACAAGAATTAATATGAGGCTTCCCACTAGTAAACTCCCCTTCACACTAATTCTGCAGTTATCTCATTGCAGTATCTGTTCTTATTATAGCCACATAAGACTCAGGAAGTTGAATTAATTAATCCATATGCAAAATTGGTTGCTTCATCTACCCACCAATCTCTCCATCTCCTACATCCTTGGCACACCGGATAGCCCATTGTATTGACTGCTTCTTCCTCATGGAGATTCAATTTCCATTTATTTGCCATCCTGTCCTAGTGGCCTTTCTGACTTTCATATTATGGGCAGTCTTCTCCTGCAAAACAAATGCAGAGTATATGACATGACATTCTCACTCAGCTCATCAGAGTATTGAGCATGGCACCCAGACTGCATGCGCATGCTAAAACTAATAACCATGACATTCAGAAGATTGGCAGATTAAGTTTAAATGCATGCAGTGTGCATGTGATCAGGCATTATCCATCTAGGATGCCAACTGTGTTCGAGTAGCTCAGGGGCATGGACACCCCCATACAAGCATGCAATTCAACTGTGAGACATGTTGATTGTGCCAGGATGATAATACACTAGGCACAGGTTGTATAACTTTTACTGGGGAATATGGGGCACTTACCCTGCCCATTCTGGTCAAATTATTATTTTTTTCCTGCACTGTGTTGCTGATCTTGATGTTGTGGATGTGGCACTAACAGTTCACCCACCTCCCTCCACCATGCACTCACTGTGGCCCGAGATGTTCTCTTTCCCTGGGTGCCAAAGAGTCCTGCCCTTCCAGTAATATATTCATCTCTGCTTCACTGAAGTTGAATCTGTCTTCACTGCAGATCTTCTGGCAGCCATGACTCCTCCATTCCTCTCTGATGCTGTAATTAACACCATTTCCCCTTTAAGATGCTACAGACCTTTAAATCCTGTAGCAACTTCCCAGTTTCCCCCCCTCCCGCCCCTCTCGCAAGCACATGCACCCAATCACTGGTGGTTCTCCAGTGGGAGACCGCCAATTTTCCACCAAATTAGCTGATCCCAGGAAACCTGCTAGGTCAGTGGCAAAGTCAATGGCCGATGGAAGAGACAAGGAGAGAGGGAATGAGAAAAAAAGAAGGCGAGAAGAAATGAGAGCGGCAAGAAGTAGAGAAAGTAAGGGAAGCAGAGTGCAGAGATCATGGCTCTGTGATGTTAGCAGGGGAGGGGGGGTCATTGGGTGTGTGGGAAACCTGGAAAAAATTTTCCACCTTTCCTCAAGCAATCGCAAAGTAAATGATGCTCATTAATGTGGCTTCCCGGTTTGGCGTCTCCAATCTGCGCAGCGGGCGCACTGCGCATCTTTATGATGTGCTATCAGCTGGAGTATTTAAAGGGCCATTGCATGAATGGCTTTTGTGGGAGAGAGAAGTAACTTATGAAAATGGAGTAGCAGAGGACCAAGCTGACGCTAAGGTACAGTGACTGCACACTTGAGGTGCTGCTGGCCGGGATGAGGAGGAGGAGGAGGGAGACACTGTACCCGGCGGACAGGAGGAAGCGCCCTGCCTCTGCCACCAAGAAGGCCTGGCTCGAGGTGGCAGAGGAGGTGACCAGCAGCAGCACCATCTCCCATTTGGGTCCAGTATAGGAAGCGCTTCAATGACCTGACCAGGTCAGCAAAAGTGAATACAGCTAATGATTCAGCTGCATTCTGTGATGCACATCACCCCACTCACACTCTGCCCTGCGAATCCTATTCCATCACATCACTCCTCACACCCGCTTAAGGCTCATCGTCAACTTACCTTAATTTTCTGTGCACTTCCTCACCTCCTCATTTGTGCACCCACCACTACCACACTCCCCAATCCTGATACAATGTGATAGATCTGTCATGTAGTCACCCTCTGATGCATCTCTTTCAATGGCAGCCTCACCCAAAGCTACTCATCCATCGGGTGACTACTTCACCCTCACTCACTCACACATCTGTACTTTCTCCCCTTGTGGGAGAAGAGAGCTCAGAATGCACGGGAGAGGGCGAGGGCTGGATGGGGGCCACCACAAATAGTGTTCCTCACAGAGGTGGAGGAGGAGGTCTTGGAACTAAGCTGGACGGTGGAGTGCCTGGCCATCGCGGATACCGAGACTAGCACCCCACAAATGTCTGGTGACAGAACTTGAACATTCATTACACACAACATGAATTGATGTTATCAATGATTGACATGTTGCACACCGCAATATACTCATTGCAACATTACATCTGTGATGATTCTTAATATTGCCTTATGTTTTCTTCCAGGCCCTTCAAGGACTAAAGTCGTGGAAGAGGGCGATTCCTCAGAGGAGCTCCCTGCCTCTAAGGCGCACCGTCACATCTTAGCGAGCCATCCACCAGCGCAGATACTCACACCTCGGTGGGTCATATTAGAGAGGTAGTTGGGTTGTCATCTGGTGAGTCATCACACAAGAGCACAAGCAGATGCTGGTGGGAGGGGCAGCTGTGGAGAGTCTGCATCGGTGAGTGCACACTTCTCCAAGCACTGGTCAGGTGGATGCAGATGCTGAACCTGGGGGCCATCCTTGAAAAGGAGAATGATCGAGGGACAGCAGCATCTTTGTGAGGTACTGGAAAACATGCCATGCACACTCTCCACAACAGCAGAGAGGATGGAGGAGTCCACCTCCAGCATTAGTGGGATTGGGACACAGTTAAGTGTGGGAATGTCTGCGATGGAGAGAATGGCAGCCTCCATTGAGCTTCAAGCACGGCTCACAAATGATTCCATTCAGGCCCTGATAATGGCCATGCGGACTCTGGATGCCAACATGTCTGCCACCTCAAACAGGCGAACAGATACTTTAGCCGTGGCCTTAGAACGCGTCACAGATCTGCTCTAAGCTGTTGTCCAGCAGAGTGGCAGGAGCGATGTGACCGTAGCCCACGAGATGGATGATGGCGAAAGGGGATATGGAAGTGGGGACGCCACTCAAAGCGCTCCCACATCTCACCCATTGCCCCCTCTCAACCAGTACCCGCAATGCCGACTCCTCTCCAGATGGCCGAGTCTGCCCCTGCACAGATGCAGGTGGAGCAGTATTTAGCGGGGCCCTCACGGGCTCCAAAACCCAGAGGGTGTAGGCCAAAAGCATCTAAGCAGTCAGGGTGAAAACCTGAGCAATCTGCCACTACCTCTGCTGCAGTCACAGGGGATGCACCACGTAGAAGTAGTAGGAAGAGAAAGGCTCAGGTTTTGTAATCACAAAGGGTAAACATTTTTCATTTATATTTGTTTTTTGTTAAATGTAAATTAAATGTTATGATTCTCACCACCACTGCCACATCTTGCTCATTCTTGAGTCCCTTTGGCACCCTTTCATGTGCTTCACCATGAACAGCGAGCCTTGATGCCACCCATTTGGTGCATTTACAGTGCGTGTATGTGTGGTTGTAGGAATGTTTAGTGCAAGGTGGTGGGGGGCGCTGGTGTTGGTGGTGCTTGTTCCAGGTGGTCTGAGAACTTGATTATCTTCACTTTGTAGATCTCCTTATGAGAATCTGTCAAATATGAGTGACTATCTGGCATCATGAGCAGCCAGGTGAGCCGCTGCTCCGCCGATGGGTTGCCCATCGTCGTTCTCCTCCTCCTTCTCTTCCTCTTTCTCCTCAATATTGATGGCAGACGCAAATGCTTCATGAGCGCATGGGACCTCATCCACCAGTAACCTTCTCTGTTGAGCAATGTTGTGCAGGACGCAACAGACGACTATTATTCTACACACTCTCGCTGGTGCGTACTGAAGGGCTTCCCCAGATCGATCCAGGCACCGGAAGCGCATCTTGAGCAGTCCAATGGCATGTTCAGTGACAGACCTGGTGGTGATGTGACTGTCATTGTACCGATGATGTGCCTCGCAGGTAGGGTTTCTCAGAGGTGTCATGAGCCACGTCTGCAGGGGGTATCCCTGGTCTCCAAGGAGCCAGCCCTTAAGTCTATTTTTGAGTGTGGAAGAGGGCCGGGATGTTGGATTCTCGCAGAATGAAGGAATCATGACAGCTACCAGGGAATTTGGCACAGACCTGCAGAAATCTCTTCCAGTGGTCACAAACCAGCTGCACATTGATGGAGTGATATCTGTTTCGGTTGATGTACAGTCCTGGCTCTTGTGGAGGCGTTCAGATTGCTACGTGTGTGCAATCAATTGCGCCCTGTATCCGTGGGAAGCCAGCCAGAGAATGGAAACCCACTGCCCTCAGCCTGGCTGATGTGGTCGATGGGGAAGTTGACGTAGTGGGATGCCCTACAAAACAATCCATCCGTGACCTGTCGTATACACTTATGTGCAGATGCCTGAGAGACCCTGGCGATGTCACCGGTGGTGCCCTGGAAGGATCTGGAGGCAAAGAAATTGAGGGCAATGGTAACTTTAACTGCCACGGACAATGCGTTGCCACCAGGCCCAGCCGGGAGCAGCTCTGCATGAAGGAGCATGCAGATGTCTGCGACCACCTGGCGACTCACTGAGCCTTCATAGGCACTGCTCCTCAGAGAGGTCCGGGAAACTCAGCCTCTGTCTGTAGACCCTCTCACACGGGTAGTGCCTCCTGTGACGTCGGGCCCTCCGTTGTTCGCCTTTCTGCTTTTCTGCAGGTCCTTCTGGCGCACCTATGTCTTGTGGAGCTGCATGTCTCAGAATTGCACGCCGTGCCTGCCGTGGATGCTGATGTGCCTCCTCCTCAGATGTACTGCTGAAAACAATCATTATGGCCCCCATCCTGATGTTGTCAGTTTGAGGGGGTCCAAAATGTAGGTAAAAATGTGTGAACACAAGAATTCTGAGTGTGAACAAAGAAATCTGAGTCTAGCCACAAAGAACTCCCAGCCAAAGGTTTGTCTGAGAGAACTGAGTGCCCTGCTGCAAAAACTTACCTTTATCCCCATCTGTCAAACAGAGATTTAAATATCCAAATAGCTGCCGGCTACAACTTGCCTCCGTTTCCATGGCGAGTTTCAGAGGCCATGGGAAGCACGTTGAGGTAGAGTTAAAATTCTTTCCCTGCCTCAATACACAAAAAATTAAACTGTTCAACAACTTGAACTATCTTAATCGCTGCTTGAAAGCTGGTGGACTTCCGGCTTCCTGAAGTGCGCTCGCACCCAAATGCGCCTGGATCGAACGCGGAAGTTGGCAGGTTGGACCCGGGATTCGTTCCCGCTCCGGAATTCTCCGATGTTGATTGCCCCCCCCCCCCACCCCTAACCCACCTGATCTTGGGGGCTAAGATTGTGCTCCAGAAGTAAGAGAGACAAGAGGAGAGGGAATAACAGAAAGATGAGAGAGGGAAGGAAAGGGGACTGGGAGAGACAAGTAGAGGAATGTGACAGATGAAAAAGAGGAAATGGAGGAGAGAGGGAATGAAAGAAGGGCATGAGAGTACAATCTAGATTTCAATACAAATGATGGAAACAAAGCATGCTGAAAGTTAAAGGTTACGTGCGTGGTATACTCTCGTAACAATGAGAATATCAGTGAGTCTACTAGTATGTGATCTATTTAAGACTTGTAGCTCTTTGTCAGTACATCAACCTCTCAATCAATCTCTTTCTTTCACTCTTAAAGGATTGACCATTCCTGTGCTCGGCCTTCGGCTGGCAACTCTCGTTCTATGTCACTAGTTAGATGTTGTAAGGTGGATGGGGCAATTTTAACGCACCCAGGATGGGCAGGGGAGCGGTGGGGGAAAGTTAAATTCATAAAAATGTGAAACCCAACCCCAATCTGCCGGTTATACTTCCAGTTTAACCGGGGTGGGTTGGGGGGGCGGACAAGTAACCTGCTCTTGAGAGGCGGGTCAGTAATTTTAATCTTAATGATCCGATGCGCCTCAGATTTTAGCAGCCATTTAGATTTAAGAGCTGCTGGCTGGGTTTCCCAGGACTCGCGAAACCCAGCAGTTGAAGGGAGGCGAGAACTGCAGGATGTAGCAGGTAAGTGCTTTTCCAGCACTACTTTTGGGCCAGGAGGAGCCGGAGTGCTTCCCTCCAGCTGCTCTAGCTAACCTGCCACGATCGGTCACCCACCCCCCACTCCGATCTCCAGGCCGACCCCTCCATGATCTGATGCCACCCCCAATGATCTCTAGGCCGACCCTCTTGCGATCTGATGACCCCCACGATCTCCAGGCCGACCTGCAATCTAACCTCCTGTGATCTCAAGGCCGCACTCTCCCTCCCTCCCGGCTGTGGCTTTGTACCACAGGCCTTCCCGCCCGACAGCCAGCCAGCCTCTCATTCTGGCTGGCTGCTGGCTGGGAGATGGAGAAAAAAAATTCAAATGAGCCCCATACTTCTGGTTTTCCCGGGCACCACCTCTGGGGGCTGAAGTGTCTTAGATGGTGCTGAGTGTCATGGAGAGTGTGGATGAGAGCTTGTGTGATGAATACTGCTCCTGGCCATCACTTTGGCTTGTGCTCGGCTTTTGACCTGTGGAGAGAGCAGTGAAGATATTATGAGTAAGCTATGCCACATTTACGTTTCTATGGTGTCATAGCAACAAGTGCCTCTATTTTATGGAAAGGCACTATTTTCTTCACAGAAGCATAGTTTCCCTCCATTGCATTTATACCTCATGAATAGTAATATAATATATTTTACAACAAATATGCATTGATTTAGACACATACTGATTGTAATGCTAGGATTTCTGCTACTGCAGTATAATTACAATGATTGGGAATAGGTGGTTCCTTTTTGTTTGCTAAGCACATACTTTGAGCGAGAAATTGAGCCGTGTAGTGCCCGTTGCTTCAGTGCTATGTGGCCTCCCGAAGTGCCAAGATGGCGTCTTGGCTGCGCATGCACGTTTCCAGCGTAATGTGCGGCGGACACCATCTTGGTATAGGTATTAGCGCATGCGCAAATACCGAATGCCGGCAGCGTGTAAAGTAGGGAGAAAATGAATACAATCAGTGTGCAACGCTGATTTAAAGTGATAGACACCATTTTGGGACTTAATACTCAACTCAACGCACAGTCTTAACCACGACCATTTGAACATGTCTTGGAGTGCCTGGAGAACCGCCCAATAGCACTATTTAAAGGGACCATGCAGGGTTTAAAGGTTAGTGGCTGGATTATTGCTTCTGGCTGCTGATGCATTTGTAACTGGTTTTGGAATTCTCCCAGACTTGAATGCTAGGACATGGGGACATAGCCTAACATTTAGAGCCAGGACATGCAGGAGTGAAGTTAGAAAACGCTGCTACACATAACGGTTGGGAGAAGTTTGGAATGCTCTCCTGCAAACAGGAGCTGATGCTAGCTCAATTGTGAATTCTAAATCTGACATTGATAGATTTCTGTGATACAAGGGTATTAAGGGATATGGGGCTAAGGCGGGTATATGGAGTTAGGTCACAGGTCCACCATGATCTCATTGAATGACGGAACAGGCTCGTGCGGCTCAATGCCACTGCCACTTGCTGCCTCCTGATATGCGCCACCTTCTCTTGCAAGAATGCGGGACGTGTGTCTGGGTGATGTGCCTGTCATGGTTGAATAGCTGCCAGTGTGTGTGGCCTGTGAGTTGTGGGTGGGCGGCTTGCAACAGTGGTAATGTGTAAGGGTGAGAGGAAGCATCCAATTGGAAGAGCAGTGGATGCAGTTAGTGGTACAGTTGGTAGGAGACGCCACTTGACAGTTGACCTCAATCACCTTGACCACTAGTGTCACTGCATTGAAGTTCTTCATGCATTGTATCCGTGTTCATGGTGCTATGTACCTGGCATTGACTTCGTCCCCTGCTGCCTCCCACTGCCTTTTCGGCATATGTCTGGAAGGCCTCTTGCCAACCCCCCACCGCCACCACCACCACCCCACCCCCATAGGATGTCCCTCCTTCTGTCCATCTCTTGCACCAAGGCCTCTAGTGCATTATCAGAGAACCTTGGAGCATGTACACTCGCAGGCCTGGTACCAACTCAGATCGGCAGATTGGTGAGGTCTGGCATGCAGATTGGAGGATGTGGGATTTAATAGTACGCAATCTTTATTCAATGTTTTAACATAGCTCATCAGTTTGTAAACATAGAGATGGGATCTGCATCTGTGTTTTATGTGTGCGATGCCTGATCTCTGTTTAGACTCCGTGCAGACAGCAGACTTTGATTTTTAGCAAATAGCAGGTACCGGATACCTTTAAGAGATTTTAGGAGACATCCTCCCTTTAAGAGATTGGGGCTCTCCCTGCTGGTGGAAAGTGCTAATTGCATTGAATCCTCATGTCAACACTGATTTCCAACGCTGCTTGAGGGTAAGTCCTCAGGCTGGATGAAAGTCTCGTCCTGCGCAGGAACCATCAGGCGGATCATGCTACCTACGCCCGAAAATAGGCCTTATCCAATTTTTTTTCCCCCATAGAATTTACAGGGCAGAAACAGGCCATTTGGCTTAAGCACCACATGAGCTTCTTCCCACCCTTCTTCATCTAGCATAACTTCTATTCCTTTCTCCCTCATGTGTTTATCTAGCTTTCCCTTAAATACATCTATGTTGTTCGCCTCAATGGTAGTGCCTCTATTCCTGTTGGCAGTGAGTTCCACTATCTAACCATTCTCTGGGTAAAGGTATGCCAGTTATGTCCTATTACAGAACAATACTTCATTAAGGAGAACTTTTAATTATGATATTTCTGCAATTGGTCTCTGAGTAATTGGTAATTTGGATGCGAAGGTTATAAGTGCTTACTGTTCATCTAAATTACTCATTGACATCACTATAGTGCTTCTCACATGCATGCATAGCAGTTTACAGGGCTGTGGACAATGTTGTGGACATCAAGCGGGGGAGGAAAAAGAGTGATTGGGGAGGTAAAAGCACCATTGAAGAGAAGGGTCTTGTGGCTTTTGAAGGCAGGGCGGCTGAAGGTGATGGGGGAGAGAGTCCCAAGGAGTAAGGAAACAGTGGTTAAAGGAGCAGCTGACATAGGTGAGGAAGAAGGATGAAGAATGAAGCGTAAAAAGTAGGCTGGTATCGGAGGAGTGGAGGCTGTGTGCAGGGATGTATGTGGAAGAATTCACTAAGACAGTGTGGGACAAGGTCTTTTTCACAATTTCTCTTATATTCACTTACTCAAAAATAACAGTTTTCAAATACCACATTCAAAATGGAAGTTCACAAGATATCTAGGCTACTACCAATGTACCTCTTTGAAGAGGACAGATTTGTTGGTGTGCTGATGTATTGATTAAGTTGGGCTGTCGGAAGCTTGCTTCTGATCCAAAATAAATCAATTAAATTAAAGGTGCTTTGAACCAGTTGTGAATTAAACATCTATTGTGATTTGAAACTATCAAAATTGCCAAACTAGATATTTACATTCCTTATAAAACACCCCATGCCTTATGAATTTTGTACCATTGTTCAACTTACTTTCAAATAGAGTGTCAGTTCTTCAGGAGTGTCAGCTCTTCAAAACTAAAAAGAAATTGGGAAATTTAGCATTCCCATTTCCAAAATTGGAAAACATTGCCATTAATGAGTAATGAGCTTTTTTCCTTAATGGTTCAATAATGGAGTCGGATGAGCTCGTAGAAATGTTGCTGATTGGGAGAGCAGGGTGTATATAATTAGAAGACCAGGCCTTAGACTTGTTTTTCTGCCCGATGTGCACAGAGTGCCATTGTGTGGCCAGGGACCATTTAGTTTTCTATATTCCAAGAGTGACTCCACTTCAAAAAGTACTTCATTGGTTGTAAAGCACTTTGGGACATCGTGAGGTCATGAAAGGCTCAATATAAATGCAAGTCTTATTTTCTTTCTTTCTTTCTTTTAATAGTAGGGGGCAATCGCAATCCTCATTAAGGATTTGAAAATTATGATAATGATTGAAGCTATTTTCTCCCTACTTTACATGATTCCAGCGTTCCTTATCAGCGCCTGCGCAAACTCCTATACCAAGATGGCACCTGGCGCCTGTCACGCTGGAAATGTGCGTGTGCATCCAAGGCGCCATCTTAGATGTCGGTGAGGCCGTGTAGCGCCAAAACAATAGGCACTACACGGCCCATTTCAGCGCCCTTTGTGTCCTCCTCACAACTTTTCCACCTAGCATTGTATCATCAGCAAACTTGGATATGTTATACTCGGTCCCTTCATCTAAGTCATTAATATAGATTGTAAATAGCTGAGGCCCAAGCACTGATCCTTGCGGCACCCCACAAGTTACAACCTGCCAACCCAAAAATGACCCGTTTATTCCTACCCTCTGTTTTCTGTCCGTTAACCAATCCTCTATCCATGCTAATATATTGCCCCCATCCCCATGAGCCCTTATCGTGTGTAACAACCTTTTGTGTGGCACCTTATCGAATACCTTTGGAAAACCCAAGTATGCTACATCCACTGGTTCCTCTTTATCTACCCTGTTATTTACATCCTCAAAAAACTCCAGTAGATTTGTCGAACACGATTTCCCTTTCATAGAACCATGTTGACTCTGCCTAATCATATTATGATTTTCTGAGTGCCCCATTACTACATCCTTAATAATAGATTCTAGCATTTTCCTGACTTTTATTTAGGCAATTAGGGATGGGCAATAAATGCTGGCCTCGCCAGCGACGCCCACATCCCGTGAATGAATAAAAAATATATATATTAATTACTTTAGGTTCAATTTTTTGTCATCCTTTGCAGATTTCTAAAACTCTCCCAATCCTCAGGCTTACTACTCTTTTTGAGCCTATTCTTTTAATCTAATACTATCCTTAACTTCTTTAGTTAGCCACGGATGGATCACTTTTCGTGTGGAGTTTTTATTCCTTAATGGAATGTATATTCATTGAGAATTATGAAATATTTCTTTAAATGTTTGCTGTTGCTTATCTACCGTCATATCTTTTAATCTAATTTCCCAATCAACCTTAGCCAACTTGCTCCTCATACCTACGTGATTGGCTTTGTTTAAGTTTAAGACTCTAGTTTCGGACTTAACTACATCACTCTCGAACTCAACGTGAAATTCCAACATATTACGATCACTCTTCCCCAGAGGATCCCTTACTGTGAGATTACTAATTAACCCTGTCTCATTACACAAGACAAGATCTAAAATAACCTGTTCCCTGGTTAGTTCTACGATGTATTGTTCTAGGAAACTGTCTCGAATGCATTCCATGAACTCGTCCTCCAAACTACTTTTGCCAATTTGATTTGCCCAGTCTATATGAAGATTAAAGTCACCAACAATTATTGCATTACCTCTGTTACAAGCTCCTCTTATTCCATGATTAATACTCTGTCCAAAAGTATAACTACCGTTAGGGGACCTATAAACTACTCCCACCAGTGTTTTCTCCCCCTTGTTATTTTTTATCTCCACCCATACTGATTCTACCTCCTGATCTTCTGAGAAAAGATCCTTTCTCACTACTGTCCTTATCTCATCCTTTATTATCAGGGCTACCCCCCCTCCTTTTCCATCTAGTCTGTCTTTTTGAAAAGTCAAGTACCCTGGAATATTAAGTTCCCAACCTTGGTCACCTTGCAACCACGTCTCAGTAATGGCTACTAGATCAAACCCATTTATCTCTATTTGTGCCATTAATTTGTCTATCTTGTTACGAATGCTTCGTGCATTCAGATAAAGCATCTTTAATTTTAACTTTTTACTGTTTTTCCCAGATTTGACCTTGTTCATTGATGCACTATTACTGTTGAACTCTGTCCCTTCCTGACACACTCTGTTTATCTTTACCCAAATCGGTACACTGCTCTATGGCCTTGACTTTTCTTTTTGGATTTATAAATTTACCCTTACCTGAACCCTCCTCCACTTCCCCCCGCCCCCCCTTTTAGTTTAAAGCCCTATCTACCACCCAATTATTCGATTCGCCAGGACACTGGTCCCAGCCCGGTTTAAGTGGAGCCCATCCCAACGGATCAACTCCCTCTTTCCCCAGTACTGGTGCCAGTGCCCCATAAATCGAAACCCTGTCTTCTACACCACTATTTGAGCCACGCATTTAACTCTCTGACCTCTTTGACCATATGCCAATTTGCACGTGGTTCAGGTAGTAAACCAGAGATTATTAACTTTGAGGTTCTGCTTATTGGACCCTAACTCCTCAAACCCCCTCAGATGAACCTTATTCTATGATTCTATGATTCCTAGTTCTACTTATGTCATTGGTTCCCACGTGGACCAAGACAACAGGATCCTCCTCCTCATGCTGCAAGTTCTTCTCCAACCACGAGGAGATATCCTTAACATTGGCACCGGACAGGCAACTCAGCCTTCGGGACTCACGGTCGCAGCTGCAGAAAACAGTATCTATCCCGCTGATTATACTGTCTTCTACCACTGCCACATTCCTTTTTACTTCTCCCACTTGAATGGTCTCCTGTACCACGGTCAAATTGCCCATCCTCCCTGAAGTCTTTGTTCTCATCCACATAGGTAGGAAATACCTTGTAATTGTTGGACAAGGTCAAAGGCTGAGGGTCTTCCATACTGTATCCTGGGTCCCCAAACCTGCCTGACTTGCAGTCACATCCTTCTGTCCCCAACCACTGACTAAATCTAAACTACTACTTAACCTAAGGGTGTGACTGCCTCCTGGAACAAGGTGTCCAGATAACTCTCCCCCTCCTTGAAGCATCGCAATATCTGCAGCTTGGACTCCAGTTCAACAACTCTGAGCCAAAGTTCTTCGAGTTGCAGACTTACTGCAGATGTGGTTGCTTGTGACCTCGCTGGTCTCCACTAACTCCAACATGCTGCAGTTATGACAGACCACCTGCCCTGCCATCCCTATCTAACCTTGTTTTATATATTTAATTAATCAAATTTTTTATGTAATTAATTGACTTGATTTATTTTATTTTTTTAAAACAAATTTATCCACTTTAAACTAGGTTCCTGCTCTTTTTAATGGTTTAGTTTTAAGACTTTTTAACTAACACTAAGAGACTAACCATTAAAAACACTAACGGCCACTAAAGACACTAACCACTAAACACAATAACCACTAAAAACACTTACTAAAAACTGAATACTTACACTGAATTAACTTACACTGAATTTACACTAAAAAGTCTTTTTTCACAGAGGAGTGCCGAGGGTAAGTACCCTCGGCACTCCTCTGTGAAAAAAGACTTTTAGTCTTTTCTTGACTTTTTTTAATTTCACCGGTCAGGTCCTTTTATTGGCTGCTCAGGTCCGCTCTTGCCGCTCCTTTTATCGGCTGCTCAGGTCCGCACTCGCCGCTTCTTTTATTGGCTGCTCAGGTTCGCTCTCGCCACGCTTTTTATTAGAGGAGAGATTGAATAGAATGGGCCTAAACTCTCTCGAGTTTAGAAAAATGAGAGGTGATCTCATTGAAACATATAAGATTCTGAGAGGGCTTGACAGGATAAATGCTGAGAGGCTGTTTCCCTTGGCTAGAGAGTCTAGATCTAGGGGGCATAGTCTCAGGTTGAGGGGTCGGCCAGTTAGAACTGAGATGAGGAGGAAATTCTTCACTCAGAGGGTTGTGAATCTTTGGAATTCCCTACCCCAGAGGGCTGCGGATGCTCAGCCGTTGACTATATTCAAGGCTAAGATCAATATATTTTTGGACTCTAAGGGAATCAAGGGATAGAGGAATCGGGCGGGAAATTGGAGTTGAGGTCGAAGATCAGCCATGATCTTATTGAATGTTGGAGGAGGCTCGAGGGGCCGTATGGCCTACTCCTGCTCCTATTTCTTATGTAAGTGTGGGCCAGTCTGATGGACACTGAAGGCTTAGGATGCGCAATAGATGAGTGATGCAGGCTTTTTAGAGGAAAGTGCTATTGCCAGGCTGTGCACCATCCACCACCCCAAGAACTGCCACAAAATGCAGAAAGAGGTTCAATGACCCCACAAGCTTGGCCAAGGTAAGTCAAAGCTCTGGTGTCAATATATATCCTCTACCACTTATGCAGCTCACCTGCCTATCATACTCTGAGTATCAGGGGAACTCATTTCTGCAAAAAGAAACCTCTTCAAACATTCAAGCATCTTTGTTACTAAAAAGCACTCTCTGAACTCACTTTGCTTGCCACAAAGACTTTTGCTCATCATCAAGGACACTTCACTTAAAGGGACAAGAGACAAGGCATCTTCACCTCTCATCGTCATGTTTGACCTCATATGGGACAAGTCTGCATGACATGGGAGTATAGTATTCTTTCTCTCCGATCAATGGAAATATACGGGATACAACCAGTGCCACGGAAGGACAACTGGGGGAGGACTACCATCACTGAAAACCCTGAGTCCACAGGAAGAAGAGGCATTAGATTTAATGGAAAGATGGGCAGAAGAGCCTGTAGGAGAGGGCAAGATTGGAGGTGAACTGGCAAGAGAAGATTGGTAAAGGCTTGGCAAGGCTCATAATATGTAGTTTCAGTTTCATGTGCTTTCTCAAAGTATTGCAATGGTAGTAAACTCACCCACTATTTTTTGAAGCCCTAATGTAATTGTTTGCACAGCTAAACAAGCTCTTCTGAGTTTCACATCATAGGGGTACTTTGAAAGAAAAGGCTAACCATTCCAATGACTGCCTGGGCACTCCCAGGTGCACAGCTTCTGCTATATTCTCACTAACTCTATCCTGGCATTTTATCTGTCCAAGCACCTGCACTGACTCGCTAGGAATTACAGTCAAACCTGTAAATTAGGGATACCTATGGGACTTGCATCAGGTGTCCTTTTTTTGCAGGTGTCTTTATTTTCAAAATGATCATTGTGTGTACAGTAAATGGGATGAGCCAAATATCCCGGGATTGGCTGTATCTCCTGCAGTGTTCCTTTTTTTTCACCCTCACATGGGATCGTGACTAATTCTGGAGCCCTGTTAGCAGGATGTGATTTCAATTCATTTTCTTTTCTTTGGGTTTCCCAGTTCATTGCCATCCTGGGGTCCTTTTCCATTGAGGGAGGGATGTTGTGATCCTGGGATTTGCTACATTGGCAGCCTGCACAGGGCAAGGTGGCTGCTGTACAGCCATTATGCCTGGGAGATCCCAGCCAATTTGGTGGGATTAATGTCCTGCAGATCCCTGTCCGAGACCCCCTCCCTCCGTGTGTTGCAGCTGCTAATGTTTGCAGTACTGGGGGGTCGGTAGGGGGCTGTTAGCAGCTCATCAGTACCTGATGTACTGGTGGAATGAGATGTGGCGTTGCTTGGCGCAGTTCCCGGCTTTTGCCGAATGGGGAGTTCTTTACCCAGCATGCATAGCGGCAGAAAAACCACTCTATCCCTGTGATAGAGCCGTGCAAGCATTCAAACCCAGAGATAGAGCAGTTTCTCTGCTGTTATGGATGCTGAGTGAAGACATTTCTTTCACAAAACCCTGCCGCCTCACGCAGACTTGCGCATTCGTGTTTTAAGTTGTAAATGGACATGATGCATTGAAGGCTGTCCGTAGTTTGTAATTTGCAAGTGTTCATTTTTTCAAGATGCAACTTGTATCTGTTACAACATAAGTTAATTAGGACTGTCAATAAGTGTCCGTTTTTGCAGGTGTCCATTTTTTGGGAGTGTCCATTTGTACGGGTTTCACTGTAGTTAGTCAGAAGCATTACCACTGGGCACGAGTGAGGATGAGGACCTGGGAGTGGATGAGAGAAAATATTTCTCTCATCTGAGGAGCCTACGGAACCATATTTCAGGGGCCCAGTCTTTAAAAGAACAATGATTCAGTAGAGTCAGTCCTGTGCAGGCAATGGAGACAATTTCCAGGCATATGGTTGAGATGATGGATAGGTGGGAGGAGTCCACTACCACACCTACAACACATTGCAGAAAATTTCTTATGACCTGCAGAGCACCCTGGAGACGCTTGGAAATTACTATAGCAGCAAGGTACCGGAAAGAGCTTCTAAGAACGTTGGAGGATCCTGGAGTGGCGGCTACCAAAGCTTCAATAGATACTTTGAACTGAATACTTTTACTTTATCTGGAGTACTGAATTCAGTTTTGGGCACCGCACCTCAGGAAGGTATACTGGCATTGGAGGGGGAACAGCGCAGATTCACCAGAATTATACCGGGGCTTAGGGAGTTAAATTATGAAGACAGGTTGCATGAACTTGGCTTGTATTCCCTTGAGTATAGAAGACTGAGGAGTGATCTGACCAAGAGCTAGGCCATTCAGGAGCAAAATCAGGAAATACTTTTTCACACAAATGATGGTAGAAATCTGGAACACTCTCCCCAAAAGGCTGTGGATGCTGGAACAATTGGAGCTTTCAAGACTAAAATTGATAGAATTTTGTTCGGTAAGAGTATCAAAGGATATGGAGCAAAGGTGGGTAAATGGAGTTGAGGTGCAGGTCAGTCATGATCTATTGAATGGCGGAACAAGCTTGAGGGGCTGAATGGCCTACTCCTGTTCCTAATGTTCCTATGTTCCTTCCTATGTTCAGAGGACTTCACTGGGCATTCTTGATATGTGTTGTCATTGACCAGAAGCACCTCAAAGCCTGTTCCCAGCACCAGTGTGCTGCAAGGAGTGGGAGGTGATGTTGCTGTCACACCAGAGAATAGCAATGAACCAGCCAGTGCTTTCACATGAGGGAGCTTCAGACATGGGCCCGGGACCGTTTGCCACTGTAAGCACAAGCTGTCATAAGCGGCTTCCTCTGGTACAGCAGTTACTCTG
The DNA here is from genome assembly GCF_035084215.1 of Heptranchias perlo. NCBI lineage: Eukaryota > Metazoa > Chordata > Chondrichthyes > Hexanchiformes > Hexanchidae > Heptranchias > Heptranchias perlo. The sequence continues at coordinate 8,565,518 of NC_090350.1, read as the reverse complement.
AGATGAAATTCATCTCAGGTCTCTCGGACTGCAGGGTATTTATTCCAGCCACCTACTCCTCAACTTCATCTCATTCAAGGAGCACTTCATATGAGTAGTAGATTAGGAACTAGAGAAAATAAATTAGTTGGCACAAAAGGTAGTCATGGTGTTAAGTAGTTCCAGAATGGGAGAATTGATGTTGTTGTCATTTGCTGATAAATGTTATTGTTTAAAGTAAAGTCAGCTTGATCATAGAGTTGAGTTCATGTCTGTGTATGCTTTCAACTTTTGGGAGATGGGTAATGGAAGGGGAAATGTTGGCTTTTGTCTTATGAAGGACCTTGGCAGAAGCCTTGGAAAGTCTGGGACTTTGCTGGAGAGAGAGAGAGTGTGTGTGTGTGTGTGTGTGTGTTTACATGTACCCGCATATATGAAGTGACTTTATTTGATGAGTAAACCATTATCTGTCAGTTGTGCTCTGTGCTGACTGCTGGCTCTCCTGTTCTAGTTCCTCTCCTTCTTGTGCACCCTCCTCATGCTGTTGGGAAACCAAAGTACAACTTTCTCTGCCTGTAGACCCTTGTGTATGGAAGAGATACCTTCGGTCAATAACCAGGGGGCATAGATTTAAAGTAATTGGTAGAAGAATTGGTTCGGGGAGCTGAGGAGAACTTTTTTCACCCAGAAGGTGGTGGGGATCTGGAACTTACTGCCTGAAAGGGTGGCAGAGTCAGAAACCCTTATCACATTTAAAAAGGGCCTGGATATGCACCCGAAGTGCTCTAACCTACAAGGCTACGGCCCAAGTACTGGAAAGTGGGATTAGGCTGGGTGGCTCATCTTCGGCCGGCGCGGACACGATGGGCCGAATGGCCTCCTTCCTTGCCGTAAATTTTCTACGATTCTATGATGCCTGACTCTAAGAGCCTCTCAGCCTCTTCCGTGTGTTCATTCTCCGCATCGTCAAAATAAAGACATGCCATTGAAAAATGTATGTTTAGGGTGCAAAGCAGCAGCTTGAACAGAGTAAAAGTAGCAGCAAAAGTCCTGGTTCAATATAATGGCGGTAATTATTTGGGATGGAAATGGGGTTGAGGTGTTAGCCATACCCCCTTAACCCATTTAAATTTCATGGAACAGGCTTGTAATGACCTTGAAGGTAACCATCGATGTTTTGAGTTGAGAATTCAGGTGCAATTTTTTTTGTGGTGAATTTGAGGTGTTAGCCTTTAAGAATGCATCTTGCTCTGTTTACTGCCCCATATCCACTCTATAATGGGCAGTGATTCAGAGGAAAATCCAGGACCATATATCTAATTAATTCAGACTTACCAATCAAACAGATATTTTAAAAAGATCCCCAGGATGTCAATCACATAGGATGCTTGAATTGAATAGAATGGTTAGATCCATTGATCTGTTCCAAAGCTCTTTGATCAACTTGAGTTTAAGGGAAAGTACCACTCCTCCAATCACCTGTTAGGCACGGAGTATAAGAAATACATTGAGTGAATTAAAGGCTCAAAAACGGTTTTATGAAAGGGAAATCATGTTTGACAAATCCATTAGAGTTTTTTGAGGGTCTACGAACTAGCAGGGTAGATAAAGGGAGAAACAGTGAATGTAGTATATTTGGATTTTCAAAAGGCATTCGATAAAGTGCCACACAAGAGGTTGTTACACAATATTAGGGCTCTTGGGATTGGGGTAATATATTAGCATGGATTGAGGATTGGTTGACAGACAGAAAACAGAGAGTAGGAATAAACTGGTCATTTTCGGGTTGGCAGGTTGTAACTAGTGGGGTGCCGCAAGGATCAGTCCTTGGGCCCCAGATATTTACAATCTATACTGATGACTTAGGTGAGGGGACCGAGTGTAATGTATCCAAGTTTGCTGATGATACAAAGCTAGGTGGGAAAGTAAGTTTTGAGGAGGACGCAAAGAGGCTACAAAGAGATATAGACAGGTTAAGTGACTGGGCAAGAAGGTGGCAGATGGAGAATAATGTGGGGAAATGTGCAATTATCCACTTTGGTAGCAAGAATAGAAAAGCAGAATAGTTTTTAACAACATATGAACATACGAATTAAGAGCAGGAGTAGGCCATTTGGCCCCTCAAGCCTGCTCTGCTTTTGAAAGGTTAGAGACTAGAAAATGTTGGTATTCAGAGGGATTTGGTGTCCTTGTACACAAATTGCAGAAAGTTAACATGCAGGTACAGCAAGCAATTAGGAAAGCAAATGGTATGTTAGCCTTTATTGCAAGAGAGTTGAAGTATAAGAGTAAGGGGGTGTTGCTGCAATTATACAGGGCTCTGGTGAGACCACACCTGGAGTACTGTGTATAGTTTTGGTCTCCTTACATAAGGAAGGATATACTTGCTGTAGCGGGGTGCAACAAAGGTTCACTAGATTGATTCCTGGGATGAAAAGTTTGTCCTATGAGGAGAGATTGAGTAGAATGGGCCTAACTTCTCTAGAGCTTATAAGAATGAGAGGTGATCTCATTGAAAAGTATAAAATTCTTAGAGGGTTTAGCAGGGTAGATGCTGAGAGCTGTTTTCCCCTGGCTGGAGAGTTTAGAACTAGGGGTCATAATCTCAATTTAAGGGGGTCGGCATTTAGGACTGAGATGGGGAAACATTTCTTCACTCAGACGGTTGTGAATCTTTGGAATTCTATACCCCAGAGGGCTGTGGATGCTCAGTCATTGAGTATATTCAAAACTGAGATCAATAGATTTGTGGACACTAAGGGAATCAAGGGATATGGGCATAGGACAGAGAAGTGGATTTGAAGTAGTAGATCAGCCATGGTCTTATTGAATGGCAGAGCAGGCTTGAGGGGCCGTATGCCTATCGTGCTCCTATTTCTTATGTTCTTAAATACAGCTCAGAGGGTATGACATGGTGGCCATTACTGAGACATGGCTGCAAGCTCATCATGATTGGGAGTTAAATATTCCAGGTTATAAAATCTTTAGAAAGGATAGAGAAACTGGAAGAGAAGGAGAGAGGATGTAGGTAAGGGAAAGCAATCAGTGGAGACTCAATGGTTAGAATTGAGGAATAAGAGAGGACTTAAAACTGTAATGGGAGTTGTCTACAGGCCTCCTGATGGCAGGAATGAAGTGGCAGTGAGTATTAATTCAGAAATTATAGAGGCTTGTAGCAATAGCAGAGTTGTTTTAATGTGAGACTTTAATGTGAGTGCATTCAAGATAGTTTTCTGGAGAAATGTGTTCTAGAACCAAGAAAGCAGGCCATACTAGATTTAGTAATGAGTAATGAGTCAGACGTAGTTAATAATCTAACAGTAAAGGAACATTTATCTATCAGTGATCATAATGGGCCAGAAATCGCTCCTGAAATAACGGAGGAGCTCAACAGCGCTCGCTGTTTTTAGTGGCGAATTGAAGGAGCAAGTTCCCACGTTTGCACATGCGCAGTGAAATATGGAAATCCGGAACTCACTCCTAGTGATTTGCCGGCGATATGACAGCTCGAATTAAAGGGCCATCGCACGCTGCAATCAGAGAAATTGAACTTGCTTATCCGCCCAGCTGGAAAGTAACTAATTATGCCACCAAACAGGTACGCTTAAAAATACCAGATGTAACCTAAGTTCTAACAGCTTGGTAAATCTTAACGACTGCCAAACAGCTAAAAATTAACTTTTAAAAATGTTGAATCTCATATTACTCCTTATTTTAATATTTTTTGATCATTAAAAATATTTTTTAATTAATTTTTTTTCACTTTCCCCTTCTGTCTCTTTAATTTAATTCAATTATTTCTTTGGCTTTTTATATAAAAAAATTAAAATTTTATTTACAATGGCATACAGAATACTAATTTTAAATGAATGAAGTTTGCTTGCCTGCTTGAGCAATGCATCCTGAATCTGTGGGCGTGACTTCTCTTCCTGACAGATTTTGTGGGCTTGACTTCTCCTCACACATTTTCCAGCCGTGCAGCAACTCACGCTGCTCAGAGGCTGGATTGATAGCACACAGTTTTTTTAAAGTTCAAATTCACGCAATTTGACGCCACAGACCCTATAGTAAGTATTTTCTTTAATTTGATTCGCAGGAGCTGTGGTGAGCGTTGCTTCGTTGCTCTGCGCGACTTCTGGCCCCATGTGATCAAATTCAATGTCTGGTTTGAAAAGGAGAAATGTATTACAGTTACTAAAATTCTAGATTTTGGCAACACTAAGTTTAACGGGATGAGACAGAGTCTGCCGAAAGCAAACTAGTCAAAATTGTTATTGGGTAAAACTACAGATGAACAATGGGAGGTGTTCAAAAAATAATTTTGCTTAATGCAGGACCAATATATACCCCGAAGGGGCAAGAGCTCTGCTTATCAAATAAAACAACCATGTTCGACAAAAGAGATGAGAGATAACATAAAACTAAGGAAAGACCATGCAAAAGTGCAAAGAATAGAGTAGATCTAGACGATCGGGAGAGATATAAAGAACAGCAAAGGAAGACAAAAAATATAGTAAGAGGTGCAAAAAGGAATATGAAAAGAAACTTGCGAGGGATATCAAGATTAAAACAAAACGTTTTTACAATTACATTAGAAGAAAAAGGGTAGTCAAGGGTAAGTGTTGAATAATTACTTTGTGTTAGTCTTCACAGTAGAGGAAGAGGATAATATACCTGACATTCCAGGGAAACTAATAATGAATTAAGCAACCGAACTCAACTACAGTTAATGTAAACAAGAAAACAGTACTAGAAAAAATAATGGCACTAAAGACTGACAAATCCCCAAGACCTGATGGTTTCCACCCCAGGGTTTTAAAGGAGGTAGGTGAAGAAATTGCAGATGGTTCAGCCATAATCTTCCAAAATGCTCTTGATTTGGGAATTGTTCCTTTAGATTGGAAAATTGCAAATGTAACTCCATTACTTAAGAAAGGTGAGAGAAACCAGGAAATTCTAAACCTGTTAATCTAACATCTGTTGTGGGGAAGTTATTTAAATCTATAATTAAGGACAGTGTGACTGAGCACTTAGAGAAATTTGAGCTGATCAGAGAGAGCCAACATGGATTTGTGAAGGGTAGGTCATTTTTTTTTATTATTCGTTCATGGGATGTGGGCGTCGCTGGCGAGGCCGGCATTTATTGCCCATCCCTAATTGCCCTTGAGAAGGTGGTGGTGAGCCGCCTTCTTGAATCGCTGCATTCCGTGTGGTGAAGGTTCTCCCACAGTGCTGTTAGGAAGGGAGTTCCAGGATTTTGACCCAGCCACGATGAAGGAATGGCGATATATTTCCAAGTTGGGATGGTGTGTGACTTGGAGGGGAACGTGCAGGTGGTGTTGTTCCCATGTGCCTGCTGCTCTTGTCCTTCTAGGTGGTAGAGGTCGCGGGTTCAGGAGGTGCTGTCGAAGAAGCCTTGGCGAGTAGCTGCAGTGCGTCCTGTGGATGGTACACACTGCAGCCACAGTGCGCCGGTGGTGAAGGGAGTGAATGTTTAGGGTGGTGGAAGGGGTGCCAATCAAGCAGGCTGCTTTGTCCTGGATGGTGTCGAGCTTCTTGAGTGTTGTTGGAGCTGCACTCATCCAGGCAAGTGGAGAGAATTCCATCACACTCCTGACTTGTGGCTTGTAGATGGTGGAAAGGCTTTGGGGAATCAGGAGGTGAGTCACTCACCGCAGAATACCCAGCCTCTGACCTGCTCTTGTAGCCACAGTATATATATGGCTGGTCCAATTAAGTTTCTGGTCAATGGTGTCCCCAGGATGGTGATGGTGGAGGATTCGGCGATGGTAATGCCGTTGAATGTCAAGGGGAGGTGGTTAATCTCTCTCTTGTTGGAGATGGTCATTGCCTGGCAATTGTCTGGTTCGAATGTTACTTGCCACTCATGAGCCCAAGCCTGGATATTGTCCAGGTCTTGCTGCATGCGGGCTCGGACTGCTTCATTATTTGAGGGGTTGTGAATGGAACTGAACACTGTGCAGTCATCAGCGAACATCCCCATTTCTGACCTTATGATGGAGGGAAGGTCAGAAATGTGTCCTAGGCCCAACCAGCTGAAGATGGTTGGGCCTAGGACACTGCCCTGAGGAACACCTGCAGCAATGCTCTGGGGCTGAGATGATTGGCCTCCAACAACCACTACCATCTTCCTTTGTACTAGGTATGACTCCAGCCACTGGAGAGTGTTCCCCCTGATTCCCATTGACTTCAATTTTACTAGGGCTCCTTGGTGCCACACTCGGTCAAATGCTGCCTTGATGTTAAGGGCAGTCACTCTCACCTCACCTCTGGAATTCAGCTCTTTTGTCCATGTTTGGACCAAGGCTGTATTGAGGTCTGGCGCTGAGTGGTCCTGGCGGAACCCAAACTGAGCATTGGTGAGCAGGTTATTGGTGAGTAAGTGCCACTTGATAGCACTGACGACGACACCTTCCATCACTTTGCTGATGATTGAGAGTAGACTGATGGGGCGGTAATTGGCCAGATTGGATTTGTCCTGCTTTTTGTGGACAGGACATACCTGGGCAATTTTCCACATTGTCGGGTAGTTGCCAGTGTCGTAGCTGTACTGGAACAGCTTGGCTAGAGGTGCAGCTAATTCTGGAGCACAAGTCTTCAGCACTACAGCTGGGATGTTGTCGGGGCCCATAGCCTTTGCTGTATCCAGTGCACTCAGCCGTTTCTTGATATCACGTGGAGTGAATCGAATTGGCTGAAGACTGGCTGCTGTGATGGTGGGGATATCGGGAGGAGGCTGCGATGGATCATTCACTCGGCACTTCTGGCTGAAGATGGTTGCAAACGCTTCAGCCTTATCTTTTGCACTCATGTGCTGGACTCCACCATCATTGAGGATGGGGATGTTTCCAGAGCCTCCTCCTCCCGTTAGTTGTTTAATTGTCCACCACCATTCACAACTGGATGTTGCAGCACTGCAGAGCTTTGATCTGATCCGTTGGTTTTGGAATCGCTTAGCTCTGCCTATAGCATGTTGCTTCCGCTGTTTAGCATGCATGTAGTCCTGAGTTGTAGCTTCACCAGGTTGGCACCTCATTTTTATGTACGCCTGGTGCTGCTCCTGGTATGCTCTTCTGCACTCCTCATTGAACCAGGGCTGATCCCCTGGCTTGTTGGTAATGGTGGAGTGAGGAATATGCCGGGCCATGAGGTTGCAGATTGTGGTGGAATACAATTCTGCTGCTGCTGATGGCCCACAGCGCCTCATGGATGCCCAGTTTTGAGCTGCTAGATCGGTTCTGAATCTATCCCATTTAGCACGGTGGTAGTGCCACACAACACATTGGATGGTGTCCTCAGTGCGAAGACGGGACTTCGTCTCCACCAGGACTGTGCGGTGGTCACTCCTACCAATACTGTCATGGACAGATGCATTTGCGACAGGTAGATTGGTGAGGACGAGGTCAAGTAAGGTTTTCCCTCGTGTTGGTTCGCTCACCACCTGCCGCAGGCCCAGTCTGGCAGCTATGTCCTTCAGGACTCGGCCAGCTCGGTCAGTCGTGGTGCTACCGAGCCACTCTTGGTGATGGACATTGAAGTCCCCCACCCAGAGTACATTCTGTGCCCTTGCTACCCTCAGTGCTTCCTCCAACTGGTGTTCAACATGGAGGAGGACTGATTCATCAGCTGAGGGAGGGCAGTAGGTGGTAATCAGCAGGAGGTTTCCTTGACCATGTTTGACCTGATGCCATGAGATTTCATGGGGTCCAGAGTCAATGTTGAGGACTCCCAGGGCCACTCCCTCCTGACTGTATATCACTGTACCGCCACCTCAGGTCGGTCTGTCCTGCCGGTGGGACAGGACATAACCAGGGATGGTAATGGAAGAGTCTGGGACGTTGTCTGAAAGGTATGATTCTGTGAGTACGGTTATGTCAGGCTGTTGCTTGACTAGTCTGTGGGACAGCTCTCCCAATTTTGGCACAAGTCCCCAGATGTTAGTGAGGAGAACTTTGCAGGGTCAACTGGGCTTGGTCTGCCTTTGTTGTGTCCGGTGCCTAGTGATCTGATGCCAGGTGGTCCGTCCGGTTTTATTCTTATTGTGACTTTTTTTAAGCGACATTTTACAACTGAATGGTGTGCTAGGCCATTTCAGTGGGTAATTAAGAATCAACCACATTGCTGTGGGTCTGGAGTCACATATCGGCCAGACCGGGTAAGGACGGCAGGTTTCCTTCCCTCAAGAGCATTCGTGAACCAGATGGGTTTTTACGACAATCTGGTAGTTTCATGGCCACCATTCCTGATACTAGTATTTTAATTCCAGATTTTATTTCATTAATTGAATTTAATTAATTGAATTTGAATTCCCCAGCTGCCATGGCGGCAATTGAACTCATGACTCCGGATTATTAGTCCAGGCCTCTGGATTACTAGTCCAGTAACATAACCACTATGCTACCGTACCCTACAATAACCCCTTAACGAACCTCATTGAATTTTTTGAAGAAGTAACTGGTCGTAGACAGGGGAATGCCTATGGACTTCTAGAACGCATTCAATAAGGTTCCACATCAGAGACTATTAGGTAAAATTAAAGATGGAATTTAAGGCAAATTATTGACCCGGTTTGGAGATTGGTTAGGCGCTAGGAAACAGAGAGTAGGGATAATAGGTATCTACTCGAATCGGAAAGAAGTGACTTATGGTGTCCCATAAGAATCTGTGCTGGGACCTCAACTATTCACTATATTTATTAATGACTTAGATAACACAATAGAGAGCCATATATCCAAGTTTCTGGCATAATAAGTAGTGTAGACGGGAGCATAAAATTACAAAGAGATCTTGATGGATTAAGTGAGTGGGCAAAACTGTGGCAGATGGATTTCAATGCAGGTAAGTGTGAGGTTATCCATTTTGAACCAAAAAAGGATAGATCCAAGAATTTTTCAAATGGTGAAAAGTTAGGAACAGTGGAGGCCCAAAGAGATTTAGGGGTCCATGTACAATATAGTGGTCAGATACAAAAAAAATCAAAACGTCTCATGGAATATTAGCCTATATATCTGGACGGCTAGAATACAAAGGGGAGGAAATGTTTCTACAGCTATACAAAGCCCTGGTTAGACCACATCTGAAATACTGTGTACAGTTCTGGGCATTCAATATTTAGGAAGGACAGGAAAAAAGGGAAAGGAGGTGGGGTAGCGTTGTTAGTAAAGGAAGAAATCAATGCAATAGTGAGGAAGGATATTGGCTTGGAAAATCACGATGTGGAATTTGTATAGATAGAGCCAAGAAACAGTAAAGGGCAGAAAACGTTGGTGGGGGTTGTCTATGGGCCCCCAAACGGTAGTGGAGATGTAGGGGAGGGCATTAAACAGGAAATTAGAGATGCATGCAAGAAGGGTACAACTCTAATCATGGGTGACTTTAATCTACATATAGATTGGTCAAACCAAATTAGCAATAATACTCTGGGGGAGGAATTCCTGGAGTGTGTACATGATGGTTTTCTAGACCAATACGTTGAGGAACCACCTAGAGAACAGGCGCTCCTAGACTGGGTATTGTGCAATGAGAAAGGATTAATTAACAAACTTGTTGTGCGGAGTCCCTTAGGTAAGTGCGACCATAACATGATAGAATTCCTCATTAAGATGGAGAGTGAAGTAGTTGAATCTGAAACTAGGGTCCTGAAGGAAATTACAAAAGTATGAGGTGCGAGTTGGCTATGATAGATTGGGGAACTTTACTAAAAGGGATGACAGTGGATAGGCAATGGTTAATATTTAAAGAACGTGTGCAGGAATTACAACAATTATTCATTCCTGTCTGGTGCAAAAATAAAACAGGAAAGGTGGCTCAACCGTGGCTTACAAAAGAAATTAGGGATAGTATTAGATCCAAAGAGGAGACATATAAAATTGCCAGAAAAAGAGGCAAGCCTGAGGATTGGGAGCAGTTTAGAATTCAGCAAAGGAGGACAAAGAGATTGATTAAGAGGGGAAAAGTAGAGTATGAGAGTAAACTAGCAGGGAACATAAAAACTGACTGTATAAGTTTCTATAAATATGTTAAGAGAAAAAGATTAGTGAAGACAAATGTAGGTCCCTTACAGTCAGAAATGGAGGAAATTATAATAGGGAACAAAGAAATGGCAGAACAATTAAACACATACTTTGGTTCTGTCTTCATAAAGGAGGACACAAATAACCTCCCAGATATGTTAAGAAACCAAGGGTCTAGTGAGAGGGAGGAACTAATGGAAACCAGTATTAGTAAAAAAATAGTGCTAGGGAAATTAATGGGGCTAAAGAATGACAAATCCCCAGGGCCTGATAATCTACATCACAGAGTACTAAAGGAAGTAGCCCTGGAAATAGTGGATGCATTGGTGATCATCTTCCAAAATTCTATGGACTCTGGAACAGTTCCTACAGATTGGAGGGTGGCAAATGTAACCGCACTATTTAAAAAAGGGGGGAGAGAAAAAACAGGGAATTACAGACCAGTTAGCCTAACATCAGTAGTGGGGAAAATGCTAGAGTCTATTATAAAAGATGTGACAACAGAACACTTGGAAGGCATTAATGGGATTGGACAAAGTCAGCATGGGTTTATGAAAGGGAAATCATGCTTAACAAATCTACTGGAGTTTTTTGAGGATGTGACTAGTAGAATAGATGGGGGAGAACCAGTGGATGTGGTATACTTGGATTTTCAGAAGGCTTTTGATAAGGTCCCACAGAAGAGGTTAGTATGCAAAATTAAAGCATATGGGATTGGGGGGAATATACTGGCATGGATTGAGAATTGGTTGACAGACAGGAAACAGAGAGTAGGAATAAATGGGTCTTTTCCGGGTGGCAGGCTGTGACAGGCATCAGTGTTTGGGCCCCAGCTTTTCACAATATATCTCTATGATTTGGATGAGGGAACGGAATGTAACATTTCCAAGTTTGCAGACGACACAAAGCTGGGGTGGAATGTGAGCTGTGAGGAGGATGCAAAGAGGCTCCAATGTGATTTAGACAAGTTGGGTGAGTGGGCAAGAACATGGCAAATGCAGTATAACATGGATAAATGTGAGGTTATCCACTTTGGTTGTAAAAACAGAAAGGCAAATTATTATCTGAATGGTCATAGATTGGGAAAAGGGGAGGTGCAACGAGACCTGGGTGTCCTTGTCCACCAGTCACTGAAAGCGAGCATTCAGGTGCAGCAAGCAGTTAGGAAGGCGAATGGTATGTTGGCCTTCATTGCAAGAGGATTTGAGTACAGGAGCAGGGATGTCTTACTGCAGTTATACAGGGCCTAGGTGAGACCACATCTGGAGTATTGTGTGCAGTTTTAGTCTCCTTATCTGAGGAAGGATGACCTTGCCATGGAGGGAGTGCAACAAAGGTTTACCAGACTGATTCCTGGGATGGCAGGACTGACGTATGAGGAGAGATTGGGTCAACTAGGCCTATATTCACCAGAGTTTAGAAGAATGAGAGGTCATCTCATTGAAATGTATAAAATTCTAACAGGACTAGACAGATTAGATGCAGGGAGGATGTTCCCAATGGCTGGGGAGTCCAGAACCAGGGGTCACAGACTCAGGAAACGGGGTATGCCATTTAGAACTGAGATGAGGAGATAGTTCTTCACTCAGAGGGCGGTGAACCTGTGAATTCTCTACCACAGAAGGCAGTGAAGGCCAAGTCATTAGATGTATTCAAGAAGGAGATAGATATATTTCTTAATGCTAAAGGGATCAAGGGATATGGAGAAAAAAGCGGGAACAGGTACTGAGTTAGACGATCAGCCATGATCATTTTGAATGGCGGAGCAGGCCTGAAGGGCCGAATGGCCTACTGTTGCTCCTATTTTCTATGTTTTCGATGTAAGTGCTGCTGGTTGGGCCGCATGTAGACCATGTTTTCCTCAACACAGCCAGCCTGACACTAGTTGCGTTCAGGGCAGTCCAATTGTGCAAAGGAAGCCTCAATCAGGGATGAGGCCCCCTATTTGCATAAGCAAAGGGCCTAACTCCTGCCCTCGGCACCTCTTTTTTAGCCTTTACCAATACGGCAGGCAGCGATCTTCTGGTGCGTTAGTAGCACAAGCGCCTTGCCCACCAGATTGGATGCTCATTTTGCACCTGAAAAATGGTGCCATTGAATCTCTAGGCCTATGGGTTTTCATTAAAATTAAAGCGGCACTTAAGATGTTGCGCATGCTGACATTTTTCTTGGAAATGGGTTTGATTAGGTGATATAAATGGGCGCTGTGTGATTTGATGCACACAGAGAAGGGTCTGTCGGTGATAGCATATTTCTGGTGGGAATGGAGTAGATGTACACTGTTCATGCAATGGCCAGATGTGGTAGTCAAATGAAGATCTCTCACATCAGAGTGACTCGAATTCACCTTGCAGCTGGCAATCAGTTATTATCCCCATCTCCTTCAAGCTGCGATTACTACTCTTCCTGCTGATGTTCGTGCTCCCCATGAGAGCCTTTGCCCTCCAGGGCCTCCATAAGAAGGCTTCTTTGTAAGGCACAAGTGTGCAGCATTCAGCACACAACCACAATCCTTGAGAGTTTAGCTGGATTATGCTGTAGTCAATCAAGGCACCTGAAGCTTGCATATGGTGTGGTCAATAATGATGGTGTATGAATAGATCTTGTTATACTGTTGGTCTCAGGGATACTGGGAAAGTGCACAGGTGTCATCAGCCATGGCTGTACAGGATAACCTTGATCTCCAAGGTGCCACACAGAGGCTTCCCTTTCTTTTAAAGAGTGCTGGCAAAGTGGCCTGTTTTAAAATAAAGGCATTGGGGCAGCTCTCACAGAAGCAAACATGGAGTGCTGCACACTAAGAGAGTGGTATCCTTTCCTGTTGATATATGTGTGGTCATTGATCAACATATGGCCACATGGGCACAAGCAATGACTCCTTGGACCCTGGGGAATCCTGACACTTGGTAAAACTGCACTGATTTCTCATGCTACCACCAATTGTCCATGGGAAGCTCATGAAATTGCTAGCTCTACAGAACAATACATCTGATTGATGCATCTTTGCATAGCTGTTTGGCTCCGGTGGAACCCTGGAATAACCCTACAATGTAGAAGTTAAGGCTAGCTGTGACATTAACATCTACTGACAGAGCAGTGTGTGGGGTGGAGGTGGGCTGTGGGTCCGCTTGCAACATGTGGCATAACTGTCACAGCTTCCTTTGAAAAGCAAAGCCTTCGCAGATACTTCTCCTCAATCAAATACAGGTAGCATCACCTCTGCCTACATACTATGGCATGGGGGTACCTGTGGCTGTTCAGAATGTGCCTCCAGTGCAGTCTCACCAGTTGCGCCTCCGTCCATTGATCCTCCTCTTCGAAGAAGGAAAGATGGAGGGGAATTCCTAATGGCCTCGCTGTTGTGGCTGTTTGGGAAAGAGAAAAGCATGCAATTTCACGTCATCACACTGGAGAATAAGGAAATGTTTATTTTTCTTTTTGGAGTTTCAGCTTTGAGGCCCCACAAATTTGTTCTTAAGATCCATAATTACAGTCTGACCTTGCATGCATCAGACAACCTGGTTTAAGAGCAGATCCACTTATTCTCCCATTGCCGAATTAGTTGAGAAGGCAGGATAAAATTTTACAAAACAGGGGAAAATAGATAATACAGTACTAATGATAAATGTGGGGAATTCTGCCTTGGTCATGGTGAACTTAATTATTTAATCAATTCTTCTGCTCTTTGTTTATTGCAGCAAGATGCATCGTGCTGTTCCAGTTGTCATGGATTTCAGAAAAAAAAGAAACTGACTCTGGAATTCAATACACTTCCATGACTCCAACTTATAATTTTTTTGGCAAAACATTATTCACTTTTACTAAAGGCAGTGAGCTTAACATGAAAGCTTCTTGTACTATTCTTTAAATAACACAGCCTGCAATCTTGGCATTGATCCAGCCTGGTAAGCTTTTACTGCTAATGCATTCTATTGCTTAAAGGGCTGGTCATTGAATTTGTTTTCTTCCTCACAATACAAAAATTCCAACTAGCAGCCAATTTGGCAGCTTGCTGGAACAGATGAGTGGTACTAGCAAAGGATTCAAAGGACAGCGAATTATTAATGAAATGGGAGACCTAAAGAAAGACAAATTTGATAACTGTCAGCTTGGCTTAGTGAGTGGCACTATCACCTGTATCAGAAGGTCATGTGTTCAAGCCCTACTTCAGGACCTGACCACCTGGACACAGGTGACACTTCAGTACCGTACTGAAGGATTGAAGGAGTGCTTCATTGTTGGCTGTCCTGTCTTTTAGATGAAACTGAGGACTGTTCAGTACAGACTGTAAAAGTTTCCATGCATTATTTGAAGAAGAGCCAGGAGTTCTCCTGGTGTTCTAGCTAACATTCCTCCCTCAACCAACACTACCAAAAACTAATGTCGTTTAGGGAAGGAAACCTGCCGTCCTTAGGGAAGGAAACCTGCCCTCCTTACCCGGTCTGGCCTAAATGTGACTTCAGACCCACAGCAATGTGGTTGATTCTTAATTGCCCTCTGAAATGGCCTAACAAGCCACTCAGTTGTAAAATCTCGCTACGAAAAGTCATAATAAGAATAAAACCGGATGGACCACCTGGCATCAGACCACTAGGCACCGGACACGACAAAGGCAACACAAGCCCAGTCGACCCTGCAAAGTCTTCCTCACTAACATCTGGGGACTTGTGCCAAAATTGGGAGAGCTGTCCCACAGACTAGTCAAGCAACAGCCTGACATAGCCATACTCACAGAATCATACCTTTCAGCCAATGTTCCAAACTCTTCCATCACCATCCCTGAGTATGTCCTGTCCCACCGGCAGGACAGACCGACCAGAGGTGGCGGTACAGTGATATACAGTCAGGAGGGAGTGGCCCTGGGAGTCCTCAACATTGACTCTGGACCCCATGAAATCTCATGGCATCAGGTCAAACATGGGCAAGGAAACCTCCTGCTGATTACCACCTACCGTCCTCCCTCAGCTGATGAATCAGTCCTCCTCCATGTTGAGCACCACTTGGAGGAAGCACTGAGGGTAGCAAGGGCACAAAATGTACTCTGGGTGGGGGACTTCAATGTCCATCACCAAGAGTGGCTCGGTAGCACCACTACTGACCGAGCTGGCCGAGTCCTGAAGGACATAGCTGCCAGACTGGGCCTGCGACAGGTGGTGAGCGAACAAACACGAGGGAAAACATTACTTGACCTCGTCCTCACCAATCTACCTGTCGCAAATGCATTGGCTGAAGACTGGCTTCTCCGATGGTGGGGATATCGGGAGGAGGCCGAGATGGATCATCATGTAAATGTATTGGTAGGAGTGACCACCGCACAGTCCTCGTGGAGACGAAGTCCCATCTTTGCACTGAGGACACCATCCAACGTGTTGTGTGGCACTACCAACGTGCTAAATGGGATAGATTCAGAACAGATCTGGCAGCTCAAAACTGGGCATCCATGAGGCACTGTGGGCCATCAGCAGCAGCAGAATTGTATTCCAGCACAATCTGTAACCTCATGGCCTGGCATATTTCTCACTCTACCATTACCA
Source organism: Heptranchias perlo (assembly GCF_035084215.1). Lineage (NCBI taxonomy): Eukaryota > Metazoa > Chordata > Chondrichthyes > Hexanchiformes > Hexanchidae > Heptranchias > Heptranchias perlo. Next base: position 8,549,971 of record NC_090350.1, on the reverse strand, counting down.
ACAAGCCAGGGAATCAACCCTGGTTCAATGAGGAGTGTAGAAGAGCATGCCAGGAGCAGCACCAGGCGTACCTAAAAATGAGGTGCCAACCTGGTGAAGCTACAACTCAGGACTACATGCAGGCTAAACAGCAGAAGCATCATGCCATAGACAGAGCTAAGCGATTCCACAAGCAACGGATCAGATCAAAGCTCTGCAGTGCTGCCACATCCAATCGTGAATGGTGGTGGACAATTAAACAACTAACGGGAGGAGGAGGCTCTGTAAACATCCCCATCCTCAACGATGGCGGAGTCCAGCACGTGAGTGCAGAAGTCAAGGCTGAAGCGTTTGCAACCATCTCCAGCCAGAAGTGCCGAGTGGATGATCCATCTCGGCCTCCTCCCGATATCCCCACCATCGGAGAAGCCAGTCTTCAGCCAATTCGATTCACTCCACGTGATGTCAAGAAACGGCTGAGTGCACTGGATGCAGCAAAGGCTATGGGCCCCAACAACATCCCGGCTGTAGTGCTAAAGACTTGTGCTCCAGAACTAGCTGCCCCTCTAGCCAAGCTGTTCCAGTACAGCTACAACACTGGCATCTACCCGACGATGTGGAAAATTGCCCAGGTATGCCCTGTCCACAAAAAGCAGGACAAATCCAATCCGGCCAATTACCGCCCTATCAGTCTACTCTCAATCATCAGCAAAGTGATGGAAGGTGTCGTCGTCAGTGCTATCAAGTGGCACTTACTGACCAATAACCTGCTCACCGATGCTCAGTTTGGGTTCCGCCAGGACCACTCGGCTCCAGACCTCATTACAGCCTTGGTCCAAACATGGACAAAGGAGCTGAATTCCAAAGGTGAGGTGAGAGTGACTGCCCTTGACATCAAGGCAGCATTTGACCGAGTGTGGCACCAAGGAGCCCTAGTAAAATTGAAGTCAATGGGAATCAGGGGGAAAACTCTCCAGTGGCTGGAGTCATACCTACCACAAAGGAAGATGGTAGTGGTTGTTGGAGACCAATCATCTCAGCCCCAGGGCATTGCTGCAGGAGTTCCTCAGGGCAGTGACCTCGGCCCAACCATCTTCAGCTGCTTCATCAATGACCTTCCCTCCATCATACGGTCAGAAATGAGGATGTTCGCTGATGATTGCACAGTGTTCAGTTCCATTCGCAACCCCTCAGATAATGAAGCAGTCCGAGCCCGCATGCAGCAAGACCTGGACAACATCCAGGCTTGGGCTGATAAGTGGCAAGTAACATTCACGCCAGATAAGTGCCAGGCAATGACCATCTCCAACAAGAGAGAGTCTAACCACCTCCCCTTGATATTCAACGGCATTACCATCGCCGAATCCCCCACCATCAACATCCTGGGGGTCACCATTGACCAGAAACTTAACTGGACCTGCCATATAAATACTGTGGCTACGAGAGCAGGTCAGAGGCTGGGTATTCTGCGGTGAGTGACTCACCTCCTGACTCCCCAAAGCCTTTCCACCATCTACAAGGCACAAGTCAGGAGTGTGATGGAATACTCTCCACTTGCTTGGATGAGTGCAGCTCCAACAACACTCAAGAAGCTCGACACCATCCAAGATAAAGCAGCCCACTTGATTGGCATCCCATCCACCACCCTAAACATTCACTCCCTTCACCACCGGCGCACAGTGGCTGCAGTGTGTACCATCCACAGGATGCACTGCAGCAACTCGCCAAGGCTTCTTCCACAGCACCTCCCAAACCCGCGACCTCTACCACCTAGAAGGACAAGAGCAGCAGACACATGGGAACAACACCACCTGCACGTTCCCCTCCAAGTCACACACCATCCTGACTTGGAAATATATCGCTGTTCCTTCATCGTCGCTGGGTCAAAATCCTGGAACTCCCTTCCTAACAGCACTGTGGGAGAACCGTCACCACACGGACTGCAGCGGTTCAAGAAGGCGGCTCAGCACCACCTTCTCCAGGGCAATTAGGGATGGGCAATAAATGCCGGCCTCGCCAGCGACGCCCACATCCCATGAACGAATAAAAAAAAAAGATTACTGATCCTTTATCTCATTTGCTGTTTGTGGTACCTTGCTATGCAGAAAACTGTCTGCTATGTTTGCCTACACTACAGTGACTGCACTCCAAAAAGTAGTTCATTGAAAGTGAAGTACTTTGGGATGATCTGATAAAAACAATTTATTTCTTCTTTGTAGATCTTAGTGAAACATTATAATTACAATGGGTTCTTACCAGGTAGTGAGCTCCTCTACTGGGTATAATAAATCTGCAACTATATTAGTATTATTGTATAGAATAGAGATCATTATGTTCCAGGATCATTATGTAAGGCTTCGTTCCAAAGTACATTATCCACATACTTTAAGTAGAACGTGTTCAAACCAATTCTGAGAGACAAAGGACTCGATATTGCCAGGGCTGTGGGTTCGCGGCGGGGGGAGGTGCTATTGGGCGCGTGGGTAATGCGCCCGGCGAAATCAGTCTGCCCCGCGCGCAATCGCAGCCTAATTGGATCCACTTACCTGGTCTTCCGGGTTCCCCACTGCTCAGCTGCGCGTCGGGCGGACTGCGCATGCGCAGTAAGGTCTGTCAGCTGGAGGAGCTCAATTTAAAGGGGCAGTCCTCCACTGACTGATGCTGCAACAAATAGGAAAAAATACAGCATGGAGAAGCCCAGGGGGAAGGCTGCTCCCAGTTTAATGATGCCTCACTCCAGGTATCATTACATGGGGTGAGAAGGAGGGGGAGGACAGAGATCTTCCCCCCGGCGGGCAGGAGGAAGCGGCCTGCCTCTGCCACCAAGAAGGCCTGGCTCGAGGTGGCAGAGGAGGTCACCTGCACCACCAACATATCACCCACCTGCATACAGTGCAGGAGGCGCTGCAATGACCTAAGTAGGTCAGCCAAAGTGAGTACACTTACTCATTCCTCTACACTCCGTCTGCCACATCACCGCCCCCACCCCACATCTCCTTCTGCACTGCCAACACTACTCTGTCACATCACCCCTCACACCCACTCAAACCTCATCCTCATCTTACCTGCACTTACTCACCTCGCCAGTACTCATCCCGCCACTACCACTCAACTCAATCCTCATACAATCTCATGGCTCTATCTCATACTCACCCCCTCATGCATCTCTTTCACGGTCAGCCTCACTCAACCTGCCACTACCTGTGCTGCAGCCACAGGGCATGCATCACATCTGTGCAGTAGGCAGCGTAAGGCAAACGTGTCATGAGCATGAAGGGGATGCACAAGGGTGTTTGAGGGTTTGTCATGGGTTTTACTTCTATTGATTTCTGACCAACTCACATCACATATTATATTGGCACCACTACTGCCACGCCTTTGCGAATCTTGTCTGGTTTGTGCAATAATGCCCTTTCCTGAGGATCACAATGAAGACCCATACCTGACGCCACCCATTGTGTCACTGCAAAGTGGGTGTAGGTGTATTTGCAGGACTCTTTTGTGCAGACGACTGAGAGACGTCGGCGATGTCCCTGGTGGCACCCTGGAAGGATGCAGAGGAGAAGTTGTTGAGGACAGTGGTGACTTTGAGAGCGACAGGTAAGAAGATGGTGCTCGGGCCAGCCGGGAGCAGCTCGGCATGATGGAGGCTGCAGATGTCCACGACTACATGTCGAGTTACCCTGGGGGCTCCATGTGCACTGCTGCTCAGAGAGGTCCAGGAAGCTGAGCCTCGGTCTGTGGATCCTGTGGCGAGGGTAGTGCCCCCTGCGACGCATCTCTCCCTGCGGTTGCCCACCCTCCTGCTGTAACAGGTGGATGTGTCACAGCACTGTGTTGTGGAGCTCCACGTGTCAGAGGTGGACGGCTTGGCTGGTGAGGCTGGTGATGCTATTCGCCCTCCGAGGAGGTCATGACTGCAGCTACGGCGGCCCCCATCTGGAAGATGTACATCTGAGGGGGTCCGCAAGGTAGGTACATGTCTCTGGACCCCGGGGTAAGTGTGCAAGTTGGTGAATTTGATTGTCAGGAGGAGGGTGGTAGAGGCCAAACTTTGTCCCAAGTGACAGAGTGGCCTCCTGCAATGAGTGAGGGTCTCCCCACCCCCCCACCTGTCAAATGGACCTTTGCAGCTGCCTAAGGCTGATAGCTGCAACACGTCCATTTCAACTGGGAGTGTTTCCCCCAGTATGGGAAACAGTCCCAGTTGTTTCTAAAATCCCACCCCTCCTGACATATTCCCTTAATCAGGTCTGTTAATGACCTGAAATACCAAGATAAATATTGTTAAGTGGCACCCTGCCGGCTTTAATTGCCTGCGGGAGTCCCACATGCGGGGGCTGCGCGCGCACGTCGGCGCATCTGTGGGGAACCCGGAAGTGGGCGGGTTGGAGCCGGGCTCCCGACCCGCTCCGGGATTCCCCGATTTTCAGAGCCCCCCCCCTGCCAGGAACGCACCCGATAGCGGGTGCTAAAATAGAACCCAAAGAGTGCATTTACACCACAGCTCCATCTGAGACCCAGTTTACTTGGCTCCCGCTGGCTGAAGCTTTAACTGTTCTTTAGCACACAGAGCCCTCTGCCAACAGATTTAAATATTTAGAGAGATAGGGAAGAATCCCTATTCTCTAGATAACTAGATTGAGGTATGCTACATTTAAAAATTACCCAAGGTGTCAAGCAGACCTGAAAACTTCATAAACCAGTTTAACAATGCACTGGATTTACATTACATATAGTATCAAACTGAAGTGGTGTGAGACTGCCCCCTGCAGGGACTCTTAGTCTGCTTTCCTATGGAGTCAGGTCAGGCCTGAGTCTCGATTTGCACTGCAAGTTTCGTGTTGGTTCAAAGTGGAAATCACTTTGCATCAGTGGTGTCTTAATACACCCAAAATTCTGGTTTTCCTGCTTCTGCAATTGCCAATCAACAATTTTCTGCCCATTCACTTAAATGGGCTGACAAGCAAATGTGCATAAAACCCCTGCCAAAGTGTTTAGCTTGTGTTAATTTGTAAGAAACAGCGAGAAGAAAGGTGGCCTTGCAGAAACAGAGTCAGTTAAGAGTCATCACTGTGTGGTACCAAAAGCCTTAAAAGTGTTTCTTAAAAAACTGGTTACTGCAATGGTTGCTCATTGATTATGTCCCCTGAAAAATTGCAATTCCTATCTGAATTCTCTGCACAGTACAATGGAAGTTTTAGTAAAAATTGTTGAATTAAGAGCCAACTCTAGGTGTTGGAGAGGAAAGAGAAGGCATAAGGGTCATAGCAGTCCTTGTTGAGATCAGTAATAAAGCTGTGTATAACACCTAATGGTTGATGAAATCAAAATACAGAAAGTTATGGAAAACTTTGGAACGTTTTGCCAGCTGGGGAAGAAACTATAGTGTGAAAATTCCAACGTGTGGGAACCATTCTGCTGGCTTTTCTTGAAAATGGGGATTGGAAAATCGGTCCTTACTGATTTTTCCAGATTCCTGCTCTTTTTATTCATTGTATCATTTTACAACTCAGCGTTCTGTCTGCGCTAGCAACTCTTGCACAGAATGGATTCTGAATAAAGGTGAATGAAGCCATTAAAGTGTAGCTCTTTATTTTCCAATTTTCAGGTAGATGTTCCATCCAGCATTACTGTTAGGCCCCCTAACACTCGTTATAGTGTTGGACAGAGTATAAATCAGGAAATTAGGGGAGCATGTAACAAGGGTAATGCAATAATTGTGAGGAAATTTAATCTTCACATAGACTGGGCAAACCAAATTGGCAAAAGTAGATTGGAGGATGAGTTCATGGAATGCATTCGAGACAGTTTTCTAAAACAATATGTCGAGGAACCAACTAGGGAACAGGTTATTTTAGATCTAGTATTGTGTAATGAGACAGGGTTAATTAGTAATCTTATAGTTAAGGATCCTCAGAGTGATCATAATATAATAGAATTTCATATTGAGTTTGAAAGTGATGTAGTTAAGTCCGAAACTAGGGTCTGAAATTTAAACAGAGCTAATTACGTAGGTATGAGGGACAAGTTGGCTACAGTAGTTTGGGAAATTAGATTAAAAGATATGACGGTAGATAAGCAATGGAGAACATTCAAAGAAATAATTCATAATTCTCAACTAATATACATTCCCTTGAGGGATAAAAACTCCACGGGAGAAGTGATCCAACCGTGGCTAACTAGAGAAGTTAAGGATAGTATTATATTAAAAGAAGAGACTTACAATGTTGCCAAAAAGAGTAGTAAGCCTGAGGATTGGGAGGGTTTTAGAAATCAGCAAAGGATGACCAAGAAATTGATAAAGAGGGAGAATATTGAATATGAGAGTAAACGAGGAAGAAATATAAAAACAGATTGTAAGAGCTTCTACAAGTATGTAAAATGGAAGAGATTACCAAAAGTAAATGTGGGCCCCTTAGTTGCTGAGACACGAGAAATTATAATGGGAAATAATGAAATGGCAAAAACGTTAATCAAATATTTTGTATCTGCCTTCACAGTAAAAAAACACAAAAAAATACCGGAAATAGTGGGGAACCAAGGGTCTAATGAGAGTGAGAAACTTAAAGTAATTAATATTAGTAAAGAAAAAGTATTGGAGAGATTAATGGGACTAAAAGCTGACAAATCCTCTGGACCTGATGGCCTACATCCTAGGGTTGTAAAAGAAGTGGCTGCAGAGATGGTGGATGCATTGGTTTTGTAAGTGGATTGCCTGGGTGGTTCAAATCATCCCCCCCCCTTACACAGTTCTAGACGACGGGAATTACAGTGAACAGAATTGACCCACGGACAAGTTTTTTCGGACTCAATCGTACTGTGTTTATTAAGGTTAACACACACCGCCGTCTTCAATATCAAAGGCGTAAGACAATACAGTACATTACGTCACGACCCAGAGTGGAGTATACGCTATACCCCACCCCACAGAACCTTCCCACTAAACCCCTATGGCTTGGTTGGGTACACACAACACCCCTTCACACAATACCGGTGGTCTTAAGGATGTGGACTTGGACAATGCTCACCCCAATTGTCCCTTGACTTTCTCGCTGCTTCCCCTTGTAGAAAACATGTCTCCTGATTTCGTACTGCCGCGCAGTATTCAAGTCTCAGTTTGAGGTTCGTCTATACATTGAACAGCGAGGCTCTGCTTCTTGTGGTGGTTTCTTCTCTCCACCCCAGGCGGAGTGCTCGGTTCTTGTTGTGAAGGTGAGGACAAGCGAAGACGAGAGCAGGCGAGGAAGCAAGAGAGAGAAAAGCCCCAGAACTGCCTCCTCTTATACCCCCCAAAAGTTCCAAACTTCTTCGCGCCAAAAAAAATGAAATGTTCCTTTTCCTGCGGTGCTGTTTTTGTGTAGTCAGTAATCTTACAGTGATGTCCTTTTGCTTCCAATCAGTCTGGGATTTTGATGGCCCTCCTTTGTTTGGTTTCCCGCCCTTCGGGGTTACCTCATCTAGGCAATGGTGGTAATGGCTGATAGTGGGTTTCACTTCTCACCCGGTCCTGGGTTAAATGGTTTAACATTGATTAACAATGGTGTCTCCATCTCCTGTCAATTACCGTATGCATTGCCCTTCCTGGATCATTGTGTTCCCAGAGAAACTCTGTCCGCTCAGACATTTCCCTTAATTGGCTTAGGGGTCTGGTCAGAATCCCTTGTCCATTACACACACCTGGGCCACATCCACTTTTCAAACAGGCTGCTGTTTTTTTTCAGCAAAAAATCTTAAAACACAAAAGTTTGTAAATCCCTGAGGCCTGCGCCGATCCTTACAGTTTTGATCTTCCAGAATTCCCTAGATTCTAGAACGGTCCCCATTGATTGGAAGGTAGTAAATGGAACCCCGTTATTCAAGAAAGAAGGGAGAGAGAAAACAGAGAACTATAGGCCAGTTAGCCTGACATCAGTAGTAGGGAAAATGCTAGAAACTATTATTAAGAACGTAGCAACAGGGCACTTAGAAAATCATAATATGATTAGGCAGAGTCAACACGGTTTTATGAAAGGGAAATTGTGTTTGGCAAATCTACTGGAGTTTATTGAGGGTGTAACTAGCAGGGTGGGTAAGGGGGAAACTCATGGATGTAGTACATTAGGATTTTAAAAAGGCATTCGATAAGGTGCCACACAAGAGGTTGTTACACAAGATTAGGGCTCATGGGATTGGGGTGTAATATATTAGGATGGTTTGAGGATTGGTTAACGGACAGAAAAGAGAGAGTAGTAATAACAGGTCATTTTCGGGTTGGTAGGTTGTAACTAGTGGGGTGCCACAAGGATCAGTGCTTGAGCCTCAGCTGTTTGCAATATATATTAATGACTTAGATGAAGGGACTGAGTGTAATGTATCCAAGTTTGCTGATGATACAAAGCTAGGTGGGAAAGTAAGTTGTGAGGAGGACACAAAGAGGTTACAAAGGGATATAGACAGGTTAAGTGAAGGGTGAGAAGGTGGCAGATGGTGTATTACGTGGGGAAATGTGAAATTATCCACTTTGGTTGGAAGAATAGAAAAGCAGAATATTTTTTAAAAGGTGAGAGACTAAGAAATGTTCGTAGTCAGAGGGATTTAGGTACACGAATTACAAAAAGTTAACATGCAGGTACAGCAAGCAATTAGGAAGGCAAATGGCATGTTAGCCTTTATTGCACAGGGGTTGGAGTATAAGATTAAGGAGGTCTTGTTGCAATTACATAGGGCTCTGGTGAGACCACACCTGGAGTACTGTGTACAGTTTTGGTCCCCTTATCTAAGGAAGGATAGACTTGTCTTAGAGGGGGTGCAACGAAGGCTCACTCGATTGATTCCTGCGATAAGAGGGTTGTCGTATAAGGAGAGATTGAGTAGAATGGGCCTATATTCTCTGGAGTTTAGATGAATGAGAGGTGATCTCATTGAAACGTAAAAATTTCTTCGAGGGCTTGACAGGGTAGATGCTGACAGGCTGTTTCCCCTGGCTGGAGAGTCTAGAACTAGGGGACATAGTCTCAAGATAAGAGGTCGGTCATTTAGGACCGAGATGAGGAGGAATTTATTCACTCAGAGGATTGTGAATCTTTGGAATTCTCTACCCCAGAGGGCTGTGAGTATAGTGAAGACTGAGATGAATAGATTTTTTGGACACAAAGGCAATCAAGGGATATGGGGATCGGGCGGGAAAGTGGAGTTGAGGTAGATCAGCCATGATCTTATTGAATGGCGGAGCAGGCTCAAGGGGACATATGATCTACTCCTGCTCCTATTTCTTATGTTCTTATTAAATCTGCCCATTCTACATTAAAGGTCATCACCATTCTTAAATGTGGGGAAAGAAGTTTTATAGCCTTGTTTTGGACAGCCATTTTAAAAAAAATATGGAGTTTGCTTTTAAGCTGTCCTAACCACAAATATTAGTTCTTGAAGTGATAGATCAAAGAAGGGATGCTATGGAGATCAGCTGGCACCAAAATCAGACTACCTGCACCGGCCAAGTCACCAACTGTATCTGCAGGCCTTGGCACACCTACCCGGAATCGACAGAAGGGAACTGCTGCTGCACACTATTGATCAGCAGAGAGGCAGTTAAAGGGCTGTGCCATGTGCTGTAAGAACACCTGCAGCCAAGTTCCAGCATAGGGCTAGCACGACCATTGCCAGTCAACATCACCTTCTCCCTCAATTGTTGTGCTTCTGCCTCCTTCTAGATTAATTTATGGATAATCTTGCAATGTCAGCCAATTTGCTGCTTACAGATGTATCAGCTTAATGATTGATTAATTGTTCAGCAGGGCCAGCATTTTCACCTCCTTTCTCACCAAATAGCTACAGCAGTGTTGACATGGCTGCTCATTTTCAGACCATTTTTGTATTAGACAAAGTGCAGGGGATCATTAATGACGTCCACGTGGCTATTCTGCAGCCCATCTTGTGAAATTGAAAAGCTGCATAATGCTCAGAGTGCATTGGATAGATTTGCTGGGTCAGGAACTGTTGGGATTTCAGTGCAACAACAGTTCCAAATGTAGTGAGCATCTATATGTATGTTTTACTGCTGTACGGCCATGCATGCTAAGCAGTGAAATGACATTAAGGTTGCATGGCAGCTGTGGAGCAGCAAACAGTACAAGAGTACAAGGTTCTGTGGATGCATTTTGGCATGCTTCTTTGGGACAGATCCCACTATAGGAACCTGCTGGATAGCTTGGCATCTTTCCTCAGGTCTGCCATCTTTTTCCACTTTTGGGGTCAGATCCTCTAGGAGTTGTAGAGAACAATCACCCTGTCAGCGATCTGCTGTCAGTCAGACCACTCTTCTCTCGGGTGACTTTGAGAGTGTATGAGGGCAATCCTCCTTTGCCTCTCTTCATGCATCTACCCTTTAAGGGTACCATCTGCTAAAATGTCTGAGCATTTGCAGTACCCTTCCATTGGTGAGAAATAGTGTGAATCTTTAATTCCCTTCCTTTCAGCTCATATGAAATGGTTGTTTAATATAGTTGAAATGAAGTTCAAAATTATTCTGTTATTTCTTTAAGCAATACATTTTATTTTTAGGTCACTAAATAAAAGTTTTGCTGCATCCAGTGCCTTTCTAACCTACTAATTTTTTTAAAAATCCCATTGTCATACAAATTTCAGAGCTTTACAGATTCAGCATTTCAGTGCAAAATTACGATGCAAAATGTCTTAGTTTCCTGTGTTTGCACCCTACTGATTTGGCACTCTTTCATGTAGATGAAACTGAACAATTATTTTTGTTGCTTATAAACTGTACATATTGTTCTGCACTCATTTATTTCTAGGAAAGTAATTGTTGACAAACAACATTTTTCACTTTTAATTTCTCCCCTTTGCTTCACATATATTTCAGTAAGTCAAGGTGACTTTCTATTTTTTTGTCTTGAATCAATCACTAATTAATATAGCAACCCAGACACATAATAAGCATGTACAAATGTAAGATCCATTTACTTCCATTTCTACAAAAAAAAAGTTTGATTCCATTCCCAAGCATTACATTTATTTAGATTTCATTTTTGAAAACTTTATTTGTCACTGCAGAAACATGGCTTAAAGAGGAGCAGGAATGGCAGCTCAACATTCCTAGTTACAGGGTTTTCAGATGAGATAGTGAGGGGGATAAAAAGGGGGAGGGGCAATTTTGGTTAAAGAAACAATTACAGCTGTGGGGAGGGATGATATGTTAGAAGGATCATCTAATGAGGCCATATGGGTTGAGCTAAGGAACAAAAAAGGGTCAGTCACACTACTGGGAGTGTACTATAGTCCCTCAAACAGTCAGAGGGAGATAAAAGAGCAAATATGTAGGCAAATTTCTGAGACGTGCAAAAGCAATAGGACAGTAATAGTAGGGGATTTCAACTACCCTGATAGTACCTGGAGTGCAAACAGTGTGAAGGGTATAGAGGGTACAAAATTCTTAAATTGCATTCAGGAGAACTTTTTTAGCAAGTATGTAGCAAGCCCAACAAGAGAGGGGGCAGTTCTGGATTTAGTTTTAGGAAATGAAGCTAGGTAGATTTAGCATAGTTATGGAAAAGGACAAAGATACAACAGGAGTTAAAGTTCTCAATTGGGGAAAGGCCAATTTTGCAAAGCTGAGAAGTGATTTAGCAAAAATGGACTGGAAACAGCTGCTTGAAGGTAAATCAATGTCAGAGCAGAGGGAGGCATTCAAGGGGGAGATTCAAGGGGTTCAGAGTAAACATGTTCCCACAAAGAAAAAGGGTGGGACTGCCAAATCTAGAGCCCCCTGGATGTCAAGGAGCATAGAGGGTAAGATAAGGCAAAAAAGGAAAGCTTATGTCACTCACCGAGAACTCAACACTACAGAAAGCCTGGATGAGTATAGAAAGTGCAGGGGTGAAATTAAAAAGGAAATTAGGAAAGCAAAGAGAGGGCATGAAAAAATATTGGCAAGTAAAATCAAGGAAAACCTAAAGATGTTTTATAAATACATAAAGAGCAAGAGAATAACTAAGGAAACAGTAGGGCCTATTAGAGACCAAAAAGGTAACCTTTGTGTGGAGGCGGAAGATGTTGGTATGGTTCCGTCTATCTTCACAAAAGAGAGGGACGATGAAGATATTGTAGTTACGGAGGAGGAATGTGAAATATTGGATGGGATAAACAAAGTGAGAGAGGAAGTATTAAGGGAATTAGCACCTTTGAAAGTAGATAAATCACCAGGCTGCTAAAAGAAGCAAGGGAGGAAATAGTGCAGGCTCTGACCATCATTTTCCAATCCTTGCTGCGTATAGGCATAGTAGCGGAGGATTGGAGAACTTCTAATCTCCAATCTGTTTAAAAAGGGAGCGAGGGGTAGACCGAATAATTACAGGCCAGTCAGTCTAACCTCGGTGGTGGGCAAATTATCGGAATCAATTCTGAGGGTCAGGATAAACCGTCACTTAGAAGGCATGGAGTAATCAAGGACGGTCAGCATGGATTTGTTGAAGGAAGGTTGTGTCTGACTAACTTGATTGAATTTTTCAAGGTGGTGACAAGGAGGATCGATGAGGGTAGCACGATTGATGTAGTCTACATGGATTTTAGCAAGGCTTTTGACAAGGTCCCACGTGGCAGATTGGTCAAAAAAGTAAAGGCCCATGGGATCCAAGGGAATGTGGCAAATTGGATCCAAAATTGGCTCAGTGGCAGGAAGCAGAGGGTAATGGTCGACGGGTGTTTTTGCGACTGGAAAGTTGTTTCCAATGGGGTGCCACAGGGCTCGGTATTAGGTCCTTTGCTTTTTGTGGTATACATTAACAATTTAGACTTAAACGTAGCGGGCATTATTAAGAAATTTGCGGATGACACAAAGATAGGCCATGTGGGTGATCGTGAGGAGGAAAGCCATAGACTGCAGGAAGATATCAATGGACTGGTCAGATGGGCAGAAAAGTGGCAAATGGAGTTCAATCCGGAGAAGTGTGAGGTGATGCATTTGGGGAGAGCAAACAAGACAAGGGAATACACAATAAATGGGAGGATACTGAGAGGTGCAGAGGAAGTGAGGGACCTTGGAGTGCATGTCCACAGATCGCTGAAGGTAGCAGGACAGGTAGATAAGGTGATTAAGAAGGCGTATGGAATGCTTTCCTTTATTAGCATCGATCGAGTTCAAATGCAGTGTTTGAAAGGGAAAAAAGTGAGTCAGCTGCTAAGATTCTAGACTTGGGTAAGGCCGACTTCAATGGGATGAGACAGAGACTGCCCACAGTAAACTGGGCAAATCTGTTAATGGGTAAAACGACTGATGATCAGTGGGAAATGTTTAAAGAAACATTTAATGTGATACACAATCGGTTTATACCCTTGAGGGGCAAGAACTCCACTTGCCAAAAAAAACAGCCATGGACAACTAAAGCGGTAAGCGACAGTATAAGACATAAGGAAAGGGCATACAAAAAGGCAAAAAATGGCACAGATCCTGGCGAATGGGAAAGATACAAAGATCAACAAAGGGTCACAAAACAGATAGTAAGAGCTACAAAAAGAGAGTATGAAAAGAAACTTGCAAGGGATATTAAAACCAATACGAAGAACTTTTATAGTTATATTAGGAAAAAGAGGGTGGTCAGGAGCACCCTTAAAAACTGAAAGTGGGGATATTGTCATTGACAATGGGGAAATGGTGGACATGTTGAACGATTACTTTGCGTCAGTATTTACAGTAGAAAAAGAGGATTGCATGCCGGAAACCCCAAGAAAACTAATATTGAATCGGGGACAGGGACTCGATAAAATTAATATAAGTAAAGCAACAGTAATGAAGAAAATAATAGCACTAAAGAGTGACAAATCCCCAGGACCAGATGGTTTCCTTCCCAGGGTTTTAAAGGAAGTAGGTGAGCATATTGCAGATGCCCTAACTATAATCTTTCAAAGTTCTCTAGATTCAGGAACTGTCCCTCCAGATTGGGAAATTGCACATGTCACTCCGCTTTTTAAGAAAGGAGAGAGAGTGAAACCAGGGAATTATAGACCAGTTAGCCTAACATCTGTTGTGGGGAAAATGTTGGAGTCTATAATTAAGGATAGGGTGACTGAACACCTCGAGAATTTTCAGTTAATCAGAGAGAGCCAGCATGGATTTGTGAAAGATAGGTCGTGCCTGACAAACCTGATTGAATTTTTTGAAGAGGTGACTAAAGTAGTGGGCAGGGGAATGTCAATGGATGTTATTTATATGGACTTCCAGAAGGCATTTGATAAGGTCCCACATAAGAGACTGTTAGCTAAGATAGAAGCCCATGGAATTGAGGGAAAAGTACGGACTTGGTTAGGAAGTTGGCTGAGCGAAAGGCGACAGAGAGTCGGAATAATGGGTACGTACTCACATTGGCAGGATGTGACTAGTGGAGTCCCGCAGGGATCTGTCTTGGGGCCTCAATTATTCACAATATTTATTAACGACTTAGACGAAGGCATAGAAAGTCTCATATCTAAGTTTGCCGATGACACAAAGATTGGTGGCATTGTAAGCAGTGTGGATGAAAACATAAAATTACAAAGCGATATTGATAGATTAGGTGAATGGGCAAAACTGTGGCAAATGGAATTCAATGCAGACAAATGTGAGGTCATCCACTTTGGATCAAAAAAGGATAGAACAGGGTACTTTCTAAATGGTAAAAAGTTAAAATCAGTGGATGTCCAAAGGGACTTAGGGGTTCAGGTACATAGATCATTGAAGTGTCATGAACAGGTGCAGAAAATAATCAAGAAGGCAAATGGAATGCTGGCCTTTATATCTAGAGGACTAGAGTACAAGGGAGCAGAAGTTATGCTGCAGCTATACAAAACGCTGGTTAGACCGCACCTGGAGTACTGTGAGCAGTTCTGGGCACCGTACTGTTGTGGGAAAATCACCACTCGGAGTCAGACTTAAAGATTCAACATGCAGTTTATTGGACAAAGTACTTTGGGAGAAGAACTGGATGCTCCGCAGCGTTCGCAACTACCTCCTCAACTTCAAAATGGTTGTCATGCTTTTTTATACCTTTGAAATACAGATTTTCAGTAGCTATTACATCATTAGTGTTTATTAGTGTATACATTAGCCAATTAAGCCCGCACAGCAACCACGGACCTCCAATCATATTAAAACAACTGTTATCACCTTAAGACAGTATGGTCTTTGTCTATTCAGTCTGGTTCTGTAGTTTTTATCAGCTCGTTGTGAAATGTCTTTTGTATTCCCAGACTGTAAGTCAGTTTTGGAATTTACAAACTCAGCACTTTTAACTGTCTTTCCCACAGTCACAGAATCCATTTTGTTTAGTAGTGTCCATTTTGTTAGTAGTCAAGTGTTATGTTTAAGCTTTTAATTAAGGTTAGTCTGGTCTGCACAAAGCGCATTTCGGTGTGGTTTTAGGGTAATGACCGCCGCCATGCACACAATAGTCACTTCATCTTTGCCTTTAACCCAACAGCCCAAATTTTACGCTAACAGTACCTTCGGAAGGACATATTGGCCTTGGAGGGAGTGCAGCGTAGGTTTACTAGAATGATATCCGGACTTCAAGGGTTAAGTTACGAGGAGAGATTACACAAATTGGGGTTGTATTCTCTGGAGTTTCGAAGGTTAAGGGATGATCTAATCGAAGTTTATAAGATATTAAGGGGAACGGATAGGGTGGATAGAGAGAAACTATTTCCGTTGGTTGGGGATTCTAGGAGTGGGGGGCACAGTCTAAAAATTAGAGCCAGACCTTTCAGGAGCGAAATTAGAAAACATTTCTACACACAAAGGGTTGTAGAAGTTTGGAACTCTTCCGCAAACGGCAATTGATACTAGCTCAATTGCTAAATTTAAATCTGAGGTAGATACCTTTTTGGCAATCAAAGGTATTAAGGGATATGGGCCAAAGGCGGGTATATGGAGTTAGATCACAGATCAGCCATGATCTTATCAAATGGCAGAGCAGGCACAAGGGGCTGAATGGCCTACTCCTGTTCCTATGTTCCTATTAGCCAAGGCATAGAATATAAAAGCAGGGATGTTATGCTGGAACTGTATAAAACACTAGTTAGGCCACATCTTGAGTACTGCACACAGTTCTGGTCACCACATTACAAGAAGGATGTAATTGTATTAGAGAGGGTGCAGAGGAGATTTACGAGGATGTTGCCAGGACTGTAGAACTTTAGCTATGATGACGATTGGATAGGCTGGGGTTGTTTTCCT
Source organism: Heptranchias perlo (assembly GCF_035084215.1). Lineage (NCBI taxonomy): Eukaryota > Metazoa > Chordata > Chondrichthyes > Hexanchiformes > Hexanchidae > Heptranchias > Heptranchias perlo. The sequence continues at coordinate 8,533,791 of NC_090350.1, read as the reverse complement.
TGAAACAGAGGAGGCTGAGGGGTGATTTGATTGAGGTGTACAAAATGATGAGGGGCCTAGATAGAGTGGATAGGAAGGACCTATTTCCCTTAGCAGAGGGGTCAATAACCAGGGGGCATAGATTTAAAGTGATTGGTAGAAGGATTAGAGCGGAAATTAGGAATTTTTTTTTCACCCAGAGGGTGGTGGAGGTCTGGAGCTCACTGCCTGAGAGGGTGGTGGAGGCAGAAACCCTCAATTCATTAAAAAAAATACCGGAATGTGCACCTGAAGAGCCGTGACCTGCAGGGCTACGGACCAAATGCAGGAAAGTGGGATTCGGCTGGATGGCTCGTTTCTCAGCCGGCGCGGACACAATGGGCCAAATTGCCTCCTTCTGTGCCGTAAATTTTCAATGATTCTAGGGGAGCTGAGGAAAATTTCTTTCACCCAGAGGGTGGTAGGGGTCTGGAACTCACTGCCTGAAAATGTGGTAGAGATAGAAACCCCCAACTCATTTAAAAAGTACCTGGATATGCACTTTAAGTGCCATAACCTACAAGGCTACTGACCAAGTGCTGGAAAGTGGGATTAGGCTGGGTGGCTCATTTTCGGTTGGCATGGACATGATGGGCTGAATGGCCTCCTTCTGTGCTGTAAATTTTCTATGATTCTACTGCTGTATGGGTAGGGATGTAATTTATTTAAACTGATTTCCACCAAATTAGTAAAAAAAAAGGTCTTCTTTAGAATAGAGGACGGAAGAATTGCAAATGTTACACCCTTGTTCAAAAAAGGGTTTAAGAATGAACCCGGCAACTACAGGCCAGTCAGTTTAAAGTCGGTGGTGGGATAAACGATAATCTGGGAGAAAATTAATAGTCACTTGGACAAGTGTGGATTAATAAAGGAAAGCCAGCATGGATTTGTTAAAGGCTAATTGTGTTTAACTAACTTGATTGAGTTTTTTGATGAAGTGACAGAAAGGTTTGATGAGGGCAATGCAGTTGATGTTGCATATATGGACTTTCAAAAGGTGTTTGATAAAGTGCTACATAATAGGCTTGTCAGCAAAGTTGAAGCCCATGGAACAAAAGAAGTAGCATGGATAGGAAATTGGCTAAGTGACAGGAAACAGAAAGAAGTGTTGAACAGTTTTTTTTCAGACTGGAGGAACATTCACAGTGGTGGTCTCCAGGGGTAGGACCACTGCTTTTTTGATAAATATTAATGACTTGGACTTAGGTGCACAGGGCACAATTTCAAAATTTCTGTGACACAAAACTTGGAAGTGTAGTAAACAGTGTGGAGGATAGTAATAGACTTCAAGAGGACATAGACGGGCTGGTGGAATGGGCGGACAGATGGCAAATGAAATTTAACGCAGAGAAGTGAAAATGATACATTTTGGCAGGAAGAATGAGGAAAGGCAATATAAACTAAATGGTACTCTTCTAAAGGGGGTGCAGGAACAGAGAGACCTGGTGATATATGTGCACAAATCTATGAAGATGGCAGGACAGATTGAGAAAGTGATTGAAAAAGCATACGGGATCCTGGGCTTTATAAAAAGAGGCATAGAGAACAAAAGGAAGGAAGTTATGTTGAACCATTATAAAGTAAATAAAGAGAAACTCTTTCCATTGGTGGAAGGGTCGAGAACCAGAGGACACAGATTTAAGATGATTGGCAAAAGAACCAAAGACAAGATGACGAAAAACATTTTTACGCAGTGTGTAGTTATGACCTGGAATGCGCTGCCTGAAAGGGCGGTGAAAGCAGATTCAATCGTGGCTTTCAAAAAGGAATTGGATAAATACTTGGAGGGAAAAAACTTGCAGGACTATGGGGAAAGAGCGGGGGAATTGGACTAACTGGATTGCTCTTACAAAGAGCCAGCATGGGCTTGATGGGCCGAATAGTCTCCTTCTGTGTTGTAACCATTCTATAACTAATTTAAACCTAATGATTCTATGATCACTGTTCCTTAAATGTTCCCCCATTGACACTGGCACCACTTGATCCACCTCATTCCCCAGAACCAGATCCAGCAATGCCTCCTTCTTCGTTGGGCAGGAAACGTACTGATCAAGAAAGTTCTCCTGAATACACTGAAAAATTCTTCCCCCCTTTGCCCTTTACACTATTACTATCCCAGTCTATATTAGGATAGTTGAATTATCACTATTCTGTAGTTCTTGCACATCTCTTCAATTTCCCTACAAATTTGCTCCTCTATATCCTTCCCACTAGTTTGTGGCCTTTAGAATGCACCCAATAGTGTAATAATGCCTCTATTGTTAACTCTAATCAAGTAGATTCTGTCCTTGACCCTTCAAGGACATCCTCTCTCTCCCGCATTACAATATTCCCCTTAATCAATACTGCCACCGCACTCTCCTTTTTTTCCTTCCCAGTCGTTCCTGAACACCTTGTATCCAGGAATATTTAGTACCTAATCATGCCCTTTTTTGAGCCAGGTCTCTGTTATCGCCACTACATCATATTCCTATGTGGCTATTTGCACCTACAGCTCACCAATCTTATTTACTACGTTTTGTGTGTTTACACATAAGCACATAAACCTATCTTAGACCTTCTCATATTCTCTCTTAGTCTGATCCCACCTTATACTGTACTGTTTCTTACTCAAGTGCTATCTGTCTTCCCAAATCCTTTGTGCATCTTGTTTTTCCTTTCCAATGCTACATCCTTGTGCCCATCCCCCTGCCAAATTAGTTTAAACCCTCCCCCACAGCACTGGTGAACCTTCCTGCGAGAACATTGGACCCAGCTCTGTTGAGGTGTAACGTCTCCATCTTGAACAGGTCCCTCCTGTCCCAGAGCTGATCTCAAGAATCTGAAGCCCTCCTTCTTGTACCATGTCTCTAGCCACGCATTAACATGCCTTATCTTCCTATTTCTGTACTCACTAGCGAGTGGCACTGGGAGTAATCCAGAGATTACTACCTTTGAGGTCCTGCTTTTTAACTTGCTCCCTAGCTCCTGAAACTCTAGCCGTAGGACCTCATCCTTTTTCTTTCTTATGTCGTTTGTACCTACATGGACCATGACTTCTGGCTGTTCCCCTTCCCCCTGCAGAATGTTCTGCACCCTCTCTGTGATGTCCTTTATCCTGGCAATAGGGAGGCAACACACCATGCGGGACTCATGTCAGCGGTAGCAAAAACACCTGTCTGCCCCCCAACTATCAAATCTCCTATGACTACTGCATTTCTACACTTCACTGTGCCCCCCTGTGCAGTCCTTTTCCCTATGGTGCCGTGCTCAGAACTGCACTCCTTCGAGGTATCATTACCCTCACTGGATGCTGAATACCAGTTTGAGAGTGCCACACACCCAGAAGATTCCTACACTGCCTGCCTTGTTCGACCCTTTTGAATGGCCACCAACTTGCTACCCTGAACAATCTATGGCTGTGGGGTGACCACCTCCTGGAACGTACGATCCAGGAAACCTTCAGCCTGTCTTATGCTCTGCAGTGTCTCCAGCACAGAAATCCTCAGCTTGAGCTCAAACAACTGGAGGCATTTCCTGCACATGTGGTCCTCCAGGACACATGAAGCATCCGGAAGTTCCCACATGGCGTAGGAATTGTAGGCAATGAGTCTCAGCTGCCCGCCCATTATAGTTAGAGACTTTTTTCTTCTAAACTCCCTATAGATACTCGATTATTATTAATTTACTTATTGTTTACTTTACCCCAACTAACCTACCATTCTATTCCGGTTCTCTCAGAGCTCTTTCTCTCTATTCACTGTGGTGTCACTCTCTCTGTTCTTATGAATGGGGAAAGGGGCTCCTCCCCTGGTGCTCAGCACCGATGTTTACTGAAAACCAACTGTCCCCATGTACATAATATCAAACAATTTTTATTATCTTCCAATCAGAATAGCAGATAAGTGGCTGGAACCACAACTATAAACATAGGTTCTTCAATTTTACTTTTAATTTTTTTTAAACTAGGGACTGAATGAGAATATGGTGGTGAGCCCCACAAAGTGATGTCTGTGAACTCTGTGAATAATTGTGGGTTATCATGGCTGCACCATTTTTGAGTCTGTACCTTTGTCTTCTTGAGTTTTAGAAATGTTCAATACAGAAAACTGATTTTTACTTATTTTTTCTGAATTTACAAAGTTTTCAAATTGGTAATGAAACCTGATTTTATTGATCCTTAAGTGTGGGGGTGAGGATGAAAAAACACGATATATTTTTGTTACTGTAGCCCTTTAAATTGTTACAGCAGTGCAGGAAGTCCCAGGGGATCCACTGCCTAAGCAGAAACTTGTGGTGAATAAGTACAGGGCCGAAACTCAAAGTTAAGGTGGGAATGGTTGTAAAGAAGCAATGGAAAGAATGGCCCATAATGCACTGTTCTCGTTCCGGGAGTACCCACATCGTAAATCTATTTTTATCTTAAATTAAAAATCTTTAGTTTATATATATCAAGACCCTAACCCTAACCCTAACCCTAATTACAATGTTGCAGACATTTGTGATTTTGGTCCCAATTCCTGGGGCATTGGGACCAGTTCTAGGGGAGGTTGGACCTGTACAAGCCGGACGTGTTGCACCTCAACTGAGCTCGGACCAATGTCTTTGCGGGGAGGTTCGCTAGTGCTGTGGGGGAGGGTTCAAACTAATTTGGCAGGGGGACGGGCTCCAGGATGTAGCATTGGAAAGGAGAAACAAAGTGCGCAAAGGATTGGGAGAGACAGATAGCACTAGAGTAAGAAATAGTACGGTATTAGATGGGAACAAACTAAGAGGGAATACAAGAAGGTCTAAGATAGGTTTACAGTGTATGTGTGTTAACGCACGCAACGTAGTAAACAAGGTTGGTGAGCTGCAGGTGCAAATAGCCACATGGGAATATGATGTAATGGTGATAACGGAGACCTGGCTCAAAAAAGGGCAGGATTGGGTATTAAATATTCCTGGATACAAGTTGTTCAGGAAAGATAGGGAAGTAAAGAAAGGAGAGGTGGTGGCAGTTTTGATTAAGGAGAATATTGCAGTGCTGGAGAGAGAGGATGTCCTGGAGGAATCAAAGACAGAACCTATTTGGTTAGAGTTAAGAAACAATAGAGGTGTCATTACACTACTGAGTGTATTCTATAGGCCACCAACTAGTGGGAAGGATATAGAGGAGCAAATTTCCAGGGAAATTACAGAGAGGTGCAAAAGCCATAAATTAGTGTTAATGGAGGACTTCAACTATCTAATATAGACTGGGATAGTAATAGTGTAAGGGGCAAAGAGGGAGAGGAATCTGAAGTGTGTTCAGGAGAACCTTCCTGACCTGTATGTTTCCGGCCCAACGAGGAAGGAGGCATTGCTGGATCTGGTTCTGGGGAATGAGGTGGGTCAAGTGGTGCAAGTGTTAGTGGGGGAACATTTAGGGAGCAGCGATCATAGTATCATAAGGTTTAGGTTAGCTATGGAAAAGGACAAGGAGCAATCTAGAGTAAAAATAGTCAATTGGAGGAGAGACAATTTCAGTGGGATGAGAACGGATCTGGCCCGGGTAAATTGGAAGCAAAGATTGGCAGGCAAAACTGTAATTGAACAATGGACGGCCTTTAAAGAGGAGATGGTTCAGGTACAGACTAGGTACATTCTGTTGACCGGAGGTCACCGGTTACGGTTATTGGCTTAGTACAAAGAGGAGAAGAGTCAATTCTCTCTTAACTCTCAATTCGCTTTATTCACGCCGTTAGATCATATACATATAGCTTATACGTCTGGTTAGATATAGACATGCAGTTTGCACCAGGTTATACAGTTTTATACCCAAACTAGGATCTAAATGCACACCCACTAGATTTCTCTGACACTCCCTGAGTGGTCACAGAATATAAAGGCTAATACCCGAAAAGGAGAGCTGACGCTGGCCAGGCATTCCGTTCTCTCTCTCTCTCTCGACGTCATCTCTACGTCCCTGACGTAGGTTCTTCCACTTCCGCGATGGTTGGTCTCCGGAGTCTTCATAAGAACATAAGATAAGAACATAACAAAGAGGAGCAGGAGTAGGTCAATCGGCCCTTCGAGCCTGCTCCGCCATTTAATAAGATCATGGCTGATCTGATCCTAACCTCAAATCTAAATTCATGTCCAATTTCCTGCCCGCTCCCCGTAACACCTAATACCCTCTCTCTCTCTCTTTCGAGGTTTCTCTGACACTCCCTGAGTGGTCACAGAATATACGTCGTCTCTACGTCCCTGACGTAGGTTCTTCCACTTTCGCGATGGTTGGCCTCCGGAGTCTTCGCTCTGGCTCCACGCCCCAGATTCTTCATTCTTATTCCGAATCTTATCTCTTCAAGCTGTGCTGTCTCTCTTTCGTTGGTTTAGGCTTACTCGCATAGCCTGTGTCTTCTCCTCATTAGCTCTGTCCCAAGGACTTAGGTAGCATTACCTCATTACTCCTTTTCTACATAAGGACTTATGTCTTATCACATCTCCTTTGTCTTTCACACAACTTAGCTAATTCAAACCGGTTCCAGCCAGCTCAGGCCAGCGACTGAACTCAGGTTACTTCAGTTCAAAAGTGTGTCAGCAGCTGATGTCTCAGGTTACTGCAGCCCCTGGCCAACAATTCCCATGAGGGGGAATGATAGGGCAACTAAATCCAGAGCTCCCTGGATGACGAAAGAGATAGACAGTAAGATGAAGCAGAAAAAAGGTGCTCGTGACAGATGTCAGGTTGATTATACAAGTGAAAATCAGGCTGAATATAGAAAGTATAGAGGGGAAGTGAAAAAGAAAATAAGAGGGGCAAAGAGAGAGTATGAGAATAGACTGGCGGCTAACATAAAAGGAAATCCAAAAATCTTCTACAGGCACATAAACAGTAAATGGGTGATAAGAGGCGGGGTTTGGACTGATTAGGGACCAAAAAGGAGATCTACGCATGGAAGCAGAGGGCATGGCTGAGGTATTAAATAGGTACTTTGCATCTGTCTTTACCATGGAAGAAGATGCTGCCAAAGTCACAGTAACAGAAGAGATAGTTGAGATACTGGTTGGACTAAAAATTGAAAAAGAGGATGTACTAGAAAGGCTAGCTGTACTTAAAGTAGATAAATCATTCATCCTAGGTTGCTGAATGAAGGATGGAAATTGGGGAGGTACTGGCCATAATCTTCCAATCATCCTTGGATACAGAGGTGGTGCCAGAGGTCTGGAGAATTGCAAATGTTACACCCTTATTCAAAAAAGGGTGTAAGGATAAACCCAGCAACTACAGGCCAGTCAGTTTAACCTCAGTGGTGGGGAAACTTTGAGAAGCGATAATCCGGGACAAAATTAACAGCCACTTGGACAAGTGGGGATTAATTAAGGAAAGCCAGCATGGATTTGTTAAAGGAAAATCGTGTTTAAGTAACTTGACTGAATTTTTTGATGAGGTAACAGAGGGCCGATAAAACTTTGGTTGGGCCATAACTGAATATTGTGTCCAGTTCTGGGTACTGCACTTTAGGAAGGATGTGAAGGCATTAGAGAGGGTGCACAAGAGGTTTACTAGAATGGTTCAAGTTGATGTGGTGTATATGCACTTCCAAAAGGCATTTTATAAAGTGCCACATTATAAAGCCTATCAAAGCTGAAGTCCATGGAATAAAAGGCGAAGTGACAGGAAACAGAGAGTAGTGGTGAACGGTTGTTTTTCAGACTGGAGGGAGGTGTACAGTGGTGTTCCCCAGGGGTTGATACTAGGATCTCTGCTTTTTTGATATATATTAATGACTTGGTGTACAGGGCGCAATTTCAAATTGCAGATGACACAAAACTTGGAAGTGTAGTGAATAGTGAGGAGGATAGTGGTAGACTTCAAGAGGACATAGACAGGCTGGTGGAATGGGCGGACACGTGGCAGATGAAATTTAACGCAGAAAAGTGTGAAGTGATACATTTTGGTAGAAATAAACGAACAGAGACAATATAAACTAAAGGGTACAATTCTAAAAGGTGTTCAGGAACAGAGAGATCTGGGGCATATGTGCACAAATCATTGAAGGTAGCAGGGCAGGTCGAGAAAGTGGTTAAAAATACGGGATCCTGGGCTTCATAAATAGAGACATGGAGTACAAAAGCAAGGAAGTCATAATGAACCTTTATAAAACTCTGGTTGGGCCGCAACTGAATATTGTGTCCAGCACTGGGTTCTGCACTTTAGGATGGATGTGAAGGCCTTAGAGAGGGTGCAGAAGAGGTTTACTAGGCATGAAGAACTTCAGTTACGTGGATAGACTGGAGAAGCTGGGGTTGTTCTCCTTAGAGCAGAGAAGTTTGAGAGGAGATTTGATAGAGGTATTCAAAATCATGAAGGGTCTAGACAGAGTAGATAGAGAAAAACTATTCCCATTTGCAGAAGGGTCAAGAACCAGAGGACATAGATTTAAGGTGATTGACAAAAGAACCAAAGGTGACATGAGGAAAAACTTTTTTACACAGCGAGTGGTTATGATCTGGAATGCACTGCCCGAGGGGGTGGTGGAGGCAGATTCAATCATGGCTTTCAAAATGGAATTGGATAAATACTTGAAAGGAAAAAATTTGCATGGCTACGGGGAAAGGGCGGGAGAATGGGACTAGCTGGATTGCTCTTGCAGAGAGCCGGCACGGATTCGATGGGCCAAATGGCCTCCTTCGTGCTGTAACCATTCTATGATTCTATTATTCAATGGTGAACTTCTGCATCCAAACAAGAATAATACATGTTGTTACTTTACTGAGGTACAGTATGAAAGAGAAGTGCAAGCAAGGAAAGGATGCATACATTGGTGATATTTTTGGCTAAAGTCTTCTTACTTGCTTTGGCGTGGAGATGCCGGTGATGGACTGGGGTGGACAAATGTAAGGAATCTTACAACACCAGGTTATAGTCCAACAATTTTATTTTAAAATCACAAGCTGTCGGAGATTATCCCCTTCGTCAGGTGATTCACAATATAGTGGTTAACAATACGCCAAAGCAAGTATAAGGAATCTTACAACACCAGGTTATAGTCCAACAATTTTATTTTAAAATCACAAGCTGTCGGAGATTATCCCCTTTGTCAGGTGAATCACCTGACGAAGGGGATAATCTCCGACAGCTTGTGATTTTAAAATAAAATTGTTGGACTATAACCTGGTGTTGTAAGATTCCTTATACTTGCTTTGGCGTATTGTTAACCACTATAGTTGTTGCAACAAACACTTCTACCTTTTGGTATTCTCAGTTTCAGTGGGATAATTTCATGGAATTAGGCCATTAAAATGGGAAATGTGAGCAAAAACCCATTGGTCAAAGGGTATGCCTAATTCATATCAGCAGCCTTAGTTCATGTAAGTTAAAGAGACAGTGATGATTGGAATGGCATATTTAGATCGCAACCCAGAGAAATGCAGACAATTGGCAACCAAAATTTTGGTTAAGGCCAAAAGATTAAACTGGTTATCATTGTTTTCAGTGAGACCATATTCACTGAATGGTCTATATTGACTCAGCATGGTTTTCTTTTACACAAAACTGACAGAATCTATTCTTTTTGTGTCCTTAGTGGTCACCATGAAATACATAGAATTTATTTTTGGGGTGGGGTGGGGTGGGATGGGCGTCAAAGACACTGATTAGGATACCATTTTACACCCTGACACTGAAGAGCATAGCACAGATGCTATTCTGTTTATTTTATATTAGCTTTTCAATTAAATTATAACATATTTTTCTGCTTTCCCTTCCAACCTCTCCAATTTTTTTTGGCATTCCCTCTAGGCAAACCTTTTCCTACAACAGGCCTAGAATGCATGCTGATTCTTTTAAAAGCTTCCTTTCCCTTGACAGCTATGTTAACAAATTCAATTGTAAGATTGGTGGTCTCATGGCATTATGTTTTATGATATGCTGGAATATTCTAAAATCATTAGTCTTGTGAGATATTATCCAAAATCACGCACAAAAGTGCCTTCTTTACAAAAAGTTATAAATTGATTGAACCTGTCAACGGTTCATTATTATTTTCCTTTTGCAATAATAGTTTTTCATGTTTCCCAAAGGAAGGTGTTAGTGTGTGGAGTTGGTCTGTCATGGTGATAAAAATGGCCCTTCTGACCCTCGGGTGTTTTTATTTTCCTTGAAATCCTATAAAATTGAAAATATGGCTATTTGCTGTATTGTAGCAATGCAAACTGCTTGGCTGATCATTTCTTTTACTTAAATGAGCTGCCCTTGACATTCATTAAGAGCCTCAGCTTTATTACCAGTAACTGTTCTGGATGATAAAGACAAATGGTGGGCTCTAAATTGGGCCACGTGGCGCCCGTTGTGTAAGCACTATGCGGACTCCGAAGGACTCAAAATGGTGATGAAAATGTGCGCGCACACTTCTAGCGTGACGTACGCCAGACACCATATTGGTAAAGGCGTTCATGCATGCACAGATAACGAATGCATGTTAAGTAGGGACAGTATGCAACGCTGATTTAAAGGGACAGATGTGATTTTGGAACTCCACGCTCCAGCCAACGCACTGTATTAACCTCGCACAGCTGAACAGGTCTTAAACAGCATGGAGGACCCTCCACCAGCGCTATTTAAAGGAATTATGCAGGAGTTACAGGTTAGTTGCTGGATTATTGCTTCTGACTGCTGATGCATTTGTACCTGTTTTTGGAGGTCTCCAAATACTAGGACTAGGGGACATAGCCTCAAAATTAGAGCCAGGACTTTCAGGAGTGAAGTTAGGAATGCTTCCACATGCAAAGGGTGGTAGAAGTTTGGAATGTTGTTCTGCAAACGGCAGTCGATGCTAGCTCAATTGTTATTTTTAAATCTGAGATTGATAGATTTTTGTTAACCAAAGGTATTAAGGGATATGGGGCTAAAAGGCGGGAATATGGAGTTAGGTCACAGATCAACCATGATCTGATTAAATGGCGGAACATAGGGGCTAAATGGCCTATTCCTGTTCCTATCTTCCTATGTTCCTTTAATAAATTTTCAATACTCTATAGGGAGTGGGCTGGCTAGCTGACAGGCAACAGCAAGGGCATTGGCGGAGTGGCAGGGGTGGGACAGGAATGCTGTCATCCTGAGAGAGGACAGCAGGTTCATGTTCCATGGAGCCACTGCCATTTGCTGCCTCCTGTTGTGTGCCACGCTGTCCTGCAAGAAAGCGGGATTTGTGTCGATGAGTGTCCTGCAAGGTGTTTGGTTGATGTGGCTGTCATGATGGAATAGCTGCCTGTGTGTGTGACCTGTGAGTTGTGGGTGTGCGGCTTGCAACAGTGGTAATGTGTGAGGATGAGAGGAAGCATCTGATTGGAAGAGTTGAGTACTGATTGAAAGAGTTTGTTGGTAGGTGGGTGATGTGGGGGAGTGGGTATTGTGTGTGGAGCAGTGGATGCGGCTAGTGGTGCAGTTGGTAGGAGATGCCCCTTGATAGTTGACCTCACTCACCTTGATCACTCGTGTCAAAGCATTGCACTGCATCTATGTTAGTGGTGCTATGGCCTGGCATTGACTGTGTCCCATACTGCCTCGGGAGCATATGTCTGGAGGGCCTCTTGCCCCCCCTGCTTCTGTCCAACTCTTGTACCAAGGCTTCTAGTGCATCATCAGAGAACATTTGTGCATGCTTTCTCGCAGGCCCAGTATAAACTCAGATCGGCAGATTGGTGGGATCTGGCGTACAGATTGGAGGATGTGGGATTTAATAGTGCTCAAACTTTATTCAATGTTTTAAAACAATTCAACAGTTTGTAAACATAGGGTCGGGACCTGCATTTGTGTTTTACATGTGCGATGTCTGATGTCCGTTCAGACTCCATTCAGACCTGTATCTTATATTTTACAAATATCAGAGTCCCGCAAACGTTGAGCAGCCCCATTGTTGCTCATTAAAAATCCCAGAGATCCCATCATCACAATGCTGCACTATATTGCAGCACAGATTCACTTCCCAATTGATTTCTACCACTTCCTGCAGCCACACTGCACCACCCCTTTTAAGAGGTGCAGGCTGCCTTTAAGTGGTACGAGCCACTCGTGATATCTGGCCCCCTGCTGGTGAGCAGCCACTCAACCTCGCAGGCAGCGCTGGCTGCACCCAGCAATCAAGTATATCACCAGGCAGCACAAATGTTAAGTGCTGCCTGCATCTCAGTGATCGGGTGTGGGTTATCCAATATAACCCCCCCCCCCGTGTATTTAATTCTCAAATCTCCGTACCTTTAAAAGTTTAAAAAAATAATAAATTATTCTTCCTGGTTCACACATTACTTTTAAGTAAAATATGAAGATTTAAGAATGTAACATTAGAATGTAACTCCTCCATCCTCCAGATCCTGTACAGTGTCCAGTCTCACCGTGTTTCATCTCATTCCTACCCTAAAGCTATGGCTTGCCACTTCCTGCTGAATCAGAAGTCAATCCAATTCTCTTTTGAAACTTTCAATTCAGTCAATATTTACTGTCTAATGGACTTGTTTGTTAGGGAGATTAGTGAGGGGGGCCGGGAATTCCCCAGCCACTTTATTCACATTTGAGCGGTGTAGTTGGACGTATTGCAGGGGCAGTTCTGCCCTCCGGGTGAAGCACTAGAAATCGTAATCGGAGCAATGTTACCATGTCGGGGACCCAGCACAATGAGTCTTCTCCCCCTTTTTCCTTGCTTTTGCACCCAGGAAATAGGCAACCCCCAGGGGTGGTCAGAAAAATTGGCATCTATATTTTTAAGGTTGGAGTGGAAACATTTGGGAGTCTTGAGCAGGAGTATTGTGGTCAGAATATCCTCTTTGGGCATTAAATATGGCAAAATGGTGGGTTGATTCGATTTCTGTGAGTTATAACTCAGATTCTGCAGTGTACCATTTTACTATTTTGGGCTCATGTGAGTTTGAACGAACAATAACAAATGTGCATCTGAACAGTTAATTGCATCGTGCCTGTAACAATGCTGCTGAGACACTTGGTAAGCTGCTAGTAAAGCAGTCAATGAGCTGAAATCTGCAAAACTATTGCTTTTTCCTCTGATTGTTTCCACCATGTTCAGTTTAACCAATGTACCCGGAAGGTCCTGCAATCCTTCTGCTTTTTGCAAATAAATAGCCTGTGCTAAAATTACTGTTTATTACTACCCATTTGATAAGTCATATTGTCAGTCCCATTATACATATTCTCCTAAAACAGGTTAGTAATTTTTTTAGATCTATGATAAGCAAATCATATTGCATGCCTCAAGAGGCATTGAGTGTTAGCAGTGGAAAGTTTTACACTGCAATACAGAGAAGTATAATTTAGTTGTGCTTTCTAGATTTGGGATGCCTCAAAAGTTGTGGTGCATTCATATGTCAAAAATGTTCATTATTTTGCACTATAAAGTAACTGGAATGTGATGAAACATACATGTATCACTGGACCTGAATGGAACATGTAATGCAAAAAGAATAATTTCAGTTTGGCTTTGTCTTTTTTTCCAAAAAATTTATGAAGTCACGTGGAAGCACTATATAACAGGACACGAAAGAGAATGATCATAAATAGGTTTTGCAGCTTACAACCTGACATTGTAAAAGTGAGAGTCATTTTTCTGCATGGCTTTTTACTGATCTGTGCCTGTATTACTACATAGCTACATTTATGAAGGATAGAATGAAGTCTAGAATATTCTTATTCAAGATCAAACACTTAGGACTCGATTTTCCCGGGAAATTGTGTTGGGGGCGGGGGGGCTCCGAAAATCGGCGGGTTCAGAGCCCAGCTCCAACCCGCTGACGTCTGGCAATCAAAGCCGGCGGGATGATAGTTGAAGAGCCAAATGTACCTCATTGAGGTACTTAAGGCACTATACTTGTGACAGATTACGTGGTTAGAATGATTTTTAACTTACCTGGGTGGCATGAAGGGCTGGATCAAGCAAAAAGAAACAAAATAAATTACATAAAAAACCATTGCACGAAGTTAAAACACAAAATCAACCTACCTTTCCACCCTGCTCCGATGTCCGATGTATCCCTCTCCGATCTCCCCTTCTTCACCACCTCCCCGATGTTTGTGCTGGGCAGTGATGCTGATCGATGAACACTGGGCACGGATTCTGAATATTAGAGGGTAAACTCTGTGAGGCCCCTCCCCAGCCAGAGTATATTGGGAAATTGTGAGAAACAGATCAGGCTGGCTGCCGGGTGCAAAACCCGGAGAGCACGTTAATCACCATCAATTACGATGCGATCGCGTCGGAAACGGTATGGTTTGTTTATTCGGGGGTGCTACGCGCACCTTCACCACACCCTGCCCCGCTAGCTGCCAACCCACCACCATTTCAAAATTGAGCCCTCAGTCTAGAAATGACTGTTTGTGATGTTACCATGTAAAGAGGTCCTGGAAGGAAAGTTGGGTGGTCAGCAGTTTAGTAGGAATGGGGTCAGGGGCAAGAGGTAGGTCTCACGCATGTGATGAGTTTGGAGAGGGCATGGGGAGAGATAGGAAAGAAACTAGAGAAAGACACAGGTTCAAGGCTAAGTAGGGGGGATGCCTTGGGAGAAGTTTGGCTTGGTGAACAAGGAAAAAGGCGGGAAGCTGCAGAGGCAGTCTCAATCTTAGTGAGAAAGAAGTTCATGAGCTCCTCACATGTCCTACATATTCTGGAGTATCTTTAGGATCTGTTTAGCATTGGTGACCAACCCAATTCTTTGCAGGTTCACATTGTGTTCTTTCATGACCCATTTTCATTTGGTTATTCATAGACAACCTGTTAATGTCCCATTTTAACCAAGACATTTGGGAAATGTGCCCTGTTAAACCTTCACTTCCCAATTGGAACTTTAGTCCTTCACAAGCTAATGCCAGTACCATTTGGGTGTCTTCTCATTTTTGAGTTTAAGTTTCTTACACAAAAAATGCTTTTGTTGTTAGCATTAATTTCAGTTTACAGAGTTAGTGAACTTACTGTAGATTGGCCTGTCACAATTTGTGCTCTCAGTAAATGCTTTCCTCACACTTAACACAAAAATCAACTATCACAGGCAAAACTCTTGCCCTCTATGAGTTGAAGCATGAACTAGTGTGCTAAAATAATCTGGGCTAGCATACTCTGGATGATCAATAGACCTATTTATTATCTCTGAATTTATGCAGAGGATTCGCCCTATGCACCCGTGTCACTGCAAAGGATGATTAATCACAGTTATGACAGATACTGCCATACCAGGCTGAATTACTAACCAGATTTATCCACGGATAAAATCTTTTACAGTAGCATAAAATACAGCAAAGTTGTCAAAGACAGCTCAAATAATGCAATAGTTTTGAACCAGTTCACGGTAGCGTTAAAGAGGCAAAGCAGTAGATTGAGTCGCTTTGAGTTGAATTGGCCTTCTTTGCAGGTTTTTCAATGAACAGATAATAGATTCTTTTCGGTAGCTTTGTAGTACCCTAATCCCTATAGGTCATGGTTTTTATTTGGAATTATATAGGCATAGGGAGGAAAGTCTTGAGAGGTGAATGCAGTGTAAATCTAAGGCAAGTCATGGCAGCAGAGCTCGCACCTGTGATATGCTCCTCCTGCACTATGTGGGAAGTCATGGACAATTCCAGTGTCCCTGGCGACCATGTGCGCAGGAAGTGTGTCCAGCTGCAGCTACTGGCTAACCGCATTTCGGAGCTGGAGCTGCGGGTGGCTTCACTGTGGAGCATCCGTGATGCTGAGACTATCGTGGATAGCACGTTCAGTGAGGTGGTCACACCGCAGGTAAAGATTATGCAGGCAGAAAGGAAATGGGTGACCGCCAGACAGAGTAAAAGGACTAGGCAGGTAGAGTAGGAGTCCCCTGGGGCCATCTCCCTCTCAAACAGATATACCGCTTTGGATACTGTTGGGGGAAATGGCTTATCAGGGGAAAGCAGCAAGAGCCAAGTTCGTGGCACAACGGGTGGCTCTGCTGCACAGGAGGGGAGAAAGAAGAGTGGCAGGGCTATAGTGATAGGCGATTCAATTGTAAGGGGAACAGATAGACGTTTCTGCGGCCGCAAACGTGACTCCAGGATGGTATGTTGCCTCCCTGGTGCTAGAGTCAAGGATGTCGCGGAGCGGCTGCAGGGCATTTTGGAGGGGAAGGGTGAACAGCCAGTAGTCGTGGTCCATATCGGTACCAACGACATAGGTAAAAAAAGGGATGAGGTCCTGCAAGGTGAATTTAAGGAGTTAGGAGATAAATTAAAAAGCAGGACCTCAAAGGTAGTGATCTCAGGATTACTACCAGTGCCACGTGCTAGTGAGTATAGGAACAGGAGAATAGACCGGATGAATGCTTGGCTGCAGGGATGGTGTAGGAGGGAGGGATTTAGATTCCTGGGACATTGGGACCGGTTCTGGGGAAGGTGGGACCTGTACAAGCGGGACGGGTTACTCCCGAGCAGGACCGGGACCAATGTCCTCGCGGGGGTGTTTGCTAGTGCTGTTGGGCAAGGTTTAAACTAGAGTGGCAGGGGGATGGGAACCTGAGCAGGGAGTCAGAGGGAGTAAAATTGAGAGCAGCAAGAGAGGGGAAGACCCAGGGGAAATCTACAATACAAACAGTACAAACAGTTGTTCAAGAACAAGTGAAAGGGAAAAGCGTAGAGCAGCGGAAACAAAGTGTACTTTAGGCACTACAGATAAAGTGAAAACTAGAAGGCATAAGGCGATTAACCCAGCATCAAAGCTGAAGGTCAGGCTAGGATGTGTGGCCCAAATAAGAGTTCTATATACAAATGCACAGAGTATAAGGAATAAATTAAATGAACTACAGGTTCAAATTCAAATTGGAGGGTATGACATGATAGCTATTACTGAGACATGGCTGCAGGATGGTCAGGATTGGGAACTGAATATACTGGGTTATAAGGTCTACAGGAGAGATAGGGAAATGGAAGAAGGGGAGAAGTAGCCTTAGTGATTTGAGATGAAACCACTTCAATGATAAAGGAGGATGTAATGAGAGGTAAGCAGCCAACAGAGAACTTATGGGTTGAATTGAGAAATAGGAAAGGATCTAAGACTATAGTGGGAGTTGTATATAGGACCCCTGGCAGCAGCTCTGAAGTGCTAGATTGTATAAATGCAGAGATTAGACAAGCATGTAACAAAGGCATAGTTGTCTTAATGGACTTTAACCTTCACATAGATTGGGAAAAGCAGACTAGCAACTGTCAGAAAGGTAGTGAATTTCTTGAGTGTGTCCGGGATAGTTTTCTACATCAGTATGTCCGAGAGGCAACAAGGGGGCAAGCCACACTAGATTTAGTAATGAGTAATGAACTTGATTTAGTTAACAGCTTGACTGTGCGTGAACATCTATCCAATTTGATACCCGGACTTCAAGGGTTCTGAGGGGCAAGAACTCTACTTGCCAAAAAAAACAGCCATGGACAACTAAAGAGGTAAGGGACAGTATAAGACATAAGGAAAGGGCATACAAAAAGGCAAAAAATGGCACAGATCCTGGCGAATGGGAAAGATACAAAGATCAACGAAGGGTCACAAAACAGATAGTAAGAGCTACAAAAAGAGAGTATGAAAAGAAACTTGCAAGGGATATCAAAACCAATACGAAGAACTTTTATAGTTATATTAGGAAAAAGAGGGTGGTCAGGAGCACTGACCAAAACTGAAAGTGGGGATATTGCCATTGACAATGGGGAAATGGCGGACATGTTGAACAATTACTTTGCGTCAGTATTTACAGTCGAAAAAGAGGCTAGCATGCTGGAAATCCCAAGAAAACTAATATTGAACCGGGGACAGGGAGTCAATAAAATTAACATATGTAAAGCAACAGTAATGAAGAAAATAATAGCACTAAAGAGTGGCAAATCCCCAGGTTTCCATCCCAGGGTTTTAAAGGAAGTAGGTGAGCACATTGCAGATGCCGGAACTATAATCTTTCAAAGTTATCTAGATTCAGGAACTGTCCCTCCAGATTGGAAAATTGCACATGTCACTCCGCTTTTTAAGAAAGGAGGGAGAGGGAAACCAGGGAATTACAGACCAGTTAGCCTAACATCTGTTGTGGGGAAAATGCTGGAGTCTATAATTAAGGATAGGGTGACTGAACACCTCGAGAATTTTCAGTTAATCAGAGAGAGCCAGCATAGATTTGTGAAAGGTAGGTCGTGCCTGACAAACCTGATTGAATTTTTTGAAGAGGTGACTAAAGTAGTGGGCAGGGGAATGTCAATGGATGTTATTTATATGGACTTCCAGAAGGCATTTGATAAGGTCCCACATAAGAGACTGTTAGCTAAGATAGAAGCCCATGGAATCGAGGGAAAAGTACGGACTTGGTTAAGAAATTGGCTGAGCGAAAGGCGACAGAGAGTAGGGATAATGGGTAGGTACTCACATTGGCAGGATGTGACTAGTGGAGTCCCACAGGGATCTGTCTTGGGGCCTCAATTATTCATAATATTTATTTACGACTTAGATGAAGGCATAGAAAGTCTCATATCTAAATTTGCCGATGACACAAAGATTGGTGGCATTGTAAGCAGTGTAGATGAAAACGTAAAATTACAAAACGATATTGATAGATTAGGTGAATGGGCAAAACTGTGGCAAATGGATTTCAATGTAGACAAATGTGAGGTCATCCACTTTGGATCAAAAAAGGATAGAACAGGGTACTTTCTAAATGGTAAAAAGTTAAAATCAGTGGATGTCCAAAGGGACTTAGGGGTTCAGGTACATAGATCATTGAAGTGTCATGAACAGGTGCAGAAAATAATCAATAAGGCTAATGGAATGCTGGCCTTTATATCTCGAGGACTAGAGCACAAGGGGACAGAAGTTATGCTGCAGCTATTCAAAACCCTGGTTTGACCGCACCTTGAGTACTGTGAGCAGTTCTGGGCACCGTACCTTCGGAAGGACATATTGGCCTTGGAGGGAGTGCAGCGTAGGTTTACTAGAATGATACCCGGACTTCAAGGGTTAAGTTACGAGGAGAGATTACACAAATTGGGGTTGTATTCTCTGGAGTTTCGAAGGTTAAGGGGTGATCTGATCGAAGTTTATAAGATATTAAGGGGAACAGATAGGGTGGATAGAGAGGAACTATTTCCGCTGGTTGGGGATTCTAGGAGTAGGGGGTACAGTCTAAAAATTAGAGCCAGACCTTTCAAGAGCGAGATTAGAAAACATTTCTACACACACGGGTGGTAGAATTTTGGAACTCTCTTCCTCAAATGGCAATTGATACTAGCTCAATTGCTAAATTTAAATCTGAGATTTAAAGCTATTAAGGGATATGGGCCAAAGGCAGGTTTATGGAGTTTGATCGTGGATCAGCCATGATCTTATCAAATGGCGGAGCAGGCATGAAGGGCTGAATAGCCTACTCCTGTTCCTATGTTCCTATGTTCAGACTCAACAAAGTTTACGACTTGCCTCTGCATCCGTTGCAGCTCGGCTAAAATCATAACTAACGATATTATCAGAAATATCCCGCATTCTGATCTACAGTTTTTGTCACTGAGAAGTCACTCTGTAAGCCTAAGGCAGTTACTAGTACAGTGGACCGTCAGCTATGCTTACAAATTTTGCAAGGTTCTGCAATAATGCAGAGTCTCAAGTGGAGATTAGTTTGAAGAAATGGCAGTGGAGGTCAGTGACATCTGATTCTTGGAGCTTCCAATTTTCCAGTGATTAAAATCAATCAGTAGAAAATCAGGTAAATCGCAAAGCGGGCATGCTGACCTCGGCACCTGATTTTCCAACCTTGCTGAGTGGAACCTCATAAGATTTGCCCTTATATCTATTCATGAGAAATTTTAGCTAGACCTAGTATGTTAAATTTAAACTGGCTTCTGTTAATTGCAGGAGTCTGCCAAAGACCATCGGCAGGATCCAAGAGGGCCGTCTAATTGAAATTTATCTGAATAGATTGTGTTGATTAATTGCCCGATGATACATGTTAAGTATTTCTAGCAGTTGGGTCATTGTTTTCCTCAGACACTATGGCCTAGAAATTTGAGATTGCCCAAAAATCGATCGAGTTGGGGGGAGGTATGGTCTAGGTAGTGATTGGGGTTGGCGGGGGAACGGTGGCAATTGGGAGTGGGGGGAGCGGTGGCCGGCAGCAGTCTGCGTGGTTTTAACGTTGGGTCTGGACGAGCACTCATGCTCCTCCCAGCTCCATATTCAGGTAAGTATATTTTAAAAACGTGCCTTGCTGGTTGAAGCCTTCAGCGGTCCCTTTAAGAACCACCTGTTAGGCCGCGTGTAGACCTGGTTTTCCTGAATGCAGCCATCCTGGCTTCGGCTGCATTCAGGACAACCTGTTATTGCAGAGGTGGGTTCTAAAAAGGCATTAGGTTCCATTTGAATATGCAGAGGGCCTTATGCCTGTTTCAGACATGGGCCCTGCATGTCTATTTTCTTGCCTGGACCAATATGTAGGCTTCCGGCTCATAATGAGCATGTGCTTCCTGTCTGCCATATTGGAGGCTTAGGGGGCCGTTGGCGCTGCGTGGTTGAATGTCAAGGCCTGTGTCTGTTGCTAATCAATAGCTTGACTGTCTTCTGTCTGGAACACTTCAGGCAAGGCTAGAAAAATAAAACTAATTCCCCAGCATGCATTGGCGGAAGCCATTTTGAGGGTGGTACTTCTCTAGTTTCTCTCTTATCTCACCTCATGCCCTCTCTGAGCTCATCTTGTCCACGTGACCTACCTACCATTCTTTTGACCCCATTGCCACTAACTGCTGACCACCCAACCTCCCTTCTTGATCACCATGGTAGATGACATTGTATATGATTTGCTGTCCTCAGGTACTATCCTCCTCCCTTTCAGAACCTCTTTCATTATCCCCTCCTCAAAAAACCCATTATCGAACATCGAACACTCTGACCTTGCAAACTACTGCCCCATCTCCAACCTCCCTTTCCCCTCCAAAGTTCTTGAACGTTACCTCCCAAATCTGTACCCATCTTTCCTGAAATTCCACGTTTGAACCTGTCCAATCAAGTTTTTGCGCTTACCGCAGCATTGAATCGGTCCTAGTCAAAGCCACAGATGACATCCTCTGTGACCGGAGTGCATTACTTCTCCTCATCCTTCTCGACCTGTCTGCAGCCTTTGACATGGTCGACCACACCATTCTCCTCCAGTGCCTCGCCTCTGTTACCCAGCTCAGTGGGTCAGCCCTTGTTTGTTTCCACCCTTAGTTATCCAGTCATAGCCATCTCCAGCAATGGTTTCTCTTTCTTCTCCCACACCATTACCTCTGGATTCCCCCAAAGATCTATCCTTGGCCCCCTCCTCTTCCTCATTTACATGATGCTCTTTAGTGACATCATCCAAAGACATGGGGTTAGTTTCCATATATACACTGATAAGAGCCAGCTGTACCCCTCCACCAGATCTCTTAACCCTTTCACTGCCTCTGTGTTGTCAGACTGCTTGTCCAACATCCAGTCCCGGATAAGCTGCAATCGTCTCCAATTAAACAGAGGGAAGACCAAACTCATCGCTGATTTCAACCCCCTCTTCGGCCACTGTCTGAGGTTGAATCATACTGTTTGCAACCTCGGTATCCTTTTTGACCCTGGGTTGCGCTTCCAACCCCATAGTCTTCTATTACAAAGATCAGCTCCGTAACATCCACCTCCACCTCAGCCTATCTGTTTCGAAACCCTCAACCATGCCTTTGTCACCTCCAGACTCAATTATTCCAATGCTCTCATGGCCAGCCTTCCATCCTCCAGTCACCATAAACTTCAGCTGATCCAAAACTCTGCTGCCCTTGTCCTAACCCGTACCAAGTCCCACTAACCTATCACCCCTGTGATTGCTGGCCTACATTGACTACCAGCCCCACAAAGCAGCAAATTTAAAATTCTCATTCTCGTGTTTAAATTCTCTCACGGTCTCGGCCATCCTATCTCTGTTACCTTCTCCAGCCCTATAAAGAACTCTGTGTTCGTCCAACTCTGGACCCCACTCCCTTTGCCTCACCACTGGGGGCCGTGCCTTCAGCTGTCTCGGCCCTCTGTTCTGGAATTCCTGGCTTAACCTCTCAGTCTTTAATAGGAACAGGGGTAGGGCATTCAGCTCCTCGAGCCTGTTCTGCCATTCAGTTAGATCATGGCTGATCTTCACCTCAACTCCATTTACCTGCCTTTGATCCATCTCCATTGATACCCTTACCTAATAAAAGTCTGTCGATCTCAGTCTTAAAAATTTCAATTGACCCAGCATGCGCAGCCTTTTGAGGGAGAGAATTTCGGATTTTCACTAACCCTTGTGTCTATGCTGTGTTGATGTCTTTCCGACTGGCGGTGACTGTCTGTGTTCTAGAACAATATATCGAGGAACCAACTAGGGAACAGGCTATTTTAGATCTAGTAATGTGTAATGAGGCAGAGTTAATTAGTAGTCTTATGGATAGGGATCCTCTGGGGAGAGTGATCATAATATGATAGAATTGCATGTTAAGTTTGAGAGTAATTTAGTTAGGACAGGTTGAGAAAGCGGTTAAAAAAGCATATGAGATCCTGGGCTTTATAAATAGAGGCGCAGAGTACAAAAGCAAGAAAGTTATGTTGAACCTTTATAAAACATTGATTTGGCCACAGCTGGAGTATTGTGTCCAATTCTGGGCATCGCACTTTAGGAAGGATGTGAAGGCCTTAGAGAGGGTGCAGAAAAGATTTACTCGCATAGTTTCAGGGATGAGGGACTTCACTTATGTGGAGAGACTGGAGAAGCTGGGGTTGTTTTCCTTAGAGCAGAGCGATTAAGAGGAGATTTGATAGAAGTATTCAAAATCATGAAGGGTTTCGACAAAGTGAATAAAGGGAAACTGTCTCCCATTGGCAGAAGGGTCGAGAACCAGAGGACACCGATTTAAGGTAATTGGCAAAAGAACCAAAGGTGACATGAGGAAAAACTTTTTTATGCAGCGAGTAGTTATGATCTGGAATGTGCTGCCTGAATGGGTGGTGGAAGCAGATTCAATCATGGCTTTCAAAATACTTGAAGGGAAAAAATTTGCAGGGGCACAGGGAAAGAGCGGGGGAATGGGACTAACTGGATTGCTCTTACAAAGAGCTGGCACGGGCTCGATGGGCTGAATGGCCTCCTTGTGCGCTGTAACCATTCTATGATTCTGATTCTTTGTGTGAAAAGTGCTTCCTGATTTCACTCCTTAATGGCCTAGCTATAATTTTAAGAAGTTTAAATGTTAAGATCATTTTAAGATGCTTGTTCTGGATTCCCCTGCCAGAGGAAATGGTTTCTCTGTATCTACTCTATCAAATCCTTTTATCATTTAAAACCCCTCAACCTTCTAAAATCAAAGGAATACAACCCAAGTTTATGCAATCTGGTCTCATAATTTAACCCTTTAAGCCCTAGTATCATTCTGGTGAATCTGTGCTCTACCCCCTCCAAGGCCAGTATATCCTTCCTGAGCTGCGGTGTCCAAAACTGAATGCAGTACTCCAGATGGGGTCTGACCAAGGCTCTGTCAACTGAAGCATAACTTTCTCCCCTTCCTTTTCCAACCCCCTTGAGATAAAGGCCAGCATTCCATTAGCATTTTTGCTTATTTTTTGTACCTGTGCACTAGCTTTTAGTGATTTGTGTACCCGGGCACCCAAATCCCTTTGCTCCTCCATGGTTTCTAAGTCTCTCGCCATTAAAAAAAATTTTGATTTTCCTTTCTTGGATCTCTTACAGTCAGATTGCTAACTAAGTCTGGTTCGTTACGCATCGCTAAATCTAGTATGGCCTTTGTCACTTTGACAGTTCAAGAAAATTTGTTCCAGAAAACTGTCCCGAATACATTTCCAAAATTCATTGCCTTTACTACTTGAGCTATTCTGCTTCACCCAGTCTATGTGAAAATTAAAATCTCCATTTCTAACCACATTGTTTCCTACATTACAACAATGGCTACATTTCAAAAGTACTTTATTGGCTGTAAAGCACTTTGGGATGTCCTGAAATCATGAAAGGTCCTTTATAAATGCAAATTATTTCTTTCTTTCTTACATGCTACCCTCATCTTCATACATATATTTATATATCCTCCCACTACATCGCTGCTGTCAGGAGGTCTTTGGACAACTCCGACCAGAGTCTTGCATACTTTACTATTCCTTAGTTCTACCTATACTGTTTCAACTGCCGATTCACCCGTACTGATGTCCTTGCTTTCTACTGCTGTGATTGTCTCTTTTATCAGTATTGATAATCCTTCTTTCCCAATTTCCCTGCCTTTTCTGAAGATCATATAGCCTGGAATATTTAGCTTCCAATCATGCCCAGCTTATAGCCAGGTCTCTATAATGACTACTATATCATATCCTTTAAATTGAATTTGTGTTTCTAACTCATTTATTTTATTTCTTGTGCTACGTGTATTTGTGTACGTAACTCTTATTTGGGTAACTGACCCCACCTTGCCCATACGCCCCGATGGTGTACTTCTCACACTTTTTGACCTATCGCACTTTTGGTTGATGATGCTTTGTACATTACTATACAGGCAATTTAACATGTTTTTATTTTGCAACACTCCTGCTTTATTTTTAACAGGTATTTTATTATTACTGGCTATAACCTTTTCTGTTCCTGGAGGAATTATATTATCTTTATTTGCTTTTGTACTTTGACCTTTGCTGTTATCCCCTTTTTTTTATCTTCAGGTTATTATTTTTCGTATATGGACCCTCCCCCCTTCTTTATTGGTTTAAAGACCCTTCTACAGTCCTGTTTATCCTTACTGCCATGACCTTGGTCCCTGGACCTTCGGTTCAGGTGCAGCTTATCCTAGTGGTAAAGCTTCTTCCTGTCCCAGTACTGATGCTAGTGTCCCATGAATGGGAACTCCTCCTTCCCACACCACTCTTATCAGTCGCACATTTACTTTCCTGATCTGTTTATCCCTTTGCCAATTAGCACATGGCTTGGGTAGTAATTCAGAGATTACAATGCTTGAGGTCCTGCATTTTAATTTAGCGCCTAGCTCCTGATATTCCCTCAGCAAGACCTCCTCCCTGTTCTTTCCTATGTCGTTAGTTCCGACATGGATCACAACAACTGGTTCTTCCCCTCCCTTTCTAAGTTCCTTTCTAGCCAATTCGAGATATCCCTTACCCTGGCACCGAGTAAGCAAAACACCCTTCTGGACTCTCGATTGTGACTGCAGAGGATATCTTTCATCCCCCTAATTATCTCTCCATCTCCCTCTCATCCGAACTCACCATTCTGGTGCAGAGAACGTATCGTGCACCCCCACGCACCCAAAAATGGGCATGCCTGAATTTCTGGGCCAGAGGCTCTTAATTTTAGGAAGGTGGATTTTGGGGAAATGAAGAAGCTGTCAATCAAGCCTAACTGAAATAGGTTGTTAGGGGGACAAAACCTGGAGGAGAAGTGATATACTTTTAAATTCCCAATGCAGGAATTACAAAGTCAATTTACCACTAAATAAGAAATACAATTGCCCTGAATTTCCTTGGACTTTCTGCCACTGTGCCGCTTTAACTTCATCGGAAGTGCGGTGGAAACCCTGTTTACGTACATAAGCAGGATTTCTGCCTCACTTCCGTTAAAATTCTGGTGGCACGGCAGCCCAAAATCTAAGCAAATTCAGGGCCATTGGGAATAAGAGGAAACCCATATGGGCAACAATGGAGGGAATGCAAAGAAGGAGGACACAAAAGAGGGCATTGCTCAAATATAAATCTTGAGGTTCAGTGGTAGACAGACAGACAAGATATAAGGACAGGGTGAAGATTGTTTAAAAACCTAGTTAGACAGGTAAAAATAAATGATATTACGATTATGTAGGGAACAAAAATAACACTTAATAGGCTTCCATACATACATTCAAAGAAAACGGTGAATCAAGGGAATAATAGGAACTTTAAACGACATGGTGATGTGTTATTGGGTGACTGGGTGGATATCGTGGATAATTTTTTTGTATTAGTATTCAGAGAAGTGAGGGTTGATTTTCCAGGAAACGAGGAGAAAATTATAACAGAATAGTAATTAGTGATGAGGAAGTGACAGAAACATTGAAGGCACTAAAAGAGGATAAGGCTCTGGGGCCAGATGACCCGCACACATGGTTACTTAAGGAAATGGCTGACTAAATTGGTCACGTTCTGGTGGGGATAATTAGAATCAGCATTTGTAGCAAAGAATTGGAGAGAAGGCAGCGTAACACCTACCTTTTAAAAAAAAAGGCAAAAGGACTGTCGAAATTGCAGGCCGATGTGAGGCTATCCTGATGAGAGGTATTGTGAAACACTTAGAGGAGAATGCATTTATCAGTATAAATCAGCATGACATTATGGGTGGAAGATCATGCTTGAAAAATCTGTTAGAATTCTTTGAGGAGGTATTAGAACTCATGGATAAAGGGAACATTGTTTATCTAGACTTCAGCAAGGCTTTTGATCCAGTGCTGCATAAAAGGTTGGCCCATAAGCTAAAAAAGCAGTGAATAGGTGGGTAGTTACTGAAGTTGATTTTCAACTGGCTGCTTCATAGGAGACTGTAACACTTTGGGACCTTTACTTGTACGAGATTTTGTAAGAGATTTTGTTTCAATTTATGTTATAATATTTCTATAAGATTATGTTCAGCTTGGAAGGGTTTAGCTACCAGGGAAATGGTTGACTTAACATTAACCAGCACATTGATCTAGGGCGACTTCAAGTGTTAACGAGCTACTTCGACTTGGGTGTACAGGGCACAATTTCAAAATTTGCAGATGACACAAAACTTGGAAGGGTAGTAAACAGTGAGGAGGATAGTGATAGACTTCAAGAGGACATAGACAGGCTGGTGGAATGGGTGGACACGTGGCAGGTGAAATTTAACGCAGACAAGTGTGAAATGATACATTTTGGTAAGAAGAACGAGGAGAGGCAAAATAAATTAAAGGGTACAATTATAAAAGAGGTACAGGAACAGAGAAATCTGGGGGTTTATGTGCACAAATCGTTGAAGGTGGCAGGGCAGGTTGAGAATTTGAGGAAGTTAAAAAGCATACAGGTTCCTGGGCTTTATAAATAGAGGCATAGAATACAAAAGCAAGGAAGTTATGATGAACCTTTATAAAATACTGGTTCGGCCACAACTGGACATTGTGTCCAGTTCTGGGCACCGCACTTTAGGAAGGATATGAAGGCCTTAGAGAGGGTGCAGAAGAGATTTACTAGAATGATTCGAGGGATGAGGTACTGTAATTACGTGGATAGACTGGAGGAGCTGAGATTGTTCTCTTTGGAACGGAGAAGGTGGCGAGGACATTTGATAGAGGTGTTCAAAATCATGAACGGTCTAGACAGAGTAGATAGAGAGAAACTGTTCCCATTGGCGGAAGGGTCAAGAACCAGAGGACACAGATTTAAGGTGATTGGCAAAAGAACCAAAGGTGATATGAGGAAAAACTTTTTTACACAGCAAGTGGTTGGGATCTGGAATGCACTGCCTGAAAGGGTGGTGGAGGCAGATTCAATCATGGCCTTCAAAAGGGAACTGGATAAGTACTTGAAGGGAAAAAATTTGTAGGGCTACGGGGATAGGGCGGGGGAGTGGGACTAGCTGGATTGCTCTTGCATAGAGCCAGCACGGACTCGATGGGCCGAATGGCCGCCTCCTGTGCTGTCACCATTCTATGATTCTATGAAAAGAGACGAAACAGCCTTGAGAATATTTATGTGCGTGTTATAATAGCTTTTAAACAATGGGAAGACTCCAAGGATCCGTTAGCTACAGTGGCCATATCATTGAATAGAAATTACACCCATCAATATAAATGGAGGTAGCAATGCATAAAACTGGTATTGCTGATCAGCTGTCCATTATAGAAGCCACCTGATTTTCATTCTTCGCCCAGGCAACAAGTTGAGAATCAACCCCATCATCTCCTTTGTTTTCAGTTGGTGGGTAGAATCCCCATGGTGGATTAATTGAATCTAAAAAGTCTTTCATCCACACATAGGCAGGAGAAAGATCTCTTTCCCCAGGACAGAAGACTTGAACCTATGGCTCCTGATCCCAATTCAGTGCTTGAGGAGTCCCTGCTCTCGGGTTTCGTACCCCCCCCGCCCCGCCAATGGAGGTGCCCAAGTAAGGATGGATCGAGGTCCCGCTCCTTACTAGGCCCCACTGCAAGTCATCATTTATGGTGAAAGATTAGCAGAACCCCTGATGAAGAGACTCTTGATGGGCGTATGAACACTTAGGCCCTGAATTTAACAGCAGGATTTGTTGCAAATTTTTAAAATTGGTTTCCCGCCCGCAGCCAGCCAGATTCATAGGCAGGCCAGCTGTTGGGCAGGAAGACCCGTGGCAGCAGGTCGCAGCCAGGAAATCGGAGAGGAGGGAGGGAGAGAACATGGGGGCGTGGAGGACATTGGGGTGGGGGAGAGGTCTGATGCTGGGAGATGGAGATTGGGGGTGGGTCTGATGCCGGGAGGTGGAGATTTGGCGGGGGGTGGGGGAGGTCTGATGCCAGGAGGAGATCGGGGGAGGGGAGTTGGGCATCGGAGGTCGAGAGGGGAATTGGACATCGGAGGTCAGGAGGTCAGTTGGACATCGTGCATGGGGCGGGGTCGTGAGGGGAGGGGGGGTTTGGCTGATCGCGGGAATAGAAGCAGGTAAGCTAGCTGGGCTGGGAGGAAGCACTCCTGCTCCTCCTGGCCCACAAGTAGTGTTGGAAAGCACTTAACTGCTCCATTCAGCCATTCTCGCCTCCCGACATTTGTCCACCCCAGTCCATCACTGGCATCTCCACATCATGGCTTCTCAGAGTAAGAACTATCTGGTAAGTATGAAATGCATTTTTAAAAAAAAAACAATTCTCCCACACAGCAATCATGTGCACATAAGATCTTTCTTAAACTACTCGTAAATATCAATTTTAAAGTTGTGAAATCAGATCTGTATTCTTGTATTACATTTGAACTACATACGCTATTCAGTGCCTCTCTGGCGTTAGCAGCAGTCCTTTTGCACTTCCAGAGAATTTGTACTCTATTAAAGGAACTATGTCCTTCTTAATTGCCACAGATGAGTGACTTTCACAGAGATCTGATGAGCCCAAAGCTAAGGCAATTCCCTTTTTAAAAGAAGGCCGTGACAAGGCCCAAGAGGAGAATTAATCCTGGGAGGAAAATGGAACCAGTTGAAGCCAAGAAAGATGGATGTCCTTTCAGCTTAGCTATTATGTTGTTGCATTTTATGGTAACCAAAATATATTTCTGATGATGTCTGATTCAATATTAAATTAAAACGCTTCTATAACAAATCCCCTGCACTCCCTCTACTCAATTTTTATTACCTATAAAAACTTGTAAACTTGTAAATTGCAATTATTAAAAAGTAATTCAAGAGAGAAAAAGAAAGAGCGTAGCCATCTAAACCTCTATTTTGGATGTAGTGATATAACTGCAGACATAAATTTCAGCCGTCAGTACACTGTGTACTGTTTTGTAATCATTTGAGAAACTTTTTAAACAGGACACCTAACCAGAGGTATACTTAAGAGGAAATGCCCAGACACATTAACACATTAATAAAGACATAATGATTAGTCTTGCTTGAAATGTCTGATAAAATGCAGACTAAAGGAAAATACATGTACACATTTACTGTTCAAACAGCAAAATGGATGGTTGCAAATTCAAATCCTAGGCTCAAATTATATTCAAACTGCTGCCCTAAATAGATGACATTGCCTGTTGTTCAATGGGTCACCATGCTGTTTGACAGGGCAGAGTTCCATCTCCAATGGAAGTGAGACAAGGGAGAGAGAAGACCAATCCCATCCCACAGGAATTGTGGAATTATCAAGGCCCACATTCTATCAGTCCTTTAATCTTGGCCATATGATGATGTGGAGATGCCGGTGATGGACTAGGGTGGACAAATGTAAGGAATCTTACAACACCAGGTTATAGTCCAACAAATTTATTTTAAAATCACAAGCT
This sequence comes from Heptranchias perlo, assembly GCF_035084215.1. Lineage (NCBI taxonomy): Eukaryota > Metazoa > Chordata > Chondrichthyes > Hexanchiformes > Hexanchidae > Heptranchias > Heptranchias perlo. The sequence goes on along the minus strand of NC_090350.1, from coordinate 8,503,807 downwards.
TTCGGAGATTATCCCCTTCGTCAGGTGAATGAGTGAAAGGTTCTCAAATCGCATATCTTATATTAGGCTGGGACACCATCACACCAATCAAAAGGTGTCGTTGGTGTTCAGACAGATTAGCCACGGAGAACAGTACGTCCCAGTACACTGAATATACATTGTGTCAAATTACACAGACAGAGAGAAAGAGACCCAAATGGCACAGAGAGAGAGAGAGAGTATTAAAAACAGATAACTTTTTTTTCCCCTTGCTGGTGGGGTTACGTGTAGCGTGACATGAACCCAAGATCCCGGTTGAGGCCGTCCTCATGGGTGCGGAACTTGGCTATCAATTTCTGCTCGACGATTTTGCGTTGTGGTGTGTCTCGAAGGCCGCCTTGGAGAACGCTTACCCGAAGATCGGTGGCTGAATGTCCTTGACTGCTGAAGTGTTCCCCGACTGGGAGGGAACCCTCCTGTCTGGCGATTGTTGCGCGGTGTCCGTTCATCCTTTGTCGCAGTGTCTGCATGGTCTCGCCAATGTACCATGCTCCGGGGCATCCTTTCCTGCAACGTATGAGGTAGACAACGTTGGCCGAGTCACAGGAGTATGAACCATGTACCTGGTGGGGGGTGTCCTCTCGTGTGATGGTGGTATCTGTGTCGATGATCTGGCATGTCTTGCAGAGGTTGCCGTGGCAGGGTTGTGTGGTGTCGTGGACGCTGTTCTCCTGAAAGCTGGGTAATTTGCTGCGAACGATGATCTGTTTGAGGTTGGGTGGCTGTTTGAAGGCGAGTAGTGGAGGCGTGGAGATGGCCTTAGCGAGGTGTTCGTCGTCATCGATGACATGTTGAAGGCTGCGGAGAACATGGCGTAGTTTCTCCGCTCCGGGGAAGTACTGGACAATGAAGGGTACTCTGTTGGTTGCGTCCCGTGTTTGTCTTCTGAGGAGGTCTATGCGATTCTTCGCTGTGGCCCGTCGGAACTGTCGATCGACGAGTCGAGCAACATGTCCCGTTCTTACGAGGGAGTCTTTCAGCGTCTGTAGGTGTCCATCGCGTTCCTCCTCGACTTAGCAGATCCTGTATATTCGCAGGGCCTGTCCATAGTGGCTGGCCTCTTTGACGTGGCTAGGGTGGAAGCTGGAAAAGTGGAGCATCGTGAGGTTGTCCGTGGGCTTGCGGTAGAGTGAGGTGCTGAGGTGCCCGTCTTTGATGGAGATTCGTGTGTCCAAGAAAGAAACCGATTCTGAGGAGTAGTCCATGGTGAGTTTGATGGTGGGATGGAACTTGTTGATGTTATCGTGTAGTCTCTTCAGTGTTTCTTCGCCGTGGGTCCATAGGAAGAAAATGTCGTCGATGTATCTGGTGTATAGCGTTGGTTGGAGGTCTTGTGCAGTGAAGAAGTCCTGCTCGAACTTGTGCACGAAAATGTTGGCGTATTGGGGTGCGAATTTGGTCCCCATGGCTGTTCCGTGTGTTTGGGTAAAGAACTGGTTATCGAAGGTGAAGACATTGTGATCCAGGATGAAGCGGATGAGTTGTAGGATGGCGTCTGGAGATTGGCTGTTGTTGGTGTTGAGTACTGAGGCTGTTGCAGCGATGCCGTCATCGTGGGGGATACTGGTGTAGAGTGCTGAGATGTCCATCGTGGTGAGAAGTGTTCCTGGTTCAACTGGTCTGTGGGTGCTGAGTTTTTGTAGGACGTCTGTAGTGTCGCGACAGAAGCTGGGGGTTCCCTGTACAATGGGTTTCAGGATGCCCTCGATTTATCCAGAGAGGTTCTCACACAGGGTTCCATTGCCTGATACGATAGGACGTCCGGGTATGTTGGCTTTGTGTATCTTTGGGAGGCAGTAGAAGTCTCCCACGTGGGGAGTACGTGGGATGAGAGCGCGTAGGATGCTTTGAAGGTCTGGATCGAAGGTCTTGATCAGTTTGTTGAGCTGGTGGGTATGTTCTTTGGTCGGATCTGGGGTAACCGTCTGTAGTGTTCCTGGTTGTTCAGTTGTCGGTATGCTTCTTTGCAATAGTCCGTTCTGTTCTGTATGACGATGGCTCCTCCTTTGTCCGCTGGTTTGATGACGATGTTGCGGTTGGTCTTGAGACGGTCGATGGCGTTGCATTGTGCTCGGGTGACATTCTGGACTGTCTTGTGAGTGCGGCTGATGAATCTGATGTTGACGCATCTCCTGACAGCTTGAGCATACATGTCAAGCTTAGGGCAGCGACCCTCCGGAGGAGTCCAGTTTGACTCTTTCTTCTTCGGTTGCTGTACCGCGGATCCCTCTGTCTGCTGTTCCAGATCGTTGATTGTCTCATTGGGTTCGCTGCTGAAATCTTGGGATTTGTGTAAGAATTCCTGGAGCCTCATTCTCCTGATGAATTCCTCTGTGTCTGCTGCGAGACCGATGGGGTCCATTTTGGTGGCGGGGCAGAAATTGAGCCCTCGGCTGAGAACTTTGATTTCGTCTGGTTGAAGGGTGCGGTCAGACAAATTGACGATAGACTTCCCTGTGGTTGCAACCGTGGTACCGGGGGAGGCTTGGTTGATGCTGGTGGTGATGCCGAGTTTCTCAAGCTTCCTGCTCTTGGTTTTCATGTAGGCAGCGTAGTTCCATTGCCTCGTCTGTTTGGCGGTGTCTCGTAGCTGGTCTGCTGTGTCCTGAGTACAGGTTGAGAGTATGGACTCTATCTTGGTTCCGAGGTTGCGGCGTCTGCTGTAGAGTTGGTGTACGAGATGGTTACGGAGTGTGCGAGAGGTACGACGGCAGAGTCTCTTAGCGTAATCTGAGTTGTATGTCGACTTGAGTGGGTTCGTGATCTGTAGTCCTTTCGGGAACTTGTCTGCTTTCTTGCAGCTCTGTAAAAACTTGATGTCTGTGTCGATATGCGCGATCTTCTTGGAGATCCTCTCCACTGTGAGCCGGCAGTTTGTGGTGTCGATAGTAGCCATGATGTGGAGATGCCGGTGATGAACTGGGGTGGACAAATGTAAGGAATCTTACAACACCAGGTTATAGTCCAACAGTTTTATTTGAAAATCACAACCTTTTGGAGCTTACCCCCTTCGTCAGGTGAGTGAGTGAGTGAAGGGTTTTAAAATCGCATAGCATATATCAGGCTGAGAGACAATCACAGCAATCAAAGGTGTCGTTGATGTTCAGACAGGTTAGCCATGGAAAACCTTACATCCCAGTATACTGAATACACAATGGGTCAGATTACACAGACAGAGAGAGAAAAAGACCCGAAAGGCAGAGAGAGAGAGAGAGAGAATGTCCAGTTGTATTAAAAACAGATAACTTTTCCCAGTCGGGGAACACTTCAGCAGTCAAGGACATTCAGCCACCGATCTTTGGGTAAGCGTTCTCCAAGGCGGCCTTCGAGACACACAACAACGCAAAATCGTCGAACAGAAATTGATAGCCAAGTTCCACACCCATGAGGACGGCCTCAACCGGGTTCATGTCACGCTACACGTAACCCCACCAGCGGGAAAAAAAAGTTATCTGTTTTTAATACAACTGGACATTCTCTCTCTCTCTCTCTCTGTCTTTCGGGTCTCTTTCTCTCTCTGTCTGTGTAATCTGACCCATTGTGTATTCAGTATACTGGGATGTAAGGTTTTCCGTGGCTAACCTGTCTGAACACCAACGACACCTTTGATTGCTGTGATTGTCTCCCAGCCTGATATATGCTATGCGATTTTAAAACCCTTCACTCACTCACTCACCTGACGAAGGAGGTAAGCTCCGAAAGCTTGTGATTTTCAAATAAAACTGTTGGACTATAACCTGGTGTTGTAAGATTCCTTACATTACTCTGAGAAGGTTCTTTCTTCTTCATTAATACATTTAATTTGAAATGTTTGTCCAGCAATATCTTTTTGAGGGAGCTTTGAGGCTTCTTTGTTGTGATGTGGATTGTTTATTGTAGTTTTCTTTCTTGTTTGCCACCCTCTTGAGATCACTCATATGTTTACAACAATCCTTATACACTTTGCAGATATATAGAAATTTTCTTCACTTTGGTATCATGATCCAAACTTTCTTGCATCCTTTGATAATTGGGAGAAAACAATTGGTAGCCAAAAAAGAAATCTTTATATTTGATCAATTGCTTGACAAGAATGAATGCTTGAGGGATCCCCTGATGGTTCTGTCTCCACTTTCCACTCTTTACTGCTACTAGCGTATGGGGCATCATTTTATCGGGGAGCCAGGAAGGGGACGGGGTGGTGGAATTCCTGATGAGAAATCCGAAAGTACGGGATTGACAGGCTGGCCTCAGTCGGACGGGAGAAGAGGCAGGAAGAGGATGTGAACAGGTAAGTGTTAGATGGGGATGGGGAGGTCATCAGAGGGGGGTTGGGGGTGACTGAGGGGGGGTTCAGTCATCAGGGGTCATTGGGGGATCAGTCATCAGGGGTCATTGGGGGTCAGTCATGGGGGTCAATTATTAGGGGTCATTGGGGGTCAGTCATCAGGGGGTCAGTCATTGGGGATCATCTGGGGGGGTTCGGTCATTTAGGGAGGTGTCCAGTCATTGGGGGGGTCGTGGGAGTCAGTCATCGGTGGGGGGATCAGTCATCGGAAGTCATGGGAGAGTCAGTCATCTGGGGTTGTCGGGGGTCACCGGGGGGCTCAGTAGTCGGGGAGGGGGTGTTAGGGTCGGGGGTCATTGTGTGGGTCAGAGATGTTGAGGGGGGTTCGGAGATCTTGAGGGGGGATCGAAGATTGTGAGGAGGGGGTTGGAGATCATGCAGGGGTCAGAGATCGAGAGGGGGATGGTCAGAGATCATGAGGGGGGTGGGAAATCATGAAGGGGTGGGATATCATGGGGGTGGGGGTCAGAGATAGAGAGGGGAGGTCAGAGATCTTGAGGGGGGGTCGGAGATCATGGGGGCGCTTGCTGCAGGTGGGCTTCTTGGGCATGGCCCCCAAGGGTTAAAACGAAAAAGCTGTTAAAATGGAGGACCGCAGCCTCTTGGAAGGCGTTTACTGACCCACCTGTCTCCTGAGAGCAGGATGTTTGCCCGCCCCTTGTCCCGCCTCCGTTAAAACCGGAAATGGGTAGGTTGGGGGCAGATTTTAGATTTTTAAAATTTTTACTGCCCCCTCACCCTCAACTGACCCATTTTTCCGAGTTAATATCATGCCCATGTTGGCCAGGGGCTGCAGAACCTACTGAGTTTATTCCGAACTGCTGATACACAGGCAAAAGCAACTTTTGAACTGAAGTAACCTGAGATTCCGAACTGCTGACACACAGGCAAAAGCAACTTTTGAACTGAAGTAACCTGAGTTCAGTCGCTAGCCTGAGCTGGCTGGAACCAGTTTGAATTAGCTAAGTTTTGTGAAAGACAAAGGAGATGTGATAAGACACAAGTCCTTATTTAGAAAAGGAGTAATGAGGTAATGCTACCTAAGTCCTTGGGACAGAGCCAATGAGGAGAAGACACAGACTAGGCGAGCAAGCCTAAACCAACGGGAGAGAGAGACAGCACAGCTTGAAGAGATAAGATTTGGAATAAGAATGAAGAATCTGAGGTGTGGAGCCAGAGCGAAGACTCCGGAGACCAACCATCTCAGAAGTGGAAGAACCTACGTCAGGGACGTAGAGACAACGTCGAAAGAGAAAGAGAATGGAACGCCCGGCCAGCGTCAGCTCTCCTTTTTGGGTATTAGCCTTTATATTCTGTGACCACTCGGAGTGTCAGAGAAACTAGTGGGTGTGCATTTAGATCCTAGTTTGGATATAAAACTGTATAACCTGGTGCAAACTGCATGTCTATATCTAACCAGACGTATAAGCTATATGTTTCTGATCTAACGACGTGAATAAAGCGAATTGAGAGTTAAGAGAGAATTGACTCTTCTCTTTGTACTAAGCCAATAACCGTAACCGGTGACCTCCGGTCAACACCCATGATGTCACATTTACTGACTTACTACAAATGTACACTTGGGCACAGACAGCTTGACAATTTTGCTAATAATACAGATATTAAAATTTTATATGTTCCATAATTTAAAAACAAATAGCGCAACAGAGTAAAGCATAAGAGTTGAATTTTCATGAAGAGATTATTTTTGACAGTGTAAAAGTACGATTGTTTTAGAGATGAGGGAAAGGGCTGATATTTCCATTTTATTTTTCCATTTTATCTTGTTTTATTGGAAAATGAAACAAAACAAACCAGTCTATGTGATAGTTCAGTAAAAAATCACATGCTGATCCTCGATTACAAAATTTGTGTGATTGTGATTTAATTTAATAAGAAATCTAATTAGTCTGACTTGTTTCCATTTTGAGCGCTGGTAATTTAGCACCCTGTTCTCTAATGGCAGAGCAGTGTGTGTCCTGCAAAATTACCTGCTGCTATTGCTACAGGGACAAATTCAGTGGAGGGTGAACCGCTGACTTATTTTGTCTTTGGGGAGGATAGGAGAGTAATCCACCACAGCTGTTTCCACTTATCTCCAAACTAGTTCACATCTTAGCTGTGGAATTGAGGTTGTTTCATAGCAAATCAGAGGTATAGAATTTATAGTTTACTAAGGGAAACAGTTATCTAATTTCTCTCAATTTACATATGTTTCTATTGCCCCTTGGCAAGGTGAACAAGATACAGTCAGTTACACAACACAAAAGCAAAATATTGCAGATGCTGGAAATCTGAAATAAAAACAGAAAATGCTGGAAACGTTCAGCAGGTCAGTCAGTATCTACGGAGAGAGAAACAGAGTTAACGCTTCAGGTCGATGCCCCCTAGCAGGGTGAACAAGATACAGTCAGTGCTGTGCTGTGCACTGTTTTAGCCTCAGTAACACTGAATAGTGATATGTCTACCTGCCTCTGAAACTGAACAGTTCATTTCCTTCTTAATGGAATCAGTTGAACAAAGAGAGTGAGCTATCCAATTCTACACACTATCAGGGTTCCCACATGTGCAAGGAGTGACTGATGGAATACATGGGGTACTCAAACCCCACATGAGAACCCCCCTCAATTAATTTCATTAATGTGCAGTGAGTATGCAATGCCAATCACCTTATCCTGCATATCAGTGCCTGCTACCCAGGATATTGTCAAGATGCTCTCATCATGTACTTTATATAGTCATGAAGCAGAATGGTTGATTGGTGATCAGGACTATCTGCTGTAGTTATGACTCCAGTAAAGCTTCTGCAGACAGAGGGGGAGAAGTGTTATAATGAGGACCATGACACTATAAGACGTGTGATAGAGCAGACTGGGGGAGCCCTGCAATACTGCTCAATAAGAGTCACCAGAATCATAGCAGCTTTCTGCATACTACATAATAATGCGATGAAGAAAGGCTTGCTGTTACCAGAATCTGAAGAGGAGGATGATGATGAAAATGAAGTGGGTAGAGCAGGAAGAACCTCCAAGCCCACAGCATGAGGAGGTTGTACAGTAGGCGAGGACGTGGAGAGGGAATGGAGGAGGAAACTTATAGCCCAGTGTTTTCAATGAATAAAAGTTGATACATCAAATAAAGTCACTTTACATCTGCCTTTTCCACCCCTCCCCCCACCCTCACAAAATTTCACTGTCAAAGACCTCTGCCTATTTCTTTCGTAAGACAGAAATCTACATTTCCCCTGTCATCATCCAACTCCAAAAAGCTGTAATCGTACACAGAAATTAACTCTGAAGTCTGTGGTCAAGTCGTCTTTATTTTCCAAATCAACATTCACCAAAGAGTGCCAACAGAACCATACACCCTCTCTATAACTATTGTTTAACAATAGCAACATCTTGCACTTATATAGTGCCTTTAACATAGGAAAAAATCCCGAAGTGCTTTCCAGGAGCATAATCAGACAAAAATTGACACCAAGCGACATATGGAGATATTAGGATGGGAGACTAAAAGATTTGCCAAAGAGGTAGGTTTTAAAAAGCGCGTCAAAGGAGGAAAGAGAGGTGGAGAGGCAGCGAGGTTTAGGGTGGGAACAGAGCTTAGGGCCGAGGCGGCTGAAGGCTGCCAATGGTGGGGCGAAGGGAATGGGGGATGCAGAAGAGACCAAATTCGGAGGAACACAGAGATCTCGGAGGGTTGTAGGGCTGGAGGAGGTTACAGAGATAGGGAGGGGTGAGGCCATGGAGGGATTTGAACACAAGGATGAGAATTTTAAAATCGAGGCGTTGATGGACCGGGAGGCAATGTAGGTGAACGAGCACAGGAGTGGTGGGTGAGCAGGACTTGGTGCGGGTTAGGATACGAGCAGTAGAATTTTGGATGAGCTCAAGTTTATGGAGGGTGGAAGATGGGAGGCTGGCCAGGAGAGCATTGGAATAGATAAGTCCAGAGGTAACAAAGGCATGGATGAGGGTTTACCACGATGTCTACCCTTTGTGCCAGCTAACTTATTTTCTGTCGCTCCTAATCTACTTCTTCTTCAAGGTACTCCCTGTGTGAGATGAGGTTGAGCAGTGGATAACTAGGAATGTTGCTTTGGAGCCTTAGATGCCTGAAGTGACTCTTGACTCAGTGACGCAGCTGTCCCAGAAGGATCAGCTTCAAGCCACCTTTCTTACGCAGTGTCATGAGGTGCTGGGCCTGTGTCTGAATCTTCCTCATGCAGGCATTAAAGGGGGCTTTAAGGATGCAAGATCATTGCTACTCACTGGAAGGCAGCAAAATCTGTGACCAGGCTTTGCAGCCCGCTGATCAGTGCCATTACGGTCCACATTATCCCAATTAGGTCTTGGAAACCCTGTGAAATTGTTGTGTTCAAGCTGACCTGCAAAGCATCTATTGGAGCAGTACTAGCTGCCATTTCGGAAGTCGATATTGTCCTGGACACCCAAATCCCTTTCCTCATGCACAGTTCCTTGTCTCTCCCTATTAGGAAAATATTCTGATTTGTCTTTCTTGGATCCAAAGTAAATGACCTTACACTTCCCGACATTGAATTCCATCTGCCACAGTTTTGCCCACTCACTTAATCTGTCTATTTCCCTTTGTAACTTCCTGCTCCCATCTGCACAACCTACTGTACCTCCTAACTTAGTCTTATCTGAAAACTTAGCTATACAACTCTATGAAAAGCTGAGGCCCCAATGCACATCCATGGGGAACAACACTTGTCACACCCCACCAATCAGAGCACATACCTTTTATCCCTACTCTCTGTCTCCTACCTCACAACCAATTATCAATCACACAGTGATATTTTATCTTGAAGAAATAGCTGAGTGTTAGGACATTGCAGTACATTAAGAAAGCACATAAAGCCGATACTACATATGGTGAGCCTAGCCCAGACTTTACGAACCTTCTCTTGTCACCTCACTGTGTCCCACAGCCTCTCCTCTCTGTCTGCCTATTATCTGCAGAGCTTCCTCTTTGTGCAGACTCTGGATTTTCAGTAATGCTGTTCCTCCTCCAGGTACAGTTCTTTGCCATTGGTTATGAATGACCCTTTCCTTTGCAGGGAGAGAACACCAGGTTAAAGGAATGCGAGTGGCATGGGTGTTTATTTTCCCCATATGATCAGATGCATCCCATATTAATGAGATTTGCGTATGCATTGTCCCTTTAAATCAACTGTTCTTTAAGACGAATAGAATTTCTTGTTGCAGGCTATGTGAGTTCATAGATTGGTTGTAAGTTAAATTGGTGCTTCACTGTTACCCTTTTGCATAAGTGAGTTTCCCTGACACCCAAGGTACAGAAAGAGCACAAGAATTAAGTAGGTGATGGAAACCTCTATCATTCCTACAGATGTGCATTAGGAACAGTGGCTTGACTTACCTTAGCCACTCTCGTGAATTAATTGAATTTCTTCTTGTACTGTGTGGCAGTTCTTGAGGTGGTGGAGCTTGCACTGACTGCTTCTGTAATCCCCATTCATACAGCCTGAATCACTATCAGTCAACCTACAGTCTTTTCCTGCTAGCTCTTAGTTTAGCCAGTAAACATCCATGGATACATCTGAGAATCTGAGCACCTTTCTGCTGCTGACCACTCACCCAGCTCTGCAAGGCTGCTACTTTCACATCAATGTGGCTCCTGCTCTCCAAAAATACAGACTCCCTTTAAGTAGCTGCACTCTATTTCCCCCCACCCCCCTCCGGTGGCAGTAACCTAATGAGGAGTGGTATTACTACTCCTAATCTGCCCCGCAAATATAATTAGGTATCCTGGAGGAAAAAACAATGGGTTAACAGCGGAGTAACATGGTGGACTTGAAGTCCTGTCTTGTCGCTAATCTGCCAATTGGAGGTAAATCCAGCTCACTGAACCTGCTGATCGTGAGCTTTTTCACTCCATAAAAGCGCCTTTCAGATAGTTAGAGACTATCTTAGCTGCGTGTGTGAATTCTCTGCAGCTTATATTTCTCCTTGTGTGATATCCTCATTCCTATCTCTCATATTGTGTTTGAATCACTTTAGTAGCTAAAGGCGGATTAACAATTTAGTTTAGTGAAACTAATCATCAAACGATAGCTGACGTCTTACACCTCCTTGGATTGTCACTGACGTAAATGTAAGATAAATATGTGTAATGCTTGCATGCAGCTGTGTAAGAAAATTGCAAATCAGCCCCATCTATTGCAAGATAAAGTAATTGTCCTTAAGACCAACATATTGCTGGGTGTGGTAATTCTTACTCAGGCAAGTATACTAGTGTGGGATACCTGAAATTGATAGTCATCGTCCTTATTTAAAGAAAGAACAAGCTTGCATTTATGTAATGCCATTCATGTTCTCAGGATGTCCAAAGCACTTCATAGTCAATGAAGTACTTTTGAAATGTAGTCGCTATAGTAATGCATGAATACATGGCAGTCAATTTACACACAGCAAGGTCCCACAAACAGCTGTGAGATAATTGATCAGATCATCTGTTTTAGTGATGTTGGTTGAGCATTAATTGTTGGCCAGGACATGAGAACTCCCCTACTCTTCAAATAGTGTGATGTGATCTTTTACACCAACCTGAGAGGGCATATGGGGTCTCAGTTTAAAATCTGATCTGACAGCACCTCCAAGAGTACAGAATTCCCTGAGTACTGCATTGAATAGTCAACCTGGATTATATGCTCAAATCTCACGAGTGGCGCTTGGATCTACAACCTTCTGACTCAGAGGCAAGAGTGCTACCACTGAGCCAAGGCCAACACTCCACTTTGGCACTTTCAGGCACCTTCTTATATCTTCCCTTGTACAGTGGTTGGAGGACACTGTATTGTCTGGTGGGAATTGTTACCCAGGCTGCTAGAACCATTGCTTATTTATTGGATGCCCTTCAGCTGTAAAGGACATTGTTTTTCTCTCCCAAGCTGTTAACTATAATCTTCAGGGTCTCAGCAGTAACCCTGGCCTTCCTGTGCCTTGCTTCCTTCATTGCACTTCAAATATGTTTATTCCACAGCAATGTTGAGCTATACTGAACAAAGCTGCATGGAACTGACATTGCACTAAAACACAAGAATTATTTGATGCACTCTGTGTGTTTGGAGAAAATGAAACCCTCACCCCTCATGTTCTTAATGTTTTATACAGTCCTGCAATATGCTGTAGTGTATTGTGTTATGCTTGGCTCATTATGATGTGCTGTGTACTGCTGGTCCCTGCTGTGCTATGTGCTACTGTTCCCTGCTGTGTTGTATGCTGCTGGTCTCTGCTGTGCTATGTGCTACTGTTCCCTGCTGTGTTGTGTACTACTGGTCTCTGCTGTGCTATGTGTTACTGTTCTCTGCTGTGTTGTGTATTACTGGTCTCTGCTGTGCCATGTGCTACTGTTCCCTGCTGTGTTGTGTACTGCTGGTCTCTGCTATGCTGTGTGCTGCTGGTCTCTGCTGTGCTATGTGCTACTGTCCCCTGCTGTGCTATGTGCTACTGTTCCCTGCTGTGCTATGTGCTACTTTTCCCTGCTTGTTGTGTACTACTGGTCTCTGCTGTACAATGTGCTACTGTTCCCTGATGTGTTGTGTGCTGCTGGTCTCTGCTGTGCTATGTGCTACTGTTCCCTGCTGTGTTGTGTACTACTGTCCCCTGCTGTGCTATGTGCTACTGTTCCCTGCTGTGCTATGTGCTACTTTTCCCTGCTTGTTGTGTACTACTGGTCTCTGCTGTACAATGTGCTACTGTTCCCTGCTGTGCTGTGTACTGCTGATGTCTGCTGTGCTATGTGCTACTGTTCACTGCTGTGTTGTTTACTGCTGGTCTCTGCGGTGTTGTGTACTGCTGGCCTTTGCTTTGATATAGTTGAATCACCAGCTATATTTTTTTGCAAATATTAACAGTATTTTAAAAACAAATAAAAATTCCAGGAAGAAACAAGGTTTTTAAAGATTGCTGTACATGTTATACACGATGAAAAGCAAAGTTCACAAAGATCATTGCTCTCTAAATTATTATTGTAATAGTAATGCAATGTTGTAAAGAGGTATTCAGCTTTTAAAAACCTATAAAAATGACTGACTGTTGTCAATTTAACACAAGCGTCACGAAACTTGAATATATTAAAGGGGGACAAATCTTTATTATACTGTTTAAAAGACCTTTTGGCGAGGCATTGATGGAGAGAGAAAGAGTCTACACAGTAGTGTCACTGCCAAAAAGCCGAATGCAACAATTCCTAACATTCATCAATACTGAGACTTTGTGCCAATGCAAAATCTTTGGCAATATTTTAAGAGAGCCTTGTAGAACTCAGAGTCAAATTAATTGTTTGAATTGTCAGAGTTAAAGCGGCAGTGCAGTAACTACGATATGAATGTTAAACTCAGAATTATAGGTCTCAAATTTCAATATTATTCATTCTGTGGCTTTTCTGTGAACTTCTCCTTTATGGAAATGCTACCGTTGTGTATGACTTGAGCTATAAAAAATCCTTGATTTCTATAGCACTGCCTGCTTTACGACACAAACCCAATTCCAATTGTTTTGGATTAATTTTTAATCCATTTGTTCCCTTGATTTTGGGTCCCCTACTTCACCATTCAACATTCCTTGTGGGAAAGTGCAGTACACAGGTGAACTGTTTGTAGGCCTCTGGCAATGCCAGTCTTGAGTAAACCAAATTAGCCTGCCAGTGACTCACTTTCCAATACCCGTGTGAGGGAGCTCACTGTTTCTAATAAATATCTCCCTCAATGGCAGTGGGGAAGTTAGGAAATGCACGGCATCAGGCAATGATAATTGCAAACCCAATTTACGGCAAAGTAATGTCTCCTCTGATCCCCACCCCTACTTTTGGCCACTGCTGCTTCGCAAATTGGAATTAATGCAGGTACCATGCTGTGAAAGTGGTAATCAGGATGTGACACTAAGGCTCATTTATGTGCATGATGGAAGTGTTTCTATGGCCACTAATACTGCATTTATTGCCGCCATTGGCAGCTCTATCGTTGGTAGCAAGTCGGCTGTATAAATAAGATGCTGACACCCCTTTGGTACCTCATCCAAGTTGCCATTCCTCATGCTTGAGCCTCAACAATGAGTTTTAGTACCTAATTTGGTTGGGAGGCAGGGGGGGCATCACAGATTTAACTGATCCAGTCTTTACTGGATATTTACATGTGGACTTATTGGAGCAGTGTCAGTGGAAATTAATTAAGAGTGGGAAATTGTGATCTTTCCCCTTCCTAGCCTTATATCATAGTGTCACAAGATCTTTTACGTACATCTGATCAGGTTTGGCTCAATGTCTCATCCGCATAATGGCTCATTGATAAAGCAGAACTCCCTCAGAACTGTACTGAAGTGTCAGCCTTGATTACCTGCTCAAGAGTGTAGTGGGTCTTTAACCCATGAATGACCTTCTGACTTGGAGATGAAAGTGCTACCAACTGAGCCAATCTGACAATAAATTTAAAGAGTAAAACATAAATTTTTAAAAGATTTTCAAATTCTTATTGCTTCTCCAATCTCTGATATATCTTTTGTTTAATTTGCTGCTGCTGCCAATTACTTTACAATCTGATATTAGCTGCAGGGCAGCCTTCTTCTCCCTTCGCAGACAAGACATAAATTGGAATTCCCATCGGAGATTCCACTCTACTTTGGCTTACTGAAGGAAAAGGAAGAGGAGCAATGGAGGGAGGCCAGGCTGGTGGGGCTGCATCGGAGATGAATGGCAGTCAGCCGCCGGTAATCCCCCTGAGGATACAGCCAGAGGTGCTTCTACCTGTATCTGCCAAAGGAGCAGAAGCAGCATTCCGAAGAGGATGCAGAGATCAAACCTTTATTGACTGTGAAGCTTATTCTTGCCACACTGATAACAGGAGATCTCTTCTTGGCTACCACATCGAGCCAATTCATGAACAGATCTGGGCACATCTTGCCCCTTTCCCACAAATCGCACATCTTTCATTCATTCCAGCAGATGAAAGCAACTTACAAACCTTGTGAAGAATAATGTCTGCATGTACAATAAATGTATTGCAACCAAAATTTTAAAATAATCCCTTTTGTGTGAGTGTTTACTATTTCTTTCCACCGTGCCTTCAATGTGCTTTGTGACTTTTTTTTTTATTCGTTCATGGGATGTGGGCGTCGCTGGCGAGGCCGGCATTTATTGCCCATCCCTAATTGCCCTTGAGAAGGTGGTGGTGAGCCGCCTTGAACCGCTGCAGTCTGTGTGGTGACGGTTCTCCCACAGTGCTGTTAGGAAGGGAGTTCTAGGATTTTGACCCAGCGATGATGAAGGAACGGCGATATATTTCCAAGTCAGGATGGTGTGTGACTTGGAGGGGAACGTGCAGGTGGTGTTGTTCCCATGTGCCTGCTGCTCTTGTCCTTCTAGGTGGTAGAGGTCGCGGGTTTGGGAGGTGTGGTCGAAGAAGCCTTGGCGAGTTGCTGCAGTGCATCCTGTGGATGGTACACACTGCAGCCACTATGCGCCGGTGGTGAAGGGAGTGAATGTTTAGGGTGGTGGATGGGGTGCCAATCAAGCGGGCTGCTTTATCTTAGATGGTGTCGAGCTTCTTGAGTGTTGTTGGAGCTGCACTCATCCAAGCAAGTGCTTATATCTAACCTCCTACTTCTCGTGGTTGCAATCTGAGTGGCGGGAGTGCATAAGGTTGCATTCCTCTTTGAACCTCTTAAACTGAGGTGACTGTCATCTCAAGGCATCTGAGTCCTAAAATGGACCTGCTGCAAGCTGAACCTCTTGTGCAGATGCTTAAGCAGCCTGGCCCTGTACCCTTTCAGCCACATGTGCATGCATTGGAGGAAGCTAGCTGGAGAGCCACATGTAATGTGATCCTGAGAGAGGGCAACATCATCTGTGCCATTCCTGCTATGCGGCTAGTACTACACACAGCCTCTGCATGGACACTGATCAACAGAAAGCAGAGCTAATGGTACCGATAAGATCACTTGGAAGACAGAAGAGGCTGCACTCTCTTCTGGCACACGGGCCTTTATGGCACCAGTCTGAACATTCATGGATTCATGGACAGATATAAAATTATGAGGGGCCTAGATAGAGTGGATAGGAAGGACCTATTTCTCTTAGCAGAGAGGTCAATAACCAGGGGGCATAGATTTAAAGTAATTGGTAGAAGGATTAGAGGTGAGCTGAGGAAACATTTGTCACCCCGAGAGTGGTGGGGGTCTGGAACTCACTGCCTGAAAGGGTGATAGAGACAGAAACTCTCATCGCATTTAAAAAGTACTTGGATATGCACTTGAAGTGCCGTAACCTACAAGGCTACAGTCCAAGAGCTGGAAAGTGGGATTAGGCTGGATAGCTCTTTTTCGGCCGGCACAGACATTATGTGCCGAATGACCTCCTTCTGTGCCGTAACTTTCTGTGATTCTATGATTCTGTGGATGAAGCCCAGACTGCCCTTAGGGCATCTGTAATGGAGGCATCTGATACAAATCTCCTTAGAGCTATCAGAAGCTCCCAAGACGGGATGTACTCTTGTGAAGCCATTCATCACAGTACCACAAAAGCAGATGGTGGACTTCTCTACTCAAACTGCCATCTACAGTGCACTGTCTGAGATGTTTCCCAGTGCCTGGACATATGTTTGATGCTCTACAAGCATTCTTCTTCTAAAAGCTAGGATTCACAGGCTGTTTATAGGGGCATGATGTCTCCTGAACCTCTGATCAGCAATGCCTTTCTCCTCAAATTTCATTTCACCCAATGCACTCCCCAGTACTCACCCCCTAGTTTTATCCCCAGGTAGATATCTGGGAATGAATGTGTCTTCTTATGTCTTGGCAACAGTTTGGGGGCATGTCTGTGGATGTTCCCAGGCTACCCTGCGCTTGGCAGGGAGTGAATTAGTCAGGATGCAATGAAGGCTGACTGGCAGCCCTTTTATTGGCTGTCTTGTCCTTGAAAATGTAAAAATTGAGAATTACCTTTGAGTACCATTAGGGGCTGTAAAATCAGGTGTCAGCAAGCAGGCCATATGGCTGGAATGCTTCCTCCTGATCTGTGGTGTAAGTTTGACGAGCAGATGCAAAGCCTGCCCAACTGACCCAACAAGGTTTCCAGGACCAGCCTTTTGTCATTTTTTTCAGCAGGCTTCCGGCACAATTCGTGCCTGCACTTGGGAGTTTGCCACGGATGGGGTGAGAAATAGCTGTAGGAGACGGATGCCTGGCAGGTAGAAAAGCTGCAATTGATTTTACACAATGTAAAGAGTTCAGCCCAGAAAACCCATTCCCTCTTGAGGCGGAATTCTGATGCAGAGTTGGCAGAGGCACCAGAATTTGGGGCAGAATCCAGGTCTGCCGAGTTTCCGCTCTTTAACAGCAGCACAGTAAATTTTGTGCAAAGATGTACCTTCTTATATCTTGGCAACAGTTTGGGGGCAACAGTCTGCGGATGTTCCCAGGCTACTCTGGGATAGGTCCAGAAGTACCTCCATCTGCAGAGAGCAGGCTTTGGTGCCATTCTGGGTCGCAAGTGAGTTCCAGCAACTGGGAATTGATCTCAGAGTGATCGTTTGTTGTTGCAATGTGAGCCTGTCAGCATGAGAGTAATTGGGTAAGCCTGTTGCATTTTATCATCAGATCAACTGGCCTGCTGCACCCTCCTTTGAAGCGGGAGGGTACTATTCTGGTTTTCCAAAGGTTTTTCTGGGTGTGTGTCCCTGTTTCACCACTACAAGTACGGGTTCCTGCCCATATTGTGGTAATGGAGGGGCGGGGGATTAAAATTTCAAAAATCGGAAACCTGACCCCAACGTGCCCACTTCCAATTTTAACAGAGGCAGGTTGGGGGCTAAGCGACTAACCTGCTCTCCAGAGGGAGGTCCCTGTTGACTTCCTTCCTTCTATGGTTCACAGCGACATGCTTCGAGTAAGTACGAGTCACTTGATAGTGGAGTATACAAAACAGACTTTATTCATATACAGCATAGTTGATCAATCCATACCGTACACAGCAGTAGCTTCGCATTTCTGTCTTTCTCGAGCTCTCGCAACAACTCTGGAAAAACCCACCCTTGCCTACTTCAAAGATATATTCCATAAACAAGACTTCCTGTTCTTGGAACGTTTCAAGAACAAGTTTATTTACAGCTTATTTACTTAACATTCACTCTATACCATGGTTAATTGATCCCTCTTCCTATGTTCATTACACTGGTCACTAAAGTTATACATTAATCACTCATGGGTCGATGTCGCCCCAGTCACTATCTCTTTGCACATGCATCCCTTGTAGATCATTATCAGACATTTGAAGTAGGCCATATAATCCATCCTTCCTTCTTCTAGAAACACCGCTGGTTTCTGTTTATCTTAGAAAGCCTGTTACTCAATGACTAGTTGCAGTTATACAGGTTAGTTTGATTAATAACCCTTACCTAGGGCTCGGCAAACCTGGCAGCTGAAGGGAGGTGAGAAAGGCCAGATCCATCAGGTAAGTGCCTTTACAGCATCGCTTATGGGCCAAGAGGAGCAGGAATCCTCCCCCCCGGCCACTCAAGCTAACCTGCTTCCCTCCTCCTATCCGCCGCACCCCCCTCACTCTAATCGGACCCCCGCAATCAGACTCTCCCGTGATCGGAACCCCCCCCGCTGCGCGCAATCAGACCCCCTCCCGCTCTACCCAAGGCCCGCTATCTTCTCCGCCCCCCCCCCCCACCTCCAACAACGTGCTCCTCGGCCCTCCACGATGTCCTCCCTCAATCTCTCTCTCCCTCCCTCCTCTCCGCTCCCCCGCTGCATCCTGGTGTCGCAGGCCTTCTTGCCCAACAGCCAGCCGGCCTCTCAATCTGGCTGGCTGCCGGTTGGGAATCGGAGTAAAAAAATTTAAATGAAGTCCTGCCGTTAAATTTGGCAGGAGCTCCGGGAAACCTGCATTTCCAGGTTTCCCGGCGGCTCTAAGTTTCCCCCACTCCCTCCCCGCCTCCCCAGATATATTGGGGCCAATGACTACAACCATGGGGAGCAGAGTGATGGACGGATCTTAGACCCTTTGGCCCCAATTTTAACTCCTCCTGCCTGGATACTTGGATGTGCATTTGAAGTGCCGTAACCTACAAGGTTACGGACCAAGAGCTAGAAAGTGGGATTAGGCTGGATAACTCATTTTCGACCGGCACAGACACAATGGGTCGAATGGCCTCCTGTGCCGTAAATTTCTATGATTCTATGTTTCTATGGCAGATACCAAGCAGGGGGGAGAGGTGCACTTAAAATGAGGGCAGTCACTTAGCCCCTCTGATCCCGTGTTCTGGTGTTAACCTGCTCTTTTGAGCAGCCAAGCAATACACCTGCAGGAAGGCAACAGGGTCCTTCTTTGAAAATGCAGATCAGGTTCTGTTGATGCCACGGGGACCCGACTATTAGTCAGAGGCCTGATCGGGGGAGCAGTGATAGTTTCCTTGTCGGGCCAAACCTGTCAGGAGGTGGATTGTGTGCCAGAAGAGGCGCATTCAGATAAGTAATTAAATTTAATTTTAGGTTTCCTTGTGGGCCAGGACGAGCAGGTGTGCTCCTCACGGCCTCACAAGGAAGCCTTGGGCCTCCCTTGCCCTGGGCTTCCCCCTCCGCCCGCTTCCCCCCCCCCTCAACTGCCCCCATTTGTGTCCAGAGCCCCACATACCACTTATTTGGGTCCCCGGCTGCGACCTCCTGCCAAATTTCCACACTCGCCTGCCAGCCAGGTGGTGGTTCTTGCCGGGTTCAGGTGGGTCAGCGAGAAAATTTATAGAAATGAGGCCTGACCGTTAAAATCAGCCTGGCCTCCACATCCCTAGACTTCCCTTCTGGTTCACTGCCCGCTTCAGGGCTCTCGCGCACCATACCCGCCTCCCCTTTAAAATAGAGGCCTTTTATTTTGAATGTGAACCATGGGTGAAAGGGCAAAAGGAGACCACTCTGAAATCATATACAGTAAACTGTTGACTCTTCAGTGATCTTCAGGAACATGGAATTGCACAGAGGTAGAAATGCTGCTGAATAGCTGACCGTTTAAGAAGATTCAGCCATCAAAATCCGAGTTTGTTCACCTTGTGCTAATGTGGCTCCATTGGAGATGCACTACACCAAGCTGTGTGGAACTGGCAAAATCGGAGAGATATGAATTGGAGGATTTCCAGCCAGGATCAATTTCTGGAACACCACCATACTGTGTTCTTCATACATCGACCATTATACTTTTTAAATGCTGTATCAGTCAAGTGATGATAACATTGTGTACCTCTGGTTATGACTCTTAAAGTATCTTGTAAGGTCACTTACCAATTGATGGTACTCTTTATTATTTTTTGTAACTTTTTTATTTTTGTTTCTGAGTTTATACCAAACACAAGTATACAAAATACCAATGAGAGATGTAATGTGGTAGAAAACCATACAACAGAATAGTACAGAACTAGTTACATTTGAAGTGAGGAGGTAATAATGAGTGATTCTCTGAGCAGCTGTTCAGTAGTGAGGACTGCAATGTTTAGCTAAAATTCTTTACTGTGTAAGTTGGATAAATTGCTCAACATGATCAATGAAAGCTTTGGCTTTTAAAAATTACTTTAAAATAAAACACCATTATTTACACAATGGGATCTTAATTATCTGCAGTCCCATTATACACTGGACCAGCCACAAACTCGAGAGCTGGCCAAAGACTACCATGGCACCCCCAGCTGCGGAGGTGAGGAATAGAGGCAGTATGCACTCGCCTCCATCAGGCAAGTGCTAAAGTGCTGATCTCAGCAGAGCTCGCAACTTTAAAATCAATATAATGCCTGCCTGTTAAACCGTGTCCCTCGCTTACAAGGCACCACCAGATCTCACTGGTAGAAGACTGAGGCACTCAGCTGAGAAGAGGCAGAACAATCAGCTGTTTGGGGAGTCTTGATTATCTGCTAATTTCTAACAACTGCAAGAAGGGCTTCTTGCATTGCGGTAGATATCGAGGCTGCCCTCTATATTAAGGATAAAAAGACTAGTAGAAAGTAGACTCGTTATAAAATGACAAAGTAATCTATTGCTTTGGCTTGAGGCAGTTATGACATAGTTGATATAAAGTGTGTATTGGAGGGAAGACTGCAGTGTTTTGAGACAAAGAATCTCATTATTCAAAACATTTGCCTGAGGAAGGAGAAAATCTCCGAAAGCTTGTGAATTTAAAATAAAATTGCTGGACTATAACTTGGTGTTGTAAAATTGTTTACAATTGTCAACCCCAGTCCATCACCGGCATCTCCACATCATTATTCAAGCACAGCATCCTTTCAGTTGTAGATTTCCCTCATAAGTGTATTGTCTATCACCTTTCTGAGCTCTGTGCTATGGAGTGTTGTTTACTGCTATCGGGATAGGAAAGATATTGATAGCTGTTATGGTTTTTTAAAAAACTAGTTAGAAGTTATATCATAGTGCCTGAGTATGGAAATTAAAAATAACCTGAATGCCAAACAGAACTATTTTAGTACAGACAAAGAAATGAAAATTAGCAAGGACTGGGTTTCATACAAACATCAATTGAGAATGACTGTTATTTTGAGGATGTAAACAAACTGAGGCTGCACTTACTGTGATTGCTGAATGTTATGTCATTACGGAACGAGTGACTGAGCACTTGAACAAATATGAGCTGATCAGAAAGAGCCAGTATGGCTCTGTTAAGGGTAAGTAATGTCTGACTAATCTAGTTGAATTTTTTGAGGAGGTCACTAATAAGGTAGATAAGGGAGGTAGTTACTCTGGTTGGCAGGATGTGACAAGCGATGTTCCCCATTGATCTATTCTGGGAGCTTAACTTTTCACTATATTTATTAATGACTTGGATGAAGGAATAGAGAGTTGTATATCCAAGTTTGCAGATGACTCTATTTTGGAGACACGGTAAGTAGTGCAGATGAGAGCCAGAAGTTGCAAAGGGATATAGACAGATTAAGTGATTGGTCAAAACTATGGCAAATGGAGTTCAATGTGGACAAATGTGAGGTCATCCACTATGGACCCAAGAAAGATAAATCAAAGTATTTTCTAAATGGTAAGAAACTAGGGACTGTTGAGGAGCAAAGAGATTTGGGAGCCCAAGTACAGACCTTATTAAAAGCCAGTAGGCAGGTATAAAAAGTAATCAAAAGGCTAATGGAATGTTGGCCTTTATCTCAAGGGGGCTAGAATACAAAGGGGAGAAAGTTATGTTTCAGTTTTATAGATCCTTGATCAGACCCCATCTGGAGTACTGCATTCAGTTGCAGGCACTGCAGTGCAAGAAGGATATATTGGCCTTGGAGGGGGAGCAGTGCATATGCACCAGAATGTTATCGGGGCTTAAAGGGTTAAATTATGAGGACAGATTGCATAAACTTGGCTTGTATTCCCTTGAGTATAGGAGATTGAGGGGTGATCTGATCGAGGTGCTTAAAATGTTAAAAGGATTTTATCGGGTAGATATGGAGAAACTATTTCCTCGAGTGGGGGAGTCATGAACAAGGGGACGTAATCTTAAAATTAGAGTTGGGCCATTCAGTACTTTTTCTCACAAAGGGTAGTAGAAATTTGGAACTCTGTCTCTCAAAAGGCTGTGGATGCTGGGACAATTGGAGCTTTCAAGACTCAGATCGAAAGATTTTTGTTAGTTCAGGATCTCGAGGGATATGGAACAAAGGCGGGAAAATGGAGTTGAAGTGCAGATCACCAATGACCTAATTGAATGGTGGGGCAGAACAGTCCTCACAACTCTAGACAGTCTGAATCCAATCAATCAATCAATTACTGAGAATCCCCACATACCGTTTAGATATTGTATTAGGATGCTAAACTCCTCTTAATTTAGCGAAATGTTTCTGCCTATGCATGTATAACTAATAACTATATATAACTAATAACTCAACTGATAATTCGCATGTTTAACAGTCAAATAACAGAGCAACATGCTCCTTAGGGTTCATTTAGTGACCCTAGCTAAAATCCGCTAGGACCATCATCTGAGGCACAAATTCCATGCTGTCGGAATGATGAACTGGCCTCATTGGATGCTGTGAAGCTAGACCATGAATCTCCTTTGAACATGCCCTCTCCTTTTGCAGCTTGAGCCTTGTACATGAAGTATGATGAAGGGCCTCTGTAGATTATCTGGAGCATACAGTCCTTAAAGGAACGCTACTGAAAATTAAAGAATAAAAATTTTGGGAATTACAAATGTGTGAACCTTTTTAAAGAGAAAAAGGGATTGTAAGAAATTTGTAGCCTTTACGAAAGCTGTACAGGTGGAGGGGGAAGAAACGATGAGCGAGATCAAAAGGACAGACAGCCCAAAATGGAGGCATGATATGGAATCACTGGGGAGATGCCAGAGTGGCACTGTACGTGACCCCTGTTTGATGGTTGGTAAAGTGATCATGCTGATGCACGAAGTGGGTGCAAGGAGGGTTGCCCTGTTTGGCACACCAGGACACCCTAGAGAGGACAGCAGTGTACCATGTCTCGCAGGAGGTGGCGGCCAGGTTCATCACTGTCTACTATACCAGCAGGACCTGGGAACAGATGTGGCAGAAGATGACACACCTTAAGGAATCTAACAAGGTAAGACTAACCAACAACACCATATACCAGGTAGATGGCATAAGATTCCATGTCACAAAATGTTTCCAGTCAACCTGTTCCACATTTACAACTCACCCACGCCTAACCCTCCCATAACTTTACAGCTCTTTCACTGCATCTCATGCATATCCATACTTCAGTACAATTGAAAATTTTTACACACTCATATCTTCCAAGTGCTTCATACATCAAACCACTGTTGCACAAGCTTACTGTCACATAGAGCATGATCTTAGCATGGAGCCGGGAATTGAGTGGGTGGGTAGTTTATTACGTGGGAAACCTGAAAGTCAAGTGAGTGTGCTGGAATCTGTGATCACAGCTCAATTGAAGGCGATTGATTTTACATCTGGGATTCCCGCGAGCCAGCCAGCCAGATTGACAGGCTGGCTGCCTTCCTGTCGGGTGGGAAAGCAACCAGGGAATGGATGCCAGGCAAATCTGAGATTGGGGGTGGGGGGGGGGGCGGTCTCGGGGTGAATGTTGATTTATTGGGTTTTTTTGACAATTCTCGTAGTTCTTTTTTCCAGAATTTAAGTTCACAACTTGGTATTTGAACTCACGATCAGAGGATTGCTAGTCCAGGACTACAACCCCCTATTCTGCCACACTCTTACTGAAAAATCAAGACGATGGCAGGAAGTGTAATAAAATGAGGTGCTGGACAGTAACTGAATAACACTGCTTTTAGTGAGTTCTCTGTCTGTGTCTGGCAGCAGATGTTACTCATTTGGTTGATACTAATTTTGTACACAACCTCGAACAGAAAACCTGCTGTTTAACTGTGCATTTGATCCGGATTTGGAGGGAATCCTGCCTTATCTGTAGGGTTCAGTTGGGAAAAAATTACAAGGAAGCGAAATGAAAATTTAGTGCCATGCAATTTGATGTAGATTTCTGACCAAAAGAAATGCTAGGTGTTCATGAAGTTTAGATTGGATTCAGAATTCTGCTTTGCTCAGATAAGCAAACAGTATTGAAAAAGACACTACAGTGGAACTTTCGTTATCTGCACTCCAGTTATCTGCCAGCCCAATTATCGACCAGAATTTTCATGGACAAACATGAGATGTTAGGTTATTGTGCAGCCTGCTCATATTTCATTAGTTATTTGTACTCCGTGCCTTTTTTTGTTAAATTAAAAACGACATTTTTTATTACTTTGTATTGTCTGCATCCCTCCCCATCACTAGGGTATTGCTATGCAAGATAAAAATTTGTGGTCTTTCAATTATCCATGCCAATCTGCATTGAGGCTGCACGGGGAGGAGGGCATGAGGAGCTGGCTCCATATGCAAGCCAGGAATAAGGATCATATAATAGGGTGAGCAGGAGAGAAGCAATTTGATGATCAGTGCACTATAAGTAACATTCATATTTTGAACTTCCGAACAGCACCAGCATTGGTACTAACATGAGCATTAAAAGATGAAAAGCATAACAGATGTCTCTGGCAGTTATTTTCTGGTACATATAGGAAATGTGGTGGATTTAGTCAAAAGGCTTGTCAACCATTGCTGAGGGAAGACTCAGCTGAGGAAAAAGAAGGACCTTTAGGAACTCTGGTGTGGAAAATAGATTTATTAGAGCAGACATGACAAAAGAAGGATACAATTAGAGAAAGGGATGAAGTATTTACTGGAAACGGGCTGGGAAGAAACACAATCCAAATAGTTGTGGGAGTCCGAGCTTGTAATAAATATCTATTGCCAAAGATGAAGAGAGAGAGAGAGAGTCAGAAAAAGAAGGGAAGAGATGGCCCACACAAAGGCAAAGAATGGATGAGAATTGGAAGCATTTGGAGTGCTATTATATATATTAGCAAAAGAGCCAAATTGTTATTAAAATTTTATGATTCTTTCAAGTTACTTGACTGCAGAATATTCCAAAATTTCAGATTTTATCATCATCCTTAAAAGAAAGGCTTGTGCACATACTCGAGATTGATTCAGGATGTTAAGAATTGATTACTTTCTGGATATTTAATTGAGTGATGGCTGAAAGAAAGAATAGAGACCCAACACAAACAACTCTCAGCCACATATTTGCCTGAGAGAACTGAGAGACCGCTGCAATACCTGAGCATTTCTTGAGATCTGTCAATCATAGGTTCAAAGGACCAAATCAACTCCTGCATGAATCTCACCTCCGACTCACTGACGAGATTTAGAAGCCATGGGAAATCCGTGCAGGTAAGGTAGAATTAGTTTCAGGTTCAGAATCCACCAGAAATTACCTACCATAAGATTTCAAGATTTCAACTTCCAGGTTTCGGCTGTGGCAGGCATCCAAACGTGCTTGGGTTAAACTTGGAAGTGGGTACGTTGCAGCCAGGTTGCAGTTCCGCTTCTAAAATCTACAATTTTGGCTGCCCATCCACCCGTTCTTTCGGGTTAAAATTATACCCATAGGATATATTCCATGGTTGATTCTTAATTGTCCTCTGAAATGGCCCAGCAGGCCATTCAGTTGTAAAATCTCGCTACGAAAAGTCATAATAAGAATAAAACCAGACAGCCCACCCAGCATCGGACCACTAGGCACCGGACACGACAAAGGCAAACCAAGCCCAGTCGACCCTGCAAAGTCCTCCTCACTAACATCTGGGGACTTGTGCCAAAATTGGGAGAGCTGTCCCACAGACCAGTCAAGCAACAGCCTGACATAACCATACTCACAGAATCATACCTTTCAGCCAATGTCCCAGACTCTTCCATCACCATCCCTGGGTAAGTCCTGTCCTACCGGCAGGACAGACTGACCAGAGATGGCGGTACAGTAATATACAGTCAGGAGAGAGTGGACCTGGGTGTCCTCAACATTGACTCTGGACCCCATGAAATCGCATGGCATCAGAACAAACATGGGCAAGGAAACCTCCTGCTGATTACCACCTACCGCCCTCCCTCAGCTGATGAATCAGTCCTCCTCCATGTTGAACATCACTTGGAGGAAGCACTGAGGGTAGCAAGGGCACAGAATGTACTCTGGGTGGTGGACTTCAATGTCCATCACCAAGAGTGGCTTGGTAGCACCACTACTGACGGAGCTGGCCAAGTCCTAAAGGACATAGCTGCTAGACTGGGCCTGCGGCAGGTGGTGAGCGAACCAACACGAGGGAAAAACTTACTTGACCTCGTCCTCACCAATCTACCTGTCGCAAATACATCTGTCCATGACAGTATTGGTAGGAGTGACCACCGCACAGTCCTCATGGAGATGAAGTCCCATCTTCGCACTGAGGACACCATCCAACGTGTTGTGTGGCACTACCACCGTGTTAAATGGGATAGATTCAGAAAAGATCTAGCAGCTCAAAACTGGGCGTCCATGAGGCACTCTGGGCCATCAGCAGCAGCAGAATTGTATTCCAGCACAATCTGTAACCTCATGGCCCGGCATCTTCCTCACTCTACCATTACCAACAAGCCAGGGGATCAACCCTGGTTCAATGAGGAGTGTAGAAGAGCATGCCAGGAGCAGCACCAGGCGTACCTAAAAACGAGGTGCCAAACTGGTGAAGCTACAACTTAGGACTACATGCATGCTAAACAGCGGAAGCAACATGCTATAGACCGAGCTAAGCGATTCCACAACCAACGGATCAGATCAAAGCTCTGCAGTCCTGCCACATCCAGTCGTGAATGGTGGTGGACAATTAAACAACTAACGGGAGGAGGATGCTCTGTAAATATCCCCATCCTCAATAATGGCGGAGTCCAGCACGTGAGTGCAAAAGACAAGGCTGAAGCGTTTGCAACCATCTTCAGCCAGAAGTGCCGAGTGGATGATCTATCTCGGCCTCCTCCCGATATCCCCACCATCACAGAAACCAGTCTTCAGCCATTTCGATTCACTCCACATGATATCATGAAACGACTGAGTGCACCGGATACAGCAAAGGCTATGGGCCCTGACAACATCCCGGCTGTAGTGCTGAAGACTTGTGCTCCAGAACTAGCTGCGCCTCTAGCCAAGCTGTTCCAGTACAGCGACAACACTGGCATCTACCCGACAATGTGGAAGATTGCCCAGGTATGTCCTGTCCACAAAAAGCAGGACAAATCCAATCCGGCCAATTACTGCCCCATCAGTCTACTCTCAATCATCAGCAAAGTGATGGAAGGTGTCATCAACAGTGCTATCAAGCAGCACTTACTCACCAATAACCTGCTCACAGTTTGGGTTCCGCCAGGACCACTCGGCTCCAGACCTCATTACAGCATTGGTCCAAACATGGACAAAAGAGCTGAATTCCAGAGGTGAGGTGAGAGTGACTGCCCTTGACATCAAGGCAGCATTTGACCGAGTGTGGCACCAAGGAGCCCTCGTAAAATTGAAGTCAATGGGAATGAGGGGGAAAACTCTCAAGTGGCTGGAGTCATACCTAGCACAAAGGAAGATGGTAGTGGTTGTTGGTGGCCAATCATCTCAGCCCCAGGACATTGCTGCAGGAGTTCCTCAGGGCAGTAACCTATGCCCAACCATCTTCAGCTGCTTCATCAATGACCTTCCCTCCCTCATAAGGTCAGAAATGGGGATGTTCACTGATGATTGCACAGTGTTCAGTTCCATTCGCAACCCCTCAGATAATGAAGCAGTCCGAGCCCGCATGCATCAAGACTGGAGAACATCCAAGCTTGGGCTGATAAGTGGCAAGTAATATTCGTGCCAGACAAGTGCCAGGCAATGACCATCTCCAACAAGGGTGTTTGCTAGTGCTGTTGGGGAAGGTTTAAACTGGAGTGGCAGGGGGATGGGAACCTGAGCGGGGAGTCAGAAGGGAATGAAGTTGAGAGCAGCAAGAGAGGGGAAGATCCAGGGGAAATCTACAACACAAATAGTACAAACAGTTGTTCAAGAACAAGTGAAAGGGAAAAGCGTCGAGCAGCAGAAAGAAAGTGTACTTTAGGCACGACAGATAAATTAAAAACTAGAAGGCGTAAGGCGATTAACCCAGCATCAAAGCTGAAGGTCAGGCGAGGGTGTGTGGCCCAACTAAGAGTTCTATGTGCAAATGCACGGAGTATAAGGAATAAATTAAATGAACTACAGGTTCAAATTCAAATTGGAGGGTGTGACATGATAGCTATTACTGAGACTTGGCTGCAGGATGGTCAGGATTAGGAACTAATTATACCGGGTTATAAGGTCTACAGGAGAGATAGGGAAATGGAAGAGGGGGAGAGGGGGAGGAGTAGCCTTAATGATTAGAGATGAAATCACTTCAATGATAAAGGGGGATATAACGAGAGGTAAGCAGCCAACAGAGACCTTATGGGTTGAATTGAGAAATAGGAAAGGATCTAAGACTATAGTGGGAGTTGTAAATAGGAGCCCTGGCAGCAGCTCTGAAGTGCTAGATTGCATAAATGCATAGATTAGACAAGCGTGTAAGAAAGGCATCGTGGTCGTAATGGGGGACTTTAACTTTCACATAGATTGGGAAAAGCAGACTCGCAACTGTCAGAAAGGTAATGAATTTCTTGAGTGTGTCCGGGATAGTTTTCTACAGCAGTAGGTCCGAGAGGCAACAAGGGGGCAAGCCATACTAGATTTAGTAATGAGTAATGAACCAGATTTAGTTAACGGCTTAACTGTGCGTGAACATCTATCCAATAGTGATCATAACATGATCGAGTTCAGTGTAGTGTTTGAAAGGGAAAAAAGTGAATCAGCTGCTAAGATTCTAGACTTGGGCAAGGCCGACTTCAATGGGATGAGACAGAGACTGTCCACAGTAAACTGGGCAAATCTGTTAATGGGTAAAACGACTGATGATCAGTGGGAAATGTTTAAAGAAACATTTAACGTGATACAGAATCGGTTTATACCTCTGAGGGGCAAGAACTCTACTTGCCAAAAAAAACAGCCATGGACAACTAAAGAGGTAAGGGACAGTATAAGACATAAGGAAAGGGCATACAAAAAGGCAAAAAATGGCACAGATCCTGGAGAAAGGGAAAGATATAAAGATCACCAAGGGGTCACAAAACAGATAGAAAGTGCTACAAAAAGAGAGTATGATATGAAACTCGCACGGGATATCAAAACCAATACGAAGAACATTTATGGTTATATTAGGAAAAAGAGGGTGTCAGGAGCAGTGTTGGCCCCTTAAAAACTGAAAGTGAGGATATTGTCATTGACAATGGGGAAATGGCGGACATGTTGAACAATTACTTTGCGTCAGTATTTACAGTCGAAAAAGAGGATAGCATGCCGGAAATCCCAAGAAAACTTATATTGAATCGGGGACAGGGACTCGATAAAATTAACATAGGTAAAGCAACAGTAATGAAGAAAATAATAGCACTAAAGAGTGACAAATCCCCAGAACCAGATGGTTTCCATCCCAGGGTTTTAAAGGAAGTAGGTGAGCACATTGCGGATGCCCTAACTATAATCTTTCAAAGTTCTCTAGATTCAGGAACTGTCCCTCTGGATTGGAAAATTGCACATGTCACTTTGCTTTTTAAGAAAGGAGAGAGAGGGAAACCGGGGAATTATAGACCAGTTAGCCTAACATCTGTTGTGGGGAAAATGCTGCAATCTATAATTAAGGATAGGGTGACTGAACACCTCGAGAATTTTCTGTTAATCAGAGAGAGCCAGCATGGATTTGTGAAAGGTAGGTCGTGCCTGACAAACCTGATTGAATTTTTTGAAGAGATGACTAAAGTAGTGGACAGGGGAATGTCAATGGATGTTATTTATATGGACTTCCAGAAGGCATTTGATAAGGTCCCACATAAGAGACTGTTAGCTAAGATAGAAGCCCATGCAATCGAGGGAAAATTATGGACTTGGTTAGGAAGTTGGCTGAGCGAAAGGGGACAGAGAGAAGGGATAATGGGTAGGTACTCACATTGGCAGGATGTGACTAGTGGAGTCCCACAGGGATCTGTCTTGGGGCCTCAATTATTCACAATATTTATTAACGACTTAGATGAAGGCATAGAAAGTCTCATATCTAAGTTTGCCGATGACACAAAGATTGGTGGCATTGTAAGCAGTGTGGATGAAAACATAAAATTACAAAGCGATATTGATAGATTAGGTGAATGGGCAAAACTGTGGCAAATGGAATTCAATTCAGACAAATGTGAGGTCATCCACTTTGGATCAAAAAAGGATCGAACAACGTATTTTCTAAATGGTAAGAAGTTAAAAACAGTGGATGTCCAAAGGGACTTAGGGGTTCAGATACATAGATCATTGAAGTGTCATGAACAGGTGCAGAAAATAATCTAGGCGGCTCATGGAATGTTGGCCTTTATATCTAGAGGACTAGAGTACAAGGGGGCAGAAGTTATGCTGCAGCTATACAAAACCCTGGTTAGACCGCACCTGGAGTACTGTGAGCCGTTCTGGGCACCGCACCTTCGGAAGGACATATTGGCTTTGGAGGGAGTGCAGCGTAGGTTTACTAGAATGATACCCGGACTTCAAGGGTTAAGTTACGAGGAGAGATTTCACAAATTGGGGTTGTATTCTCTAGAGTTTAGAAGATTATGTGGCGATCTGATCGAAGTTTATAAGATATTTAGGGGAACAGATAGGGTGGATAGAGAGAAACTATTTCCGCTGGTTGGGGATTTTAGGAGTAGGGGGCACAGTCTAAAAATTGGAGCCAGACCTTTCAGGAGCGAGATTGGAAAACATTTCTACACACAAAGGGTTGTAGAAGTTTGGAACTCTCTTCCACAAAAGGCAATTGATACTAGCTCAATTGCTAAATTTAAATCTGAGATAGACAGCTTTTTGGCAACCAAAGGTATTCAGGGATATGGGCCAAAGGCAGGTATATGGAGTTAGATCACAGATCAGCCATGATCTTATCAAATGGCGGAGCAGGCACGAGGGGCTGAATGGCCTACTCCTGTTCCTATGTTCCTAAGAGAGAGTTTAACCACCTCCCCTTGACGTTCAACGGCTTTACCATTGCCGAATCCCCCACCATCAACATCCTGGCGGTCACCATTGACCAGAAACTTAACTGGACCAGCCATATATATACTGTGCCTTCAAAAGCAGGTCAGAGGCTGGGTATTCTGCAGCGAGTGACTCACCTCCTGATTCCCCAAAGCCTTTCCACCATCGACAAGGCACAAGTCAGGAGTGTGATCGAATACTCTCCACTTGCCTGGATGAGTGCAGCTCCAACATCACTCAAGAAGCTCGACACCATCCAGGACAAAGCAGCCCGCTTGATTGGCACCCCATCCACCACCCTAAACATTCACTCCCTTCACCACCGGCGCACAGTGGCTGCAGTGTGTACTATCCACAGGATGCACTGCAGCAACTCGCCAAGACTTCTTCGACAGCACCTCCCAAACCCGCGACCTCTACCACCTAGAAGGACAAGAGCAGCAGGTACATGGGAACAACACCACCTGCACGTTCCCCTCCAAGTCACACACCATCCCGACTTGGAAATATATCGCCGTGCCTTCATCGTTGCTGGATCAAAATCCTGGAACTCCCTTCCTAACAGCACTGTGGGAGAACCTTCACCACACGGACTGCAGCGGTTCAAGAAGGCGGCTCACCACCACCTTCTTAAGGGCAATTAGGGATGGGCAATAAATGCCGGCCTCGCCAGCGACGCCCACATCCCATGAACGAATAAAACAATAAATCAGCACCATCTGTTTGCTCCATGTGTGAGCCAGCACATTACTTGATATTGCAATGCGAGCCAGGAATGAGCCATCAACATAACAATTGAGACAGTGGTAACCTTGGTAACCATTGGCATTGCTGTCCCTATGTTTTATGTTGGCTGCAGCCATCTTTGCTGCCAATCGCAAAAATATGCCCTACTGACCCAGAGCAAGCTGAGCCAGTTTCTCTGGGTCATTGGTAATAAGGTGTGCCATATCCTGCAGATGGTTTGGAACCTGCTGCTCTCTCTGCCAATCCTTCTTTCATCCTGTACCACATTAACTATGAAATATAGTACTTGAGGCACTTTAAGATAAGTTTGTTTTAAAGGAGTGAAAAAATGACCCCAATTTTTTTCTGAAAAATAAATACTAATAAAAATTTAGAAATATGGAAAAATGTCTAACAAAAGCACTGTGCTAAAAAGGTGGTGTAAACATAACAAAAACACATACAATGCAACTTAAGAGCTCTATCTTTCATGGAGCTTCCCTTGCTCTATTCCAAATGGGTGCATGTGGGAGAAAAGAGCAAGCCTGGCTCAAATACTGCTGAATTGTGCTCGGCATTCAATTTAAGTATTTTGCATTAAATCTGGGGCCTTAATGAGGCTTGTGTTTGTAATAGCCACAAAAACCTCAACTCAAAAAAAATAGAACAGTGCTGAATTGCAGGCCTGAAAGAAATTGGTGAAGGGCCTGTCCTCCAAATTCAGTGCTGGTTGCACATTTGCTCCCCCTGTGCCAAGACTGTTGAATTAGCTCTTATAGGTCCTATTATTTTGGTGATCTGCAGTCCTTCAGAAGATTTTGATTTAAGCTTGTTGAATGTTTTTTGGACTTGACAATATGCTTGATTCTGACTGAAATGGTGATGTCGTTGTCTGTTGATAGAACAGTCAATGAGCAACAGCTGGTGAAACTGGTCAAGCTGATACTGAACCAATAGCTGAAACAACAGGTTTGGTTAGTTATGCTCTTAAAATCATATTGGATGGTTTCATTTGTTTTTTGGTTGAATTCATCTATACTACCTAAGATGATATCGTTCGTGCATCTGGCCTTTGACTTGCACAATCTATATTCCAGATCCAAGTCATTGCTTAATCTTGCCATTCATCAATTTTTGTATTCTCCAAAATCTAAAATTAATACATTTTTAAATTCATTCTCGGGATGTGGGCATCGCTGACAAGGCTAGCATTTATTACTCATCCCTGGTTACCCTGAGAAGATGGTGGTGGGCCACCTTCTTGACAGCTGTAGCAGTTTGATTACATAGAATCTACAGCTCAGAAATAGGAAATAGGCAATAGGCTATTCGGCCCAACTGGTTTATGCTGGTGTCTCCACACCAGACTCTTCCCACTCTGATTACCTCTTCCTACCCTGACCCCATGGGGTAATTTTAATCCCCAAGAACAGGTGGGCAGTAAAAATAGTTAGATTTTGGAGCGGGACCACATCCCGGCTCTAGTGTGCCCACTTCCGGGTTTAACCCAGGCACGTTTGGATGCACGCGTGCTCAACAGACAGCCGGAAGTCCTGTCGCAATTTAAAGCTGACGGGCCGATATTTAAAGGGCCAATTCAGGTACTTGAAACACTTGAGCTACTTAACTTTTCGTGGATTCTGCAACAGTAACGGACTTAACTTCTCCTGAATGTGTCTCCCGTGGCTTCTTAAACATGTCATAGAAATGGAGGTGAGTTGCAGTTGAAGCTCATTTGGCCCTTTAAACCAGTGATTGACACATCTCAATAAAAGGTGAGGTATTGCAGCTCGGCACTCAGCTCTCTCAGACAAACCTTTGGTTTGGGTTCTTTGTGTTTAGACAGAGATTTCTTTGTTGAGACTGAGAATCCTTATGTTCATACAAATTTACCTACGTTTTGAAGCCCCTCAAACTGACAAGATCAGAATGGGGGGACGCAATGGATCTATTCCACAGTACATTTGAGGAGGAGTCACATCACCATCCGCGGCAGGCATGTCGTGCAATTCTAGGATCTGCAGGTGCACAAAATAGAGATGCGCAACAAGGACCAGGAGAAGGGGAGAGGGGGCCAACGGAGGGGCCAAGGTCTCAGGAGGCACTACCCACATGAGAAGATCTACAGGCAGAGGCTGAGCTTCCTGGACTTCTCAGAGGAGCTGTGCCTATGCTGGCTGTAATTGAGTCAGCAGGTGTTCGCAGACATCTGTACGCTCCTTCATGAAGAGCTGGACCTGGTGGCCACGCATTGCCCTTGCAGTTACAGTCACCACTGCCCTGCATTTCTTCTCTGGATCCTTCCAGGGCACCACAGGTGACAATTCCAGGGTATCTCAGTCGTCTGTACATAACTGTATCCGACAGGTAACTTGATGGCTTGTTTGCCAGGGCAACCGACTCCGTCAGTTTCCCCCGCAATGACATCAGCCAGACTGAGAGGGCAGTGGGTTTCAACTCTCTGACTGGCTTTTCACATGTGCAGGGCGCAATTGATTGCACACACGTAGCAATCTGAGGATCTCCATGAGCCACGACTCTTCAGAAACCGAAAGGGATATCACTTCAACAATGCACAGCTGGTGTGTGACCACTGGAAGAGATTTCTGCAGGTGTGCGCCAGATTCCCTGGCAGCTGCCATGATTCATTTATTTTGCGCAAGTCCAACATCCCGGACCTCTCACACAGAAGACAGATTTAAAGGCTGGCTCCTTGGAGACAAGGGATAACCCCTGCAGACGTGGCTCATAACACCTGTGACAAACCCCACCAATGAGGCACAACAGTGGTACAATGAGTGCCACATCACCACCCTGATCTGTCATTGAGCAAGCCATAGAAATGTGGAAGATGTGTTTCAGGTGCTTGGAGAGATCTGGGAGAACCCTTCAGTACTCGCCAGCGAGGGTGTGCAGAATAATAGTCATGTGCTGCGATCTGCACAACATCGCACAGCAGAGAGGGTTACAGGTGGAGGAGGTCAAATGCGCCCATGAAGCATCCTCATCTGCCGGCAACATTGAAGATGAGGATAATGAGCACGAGGATGAAGATGGGGAACCCATCGCCAGAGTAGTGGCACACATTATGCCAGGGATTCCCTTATCTGTAACAGGTTCTCATAATGAGATCTGCAAATTGAAGACTTTGAAATTCTCAGGCCACCTGGAACAACCACCTACGCCCCGCCCCCCACTCCATTTGCACAAAACAGTCCTTCAATCAGACATTCACCCATTGCACACGTGCCCAATGGGTGGCATAATGTCTTGGCATTCATGATGAGGCATATGAAAGGGCAAATTCACAAAAGGGACTCAATAATGGCCAAGATATGGCAGTGGTGGTGATAATTATTAAATTTAATGTGACATAACCAAAAAAAATATTTAAATTAACATGACATTTCAACACCCTTGTGCATACCCTTGGTGAATTACAATTGCTTGGCCTTTCTCTTCCTACTGCTTCCACGTGGTGCATCCCCTGTTGCTTCAACAGAAGTAATGACAAGTTGCTCAGGTCCCTGCCCTGACTGCTGAGATGCTCACGGCCTATGATCTGTGGGTTTTGGAGCCAGCGAGTGCCCCACCAAAGACTGCTCCATCTGCACCTGTGCAGGAGCAGACTCGGCCATCGGGAGAGAAGGCAGTATTGCGGGTATTGGCTAGGGTGGGGTGGTGGGCAACGGGTGAAACATGGACAGTGGAGTCCCCACTTCCATGTCCCCTTTTGCCATCATTGCTTTCCCGGGCCAGCGCAACATCACTCTCACCACTCTGCTGGCCAGCAGGCTTGGAGCTCAATGGAGGCCACCATTCTCACACTTACCTGCACCACTAGTCCAGTGGTGCACCAGACAAATGCCATGCAATGACCATCTCCAACAACTCCTCTTGCCATTCAACAGCATTACCATCGTGGAATCCCGCACAATCAACATCCTGGGGGTCACCAATGACCAGAAACTTAAATGGACCAGCCACATAAATACTGTGGCTACAAGAGCAGGTCAGAGGCTGGGTATTCTGCGGCGAGTGACTCACCTCCTGACTGCCCAAAGCCTTTCCACCA
Source organism: Heptranchias perlo (assembly GCF_035084215.1). Taxonomy (NCBI): domain Eukaryota; kingdom Metazoa; phylum Chordata; class Chondrichthyes; order Hexanchiformes; family Hexanchidae; genus Heptranchias; species Heptranchias perlo. The sequence goes on along the minus strand of NC_090350.1, from coordinate 8,468,073 downwards.
TCTACAAGGCACAAGTCAGGAGTGTGATGGAATACTCTCCACTTGCCTGGATGAGTGCAACTCCAACAACACTCATGAAGCTCGACACCATCCAGGACAAAGCAGCCCGCTTGATTGGCACCCCATCCACCATCCTAAACATTCACTCCCTTCACCACCGGCGCACTGTGGCTGCAGTGTTACCATCCACAGGAAGCACTGCAGCAACTTGCCAAGGCTTCTTCGACAGCACCTCCCAAACCCATGACCTCTATCACCTAGAAGGACAAGAGCAGCAGGCACATGGGAACAACACCACCTGCACGTTCCCCTCCAAGTCGCACACCATCCCGACTTGGAAATATATCGCTGTTCCTTCATCGTCGCTGGGTCAAAATCCTGGAACTCCCTTCCTGCACTGTAGGAGAACCTTCACCACACGGATAGCAGCGGTTCAAGAAGGCGGCTCACCACCACCTTCTCAAGGGCAATTAGGGATGGGCAATAAATGCTGGCCTCGCCCACATCCCATGAACGAATTTTTAAAAAAGTAGCGATGGAATTGGACTCCTCCATCCTTTCCGCTATTGTGGAGTGTGTGCATGGCACGTTTCCAGTACATCACAAAGGTGCAGCTGTACCTCTATCATTCTCATTCTCAATGATGGCCCCCAGGCTTCAGCATCCGTGTCCAGCTGAGCAGAGCTTGGAGACAAGTGCACCCCCCGCCCCTGACGCGGGCTCTCCACAGCTGCCCCTGCCACCACTGTCTGCTCGTGCACACTTGAGTAATGAATCACCAGGTGACAACCCAACTATGTGGCGAACAGCACCCACCGAAGTGCCAGTATCTGCGCTGGTGCATGGCTGTATGTCATTTGACGGTGCACCCTCCGAAGGAATGAACTCCTCTGAGGAATCGCCTTCTTCCATTTCGGCTGATTGTTGTTGAAGGCGTGTAGGCCCTGAAAGGCAACAGTAACCAATATTGATTATTCATCGGAAAAGTGACAATCTTTCCAATATTGAGGTCTGGAACTGTCAATCATTGATAAATTGAATTCATCATGTATGTGCAAGATGTTAAAGTTCTTTCTCCAGCCATCTGTGGATTGCCAGTCTCTCCATCTCCAACGGATAGGCATGCAATGGTGCGACTGATGTCCATGGCCTCCTTCTCTGCATCTGTCAACTATTCATGGTGGTCCACCTCCAGTTCTGCTCCTCTCCCTTGCATTTTGCGATCTTTTCTCCTACAAGGGGAGAAAGAACAGACCTGTGACTGACGGAAGGTAATGTATTCACTCGATGGATGCATTGCTTTGGGTGAGGCTGACAATGAAACAGATGCATCAGAGGGTGATTATCAGACAGATGCATCATATTGCATCAGGATTGTGGTGAGTGGCAGTGGTGGGTGCACAAATGGGGAGGTGAGGAAGTGCACAGAAAGTTAAGGTTATTTGATGCTGAAACTTAAGTGGCTGTGAGGAGTGATGTGATGGTGTAGGCTTGCCAACACAGAGTGAGGTGAGGGGGGGGGGTGCATTTCACAGGATGTGGGTGAATCAGCAAATGTACTCAAATAAACCACTTCCTGCAGTGAACCCAAGACCTGGGCACCATGATCCTGCTGCTCAGCTCTTCGGCCACCTCCAGCCATGACTTCTGGGTGACATAACCGGCTTCTTCCTCCTATCACTGGGATAAATTACCTCCCTCCTGGCTCTCACTGCAGCCATTAGTACCTCTAGGGAGGCATCAGTAAATCTAGGCGCTACCTTGGCTCTCCTGAACTCTTTGTTCTTGCTCCTTCAAAATTCATTGTTGGACTGGCCCTTTAAATAGTGGGCTTTAAGTCATGTCATTCGGGTGTGCAGTAGGCCCACTGCACAGCTTGGAGACACGAAACCCGGAAGCAAAGGTTATTGCCTGTAATTGAGTTGCGATTGTAGATTTAAACGCGCTCACTTTGCCTCCGGGTTCCCCACGCACAAATCCACCCACCTGCTGACTTCTTGCCGCTAGCTAAAATCATGGCCCATATATCTCTAATTCCTTCTCCCACATGTATTTATTAAGCCTCCCCTATACAACTGAGTGGCCTACTAGGCCACTTCAGAGGGCTGTTAATAGTCAACCATGTTAATGTAGGACTGGAATCCCACAAACACCAGACTGGATAAGGACATCAGGTTTCCTTCCCTAAATGACATTAGTGCACCAGTTGGGTTTTCATGACAATCCGACTGCCTCATAGTCACTTCTACTGGAACCAGCTTTTTCTGTCCAGATTTTTTAAACTGAATTCAAGTTCTCAAACTGCTATGGTGTGCTTTGAACTCACAATCTCTGGGTTATTAGTCCAGGCATCTGGATTACTAGTCTAGTAACATAACCAGTACACTACCATACCCTAAAATAACCTGCTGGCCAAAGACAAAAAGACTGCTTGATGCTTTGACCTTTGTTTTGCGTTTCTTCCATTTCTGCTTCTGTTTCACTGTATGGCCAATGTTGGTTTAGCAGACTGAATGTGCCAGTGAGTGTAACATGAATGTACATCAAATAATTCATCCTCATGAAGGCGTTATATTCAAGTGAAAAGAAATATGATCCATCATCGAATACCATTAAATAAGGTAGTTGTTAACTATAAACAAGTTTCAGATTTCAATTGTTTTCTATGTTAGAGTTGTCATCCATGCCTACAAAGGAGCCTAACCATGGAGAATAAAGACATCAACAAGCAAAAGAAGATCAGAAAGCTCACTGTGAGACAGAGAAAATGGTTGCATAATTATCAGCTCAGTCAGCGAGTCATCTGGAAGGATCTAATAGACCAAATCCTTACTGAAGTGCCTTAGATTTTCCATACAGTACAGTCATCTACACATGTGTGCAATACTCTTGCCCAGTGGAGCCTTATCTATATTGGGCTCAGTGCTACATCTTAACCTACAAGTTCTACATTATTTCCCCACAACAGCCATCATGTGTCTCATACTAAAAGAACTGGCTGGACACGAGAGATTCAATTAGTGTAACTTTTATTAAACCTTAGTGTATAGTCCGGGCATGTTCAGTGTGTTTTGCTCTTATTCTTCCCTTAGTGAAAGTGTATGGTATATGCCTTCTACTTCCAAACCATATGTTCCTTCTAAGTGTTCCCACAATGGGAGGAAAAAGTGAGATGGATGGCTGTTGAGTGCCAGTGTGTACCTGCAGAGATGAAGGTGGCTCAATACCTCCTTGTTCTGGATCAAAAGACGGCCTTGCAACTGCAGGTGCTGCAACGATTGATGTGGTGGCCGCCTGGGCCTGTGTCCTCATATCTGTAGTCAGTTGAGTAGAATGACAGGGAAATACATATAAGGCATCATCCTGAGAGACATCTCCATTAGCTATGCTAACTCCTTCCATTTCATTGCTGTTGAGTAGTCCCTCAGCACAGCTAAAGATCTGTGTGAGAACAAACCTCTGCACAGCAATGAGGTTGTTGAAGCTCCGTAATGGCTGTCTCAATCTGATTCCCACCATGGTGAATCCAGACAAGACAGACTACTGTAGATTGGAGTCCAAGGCCTGTACAGCCCCAGTTCATGATGGTTGCTATGTTTACAACCTTTGCTAATGGGGATTCCACTGCAGAAGGCCTGGATTGCCCCATTCTCCATTGTTGTCTGCAGCTTCGTTAGACAGACCTTCATTACTGTACAGATGTGGGTTGTGGACTCAATCACGGATGCCTCAAAATTTACAGGTTTTTTGCACAATTTTAAATTACTCCATGAAGTGTTTCTGTTGAGGTACATTTGTATTTGCATACAAGCCCTGTGAGGTTTGAATCACTCAGTTCAGGAGCTGAAGGGTGGCCAGTCCTCCAGTCAGCAGGTGACATCTCCTGCAATTACACTTGCTCTTACTCATCCTCACTTATACTCTGTACTGCCTCCTGAAACTCAATAATGGATACAACTGTCATGTTATTTGCCGCTGTAGTAGTGGGTGACACATGGTGCCGTGAGATGCTGAGATCAGGCTGTACACTGGGCTTGGTCACGCCCCCCTCCTGTGCACCTAGAGGAGCAGAAGAAGAACATACTTGCAATGCTTGCAGTAGGACACCCCTCAAAAAATTGCTACACATGGCAAGACATTACACCAAAATGTTGTAATGCCTGCCTATTTTTAGGGGAATGAATGAGTGAATAAGTAGATAAGGAATGAAAGGCAAAGGATACCAGTCATGAGATTTAAGAAGGATGCTGACTTCACTATTCCCACTCATAGCTGCACGAACTGCCTCCTGTTATGTACAGTCTACTGCAACCAGACATAAAAGGCTCAAATGTTCGAAAGAGGAATGCAAGAGAGGATGGGAGGGAAATTGGTCTTCAGTGGTAGTGCAAATGGGTGATAACTGCATGTAGCACCCAATGCGCAGCGGTCCTGCTGGGACTCCATTATTGGCTCCATCTGTCCAATTTTAAGTCTCCTTAAAACTCTGAATTTTCTTTTGAATGTTGTGATTTTTCCCATCATCGTCTCGGTTACTTTACAAAAGAGGCTTAATAGAAGTCAGCAGTGCTATGTCTTGTAAACAATTTTTACTTGGATGTTCGCTTTTCATCTCAATACAATTTGATTGATACTGACAGGGACAGAATTCTTTAATACTCAGTTGCTAATAATGTGATTCTGCCAACAACAATTTACCAGTTCAAAACAGGTTTCTTTAATGAAACAACACTTCTACCTATTTGTTTCCCAGGCAACAAGTGATAGTTACAGATGTAACTGGCTCACATTCTGGAGGAACGGGCTCCTAGTCAATTATTTATATTTTACAACAAAAGCTGATTACTTCTTGCAAGTTCCTTTCAAAGCAGACAGTCTCAAGACTACTGCTTTCCGACTAACGAAATCTATTTCTGTGCTTTCATCGTATAATATAGAGGGATAGGGTTTTGTGTAAAAGATCCAAGATATATAGGGAGATGCATGTTGTCAGGAGAAAGACATATTAAAGGGTGTTGTAGAAAGTGATGTGCTATAAAAATATGATGGTTTAGAGTTAGAGAGCCATATTCTAAAGAGGATCTGTTGTAAAGAGATGGCTATGCTGTACAGCACTGGGGTGAGCGAGGTACAGGATGAGGCGGGTTATGAGAGAACCATGTTATGGAAAGAAAGGTTGTTATGTAATTAGATTATTAGACTAAATAGTTTTTGGTAAAATTAGAGACATGATTATTTGTTGATGAACATTACATTCTGAGCCTATGAGCATACGAAAAATGATGGTAAAGACCTACTGGTCTATCCAGCCTGTCCCATACAGTTGTGATGTCTTAAACATCACAATACAAACACTTCCTACCCACCCGGAGCCAAGTAATCTCCTGGGAGAGACGAAAACCAGTTTAAAAAATCTGGCAAATTCCTCTCTGACCCCCTTAGACGATCAGAACTAGTCCAGGAGACCACCCTGGCCCTGATTAACATTACAAGGTATCTACTCCTCATACAAGATGATCTCTGCTCCAGCCAGAAACAGATCCAGCTCTCGCTTGAAGGAGTTCAGCGAATCAGCGTTCACTGCAGGAGCCAGCAACCTGTTCCATTGGTCGACTATTCTCTGGGAACAGAAGACTCTAACCTAGTTCTGCCCTTACATAACGTGTAAGAATGACGCATGGTCCTCCCTAACCTGTTCAGTTGAAACAATTGGTCTACACAAACATAATCTAGCCGCTTTATTATCTTATGAATCTTGATCAAATCACACCTGTCTACGCTTCTCTAAAGTATAGAGTCCCAGCTTCTTGAGCCCATTTGGGTAACTAAGAATTTAAACTGAGAATTAATCTTGTGGCCCTCATCTGCACCCTTTCCAAAGCCTCAATATCAACCACCATGTGAGGAGACCAAAATGGGACAGTGTATTCTAATTGAGGCCTAACCAAGGCCTTGTACAGGAACAAAATGGTATGCTCCATTTTATAATGAATTGTCCTGTAAATACACTTTAGCTTACTGAAAATATAAAACTGTTATTTTTGGAAATTGAGTCAGCATAGTTTGAAGGGTTAAATGGGTTTATTTTCTTTTTTCAGGAAGTGAAATTAAGAAACAACGGAAAATTAGAAGGCAGCATCCAAGATCAGCTGATGACTCTGGAACATTTATGGCACAAATTGGTAATTTTACTGAATTTACTGTATAAGAATGTTATAAGTTCCAAAATTGTGACTCGATCCTTACGTTTTGTTGCCAAAATTGTGCTTTCCCAACTATTCAGGTAGATTATCCTACTGGATGATACTAGGGACTAAAAAATATGAGATGAATGGCTAAGAATGAGCCCAAGTGCACATGTGGAAGGAGGGGAAGCAACATAACTTTGGTAATAAAATTGAAGTTTTGTAATGTTCAAGTATTATGACTTTTATAAAGAAGCCATAGTTTGCTTGTTTTCTGTTAGTAATTGAGGTTGAAGATGTACTTTAAATATAGGTGAATCCACTGGTCTCAATTGTTCCAACGCTCCCATATCTTCAAGGATTCATGTTTTTGACAAGAACAAAAGTTGGACACAAGAAGCAAGTAGTCAAATTGCTTAATCTCTGGGATCTTAATGTTTCTTGTGGTTTCGCAAGTTGCATCTGCCTCTCAAATTACATTGTGTTTGGGACCTGCAAGTTTTTTTTTAACTGTTTAGTAACTATCCCCACCTCATTTGCAGGCTCAGGAACTGGCAATGTAGGAGCGGGCTTTCTGGTGTGAGGTGCCCCATGCCGAAGACCCCAAAAAACTCTGGAGACAGCTAGCTGTCCTGGAGGGGATCCCTGAAAAAACAATCTGGGTGCCCAAGTGGCCTCCTTACAATATCTTCAACACCCTCCCAATACTTTTGTCTCCTTATCTCCAGGGATCCAGGCCCCAACCTTGGCCTAGAGGCCCAGGTGGGCCCTACTTCCTTGGGGATCAGGTAAGTATGTCTGGTGAGACCAGGCATATCTGCATTGATTGTATGCTGGGTCCCGACTGAGGGCCGAATCTGAGAACTCCTTACTTAGGGAATCCCTGCCTCTGGGCCTTGCCCACCTTATGTCAATGGTCGTCTTAAGGTGGGCAGAGGTTTCATCCTACAAGGATATTTTGGAAGCCTGCAGTTAAGACTGGGACCAAGCACTATTCCAGCCACACGATTTGGGGCCAATTCTTTCTTATTCACTCACCTTATACTTGCAAATAAGAATTGCTGTGGATGGAAAATAACTAAGGACACTACTCTTTTAAAAAGAATTGCACTCTGCGTGGTGACTTCATTTTCCTGCACGCCTGTGTAACATCCTTGCTGTATGACAAGAATGGTTACCATTGTCTATTACATGGATGGAATGAAATTCTTCATTGTAAGTCGTGTTTGTTTTCATTGTATACAAGAATTTAGGAAAGCTCATTACTAAGCAGTTGTTAAGAAATTGAATAGTGGAGTATATCTATCTCTTTTAATCTTTGGCAGGGTATCCACCAAGTAAAGTTACAGCCCAGTCTACTCATGCATTGATTATCTCTTGAGCCAATATGTGAGGGTTGCTCTTGAAGCTATCTGAAGCAGTTTGCATTCAGACAGTCAGCTTTTCAACTCATGTGTCAGTATGTCTGTGTTTCACAAGAAAAATCAGCTTTTTTCACTAAGATAGGAAATTGTTAACATAAACCAGTCAGATCAGTTGGAAGGCACAGCTAGAGGCTGTCAGATACAATCATATCAGTTGGAATGAGAACTGAAGCCAGATAGAACCAATTTTTTCTCCTACTGTTCGCTGTGCAAAAACTTGAGGCAGAAAAGTTTTAAGATGAGCTGAGAATCAGTTACAGAAGCTTTTACTTAGTGCTTGTCCCCAAACAATTTGTCGACAACAAATAAGCTACTAAAATGCTTTGGGATAATTTTCCTCAAAGGAACTTGCATAGCTATTGTCTTATATTAAGATTTATTTTCTTCAAGACTAGTTACAGCTGCTTTTCTGAGATAAGGGAAATATTCTCTGTGGTGAATGCATTAAATGGTTTTAATGAGCATTCCTGTCACTGCACTGCAGGAGTACAGTTTCCCACATTTAGGATTTTACTGTAAAATAGTACACTGAGGCGGAAATCAGGGATCTAGTAGGAAGGAACGGGGTGAAATGGATATCAAAGGCAGGGGACACAATACATGGCAAGGGAAGGAATGCAAGGGGAGGGGGAGGATAGAATACATGGCAAGAAGAGGGGAGGGTAAAATGCATGGCATAGGGAGCAGGTTGAATGTGTGGCAAAGGGGAAATGAATGGGGTGGTCAGGGGTGAGTGGATTCCAGTGAAGGTGAGAGGGAAGGGGGAGATAAATGGATAGCAATAGAGGGAAGTGGAAATGAATAGTAATGAAGGAGAGAGGGGAGTGGGCAGTAGCTGGGAGTGATGCTTTGGGGGTGGAGACGGAAGAGGCTGATAGCAGCACTTTGAGATGGGAGAGAAAGGAGAGTGCCAGTATGCTAGCAGTAACTGTGAGGCAATGGGAAGAGAGAGTGTCGGCTGAAGCGGGAGTGGGGGCAAAGAGTGCTAGCATGTCTGAGGAGGAAGGGAAGAATACCAGCTTGAATGGGAGAGAATAGAAAAAGAGTACGAGCTTTAACTAAGTTGGAGGGAAGCAGAGTGCCAGATTGAATTGATGTAGAAAAAGGAGAAGAGAGGCCATTTGAACTGGGAAGATTGGTTTCCTGCCATTCCATCTCTCGACACCCCCCCCCCCACCCCCCGGCCGATTGGATACACCTCTGGTGAGGTATCTCCCACTGACCCTGGCTGTATTTCTGGCCTTGGGGTCTTTTAAACACAGGAGGTAGCCTCTACTGGGGTATTGCACCAGTATGGGGACAGAGACTTGCTGAAGCAGGCAATGAGAGGAAGAGGTGGCTGCTGAGCTGCCTGGTAAAGAAAATTTTAAAACTTGTTTTTTTTCATCTAAAGAGTTTTAATTTAACTGATGGGGCCTGTGCACGTCCGCACTTCGAAAGTACTTACTTGGGCTCCTCTTTAATTTTTGCCCATCGACCTCTGAACGTTGGATGCTGGGGACTAACAAGCAACCCCTGTGTCCAGCATTCGAAGATTGCAAATATCAGTAAGCGCAGTAGAGAAAATAGCGGGGAAATGAGGTTGTAGCAGAGCACATCCTTGAGTTGCTTTCTGCCTCTGCCTGCCCCAGATCTGTCGAAAAATTGGTCAGGGGGAGGCAGAAAGCCTACGCCAGTACATCTGTGAAAGGAATGGGGAGTTTGATGGGATGCAACGTCTCTGTGAACTGGAGCAATGGGAGGGTCAAAAATGTGGAAAAGTGACATGTTAAGTTAACTTTTGGGTAAGTCTGGTTTGGTCTATTGAAATCTAAATGTCGCTTTGTTTTCCCTTTTTTAAATTAAAAATCTGTTAATTGTTTATTGCTCAAAATGAACCAGACTACCCAACCAATTTTGTACCTTCAACATTCACCTTCAACTGGATACAAGCAGTGTGAAAGGTATAGAGGGCGCAGAATTCTTAATTTGCATTCAGGAGAACTTTTTTAGCCAGCACGTAGCAAGCCCAACAAGAGGGAGGGCAGTTCTGGACTTAGTTTTAGGAAATGAAGCTGGGCAGGTGGAAGGAGTATCAGTGGGAGAGCATTTTGCTGGTAGTGATCATAATTCAGTTAGATTTAGCACAGTTATGGAAAAGGACAAAGATAGAACAGGAGTAAAAGTTCTCAATTGGGGAAAGGCCAATTTTACTAAGCTGAGAAGTGATTCAGCAAAAGTGGACTGGAAACAACTTGAAGGTAAATTAGTGTCAGAGCAGTGGGAGGCATTCAAGGGCGAGATTGTGAGGGTTCAGAACAAACATGTCCCCACAAAGAAAAAGGGTGGGATTGCCAAATCAAGAGCCCCCTGGATGACAAGGAGCATACAGGGCATGATACGGCAAAAAAGGGAAGCTTACGTCAAATACCGAGAGCTCAATACTGCAGAAAGCTGAGAGGAGTATAGAAAGTGCAGGGGTGAAATTTAAAAGGAAATTAGGAAAGCAAAGAGAGGGCATGAAAAAATACTGGCAAGTAAAATCAAGGAAAACCCAAAGATGTTTTATGAATACATAAAGAGCAAGAGAATAACTTAAGGAAAGAGTAAGCCTATTAGAAACCAAAGAGGTAACCTATGTGTGGAGGCGGAAGATGTGGGTACAGTTCTAAATGAATACTTTGTGTCTGCCTTCACAAAAGAGGGGGACGATGCAGGCATTGTAGATAAGGAGGAGGACATAGTGAGGGAGGAAGTATTAAGGGGATTAGCATCTTTGAAAGTAGATAATTCGCCAGACTCGGATGAAATGTATCCCAGGCTAGTGAGAGAAGCAAGGGAGGAAATAGCAAAGGCTTTTCCAATCCTCCCTGGCTACAGGCGTGGTACCGGAGGATTCAAGGACTGCTAATGTTGTACCGTTATTTAAAAAGGGAGAAAGAGATAGACCGAGTAATTATGGGCCAGTAAGTCTAACCTCGGTGGTGGGCAAATTATTAGAATCAATTCTGAGGGACAGCATAAATTGTCATTGAGAAAGGCACAGGTTAATCAAGGACATTCAGCATAGATTTGTTAAGGGAAGGTCGTGTCTGACGAACTTGATTGAATTTTTTGAGGAGGTAACAAAGAGGGTCGATGAGGGTAATGCCTTTGATGTAGTGTACATGGATTTTAGCAAGGCTTTGACAAGGTCCCGCATGGCAGACTTTGTCAAAGCCTTGCTAAAATCCAAAATTGGCTCAGTGGCAGGAAGCAAAGGGTAATGGTTGACGGATGTTTTTGGGACTGGAAGGCTGTTTCCAATGGGTTCTGCAAGGCTCAGTACTAGGTCCCTTGCTTTTTGTGGTATTTATTAATGATTTGGACTTGAATGTGGGGGGCTTGATCAAGAAGTTTGCAGATGATACAAAAATTGGCCGTGTGGTTGATAGTGAGGAGTAAAGCTGTAGACTACAGGAAGATATCAATGGACTGGTCAGGTGGGCAGAAAAGTGGCAAATGGAATTCAGTCCAGAGAAGTGTGAGGTAATGCATTTGGGAGAGCAAACAAAACAAGGGAGTACATAATAAATGGGAGGATACTGAGAAGTGTAGAGGAAGTGAGGGACCTTGGAGTGCATATCCACAGATCCCTGAAGGTAGCAGGACAGGTAGATAAGGTGGCTAAAAAGTCATATGGGATACTTTCCTTTATTAGCCGAGGCATAGAATATACCAGAACTGTATAAAACATTGGTTAGGCCACAGCTTGAGTACTGCATTCAGTTCTGGTCACCACATTACTGGAAAGCTGTGATTGCACGACAAAGGGTACAGAGGAGATTTACGAGGATGTTGCCAGGGCTGGAGAATTTTAGCTATGAGGGAAGAACATAAGAACACAAGAAATAGGAGCAGGAGTAGGCCAATCAGCCCCTCGAGCCTGCTCCGACATTCAATAAGATCATGGCTGATCTGATCCTAACCTCAAATCTAAATTCATGTCCAATTTCCTGCCCGCTCCCCGTAACCCCTAATTCCCTTTACTTCTAGGAAACTGTCGATTTCCGTTTTAAATTTATTTAATGATGTAGCTTCCACAGCTTTCTGGGGCAGCAAATTCCACAGACCTACTACCCTCTGAGTGAAGAAGTTTCTCCTCATCTCAGTTTTGAAAGAGCAGCCCCTTATTCTAAGATTATGCCCCCTAGTTCTAGTTTCACCCATCCTTGGGAACATCCTTACCGCATCCACCCGATCAAGCCCCTTCACAATCTTATATGTTTCAATAAGATCGCCTCTCATTCTTCTGAACTCCAATGAGTAGAGTCCCAATCTACTCAACCTCTCCTCATATGTCCGCCCCCTCATCCCCGGGATTAACCGAGTGAACCTTCTTTGTACTGCCTCGAGAGCAAGTATGTCTTTTCTTAAGTATGGAGACCAAAACTATATGCAGTATTCCAGGTGCGGTCTCACCAATACCTTATATAACTGCAGCAATACCTCCCTGTTTTTATATTCTATCCCCCGAGCAATAAACGCCAACATTCCGTTGGCCTTCTTGATCACCTGCTGCACCTGCATACTAACTTTTTGATCTTCTTGCACTAGGACCCCCAGATCCCTTTGTACTGCAGTACTTTCCAGTTTCTTGCCATTAAAATAATAACTTGCTCTCTGATTTTTCCCGCCAAAGTGCATAACCTCACATTTTCCAATATTGTATTGCATCTGCCAAATCTCCGCCCACTCACCCAGCCTGTCTATATCCCCCTGTAGGTTTTTTATGTCCTCCTCACTCTCTACTTTCCCTCCCATCTTTGTATCATCTGCAAACTTTGATATGTTACACTTGGTCCCCTCCTCCAAATCGTTAATATAGATTGTAAAGAGTTGGGGACCCAGCACCGACCCCTGCGGAACACCACTGGCTACTGGTTGCCAGTCCGAGAATGAACCGTTTATCCCAACTCTCTGCTTCCTGTTAGATAACCAATCCTCCACCCATGTCAGAATATTACCCCCAATCCAGTGATTCTTTATCTTGAGCAATAATCTTTTATGTGGCACCTTGTCGAATGCAAGGTGCCACAGTACAAAGGGATCTGGGGGTCCTAGTGCAAGAAAATCAAAAAGTTGGTATGCAGGTGCAGCAGGTGATCAAGAAAGCCAACGGAATGTTGGCTTTTATTGCTAGGGGGATAGAATATAAAAACAAGGAGGTATTGCTGCAGTTATATAAGGTATTGGTGAGACCGCACCTGGAATACTGCATACAGTTTTGGTCTCCATACTTAAGAAAAGACATACTTGCTCTCGAGGCAGTACAAAGAAGGTTCACTCGGTTAATCCCGGGGATGAGGGGGCGGACATATGAGGAGAGGTTGAGTAGATTGGGACTCTACTCATTGGAGTTCAGAAGAATGAGAGGCGATCTTATTGAAACATATAAGATTGTGAAGGGTCTTGATCGGGTGGATGCGGTAAGGATGTTCCCAAAGATGGGTGAAACTAGAACTAGGGGGCATAATCTTAGAATAAGGGGCTGCTCTTTCAAAACTGAGATGAGGAGAAACTTCTTCACTCAGAGGGTGGTAGGTCTGTGGAATTTGCTGCCCCAGGAAGCTGTGGAAGCTACATCATTAGATAAATTTAAAACAGAAATAGACAGTTTCCTAGAAGTAAAGGGAATTCGGGGTTATGGGGAGCGGGCAGGAAATTGGACATGAAGCTGAGTTCGGATCGGTCAATGCCCTGTGGGTGGCGGAGAGGGCCCAGGGGCTATGTGGCCGGGTCCTGCTCCGACTTCTTGTGTTCTTTAGATTTGTGGTTGGGATCAGATCAGCCATGATCTTATTGAATGGCGGAGCAGGCTCGAGGGGCCGATTGGCCTACTCCTGCTCCAATTTCTTATGTTCTTATGTTCTTATGCCTTCTGGAAGTCTAAATACACTACGTCCACTGGTTCCCCTTTATCCACCCTGCACGTTATGTCCTCAAAGAACTCAAGCAAATTTGTCAGACATGACTTCCCCTTCGTAAAGCCATGCTGACTTTGTCCTATTAAATTATGTTTATCCAAATGTTCCGCTACTGTCTCCTTAATAATAGACTCCAAAATTTTACCCACCACAGATGTTAGGCTAACTGGTCTATAATTTCCAGCCTTCTGCCTACTATCCTTTTTAAATAAGGGTGTTACATTAGCAGTTTTCCAATCTGCCGGGACCTTTGCCGAGTCCAGAGAATTTTGGAAAATTATTACCAAAGCATCCACAATCCCTACTGCCACTTCCCTCAAGACCCTAGGATGTAAGCCATCAGGTCCAGGGAATTTATCCGCCTTGAGTCCCATTATTTTACTGAGTACCAATTCCTTAGTGATTTTAATCATATTTAGCTCCTCCCCCCCAGAGCCCCCTGTTTGTCCAGTGTTGGGATATTCTTAGTGTCCTCTACTGTAAAGACTGAAACAAAATATTTGTTCAGCATTTTTGCCATTTCCATGTTTCCCACCATTAATTTCCCGGTCTCATCCTCTAAGGGACCTACGTTTGCCTTAGCCACCCTTTTTCTTTTTATATAACTATAGAAACTCTTGCTATCTGTTTTTATATTTTTTGCTAATTTATTTTCATAATCTATCTTCCCTTTCTTGATCAATCCTTTAGTTACTTTTTGCTGTCTTTTGAAGACTTCCCAATCTTCTATCCTCCCACTAAGTTTGGCTACCTTATATGTCCTTGTTTTTAGTCGGATACTGTCCTTAATTTCTTTACTTAGCCACGGATGGCTGTCATTTCTTTTACAATCTTTTTTCCTCAGTGGAATATATTTTTTTTGAAAGTTGTAAAATAACTCCTTGAATGAACACCACTGCTCATGTACCGTCTTACCCTTTAATCTATTTTCCCAGTCCACTTTAATCAATTCCGCTCTCATACCATCATCGTCTCCTTTATTCAAGCTCAATATGCTTGTTTGAGAACCAACCTTCTCACCCTCTAATTGGATATGGAATGTAACCATGTTATGGTCACTCATTCCAAGGGGATCCTTAACTAGGACATTATTAATTAATCCTGGCTCATTACACAGGACCAGGTCCAAGATTGCTTTCCCCCTTGTAGGATCAGTTACACACTGCTCAAGAAATCCATCCCTAATACACTCAATAAACTCTTCCTCAAGGCTGCCCTGCCCATTTTGATTTGTCCAGTTAATATGATAGTTAAAATCCCCCATAAGATTATGGGGACATTTGTTTGAGGTATATAATATTATGACTGGACTAGATAGAGTGGATAGGTAGGACCTATTTCCCTTAGCAGATGGGTCAGTGACCAGGGGGCATAGATTTAAAGTAATTGGTAGAAGGATTGGAGGGAAGCTGAGGAGAAATTTTTTCGCCCAGATGGTGGTGGGGGTCTGGAACTCACTGCCTGAAAGGGTGGTAAAGGCAGAAACCCTCAACTTAATTAAAAAGTACTTGGATGTGCACTTGAAGTGCTGTAACCTACAGGGCCACAGACCAAGTGCTGGAAAGTGGGATTAAGCTGGAGAGCTCTTCTTCGGCCGGCATGGACATAATGGGCCGAATGGCCTCCTTCTGTTCTGTAACTTTCTATGATTCACACATCATATCCCTTAAGCTGCAAAACCTCTGTAACTACTTGTTTTTACATCTCAGGTGTGTTTTAAGTTGTCAGTTTCTTTGGGCTGTATAATCATTTTTGAAGCTATTTGCAATTTTTGCAAGTTTTTTAGGTTGGTGTGTGAGTTACTGTCTTGAATTAGCAACTTAATTTTGTTGCTGCTATGGTTCAAACTGGCCTGAAGATGTAGTTCCTCAGAAACACACCACCAGCTTTTTCCTCCCGTTTGGAATGCTTTGTAGTTCTGTGTAGATGGGTAACAAATGAGTAAGAATGGTTGATTACTTACTGTGGGTAATCTTCCTCATTCTTTCAAATAAATACTACCTCCACATACAAACCATCTCTCTGGCTCATCCTTTGTTTTGTGGCTGACCTACTGTGACATGGAGTAGTACTTCCCTGTAAATAAATGTTGGTATCAATTTTCCTGTAATGTTTCAGTGTTGTTGCTAGTTCTTTGAATTTTGCAACTATCGCCTTCAGGCAAAGAATTGAAAGCCTGTGTTAGACCGAGATTCTTCATACTGTAGATTGAGAGATGATCACTGACCAGGATATAAATTTCCTTAAAGGGATAGAACCACAGATGATTTCCTCCCTCTTGCACAACTGATCTTAATTACTTTATGTATAGCGAGGCTGAAATATGTCAAAAGAATGAGGAAGACTTTACTTGCAGTAAATAATCTACCACTCTGAGTACCCTATGCTCAAAGAGTATATTAATGCATTGAATTGAAGAAGGGTGACAAGAATAATTCAAGACTTGGAGCTCAAGTTTATAAAGAGAGACTGACAGAACTGAAGGGTGGGGGGGTGGGGTGGGGGGGTATCAATTTGGAACAATAACTGGCTATGTTAAGACTCGGCCCCGTTTACACTGCCCCTTTAAATTCCAATGGAGGAGGTGGCCGTTGGTGATTCTTTCACTTTCCCCCTCTTCATTAAGAGGATATGTCTGATGAGTTCCACAAATAATGCCCCATACTCTGTCGGTAGGTGCATTACATCTCATACCAGCTCCCATTGAGGCCTTTAGTAAGGCCCCATACCTTTTAATAGACTAAGGAGGATCAATTACCTTTAGTCTAAAGGGACAGTGGCTCTGCTGGGAGCTGAAGAATCTTTTAAAGTTTTGTCTTTGGCATAGTAGGGCTATCTAGTGACCCTTGCAGAAAGTGTGTGTTCGTAGATATCGACTGAGAAACAAGATCAAGGTTTAGCTGTAATTCCCACTGTAATCAGATGGCCTGTTAACACTCGAGCCTAGATTTTCCAATTGGTTTCAAATGATAAGTAGGTATAAATTGAGCGAAAGTAATCAGAAATTCAGGTCTAAATCCATGATGCTGGATTCTCTGGACTCGGCAAAGGTCCCGGCAGATTGGAAAACTGCGAATGTAACACCCTTATTTAAAAAGGGTAGTAGGCAGAAGGCTGGAAATTATAGACCAGTTAGCCTAACATCTGTGGTGGGTAAAATTTTGGAGTCTATTATTAAGGAGACAGTAGCGGAACATTTGGATAAACATAATTTAATAGGACAAAGTCAGCATGGCTTTACGAAGTTTATGGGTGGATCCATGCAAATGAGGTCAAACTGATCTCAAACGTGTGCTCTGTTTCATGTGCCTGCTCATATCAAGTGGGCATTCAAGATTGCTGGCGACTGTTGTGTATGGAAATAACTGTAAAGAGTTCTGTTAGAAGATTGGTATGGGCATTTGGAGGCTATTTCTGCAATGTAAATTAAATAGAGCGGGGGAGTGAGACTAATTAGATAGCTGTTTCAAAGTGCCGGCCCAGGCAAAATGGGCTGAATGGTCTTCTTCTGTGCTGTGTTAAACACAGCAGCAAACATCAGGATCTGTAGCACTGATTTAGAGTAACAGCCAATATTCTTTAGGTCAGGCTTTTCCAGGAAATCCTCAAGTGCCTAAAAGTTCACTAATGCCATAACAATGTCATTTTTAAGTCCTTTGGATTATAAAAGGAGTGGCAGCCCTGGTTTATTTTCTACTCAGCTTTAAATCGGGTTTGGAGTGTTCAGTTTGGTATTATGTTGGAAGATTTTTTTTGGTGTATTTTAAATGCTTGTTTGATTAAGACAAATAGCCAGATATTCTCGAATTGTGCACCATAATAATAGCAATAACAATACATCATTTACATCGCATCTTATCGCCCTGAAACACCTCAAGGGCATTCACAATTACCTAATTTGAAGCATTGTGATTATTCTGTAGATAACGATTTGATATAATCTTCTAATAATTTAATGCAAAACATTCAATATTTTTTTTAATTTTTTTTATTCGTTCACGGGATGTGGGCGTCGCTGGCAAGGCCGGCATTTATTGCCCATCCCTAATTGCCCTTGAGAAGGTGGTGGTGAGCCGCCTTCTTGAACCGCTGCAGTCCGTGTGGTGACGGTTCTCCCACAGTGCTGTTAGGAAGGGAGTTCCAGGATTTTGACCCAGCGACAATGAAGGAACGGCGATATATTTCCAAGTCGGGATGGTGTGTGACTTGGAGGGGAACGTGCAGGTGGTGTTGTTCCCATGCGCCTGCTGCCCTTGTCCTTCTAGGTGGTAGAGGTCGCGGGTTTGGGAGGTGCTGTCGAAGAAGCCTTGGCGAGTTGCTGCAGTGCATCCTGTGGATGGTGCACACTGCAGCCACAGTGCGCCGGTGGTGAAGGGAGTGAATGTTTAGGGTGGTGGATGGGGTGCCAATCAAGCGGGCTGCTTTATCTTGGATGGTGTCGAGCTTCTTGAGTGTTGTTGGAGCTGCACTCATCCAGGCAAGTGGAGAGTATTCCATCACACTCCTGACTTGTGCCTTGTAGATGGTGGAAAGGCTTTGGGGAGTCAGGAGGTGAGTCACTCGCCGCAGAATACCCAGCCTCTGACCTGCTCTCGTAGCCACAGTATTTATATGGCTGGTCCAGTTCAGTTTCTGGTCAATGGTGACCCCCAGGATGTTGATGGTGGGGGATTCGGCGATGGTAATGCCGTTGAATGTCAAGGGGAGGTGGTTAGACTCTCTCTTGTTGGAGATGGTCATTGCCTGGCACTTATCTGGCGCGAATGTTACTTGCAACTTATCAGCCCAAGCCTGGATGTTGTCCAGGTCTTGCTGCATGCGGGCTCGGACTGCTTCATTATCTGAGGGGTTGCGAATGGAACTGAACACTGTGCAGTCATCAGCGAACATCCCCATTTCTGACCTTATGATGGAGGGAAGGTCATTGATGAAGCAGCTGAAGATGGTTGGGCCTAGGACACTGCCCTGAGGAACTCCTGCAGCAATGCCCTGGGGCTGAGATGCTTGGCCTCCAACAACCACTACCATCTTCCTTTGTGCTAGGTATGACTCCAGCCACTGGAGAGTTTTCCCCCTGATTCCCATTGACTTCAATTTTACGAGGGCTCCTTGGTGCCACACTCGGTCAAATGCTGCCTTGATGTCAAGGGCAGTCACTCTCACCTCACCTCTGGAATTCAGCTCTTTTGTCCATGTTTGGACCAAGGCTGTAATGAGGTCTGGAGCCGAGTGGTCCTGGCGGAACCCAAAGGGAGATTTCTATGCAATTACTGTTGTAGTTGCTTCTTGTTACCGACTTTTGTGCTTTAGATATGCTTGTCAGAGGCAGCCTGACCAATTTGCAAGTAGTGCCAAGCTAGAGGGACAGTTCAAGTCTAAATAGGCAGCCATAAATCTAAAAAATGTACTTGACTACAATTTTCTACGAATGGTGTTGAACTACTTGAAAATAAAGTAGAAAGGTAAATTTAAGTGTGTTAGACTTGACACTTAACTCACCCAGCCAGTAAGGCATTGAAATTGAGAAAGCAAATAAAATACTAAAAGATTACGAGCTAAATTTTCAGATCCTAGCATAGTTCAGTTCAGAGTGGCTAGTAACAAGTATAAATCTAGCCACTTAGTGAGCTGACTGCATACACTAGCTGTACAAGCAAGGCTAGCTCAGTCAATAAAGTATGAGACTTTTAATGTTAGGATTGTGGGTTCGAGACACACGGGGGGGGGGGGTAACATGGTTGAGTGGACTGAGGTGCTGGATTTAAGTTGCAGTCATTGGACTAATAGGTGGTGTAGTGGTTATGGAACTGAACTAGTAACCCAGAGATCATGGGCCCGATTTTAGCACCCGGTCTCGGGTGCGTTCTGGGCGGGGGGGGCCTCTAAAATCCCGAAATCGAGGAGCGGGACCGGATCGCGCCTCGATCCCGCCCACTTCCGGGTTCCGCGCTGACGTGCGAGGGTGCGTGCGTAGCCCCCGCTGGTGGGAATCCCGCAGGCAATTAAAGCCAGCGGGGTTCCACTTGAGTGTATTTATCTAGGTATTTCAGGTCATTAAATGACCTGATTGAGCTGTTTATTTAACAAGTGTGGGATTTTACGGTGAAATGAGACTGTTTCCCATACTGGGGGAAACACTCACACTGCCAACGGACGTGTTGCAGCCAGCAGCCTGTGGCAGCTGCCAAGGTGCATTCCACAGGTGGGGGGGGAGAGCCTTAAGCAACGCAGGAGGACACTCCGTAACATTGGGCAACGCCTGCCCTCCACCACCCTCCTCCAAGCAAGAAGATTCACCGGCGTGGAAGTGCAACCCCTGTGCGAGGACACACTTTTCTAGCGTGCACAACCCCGCAGACCTACACCTGCCAGATGGGTGCTGCGTTGACATCCTCGGAGGACGAACAGCATGACCAGCCTCAGCAGCCTCACAGTCCACGCCGTCCGCCTCAGAGACATGCATCCCCACAACACGGTGCTGTGGCACATCCACCTGCACAGCAGGATGGAGGGCATCTGCAGAGAGAGAGATGCGTCGCAGGAGGCACTACCCTCCGCACAGGGTCTACAGAGCGAGGCTCAGCTTCATGGACCTCTCTGAGCAGCAGTGCATACGTCGGCTCAGAGTCACTCGCCAGGTAGTCGCCGACATCTGCAGCCTCCTTAATGACGAGCTGCTCCCGGATGGACCAAGCAACATCGTCTTACCCGTCGCCGTCAAAGTCACCACTGCCCTCAACTTCTTCGCCTCCGGATCCTTCCAGGGTGCCACGGGGGACATCACCGGGGTCTGTCAGTCGCCTGCACACAAGTGCATAAGGCAGGTCACCGATGGGTTGTTCCGCAGGGCCTCGAACTACATCAACTTCGCCATGGATGAGCGCAGCCAGACGGAGAGGGCGGTTGGATTCCATGCTGTGGCTGGCTTCCCACGGGTGCAGGGTGTAATCGATTGCACCCACATAGCGATATGGGCACCTCCACATGAGCCAGGGCTGTTCATCAACAGGAAAAGGTATCACTCCATGAACGCCCAGCTCATTTGTGACCACCGCCAGAGATTCCTACACGTGTGCGCCAGATACCCTGGCAGCTGCCACGATGCCTTCGTCCTCAGGGAGTCCACCGTCCCGCCCCTCTTCCACGCACCCAATACCGGCAACGGCTGGCTCCTCGGCGACAAGGGATATCCCCTGCACACGTGGCTTATGACACCTCTGAGGAATCCCATTACCGAGCTGCAGCGTCGATATAATGACAGCCACATTGCTACCAGGTCTACAATTGAGCAGGCTATAGGGCTGCTCAAGATGCGCTTCAGGTGCCTTGATCGTTCTGGGGGAGCGCTCCAATACACGCCACTCCGAGTGGGACGAATTATAGTTGTCTGCTGTGCCCTGCATAACATGGCACTACAGAGAGGGGTGCCGCTGGAGGCCCCATGCACACCCGCCACCCACATTGAGGACGACAATGAGGAGGAGGAGGAGGAGGAGGAGGAAGAGGAAGAGGGAGAGGAGGAGGAACGACCCATGGGCCGAACACCGGCTCACCTGCGTGCTCGTCAGGCCAGGGAGGCACTCATATGCCAACGGTTCTCCTAACATCACACTGTGTGAGGCGTTCACATGCCATAACGTGCACAGACGAGGGTCCATACAGGCTCCCTCCACAGAAGAGTGGTGCCTGTACACCTGCACCCACTGTATTATGCCCAATGGGTGGGACGGGGTGGTCGTCGTCATGATGAGGCGCACGGAAGGGACATATTGCACAAGCCGCAGAATTATGGACAAGAGGTGGCTGCATTGGTGAGAAAAAGTGAGTTTATTTTGTGTTGACATTCAAATAGTGGAAATAAAAAAAAATAGACAAACACCCTGGTGCAATCCCTGTGTGCTCACGGAACTTTAGGCTTTCGTTTCCGGGTACCCCTACGTGGTGCTACCCCTGTGGCTCCAGCAGAGGTGGTGGCAGGTTGCTCCTGTTCGTGCCCTGACCTGGTAGATGCTTTGGGCTGACGCCCCCTGGGTTTCGGTGCCCGTGAGGGCACCTCCACAGACTGCTCCTCCTGCACCTGTGCAGGGGCAGACTCGGCCACCTGGAGAGGATGGACTATTGCGGGCACTGGTTGAGAGGGGGGCAACGGGTGAGACGTGGGGGCGCCTTGAGTAGCGTCCACACTTCCATTTCCCCATTCACCATCTTCCCTCTCATGGCCAAGGCCCACATCACCCCTTCCACCCTGCTGGACGGCAGTTTGGATGACGTGGGTGAGACCTTGCAAGGCCACCTCCAATGTATCTGTCAACCTGTTGATGGCGGCAGAATGTTGCTCACCCTGAATCCGAACAGCCGTTGTGAGGGCCTGGATGGACTCATTGGTGAGCTGTGCGTGACGCTCGAGGGAGGCTAGCCAGTCCTCCACCGCAGACGTTCCCACACCTACCCGCGACACTATCTCAGAGATGCCTTCACGTCCCTGCGACACTATCTCGGCGATACCCTCCTGTACCTGTGCCACCATTCCCCTCATGCAGGAGTTGGACTCCTCCATCCTCCGTGCGATTGTGGAGAGTGCGCGTGGCACCTCTCCCAGTACCTCAGCAATGTGCTGGTGCCCCTCGACGACTCTCCTTTTGACTGGTGGCCCCCTGGGTTCAGCATCTGGGTCCGGCTGAGCAGAGCCTGAAGAAGAGTGCTCCCACCGACGCGGACCCTCCGAGGCTGACCCTGCCACCAGGGTCTGCTCATGCTCACGTGTGCGCGGTGACTCACCATGTGCAATCCCAACTAACTGAGGGGGGGGACCCACCGAGGTGTGTGTATCTGCGCTGGTGGATGCAAGGCTCATGTGTGACGATGCACCCTCAGAGACGGGCATGTCCTCTGAGGAATCCCCCTTACCGGCCGTTTCGACAGAACCAGACTCGCCATCCGCCACCGTCAGGCAATGCAGCATGCGGCTGATCTCCAGTGCCTCGACCTCGGCGTCTGTCAGGGCCACCTCGTGTGGCGGGCCCCCTCCGGTGCGTGCCCTATCGCGTGCGTTCCTGCACCTCTTCTCCTGTGAGGGCAAAACACAAAAACGTTATTGAGTGATGATTACAATGTGAGACGCTTCAAGCATTGGTGTGAGTGGGTTGAGCGTGTGGCAGATGGATGGGAGGATGCGTGTGCCACATGGCCATCCCATTGTATGGGCATTGGGGTGTGTGGTAGTGGTCGAGTGGGGACAGGGACGGTGGGTACGTGCAGGCACTGTGAGGATGATAGTTGGGTGGCTGTGAGGATTGGTGCGGGAGCGCAGTGCTGTCAGTGGAGATGGGGTTGTGAGGTGGTTGAGGTGATGTGGAAGACGGAGTGAGGCAGAGTGCGTTAGTGTACTCACTTTCCCGGACCTGGTGAGGTCATTGAATCTCTTGCGGCACTGCATCCAAGTGCGGGTGGTGTTGCCCCTGCTTGTGACCTCCGCGGCCACCTCCTCCCATGCCCTCTTGGTGGCGCTGCCTGGGCACCTCCTTCCATCCGTGGGGAACAGCGTCTCCCTCCTCATGCGGACCCCGTCCAGCAACACCTGGAGGGCGTGGTCCGTGAAGCGGGGAGCAGCCTTACCCCTGCGCTCCTCCATCCTTCATGGACTGTAGGTTGTGGCTGGAGGGGCTTTGGTGGACTGCCCCTTTAAATAGAGCTCCAACATCGCTCAGACGTCAATGCGCATGCGCAGGCCGCCGGCACGCAGCTGAGAAGCGCGGAACCCTTAACTGCCGGCTAATTACATCAATCATCCCGCGATCGCGCGCGCAACGCACTCAATTCGGACGGCGCGTTTTCCTCGAGCCCGGCTGACCACCCGCTGCCAACCCGCACCCCTGGTAAAATCGGGCCCCATGAGTTCAAATCCCATTGGACCAGTGGAAAAAAAATGACCCTGAAAGTTTTTAGTCAGAAATTGTTTCCACTGGTGGGTGGGTCGATAACCAGAGGACACAGATTTAAGATAATTGGCAAAAGAATCGGAGGAGAGAGGAGGAGAATTTTTTTTATGGACTATGATCAATTAAATAAGACAGATCCTGACACCCTGGCCCTGATCCCTGACCTGACCCCGGACCCGCTTACTTGAGGGCCGCTGCGATGCTAGCAGCAGTCCAATCTTTCTGTAGTCTTCGCCAGCGGGCTGTTGTGCCACGCTGGCTTTATTACAATGGGTAGCCTCGGATCTCACCATTCTAACACAAAGTATTTACCCTTCGCTTCCAGCGCACCCAAAAATGGGTGATCTCTAATTTCTGGGCCCCTAATGTTCAGTGTATATTTTGAATCACTCTGAAATTTTGGAATAAAGACTGTTCTGAAATTCAGCAAGTTCACAACAGAACAATTAACAAGATGCATTTTTATAGGATCTCTCCCTGAATTGCCTTCTGTAACATTGGCAAGAGATCAGCAGAGTCTCCAAGGAAATAGTGTAAACGGCTGAAGTTATGCTGGGACATCAAGACAACCCTTGTGGAAATTCAGGGTCTGAGTAAACATTTACTGCAACAAATCAAAGAACAATAGAGGGAGTTTCTCTGAGTCAGCACTCTGGTGCATTGGATTGCCTGGGTACAGCAAATATCAGAAAACTGGACAGGTCAGAGCACACGGCTGTAAAGGAACCTACCCAATTTTCTGTTTTTCACTGCACGCAGGTGATCTAGCGGGCACAGACCCAGGAAAATATCCCTTAATGTTTCAGTGGGTGTGCCATCTGGTGTGGTACTGATCCCCTGTCTGTTCTGAGTTAGCTGATCTTGGAGTGGCTTAGGGGTGGAACAACTGACCTCAGTACTCTAAACTAGGGAGGAGGAAAAATAAATCATTCAGAGTTCATGCTCCTGGTTACTATCCAGTGAGACGTGATGGAAAGTGCGTGTGTGTGGACATTGGGTGAGAACAGGATTGAGTTCAGCCATGACAAACCTGGTTGAATACCCCGCTGAATTTACTATGTGGAGTCATTCATGAAGAATGGGTACTTGAGGGAGCAATTTGAAGACTGCCAGTGACTATGGAGCCATATCCCACCACGAACCAGTGCCTTTGGGGGGAGAGTGGGGTGGGGGTGGAACCTGTGTAAGGGGTTTTGTTTCTGGGGCTTATCGTAGGTCAGCCAGTTATGTTTTCCTGAGCTGCCCTGCCCGGTGTGCGGTTTCGAATCGCTTTCCCCTTCCTGATTCTGAGCTCAGGACTTATCGAGCGATAATAAGGACAGACGAACAGACCAGTGGATTGGTGCAAGGAAAACCAATGTTTATTAATAAGAAAACTAAAACTACAAGGTAAACAGTATTATACAGAAGATAAAAGGAATCGCTATGGATGCAATACAGTCTTACACTTAACGGGGTGGAAGAAACGGACACATCGAGGGAAAATTCTAAAATTACAATTTTAGCAATACCCCTTTAACTCCCACCCTTCCACCTAGCTAGGTTGTCTTGTGATGGCCAGAAAAACATAATGCTCACCGATGAAATAGATGAAAAGGCCTGGCCCCTGTGTCCTGCTGCTGTCGTCGACATGTGGTTGCGATGTTTACTGGACGGCCTTCCTTCTTGGTTGCTAGCAGGCAAGCAGGACGCCGGGCCGAGGCAAAGAGAAAGAGAGGGAGAGAGGTTCTGGGACGCCCCAGTTCTACCTTCCCGGTAACAGGTTATTTTCGCGCCTCATTAATTTGCTAATGAGGCGCGAAAATTGTCCGATTTGGGCGCGAAAACGTAAGACAAAAGGGGTCCCGATCTTGGCCCATTTACATTAATGGCCGGTACCTGTACTGATCTGTTCCATAACTGCTTTCCATTGCTCCGAATGTTCCTTAATGGGTTACCTTAGTCCTGGGATTATTCCTGATCGAATTTTGATGTGTAGGCCGGCAACGTTGATGGCTTGCCTCAGGGCGTGAATGCAACTGCATTGTTCAAAGAGCCCTGTCTGAAACACGGAGCCTGCCAAGCTGTCAGAGAATCCAATTTCAAATGCTGCAGGCCCTTGGCCATGTGTCTGACCGCAGCCATTTTGAGAGACCCTGGCTTTTTAAAACACAGTCACAACAGGGTTTCTTTAATAACTCCAATAAATCTTGGGGGGGGAGACATGTGAAATTTTGCAAATCCCTTCACCTGTGACTTTTTCTTAAAAACTTAAAATCAAAACAGCAAACTAGAATACACCTCAGCAAATTATAACTTGGATGTCTAAATTATTTTACTCCAGAACAAAACAAAAATACAAATGAGAAATCAAAAATAAATGATAAACTCCATATTTAAAGTTTGCATCATCTTAAAACAGAAAACTGCTTTTAGAATAAAATTAAGTACAGTCCCCACCACTTACACCGTCCCCGCTTATCCCGGGCAAATGGCACTAACCATTTGCCATTACCATAGGTGTCAATTACAAAGATGCCACTTAAACCGTATTAAGCGCGCTGACTGTTCATGCAGATGTTCACACCACGTTAAAGTGCGATTACCTGTCATTAAATCCTAACTCCCGTGTGACGTTAATTGTATATTGAGAAGCAATATCCGTATCCAATAAACTATTAGTAACCAACATTTAAGAGTTCTTGAAAGATGCTTTAATAATGAATGTGCCCATGGGTTGTTAAATAAACAGGAATTGAACATAACAATCTTCACAACCAGTTGCAATATTCGCACAATTTCAGCGCACCATCCAATAAACATAAAAGAAGCTGATGATTATATGCTTATCTTTGGTTGTGTTTCTAATAGTTATGCAGGTAACGGTATGCCCGAAATAGGCGACTGCCAGGGATAAACGGGGACGGTATAAGTGGTGGGGACTGTACTTAATTTTATTCTAAAAGCAATTTTCTGTTTTAAGATGATGCAAACTTTAAATATGGAGTTTATCATTTATTTTTGATTTCTCATATGTATTTTTGTTTTGTTCTGAAGTAAAATAATTTAGACATTAGTAACTGTCACTAGTAAATTATGTGTATTTTTAATGGAACGTTGACACATTTATACACACAACCTTGTGGTGGTTCGAGATCAGTTTATTATTTAAAGTGGTTCCGAGGAATGGAATTATAACTGTGAAGCATATTATTTGTGATTACATTAGGATGAGGAAGCAGAAGCAACTCAATCTTTCTTGTTTAGAGCTTTCCCCACTTAAAAGAGTGCCTTTGAACTGTGTATCTAAATCCTGATGGACATGGAAATTATTCGGATGAAATTAGGAAATCCGATGGATTTACCTTCCACCACGTATAACGGGCAAATTGCATTAGCGTGAACATGCCCACTATATATGCGGTGGGGACTGTACTCCCTAAAAAGTCTTTTTGTTTTCTTTGAACTTAACAGTGCAAATGCAATACAAACAGTATTTAATTAAGTAATCTAAAAGGAAGCAGAGCCTGGATAATTGGGCTGCCCTGTACGGAAAATGTGATCTACATGCGGCCTAACCAGTGGGTTTAAAGGGATCACTGGAGACCGACACCAAAACGGTACGGTTTTTAAAAAATATAAATGTGGAGCGAGGAGGTTCAGGAGTGCTCCTGCTGTCTCCACTGCAGTGC
This sequence comes from Heptranchias perlo, assembly GCF_035084215.1. Taxonomy (NCBI): domain Eukaryota; kingdom Metazoa; phylum Chordata; class Chondrichthyes; order Hexanchiformes; family Hexanchidae; genus Heptranchias; species Heptranchias perlo. The sequence continues at coordinate 8,440,910 of NC_090350.1, read as the reverse complement.
CAAAGACGGTTGCCTGCCCCCTCCATTCTCCCTCCCTCCAGATCAGCCCCCTCCCTCCTGATCTCCTGCCCTTTCTCCCGGTCACCCCTCTCCCTCCCAATCTCTTTTCCCCCCTCTCCCGGTTGCCCCGCACCCTATCGATCACTTCCCTCCTCTCCCATGGGCCTCTGCTGTTGACTCAGTGGCCCAAAATTGAAATCCTCTTTGCCAGTGACATGCCTGGGGATGCCCATCTGGCATCTGCAGCTCGCCGGCCTCAAGTAAATGAAGCCCGAGGCCTAATATCGAGTGTGCCTCGGGCCTACCCATTTCAGCGCAGGATGAACCAATTTCTAGGCTTTTGTGTCTAATCCTTTGAGAAAATGCTTCCAGTTAATTTCTGCAGGAATCACAGTAGTTGTAATCGTAGTAAACATTGTCGCTAACACTATTCAGTCACAGTATTGTCCACATCTTGGCATTTCAGTCGCACAGCATTGGATCAGCTGCACTGAAATAGGCCCCGTGCTGTTGGATGAGATGAAGAAATAGCTGACCTTACCTTGGCTGACAATAGGGCACTACAGTTGATTGACTTGAGAAAGAGAGGGTAAAAAACAGTTTGGGGGTATTCTTAACCTAACGCGCCAGGCGGGAACGGGGCGGATTTGGATCGGACGCAGGTTTTACACCCCGTCCGATTTTACGCTCTGTTGAAGTCAATGGAGTGTGAAATCGGGCAGGATGTAAAATGGGCATCGGACCCAAACCCGCCCCATTTCTGCCTAGCAGATTAGGTTCATAATAGCCCTTAAAATTCCCATTCCTGCTGGAAAATGCATAGTTATGGTCATTGGCTGAGGACAGCATAATGCTCACATGATGCTCTTCATGTAAATAGCCTACCAGCATTAGAGCTGTGATTTTCTTGGGTGCTGGTATTACCAGAAAAAAAATAGCAGGGCAGGATTGCTATGAGAAAGATTACAGAAGCTTAAACTCTACAGCCCATCCAACTCGTCGCATCAGTATTCTAATACATTCAGCCTAGCATTAGAACGTAAGAACATAAGAAATAGGAGCAGGAGTAGGCCAATCGGCCCTTCGAGCCTGCTCCGCCATTTAATAAGATCATGGCTGATCTGATCCTAACCTCAAATCTAAATTCATGTCCAATTTCCTGCCCGCTCCCCGTAACCCCTAATTCCCTTTACTTCTAGGAAACTGTCTATTTCTGTTTTAAATTTATTCAATGATGTAGCTTCCACAGCTTCCTGGGGCAGCAAATTCCACAGACCTACTACCCTCTGAGTGAAAAAGTTTCCCTTCATCTCAGTTTTGAAGGAGCAGCCCCTTATTCTAAGATTATGCCCCCTAGTTCTAGTTTCACCCATCCTTGGGAACATCCTCACAGCATCCACCCGATCAAGCCCCTTCACAATCTTATATGTTTCAATAAGATCGCCTCTCATTCTTCTGAACTCCAATGAGTAGAGTCCCAACCTACTCAACCTCTCCTCATATGTCCGCCCCCTCATCCCCGGGATTAACCGAGTGAACCTTCTTTGTACTGCCTCGAGAGCAAGTATGTCTTTTCTTAAGTATGGACACCAAAACTGTATGCATCCGACTACATTTTGACCTTCCATAATATTTTTGATTCTGTCTTACCTGGTAAATTATTCCAATTATTAATCACTCTTCAAGTAAATAATTTTTTTCTAAGATCTGTTTTAAATTTACTTTTCACGATTTTAAATGTATACCCTCTTCCTACAGTCCTAACTTACCTTGACAAATATTCGAGGCTTACCTTTTCTATGTCATTTGATAGTTTGTATATCTCATTGAAGCCCCCCCTCCCCCATCTTAATCTTTTCTCTGGACTGTAGAGCTTAAGCTTCTGTAATCTTTCTCACAGCTGATCGCCTTTACACTTGGGATCATTTTTGCTGCTCTTCTGTGCACCTTCACCAATATATATATATGTCACTTTTGATGTCTGACAGCCAAAATTGCACAAAATTGTACAGTCTGATCAGTACATTAAAGAGAATCTAGATTTATACTGCACTGTTCTGGCTATGTATTCCTATATTCTATTTGCTTTTTAAATTCCTTTTTGCTTTATCTTGACATAGCTCTACATTGAAAGTGACATATCTACTTGTCAGTTCCAGATCCCTTTCAGTCTCCCTGTGCTAATTCTGCTTCCTTCATTGTATACCTTTCCTGCTCATTCTACTAATATGCAGCAATTTGCATTTATGATTATATTTTATTTGGCAAGCAGGACTTTCCCTTTCAAAATCCATGCAGGCCGTTGCTCATTAATCGTTGCTGTATAGATGCTCCTCCCACCAATTCCCTCTTTCTGTGTTGTCTCTCACTCTCTTTATGCCCCTCACAAATTTTCTATCTCTCTCTCTCTCTCGACGTAGGGTTCTCAACCCTACCGGAATAACCAGGAGTTTACTGGAATCGGGGCTCTTCCCCCGAGCTCTGCCTCCAGCAGCTCAGAAGATCATCCCCCCCGCCCCCCATTCCGTGACATCACCGGCTTCCAATAGAGAAGCCTCCAGCTCGGTGACGTCACCTGCAGAGCCGTGACCATGTGCAGCGCAGTCGGGAAGGGTATCTGGAGAGTCGGCAATCGGGATTGTCAGCAATCTGAAAGTCTTGGCATTCTGGGAGGGGATTTCTGAAATGTGGGGGGGGTTCCTCCGTTTCCCCTCTTTCCCACCCTCGGTTTCCCCATTTCGCCTGCTCACAGAAGCCTCCAGGTTCTTGGAACTTATCACAAGATGTATATAAATCCTGTGGCTATAAGAGCAGGCTGGGTATTCTGTGACAAATGACTCATCTCCTGACTCCCCAAAGCCTTTGCAATCTACAAGGCACAAGTCAGGAGTGTGATGGAATACTCTCCACTTGCCTGGATGAGTTCTGCTCGAACAACACTCAAGAAGCTCGACACCATCCAGGACAAAGTGGCCCGCTGGATTGGCACCCCGTCCACCACCTTAAACATTCACTCCCTCCACCACTGGTGCACCTTGACTGCAGTGTGTATCATCTACAGGATGCACTGCAGCAACTCGCCAAGGCTTCTTAACCAGTACCTCCCAAACCCATGACCTCTACCACCTAGAAGGACAAGGGCAACAGGTGCATTGGAACACCACCACCTGCACATTCCCCTCCAAGTCCATAAGACCATAAGAGATAGGAGCAGGAGTAGGCCATTCGGCCCCTCGAGCCTGCTCCACCATTCAATGAGATCATGGCTGATCTGATTTTTACCTCAACTCCACTTTTCCGCCTTTTCCCCATATCCTTTGACTCCCTTGCTGATCAAAAATTTGTCTAACTCAGCCTTGAATATATTCAATGACTCAGCCTCCACAGCTTTTTGGGGTAAAGAATTCCAAAGATTCACGTCCCTCTGGGAGAAGAAATTCCTCCTCATTTCTGTCTTTGAGACTATGCCCCCTAGTTTTAAATTCCCCCAAGAGGGGTAACATCCTCTCAGCATCTACCCTATCAAGTCCCCTCAGAATCTTGTATGTTTCAATAAGGTCTCCTCTCATTCTTCTAAACTCCAATGAGTATAAACCCAACCTGTTCAATCTTTCTTCATAAGACAACCCTTCCATACCCGGAATCAAACTAGTGAACTTTCTCTGAACTGCTTCCAATGCAAGTATGTCCTTCCTTAAATAAGGGCATCAGAACTGTACGCAGTACTCCAGGTTTGGTCTCACCAGTACCGTGTACAGTTATAGCATGACTTCCCTGCTTTTATACTCCATCCACCTAGAAATAAAGGTCAATATTCAGTTTGCCTTCCGGATTACCTGCTGCACCTTTATGTTGACTTTTTGTGTTTCATGTACGAGGACACCCAGATCCCTCTGGACCGCAGCACTTTGTAATATTTCTCCATTCAAATAATATTTTGCTTTTTTATTTTTCCTTCCAAAGTGGATGACTTCACATTTTCCCACATTATATTCCATCTGTCAAATTTTTGTCCATTCGCTTAACCTGTCAATATCCCTTTGCAGACACTTTGGGCTTGATATTAGGAGGGAGGCGGGTTGGAAGCGGGGGGGCGACTGGGTGCGTGGTTAAGAAGCCTTGGCGAGTTGCTGCACACCTGCATCATAGGCTGTCAGCTGGAGGAGTCCTATTTAAAGGGGCAGTCCTCCACTGACTGATGCTGCAGAAAGGACCCTAAATTACAGCATGGAGCAGCCCAGGGGGAAGGCTGCTCCATCCAGGTTTAATGATGCCTCACTCCAGGTCCTACTGGAAGGGGTGAGGAGGAGGGGGAGGACAGAGATCTTCTCCCTGGCGGACGGGAGGAAGTGGCCTGCCTCTGCTACCACGAAGGCCTGGCTCGAGGTGGCAGAGGAGGTCACCAGCACCACCAACATATCACGCACCTGCATACAGTGCAGGAGGCGCTTCAATGACCTAAGTAAGTCAGCCGAAGTGAGTACACTCACTCATTCCCCTACACTCCATCTGCCACGTCACTGCCCCCACCCCACATCTCCTTCTGCACTGCCAACACTACTCTATCACATGAAGGGGATGCACAAGGATGTTTGAGGGTTTGTCATGGTTTTTACTTATATTTGATTTCTGATCAACTCACATTACATATTATATTGTCACCACTACTGCCATGTCTTAGCCATTCTTGACTGGCTTGTGCAATAATGCCCTTTCCTGAGGATCACCATGAAGACCCACACCTGATGCCACCCATTGTGTCACTGCAGAGTGGGTGTAGGTGTATTTGCAGGGCTCTTTTGTGCAGACGACTGAGAAACGCCGGCGATGTCCCCGGTGGCACCCTGGAAGGATCCGGAGGATAAGTTGTTGAGGGCAATGGTGACTTTGACAGCGACAGGTAAGAAGATGGTGCTCGGGCCAGCCGGGAGCAGCTCTGCATCAAGGAGGCTGCAGATGTCCACGACTACATGTCGAGTGACTCTGAGCCTCTGTGTGCACTGCTCCTCAGAGAGGTCCAGGAAGCTGAGCCTCAGTCTGTAGACCCTGTGGCGAGGGTAGTGCCTTCTGCGATGCATCTTTCTCTGCGGTTGCCCTCCCTCCTGCTGTGCACGTGGATGTGTCACTGCATTATGTTGTCGAGCTCCACGTGTCAGAGGTGGACAGCGTGGCCGGCAAGGCTGGTGATGCTGTTCGTCCTCCGAGGAGGTCATGACTGCAGCTACGGCAGCCCCCATCAGGAAGATGTACATTTGAGGGGGTCCACAAGGTAGGTAAATGTGTCTGCACACCGGGGTTGAAGTTGCAAGTTGTGGGTGATGTGCCTGTCATGGTCGAAATGCTGCCAGTTTGTGTGACTTGTGAGTGGTGGTCGTGTGGCCTGAAGTGTGGTACTATGTGCAGGTGAGATGTAGCACTGCATATGGATGGGCCGTGTTTGTTGGTGGGTGGGTGGATGACGGGAGGTGTCGTGCATGGAGCATTGGTGCAGTTGGTAGGATGTGCCACTTGACACTTGTATTCACTCACCTTGACCACTTGTGTCAAATCATTAAACTTCTTCCGGCACTGCACCCACGTGCGTGGTGCAATGCTCCTAGCATTCACCTCCTGCGCCACAGCCTGCCAGTGCCTGCGTAGCTGTATTCTGGAGGGTCTCCGGCCACCCTCCGGGTACATGCTTGCCCTCCTTTGGTCCATGCCTTCCACCAGGGTCTCGAGAGCAGTGTCGGAGAATCATGGAGCCCTCTTTCTTACGGCGCAGCTGCTTGCAATGCCATTCTCCCTTCTCCTAGTTAGCTGTGTACCTGCCATTTGAAATGTGCCTGCACCTTTAAGTAGTGCAGGCTGCTGATGACGTGCACTGTGCACGCCACATTTCCAACTTCCTTATTCTCCATGCAGCCTCTCAGCAGCGAGGGCTGCGCTTGCTGCACGGAGATTTCATGGTAAGTAGCAGGCAGCACGAAGTTCACGTGCTGCCTGCATAGGGTCTGTCAGTGCGGATGCGCTACCATTGCCCAGAACGGACTCATCCAATTTTCCCCCCAGAGTTTCCACATTGCACCAACATCACCCTCCTTTGGCAGTATAGAGCTTCCTGACAGGATTTCCTTTCATGTTGAACCACTCACCCTTATTTTCTGTCAGAGTGGAGGGGATAAATTGGTTATTTTGAATGTATTTTTCCCTTTGATACATAAGCTCTATCACATCAGCACTGATCAGCACCAACCATGCACCTAACACCGCTGTGTGATCACACCCAGAATAGGTTCAGCATAACATGCACTGGTAGTAATGGGTTTGGCATGAAGGAATCATAGGTCTGTCTCAGTGGGGAGAAGTTTTTTTATTAGATTGGCATCTTCATTATAACAGTAAAATGCAGTGTAATCCTCGCTAGCTATACGGTAAGAGATGTCACGACGGATAGAGTCGGGACCTGGGAAGTTCTATCTCAAGTACCCCCTTATTGACCGCTATCTCTGACGAACCAGACCACGGCTCACTAGCCAGGGCGAGAGGAAATGTGCCTTCAGCTCGAGTACGGTAAACCACACCAATAAATTGATTAGTCTAAAGAATTAATTGTTTATTAGCATCAAATTTCTCCACATACATAAATCTCACTTCAGGACAGCCAATACAGGCACATAACAGAACAGTTTACTTACAACAGTAATATAGCCAAAAATATATCCGCTCACCAGCAATCAGTTTATTGTCCTCCAAGCAGTCAGTGATTCATCAGCTACATGTTGTCGGCTAAGGATCATCGGCCCTGATCGCCTGGAGCATTCAATTTATATCTGATTCTAATTTGCAGCTATGTCCTATCATATCCTACCAAGCAACCTAATTTTTAATAACACTCAACAATCTCTAAGTAAGCTGTGGTTTGCTTGCTGATTGGCTTAGCCTTGCGTTTTTCATTACAAGTTTACTTCCTCTACCATTATTCAAAACCACACTCCACACTGTGGTTAACCAACAATCTTCCATAATCTGACCAGGCTAGGATTGGAGAGTATCTGCGTTTTCATCATTGATATCTGTCAATATGTTCTTGTCAAATTCAAGAGAAAATGGGGCATTCTGATTACCCTTATAGTCAGGTTAATATTAGACACATCATGAATAGGCAAGTGGTTGATTTATCCAGAACAGAGATCACAGTATCTGTGCGACCAGAACATTTTTGCAAACTTTTAAAAAGTGTTCTAGTCTGTGCAATTAATTGCAAGGCTAAGGCAGCTGTTTCGTTTTTAAAGCCCCACGCTACTGCCGTAGTACCTCCGTACACCAGAAGCCCAGACATTCCTGGAAGCACAGTAACAACTGCAGAAATTATGGGATACTAAAAAAGCACAGGTATCCCAGAGCATAATGTATGTTCCAACACATGATAAGACCAGCACACAATAAGAACATAAGAAAATAAGAAATAGGAGCATGAGTAGGCCATACAGCACCTCGAGCATACTTCACCATTCAATAAGATTATGGCTGATCTTCTACCTCAACTCCACTTTCCCGCCCTATCCCCAGATCCCTTGCTTCCCTTAGTGTCCAAATATCCATCGATCTCAGTCTTGAATATACTCAACGACTGAGCATCCACAGCTCTCTGAGGTAGAGAATTCTAAATATTCACAGCCCTCTGAGTGAAGAAATTTTTCCTCATCTCGGTCCTAAACGGCTGACCACTTATCTTGAGACTATAACCCCTAGTTCTAGACTCTCCAGTCAGGGGAAATAGCCTGTCAGCATCTACCGTCAAGAGCTGTAAGAATTTCATACGTTTCAATGAGATCACTTCTCATTCTTCTAAATGCCAGAGAATATTGGTCCATTCTACTCAATCCCTCCTCATAGGACAACCCTCTCATCCCAGGAATCAATCTAGTGAACCTTCATTTCACCCCTCTAAGGCAAGTATATCCTTCCTTAGTTAAGGGGACCAAAACTGCACTCAATACCCCAGGTGTGGTCTCACCAGAGCCCTATATAATTGCAGCAAGAAGTCCTTACTTTTATACTCAACCCCTTTGCAATAAAGGCGAAAATACCATTTGCCTTCCTAATTGCTTGCTGTACCTGCGTATTAACTTTCTGTGATTCATGTACAAGGACATCCAAAACCCTCTGACTGCCAACATTTCTTAGTCTCTCACCTTTTAAAAAATATTCTGCTTTTCTATTCTTCCTACCAAAGTGGATAATTTCATATTTCCCCACATTATATCCCATCTGCTGCCTTCTCGCCTATTCACTTAACCTGTCTATATCCCTTTGCAGCCTCTTTGTGTCCTCCTCACAGCTCATTTTCCCACCTAGCTTTGTATCGTCAGCATACTTGGATACATTACACTTGGTCCCCTCATCTAAGACATCAATATAGATTGTAAACAGCTGAGGCCCAAGCCCCGATCCTTGTGGCACCCCACTAGTTACAACCTGCAAATCCAAAAATGATCCGTTTATTTCTACTCTCTGTTTTTTGTCCATTAACCAATCCTCAATCTACGCTAATTTATTACCCCCAATTGCATGAGCCCTAATCTTGTGTAACAACCTCTTGTGTGGCACCTTATCGAATGCCTTTTGAAAATCCAAATAGACTACATCCAGTGGTTCTCCCTTATCTACCCTGCTACTTACACCCTCAAAAAACTCTAATAGATTTGCCAAACACAATTTCCCTTTCAGAAAACCGTGTTGACTCTGCCTAATCATATTATGATTTTCTAAGTGCCCTGTTACTACATTCTTAAAAATAGATTCTATCATTTTCCCAACTACTGATGTCAGGCTAACTGGCCTATGGTTCCCTGTTTTCTCTCTCCCTCCTTTCTTGAATAGTGGAGTCCCATTAATTTCTCCAGTATTTTTTCTTTACTAATCTTAATTGCTTTAAGTTCCTCACTCTCATTAGACCCTTGGTTCCCCAATATTTCCAGTATGTGTTTTGTGCCTTCTACTGTGAAGACAGATACAAAATATTTGTTTAACGTCTCTGCCTACAGTTAACTCTGCATTTGAACTTTTGCATAAAAGATAAAGGTTTCAAAGCGACAACATTGTCTGTGAGAGTTTAATAGAATTGAGAACCAAAGACGAAGATGCCGCTAGAGTCTCAGTAAAGAAAGACGTAGTTGAGATACTGGATGGGCTAATAATTGATAAAGAGGAGGTACTAGAAAAGCTAGCTGTACTTAAAGTAGATAAGTCACCCGGTCTGGATGGAATGCATCCTAGGTTGCTGAGGGAAGTAAGGGTGGAAATTGTGATGGTACTGGCCATAATCTTCCAAATATCCTTAGATAGGCCAGTGGAATGGGCAGACAAGTGGCAGATGAAATTTAACGTAGAAAAATGCAAAGTGATACACTTTGGTAGAAAGAACGAGGAGAGGCAATATAAACTAGTGGGCACAACTCTAAAAAGGGTACAGGAACAGAGTGATCTGAGGGTATATGTGCAGAAATCATTGAAGGTGGCAGGGCAGGTTGAGAAAGCGGTTAAAAAAGCAAAGGCGATTCTGGGCTTTATGAATAAAGGCAGAGAATAAAAAAGTATAGAAGTAATGATGGACCTTTATTAAACACTGGTTCGGCCACAACAAGAGTATTGTGTCCAGTTCTGGGCACCGCACTTCAGGAAAGATGTGAAGGCCTTAGAGAGGGTGCAGAAGAGATTTACTAGAATGATTCCAGGGATGAGGGACTTTAGTTACGTGGATAGACTGGAGAAGCTTGGATTATTCTCCTTGGAACAGAGACGGTTGTGAGGAGATTTGATAAAGGTAATTAAAATCATAGAATCAGAGAAAGGTTGCAGCACAGAAGGAGGCCATTTGGCCCATCGAGTCTGCTCCATCTCTATGCAAGAGCAATCCAGCTAGTCCCACTCCCCCGCCCATGCCACCAGCCTGTCTATATCCTCTTGAAGTCTATCACTATCCTCCTCACTGTTTACTGCCCTTCCAAGTTTTGTGTCATCTGCAAATTTTAAAATTGTGCCCTGTACATCGAAGTCCAAGTCATTAATATATATCAAGAAAAGCAGTGGTCCCAGCACTGACCCCTGGGGAACACCACTGTACACCTCCCTCCAGTCTGAAAAACAACCGTTCACCACTACTCTCTGTTTCCTGTCCCTTAGCCAATCCTGTATCCATGTTGCTGCTGCCCCCTTTTTCCATGGGCCACAATCTTGATGATAAGCCTACCGTGCGGCACTTTATCAAAACCCTTTTGAAAGTCCACATACACTACATCAACTGCATTGCCCTCATCTACCCTCTCTGTCACCTCAGCAAAAAACTCTTTCAGGTTAGTTAAACACGATTTGCCTTTAACAAATCAGTGCTCGCTTTCCCTAATTATTCCACCCTCGTCCAAGTGACTGTTAATTTTGTCCCGGATTATCATTTCTAAAAGTTTCCCCACCACTGAGGTTAAACTGACTGGCCTACAGTTGCTGGGTTTATCCTTACACCCTTTTTTGAACAAGGGTATAACATTTGCAATTCTCCAGTCCTCTGGCACCACCCCAGTATCTACGGATATTTGGAAGATTATGGCCAGTACCTCCGCAATTTCCACCCTTACTTCCCTCAGCAACCAAGGATGCATCCCATCTGGACTGGTAACTTAACTACTTTAAATACAGCTAGCCTTTCAAATACCTCTTCTTTATCAATTTTTAGCCCATCCAGTATCTCAACTATATCTTTCTTTACTGAGACTCTGGCAGCATCTTCTTCTGTGGTAAAGACAGATTCAAAGTACTTATTTTGTACCTCAGCCATCCCCTCTGCCTCCATGAGTAGATCTCCTTTATGGTCCCTAATCAGCCCCACCCCTCCTCTTACTACCTGTTTACTGTTTATATGCCTATAGAAGACTTTTGGATTCCCTTTTATGTTGGCTGCCAGTCTATTCTCATACTCTCTCTTTGCCCCTCTTATTTCCTTTTTCACTTCCCCTCTGAACTTTCCATATTCTGCCTGGTTCTCACTTGTGTTAACAATCTGACATCCTTTTTTCTGTTTCATCTTACTCACTATCTCTTTTGTCATCCAGGGAGCTCTGGCTTTAGTTGACCTACCTTTCTGCCTCATGGGAATGTGCCTCGACTGGCAGGTTGGGTCTAGACACAGGGGGCTCTATTTTAGCACCCCCAATCGGGCGCGCTCCTGGCGGGGGGGCTCCGAAAATCGGAGAATCCTGGCGCGGGACCGGAGCCCGCCCCAAACCCGCGCACTTCTGGGTTCCCCGCTGACGTGCCGGCGTGCGCGCGCAGCCCCCGCTGGTGGGAATCCCGCAGGCAATTAAAGCCAGCGGGATGCCACTTGACAGTGTTTATTTAGGTATTTCAGGTCATTAACTGACCTGATTAAGGGATTATGTGGGATTTTAGAACAAAGTGGGACTGTTTCCCACACTGGGGGAAACACTCCCAGGTCAAATGGACGTGTTGCAGTTGTCAGCCTGTGGCAGCTGCAAAGGTCCATTTGACAGGTGGTGGGGGGAGACCCTCACCCATTGCAGGAGGCCACTCTGTCACTTGGGACAAAGTTTGGCCTCCACCACCCTCCTCCTGACAGTCAAAGTCACCAACCTGCACACTTACCCCGGGGTCCTTGCGGACCCCCTCAGATGTACATCCTGCGGATGGGGGCCGCCGTAGCTGCAGTCATGACCTCCTCGGAGGGCAAACAGCATCACCATCCTCGCCATCCACGCTGTCCACCTCTGACACGTGGAGCTCCACAACAGAGTGTTGTGACACATCCACCTGCACAGCAGGAGGGAGGGCAACCGCAGAGAGAGATGTGTCGCAGAAGGCACTACCCTCGCCACAGGGTCCACAGACCGAGGCTCAGCCTCCTGGACCTCTCTGAGCAGCAGTGCACACGGAGGCTCAGAGTCACTCGACATGTAGTCGTGGACATCTGCAGCCTCTTTCATGCCGAGCTGCTCCTGGCTGGCCCGAGCACCATCTTCTTACCTGTCGCTGTCAACGTCACCACTGCCCTCAACAACTTCTCCTCCGCATCCTTCCAGGGTGCAACCGGGGACATCGCCGATGTCTCCCAGTCGTCTGCGCAGAAGAGCCCTGCAAATACACCTACACCCACTCTGCAGTGACACAATGGGTGGCATCAGTTGTGGGTTCTCATAGTGATCCTCAGGAGCGGGCATTATTGCACGAACCAGGCAGGATTCGCGAAGACATGGCAGTAGTGGTGCCAGTATAATATGTAATGTGAGTTGTTCAGAAATTCAATATAAGTAACACCCATGACAAACCCTCAAACACCCTTGTGCATCCCCTTCCTGCTCACGACACGTTTGCTTTACGCTGCCTACTGCACATATGTGATGCATGCCCTGTGGCTGCAGCACAGGTAGTGGCAGGTTGAGTGAGGCTGGCCGTGAAAGAGATGTACGAGAGGGTGAGTATGAGATAGAGCCATGAGATTGTATGAGGATTGGGTTGAGTGGTAGTGGCGGGATGAGTACTGGCGAGGTGAGTAGGTGCAGGTAAGATGAGGATGAGGTTTGAGTGGGTATGAGGGGTGATGTAACAGAGTAGTGTTGGCAGTGCCGAAGGAGATGTGGGGTGGGGGCGGTGATGTGGCAAACGGAGTGTAGGGGAAAGACTACGTGTACTCACTGTGGCTGACCTACTGAGGTCATTGGAGCGCCTCCTGCACTGTATGCAGGTGGGCGATATGTTGGTGGCGCTGGTGACCTCCTCTGCCACCTCGAGCCAGGCCTTCCTGGTGGCAGAGGCAGGCCGCTTCCTCCCGCCCGCCGGGAGGAAGATCTCTGTCCTCCCCCTCCTCCTCACCCCATGTATTGATACCTGGAGTGAGGCATCATTAAACTGGGAGCAGCCTTCCCCCTGGGCTGCTCCATGCTGTAATTTTTGCTATTTGTTGCAGCATCTGTCAATTGAGGACTGCCCCTTTAAATAGAGCGCCTCCAGCTGACAGATCTTACTGTGCATGCGCAGCCCGCCTGACTCGCAGATCAGCAGTGGGGAACCCGGAGGAGCAGGTAAGTGCATCCAATTAGTCAATTGTCTGCTACGATCGCGCGGGAAGCTGACTAATTTCACCGGGCGCGTTACCCACGCGCCCGATAGCCCCCCCGCCGAAAACCCGCAGCCCTGCTAACATCGGGCACAATAGATAGAGAAAAACTGATCCAATTGGCCGAAGGGTCAAGAACCAGAGGACATAGATTTAAGGTGATTGGTTCTTTTGCCAAAGGTGACATGAGGAAAAACCTTTTTACGCAGCGAGTGGTTAGGATCTGGAATGCTCTGCTGTGGGGAGTGGTGGAGGCAGATTCAATCATGGCTTTCAAAGGGAACTGGATAAGTACTTGAAAGGAAAAAATTTGCGGGGCTATGGGGATAGGCCGGGGGAGTGAGACTAGCTGGATTGCTGTTGCATAGAGCCGGCACGGACTCGATGGGCCGAATGGCCTTCTTCCATGCTGTAACCTTTCTATGATTCTAAGAAGCAATGTGTGAAGTGCCTTATCATGACTCACAGAAATATTTCAAAATGTTTTGCATACAATAAAGTTATTTAAAGTGCATTGACTGTTGATATGTAGGTAAACAGCAACCATTTTGCACATCGCAAGATCCCACAAACACCAAGAGATGAATTACCATCATATCTGTACTTGATGTTGCTTGTGGGAGGAATGTTAGCCAGGCAAGCCAGAAAATTCCTAGCTCTTCTTTGAACTCTGTAATGGGATCTTTACAATGCATCTGAGGCACCAGACAAGAGCTTGGATTAACATCTCATTCAAAGGACAGCACGTCAACAGTGTAGCATGCCCTCACCTATATTGAAGCATCAGCCTGGAGTAGGGCTTGGACCTACAGCCTTCTAAGTCAGAGGCAAGAGTGCTACCAACTGAGCCAAGCTGATTTTTACAGTTTATAGCAATTTGCAGTGTACCTACACAGCTCTTGGGCTAATGGCACAAACATTCAAATTGGCTTAAGTACCAGTGCATATCTTTGATATTAGAGTTAAACCAAGCAACTACAGGCCAGTCAGCCTATTGGCGGTGTGAGGAAACATTTAGAGACATTATTAATTGCCAGTTGGAAAAATATGGGCTAATAAATGAAAACCATGGGCGCTAAATTGGGCTGTATAGTGCCTGTTGTTTTGGCGCTACACGGCCTCTCCGACATCCAAGATGGCATCTTGGATCCGCACGCACGTTTCCTGCGTGACGTGCACCAGACGCCATCTTGGTATAGGAGTTAGCGCAGGGGCAGATAACGAACACTGGAATCATGTAAAGTAGGGAGAAATTGGCTTCAATCAGTGTGCAACGCTGATTTAAAGCGATAGACACCATTTTGGGACTTAACGTTCAACTCAACGCACATTCTTAACCCCGACCATCTGAACGTGTCTTAGAGTGCCTGGAGGACCCCTCCACCAGCGTTATTTAAAGGGACCATGCAGGATTTACAGGTTAGTGGCTCGATTATTGCTTCTGGCTGGCGAGACATTTGTAACTGTTTTTGGAAGTCTCCTAGACTTGAATATTAGGACGCGGGGACATAGCCTAACATTTAGAGCCAGGACATGCAGGAGTGAAGTTAGGAAATGCTTCTACACGCAAAGGGTGGAAGACGTTTGGAACGCTCTTCTGCAGTTGGTGCTAGCTCACTTATGAATGTTAAATCTGAGATTGATAGATTTCTGTGAACCAAGGGTATTAAGGGATATGGGGCTAAGACGGGTATATGGAGTTAGGTCACAGGTCCATCATGATCTCATTGAATGGCGGAACAGGCTCAACGGGCTAAATGCCACGGCCACTTGCTGCCTCTTGACATGCGCCACCTCCTCCTGCAAGAAAGCGGGACGTGTGTCTGGGTGATGTGTCTGTCATGGTTGAATAGTTGCGATTGTGTGTGGCCTGTGGGTTGTGGATGGGCGGCTTGAAACAGTGGTAACGTGTAAGGGTGAGAGGAAGCATCTGATTGGAAGTGTTGAGTACTGATGGAAAGAGTTTATTGGTATGTGGGTGATGGGGGGTGCAGTGCATGGTGCAGTTGGTGTGAAATGCCACTTGACAGTTGACCTCACTCACGTTGACCACTCATGTCAAAGTATGAACTTCTTCCTGCGCTGCATCCATGTTCATGATACTGTGCGCCTGGCATTGACTTCGTCCCCCGCTGTCTCCCACTGCCTTTTGAGTATATGTCTGGAAGGCCTCTTGCCGCCTCCCCCCACCTTTTTTCAATGTTTTTACATAACTCATCAGTGTGTAAACATAGGGATGGGACCTGCATCTGTGTTTTACGTGTGCGATGTCTGATCTCCATTCAGACTCCATGCAGACAGTAGACTGTTATTTTCAGCAAATAACAGGTACCAGCTACCTTTAAGAGATTTCTAAGAAACATCCTCCCTTTAAAAGATTGAGCTCCCTCTGGTGGTAGAAAGTGCAAATTGCATTGATTCCACGTGCAAGGCCTGGAAAGGATCACTGATTGCAGGTAAGTGCTCCAGTGGGTCCAAACTTGCGTCCTGCCTGCGCAAGAGCCATTGGGTGCGGGGTAATAGCATATCACGCTACCCACATCCAAAAACGGCCCCTATCGAATCTTTCCCCCCATTTGTTAAAGGAAAATCGTGTTTGACTAACTTGATTGAGTTATTTGATGAAGTAACGTAGAGGGTTGATGATGGTCGTGTGGTTGATGTTTTGTATATGGACTTTCAAAAGGAGTTTTATAAAATACCACATAATAGACTTGTTAGCAAAATTGAAGCCATGGGATTAAAGGGGCAGTGAATGTGTGGATACGAAATTGGCTAAGGGACAGAAAGCAGACACTGGTGGTGAATGGTTGTTTTTCAGACTGGAGAGAAGTGTGCAGTGGTGTCCCCCAGAGGTCGGTGTTGGGACTATTCTTTTTGATATATATAAATGACCTCAACTTGGGTATACAGGGCATAATTTCAAAGTTTGCAGATGACACAAAACTTGGAAATGTAGTAAAGAATGAGGAGGATAATAGACTTCAGGAGGGCATAGACAGACTGGTGGAATGGACAGACACGTGGCAAATGAAATTTAACGCAGAGAAGTGTGAAGTAATTCATTTTGGTAGGAAGAATGAGACGAGGCAATATAAACTAAATGGTACAATTTTAAAGAGGGTTCAGAAACAAAGAGACCTGAGGGGTATATGTACACAAGTCTTTGAAGGTGGCAGAACAAGTTGAGAATGCTGTTAAAAAGGTGTAAATAAAGGCACTGAGTACAAAAGCAAGGTAGTTATACTAAACTTTTATAAAACATTGGTTAGGCCACAGCTGGAGTATTGTGGCCAATTCTGGGCATCACACTTTAGGAAGGATGTCAAAGCCTTGGAGAGGGTGCAGAGGAGATATACTAGAATGGTACTAGAGATGCAAGACTTCAGTTACATGGAGAGACTAGAGAAACTGGGATTGTTCTCCTTGGAGCAGAGAAGGTTAAGGGGAGATTTGATAGAGGTGTTCAAAATTATGAGTGGTTTCCACTGGCAGGAGGGTCGGTAATCAGAGGACACAGACTTAAGGTAATTGGCAAAAGAACCAGAGGCGACACGAGGAAAAAAATTTTACACAATGAGTTGTTATCATCTGGAATACACTACCTGAAAGAGTGTTAGAAGCAGATTCAATAATAATTTTCAAAAAGGAACTGGATAAATACTTGAAGTGGAAACATTTGTAGGGCAATGGGAAAAGTGCAGGGGAGTGGGTCTAATTGGATAGCTCTTTCAAAGAGGCACGATGGGCCGAATGGCCTCCTGTGCTGTATCATCCTATGATTTTATGATTCTTTGATTCTACTAAATAACTAGTAAAGTATAACCTGAATGGTTGAATGTTATTTTGTGATGCAGACCACACTGGGAACTGATCGAAACATTGGACACATTTTAATATAGCAGATTGTCTCTGAGACTACATTTAAAAGAGCTGGAAAAAAAGCAATATAAATGCTAATATGTCAGAACAATATTACATTAGTCTAATGTTATGCATTATATCTTTATGTACTGTTGCAATACCATTTTCAGTTTTATATCTGTTTCATTAATTTTTAAATAAAAGTTGTTAATTTGAAAAGAAAGTTATCAGCACAACTTTCTTTTTTGAATTAATCAGAATAGATAACAAGGAAAAGGAATTTTTAAATGGATTCAATAGTAATATTCTTGTTTATTTCTGAGTTACTTCAATAACAAACATTTAATATTTCCTAATGAAATGTCAGCTTTCTCTCACTTCTCAGGAATTTGGTATTATTACTGAAACCATTTCACAAGTTCATTGTAAATGTACATAAAGGGCAACTCGACTATCTAAAAAGGATTATACATTTCAATCACATACTAGACTGGAATCTGCTGTTCCATTTTCTGAACTATGCACAGTAGCATTGCAGAGCATCCATTCCTTAACATTGTATTATTTACCACAAGGATGGTATTATTCTTCCTTCTTTCTCCTTTGATGGTAGGAGTTTTTAAATGTTAAAAATGTTAGTATCTGGGTCGGTATCCAAAGCAGGGTGTTGGTATCAGGGTGAATACTAAAGTGTTAGTGTTAAGGTCAGTGCCCAAAGGGAATTGTTAGTATTGGAGTCTCTACCCAAAAGGGAGTGTTAATGTTAGGGTCAGTACCCAAGGATGAATGTTAGTGTCAGGATCAGTACCTAAAGAGGATTGTTAGAATCAGTGTCTATGCCTAAAAGGGAATGTTGGTGTCAGGGTCAGTTTCCAAAGATACATGTTAGGGCTAGATTTTCTCCTGGGGCAGTATTGCTGAAAGAGATGGGTCAGTGCGAATTTCCGCCTACTGACCTACTGCCACCTTGATCCCAACTCATTTTCTTGGGTCAAGCCTACTTACACATGCAGGGAAGGCCACATAGAGGGAGCCTGCCAATGCCAATAAGGAAAACTCGGCAGTGCTGCAGTGGTACACTTTCTGCAGAGGCAGAAAAAGGCAGAGGAACCAGTAAATGGGACAGAAGCACCCCCAAGCTTTGTTTTAAAATTTTGAAAAATGGCTCTGCCTGATCCGCTGAGACCCTTGCAATAGGTATGGAGTTAGAAGAGATGGTGAGTTGGCTACTACCAGACATCTCCCTCCAACACGGCTATCAGCGGGATTCCCACTGCTTCCCCAGCAAGTATGGCCACCCCTCTTCTGGCCGTTCCTCTGGTCACCGGGGAGGTAAAGAAATTATCAGGTTTCCCAAGCTTTGCCCCTCTTTCAACATAATTTAAATATGGCGGGGCAATCGAGAGATGGGCGGGTGAATTCCTTGCTGGGGTGGAGAAAGAAAATTACCAGTAAAGTTATCAGGCATGGGAATCTAATGGTAAGTCTCTTTATCCCCTTTTCCAATTTTTCTCCGTCATTGAACCGCCCCAATGCAGACAGTTTCCTGGAGAAGAACCTAGCCCTTAATATCAGGGTTAGTACCCAAAGTGGAGTGTTAGTATCAGAGTCCGTATACAAAAGAGAGTGTTAGTGTTGGTGTCAGTACCCAAAAGGGTGCGTTAATGTCAGAGTCAATATCCAAAGGGATGTGTTAGTGTCACGGTCAATGTTTATATGTGAAGTTTTACTGTAAAACTAAGTGAGAACAGGTTCACAAACAAAATAGAACTTGATTGGCACTGAAAAATTAAAGTAATGAAATCTCCCCAATGGTTTGGGATTTTGGACAGTGAGTGGCTGAGCCATGCAGATCAGGAATGACCCAGCTCAGATCTCTGAAATGGGCTGTGTTAGCTGATCTCACCAGTGTGGCATCAATGGTGCTACAGGTGACTTCAACAACTGGAGTTAGAATGGAAAAATTAACTGTCAAGGCTCACACATGAAGAAAGGCCATCCTGGAGAGTTACTAGAAGGAGATCGGTGCTGAAGTAACTGGAGCCCAGCAATTGGTCTTCAGTGGGGCAAAATGGGCAATAACGAATCAACAGCCCGTTTTACACCCCACCCAATTTACACCTCAACCGGTTTTCTTTTCCATTGACTTTGATTCGCTGTTGTCCATTTTGCGCTACCGCCAAAACCAATTTCACTACAATGTTTTCAGGACAAGAGAAAAAAAATGATGACAAATGCAGGGAAGGAAAAGAAAACTAAAAACATCAGCAGAAATGTGCAGAGCAAAACAAAAACATGTTAATAATTCTTTGTATTTATTGATTTTTAAATGGGGCTCTGGTCAGATTCCCTCTTTATTGAGGTATGGATAGTGCAGCTTTGCCATGGTGACTGACTGACCCCACCATACTTTAGTCCTATCACTATCTGACTGACTAATTGACCCCATAGGTAGTATAAATCTGTCACTGTGTACTGACCCATTGAGTGGTATAGCTTTGATGCTGTGTGACTGAGCAATTGACCTATGATAGTGTAGCCTTGTCACTGTGTAACTGATCAATTGACCCATGACGATAGTAGAGATGACAACTTGTCATATTTAGCATGAGACTGTGAGTTTTTCATTAAAATCCAGGCAACCACACTTCAAATCTCTTCCCATACTTGCATGGGTTTAATAAGGTTTTTAAGGGATTGGACCTCAACAGGGTATTTAGACAGGTTCCACTGAAAATCAGAAAGACTGCAAGAAAACAGAGACTGATGAGTTTTAATGACAAAGAGGTTCTCCATACTAAATAAGGCAATTAGTTTCTCTGGTGTGACTCTCATGCTTGTGACTGACTATCCAGGAACACCTAGATCTAATGACACAGATGTTATAAGCAGATTTTATTTATAGTTCCTATGCCAAAGACAATAAAGCATTTTGTGAAAGTCTTTCACTCATTTGAACTTGCTAATGGATCAGTAGTCCTCGATCAATGCTGGACACAAGTGCAGCCATTAATTCTTAGGTGGAAGGAAAGGTAAGATTTAGTGTACAGTTCATATTCGAGCACACCACAACATGCGCTCGCATTAACAAAGGATGAATGAGTCAGACACAGGATTCTTACCTCAGGATATATGCCCTTACTTTACCTTAGTCTTTCCACCATCTACAAGGCACAAGTCAGGAGTGTGATGGAATACTCTCCACTTGCCTGGATGAGTGCAGCTCCAACAACACTCAAGAAGTTCGACACCATCCAGGACAAACCAGCCCACTTGATTGACACCCCATCCACCACCTTAAACATTCACTCCCTCCACCATCGGCGCACTGTGGCTGCAGTATGTACCATCTACAAGATGCACTGCAGCAACTTGCTAACACTTCTCCGACAGCACCTCCCAAACCCACGACCTCTACCATCTAGAAGGACAAGGGCAGCAGGCGCATGGGAACATCACCACCTGCATGTTCCCCTCAGGAAACGGCAGACTTGTTGAATAATTACTTTGTGTCAGCTTCACAGTAGAGGAAGAGGATAATATACCTGACATTCCAGGGAAACTAATAATGAATCAAGGACTGGAACTCACTAAAGTTAACGTAAGCAAGAAAACACTATTCAAAAAAATAATGGTACTAAAGACTGACAAATCGGCAGGACTTGATGGTTTCCACCCCAGGAAGTAGGTGAGGAAATTGCAGATGCTTTAACCGTAATCTTCCAAAGCTCTCCCCATTTAGGAATTGCCCCTTTAGATTGGAAAATTGCAAATGTAGCTCCATTATTTAAGAAAGGTAAGTGAGAAAAATCAGGAAATTATAGACCAAAAAAAATATCTGTTGTGGGAAAGTTTTTGGAATCTATAATTAAGGACAGGGTGACTGAGCACTTAGAGAAATTTGAGCTGATTATAGAGAGACAACATGGATTTGTAAGCGGTAGGTCATGTCTAACAAACCTCATGGAATTTTTTGAGGAAAGTAACTAAAGACAGGGGAACGTCTATGGATGTAATTTATATGGACTTCCAGAAGGCCTTTAATAAGGTTCCACATAAGAGACTGTTAGCTAAAATTAAAGATGGAATTGAAGACAAATTATTGACCTGGTTAGGAGATTGGCAAGGCAGTAGAAGACAGAGAGTAGGGACAATGGATATGTACTCAATTTGGAAGGAAGTGACTGGTCGTGTCCCACAAGGATCTCTGCTGGGGCCTCAATTATTCATTATATTTATTAATGACTTAGATAACACAATAGAGAGCCATATATCCAAGTTTGCCGATGACACAAAGATTAGTGATATAGTGAGTAGTGTATTCGGGAACATAAAATTACAAAGAGACATTGATAGACTAAGTGAGTGGGTAAAACTATGGCAGATGGATTTCAACGCAATGAGGTCATCCATTTTGGACCAAAAGAGGATAGATTCGAGTATTTTTTAAATGGTGAAAAGCTAGGAACATTGGAGGTCCAAAGAGATTCAGGGGTCCATGTACACGGATCACTAAAACGTAGTAGTCAGGTACAAAAAGTAATTAAAAAGGCTAATGGTATGTTAGCATTAATAAGTAGAGGGCTAGAATATAAAGGGAAGGAAGTTTTGTTACAGCTATACAAAGAAAGTGTATATTGGCCTATGAAAGAGTTCAGCACAGATTCACTAGAATGTTACCAGGGCTCCAAAGGTTAGATTATGAGGAGAGATTACATAAACTAGGCTCGTATTCCCTGGAATATAGAAGGTCACGGTGTGATTTGATTGAGGTTTTTAGGATTTTGAAAGAAATTGATAGGGTAGTTAGAGAAAAACTTTTTCCACTGGTGGGGGCGTCTAGGACAAAGGGACCTAACCTTAAAATCATAGCCAGGCCATTCAGGAAAGAAGTTAGGAAACATTTTTTCACGCAAAGCATAGTAGAAGTGTGGAGCTCTCTCCCACTGAATGTGAATGAATGAATTTCTCTCAGCTGTAATGGGCTGTCTTCTCTTTTAAAAATTAGTAGATGCTAGATCAATTAATAATTTTAAACCTGAGATCGATAGATTTTTGCTAACCAAGGGTATTAAGGCATATGGAGCCAAGGTAGGATACAGATCAGCCATGAATAGTGGAACAGGCTCAAGGGGCTGAATGACCTACTCCTGTTCCTATGTTCCTAAATTGTTGATTATATGTTCCTATGCAAGGCACCCACTCAGTGGTACCCCAACACTGGAGGATACACGCAGAGGCATTGCTACCTGCATTTGTCTGAGGAGATGCAGCAACAACCTGAAGAGGATCCAGAGGGCAACCTCTTCCTGGCTGCAAGATACATTAGTGTCTCATTAATTTACAGGACCTTTTCTTGAAAACCTCATCTGGTCCTGCATGTATACAGCTTCCCCTTTCTCACCAATAACAGAACCTTCCTTATGTGCCTCAACTCACACAATTTACATTCATGCCACCTCTGCAAAGCCACATTCAAACTTTACCAAGGACAATGCCTGCACACACAGCAACATTAATGTACCCATAACCTTAATGCAAATAGTGTGTTTGTGCGAGTGTGTGTCTGCGTGCTTTCCTCCGCTTCTTTTAGATATCTAGAACAGAAAAAGAGGAAGAGAGGTTGGAATGAGGAGCAGAGTTCATGTTGCTTTCAATAGAAGGAATGGCACAAGAGTTTCATGCTATAGTTTTCTGACAGGTGATATGGGATGCAACAGAAAGAGAAGCAGAATGTCATGACAAACCTGCAGCTGTCACCTGCCCTCCTACTTCTGTATGACTTGCCCCATACGGTGTGAGAGCGGTGGGTGTTTGGGGGCCCACCACTTGTTGCCAATTCTCTCAGCTGTTATGGACAGTCTTCTCTTTTAACAAAGAATGCAAAAAGTGATTGCCATCAGATGGAGTGAAACCCAGGTGGCAGCATCCCTACCATAATGGGGATGATGGCAGATGCTTGAATCAAACAATTGCTTATCATGTGAGGCTTTTAGTGAAATGAAAGTATGCAAGAATATGAATGAATGAATACTTGCAGGTTAAGGCGGAGGGGGGGGGTATAAAGGGTCCCATGATACCTCTCCAGCATTGATGGTAAGCTATTTAGCAAAATGAGGGGGAGGTAATGTAATTTGAGGATAAGTTTAATCCAGTGCATTCTTGGGTGGTGTGGCTGGCTCTTTTTAACCTTACCAGTCTTGGGAACATCATTATTTTTTTTCCAGCAATAAGTAGCAGTACCTGGGGTCGTCAAGTTGGCACCGACTGCCCTGACCACCCTTGTCACTGCTGCCCTCTTCATAGGCTGATGTTACTGGGTGCCAAACAATGGCTCCCTCCTCTCCCTTGATTCATGGAGAAGCACTTCCACAGCTTCATCAATGAACCTGGAGACTCTCATGTCTCTTGCAGATCTAATAGATATTATTGGACTGCTGCAAGTCCAATTTTTAGTGTGCTTTTCCTTTATGCTACTGCAGGGCTTTAAACGCTGCAGCAAGCTTCCAATGAGTAGTGTTCTTGACACCAGAAGCTCACCCAATATTATTCAAATTAAACTAACTCCAGAAGGTCTGGCGGGTTTGGCCCACTTTTCAGTGGGCGAGCACCCACCATTTTGCTGTATGGGTTTATGATCGGTCACAGCTCTTGTCACAATGTTCATCTTAAAGTCCTTAGCCTAGAAATTCCAGCGACACTCTCGTGCTGCCAGCACTGCAGCCGTGCAGAACTTTCACCCGCCCATCTGACCGCACTATGATCCCAACCCAAATCCCAGGAATGGGATCATTTCAATATTAAGGGTGGCCCCCAAGCCATTAACAGCACCATTGGGTCACCAACTCCGTAGATATGCTGGGATTTTAGAGCTACTCCTTGGGGACGGCGTGCCAGCTGCTCTGGTCATACAGGAGACGTAGTTGGCAGGATTTCCAGGGGAGCATGGAATCCTGCAAAACAAGCCCTCAAAAGTGACATTGGACACAGGGAGGTCAGACAGCAGAGGCACGCACCCCCACTTCAGTTGGAATTTCTCGGTAGAGTTAGTAAGAGGCAGAAACAGGTACCACTCTAAAATTCTGATCCTCTGCTCCCAGTCTGCCATATTTATGCCTCAGAAAAGATCAGAACTTGAAGGCCTTTTATGAAAAGAATTTCATATGAAAAATACATGAAACGGTGTTTGTATGAACAATGTTACCACATTAAGTATTGATATTGGCCCCTCTGATATGGTGTGGTTTATACATTCAAATAAAAAGAATGGTATTGAGACATAAGAAATCATCTCAATGTTACTTGTTTACTTTTATCCATTCTATACTGTATGTGTTCCTGAAACGACATTGACACACAATACAAGCTGTAGAGTAACAGGTAGGAGTGAGTTCTTCCATTTTATACAATATGAAATTTCCACGTACAGGAGCTAACACTGAGAATTATACTAGCTGTACAGTGCCAGACAGGAGTGAATTGTTCTTTTTTATCTCTTATACTGTAAAGGGGTAATTTAGAGAGAATTATATCTCGGCACAGTCATGAAATATCTTATAGGATTCTCATTGTAGTATGCATTGCATTCTATTCCTTCTATTCGCTGCTCCCTACACCATATGTTATGAATCTTCCTTGTGTAACTCTGCGAAGTGTTGATTATTGATTTCTGGTAATGCTGTTTTGTTTCTGGATACATAAAAAGTATTTATTCACACAGTGAAATAATGCAAAGTAACCTAAAAGTGACTGATATTGGATGGTGCAACCACATTAGCAAATTCATTTGAAATCTATTACAGATGATTTCTTGATTTGAGTGCATTATCTACACATGAAGGCTGACTTCTGTAGATTAATGACTCTCCATACAGTCCAAAAGATTGGCTGTATTGAGTTGTTTTTTCTTTGTCAGGAATGGCTGAACCATCCAAGATCATTTTAAATATAAGGCATTTAGTATTCAAATTGTTACCTTGAGCAATTTGTATGGACAGAAATGATCTATAGTATGATGTTATCATTATGTAGTTGTACATTTATTATGAGCTGATGTCCTATCCTTTGTTACCAGTATAATGCATTCTGTAATAGAATCCTTACCTCTGCAGAGTGGTGAAATGTGTTGGAATTACTTGGCCTTTCCTCTCCTTTCCCAGTGAGATTTCTGGCATTTTGAATCTGGCTCACATATGAGAACTCACCCGATAGCTCAATTGCTTAATACATTATCTGATGTTGCATGAAGCCAAGATACAACAAGAAGGTCCCAACTTCAGCCTTTGGTCCGTGCTGAGTTTGCTGATCTTCAGCTTCAATAAGGCTAATGGAATGCTGGCCTTTATATCTAGAGGACTAGAGTATAAGGGGGCAGAAGTTATGCTGCAGCTATACAAAACCCTGGTTAGACCGCACCTGGAGTACTGTGAGCAGTTCTGGGCACTGCACCTTCGGAAGAACATATTGGCCTTGGAGGGAGTGCAGCGTAGGTTTACTAGAATGATTCTCGGACTTCAAGGGTTAAGTTACGAGGAGAGATTACACAAATTGCGGTTGTATTCTCTGGAGTTTCGAAGGTTAAGGGGTGATCTGATCGAAGTTTATACGATATTAAGGGGAACAGATAGGGTGGATAGAGAGAAACTATTTCCGCTGGTTGGGGATTCTAGGAGTAGGGGGCACAGTCTAAAAATTAGAGCCAGACTTTTCAGGAGCGAGATTAGAAAACATTTCTACACACAAAGGGTGGTAGAAGTTTGGAACTCTTCCTCAAACGGCAATTGATACTAGCTCAATTGCTAAATTTAAATCTGAGATAGATAGCTTTTTGGCAACCAAAGGTATGAAGGGATATGGGCTAAAGGCAGGTATATGGAGTTAGATCACAGATCAGCCATGATCTTATCAAATGGCGGAGCAGGCACGAGGGGCTGAATGGCCTACTCCTGTTCCTATGTTCCTATGAGGTGCTAAAACCTCATTTGGGAAAAAGCATGCAAGGCATCTGCACCCCTGCGCTAGGGAGAAGAAACACAGCTAGAACTCCTGTTGCTGATCACTGCCCAGTGATTGCTGCTGGAATATTTGTATGGATGGATGTCACATTAGGACAGGATTGTGCTTGGCTCTGATACCCAGATGGTCAAATAGTCTGCCAAAACCCACTGCCTAGGCTCAAACATGAAGAATTGCTCCTTTGTCAGGATCCCAGAGCTCCCATTTTGGAACTGCACTGCATTATAAATCAGTACTTTTGCGATAGGAGGGGAGAAAGGGGGACCAAACTGGAAAAGGAAAATAATCTGACAGCATTGTCAGCATCCTAACAAGACAATTCTTTTATATAACAGAGAAGTTAACATTTCAGATGAAGACCCTTTGTGAGTTCTGAAGAAAGCTCTACACCTAAAATGTTAATTTACCAATTATTTTATGTATATAGTTATGTATCTATGCATTTATATGTGCATATATTGCTATAAATGTAGATGTAAAATAGATATATGTATATCTGTGTAAGAAGTAGAGTAGTATCGGTCCATTGTTGATACGTTTGTGCACACAGTTCCTTAGATAGCAGGTTCGTGAGCTCAGCTGTGCCATTGAGAAGACTTGGTGCATTTTCACGGAGAGAGAGAACAAAAATCAGAAGAAGAGTCAATGCAAGGCTGTTATCACATGACACCCAGTAACCTGACACAGAGAGTCACTTTCAGAAGCCTGGGAACAGAGGGCTTGCTCGTCCTTTCAGGCAGAGATGGTGGAAGGTCACTGAGAATGAGGAGGAGAAAAAATTAAAAACAAAAAGAAAAATCATTGAGTGTCCCCTGGAGATACTAGAGCAGATTGAAGAATGTGGTTGAGAACCTGCAACAAACAGTTCAACATTGTGGTCTTGAAATTATGGTGGGGGAATAATAGGTATAAAAGGGATAAGAACATAAGAAATAGGAGCAGGAGTAGGCCAATCGGCCCTTCGAGCCTGCTCCGCCATTTAATAAGATCATGGCTGATCTGATCCTAACCTCAAATCTAAATTCATGTCCAATTTCCTGCCCGCTCCCCGTAACCCCTAATTCCCTTTACTTCTAGGAAACTGTCTATTTCTGTTTTAAATTTATTCAATAATGTAGCTTCCACAGCTTCCTGGGGCAGCAAATTCCACAGACCTACCACCCTCTGAGTGAAAAAGCTTCCCCTCATCTCAGTTTTGAAGAAGCAGCCCCTTATTCTAAGATTATGCCCCCTAGATCTAGTTTCACCCATCCTTGGGAACATCCTTACCGCATCCACCCGATCAAGCCCCTTCACAATCTTATATGTTTCAATAAGATCGCCTCTCATTCTTCTGAACTCCAATGAGTAGAGTCCCAATCTACTCAACCTCTCCTCATATGTCCACCCCCTCATCCCCGGGATTAACCGAGTGAACCTTCTTTGTACTGCCTCGAGAGCAAGTATGTCTTTTCTTAAGTATGGACACCAAAACTGTATGCAGTATTCCAGGTGCGGTCTCACCAATACCTTACATAACTGCAGCAATACCTCCCTGTTTTTATATTCTATGCCCCGAGCAATAAAAGCCAACATTCCGCTGGCCTTCTTGATCACCTGCTGCACCTGCATGCTAACTTTTTGATTTTCTTGCATTAGGACCCCCAGATCCCTTTGTACTGCAGTACTTTCCAGTCTCTTGCCATCAAGATAATAACTTGCTCTCTGATTTTTCCTGCCAAAGTGCATAACCTCACATTTTCCAATATTGTATTGCATCTGCCAAATCTCCGCCCACTCACCCAGCCTGTCTATATCCCCTTGTAGGTTTTTTATGTCCTCCTCACTCTCTACTTTCCCTCCCATCTTTGTATCATCTGCAAACTTTGATATGTTACACTCGATCCCCTCCTCCAAATCGTTAATATAGATTGTAAAGAGTTGGGGACCCAGCACCGACCCCTGCGGAACACCACTGGCTACTGGTTGCCAGTCCGAGAATGAACCATTTATCCCAACTCTCTGCTTCCTATTAGATAACCAATCCTCCACCCATGCCAGAATATTACCCCCAATCCAGTGATTCTTTATCTTGAGCAATAATCTTTTATGTGGCACCTTGTCAAATGCCTTCTGGAAGTCTAAATACACTACGTCCACTGGTTCCCCTTTATCCACCCTGTACATTATGTCCTCAAAGAACTCAAGCAAATTTGTCAGACATGACTTCCCCTTCGTAAAGCCATGCTGACTTTGTCCTATTAAATTATGTTTATCCAAATGTTCTGCTACTGTCTCCTTAATAATAGACTCCAAAATTTTACCCACCACAGATGTTAGGCTTACTGGTCTGTAATTTCCAGCCTTCTGCCTGCTACCCTTTTTAAATAAGGGTGTTACATTAGCAGTTTTCCAATCTGCCAGGACCTTTGCCGAGTCCAGAGGATTTTTGGAAAATTATTACCAAAGCATCTACAATCCCCACTGCCACTTCCCTCAAGACCCTAGGATGTAAGCCATCAGGTCCAGGGGATTTATCCGCCTTGAGTCCCATTAATTTACTAATTAAGAGCCTTGCTAAAATGGTGGAGAGATAATTTGATTAAACACTGAGAATCACATGACAATGTTCACTGTAATTTTTCTGTTTGCTGATTGGCACCAAATTAACTTGCATTTCATTTTTTTTAACTGGAAGTGAATTCTCATAATGATTCAAGGACAAAAAATAAAAAGTTTTGTTAACTGATGATGAATAATGCAGTCTGGCTGTTTCTCTGAAGTATTTGATGATTTATTATCAAAATCATTAACTGTGATTTATTTTATTTCTTTGCTAGGAGATCCTGCTGCTGAAGAATGGTCTCAGTGGAGTGTGTGCTCACTGACATGTGGCATGGGGTGGCAGGTGCGAACGAGATCTTGTGTAGCCTCCCCCTATGGGACTCTGTGCAGCGGTCCGCTAAGGGAAACACGGGTTTGCAATAATACAGCCACTTGTCCAGGTAGCTTTAGTTGTGTGGTTGAATCTTACGCCACAGTATTGATTGATGTCCTTGAAGCTAATTAAACTGAACTATTAAAATCTGATCCACTCAGAGCAGATAAGGCTAGAAATTGCTGTTGGGTATCATAGTAAAGGAATGCTTAATGTGTTCCTATAGCATTCCTCTATCTGCTATTTTAACAAAATTTAAAGTTAATTTAAAGCTAACCCGATTAAAATAAAAGTATGTTAACACCTTAGTTAAAATAGTGGACCGAGAATTGTCATATGAAGGCATAAAATGTTCTTTCGCTACTATCGCTCACTGTAACTTCTAGCCTAGAGTCATTGCTTGTATTAAAGGGGAACTCTATTAATTTAAAAAGAAGCATGGTTAATTTAGCTGCAAATAGAAGGTTCTGTTCTGCATGTTGTACTGTAATGCTGTGAAGAAAGCAAAACTTTCTAATAATACATTTCTTCATCACTATGTACAAGCCATTGCCTCGCCTATGCTGTGCACTTTGGGAAGGGTGGGATAAATGCGGACAACTTGTTCACTATAGCTGTGCTGTAAAACTATCTGGACATGGAGCTGATATTAAATCGTCACCAACTTACTGCACATAACAAAATACAATAGATAATGAGCAGATTTTTTTATTTTAATGATATCAGTTTTCAAATTATCCTTTTTCAACATGAAATCTAGCCCATAGTACAGGACACCACCAGGGTTGAAAATAATAGGACAAAGGAAGAGATAAATCAGGATGTAGTGACAAAGTGATACCAAAGTTTGCATTATAATTATGATCACAGTAAAGACAGTGTGACTTAATATAATGTAATACTTATTTGCAATAGATTAATAGGTTGCAGCGTACTGAGTAATATGTTATACCTCGGACTCTTTTACTGGGAAAGCTGTTCACAGAAAGCTCACTAGGCCTGTAGATAGATGGCAAAATAACTGCACCTTGTTTGAAACTGGATTCTGCACTACACAACTGCATAAAAGCTCAGAAGAGGGCAGAGGCAACAGCATGTGAATAATGGTGGGATGAAATGGCTATTTAGCCCATCTAGCTTGCTCCCTTCATTTAAATCCATGTTCAGGAGTAAGCCAAACAGACTTTCCTCTTGCATAAATGCCAAGTTTCACACTCTGATCTATTGGCATTTATTATTATTTAACCTTTAGCCTGCTCAAAATCTTAAAAATCAATTTAATTATACAGCAACATTTATCCTTTGAAAGTGAAAACTTAATACAGTGTTGAGTTCTCCTTTAAAACAGCTGAAGATAATGCCTTCTATGGGTGTTTGTGTTAGACAAGTATTTTTCAATGTTACATTAATTCTCTTTATTACATATATGAGCAGTATTGACATTCGCTATCAATAATCTACAAAATGTCCTCAGTTTATTTAGGTATTTTACAATGGAATTGTGTTTGATCTCGGACCTCCCACTGAGGTATAATGGCAACAAACAAAGTTTTTTTTATTATTTTTCCCTCACTCTTCAGAGGCTTGATTTTTCTCTTTTTTTGAAAAATGGGTGAAGTGCGCCATATTGATTTATAACCCACGAACAAGATGGTGGGAACTCACAATATTGAAACATGCACTGCCCAAGAATGTGATTTAGATTTCAGACATGAAAAACTAGTAGCCAATCAGCTAATGAACCACTTAACTGGTATAAATATCCCAAAGTTTATTAATGGAGTGCACAATTTATACGAGCAGTAGCTCAGAAGAATTGAGAAAAGAATATTTTTCCAAACAGGCCCTGCATTTTCCAATAACCTGTATTGTAGACAAACTCAGTCAGCCTTTTAATAGGGGATGACAGCCCCTAAATATGCTACGCAGGTCCTAAACATGACAGTATGTGTTCTAAGCTACTCAGGAGACCTAGCAAGAGGTCTGGGAAAAATGTGACTTAGCACCACAAACTGAGGCATAATCATACTATATAGTAGCAGCACAATATATAAAAGCAAAATACTGCGGATGCTGGAAATCTGAAATAAAAACAGAAAATGCTGGATACACTCAGCAGATCAGGCAGCATCTGTGGAGAGAGAAACAGAGTTAAGATTTCATGTCGATTACCTCTCATCAGATCTGGAAGAAGTTTATAAGCAAGGACAGAGCCAGGGAAGGAGGAAAGAACAAACGGGAAGGTCTGTGATAGGGTGGAAGGCAGAAGAGATGGAATGACAAAAGGGATGATGATGCAAGGCAAAAGCGGGTGGTAATGGGACAATAAAGAAACAGATAATGGGTCCAGAGAAGGTGCAAATGGCCGATCTCTGCACCCCCCCCACTAAGTCACAATGGTCGACCTTCCCTCTGAGTTAATTCTTCATCCCACTCCCATTCTAACCTCTCTGTCTTCGGCCTCCTACACTGTTCCAATGAAGCTCAATGCAAGCTTGAGGAACAGCACCTCATCTTTCGATTAGGCACTTTACAACCTTCCAGCCTCGACATCGAGTTCAACAACTTCAGATCATAACCACTGCTCCCATTTTCTCAGACAGCAGGTGCTGGTAATGGTTCTGCTGTTACCATTTACACCTCCTCTGGACCCATCTTTTGATTCTTTATTGTCCCATTACCACCCCCTTTTTGCCCTACTCCATCATCCCTTTTGTCATTTGATCAGTCCTGCCCTCCACCCTATGACAGACCTTCCATTTTGTTCTTTCCTTCCCTCCCCCACCTTTTTTCCTTGCTCTGTACTTGCTTATAAACTGTTAAATCTCTAACTTCTTCCCGTTCTGATGAAAGGTCTTCAACCTGAAACGTTAACTCTGTTTCTCTCTCCGCAGATGCTGCCTGACCAGCTGAGTGTTTCCAGCATTTTCTGTTTGAATAGCACTATATATATATATATATATATATATATATGTGTGTGTATATATATATATATATATATATTATGTATGGATATGAAGAAAAGTAGTAATTCAGAATATATACAAAAATGTTGTACTGTCCGAGAATGTGGCAAGTAAGGTAGTAGAGGTGAAAATACCAGGGTTATGCAAATTGCATTATATACCCTGTGATGGGAAAGGGAACGTACTGGAGGATTGAATTTTCTTGGGCCAAGTCAATTGCCACTGCCCTAATATTTAAAGGCAAAGCTAAGACATAAAGAAGGATGCAACATATAGCACATATTGAATCCTATGACTTCAAGAAACTGATGCTATAGTAAAAGCAATGGGGGTAATATTAACTTTGGGCAATGAGGTAATGTGGGCTATGTCAATTAGCCGCCCACCATTCACCATTGCCTGATTTTCCTTTCCATTGAAGACAGTGGAAGGGAAAATCAGGTGGAGTGTATAACAGACGACCAATTTGATATAGTCCATTTGACACCATCGCCCCCAATAGTTTATTTAATCAGAAGGAAGAGTCTGGAAGACGTTGAGACTGTAAAGATTGGAACAGTGCGCAGAACTACTGGTAAGTACCATTTAATCATATATTCTATGATTTTCTCAATATGCTACAAGAACATAAATGTTGAATGTGCATAAAGACTTTATAGTACATTTGATGGCAATAGAGTATCCAAATGAATAAATGTTCTTATGTATTCATAATACCCCACCTGCTCTCTTCACAGAGCAAGGAATTGCCAGTGGTTGCCCAGGTGTACTTGAAGAGCCTGAGCACCAACCGTCATCACCTCTGCTTAAAGCCATACAAGCACACACTATGACAGATGAACATAGTGATCTTGAGGAAGAATCACAGGGTGAAGGATTGAGCACCGCTGAGGACATTAATTGTTAATGGTTCCAACTGCTATGGGTTGGATGTCTAGCATGCTGAGAGCCCCTTGTAATATACATAGGGATACACACCATATTGGGCCTCTTTTTGAATGAAGACAGTTAGAATAACAACACAATATTCTGGAGTCAGTTGTGCCAATCCATGTTACATTGAAAGCTGCATTTGTTGTGTGGGGGGTTCCAACAACCAGATATTCACTGCTATCTCACACTTGAGTAATATCATGGTGTAATTGTTGACTGCATTGCAGTCTACCATTGAGCAAATTGAAACACCAATGGGATCTGCAGTGGAAACCTGAGTTATGCAGGCAATAGTAACAGTACAAGTATCTCCCATGGATGATCCTTAGATGTAATAGAGGCTTTGTGGTCAAAACTCCAAGATGCAGTAATAGCTGGCTTCACCTTGCAGCCAACCATGAAAGAGTGATTCTGAAACTTCATAGGTTCCCACTTCTCTGTTGTTAGACAGATCATTGTGCATCATGAGGAGATGCCATTAGCAGCGACATGCACTGAGCAGTATAGGAGCAACCGGTTAACTCTCATGTCAGTGGCAGTTCTGTGCCATCAGTTGTCCTGCACAAGTGACAGTAGGCGCTGTCTCTGAAAACATGAGTCCAAATCAACTACAACAAAGGAAGCCTCTCACACCAAAACAGGGGCAGTGGATTGATTGCTGATTCAGATGGGGGAGGGAGCTGTAGCTCAGTGATTAATAATAAAGGACATGAACAACTAGCATGAAAGAATCCATAACACGCAAGGAGCAAATGCAGAAGTAAAACACAGCAAACATGTACACAAGTACTGCACAATTTAATAAAATGAATATATACTTTTAATATTTCTTGCAGCCTGTTATTCTTTCATTTTATAAAAAAGAAAGTGCCAGCTGTCCAAAAGACAAACAAACAAAATTCTGATTCCTGAAATGTCTCCAAAAGGTGTCTGGAGATCCCAGTGGCATAAAAGTTGAGAGTAGTGTCAACCTTCACCGCTACATGGCAGATGGCTGAGTGTTTTTGCAGATCTTCGTGGACCAGGTGGCACACGTCAATCATAGTCTCCCTGGTGACCCCGAACCTCCTCATGACCTGGTCCTTCACCATGCCCAGATAGGTCAGTCTGTTACAGGAGACCAACAGCCTGGGGTAGTCCCTCTTTGAATTTTGTGCCCCTCCTACCCACTGTGCTCCAGAGCTGGCTTCTTCTCCTGCTCCATTCAAACGAGACAGCCAGTGGCTGCCCATCCCAGGCTCTCATGCAAAAAGCTTCTCAGCACTTTTTTCCTCTCCCTGCTGCAGTGATAGTTTCAAATCTTACCTTTCATTAACAACAACAACTTGCATTTATATAGTACCTTTAACATAGAAAATAAATCCCAAGATGCTTCACAGAGGCGTAAGCTGAGCCAAAGGAGATATTAGGAGGGTGAGGTCAAAGAGGTGAGTTTTAAGATGGGTTTAAAGAAAGAGATGGAAGTGGAGAGGTGTAGCGGTATACAGAGGGAATTCTAAAGCATGGCCTAGGCGGCTGAAGGCAGGACCACCAATAGTGGGACAAATGGCAAAGGAATACACAAGAGGCCAGAGTCAGACTAGCCAAGAGTTAAATACAGTAATTCCATGTCTGGAGTAAAATGCTTACTTTTCCATTCGTCTATACAACTGTACAAGTTCATCATAAATTACCTTCAACAAGCAAGAATTGGCTCTTTTGATCACCCTACACTAATGTTTATTAATCCATTTTGGAGGATTAGAATTTGTCAGAGCTGTGGTGAGTACAGAGGAATTATCTGTTTTTTAATAACTTTACACCATTTTTTATTTATCTGTTTTTTCAAATTTAGGAAAAGCAGCAATGTCAGCCCCTGGGTTTCTCCACAATATGCACTGGCCCAGAAAATCTGGGGTACTCCGACTGACTTCGCACATAAATCCAGTGGGAGTCCACTGGAACAGCCACCAACTCAACTAGGACCTGGATACATCAGGTCCTGGCCTTAAATTGGGGATTCCAGGATGGCCTTGTTGGAGTGGAGGCTCTCCCCGCCCCAACAAAGCTATCAACATCAGAAGAGGCAGTGACTCCAGAAGGCCAGAGTTCCCATCCTCAGGCCCTCAGTTTGGACCCGGCATAGAATCGTTAGAGGTAAGCCTGGCGTATTTCCCCAACCCCTGGCAAAAGTGGGGCCCACCTGGGGATCCAAATGGACATCCAGGCCTGGACCCCTAAAAGGATGGCCAATTTGAAAAAAATATTTAAAAACAGTTCCTTACCAAGGGGACCATGAGGGGCATCTTATATTCCGCCAGCCCGGTCGCCCCCCCTCTCCCCCTGCCCTTTACAGCTGACGTATGCAGTCTCTTCTGCTGGAGGTTGCCCAAGCATCAAATATCCTGTTTCTGGCCTCATTCCTGACCCCGCAAACTACATTGGGGTCAGAACTGTTCCCCATGTGTGGGCATACCCTGGCACTTACACCAGGAAGTGGCCACAGTGGATTTTTAGGGCCACTGTTTCTCGTTGAGAGGCTGGGTGAGCAATCTGTACCCAGGTTTCTGCCTATTCCCCTCTTGAAGCACTGTTTGAAGGAGTGCCGTTCCTTCAACTCTTATCTCATTGCAGCAAGACATTTGCTCATGCATCAGGCTTGAACCTGAGACTGACAGACGTTCTGACGTCTGTAATAATGCAATCTATTTAATTTTGTGTTCAGTAATCTTTCAAAGAGGAGATAACTGGAGAGAATACTATCAATATAACCTATATCCTCCTCATACGTTCAATAAAATGGCCTGCTCAGAATAATCCTCTTGTAAAGAGCTGCTCAATGGAGGATACATTTCAGTACATGATAGTTTTATTGATTTTTTTTTGAATAGATAGATGGTGAGTGATGAACAGATTTTTAATATTCCAGTGAAATTCACTAGTTAGGAATTTAAAGCCTTGGATTACATTATGTGAATATTCAATCCACAAATGAGATTATAATAATTACAGACTGATTTAATTAATGTGTTGTAATATTGTGAACGTATTTGTAATGGCAGAAACCATGTTTACGTTATTAAAACAGTTTCTTATATTAACTTAAAATCAAAATTTCTAATTAAAAATTAGTTCTGCATGGTTTATGTATATTTTCTATGGTCTGTGATTTAAACAATTACATTGTAAGTAATCATTTTTGTTAACTGTGTTGAATATGAAAGCAGCTATTTATTTCTGATTGTCTCCATGATATATGGACTGACCTGGGAAAATTGAGGGGTTATTTTATTGAATGTTTCTCAAGTCTTGGAAATTGGTTTATAGTTTTGAACTTCCTCCTGCTGAAGGTATCTGTTATTTTATGTTTCATACGGTCTACAATTTGTACAGCTTTACCTGAAAACTAATGAAGTGCCGTGATGCCCCATTTATGAAACTCCCACTGTGATGTTACTAGACATAAGGCTCAGCTCTGCCACTCTGGCAGTCTACTCTTCTCCATGCTGTGCTACTGGGTCATTTCATTTAAGTGAGATTAGCAAAAGCAAATATACAATCTCACCTGATTGGCAGGAGGGTATTATTATAACAGACTCACCAAGTGATGCACTCAGGGTGTAAACAGATAACATTTTAGCCATCCTTTTAGCGGCTACAGGGCATTCTCAAGGGGGAGGGTGAGCAGGCAGAGGTCGTGGTCCACATTGGGACCAACGACATAGGTAGGAAGGGAGATGAGGTCCTGCATCAAGAATTTAGGGAGCTAGGTAGCAGATTAAAGAGCAGGACCTCAAAGGTTGTAATCTCTGGATTACTCCCAGTGCCACGGGCTAGTGAGTATAGAAATAGGAGGATAGAACAGATGAATGCGTGGCTAAAGAGTTGGTGCAGGAGGGAGGGTTTCAGTTTCCTGGATCACTGGGCCTGCTTCTGGGGAAGGTGGGACTTGTACAAGTCGGACGGGTTGCACCTGAACCAGAGCGGGACAAATATCCTTGCGGGGAGGTTTGCTAGCACTGTTGGGGGGGGTTTAAACTAACTTGGCAGGGGGATGGGATACAGAGTGGAGCTACAATAGGGGGTGATGTGCAGCCAAATATAGAGAAAAAAACAAGTCAGCTTGGAAGACAGGGCAAATATGTAAGGGCAAGGCTGGATGGCATCTATTTTAATGCAAGGAGTCTTGCGAATAAGGTGGATGAACTGAAGGTGTTGATAAACACATGGGAGTATGATATTGTTGCTGTCGCAGAGACATGGTTGAGGGAGGGGCAAGACTGGCAGCTCAATATTCCGGGGTACAGAATCTTCAGGCGAGACAGAGGGGGAGGTATAAGAGGAGGGGGGGTCGCAATATTAATTAAAGAATCAATTACTGCCATAAGAAGGGATGATATATTAGCAGGTTCCTCTAATGAGGCCATATGGGTGGAGCTTAAAAACAAAAAGGGGGCAAGCACTTTGATGGGAGTGTACTATAGGCCCCCAAACAGTCAGGGGGAGATCGAGGAACAGATATGTAGGCAAATCTCAGAAAATTGTGCAAATAATAGGGTAATAATCGTGGGGGATTTCAACTTCCCCAATATTAACTGGGATACTCAGAGTGTAAAAGGCTTTGAGGGTACAAAATTCTTAACGTGCATCCAGGAGAGCTTTTTGAGCCAGCATGTAGAAAGTCCTACAAGAGAGGGGGCGGTACTGGACCTAATTCTAGGGAATGTGGCCGGCCAAGTGGAAGAAGTGCTAGTAGGTGAGCACTTTGGTGACAGTGACCATAATTCGGTGAGATTTAAGGTGGTCATGGAAAAGGACAGGGAGGGGCCGGAAATAAAGGTTCTAAATTGGGGGAAGGCCAATTTTAATAGGATAAGGCAGGATCTGGCCAAAATGGACTGGGATCAGCTGCTTGTAGGAAAATCCGCATCGGAGCAATGGGAGTCTTTCAGAAGGGAGATTGAGACCATACAATGGCAACATGTTCCCGTAAAGGTCAAGGGTGGTTCCAAGAACTCCAGGGAACCTTGGATGTCAGGGGATATACGAGAATGGATTAGGAAAAAAAGGAGGGCTTTTGGCAGATACAAAAGGCTAAAGACGGAGGAAGCCCTAGAGGAGTACAAAAAGTGCAGGGGGATACTTAAAAAAGAAATTAGGAGATCAAGGAGGGGCCATGAAATAACACTGGCGAGCAAAATAAAGGAAAATCCTAAGATGTTTTATAAGTATATTAAGGGTAAGAGGATGACTAGGGAAAAAATAGGGCCCATTAGGGACAAAAATGGCAATCTGTGTGTGGAGCCGGCAGATGCAGGAGGGGTTCTAAATGAATTTTTTGCATCTGTTTTCACTATGGAGAAGGACGATGTAGACATAGAAATACGGCAGGGGGACTGTGATATACTCGAACATATTAACATCGAGCGGGAGGAGGTATTGGCGGTTTTAGCAGGCCTAAAAATGGATAAATCCCCAGGCCCGGACGAAATGTATCCCAGGCTACTGTGTGAGGCAAAGGAGGAGATTGCGGGGGCTCTGACACATATATTCAGAACCTCTCTGGCCACAGGGGATGTGCCAGAGGACTGGAGAACCGCTAATGTAATACCATTATTCAAGAAGGGGAGTAGGGAAAAACCGGGGAACTACAGGCCAGTGAGCCTAACATCAGTGGTAGGAAAATTATTGGAAAAAATTCTGAAGGACAAAATTAGTCTCCACTTGGAGAAGCAAGGATTAATCAGGGATAGTCAACATGGCTTTGTCAAGGGAAGATCATGTCTGACTAATTTGATTGAATTTTTTGAGGGGGTGACGAGGCGTGTGGATGAGGGTAACGCAGTGGATGTGGTATACATGGATTTCAGTAAGGCCTTCGATAAAGTCCCCCACAGGAGACTGGTCAAGAAGGTACGAGCCCATGGAATCCAGGGTGCCTTGGCACTTTGGATACAAAACTGGCTTAGTGGCAGAAGGCAGAGGGTGATGGTCGAAGGTTGTTTTTGTGACTGGAAGCCTGTGGCCAGTGGGGTACCACAGGGATCGGTGCTGGGTCCCTTGCTGTTTGTGCTCCACATTAATGACTTGGATATGAATGTAAAAGGTATGATCAGTAAGTTCGCTGATGATACAAAAATTGGTAGGGTGGTAAATAGTGAGGAGGATAGCCTCAGTCTGCAGGACGATATAGGTGGGTTGGTCAGATGGGCGGAACAGTGGCAAATGGAATTTAACCCGGGAAAGTGCGAGGTGATGCACTT
Source organism: Heptranchias perlo (assembly GCF_035084215.1). NCBI lineage: Eukaryota > Metazoa > Chordata > Chondrichthyes > Hexanchiformes > Hexanchidae > Heptranchias > Heptranchias perlo. The sequence continues at coordinate 8,401,865 of NC_090350.1, read as the reverse complement.
TGGAGGGACTAACAAGGCAAGGGAATACACAATGAATGGGAAGACCCTAGGCAAGACAGAGGGTCAGAGGGATCTTGGTGTGCAAGTTCACAGATCCCTGAAGGCGGCGGAACAGGTAGATAAGGTGGTAAAGAAGGCATATGGGATACTTGCCTTTATTAGCCGAGGCATAGAATATAAGAGCAAGGAGGTTATGATGGAGCTGTATAAAACACTGGTTAGGCCACAGCTGGAGTACTGTGTGCAGTTCTGGTCGCCACACTACAGGAAGGATGTGATCGCTTTGGAGAGGGTGCAGAGGAGATTCACCAGGATGTTACCAGGGCTGGAGCGCTTCAGCTATGAAGAGAGACTGGGAAGATTGGGTTTGTTTTCCTTGGAGCAGAGGAGGCTGAGGGGGGACATGATTGAAGTGTACAAAATTATGAGGGGCACAGATAGGATGGATACTAAGGAGCTTTTTCCCTTCGTTGAGGGTTCTATAACAAGGGGACATAGATTCAAGGTAAAAGGCGGGAGGTTTAGAGGGGATTTGAGAAAGAACTTTTTCACCCAGAGGGTGGTTGGAGTCTGGAACTCATTGCCTGAAAGGGTTGTGGAGGCAGGAACCCTCACAACATTCAAGAAGCATTTGGATGAGCACTTGAAATGCCATAGCATATAAGGCTACGGACCAAATGCTGGAATATGGGATTAGAGTAGACAGGGCTGATGGCCGGCGCGGACACGATGGGCCGAAGGGCCTCTATCCGTGCTGTATGACTCTATGACTCTATGACTCTACTTAAGCACCTCCTAATTATACCCAAGGCTTGGTTTTCCCATTATCACCACAAGGCCTAGGAAAAAAAGAAACCTAAAGATAGGGTAAGAAACTTGCTAGATAGCCATGGCATGAAAATCCAGGCTAAAGGCATACTGGCAAGTGAACAAAATGCCAAATGCTCTTTTTAAACTATGATATGCTTTTTAAAATTAATGTTAGTGAACGTGTTGGGTGCAGTGGTGTTGCTGACTGTTAGAGTGCTAATGCTCAGTGCCACAGATTTGAGTCTTGTTCTCCTCAGGAGCCAGAGACTATGGCATCTCTCAGCAGAAAGCAGGAAAATTAGAGAGGAAAATCACACCTGCATGGTTCGTACACGTCTTGATGGCTGTCCATACTGGGCTTTGGTAACAGCCTGTAAGGAACCTTTGCACTCGGCTGCAGAGGTATCAGAAGAGGTAGACAAAGAATGGGATAAGTTTATTGTAGGAGGGTGGGGCCTTTAGACCTCTGTACACTCGGGTTGCTCCATCAGAATTATATATCCCATGATTGGCAGGAGGGTATAATAAAGTTTTTTTTTGTCATGCCATGCTTGGCAAACTCTCACGTGACCTCTCACTCCCACCTTAGTGATCCAAATGGGAGCTCTGACCAAATAGAAAATTGAGCGCAGTGTAAAAAGGGCAGCCAATTAGCTGCCACCCATTTTGCACTTTCACTGAAACCCAATTTCACCCCAGTGTCTCTACATATTTGGTCAATTATTTGGTCAGAGTTCCCATTTGAGGCACATTTCTGCACATTCCAAGACAGGGTGTAGATTTTCAACTTGCTACCCGGGCTTAAAGCTGGCATTGTGGATTGGGCGCCATCATAGAAACTGTCTGATTTTAATTTCCATTGTAAATCGACCCCAGGGTGTTCTTGCTCTTAGAACATGTTATTCACAGTGCTCAGAGAACTCATATTTCCATCCAGGAAGGATCACGTATCACAGAACAGGTTAATCTTTTAGTGCTCAGGCTGATGGCACCAACCATCTTTGTAATCATCAATGCTTGATTTTTCATGAATCCATTCAATTAAATCCACTCAAAGGTACATTACTTGCGGACGTCCCATCTCCCATTTAGTGCAAATAGAGAAGGCATCAGGTAAGGATCTCCTGTGGGCTCAGAAAAGTAATGGCCTAGAATTTGCTGACAAAATAATGGCGAGTTTAGTGGCCGTTATTAATGTGCAAATCATCCAGCAACATCTGACGAGGAACAAGTTAGTCTCGTGAAAACAGCAAATCGCCCTCAACCTCTCCATTATTTTTAAGAACTTGTTGGATTTGCATATTAAACTCTCCGCGGAAAGTTAATATGTTGGTCATACAGGTCACAAAGTACGAGTGCAAGTGTGAGAGTGAGATCATAGAAAGAGAAACAAGTGAAATCACTGCCAAACTATGTGAAGATGCAAAAGAGAGATTAAAAAATAGAGGCAGTAGAGACACACGAGCAAAATAAGAGAAAAGGAAAGAATAATTTTTCAAGAGCTTTCATGCTGAATTTGAGCTTTACACAATCTTGAATATGTGCAATGGGAAGTGTCCAGTTTACCTTAGAGAAATACAATGTGAGTAACATCTGAACAAAAGTCTGTTTGCTCATCCTTATTCAGGAACAGCTATGGCACAACAGTCATTGGGGAATACCCTATGCTGCACCAGATGCTAGATCTAAGACCCATTGAACTTTACCCCACTGTTTAGTTTTTGTTAAATTACTCCCAACACATTCTGAAAAAGAACATTCAGTGCACCTATGTTTACATTCTAGATATTTTAGTCTTGTAAGTTTTTTGTTTTGGCAAATTACGCAGCTCCTTTAAGCTGCATCCACAAAGCATTAGTATTATAATTTAAGAAACAATGGAATTAGTGATAGATACTGAAGGTTTTGTGATAACCCATTGACACTCTGTGAAAAAAGATATACTATTTTGTGGGGTCTTCTTCACGTTTCAAATGATAGGCAGCTTTCACACACATCCAAGCTTGATTCATTCTTGGAAATCACATACTATAAGTGCTATTTAATTTGTGGTGGGATGTCATGATGGGTAGAGTCTCCCATATTATATAAAACCCCAGAACTTGTGTGATAGCACCAGTTCATTTTGACTTAAAGCTAATGTAAACCTACTTCACAATAAAACCTCTAAGCAAATCAAAAACAAATCTGACGGGATCTGAGCAAATAGTTGGTAAGGATCAACCATATAAGGTGCATAAAGTATCTTTCGTCTTCATTGGGGGATCGATCCTGCACACAATATAGGAGCCATAATCCGTAAGGAGAGAGGTGCTGAGGAGCTCCAACCACTACTGCCAAGATAAATTGGTCAAAAACATTGTCCTACGCAGCTGCCAAACTTAGCAAATGGAGCAATATTTCATGTAGCTTTGCAAACATCGGCAATCAAGATCTAAGAGATGCTCAGAAAATGGTTGGAGAATGAGTGGAATATCTCTGGGTCTATTTCCAGTTAGATAGTAGCAGTGAAGAATGCATGCCACCAACCATTTTGCTATATGTGAAGGTGAACACAATGGAACTTAGAGTTTACTTCTGGTTGACATGGCTATGGATAAAATGAGGGAATATTAATTTCCTGATTTAAATTAAACTGGAAAAGATGCACACGGAGAATCCTATGATGAGTCTTAACAACTATTCTATCTCTATACCAAATTAAATAAGGCTATTCTGATCACAAGATAATTATGGGTAAGGAAGACCATTCGGCCCATCTTGGCTCTTCCATCCAGAGAGATGTTAACGCTCCCTTCCCCACATTGTAGCATCCAAATTGTTTCTTAAATTATTCAAGGATTGTTGCCTGTACTGTTTTGTCCAAAAGTATATTCCACACATTAGTTATTCTTTGTGTGAAGAAGAATCTCCTGATATCAGTCCTAAAATTACCTTTTACTAGTTTGAACCCATGTCCCCCGGTTCTACAACTGCAGTTTAATTTAAACTAATATTCCAAGTTAACTTTTTCTATACCTGTAACAATCTTATATATCTTTAAAACATCAGTCTACAACTAAGGCCTGCAACTTACTAATATAAGTCAAAACTAATGCTAACAATGCTGTCGTGTGAGAAACGTTAAATCATATCTTTTCAAAGAACAAAATAGAGGTCTAATTTTGGAACCAGGGATTGCCTACATGAAGAAGTCCCATCCTGAATCTGAAGTCAGTGGTTCTTTAAATGCCATGATAGTAAGAACCCCTGCATAAATGGAACTGTGCTTTAATCCAAGTTCAAAGAAATATTGTAGAATGTATAAAATATGACATAATTCATATATTGGAGGACTACCTGACTTGGTAGCATGCTATTCAAGGACTCTTACCATTTCACATTGTAAGCCCAATTAGTGGATGTTTCATGGGAAATAGTATTGACTACTGCCAGTGGGAGGCCTTGCCATAACAGTCACTGGTATTCAACACCCATGCTGTCAATCAGTAATACTTTGGTTCCAGGTGTAGAATCTGATTCCACATCTTGAAGAGCATAAACAATGCTGAGCTTGCATATAACCAGTGCATCCAGACACCACAGCTGACGCAGCCAGTAGGGGATTATTGGAATGGCTTTGACCTCATTCAAGGTCACTTTCTGCAGCACCCTGAGATCAGAAGAATCGCACAGAATCTTCCATATACAAAAAAGAGAGGCCATCCAACCTCCAAACAGGTATGCTTCTACTTTGGAATAGAAACAAAGTTTGCCAATGATGCAAAAAGGTCTCTCTCTGGGCTATCATGATTAGGTCCATGAAGATCTTCATGCAAATAAACAGTGTGGCAACTGAGAGCATCCACTAAAGTACTGTCTACTCTAGCTAAATGCACAGACAAAAAAAACGTCCCATGACTCAGATACTAATATGTCAACAATACTGCATCGTAGCAGAGAACTGGAGAATGAATCCCATTTGCTTGCTGTCATTATAGATCACCATTGTTTTATCTGTCCAAATGTGCACTACTTTGGACTAATGGCTGAAAGCATTGGCATACTAGTTCTACCACAAAAGAATGATGGACCTTTGGATTGTTTCCTTTTCCATAAGACCTGTGCCTATTTCTCTTGAAGGAGTACTCCCCCCCTTCTGCCCCCCCCCAAATCTGGCAGGAAGATATCTATCATTATTGTCTGCTGTGAAAGATATAGTTATAGAAGAACCTTCTGCAAGACATTGGCCCAGAATTTACTGGAGTGGAGCACCTCACGGCATTAGTTAGACTTTTTCCTTCATCCTTCAGCTCTCAAATTTTTGCCCTGCAGGTTGCTGCAACTGCGAGCTGATAATGGGGCATGTGGGACCTTGGTGAATTAGAGTGGGTGTACATAAGAACATAAGAAATAGAAGCAAGAGTAGGCCATCTGGCCCCTCAAGCCTGCTCCGCCATTCAACAAGATCATGGCTGATCTTCTACCTCAACACCATTTTCCTGCACCATCCCCATATCCCTTGATGCCCTTAATATCTAGAAATCTATCGATCTCTGTTTTGAATGTACTCAATAACTGAGCCTCCACAGCCCTCTGGGATAGAGAATTCCAAAGATTCACCACCCTCTTGAGTGAAGAGATTTTTCCTCATCTCAGTCCTAAATGGCCTACCCCTTATTCTGAGACTGTGACCCCCTCCTTGCATCTACCCTGTCTAGTCCTGTAAGAATTTTGTATGTTTCAATGAGATCACCTCTCATTCTTCTAAACTCTAGAGAATACAGGCCTAGTCCGCTCAATCTCTCCTCATACGACAATGCCGCCATCCCAGGGATCAGTCTGGTGAACCTTCGTTGCCCTCCCTCTATGGCAAGTATATCCTTTCCTCGGTAAGGAGACCAAAATTGTACACAATACTCCAGATGCAGTCTCACCAAGGCTCTATATAATTGCAGTAAGACATCTTTACTCCTGTACTCAAATCCTCTTGTAATAAAGGCCAACATACCATTTGCCTTCCTAATTGCTTGCTGCACCTGCATGTACAAGGACACCCAGGTCCCTTTGAACATAAACATTTCCCAATATCTTACCATTTAAAAAATACTCTGTATTTCTGTTTTTCCTACCAAAGTGGATAACTTCACATTTTTCCATACTATATTCCATCTGCCATGTTCTTGCTCACTCATTTAGCCTGTCTATATCCCCTTGAAGCCTCTTTGCATCCTCCTCACAACTCACAGTCCCACCTAGTTTTGTGTCATCAGCAAACTTGGAAATATTACATTTAGTCCCCTCATCCAAATCATTGACACAGATTGTGAATAGCTCGGGCCCAAGCACCAATACCTGCGGTACCCCACTAGTCACAGTCTGCCAACCTGAAAAAGACCCGTTTATTCCTGCTCTCCATTTTCTGTCTGTTAACGAATTCTCAATCCATGCCAGTATATTACCTCCAATTCCATGTGCTCTAACTTTATTCACCAACCTCCTGTGTGGAACCTTATCGAAAGCCTTCTGAAAATCCAAATACACCACATCCACTGGTTCTCCCATATCTATTCTACTAGTTACATCCTCAAAGAACTCCAATAGGTTTGTCAAACATGATTTCCCTTTCATAAATCCATGTTGACTCTGCCAAATCCTATTATTATTTTCTAAGTGTCCTGTTATCACATCCTTTATAATAGATTCGAGCATTTTCCCTACTATTGATGTCAGAATCAATTAGAACCAAATCAGGTACAGAAAGAGAAATAAGGAGAGGGAAAGAAAGATTGGATTAAGAGAAAGAGAAAAAAAGGAGACAGAAAGGAAAAGTAAGAAAAAAAATTACAAATTTCAAATTTTTGATACTTCTAAGAAGAATTTACTACATGCAGGAATAAGACTCAACAGTTTAAATTGTTCCCTTACTGGGCTGGAGAGATTGATTGGCATTGCAATAACAATTATCACGTTGTTAAAAGGGTACTTAAGCTGTTAAGTACTAGCCGTAAGGCCCGTAAATTGCTCCGAGCAGCGAACCAGCAGTGCTCGCTACTCATTAGATTCAAATTCACCCACTAAGTTACCGCATTCTTTTTGGCGGCAACTTCCTTGAACTGCCAGTTCTTTCCCGGGCTGAGAGTGGTGAAAGGAGCTCTAAGGGCCCTCAACCAATCAGCTTGAAGCAAGCCACGCTGTGAGAACCAGGAAGTGCAGTTCATTCACAAACCGCACAAACTAAATACGCAGATGTGCCCGAAAAGGTATTATAAAATGACATAGAGAAAGCAAAATAAAGAGACAATAAGATTAAAAGACTGAGATAAAAGAGAAGGAAAAAGTTTTAAATTTTTAGAAAAAATTTTAAAATTTTTTAAAATTTAAACAATTTTTTTAAATGTCAAAAAACTATTAAAATCAGGAGTAACGAGACTTCACATTTTAAAAATTTAATTTTCAGTGCCAGAGAGGTTGTTTGACAGTCATTAAGACTTACCATGCTGTTAAAACTTTGTTTAGACCTGATATACTTGAGCGTACCTGTTCTGTGGCGATATTAGTTCGTTTCCAGCAAGGCAGGAGAGCAAATTGGCGCTGGTTCATTGATTCTATTGATTGCAGCCGGCGATGTCCCTTTAAGCCAAAGATGTCACATCACCAGAGAACCAGGAAAAGCAAGTTCCAGATTTCCATGTTTGACTGCGCATGTGCGGTCACTGGAACTTGCTCTTCGATTTCGCCACAAATAACGGTGAGTGCTGTTGGGCTTACCATTATTTTGAAAGCAATTTCTGGCCCATTATCACCTTACCACCATGCCAGCTTACTATGCTGAAGGAATGCTCTGTTTTTGCAGTATAACCATTTCCAAAGTCTAAAAGCAGTACAGGTGCCAATGCCTGAGCATTTGCACACATATTCTTTATGATTTTTAAAAGTGTTTTTGCTATGAAATCTTTCTAAGAATTTCCAATAACTCAACCTGTCCTTCTGCCACTTAAGACATTGAACAAACTAAACACCCCTGCAATACATAGCACAATCTCCCCTCCACACATCATACTGAGTACAAACTCCCAGCGCAGGAATGAAGTGTCTGATGATTTTGTTTTTGTAACAGAATTTGAAATGCATTTGCAATCTATCATGCAGCACAAATAGAAGTTAACGCAGTGAATAGAACAATCAAATGAGGCTTAAGGTCCTGGTGGTATATGATCTCGCAAGGACTTTCCTAGTTACTTTAGGGAAGGAGGAACTAGTTAGGATTTTGTCAAAAAGTTGCTTGATCCCAGCAGCTCACAAATATAATCTTTACATATCCAACGCCTGCCTTTTTAACCCTTTTGGCTAATTTTCTTTCCTTCCCTTTCCTCAGATTTTCCCAGACTACCGACTGTATTCCACCTAGGGATGGGGGAAGCACTGTTTGAAGTTCTTTGCCATTGTTAGTCTGTAACTTAACCACTGGGACATGTGCCACAGCAGCTCCATGAGAGGGGCAAATGGCTCATGCGCTAATGTCTGCGTTATCCCTCCCTGCGGGGAAACACCTGGGGCTCGATTTTAGGGTCGGGTTACCTGCGGGTTTCCAGCGGGGGGGCCCCGAAAATCCCGATCTCCGATCACGTGACCGGATTCGAACGAAATCCCGGCCACTTCCGGGTACCGCGCTGACGTGCGGGGCTGCGCGCGCAAGCCCCGCTGGTGGGAATCCCGCAGGCAATTAAAGCCAGCGGGGTTCCACTTGAGAGTACTTAACTTGCTCGTTGTGGTCAGTTAATGAGCTGAAGCAGCTGTCAAAAGAGGAAGTGTGGGAATTTACGTTCAAAGCAGTCAGTTTCCCACACTGGGGGAAACAGGACCCTTCAAACCAGGCGTGTTGCAGCCAGCAGCCTGTGGCAGGTGCCAAGGTGCGCTCCACGGGGGAGCGCCCTCACCCACGCAGGAGGCCACCGCGTCACATAGGGCAACCCCTGCCCCCCACCACCCCCCGGCCAAGCCAGAGGACAGACCGACACGAAACCGCAGCCCCAGTCCGAGGACCCACACACCTACCCTGCACAACCCCTCAGATCAACACCTGCCAGTTGGGTGGTGTGTGGACACCCTCGGAGGACGAAGAGCATGACCACCACCAGCAGCCTCGCAGTCCACGCCGTCCGCCGCAGAGACGTGGATCCCCCCAACACGGTGTGGTTGCACGCCCACCTGCACAGCAGGAGGGAGGGCTACCGCAGAGAGAGACGCGTCGCAGAGGGCACTACCCTCGCCACAGGGTCCACAGACCGAGGCGCAGCTCCCCGGACCTCTCCGAGCAGCAGTGCACAGGGAGGCGCAGATTCGCTCGACATGTAGTCGTGGAGATCTGCAGCCTCTTTCATGCCGAGCTGCTCCTGGCTGGCCCCAGCACCAACTGTTTACCTGTCGCTGGCAAAGTCACCACTGTCCTCCACACCTTCTCCTCCGCATCCTTCCAGGGTGCAGCCGGCAACACCGCCGATGTCTCTCAGTTGTCTGCGCGGACGAGCCCTGCAAATACACCTGCACCTACTCTGCAGTAACACGATGGGTGGCATCAGTGGTGGGTCCTCATAGTGATACCCAGGAGCGGGCATTATTGGACACAATGGACAGGATTCGCGGAGACATGGCAGTGGTGGTGTCAATATAATGTGTGCTGTTTGTGGCTCTGAAATTCAATATGGGTAACACCCATGACAAACCCTCAGACACCCTTGTGCACCCCCTTCATGCTGACGAGACGTTTGCCTTACCCTGCCTACTGCACATATGTGATGCATGCCCTGTGGCTGCAGCACAGGTGGTGGCAGGTTGAGTGAGGCTGGCCGTGAGGGAGATGCACGAGAGGGTGAGTATGGGATGGAGCCATGAGATTGTATGAGGATTGGGTCGCGTGTTAGTGGCAGGATGAGTACTGGCGAGGTGAGTAGGTGGAGGTAAGATGAGGATGGGGTGTGAGTGGGCATGAAGGGTGATGTGACAGAATAGTGTTGGCGGTGCCGAAGGAGATTTGGGGTGGGGGCAGTGTTGTGGCAGACGGAGTGTAGGGGAAAGACTTCGTGTTCTCACTGTGGCTGACCTACTGCGGTCATTGCAGCGCCTCCTGCACTGTATGCAGGTGGGCGATATGTTGGTGGCGCAGGTGACCCCCTCTGCCACCTCGAGCCAGGCCTTCTTGGTGGCAGAGGCAGGCCGCTTCCTCCCGCCCGCCGGGGGGAAGATCTGTGTCCTCCCCCTCCTCCTCACCCCATCTGATGATACCTGGGGTGAGGCATCATTAAACTGGGAGCAGCCTTCCCCCTGGGCTGCTCCATGCTGCAATTTGTCCCATTGGTTGCAGCATCTGTCAGTGGAGGACTGCCCCTTTAACTAGAGAGCCTCCAGCTGACAGATCGTACTGCGCATGCGCAGCCCGCCCGACGCGCAGGCCAGCGCCGTGGACCCCGGATGAGCAGGTAATTGGATCCTATTAGTGGATTGCCTGCTACGATCGCGTGGGCAACCCACTAATTTCGCCGTTCGCGTTTTCGACGCTCCCGGAGGACCACCCGCTGGGAACCCGCAGGCCTGCTAAATTCGAGCCCCTGGCCTCCCCTTGCTGCCTTCAGTTAATACAATTAAGATCTTGGGCATCTGGTATTGGAACCGTTGTGCAAACATTATATAGTGTAGTAATAACAGCAGCAGCTATTTCGCTCGGATGTTTTATGATGGATGATTAAAGGTTCACTAAAATCATTACTGCAACTTTAAATACCTTGTCATCTTTTCAGTTAAGTCTCAGAGGTGTTAAGTTGTATTGGGAATTTAGTTTGAAGGTAATTACAGCTTCAAAAGGAATCTTACGGATTTATTCTTGTACTCTTTGTACCAGAAATATGATTCAGTAGAGTAAATTCAGCAATCTTGTGCTCTCACCAGCGAACTGTGCTTGAAAGAAGTGCGGACTGGAGAATTAGCACTCTCTTCGAGCATGACTCCCCATTAAGAGCACTGAAATTACCCCAATATTTAAATTTTAGGGGAGATAGTTTCAGTCAAAATTTCAGTGAGAAGTTTTGAAATTTAATTTGATAATGTTAAGAGGACAATATTTTACAAAAAAATTGACTTTCCTCAGACAGGCCAACAATTGTTAATTTCAGTAAGAAAACATCACTAATGCGCCATGTTTATTATATTTTATACTGTAGTAGGTCTGTCATCTTCAGGATGAAAGAGTTGTATTTGGTATTTTCGCACTCTATGGTGACAGATCTCTCGTGTGATTTATACTGTGTTGTAGTACATGGTCTGTGGGAGGAATGGTCGCCATGGAGTTTGTGCTCAGTTACCTGTGGGAGAGGATCGAGAAGAAGATCTCGGATGTGTGTTGCACCACAACATGGAGGGAAAGTGTGTCAGGGCCCAGAGCTCCAAACCAAGCTCTGCAACATCGCACTCTGCCCTGGTTGGTATAAACACTTATTTTAATTGTATGTCTGTTCAGAATATTTTTTGAGGGCAGGAAAATGTCTTGCTCTGCTTCTAGGGGTGAGGATGACTGCACAGAGAAACTAAAATCGGTGGTCTTGTCTGTCGAATTATTGCACCAAACAATGAGCACTGAATAAGAAGCCTTAACCTGGGACCATTTAGATTTCTTGTATATTTGGGCCAATTCTGATTCAACCTTACTCTTAAAAAATGAGATAAAATTGAAAGCAATTTTGTATTATGTGAACTAACCTGACACTTGAACCCGTTTGACAACCCTTAGAAAGTGGCAGCCCTTATACCTTCTTCCTGAGAGGGACCTGAATCCAGGTCCCAAAGGTGTTTGAAAATTCAATGCTAATTGTTCTGATATAATATTTTCTTGATTAATTTTTAGGAATGAATTTGCCTTGCCATTTGATGTATTTTAAAATAGTTTATTTTTCTTACTTCATTTTTTGATTTCTTTGAATGGGGCCAAATGGTTTTAGGTCTTCCATGTAGTTCATTGAATCCCGTTTGCATTCAAAGGATATGTTCTTTTTTTAAGTACTGATTTCAGTCTGTGCCACCACTTGTAACAGCGACCCCGATGACATTTGTTTAGTTCGTAATTAAGGAGATGTTGGGGGAAATATTCGATAAGGCCTATTATTGGGCGTAGGTAGCGTGATCTGCTATTAACCCATGCCCAATGGCCCCTACACAGACGGGACGAGACTTTCGTGAGGCCTGAGGACTTACCTTCAATCAGATTGGAAATCAGTGTTGACACAAGGATTCAATGCAATTTGCACTTTCCACCAGCAGGGGGAGCCCCAATCTCTTAAAGGGAGGATGTCGCTTAAAATCTCTTAAAAGGTAGCCGGTACCTGTTATCTGCTAAAAATAACAGTCTGCTGTCTGCACGGTGTCAGAATGGAGATCGGACATTGCACATGTAAAGCACAGATCCAGATCCCGTCCCTATGTTTATGCACTGATGAGCTATGTTAAAACATCGAATAAAGGTTGCGCACTACTAAATCCCACATCCTCCAATCTGCATGCCAAACCTCACTAATCTGCCGATCTGAGTTGGTACCAGGCCTGCGAGAGTGCGTGCACCAAGGTTCTCAGATGATGCACTACAGACCTTGGTGCAAGAGGTAGAAAGAAGGAGGGACATCTTATACACGTGGTGGGGGAAACGCAAGAAGCCCTCCAGACATATGCCCAAAAGGGCAGTGGGAGGCAGCGGGGGACGAGGTCAATGCCAGATGCATAGCACCATGAACATGGATGCAGCGCAGGAAGAAGTTCAATGCTTTGACACGAGTGGTGAAGTTGAGTGAGGTCAGCTGTCAAGTGGCGTCTCCTACCAACTGCACCTCGCACTACACCCCCCTATCACCCATGTACCAACAAACTTTTTCCATCAATACTCAATTCCTCCAATCAAATGCTTCCTCTCACCCTTACACATTAGCACTGTTGCAAGCTGCCCACCCACAATTCACAGGCCACACACATTGGCGCTCTTCAACCATGACAGCCACATCACCCAGACACACGTCCCGCTTTCTTGCAGGAGAAGGCGGCGCATACCAGGAGGCAGCAAATGGCAGTGGCATTTAGCCCCTCGAGCCTGTTCCGCCATTCAATGAGATCATGGCGGACCTGTGACCTAACTCCATATACCCGCCTGAGTCCCATATCCCTTAACATTTTTGGTTCACAGAAACCTATCAATCTCAGATTTAGAATTCACAATTGAGCTAGCATCAACAGCCGTTTGCAGAAGAGCGTTCCAGACATCTCCCACCCTTTGCATGTAGAAGCATTTCGTAACTTCACTCCTGCATGTCCTGGCTCTAAATGTTAGGCTATGTCCCCGTGTCCTAGTATTCAAGTATAGGAAACCTCCAAAAACAGTTACAAATGTCTCGGCAGCCAGAAGCAATAATCCAGCTACTAACCTGTAAATCCTGCATGGTCCCTTTAAATAGCCCTGGTGGGGATCCTCCAGGCACTCTAAGACACATTCAGATGGTTGTGGTTAAGACTATGCGTTGAGTTGAGCGTTAAGTGCCAAAATGGTGTCGATCACTTTAAATCAGAGTTGCACACTGATTGTATCCATTTTCTCCTTACTTTACATGCTTCCGGCGTTCGGTATTTCAGCATGCGCTAATACCTACATCAAATTGGCGTCCAGTGCACATCATGTTGGAAACATGCATGCGCAGCCAAGATGCCATCTTGGATGTTAGAGAGGTCGTGTAGCTTCAGTTCACAAGTCTAGAGTATTTCAATCTTTTTGAATTACTCCAGCGATTTTCTCCTTTGTGAAGTTATACTTCCTTAAAATTTAGCATTTCCATTTTATTTTTGTTGAAAAAATGTATTGCATTTCAACAGAAAAGTTTCATTGATCGTAACATGAAAAAAAAATCCATAATTTGTAAAATAAACCATAAGGTGATACATGAAGCTTGTTCTCAGAACCTGGTCCCCAATCAGAAATCGTAGAATCATACAAGGTCACGGCAAAGAAGAAGGCCATTCGGCCCATCGTGTCCATGCCGGCTGAAAAGGAGCCATCCGGCATAATCCCACTTTCCAGCACTTGGTCCATCGCCCCGTAAGTTACGGCACTTATAGTGCATGTCCAAGTACTTTTTAAATGAGTTGAGGGTTTCTGCCTCTACCACCCTTTCAGGCAGTGAGTTCCAGACCCCCACCACCCTCTGGGTGAAAAAGTTTCTCCTCAGCTCCCCTCTAATCCTTCTACCAATTACTTTAAATCTATGCCCCCTGGTCACTGACCCCTCTGCTAAGGGAAATAGGTCCTCTCTATCCACTCTATCTAGTCCCGTCATAATTTTATATACCTCAATTAAATCTCCCCTCAGCTTCCTTTGTTCCAAAGGAAACAACCTCAGCCTATCCAATCTTTTCTTATAGCTAAAATTTTCTAGCCCTGGCAACATCCTCATAAATCTCCTCAGTACCCTCTCTAGTGCAATCACAATTTTCCTTTAATGTGGTGACCAGAACTGTACGCAGCACTTAAGCTGTGGCCTAATCAACGTTTTATACAGTTCTAGCATAACCTACCTGCTCTTATATTCTATGCCTCGGCTAATAAAGGAAAGTATCCAGTATGCCTTTTTAATCACCTTATCTACTTGTCCTGCTACCTTCAGGGATCTGTGGACATGCACTCCAAGGTCCCTTTGTTTCTCTACACCTCTCAGTATCCTCCCACTTATTGTGTACTTCCTTGCCTTGTTTGCCCTCCCCAAATGCATTACCTCACATTTCTCGGATTGAATTCCATTTACCACTTTTCTGCCCGCCTGACCAGTCCATTGATATCTTCCTGCAGTCTACAGCTTTCCTCCTCACTATCAACCACACGGACGATTTTTGTATCATCTGCAAACTTCTTGATCAAGCCCCCCACATTCAAGTCCAAATCATTAATATATACCACAAAAGCAAGGGACCTAGTACTGAGCCTTGCAGGAATCCACTGGAAACAGCTTTCCAGCTGCAAAAACACCTGTCAACCAATTCCCTTTGCTTCCTGCCACTGAGCCAATTCTGGATCCAACTTGCCACTTTCCCTTGAATCCCATGAGCTTTTACTTTTTTGACCAGTCTGCCATGTGGGACCTTGTCAAAAGCCTTGCTAAAATCCATGTAGACTACATCAAATGCGTTAACCTCATTGACCCTCCTTGTTACCTCAAAAAATTCAATCAAGTTAGTCAGACACGACCTTCCCTTAACAAATCCATGTTGACTGACCTTGATTAATCCGTGCCTTTCTAAATGACAATTTATGCTGTCCCTCAGAATCGATTCCAATAATTACTCGGTACAACGTTAGCAGTCCTCCAATCCTCCAGCACCACGCCTGTAGCCAGGGAGGATTGGAAAATGATGATCAGAGCCTCTGCTATTTCCTCCCTTGCTTCTCTCATCCGGGCCTGGCGATTTATCTACTTTCAAATATGCTGAATCCCTTAATACTTCCTCTCTCACTATGTTTATCCCATCCAATATTTGGATCCATATCATACACTATAGATCAGGATAACAAAGTGATGATTTTTCTCAGTTCCCTATTTTTATAAGATGCTGATTTTACTTATGATACTTATGATACTTTCTGCATACACTTTGTACAATGCAGTGAAACCTCAATCATTCGTGCTCCCAATATGCATGTTCTTGATTATCCATGAGAATTTTTGGGAATAATGGGAAGTTATCAGTACTTTTTCCTTCACTCATCTCCACTGTTCTGTTCCTGCACCAGGTGGTCTGGCCAGCAAAAGAACAGAGGGGATTATTCAACTGAAGTGAGCGGCTGGAGAGAGAAGCACACCCTTTAATATCAGTAGTGTAACTTTGGGGCTCTCAATTATCTGCCATTTTCCATTATTCACATGGAGTCCCCTCCATTATACCTGATAATTGAGGTTCCTCCTTAATTCTGCTAATTTTTCTTTATTTTTTTCTCGGGGTGTTAGCGAAAGTGGCAAGGCTGCTTTTATTGTCTATTCCTAGTCATCCTCAGAAAGTGGCGGTGGGCCTTCTTCTTGAAGCACTGCAGTCCTTGTAGTAATGGTGCTCCCACGATGGTGTTACGGGAATTCAAAGATTATGATCCAACGTCGATGAGTGAACAGAGATGTAATTCCAAGTCAGGGTGATGTTGGCTTGGAGGGGAATTTGCAGAGGATGGTATTCCCATGACATTGTTGCTCTTGTCCCTTTCAGTGGTAGAGGTCACATGGCCGGGAGGCGCTATCGAAGTGAGCTTGTTCAGTTGCTAAATTACATCCTGTAGATAGTACATATTGCAGCCATAGTGCACCAGTGGTGGAGGGAGTGGATATTGAGTCCAGTGACAGGGACGATAATGAAGAGGACTGCTCTGCCTTGGATAGTGTTGAGCTATTGTAGATGGTGGAGAAGCTTTGAGGGGTCAGCAGGTGAGCCACTCGTGGTAGAGTTCCAAGCTTCTATTCTGCTCATGTAGCCATGGTGTTGATGTCGTTGACCCTGCTTCTAGTCAGTGGTGACCCGCAAATTGCTGCTTTTATCTACTGTATTTGCTGACGAAAGCAAGAAAGAAAAATAGCTTCTCTGATAACTCAGTGAGCAAATGCACTAACTGGTTCAGTACTGAGTGATACAGATCAGCACAGTGTCAGGTTCAGTTCATGGTCTGTGCTAAGTCATCAATCACAGAAAGGGTGGGAAGTATGGCTTCAGTTCCTCCCAGACAGCGAAGGGAATAAAAAACAGTCAAGGTTCGATATCCAGTAACTCCCGACCGAAGAAGCACTTGTGTGGATGTCAGGCAAGGATAGGATTGGACTTGGCTGCAATTCCTTCCTGGTGAATAGCCTGCTGAAGCTCACTGTCTGGCTAACACATGAAAAATGGGCACTTGGGCAAGGTACCAGAGTTCTACCACCACCCCCCACCACCCCCCAGGTTCATACCCCAGAATGGGCTAGTGCCTTTAGGACGGGTACAGAGAAAAGATGAAGAAAACTGAGAAAAAATAAAGAAAATTAATACAGGCGGATCTGCGTGATATCAGAAATGAATTGCCATTCCGTTTGTGAATGCACCATGAGACTTGGTTCTACAACTTGGAATACAACTAACATTCTCTCAGCAAACAAAGGAGGACAAGGGAATTTATGCAAAATTGTTATTCTTCTGCATGTTAAAATTTGCATGAACATGCAATAGTTGTCTGATCTGAACTATTGATATAATAATGTTAAATCGAGCATCACTGACAGAACTCCTTGGAAAAAAAGTCTAAATAGACTAGAGGTACAGATTCACAAAATCATTAAAAGTAGCAATGCAGGTTAACAAGGCCATAAAAAATCAAAACGCTGGAGTTCATTTCTAGAGAAATAGAATTGAAAAGCAGAGAAGTTATGTTAAACTTACATAGAACCTTGGTTAGAGCACATTTAGAATACTGTGCATAGTTCTGGTCTCCATATTACAGAAAGGATATTGAGGCATTAGAGAAGGTGCAAAAAAGATTTACAAGATTGGTAGCAGAACTGAGAGATCAGGAAAGACTGAACAGGCTAAGGCTCTTTTCTCTAGAAAAGAGAGGCTGAGGGGTGACCTAATAGAGATCTTTAAAATATTGAAGGGGTTTGATAGGGTAGACGTAGAGAAGATTTTTGCACTTGTGGAGAGTCTAAACCTAAGGGTCATAAATATAAGACAGTCACCAATTAAATCCAATAAGGAATTCAGGAGAAACTTCTTTACCCAGAGAGTGGTTGGAATGTGGAACTTGCTACCACATAGAGTAATTGAGGCAAATAGCATAGATGCATTTAAGGGGAAGCTGGATAAGCACATGAGGGAGAAAGCAATAGAAGGACATGCTGGTAGGATTAGATGAAGTAGGATGGGAAGAGGCTCGCGTGGAGCATAAACACCGGCACAGACCAGTTGGGCAGAATAGCCTGTTTTTGTGTTGTAAATTCTATGTAATTAACCTGATCTGCTGTCACTCAACCCAACAGTAAAGACATTATTTTCAGTTGCACCAGCTTAGCCTAGCCTGGATTAGACACTAATTCTAACTCCAAACTTATCGTTTGCACTGGTTCATTACATGTATCAGCCTGCTGTAGAACTTCAGCTCAATATCTGCCACAATCCAAGCCCAGACGTTTGCACTATATTTTTGGGGGAGGGTTGGCATGTCATTATTTTATTATTACTGAAATCTCTGCAAAGGCAAAATAGTGAGTGCCACACCAATAGCATTGTTTCAGAGTCCTTTGTTTACAAGCCTGGTGAAGTGTCTTGCAAGGTGCTCATTGACAGAAATTTACCATGGGTAAAAAAAAGTACTGATATTATGAAGCATAGTTGAACCTTGTTTCATTATTACTGAAATCTCTGCAAAGTCAAAAATATATTTTTTAACAGGGATTTATCTTTTGTAGATTTCAGTATTTCAAAGGACAGTCATGACACTTTCACCAGGACCGGGGACAGGGTTGTGACAACAGAAGTATAGTGAGGTGTCACTAAATATTTTTACATTTATTTTACAAATGGAGTGATATTTTTAAGATTATTATTACCCATAGGATGCACTTTATATGCAGGCCCCCATGTGAAAGTGGTAAACTTGAGGTTTTGACTCTTGTTTTAAAAAAGCAGAAATTATTTGCAGTTTGTTATGATTACACCCAAATACTACTTCCTTCTTTTGAATACTGATTTTGAACTGACTGTCTATGTTTACTAGTAGCTGTAGTCTACTGATTTGCTTTTGATGGGCAATATGGCTACTGCAATCATGTCTGAAATGAATGTCATCACCTCTCACTTCAAAGATATTGGTCTGCAGTAACAAATAAAATAAAGTATGAGAGAAAATCCAACCTGGAAAAATTGGCAAGGGATTAGAAATCACAACTGGAAAAACACAAGGAAGAAAACAATCTGGATTTCACCAATCTGCAGTGATGTCTGTCTCCATGGGTCCATTTACTCTTTCTCTCTGTCTCTTTCATAAACCATTGTAATTAACATGACTCCATAGTAAGTCCTGGCTCCATGAACCTCATTTACTCATTCAGTTTATCACAGTGTTGTCCAATACGTTAGCTACTAGCCACATGTGGCAAATTGGGAATCCAGTTGTGGTAAATTGCATTGCTGATCAGTAAATAAAAAATGAGTAATAGACACTGTAGTTGGGCATGTGATCTCAGTACTCATATTCGCAAGCTTATGCATGTGTACTTTAATCTTTCGGTGCATTTGCTGGTAAAATGGCAAGATGAAAAGCAAAGTGTGAGAATGTTTTTTGATCGTTGTGAGTGCTTTACTTCCTTGGCTACTAAATGGTGATAGATGTTTGTTAAGCAAATATACACATGTGAAGTACATTTACCTGTATTGTGTGAGTGTATGTAAGGCATTTTCTGCTAAAATTAATGCATGTCGCTAAAACGGTGTCGCTGTAGCCACACCTGTGGCTAGTCAGCAATGACTACTGGATAACATTTGTCTATTATTGTAACCATGACCAGCTTCAGTCTACATTGAGTTCTGTCTCCAAGGCCCTGGGTACTCATTTTCAGTCTTAGCTTATCATAAACAACCATGATCAACTTTAGTGAGCTCTGTCTCAAGGCCCTGGGTACTCATTCTCAGTCGGCTTATTATAGACAACCATGATCAGCTTTAGTCTACAGTGAGCCTCGTCTCAGTGAGCATCATTTACTCACTCTCAGTCTTAGCTTATCATAAACAACCATGATCAGCTTCAGTATACAGTGAGTTCTGGTTACTCACTCTCAGTCTCTGACTCTGTGGGTCGCATGCATTTATTCATACTCTGTCTCTTTCTCATAAACAACATAACTAACATCAATCTATATAGAGGCCTGTCTCCAAGGGTCCCATTTACTCTCTCTGTCTCTCTCATGAGCAAATAGACTTGCAAGACCTGTCATTATGGATCCAGTTTACTGTCTGTCATAACCACCTGGATTAGCACATCCATTGTGAGACCAATCACCATGGGTCCTCTGTACTCTCGCTTTTGTGAGAATGTTGGACCATCACCAGTCTATAGTGAGACTATCATATCATACACTCTGATTATGTGTGCCCATATGCAACCTGGGTGCTCAAGTGTTATTTTTCTTTTGCTCTTTTAAAAAAATTTTAGCATGGCCATGGTTTGTTAGAGAGAACCCATGTGAGCACCAGTATTCCAATCTAGGACCTTCAAGGTTGATGGCTCAGTACCATACTGGGCAGCAGTAAAGGCACTGGAAAAGCCTATAGTGCTTCTTTACAGAGGTAGTAAATATTACTCTATTATAACTACTGCAGGATCCAGTTTATATCCAGATTTTTCTATATTCCTTAAATAAAGGGAAGTAACTTATACACTAGCATGATAAGTAAACCTTCTCTTTTTTTACTTTAAATGGACTGTTCCACAGTTATCATCGGTTGAATTTCATCTCCTTTATTTGTTTAACTCATGAGGTTGTTGAGTGGAACAGTTATAATTAGGCATCGGTTTGATGTCAGGATTTTTGTTAGTTCAGGATTTACCTGAAGAAGAGTTTCTCCTGAATTGTTAATTAATCCAATGTGTCCCATATTTTATAAATTGAAATATTCTAAAACAGATAATGAAATCTAGTAGCCTGAGAGCAAGCCTGTGTCATATTCTACTACATGAAGTTTCCTGATTGTGCCATCGTGAAAGGACATCCCACACAAAATGTCTGGGCCCAGACATTTTCTATAGGACTTTTTGTGATGACACTGTTAGGGAACCTCATGATGTTCAATAAAAGAATGCAACACAGAATTGATAACCTGTTTTAAAATATAGAGCACAGTAAATCAAGGCCAAATGAGAGATCCAGTAAATGAGAGACCAATAAATGTACAAACAATTCCCTTTCTAGCACTGTGAATTTTATGTGAATATACTTCCATACTAAGTCCAGCTCAATAGAAAAAACTAAAGGGTAGTTCATGACTGGAAATATGTTTACTTGTTGTAGGAGAATTGATGCACATAGCATCACGGCTGGAAATCAACTGGTCTACCTCTGTTGCCTAGTTTTGGTTTTGCAAACGGCATGGTCTCCTATTATGTGCAGTATGTCAAACCACAGTCCTCAAGAAGCAGCAGAATTGCTAGAACAAGATGACTTGGTTTCACAAAGCATAGGTGTGGTGGGGAGCCAATTCACACCTATAATTATGTCCTGACCTCAGCAAAGCTGCCCAGTGAAAGCAACCAAGATAGGAGAAAATCCAAGTGAGAGTGAGCCAGACATGCTATTGCAGGTTACCTGCACCCATCTTGGCTGGTGAATTGTCCTTAGTTTGGAGACAAATAAGTTTTAAAATGGAAAAGGGAGGGAGGGACAGTTTTTCTTTTAAAAGCTATTCAGTTTTACGTATAAGCTCTTTGCAGTATTGATCAGCTCATAATACCCCCACCCCCTTCCAAAAAAGGATACAGCGGTAAGACCAATGGTGTATTCCAGGCCTGGCGGTAGTGACTGGCAAACATACAACATGGAATTTATGTTCCTCTTATCTGTTGACAGTTGAAGGACAGTGGCTGGAGTGGGGATCATGGAACAGGTGCTCAGTAACATGTTCAAATGGAACGCAACAGAGAACCCGCAAATGCATTTCGACCCACGGTTGGACAGAGTGTAAAGGTCACCAGGCTGAGGCCCGGGACTGCTTCAATCAGGAGTGCTCAAGTAATTTCCTTTGTTCTTAAACAGAGTAACTTATCACTCTAAACCTTGTTGTTTGATAACAGACTCCGATAATAACACACACTGTTTCAGACTCCCTATAAAATAGAACAGCCTCTCACTCTAAATTTTAGTGATTAACACAACATCTATTTATAACTCTCAGTGCCTCTGAGGCCTCCAAAATAGAGTAGCCTTTTACTCTAAAGCTCTTTGACTGATAGCAATTGCTGTTATAACACCCAGTTGCCTCTGGCTCCCCCTCCAATAGAGCAGCCTCACACTCTAAAGCTCTATGATTGACAACAAGCTCCGATTATAACAAACAGTGCCTTTGGCTTTTTATCTAATTAAGCAATGATACAATGTTCCCAATTATATTGTTGGATGTAGCACTCATCACGCTGAATCTGTAAGCAACAAAATGTAAATTATAATCACGAATAAAACAGCAACATTACCACAGAGCACAGAGGCTGGGAAAGACAGAGAGTGCACCTCTAACAGAGTGAAGTGCTAACAGAGTGAGGACTTTCAACTGGGAATTTGGTGAGTGTGGGAATCAGGTGCAGAGGGGGAAGGAGGTGCTGAGTGATCTAAACTAAAGAACTATAGACTCAGACTGAACGGAGCATAAACGAAGCTGCGCGAAGGATCAAAAATAAAGAAAAAGTCAAAAAGTGATGTCACAAGATAAGGAGGAGTGCCAAGGGTAAGTCAGTAAGTATTTAGTTTATTGGTTAGTGTTTTAGTGGTTATTGTGGTTATTAGTGGTTATTGAGGATAAAAGGAGCGGGAGCGGAGGCCCGAGAGCAGAAGGAGCGGAACCAGTGACTGAGAGCAGAGCACATACAGCTGAGACCAACTCAAACACAAGCAGAAATTTGAGAGTGACGTCAGAGGGCAGCAGGTTAGTGACTGGTTGGTGAGTAATACATTTTTTTGCTCTCTAAGCTAGGGGAATGGTTTAAACTAGGAACTAGAAACCTACAACTTGCTAATACTTTATTAAATTAATAACTCAATTAGTAAATTAATTAGTTTAAAAAATAACTAAAAATAAACCAAGTGAATTAATTACATAAACATGTTAATTAAGTAAATAAATAAAACAAGGTTAGATAGAGATGGCAGGTGAGATAGAAGGTGGTGTGCCGTAACTGTGGGAGTTTGTAGAAAGCAGCGTGATCCCAGGCAACCACATCTGCAGCAAGTGTCTGCAACTCAAGGAGGAGAGTTACCTGGATACTTTGAGCCAGGAGGCAGTCACACCTCTTAGGTTAGGTAGTGGTTTGGATTTGGTTAGTGGTCAGGGACAGGAGGATGTGACTGCGAGTCAGGCAGGTAAGGGGACCCCAGATGCAGTGATGGAAGAGCCTCAGCCTTCGCCCTTTTCCAACAGGTACGAGATACTTGCTACCTGTGTGGATGAGAACAAAGACTCCAGGGAGGATGGGCAAATTGACCACGGCACTGTGGTTCAGGAGGCCATTCTAGTTGGGGGGAGTAAAAAGCAATGTGGTAGTGTTAGAGGATAGTATAATTAGGGAGATAGATACTGTTCTCTGCAGCTGTGACCAGGAGTCCCTAAGGATGTGTTGCCTGCCCGGTGCCAGGGTTAAGGACATCTCCTCCGGGCTGGAGAAGAACTTGAAGCAGGAGGGGGAGGATCCATTGTTGTGATCCACGTAGGAACCAATGACATCGGTAGAACTAGGAATGAAGTTCTGCTGAGGGAGTTTGAGGAGCTACGGTCCAAATTAAAAAGCAGAACCTCAAAAGTAATAATCCCTGGAATACTACCTGAGCCATGCGCAAATTGGCATAGGAATAAACAAATTAGATGATTAAATGCGTGGCTGAAAGAGTGGTGTGGGAAGCAGGGGTTTCAACTCATGGGACACTGGCACCAGTACTGGGGAAAAAGGGAGCTGTTCCGTTGGGACGGGCTCCACTTAAACTAGGCTAGGACCCATGTCCTGGCGCATTGAAAAACTACGGCGGTAGATGGGGTTTAAACTAATAAGGGGGGCGGTCTGGTAAGGGTAAATTTATAAATCTAAAGAGAAAAGTCAAGACTGTAGAGCAGAGTAGTGATTTGGGTAAAAACAAGCAGAGTGTGTCAGGAAGGGACAGAGCGTTTAGCAAAGATAATAGGGCATTAGTGACTAAGGTCACATCGGCGAAAAATATTAAACAGTTAAAATTAAAGGCGCTATATATGAATACACAAAGCATTTGTAACAAGATATATGAATTAATGGCACAAATAGAGATAAATAGGCTTGATCTAGTAGCCATTACTGAGATGTGGTTGCAGGGTGTCCAAGGTTGGGAATTAAATATTTTTAGAAAAGACAGGCAAAATGGAAAAGGAGGGTGGGAGGTGGTAGCCCTGATAATAAAGGAAGCGATAAAGACAGTTGTGAGAAAGGATCTTATCAAAGAAAATCAGGAGTTAGAATCAGTATGGGTGGAGCTAAGAAATAACAAGGGGTAGAAAACACTGGTGGGAGTAGGTTACAGGCACCCTAACAGTTGTTATAGTGTTGGACAAAGTATGAATCAGGAAATTAGAGGAGCATGTAACAAGGGTAATGTAATAATCACGGCGAACATTTAAAGAAATAATTCATAATTCTCAACAAATATACATTCCCTTGAGGAATAAAAACTCCATGGGAAAAGTGACCCAACTGTGGCTAACTGGAGAAGTTGAGGATAGTATTGGATTAAAAGAAGAGGCTTACAGTGTTGCCAAAAAGAGTAGTAACCTGAGGATGGGGAGGGTTTTAGAAATTGATAAAGAGGGAGAACATTGACTATGAGAGTAAAATAGCAAGAAATATAAAAACAGATTGCAAGAGCTTCTACAAGTATGTAAAAAGGAAGCGATTAGTGAAAGTAAACATGGATGCCTTAGAGGCTGAGACAGGAGAAATTATAATGGGGAAAAAGGAAATGGCAGAGAGGTTAAACAAATATTTTGGGCCCGATTTTAGCACCCACTACCGGGTGAGTTCTCGGCGGGGGGGCCCTGAAAATCCCGAAATCCAGGTGCGGGACCGGATCGCGCCTCGATCCCGCCCACTTCCGGGTTCCGCGCTGACGTGCGGGGGTGCGTGCGCAGCCCCCGCTGGTGGGAATCCCGCAGGCAATTAAAGCCAGCGGGATGCCACTTGAGAGTATTTACTTTGCTTGTTCAGGTCATTAACTGACCTGATTAAGGGACTGTGTGTGATTTTGGATAAACATGGGACTGTTTCACACACTGGGGGAAACAGTCCCAGTTGAAATGGACGTGTTGCAGCCGTCAGCCTGTGGCAGCTGCAAAGGTCCATTTGACAGGTGGGTGGGGGAGACCCTCAGCCATTGCAGGAGGCCGCTCTGTCACTTGGGACAAAGTTTGGCCTCCACCACCCTCCTCCTGATGGTCGAAGTCACCAACCTGCACACTTACCCCGGGGTCCGGAGACATGTACATACCTTGCGGACCCCCTCAGATGTACATCTTGCGGATGGGGCCCGCCGTAGCTGCAGTCATGACCTCCTCGGAGGGCGAACAGCATCACCAGCCTCGCCATCCACATCGTCCACCTCTGACACGTGGAGCTCCACAACAGAGTGCTGTGACACATCCACCTGTACAGCAGGAGGGAGGGCTACCGCAGAGAGAGATGCGTCGCAGAGGGCACTACCCTCGCCACACGTTCCACAGACCGAGGCTCAGCCTCCTGGACCTCTCTGAGCAGCAGTGCACACGGAGGCTCAGAGTCAGTCGACATGTAGCCATGGACATCTGCAGCCTCTCTCATGCCAAGCTGCTCCTGGCTGGCCCGTGCACCATCTTCCTACCTGTCGCTGTCAAAGTCACCACTGCCCTCCCGAACTTCTGCTCCACAGCCTTCCAGGCTGCAACCGGGGACATCCCCGATGTCTCTCAGTCGTCTGCGCAGAAGAGCCCTGCAAATACACCTACACCCACTCTGCAGTGACACACTGGGTGGCATCAGTGGTGGGTCCTCATAGGGATACCCAGGAGCGGGCATTATTGCACAAAGCGGACAGGATTCGTGAAGACATGGCAGTAGTGGTGCCAATATCATGTGTGATGTGAGTTGTTCTTTAATTCAATAGAAGTAAGAACCATGACAAACCCTCAAACACCCTTGTGCATCCCCTTCATGCTCACGACACGTTTGCCTTACGCTGCCTACTGCACATATGTGATGCATGCCCTGTGGCTGCAGCACAGGTGGTGGCAGGTTGAGTGAGGCTGGCCGTGAGAGAGATACACAAGAGGGTGAGTATGGGATAGAGCCATGAGATTGTATGAGGATTGGGTTGCGTGGTAGTGGCGGGGTGAGTACTCGCGATCTGAGTAGGTGCAGGTAAGATGAGGATGAGGTTTGAGTGGGTATGAGGGGTGATGTGACAGAGTAGTGTTGGCAGTGCCGAAGGAGATGTGGGGTGGGGGCAGTGTTGTGGCAGACGGAGTGTAGGGGAAAGACTACGTGTTCTCACTGTGGCTGACGTACTGAGGTCATTGGAGCGCCTCCTGCACTGTATGCAGGTGGGCGATATGTTGGTGGTGCTGGTGACCCCCTCTGCCACCTCGAGCCAGGCCTTCTTGGTGACAGAGGCAGGCCGCTTCCTCCCGCCCGCCGGGGGGGGAAGATCTCTGTCCTCCCCCTCCTCCTCACCCCATCTAATGATACCTGGGGTGAGGCATCATTAAACTGGGAGCAGCCTTCCCCCTGGGCTGCTCCATGCTGTAATTTTTGCTGTTTGTGGCAGCATCTGTCAGTGGAGGACTGCCTCTTTAAATAGAGCGCCTCCAGCTGACAGATCGTACTGCGCATGCGCAGTCCGCCCGACGCGCAGATCAGCGTCGGGGAACCCGGAGGAGCAGGTAAATGGATCCAATTAGTGTGTTGCCTGCTACGATCGCACGGGCAACCCACTAATTTCACCGGGCGCATTTTCAACGCGCCCGCTGGCCTACCCGCCGACAACCCACACCCCTGGTAAAATCGGGCCCTTTGTATCTGTCTTCAGAGTAGAAGACACAAAAAACCTACCGGAAATAGTGGGGAACCAAGAGTCCAATGAGAATAAGGAACTTAAAGTAATTAAGATTCGTAAAGAAAAAGTACTGGAGAAATTAATGGGACCAAAAGCCGACAAATCCCCTGGACATGATGGCCTAAAAGAGATGGCTGCAGAGGTAATGGATGCATTGGTTTTGATCTTCCAGAATTCCCTAGATTCTAAAACAGCCCCCACGGATTGGAAGGTAGCAAATATAACCCTGTTATTCAAGAAAGGAGGGAGAGAGAAAACTGGGGACAATAGGTGAGTTAGCCTGACATCAGTAGTAGGGAAAATGCTAGAATCTATTGTTAGGGATGTGGTAACAGGGCACTTAGAGAATCATTATATGATTCGGCAGAGTCAACATGGTATTATAAAAGGGAAATCATGTTTGACAAATTTATTAGACTTTTTGAGGGTGTAACTAGCAGGATAGATAAGGGGGATCCAGTGGATTTTCAAAAGGCATTCGATAAGGTGCCAAACAAGAGGTTGTTACACAAGATTAGGACTCATGGGTTTGGGGGTAATATATTAGAATGGATTGAGGATTGGTTAACGGACAGAAAAGAGAAAGTGGAAATAAACTGATCATTTTCTGTTTGGCAGGTTGTAACTAGTGGGATGCTGTAAGGATCGATGCTTGGGCCTCAGCTGTTTACAATTTATATCAATAACTTAGATGAGGGAACCGAGTGTAACGTATCCAAGTTTGCTGACGATACAAAGCTAGGTGGGAAAGTAGGCTGTGAGGAGGATGCAAAGGGATATCAACAAGTGAAGTGAGTAGGCAAGAAGGTGGCAGATAAAGTATAATGGAGGGGAAATGTGAAATTATCCACTTTGGTAGGAAGAATAGAAAAGCAGAATATTTTTTAAAAAGGTGAGAGACTAAGAAATGTTGGTAATCAGAGGGATTTGGGTGTCCTTATACACGAATCGCAGAAAGTTAATATGCAGGTACAGCAAGCAATTAAGAAGGCAAATGGTATGATGGCCTTTATTGCAATTGGGTTAGAGTATAAGAGTAAGGAAGTCTTGCTACAATTATATAGGGTTCTGGTGAGACCACACCTGGAGTACTGTGTACAGTTTGGTCTCCTTACCTAAGGAAGGATATATTTGCTTTAGAGGGAGTGCAACAAAGGTTCACTAGATTGATTCCTGGGATGAGAGGGTTGTCCTACGGCGAGAGATTGAGTAGAATGGGCCTATATTCTCTGGAGTTTGGAAGAATGAAAAGTGATCTCATTGAAATGTATAAAATTCTTAGAGGGCTTGAGAGGGTAGATGCTGAGAGGCTGTTTCCCCTGGCTGAAGAGTCTAGAACTAGGGGTCATAGTCTCAAGATAAGGGATTGGCCATTTGTGACCGAGATGATGAAAGATATCTTCATTCAGAAAGTTGTGAATCTTTGGAATTCTCTACCCCAGACAGCTGTGGATGCTCAGTCGTTGAGTACATTCAAGACTGAGATCGATAGATTTTTGGACACTAAGGGAATCAAGGGCCATGGGCATAGGGCAGGAAAGTGGAGTTGAGGGAGAAGATCATCCATGATCTTATTGAATGGCAAAGCAGGCTCAAGGGGCCATGTGGCCTACTCCTGCTCCTATTTCTTATGTTAAAAAAAACTGAAATCGGGAGAGGAGTTCAAGATCGGATGACATTCATCAACTACTCCAACTTTTTTCTCATGATTTATGATATCATCTGAATCCATTTGTGATTACAGCCCCATAACTCTCTCCTGCTATCTTCTATCTGGCTCTGCTGCACAGGAGGGCAGGAAAAAGAGTGGCAGAGCTATAGTGATAGGGGACTCGATTGTAAGGGGAATAGACAGGCGTTTCTGCGGACGCAACCGAGACTCCAGGATGGTATGTTGCCTCCCTGGTGCAATGGTCAAGGATGTCTCGGAGCGGCTGCAGGACATTCTGGAGGGGGAGGGTGAACAGCCAGTTGTCGTGGTACATATCGGTACCAACGATATAGGTAAAAAACGGGATGAGGTCCTACAAGCTGAATTTAGGGAGTTAGGAGTTAAACTAAAAAGTAGGACCTCAAAGGTAGTAATCTCAGGATTGCTACCAGTGCCACGGGCTAGTCAGAGTAGGAATGACAGGATAGCTAGGATGAATACGAGGCTTGAGAGATGGTGCAAGAGGGAGGGATTCAAATTCCTGGGCCATTGGAACCGGTTCTGGAGGAGGTGGGACCAGTACAAATTGGACGGTCTGCATCTGGGCAGGACTGGAACCAATTTCCTAGGGGGAGTGTTTGCTAGTGCTGTTGGGGAGGGTTTAAACTAATGTGGCAGGGGGATGGGAACCGATGCAGGAAGTCAGTGGGAAGTAAAGTGGTGACAGAAACAAAAGGCAGTAAGGGAGAGTGTACAAAACATGACCGGACAGATGGTCTGAGAAAGCAGGGCAAAGACCAAGGGAAGTCTAGATTAAACTGCATTTATTTCAATGCAAGAAGTCTGATGGGCAAGGCAGAAGAACTCAGGGCATGGATGGGTACATGGGACTGGGATGTTATAGCTATTACTGAAACATGACTAAGGGAGGGGCAGGACTGGCAGCTCAATGTTCCAGGGTACAGATGCTATAGGAAAGATAGAGCAGGAGGTAAGAGAGGAGGGGGAGTTGCGTTCTTGATTAGGGAGAACATCACAGCAGTAGTGAGAGGGGATATATCTCTCTGAGACTATATGGGTAGAACTGAAAAATAAGAAGGGAGAGATCACTTTGATAGGATTGTACTACAGACCCCCAAATAGTCAACGGGAAATTGAGGAGCAAATATGTAAGGAGATTACAGACAGCTGCAAGAAAAATAGGGTGGTAATAGTAGGGGACTTTAACTTTCCCAACATTGACTGGGACAGCCATAGCATTAGGGGCTTGGATGGAGAGAAATTTGTTGAGTGTATTCAGGAGGAATTTCTCATTCAGTATGTGGATGGCCCGACTAGAGAGGGGGCAAAACTTGACCTCCTCTTGGGAAATAAGGAAGGGCAGGTGACAGAAGTGTTGGTGAGGGATCACTTTGGGACCAGTGATCATAATTCCATTAGTTTTAAGATAGCTATGGAGAATGATAGGTCTGGCCCAAAAGTTAAAATTCTAAATTGGGGAAAGGCCAATTTTGATGGTATTAGACAGGAACTTTCAGAAGTTGATTGGGAGAGTCTGTTGGCAGGCAAAGGGACGTCTGGTAAGTGGGAGGCTTTCAAAAGTGTGTTAACCAGGGTTCAGGGCAAGCACATTCCTTATAAAGTGAAGGCCAAGGCTGGTAGAAGTAGGGAACCTTGGATGACTCGGGAGATTGAGGCCCTAGTCAAAAAGAAGAAGGAGGCATATGACATGCATAGGCAGCTGGGATCAAGTGGATCCCTTGAAGAGTATAGAGATTGCCGGAGTAGAGTTAAGAGAGAAATCAGGAGGGCAAAAAGGGGACATGAGATTGCTTTGGCAGATAAGGCAAAGGAGAATCCAAAGAGCTTCTACAAATACGTAAAGGGCAAAAGAGTAACTAGGGAGAGAGTAGGGCCTCTTAAGGATCAACAAGGTCATCTATGTGCGGAACCACAAGAGATGGGTGAGATCGTAAATGAATATTTCACATCGGTATTTACGGTTCAGAAAGGCATGGATGTTAGGGAACTTGGGGAAATAAATAGTGATGTCTTGAGGAGTGCACATATTACAGAGAGGGAGGTGCTGGAAGTCTTAACGCGCATCAAGGTAGATAAATCTCCGGGACCTGATGAAATGTATCCCAGGACGTTATGGGAGGTTAGGGAGGAAATTGCGGGTCCCCTAGCAGAGATATTTGAATCATCGACAGCTACAGGTGAGGTGCCTGAAGATTGGAGGGTAGCAAATGTTGTGCCTTTGTTTAAGAAGGGCGGCAGGGAAAAGCCTGGGAACTACAGACCGGTGAGCCTGACATCTGTAGTGGGTAAGTTGTTAGAGGGTATTCTGAGAGACAGGATCTACAGGCATTTGAAGAGGCAGGGACTGATTAGGAACAGTCAGCATGGTTTTGTGAGAGGAAAATCATGTCTCACAAATTTGATTGAGTTTTTTGAAGGGGTATCCAAGAAGATAGATGAGGGCTGTGCAGTAGACGTGGTCTACATGGACTTTAGCAAAGCCTTTGACAAGGTACCGCATGGTAGGTTGTTACATAAGGTTAAATCTCACGGGATCCAAGGTGAGGTAGCCAATTGGATACAAAATTGGATTGAGGACAGAAGACAGAGGGTGGTTGTAGAGGGTTGTTTTTCAAACTGGAGGCCTGTGACCAGCGGTGTGCCTCAGGGATCGGTGCTGGGTCCGCTGTTATTTGTTATTTATATTAATGATTTGGATGAGAATTTAGGAGGCATGGTTAGTAAGTTTGCAGATGACACCAAGATTGGTGGCATTGTGGACAGTGAAGAAGGTTATCTAGGATTGCAACGGGATCTTGATAAATTGGGCCAGTGGGCCGATGAATGGCAGATGGAGTTTAATTTAGATAAATGTGAGGTGATGCATTTTGGTAGATCGAATCGGGCCAGGACCTACTCCGTTAATGGTAGGGCGTTGGGGAGAGTTATAGAACAAAGAGATCTAGGAGTACAGGTTCATAGCTCCTTGAAAGTGGAGTCACAGGTGGATAGGGTGGTGAAGAAGGCATTCAGCATGCTTGGTTTCATTGGTCAGAACATTGAATACAGGAGTTGGGATGTCTTGTTGAAGTTGTACAAGACATTAGTAAGGCCACACTTGGAATACTGTGTACAGTTCTGGTCACCCTATTATAGAAAGGATATTATTAAACTAGAAAGAGTGCAGAAAAGATTTACTAGGATGCTACCGGGACTTGATGGTTTGACTTATAGGGAGAGGTTGGATAGACTGAGACTTTTTTCCCTGGAGAGTAGGAGGTTTAGGGGTGATCTTATAGAAGTCTATAAAATAATGAGGGGCATAGATAAAGTAGATAGTCAAAATCTTTTCCCAAAGGTAGGGGAGTCTATAACGAGGGGGCATAGATTTAAGGTGAGAGGGGAGAGATACAAAAGGGTCCAGAGGGGCAATTTTTTCACTCAAAGGGTGGTGAGTGTCTGGAACGAGCTGCCAGAGGCAGTAGTAGAGGCGGGTACAATTTTGTCTTTTAAAAAGCATTTGGACAGTTACATGGGTAAGATGGGTATAGAGGGATATGGGCCAAGTGCAGGCAATTGAGACTAGCTTAGTGGTATAAACTGGGCGACATGGACATGTTGGGCCGAAGGGCCTGTTTCCATGTTGTAAACTTCTATGATTCTATGATTCTATATCATGAATATTTACAGCCTGCAAATATTTCCATTTTTACCAACTCTCAGCTTCTGTTGATAGTTCCTGCTGGAGCAGCACTGCAAGCCAAAGTGAGCTCCCATTGTAGGTTTTAAGGGTTGTTAAAAACCTATGCTGTGCCCCTCCCCTCTGAAGGAAATTGATTAAATTGAACCAAAGGATGAGATATGAAGGAAATTTCTCAAAAAGCTAGTAACAATCAAAGGAGCAGGATATCAAATATTTGTACAACTTGATAATATAAATATCTTCATGTGGGAAGATTTCCTCTGTTCACTATTTGTCGGTACAAATAAAGGAAATATTTTCCAGTATGTGTTCTGCTCTTTAACCTTTTAAATGTTGCATAACAATATATTACATGCACAGAATGTTATTAGTATGTTATATTACAGGGACTTCCACAGTATATTACAGTACAGGTACATTAAATTACCTGCACATTTATGATACACTACAAGTGCAGACACGATAAGAAATGGTGCATTTGCAGGTAAATACAGACTTTATTACAGAACCGGTAAAAATACAACGCATGACCTGCACAAATATAGGTACAATATCTATTTATATACATAGAAATAGTATGCCTAGTACACATTTTGTCCATCACACTCCAGACATCACACACTGATGCAAGTAATCTTAAAAAAAGAAAGCAAGCTGTTACCGCTTCTGACCCACAACCTGAAACTAACAAGCATTTTCCAATCTGCACTATTCTCTTACCGAACAATTAAACTCTGAGGTTTTGTTTACTTAACAATAATTTTGTGGTCTTAAGGGATTGCAGCCTTACTGTAGCAGTTGAATAATAATACTTTGTGTTT
Source organism: Heptranchias perlo (assembly GCF_035084215.1). Lineage (NCBI taxonomy): Eukaryota > Metazoa > Chordata > Chondrichthyes > Hexanchiformes > Hexanchidae > Heptranchias > Heptranchias perlo. Next base: position 8,368,988 of record NC_090350.1, on the reverse strand, counting down.
TACATGTTATTACATTCCTCAAAAAAAACTGGATATCATCTAACTTGTTGTGAGCTGTACTGGATACAAATGTCTTGCATTTAGCAAGGGTTAAACTCCAAATGTCTTTAACAGATACAAAACAATCTGAAACAAAGAGAAGGAAAGATAGTCTTCTCCCCACAGCCTAAAATTAACAAGCAATTTTCTCACCTCTAATTGACATTAGCTACAATTACAAACACCTACAATTAATTGGATTCCCACAGGGAGTACTTGAGCAGTGGCCTTTAAGGGACAAACCAGATTAGGAGCTGAACATCACAACCATGCTTCAGATGCCAGACTATCCATAAGCAATGTGATGGGAACTCTGCTTATGTACATGTAAATGTCTTGCATTTAGTGTGCATCTGTTACACTCCAGATCATAGTATCATAATAGGTACAGCACAGGAAGGGGCCCCTTGTGACTGTGCTGGCTCTTTGAAGGAGCTATCCAATTAGTCCCATTCCCCTGCTCTTTCCCCACAGCCCTGTAAAATAGTATCATGGTAGGTGTCACACCTGAAATGTCAAAATTTCTTCCAGATGCAAAACAATCTTAAAAAGGAGAAAGAAACCGGAAAAACAGTTACAATTGTCATCTAATTGACCCTGAGCTTACAAGCAGCTACAATTACCTGGGTTTGCCTATTTAGGCTACTTCCCAATTGAGCAGTGACATTAAAGTGATGACTGGTTTAGCAGCTAAATGTTGCAATCATGCTCCAGATCCCAGATTATCTGTGAGCGAACCACATTACTATGATATTAGAGGTGTATATTTCAGATGTGGCAGTATAATATGTTAGCTTACAGGTATACACACTATTATCTTGAGTAGTGATGAAACATTCTTATCTGTATGTTTCCCTAATTTTTGGCTGTTTACATAAAGCTTCGTCCTGGAATTGGTTTGAATAACTGGCACACTGCACTGAGTGGTGGAATGTGAATGGCTGACCAGTTCATCAGAACATGAGAGCACAAGACATTATGCAGCAAAACAAATTGTTTGGTCCCCGAAGCCTGATTCATGCATTCCTGTGGCAACATGTGCTCTTTGAGCTTGCCTTTGATGTTGATGTTCTTTGTCTATCAGAGTCTTGGGCAGCAATCGGAACACAATATTCATTGCTCGACATTTTACTTTTACCCCACTACTCCTTGATAATCTCACTTTGTGTTGATGACATTCAAAGATGTCAAATGTAATTCTTTCTGGTTGGCTCAATCTATTCCCTAATGTGTGCAGACCTTGCGATTGTCTGCAAACATGGGATGGGGAGGGGCTTTGGGTTCAATAGACAAAGCTGTTTTAAGATGGGGAGGAACAGGGTGATTTTCATGGTTCAAATTCAACTTTGATAACTAAAGCCAGTTGAGTAAGTCAGAATTATTTGAATTTGTTTTGGACCATCCACGCATCACTAGCACTAAACCCACATTCAGGAGTCTCCTTCCAACTTCAAGCAGCAAAACACTTCTGCATGCCGTAAATGTAGAAAATTGTATTTAAGCAGACTTGCAAATCGTTTATGAATTGGGAAGGAGGGGGTGAAGAATAAGCAGAATTTAATTTATCGTGAAATAGTGAGCCTTGGACCGTTCACTGTGAAATGTTCGTTGATGATTGCACAGTGTTCAGTTCCATTCGCAACCCCTCAAATAATGAAGCAGTCCGAGCCCGCATGCAACAAGACCTGGACCATCCAGGCTTGGGCTCATAAGTGGCAAGTAACATTCGCGCCAGATAAGTGCCAGGCAATGACCATCTCCAACAAGAGAGAGTCTAACCACCTTCCCTTGACATTCAACAGCATGACCATCGCCAAATACCCCACCATCAACATCCTGGGGGTCACCATTGACCAGAAACTTAACTGGACCAGCCATATAAATACTGTGGCTACGAGCAGGTCAGAGGCTGGGTATTCTGCGGCGAGTGACTCACCTCCAGACTCCCCAAAGCCTTTCCACCATCTACAAGGCACAAGTCAGGAGTGTGATGGAATACTCTCCACTTGCTTGGATGAGTGCAGCTCCAACAACACTCAAGAAGCTCGACACCATCCAGGACAAAGCAGCCCGCTTGATTGACACCCCATCCACCACCCTAAACATTCACTCCCTGCACGTTCCCCTCCAAGTCACACACCATCCCGACTTGGAAATATATCGCCGTTCCTTCATCATCGCTGAGTCAAAATCCTGGAACTCCCTTCCTAACAGCACTGTGGGAGAACCGTCACCACATGGACTGCAGTGGTTCAAGAAGGCAGCTCACCACCACCTTCTCAAGGGCAATTAGGGATGGGCAATAAATGCCGGCCTCGCCAGCGACGCCCACATCCCATGAACGAATAAAAAAAAAGTGAGCCCAGGACCGTTCACTGTGAAATAGTGAGCCCAGGACCGTTCACTGTGAAATAGTGAGCCCAGGACCGTTCACTGTGAAATAGTGAGCCCAGGACCGTTCACTGTGAAATAGTGAGCCCAGGACCATTCACTGTGAAATAGTGAGCCCAGGACCATTCACTGTGAAATAGTGAGCCCAGGACCGTTCACTGTGAAATAGTGAGCCCAGAACCGTTCACTGTGAAATAGTGAGCCCAGAACCGTTCACTGTGAAATAGTGAGCCTAGGACTGCTACAGTCCTTGGATGAGTGTGGATTGATTAGGGAAAGCCAGCACGGATTTGTTAAAGGCAAGTCGTGTTTAACTAACCTGATAGAGTTTTTTGTTGAGGTAACAGACAGGGTAGATGAGGGCAATGCAGTTGATGTGGTGTATATGGACTTTCAAAAGGCGTTTGATAAAGTGCCGCATGGTAGGCTTATCATCAAGATTGCGGCCTGTGGAATAAAGGGGGCAGTAACAACATGGATACAGAATTTGCTAAGAGACAGGAAACAGAGAGTAGTGGTGAATGGTTGTTTTTCGGACAGGAGGGAGGTGTATAGTGGTTTCTCCAGGGGTCAGTGCTGGGACCACTGCTTTTCGTGATATATATTAATGACTTGGATTTGGGTATACAGGGCATAATTTCCAAATTTGCAGATGACACAAAATAGTGAGCCTAGGACTGTTCACTGTGAAATAGTCAGCCTCGGACTGTTCACCGAAATAGTGAGTCTAGAACTGTTCACTATGAAATAGTCAACCTAGGACTGTTCACTGTAACATTCGGGGCCTGGAATACAAAGGAGTGGAAGTTATGTTACAATTGTACAGAGCTCTGGTTAGACCGCATCTGGAGTACTGCGTTCAGTTCTGGGCACCGCACCTCAGGAAGGATATATTGGCCTTGGAGGGGGTCCAGCGCAGATTCACCAGAATGATATCTGGGATAAAAGGGTTAAATTATAAGGACAGGTTGCATAGACTAGGTTTGTATTCCCTTGAGTATATAAGATTAAGGGGTGATCTAATTGAGGCATTTAAGATGATTGAAGGAGTTGATAGGATAGATAGAGAGAAACTATTTCCTCTAGCGGGAGTCCAGAACAAGGGAGCATAACCTTAAAATTAGAGCTAGGTCGCTCAGGGGTGATGTCAAGAAGCACATCTTCACACAAAGGGTAATGGAAATCTGGAACTCTCTCCCCCAAATAGTTGTTGAAGATGCAGGTCAATTGAAAATTTCAATACTGAGCTTGATAGATTTTTGTTAGGCAAGGGTATTAAGGGTTATGGAACCAAGGCAGGTAAGTTACCGATCAGCCATGATCTAATTGAATGGTGGAACAGGCTTGAGGGGCTGAATGGCCTACACCTGTTCCTATGTTCTTGCACTCAGCCTAGGACTGTTCATTGTGAAATAGTCAGCCTAAGAATGTTCATAGAATCATACAGCACAAAAAGAGGTCATTCACTCCATGTTGCCTGTGCTGGCACTTTGATGGAGCTATCCAATTAGTTCCACTCCCCTGCTCTTTCCGATAACCCTGTAGATTTCTCTGTTTCAAATATATACCCAATTCCCTTTTGAAAATTACTATTGAATTTTCTTCTACCACCCTTTAAGGGAGTGCATTCCAGATCATAACAACTCACTGTGTAAAACAAATTCTCCTCATTTCCTGTTGGATTTTTTTGCCAATTATCTTAAATCTGTGTCCTCTGGTTACTGACTCACCTGCTACTACACACTGTGACATACTCAGCCTAGGGATCACTGTGAAATAGTCAGCCTAGGACTGTTCACTTTAACATTGTGAGCATAGGACTGTTAGCTGTGAAATAGTCAGCCTAGGACTGTTCAGATTTTCTTTGTGTATTTGTGCGTTCATCAAGGTGAGGGCTGTTAGGGAAGTGGAATGGAGTAATCTGTTTTTCACTCAATGACTATGCACACCAGGGTTATGTGCCGTATGGATGAAATGCAGTGTGTAGAGCATTCCCTAAATTAACTTGACAATGTACTTTAACCCATAGCCTCAAAAGATGATGAGCCTCCCCTCGGCATAAGTGACATTTCTCATCTGTGACGCAGCTGCCTAGTTGCAGTAAATCAGTGTATACCATGCAGCAGAAGCACAGTAATGGAAGCAATCGTTCGGCAAGACTGAGGTCTTCTTTGGACGTTATTTATAAAATTCTTGTAAAGTTGAGGCTGGAATGTTTATCTCTTTTTCCATGAGATAAATGTGATTTAGCTCAGTAAAGGCAAATGGCCGCTGGCACATTTCAATTTAGTTTCCTGAACGTGTAAATCCCCTCATCGTATACTTTTGTATTCTTCTGCCTCTCAAATAAATTCCTGTTGATAGGGCAACCTGGTAGCTCTGGAGGCAACAGCTCACTTTGCAGTGCAAGTTCCAATCTTCGGGCTGCCTGACGTTTTAATCTGTCAGTCTTAATGATGGTGAGTCTTGTCACTTATTCGGAAACCTGGTATGTGGTACAAGTGCAGTGTGTCTTAAATGTTGCTAACCGTATAGAATCATAGAATCATAGAAGTTTACAACATGGAAACAGGCCCTTCAGCTCAACATGTCCATGTCTCCCAGTTTATCCCACTAAGCTAGTCCCAGTTGCCTGCACTTGGCCCATATCCCTCTATACCCATCTTGCCCATGTAACAGTCCAAATGCTTTTTAAAAGACAAAATTGTACCCGCCTCTACTACTGCCTCTGGCAGCTCGTTCCAGACACTCACCACCCTTTGAGTGAAAAATTTGCCCCTCTGGACCCTTTTGTATCTCTCCCCTCTCACCTTAAATCTATGCCCCCTCGTTATAGACTCCCCTACCTTTGGGAAAAGATTTTGACTATCTACCTTATCTATGCCCCTCATTATTTTATAGATTTCTATAAGATCACCCCTAAACCTCCTACTCTCCAGGGAAAAAAGTCTCAGTCTATCCAACCTCTCCCTATAAGTCAAACCATCAAGTCCCGGTAGCATCCTAGTAAATCTTTTCTGCACTCTTTCTAGTTTAATAATATCCTTTCTATAATAGGGTGACCAGAACTGTACACAGTACTGTACACAGAACTGTACACAGATACCATAGACTAATCAGATCATTGGAACAAAACATCAGTATGTTTTCGACCAGCATGATAATTTTCATTTCTCCCCTTCATTAATCCTCCTTGGCATTTTACCTACACTGCACCCTCCCAGGTCATTTTTTTTGCGCCTGCACACGGCTTTTGGACCACTCCCAGGTGCATCCGAATGCTTCATAGGAATATACAGCACTTCACTTTTTCCCTCCCTCCCAGGAATTACGCTATCCAGTTCTGCCTGCACTTGATCCTTCCCCTAAGGTTCTACCCGAGTGCTCCAGATAGGTTCTCTTCCTTCCTCACAGGGAGTTTAAGGGAGGTCCCACTCGCACTACTCTCACTATAACCATGAGCTCTGCTGTTGCTCTCTCAGCTCCAGGCCCTACTCTCCAAGTTGGGGGACAGGCTCGTTCAGCTTTGGACAGAAAATTAGTTGGTCCCAATGTTGATTGTGCCTATGTGTTCACTTAAAATTAGCACTTCTGGCCTGAACCAGTACCTATTATGTTCCTGACACAGACTGCCCTTGTCCTCAAAGAAGCCAGTGTTACAATTGCTTTCCCCTCATCATCACCCTCTACCTTGTATCTTTGGTCCCACAGCCTGCTCTGCATCCAATGCACTGAAGCGCATTGGGCACCCATTATTAGATTATCAGTCCTATACTCTCTGTTCCAAAAGCTACTTTATGTAAAGCATTCTATGCCCTAATGACCCTCTGTGTGAAAATCTTTATTCTAACTTTAGATAAGGGGAGGGAGACTTCTGTAATACTTGCTTCAGATGATTGTCACCCTGCAGATTGAGAGACGTCAGAATTTGATAACAAAGTGGGAGGAAATTTAATGGGAGTAACATGTGAGAAAATATGTTTCTGGACATGATGACACGTTACATGACCCAAATGATTAAGGAACCTAAGGCATGAGGTGCCATTCGACTTGATACTGTGTAATAACTAGGTAAAGTTGAACCAGGCTACAGTTAACGAGCACCTTGGAAATAGTGACCATAATATATTGGAGTTTAGCATCAGGCTTACTCTGGAGAAGAGGAGTACTGCACAAACTGTCAATTTTCAGAAAGTTGATCTGGAAAAAAGGAGGAACTAACTGAGGACGGTGTACAGGGCAGACTTAAAAAAAGAAGAGTACAGAGGAAAAATGGAACACTTTCAGGAATACATTGTCAGTGCAAACTTGGAAAGAATTGCAGTAGAGAAAAGAGGGGATTGATGTGGGTGACACAGAATAAGAGCTTTCTTGAAGTACAGATCCACATGTAGATCAGAGGACAAGGATGAATCTAAGAATAAATTTAGGGAGACTAAGAAACTGACTAGCAGTGGGAGAATAAAACATAATCTGTGAAAGGCTTTTATAAATCTATCCATAGCAAACAGGCAATCAGGGAACTGTAGAACCCCTGAAGGACTGCAAAGGGGGCATTATATCAAGTAGCTAAGGAATGGCAAGAGTTTTCTTTGTGTCTGTGTTCATGGAGAAAACCTCAGACCGCCTTCCTACTGTTGGGGTAGAATTTCTAGGTCGCGATGATGAGATTGTAAGAAAAATGGTTGTAGCCTATAGAAAGGTACTGGACAGACTGAAGGCATTAAAGGAAGCCAAGTTCCTAGGTCTGCGAGGACAAGATTGATGGGTTAGCAGCACTTTGTGCAGGATAGGATATGGGGAGCAGAAATTTGGATGAACTGGTTTTTGTGGAGTGGGTGGAAAATGGAAAGACAGCCAGGTGAACACTGGAATAATCGTGTCTGGAAGTGACAAGGGCATGGATGTGGGATTTAGATGGGCTGAGGCAGGGGGAAGTTCTGGATGAAACAGAAAAAATAACACTCACTGGGAAATGCTGTAAAATACAGGCATGAAGAAATACTCGAAAATATATTTACTAGAAAACTCTGCTTACTGCATCCACCAGGAAATGCTCCAGAACACATTCCTCGGTAACGTTCCAAATATACTCACCAGGAAACATGGTAAAATACACCCAGCTGGAAAAACTCAATAATATTTTCTGAATAAACTAAGGTGCACCAGATTTAGATGAAGTGTTATTTTAAGACTATAGCGTAGTTAGAATAATATTGTTTTTTAAAGTATATTTGGATTCTAACAATAACAATGGTTCAGTTTCTAAAAGGAGAAATGTGCAGCAGGTCTGTGATAAATATCCACTTCATTTCCTATTGACCCTGGAGTCTTGTGATTATATGTTTCCAATACATTTTACCCTTTTTGTTTTTTTACCTCTGTCCTTTCCAGGTTCCCTCTGTGCCATACACAATTCCCTGACCAAGGGAACAGGCAGGCAACTATAACTCTAGCCTTTGGTGCTTTGTAACTGGTAGTCATTGTGGTGGTTGAAAGCAACTAGTCTGGCTACATTTTATATTTTCCGTCCTGCAAAGTATAGTAATTAGACTGGCTGAAATTGGGAAGTCACTATGTGGGGAATCAGGTGTTAATTCATTGCACAGAAGTTACAGCATCACATAAGTCCAACAACATAAGGCACAATCATTGCTTTCTTAGTCTGATGAAGATCATCCCCTGCAATTCTTGCACTTTGTTTTGCATACAATTTTATGGAACACTACAGATATTTAAATCACAATGTCACTACAACTCAGATTTCTGATCTGATAGCATTCAGAATAGAAGACACAGGGAAGATTGCAGTGGAGAAAGAGTTTGAAGGTCACAGGCGAGAGAGAAGTTGCCTATAAAGTGAAAACTACTTTCTTGTATCCTACCCAGGAATGTTGAGAGTACTTAGATAAGCCTCCTTAGATATGAGAGCAGAAGTCAAATCTCGGATGGACTTGGACAAGAATTATTGAAGAGAAAACTGCTTGGCATGAAAGAGGAAACAGAGCTTCTTGGAGACAGCTTTAGCAATGGAGGAAATGTTGGAGTTCCATTAGATCTCAGAGCACTTAGTGAGGCCAAGAATGTTGTTAGATAAAGAAAGGTAATGGGTGGAGCCATCAAACATAAGTTGCCAGTAAGAGATGTCGAAGAAGTTGTGGGGAGGATTTTCACCTTCGACCCAAAATAGGCACAATGTCTGTGGTGCTCCAGCAGCACCTGCCCAAGGCCACAGCCAGGAGGATCAAACTATTTTCAGGGTCAGGCTTCATTTGAACATCACTGGCGAAAAGGTGGCTCCAAATAGGTGGAAAGTTGGTAGGCTTCTGCAAGGAGCTAACCGGCAGGTACGGCCTATTAGGGCGGGCGGGGGGGAGAAGATTCTGGATGAGGGAGGGACTGCTCCTGGCCCCAGAAAAATCTTTTAAATTTCCCCCAAAAATGTAACGTTTCCTAAGCGGCCTGCTTAAAGGACTGTTGATTAGGGTGTACAACACCTGGTACAACTAGGATTGGCATGAATGGCGCATGCTCCACCTATTTGTACATTAAAATTGTAATCAGGTTACTGCAACAGGCGTAGAACCACGATTTGCATATTTAAACAGCCTCCCGCCTGTTTTGGGCAGGAGTGCTGAGCACTCATTTACATGCCTGCCTGAAAATTGAATCAGGAAGACCAATGGGTGTCCAAGATGCTGACCAGATTTTCCTTTGCCAGTTTTTCGTTTTTCAGGTGTGAAACGGGCGACCAGTCATTGAAACCACCCCCACCTCCCGAGTGTTTGAAAAAAAATTCTATTTGTGGTTCAGTTACAGCATTTTTGCTCATGGTTCAAAAGATTGTTGGTTCTACTCCACACAATGGCTTGAGCCCATAATCTAGGCTGATATTCCATTTTAGGTCTGAGAGAGTTATATTGTTGGAGGTGTCAGTCTTTGAATACAGTGTTAAATTGAGGATATGTCTGGTGGTTCAAGTGGATGTTAAAGATCCCATGACACTATTCAATGAAGATCAGGGAGTTCTCCTAGTGTTTTGGCCTCCCTCAACCAATAGCATCAAAAATCAAATTAACTGATCTTTCATCTCATTCCTGTTTGTGTTGTTGCTTGGGTATGATAGCTCATTTATTTACTTACATAATATGGAAGCTGTTGTGCACTTCAAAGGGAATTGATTGTGTAGAGTGCTTTGAGATATTTTGACACAATAAAGCCCCACATGAAATATTATTTATTAAGATTAAAAAAAAACAAGACTTCCAATGCCCATAGAAAGGCATGGAGAAGATTAAGATGTAGTGATTCCATCTTGCATAGTGTTTCCACCTTGCAAGATAAATGGATATTGTGGGTACTGAGAACGTACAGTCTGAAGAAAATTAATGAATATGGAGTGGAATCATCAGTAAAAGAGTGGATAGTGTTGGATGATGAGTGGAGAAGGTCATTGCTAAGAAACAGATTTGGAGAGAGAACAGATACCTGGAGAGCCCATGAGTAAATTGAAAAATAGTTATAATTTGAGCCATCAACCACAGCAGATATGAAGCAATTTTAGAGAAAACTATGTTGCTGATGGAAACTTGTTTGGAAGTGCACGGTGCCAGACACTGTCAAAGGCTTTTGAGGTGTCCAAGACAATGATGGATGTTTCATCAAAGTGCGCATCAGCAGAGTTCCAGAAGTGCGTAATATAGACAAGATCACTAATAAAGTAGCCATGCTGAAACCACACTGGCAAACATGGACGGGGCTAGAGCTTTCAAATTGATGGATAATTTGACAGTTAAGACCAGTTTCTATAACTGTAGAAAGTATCAATGTAAGGGCTGCAGATTAAGGGTAAAATTAATCATTTTTCTTAGAGATGGAATGAAGAGTTAACCGGGAATAAGAGAGATTGTGAGATGACATTAACCAGGGTTGAGTTTGGAGGTCAGATCTTGAGGATGATGGGAAGGATACCAGCAGAAGTCCAGAGAACAGAGGATCTGATAGACTTTGTAGACTAAAACTTGATTCTAGTCATGATGTTTAAACAAGATAGTGATGGTGGGGGATCTTTTACAAAAATCATCCAAATTACAGTTGGAGGAGAAAAATGAAAAATAAACTAAAACGGTCACTTTTCTCTCGTGAGGCAGAAAGTTTCCATCTGTGGTCCTTACAGAATAGAACCATAGTGTATAAGTTACTCTCTCAATCACATTTTATATCCTCCAAGTGTTGGGGGACAGTTTGCACACTGATGTGACTTAGGCACTTGAATTTACAGTATATATAACTGCAAGTCCCTTATAATAAAACAGGCTTTATCGCACTGAGCTGTATATTTTGTGGTCCTACATCACAATTGGGAGACATACCATTCTTACCACATTACTCCAATGCCAAGCTCACAACTTCATGGTGGCAGAGGAGAGACATTAGGGCAGAATTAAGAAAGAAGACAGGAGTGAAATAGAGGAGCAAGAGATGTCCTCAGGAGAGTGGAAATAGAAAGTGGAAAGATTGGTTTTAAACAGGAAAAGTGAGCAAGAGAAAAAGTGACCAGTGGTGGCAGAAAATTGAAACTGCTTAAATGAGGCAAATGAAACAAGAAACAGATGATGAAAGTAAAAGCTGAAAGGAAAGCTGAAGAAGAAAAATTTACATCATATTTTGAGACTATTAAAGACTAGGAATGTTTAATTTACTATTAGGATTTAACTTAGGGTCTGTAGTTTAGGTTCACAGGACATAATTCTGATGTCAAATCCCAATAACTTTGTGAGTGATTATTTTGTGCTTATCAAGTTGAAGGATTTTAATGCTGGGGCATGGACCACTTTCCATTTCAACCACTATCAGCTTCAAGCACTTCCAGATCAGCCAAAACACTATTAGATGCAGAGCAAAACTAACTATTATACCCCAACAAAGTGCCTTAACACTAACATCAGAAGAGCATCCCTACTGCACCGGTGTAATACTTTTCTATTTCCCACATGAACCATCTTGTGGCCTGTATGAAACTGTCATTATTGAATTAGGGACAATTTTGTAGGTGGACCCACTAGCATGGATTGAGACTGCTCAAACTTATTTCATACAGGGTCCATACAGCCAGGAGACACGGACATTGCATCTTATCAATCTGAGCTGGATTTAACCTGAGGATAGGCCAGTGTCTAACACACTGCCCCATCCAGTACCCAAATCTCAGTACTTAGAGTTTCTGATTACCCATAGCAATTGAAAAAATTCAAATTGGAATTCTGTTTGAAACTATCTGAAATGGAGTATTGAAGTTTCATTTGGGATAAGAGGCGTGTCACAAGAGTGTGACTCGTTAGATGAATGACAGGGCACAGAGTTTACAAAGAAGTAATCCCTCCTAAAGTAATGTGACCCACAATCCCAAGAGCTTTAAAGGGGAGGAAAGTGTAGAGAGAGCATTTTAGCACCATTCTGCATAACCCAAGGGTCGGTCTCCCTCCCTGCTAAGCTGCTCTGATTACATCAATTACTGGCGATCGCTGTGGAACGGCGCTGATACAAACAGCGGTGGGGAGGAGAGTGGCTTCAGACCACCTAAGGAATGCTCTGGAGATACCCGACAGCTAGGAAACCACACTTCCAATCTGACTTCCTGGCAGGTAATTCCACACTTCCAATCTGACTTCCTGGATTCAGGCTGCTTCAAATCACCTCCCACTATTTGCAATGGAGCCACTCCAGAACACACTGTATAACTGATGCTACCAGAGCAGCGTAGCACAGAGGGAAACCCTTATTTGGTGGTCTCCAGACTGGTGCTAAAATTAACATTTAAAAAAAAGTTGAAGAAACATCTGGTAAATTATAATTTTCTTGTATAAAAAGGAAATTGTTTGAACTAAATGCACTCCCCCTAAACTTTCCTTCCCCTTTGTGGATTGAGAGGTATGCACTCCAAACATCACAAAGAAAGATATTGTTTCACTTTTGAAAATGCCTTCATAACTCAAAAACACTTTGTTTATACTACATGGGAGAAGAATTACTCTGGTTGTTATGTGTAGTGACATCATAAGTGCATTCAAAAAGAACAGGGGTAATTTTAATCTAACCTGCCTGATGGGAATCTGATGGGATCGGGTCAGCTGCCCATCCAATTTTTCAAGTCAATGGAGAGTAAGATCAGACGGGCTGTAAAACAGGCATCTCTTCAGTTTCTGCCGGGTTGGTTAGGTTTAATTATCCTCAACGTACTCATAATGTTACACACAGTATCTACAGCAATTCTTACCCTGCATCTCAGTGTGTGTTGCTTTTCTGAGGAGAAAGCTAAGGTTTTCTGTGTACAAAATAGTTGTGTGATTTAGATGATGAATGAAATACAATACTTGCCAAACAATCGTCAGGTATTTTCCTACACTAGTCATTTGGGGAGACTGTGCTGCTGCAGATGCAGGCAAATGCCCCAAATGAGTTAATTACATTTTATCATTTTTTAAGCTGATGGCAAATGGGGCCCGTGGAACCACTGGAGTTTGTGTTCCAAGACATGTGACAGTGGCTGGCAACGGCGCTTCCGAATGTGCAAAGGGACAAGTGTTGAAGGTTACCCATGTGAAGGATCAGGGGAAGAGGTCAGGACATGCAATGAGAAAAGATGCCCAGGTAGGAGAATTATATTTCGCAATACTTCAATTTATGCTTTACTTTCACAGCTTATTTGCTTTCACCCACCTCGGCCACTTTAGTTCAGGACGTTCCTCTATAGCCCAGAAGGGAATGGAGTGAAGCAGACAGGGAACAATTACCTAATTCTGCATAACGTCTGGCTCTGATAGTAATCCCCGATATGTCATTGGATTAAGGAGCAGATCTATCGTAACACTGTATCTGGGTAAACCGGTTTTGCAAATCGGATGCTTTACCTCAGGTCTCCTTGGAAACCATCCATTAAAATCATAGATATTGGTCTTCCACAGCGTGTACTGGTGGGGTACTGTTTGAGCTGACGTGATTGCAAGAAACGGAGGTTAAGTTACTTGACTAGAAGATCAGTTTAATTACGTTCTTTTGCAATATTCTACTTTTTTCCTGTTTTCCCATTCTCTTACTCAGAGCAGGAAATCTGTTTGCATGTCCATGCCAATGCCTGTATGGAACTGGTTGCTACCAGCTGGATGACAATGATCCAGGGTGACTCTCCCTTTGATTTTCACTGCCTTTGTCCCTGTGAAGAAGCACCTGACCTTGTTTGGCATTTACCCACAATGGCATGTCTGACATTGGGAATATGAGAACAGGTTTAGGCCATTTGACCCATCGAGCATGCTCCTCCATTTTATTGGCCATGGGAACTCCATCTTTTTTAATCCCAATTGTCTTCCTTTTCTGCTGATACCCTTGCTTGCCAAGTAAGTATCTATCTCACTCAAACACCTCAATTGATTTTGCATCTGTGGCCTTCTAGAACAATGGGCTACACATTTTCACAGCCTTTTGTATGAATAAAGTTTCCCTGGATTTGCTTGTATTCTGATTATGTCCCCTTGTTCTAGATTTAATTATTGGAAGGAAGAGTCATTCCTGAACTCCCCTGTCACTTCACTTCATTATCTTAAATACTTCAATCATGGTAATCCTCCTGCTTCTGGAATCTCATGTCCTACTATTTCATAGCGCACTGCATAACCTGGAATCAGTTTCATTGTTATTCTAAATGTGTCTCCAATCATTATCCCACCGATCCTCAGTCCATTATCTTTCTCCTTTCCACTTCTTCTCTCCACAGATGCTGAGTGTTTCCACCATTTTCTGTTTTTATTTCAGATTTCACATTTTCAGCATCAGATTTGCTTTTAGCTAATTTGAATGGCAGCTATGAAAAAACGTGCAGCTTCTGCACTCTTTAAGGCTGTTACAATGTGGGATGTTTCTAAATTCCAGTTTTGTCGCCACCTTTTTTGGAGGCAATGACACATGCCACATCACAGCTTGGTGTGTCAGGAATGCTCTCATATCTTCCCCAAATAAGCCTGGATAGTGACTGTTGGCAAGCTATTCAACCATGGAGGGCATCACATGCAATCCCATTTTCATTTGATTTTCTAGTGTACACACAGTCCAGGAAGCGTCACTGGACAGCAGTCATACCTGGGATCAAAAGCAAAATACTGCAGATGCTGGAAATCTGAAATAAAAACAGAAAATGCTGGAAAAGCTCAGCAAGTCAGGCAGCATCCGTGCAGAAAGAAACAGAGTTAACGTTTCAGGTCGAAGACCTTTCGTCAGAACTGGTTTGATTTAAATAGATTAACACCTCACTAAAATAACAGACAGGGTAATGTCACACAAATATGTTAAGTGTTTTCCCACTAATATCACCAACAGTAATCCATAGGCTATGGATACAGCAAAGGCTATGGGCCCTGACAACATCCCAGCTGTAGTGCTGAAGACTTGTGCTCCAGAACTAGCTGCGCCTCCAGCCAAGCTGTTCCAGTACAGCTACAACACTGGCATCCACCCGACAATGTGGAAAATTGCCCAGGTATGTCCTGTCCACAAAAAGCAGGACAAATCCAATCCGGCCAATTACCGCCCCATCAGTCTACTCTCAATCATCAGCAAAGTGATGGAAGGTGTCGTCGACAGTGCTATCAAGCGGCACTTACTCACCAATAACCTGCTCACCGATGCTCAGTTTGGGTTCCGCCAGGACCACTCGGCTCCAGACCTCATTACAGCCTTGGTCCAAACATGGACAAAAGAGCTGAATTCCAGAGGTGAGGTGAGAGTGACTGCCCTTGACATCAAGGCAGCATTTGACCGAGTGTGACACCAAGGAGCCCTAGTAAAATTGAAGTCAATGGGAATCAGGGGGAAAACTCTCCAGTGGCTGGAGTCATACCTAGCACAAAGGAAGATGGTAGTGGTTGTTGGAGGCCAGTCATCTCAGCCCCAGGGCATTGCTGCAGGAGTTCCTCAGGGCAGTGTCCTAGGCCCAACCATCTTCAGCTGCTTCATCAATGACCTTCCCTCCATCACAAGGTCAGAAATGGGGATGTTCGCTGATGACTGCACAGTGTTCAGTTCCATTCGCAACCCCTCAGATAATGAAGCAGTCCGAGCCTGCATACAGCAAGACCTGGACAACATCCAGGCTTGGGCTCATAAGTGGCAAGTAACATTCGCGCCAGATAAGTGCCAGGCAATGACCATCTCCAACAAGAGAGAGTCTAACCACCTCCCCTTGACATTCAACGGCATTACCATCGCCGAATCCCCCACCATCAACATCCTGGGGGTCACCATTGACCAGAAACTTAACTGGACCAGCCATATAAATACTGTGGCTACGAGAGCAGGTCAGAGGCTGGGTATTCTGCGGCGAGTGACTCAACTCCTGACTCCCCAAAGCCTTTCCACCATCTACAAGGCACAAGTCAGGAGTGTGATGGAATACTCTCCACTTGCCTGGATGAGTGCAGCTCCAACAACACTCAAGAAGCTCGACACCATCCAAGATAAAGCAGCCCGCTTGATTGGCACCCCATCCACCACCCTAAACATTCACTCCCTTCACCACCGGCGCACTGTGGCTGCAGTGTGCACCATCCACAGGATGCACTGCAGCAACTCGCCAAGGCTTCTTCGACAGCACCTCCCAAACCCGCGACCTCTACCACCTAGAAGGACAAGGGCAGCAGGCGCATGGGAACAACATCACCTGCACGTTCCCCTCCAAGTCACACACCATCCCGACTTGGAAATATATCGCCGTTCCTTCATTGTCGCTGGGTCAAAATCCTGGAACTCCCTTCCGAACAGCACTGTGGGAGAACCGTCACCACACGGACTGCAGCGGTTCAAGAAGGCGGCTCACCACCACCTTCTCAAGGGGCAATTAGGGATGGGCAATAAATGCCAGCCTTGCCAGCGACGCCCACATCCCGTGAACGAATTTTTAAAAAAAAATTTTTTTTTAACCAGTTTGGAGGTACACATTGAGTCTTCCTCCCATTTGTCACAATACTGTGTCAAACATTGCTGCTGTCATTGTACAGCCAATTACATAATTTAAAAAAAGGTCAGGACTGAGCAAAGAACAGAATTTTTACTCCCTTTAATTGTGAAATTTGGACTATCGAAGTATAGCAAAATAGCCCAAAATTAATGCATGTTTCAGTCTTGAAAAGTTGAACTGAAACAGAAGTGAGGTTCAGACCTTAATGTTCTTTGCAAAAAATAACTCGCCCTTTCAATAATTTTAACTAATGTAACTCATTTTACCTTTCCTGTAGCTCCCCATGAGATGTGTAGGGATGACTACATCATGACAATGACCTGGAAGAGGACTGCAGCTGGGGAACTTGTTTATAACAAATGCCCTCCAAATGCAACAGGTAATAATACAACAATAATATTACTTACTCTGTAGGGAAATGGTTCAACAAATTTTTATTCTGTTTTTGCACATAAATCTGTGTCCCATGACAGTAATTCAGCTGGTGCACATTGGCACTTTAGTAAAGTGAGTGCGAGGCTGTTGTAAATTCAAGTTAACCTTCATTCAAAGGGCAATAAAGTGAGAATGAAGATCTGTTAGTTGATGAACTGGGGAGAGAGTTAAAATCAGAAGTCTCTGTTTTGATCTTGTACAAGCCGGTAATTTAGTGTGCTACTGAATGATTTTCTCCTGTGCTTTGGAACCTAGTTTCGTGATATAACTACTGTTGTGTTGCAATGCATTGTTTTTTGTTAAATGTATTCCTGTTCCAAGGCCAGTTGGTTAAAATACTTGAAATGAGGAGATCTGGAGTAATGGAGCCGTAGGGTGATTCTTGCTCTTTACAACAATGCATTTTGAGGAGAGAGAGCAGTTTTGAAAGAGAGGTAGATAACACCCGATGAGAGGGAACCATTTACAAATTCAGCTGGCACAGGTGCCAGGAAGGAAATTTGGGTGGTTACCAATTTAGTGGGAATGGGGTCAAGGAAGCATGAGGAGGGTCTCATGGATGAGATGAGCTCGAAGAGGGCATGAAGGGAGATGGTTGACAAACTGGAGAGATGCGCAAATTAAGAAAGGGGGAGCCTGGGAGGGAGGTTTGGCATGGTAGGAAAGGGGTAGGGGAGGATGCAGCAAAGGCAACTCAACGTATGGTCTCAGCCTTGGTGACAAAGAATTGGATGCTTTCCTTGCACTTGTTGCTGGAGGTGAGGGTGGAGGGCTCAGGGGAGAGGGGCCAAGGTTATCTTTGCTCTTCAGGATGATCCTGGAATAGCGTATGGTTTTAGCAGAGGAGAAGGAAGCTCGATAGGCGTGGTGCAGCCAGATCTGGTGATGGATGGTTAAAGCACTTGCGTGCCAGATACGCTGACGTCTCCGCCCCTTGGACTTCAGGAAACGAAGGTGGAGGCCATACCAGGAAGAATGGCTAGGAAGGAAAAGAGTAAAAGTTTTTCTGGGGACAAGGGCAACAAAGGTGTAGATGAGGAAGTAGTTGAGCAATTAGACAGTTGCAGAAGTATCATAGTGAATGGAAGGCCAAAGGTGACACAGTTTCAAAGTGCAGTTATAAATGTCTTGGGAGTGTTTTTTCGAGGAGCGCACGCAAAAAGAAGTGATGCTGGAAGGGAGTGGGGTTGTGGGTGATGAGGGATACAAGGAAGTGGTCAGTGATCGAGACCATGGGAAAGGAGAAGCCGCGGGAGATGGCAGATCGAGGGGGTGGCTGTGAATATGGGTAGGAGAGTTTATATGGAGGGAGAAGTTTAAGGAGCACAGGAGGGCAGTGAATTCAGAGCGAGGGCAAGGTTAGCTCAGATGGAGATTAAAAGCACCAAGGATGAGGAGTACTCGGTGCAGAAGCTGAGGGGGGAATGGACAGTGAGAAACTTGTGGGGTGCAACAAGGATTTTAAAGGAGAATTGAGATGAGTGGAATAAGGTGAGGTGTTAAAAGGAGGAAAAAGTGCTAGAGGAGTAGCGGGAGAGACCAAGGTGTGACGTCGTGATAAGGGACACACCACCACCATAGTGGTTTGGGCAGGGCAGGTGGTAGAAAGTACAGCCAGGCGGGAAGGCTGCAGAAAGTAGCAAGATGTCACCACTCATGATCCAAGTTTTATTCAAAGGCAGGATGTCAGTGCAGTCATCCACAATAAAGTCCGTGTTCACGGACATTCTGGAGGGAAATCTGGAGACGGTCGGTGATTGAACTACTGGTAGAGCGCAAAGGGGTAGTGCGTGGGGTAAACAAGATGGGATGGAGGTTGGCGAGGTTAGCCTCTAGAGGGCATGCTGGAGGGGAAGGTCTTTGAGAGAGGCGGATGGGACAGTTGGGATTGCTGCTTGTAAGGAGGCAGCGACAGGTGACTCGATGGCCCCTTCATAGAATGGCGCCAACCCCTGGTTTATGCTGATTCTTTATTGGTTTACTGGGTAAAGGCACCAATCCCTGGTCTGTCCTGCTTCCCCAATAGTTTACTGGGTGAAGGCACTAATCCGTGGTCTGTCCTGGTTCCCTGTGTTTACTGGGTAAGGGTATCGATCCGTGGTCTGTCCTGGTTCCCTGTGTTTACTGGATAAGTGTATCGATCCGTGGTCTGTCCTGGTTCCCTGTGTTTACTGGGTAAGGGTAACGATCCGTGGTCTGTCCTGGTTCCCTGTGTTTACTGGGTAAGGGTATCGATCCGTGGTCTGTCCTGGTTCCCTGTGTTTACTGGGTAAAGGTAATGATCCCTGGTCTGTCCTGGTTCCCTGTGTTTACCGGGTAAGGGTAACGATCCGTGGTCTGTCCTGGTTCCATATGTTTACTGGGTCAGCATAATGATCCCTGGTGTGTCCTGGTTCCCTGTGTTTACTGGGCAAGGGTAACGATCCCTGGTCTGTCCTGGTTCCCTGAGCGTTTACTGGGTAAGCGTAATGATCCCTGGTCTGACCTGATTCCCTGAGGGTTTACTAGGGGGTAAGGGCAATGATCCCTGGTCTGTCCTGATTCCCTGAGCATTTACCGGGTAAAGGCAACGATCCCTTGTCTGTCCTGATTCCCTGAGCATTTACTGGGTGAAGGCAACGATCCCTGGGCTGTGATGAGTCTTCAATGATTTAGTGACAAAACAGTTATCGTGTATTTGAGTTCTATGACCCTTTTGTAATGATTTATCATTTGCTTGGATTGTTGCACACTGTCTAACAACACAATGAAACACAGCAATTCACCCTTAAGATCCCATCATCAGCCTTCCTCAGCTGCGGGTCAAAATGACCCCTTTGGCAACTTTATTGGGAGATTAATTGTGATTGGGAGAGATGGTAAGCAGAGTCTAAAATCTTTTCCATTGGAGGGTTTGATGGGGGAAATAAATGAGAGAGTTACACTGGCCCATATTTTTCACTATCTGCTAACTATTTTCAAACAAGCAGAATTAGAGATCTGGGAAAACGTTGCTTGCCTGCTTTCTTACCTGGGACATGGTGCATGGAATGGATGGACCTAAAGGAAATGTGGAAGAATTAAAAAAGGAATATTAAAACAAATTTTAATGCATCAAGTTTTTTGAGGTTGTGAATTGAAGTCTTCAGGCACAAAATAGGGATGATGTAGCATCCAGCAAAACAATGATCGTGAGGTCACTAAAAAAAAGATCTACCCTGAACAAACACAAGTAAGTTTGAAGGTGAGATACAGGTCATGTTTCTGATAATTCGATCCACATTTTGCTGTCCGAAATTATTGCTCACCAAGAACAGCTGTGAGATATTGGCATAACTAAAGACGCATGTTCCATTATTAAAAATCTTAATAGATAATTAATTTGAAATTTAAGTAGTTTTGTGCTGTCTACAAAGTTACTGTATTTGAAATGTTGATGCATATTTCATAAAGTGCAAATTATCAGATATGCTGTGTATAATATATATTTATTTTTAATAAAGATTTGTGTTTTATTTTTTGAACTACATTGATTTTGGATCAGTTTTATGTACATGGTTCTGCAGGCAAATCACAAAATCATAAGCTTTAACAATTTGATAGTTTCTCTTGCGTTCATGCTTTATTTTTAATTACTCTTTCATGCTGAGGCAGGGACTGAGGTACAGTGGTTTTGTCTGTCTGCTTTTGGTGCCATTCTCTCTGTCGGCAAATACCAACTTTTACCTCAACAGCTCAAGGATGAACCAAATCCCAATCGTCAGATCGTTCAATTCCTTGTCATTATTACTAACATTACTCAGCTATTTCTAAGCACTTTTTAAGGAGCTATTATTTAAACCCCAGCAGGCCAATTCTAGAAAGTGTGCTCTGGCCTGGAGCTTTGCGCACCAGTGGCACGCTCACAATTTCCCAGTTTATACACTCCTGGTGAGGAATGCTCCAGGCCAGGAACATGCATTCAGAAAACTAGTCCTCAGCTCACAAATAGCAGTAAAATGTATTCACGTTACTGTCAAAATCCTGCTGCAACAGATGGCAACAACATACAAAATTAAACATATAATGTGATTAATTGTTCAATAAATAACTATATACTGATCTGTTAAAACTCTGAAAAGAACTCAGATAGAGAAGCCAAATACATTGAGGAAGGGAGTCAAACACTGCCACTGCTACAACGCAAAAAGATGAATTGTAGGTGGACAGTTGTCAGCCTTAATACACAACTCCAGGGTGAAAGATGGCGATTGTGTATATATCAATTCAATGGGACTCATTGACCAGTCTCCTGTGGGGGACTTCGATAAAGTCCCCCACAGGAGACTGGTCAAGAAGGTACGAGCCCATGGAATCCAGGGTGCCTTGGCACTTTGGATACAAAACTGGCTTAGTGGCAGAAGGCAGAGGGTGATGGTCGAAGGTTGTTTTTGTGACTAGAAGCCTGTGGCCAGTGGGGTACCACAGGGATCGGTGCTGGGTCCCTTGCTGTTTGTGGTCTACATTAATGACTTGGATATGAATGTAAAAGGTATGATCAGTAAGTTCGCTGATGATACAAAAATTGGTAGGGTGGTAAATAGCGAGGAGGATAGCCTCAGTCTGCAGGACGATATAGATGGGTTGGTCAGATGGGCGGAACAGTGGCAAATGGAATTTAACCCGGAAAAGTGCGAGGTGATGCACTTTGGAGGGACTAACAAGGCAAGGGAATACACAATGAATGGGAGGACCCTAGGCAAGACAGAGGGTCAGAGGGATCTTGGTGTGCAAGTTCATAGATCCCTGAAGGCGGCGGAACAGGTAGATAAGGTGGTAAAGAAGGCATATGGGATACTTGCCTTTATTAGCCGAGGCATAGAATATAAGAGCAAGGAGGTTATGATGGAGCTGTATAAAACACTGGTTAGGCCACAGCTGGAGTACTGTGTGCAGTTCTGGTCGCCACACTACAGGAAGGATGTGATCGCTTTGGAGAGGGTGCAGAGGAGATTCACCAGGATGTTACCAGGGCTGGAGCGCTTCAGCTATGAAGAGAGACTGGGAAGATTGGGTTTGTTTTCCTTGGAGCAGAGGAGGCTGAGGGGGGACATGATTGAGGTGTACAAAATTATGAGGGGCACAGATAGGATGGATACTAAGGAGCTTTTTCCCTTCGTTGAGGGTTCTATAACAAGGGGACATAGATTCAAGGTAAAAGGCGGGAGGTTTAGAGGGGATTTGAGAAAGAACTTTTTCACCCAGAGGGTGGTTGGAGTCTGGAACTCACTGCCTGAAAGGGTTGTGGAGGCAGGAACCCTCACAACATTCAAGAAGCATTTGGATGAGCACTTGAAATGCCATAGCATACAAGGCTACGGACCAAATGCTGGAATATGGGATTAGAGTAGACAGGGCTGATGGCCGGCGCGGACACGATGGGCCGAAGGGCCTCTATCCGTGCTCTATAACTCTATGACTCTATGACTCAAAGTGTATCAGTGCTGGTGGGATTCCGAGATGTAATACCTGGACCAACTTGAATGGAGAATTGAGCTGGGTCTTATAAAAAACCCAAGAGTCGAGGGGAATCAAGGGATATGGGGATCGGGTGGGAAAGTGGAGTTGAGGTCAAAGATCAGCCATGATCTTATTGAATAGCGGAACAGGCTCGAGGGGCCGTATGGCCTGCTCCTGCTCTTATTTCTTATGTTCTTATGTAAATTAAAAGGAGAGGCCTATAATGTTGCCAAGAAGAGTAGTAAGCCTGAGGATTGGGAGAGTTTTAGAAACCAGCAAAGGAAGACCAAAAAGTTGATAAAAAGGGAGAAAATAGAATATGAAAGTAAACTAGCAAGAAATATAAAATGGATTGTAAGAGCTTCTACAACTATGTAAAAAGGAAGAGAGTCGCAAAAGTAAATGTTGGTCCCCTAGAGGCTGAGATAAGAGAAATTATAATGGGGAATCAGGAAATGGCAAATGTGTTAAATAAATATTTTGTTTCTGTCTTCACAGTAGAAGACACAAAAAGCATACCAGACATAGTGGGGAACCAAGGGGCTAATAAGAGTGAGGAACTTAAAGTAATTATTATCAGTAGAGAAAAAGTACTGGAGAAACTAATGGGATTAAAAGCCGATAAATCCCCGAGACCTGATGGCCTACATCCGAGGGTTCTAAAAGAGGTGGCTGCAGAGATAGTGGATGCATTGGCTATGATCTTCCAAAATTCCCTAGATTCTAGAACAGTCCCAGCAGATTTGAAGGTAGCAATTGTAACCACACTATTCAAGAAAGGAGGGAGAGAGAAAGCAGGGAACTACAGGCCAGTTCGGCTGACATCCGTCGTTGGGAAAATGCTGGAATCCAATATTAAGGAAGTGGTAAGAGAGCATTTCGAACATCATAATATAATTAGGCAGAGTCAACATGGTTTTATGAAAGGGAAATCGTGTTTGACAAATTTATTTGAGTTTTTTGAGGATGTAGCTAGCAGCATAGATAAAGGGGAACCAGAGGATGTCGTATATTTGGATTTTCAAAAGGCATTCGATAAGGTGCCACATAAAAGGTTGTTACACAAGATAAGGGCTCATGGGATTGGAGGTAATATATTAGCATGGATAGAGGATTGGTTAACAGACAAAAAACAGAGAGTAAGGATAAACGGGTCATTTTCAGGTTGGCAGGCTGTAACAAGTGGGGTACCGCAAGGTTCGGTGCTTGGGCCTCAGCTATTTACATTCTATATTAATGACCTGGATAAGGGGACCGAGTGTAGTGTATCCAAGTTTGCTGACAATACAAAGCTAGGTGGGAAAGTAAGCTGTGAGGAGGACAGAAGGAGTCTGCAAAGGGATATAGACAGGTTAAGTGAGTGGGCAAGAAGGTAGCAGATGGAGTATAATTTGGGGAAATGTGAGGATGTTCACTTTGGCAGGAAGAATAAAAAAACAGAATATTTTTTAAATGGTGAGAAATTATTAAATTTTGGTGCCCCGAGAGACTTGGGTGTTCTGGTACAAGAAACACAAAAAGTTAGCATGCAGGTATAGCAAGCAATTAGAAAGGCAAATGGCATGTTGGCCTTTATTGCAAAGGGGTTGGTGTATAAGAGTAAGGAAGTCTTATTATAATTGTCCAGGGCTTTGGTGAGACTTCACCTGGAGTACTGCGTACAGTTTTGGTCTCCTTATCTAAGGAAGGATATACTTGCCTTACAGCCGGTGCAGCGAAGGTTCACTAGATTAATTCCTGGGATGAGAGGGTTGCCCCACAAGGAGAGGTTGAATAAAATGGGCCTACACCGTCTGGAGTTAGGAAGAATGAGAGGTGATCTCATTGAAACATATAAGATTCTGAGGGGGCTCGACAAGGCAGAGGCTGAGAGGTTGTTTCCCCTGGCTGGAGATTCTCGAACTAGATGACATTGTCACAGGATAAGAGGTTGGCCATTTAATATTGAGATGAGGAGGCATTTCTTCGCTCAGGGTGTTGTGAATCTTTGAAATTTCCCCACCCCAGAGGACTGTGGATGCTGAGTTGTTGAGTATATTCAAGGCTGAGATAAATGAATTTTTGGACTCTAGGGGAATCAAGAGACACGGGGATCAGGCGGGAAAGTGGAGTCGAGGTTGAAGATCAGCCATGATCTGATGGAATGGCGGAGCAGGCTCGAGGGGCCGTATGGCCTACTCCTGCTCCTATTTCTTATGTTGTTAAAATAAGCGGTGCCTATTTGCCAATGGAGTATCATAATGGGCTCAATTTTAGGGAGCAATTGCGGGTGCGTTAGGGGCGGGGGGCTCCGAAAATTGCGGAAATCCCGTTCGGGTTTGGAATCCGGCTCCAACCCGCTGATTTCCGAGTTTCCCAGGGACCCACCTGCATGCGCACGGGCAACCCAATAACGGAAGTCCCACCGGCAATTAAAGCCGGCGAGATGACAGTTAAAGAGCCAAATGTACCTCACTGAGGTACTAAAGGCACTTTACCTGTGACAGAGTAAGTGATTAGAATGATTTTTAACTTATGTGGGCGGCTTGCTCACCGCTTCTGATTCACTCAGGCGTGAAGGGCCGGATCAGGGAACAAGAAACGAAATAAATTAAATAAAAAACCATAGACGGAAGTGAAAACACAAAATGAACCTACCTTTGCACCATTCTCCTATGTCTGATGTCTCCCTCTCCGATGTCCCATTCTTCACCCACCCATTATCCTCCCAATATCCCACTCTTCACCTCCCCGATCTTCCTCTCTCCCCACCCGATCTTCCCCTCTCCCCCCCTCCAATCTTCCCATCTCCCCCACCCTGATCTTCGCCTCTCCACGCCCTCTCCCACCCAATCTTCCATTCTCCCCCCGGATCTTCCATTCTCCCCCCCCCCCCCACCACCCCAGTCTTCCAGTCCAGCACCAGATTACTCCTCGCTCTCTCTTTCTCACCCCCCGCCCCTCGCGTTGCAGCTCCTAACTGCAGCCAGCCTGTCAATCAGGCTGACTGCCGGGCGCGAAACCTGGAGAGGACGTTAATCATCCTCAATCAACATGCAATTGCGTCGGAAACGGTAAGTTTTGTACATGCAGGTTTGCCACATGCACCTTCAACCTCCCGCTGCCAACCCACCACCATTGCAAAATCAACCCCAATATCTGCACAAAGGTGTACTTGCATTAGTTAATGTGTGCAGTTTTTGAATTCCAATAAAAGATTCTGGCTAGGGTTTTCCATTGCTGCGCTCACAAGCTGCAATTTTCTGCCCATTCACTTTATGGGCAGAAAATTGAGGGCCGCCAAGTGCAGAAACAGAAAACTCCAGCTGCTGTTTGGAAGCATCTGACCAAGGTACAGGTGCATACTGCTGCTTACTATGGATAGTGAGTGAGTGAGTCATTCATGTCCTTGTAGGCTGCCAATCTACACAAGTCTGATAGATGTTAGCTATCTGGCAACCTTGCGCAGATTGATGCCCTAGCTCATTTTGGGAGTAAAAGTCAACCCCAGCCATTCCAGCTCATCAGCTTTGTGAACAACTTCATTGATGGATACGATGGGAAGTTGGCCCTCAGATCAGTTAACTTGTTTGCAATGATAAGTGCTTGGCAATTTGTGGGCTCAAACACAACTTCCCATCTCTTGCTTCACCACTGAATAGCTCTGAGATCCTGGTTCAAAGCTGACGCATTCTTTTTCTGAGTGAGGTGTTACAGTAGCATGCAGGAGGATGCCTTCCGCATAGATTGCCAGATTGCAATGGAATCATAGAATCATAGAAAGGTTACAACATGGAAGGAGGCCATTCAGCCGATCGTGTCTGCGTTGGCTCTATGCAAGAGCAATCCAGCTAGTCCCACTCCCCCACCCTATCCCCATAGCGCTGCAAATTTTTTTACTTTCAATTACTTATCCAGTTCCCTTTTGAAGGCCATGATTGAATCTGCCTCCACCACCCCCTTGGGTAGTGCATTCCAGATCCTAACCACTTGCTGTATAAAAAAGTTTTTCCTCATGTCATCTTTGGTTCTTTTGCCAATCATCTTAAATGTCCTCTGGTTCTTGACTCTTCCATCAATGGGAACAGTTTCTCTCTATCTACTCTGCCTAGACCCTTCATGATTTTGAATACCTCTATCAAATCTCCTGGCAACCGTCTCTGTTCCAAGGAGAACAACCCCAGCTTCTCCAGTCTATCCGCGTAACTAAAGTACCTCATCTCTGGAATCATTCTATTAAATCTCTTCTGCACTCTCTCTAAGGCCTTCACAACTTTCCTAAAGTGCAGTGCCCAGAACGGGACACAATACTCCAGTTGTGGCCAAACCAGTGTTTTATAAAGGTTCATCATGACTTTCATACTTTTGTACTCTGTGCCTCTATTTATAAAGCCCAGGATCCCGTATGCTTTTTTAACCGCTTTCACAATCTGCTCTGCCACCTTCAACAATTTGTGCATATATACCCCCAGATCTCTCTTTTCCTGTACCCTTTTTCGAGTTGTGCCCTCTAGATTATATTGCCTCTCCTCATTTTTCCTACTGAAATGTATCACTTTGCATTTTTCTGCATTAAATTTCATCTGCCATGTGTCTGCCCATGCCACCACCTCTCTATATCCTCCTCACTGTTTACTAACCTTCCAAGTTTTGTGTCATCCGCAAATTTTGAAATTGTGCCCTGTGCACCCAAGTCCAAGTCATTAGTATATATCAAGAAAAGCAGTGTTCCCAGCTTCGACCCCTGGGAAACACCACTCTACACCCCTGTACACCTCCCTCCAGTCTGAAAAACAACCGTTCACCACTACTCTCTGTTTCCTGTCCCTTAGCCAATTCTGTATCCATGTTGCTACTGCCCGCTTTATTCCATGGGCCGCAATCTTGAGTGCCTACCATGCGGCATTTTATCAAATACCTTTTGAAAGTCCATATACACTATATCAGCTGCATTGCCCTCATCTATCCTCTCTGTCATCGCATCAAAAAACTCTATTAGGTTAGTTAAACATGATTTGCCTTTAACAAATCCATGCTGGCTTTCCCTAATCAATCCACACTCGTCCAAGTGACTGTTAATTCTGTCCCAGTTTCTATCATTTCTAAAAGTTTCTATCATTTCTAAAAGTTTCCCCACCACTGAGGTTAAACTGACTGGCCTATAGTTGCTGGGTTTATCCTTACAACCATTTTTGATCAAGGGTGTAACATTTGCAGTTCTCCAGTCCTCTGGCACCACCCCCGTATCTACGGATGTTTGGAACGTTATAGCCAGTACCTCCGCAATTTCCACCCTTATTTCCCTCAGCAACCTGGGATGCATCCCATCCGGATCGGGTGACTTATCTACTTTAAGTACAGCAAGCCTTTCTATTACCTCTTCTTTATCAATTTTTAGCTCATCCTGTATCTCAACTATATCTTCCTTTACTGAGACTCTGGCAGCATCTTCTTCCTTGGTAAAGACAGATGCAAAGTACTTATTTTGTACCTCGGCCATCCCCCCTGCCTCCATGAGTAGATCTCCTTTATGGTCCCTAATCAGCCCCACCCCTCCTCTTACTACCCGTTTACTGTTTACATGCCTATAGAAGACTTTTGGATTTCCTTTTATGTTGGTCGTCAGTCTATTCTCATACTCTCTCTTTGCCCCTCTTATTTCCGTTTTCACTTCCCCTCTGAACTTTCTATATTCTACATGGTTCTCACTTGTGTTATTAACCTGACTTCTGTCACACGCCCCTTTTTTCTGTTTCATCTTACTCACTATCTTTTTTGTCATCCAGGGAGCTCTGGCTTTAGTTGCCCTACCTTTCTGCCTCATGGGAATGTGCCTAGACTGTACCCGAAACATCTCCTCTTTAAAGACCGGCCACTGTTCAATTACAGTTTTGCCTGCCAATCTTTGATTTCAATATACCTAGACCAGATCTGTTCTCATCCTATTGAAATTGGCCCTCCTCTAATTGAGTATTTTTACTTTAGAGTGGTCCATAACATACTGTTTTGCAGATGTTCTTTTAAATATACAATAAAGAGGGTTTGTCCCAGGATACTTGAGGAACACAAGGACTGATGTTACATGCTATATACGTTAAACCCTTTGTACCAACTTACGTGAAAAAGGTTGGCAACTATGAGTTAATCCACTAGCCACAAGCACCATGTAACATTAACTTGACCTTCAAAACTTGTTGCCATAGATGTTCAAACACCCCTTTGATACTGACTGCTGCAAGGCTGACATTTCAATGTTGGCTGAGTGACCCATGTATATTTTGGGAAACACATGTTAATAAGTTAGCTGTGCTACCAAACTGTGAATTGTTTATTAGATGATCATAAAATACATGTTTCCTTAAAGTGTCATTGATGTTGGATTCAATTATCTCATTTATTACATTCAGAAGTGACTTTGAATGGTAATTATGTGCATCACATTTGTTCTTTTTAGGCTTTGATACCATGGATACTAATGTCTCCTTCCAAACTGGAGAGAATTGTCCACACAAATCAATTATGTCAGCCTTGCCTCAGTGTAGCACTGCCATCTCTGAGTCAGGAAGGTGTAAGTTCAAGAAACCAACCCAGAAACTTGAGCACATAATCTAGGCTTGCACTTCAAAAACCTTGAAAGTTTGTATTATACATGTTCCTTTTTCATTTTTCCCCATTTTTCCATTCTTTTTGTTTTCATAGTATCATAGGTACAGCACAGGAGGAGGCCATTCATCCCATCGTGCTATCCAATTAGTCCCATTCCCCTGCTCTTACCCCATAGCCCTGAAATTTTTTGCCCTTCAAGTATTTATCCAATTCCCTTTTGAAAGTTACTATTGAATCTGCTTCCACCACCCATTCAGGTAGTGCATTTCAGATCATTGCAACTCGCTGCATAAAAAAATGTTTTCTCATGTCGCTGCTGGCTCTTTTGCCAAGCAACTTAAACCTGTGACCTCTGGTTACTGACCTCTCTGCCACTGGAAATAGCTTCTTTACTCCTTATTTGCTCTGTCAAAACCGTTCATGATTTTAAACACCTCTATCAAATCTCCCCTTAACCTTCTCTGTTTTAAGGAGAACAACCCCAGCTTCTCCAGTCTCTCCACATAACTGAAGTCCCTCATCCTTGGTACCATCCTAGTAAATTTCTTTTGCACCCTCTCTAAGACATCCTTCCTAAAGTGTGGTGCCCAGAATTGAACACAATATTCCAGCTGAAGCCTAACCAATGTTTTATAAAGGTTTAGGATAACTTCCTTGCTTTTATAACCTATGCCTGTATTAATAAAACCAAGGATCCCATATGCTTTTTTAACAGCCTTCTCAATTTGCCCTGCCACCTTCAAAGATTTGTGTATGTGCACCCCCAGGTCTCTATGTTCCTGCACCCTCTTCAAAATTGTACCATTTAGTTTATATTGCCTCTACTCATTCTTCCAACCAAAATGCATCACTTCACACTTCTCTGCGTTACATTTTATCTGTCATGGGTCTGCCCATTTCTCCAGTCTGTCTATGTCCTCCTGAAGTCTGTTACTATTCTCCACATTGTTTACTACATTTCCGAGTTTCGTGTCATCTGCAAACTTTGAAATTATACCCTCTATATCCAATTCCAGGTCATTAATATATAATCAAAAACAGCAGTGGTTCTAATACTGACCACTAGGGAACACCACTGTTTATTTCCCTCCAGTCTGAAAAACAACCGTTCACCATTACTCTCTGCTTTCTATCCCCTAGCCAATTTTGTATCCACACTGCCACTGTCCCTTTAATCTCATGGGCTTTAATTTTGCTAACAAGTCTATTATGTGGTACTTTATTAAATGCCTTATGAAATCCATATATATATCGTCAACCACACTACCCTCATCAACCCTCTCAATTACTTCATCAAAGAACTCAATCAAGATAGTCAACTTTAACAAATCCATGCTGACTTTCATTTACTAGCCCACACTTTTTCAAGCGCCAATTTATTTTGTCCTTAATTATTGTCTCTAAAAGTTTCCCCACCAGTGATGGTAGGCTGACTGTCCTGTAATTGCTGGGTTTATCCCTCTCCCTTTTTTTGAACAGGGGTGTAACCTTTGCAATCCTCCAGTCCTCTAGCACCATCCCCATATCTAAGGAGGATTGGAAGATTGTGGCCAGAGCCTCTGCAATTTCCACCCTTACTTCCCTCAGTAACCTAGGTTGCATCCCATCTGGACCGGGTGACTTTTCTACTTTGAGTGCTGCCAATCTTTTTAAGTACCTCCTCTTTATCTATTTTTATCCTATTCAATATCACTACTACCTCCTCCTTTACTGCTACATTGGCAGCATCCCCTTCTCTAGTGAAGACGGATGCGAATTATTCATTTAGTGCCTCAGCCATGCCCTCTGCCTCCACAAGAAGATCTCCTTTTTTGTCTCTAATCGGTCCCATGCTTCTTTTGACTACCCTTTTATTATTTATATGTTTATAAAAAACTTTTGGGTTCTCTTTTATGTTAGCTGCTAATTTATTCTCATACTCTCTCTTTGCCCCTCTTATTCCCTTTTTTAGATCTCCTCTGTACTTTCTGTATTCAACCTGGTTCTCTACTGCATTGTGAACCTTACATTCATCATAAGCCTCCTTTTTCTGTTTAATTTTAATCTCTATATCTTCAGTCATCCAGGGAGCTCTAGCTTTGGATGCCTTTCCTTTCCCCCTTGCACGGATGTGTCTACTCTGTACCCGAACCAACTCCTCCTTGAAGGCCTCCCATTGTTCCATTACTGTTTTGCCTACCAGTTTTTGATTCCAGTCCACCTGGGCAAGATCCCTTTTTAACTCACTGAAATTTGCTCTCCTCCAGTTAAGCATTTTCACATTTGATTGTTCCTTGTCCTTTTCGATAACTATTCTAAACCTAATGATATTATGATCACTGTTCCCCAAATGCTCCCTCACTGAAATCATACTCCACCTCCCCCATTTCATTTCTCAGAATTAGATCCAGCAATGTTTCCTTCCTGGTTGGGCTGGAAACAACCAGCTGAAGTTTATATATACATCAATTATAGTCAGCTTTCTAATAAATTTGCAGACAATATTTAACCATTTTAGATTCCACAGAAACATTACATACTGTTATGGGGAACATATATTCTCCAAAACAAATTGGAACAAAAAAACACACTTCTGAAAATTTTTTAAGCAAAATTCCCTGGATATTAGTAACAAAAACCACTACTAACAATATAAGATAAAATGGAAAATAAACATAAATGGCAAAAGAGCCTATGCCTCTTTAAGAGCTCCATCGTAAATAGAGCTGGACAGGAGTGCCCACAGCAAACCCATCCTAAGTGGATGGAAAATGGTTCTTAATTTAAATGTGATGGAAGATTTAAATGAGGTCCTCACCTGTTTTCTTTGAGACCACTTTACGCAGACCTAAAAAGCTGGTGGAAAAGTGGCACAGATCTGGCAATATGGGTCTCCAATTGCCCATTGCAGCTCTACACTGCCAGTCATGACAATCAGAAAGTTGACTTTTTAATGATTTTAATTATGACATCGAGTGCCTTGAACTGGGTGCAAACCTTATATACTGGATTTCTGAAAGAACTGGCAGGACTCTAGGGAGAACAAGGAGGAATGTTACGACTACAGTACCTCTTTCCATTTTTTGTTCCCTTGATGTTTAGGCTCAGCCAATCGCAGATGTTTATTAAATTCTCGTGGAATTGCATTTTGGGGACCACCGAGTTTTGCCAGATGTGTCTCGCATGATTACAGGCACTTACATGTATCGGTAGGTACAGTTCACTTCTCTTACATATGAAATCAGTGAGAGCTTCAAAGGAGGTACTATAAGCCTTTAGTGCATTGAGTGATGTAATGCGTTAAACACCTCAACTCAGGATCCTGATCCATATCTAGGCCAGTTTGTTGGAATGAAAGTCTGCTTGCCATGAAGGAATTACATCAAATGAGTTTAGTTAGTCTTGATCTAAATTTTAATGCAGTATTAATTGGCACAAAATCGCAATAAAACGTCACAAGCAAAGGAAAATAATATAGTATAAACCATCACAATATTTTGGTATATAAGGGGAGATTTTCCACTTTGGTGCTCTCGAGAGTGCTGCAGTGGAAAATCTCCCTCATGATTTTTCTTTAATCAATTCTGGATTACTTCTCCATAACCATGCAGTATTGAGATTGCAGTCATTAATCCTAGGCTGAACACAAGTAATTGGTATTCACAATGATAGCCTCTGTTGATGCAAAAAAAAGACCCAAAACCAAATAAAACTGCCCCATCCCACATTATTCTATGTGTAAACCATTTGAACTGCTCTATTAATTTTCTGCCCACAACTCACTTGTAGCAAACCATTATTGTATTTATAAACCATATATAAGCCTGTCGATTACACTCGAGACAGTAACCTACTTTGGACATCCATTATTTTCTGTTAACACATCCTAATAAATACAATAGTTAGCCACTCAAGTGCGTTAAAACACCTATTGAACAATGTAATAACATTCTGATTTGATTATTTTTATGTGAGAAATTATTTTATTTATAGCAAAATCCCCATATTTATTGTATAAACAGAATACAAAATAAAGAACAATGAGATTTACAATGTGATCAGTAGCATCATAGGTCATAACCTTTCACTTGTGAGTTGCTAAATCCTACAAGTGTAATAAACAGAGGGGTTGATTTTAACTCATCCTGCCCAGCGGGAACGAGTAAGGGAGCATTTAAAATGGAGCGATCTGCCTGACTGCCCCACCCCGCTCAAATCCCACTGGCCATTGTCTTTACTGCACACTGCAGTTCGGTGGCTGAGGTGCCCGCTGGAAGCAGGCGGGAGCCTCATGAATGAATGCAAATTGGGATCTCATTACATTAGTGGAACCCTGATTGCATTTTACACGGGCCTGAGTGGGGAAGCCGCCGGGGCTTTCCCGGCAGGTGAAGGTAGTTCAGCAGCTCTTGGCAAGGACATAGAGGCCCTCCAAGGTAAATGAAAAAACTTTCCTTAGTGGGGCTAGGAGGAGCAGAATTGCTCCTCCTCCGGGCCCCATAAGGAAAGTCGCGTCCACCCCTGCCCAGACTCCCCCACTTTCCCTCCCACAAGACCTTCCTGAAAACGCCTCCCCGCGACTTACCTGCTTCCTGGCCTTCTTACTTGCGCACCCACCCACCAGCCAGCTGCTGCTTACTGCCCGTTTCGGGCAGGCAGTTGACCGACGGCATGCAGATGAGGCTTGGGAGTAAAACTTAGGTCTGCGAGTGTGTATTGCACACACTCAGCCCGTCCGAAACCCCGAGGATTAAAATTGATCCTGGGATATTGCGCTATATCCCTTTGTGTGTGTGTTTTTTCACTCACTCTGGACAAGTTTTAGCCATTTATATCAGCTTATCCACATGGCTTCCTTCTGGACTAAACCAATAGAACTGGGGAAAAGGTAATAAAAAAAAATAATGGAAATACATAGCAGACCCACCAGCATCTGTAAAGAGAAAAGGCATGTTAATGTTTCGGGTGTAGCCCTTTATCAGCGCTCTGGCCACGGAGAACTTATAATGGGTCAGCACCCAAAACATTAACTTGTTTTTTCTCTTCGCAGATGCTAATGCATCTGCTGTGTATTTCCATAATTTTTTTAAATTTCAAATTTGCAGGTTTCTTTTCATGGGTTAAAGATAAAATGCTTTCTCGGGGTTGGGGGAGTGGTCACTGCTTCTGTGTGTACAACCACTTGTATGAATCTGTTGAATCAATTGTGAACAGTCAAGTTTACATTCAAATATCCTACAGCATGTGCTCACTGGTGACGGTGGCTGGTGCACACAGTTAACATGTTTGATTATTTTTGGTTGTCAACTGGATATTATAACACTAGCCACTGCATTTGAGTTCTTGCTTACTCAACGGGGAAAGGTTATATCATACCATATAGGTATACAGAGTCCCTGTTTATTCAACAAGGTAAGAATTATACACTGTAATGGCACTGAGTTCCTGTTTGTTCAACAGGATAAGGGTTATATACTGCATAAATGTTTTGGAGTTCCTGTATATTCAGTAGGGTAAAAGTTATACACTAACTGTATTGAGTTCCTGTTTATTGAACAGGTAAGAATTGATATCTTAGTGTATTGAGTTCCTGTTTATTCAACAAGATAAGGGTTATAGAGTTTGTAATTGTGCTGACCTGTTTATTCAGCAGGATAAGGGTTATGTATTGCCTAAACATACAGAGTTCCTGCATATTCAGTAGGGTAAGGATTATACACTGTGTAACTGCACCAAGTTCCTGTTTATTCAACAGGTAAGAGTTGTATATGTATTGAGTTCCTCTTTATTCAGCAGGGTTACGATTACATTATTCAAACGGTGTTCCTGTTTTTTTCAACAGGATAAGAGTTATTTATAGTGTAGCTGCACAGAGTTCTGATTTATTCAGGAAAATGAGGGTTATTCACCTTGTAACTGCAGAGTTCTTGTTCACTGGAATACCAGAGTCCTTGTTCATGCAGGATGTGTTTTCTTTTGATGCTTGAACTGCATTATTGAGGAGCAAGTAGTGGGTGCATGTAAAATATAACAGTTCTTATGTTTATCTTCACTGAAAATCAAAGCTATTAGATCAACTATTAGCTGAAGTGTCATTGTGGAATTCTTTACACAAAAGGATGAAAAGCATCAGGCATTTTATCTAATTCATTCCTCTGCCAGAGGCCATCCATTTATATTGTTGAACTAACACCTCCAGTGGTGTTGCTAATGGACAGAAAGAACAAATTGTCTCACTTCCTGTATGTATCTGATTCTTTCTTCTTTCCTAACTTTTAATTATTTCTTTGTCTCCCACTCTTTTTTCCTTGTGGCTCCCACACAATTTGTTCACTGTGCACACGGTACCTGCACCGCAACCCCCCCCCCCCCCCCACCACGATCCATCCCTTGCCCACCTCATCCATGCAAACAAAGACTTACCTGAAGATGTCCTCTCCCTGGCTGGTCTCTCATCTGACTGAGACCAACCTGTCAATCAACTGGTCGGGAAACCGACAAAATAAAACATCCTTACATCAAAATCTTAAGGACATCCGGGAAACCTGTACTAATGGGTTTCCTGACCTCAAATTGACCCCCCGCCCCCTTTCCGGCTCCGTTTGAAAATTGAGCCCATAGAGTACAAAAGCAAGAAGGTCATGATGAACCTTTATAAAACACTTATTCGGCCACAACTGGAGCGTGGTGTCCAATTCTGCGCACAGCACTTTAGGAAGGATGTGAAGTCCTTAGAGAGGGTGCAGAAAAGATTTACTTGAATGGTTCCAGGGATGAAGGATTTCTGTTATGTGGGTTGACTGGAGAAGCTGGGGTTGTTCTCCTTAGAGCAGAGAAGGTTAAGGGGAGATTTGATAGGTGTTCAAAATCGTGAGAGGTCTAGGCAGAGTAGCTAGAGAAACTGCTCCCATTGGTGGAAGGGCCAAGAACCAGAGGACACAGATTTAAGGTGATTGGCAAAAGAACCAAAGGCGACATGAGGAAATTTTTTTTTTATACAACGAGTGGTTATGATCTGGAATGCACTGCCTGAAGAGGTGGTGGAGTCAAATTCAGTTGTGGCTTTCAAAAGGGAATTGGCTAAGTATTTGAAAGGAAAAATTTTGCAGGGCTATGGGGAAAGGGAGAGGGAGTGGGACTAGCTGGATTCTCTTGGAGAGCCAGCACAGGCTCGATGGGCTGAATGGCCTCCTTCTGTGCTGTAACCATTCTATGATTCTATTTAAGGTAATCGGCAAGAGTCAGGCGATATAAGGAAACATTTTTTTTTAATGCAGCGAGTTATTATCTGGCATGCACTGCCTGAAAGCAGATTCAATAGTAACTTTCAAAAGGGAAAGGGAATTGGAAAAATACTTGAAGGGAGAAAAATTACAGGGCTATGGGGAAAAAGCAGGGGAATGGGACTAATTGGATAGCTCTTTCAAGGAACCGGCACACGCACAATGGGCCAAATGGCTGCTTCCTGTGTTGTACCTATGAAAACATGATAAGGACAGGAACATTATACCATTTGATGCATAATGTATCATTCTGCTGCTAATCTAGAGCTGTATGTAATTTGGCCTATACTTTTAAGGCCAGAAGATCTACTTGCTATAAATGGGCACACTCACTTCAATTAGATCAATGCTAATACTGAAGTTAGAGGGTAATTGTTTCTCTAGATTGGCAGCTGTTTGTAAAATCCCTGGCTTCAAGATCAGAAAAAACAGTAAGAAATGACTGTTGCTCTTTTTTAAACATTATTTTGCGCTATACATTTTATTGGAGGTAGTTTCTTACTGTCCTATATCCATCTTGCAGCTGGCAATGGTTTAGCACCCAACTCTTAGTCTTCATTTGTGGGCCACTTTAGGCTCCTGAGCCTGCTGGCCTGGGGGCCAACTTGCCCATCTTCCTCTGGCTCTGTAAGATACATCCCTTTCTGATGGCAAGCTTGTGCAGTATGCAGCAAGCCATAATGACCCTATAGACCCCTGCAGGGTGTAGGGAATTCCTTATTTTGTGTGATTCTTGGACACTGGACAAATAGTCAAGCAAAGAAAGTCACCCTCACTCCGTAGTTTCATTAATCAAAAGTAATTATTTATTGATGTTATCATTCATATGAGCATTTATGAAGCAAAATCAAACCATACATATGACTTCCATCTATAAAATCCTGTTTTGCACTTAATAATTCACAACATTATTATGCAATGACTTAACAGTACATATGATGTGGAGATGCCAGTGATGGACTGGGGTTGACAAATGTAAGGAATCTTACAACACCAGGTTATAGTCCAACAGTTTTATAGTCCAAAAGCTTGTGATTTTCAAATAAAACTGTTGGACTATAACCTGGTGTTGTAAGATTCCTTATATTTAACAATACATATACAAACTTTAAACCAAGGATTTTGCTCATCGGGCTTGAAGGTTGATCAGCTCTTCAGAATTTGAGGTCCTCTTCTTCTTGCGTGGTGTTCAACTGCAGTGTGTGTTCCTTGTGACTTCCAGGTGGTGAAGAAGAGAGACTGTTCTTCTCTCAAAGTTTTCTTTTTATATATTTTTTTAACAATAAGATGAAGGATTGGGGAGGATCATTCTTTTTGTCCAGTCGCTCCCTGTTGCTATGCCTCAATCATTAACATACTTCAATGAAGTATGTTTAGGCTTTGATCATGTGACTGGAGACCCTTTGATGTAGAAAAGACCATGTGCTCGAATGATGGAATGTAAAAGGCCCCTTTACTGTCTCTGTTTATGGCCTTTAATGTAGAGATAGCCCTTTCATTTTTATGCTCAGACATTCTTAATGGTCCTTACGTCTCCAATTTTGATTGCTTCAAATCCATTCCTTATACCATTTGACCATATGCTGGATGCAACACCACTTGATGTTTCACAACACCCAGCTCTTTGAACAGACTACCAGATAGGAATGAGAGGCCCATGCCTTTTCACACCAATCATTGCTTTCCCGATCCGAAGCCTTTGATGTATGTCTTTGTTGCTTTTTCTTATATTACTCCCGGCTGTATATAATTTATTCTAGTGTTCTGGGGTTCCACAGTCGGGTCATGAGCCACTGCTGTAAGCGGGGGGCCTTGTCCCCCAGAAGGCTAACAGACCTCTGGTCTGGACCGGTGAACATACTTCACTCTCTCAACATGAATGTATCATGGAAGCCCCCTGAGTGATAGATATTCACATGACATTGATTTTAAGCTGCACTATCAAGGAATGAAAACCTTTTCTGTTGAAATAGTTTATGGGAGTCTGTAAGGCTGCACGTATAGCTACATGTGACCTGTCAATAGCCCTCCAGACCTGTAGAAATCCTACCACTCTGTAAAACTGTATTGGCCTTTCGTGCTGATAGGCCACAGCCATTGGAAAGGAAATAAACAACAACAACTTGCATTTATATAGCACCTTTAACGTGCAAAAATGTCCCAAGGCACTTCATAGGAGCGTTATCAAACAAAATTTGACACTGAGCCACATAAGGAGATATTAGGAGATATTGGTAGACTTTAAGGAGCGTCTTAAAGGAGGAGAGAGAAGCGGAGAGGTTTAGGGAGGGAATTCCAGAGCTTAGGGCCTAGGCAGCTGAAGGCACAGCCACCAATGGTGGAGTGATGAAAATCGGGGCTGCGCAAGAGGCCAAAATTGGATTGAGAGTAAATTGAGATGTGCGTCCGAAACAGGGCATCTGTCACCTGCTTTATGTAGCAGTGGGCTGCCTTTTGATTTATGTGGCACATAATGTAGCCTAAAAGGAACCTGCGGAAATAGATTGAGTGCCGCTGTCATTTTTATTATCATTTTTATTGTTTGTATTGTGGCTATGGTGAATGAAGGCTCTAGATCCAGGCAAATAGTTGGGACTGTAATGATCTCCTTTGGAAATCAGCAGCCTTCTGATCTACTGGTGTCTTGACAAGGTCAGGTATGAATGACTGGGTCTGCAGATACAGTGCAGTGAGTATCTGCAAATCTGTGCCAACTGCTGCATATGGTGCCTTTCCAATTTGACCTCTCCCCAGGCTTCCTCCACATGCTTATCGTGCTCTTCCTCCTCAAAACATGGGTACAGAGGGATGCCCGGGGGAAAGAGTTTCTTTGGGGATACAGCTATTGTGGCCAGACTCCAGTAATGATGCAATCAAAGTTTGTACTCCTAAGCAGCAATCCAAGTTCAGTAATGTTCGGGACAAATCACTTCCACACCAAATGGCCACCAAGCAACACTTCAGGTTTGCTTACACCTCTAGCAAACTGCAGTGCCACTGTTATAGTGGTGTTAATGCTTGGGGGTGGTAACCGGGTGATGGGGGTACACAGTCCTTAAACAAGGATTTTAAGGCTTGAATGAGTTTTCACTTAGGTGCAGTGGGGATCTAGGAGCAGAAGTGGAGGAAAATAGGAAACTGCTAAACCACTCCTGCATTTTCCTCCACTTGGCGTCAAAATTACACCCAAACACTGGCATTAAATCAGAGGAAAATTTAGTTTGAAACTCTCGTAACTATATTAGCTGGTCAGCAATTCACAGACTGTCAGTCGCATTCAATTTTTGAAAGAATGGAATGGCTTGGCTCATTGATCACTTCCAAACATTTTAAATGACCTATCTCCATCCAGGTACAATAGCAGAAATCAAACTATGCATATCAATGCCTTCCTGAACCATGCATGTCTGTAGCTCATCCTGGGGTATGACTATCTCAGCTCAACTTCAGTAGGGGTGGCTATAAATTGCGCCATGTAGCGCTCGTTTTGTAGACACTACGCGGCCTCCTAAGGACCCAAAATAGCATCCGGAATGCGTACGCACGCTTCTAGCGTGACGTGCGCCGTACACCATCTTGGTAAAGGCATTTGCGCACGAGCAGATAACGAACGCCGGCAGCATGTAAAGTAAGGAGAATATGCGTTAGATCACTGTGCAATGCTGATTTAAAGGGATAGATACAATTTTGGAACTAAACGTTCCAGCCAAGCACTGTCTTAACCTTGTACAACTGAACAGGTCATAGACGGCCTGGAGGACCCCCCCCACCGACCAGCGCTATTTAAAGAGATCATGCAGGTGTTGCAGGTTAGTTGCTGGATTATTGCATCTGGCTGTTGGTTCAATTTTATGTGCTTGTTAAAGCTTCCTATACTTGGAGAAAGTTGCAATATTACACAAGTGGCCTGGTAGGTCCTGCTGGTTACCGTTGGTGGCATTTACAACAGTGTGCTGAACAAGATTGCTGCCAACCATGGGGGGCCTGCTGGGGCAGGTCAAGCTGCGAGGAGAGGGAGGAGGAGCAGGAGGAGGCACTGGGCACTGAGCAGGAGGCCAAATACAATGAGGACCTTCAACGACCAATTCTCTTACCTCAACATGAGCGAAGATCAGTGCATCCGACAGCTGTGGTTCACGAAAGAGGTCGTGACGGAGATATGTAAACAGCTGCAGCCACAACTGTAGCCTCAGGGCAGGGCAAAGACAGCATTACGTGTGGCTGTGAAGGTAACCATGGCGTTGAACTTTTATGGCTCTGGATCCTCTCAGGCCACTGCTGGCGATATGTGCAACATCTTGCAGTTTGCAGTGCAACAGATTTATAACTTTCCCGCTTGACAGAGAGAAGCAGAATGAGCGAGCACGAGGGTTTGCTCACATTGCAGGTTTCCCCATGGTGCAGGGTGCCATTGACTGCTCGCATATTGCCATACGTGCTCCACATCTCAACTCGGCCATCTTCATGAACACAAAGGGATTCCACTCCCTCAATGTGCAGCTGGTGTGCGACCACATGCGTGCATCATGCAAGTCAATGCCCACTACCCTGGCAGAAGTCATGACTCCTTCATTATGCGGCAGTCCAACGTCCCACCTATCTTTCAACCGGCACGGCAAGTCAAAGGCTGGCTACTGGGCGACAAGGGCTGTCCCCTCATGAAGTGGCTCATGACTCCGGTCAGGAACGCACGCACACGTGCAGAGCAGGCCTACAATGAGAGCCATGTGGCCTCACGAAACATGGAGCATGCCATAGGAGTCTGAAAGCAATGCTTCCACTGTCTGGACCGTTCTGGAGGAGGCCTGCAGTTCTCCGCTGAGCGGGTGTCAAGCTTTGTCATTGTATGCTGCGTGCTGCACAACCTCGCCATTATGAAAGGCCACTGCCTCTCCAGCAAGAACTTGAGATAGAGGCAGAGGAAGAAGAAGACAAGGAGGAAGAGGAGGAGGAGGAGGAAGTGGTGGAAGAGGCAAGGAGGCAACAAGGTGCACAGGTCCTGTCTGCCAGGGCTCTGCATGCTTACCTTGTTCATGGGTGATATCGGTAACTTCAGTGACACCTCCCAAGTCACCAACAGTCCTACACTCCTCATCTTTCCTCTTCCACATGACCATCAAATTGTCCTCCTTATGGTTAGACATCGCCTCCACACACAGCTCATCGCAGAAATAAAAACCACCACCAACTGCGACTTTGAATACAAATTTATAAACTTACACATGAAATCTTGTATACAATATTACACTATTCACTTTTGTGCATTCCCTTAATGTCTGTCATTCGTGTGCCTTTTCCTTTCCTAGTGGTCCT
Organism: Heptranchias perlo; assembly: GCF_035084215.1. Taxonomy (NCBI): domain Eukaryota; kingdom Metazoa; phylum Chordata; class Chondrichthyes; order Hexanchiformes; family Hexanchidae; genus Heptranchias; species Heptranchias perlo. Next base: position 8,327,477 of record NC_090350.1, on the reverse strand, counting down.
ACAAGGTGCATCTCCAGTGGCTGGAGCATGGGTGGTGGAAGGCTGCTGACCTTCAATTGAGAAGACTGCAGATGGCCGTAGAGGATGATCTCAAGCAGCTCTGGGCCGGGAGGGCCCCGCTTCAGGCTGCACCATCTCAGTCTCGGCTGCAGCAATCTGGCCTGGCTGGCTGACAGGCATCAGCAAGGGCACTGGTGGAGTGGCAGGGGTGGGAGCAGGAATGCTGTCATCCTGAGAAAGGACAGAGGTTTGACTGCCATGGCACCATTGCCACTGGCATGGGGCGATGTCTGAGCAATCCTGGTGATCTGCTGGAGAGCAGATTGCTGTGACGGCCTGGAAGCCCCATTCCATAGTGATACCCAGAGACACGGTAGCAGCAGTCTGAGCCTGGAACACAGCAGTCTGAGCTCCAAATTTTTATTTGATTAGTTCATGGGATGGAGGCATCACTGGCAAGGCCAGCGTTTATTGCCCATCCCTAATTGCCCTTGAGAAGGTGGTGGTGAGCCGCATTCTTGAACCGCTGCAGTCCGTATGGTGAAGGTTTTCCCACAGTGCTATTAGATGGGGAGTTCCAGGATTTTGACCCAACGACGATGAAGGAACGGCGATATATTTCCAAGTCGGGATGGTGTTTGACTTGGAGGGGAACGTGCAGGTCGTGTTGTCCCATGTGCCTGCTGCCCTTGTCCTTCTAGGTGGAAGTGGTCGCAGTTTGGGAGGTGCTGTCGAAGAAGCCTTGGCGAGTTGCTGCATTGCATCCTGTAGATGGTATACACTGCAGCCATGGTGCACCAGTGGTGAAGGGAGTGAATGTTTAGGGTGGTGGATGGGGTGCCAATCAAGCAGGCTGTTTTGTCCTGGATGGTGCCGAGCTTCTTGAGTGTTATTGGAGCTGCACTCATCCAGACAAGTGGAGAGTATTCCATCACACTCCTGACTTGTGCCTTGTAGATGGTGGAAAGGCTTTGGGGAGTCAGGAGGTGAGTCACTTGCCACAGAATACCCAGCCTCTGACCTGCTCTTGTAGCTACAGTATTTGTGTGGCTGGTCCAGTTAAGTTTCTGATCAATGGTGACCCCTAGTATGTTGATGGTGGGGGATTCTGCGATGGTAATGCCGTTGAATGTCAAGGGGAGGTGGTTAGACTCACTCTTGTTGGAGATGGTCATTGCCTGGCACTTGTCTGACTCGAATGTTACTTGCCACTTATCAGCCCAAGCCTGGATGTTGTCCAGGTCTTGCTGCATGTGGGCACAGACTGCTTCACTATCTGAGGGGTTGCGAATGGAACTGAACACTGTGCAATCATCAGCGAACATCCCCATTTCTGACCTTATGATGGAGGCAAGGGCATTGATGAAGCAGCTGAAGATGGTTGAGCCAAGGACACTGCCCTGAGGAACTCCTGCAGTAATGTCCTGGGGCTGAGATGATTGGCCTCCAACAACCACTACCATCTTCCTTTGTGCTAGGTATGACTCCAGTCACTGGAGAGTTTTCCCCCTGATTCCCATTGACTTCAATTTTACTAGGGCTCCTTGGTGCCACACTCGGTCAAATGCTGCCTTGATGTCACCTCACCTCTGGAATTCAGCTCTTTTGTCCATGATTGAACCAAGGCTGTAATAAGGTCTTGAGCCGAGTGGTCCTGGTGGAACCCAAACTGAGTGTCGGTGAGCAGGTTTTTGGTGAGTAAGTGCCGCTTGATAGCACTGTCGACGACACCTTCCATCACTTTGCTGGTGATTGAGAGTAGACTGATGGGGCGGTAACTGGCCGGATTGGATTTGTCTTGCTTTTTGTGGACAGGACATACCTGGGCAATTTTCCACATTGTCGGGTAGATGCCAGTGTTGTAGCTGTACTGGAACAGTTTGGCTAGATGCGCAGCTAGTTCTTGAGCATGCAGACCTTTGATGACATCAGTTTGTGCTGCAGTGGAAGCTGTTTGTGCTGCAGCGAAGCTATTTGTGCTGCAAAGGAAGCTGAGACATTGGTCATCAGACGCTGCATCATGATGGGTTCCACAGGTGTGCTGATGGAGGTGACCCCCCACCCATTCCAGGTGGGAAAGGATGGGCTCCAAGCTCTGCACAAAGTTGCAGCTCTTTGCCAAGTTGGAGCTGGATTCCTCCATACCACTTGTTATTGTGTGCAGGATTTCTGGCAAGCCTTCCAGTGCACCAAGCATTTGGTGGTGTACGCCCATCAGTCTTCTTCTGTGGCCTGGCCCATTGAAGTCATCATTGGACTCCTCGACAGCAAAACCAGTGTGCGACCTTGCCCTCTAGCGAGCTGGCACCTGTGGTAACCGTTCCCTCCACCCTGGCTTCTGCGCACTTGTGTCCGGTGCCTCACCACAGATCCCTCCTCTAACCTAGCCTCTACACTATACGCAGTATCAGTATGAGCTGGTGGATGCAAGGGTCAGATCAAGTGACGGTGCCGGCTTCAATTCTTGGGTATCTGCAATGACAAAGGGAGACTCTTTGAGTTGTGGAGCGGGGAGAGGAGCAAGTAAGACATGCGTGCTGACACTATCTGCAGCACGTGAGTCAGAAAGGATTGTGGGATAAGGGAGATGTGGGAAACAAGAAGGAGGATTGGCTATGCAGAGACCCTCATCGACAGCCCACCCAATGATCCCCAGCATGGTTTCTTCCATGGGGATGCGCACGTGTAGGTATGCCTGTTCTCTGTCTGTTCTTTGCTGCTACCAGCTGTTCGGCACCACCTTCTCCTGCAAGACAGAAGGAAGTGTGTCAGTGAGTGTCCTGCAAGATGTTAGGCTGATTTGCCTGTCATGATCGAATAGCTGCCAGTGTGTGTGACCTGTGAGTTGTAGGTGTATGGATTGCAAGAGTGGCACTATGTGAGGGTGAGATGCAACTTCCGAAGTGCAGCATTGCGTACAGATGGGCAGTGTTTGCTGGAAGGTGGGTGACGGGGGCGGGCGGGGGCGGGCGGGGGGGGGCGTCGTGCGTGGTGCAGTTGGTAAAATGTGCCTCTTGACACTTGCATTCACTCACCTTGACCACTTGTTCAAATCATTGAACTTTTCTGCACTGCATCCACATGCATGGTGCAATGCTCCTGGCATTCTCCTCCAGGGCCACTTCCTCCCACTGCCTGTGCAGTTGGCGTCTGGAGGGTTTCCTGCCACCCTGCAGGTACAGGATGGCTCTCCTTGCATCCACCTTATCCACCAAGGCCTCCGCTGCATCATCGGAGAACCTCGGTGCACGCTCTCTTCTTGCAGGTCCAGCCATTCCACTTGTCTTCCTCCACCGATTGCATTGACAGTGCACCTCCCCTTTAAGAGGTGCAGGTTGCCTTTAAGGAGTGTTGGCCACGCCCCATATCAGGCTCCCTGCTGGTACGTGCAGCCCTGCGCTGCCTGCATCGCAACGACCGGGTGTGGGTTAATCGTGCACCACGACCCCTGTGCCCGGAGTCGGGGGTTATCGAATTATCCTCCATATTCTATGCCGTTTGCAGAAACAGCTACCAGTACCTGCCTTTAACCTTGTGTGTGCTGTAACCAGCAAGAAAGAGCGTACCAGCGAGACTGTTACTACAGTTAAAAGGTTATTTCTGAACCATTTTTTTCAGTGAACGGTTAATCTTGTTGCTAATCATAAAAATTTCAAGTCATGCACCCAGTGGTATGCTAGGAGCTGTAGCCTACTACCTTGAATATGCTAACTGAAGTGTATGAAAACAAGGCTCAGGCTTTAAACATAGGCAGAGGGTTCTGTGGGAATATATTGTTATAAGCATTGCAAAAACAGAAAATACAATCATTTTCTTGTAAATTGTTTTTTCTTTATTATGTTACAGGCCATAGTCCAGGAATTCCTAGGAGGCCTTTTGGGGTGAATCTGAGGCAGGGCAGTACTTCCATCTGCCACATGTATGTGCTCCTGACTCTGTCCCGACTCTTGGGATCAGAGATGTTAGTGCATTGCATATGTTCATGCATGCCATTTTTGGCACAATTAGGGCACCTGTCACAGTTGGAGGAGATGGATTTCTGTAACTGAACTGGCTGTGATTGTTGAAATTTTTTTTAAGTTTAAAACTAGCCAGGTTTTGAACTTCCTGCTTTCCCAAGGAAATGCCCCCACTTCGGCTAGAATCAGGTCCTGGTGAGGGAGCATGCAGGCCTACATTATGGTGGGGGCAAATGAGGCAGAACTGGCAGGAATTCTGGTGGGGTTGTCACTCCGCCAGTCCTATCTTATAGTGACATCTGCACAGAAGGGGCAATCGTAAGAAGTACCCGCCCCCACCTCCAGTGGAAGTTTCACCACAGAAAACAAGTGCAAAGTCCTGGCATAAGTGGGTCCCACCCCAAATTCCATCACTGTCCACCTTGATTACTACAAGGTAAGAATTTCAGAGTTCTTATTTCTATCATTAAGTGCTTAGCTTAATGGCGAACCTAAGATGGCGGCTGAAAGGATTGTCGAACGATTTGTTTAGTTCACCTTTTTTATTGGTGTCTATTGCCAACAGCCTTTTTTTGATTAGTATGTTTTTGAACTTTGTGATTGGTGGTTTTCATTTCTACTTGCTACTTAATGACTGGGATATTCCCTACCTATTCAATTGTGATTTCTTGCCGCTTGTGAAAAAATTGCTTGTGAAGGGTATAAGGCCCCAAGACATGAAAACTAAGTATGACTCCTGAGGTGTGTCTGCCACGGGTGTGTGCAATACACAATATTGTTGTTAGATAGGTTGTTACACTTTTAATGGGCATTCAACATTCCCTGCTCTGTCCACTGTAAAACATCAATTAGACTTTGTAGCTTGAGACCTATCAGAAGGCAGTAGACTTCAAATAAGCTACAATTAGTTATGTACAACTTAAAGGGAATAATGTGGATTTCATATGTTTTTATAGAAAAGATATCTCCTCAAGCCAGAAGAGTTCAATTATGGATCAAAAGCTATTGGTATTATAAAGTGCAAGTCATGTGGCGGCCTCAGAAGAAGTATGATTAGAGTCAGTTCTCAGTTATGGATGATAAGTCTAACACTTCAACTCTTCAGTGAATGATTGTCATTACAAAGACATTTCCTAGTAACTCTACAGCAGACAGCAACCCAGTCCTCATCTACTCCAAGCAGCACTGCCAGCATCACCGATAGAAATCCAGCCCCTGCTACTGCAGTAGACAACCCCAGACCCCCTACTCGACTTAGAGTAGGTGGGACTGGATCTGTCCACTTCAAACGGAAATCCCAGCCATACTCCAGTTAGCAACACTGCCCTCCACCTACACCAATCAGCAACTTCAGCCTCATCTTTTGTAATCAGTAACCTCAGCCCCCACCTGCTCAAAACAGTAACCCCAGTCCTCAGCTAATCCAAACAACAACCCCAATCTCACCTACTCCAAATAGCAACCTCAGTCCTACCTATGCAGATATCGACCTGAGCCCCTACCTACTCACATCAGCAGCTCCAGCCTGCACCTGCTGCATTCAAGGCCCCCAACCCGCACCTGCAGCAATCAACAACCCCAGCCCCCGTCGGCTGCAATCAACAACCCCAGTCCCACCTACTGTAATCAACAACCCCAGTCCCACCGAGTGTAATCAACAACCCCAGTCCCACCTACTGTAATCAACAACCCCAGTCCCACCTACTGTAATCAACAACCCCAGTCCCACCGAGTGTAATCAACAACCCCAGTCCCACCTACTGTAATCAACGACCCCAGTCCCACCTACTGTAATCAACGACCCCAGTCCCACCTACTGTAATCAACAACCCCAGTCCCACCTACTGTAATCAACAACCCCAGTCCCACCTACTGTAATCAACAACCCCAGTCCCACCTACTGTAATCAACAACCCCAGTCCCACCTACTGTAATCAACAACCCCAGTCCCACCTACTGTAATCAACAACCCCAGTCCCACCTACTGTAATCAACAACCCCAGTCCCACCTACTGTAATCAACAACCCCAGTCCCACCTACTGTAATCAACAACCCCAGTCCCACCTACTGTAATCAACAACCCCAGTCCCACCTACTGTAATCAACAACCCCAGTCCCACCAAGTGTAATCAACAACCCCAGTCCCACCTACTGTAATCAACAACCCCAGTCCCACCTACTGTAATCAACAACCCCAGTCCCACCTACTGTAATCAACAACCCCAGTCCCACCTACTGTAATCAACAACCCCAGTCCCACCTAATGAAATCAACAAAACAGCCCCACACCTACTGAAATATTTTGGTAGGAGAAATAAGGTTACTGTGGCTCACAAACCGAAGTCCTGGAGCTGCAAGTATGATGTTTAAAATTCATTGTCCCACACCCAGTTTCAGTGACGTTGCTTCTGACATACCTGGCAACAATGAAAATGCAGCAGGAACAATTAGACCTTTTCACCTTTGTCTCAGGTTGTCTACAGAACACCAGTATTTAAACATTGTGCCTCTAAACATATTCAACAACTTCCTTCACATTGCATGAACCCAGTGCTCACGCACGCCCTCTCAGTCCTCTCGCAGTGCAGTGGCTGAATCCCAACATCATGATCTCTTCCCTGTCCTTCAGTTGAGCAATGAAAATCTTACTTCTTTCAACCCTTCAAAGATAGTTTCTTCCTGTCTCTCATAAGTTTAACCAACAGCTACCAATTCCATACATTTAATGGGTTCACCCTAAGTCATTCTTCATCTAGCAGTATTTTTGGGTGCACATTCTCCTCTAACCTTTAATAGAAATGCCAGATTTCCTCCACTACTAAAGCCACGTTCAATAAACTTAAGCTCTTCTGAAATTTGCTTTCTTCTTCTTTTCAAGCCTTCTATATGATTTTCCTTCGCTGTACATCTCCACACTGAGTTGCAACCAGGTTGCATCAAACAGTGCCCTATTAGAATCATAGAAAGGTTACAGCATGGAAGGAGGCTATTCAGCCCATCAAGTCTGTGACAGCTCTATGCAAGAGCAATCCAGCTAGTCTCATTCTCTTGCCCTATCCCTGCAGCCCTTCAATTTTTTTCCTTCAAAGTACATTTCCAGTTCCCTTTTGTAGGCCATGATTGAATCTGCCTCCATCATCCGGTCAGGCAGTACATTCTAGATCCTAACTGTGTGAAAAAGTTTTTCCTCATGTCACCTTTGGTTCTTTTGCCAATTACCTTAAATCTATGTCTTCTGGTTCTTGACCCTTCTGCCAATGGGAACAGTTTCTCTCTTTCTATTCTGTCTAGACCCTTCATGATTTTGAATACCTCTATCAAATCTCCTCTCAATCTTCTCTGTTCCAAGGACAACATACCGAACTTCTCCAGTCTATCCACGTAACTAAAGTCCCTCATCCCTGGAATCATTCTAGTAAATCTCTTCAGCACCCTCTCTAAGGAACTGGACACAATACTCCAGTTGTGGCCAAACCAGTGTTTTACAACACTTCCTTGTTTTGTACTCTATTTATAAAGCCCAGGATTCCGTATGCTTTTTTAACCACTTTCTCAACCTGCCCTACTACCTTCAATGATTTGTGTACATATACCCCGAGATCTCTCTGTTCCTGTACCCCTTTTAGAATTATGCCCTTTAGTTTATTTGCCTCTCCTCATTCTTTCGACCGAAACGTGTTACTTCGCATTTTTCTGCATTAAATTTCATCTGCCATGTGTCTGCCCATGGCACCAGCCTGTATATATCCTTTTGAAATCTATCACTATCCTCCTCACTGTTCAACTCACTTCCAAGTTTTGTGTTGTCTTCAAATTTGGAAATTGTGCCCTGTACACCCAAGTCCAAGTCACTAATATATATCAAGAAAAGCAGTGGTCCTAGTGCCGACCCCTGGGGAACACCACTGTACACCTCCCTCCAGTCCGCAAAAGAACCGTTCACCACTACTCTCTGTTTCCTGTTACTTAGCCAATTCTGTATCCATGCTGCTATTGCTCCTTTTATTCCATGGGCTTCAATCTTGATGACAGCCTATTATGTGGCACTTTAACAAACGCCATTTGAAAGTCCATATACACCACATCAACTGTGTTGCCCTCATCGATCCGCTCTGTGTACCTCATCAACAATCTCTATCAAGTTAGTTAAACACGATTTGCCTTTAACAAATCCATGCTGCCTTTCTCTAATCTATCCACACTTGTCCAAGTAACTGCTAATTCTGTCCCGGATTATCGTTTCTAAAAGTTTCCCCACCACCGAAGTTAAACTGACTGGCCTGTAGTTGCTTGGTTTATCCTTACACCGTTTTTCGAATAAGGATGTAACATTTGCAGTTCCCCAGTCCTCTGGCACCACTTGCTGTGTGAAAAAGTTTTTTCTCTTGTCACCTTTGGTTCTTTTGCCAATCACCTTAAATCTATGTCCTCTGGTTCCAGCACATTTTTTCCCACAACCTCTAGACTGCGTTACTCATAACCTTCCTCAGTCTCTCCTTCCTGCTATAATCTTCAAGCTTTTAAACCCCAACCTTAATGTCAGCTAATCACTACTTCTTGATTTACTTTGTCTTCTCTTACTCTTTTTAATCTTGGTGATGTCCTGCACAATGGACTTTGGTCTTTCACCATCTCAATAACAAAACAAAAACAAAATATTACTAAAAAATGCTAATATGGTGGAGCAGCACTTGGAGCTCCAAGGTAAATTTCCTGTCACTCCTAACCAGTAGTGTAAGTGAGATCCATGTAAGCTGCAGTTGAGAAATTGGGCAAGTAGGCCCAAGTCTATTTCTTGCTTAATTATTTCTCTCCACAGTTTTCTGACCAACTGCTTTTTCCGCTAAAGAGTGTTGAAGAGTGTTCTTGCTGAAATATGTGAGAGCCTCATTAGAGGGAAGTAAACTTGTTTTAAAACATTTATATTAGTAGAAGGCCTGATTTGCCAGCTTTTTTTGGTCAGGATCACACTGTTTGCCTTTTTTTGCTTATTTCAACTGGCCTTAATCGGAGCGCCACATAGGATGGAGTTCTTTTTCCAGTACATGAAACTGAATGATGGAAATCTGAAATCTGAACCTCAAATGATAGGAATATACATTGGGTCTGTTAGCTTTGAATGAGAAAGAACTGTCTAACATTCAGGATGGAGACCCTTTGTCAGAATAAGGATAAGAAAGCAGCCTGCTCCTTTATGGGACTGACCAAAATAAAAAGGGAACAGGGAAGAAGAGAAGGATAGCAAAGAGTACAGATATTCCAACTGTAAATAGTTTTTAAAAATTTGGAAGAGGTGAAAAGTGTTGATGTAATACAAAAATCATCTCAATCAGGCTGTGAAAATGCAGTAGCAAGACAAAGCAGTCCTAAATGGAAAGAAAAGTAACAACATGTTAATTGGAGAATTTATCAAAAGAATTGGGGTGACAGCCAAAGTCTGAAGTTGCTGAAGACAGTGCTTAGACCAGAGGGCTGCAGATTGCCCACGAGGAGAAAAACACGCGAAGCTAGGAATTACTGTTCGCTATAGTAATAGATGATTATATGTCATTCCGCTCTCTGCTATTTTAACAGAGGCATTAATGTGTTTAAAATAAATGGGTTAAAGCCTTCATTAAAATAGCAGGTAGAGAATGTTATACAGACGTGTTAAATGTGTGTAAGCTATTATTGGCAACAATAATCTCATGTCAGCTGTTTCTGAGGTTTGTGTTGAGCTTGGTTTTAGCAGTGTAGGAAACTAAAGATAAAAAGATCGGATTGATAATTCAAGGGAAGTTTGATCATACGGAGGTCAGGATATTGGCCCATAAATTGCTCCGAGTGGTGAACCAGCAGTGCTACCGCTCATTAGATTTAAATTCTTCCACTAAGTTACTGCGTTTCTTTTGGTGGCAGCTTCCTTGAACCGCGATTTCAAATAACATCAGCGTTCTTTCCCGAGCTGTGAGTGGCTCCTCAACCAATCAGCGTGAAGCAAGCCACGCTGTGAGAACCAGGATGTGCAGTTCATTCACAAACAGCGCAAAGTAAAAACCCAGATGTGCCCGATAAGGTATTATAAAATGACATAGAGAACGCAAAATAAAGAGAGGATGAGATTAAAAGACTGCGATAAAAGAGACCGAATGAAAAAAAAGTTAACATTTTTTAATAATTCATTTTTTTTTAAATGTTCAAAAACTATTAAAATCAGGAGTAATGAGAGTCCACATTTTTAAAAGTTAATTTTTAATGCTAGAGAGGTTGTTTGGCAATCATTAAGACTTACCACGCTGTTAAAACTTAGTTTAGACTTCAAAAAACTGAGCATACCTGATTTGTGGCGAAATTAGTCAGTTTCCTGCTAGGCAGGAGAGCAAGTTGGCGCTGGTCCGTTCATTCCATTGATTGCAGCCGGTGATATCCCTTTAAGTCGACGCTGTCACATCGCCGGCGAACCAGGAAGACCAAGTTTCGGATTTCCACGTTCAACTGCGCATGTGCGGTCGCCGGAACTTGCTCTGAGGGAGATAGTGAATGGGTGACCAACAGACAGAGGAAGAGTAGGAAGGCAGAGCAGGGGTCCCCTGCGGTCATCTCCCTCCAAAACAGGTATACCGTTTTGTATACTGTTGGGGGAGATGGCTCACCAGGGGAAGGTGACGGCGGCCAGGTTCATGGCACCATGGCTGGCTCTGCTGCACAGGAGGGCAGGAAAAAGAGTGGCAGAGCTAGAGTGATAGTGGACTCGATTGTAAGGGGAATAGACAGGCGTTTCTGCGGACGCAACCGAGACTCCAGGATGGTATGTTGCCTCCCTGGTGCAAGGGTCAGGGATGTCTCGGAGCGGCTGCAGGACATTCTGGAGGGGGAGGGTGAACAGCCAGTTGTCGTGGTGCATATAGGTACCAATGATATAGGTAAAAAACGGGATGAGGTCCTACAAGCTGAATTTAGGGAGTTAGGAGTTAAACTAAAAAGTAGGACCTCAAAGGTAGTAATCTCAGGATTGCTACCAGTGCCACGGGCTAGTCAGAGTAGGAATGACAGGATAGCTAGGATGAATACTTGGCTTGAGAGATGGTGCAAGAGGGAGGGATTCAAATTCCTGGACCATTGGAACCGGTTCTGGGGGAGGTGGGACCAGTACAAATTGGACGGTCTGCATCTGGGCAGGACTGGAACCAATGTCCTAGGGGGAGTGTTTGCCAGTGCTGTTGGGGAGGGTTTAAACTAATGTGGCAGGGGGATGGGAACCGATGCAGGAAGTCAGTGGGAAGTAAAGTGGTGACAGAAACAAAAGGCAGTAAGGGAGAGTGTACAAAACATGACCGGACAGATGGTCTGAGAAAGCAGGGCAAAGACCAAGGGAAGTCTAGATTAAACTGCATTTATTTCAATGCAAGAAGTCTGATGGGCAAGGCAGAAGAACTCAGGGCATGGATGGGTACATGGGACTGGGATGTTATAGCTATTACTGAAACGTGGCTAAGGGAGGGGCAGGACTGGCAGCTCAATGTTCCAGGGTACAGATGCTATAGGAAAGATAGAGCAGGAGGTAAGAGAGGAGGGGGAGTTGCGTTCTTGATAAGGGAGAACATCACGGCAGTAGTGAGAGGGGATATATCCGAGGGTTCGCCCTCTGAGTCTATATGGGTAGAGAATAAGAAGGGAGAGATCACTTTGATAGGATTGTACTACAGACCCCCAAATAGTCAACGGGAAATTGAGGAGCAAATATGTAAGGAGATTACAGACAGCTGCAAGAAAAATAGGGTGGTAATAGTAGGGGACTTTAACTTTCCCAACATTGACTGGGACAGCCAGAGCATTAGGGGCTTGGATGGAGAGAAATTTGTTGAGTGTATTCAGGAGGAATTTCTCATTCAGTATGTGGATGGCCCGACTAGAGGGGGGGCAAAACTTGATCTCCTCTTGGGAAATAAAGAAGGGCAGGTGACAGAAGTGTTAGTGAGGGATCACTTTGGGACCAGTGATCATAATGCCATTAGTTTTAAGATAGCTATGGAGAATGATAGGTCTGGCCCAAAAGTTAAAATTCTAAATTGGGGAAAGGCCAATTTTGATGGTATTAGACAGGAACTTTCAGAAGTTGATTGGGAGAGTCTGTTGGCAGGTAAAGGGGCGTCTGGTAAGTGGGAGGCTTTCAAAAGTGTGTTAACCAGGGTTCAGGGTAAGCACATTCCTTATAAAGTGAAGGGCAAGGCTGGTAGAAGTAGGGAACCTTGGATGACTCGGGAGATTGAGGCCCTAGTCAAAAAGAAGAAGGAGGCATATGACATGCATCGGCAGCTGGGATCAAGTGGATCCCTTGAAGAGTATAGAGATTGCCGGAGTAGAGTTAAGAGAGAAATCAGGAGGGCAAAAAGGGGACATGAGATTGCTTTGGAAGATAAGGCAAAGAAGAATCCAAAGAGCTTCTACAAATACGTAAAGGGCAAAAGAGTAACTAGGGAGAGAGTAGGGCCTCTTAAGGATCAACAAGGTCATCTATGTGCGGAACCACAAGAGATGGGTGAGATCCTGAATGAATATTTCACATCGGTATTTACGGTTGAGAAAGGCATGGATGTTAGAGAACTTGGGGAAATAAATAGTGATGTCTTGAGGAGTGTACATATTACAGAGAGGGAGGTGCTGGAAGTCTTAACGCGCATCAAGGTCGATAAATCTCCGGGACCTGATGAAATGTATCCCAGGACGTTATGGGAGGTTAGGGAGGAAATTGCGGGTCCCCTAGCAGAGATATTTGAACCATCAACAGCTACAGGTGAGGTGCCTGAAGTTTGGAGGGTAGCAAATGTTGTGCCTTTGTTTAAGAAGGGCGGCAGGGAAAAGCCTGGGAACTACAGACCGGTGAGCCTGACATCTGTAGTGGGTAAGTTGTTAGAGGGTATTCTGAGAGACAGGATCTGCAGGCATTTGGAGAGGCAGGGACTGATTAGGAACAGTCAGCATGGTTTTGTGAGGGGAAAATCATGTCTCACGAATTTGATTGAGTTTTTTGAAGGGGTAACCAAGAAGATAGATGAGGGCTGTGCAGTAGACGTGGTCTACATTGACTTTAGCAAAGCCTTTGACAAGGTACCGCATGGTAGGTTGTTACATAAGGTTAAATCTCACGGGATCCAAGGTGAGGTAGCCAATTGGATACAAAATTGGATTGACGACAGAAGACAGAGGATGGTTGTAGAGGGTTGTTTTTCAAACTGGAGGCCTGTGACCAGCGGTGTGCCTCAGGGATCGGTGCTGGGTCCGCTGTTATTTGTTATTTATATTAATGATATGGATGAGAATTTAGGAGGCATGGTTAGTAAGTTTGCAGATGACACCAAGATTGGTGGCATTGTGGACAGTGAAGAAGGTTATCTGGGATTGCAACGGGATCTTGATAAATTGGGCCAGTGGGCCGATGAATGGCAGATGGAGTTTAATTTAGATAAATGTGAGGTGATGCATTTTGGTAGATCGAATCGGGCCAGGACCTACTCCGTTAATGGTAGGGCGTTGGGGAGAGTTATAGAACAAAGAGATCTAGGAGTACAGGTTCATAGCTCCTTGAAAGTGGAGTCACAGGTGGATAGGGTGGTGAAGAAAGCATTCAGCATGCTTGGTTTCATTGGTCAGAACATTGAATACAGGAGTTGGGATGTCTTGTTGAAGTTGTACAAGACATTAGTGAGGCCACACTTGGAATACTGTGTACAGTTCTGGTCACCCTATTATAGAAAGGATATTATTAAACTGGAAAGAGTGCAGAAGAGATTTACTAGGATGCTACCGGGACTTGATGGTTTGACTTATAGGGAGAGGTTGGATAGACTGATACTTTTCCCTGGAGAGTAGGAGATTTAGGGGTGATCTTATAGAAGTCTATAAAATAATGAGGGGCATAGATAAGGTAGATAGTCAAAATCTTTTCCCAAAGGTGGGGGAGTCTATAACGAGGGGACATAGATTTAAGGTGAGAGGGGAGAGATACAAGAGGGTCCTGAGGGGCAATTTTTTCACTCAAAGGGTGGTAAGTGTCTGGAACGAGCTGCCAGAGGCAGTAGTAGAGTCGGGTACAATTTTGTCTTTTAAAAAGCATTTGGACAGTTACATGGGTAAGATGGGTATGGAGGGATATGGGCCAAGTGGAGGCAATTGGGACTAGCTTAGTGGTATAAACTGGGCGACATGGACATGTTGGGCCGAAGGGCCTGTTTCCATGTTGTAAACTTCTATGATTCTATGATTTAACTTTGCCACTAACAACAGTGAGCGCTGTCAAGCTCGCTGTTATTTTAAGAGCAATTTCTGGACCAAAGATTGTGCACAGACAGGAGGTGTTCAAGAAACCAGTCACCTAATCTGTGATTGATCTCCCAATATTGAACAGAATTCATTGTAAGCAGTGAGTATATATTGGATCGATGTAAGCACAAGAGCTTCTGAAATGCCCAGTTTTTCCTCTGCAGAGGTTACCTTTCATTTGTAGTTGAGACAGCCCTTGATTTATCTGTCTGCTCAGCCCTTTTCTCCATCCTCGAATAACAACGACAGGGTCCTTCTCCCATCCTACGAGCTTTTGCATCCACCAGATCATTTTCCATTGTTTCTACCACCAGCAACATGATCTTAGCAACAAGCTCATCTTCCTTTTCTCTTCCCTTTCTACTATCTGGAGGGATTTATGTGTATTTTTACAGTCTAGTATATCGTACTCGTTGCTCTAGATTGGAAAATCACTGGCAGACCTCCTTGACAAATATCCTTGTTCTGTTTACAAGCTTAATTCTGATCGCCCTGTAGCTTATCATTTCAACTCCTCCTCCCATTCTCATTCAAACCTGCCCTACTCTGCTCCACCCTAGTTCAATACAAGCTTCAGGTACAATAGGGCAAATTCTGCAAAGCTGTGCCTCTCGAGTATATATCTGAGAATCGGAGCTGTAGTTTTGTCGTGTGAACTTCAGAAGCACAACCTCACTGAACTTGCCCATATATCTCATCTTCCTCTTGGGATTTCTTTAGTCCTTCAGTTTGAACATTGCTTTTAAGAACTTTGGACATTGGCTGTCTTCCATTCACTTTCCACTGTGTTCCCTTCCATTTTGTCATTGTTTTAGTGACCTCTTGTCTTCTTAACATCTTTTTACTGACTGATCATTGACTATCATTCAGCACTTTTATCATTTCTTTCCAGCTTTTCAAAATCACTTTACAAAGTAATAAAGCCATTAGCTGTATCTTTGTAATAGTTGTGAGCATATTTGTACTCAGAGCTCCACTGCTGTTGTTCTCCTCTCTTTTTGTTTTTATCAGTCCAATAAAGGAGCTGTCCTGCTTTCCTATATCAGTTTTGACAAACAGTCTCCACAGGAACAGTCTTATTTCTTTCTGACGGACTGCTGTATATTTCCAGAATTTTCCTGCTTTTATTTTTTAAGTGTTGCTGCCTTCTCTCTACTCTTGCAGTGAAAGTCACTGAACACTACTGGGAGATTGTCCAGCACTGCTTAATTTGTGATGTGAGACCAATCTCTTCCCTATGTAAGAATAGGCTAGTCATCTGGAAGAATAGATAGAACTAGAGAGAAAGATGTGACAAAATCAATGATAATTCAGTACTTTATATTTATTGAGAATAATGAATACACAGCATTGATGTTAAGGCACTAATCTGATTGGGAGACGCAGATAACATTGTAAACTGCTGGAGCAGTGAATGGGAAATGTTGACATTGCAATTTCTAATAGTTGATATTGACTGAAAAGTCTGACGAAAAATTATAACTTCAGGAAGTAAGGTTTGTGGACGGGAAGTGTGTACTCTACTTAAGAATATCAGTATTATATGTAGCTGTATATAAATACTGAATACCTAGGCATTTATCTACTATAATGTATGTGTTTGACCATGGGGATGTGAAAATAAATCAACCTAAATTGGAGGTGGTCTAGTCTATTTAAAAACTTTCTTTTTGAAGGTATAATTTTGTGAGTTCATGCTTGGAACACAGAAATCCATCTGCTGGGAGTGCATATTAACCGATGATGGCACAAATTCATAAAATTATTCTTCGTGTGTCTAATTACTTACTTTCACACTTAGACATCTGATAGTAATACATACACACATAGACATTTTTACACATATATAAATGTCTTGTATGTAATATGCACCTGTGACCAGCCTTCACATTCCGTAGCTCCTGCAGATTTTTATGTCATACTTGCACATCATTGTATGAGATTTTGTAGTCATTAAAAAAATCATAATTGATCAGGTAAGGAATCTATCAATCATCACATAGCAAGCAGGAACAAAAACTACTTACAATATTCAAAAGCTTCAATCTAGAACGGGCAGTCAGCAAATAGCTAAACATAACAAGGAATGGAAGAGGAATAAATGAAATCACTTGAAATACTGTTTTAAAACCTTTTAGCCATCATCTTTCTTTCTCACTAAGCGAAGAAACTCCTTACTGGAAATGATGTTTGCAGCATAAAAAACATAAAAATTGCAAAATTCAGAAGAAATGTATTAAATTTCCCAATGCAGTAGAACTTTGTGCTTTAAAATGTCTCCAACAACATTTTCCTTCAAAGATTTGTGCTTCTGAGAAGCATAAGGCTTGAATTCATAAAACTTCCCAGACTTATCTCTGTCTACTATATGAAGCGACACTAGTTAATAAACTGCATATCCCTGTATGATTCTGTGCCTTGAACTCTTAGATGCTTTTTTATGATTCACAGCGGGATTGGCCATTCACAAAGTGTGCCAGGAATTCCCATTTGTTTTTTTATCAGCCATCTTAGGCCCCACACTCTGCAATTCTCTCCATAATCTTTTGTGCCTCTCCATCTACTTCTCCTTTAAGACCCTCCTTACAATCCACCTGTTTGACCAAGCTTTTGGTCACCCCTCCTAATATCTCCTTCTTTGTCTTGGCAACCATTTTTCTCTGACTTATACCTCTGTGAAGTTCCTTGGGATGTTTATCTACGTTAAAGGTGCTATATAAATATAAATTGTTGTTGTAAGCCTTACCCAGTCCTCCTCTACTGTCCATCAATTGAAAAGTACTGAGGAATAAAACCTCCAGGGAAAACATTTTTAGAGAGTACTGAACGTAGGCAGAATTTGTTTTTCTTGTATAAAAATAATAAACAAGATAAAACATAAATATATTAACTTTTTCTGAGGTAACCTTGCTGAAAAAAGATTGTACCTAATTATGTTTCAGAGATTGTTTATTTAGCAGATATAGCGTATTAAATGTGTAACAAACAAAACTTTTCACTTCCAAATGTTGTTATTAGTTCAGTTTTGGAATGTTTACTTATATAAAGACAGTGATTGTTCTTGAAAAGTAATTCATTTGATGTGCAATGTCTTGGAATGTCCTGAGGATGTGATAAGGCACTATATAAATGTTATTTTTTCCCTTCCTTCCACCCTCCCTCTCTTTTTTTTCCTTCCTTCCTTGCTGCCTTTCTTTCTTTCTTTACTCCTTTCTTTCTATTGGTAATTGAAACTGAATTTCTCTTTCTTATATATTTCTGAGAAAGAACAATCAGCAGGAAAACAGTTAATAGAGGAATGGCAAATTCTGGAAGAACTGTACCATTACTCAAATTTGGAGGAAAGCCCTGAATTAAAGTCCTGAACTTAAGCATGCTATTTAAGCAGAACATTTTAGTAACACTAAGTAATGTTGCAGAAACATTTGGTAAAGAAGAAAAAATTCAAATTAGTTTAATATTTTCTTACATTTCTTGACCCTCACTACAAAAATCTGCCTTCTAAACAGAAGGGACACTGTGCCTATTTGACATCTTAGGTATATTCTTTCTTTAAGACATGTAGGGGGGAAAATTGGATATGGCCTGTTTTTGGGCGGGAGTAGCACGATCCACTATTACCCCACGCCCAATGGTCCCTGCGCAGGCAGGACGAGATTTTTGTCAGGCCTGAGGACTTACCTGCAATCTGCGTTGGAAATAAGCGTTGAACGAGGATTCCATGCAATTCGCACTTTCCACCAGCAGGGGGAAGCTCCAATCTCTTAAAGGCAGGCTATCTGTTAGAAATCTCTTAAAGGTAGCTGGTACCTGTTATTTGCTGAATATAACAGCCTACTGTCTGCACGGAGTCTGAACGGAGATCAGACATTGCACATGTAAAGCACAGATGGAGGTCCCATCCCTATTTTTACAGACTGATGAGTTATGTTAAAACATTGAATAAAGGTTGCGCACCACTAAATCTCACATCCTCCAATCTGCATGCCAGACCTCACCAATCTGTCGATCTGAGAGTCCGTGCACCAAGGTTCTCTGCTGATGCACTAGAGGCCTTGGCGCAAGAGGTGGACAGAAGGAAGGACATCCTATAACAGCGGTGGGGGGTGGGGGGAGCAAGAGGCCCTCCAGACATACATCCAAAAGGTAGTAGGAGGCAGTAGGGGATGAAGTCAATGCCAGGAGCACAGCATCATGAACATGGATGCAGAACAGGAAGAAGTGAGTGGTCAAGGTGAGTGAGGTCAACTGTCAAGTGGCGTCCCCCACCAACTACACCACTAGTCGCATCCATTGCTCCACGCACTACACCCCCCATCACCCACATACCAACAAACTCTTTCCATCAGTACTCAATCCTTTCACCCTGACACATTACCACCGTTGCAAGCCGCCCACCCACAACTCACAGGCCACACATACTGGCAGCAATTCAACCATGATAGGCACATCACCCAGACACAAGTCCCGCTTTCTTGCAGGAGAAGCTGGCACATATCAGGAGGCAGCAAGTGGCGGTGGCATTTTGCCCCTCGAGCCTGTTCCACCATTCGATCAGATCAGGGTGGACCTGTGACCTATCTCCATATACCCGCCTTAGCCCCATATCCCTTAATACCCTTGGTTCACAGAAATCTATCAATCTCAGATTTAGAATTCTCAATTGAGCTAGCATCAACGGCCGTTTGCAGAAGAGCATTTCAAACTTCTCTCACCCTTTGCGCTTAGAAGTATTTCCTAACTTCATTCCTGCATGTCCTGGCTCTAAATGTTAGGCTATGTCCCCGCGTCCTAGTATTCAAGTGTAGCAGACCTCCAAAAGCAGTTACAAATATCTGGGCAGCCAGAAGCAATAATCCAGCCACTAACCTGTAAATCCTGCATGGTCCCTTTAAATAGCGCCGGTGGGGGGTCCTCCAGGCATTCTAAGACACGTTCAGATGGTCAGGGTTAAGACTGTGCATTGAGTTGAGCGTTAAGTCCCAAAATGGTGCCTACCACTTTAAATCAGCGTTGTACACTGATTGAAACCATTTTCTCCCTACTTTACATGATTCCAGCGTTCGTTATCTGCGCCTGCACTAACTCCTATATCAAGATGGCATCTGGCGCACGTCACGCTGGAAACGTGCGTGCGCATCCAAGACGCCATCTTGGATGTCAAAGAGGCCATGTCACGCCGAAACAACGGGCACTACACAGCCCAATTTAGCACCCCTACAGATTTAACTATTTTTGCAACTGTGGTAAGAAAGGAACAACATTATGTATGTAGCTGCACTGGGTAAGAAAACATTATTTTTCAGGGACCAATCAAAAAATATTTCACTGTCTCTAAGCAGATCTTTTATAAACTTTTTCCAAATTGTTTCAGTGGATCCTTGCATCCCTCCCCCACTTCAGTACCCAAGCCCATCCTGCCATGCAACAGCTTAACTTTTGACTCACCATTCGCAATGGCAAAGTGATCCACTAGAATAAAATAATATTTTTTTTAGTGCTTGTTTTTTCTCCTTTTACTGTCTCATACCTTTTGCAATGTTGACTTTGCTCTGATTAGTAGAATTTCAGCTGTGGCACATTTATATGATAGTTATGCTCTGCAAAACAGAGAGTAAATCATAATCCCACATGGCTTCTGTACCTCCAAGCAACAAGCAGAATAGTGCAGGAGTACATTAATGCAGCTGTGTGGGAGTCTATTACTGCAGATCCGAGCAGTGATTGTGTGGATCAACAACAAGCCATCAGGCAAATACAAAACAGACATAAAACTTTTTTTGGCTTTCTCAATCATAGAATCACAAATCATAGAAAGGTTACAGCATGGAAGGAGGCCATTCAGCCCATCAAGTCCGCACAGGCTCTATCCAAGAGCAATCCAGTTAGTCCCACTGCCCCGCCCTTTCCCCGTAGCCCTGCAAATCTTTTACTTTCAAGTACTTATCCAGTTCCCTTTTGAAGGCCATGATTGAATCTGCCTCCACCACCACCTCGGGCAGTGCATTCCAGATCCTAACCACTCGTTGTGTGAAAAGTTTTTCCTCGTCACCTTTGGTTCTTTTGCTAATCACCTTAAATCTATGTCCTCTGGTTCTTGACCCTTCTGCCAGTGGGAACAGTTTCTTTCTATCTACTCTGTCTAGACCCTTCATGATTTTGAATACCTCTATCAAATCTCCTTGCAACTGTCTCTGTTCCAAGGAGAACAATCCCAGCTTCTCCAGTCTATCCACGTAACTACAGTCCCTCATCCCTGGAATCATTCTAGTAAATCTCTTCTGCACACTCTCTAAGGCCTTCACACATCTTTCGTGAAATGTGGTGCCCAGAACTGGACACAATACTCCGGTTGTGACCGAACAGTGTTTTATAAAGTTTCATCATGACTTCCATACTTTTGTACTCTATGTCTCTATTTATAAAGCCCAAGTGCCCGTATGCTTTTTTAACCGCTTTCTCAACCTGCCCTGCCACCTTCAACCATTTGTGCACATATACGCCCAGATCTCTCTGTTCCCGTACCCCTTTAAGAGTTGTGCCCTCTAGTTTATAATGCCTCTCCTCATTCTCCCTACAGAAATGTATTACTTTGCAATTTTCTGCTTTAAATTTCATCTGCCACGTGTCCGCCCATGCCACCAGCCTGTCTATATCCTCTCGAAGTCTATCACTTTCCTTCTCACTGTTTACTACCCTTCCAAGTTTTGTGTCATCTGCAAATTTGGAAATTGTGCCCTGGACACCCAAGTCCTAGTCATTAATATATATCAAGAAAAGCAATGGTCCTAGTACCAACCACTGGGGAACATCATTGTACATCTCTGTCCAGTCCGAAAAACAACCGTTCACCAATACTCTCTGTTTCCTTGTCCCTTAGCCAATTCTGTATCCATGTTGCTACTGCCCCCTTTATTCCACAATCTTGAGTGCCTACCATGCAGCACTTTATCAAACGCCTTTTGAAAGTCCATATACACTATATCAACTGCATTGACTTGATCTACCCTCTATGTTACCTCATCAAAAAACTCTATCAGGTTAGTTAAACACGATTTGCCTTTAACAAATCTATGCTGGCTTTCCCTAATCAATCCATACTCATCCAAATGACTGTTATCATTTCTAACAGTTTCCCCACGACTGAGGTTAAACTGACTAGCCTATAGTTGCTGGGTTTATCCTTACACCCTTTTTTGAACAAGGGTGTAACATTTGCAATTCTCCAGTCCACTGGCACCACCCCCGTATCTACAGATCTACAATTTCCACCCTTGCTTCCCTCAGCAATCGAGGATGCATCCCATCCGGACCGGGTGACTTATCTACTTTAAGTACAGCTAGCCTTTCAAGTACCTCTTCTTTATCAATTTTTAGCCCTTCCAGTATCTCAATTATATCTTCCTTTACTAAGACTGGCAGCATCTTCTTCCTTGCTAAAGACAGATGCAAAGTACTCATTTAATACTTTGGCCATTCCCTCTGCCTCCATGAGTATACCTCCTTTATTCTCCTGATAGATCTCCTGCAATCTATTGCAACGTTGTCTTGGTCTGTACCTCTGCAGACATTATGGGGCTGATTTTAAACTCCAAGATTGGGTAGGTTGGGGGCGAGTGGGAGTTGAAAATAGTTGTTTTTTGTGTCGCAACCGCAACCCGGCTTTATTTCCAGGTTTAATGTCGGCGCGTAAAAATACAGGCTTCCCACTGGGAATGCAAAGTCCGAAAATTTTGCATTAAAAAACACTATTTTCAAATTCCACCCGCCCCCAACCCACCCGTTCTTGGGGTTCAAAATCACCCCTGATGGTTCTTTCTGTTTCTGCATTGTCTAAGAGTCAGCATTAGACTGTGGTTGTACCACATTCAACTATCTGATTGGTCAAAAAGTTCTAGTTTCTCTATATTCTGTGCAAAATGAAATATTTGTCAGTCTCCAGGATTCACTTGAACTACCTCCTGCCCTCCCCCCCCCCCCCCCCCACCGCCAACCCCACACAAGATTGTTACTAATATTTCTCCCTGGTTGCATGTCATGATTTTCAAACATACAAAAACATCAGACAGGAAAAGTCCACCTGGTCCATCTAGCCTGTCCCATATAGTTGTGATGCTGATGCATCATATCAAGAGACTCCTTTTCCCCTAGTTGCCACGTATTCTCCTCAGAGAGACGAAACATCAGATCATAAACCCAAGACCAGTTAGGATGGAAAAAATCTGGAAAATTCCTCTCTGATTACCACTAGATGATCAAAACTAGTCAGTTTAGCTGGCCAAGTGTGTACAAATCTTTTCTACGATGAATGTCCAACCTCTCAAAAAATGCAAAATGTCACTTCTGAGGTCACCTTGTTATTTCTCTCATTTTATCCACCTCACTCAGTTTGCAGTCCACACTTAGCGACACCTCTCCAACTGATATCTATTATGAATTTGCCAGTAGTGCATGCCAGAGAACAATGCAGCCTAGACGGATTGAGAGCAGGTTAGAAAGAGTGATGCAGTCAGACTATACCAGTTCCAGCCCATAGTGACAGAACAGAAGTATGTTTCTATATGACAGTCCGGTCTTTCTCATTCTTTGGTAGGTTTTGCACATTCGTTTCATGTATACCTTTCACACTGGCTAATTTTTAGTATGATTTTGCTGCGTGTGATTGACATGGAATATAATTTCACTCCGATAATTGTAAAGTATGTAACATACCCTGAAGGTGCTGACTCTGACTGGGTTCAGTTCTACACTTACTGGTTCCTCTCTCTCTCTCCTCCCCTGAAGTTACTGACTCTGTCTGTGTGTACGTGCTCTCTCCCCCTCCTTCCAACACTCTGTCCCTCCCAAAATGCTGTCCATCTGCAACATCTCCCAATTTTGGTGATGGGCTCTCCTTGACCCATCTCCATTTTTCCTTCTTATATTCACTGAAACATCCCGATTTCTCTGTCAAAGAGACGCGCTCTGACCAGTTACCATTCCTACTTCCTTTACAGACGTTCCCTGATCCGATAATTGTAAAGTATGCTGCAATGAGGCAGCTTTTAACATTTTCTATATATTGCTTTTTTAATCTATATAGCTTGGCTCAGTTGGTAGCATTCTTACCTCTGAGTCAAGAGATTTGAGTTTGGAGCACCCCTGCAGGGGCACATACATACGTCAGGAATTTCCTCAGGGGTTCTCCTGATCAACCATTGCAACTTCAGCAGAATGTTGGCAGGAACCATGGATAGATGCAGAAACTGGGTTTCTGCCGATCTTTCACTGAAGTTATGGCAGTCGATCGGGAGAACTGCCAAGATAATTCCTGGTGATGATCTTGGCTGACATTATAGTGCAGATTTTAAACCGTTTTGTCTGCTTAGGTGGGTATAAACTGTCCAATGTCACTATCTGAAGAGTAGGATTTCTGTTAATATCTTGGTCAACATTTTTAGCTCAATTGACACTACCAACAAACAGATTCCCAGAAATTGCTCAGAGCAGTGAACCAACAGTGCTCGCTGCTCCATAGATTTATACTAATCCACTAACTTACTGCGGTCTTTACTGGATGCACTTCTTCTAAGAGGAAGCAGAGTAGAGCCCAGCGTTAGCTCCAGCGAAGCTAGGACCCATGGAAGAGGTGAGAGGATCACTCTCTCCCCTCGACCAATCAGATTTTTTATTATTCGTTCATGGGATGTGGGCGTCGCTGGCGAGGCCAGCATTTATTGCCCATCCATAATTGCCCTTGAGAAGGTGGTGGTGAGCCGCCTTCTTGAACCGCTGCAGTCCGTGTGGTGAAGGTTCTCCCACAGTGCTGTTAGGTAGGGGGTTCCAGGATTTTGACCCAGCGACGATGAAGGAACGGCGATATATTTCCAAGTCGGGATGGTGTTTGACTTGGAGGGGAACGTTCAGGTGGTGTTGTTTCCATGTGCCTGCTGCCCTTGTCCTTCTAGGTGGTAGAGGTCGCGGGTTTGCGAGGTGCTTTCAAAGAAGCCTTGGCGAGTTGCTGCAGTGCATCCTGTAGATGGTACACACTGCAGCCATGGTTCGCCGGTGGTGAAGGGAGTGAATGTTTAGGGTGGCAGTTGGGGTGCCAATCAAGCGGGCAGCATTGCAACATTTCTGACAAGCTGCAAAACTGCTTCTGCAGGCTTGGAACTTGAAATCCAGGAAATGAAAGGTACAACATTAAAATCATTTTAAAAACATTTATAAACAGTGAAAAAAGAGAGGGTAAGAAATAATCGAATTAAATAAAAGAGACAGAAGGGAAAAGTAAAAAAAATGGCCAAAATCTATTAAAATAAGGAGTATCGAGATTCCACATTTTTAAAAGTTAATTTTTAGTTGTTTGGCAGTGATTAAGATTTACCATGCTATTAAAACTTAGTTTAGACCTGGTATTTTTAAGCATACTTGTTTTATGTCAATATTACTTACTTTCCAGCTAGGCAGATGAGCAAGTTGCCGCTTTTTCAATGATTTCACTGATTCCAGCCGGTGATATACCTTTATGCACATGCTGCGTAGCTCAAAGCAACCAAAGCAGTCCCGTGAAAAAGCTGTCATATTGCCGGCGAACCAGTAGGAGCAAGTTCCGGATTTCCACGTTTCACTGTGCATGTGCAAATGCCAGAACTTGCTCCTCCATTTCACCACTAACAATGGAGATGACTGTTGAGATCACTGTTCTTTTCCAAGCAATTTCTGCCCCATTAATTGGTCATTCATCTCGTTGCTGTTTGAGGGATCTTGCTGCTTGCAAATTGGCTGCTGCATTTTCCTAATTAACAACAGTGATTGTGCTTCAGAAGTAATTAATTGGTTGTGAAGTGCTTTGTAATGTCCTTAACATGGTAAAGCACTATATAAATGTAAACTTTTACTTTCTAAGGAAGCACATATGACTTAATTTTGGGGAACGAATTCATTCCTTCCACTGTGGCTATCTCATTTAGGGCAGTGGGCTACCATTTTTTTCATGGGACTGCTTTGGTCGCTTTGAGCTACACAACATGTGCATAAAAGAAGAAATCAATTTAATTGCAAAGCACAATCAAGCCAATATGCAAACACTTTAAAATTAAATATGTAACAATATTACATTAACAAAGTAATTTAAACATATCCATTGCCACATACCATAATGCTGAGTGCAGCAGGCCCTTGCACATTGCTGAAAATGGCCGTCAGTAACCAAATAGCCAAAACAGCCAAACTCCAGCCTGAGGCTGTAATCTCATCGTCCTCCACAGCCTCTGCAATACCCATACACTACAAGAATCCAACTCTAATTGCCAGTACACCAAATCACTATGTGGAACCACAGTATTCATTTACAACTTGGAACATAACTCTCATATCTTCTACTCAATGTATATTTCTTCACTTATGAATGGTTCTCTTTTGGCACTGAGTTGGACTCAAACTGACTCAAACTTTCTGTCTGACCCTAGCCTCCTGCCAGTTTTTCTGCAGATCTGGTGTGGGCGGGTGTGAGAAAGCGCTGTACACAGTCTCTACCTCTGTGTGCCCCCCCCAGCCCCACTGATTTCTCAGTGTCGAGTCCCGGTGGAGCAGAATATATCCATGCCCATGTGGGTCGACACATGTTAATGACATATTTCCCAGTATTTGCGTCATTAGAATTCTGGATGCAAGGCCTGGCTCTTAGGCTCAGGCACCTCTGACAGTATGGCACTTCCTCAGCACAAGGCAGAGACTCGACAGAGTACTTTCTCATCCCCTCCTGCAATAGACCTGCTGAAAAAATTGGCATCCCCACACTGCAGCTGGCTTCAAAATGCCTGCCATATTCCATATTCTTCCCCAATTTGGTCACACTTCTCAATCAATGGTGAGCGGAAGGAGAAGAGAGGGGAACAGAAAATGACAAGAATGTCATACAATGTAACACATCACGTTTTGTGATCTAATTAATCTCTCGCAGCATTGCTCACAGACAAAAAAAGTATGGGTTGGGATTGGACATGCGGGAGTTAAGAAATGGCACAGATACACATTTCATGAGCTCATAGCTCCCACTCCATTTGCGCATCATGTTATTTCCCAGGGAGCTTTTAATGCATATGCACAAATGGTGTGAGAGTTTAATTTATAAATGTAATCTGAGGTAAGTAAACTTGTGTGTAATTTTGCAATGCAAGCACCTGATTTGTGCAGTGAGATTATCCCGGTGATATTTGGCCGTTGATATAGGCCTGGCATTATCCTCTTTCACTGCCCTTTTCTCTATCCTTTCAGCAACAATCCCTTCATGGTCTCTCACCCCATCTGATTCTGCTCCCCAGCTGACCTCTTCGTGTGCTGTCATCACAGACTCAAGTTCCTTCTGGACGAGCACACGGCCTCCTTCACTTTCACCTTTGGTATGTTTCACCATGCCTGTCACAGCACCCACGTCTGGCACAGCCAGAATAGCAAGCCCAAATGCCTTATCCCCCCCTCTTGATAATCATTTCATCCAATTCAGTCACTGGTGGTTAACCTTGCTAACATCATCTATGTCTTAATTCTTTTGTTTTTCATTGCCCAACCTTCCCCAGTCCCACTATCAGGTCACCAAGCGCTGGCCTGCTCCATATCATTCTCCTTATTGTTCATTTGCTTGCAATCAATTTCCTTGACCTCATTGTGCATGAGTCCATTGACATACCAGTGCTGACAGAAGTCTGGCCTAACTCCCTGGCATCACGTGCCATCATGGGCCCTATCAAAACTGCGGTGGCAATGGCATGGCTCTCATCATCAAGCCCACCTTAGGCTTTCCCCCTACTTTTCAGGCACTTATTCCTTGAGTACCTCGCTTTCTTACTATCTCTTGTAACTTTCACTTAAAGTCCTTATGTCTACCACCCTCCCAAGTCCTGTGGTGACTTTCTCACTGAGATCTTCTAACCTCTCCACCCGAAGCCTTTACATTGAGCAACTACTCACCCTTGGTGGCTTCAACATCCACATTAATTCCCTTTCTTCTGACTTCTGTATGCTCCCATCACATCATCTTAGGAACATGGGAACAGGAGTAGGCCATTCAGCCCCTCAAGTCTCCTCCACCGTTCAGTTCGCTTATGGCTAATCTGTACCTCAACTCTATTTCCCTGCCTTTGCTCCATATCCCTTGATACCCTTACTTAACAAAAATCTATCGATCTCAATCTTGAAAACTCCAATTGTCCCATAGACTTTTGGAGAAGAGAATTCCAGATTTCCACTGCCCTTTGTGTGACAAAGTGCTTCATCATTTCCCTCCTAAATGGCTTAGCTCTAATTTTAAGATTATGTCCCCCTCGCTCCTGATTCCCCCTTCAGAGAAAATAGCTTCTCTATTTCTATCCTATCGAATCCTTTTAACATTTTAAACACCTCGGTCAGATCAGTCCTCAATCTTCTGTACTTAATATAGGCCAAGGTTATGCAACCTGTCCTCATAATTTAACCCTCTGATCATAGGTATCATTCTGGTGAATCTGTGCTGCACCCGCTTCAAGGCCATTGTATACATCCTGAGGTGCAGTGCCCAAAACGGAACACAGTACTCTAGATGGGTTCTGACCAAGGCTGTATACAACTGAAGCTTAATTTTCTCGCCTTTTGTAAACCAGCCCCCTTGCGATAAAGGCCAACATTCCATAAGCTTTTTTGAATGCTTTTTGTACCTATATACTAGCTTTAAATAATATGCATACTTGGACTCCCAAACCTCTTTGCTCTTCTACAGTTCCTAGTTTCTCACCATTTAGAAAATACTCCAATTTATCTTTCTTAGGTCCAAAGTGGATGACCTCCAACTTGCTCACAATAAATTCCATCTGCCGTAGTTTTGCCCACTCACTTAATCTATATCCCTTTGCAACTTCCTGCTCCCATCTGCCTTACTGATCCCTCCTGATTTAGTGTCATCTGCAAACTTGGATATACAACTCTCTACTCCTTCATCCAAGTCATTAATAAATATGATGAAAGGCTGAGACCCCAGAACATATTCTCGGGGAACACCACTTGTCATCCTGCCAATCAGAGTATATAACCTTAATCCCCACTCTCTGCCTCCAATCTCCCAAGCAATTTCAAACCCAAATCAAAAGACTACCTCCTATTCCATGCGCACTCATTTTTGCCAGTAATCTCCAGTGTGGAACCTTATCGAATGCCTCTGCAAGTACATATAGATAACATCCATCTTCGGGTAAGCGTTCTCCAAGGCGGCCTTCGAGACACACGACAACGCAAAATCGTCGAGCAGAAGTTGATAGCCAAGTTCCGCACCCATGAGGACGGCCTCAACCGGGATCTTGGGTTCATGTCACGCTACACGTAACCCCACCAGCAAAAAGGGGGAAAAAAATTATATGTTTTTTAAAATTCTCTCTCTCTCTGCCATTTTGAGTTTCTTTCTGCCTGCCTGTGTAATCGACACAATGTATATCCAGTGTACTGGGACGTGCTGTTCTCCGTGACTGGCCTGTTTGAATAACAACGACACCTTTTGATTGGTGTGATGCTGTCCCAACATAGTATAAGATATGCGATTTGAGAACCTTTTCACTCATTCATCTGACGAAGGAGATAATCTCCGAAAGCTTGTGATTTTAAAATAAATTTGTTGGACTATAACCTGGTGTTGTAAGATTCCTTACATTTACCTTAATAGTAACCTCAAAAAATTCAACTAGATTAGTCAGACGTGACTTATCTTTAACAAAGCCATGCTGGCTCTCTCTGATCAGCTCATATTTGCTCAAGTGTTCAGTCACTCCATCCTTAATGACAGATTCTAGTAGTTTCCCCACAATTGACGTTAAACTGACAGGCCTGTCGTTACTTGGTTTCTCTCTTAAGTAGTGGAGTGACATTAGCAATTTTCTAGTCTAATGGCACAATTCCCGAATCAAAAGAGCTTCGAAAGATTATAGCTAACACTTCTACAATTTTCTCACCTACTTTATTTAATACCCTAGGGTGGAAACCATCAGGTCCTGGAAAATTATTTATTCTATGTCCCATTATTTTCTCCATTATCATTTTTTTTTAACTAATATTGAATACAATAAGTTCTTCCCCTTGATTTATTTTTAGTTTGCCTTCTATCATTGGTATTTTATCCTCGTCCTCTACTGTGAAAATGGATACAAAGTATTTGTTTAATAAATCTGTCATTATCTTGTTATCTATTACCATATCACCTACACCTGTCTTTTATGGGCCTACATCTCCCTTAGCCATTCTCCTACTATCAATAAATTTATAAAAACTGTTATATCTTCCATATCTACAGCCAAGTGGTCTCCCCACCTCAGGTCTTGATCATTGATATGGCCATCTCTGACCATTACCTCATCTCCCTTACCACCCACACAATTCCAATAATTCTAACCCCACTACCATTGCCCTCTGCCCTTGGAAAAAACCTCCCCTCAACTCACTCGCCAACAAGTTCTATAACTTCCGACTATCTCCTCTACTGGTCCTCCACCTGCTATGACATGGCTGCCACTATTGATATGTTAAATGCCTCCTTGTCTTCTGTCTTCAAAGAAAGAAAGAAAGAACTTCTATTTCTCTACAACAAACCATCTCCTCAAACCCTCTTCCACATACCCCTTTTAACATTAAGTGTGAAGAACTCATGGATTAAAGCATTCCTGCATCTGCCTCGGTGGTCGTCTCCTCCTCCCACCTTCTGTACCCTCAACCTGCCCCTCACTCACCCTAACCCTCCATCACTATACAGATTCTCTCTCATCTTCCCTCCACACTCTCTGAGTCCCTTTGTTTAGGCACTGACCCTCTCCATTTCAAAACTACTGTCATCCTGCTCCTTCTCAAAGTCCTCACCCTTCTCCTGTTGTTCTCTAATTACCGCCCCATTGCTAACTTCTCTTTCTTGTCTAGTGTCCTTGAACATGTTGTCACCTTGCAGCTCTGTGCTTATATCTCCCACAACTCCCTCTTTGAATCCCTCCAGTCCAGTTTCTACCCTGCTCACAGCACCTAAACCACTGTTGTCAATGATATCCTCTGTATCTGCGACTGTGGTGCATTCTCCAACCTCAATGTCTCCACTAAGTTTGACACAGTTGATCATACCATCCTCCTCCACTGCCTCTCCTACATGGTCTATCTCTGTGGCTGCTACAGGCCACATCTGCAACATCAGTTACTCAGCAATGCAACAGCAGAATGATAGGGCATTGACATTCTTCCACATCGCAGGATTCCCCAAAGCTTGGGGCACCCATGTGGACTTCTGGGCCCCTAAACACAAGGCCATGGTATTCATGAACTTCAAGAGTAAAATCCATCAATATTCAGGTGGTGAGTGATGAGAAGCCCAGGATAATACAGATTAATGTCCAGTTCCTCAGTCCCTGGGTTACATAAGAACATAAGAAATAGGAGCAGGAGTAGGCCAATCGGCCCCTCGAGCCTGCTCCGCCATTCATTAAGATCATGGCTGATCTGATCCTAACCTCAAATCTAAAGAACACAAGAAGTAGGAGCAGGACCCGGCCACTCAGCCCCTGGGCCCGCTCCACCACCCACAGGGCCTTGACCGATCCGAACTCAGCTTCATGTCCAATTTCCTGCCCGCTCTCCGTAACCCCTAATTCCCTTTACTTCTAGGAAACTGTCTATTTCTGTTTTAAATTTATTTAATGATGTAGCTTCCACAGCTTCCTGGGGCAACAAATTCCACAGACCTACTACCCTCTGAGTGAAGAAGTTTCTCCTCATCTCAGTTTTGAAGGAGCAGCCCCTTATTCTAAGATTATGCCCCCTAGTTCTAGTTTCACCCATCCTTGGGAACATCCTTACAGCATCCACCCAATCAAGCCCCTTCACAATCTTATATGTTTCAATAAGATCGCCTCTCATTCTTCTGAACTCCAATGAGTAGAGTCCCAATCTACTCAACCTCTCCTCATATGTCCATCCCCTCATCCCCGGGATTAGCCGAGTGAACCTTCTTTGTACTGCCTCGAGAGCAAGTATGTCTTTTCTTAAGTATGGACACCAAAACTGTATGCAGTATTCCAGGTGCCTTACATAACTGCAGCAATACCTCCCTGTTTTTATATTCTATCCCCCTAGCAATAAAAGCCAACATTCCATTGGCCTTCTTGATCACCTGCTGCACCTGCATACTAACTTTTTGATTTTCTTGCACGAGGACCCCCAGATCCCTTTGTACTGCAGTACTTTCCAGTTTCTCGCCATTAAGATAATAACTTGCTCTCTGATTTTTCCTGCCAAAGTGCATAACCTCACATTTTCCAATATTGTATTGCATCTGCCAAATCTCCGCCCACTCACCCAATTCTGTATTAAAGAGAAGCCCAGCTTGAAGAATGACTCCTAGAAGACAAAGGCTAATGACATCCTTACAAGACCCAGTGTCAGAAAGTGAATGTAGATACAATAACATCCATGTATCTACTAGAGTGATCATGGAACAGAGCACTATTGGCATTTGAATTAGTGCTTCAGGTGCCTGGACAGATCAGGGATATCTTGCAGTACAACCCATTGTCTGTGTGCATGTGCGCACATGAACAGGTTTGATGCAGCTAATTCTTATCAAAGTTCTTTTTAAGGTTTTTTTTGTGCCTTCCTGCAGTTAGGAAATTTGTGGCAATCATTCAAAGAGGTGTAAGGCAGTGGAGATTTGGATTTGGATGGGACAACCGTCATTGTGTAACAGGATGCAAGAAAATATTTTGTGACATGCAAACTTTGCACAACTAGTTGGCATAAGGCACTGATAGGTCAACATACCTTGGCTAGTTTCTTCAGGTCTGAAAACCTTTTGCAGATTTGCTGCCAGTGTACTGAAGTGGTGCATTGCAATCACCTCTTGCCAGGCAGTGTTGACCACTCTACTGTGGACAGAGTGTATTAGGAACAGAGAAACCACCTTTTCTCCACTTCTTGATGTAGAACCTTTATTGCTGCCTTAATTTGGGGGGGGGGGGGGCGGGGGGTGTCCATTAGAACTCTAGAATGTAGGCAAGGTACAACTTCTCCACAACGTTTGCATATAAAAAAGTACATTTCCTATAAACAGCTCCTCAGGACTTAGTCGGTACTGCAGTGCTGAATATCCTATCCCCGAATCATCAAGCTATCCATGACTGATGAATTCCCCACTGGGAGCTCATCTTTAATGAGTAATGAGGCAGGAAACTGGAATTAAGTGTGGTAACAGCTATGCCACTTGTCAAGGTGCAATGCCCACTGCCCGGTGTTCCCACCGTAAAGCACGACCAATGGAGAATCTACGCCTATTTCTTTCTTTCTGGAGCTGCTTCTCTGCTTCATTCTCACTAACTAAATCTTTTTTTGTGTCACTATCTTTCTTTGTCATTTACCCTGTCATTTCTCTCCCTCTCTCATCCTCTCTCACAAACACAGGGGTGATTTTCTGACTTCACACTCCCAGCAGGAAACCTTGCCCAAAGGCAGTGCACATCAAAAATTCAGGCCCATATTGCATATGATTTCCTGACCATTTACATTCAGGGCTGGAAAATTACATATCTGAATATTTAATATGTACTTCTGGTGGATGAGGCTCCTCCCCCACCCAGAAACACAAAGTCACCATACATTATTAGCAGGATTTATGCTCACCCTCTTGGCTGAAACATTATCAGACCTGAAAGACAAAGAGAAGAGTATAAAGAAAAAGTGGGAAGCTTAGCTAGAAAAGAAAATGAAAAAACTCTAGCCCTCGATATGACATGGCATTTCTACAACTAGTGGATTCAACCAAACTTAACTCTTTCACAACTTTGGCATTTGTGTTATGTTGCCTTTGTATAAATGCTGTTTCACACCATGACCCACACGGTAGCTTCTGTTTTCATTTCTCACTCTTACTCTAGCCTACGAAAGAGAAGTCGAGCCTGCTGGGGAGTCATCACTCTTTCTCCTCTTCATTTACTTGGTGTGACTGTTTCTCAGCTGTCTCCGATTCCTTTGATTAGAGCACAGTAAGACTGGGTTAGATCCTTTAACTCTGCTCAGAACATTCTTACTTGCGACCACTTCAGTGATCATGACATTTGTTCGTGCTACAAGTTATGGGTAAATGATATAACTTCACCTCCTCCCCGACCCCCCCATCCATTTCATTACTCCACTGCAACTTAACCTCAACAGTAATTAGTTTTTGGACTCGCTTCAGTTATCTTTCGACCTGCAGTGCCTCACTCCATCCTCCTGCCATAAACAAGGAAGATTGAAGTTCACAAAAATGAGTATTAATTTTGCCATAACATTTTTCTTTCATAAAACTGGTTCATTAGCAGGCATTCAAGCTTTACTTAGTCTGCAAACTTATTAGAAACGCTTAAGAAACTGTAATAGCAGCATCACAGTCTCTTGCCCTCTGCGAATCAGTGGGCATATTTTCCTGGGTTTGTAAAGTTTGATGAAAGATTAAAAAACTGGAGAGGAAAATCAGTCATATGATATTCTTTTGCTTTTATTACTGCTGGCTTCCTTGCAGCTTGAAATGGGTATAATAAAAGTAGGTTTTCTGACTGGTTTTGCTCCAATACAAAAGCTTAATGAGCTAGATCCCTCTGTGCTTTTTTAACTCGGGCGTTAACCTATTTAAAATGGCAGAAAAATATACCCCCACATGCTCAATCACCAATGCACCTACTCCTGTTCCCAGGCGGGATTTGTTGTGCCTGTTGTTTAAGGTCCTGCCCCAAATTCCTGTGTCTCAGCTGACTTTGCACTGGAACTCTAACCCAAGAGGGAGCTCTTTAACATACTCCACCATGGAAAACTACATTGCTTTCTGAACATAAATCTTTAATAAGCCCATCAAAGTCGTTAAAGAGCCATATGTAAGCATTTTGTCCACTTTACGCCCATTGTTATGCTGGCCTTGCTGACAGGAACCTATGCCGAAACTTCCTGCAGAGCTTATTTGACGGTGCCGGACCATAAAAAGCACCACCAATAGATGAAATATATCAGGCTACTGTCTTCTGCCATGGCGCCTCACTCTCAGAGC
This sequence comes from Heptranchias perlo, assembly GCF_035084215.1. Lineage (NCBI taxonomy): Eukaryota > Metazoa > Chordata > Chondrichthyes > Hexanchiformes > Hexanchidae > Heptranchias > Heptranchias perlo. The sequence continues at coordinate 8,293,171 of NC_090350.1, read as the reverse complement.
CCTTGCCTCTGCTGCTGCTGTTCCTCTTCCTTTATCATGTTGAAGATCGGTATGCTCATTGGGAAGGCTATTGGAGATGATTGTTCCTTCCAAAAATCGTGGGGAGGGTGAGGTCCTAACAATCTCAGTTTCAGAGATTGACAGCACTTTGGTGAACTTTAACACAGGTCTCTGAATGAAAAAAGCCACAAAAATCACCGAGTTTGGGGACTCTTCCGAGGCTAGAACAGCTGAATTACGCCCATATCAGGTGACTTCGGCTCCAGCTGCACCTATAAATTTACACCTGTTGAGAACTGGCAGAAATACATGAAACTTGCATTTTGGACTTTTGCATGGAGGTGGGGCTGTGTTAATGAACAAATTGAGGTTTTGGTGGATCTAACTCAGGTCCAGTGCAAAGGATTGAGGAAATTTACGTATAGTGAGATTTCGGCGTAAAACCGCAGAAGTCATCTTTGCACTCGTTTCCTTGGAAAACCAAACGGTGCAAAGTGGCTCTTGTGCTGAAAACTGCGAGGAAATTCTGAGCCAATCTCACTTATAAGAATTAGGTTGCACTTTTACATCAGGGAACTGACACTGGATGCAATTCCATGTTAAAAAGTACAGCTTCTCAGCCTAAAATACAATAGGGTAAATTTTCGAGGCGGGTGGGGGTGCAGAGCGGGAATGAAAACCCTTCAGGGAGCCCAGCATAACGCCTGGGCTATTTTAGCTCCCAAGCCTCATTTAAATATTCAAAGACAGTCTCCTGCCCGAAACCGGAATGAGTGATGTCAAGGGCGGCGGGCAGGAGCGGAAATCGGTTCGGGGGCACGGGGACACAAGGGATCAGTCCCCAGCATGAAGTTAGTGCTAGGAAGGGGAATAATAGGGAGGGGGACAAGGAATAATGGCACTTGGAGGGAGAGCAAGCCAGAGCTGGTGAGGCCCAAGAACATCTTGCAGAGGCACAGGGGAGCACTCCAGCTCTTCCTGGCCCAAAAGGATTCCACAGAAAAGTAATTTCTTCCAACTTACCTTGGCCTCTTCTGGCCACTCACGCCATGGATAAGCTGTAGGGATTAGCCCCGTGCGGGCCACCCGAATCAGGAAGCAATAGTGCCGTTGTGATGCTGATGATGTCATTGGTCCGCAATTTTTCAACGTAAAGTAAGCCCCCGCCTGCCAAGGATGGGCAGCCCTCGTGTCTGTTCTCAGGTAAGTTACAATGACGGGAATGCATCGGGATCTTGACACAACCCAGGTATGTCCTGTTCAGGACAAAGCAGAACAAATCCAATCCGGCCAATTACCGCCCCATCAGTCTACTCTCAATCATCAGCAAAGTGATGGAAGGTGTCGTCGACAGTGCTATCAAGCAGCACTTACTCACCAATAACCTGCTCACTGATGCTCAGTTTGGGTTCCGCCAGGACCACTCGGCTCCAGACCTCATTACAGCCTTGGTCCAAACATGGACAAAAGTGTGGCACCAAGGAGCCCTAGTAAAATTGAAGTCAATGGAAATCAGGGGGAAAACTCTCCAGTGGCTGGAATCATACCTAGCACAAAGGAAGATGGTAGTGGTTGTTGGAGGCCAATCATCTCAGCCCCAGGACATTGCTGCAGGAGTTCCTCAGGGCAGTGTCCTAGGCCCAACCATCTTCAGCTGCTTCATCAATGACCTTCCCTCCATCATAAGGTCAGAAATGGGGATGTTCGCTGATGATTGCACAGTGTTCAGTTCCATTCGCAACCCCTCAAATAATGAAGCAGTCCGAGCCCGCATGCAGCAGGTCCTGGACAACATCCAGGCTTGGGCTGATATGTGGCAAGAAACATTCGCACCAGACAAGTGCCAGGCAATGACCATCTCCAACAAGAGAAAGTCTAACTACCTCCCCTTGACATTCAACAGCATTACCATCGCCCAATCCCCCACCATCAACATCCTGGGGGTCGCCATTGACCAGAAACTTAACTGGATCAGCCATATAAATACTGTGGCTACAAGAGCAGGTCAGAGGCTGGATATTCTGCGGCGAGTGACTCACCTCCTGACTCCCCAAAGCTTTTCCACCATCTACAAGGCACAAGTCAGGATTGTGATAGAATACTCTCCACTTGCCTGGATGAGTGCAGCTCCAACAACACTCAAGAAGCTCGACACCATCCAGGACAAAGCAGCCCGCTTGATTGGCACCCCATCTACCACCCTAAACGTTCACTTCCTTCACCATCGGCGCACTGTGGCTGCAGAGTGTACCATCCACAGGATGCACTGCAGCAACTCGCCAAGGCTTCTTCGACATCACCTCCCAAACCCGCGACCTCTACCATCTAGAAGGACAAGGGCAGCAGGCACATGGGAACAACACTACTTGCACGTTCCCCTCCAAGTCACACACCATCCCGACTTGGAAATATATCGCCGTTCCTTCATTGTCGCTGGTCAAAATCCTGGAACTCTCTTCCTAACAGCACTGTGGGAGAACCTTCACCACACGGATTGCAGCGGTTCAAGAAGGCGGCTCACCACCACCTTCTCAAGGGCAATTAGGGATGGGCAATAAATGCTGACCTCGCCAGCGACGCCCACATCCCATGAACGAATTTTAAAAAACACCCCCGCCATCTTAACCTGCATCCTGCGCTATTCCTGCCGGCTGGGCGGGTGGGGGAGTTAAAATCTATTTCAATACGTTTGATAGTGAACAATAGAAGTAGAAAATACTGAACCCCTTTTTTAAGGTTGTTTTTGGTACTAATGTGATACATCAAATGTTCAAATCTCAGTGGCTTTCTCAGTTTTTTGTATCCTTTCTACGTGGTATGAAAATAATAAGGTAACTCAAGTCACAATGTTTTGGTCAGAATAAAATTATTTTTCATAAATAAAAAAAGCTATTTGCATCGATTCCTGTTGAGTTTTATATAAAAATAATCTAATTTTTTATGAAACTTTATAGCGATCTAAGATATTATCTACTTTCTCAAATACCTCATACCCGTTTGTTCACTATGCCTTTTGAAAATATATGGGATGAGAACTAATTCAGCTCCAACTTTGCAATATTCATAAGAGTTTGCAACCTTGCTATATTTTTGATTTCAATGCCTATTTGCTATTGCAGCCAGGTAAATAATATTTTGTTCGAACGTTTGAAGCTACTGAAAAATCAACATTATGTTTATGAGTAGTCAACCCCCGATAATGTTATTCCAATGATTCCAATCTTTTCCCTTCACTTTCATTGTGTGAAGTTCCACTACATCGAACTACTTCCCAATCATTCCCATTTGATAGAATTCTAAATTCAGCCATAATGCTTAGTTATAAAATCCATATTGAATTACATAATATCCCCCAGTTCATAGAACATAAAAACAGGAGTAAGCCATTCAGCTCCTTGAGCTAGTTCTGTCAATCAATTAGATCATCATAATGCTCAGCACATGAAATAAAGTCAGTTCAAATGCTATCGAAAGACAGCTGTATATGTTAGAAGTCTAATCATGTTAGTGGCAGATAAATGTTCCAGTTGAATATTTCCTGTTCAGATTAAGCTGCTGAGTGACTAGTTAAACGAGCTGTTCTCCTGAGATTAGCACACTGTCTGCATCTGCAGTTTATACACATCCTGATTCAGGCACGACACTTCTCCACAATATAATTTTGTATATAGCTACACTGAATTACCTTAAAACTTTACAATCTATAAAAGTCTGCGCTTCCACACTGCACTTGCAACAAAAAACATGCTGTCCAACTGCAACTCTACAATGGCCTGAACACAGTACGATTCTTTTCTAAATGATGAGTTTGAAATCCTTTTTTAATTGAAATTGTCAACATGCAATGCACGAACTGAGTGTGGGTTAATGTGTAGTAATTTGGTGCATCACTGCAAGCAATGTATGCATTCACTTCTACCCTCTCCTTAAAGTGCACATGTGAGGAACTAGTTGTGCAAGTTAGAGTACAGACCTGACATTTTTTTTTGCTTGTCAAGCAACAGTTAAAGTATTGTGTACAAATTTACTCAGGCTTGCCTTATTACATACAAAGCATTAATTATGTCCAACAAATGCTGGAGTAGAACAGTGGAGGGAGTTGGCAGGTGAAGACAGGAGAATGGCTGTAGTATCGAGTGTCACGTTGCTGGACATTTTGGAGAAGAAGCAGAAAGACCAGCAGTGGACGACCCTGGGAGATCAGAGGAGTGTAACCAATACTCATTACTATCCCTTGCCATGTATGTACTAAAGGTGAGTCACCTCACCGAGAATTATGTTTGAAGAGGCTGTGTCTCACCGGGGACATAGTTACTGAATTGTGCCAGGGCTCCTGTGCATACAGTAATCTACAGGACGTCTTCAGTAATCCAGGTCTTTTGGCATCTCCATATTCTTTCCAAAGGGCATTCCAAATTGTGCACTCCACAGCTGAATTCTCTCCATCTGCACTATTTATACCTGGTTAAGTGGTCACTTGGATGAATCATAATCGACTCAGTGACAATATTGGAAGTCTCTTCTAATTCGTTCTTCAGTTGGCATTCTGTCTTGTGAAAAACCCACTTAGAAAATCATGTTTTCAGCGAGTATGTTGCAACTAACAATTAACACATTGTCAGTGTACAAAGAGCAATTCCACAATCAGTAGCACTCTTGCCTCAGAGTCTGAAGTCTGTGGGTTCAAACTCTGCTATAGAATTGAACACATAATTTTGACTCAATGGCGTACCAAAAGGGTAGTGCCATCTCTCGGATGAGATGTTAAACTAAAGTTTTTTCTGCCAGCTCAGGTGCATGTAAAAGTTCCTACAGGATTATTCGAAAAAGAGCAGTGTCCTAGCCAACATTGATGCTTCAATCGCTCAAAATAGATGATCTGGTCATTTATTCATTTGCTGTTTGTGGGACCATGCTGCGCAAATTGGATGCGTTTGCTTACGTAACAACAGTGGTTTCAAAAGTAACCTATTGGCTTAAAGCACTTTGAGACATCTAAGGATGTGATAAGTTGCAGTTTAAGTGCAAGTTCTTTCTTTATTTGTTATATTTATCAATATGATGTTGTTTAAACATGGCATGTGTTGATGTACTTTACATCACTTTGCTGTGTGTCTGTGATCAAACATAAATGATCTTTGACAAGTATGCTTTCATCATGATAGCACCTTTTGAGAAGGGAGAGGATCTGCTGTGTATATTCCTTTGCACACTAACATTCAGGGTGTTTACTCATTTCTCCTTATTTCATTAGTTTAACCCATAACAATGATATAGTTGTACCTGGTGGCATGTAACAAATGAGTTCTTCTCTGGGGTTATTTCATCTTATTGAGATGCTCCCAGTACAGCTAGTGGTTTTCCATTTCTATTGTTGGCTGTCCATTGAGATTACTTTCTGGAAATAGCTTCATTGAAACTGATTTATCAGGACACCGCATTCTGCTCTGCAGATACTGTACTTAGGACACTGAACTCTACCAATAGATACAGTGCTCAGGAAATCACATTTGGTCTTGGTGTTACAGCACTTAGGGTATCACCCTCTGATCTGCAGATACAGCACTCAGGGTATCACCCTCTGTTCTCTACATGCAGCACTCAAGGTATCACCCTGTGTCCTCCAGACTCAGAGTATCACCCATTGTCCTGCAGACTGAGGGTAACACCCTTTGGCCTGCATACAGTGCTCAGAATATGCCCTTCTTCCCTTTGTGTATAGCAACCAAATTATCATATTATGTACTTCAGGGCATTTGAAATATTTATTACTTGTAACGGGAAGCATGGCATATTCTGAGCACTGTAAGGGCAGAATGTGATACCCTGAGTGCTGTATCTGCAGACCCGAGGGTGAGTCCCTGAGTACCATTAAAGGTTAAACTAATGAAATGGGAAGATATGAGTAAACACCCAGATTGTCAGTGTACAAAGAAAATAATATGGGTATTTGGACACAGTGTTAGAGCAAATCATTTAAAAATAAGGGACTAGGATATTAATCACTGTTTGTATATAACTAATAGTTAATTTAATGTCAGCAAATGTTCAAGTAATATAATTGTTCTGAGTGACAACATGTTAAATATGTGTTTCATTTAGATCCGAGAGCACCTAGCTAAGGGACAGCGGACCCTGGCAGGAGAGGGCATGTCGCAAGTCATAAGGACCATGCTGGGTTTAATGGAGAGAAAGAATTTCTACAGTGGAGATCTCTTGTTCTCTGCAGACATATTGCGGAACGTGACAGACACATTCAAGAGAGCCAGCTATATTCCTGCTTCTGATGATGTTCAAGTGAGGATTGTACTTAATGACTAATGTTCTAAATGCTTAATTGTTTACATTTTCCATTGTCTCAGCGTATACATATCTGGGTGCCCTAAAGAGCTTACAAGATCATACAGCACTCACATATACAAACATCTTACACACATGGAACTCTCATAGAGAGTACAAGGTCATACAGCACTCACCTGTACAGACATTTTGCTTTTTAAAAGAAAAATTGTTCTTGGGATGTAGGTGATGCTGGCTAGGGCAGATGTACTGCCCATTCCTGGTTGCCCTGAGAAGGTGGTTATGGGCCTTCTTGAATAGCTGTGGTTCTTGCAATAAAGATGCCCCCACAATGGTGTTAGGTAGAGAATATCAGAATTCCGACCCGGTGACGAAGGAACGTCCATATGTGTCGAAGTCAGGATGGTGTGTGATTTGGAGTGGAACTTGGAGGTGATGGTGTCGTCATGACATTGATGCTCTTGTTCTCCTTGGTGGTCGAGGTCATGGTGGAGGGTGGTGCTGTTGAGGTACCTTGGCGAGATGCGGCAATATATCCTGTAGATGGTATATATTGCAACCACAATACACTGGTGATAAAGGGGCTGGATTTTGAGTCCAGTGGCGCAGGGGCCGTGCAAGATAACTGCTCGGTCCTGGATATATAATTATATAAATGAGATGATTATATTGTACTCATATATACTTATTTTTTTGAGTCTGGATTTCAACATTGACATTTTTTTCAACAGTTTTGTTTCCTATATTTTTTATACTGATGACACCCAGCTCTACCTCTCCACAAATTCTCTTGACCCCATCGCTTTCTCTGTGCTGTCAGTCTTCTTGTCTGACACCCAGTTTTGGATTAGCCTTAACTTCCTCCAAATATTGGGAAGACCAAAACTATCGGCTTCAGCCCCAGCCACAAACTCGTCTCCTTTGCCACTGACACTATTCCCCATCCTGGCCACTGTCTCAGGCTAAACGAGACTTAATGCAATCTCAGCATTCTGTTTGACTCTGAGCTGAGTTTCAGACCCCATATTCTCTCCATCACAAAAATTGCATACTTCCATCTCCATAACATCATTCTCCTCCTCCACCCCTACCTCAGCCAATTTGCCACTGAAACCCTCATACATACTTTTGCCACCTCCAGACTTGATTATTTCAATGCTCTCCTTGTTGGCCTCCCAACCTCCATGCTCCATACTCTCCAGCTTGTCCAAAACTCTGCTGCTCTTATCCTATCCCACACCAAGTTCCGCTCATCCACCACCCCAGTCCTCGCTTTTCCTAGACTCTGTCCTTTCCTCTCACTATCTCTACAACCTCCTCCCTCTCTAAAACCCTCTCCTCCCGGAACTCTTTGTTACTCTGACAGCAACCCCTCTCCCTTCGCCTCACCATTGGTGGTCATGCCTTTAGCCCCCTAGGTCCAAGCTCTCAGGAATTCCCATCCTAAACCCCTCTGCCCCTCCGCCTTTTAGACCTTGTTTAAACCCACGTCTTTGACCAAGCTTTTGATCACCCTTTCTAATCTCCCCTTTGGCTCAGTGTCTGCTTTCCTCATGCCCCTGTGAAGCACCTTAGGATGTTTTTCTGTGTTGAAGGTACTATATAAGTGCAAGTTGTTGTTTTCGTTGTCACCAATTTCCTTCCCTCTTCCCTCCTCTCCTAAAGGTGCTGATTTCTGCTGGCATATGGTTCCATGGGCGCTGGCAGCACTCTGATACCATGACCCAGCGATCGTGTTTCATGTGTGAGCCTAGACAATGAGTGGCAGATGGCTAATTGACCATATAGGGCAGCACAGTCTACCCTGATGTCCACGTACATTCACTTTTCCAGCATGAGTCAGTGGATGGCATTCAGAAGCGAGAGCCTGGGCTGATTTTTCTGCTCCACAGCCCAGAGACCCAGAGGCCAATTGCAGCGCCCCAACTGCTGCCACCCAGCTGAGTTCAGCTAACTCAGTACATGCCAGGAATCAAACCTGGGACTCTCTGGTCTGGATGGCTCAGTATTAAACAGTTCAGTCCTTTATTCACCAGGCTATTGGGTGAGCCCTAGCACTTACATCTATATAAATTTTACATATCCAAATGAGTTTTGGCATAATCAGGGTTACACAGTATTTCAAAATATATAGAGACAGAAAGGTGTGTACAATCAGATAGCACTATTTATAATTACTGAACTGCTACGTCCCCAGTAAGCTGGTACAGAAAGAATCTAGTGACACTACACTACCAGTATGAAGAAGTCATGCACTTCAGTCCTCTGTCACTGTATCTCTGTTACCATTTCAAAGGCGTTCACTTTCAATCCATGCCTCCTACTGCACAATCGCACTAACTGGCTAATGGCGAGGAAAGAACAAAACAAACTGGCCTTGATTTTTACTGGGGGGGGGGGGAGGAAGGTGAGGAGGGCGGCATTTAGGACGGGCAGAGGTGCAGGCGGGAGGGAAACCCCCATGGGGAGCTCAGCATGAAGCCCAGGCCAATTTAACTCCTGGGCCTCATTTAAATATTCCAGCACTGTCTCCCACCTAAAACCAGCCGGACTGACATCAGGGCTGGCGGGCGGGGGCACGAAATCAGCACTGGAGGTTAGGATGCCAGGGACCCAAAGGAACGGTCCTCGTAATGACCCCAGCGCTGGGCAAGGACTTTGGCAGATAGAAAGGCAAGGCCGGGACTGGGGAGAACACCCCTGGCCTACAAGGAGTTCTCAAAAAAGTTAATTTACAAAACTTACCCTGGCCTCTTCTGGACAGTCGTCACCTCTCGCTGTGGTTCAGCTATCGGGTTCCACTCTGTGTGGGTATTCCCCTGACTCGACGTTAAAATTACCTTTGAATGTAAAGTAGGCGTCTGCCTGCCTCAAATGGGAGCCTTGGCCGACTTGAAGGTCGGCGAAGATGAAATGGCGCCGGGCGGGAATGGAGCGACCTCAGGCCAGCAAATGGACTCAGCCTAATCTTAACCTCTCCCAAGCACCATTCTCGCTGGGCAAGGGGGTTTAAAGTCGAGGCCACTTTTTAAAATAAATTGTTCAATGTATTCTGCATTCACCAGTAATACTGGCAATACAATTCAGCATCATTTCATTCTCATGGTTCTACTGACACCCATAACCCGTTGCAGCTTCATTCACAGTTTATGAAATCATTTAAACTGTACCGTGGATTTATCATTATGAAGCTCACCGCCAGCTATTACTCTGGGGATTAACCAGTGTGTGGTGGAAAACCTTTTTGGCCAAAAAATTGCAGATCTTTTCTTTCGAATCACATTTCCAAAAGCTCTGTGAATGATCAATATTATAAAATAAATAACTTGCAAAATGAGATGAGGAGAAATGAAAGAATGATATAATTTCCATTCTGCTTTTTTATTTACCCAGAGGTTCTTTCAGATTGTCAGCTACATGCTTGAAGCAGAGAACAGAGCAAAATGGGATGACGCACAGCAGGTGAGTAAACCCTTTCGATGCAACCCTACTTGGGGATTATTCATGACTTCCAACTGTCTGCAGTCAAGTGGCCAATGTTGTTTGCACTGGGAATGGGGGTCAAACATACCTTGGCTCAGCTCAGCGATGCTGGCAACAAGTATATTAAATTAAGTCTAGTATTCAATTTGATTTTTAATATCGCAAGTTATGAAAAATATAACAACAGAATGATGGATGTTAGTAAGAAAGCTACTATTTGACATTGCTGCTATTTGACCTTGCTGGGTTAGCTTCCAAATCCAGTGATATATCAAGACTCCCCTCAGTTACCCCTATTCTACTTGTTCCCACTTATTTGTTTCTGACCATCTTTGGCTTCCCCTCATCTGCCTCTAATTCCCAGTGAGCTGTCCCTTAATACAAGATGTTTACAGATGAGGAATGTCATTCAGCCCACCTTAATCATTCATCCAGAAGAACTCCACTGCTTCATCTTATTGTTTCTTAAATGATTCCAGGATTTTCGGCTTCATCACTCTGCGTGAAGAAGAACCTCCTGATATCAATGCTAAAGTTACCTTTTATTATTTGGAACCTGTCTCCTACTCCCACAGTTTAATTTAAAGTAGTTTTCTGGATTAACTTTCTCGATACCGTTTACTATCATGTGCATCTATAAGATCATCTCTCAATCGCCTAGTTTCTGGGCTGAAAAGCCCTTTGGGCCAATTTTAATCCTGGCCACTTGGCGGGTGTGTGGCTAAAATGCTGGTCGGGCGCTTTGAACATACAAACAATGACGGACAGGAAAAGACCCTCTGGTCCATCCCCCTTGTCCCACACAATTGTGATACCTTGTGTATCACAATATATACAGTCCCCATCCCACGCAAAACCCTGTAATCTCCTGGGAGAGGCAAAGAACCAGATAAAAACCCGGCCAATTTGGGAGAAAAAATCTGGGAAATTCCTCTCTGAACGCCCCCCACCAAGCGATCAAAACTAGTTCAGAGATCGCTCTGGCCCTGATAATGCTATGCAGTACCTACCCTTTTGTACGAGGTGATCTCCACCCCAGCCAGAAACAGGTCCAGCTCTCGCTTGAAGGAATTCAGTGAATTGGCATCCACAGCACGAGCCGGCAGCCTGTTCCAGAGGTCCACTATTCTCTGGGAAAAGAACCACTTGACATTTAACCTAGTTCTGGCCTTATACAACTTAAAATTGTAACCACTGGTTCTACCTAACCTATTTAATTGAAACAAACTGTCAACTGTCAACTCGAAGATCTATTCTCTTCATCATCTTATTAACCTCAATCGGGTCACCCCTAAGTCTACGCTTCTCTAAAGTATAGAGTCTCAGCTCTTTTAGCCTATCTTGATAACTTTAAACTGGGAATTAGTCTGGTAGCCCGTCGCTGCACCCTCTCCAAAGCCTCAATATCATCCATCATGTGAGGATACCAAAACTGGACACAGTGGGGGCTAAATTGGGCCGCGCAGCGCCCGTTTTGTAGGTGCTACGCGGCCTTCTAAACTCCAAAAATAGCGTCCAGAATAAACGTGATGTGCACTGGATGCCATATTTGTAAAGACGTTCGCGCACGCGCAGTCAACGAGCACCGGCACCATGTAAAGTAGGGACAATATGCGGTAGATCAGTGTGCAACGCTGATTTAAAGGGACAGATGCAATTTTGGAACTCCACGCTCCAGCCAACGCACTGTCTTAACCTTGCACAGCTGAACAGGTCTTAAACAGCATGGAGGACCCCGCACCAGCGCTATTTAAAGGAATCATTTAGGAGTTGCAGGTTAATTGCTGGATTATTGCTTCTGGCTGTTGATGCATTTGTACCTGTTTCTGGAGGTGTCCTATACTTGAATACGAGGACCAAGAGACATAGCCTAAAAATTAGAGCCAGGACTTGCAGGAATAAAGTTAGGAAACACTTCTACACGCAAAGGGTGGTAGAAGTTTGGAACTCCCTTCTGCAAACGGCTAGCTCAATTAATTTTAAATCTGAGATTGGTAGATTTTTGCTAACCAAAGGTATTAAGGGATATGGGGCTAAGGCGGGTATATGGAGTTAGGTCACAGATCAACCATGATCTCATTGAAAGGCGCAACAGGCTCGAGGGGCTAAATGGCCTCCTCCTGTTCCTATAATAAAGTTTCAATCCTCTACAGGGAGTGGGCTGGCTGGCTGACAGGCGACAGCAAGGGCACTGGCGGAGTGGCAGGGGTGGGACAGGAATGCTGTCATCCAGAAAGAGGACAGCAGGTTCATGTTCCACGGAGCTACTGCCTCTTGCTGACTTCTGTTATGCACCACCTTCTCCTGCAAGAAAGCGGGACATGTGTTGATGAGTGTCCTGCAAGATGTTTGGGTGATGTGGCTCTCATGGTTGAATAGCTGCCAGCACGTGAGACTTGTGAGTTGTGGGTGTGCGGCTTGCAACAGTGGTAATGTGTGAGGGTGAAACAAAGCATCTGATTGGAAGAGTTGTGTCGTGATTGAAAGAGTTTGTTGGTAGGTGGGTGATGGGAGGTGTAGTGTGTGGAGCAGTGGATGCGGCTAGTGGTGCAGTTGGTAGGAGTTACCACTTGACAGTTAACCTCACTCACCATGACCACTCATGTCAAAGCATTGAACTCCTTCCTACACTGCATCCATGTTCATGATGATGTGCGCCTCCCACTGCCTCCCACTGCCTCGGGAGAATATGTCTTGCCCCCTCTGTGGATACAGGATGCCCCTCCTTCTGTCCACCTTTTGCACCAAGGCCTCGAGTGCATCATCAGAGAACCTTGGTTCGTGCACTCTCGGGGGCCCCGGTACAAACTCATGACGGCAGATTGGTGGGGTCTGGGGTGCAAAAAAAGTCACAATAAGAATAAAACCGGACGGACCACCCAGCATCGGACCACCAGGCACCGGATAAGACAAAGGCAAACCAAGCCCAGTCGACCCTGCAAAGTCCTCCTCACTAACATCTGGGGACTTGTGCCAAAATTGGGAGAGCTGTCCCACAGTCTAGTCATGCAACAGCCTGACATAGCATACTCACAGAATCATACCTTTCAGCCAATGTCCCAGACTCTTCCATCACCATCCCTGGGTATGTCCTGTCCCACCGGCAGAACAGACCCACCAGAGGTGGCGGTACAATGATATACAGTCAGGAGGGAGCGGCCCTGGGAGTCCTCAACATTGACTCTGGACCCCATGAAATCTCATGGCATCAGGTCAAACGTGGGCAAGGAAACCTCCTGCTGATTACCACGTACCGCCCTCCTTCAGCTGATGAATCAGTCCTCCTCTGTGTTGAACACCACTTGGAGGAAGCACTGAGGGTAGCAAGGGCACAGAATGTACTTTGGGTGGGGGACTTCAATGTCCATCACCAAGAGTGGCTCGGTAGCACCACTACTGACCGAGCTGGCCGAGTCCTGAAGGACATAGCTGCTAGACTGGGCCTGCGGCAGATGGTGAGCAAACCAACGTGAGGGAAAAACTTACTTGACCTCGTCCTCACCAATCTACCTGTCGCAGTTGCATCTGTCCATGACAGTATTGGTAGGAGTGACCACCGCACAGTCCTCGTGGAGATGAAGTCCTGTCTTCGCACTGAGGACACCATCCAACGTTGTTGTGTGGCACTACCACCGTGCTAAATGGGATAGATTCAGAACAGATCTAGCAGCTCAAAATTGGGCATCCATGAGGCGCTGTGGGCCATCAGCAGCAGCAGAATTGTATTCCAGCACAATCTGTAACCTCATGGCCCGGCATATTCCTCACTCTACCATTACCAACAAGCCAGGGGATCAACCCTGGTTCAATGAGGAGTGTAGAAGAGCATGCCAGGAGTAGCACCAGGGGTACCTAAAAGTGAGGTGCCAACCTGGTGAAGCTACAACTCAGGACTACATGCATGCTAAACAGCGGAAGCAACATGCTATAGGCAGAGCTAAGCGATTCCACAACCAACGGATCAGATCAAAGCTCTGCAGTCCTGTCACATCCAGTCGTGAATGGTGGTGGACAAGTAAACAACTAACAGGAGGAGGAGGCTATGTAAACATCCACATCCTCAACTATGGCGGAGTCCAGCACATGAGTGCAAAAGACAAGGCTGAAGTGTTTGCAACCATCTTCAGCCAGAAGTGCCGAGTGAATGATCCATTTCGGCCGCCTCCCGATATCCCCACCATTACAGAAACCAGTCTTCAGCCAATTCAATTCACTCCACATGATATCAAGAAACGGCTGAGTGCAGTGGATACAGCAAAGGCTATGTGCCCCGACAAACTTCCCGGCTGTAGTGCTGAGGACTTGTGCTCCAGAACTAGCTGCGCCTCTAGCCAAGCTGTTCCAGTACAGTTACAACACTGGCATCTACCCGACAATGTGGAAAATTGCCCAGGTATGTCCTGTCCACAAAAAGCAGGACAAATCCAATCCGGCCAATTACCGCCCCATCAGTCCACTCTCAATCATCAGCAAAGTGATGGAAGGTGTCGTCGACAGTGCAATAAAGCGGCACTTACTCACCAATAACCGGCTCACCGATGCTCAGTTTGGGTTCCGCCAGGACCACTCAGCTCCAGACCTCATTACAGCCTTGGTCCAAACATGGACAAAAGAGCTGAATTCCAGAGGTGAGGTGAGAATGACTGCCCTTGACATCAAGGCAGCATTTGACCGGATGTGGCACCAAGGAGCCTGAGTAAAATTGAAGTCAATGGGAATCAGGTGGAAAACTCTCGAGTGGCTGGAGTCATACCTAGCACAAAGGAAGATGGTAGTAGTTGTTGGAGGCCAATCATCTCAGCCCCAGGACATTGCTGCAGGAGTTCCTCAGGGCAGTGTCCTAGGCCCAACCATCTTCAGCTGCTTCATCAATGACCTTCCCTCCATCATAAGGTCAGAAATGGGGATGTTCACTGATGATTGAACAGTGTTCAGTTCCATTCGCAACCCCTCAGATAATGAAGCAGTCCGTGCCCGCATGCAGCAAGACTTGGACAACATCCAGGCTTGGGCTGATAAGTGGCAACTAACATTTGCGCCAGACAAGTGCCATGCAATGACCACCTCCAACAAGAGAGAGTCTAACCACCTCCCCTTGACATTCAACGGCATTACCATCGCCGAATCCTCCACCTTCAACATCATGGGGGTCACCATTGAGCAGAAACTTAACTGGACAAGCCATATAAATACTGTGGCTACGAGAGCAGGTCAGAGGCTGGGTATTCTGCGGCGAGTGACTCACCTCCTGACTCCCCAAAGCCTTCCCACCATCTACAAGGCACAAGTCAGGAGTGTGATGGAATACTCTCCACTTGCTTGAATGAGTGCAGCTCCAACAACACTCAAGAAGCTCGACACCATCCAGAACAAAGCAGCCCGCTTGATTGGCACCCCATCCACCACCCTAAACATTCACTCCCTTCACCACCGGCACACTGTGGCTGCAGTGTGTACCATCCACAGGATGCACTGCAACAACTCGCCAAGTCTTCTTCGACAGCACTTCCCAAACCCGCGACCTCTACCACCTAGAAGGACAATAGCAGCAGGTACATGGTAACGACACCACCTGCACGTTACCCTCCAAGTCACACACCATCCCGACTTGGAAATACATCGCCGTTCCTTCATCGTTGCTGGGTCAAAATCCTGGAAGTCCCTTCCTAACAGCACTGTGGGAGAACCTTCACCACATGGACTGCAGCGGTTTAAGAATGCGGCTCACCACCACCTCCTCAAGGGCAATTTGGGATGGGCAATAAATGCCGGCCTCACCAGCGACACCCACATCCCATGAACGAATAAAAAAAAAGATTGGAGGATGTGGGATTTAGTAGTGCGCAACCTTTATTCAATGTTTTAAAATAACTTAACAGTTTGTAAACATAGGGACGGGACCTGCATCTTTTTTACATGTGCGATGTCTGATTTGCGTTCAGACTCCATGCGGATCCGTATCTTATATTTTGCAAATATCAGAGTCCCGCAAACTTTGAGCAGCCCGGTTGTTGCTCATTAAAAATTCCAGCGTTCCCATCACCGCCATGCTGCACTATATTGCAGCACAGATTCACTTCCCAATTTACTTCCACCACTTCCTGCAGCCACAATGCACCTTCCCTTTAAGAGATGCAGGCTACCTTTAAATGGTGCTTGCCACTTGCAATATCTGGGCCCCCTGCTGGTGAGCAGCCACTCAATAGTGCAGGTTGGGCTGGCTGCACACAGCAATCAGGTAAATCACCAGGCAGCATGAATGTTACGTGCTGCCTGCATCGCAACGACCGGGCGCGGGTTAATCGCATACTGCAACCCCTGCGCCCGGTTTCGAGGGTTAACCAATATAACCCCCAGAGGGTTTAAAGAAAGTAAGAATTTGTATTTATAAAGTGCCTTTCATGTCCTCAGGACGTCGCAAGGCACTTCACAGCCAATGAAATACTTTTGAAGTATAATTACCGTTGTAGGGAATTTTACACAGCCATGGTCCCACAAACAGGAATGAGATAAATGACCAGATAGTCCGATTTAATTATGTTAATTGAAGGATAAGCCTTGGCCAGGACACCTCCCCTGCCCTTCTTCAAATGATACCATGGGATGCTTTACATACATCTGAGAGAGCAGATTGGTTTAACGTCTCACCTAAAAAACAGCACCTCCATCAGCACAAAACTCCCTCAGTACTGCACTGAAGGGTCAGCCTAGATTATGGGCTCAAGTCTCTGGAATGGAACTTAAACCCACGACCTTCAAACTCGGAGGTGAGAGTTCTACCCACTGAGTTAAGACTGACAATTATATCACAGTTAACTTGAGTTGTCATTTCCTCAAAGAAATCAAGGAGGTTGGTTAAATAGGATGTTCCCTTTATAAAGCATTGTTGCAAGTCAGTTTGGCTCAGTTGGTAACACTCTTGCCTCTGAGTCAGAAGGATATGGGTTCAACGCCAGGCATTTGAGCACAAAATCAAGGCTGACCCTTCAGTGCAGTACTGAAGAGATGCTGACTTTCGGATGAGATAATAAACCGAGGACCATGTGCCTGTTTAGGTGGATGTAAAAGATCTTACTATTTGAAGAAGAGCAGCAGCATTCTCCTGCAGTCCTGGTCTAACAAATGTCTCTGACCGCCCCCCACCTCCCCCCCCCCACCCCGCCACCGAACTGTCTCTGACCCCCCCGTACAGTTTCTGATCCCATCAACTGTCTTTCACTCCTGCTGAACTGTCTCTGACACCCCCCCATGCTGTTTCTGCCTCCCCCCCTGTGCTGTCTCTAATTCACCTGAACGGTTTCTGAACCCCCTGAACTGCCTCTGAGCCCGCTGAGCTGTTTCTGATCCCCCTGTGCTGTCTCTGACACCCCCTGAATTGTTGCTGATCCACCCAAACTATCTCTGACCCCCTGAACTATCTCTGACCCCCCTGAACTGTCCCTTTCCTCCCTGAACTGTCCCTTTCCTCCCTGAGCTGTCTCTGACCCTCCCCTGAGCTGTCTCTGACCCCACCGAGCTGTCTCTGACCCCCCTGAACTGTCTCTGACCCCCTTGAAATCATAGAATCATAGAAAATTTACGGCAAAGAAGAAGGCCATTCGACCAATCGTGTCCACACTGGCCGAAAATGAGCCACCCAGCCTAATCCCACTTTCCAGCACATGATCCGTAGCCTTGTAGGTCACAGCTCTTCAGGTGCACATCCAGGTACTATTTAAATGAGCTGAGGGTTTCTGCCTCTACCTCCCTCTCAGGCAGTGAGTTTGGGTGAAAAAAAGTTTTCCTCGGCTCCCCTTCTACCAATCACTTTAAATCTATGCCCCCTGGTTATTGACCTCTCTGCTAAGGGAAATAGGTCCTTCCTATCCACTCTATCTAGGCCCCTCATAATTTTGTACACCTCAATCAAATCACCCCTCAGCCTCCTCTGTTTCAAGGAAAACAACCCCAGCCTATCCAATCTTTCCTCATAGCTAAAATTCTCCAGCCCTGGCAACATCCTCGTAAATCTCCTCTGCACCGTCTCTCGTGCAATCACATCCTTCCTATAATGTAGTGACCAGAACTGTACACAGTACTCAAGCTGTGGCCTAACCAGTGTTTTATACAGTTCCAGCATAACCTCCCTGCTCTTATATTCTATGCCTCGGCTAATAAAGGAAAGGATTCCGTACGCCTTCTTAACCACCTTATCTACTTTCCCGCTACCTTCAGGGATCCGTGGACTTGCACTCTAAGGTGCCTCACTTCCTCTACACCTTTCAGTATCCTCCCATTCAGTATCGTCCCATTCTACGCCATTCAGTACCCTCCCCTGAACTGTCTCTGACCCCCCTGAACTGTCTCTGACCCACCGAACTGACTCTGAACCCCTGAACAGTCTCTGACCCCCCCCAAACTCTCTCTGATCCCCCCGAACTGTCTCTGATCCCCCCCCCGAACTGTCTCTGATCCCCCTGACGACCTCTGATCCCCCTGAACTGTCTCTGATCCCCCCGAACTGTCTCTGATCCCCCTGAACTGACTCTGAACCCCTGAACAGTCTCTGACCCCCCCCCAAACTCTCTCTGATCCCCCCGAACTGTCTCTGATCACCCCCCGAACTGTCTCTGATCCCCCTGACGACCTCTGATCCCCCTGAACTGTCTCTGATCCCCCCGAACTGTCTCTGATCACCCCCCGAACTGTCTCTGATCCCCCTGACGACCTCTGATCCCCCCGAACTGTCTCTGATCCCCCCGAACTGTCTCTGATACCCCCCCCCCGAACTGTCTCTGATCACCCCCCCGAACTGTCTCTGATCCCCCTGATGACCTCTGATCCCCCCGAACTGTCTCTGATCCCCCTGAACTGTCTCTGATCCCCCCGAACTGTCTCTGATCCCCCTGAACTGACTCTGATACCCCCCCCGAACTGTCTCTGAACCCCCCGAACATTCTCTGATTCCCCCTGAACTGTCTCTGATCCCCCCGAACTGTCTCTGATCCCCCCGAACATTCTCTGATTCCCCCTGAACTGTCTCTGATCCCCCTGAACAGTTTCTGATCCGCTTGAACTGTCTTTCATCCCCTTGAACTGTCTCTGATCCCCCCGAACTGTCTCTGATCCCCCCGAACATTCTCTGATCCCCCTGAACTGTCTCTGATCCCCCTGAACTGTCTCTGATACCCCCCCCGAACTGTCTCTGAACCCCCCGAACATTCTCTGATTCCCCCTGAACTGTCTCTGATCCCCCCGAACTGTCTCTGATCCCCCTGAACTGTCTCTGATACCCCCCCCGAACTGTCTCTGAACCCCCCGAACATTCTCTGATTCCCCCCGAACTGTCTCTGATCCCCCTGAACTGTCTCTGATACCCCCCCCCGAACTGTCTCTGAACCCCCCGAACATTCTCTGATTCCCCCTGAACTGTCTCTGATACCCCCCCCGAACTGTCTCTGAACCCCCCGAACATTCTCTGATTCCCCCTGAACTGTCTCTGATCCCCCTGAACAGTTTCTGATCCCCTTGAACTGTCTTTCATCCCCTTGAACTGTTTCTGATCCCCCTGAACTGTCTCTGACCTCCTGAACGGTCTCTGTCCCTCTCTGAACTGTCCTTGATCCCCCTGGACTGCCTCTGAGCAGCATCCACCCCTCCCCCCCACCCCACCTCCTAAGCTGTCCCCAAATCCCACTGAGCTGCCTCACCTCCATCGGCTTTCTCTGAGCCCCCCAAGCTGTAATTGAACCCCTGAGCTATCACAGATTCCCCAAGCCTCTGCCCTACAACAACCACAACTTGCATTTATATAGTGCCTTTACAGGAGTGTTTAAACAAAATTTGATACATGGGGAGATATTAGGACGAGTGACCAAAAGCGTGGTCAAAAAGGTAGGTTTTGAGGAGCGGCTTGAAGGAGGAGGGAGAGGTAAAGAGACGGAAAGGTTTAGGAAGGGAATTCCAAAACTTAGGGCCTAGGTAGCTGAAGGCACAGCTGCCATTGGAGGGGCAAAGGAAATCTGGGATCAGAATCAGAGGAACGCAGAGTTCTCTGAGGGTTGTAAGGCTGGAGGAGGTTACAGAGATAGGGAGGAGCAAGGCAATGGAGGGATTTGATCACCAGGATGAGGATTTTAAATTTGAAGCTTTGCTGGACCAGGAACCAATGTTGTTCAGCGACCAGAGAGGTGATGCTTCTTACTCCCCATGGAGTTGCATCTAACTCCATCAGAACCCATATCATTGTAAATGCTACAGTGCACTGTCAGTAATGAATTGGCTTCAATTAAAAACTCAACCTATGTTCTACATTTCAAACAAGCTACTAGTCCTGGATTACAACTCCCTGCACTTTCATGTGGTCATGAATAATGAATTACACTAGAACAACTGTTACAGTTGGAATAATGCTTTGTTCAATGGGAGAGTTTTTGTATTTCATCGCTGTAATACTAATAATGCAATAACAGTGATTCAATCCACACAGGTTGCACCTGGCTCAGCCTACTTAATGCGGGTGGTTGAAGATTTCATCCATATTGTGGGACATGGACTGAAGGTGTTTCAGAGTGCCCTTATAGTGACAGATAATCTCGGTAAGTTTAGAAGTAGTAAGGGATTTGTTTTTCTGAGGCATTGAAATAAATGGGAATGTCCAGTGTAATTTTCAGACCACTGTGATTTTGTAGGGACAAAATAAGTAGATACCCACCAATTCCTGTCTATGGATGAGATTGTATCACCCTCTCTCACACACTGATCAGTTCACCCACCAATACCTGTCTATGGATGAGATTGTATCACCCTCTCTCACACACTGATCAGTTCACCCATCAATTCCTGTCTATGGATGAGATTGTATCACCCTCTCTCACACACTGATCAGTTCACCCATCAATTCCTGTCTATGGATGAGATTGTATCACCCTCTCTCACACACTGATCAGTTCACCCACCAATTCCTGTCTATGGATGAGATTGTATCACCCTCTCTCACACACTGATCAGTTCACCCAACAATTCCTGTCTATGGATGAGATTGTATCACCCTCTCTCACACACTGATCAGTTCACCCACCAATTCCTGTCTATGGATGAGGTTGTATCACCTTACCACACACAGATCAGTTCACCCACTGATTTTAGGGAAACCAACCTCCCCACCCCCACCTCCACACACTTTTCTGCTTTTGCTTTTAATTATTTTTAGGTTTGACTTCCTCAGTTTTCTTCTTCCTCCCCTGATAGCATTCAGTTCCTTGGGCACCAGCGTCACTCCATACCTTGCCCAAGTGGCCATTCCTTATGTGTAGCCCTCGATAGTAACTGTTGGCAGGCAATTTGACCACAGACGGTATCACTGCTGATTGCAATCCTGTTTTTACTTGTTGCGCTTTCTAGCAGAGGTCAATAGGTAGCTATTGGCAGTGGGAAGTCTTGGTACTCTTCTGTTCCCCATTCCAGGGGTACTGTGGCTGATGGTAGCACTCCAACTGCTGCCTGGCAGAGGTCAGTAAACTTAGCACAGGCTAGGAATCAAAGTTGGGACTTACTGTTCTGTATGGGTGTTACATGCTGAGTCATCAGTGGAGGCTACACGGACATTGATTAATTGATAAGTTTATACTTACATTGTGTAAAATGGGATCTGTGATGCCAAATAATATAACGTCAACAAATATGATTGGAGCAATCATTTTTCCCCTCTTTTCAGTGACTAGTATTCAACGAGAGCCTGTGTCCGCTGTGTCGAGTGATATCAGCTTCCCGATGAAAGGCAGGAGAGGAATGAAGGATTGGGCCAGAAACTCAGAAGACAAACTTTATATTCCAAAAGAAGTTTTCATGCTTTCTTCTTCAGGTACCTGTAATTCTTGCTGTTGCGAACCAATATAGTTGTTACTACACTGCCATGGGCTGACGAGCCTAGCCTCGTCCCTGCCTCTCAGAACTCTATGGGCACCTGAATCAGTTGAAACCTTCCATCCTTTTATTAATCAGTCTGTTTCATGAGACTTCTTCCACATTAACCTGTGGAGAAACATTAGTGTCAGAGGCACTGCCCTGTGATGTGTCCCACATTAGAATCAGGTGAGAGTATGCTTCCAGAGTGTGTCCACTTTAGTACATGGATACATTTATGATACTGTTCCTGTGTGTCACACATCAGTATTGTAGTTAGTGTGTACAAGCACAATATAGTTCCTG
Source organism: Heptranchias perlo (assembly GCF_035084215.1). Lineage (NCBI taxonomy): Eukaryota > Metazoa > Chordata > Chondrichthyes > Hexanchiformes > Hexanchidae > Heptranchias > Heptranchias perlo. Next base: position 8,271,199 of record NC_090350.1, on the reverse strand, counting down.
CCGTAGTTATACCACAGTGACTGTCAGCAAAGCAGATTATCTGGTCATTCATTCATTTGTTGTTTGTGGGACTTTGCTACATGCAAATTGGCTGTTGCCTTTGCCTATGTAACAACTGTAACTATGTTTCAAAAGTAATCTGTCAGCTGTAAAGTGCTTTGGGACATCCCCATTGCCCATACGTGGATTTGGTGCTCTGGTAGTAACCTTCTTTTAAATCAGGACCCATGAAATCTGGGTCACTAAGCTCTTCAACAATGGGCCGACCCTTCAGTCAGCAAAATCTACTCATATTTCAACTCGAGTTGCTCCTGCCCACTCATGCTGCATACTTCACCCAGTACAGTCCTCTCCATCTCATTCTCTAATGCCCCACTCCACGGATGGATGCCTCTGGCATGGTGTTTGGGTGGAAGGAACGTTGACTGTGTCAGTAATGAAGTGCTGGCAAGGCTGGAAGGTACTTCTTCCTCAAAAACATCTGGAGGAGGAAAAGAAGGAGAGGTTACAGTGGGATGCTGAGGATTAGTGTTCACTTTCAATGGAAGGAGTGATGTGAAGATTTCACCATATAGTTTGCTGACAGTTAATGGAGGGTGCAAGAGAATGAGATAAAAGAGAAGCAGAATGCCATGATGAACCTGCAGCTGCCACCTGCCCTCCTACTTCCCCGTCTCTGACTCCCTCTGTGGTCACCCTCCTCACAGGGCGGGAGAGGACAGAGTTTTGGGCTCCAACCTGTTACCAATCTCTGTGGTGTATGGACAGTCTTCTAATTTAAAAATAATTCAAAAAGTGAGAAAGACATATAGTCAAACCCAGGTGTCACTATGCAGACCATAATGGAGGTGGAGAAACATGCATAAACCAAGCAATTACATGTGAGGCTTTTAGTGGGATGAAAGTATTTAAGGATGTATGTGAAGGAATACTTGCAAGTTAAGGCAGAGTTGTGAAGAGCTCTGTGTTACTATTATTCAAGAACTTTAAGATAGTGAGAGGGAGGTGATTATCAACACTCTGCTGGGAAACCCCTCCAAATATCAACACACTTCTGGGAAACCCCTCCAAAAATCAACACACTGCTGGGAAACCCCTCCAAATATCAACACACTGCTGGGAAACCCCTCCGAATATCAACACACTGCTGGGAAACCCCTCCAAATATCGACACACTGCTGGGAAACCCCTCCAAAAATCAACACACTGCTGGGAAACCCCTCCAAATATCAACACACTGCTGGGAAACCCCTCCAAATATCAACACACTGCTGGGAAACCCCTCCAAATATCAACACACTGCTGGGAAACCTCTCCAAATATCGACACACTGCTGGGAAACCCCTCCACAAATCAACACACTGCTGGGAAACCCCTCCAAATATCAACACACTGCTGGGAAACCCCTCCAAATATAGACGCACTGCTGGGAAACCCCTCCAAATATCAACACACTGCTGGGAAACCCCTCCAAATATCGACACACTGCTGGGAAACCCCTCCAAATATCAACACACTGCTGGGAAACCCCTCCAAATATCAACACACTGCTGGGAAACCCCTCCAAATATAGACGCACTTCTGGGAAACCCCTCCAAATATCGACACACTGCTGGGAAACCCCTCCAAAAATCAACACACTGCTGGGAAACCCCTCCAAATATCGACACACTGCTGGGAAACCCCTCCAAATATCAACACACTGCTGGGAAACCCCTCCAAATATCGACACACTGCTGGGAAACCCCTCCAAATATCAACACACTGCTGGGAAACCCCTCCAAATATCAACACACTGCTGGGAAACCCCTCCAAATATCAACACACTGCTGGGAAACCCCTCCAAATATCAACACACTGCTGGGAAACCCCTCCAAATATCGACACACTGCTGGGAAACCCCTCCAAATATCAACACACTGCTGGGAAACCCCTCCAAATATCAACACACTGCTGGGAAACCCCTCCAAATATCAACACACTGCTGGGAAACCCCTCCAAATATCAACACACTGCTGGGAAACCCCTCCAAATATAGACGCACTGCTGGGAAACCCCTCCAAATATCAACACACTGCTGGGAAACCCCTCCAAATATCAACACACTGCTGGGAAACCCCTCCAAATATCAACGCACTGCTGGGAAACCCCTCCAAATATAGACGCACTGCTGGGAAACCCCTCCACAAATCAACACACTGCTGGGAAACCCCTCCAAATATCAACACACTTCTGGGAAACCCCTCCAAATATCAACACACTGCTGGGAAACCCCTCCACAAATCAACACACTGCTGGGAAACCCCTCCAAATATCGACACACTTCTAGGAAACCCCTCCAAATATAGACACACTTCTGGGAAACCCTCCAAATATCAACACACTGCTGGGAAACCCCTCCAAATATAGACACACTTGTGGGAAACCCCTTCAAATATCGACACACTTCTGGGAAACCCCTCCAAATATCGACACACTTCTAGGAAACCCCTCCAAATATAGACACACTTCTGGGAAACCCTCCAAATATCAACACACTGCTGGGAAACCCATCCAAATATAGACACACTTGTGGGAAACCCCTCCAAAGAAGATAGATGAGGGCTGTGCGTAACCAAGAAGATAGATGAGGGCTGTGCAGTAGACGTGGTCTACATGGACTTCAGCAAAGCATTTGACAAGGTACCGCATGGTAGGTTGTTACATAAGGTTAAATCTCATGGGATCCAAGGTGAGGTAGCCAATTGGATACAAAATTGGCTTGACGACAGAAGACAGAGGGTGGTTGTCGAGGGTTGTTTTTCAAACTGGATGCCTGTGTCCAGCGGTGTGCCTCAGGGATCGGTGCTGGGTCCGCTGTTATTTGTTATTTATATTAATGATTTGGATGAGAATTTAGGAGGCATGGTTAGTAAGTTTGCAGATGACACCAAAATTGGTGGCATTGTGGACAGTGAAGAAGGTTATCTAGGATTGCAACGGGATCTTGATAAATTGGGCCAGTGGGCCGACGAATGGCAGATGGAGTTTAATTTAGATAAATGTGAGGTGATGCATTTTGGTGGATCGAATCGGGCCAGGACCTACTCCGTTAATGGTAGGGCGTTGGGGAGAGTTATAGAACAAAGAGATCTAGGAGTACAGATTCATAGCTCCTTGAAAGTGGAGTCACAGGTGGATAGGGTGGTGAAGAAGGCATTCAGCATGCTTGGTTTCATTGGTCAGAACATTGAATGCAGGAGTTGGGATGTCTTGTTGAAGTTGTACAGGGCATTGGTGAGGCCACACTTGGAGTACTGTGTACAGTTCTGGTCACCCTATTATAGAAAGGATATTATTAAACTAGAAAGAGTGCAGAAAAGATTTACTAGGATGCTACCGGGACTTGATGGTTTGACTTACAGGGAGAGGTTAGACAGACTGGGACTTTATTCCCTGGAGAGTAGGAGGTTAAGGGGTGATCTTATAGAAGTCTATAAAATAATGAGGGGCATAGATAAGGTCGATAGTCAAAATCTTTTCCCAAAGGTAGGGGAGTCTATAACGAGGGGGCACAGATTTAAGGTGAGAGGGGAGAGATACAAAAGGATCCAGAGGGGCAATTTTTTCACTCAAAGGGTGGTGAGTGTCTGGAACGAGCTGCCAGAGGCAGTAGTAGAGGCGGGTACAATTTTGTCTTTTAAAAAGCATTTGGACAGTTACATGGGGAAGATGGGTATCGAGGGATATGGGCCAAGTGCAGGCAATTGGGACTAGCTTAGTGGTATAAACTGGGCGACATGGACATGTTGGGCCGAAGGGCCTGTTTCCATGTTGTAACTTCTATGATTCTATGATTCTATGATTCTATAAATATCGACACACTTCTAGGAAACCCCTCCAAATATCAACACACTTCTGGGAAACCCCTCCAAAAATCAACACACTGCTGGGAAACCCCTCCAAATATCAACACACTGCTGGGAAACCCCTCCGAATATCAACACACTGCTGGGAAACCCCTCCAAATATCGACACACTGCTGGGAAACCCCTCCAAAAATCACCACACTGCTGGGAAACCCCTCCAAATATCAACACACTGCTGGGAAACCCCTCCAAATATCAACACACTGCTGGGAAACCCCTCCAAATATCAACACACTGCTGGGAAACCTCTCCAAATATCGACACACTGCTGGGAAACCCCTCCAAATATCAACACACTGCTGGGAAACCCCTCCAAATATCAACACACTGCTGGGAAACCCCTCCGAATATCAACACACTGCTGGGAAACCCCTCCAAATATAGACGCACTGCTGGGAAACCCCTCCAAATATCAACACACTGCTGGGAAACCCCTCCAAATATCGACACACTGCTGGGAAACCCCTCCAAATATCAACACACTGCTGGGAAACCCCTCCAAATATCAACACACTGCTGGGAAACCCCTCCAAATATAGACGCACTTCTGGGAAACCCCTCCAAATATCGACACACTGCTGGGAAACCCCTCCAAATATCAACACACTGCTGGGAAACCCCTCCAAATATCGACACACTGCTGGGAAACCCCTCCAAATATCAACACACTGCTGGGAAACCCCTCCAAATATCAACACACTGCTGGGAAACCCCTCCAAATATAGACGCACTTCTGGGAAACCCCTCCAAATATCAACACACTGCTGGGAAACCCCTCCAAATATCAACACACTGCTGGGAAGCCCCTCCAAATATAGACGCACTTCTGGGAAACCCCTCCAAATATCGACACACTGCTGGGAAACCCCTCCAAATATCAACACACTGCTGGGAAACCCCTCCAAATATAGACGCACTTCTGGGAAACCCCTCCAAATATCAACACACTGCTGGGAAACCCCTCCAAATATAGACGCACTTCTGGGAAACCCCTCCAAATATCAACACACTGCTGGGAAACCCCTCCAAATATCAACACACTGCTGGGAAACCCCTCCAAATATCGACACACTGCTGGGAAACCCCTCCAAATATCAACACACTGCTGGGAAACCCCTCCAAATATAGACGCACTTCTGGGAAACCCCTCCAAATATCGACACACTGCTGGGAAACCCCTCCAAATATCAACACACTGCTGGGAAACCCCTCCAAATATCAACACACTGCTGGGAAACCCCTCCAAATATAGACGCACTGCTGGGAAACCCCTCCAAATATCAACACACTGCTGGGAAACCCCTCCAAATATCAACACACTGCTGGGAAACCCCTCCAAATATCAACGCACTGCTGGGAAACCCCTCCAAATATAGACGCACTGCTGGGAAACCCCTCCACAAATCAACACACTGCTGGGAAACCCCTCCAAATATCAACACACTTCTGGGAAACCCCTCCAAATATCAACACACTGCTGGGAAACCCCTCCACAAATCAACACACTGCTGGGAAACCCCTCCAAATATCGACACACTTCTAGGAAACCCCTCCAAATATAGACACACTTCTGGGAAACCCTCCAAATATCAACACACTGCTGGGAAACCCCTCCAAATATAGACACACTTGTGGGAAACCCCTTCAAATATCGACACACTTCTGGGAAACCCCTCCAAATATCGACACACTTCTAGGAAACCCCTCCAAATATAGACACACTTCTGGGAAACCCTCCAAATATCAACACACTGCTGGGAAACCCCTCCAAATATAGACACACTTGTGGGAAACCCCTCCAAATATCGACACACTTCTAGGAAACCCCTCCAAATATAGACACACTTCTGGGAAACCCTCCAAATATCAACACACTGCTGGGAAACCCCTCCAAATATAGACGCACTGCTGGGAAACCCCTTCAAATATCGACACACTTCTGGGAAACCCCTCCAAATATCGACACACTTCTAGGAAACCCCTCCAAATATAGACACACTTCTGGGAAACCCTCCAAATATCAACACACTGCTGGGAAACCCCTCCAAATATAGACGCACTGCTGGGAAACCCCTTCAAATATCGACACACTTCTGGGAAACCCCTCCAAATATCGACACACTTCTAGGAAACCCCTCCAAATATAGACACACTTCTGGGAAACCCTCCAAATATCAACACACTGCTGGGAAACCCCTCCAAATATAGACACACTGCTGGGAAACCCCTTCAAATATCGACACACTTCTGGGAAACCCCTCCAAATATCGACACACTTCTAGGAAACCCCTCCAAATATAGACACACTTCTGGGAAACCCTCCAAATATCAACACACTGCTGGGAAACCCCTCCAAATATAGACACACTTGTGGGAAACCCCTCCAAATATAGACACACTTCTGGGAAACCCCTCCAAATATCAACACACTGCTGGGAAACCCCTCCAAATATCAACACACTGCTGGGAAACCCCTCCAAATATAGACACACTTCTGGGAAACCCCTCCAAATATCAACACACTGCTGGGAAACCCCTCCAAATATCAACACACTGCTGGGAAACCCCTCCAAATATCGACACACTTCTAGGAAACCCCTCCAAATATCGACACACTTCTAGGAAACCCCTCCAAATATCGACACACTTTTGGGATCCCCTGTCCTAACTACCAAACGATAATGTCAGTTGCATAATGGAAAATAGAGCGATCATTGCAGAAAATATTTTTTCATCAACACACACTAACTAGAAGAATTTGCTGGTCAGCCAACAAATATAGAAAAATGCAGAAATATGATGACAGACAGATATAAATCTAATGACCTTACCGACCCCTAAGGTTACAGGGCCCCTCCCTCCGTTTGAAAACTTATGTCATGGTGCTCCAGATTAATAAGGATCATCAGCATCACTTTTTGTTGCTGACTCTGTTGCTTTATGCTTTTGGAAAGTGGAACTTATTGCCTGTACTTCTTAATTGTGAGGAGAAGGTGAATGAGACATGTAATTGCTCTGTGGCCCACAAGAGGTCCATCCATTCAAGACATTTTAAAATTAATTTCTTTTTAAAATTGTGAATGAATTTAGCTCTCATTAAGGTGTGGAGTGTCAGTAGAGAGGACCAGAACACTTTACTGCAATGTTAACGTCTATGTCAACTTCAGGATGGGTTAGGTGCACGATAAAAATGCCCCTACTCTGACCCTTCACTATGCTTTAGCTCCATCCTCAAAAGAACATACTCTTCTGTTGGCATATCTCAGCCGGGGCAACCTTAGGGGCACCGCAATTAGCTTCAGTTGCCCTGGATTAGAGAGAGGAAAATCATTCGGAGTTATCACTCCTGGGGGGCCATTTTAACTTTGGGTGATAGTGTAAAATGGGCGATATCGAATTGGACGCCCTTTACACGCCCTGCCCAATTTTTCGTTTTGTTAACTTCAGTGGAAATGAAAACCGGGCGGGGTGTGTAATGGACGGGGTGTATAGTGGGTGGGATGTACAACGGGCGGGGTGTGCAATGGGCGGGATGTATAACGGGCGGGGTGTATAACGGGCCGGGTGTATAACGGGCAGGGTGTATAACAGGCGGGATGTGCAATGGGCGGGATGTGCAATGGGCGGGGTGTGCAATGGGCGGGGTGTATAACGGGCAGGGTATATAACAGGTGGGATGTGCAATGGGCGGGGTGTGCAATGGGCGGGGTGTATAACGGGCAGGGTGTATAACAGGCGGGATGTGCAATGGGCGGGGTGTATAACGGGCAGGGTATATAACAGGTGGGATGTGCAATGGGCGGGGTGTGCAATGGGCGGGGTGTATAACGGGCCGGGTGTATAACGGGCAGGGTGTATAACAGGCGGGATGTGCAATGGGCGGGGTGTGCAATGGGCGGAGTGTGCAATGGGCGGGGTGTATAACGGGCAGGGTGTATAACAGGCGGGATGTGCAATGGGCGGGGTGTGCAATGGGCGGGGTGTATAACGGGCAGGGTATATAACAGGTGGGATGTGCAATGGGCGGGGTGTATAACGGGCGGGGTGTATAACAGGCGGGATGTGCAATGGGCGGGGTGTGCAATGGGCGGGGTGTATAACGGGCAGGGTATATAACAGGTGGGATGTGCAATGGGCGGGGTGTGCAATGGGCGGGGTGTATAACGGGCAGGGTATATAACAGGTGGGATGTGCAATGGGCGGGGTGTGCAATGGGCGGGGTGTATAACGGGCAGGGTGTATAACAGGCGGGATGTGCAATGGGCGGGGTGTGCAATGGGCAGAGTGTGCAATGGGCGGTGTGTATAACGGGCAGGGTGTATAACAGGCGGGATGTGCAATGGGCGGGGTGTGCAATGGGCGGGGTGTATAACGGGCAGGGTATATAACAGGTGGGATGTGCAATGGGCGGGGTGTGCAATGGGCGGGGTGTATAACGGGCAGGGTGTATAACAGGCGGGATGTGCAATGGGCGGGGTGTGCAATGGGCGGGGTGTATAACGGGCAGGGTATATAACAGGCGGGATGTGCAATGGGCGGGGTGTGCAATGTGCGGGGTGTATAACGGGCAGGGTGTATAACAGGCGGGATGTGCAATGGGCGGGGTGTAAAACGGGCGGGGTGTATAATGAGCAGGGTGTATAACGGGTGGAGTGTGTAACGGGCCGGGTGTAAAACGGGTGGGGTGTATAATGGGCGGCTAATTTGATATCGCCCATTTTACACCATCGCCCAAAGTTAAAATTACCCCCCTGACTGATCTCTATCCAGCAACCCTGCTGGAATCGTACATGTGTGGACTGCTGATTTATGGATTGTTTTGTGCACTTGACTCATATCCACTAAGAACCAGGCTAAGGCTGTCCAAAACTCACCTTGGGTTAGTAGCCTTGCAGGCATCGCAGAGAAATAGCTTTCATCCCATCAGTCTCAGCAGATTCAACCCTAGCTGCTTAGGATCAAAGTATAGTGTTTCAGCATTATTCAGTCTCTATGTGTGAAGGATTCTTTGTTATTTCTTTGACTTTCCCTATTCACATCATACATTTGAGCACAGTTTCAACTTTCCGTCTTTTTCAAGTTTTTTTTCTCTTATATTAAATTGATCTGGTGTCTTTATTGCTGTCCTACACTTGAATAATCTCCTGAATCTTTCAATTATATTCAAAGAAAACTCAGTCTGTCAACTCTTACTTTTCTTTTACTGAAATCAGCATTCTTGGCAACTTCAGTGTTCACCATCAGCAATGGTTCAGTTTCTCTTCTTCTACTGATCAGGCCAGCACTAATGCCAAGTGCTGTGCTAACCTGAATGACCTTGAACAATTTATCAGTCAGCTTACCATATCCCTGAACTCCCTTTTCCTCACCTCCAATGTTAACTCTTACAATTCTATCTCTTACCTCATCATGGGGATCTTACGATCACAAATTCACATTTGCATCTTGTAGAATACTCTGCAACAAATCACACTGTAAACCAGTCATGCCTTGTTTGTGACTATAAGTCAGCCAGGTATTATATAAGTTATATGAGTCTTTGAGAATTGTTTGTGTTTTTTTTTACTTGGTCCAATAGCTACACTTACTCTTTTTTATCTTTCTGCCTGTGCCAGTGAAGTAACAGATACTTTTCTACTATGCTCTTCTCTTTCCTTCCATCAGATCAGGCACTGCATCTCAGCTCAGTCGTACCTGCTATCTGCTGTCTCTCATAAACATTCTGCATATGAATGTAGGCATCCAGTCTGTTTCAGCTCTGCTTGCAGCCTCTGTAAAACTAGTGTTAGAGCTGTTTAAATGTGCCTTTATTGAAAAGAATGTTAACTGTGTTTTTCTGCCCCATCAGCAGCCACTACATTAGGTCCCTTGCCAGCAATGGAATGAAAATCAGGCAGATTCTATAATGGGTGGGTTATCTGCTCCATCAGATTACCGCCCATGCGGTGAAGATGAAAATTTACCCCATACTATCTAGTTTCCTCTCAAATCACTCTATCTGTGCTGTAGTTCATGTCTTATTGACTAATTCTTTTTCCATTAACGTAGGGGTTCCCCAGGGTCCTATCCTCTCTCTTACCTTATTACTTCTTCATATCAACAAGCTTCTCCACTCAACATCCAATCTTTTCCACACTTTTGCTGATGGTTCTATTCTACATTAATCAATTTCCTTCACATTGTATGTTAACCATGCACACGTTCCCCATTCCTATCATAGTGCAGTGCTTGAATCCTTACACCTTGATCTCCTCCACACCCTGCAGCAAGAGAGTGGAAGTAATATTTCTTACAAATTTTTGAAAATGCAATTTCTTCATGTCTCGCAAAGTTAACCAACAGTTACTATCTCTTACCTTTGATGGCTTCACCCATTGTCTGTCTTCATCTGTTGGCACTCTTGGCTTCACCATCTTCACTGACCCTGTAAAACTTCCAGACCTTTTTTGCTCGAGCAATCTGTTTCCTCCTTCATGCCAAACATTTATTATTTCATCATCAACTTTTAACTCTTACACACCTAGATTGTTTTCTGATAGTCAATCCATTTCTTCCCTCCAGTCTACAACTTCTCTATCATCATTATATCCCCTCTTTGCTCAATTTTATCAATATTATTTTGGTCAGTGCTTTGGTCAGTCAGTGCTTTTGATTTAAAAAAAATATGGAGAAACACATAGTGGATTCATGGCTAAGCAAGATCAGCAATCACATAGACCCAATACCAGACTACATAGTCACCAATATTCCTCATATCACTCTATGTCAATTCTTCTGATGGAGTGGCCCAATTTCCTCTGACATTGCCATATGTTCAAGGCTCTGGCTTTGGTTTCCTTTTCCCTCTTTGCAGCATCTTTCCAGCTTCTGTTGAGATAAGAAGAATGAAAAATGTGAGTTTCCTGCTGTCCATTTTTTTCTTTCTTGTTAGGGTCATGTAAGGGTCTCCTCAGAGCATAAGCCTCAAAAAAAAGAAATAATTTCTGAACATTTGACCATTAGCACTTAGTCAGCACAAACCTTTTGTGTCTGCAGGCTCTCCCACTTCTCTCTCCCCTACAGCATTAGCTGCAGAGTTCCCAGGATTTGCTTTGCTTCCTCTTGCTGCTGTCTCTCCTCCTGTAGCCTTTCCTTTTTGACAATTTTGTGCAATCTTTCTCAGCATGACAAAAGAATGCTTATGATTGTCAGTCAGAGACTGCTGAATCTGACAACTATTTAAGAATCATCATCACTTTCCTTCTGGAATTCCCGCAGAGGTAGCGAGACTTCAACGGGCATGTATGCGTTGCCTGATGTTGTATTGTTTACTCAAAATCTTCCAGGTGCAGGTGTCACTATAGATCATTTAGTGCACAGGATGATTCCCTTAGATGTGCGAGTCCACTTTTAGGGTAAATATCGGTCTAATGTTTGAAATGTAGAAAATATACATTAATGGCAACTTTCAGGCATCACACTTACCTTCACTGATATTGTGAATTGACTAAACATTATCCTACATTGAAGAGGGTTCCTGGAGCTTAGGGAGTTGCCACTCACTCCCTGTGCCACTTCTTTGTGCAGAGGCACCGGATTTAACATGAAGTCGGGAACGGAGAGTGCGAGGGCGGCAGCGGGCGATGAACCCACAACTTCGCGCAACGTGGGCGCATGGCCAATTTTAATGGCCAGGCCTCATTTATATAATGCTTCCGGGTTTCTCAGCCGATTCACACATCTGCGGGTGTGCTGCCCACCCACAAGATGCAATTTCCACTTTTTTGCACATAGTTCTGGCTGCTGTATTGGTACCTCTCTTGCCACCCACACCCACTGTTCCATCCTCCCACCATCCCATGCCTAATTTTAGTCAAAACCATATTTATATCAGTCTCCAAGAAGTTAGAGGCTATCTTCCTGTTTCCTTTTTGATCCATAATTTAAAGTTGCTACGTGGTGGCACTGCTTTAAGAGCTGTCTAGCTTTTAAGTACAACACTTCTGCCTGTACAACGAACGCCGAAACATAGGAACAAGGGTTTCCTCCACCCCACCCCACCAATTTATTGGTCCTCGTGGTGTGTCTGATTAGTTGCTGTCGGGACATTCGCTTTTTTCCCACCCAGCATTTAAATTTGCTGACCCAGGAATTTCAGATGGAGTCAGTGTCAGACTGGATGGACGGGCAGGTGTCCCACTTCACCGCATTAACGGCAGCAGATCATGGGTCTTGAAATTCCAGGATCATTGTGTATGTCTTCAAGCTATGTGACGGAGATGAAGACATCATATGAATGAGGCGTGATGAAGACATGAGTTTGTTAAAGATAAATTTCAACAATTATTGTTCTGAATATATTTCATAACATAAATTATGGGGGGTTTGAACAGGTCACACTATGAACCAGTGATTCTTTTTGTACTGTTAAAATCACAACCATGCAGTATTATGCAAATAGGGTAGACGGAGGTGACTTAATGACAATTCAAACTTAACGTCATTCTGAGAGTGTGTAATTAGAACTGGCTGTGAAAGGGTTAAGAAATTTGCTAACGGCTAGCTGTTTTTTAAAGCTATTTCTACAGCCTTTCCTTGCTACACATGTTCCCAACCTTTAAGTCAATACAGCATCTCTTGTCTTGAACTGAAGCACCTGTGATTCTGAGATGTTGCAGATCAATGTCTGGGTATCTTTCAGTTTCTTAATTAGAACCTATGCTGGCGAATGAATTCCACATCCAGCTGACCTTACTGAAAACAAAGTCAGAAAAAGTCATATAATCTCCTTTTCCAAGCAGTTTATGGCAAGTCTATGGAAAGTACAAAATCCCCTCTCTGAAGAATAAGCAACATTAGAGATAGGTCACTCAGCAAAGACATCAGGCCTGATTTTATCTCTGGGCCAGTTTTGGGTGGGTGAGTAGCAGTGTGAGTTAGAAACTCATCCACTGCTCCAGAAATCAGGCCTGGGGTATTTTAACTCCGTTCTGGCCGGAAAGTCGGCGAGAAGCGGCAGAAAAAGGCGCAACCTGAAAACCACCTGGTAGATGGCGGGATCAGCTGCCAGGGCGGGGATCTCGCAATCAGAAAGTGGGGGGGGCAGTCTGCGGCAGGGGAGACCTGGCTTTCCTTGCAAGACCCGGAAAAGCACTTGCTCCTCCTGGCCCACAAGGAAAGTAAAAATAATGTTTTAAAACTTGCCTTTTTGGGCTTTTTCCCTGCTATCTTCACCTGGTGGGAAAGACACTGCGGCTTCCAGATCAGGCCGCCAAGTTAAAATTACAGTCAGGTCCCGATAATGTATTCGAGACCCAGCAGCATATATAAGAAAGGTTCCTGCCAGCTTTGGAGAGTGTCCTTGCCGCCTGCTCAGGTTAAAATTGGGAACCATCAGCTCCCAGCATTTCCAGAGCGGGTAAGTAACCTGGGCAATTTTAACTGCCTGCCCGCCCGCATTCGCCAGTCAGATAAGGTTAAAATTTGCCCCATCATAAAAGTAGGAAAACTCAAGTGGGACTGCCCCTTACAAGATTGACAAAACAAAACCTCTGTTATGTAGAACAGACATGCCGTTGGCAATCTCAAAGCTGATGTCAGTCAGCACGTCAGATCCACAAAGCCTGCATGAGATGGAGGTTTGCGGGGCTGCAAGGCAAAATACTGTAAAAGAAAATTATAAAGAAACTAAGACAAAATAATGATTTACTGTCTTGACTCTGTGGGTAAGTATCTGACAATGGTTACATTTTCCATCAATTCCTCACTTATTTTCTTTTGCCTTTCTTTTGTTATGTAGCAGCACTTACTGCACTTCAAAAAGAGTAACGTATTGGTTTAAGGGTTTTGGCACATCTTGATTTGGCACTATATAAATATGACTATGTGTCTTCTTTCCTTCTGTTTTAGTCTCACTACATCAGACATCAAGAGGCTGAGTAGAGAACCTGCCCCAGGGCCTCTGTCAATGGCTCTCTGGAGTTGTGGGTAGATTACCCCAGTGTGATGCATCCTATGATTTGTTTTTCTCTCCCTCACCCCCCTTGGGGAAATACTACCCCATAATGGTATGACCAAGATCGGAAACTTACTAAGTTATAGGTGTAGTATAATTAAGCATTTTTATCCAAGCTTGGTATGGTGCATGAAGTTTTTCAATCCTATCACAGAACATGAGATTAAAAACAGCTACTTACAAAAGAATGTTTCAGTTTATTTTGAGGCATTTGTTGTTGAATTGGTGGCTGATTTCAGACAGTTGTCAAGCCACTCAATTCAAATTCAAACAGTTTGTGTGATATGTTCAAATATATTTTTGATTAGCAGCTCTTTTTAAAATGAACACTCAATTATTTAAATTCACTCAGCCCCAGTCACTGTTTTTAGGTATTTATCAGCTTGTCTTTATCAAATCAGTGGCTAGGAAATTGTTTTAGGCCCGATTTCGGGCTTGAAATAGACGGCACACTTGGAGCGCACGGCCAAAGCCGAAAGCCCAAGGCTTGTCCATGATTGGGTCTCGGGCCTCAATCAGCATAATTCTGGCGAGCTGTGGATGTCAGTGGAGCATTCAGAGGCAGCTTGTCCATTTGAAGAGACCGATTTGGGCCGACTGCCTCACCGGCAGCGGCCCTTAGGTAAGTCCTGGGCGGTGGAGGGGGGAGAACGGGCCTGCAGTAATGCTGTGGGGCCGGGAGAAGCACTCCTTCTCCTCTTGGCTCCAATAAAGGTAAGTTTAAAAGAAGATATCTACCTTTTTTGGTGGTGGCCTGCACCAGTCCCTTTAAGATTGCTGGTCATGCTGCTGAAGAACCCAAAAACCTGAGTGAAGCATGCCGGGCACAACAGAGTTCCAGCAAATGGACCAGCAAGTTCTGGAGATTCGCAACTCACGGTGTATCTCTTTATCCCCTGAACTTGCTGGCCGATTTGCACATTATTAATGGAGTGTATTGTTAACACGCTGTTATTTTTCCAGCAAATTTCAGCCCATAATTTCTTTACATACAAGAAGCTAACTAAATTTGCCATATGCAAGGGGACTTATGCCTGTTTTAGGCAGCCGGGTGGGATGCCTGAATATTGCCCGACACATCTAGAAGTAAAGGGAATTAGGGGTTACGGGGAGCGGGCAGGAAATTGGACATGAATTTAGATTTGAGGTTAGGATCAGATCAGCCATGATCTTATTGAATGGCGGGGCAGGCTCGAGGGGCCGATTGGCCTACTCCTGCTCCTATTTCTTATGTTCTTATGTTCTTATCTTGCTGGAGCAGGCCATCTCGCAGCGTACACCATTAGTTAGACTTTCTCCTGCACCCTTCAGCTCAAATTTTTTTTGTGCCATAACTTGCTGGAAGTGTGAGCTTATAACGGCACAGCAAAGGGCATTTGGGACTTGTTGCAGATTTACAGATTCGGACAACGAGTTTCCTTTTGGGTATAAGAGTTTATTGATACTCCAACATGGCACAAATAGGTAGCCCAATATAAGTTACAGTATGGTACAGATTATCAAGCAGTTATATTTTAGTTAGCAAGCAGATATACAACCTGCCACTTCTATCCTAGATCGTGCGTTGATCAGACCCACGGCTCTTGGCTATTCCTGGTATACCCAAGCGGTCCGGTAGCTCTGAGATGACCTTCTATCCATAGCTATGCTGACCCTTTTATATCTTAGTTGCGGAGGGTATCATAAGAGTCCTTTTTACGAGGCAGCTGTTTGCCTTGAGGTTAATAAGGTTAACCATCGTCCTTGCAGAGCTCTCCGTTCTACTAACATCTGTTATCTTGTTTCCTCATTAGAAGACAATGGCTAATTTTGTGTTGGGCTGCAGTTTGTGTGAGCTGGAACAATAGGTTGTGTTAGCTAGCTGGAAGGTCAAAAAGCAGTAGTCAGCTCTTAACCTGATATATTTAGCCTGATGTATTTCGCCTGATGTATTGGGCCATTATCTTACAGGACCTTAGTGAATGGCAGGACCAACAGTTTGTCTCCTTAACCTATGAGATTTAAGGATTGAGAAAGAAACAGTGGAACGATGGAGGAGAGTGAATTAGAGTGGTTGAATTAGAGTCAAATCAGATGCAGAAAGAAAAATCAAGAGAGGGAAAGAAAGTTTGGATTAAGAGAGAAAGAGAAAAGAGACAAAAGGAAAAAGAAGAAAAAAATGTGAACATTTTAAATTTGACATTTTTAAAATCTCTAACAACAATTTACTACCTGCAGGAATGAGATTGAACGGTTTAAATTGTTCCCTTTCTGGTCTATAGAGGTTGATTGTCATTGCATTAACAATTATCACATTGTTAAAAAGGTACTTACGCTGTTAAATTCCAGCCCTAACTTTCTTTTGCAAGTTTGTTGGGCAATAAATACGCAAATCCAGCAAGTTCTTAAAAATAATGGGAGGCTAAGGGTGAAATGCCATTTGTGCGAAGCAAACAACAGAGTTCCAGCAAATCGACCAGCAAGTTCTGGTGATTCGCAACTCATGGTGTATCTCTTAATCCCCTGAACTTGCTGGCTGATTTGCACATTACTAACGGAGTGTATTGTTAACATGCTGTTAGTTTTCCAGCAAGATTCAGCTCATAATTTCTTTACTTACAAGAAGCTAACTAAATTTAATACTTACTGTAAAAATGTAAGTTGTCATACTGCGATTATTTATTAAATAAATTTAGTAAATTTGTTTGGCAGTTAGAGCCTAAGTCACAGTCTAGTGTAGTGTTATTTTGCTGCCTTCTGAAAATAAGGGGATCAAATCAGTATCTGAAATAATCTGAAAAATGTTCTCTCTTCATAATCTGGGTATCCACTAATTTTACCTTGATTATCTGGGCAAGTAAGAAAGTTAAAATTCAGCCAAATGTGTAGCATCAACATCCTACTGATCCATTGACTAGCACATCGGGTACCAATATACTGTGCCATCCGACCATGAATTTGGGACCATCAGACCTGTGCTGGTTTCCTGAAAGAGCTATCCACTTAATCCCATTCTGCCCATTCCAAGTACCCTTTTATTTATTTTTAACATTTTTTCACTTTCCTTCTAAAAATTATTTTGGTTTCTTCATGGTGAAGTGGGGAGGGAGGAGGCTCGCGCGAAGCATAAACACCTGTTGGTGTGAATAGCTTGTTTCCGTGATGTATATTCTATGTAATCCTCCGTAATTTATCTGTTAGCCATTCCATGTCCCAACATTGAGTCTGTATAAAAAAAAATTCCCCTAACTCCACTCTTTGTTCTTTTTCTGGTGATTTCAAATTTCTGCCCTCTGGTTACCATTTCACTCACTAGTTCTTTTTTCTATTTACCTTATCAAAGCCTCAAATAATTCTGAGTAGCTCCATCATGTCACCTCTTAACTTTCTCTGTTCTTGTGAAAAATGGCCAGATTCTCTCGTCTCTTCTCATAACTAAGACTTCTCATCCCTGGTATCACCTTAGTAAATCTCATCTGCACCTTCTCCATGGCCTTGTCGTCCTTCGTAAAGTAGGATTCCCAGAAATGGACACAATGGGGGGAGTTTTAACCCCCAAGAACAGATGGGTTGGGAGTGGGTGGGAAGGTAAAAATTTCAAAATTCTCAAACCTGATCCCAACCCACCTCCAACGCATCCACTTCTGGTTTTAACGGAGGGGCGTTTGAGTGCGTGCAAGTAACCTGCTTGCCAGAGGCGGGTCGTTCATTATTATATGTTAATAAGGTTAATTTGAAGAGATTTCAACAGGGATTTAAACTTAATGCCTCCAGCATTGGTTTCCCAGGGCTCAATGTACAGCTGGTGTGCGACTACAAGAAAAGGTTCATGCAGGTGTGCGCCAGATTCCCTGGGAGCTGCCATAATGCTTTTATACAGTGGCAGTTCAACATCCCAGACCTCTTCATACCAGGAAACAGACTTAAGGGGTGGCTCGTAGGAGACAAAGGATACCTCCTTCAAACTTGACTCATGACACCTGGGAGGAACCCCAACAATGAGGTGCAAGAGCGCTGCAATGAGAGCCACAGGACCACCAGATGTGTCATCAAGCAAGCCATCAGCAAGTTGAAAATGCGCTTCAGGTGTCTAGACCAGTCTGGAGGCTCCCTTCAGTACTCGCCAGCGGTGGTCTTCAGAATCATAATGGTGTGCGTGCTGCGTTGTGTACAAAATTGCGCAACAGGGAGGATTAGAGCTGGAGGATGACCAAGGGGCACATCAATCATCTTCTGGTGATGAGACCATTGAAGAAGAGGAGGAGGAGGAGGAGCAATATGAAGATGGGGCACCCATCGCCAGACCAGCCACATACATTGCTGCTGGGGATGCTAGGGATGCTCTCATAGCTCGAAGGTTCAGTTAGTTTATCAGACTGGAAACATAAAAAATGAAATCCTCCACCACCTTTCCCCCCCCCACCACCCCTTTGCACAAAACAGCCCTTCAACCAAGCATACACTCATTGCACATCCCCCAATGGGCCCCATCATGTATTCATTCATCATGAAGCAACTGAAAGGATGAGCTAGCACTCAGCATGCATTAATGGGCAAGACGTGGAAGTGTTGCAATCATTAAATTTTATGTGCCGTTATAAAAAGAAGAAACTTCACAACATGAAATTTTGTCAAACACCCATGTGTATACCCTTGGTGAATTATAATTGCTTTCTCATACACTTCCTACCGCTTCTACGTGGTGCATCCTCTGTGGCTTCTGCAGAGGCTGGCTGCTCAGATCCCTGCACTGACTGCTCAGATGCTTTTGGCCTGCGACCTCTGGGTGTTGGAGTCTGTGAGAACCCCACCAAAGACTGCTCCACCTGCTCCTGTGCAGGGGCAGATTCGGCCATCGGGGGACGAGGCAACATATCGGGTACTAGCTGAGGGAGGGGCAACGGGTGAGACGTGGGAGCACTTTGAGTGGAGTTCCCACTTCCATGTCCCCTTTTGCCATCGTCCCTCTTCAGAGCCAGTGCCACATCACTCCTACCTCTCTGCTTGATGCAGATCAGTGATGCCTTGTAAGGCCACAGATAAGGTATCTGTCATCCTGCACAGCCGTGGTCATGGCTTGCATAGACTCATTTGAGAGCCGTGCTTGAAGCTCAATGGAGGCGGCCATTCTATGCATAGCAGACATTCTCACAATTACCTGCGAGATCAATCCACTAATATTGGAGCTGGACTCCTCCATCCTATCCGCTATTGTGGAGAGTGTGTGTGGCATGTCTGCCAGTACCTCGCACATTTCCTGCTGTCCCTCTATCATTCTCGTTCTTAACCATGGTCTCCGGGGTTCAGCATCTGTGTCCAGCTGAGCAGAACTTGGAGAGGAGTGCGCCCTCCAACGCAGACTCTCCACAGCTGCCTCTGCCACCAGTGTCTGCTCGTGCTCACTTGTGAATTGTGAATCGGCAGGTGAAAACCCAACTAACTTTCTAACTGGACCCGCTGAAGTGCGAGTATTTGTATTGGTGCATGGCTGTACCTCCTGTGACAGTGCACCCTCAGAAGGAATGAGCTCCTCTGAGGAATCGTCGTCGGGCATGTCCACAGATTTTCTCTACGCGTGAAGGCCCTGGAAGGCTGAAGAAATGGATATGAATTCGTCCTGGCAAAGTAACAATCTTGCCAATCAGCATATTCAGGTTTCTCATAGTTCAGCAAATTATGAAATAAAGCCAACATGTATGTCAGAGATATTTTTAATTCTATAACCAGGCATCTGCAAGTTCCCAGTCTCTCTATCTCCAATTATCAGGGTCACAGAGGTGCCACTAATTTCCATGATGTCCTCCTCTGCATCTGTTACCTGCACAATTTGTGGTGGGCCACCTCCAGTCCTCTCCCTCTCCTTTGTGTTTTGCACTCTCTTCTACAAGGGGCGAAAGAACAGACCTATGAGTGACTGTGGGCCCGATTTTAGCAGGCCTGCGGGTTCTTGGCGGATGGGCTAGCGGGCGCGTGGGTAACGTGCCCGGTGAAATTAGTGGGTTTCCCGCGCGATCGTAGCAGGCAAACCACTAATTGGATGCACTTACCTGCTCCTCCGGGCTCCCCACTGCTGATCTGCGCGTCGGGCGGGCTGCACATGCGCAGTAAGATCTGTCAGCTGGAGGCGCTCTATTTAAAGGGGCAGTCCTCCACTGACAGATGCTGCAATGAATAGCAAAGATGACTGCGTGGAGCAGCCCAGGGGGCAGGCTGCTCCCAGTTTAATGATGCCTCACCCCAGGTATCAATACATGGGGTGAGGAGGAGGAGGAGGACAGAGATCTTCCACCCGGCGGGCGGGAGGAAGCGGCCTGCCTCTGCCACCAGGAAGGCCTGGCTCGAGGTGGCAGAGGGGGTCACCTGCGCCACCAACATATCGCCCACCTGCACACAGTGCAGGAGGCGGTCCAATGACCTCAGTACGTCAGCCACAGTGAGTACATGTAGTCTGTCCCCTACACTCCGTCTGCCACATCACTTCCCCCACCCCACATCTCCTTCGGCACTGCCAACACTACTCTGTCACATCACCCCTCATACCCACTCAAACCCCATCCTCATCTTACCTGCACCTACTCACCTCGCCAGTACTCATCCCACCACTACCACGCAACCCAATCCTCATACAATCTCATGGCTCTATCCCATACTCACCCTCTCGTGCATCTCTCTCACGGCCAGCCTCACTCAACCTGCCACCACCTGTGCTGCAGCCACAGGGCATGCATCACATATGTGCAGTAGGCAGCGTAAGGCAAACGTGTCGTGAGCACGAAGGGGATGCACAAGGGTGTTTGAGGGTTTGTCATGGTTGTTACTTATATTGAATTTCAGAACAACTCACATCACACATTATATTGGCACCACGACTGCCATGTCTTCGCGAATCCTGTCCGGTTTGTGCAATAATGCCCGCTCCTGGGTATCACTATGAGGACCCACCACTGATGCCATCCATTGTGTCACTGCAGAGTGGGTGTAGGTGTATTTGCAGGGCTCTTCTGCGCAGACGACTGAGAGACATCGGCGATGTCCCCGGTTGCACCCTGGAAGGCTGCGGAGGAGAAGTTTGGGAGGGCAGTGGTGACTTTGACAGCGACAGGTAGGAAGATGGTGCACGGGCCAGCCAGGAGCAGCTCGGCATGAAAGAGGCTGCAGATGTCCACGGCTACATGTCGAGTGACTCTGAGCCTCCGTGTGCACTGCTGCTCAGAGAGGTCCAGGGAGCTGAGCCTCGGTCTGTGGACCCTGTGGCGAGGGTAGTGCCCTCTGCGACGCATCTCTCTCTGCGGTAGCCCTCCCTCCTGCTGTATAGGTGGATGTGTCACAGCACTCTGTTGTGGAGCTCCACGTGTCAGAGGTGGACGGCGAGGCTGGTGATGCTGTTCGCCCTCCGAGGAGGTCATGACTGCAGCTACGGCGGCCCCCATCCGCAAGATGTACATCTGAGGGGGCCCGCAAGGTAGGTACATGTCTCCGGACCCCGGGGTAAGTGTGCAGGTTGGTGACTTTGACCGTCAGGAGGAGGGTGGTGGAGGCCAAACTTTGTCCCAACTGACAGAGTGGCCTCCTGCAATGGGTGAGGGTCAAATGGACCTTTGCAGCTGCCACAGGCTGACAGCTGCAACACGTCCATTCGAGCTGGGAGTATTTCCCCCAGTGTGGGAAACAGTCCCATGTTGTTCCAAAATCCCACATAGTCCCTTAATCAGGTCAGTTAATGACCTGAAATACCTAACTAAATATTGTCAAGTGGCACCTCGCTGGCTTTAATTGCCTGCGGGATTCCCACCAGCGGGGGCTGCGCGCGCACGCCGGCGCATCAGCGGGGAACCCGGAAGTGGGCGGGATCGAGGCGGGATCCGGTCCCGCTCCTGGATTTCCCGATTTTCGGGGCCCCCCCGCCGAGAACGCACCCGATAGCGGGTGGTAAAATCGAGCCCTGTAAATCACGTATTCACCCGACAGATGCGTCACATTACATAAGGTTTGGGGTGAGTGGTGGTGGTGGATGGATAAATGGGGAGGTGGGGAAGTGCATAAAAAGTAAATCGTGGGTGCTCTTGAAACTTAAGTGGATGAGAGGAATGATGTGACAGAATACGCGTGGCAAACAAAGTGAGAGTTGTACACCACAGGATGCATGTGAACCATCAACTGTACTCTTCCTGACCTGGTTAGGTAATTAATCTGCTTCCTGCACTGTATCCAAGAACGGGATACAATGCTCCCGCTGCTCACCTCCTCAGCCACCTCCAACCATGCCTTCTTGGTGCGAACAACAGGTTTCTTCCTCCCGTTGCTGGGGTAAGTTATCATCCTCCGCATCCATCAGTAACTCAAGGGAAGCATTATTTAATCTCGGCGCTGCCCTTGCTCATCCTGAATCGATCTTCAATAACTCTCACCTTCCAAAACCTCCTAGCTCCTCTAAATGCCGTTTTTGCATTGGCCCTATATATAGTGGAGTCTAGATTGTGTCATACGGGTGCGCATCACGCCCGCTGTCGCAGCTTGGAGACGCAAAACCTGGAAATAAAATTATAATTAGGCAGCCATGTTGAAATCACACATTCTGACCCACTAAATTTTCTTCTGGGTTTCGCACACGCAATTTCCCCCTCCCCCAACTCGGAACCCACCTCTGCATTGATATCCAGGCCAATATTCCAGCTGTGCTCCATCCAATGATTTATATGGATTTAGCATTATCTTTGGGGGTCATTTTAACTTCAGGTGATAGTGTAAACGGGCAATATCGGTTCGGCAGCCCATTCATACACCTTGCCCGGTTTTCCTTTTCATTGACTTCAATTGCCCAATGCCTCTATTTATAAAACCAGGACCCATATACTTTTTACAGTTTTATCAACTGGTCTTCCCACTTTTAAAAATGTGTGTTTTTTTAACCCCCAAGTCTCTGCTCCTCTACTCCTTTTAAGGGTTTACTATTGATCATGTACTTCCTCTTCTCATACTTCTCCACATTAAATTTCATCTGACACCGGTCTGCTCAATATAGTATTTTATCTACGTTCTCCTGAAATTGATTACGATCCTCATCTAAGCTAATCATGCTCCCTATTTTTGTGTTGTCTGAAAATTTTGATTATTATTCTATAATCAGCTACAGGATTTGTGCTATTAATGTCATTATGGATTGGAAAATGGAAAGCCCCACTAATCTGCAATATCTATTACTGGAATTGTACCAGCCTGCTTTTAAGACCCAGCAAATTTCTGTATTTATCATCGAATCTTGGTGCTGTTATTGGTGAGGATTTGTTCCCTTTCACAGACTCGGTAGCAGGTTCCAAGTTTGAAATATATTACACAACCTGATGGTCAGTTGCTTGAGATGCATAGAAACATAGCAAATTTACGGCACAGAAGGAGGCCATTCAGCCCATTGTGTCTGTGCCGGTCGAAAAAGAGCTACCCAGCCCAATCTCACTTTCCAGCACTTGGCCCGTAGCCTCGTAGGTTATGGCACTTCAATTGCATATCCAAGTACTTTTTAAATGTGATGAGGGTTTCTGCCTCTACCACCCTTTCAGGTAGTGAGTTCTGGACCCCCACCACCCTCTGGGTGAAAAAAGTTTTCCTCAGCTCCCCTCTAATCTTTCTATCAATTATTTTAAATCTACGCCCACTGGTTAATGACCCCTCATAATTGTATACACCTCAATTAAATCACCACTCAGCCTCCTCTGGTCCAAAGAAAACAACCCCAGCCTATCCAATCTTTCCTGAGAGCTAAAATTCTCCAGCCCTGGCGACATCCTCGTAAATCCCCTCTGCACCCTCTCTAGTGCAATCACATCTTTCCTGTAATGTGGTGACCAGAACTGTATGCAGTACTCAAGCTGTGGCCTAACCAGTGTTTTATTCAGTTCTGGTATAACCTCCCTGCTCTTATATTCTATGCCTCGGCTAATAAAGGAAAGTACCCCGTAAGCCTTCTTATCCACCTTATCTACTTATGCTGCTACCTTCAGGGATCTGTGGACATGCACTCCAAGGTCCCTCTCTTCCTCTACACCTCTCAGTATCCTCCCATTTATTGTGTATTCCCTTGCCTTGTTTGACCTTCCCAAATGCATTACCTCACACTTCTCCGGATTGAATTCCATTTGCCACTTTTCTGCCCACCTGACCAGTCTATTGATATCTTCCTGCAGCCTACAGCTTTCCTCCTCACTATCAGCCACACGGCCAATTTTTGTATCAGCTGCAAACTTCTTAATCATGTCCCCTACATTGATATATACCACAAAAAGCAAGGGACCTAGTACTGAGCCCTGCAGAACCCCACTGGAAACAGCCTTCCAGTCACAAAAACACCTGTTAACAATTACCCTTTGATTCCTGCCACTGAGACAATTTTGGATCCAATTTGCCACTTTCCTTTGGATCCCATGGGCTTCTACTTTTTTGACCAGCCTGCCATGTGGGACCTTGTCAAAAGCCTTGCTAAAATCCATGTAGACTACATCAAATGCATTACCCTCATCAACCCTCCTTGTTGCCTCCTCAAAAAATTCAATCAAGTTAGTCAGACACGACCTTCCCTTAACAAATCCACGTTGACTGTCCTTGATTAATCCGTGCCTTTCTAAATGACGGTTTATACTGTCATTTAGAAAGGCAATTGATTCCAATAATTTGCCCACCACCGAGGTTAGACTGACTGGCCTGCAATTACTAGGTCTATCCTTTTCTCCAGCAAAGGCAGGAATGAAAGGAAGACAATAAATATAAAGTAACAATAACTTATAATTGATCATCTTGGATCACAATTTTCCTGTATACACATGACTAGGAACACTCAGAGAAATTTAATGGAAACAGTTTAATTACAGAAGGCTCACAGACTGGTTTGAAATAAATGTCGGGTGAAGCAGACTGTCCATTCTCACTTTATTTTTCAATCATTATTTGAAATGGTAATGTTCAAATCAATGAATGATGTAAATCTTAGTGTCACCATCATTTGCAAAATCAGAACAATCTTCAATTTGAAGACAATATAGCATCGACCACAAATGATAATGTTCACCTGCAGATTACCATTACAGCTGGTAGATACTGTGGGCAGAAATTTGGGGCTCTGTTTTAGTCCGGAGGAAACTGAGAATGCTATCCATCACTTTAAAAAGAGTAGACACGGACACCAGAGTCAGGAATTCCTCAGAGCTTCTAACACTCCACTGCCATAACTTTGCCGGAAATGTGGCTGAAACCCCTTTCATGCACGTAAATGTAATTTTTGCCACGCTTCTGGCGAAGTTACAGCAGTAAAGCAGAAGCAGCTCCAAGGAATTTCCTGGCCCAGGATTACAATGGATCACAGCTGAAACTAGAAAGCAAAAGGGATAAACAGTACAATTGAAGCCAGGCCTTTCTCAGTATCAAATTGCCCCAGTCATCCCCTATGGTAGTGAGGTAGATGTGGTAAAGATGGAAAATTATGAAAGACTTACATTTGAAATGTTGTGTTTGTAAAAGATATTAGCCTAGAAGTTGGGTCACGTAGTGTCCATTTTTCAGGCACTACACGGCTTCCTAAGTCCTCAAAATGGCGGACAGGAAGCCCATGCTCATTTCCAACTCGCCACATTGCATAAGGACAAACAAGAGGCATACTTTACCCATGCCTGAAGCAGGCGTCAGGTCCTTTGCATATGCAGATATGGGGCCTAACGCCTGCTTTAGGTCCTCGCTGCAACATTGGTTTGCCCTGTGACAGCCAGTGGCATCACAGGCTACATTCGAAAACCAATCAAAAACAAGAAAGGTAAGTTACCGACCTGTAAACTACCCTCATGATTGCCGCCGCTCCTGCCGTCCTCTAGGCCCTGGCCCCAACATCTGATCTCCCATCCCCCCACCCCGCACGAGACCCATGATTCCCGACTCCAAGACCCACGATACCCCCAAAGGTATTTGTTACCTGTGCACTCGCTGCAGTTCCAACTTCCTGCAGTTACCTGCTTGGGGTTCCTCCCACAGCTCCATCTGTATGGGAATGAAGTCCAAGGCTTAATATCCGGGGCTCCTCGGACCTCACCATTTGTGCGCAGGGTAAGTTCCCTGCATGGGGACTCCTGAATTTCTAAGCAATTGAGTATAAACAGGCAACAGAATGAGAAAATGGGTGACGAAAACAACTTTGGCTGACAAAATTGAGACAAAGCTGCAATACTTTGGGCATGTTCAACACATGGCTAGAGATAGATTGTCAAAGATCCTATGGGGTTATTTTCCTCGGGGTTTCTCCCATTGCGCCATAGACAGAGATTCAGCGGAAACCCCATTTACGCACATAAACGAGGCCGCGACCAAGCTTCGCCGAAGTTACAATGGCACAGCGGGAGAAACCCCGAGGAAATTCACCCCTCATTGCATCCTTGCGTTAGTAACACCAGCAATCATGAAAGACACTGCAAGTGATGGATTGATTCTTTTAGAGAAACAGCAGAGGGAAGACAGCTGATACTACAGATTGTATAGGAATGGGGTGAGTAATGTCAGGTTATCATGAGGCTTCAATGCCAGTGACCTTAAACTAAAGCTGAATGAGCGATCATGATAATGATAATTTCCATCATTCTTTGACAAGCTGCCATTGATGATCAAAGTGAAGTTATAATGCCTGTCTGCATGCCTGAGTTTGAACATATCACGAGTGAGAACACTCCAAAAAATGATAGGAAACATTTGTTTCCATAAATTTCCCGCCATGCTTTAACTTATATGTGAGGTTAGCTACTAATTGTGCTCAAGGGTAACTTTTCTGCTTCTGTGCTCCCAGGACAAAGCCTCACCCACTGGGAGCACATAGTGGGAAATTGAACATGAAGAGCTCCTGATTTCTTGTCAATTAATTTTCATAAATGGAAAATGGGGAGCTTTTGTTGTGTGATTTTCTGATATGCACTCCTAATGAACAAGTAGAATATTTACCCTTAGATATTCTTTATGCATTCTTGGGATGTGGGCATTGTTGACAAGGCCAGCATTTATTCCCCATCCCTATTTGCCCTTGAGAAGCTAGTGATAGACCTCCTTCTTGAACTGCTGTGGTCTGTGTGGTGAAGGTGCTCCGGCAATGCTGTTAGGTAGAGCGTTCCAGGATTTTGACCCAGCAACAGTGAAGGAACAGTGATATATGTCCAAGTCAGGATGGTGTGTGACTTGGAGGTGATGGTATTCCCAAACACCTGCTGCCCTTGTGCTTCCAGATGATGGAGATCGCGGGTTTTGGAGGTGCAACCAAAAAGCCTTGGCGAATTGCTGCAGTGCGTCCTACAGATAGTACACAATGCAGTATAATACAAGTACTGAACATAATCCCATTCCAGATTCCAGAACAACATGGCAACCTTCAAAGGCTTCAATTTGTCTGATACAGAAGGCTTGGAATTGGCTGATATCACTCATTCTGCATACTTTACACATTAGGCAGTGTCACTGCAATGACCGTGTGTCATGTTCAAGAAGTTCATCAGTAGATGCTGGTGTAATATTGTCACAAGGAAGAACAGATGTGACCTCGGGCAGACTCTCTCTCAGCTTCTTGCACCCTCAGAGTTGTTTTAAATAGCAATTATTTTTTAAGTTGTTTCAAAATAGAGACTGTGACATTACATCCTCGTGCACATGCATCAATCAAGGAGTCTGGTCTTGTTAACACACTTAAAGGTAATGCTGATAGAAGGAAGTTTTGAGAGAAAGGCCAGCGGATGGAGGAGAAGGAGAGAACCATGAGAGATGTTGACTGTTTGGGAGGTAAAGGTGAGAATTATTACTCTGGAGTTTAATTAATGAACTGATTTGCCGAGAGGAGCCTCACTAATGAGATAGCTTGCCCAGAAGTTGTTACTCAGTAGGCTGACTAATAGATTGGTTCACTTTAGAGCTAGTGTTACTCAAGAGCTTCACTAATGAGAATGCCTGCCCAGAGGCTGTTACTCAGTAGGCTGATCAATACACCAACTCCATTTGTAACAGTGCAAGCAGGGGATTTAAGTCATTGTGTGGTGCCAAGATCAACTGTGTCAGCTGATATACTGATTTTAGCTGGCTTTTGTGGAATAGAACAACACTAGATTTAAAAGGACACATGCAATTCCTGTAGGGCTTGATCAGCTGTAGAATTTAGTGGAATTTGTAAGATCCCTAAGCACAAGGAGTGAGAAGAATGTTCATCATACGCTGTTCTGATGAGTCAAGATGAGTTTTTAAAAGGGACTGTTGATGGCTCCCCTATGACTAAGCAAGTGTTTTTCCCAGTAAGTAGCTAAGACATGACACAGGAGGTTCTGAGGTTCACACAGATGTCTTTGTTGTGTTTCCTTAGCTCATTCAAGATGTAGTAGCAGCTACGACTGATTAGGGAGGGAAAATTACAGGATTGAGCTTGGCTGTCGAATAGTCTGATGATATTCACTGTGAGGGCTAACACATGAATACTTGAGTGAGGTATCAGAGGATGTTTGGTGCCTGTTGAACCATACTTCAGCAAGGTATTAAAGCTTTCAGGAGATGAAGAAGGGGAAATTGGCAAGGGCAAAAAACAACAGTTGGAAATGTCCAATGATTGCAACACAGATGGAACTTTCTAGACACAAAAGGCATCAAAGTATGGGGTGAGAGCGGGAATATGGCATTGAGATGGAGGATCAGCCACAATCATATTGAATGGCGGAGTATGTTCGAAGGGCCGAATGGCCTATTCCTGCTTCTATTTTCAATGTTTCTATGTTTCTAAAAGGACCTCAGGTTAAGAGAGAACAGGATACCTGAAAGAAACTGTAATCATGGATGTAGAGCTGAAGAATCGGAGCAAGAAACAGAATGGAAGTAGAGGCAGAAAACGTTACCATAATTATATTAAACCTAGTGGCATAAACCCGAACTCCTGAGACCCATTGATTAATATCTCTTCATTTGTATCAGCTAAGTTACACTGGCTACATCATGCATTGCACACATGTATGCATTGAGTTTCAGAGAAGCTAGAGAACCCATTATGTGTCACCACTATAATATGGCTGGTGCACATGACACTTATGTTCCAGCATATTGTTTGTTGGTCCCAGGAATCAGACTTGTGCTTGTAGTTTGGCGTAAACAACCACATCCTTGTGTAATGTGACATTCATTGGCTTATAGGCTGGTATATTTACATATTGAAGTTGACACAACATTCTTCTACTGCCAGACGTTCGGTTGACCCAAGAGAAGATCACTCCCTTTTAATTTGGCAGCACTATATTCAGCATTTTGCACTGCATTTATCCTCCTGCAGTTATTAACGCAGCACAGAAATCCTGAAGTAACAGACTTTTAGAGAAGGGAAAGCAAGAAAAACTGGAGGAAAACAGAAAATGCTGGAAAAGCTCAGCAAGTGAGGCAGCATCTGTGGAGAAAGAAAGAAAGAAACAGAGTTAACGTTTCAGGTCGAAGTCCTTTCGTCAGAACTGGAAGATGTTAAAGAGTTAAAGTTTTTAAGCGGGTACAGAGCCAGGGAAAGGGGGGGTGGAAGGGAGGGGAGGAAAGAACAAAAGGGAAGGTCTGTGATAAGGGCAAGAGTGATTAAATGACAAAAGGGATGATGGTGCAAGGTAAGGAGGGTGGGAATGGGACAGGTTAAGAGATACTTCTCCTCCAGGAATGCCCACCTTGAAGATGTTCTGCTCTTCTCTCCAACGGGATTTCCGTTTGTCTCTTTTACCTTGTTCACCTTCATTGCTTTCTGTTTCCCTTCTCGTGTTTGATCAGGTTTCTTCTAAAACTTGCTTTCACAGCCACATCTCTTTCCTCAGCAACTGTCTCCAGCTCCGACTTATTCCACATGGTTTCCAACTTAAATACCACCCTTTATGTTTCGGATCCACCCATGATTACAGACATCGCCATGATATTCAGCATTCCTCGAACCACTGCTCTCACCACTTCCTGAGATCCACACTCAATGCCATGCGCCGACACATGCACGCCCTCGACATCTCTCTTCAGAGTTGACCTGGTCCACAATTCCATTTCATCCTTCGCCTCATCCGGTGCTTTAACAAAAAACTTTTTTTCTTCCTTTCGGGTGCCAAGGACCGCAAGCTTCAACAACTCTTAGATACCAATGCCCCTCCTGATCCTTCTTCCCCTTCTCTTTCCTCTGACACCACCCCTCCCTTCAATCTTACCCTTTGTCGTGTTTTCACTATCCCCTCTGACCTTCCACTCTCTGATCCTGAACGATCAGTCCTCAGCAAAGGCCTCAGCTTCATCCCCTTACGCCCCCACCTCAACGAATTTTGAGCTCGACAAGATGCTGAGTTCTTCTTACGTTGCCTTCACCTTCACGCCCACTTCTTTTGCCAGGAGTCTTCCTCCCGCACAGCAGACCCATTCTCCCGTCTTCAGAATTCTTGTTCCACCTGGACCTTTCTCTCTGGCCCCTTACTCTCTCTTGATCATTTTATTGCAAACTGCTGGCGTAACATCGGTCAGCTCAATTTCTCTGCTCTCCCCTCATTCACGCTAACCTACCTCCCTCTGAACTTGCAGCACTCTGTTCTCTCAGATCCAACCCGGACGTTGTCATTAAACCTGCTGACAGGGGCGGCGCTGTTGTGTGGCGATCAGATCTCTACCTTGCAGAGGCTGAATGCCAACTCTCTGACACCTCCTCCTACCTCCCCCTGGATCATGACCCCACCGCCGAACATCAAGCCACCATTTCCCAGACCGTCACTGATCTCATCTCCTCTGGAGATCTTCCCCCCACGGCCTCCAACCTCATAGTCCCCCAACTCCCCACAGCCCGCTTTTACCTCCTTCCCAAGATCCACAAATAGGATTCCCTGGGACTCCCATAGTTTCAGCCTGTTCTTGCCCCACGGAACTTATTTCCTCCTATCTCGACTCTATTTTTTCTCCCCAAATCCAGTCTCTTCTGACTTACATTCACGACTCTTCTGACAGGTTCCCATAGCGACATCTTTTATTTGGAGGAAGTGAATGGAGTCAAAGGAGAAGTTGTTCATCTCCAACTCTTCCCTTCCCTTCCTCAACTTTTCTATCTCCATTTCTGGGGATGGGCTGTCAACCAATATCTATTATAAGCCCACCGACTCCCACAACTACCTTGATTACACTTCCTCCCACCCCGCTTCCTATTAGGACTCTATTCCCTTCTCCCAGTTTCTCCGTCTCCATCGCATCTGTTCTGACAATGCCACCTTCCACACCAGTGCTTCTGATATGTCTTCCTTTTTCCTCAACCGAGGATTCCCCTCCACTGTCGTTGACAGATCCCTCGACCGAGTTCGTCCTATTTCCCGCACTTCTGTTCTCACCCCTTCCCCTCCCTCCCAGAACCACAATAGGGTCCCCCTTGTCCTCACCTTCCATCCCACCAGCCTCCACATTCAACGTATCATCCTCCTCCATTTCCACCACCTCCAGCACAATCCCACCACTAAACACATCTCCCCCTCCCCTTGCAGCATTCCGAAGGGACCGCTCCCTCCGCGACACTCTGGTCCACTCTTCCACCACCCCCAACGCCCGCTCTCCTCCCCACAGCACCTTCCCATGCGAGCACAGGAGATGCAACACAGGCCGGCATTTATTGCCCATCCCTAATTGCCCTTGAGAAGGTGGTGGTGAGCCGCCTTCTTGAACCGCTGCAGTCCATCTGGTGAAGGTTCTCCCACAGTGCTGTTAGAAAGGGAGTTCCAGGATTTTGACGCAGCGACGATGAAGGAACGGCGATACATTTCCAAGTCGGGATGGTGTGTGACTTGGAGGGGAACGTGCAGGTGGTGTTGTTCCCATGTACCTGCTGCTCTTGTCCTTCTAGGTGGTAGAGGTCACGGGTTTGGAAGGTGCTGCTTGATGAAGCAGCTGAAGATGGTTCGGCCTAGGACACTGCCATGAGGAACTCCTGCAGCATATCCTGGGGCTGAGATGATTGGCCTCCAACAACCACTGCCATCTTCCTTTGTGCTAGATGACTCCAGCCACTGGAGAGTTTTCACCCTGATTCCCATTGATTTCAGTTTTACTAGGGCTCCTTGGTGCCACACTCAGTCAAATGCTGCCTTGATGTCAAGGGCAGTCACTCTCACCTCACCTCTGGAATTCAGCTCTTTTGTCCATGTTTGGACCAAGGCTGTAATGACGTCTGGAGCCGAGTGGTCCTGGCAGAACCCAAACTTAGCATCGGTGAGTAGGTTATTGGTGAGTAAGTGCCGCTTGATAGCACTGTCGACAACACCTTCCATCACTTTGCTGATGATTGAGAGTAGACTGATGGGGCGGTAATTGGCCGGATTGGATTTGTCCTGCTTTTTGTGGACAGGACATACCTGGGCAATTTTCCACATTGTCAGGTAGGTGCCGGTGTGGTAGCTGTACTGGAACAGCTTGGCTAGAGGCGCAGCTAGTTCTGGAGCACAAGTCTTCAGCAGTACAGCTGGGATGTTGTCGGGGCCCATAACCTTTGCTGTATCCAGTGCACTCAGCCGTTTCTTGATATCACGTGGAGTGAAGTGAATTGGCTGAAGACTGGCTTCTGTGATGGTGGGGATATCGGGAGGCGGCCGAGATAGATCGTCCACTCAGCACTTCTCGCTGAAGATGGTTGCAAACGCTTCAGCCTTGTCTTTTGCACTCACGTGCTGGACTCCGCCATCGTTGAGGATGGGGATGTTTACAGAGCCTCCTCCTCCCGTTAGTTGTTTAATTGTCCACCACCATTCACGACTGGATGTGGCAGGACTGCAGAGCTTTGATCTGATCGGTTGGTTGTGGAATCGCTTAGCTCTGTCTATAGCATGTTGCTTCCGCTGTTTAGCACGCACGTAGTCCTGAGTTGTAGCTTCACCAGGTTGGCACCTCATTTTTAGGTATGCCTGGTGCTACTCCTGGCATACTCTTCTTCACGCCTCATTGAACCAGGGTTGATCCCCTGGCTTGTTGGTAATGGTAGAGTGAGGAATATGCCGGGCCATGAGGCTACAGATTGTGCTGGAATACAATTCTGCTGCTGCTGATGGCCCACAGCGCCTCATGGATGCCCAGTTTTGAGCTGCTAGATCGGTTCTGAATCTATCCCATTTAGCACGGTGGTAGTGCCACACAACACGTTGGATGGTGTTCTCAGTGTGAAGACGGGACTTTGTCTCCACGAGGACTGTGCGGTGGTCACTCCTACCAATACTGTCATGGACAGATGCATTTGCGACAGGTAGATTGGTGAGGACGAGGTCAAGGAAGTTTTTCCCTCGTGTTGGTTCGCTCACCATCTGCCGCAGGCCTAGTCTAGCAGCTATGTCCTTTAGTACTCGGCCAGCTCCGTCAGTAGTGGTGCTACCGAGCCACTCTTGGCGATGGACATTGAAGTCCCCCACCCAGAGTACATTCTGTGCCCATGCTACCCTCAGTGCTTCCTCCAAGTGGTGTTCAACACGGAGGAGGACTGATTCATCAGCTGAGGGAGGGTGGTAGGTGGTAATCAGCAGGAGGTTTCCTTGCCCATGTTTGACCTGATGCCATGAGATTTCATGGGGTCCAGAGTCAATGTTGAGGACTCCCAGGGCCGCTCCCTCCTGACTGTATATCATTGTACCGCCACCTCTGGTGGGTCTGTCCTGCCGGTGGGACAGGACATACCCAGGGATGGTGATGGAAGAGTCTGGGACATTGGCTGAAAGGTATGATTCTGTGAGTATGGCTATGTCAGGCTGTTGCTTGACTAGTCTGTGGGACAGCTCTCCCAATTTTGGCACAAGTCCCCAGATGTTAGTGAGGAGGACTTTGCAGGGTCGACTGAGCTTGGTTTGCCTTTGTCGTGTCTGGTGCCTAGTGGTCCGATGCCGGGTGGTCCGTCCGGTTTTATTCTTATTGCCCTTTCACTTCCTCCCTTCCCAAAGTCCAGGGCCCCAAACACTCCTTCCAGGTGAAACAGCGGTTTACTTGTACTTCTTTCAATTCAGTGTGCTGTATCCGCTGCTCACAATGCGGTTTCCTCTACATTGAGGAGTCCAAACGCAGATTGGGTGATCACTTTGCTGATCACCTCCACTCAGTCCGCAAGCGTGACCCTGACCTGCCCGTCGCTTGCCATTTTAATTCCCCGTCCCACTCCCACTCTGACCTCTCTGTCCTCGACTTCTTACACTGTTCCAATGAAGCTCAACGGAAGCTCGAGGAACAGCACCTCATCTTTCATTTAGACACTTTACAACCTTATGGACTGAACATTGATTTCAATAACTTCAGATCAGAACCACTGATCCCATTTTTTCGGACAGCAAGTGCTGGTAATGGTTCTGCTGTTGCAATTTTCAGCTAATCTAGACCAATTTTTTGTCTCTTAACCTGTTCCATTACCACCCTCTGCCAGTTTCTTTCATGAAGTATATGGGAAGCTATTGCCATTTGGAGATATTGGGTGCTAAATTGGGCTGTGAAGTGCCTGTTGTTACGGCACTAAGCGGCCTCTCGAACATCGAAGATGGTGTCTTGGCTGCGCACGAACGTTTCCAGCGTGATGTGCGCCGGACACCATCTTGATATAGGAGTTAGCACATGCACAAATAGCGAACGTCGGAAGCATGTAAAGTAAGGAGAAAATGGATACAATCAGTGTGCAACTCTGATTTAAAATAATAGACACCATTTTGGCACTTAATGCTCAACTCAACGCACAGTCTTAACCACCACCACCTGAACATGTCTTAGAGTGCTTGGAGGACCCCCACCAGCGCTATTTAAAGGGACCTTGCAGGATTTACAGGTTAGTGGCTGGATTATTACTTTTGGCTGCCAATACATTTGTAACTGTTTTTGGAGGTCTCCTATACTTGAATATTAGGACTAGGGGACATAGCCTAACATTTAGAGCCAGGACATGCAGGAATGAAGTTAGGAAACGCTTCTACACGCAAAGAGTGGTAGAAGTTTGGCCCGCTCTTCTGCAAACGGCAGTTGATGCTAGCTCAATTGTGAATTCTAAATCTGGGACTGATAGATTTCTGAGAACCAACGGTGTTAAGGGATATGGGGCTCAGGCGGGTATATGGAGTTAGTTCACAGGTCCAGCATGATCTCATGGAATGGCGGGACAGGCTCGAGGGGTTAAATGCCACTGCCACTTGCTACCTCCTGTTTTGCGCCACCTTCTTCTGCAAGAAAGCGGGACATGTGCCTGTCATGGTTGAATAGCTGCCAGTGTGTGTGCCCTGTGAGTTCTGGGTGGGCAGCTTGCAACACTAGTAATGTGTAAGGGTGAGAGGAAGCATCTAATTGGAAGAATTGAGTACTGATGAAAAGAGTTTGTTGATATGTGGGTGATGGGGGCTGTAGTGCATTGAGCAGTGGATGCGGCTAGTGGTGCAGTTTGGTAGGAAACACCACTTGACAGTTAACCTCACTCACCTTGACCACTCGTGTCAAAGCATTGAACTTCTTCCTGCATTGCATCCATGTTCATGGTGCTACGCGCCTGGCATTGACTTCGTCCCCCACTGCCTCCCACTGCCTTTTGGCCATAGGTCTGGAGGGCCTCTTGCCCCCCCCCCCCCCCACCCCTCCATCTGTCCACCTCTTGCACCAAGGCCTCTAGTACATCAGCAGAGAACCTTGGTGCACGGACTCTCGCAGGCCTGGTACCAACTCAGATCGGCAGATTGATGAGGTTTGGCATGCAAATTGGAGGATGTGGGATTTAGTAGTGTGCAACCTTTATTCAATGTTTTAACATAACTCATCAGTTTGTAAACATACTGACGGGACCTGCATCTGTGTTTTATATGTGCGATGTCTGATCTCTGTTCAGACTCCATGCAGACAGCAGACTGTTATTTTTAGCAAATAAAAGGTACCGACTACCTTTAAGAGATTTTAAGAGACATCCTCCCTTTAAGAGATTAGGGCTCCCGCTGCTGGTGGAAAGTGAGCATTTACTTGAATCGATGTGTAAGGCCTCGATTTCAACGCTGCTTGAAAGTGAATACTGAGGCCTGACAAAGTTCTTATCCTGCCTGCGCAGGGGCCATTGGGTGCGGGTTAATAGCGGATCGCGCCACACGCACCCAATAATAGTCCGTATCCAATTTTTTTCCCCCCCCCCACTGTTTTCAAAGCTAAGTGAGACTAAATGGCACAATTGATTGATACAATGTTCTTTCTCCTTTGGGACCTGAGTTCAAAGACAACCTTGGCTGGTGAGATAAAACTCTCCTCTCTCTGCCTGCTGGAAAGGTACGAAATGAAAAGATAGCGGGTCAGTCACAATTAATAGATGTTGGTTTACTGGGAGCTATGTTTCTGCTGTTAATAACTCGCTTCTGACCCAGAAGGTTGTGGGTTCAAGCACCACTCCAGAGATTTGAGTACATAACCTAGGCTGACACTTCAGTACAGTATTAAAGGACCGCACTGTCTTTTGAATAAGATGTTAAACCACGGCCCCATCTGCCCTTTCAGGTAGACATAAGAGATCCAATAGCACTTTTCAAAGAGTAGGTGAGTTCTGGTCAACATTTATCCCTCATCCAACATATTAAAACAGATTATCTGGTCATTTATCTCATTGCTGTTTGTGGGACTTTTTTGTGCACAAACTGGCTGCCATGTTTCCCTACATTGCAATAGTGACTACACTTCAAAAGTACTACACTGATTGCAAAGCGCTTTGGGACATCCTGAGGTCATGAAGCATGCTACATAAATGCAAGTTCTTTCTTTCTTAGTGTTGGAGCAGTTGTTATGGAATAGTAATGGGAGCTTTGCTCTGCACCTGGTCTATACTATATCCTGCCATTGTGGTGCTCAGTACTGTCCTTGGGTGACAAAAGTTGAAAACTATTTCATTCTCTATAATTGTTGTATTTCATCTTGAATGAGCCCAATTTTCAAAAACATATTTTCAGTTTTTAATAGGATTTGGGGTATGGGAAAGATGGTGAATTTTTTTTGGAACTTCCATCTCGTTGCACATTGGCACTTTAAACAGTTATGGGCTTCCCTAAATATGTTTGACCTCCTACGGGAAATGAGTAAGAGTTTATAATGATTGAAGATCCTGGACTTCCTCCCTGAACAGCCTCCTCGAGGGCATGTCAATCTCATGCTACAAATCTACCTTACTAGTTGTCGCCCATGGATGGAATTCCCGTGGTCTCAATAGTGTTACACAGAATATTTGCTCACCTATGTCCTTACTGGCTCCTTTAGCTAATGAGAATCTTATATTTTCAAATACATTGATCAAAATACAGATAGAAATGATCTTTGTCTAAGTGTGAGGTAGAGAAATGTTACATTGTATTCAGGTAGGTCTATAAGAAATAGTTTTAACTTCCTAATGTCTCAGACTTAAAATCTGAAAGCAGTTGCCTCACCTATGTTGTTTTTCAATGCATTTCAGAAACAGATGACTCAGCCTATTATGTCATCGGAGCTGTGCTGTATCGGACGCTGGGTCTCATTTTACCTGTTGCAAAGTAAGTGGTTAGTGTCTTCATTCTATGAACCATTGGATGAATCAAAGATACGTCCTGGCCAACAGTGACACCAGATAAACATCCCCACACATAAGGCTAAGTAGATCACTAGTTACTGCCAGTATCACTAGTAGGGAGGTTTGTCAGATCTCAGTAATGGTCAGAATGTACCACATGTTTATACCACACAATCTTTAAACATATATGCATCATGTGTGACAATATGTAAAATGCCTCCAGTTCTTAGACCATGTGGTTGGTGTGATGGAGGTTATGAGTGCTGAAGAAATATTTACAAATTCTGTGCTGTTTTTGGAGTAGAAGATTTTAAGTGCTCCTAAATTCACTTTTAATTTTAGCTTTAACTAGAGCAAAGAACTCCTACCATTAAATGAGGAGTCAGGGATTGGCAAAACTCATAATAGGTCGCAAAGGATCAGGTACTGCAGGAAAGCAGAGAAGAAACAATGAAGGATTTTAGCTGGAGAGAGTTACACACTGAGAGCATGGAGGTGGATGGATAAACAGGCTAGAGATAGAGGGAAGAGACTGGAGATGGAAAGAAAAACTGACAGAAGATAGGAGGATAAAACACACTGGAGATTGAGAGACAAGCAGACTGGAGATAGGGGATAAATAGACTAGAGGTAGAGGAATAAACAGACTGGAGATAGAGATAAAGATAGAAAGGCTAGAATATTACAGATGGAGTGGAAAATACACTGATGTTTCTTTCAAGTTGGCAATTTGATTTCTTTTCCAGTCTCATTAAAACTGGAAAGTTCCTCTGGGCTTGATGCCAAGTGGAGTTTTCAAGCCTTGTTAGTTTTCTCCAGTGTTTGCAAGAAGTGAAAGCAAACAGAGAATACTGCATGAGTATGCTAGTGTGAACTGACATTTAAACTACTAGTGGAACTGACCACATAA
Source organism: Heptranchias perlo (assembly GCF_035084215.1). Lineage (NCBI taxonomy): Eukaryota > Metazoa > Chordata > Chondrichthyes > Hexanchiformes > Hexanchidae > Heptranchias > Heptranchias perlo. Next base: position 8,232,875 of record NC_090350.1, on the reverse strand, counting down.
CAGAAGACTAATAAAGCCATGAATGTTTCCCGACAAGTAAGGTCCATTGGGCCTTGCCTATGTACCTACATAACAACAACTACTGCACTCCAAATAAAGTAATTCATATTGTGAAAGGATGTTTCAACATGTTATCACGCTATGTAAATACAAGTATTTATTTTTTCTCTCCTGTGTTGCTCTAATTATATAACAGTTTATTTTTTGTGAGGCAGATGTAAGAACAAACTGGTCAGTAAAGGGTAATCAAAGATTGAGTACTCTTTGATAGATGTCTCCCCCCACCCCTTTCTCAATCTGTCAAGTTAATTCATCCATGATACCTCAATGCCATTCAATTGCAAGTTAAAGAAAGTTATATCCCAGCTGCATTTAATCTATTTTAGGTATTTATTTTTAACTTCCTTTCATCAAACATGAGAACCAAAATTCCTAGAGCCCTGCTCTGCCGCTGAATGTGTGGCAAGGCAGAATTTTCGAGGCCACTGAGCCCTGACAGTGACCGCGTGCCAAATCCCAGGGACTGTGCGTTTACACAGTCAAGGCAAGTGGCCCATACTTGTAGAGGCACAACAGAGGTGCCCACCCTGATGAGCTGGCAGTAGTTGGAACAGCCCCCCTGCCACTCTAACGGGGAGACCCCGAGGCAGATGAACGGCCAATGAAATAAAACCACAGAATGTACTGGAATGCCCCTAAGGGAACAAAGGGCCAATTTTCAAAAGGAAATTGATGCCCTTCGGGATCAATTACCTTTGTTTCAGTCTTGAGCCTCCTAAAACCCAGTACGGAAGCTGCGGCAGCTCTCAACTGGTGTAGGCTCCCCTGGGCCTATCGCGTGCTGCATTGGGTGGAATTCCCAGGGTAGCTTCAGAACACCCTCAGACACTCCCCGAAAGCTTACAATAGATGCTGGAAGTGTGGTCCTTTCATGCCCTCCCCAGTCCCCAAAATTTGAGATTCATTGGCCCCAATATCGACTGGGAGGTGGGAAGGGTGTGGGGGTGCCCGGTAGCGGGTGAAGAACCCGGCAAGGCCGGGGACGTGGAGGCCATCCTGAACTTAACGGCAGGGCTTCATTTGAATAATTCTGTGTAGATTCCCGCCCGACAGGTGGCCAGATTGACTGCCTGGCCGACGGGCGGGATTGGAAATTTGGCGGCAGGAGGCTGCAGCCGGGGGACAAGTGGAACGGTCCCCAGCAGTCAGTGGGGAGGGGGAAGTCACAAGCCACGATTGGGAGGGAGGGAGGGAGGAAGAAGGCTGAGGCCATGATCGGGAGGCAGGGGAGGAAGGATCCGGGCTGCGATCGGGAGGGTGAAGGGGAGGAAGGATCTGGGCTGCAATCAGGAGGTGGTAGAGGAAGGATCTGAACCACGATCGGGAGGGGGCGGTGGAGGGATCCGGGCCACGATCGGGAGGGGGGGAGGAAGGATCCGGGCTGCGATCCGGAGGGGGTGGTGGAGGATCAGGGCCACGATCGGGGGAGTGGGGGGAGATCCAGGCCGTGATCGGGAGGCAGGGAAGGAAGGATCCAGGTCATGATTGGGAGGGGGGGAGGAGGGATCCGGGCTGTGATCAGGACGGGGTGGGGGAGGATCCAGGCCGTGATCGGGAGGTGGTGGGGGAGGGAGGATCCGGACCGTGATCGGGAGGTGGTGGGGGGGAAGGATCCGGACCATAATCGGGAGGTGGTGGGGGAGGGAGGATCCGGACCGCGATCGGGAGGTGGTGGGGGAGGGAGGATCCGGACCGCGATCGGGAGGTGGTGGGGGAGGAAGGATCCAGGCCGTGATCGGGAGGTGGTGGGGGAGGGAGGATCCGGACCGTGATCGGGAGGTGGTGGGGGAGGAAGGATCCGGACCGCGATCGGGAGGTGGTGGGGGAGGGAGGATCCGGACCACGATCGGGAGGTGGTGGGGGAGGAAGGATCCGGACCGTGATCGGGAGGTGGTGGGGGGGGAAGGATCCGGACCGTGATCGGGAGGTGGTGGGGGAGGAAGGATCCGGACCGCGATCGGGAGGTGGTGGGGGAGGAAGGATCCGGACCGTGATCGGGAGGTGGTGGGGGAGGAAGGATCCGGACCGTGATCGGGAGGTGGTGGGGGGGGAAGGATCCGGACCGCGATCGGGAGGTGGTGGGGGAGGAAGGATCCGGACCGCGATCGGGAGGTGGTGGGGGAGGAAGGATCCGGACCACGATCGGGAGGTGGTGGGGGAGGAAGGATCCGGACCGTGATCGGGAGGTGGTGGGGGAGGAAGGATCCGGACCGCGATCGGGAGGTGGTGGGGGAGGAAGGATCCGGACCGTGATCGGGAGGTGGTGGGGGAGGAAGGATCCGGACCGTGATCGGGAGGTGGTGGGGAGGAAGGATCCGGACCGTGATCGGGAGGTGGTGGGGGAGGAAGGATCCGGACCGCGATCGGGAGGTGGTGGGGGAGGGAGGATCCGGACCGTGATCGGGAGGTGGTGGGGGAGGAAGGATCCGGACCGCGATCGGGAGGTGGTGGGGGAGGGAGGATCCGGACCGTGATCGGGAGGTGGTGGGGGAGGAAGGATCCGGACCGTGATCGGGAGGTGGTGGGGGAGGAAGGATCCGGACCGTGATCGGGAGGTGGTGGGGGAGGGAGGATCCGGACCGTGATCGGGAGGTGGTGGGGGAGGGAGGATCCGGACCGTGATCGGGAGGTGGTGGGGAGGGAGGATCCGGACCGTGATCGGGAGGTGGTGGGGGAGGAAGGATCCGGACCGTGATCGGGAGGTGGTGGGGGGGGAAGGATCCGGACCACGATCGGGAGGTGGTGGGGGAGGAAGGATCCGGACCGTGATCGGGAGGTGGTGGGGGGGGAAGGATCCGGACCACGATCGGGAGGTGGTGGGGGAGGAAGGATCCGGACCGCGATCGGGAGGTGGTGGGGGGGAAGGATCCAGGCCGTGATCGGGAGGTGGTGGGGGAGGAAGGATCCGGACCAGGATCGGGAGGTGGTGGGGGAGGAAGGATCTGGACCGTGATCGGGAGGTGGTGGGGGAGGGAGGATCCGGACCGCGATCGGGAGGTGGTGGGGGGGAAGGATCCGGACCGCGATCGGGAGGTGGTGGGGGGGAAGGATCCAGGCCGTGATCGGGAGGTGGTGGGGGAGGGAGGATCCGGACCGTGATCGGGAGGTGGTGGGGGAGGAAGGATCCGGACCACGATCGGGAGGTGGTGGGGGGGAAGGATCCGGACCGCGATCGGGAGGTGGTGGGGGAGGGAGGATCCGGACCGTGATCGGGAGGTGGTGGGGGAGGAAGGATCCGGACCACGATCGGGAGGTGGTGGGGGAGGAAGGATCCGGACCGTGATCGGGAGGTGGTGGGGGAGGAAGGATCCGGACCGTGATCGGGAGGTGGTGGGGAGGAAGGATCCGGACCGTGATCGGGAGGTGGTGGGGGGGGAAGGATCCGGACCACGATCGGGAGGTGGTGGGGGGGGAAGGATCCGGACCACGATCGGGAGGTGGTGGGGGGGGAAGGATCCGGACCACGATCGGGAGGTGGTGGGGGAGGAAGGATCCGGACCGTGATCGGGAGGTGGTGGGGAGGAAGGATCCGGACCGTGATCGGGAGGTGGTGGGGGAGGAAGGATCCGGACCGTGATCGGGAGGTGGTGGGGGAGGAAGGATCCGGACCGTGATCGGGAGGTGGTGGGGGAGGGAGGATCCGGACCGTGATCGGGAGGTGGTGGGGGAGGAAGGATCCGGACCGTGATCGGGAGGTGGTGGGGGAGGGAGGATCCGGACCGCGATCGGGAGGTGGTGGGGGAGGGAGGATCCGGACCGTGATCGGGAGGTGGTGGGGAGGAAGGATCCGGACCGTGATCGGGAGGTGGTGGGGGAGGAAGGATCCGGACCGTGATCGGGAGGTGGTGGGGGAGGACGGATCCGGACCGTGATCGGGAGGTGGTGGGGGAGGAAGGATCCGGACCACGATCGGGAGGTGGTGGGGGAGGGAGGATCCGGACCGCGATCGGGAGGTGGTGGGGGAGGGAGGATCCGGACCGTGATCGGGAGGTGGTGGGGGAGGGAGGATCCGGACCGTGATCGGGAGGTGGTGGGGGAGGAAGGATCCGGACCGTGATCGGGAGGTGGTGGGGGAGGGAGGATCCGGACCGTGATCGGGAGGTGGTGGGGGAGGGAGGATCCGGACCGTGATCGGGAGGTGGTGGGGGAGGGAGGATCCGGACCGCGATCGGGAGGTGGTGGGGAGGATGGATCCAGGCCGCAATCGGGAGGTGGGGTGGAGGATGGATCAGGGCCGCAATCAGGGTGGGGGGTGGGTCAGGGCTGGGAAGGCCAAAGGCTTCCTTATGAGGCCTGGGTGGGACACTCCTGCTCTTCCTGGCCCACAAAGAGTTTATAACCAAGCAAAGTTCTAAAACTTACCTCGGCCCCTTCTGGCCAGTCAGTTTCTCCCTCCATGTTGCTGCTGCCGGGCAGCAGACAGCGCGGAACTCCATCTGCGTTGAGGTTAAAAATAAGTCGTGGCCGATGACATTCTGATCGTGACTTTTGCATGTTAAGAACACCCCGCCTGCTTTTAGTGGGAGCCTCGTCCAGGGCCTGAATCGTCGCTGTAAATCTTTATAGGAGGTCGGAAGCTGCATATCCTATTAATTTTGTTTGATGTTTTTTGAGCACAATTGTACAGATAAATATCGTAGTGAGAATAATGACCCAAAACCTTTGGTTGGCAGTTTAAAGAAATGGTTTACAGCATTTAAAGAATTGAAGTCATTCAGTTTTTAAAAGCTGATCTTAATCTTTTTTGATAACTGAAATGTAACTTTCTATTAAAAAATGATCCCTTTATGTATAAATAGAAGAATTTTAGCGATATGAGTAAAGAGTTTGGCCACCTTCAACAAGGTTGATGACAAGCTGATTTCTACAGCTCTCTTCAGACCTGAAGCACCAAATTATATCACCAAGCTCCAAAATCTGTAGCATGTTCGAATTGGTGAAGGCAGAAAGATTACACAGCTTCCAAAGTATTTCAACATTAGAGCACAGGGAATGTAATTGTTTGATTTCATTATTGTTAATAGCAGGGCAGAGAGACATCCTGCTCCACTTAATCAGATACATGTGGTGCAAGATTTTGATGTGAATTTACTTTTCCTTGAAAGCTGTAAAAAAATTGTTGGTTAAATGAATCGTTGCTTATTTCAATCTTCAGGATTTTTCCCAACCAGCTTTTACGTTGCCTTTCCCTTCTGATAAATATTTTCTAATATGCTGCCTAATCTCCCCTTCCAAACCAGGCAGAGTACAGCGAGCAAGATACATAATTTGAGAATTAAAACCACCTGACCTCGAGAAAAGTAAGGGTTACAACAAACTGTGATGGCAGCTTGCTATGAATGTAGATACTTTCTCGGTGCAGTGGCATCAGTCACTCCCGTAAGCGATCTGAGCATCTTTCTTTTTATGACCCACACTGCCCTTATCTACTTGTACGATAGCATAACCTAAGGAATATAACAATAATACTTTCATGTGACCTGAACCGTACTTTCTTTAATCTCTCTGAAAGTGGACCAAGTAAATACTTGGTGAGGCAAGGCTTGATATGAATCATTAAGCTCCTTTACTTTACAGTGAGTACACTTGCAGAGCAACAGTTAGAATCAGATTTGTTTAATTCAAACAGCAGTAGGCAAGTGTGAGGCCGTCCACTTTGGACCTAAAAAGGACGATCAGATTGCTCTCTAAATGGTGAAAGCTCGAAACAGTGGAGGTCCAAAGAGACTTAGGGGTCCGTGTACAGAGATCATTAAAATGTCATGGACAGGTACAGAAAATAATCAATAAGGCTAATGGAATGCTGGCCTTTATACCTAGAGGAATAGAATACAAGGGGGTAGAAGTTATGCTACAGCTATACAAAGCCCTGGTTAGACCACACCCGGAGTACAGTATTCAGTTCTGGGCACCACACCTTAGGAAGGATATATTGGTCTTGGAGGGAGTGCAGCGTAGATTTACTGGAATGATACCTGGACTCCAAAGGTTAAATGGCCTACTCATGTTCCTATCTTCCTATGTTCCTAGTACTTACCTTCATATAGTGGTACAAAATAAAGAACATGCCACACGTTCCCATACCAATGGGTCACTTTACTAGATTTAAACAAGATGGGGGCTAAATTAGGCTGTGTAGGCACTATGCGAACTCCTAAGCCCCGAAAATGGCGTCCAAGATGCATGCGCACACTTCCGGTGTGACGTCGCAGGACGCCATCTTAGTAAAGGCATTTGCGCACGCGCACCTAACTAACGCCGGCAGCATGTAGAGTAGGAAGATTATGACGTTAATCAGTGTGCAACGCTGACTAGAACCAGCTGGTGCCATTTTCGAACTCCCTGCTCCAGCCAACGCACTGTCCTAACAATGCACAGCTGAACAGGACTTAAACAGCATGAAGGACCCCCGCAACAGCGCTATTTAAAGGGATCATGCAGGAGTTACGGGTTAGTTGCTGGGTTAGTTATTCTGGCTGCTGATACAATTGTGGATGTTTGTGGAAGTTTGCTATACTTGGAGAAACATTCTATAGAGAGTGGTCTGGCTGGTCTTGCAGTATTGTTCGTGGCATTTAAAATAGTATGCTGAAAAAGGTTGCTGCCAGACATTGGTGGCCTGCTAGGGCTTCCTCTGGGAATTGAACATGACTGATAGCATTTAGAGAGGCCACGCAGAGCAGGATGAGCTGCCAGAAGAGGGAGGAGGAGGAGGTGTAGGGCACTCAGCAGGAGGCCATATCTAACGATGGCCTTCAGGGACCAATTCTCCTACCTCAACTTCAGTGACGACCAGTGCATCCGACTTCGGCTGCAGTTCACAAAAGAGGCCATGACTGAGATTTGTCAACTGCTGCAGCCACAACTGTAGCCTCAGAGCAGGGCAAGGACAGCATTGCCTGTGGCTGTCGAGGTAACCGTGGTGCTTAACTTTCACGGCTGTGGCTCCTTTCAGGCTGCTGCCGGTGATATAAGCAACATCTCGCAGTTTGCAGTGCACTGCTGCATAAGGGAAGTCATTGAGGTACTTACAAGCTGCATAACAGATTTATAACATTCCCATTTGACAGAGAGAAGCAGAACACTGCTGACCTTCAATTGAGGAGAGTGCAGATGGATTTGGAGGATGACCTCGAGCAGCTAAGGGCCGGGAGAGCCCAGCTGCAGACTGCACCGTCATAAGGGATATGGGGCCATGGTGGGTATATGGAGTTTAGGTCACAGATCAGGCATGATCTCATTGAATGGCAGAGCAGGCTTGAGGGGCTAAATGGCCTACTCCTCTTCCTATCTTCCTATGTTCCAATGCCATTGCTCACAGTGAGTACTCTCACCTCGTGATTTTGGTCCCTCTCTCAGTCTGTCACTCTGATCCATCTGTGTCTCTGTCTTTCCTCCAATCTCTCTCTTTTTTCTTAGCTGATCTCTTCCATGATGTTTTGTATTTCATTGCAATCTTTGTCTCTCTTTCTCCTGATCTCCTTTCTCCTGATAGAGAATAAGATGAAGCAGAAAAAAGGGGCATGTGACAGATGTCAGGTTGATAACACAAGTGAGAACCAGGCTCACTGAACTTAAAGTAGATAAGTCACCCGGTCCGGATGGGATTCATCCTAGGTTGCTGAGGGAAGTAAGGGTGGAAATTGCAGAGGTACTGACCATAATTGTCCAAACATCCTTAGATACGGGGGTGGTGCCAGAGGACTGAGGAATTGCAAATGTTACACCCTTGTTCATAAAAGGATATAAGGATAAACCCAGCAATTACAGACTAGTCAGTTTAACCTCGGTGGTTTGGTAACTTTTAGAAACAATAATCCAGGACAGAATTAGCAGTCACTTAGACAAGTGTGGATTGATTAGGGAAAGCTAGCACGGATTTGTTAAAGGCAAATCATGTTTAACTAACTTGATAGCGTTTTTTGATGAGATAATAGAGGGTCAATGAGGGCAATGCAGTTGATGTGGTATATATGGACTTTCAAAAGGCGTTTGATAAAGTGCCGCATAATAGGCTTATCATGAAGATTGAAGCCCATGGAATAAATGGGGCAGTAGCAGCATTGATACAGAATTGACTAAGTAACAGGAAACAGAGAGTAGTGGTGAACGGTTGTTTTTCGGACTGGAGGGAGGAGTACAGTGGTGTTCCCAGGGTTCGGTACTAGGGCCGCTGCTTTTCTTGATATATATTAATGACTTGGACTTGGGTGTACAGGGCACAATTTCCAAATTTGCAGATGACACAAAACTTGGAAGTGTAGTGAACAGCAAGGAGGATAGTGATAGACTTCAAGAGGATATAGACAGGCTGATGGAATGGGCGGACACGTGGCAGATGAAATTTAACACAAAATAATGCGAAGTGATACATTTCGGTAGGAAGACTGAGGAGAGGCAAAATAAACTAGAGGGCACAATTCTAAAAGGGGTACAGGAACAGAGAGATTTGGGGATATTTGTACGCAAATCGTTGAAAGTGGCAGGGCAGGTTGAGAAAGTGGTTAAAAAAGCATACGTGATCCTGGGCTTTATAAATAGGGGCACGGAGTACAAAAGCAAGGAAGTCATGATAAACCTTTATAAAATACTGGTTTGGCCACAACTGGAGTATTCTGTCCAGTTCTGGGCACCGCACTTTAGGAAAGATGTGAAGGCCTTAGAGAGGGTGCAGAAGAGATTTACTACAATGATTCCAGGGATGAGGGACTTTAGTTACATGAATAGACTGGAGAAGCTGGGGTTGTTCTCCTTGGAACAGAGAAGGTTGGGAGGAGATTTGATAGAGGTATTCAAAATTATGGGGTATAGACAGAGGAGAGAGAGAGAGAAACTGTTCCCATTGGTGGAAGGGTCAAGAACCAGAGGACATAGATTTAAGGTGATTGACAAAAGAACCATGAGGAAAAACTTTTTTACACAGCAAATGTTTAGGATATGCAATGCACTGCCCGGGAGGGTGGTGGAGGCAGACTCAATCATGGCCTTCAAAAGGAAACTGGATAAATACTTGAAAGGAAAAAGTTTGCAGAGCTACGGGGATAGGGCAGGAAAGTGGAACCAGCTGGATTGCTCTTGCATAGAGCTGGCGTGGACTCGATGGGCCAAATGGCCTCCTTCCGTGCTGTAACTTTTCTATGATTCTATGAATATAGAAAGTTCAGAGAGGAAGTGAAAAAGGATAAAAAGAGGGGCCAAGAGAGAGTATGAGAATAGACTGGCGGCCAACCTAACCGGGAATCCAAAAGTCTTCTTGGGGCATGTAAACAGTAAACGGGTAGTAAGAGGAGGGGTGGGGCCGATTAGGGACCAAAAAGGAGATCTACTCATGGAGGCAGAGGGCATGGCCGAGGTACTAAATGAGTACTTTGCATTTGTCTTTACCAAGGAAGATGATGATGCCAGAGTCTCAGTAAAGGAAGATATAATTGAGATACAGAAAGGGCTAAAAATTGATAAAGAAGAGGTACTAGAAAGGCTAGCTGTAGTTAAAGTAGATAAGTCACCCGGTCCAGATGGGATGCATCCTAGGTTGCTGAGGGAAGTAAAGGTGGAAATTGCGGAGTTCCTAAACATCCTTAGATATGGGGGTGGTGCCAGAGGACTGGAGAATTGCAAATGTTACACCCTTGTTCAAAAAAGGGTGTAAGGATAAACACCGGGACATGGGACTAGCTGGATTGCTCTTTCATAGAGCCGGCGTGGAGTCACTGGGCCGAATGGCCTCTTTCTGTGCTGTAACCATTCTATGATTCTATCTGTATCCCACTTCAGGCCTCCTTCTCTATCTTTCTCATGCCTATGTCCCTCATCTCATTCTGTTTGCTGATTTTCCATCTGTCAGATTTGTGCCTATGTTGCCTCAATTTCTCACTGTGTCCCTTTGATCACTGCCCCTCTGTGTTAACTGATCTCACTTTCTCTGCTCTGGTCTATCTCTCTGTAATCCAATTTCTCTCAGTGCTCCATATCTCTTTATTGCTCATAGATCTGTATCTCAATACTCCATTCTCTGTCTGTCTTTTCCTCTATCCTGATGTCTCTTTCTTTTGCCTGCTGTGTCTTTGAAGCCGGAGCACTAAGGCCATGAAGAAAGATAGATTAGCAAGGCTGCCAATAGAGTTTCCGGTTGGGGTAGGGCCAGCATTGGAGTCAATACAGGTAGGAATAAAGGAGGGGACTCTGCTTGTACAGACCTGAGCTCCAAAAATCACTACCTTCCTTGATTGTACCTCTTCCAGCAGAGCATTCATTATTTCATCTTCAAAGGGGGCAGTTCAGCCACTTGGCCCTTGTTAACCTTCCACTCCCGCATGGGACATCCTGAGGTCGTGAAAGGTGCTATATAAATGCAAGTTCTTTCTTCAGGATAACACTATAATCTGTTCACTAATGTGCATTGCAACTGTGCTTAGATGCAATTCAGTTCAATTCAAACTGGTTTTGGTCTCTTTCCTCGAGATTATTTGTCCCTACCTAAACCTTCAGCTTGTTTATCCTATCTCCGATCTTTTCATTTGTTTCATTGTTCTTGGGATATGGGTGGCACTAGTAAAGCCACATTTATTGTACATCCCTAGTTGGGCTAAACTAAATAGCTTGCTGGGCCACTTCAGAGCGCATTAGGCATCAACCGTGTAGTGTGGATTAAAGTCTTATGTAGGCCAGACCAGGCAAGGGTGGCAGCTTCCTTTTGCCGAAGCTCAATACCAAAATCTGTTTGGTTTTTACAAAAATCCAGCAGTTTGTTTTTCCTCATACTAGCCCATAAATTGTTTATTTTTTCAGATTAATTTTCACAATTTGCCAAGGTTGGATTTGAACTCATGACCTCAGAGTTACTAGTTCAGTAGCATACCAATACACTATTGTATTTATCCCTTCACCTCCAATTTGCTTTTCCCTCTGTATCAAACCTTCAGTTTGTTTCAATTCCTTTTCAACATTAATTTCCTCTAAGTAAGTAATAGTTTTTGGTGAGTTAGTTTGATTGAATTCAGAGATCAAGGCCTCGATATTAACGCCCCCCCTCCCCCGCCGGCCATGATGATTGGGAGAGGGTCAAGGTGGAAAGATTAAAGATTAAAAACGGGGAATGCAATCCCAACCCGCCGCATACACGTCCGTTGCCATTTTTATGATTTTCTTGTCTTGCGGCGGGATGCTTCATTATTTAAATCACGCTTCCCACAGTGCAGTTTGGAGACTGATTTAAATTTAACAGTTGCCACATGGGTTTCCCAGGGCTCAGGAAACCCGGCAGTAAAAGAGGGAGGTGGGGGAGCTTCAAGAAGATAAGTGCCTTTTACAGCACTCCTTGTGGGCCAGGAGGAGCAGGATTACTCCCCCCGGTCCTTCAAGGAAGCCTATGGCCTCCAATCTGCCGATTATGGCCTCTCTTTCCCTCCTGCCGTGATCTTTCACCCCCTCCCTACTGCGATTGCCTCTTTCTTCCCCCTGCCCAAGACCCATTCTCTCGCTCCTTCCCCCCTCCCAATTGCTGGAGACAGTCCCCATGGGTCCCCGGCCTCCTGCTGCTGGTTTTCCCGCCCGGCTGCTGGCCAGCCTATCAATTTGGCCGGCTGCCGGGCTGGAAACGGAAGAAAAAATTTATAACAAGGTCCTGCCATTAATTCTGCAGGACCTCCACGTCTCCGGCGTTGCAGGGTTTTCCCCGCATAGCCCACTCACCGTACCCTCCCCACCTCCCCTTAAATATTGGGGCCCAAGCATCTGAAGTGGTTCATCCCCAGCCCCACTGCTTTAGGATCTGATCTGATTTGTATATTATTAAAAAAATGTTTAAATTAATTTGTTTTTGCTGCAGCATTGCTTGTAATTACATCCATTTTATTTAACACCTGTCCTTCTGTTTATCTTTTGCTATAAATCTATTATTAATTCAATTTTGCTTACCCTATTCATTTATGCAAATAAAGACTAAAAAGGTTGGAACGATTTATAGATTTAATTTACCACAATGGGTGGATGGAAGTCAAGTTTATAACTTCATTTTCATTTACCATCACACACTGAAATACTTAGTGTTATTCTATTACTTATAACATAGAGGAGTGTCAATGCAAGAATTGATCAAAATAAGGTGCAGAGGATTCAAGAATGTGTATACCATATACATATTACCATATAGCTAACAGCATGAGAAAGGTCCAGTAAGCGTAATTATACACGTTGTAACGAATCTCAATTGTCTTAAAGAAGCCTTCTCATCATCAGGACCTCTTTTCAAAAATCAAATAAGGCCTCCCTGTTGGCTGAGCTGGATAAGGTAGTGAATAGCTGAGCTGTGCAGATCAGGATAGTGCCGGGTTTGATCAGCAGTCTGTGCTCCATTATCTGACCCCAGCCAGGATGGTTGTGTGGACAATACAACTGACATGATTGCTCCAGACTTAGTGAGAGCTATTGAGTGCTTCCTGCTAAAAGTGCATGTGTGTGTTGATGTCGGCTAAGGAAAGGATCAAGCTTGGTTGTGTTTCCCCTGCACTGTTTCCTTGCTGTGTTGCCCACACACAAGAAATGGCCAATTTGGCGAGCTGATAGGATGGGTGTGGGGGAGCTATGACTGTGGGACCAGCTCCTTCAAAGAGTCAAATCTTCAAGAAATGAGGAGAGGAAGGGAGAAAATGTATGGAAAAGGGAAGAATAGAAAAAATTCAAAAAGAGTTATTATTTCTATTGATTCTGTTTTCTGTCTTTTTCATATTTTTGGTTCAAGGATTGGGTGGTGAAGACATCACCAGGGTACTAGACTGACTCAGAAAGGTGAATTGTAATTAATAAATATACAGTCATGGGGGGCTGGATGGCACATGGGCTAACACACTGTCCTTTCACCTCGTACTCATTCAAGCCTGAGAAGATGTCTCCTATGTTTCTCAAATGTAAACTGAGTTTAGACAGGCCCAACATAGTTTCTACAAATTGACACTGTTGTCAATGTTTGATGGAGATAAAGAAGGATAGCTATGTGAGAAATAGGAATGTCAGAATGGGTAATAGTTTGGGCTAAGACATATTGTCAGGATAGTGTAGAGGGTGCTGGCTGTGTTACTGCAAACAAACTGTTGATTGTGTTTACTGAGTAGCTTCGATAATTTTGCAGTATTGTGTAAATACAAGCTGCATTATTTTGAATGATAAATTTTAATGACTAGTTTTCAGTTAGTGCTTGTTGACAAATTCCTCCATCTTGATGATAAAATAATAATTAAATTACCCTCTACCACTGCACTGTGAAATTCAAAGAATTATTCATTCAAACAAGAAAGCATACTCAGCCACTTATGGATAAGATCATAAGAAATAGGAGCAGGAGTAGGCCATACGGCCTCTCGAGCCTGCTCCGCCATTCAATCAGATCAAGGCTGATCTTTGACCTCAACTCCACTTTCCCGCCTGATCCCTATATCCCTTGATTCTCCTAGAGTCCAAAAATCTACCCATCTCAGCCTTGAATATAGGGTACAGCCCTCTGGGGTAGAGAATTCTAAGGATTCACAACACTCTGCATGAAGAAATTCCTTCTCATCTCGGTCTTGAATGGCCGACCCCGTATCCTGCAATTGTGCCACCTAGTTCTAAACTCTCCAGCCAGGGGAAACAATCTCCCAGCATCTACCCGGTCAAGCCCCCTCATAATCTTATATGTTTCAATGAGATCACCTCTCATTCTTCTAAAGTCCAGAGAGTGTTGGCCCATTCTACTGTATAGTCTTAAAGTTTAGTTGGGAAAGGGAATGGCTTTTGATAAGGGCATAATTACTTCCCATTTTTCTACCACTCCCCAAAAAATAAATTACAACAATAATAAAAATGTTAAATACAATCTCAGTATCTGGTGCCTATTGTCAGGCACATAACTGCTGCTGATATGACTGGCACTGTCTGTTCCTGTACTATCCCACACGTAGCGCTGCTGAAGGGCAGCTCCTCATAATGTCTGCTGACCCATGTGAGCATTGGACATAGTATCACAGTAGGTACAGTACAGGAGGAGGCCTTTCGGCCCATTGTGCCTATGCCGGCCCTTTAAAAGAGCTATCCAGTTAGTCCCATTCCCCTGCTCTTTCCCCATAGCCCTGTAAATTCTTTCCCTTCAAGTATTTATCTAATTCCCTTTTGAAAGTTATCATTGAATCTGCTTCCACCACCCTTTCATGCAGTGCATTCTAGATCACTACAGTTGCAGAAGGGTCGGTAGCTGGAGGACACAGATTTAAGGTGATCAGCAAAAGAGCCAGAGGCGACATGAGGAAACATTTTTTTAAGCAGCGAGTTGTTATGATAAAGAAACATAAAAAACATAAGAAATAGGAGCAGAAGTAGGCCATACGGCCCTTCGAGCCTGCTCCGCCATTCGTTAAGATCATGGCTGATCTTCGACCTCAACTCCACTTTCCCCATATCCCTTGATTTCCTTAGAGTCCAAAATTTAACAATCTTAGTCTTGAATGTACTCAACGACTGAGCATCCACAGCCTCCTTTTTCTGTTTCATTTTAATCTCCATATCTTTAGTCATCCAGGGAGTTCTAATTTTGGATGTCCTTCCTTTCTCCCTCGTAGGAATGTGTTTACTCTGTGCCCAAACCTTGAAGGCCTCCCATTGTTCAATTACTGTTTTGCCTACCAAAATTTTGATCCCAATCCACCTGGGCAAGATCCCTTTTTAGCTTATTGAAATTTGCCCTCCTCCAGTTAAGTATTTTCACATTTGATTGTTCCTTGACCTTTTCCATAACTATTCTAAGCCTATCACTAAATTACTCCCTCATGGTTGACTGTAATTATTCTCCAAGTGAGTCAAAGTCAGCCTGAAGCTTGGACCCCAAATCTTTAATAGCCGCAGTGAGAGCATTGATGACAGATATTTCTACTCTGCCAATGGCTAGTATTACTGAGGTCTCCTCTGCAGATACCATTGGTGCTTCACGTGTTCGATGACAGATTATACATTCATGTAGACCCCATGTAATAGGTTTACCTATGTTACCTATTGTTAATGAGGACTAAGGGTAGAGTACAAGGTTTTCACTGTGCTAGCTGGTCCATTTTCTTGAGGCTAGTAATGAAGCTGCAGCTCTTTGCTGCTGCCGAGAACCTGTTAGTGATCGGCTGGATGTCTTCCTGAATATGCACTTCTAATTCCCAATCATCTGCAAAGAGCAGTTCACAGATGAAAACTTCCTTTCCCTTGGTGAGTGAATGCAACATGTTCAAGTTCAGTAATTTGCTGAATGTGTGTAAGTGAATTGGATACTTGTAAGTGAATTGGCACTCCTACTGTATGCCCCCTGTGGCATGATTGAGCATGGCAACTATACACACCAAAGAAGCTTGGAGCAAGCATGTGGCTCTGCTTTACTGCATTTGAAGTCCCAAAATCTCAGGCAGGACCTCCGTATCACAGAGTGCACAGCAGCCTTCCACCTTGGTAAATGCCACAGAATAAAGCCATTAACTTGTCTCTACTTAAAAAGATATGTAACTTAAATAACCTCATAAAATCAGTTAACATGTAGTATGAATAAGAGACATAATGAAACTCGTTAGTTTTCAGTAAAATAAACCAGCAATGAGCTGGGATCTTGAATGATGTACCTGACGTTACTAGGTTGTTCACTTTTTGCAAAGACAGCAGACCTATTATGTATCCTTTCTGTAACACTATCTGTATGTGGTTACATTCCAGGCATCACGCCTTATCCTGACAGTGTCTGAACAAGTTTGTTTACCACTTTCTGTCAACTTATACATGTTAAATATGTCTCTTTTTCAGAAAATCAATGGCAATAAATTCCAAAGTACTAGCTGTAACAGTAAGACCACGGCCCAAGGCCTCGGAACCAATTGTTGTTGTAGAGCTGTCTCATCTTATTAACGTAAGTAATTTTATTATCACATTCAGCCGCATTTGGATTTGCATTATTACTGACCTCACAAACCCAACCACAATTCACCCCCTGTAAAAAGTAATTTAAAAGAACCTTTGGAACCATTAAATAAAGGAATACTATTTGAAAACTTGTTTTAATTAAAGTGCATGTTGAAAACAGTGCTATTATTAAAATTTTAAAATGAATTGTTGTGTACCCACGGGTGAGTCTCAAGCACAGGAGAAATGTGCAATGAATTAATCTAAATGTTCATTAGCTTCAGTGAGCAGGACAGGCTCAACTTATTTCTACATTTAATGGTTTCATGCATTTGTAACTCTCTGTTAGTGCTGTCGTAAAACGTTTGCAGCACAAAAGTGCTGATAATCACAGTGGGTGACCTAACATTGCATCCATCCTATCCATCAGGACAGCACGCAGAAAGGTCCAAGCTCTATGCTGACATTTTTAGCGCAGCAACAGGGGCTACAATTACCCTAAGTGCCCATTGGATAGGAAATGGAAAAATCAGCCAGGCTTTGCACTCTTGCCTATTGTCAGGAAGTACTTGTGTGAACGTTGGGTGAAAACAGGACTGGGCTCCACAATGATGCATCCCCATCATCGAGTAGCCCGCCAACGCACACTGTCATGGAGAGTGGACACCTGGGCGATGAACTGGAAGACTACCAGACCCCATGTACAAGTCAGCGACTTTGGAGAGGAAAAAATTGGGTGAAAAGGGTTTCAGAATGGTGTATTTCAGAAACTGAATTTGCCCCAAGAATCCTCAATATGGTAATGGCTGTTCAAATCTTGTGATGTGATGTCAGGCACACCCATAATATTGGAAGTGAGCCAGATCAAGACTGTGACTGTACGTCAAAGTAATTTATTGTATATAAAGCAAGCGCCTTTAATCAAGCTATGTGTTAAAAAAAATAAGCAATAGGATAACTGTTACATACATGATGACCATTGTGTTTCACACAGCAAGTGAGCAAGTTGAGTCGGTGGTTGCATGTCTCCGTTCGCAGATGAAACTCAGTACCGCCCCAGCTCCTACTGGTAGTGCTACTCTGGGAAATGGGACTCTACTGCACCCTATGGGCAAGAATTTTCACTATGGTATTGTAAGATTAAAAATTCCCGCCCACAGCGAGCAACAGAATTTCATCCCTCGGAGCCGCAGCAGCGTCAACAGCTAGGAGCTGGGGCTTGCAGTGAAGGGGAAGAGAAGTGTACCTGTGTGATTGGAAGGGAGGAAGGAGAGTGCCAGCATGATCGGTAGGTAAGAGTTGGAAGTAGAGTGCCAATGTGAGCTAAGACTGGTAGGGGAAGAAGAATGTCAGCATACAGTGGAGTGGAAGAGTGCTGGTGTGAGCTGACAGGAGAGGGAGAAGATAAGACCTGAGTGAGGAGGCAAGAGCTATCAAGCGCTGAGGGGTGGAATCAGCTGGGGGGAAAGAACTGAAGGAAGTGAGATAAAAATGACAGCATAAACTGGGGTGGGGGGAAAAGGGGGGGGAAATATCTGTGTCATTATAACAACTGCATAAATGACTATAAAACAACTTAGCAATCAGATTTAGCAGCAAAGAGTGCCAGTACACATCCACAATAACCTGAATTTCTCCCCAAGTAAAGGAAAATCAATGCTATTTTTACTGCAATCTTCCACTGTACCAGTGATGGAATGTTGGGTATACCTGCAGCTTACGAAATGATAAGCCTGTGCCCCACTGCACTTTCAGTGTAATTATGTGTTCATAGGCTTATATTCGGGGTTATTTTTGAGTTAATGTTTTTTTTAAGCTTCTGCTTTTTCTCTGTGTTGATTTGTGTGCATTTGATATATGATACATAATTGAAAGATGTGAGTATGCAGACAAAACACTGGGAAAGATTCTCCACTTTACACTCCTTGCACACACCAGTAATCCACAACCTATGAATGTGCATGCATTAGAAGTAGAAAATCTCCCCTAATGTTCTTTTATCTCTGGGAACTGGGTTTGAATGCAGCCCGCAAAAAAAACATGAAAGCCTCCTTTCCTGGTCAGCTGCGAGGGTCCTAAGTGAAATGAGTTTGTTGCACTTTTAATTCAGTTCCTGGGTGGGTGGAAGTCCACAGGCCACATTTAAAACAGATACAGATAAGCTATGATCTAATTGAATGGCAGAATGCGCTTGAAGGGCTGAATGGCCTAATCCTGTTCCTATGTTCCTTCGTACGTTCCTACATTGGTGTCTATAATTTGGCACAAATTGGTACTAAACTCTAGGAGGCCACAAGGATGGTTGCTGTGGCAAGTGGAAATACCATACTGGTGTAGTAGTAGATGCTGGTTTGGGTCACATTGTTGGGACTATTTAGTATGAGCTTTACCCTCCATCCAGTTTGTGTTGTGTTGGGAATACTTGGTATTGACACTGGATGCCAAAATTGAAAAATGTTCAATTTTTGAACACTGACATCCCTCATCTTGACTAGGCAAAACAATAAATATACATTTTAAATTAGATAAAAGAGGCAGAGAAGCTGGTTAAACGTTGTAATTTAATGTAATGTAAGGAGTCTACTGACATTCATGAACTGTTCTAGCTGTACTTTTACAGTTTATGATACTATCAGATTCACTTGTTTTTATTCCAGCCTTTTAACTTTCTGCCATGTCCATTATCCTTCATATTCTGCTACATGAATGATATGTATTTGCTATTTATATATATATATATAAATTCTTATTATTACAGGGAACATCTGACCCACACTGTGTTGTTTGGGATTACTCCAAAACGTAAGTGCCAATAACACTAACTTTGATTGCTATCATCTCTCATAAACAGCATACAAATGTTTATCTCACTCATTTAGCTTTGTTAAGAATGAGATTCTGGATAAAATACTCATGAAGAGTTAGTTACCTGTTACTAGTGGATTGTTATTTATGGATCGTCACTGACAGGCTGCTATTTGGATTGTTACTGAGTGGCTGCACTTCACGGGTGTTGAGGATAAGAATGAAAAAGAATTGGAATTATTCCTCTTTCATTTACTTATTCCAAGATCCCTCCCTTCTGTTCCTCCTTCTCGTAGCCTGAATTCTTTTAGCTTCAGTCCGCTCCCCAGGTTTCTTCCCTTTAGAACCATACTCTGCTGTCTCCTTTTCCCCAGGTTTGATTCCTTTAGATCCCTCTTTTGCTATCTACTCCCTTTGCTTGATCAATTTAGATCCCTTACTTGCTGTTGCCTTTCCCCAGGTTTGATCCCTTTAGATCTCGTCTATGCTGTCCCCTCCCCAGCCTGGCTCCCTTTAAATCCCTTCCCTGGGCGCCAATTTGCTTCAGTGATGAGCTGCTAAAAGTGCAGCATCCAATCCCGGGTTTCTGTGAGCTGTGAAAGCGGGGAAGAGATTGCTCTTTCCCCTCAACCAATCAACTTGAAGCATCCTTGACAAGCCACAAAGTCAGAACCAGGAAGTGAAAGGCACATCAGTGAATTCAAATGTAAAATCAGTTAGAAAAAGTGAAATAAAGAGAGGGTAAGATTAAAAAACAGAGATAAAAGAGACAGAAAGAAAAAGTAAAAAAATTAAAATTTTAATTTTTGTAAATTTTTTTTATATGTCCAACAGTAATTAATATCAGGAGGAATGAGATGCCACATTTTTAAAAGTTAATTTTCAGTGCCAGAGAGGTTATTTGGCAGTCATTAATTCATACTGAGCCGTTAAAAGTTGGTTCAGACCTGATATAACTCAGCGTACCTTTTTTTCTGGAGAGATTAGTTCCCAGCTAGGTAGGAGAGCAAGTTCACGCTGGTCCATTCATTCCAGCCCCTTAGATCTCTTTACCATGGAGCTTTCGGATCAGCAGGGCATCGGGAAGAAAAATTTCCAGATTTCTGTACTTGACTGCGCATGTGCGCTCTCCGGAACTTGCTCTTCCTTTTTCCCTGAAATAATGGCGATGCTATTCGGTTCTCCATTATTTTACGAGCAATTTCCGAGCCAATATGTTATTAGGTTCATGTCCCAATTTTTCTCACACTTGGTTGCTGTAGTGTGCCTGATAATGTGACTGGGCTCATCCTGAACAGTTCTGTTCTGCACAGCTAGGGGGCTAAATTGGGTCACGTAGCGCCCATTCTATAGGTGCTACGCAGACACCTAAACCCCGAAAATGGCATCCGAGATGCCGCATACACTTTTGCCATGATATGCGCAGGACGCCATCTTGGTAAAGATGGTGCACATACGCACCTAATGAACGTCGGCAGTATATAGAGTAGGGAGATTATGATGTAAATCAGTGTGCAATGCTGATTTAAAGGGACCTCTGCTATGTTGGAACTCTACGCTCCAGCCAACGCACGATCTGAACCTTACATAGTTGAACAGGTCTTAAACGGCATGGAGGACCCCCCACCAGTGCCATTTAAAGGGATCATGCAGGAGTTACAGGTTAGTTGCTGGATTATTGCTTCTAGCTGCTGATGCATTTGTACCTGTTTTTGGAGGTGTCCTATACATGAATACTAGGACTAGGGTGTACACTCTCTGAAAAATGTGAGTGAGAAAAGGTTATGGATTGACCTTTCTGGCTTGCAGCAAACGCTGGAGAGAAAGGAAATCGCCAAAATTAAATGGGTGGATTCAAGCCATCAACTGTTGGATTGTTTTACTAAAAGAGGTACATGTACAAAGAATTTCTTAGGGGTCCTGGAGAAGGGTCACCTCACAATGTAATGCTATGAATAGTATAGATTGTAAAGAGTTTGGAAGGTTTTGGTTTTTTTGTTTGTATTATACATAAAGTTTATTTTTTTATTTAAAGAGAGAGAAGGGAATCTGTTGTTTGTATGATTCGTATCAATTGGTATTAATTATATTCACGTGGTGGGTATCGATTGGGGATGCTCTTGTATCCTGATCACCTGATGCCATTAATACTTGCCTAGCACGCTGATGAGAAACATAAGGTTTTATTAAGGGGATACAATAATGCCCTGACTGGGTAAACTGCAGATCAACCAATTTCCCAAAAATGCCTCATCGTGTTCCATGTCAAGTTTCTTCTTTGCTTTTTTTATGGAAGGTTTACCCAAAAGCACAGGTATCTCACTAGAGACTACATTCGTACTTATAAAATGGCTTACTCCAGCTATCTTACATGGAATTACCACTCTCTTGAGTGACATCAACATGTTGTCATCTCCAAACCTAAAACATGTAGAACTTTTATATTCCTTAACCTCACTTTGATCCTCATGACTTAGAATCAAGATAATATTTTAACCAATTTACCCCACATACAGTATCTAACACCACACAATTAAAGGAATCCGCAACTAATACATTCATTGCAGGATTAAAACTCCTTGTGACCAGTATACTCTATTCATATTCATCATTATTTTCATCCTTTCCCTCAGAACTACTGTCTTCATGCATCATTTCAAAGACCCTGAATCTTTGCTCTGGGCAATTCGCCTCATAATGATACTTAGAGTCACATCTAAAGCATCTCCTGATTTTTCCTTGGGCATTCCTGGAATTCATGCGCCCATTATTACTATCCCAATTTTGCCTTCTGTAGATATAACTGGATCTGCTCTACCTGCTTTCATCACCAATCTGGCTGTCTTTAACCCTTCCGTCATATTGACGCCTGCGTCCGGTCTCTTGAAAATTTTGAAACCTGAACTGGCGCCTGTGTATAGTATCTGGAATATTTCAAAACCTGGTAACCATCGAATCTTCCATTCTTTGTGTCACAACGGAAGACCCCATTTGTTCCACGAAGGCTGAAGGGAATGACTGTTTCCCCAGGAATTTCTTTAAGGCAGCAGACATTTGATCCAACAGAGTCTCCTTTTCCGACAACTGGACGCCAGTTAGGACCAGCTGCCTGTCCATATGAGACACCTTAGCACAATCCAGTAATTTAAATGCTAGTACCAATCCAGGGATCCCCAATTCGAACTTTGTCAGCCTTTTGTACAATTTGTTGAAGTCCATGATATACTCTTCAATGGAATGACTGACCTTTTTCCAAAAGCTATCAAATGCTGACCAGACCTCATAGGCACTTAACAGGTCACATTTCTTGTAGCTTTTATCCAGAAATTCTAGTAGAAAGTTAAAACCGTCATCATTATCCAAAAGATCTGCATCCATCTCAGAAAATACCTTACTTCTGATTTTACTTCTATCAGGAAAGTAAGTCTCTTTCTCTCAAGGCCATGCCTTGTTTTGTCTTTGTAGAGTAGTATCCCGTGTCCACATATCAACCTCATTCTTCCATTGGTCATACAGTTTAAACTCCGAGAACACCGGAGGGAAATCGTACCTGGACAATTGAAACTTGCCTTCTTCCGTTTTTCACAACAGCTGCTAGACTTTCAAGTTTTGCTTAGTATGTACAAAAAAAATCATAGTTTCCAACCTCCACCTTGAGGCAACCATTCTCTGCTACCATGTTACAACTGGATTGCCAGGTGGTGAAGGATAGAGTACTGAAGCCTGGTCTTTCAATATATCCAAGCCTTTATTCACAGAGTTTCCTCTTGCATACACACCACACCCCAGCTAACCTCTCCTATAAAAAGGATACAAGAGAGTCCTCAATCGATACCCACTACCTGAATACAATTAACACTGATACAAATCATATAATTAACACAGGGGACATAGGTTAAAAATTAGAGCTAGGACTTTCAGGAGTGAAGTTAGGAAACACTTCTACGCGTAAAGGGTGGTAGAAGTTTGGAACTCTCTTCCGCAAACGGCAGTTAATGCTAGCTCAGTTGTTAATTTTAAATTTGAGATGAATAGATTGTTGTTAACCAACGGTATTAAAGGATATGGGGCTAACGCAGGTATATGGAGTTAGGTCACAGATCAGCCATGATCTCATTGAATGGCAGAACAGGCTCGAGGGGCTAAATGGCCTAACCCTGTTCCTATGTTCCTATAATAAAGTTTCAATACTCTACAGGGAGTGGGCTGGCTAGCTGACAGGCCATAGCAATGGCACTGGCGGAGTGGCAGGAATGCTGTCATCCTGAGAGAGGACAGCAGGTTCATGTTCCATGGAGCCACTGCCACTTGCTGCCTTCTGTTATGCGCCACCTTCTCCTGCAAAAAAGTGGGAAGTGTGTCGGTGACTGTCCTGCAAGATGTTTGGGTGATGTGGCTGTCATGGTTGAATAGCTGCCAGTGCGTGTGACCTTTGAGTTGTGGGTGTGTGGCTTGTGGCTTGTGATGTGTGAGGGTGAGATCAAGCATCTGATTGGAAGAGTTGAGTACTGATTGAAAGAGTTTGTTGGTATGTGGATGATGGGGTATGTAGTGCGTGGAGCAGTGGATGCGGCTAGTGGTGCAGTTGGTAGGAGATGCCACTTGACAGTTGACCTCAGTCACCTTGACCATTTGTGTCAAAGCATTGAACTTCTTCCTGCACTGCATCCATGTTCGTGATGCTATGCTCCTGGTATTGACCTCGTCCCCTACTGCCTCCCACTGCCTCGGGAGCATGTATCTGGAGAGCCTCTTGCCTCCCCTGCGGGTATAGGATGCCCCTCCTTCTGTCCACCTCTTGCACCAAGGCCTCTCGTGCATCATCAGAGAACCTTGGTGCACGGACTCTCGCAGGCCCGGTACAAACTCACGTCGGCAAATTGGCCGGGTCTGGGGTGCAGATTGGAGGATGTGGGATGTAGTTTTGAGCGACCTTTATTCAATATTTTAAAATAAAACAGTTTTTAAACATAAAGACAGGATCTGCATATGTGTTTTATGTGTGTGATTTCTGATCTCCGTTCAGGCCCGTATCTTATATTTTGAAAATTTAAAAGTCCCGCAGACTTTGACCAGCCAAGTTGTTGCTCATTAAAAATTACAGAGTTCCCATCATCACCATGCTTCACCATATCACAGCACAGATTCACTTCACAATTGACTTCCACCACTTCCTGTAGCTACTCTGCACCTCCCCTTTAAGAGATGCAGGCTGCCTTTAAGTGGTGTTAGCCACTCCCGATATCAGGGCCTCCTGCTGGTGCGTGCTGCCACTCAACAGTGCAGGTAGGGCTGGCTGCACGCAGCAGTCATTGAAATCACCAAGCAGTACGAATGTTACGACTGGACGCAGGTTAATCGCGCACTGCGATCCCAGCGCCCGTTTTTGGGGATTATTCAATTTAACCACCCCCCGCCCCCATGTCTACAATACTGTCAGAATGTTCTAAGGAGCATGCTCCAAAATGAGCTGAGGGTTTCGCTGTCGCCATAACACTTTTTATCAAATTGATGTATCTTTACACCTCTTTGGCTCCTGAAGTCGACATTTTAATTATTTTGTTCTTACTCATTGTTATTTTATTAAACCTGATACGAATTATGGAAAAAATTACACTGCACAGTGTAAATTAAATACAAATTAATAATGAGCAAGAAAGAAAAAGCATGTGGGTGAACAGAATAGAACAGTGCAAAAGATTTGTCTTGTGATATCAATTAATGTACTCTTTGGTGAAGGATAATTATGAGATGAATAATTATAGGTCAGTTTTTGAAATCATACAGTAATTACTTTGTTAATCATAATAAATGTCAGAACAGTGTATCACTTGTCTCGTTATGAAATTAGAAAATATAGGGCTTTTTCTTTACTTATTAGCAAGGGATTAGGGACTTATTAGTCCCGAGCCACCAATTCCATCCCCAACCCTGGCTACTGTCTGAGGCTGAACCAGACTGTTCGCAACCTTGATGTCTTATTTGACCCTGAACTGAGCTTCCGACCACATATCCATTCCATCACCAAGATTGTCTACTTCCACCTCTGTAACATCGCCCGTCTTTGCCCCTGCCTCAGCCCATCTGCTGCTGAAACCCTCATCCATGCTTTTGTTACCTCCAGATTCAACTATTCCAATGCTCTCCTGGCCGGTTTCCTATCTTCCACCCTCCGTAAACTTCAGCTCATCCAAAGCTCTGCTGCCCGTATCCTGACTTGCGCAAAGTCCCGTTCATCCATCACCCCTGTGCTTGCTGATCTACATTGGCTCCAGCAATGCCTCAAATTTAAAATTCCCATCCTTGTGTTCAAATCCCTGAATGGCCTCGCCCCTCCCCATCTCTGCAACCTCCTCCAGCCCTACAACCCTCCGAGAACTCTGCATTCCTGCAATTCTGACCTCTTGTGCATCCCCCATTTCTGTCACCTCACCATTGGCGGCCGTACTTTCAGCTGTCTAGGCCCTAAGCTCTGGAATACCCTCCCTAAACTTCTCTGCGCCTCTCTCCTCCTTTAAGACATTCCTTAAAACCTACCTCTTTAACCAAGCTTTTGGCCACCTATCCTAATATCTCCATGTGTGGCTCAACTTTGTCTGTTAATGCGCTTGTGAAGTGCCTTGGGACGTTTTACTATGTTAAAGGCGCTATATAAATGCAAGTAGTAGTAGTAGTTGTTGTTGTTGTTGTTCAAGTGCCATTCGTCTATTCTTAATCTTTTCCTGATCTATAACTCGTGCTTCCAGTGGCATCCATTAACACCATATAAGATGGGAAATTGGGAATATTGATGCTTAAATTACTATGAACAGTATTGAAACAATAATAATAACATTGAATTTGATCAAGAGCCCTATTAAAGGGTGAACCTTGCCACCTGATATCAAAATAAAATTGTGATTGAAGTTGACATTTTAGCCTAGCATTCTGTGCATGAACTGCCAACAGGGATCCTCACCAGCCAGGAGTGCTTGTAACCAGCAGGGACCCTCTACTATGGGGAGCATGTACTGCCAGCTCACTCACCATGAAGGCGTAGTGCTAACAGGGAACCTCATTTGCAGGAGCACATACTGCCAACAGGGGACCTCACTCGCAGAAGCACATACTGCCAACGGGGGACCTCACTCACGGGAGCACATACTGCCAACAGGGGACCTCATTCGCAGGAGCACATACTGCCAACAGGGGACCTCACTCGCAGGAGCACATACTGCCAACAGGGGACCTCACTCGCAGGAGCACATACTGTCAACAGGGGACCTCATTCGCAGGAGCACATACTGCCAACAGGGGACCTCAGTCGCAAGAACAAATACTGCCAACAGGGCCCTCACTCGCAGGAGCTCTTGCTGCCAACAGGGGACCTCACTTGCCAGGAAAATTGGCCCATTGTTTTGCTCCAACCACTTCTCCCAATTTTTCACTTTGTCCCTTTGCTTAAACAGTGGGCTCTGGTGATGATCGAGCCCAGCTGTAAGTTCCCCTCAAATGTCCAAATCAGGATTGTGTATGGCTTGGAAGGGAACTTGGAGGTGATAGTGTTAGAACATAAGAACGTGAGAAATAGGAGCAGGAGTAGGCCATACGGCCCCTCGAGCCTGCTCCGCCATTCAATCAGACCATGGCTGATCTTCAACCTCAACTCCACTTTCCTGCCCAGTCACCATATCCCTTGATTTCTCCAGAGTCCAAACATCTATCTATCTCAGCCTTGAATATACTCAACAACTCAGCATCCACCGCCCTCTGGGGTAGAGAATTCCAAAGAATCACAACCCTTTGAGTGAAGAAATTCCTCCATCTCAGTCTTAAATGTCCGACCCCTTATCCTGCGACTATGCCCTATAGTTCTAGACTCTCCAGCCAGGGGAAACAACCTCCCAGCATCTACCCCGTCAAGCCCCCTCAGAATCTTATATGTTTCAATGAGATCACCACTCATTCTTCTAAACTCCAAAGAGTATAGGCCCATTCTACTGAACCTCTCCTCCTAGGACAATCCTCTCATCCCAGGAATTAATCTAGTGAACCTCCATTGCACCGCCTCTAAGGCAAGTATATCCTTCCTTAGATAAGGAGACCAAAACTGTACACAGTACTCCAGGTGTGGTCTCACCAAAGCCCTCTACAATTGTAGTAAGGCTTCCTTACTCTTACACTCCAACCCCCTTTCAATAAAGGCCAACATGCCATTTGTTTTCCTAATTGCCTGATGTACCTGCATGCTAACTTTTTGTGTTTCTTGTACCAAGCCACCCAAGTCTCTCTGAACACCAACATTTAATAGTTTCTCACCATTTAAAAATATTCTGTTTTTCTATTCTTCCTACCAAAGTGAATAACCTCTTTGTGTCCTCCTCACAGCTTACTTTCCCACCTAGCTTTGTATCATCAGCAAACTTGGATATATTACACTCGGTCCCTTCATCCAGGTCATTAATATAGATTGTAAATAGCTGAGGCCCAAGCACTGATCCTTGCAGTACCCCACTAGTTACAGCCTGCCAACCTGAAAATGACCAGTTTATCCCTACTCTCTGTTTTCTGTCTGTTAACCAATCCTCTATCCATGCTAATATGTTACCCCCAACCCCATGAGCCCTTATCTTGTGTAACAACCTTTTATGTGGCACTTTATCAAATGTCTTTTGAAAATCCAAATATATGACATCCACTGGTTCCCCTTTATCTACCCTGCTAGTTACATCCTCAAAAAATTCTAATAAATTTGTCAAGCACAATTTCCCTCTCATAAAACCATGTTAACTCTGCCCAATCATATTATGATGTTCTAAGTGCCCTGTTACCACTTCCTTATTAATGGATTCCATGTGTTCCCACGACAATGCTTCCTCTTGTTCTTCTCGGTGGTAGACATCATGGGGTAAGAAGGTGCTGCTGAAATTAGCTTAGTGTGTTGCCACAGTGCATCCTATGTATACGACAAACTTCAGCCACAGTGCGCCTGTGTTGCAGGAAGTGACTTTTGAGTCCAGTGGCCGGGATGCTGATCAAGCAGACTGCTCTGTTCTTGAGGATGTTAAGCTTTTTGAGTGTTGTTGCAGCTACACTCATCCAGATGAGTAAGTGAGTATTCCATTATACTCCTAACTTGAGTCATATAGATAGTGGAGAGGCTTTGAGCCACTCGTCACAGTGTACCCAGCCTCTATCCTGCTCTTATAGCCAAATTGTTGATATGGCAGGTCCAGTAAAGCTTCTGTTCAATCATGTTGTGACTCGGCGATGGTGAAGTTCAGGAAAGTGGTTGGGCTTTTTGTTGGAGATGGTCATTGCCTGACATTTATATGGTACGTTTATCTGCCACTTGCTAGATTAAGGCTAGGGCTCCTTGATGTTGAGGGGAACTACTCTCATTTCTCCTCTGGCATTCAGATCTTGTGTCCATGTCTGTGAAAAGTTCTGGACCCAAATGTTTCTAGTGGAACCTGAAGTGGGCATCAGTGAGACATTTATTGGTGAGTGGGTGTCGATTTGCTGACACTATTATTGACTCCTTCCATTGCTTTACTGATGATTTGGAGGTGGCAATAATTTGCTGGATTATTACATCCTGTTTTTTTTTCTGGAAAGGGCATATCTAGGCAATCTTTCACATTGTCAGGTAGATGCCACTGTCATAGCTGTATTAGAACAATTTGGATAGCAGGCTAGCTGGCTCGATACGCAAGTTTTTAACACTGCAACCAGGATCTTGTCAGGGCTCTTCACTGTGTCCAGTGCACACAACCATTTCTTAATGACATGTGGAATTAATCAAATTAGATGGGCACTGGCATCTGTGATAGTGGGGACCTTGGGAGGAGGATGAGTAGGATATTAACTCGGCACTTTTGGCTGATGATACTTGCAAACACTTCAACCTTGTTTCTTGCACAAATGTGCTGGACTCCATCATGGAAGAGAATGAAATGTTCATAGACTGTCCTCCTCCATTTGTTATTTGGTTGTCCACCATCATCCTGCATTAGGTGTGATAAGTTTAGAGAGCTTTGCTCTGACCTGTTCGCTATGGGACTGCTTACTCTGTCTATTGCCTGCTACTGTTGGTGTTTAACATGCAGGTAGCCCTGTGTAATACCTTCAGTACGTTGGCACCTTTTAAGGTATGACTGGTTCTTTTCTTGACACGCCCCTCTACAATCCCCATTGAACCAGGATTGGTCTCCTAACTTGATGATGATTGAGGTTACAGATTGTGGTGGTGCACAGTTGTGTTGCTGCCAATATCCCACAGCACCCCATGGATGTCAAGTTTTGGCTGCTAGATCTAACCTTAGTCTGTCCCACTTAGTATAGCATTAGTGTCGCACCACACAGTGGACGATGTCCTCGCTATGGAGATGAGACTCTATCTACACAGACTCAGACACGGTGGCCACTCCTACCGATGCTGCTGTGGGCAGATATGTCTATGACAAGTATTTATTGTGAGGATGAAGTCAAACAGGTTACTCCCTTTTGTTGGTTCCTTCATCACCAGATGCAGGTTAAATTTGGCAATTCTATCCTTCTAGCTGAGACTGTGATGGTACAACCAAACCAGTCCTGGTAGAGGACATTGAAGTCCCCCAGCCAGAATATATTCTATGCCCTTGTTTCCCTCAGTGCTTCTTCCAAGTGATGTTCAAAATGGAGGAGTACTGATTCATCAGTTGGGTGGGGGTAGTAGATGGTGATCAGTAGGAGGTTTCCTTGATCTTATTTGTCTTGAATCCATGAGACATCATAAGATCCAGAGTCGATGTTAAGAACTCTCAGCGTCACTCTCACCTGAATGTATTTCAGTGTGCCCCCAACTTTGATGGGTCTATCCTGCAGATGGGACAAGACATATCCAGAGATACTGATGGATAAATCTGGGATGTTGGGTGATAGATATCATTCTGTGAGCATATCAGGCTTTACTAGTCTGTGAAACAGTTCTTCAAACACTAGTCCCCATATGTTAGTGAAGAGGACTTTGCAGGGTCGACTGGGCTGAGACTTCCGAAGTCATGCCGTGCTATGATGTCTGGGTTGTTGCCAGTAGGTCCATCCAATCCCACTGCCCTTCTCTGTCCCCACAGTCCTGTATCTTCTTCTGCTTCAAATGTTCGTTTTGATTTCTGATTCATTGGCAGGAATAGTGAGCAGGGAAGCTTCAGCATTCTGTGTTGCCTTGTTATCCTGATGTACACAAATTCTTTTTAACAGGGAAACAATTGCGTGGAGCAAGAGCTGTGGCTTATACCAACTTGTCACTGAGCAACCTGGAGGGGGAGTCTGCCTCATGGCAGGCATGCCTCTGCCAAAGTCCCTCACATGAAAACATCACAAGACATCATACATATGTTCATTGTATAGCTGACACTATGAAACTTGGAACATTAGCAGCTATCTTGAGGTTGGTTATGAGAATATGATCTCATACATCCAGGGCTCGGTACCCGTCAGACCCCCGCCTGACCAACAAAATGGGACATGGCTGCAGGGCGACCAAAGCTAGGAGCTGAACATCCAAGGGTACTCGATATTTAGGAAGGACAGGCAAAACGGAGAAGGAGGAGGGATGGTTTTGTTAGTAAAGGATGAAATCAGAGCAATAGGGAGAAAGGATATTGGCTCAGAAAATTAAGATATAGAATCAGTCTGGGTGGAATTAAGCAGCACCAAGGGGCAGAAAACACTGGTGGGAGTTGTCTATAGACCTCCAAACAGTAGTGGTAATGTAGGGGATGGCATCAAACAGGAAATTAGAGATGCATGTAACAAGGGTACTACAGTAATCATGGGTGACTTTAATCTACATATAGACTGGCCAAACCAAATTAGCAATAATACTGTGGAGGATGAATTCCTGGAGTGTGTACGAGATGGTTTTTAGACCAGTACATTGAGGAGCCAACTAGGGAACAGGCTGTCCGAGATTGGGTATTGTGCAATGAGAAGGGGTTAACTAATAATCTTGTTGTGCGGGGAAGAGTGACCATAACATGATAGAATTCTTCATTAAGATGGAAAGTGAAGTAGCCCAATTTGAAACTAGGGTCCTAAATCTAAACAAAGGAAACTACGAAGGTATGAGGAACGAGTTGGCTATGATAGATTGGGGAGCTTCATTAAAAGGCATGACGGTGGATTGGCAATGGCTAACATTTAAGGAACGAATGCATGAATTGCAACAAATGTACATTCCTTTCTGGCATTAAAACACAAAAGGAAAAACGGCCAATCATGGCCAGCAAAAGAAATTAAGGATAGTATTAGATCCAAAGAGGAATCGTATAAAGTTGCCAGAAAAAGTAGCAAGCCTGAGGATTGGAAGCAGTTTAGAATTTATCAAAAAAGGACCAAGAGATTGATTAAGAGGGGTAAAATAGAGTATGAGAGTAAACTTGCAAGGAACATAAAAGCAGACTGTAAAAAGCTTGTACAAGTATGTAAAAAGAAAAAGATTAGTGAAGACAAAGGTAGGTCCCTTACAGTCAGGAACGGGAGAATTTATAATGGAGAACAAGGAAATGGCAGAGCAATTAAACAAATACTTTAGTTCTGTCTTCATGGAAGAGGACACAAATAACTTCCCAGAAATGCTAGGGAACCAAGGGTCTAGTGAGAAGGAGGAATTAAAGGAAATTAGTATTAGTAAAAAAATAGTGCTGGAGAAATTAATGAGACTGAAAGCCGATAAATCCCCAAGGCCTGATAATCTGCATCCCAGAGTACTAAAAGAGGTAGCCATGGAAATAGTGGATGCATTGGTTGTCATCTTCCAAAATTCTATGGATTATGGAACAGTTCCTGCAGATTGGAGGGTGGCAAATGTAACCCCACTATTTAAGAAAGGAGGGCGAGAGAAAGCAGGGAACTACAGACCGTTTAGCCTAACATCAGTAGTAGAGAAAATGCTAGAGACTATTATAAAGGATGTGATAACAGGACACTTACAAAATATCAACAGGATTAGACAAAGTCAATATGGATTTATGAAAGGGAAATCGTGTTTGACAAACCTACTGGAGTTTTTTGAGGATGTAACTGGTAGAATAGATAAGGGAGAACAAGTGGATGTGGTCTATTTGGATTTTCAGAAGGCCTTTGATAAAGTCCCACATAAGAGGTTAGTGTGCAAAATGAAAGCACATGGGATTGGGGGGTAAAATACTGGCATGGATTGAAAATTGGTTAACAGACAGAAATCAGCGAGTAGGAATAAATGGGTCTTTTTTGGGGTGGCAGGCAGTGACTAGTGGGGTACCGCATGGATCAGTGCTTGGGCCCCAGCTATTCACAATAAATATCAATGATTTGGATGAGGGAACCAAATGTAATATTTCCAAGTTTGCTGACAACACAAAACTAGGTGGGATCGTGAGATGTGAGGAGGATGCAAAGAGGCTTCAAGGCGACTTAGACAAGTTGAGTGAGTGGGCAAATACATGGCAGATGAAGTATAACGTGGATAAATGTGAAGTTATCCACTTCGGAAGGAAAAACAGAAAGGCAGAGTATTATTTAAATGGCGATGGATTGGGAAATGTTGATGTACAAAGGGACCTGGGTGTCCTTGTACACCAGTCACTGAAAGCAAACATGCAGGTGCAGCAAGCAGTTATGAAGTTAAATAGTATGTTGGCCTTCATTGCAAGAGGATTTGAGTACAGGAGCAAGGATGTCTTACTGCAGTTATACAGGGCCTTGGTGAGACCACACCTGGAGTATTGTGTGCAGTTTTGGTCTCCTTACCTAAGAAAGGATATACTTGCCATAGAGGGAGTGCAGCGAAGGTTCACCAGACTGATTCCTGGGATGGCAGGACTGTCGTATGAGGAGAGATTGGCTCGACTCGGCCTGTATTCACTAGAGTTTAGAAGAATGAGAGGGGATCTCATTGAAACATATAAAATTCTGACAGGGCTAGACAGACTTGATGCAGGGAGGATGTTTCCCCTGGCTGGGGAGGTCGAGAACAAGGGGTCAAAGTCTCAAGATACGGGGTAAGACATTTAGGACTGAGATGAGGAGAAATTTCTTCACTCAGAGGGTGATGAACCTGTGGAATTCTCTACCACAGAAGGCTGTGGCGGCCAAGTAACTGAATATATTTAAGAAGGATGTAGATAGATTTCTTGATACAGAAGGCATCAAGGAGTATGGGGAGAGAGTGGGAATATGGTATTGAAATAGAGGATTAGCCATAATGATATTGAATGGCAGAGCAGGCTCGAAGGGCCGAATGGCCTACTATTTTCTCTGTTTCTATGCTTTTAATGTAGTTGTGTATTTACTCCTGATTGCAATGCCAAATTTTTATTGATCTCAACTGGTGATTTCATATGCTAATTCGGAGCCATGCTTTCCTCAGCATGACCCATGATAATCATCCATTGGGACAGTTCTTATGAAAAGAGGGAAGTAGTATTGTTTTGGTAAATGTAAAGTGCAAGTTCAGAATTTTCAACTCTTCAGCATTGGGAGCTGTTAGCTGTCAGAATTCCACCTCGGGAAATAATTTAAATCATAAATAAGTGATAAATCTTTCCTGTTCGTGAGCAGACAATAAGTCCAAAGTGGAAAGGTATTCTGATGAATAGTTGGCACATAGTCCTAACTGTTGTACAGTAAGATAAATGTCCACTTATCAGTGCCTTTCAGTCCTCCTTTCTTCCTCTACTTCATGCTTGGCACTGTTAGTCATAGGCAACCTGGGAGCAGACATTTGTTCAGAATCCCATCACCAGTGACATTATAAATTCAGAATGCTGTTCACATGCTGGCTTTGATTAGCAGTTTGAAAGCAAAAGCATGATTAACAAGAAGTGACTGAGAACCATCGACAAGTGTAGACATTTCTCCCTTTATAACATTTAGAGCATGTGAAACTTCAGCAGGACACATTTTACCTTTGATGTGCTCAATGACATTTCTTTAGGTTTACAATAATGAGTTGATTTTTTTGAATGCCACTACCAGCGTGGAGCCTCACCTGTTAACATTGGATAGCCTGGTGGTGAAGGATAGAATACTAGAGCCTGGTCTTCAGTTGCTTCCAAGCCTTTATTCACAGAGATTCCCCTTACACACACACCACACCCTAGATAAGCCCGCCTATAAAAAGGATGCAAGAGAGCCCCACCACCTGAATACAATTAACATTCATCGATATAAATCATACAACTAACATCACCCATTGGTCGATTTTCTGAATGCCACTACCAGCAGGGAGTCTCACCCATTGACATGGATATTGGAAAATCATACCATAATTTACCGATATGCACAGCTGGTGGGTGAGGTTCCTCCCCAGTAGCACACATTCAGAAAATCAGCTGTCATTTTTGGCACAATCAATAAAACACCATACTCAAAAGGTAAACACACCCCACAGTTACAAAATCGATTTGTCAAAGCTTAAACAGCCACAGTATATTAATATAGATTGTAGCAGCTGGATTTTCAGCCATCGAAAGAAACAAAGACTTGCTTTTATACAGCACCTTATCATATCCGAAAACGCTTCACAACCAATGGGTTACTTTTGAATTGTATCACCGTTGTTATGTAAGCAAATGCAGCAGCCAATTTGGGCTCAGCAAAGCCCACAAACAGCAATGAGATAAATGAACAGTTAATTTGTTTTGATGTTGTCAGTTGATAAATTTTGTCCAGGATACTGGGAGAACTCAGTGCCATGGGATCTTTAACGTCTACCGAAGAGGGCAGTCAGGTTGTTTATTTAATGCCCCTGAGATTGTGATATTCACTCAGTACTGTGTTAGCATCGATTATGGGGTTACTTTTCCAAGGGGGTTCTCCCAATTGTCTGCCATAACTTCAACGGAAGATTCATGCAAACCCCAGAGAAATAGCGTAAATGGTGTGTACGCTGTTTCTCCAGGGTTTCCGCAGATCTTCCACCGAAGTTATGACGAACAATCGGGAGAACTTCCGCCGAAATCCAACCCCTATGTTCTCAAATCCTGGTAAAACAACTATTCAAAATAATTCTGGAAAATGGCATTCAGCTATTTCCATTTGCGGCTCATGTACAACCCAGACAATATGACATGCTGCCGTCAGGGTTGGAATCTTTTCTCTGCTGAAATTATTAACACTGTCAGATTAGACTTGGTGTGCATAGCAGAAAGGAGGATGGTGTATTGGATTAACACATTTTCCTTTCAGCACTAGCAGATGGATATAAACCCTGCCTGTACTGATTGGAATGAACATAAAATGAGTTTGGTAGGCTCACACCTGTTCTTAATTGGAAGAAATCTAATCAGTTGCTAAAGTGGGTAGGAACAGGTCTCACCTCATTGGGCACCTTTTTGTACTGCTTCTGCGGGTAAATTTTGTATGGATCCTCGCTGATTCGGAATCAGCTGCAGAGGTCCACACACCCAATTTGTGAAACTGCATTTACAAGGATTTTTTTTTAGTTTTTATACCTTGAAATCCAATAAAATATATGGTAAACAGTCCCATGCCGAACCTCACAATTTTGAACAGGCTTCTTTCCCCATAGCACAGCTCACCCACATAAAATGGGCATGTGACTGAGAAAGCTGGTTAAAGGTGACTTTTCAGTGTTGGTTTGAAAGTTTCATTTTTTTTGACTTACTATCGTGCTATGTCTGCATTTTCAGTGGTATATTACTTTCTGTTGCCGTTTAGCCCCATCTTTTGCATTGTAAGACTTTTATTTACTACACCTTTTTCAACAACAGTTTTGCTTTCAGTTGCTATTGACTTGAAGCAGGTAACGCACTCAGAATGAGAATCCCTTCGGGTATCCAATGGTGCTGTGGATTTGGAAAAATAAAATAGGTTAATTCGGGACAAGAAAGACAGTGTGATTGCACTTCAGGGGTTAAGTATGCAGCAGTCCTTTCCAGGCGATCTAAACAGTCCTACCTAGACATGTGAGAGCGGACCTATTTTTGCCACCTCCGCCTCAAAAGAGCGGCTGTCACAGAGCTATTTCATCTCCTCAGCCCCAAACTGTAGACATCCTGCACCACAGGAACAGCTCTACCTGTAGCTGTGTAGGTGACCACAGAATCAAATATCTATGTCACCAAATCCATCCAAGCCACCAGTAGAGATATTTGCCAGGGGTAACACTTTCATCACTGGGAAGGATGTAGCCACAGAAGAAGACATAGCACTTTTATCTAGCAGGATTCCCAAAAGTGCATGTTCTCATTGACAACCCACATGTGACCATCGGGTTTCCTACCACCGACTGTATGGCCTGAATGAACAGGACGGGGAATTATTCCATTAATGTCGTCTGCATATAATAGAATGATGCTTGTGCCTCCATCAGAATTCTGCTGGAGCATACCATTGGCTCAAACAAAAATTGCAAGATTGCTTATATGCTTTATATCCCTGCCAAGCTAATAGCTGCATTCTGCATCTTTGCCATCCAGAAATGAGTTGTGATGCAGCTGCAAGGTCAGCAGTCCCTGGCACAACCATCGGCAAAGGAGGATGAGGAAGAAGAAATAAATAAAAGTAATCTTCAGCTGGAAGACTCATGTACCTGTCACTATCTGACTTAACCTTCACTTAACTGGCTAAGCCACCCCCTGCATAAACAATACAGTACTATCATGCACACTGCAATGGGCATATGAGCACCATGCCCTCCATTATGTACTCTACCTCCACTACTATGCATGCCAATCATTCCATCTGCTGCAGCCCTTCTCAAATAAATGTTCAAGACTGCATTCTAATTGTGCCAATATCTTTTTTCCCATACAATCAATTTTGTATGTGCATCTAATGTCTGGCATCCTGTTGCTTCTCCCTAGTGACAATGTAAGGCATGTTTCCTAATTCCTATTCTTGTACTCCCTGTAAGTGCTGTACCAGAGAGAGGAGCAAGTATGGTGTCAGGCTGCTGTTTGTCAAGGCATGCTCATGAGATGCTTGTAGGCCATTAGACGGTCTTGCAACTGCAGGCAACATTTCTGAAAATGTGCTTGCTGCCTACTGTTGTCCACTACTTCCTACATTTTCAGTCCTTGGACGGATTTGGCTGGTTATGATGGTTGTGACATCAACCAGCCTTATCTGTGACTCATCCTACCACGATTCCGCCACAGGACTGTCCTGCAGCATATCGAGGAATCTGCGTGGGAACAGGCCCTTGGGCATCGTGAAGGGCCTAATGTCTACCAACAAAGTTCACCCAACTCGTTCCCCATCTTTTTGAATCCGGAACTGGGAGCCTCTTATTAATCGTCACTGTAGCACCAATAATTGCTTTCATGAGGGAAATTGCTATTAGGCTTAGAACATCTGTCCTTTGGAACTCCCCTGCAGATGGCTCTGATGTTCTTTTGTGCTCCATGGTGCTTTGCGAGTCTTTTAAACCATCCGCAACACTGTATTGTTATCAGACCTGCATGTCTCAACATTGTCCATTAGTCCTTGCAGGGGGTTGTGAATAGTGTCAAAGGACCTTAAAAGCACTTCTACTGATCCAGGAGCTCCTCCTAGGAGGAAATGCAGGTGGCAGCTGAGGAACCAGAACCAGATGTTATTCTGCAGCTGGGCTGATGGATGTTAATTTCATGGGATCCCATGAAGTTAACATCCATCAGCCCAGCTGCGGAAGAACATCTGGTTCTGGTTCCTCAGCTGCCACCTGCATTTCCTCCTTCTCCTCACCAAGGATTTGTGCATCACTTGGTGCTCCTACTGACCCTCACTTTCTAAGTGCCCCTGGGTAGATATCTCTGAGCTGGTGTCTGTGCAAGG
Organism: Heptranchias perlo; assembly: GCF_035084215.1. NCBI lineage: Eukaryota > Metazoa > Chordata > Chondrichthyes > Hexanchiformes > Hexanchidae > Heptranchias > Heptranchias perlo. The sequence continues at coordinate 8,195,330 of NC_090350.1, read as the reverse complement.
CACAGTGATTGACATCTGTTGCTGTGATACAGTGAGATCTTGAACATCGCTTGCGCCTTTGACTTCATCTTGGGAAATGAAAATGTGTAACAATGGTTGCACTATGAAAAGGCTTTCCATACAGGTAACATGCCAAGACATTGTGCCATACTACTTACCTACAGACTATGCTAGCGATAGAGTAAGTGGGTGCCATTACAGTGAAAGCAATAAGATTACACTCCTCTTTATATTGCTGATTAAGCTAAACCTCATTTACTGTAGCTCTTCCAACAAAAGCTACAACACAAAGCTACCAAAACCAACAGGTTATGGACAGAGATAAGCGGTCCCACAGCCATCAGAGAAAAGCACTCTATCCCTACCACGTCCAGTGGAGAATGGTAGTGCACAATTAGGCAACAAGTAGGAATGGGGGATATCATGAACATTCCCATCCTCAATTATAGCAGACCCAGCACATGAGAGCAAGAGATGAGGATGAAGCATCCTCAATCAAAAATGTCAAGTGGATGACCCCACCATACAGAAGCCAATGTCCAACCAATTCGGTTCATTCCACATGAGCAGCTAAGAAGCAGCTGGACACAGCGAAGGTTATGGGTCCTTACAGTGTCACGGCTTTAGTGTTGAAGACCTGCACATCAGAGGTAGCTGTGCCCCCAGCCAAGCTATTCCAGTGCAGCTATGACACTGGCTTCTACCCGATGTGGCGAAATTTCCACAAAAAGCAGGACAAATCTATCTCAGCCAATTACCACCCTATAAGTTCCCTCCCAGTCCTCAGCAAAGTGATGGAAGAAGTAATCAATAATGTCATCAAGCAACATTTACTGACCAATAATCTGCTCACCACAGTCAGATCATGTTCCGCAAGAACTACTTGGCTTTTAAGAACATAAGAAATAGGATCAGGAGTAGGCTCTACGGGCTCTCGAGCCTGCTCCGCCATTCATTAAGATCATGGCTGCTCTTCTACCTCAACTCCACTTTCCCGCCCTATCCCCATATCACTTGATTCCCCTAATGTCCAAAAATCTATCGTTCTCGGTCTTGAATAATTTGACGACTGAGCATCCACAGCCCTCTGGGGTAGAGAATTTCAAAGATTCACAAATTTTTCCTCCTCTCAGTCCTAAATGGCTGACCCCTTATCTTAAGACTATGCCCCCTAGTTCTAGACTCTTCAGCCAGGGGAAACAACCTCTCAGCATCTACCCTGTCAAGCCCTGTAAGAATTTTATAAATTTAAATGAGATCGCTTCTCATTCTTCTAAACTCCAGAGAATATAGGTCCATTCTGCTCAATCTCTCCTAATAGGACAACCCTCATCACAACCTTGATTCCTTGATCGAGACATGGACGCTGAATGTGAGAAGAGAGGTGCGAGTAGCTATCCCTCAACATAAAGGCATCATTAAACTGAGTATTGGGAACAAGGAACACGAGCAAAGCTGAGATTAGTAGGGTCAATGGGAAAAACTCTCCAATGGCTAGAATCATACCTGACACAAAGGAGGTTGGCCGTAGTTGTTGGAGGCCACTCATTGTAGCCCTAGAATATTCCTCAAGGCAGTGACCTCAGTCCAACCATCTTGAGCTACTTCAATAATAATCTCTCTATCATTAGGTCAGGAGTGGGGCTATTTGAGACGATTCTACAATGTTCAATGCCATTCACAAGTCCTCCGTTAATGAAGCAGCCCATGTCAGCCGACAGCAGGACTTGAACACATTCATATCTTGGGCTGACAAGTGGTAGGTAACATTTGTGCCACATAATTGCCAGGCAATGACCATCTCCAATAAGGAAAGGACTAACCACTTCCTCCTTATCATCAATGTCACCACCATCGCCAAGTCCCCCACCAACAACACCCTGGGTCACCATTGACCAGAAGCTTAACTGGATCAGCTGCATCAACACCCTGGCTACAAGAGCAAGGCAGTGGCTGGATACTCTGGGACAAGTGGCTCAACTCCTGATTTATCAAAATTTCTCTACCATCTACAAGGCTCAAGTTAGGAGTGTGATTGAGTACTACTATCACATGGATCATGCAGCTGCAACAACCCTAAACAAGTTCGACACAATCCAGGACAGAGCAGTCTGCTTGACCAGTGCCCCTGCCACTGGACTCAATAGCCACCCCCTCCATTCCCGACATACTGTGGCTGCATTATGTGCTATCTACATTGGCTTATGGTCCAGCAACGCCTTGATTTTAACATTCTCATCCTTGTGTACAAATCCCTCCATTGCCTCGCCCCTCCCTATCTCTGTAACCTTCCCTAGCCCTACAACTCTCCAAGAACTCTGTGTTCCTCCAATTCTGGCCTCTTGTGCATCTCCGATTTACTTAGCCTCTTCTTTGGTGGCTGTGCCTTCAGCTGTCTAGGCCCTTAGCTCTGGAATTTTCTCCTAAAATCTCTCCACCTCTCTACCTCTCTCTGCTCCTTTAAGACGGTCCTTAAAATCTATCTCTTTGACCACTTGTCCTACTATCTCCTTATGTGGCTCGGTGTCAAATTTTGTCTGATAACTCTCCTGTGAGCACTATATAGACGCAAGTTTTTGTTGTTGATGCACTACAACAAGGGGAGGTGAAAGGGACTGCCAGAACATCATGGCAGCATTTGACTGAGTGTGGCACCAAGGAGCCCCAGTAAAACTGAAGTCAATGAGGATCAGGGGGAAAACTCTCCAGGGGCTGGAGTCATGCCTAGCACAAAGGATGTTGGTAGTGGTTGTTGGAGGCCAATCATCTTATCCCCAGGACATCACTGCAGGAGTTCCTCAGGGCAGCATCCTTGGCCCAACTATCTTCAGCTGCTTCATCAATGACGTTCCCTGTATCATAAGGTCAGAAGTGGGGATGTTCATTGATGATTGCACAGTGTTCAACTCCATTCACAATTCCTCAGATAATGAAGCAGTCCATGCCTGCACGCAGCAAGACCTGGACCACTTCCAGGCTTGGGCTGGGAAATGGCAAATAAGATGCATCCCACACAAGTGCCAGGCAATGACCATCTCCAACAAGTGAGAATCTAACCACCTCCCCATGACATTCAATGGCATTACCATCACCGATTCCCCCACCATCAACATACTGTGGGTCGTCATTGACCAGAAACTCAACTGGACCAGCCACATAAATGCCGTGGCTACTAGAGCAGGTCGGAGGCTGGTTATTCTGTGGCGAGTGACTCACCTCCTGACTCCCCAAAACCTTTCCACCATAAGGCATAAGTCAAAAGTGTGATGGAATACTGTCCAGTGTGATGGAATGCTCTCCACTTGCCTGGATTGGTGCAGCTGGAACAACACTCAAGAAGCTCAACACCATCCAGGACAAAGCAGTCCGCTTGATCGACAGCCCATCAACCACCTTAAATATCCAGTCCCTCCACTATTGGCGCACCGTGGCTGCAGTGTGTACTATCTACAGGATCTGCAGCAACTCACCAAGACTTCTTCAACAACACCTCCCAAACCCGCAACCTCCACTACCTAGAAGGACAAGGGCAGTAGGTGCACGGGAACAACATCACCTCCAAGTTCCCCTCCAAGTCACGCACCATACTGACTTGGACATATATCGCCGTTCCTTCATTGTCGTTGGGTCAGAATCCTGGAACTCCCTACCTAACAGCATTGTGGGAGCACCTTCACCACACGGACTACAGCGGTTCAAGAAGAAGGCTCATCAACACCTTCTCAAGGGCAGCTAGAGATGGGCAACACATGCTGGCCTTGCTAGCGACGCCCATATCTCCAGATTGAATTTTAAAAAAAAATTCTACTCTAGGATCTCAAAATGGACCTCTTGTTCTGTGGCAAACGCAAATGTATGCATGTGTGATATTTTTCCCCCTTGATGTGGCAAATCAGCTGTCGCCACAGGAGCTGAAGTTAAAACTAGTTTTCTGCCTCAGTGGATCTTGCCAGCAGGAGAGTGGAGAGTCATTTTATTCTTTCAGAATCAATGCTGTCTGTGGCTGGTTACTGCCCTCTCATGTCCCTCCTGGCAGTCCTCTTCAGAAATTTCTAAATCTCTACTTCCTGCATTATGGTTCTGGTTCCATCCCCTCTGCTGCTTATCGCTAAAGATTACAGAGGCGGAGTCCAAGATTACAGAGGGCAGGAGTTGAGTACCCCTTCTTAACAAATTCCATTTTAACCCATAATTCCAGAGCAGAAATTGAGCAGAATTTGGCACTAAGCTGGAAATCTCATTCAGGCCAGAGGATGGCTGGTGCAGTAAGTGGAAATATCACAATGATATATAGAAGATGCCCTTTTGAGGTTGGGATTATGGCTCATTCTTGGAGAAGAGCAGATAGAGCATTGCTGTGCATCTAATCAAAGTTATAACTGGTCTGCAACTGCTTGATGAATGGGAATTTACACACATAGAAAACCTGGATAGAGCTTTAGTCTGTATCTGGATGTATCTTACCTGGATTAGGGGTGCTTGATGGGACAATATAGAGGGAGCTTTACATCTAACCTGTACTATATCTGACCTAGGTCTAAGCAAACATGTTCCATTAGTACTGAGGTGCTGTTCCTTGATAAGTACAAAATTCATCCAACACTACAAGCAATGCAAGACAAAATTCCACCAGATACTATAAAACATGAGATATAAGCCAAGACGTGGACTGAAGTTCCGTGTTTTAATGCAACATCTGTTTTCTTCACTATAAAGCCATATGGGAAAATTCAGTAACTTGCACTAGTTTCCAAGCTAATGGTGATTCTTTTGAGGTTTTGCATTCATTTTGCAGTTATTTGAAAGGAAATCCCTGGTAAATGAGGCATTTGTGCATACTGCATTGCATGCCATTAGTTGCTAAACCAAATAAATAGCAGTATGTGTTCTCTGACTACTAAATGAATTGATTAAACGTCACATTCTCTGTCGACATGTTCATGATCTTATGAGGTGCAATGTGTTATGATTCCGCTGGCACTGTGTAACAGTAATGAAGATGGCTGTAATCAATAGGAACCCTGACTCCATACGGCACTAAGATGTGATTTATTAGATTGTGGATATGATTATTCAGTCTTGGGCATAACAAGCAGGCACAGCTGGTCTGATCTAGGCAGGCAAGATTATTGAACCATTTTCAGTGTGACACCATCAATGTTCATGCTGCAGAGCATGAAAAATCCTCCTTAGGTGAATAGCCAAAACCCTAGATCGACACATGCCTCCTTCATTCTTAGCTAGCTGTGTGCAACCAGTTTGTTTGAAAAGCACAACCAAATAGAGGGAACTTTTTTGGAGGTGGGATTGAGAATCCCTACGTGGTCAGTTTTCGGTAAAATATTAAAATGTCTACGTGGCAAAGAAGCAGAATGCAAAATGGTTAGAAAGGGTTAATTAGTTAGTAACTGAGATTGATACAAGTGGCCTGGCCCTCCTGCTGGGCCATATGTTTGCTTAGTCAGCAGGCCTGCATTGTCTTATCAATGATAGGTCTTTGATGACTGGTCTGAATGTCTCCATGTTTATGGCAGATCAATATAGGGAACGAGCTTAGCCAAAGTTGAAAGACATTCCAGGTTGGGAGATAAGGAACAGAAGGAACAGGGAAGAACATTCTAAGTTGGAAAGTGAGGAAGTTATCCCCTTTGATGTCTAACAGCAGCATGATCAGCACATGGACGATCTATGATTGGCCTGAAATAATGTAACCTCGCATGGCAACCTATGCCCGGCTTATGATTGGTGTTGACCCTCGTTAAGTATGTTCCAACCCTATTGATTTGTATAAAAACGTGTGGATTTCTGTATGTTTCTTGTTCTTGCTCTGCCAGCATAGAGGGACTCTATCAGGAGTCCAAATCAATGCTGCAGACTAAGAACCCTGCTATTAAAGATGTGTTGGACTTTAAAATGTATTCGACTTCAGTTATTACTGAACCAGACTGAGGGGAAAGAATCCGGATGGTCAGGATCATGGCTACAGTCTGAAATTATAACTCATGTTCCCATTGCACAACCCACAAATTCCAGCATAACGTAGGTACACCCAGGCACTAAAATCAACACACTCAACAGGCATTTTAGTGCTTAGATTTTGCAGAGTGTGCTTTACAATATATCACACAAAGTGCAAATTCTTTCTGATGTGTTCCACACTGCATAACTTCATCATTCAGAGGACCATCCAGCTCAGTTTCAGCCTTCACCAGCACAGCATTAGCCAGCATTGGCATGCAAAATTCTCAAAACCTCATCTTTGTCCATTTTAGTCAAGGGACTTTCCCATGCTAATTTGGTGCAAGTACCCACATGTCACATCCTTTTTGTGACACCCAAAATCATGGCTTACGACTGCAGACAGTGGGGGAGAACAGATATAATGAGCCCCATGTCACTACAGTTGGTGTCATAGAGCAGACCATAGGCATCCTAAATTCTCGTTTTAGATGTCTCGATAAATCTGGTGGAGCCCTGCAAAACAATGCAGCCCGAGACCCCAGAATCATTGTAGCATGCTGCGTACTACATAACATTCAATGAGGAAAGACTTAGTGATTCCATATGCTGAAGCGAAGATAATGAAGAGGAGGTGGATGGACATTTCTCCCTACAGCATTAGGAGGATGCACAGGAAGGAGAGGATGTGGAGCAGGACAGCCAGCAGCCATAGAATGGAGGACACAACTTATAACCCACCAGATAAAGTCACTTCACATCTGACTAATCCCTGTACATACCCTCACCAAATCCTTTACTGTCAAAGACTTTTGCCTATTTCCTTCATAGTTTGCCTTTGCTGTGCCATCCTCAAGTCCACAAAGTAAGAAATAATACACAGAAATGAACTTTGAATTCTATGTGGGCAAACATTTTTTACTTTGCACAGAAACATTCATCAAAAGGTGGCATCAAAAATATACAATATCTACAACTGCTTCTTACCACCTTGTCATCCCTTTTGTGCTAGCTAATTTATTTCCTTTAACACCTAATCTACTACTCCTACGAGATATTCTCTGAGTGAGATGAGTTTTACTGGTGGATAGTGGGAATGTTCTACTATAGCCTCAGAGGCCTGAGATGACTTCACTGAAGCTGCCATCTCAGAACAACCAGCTTCTAGCAGCCTTTCTCATGCAGAGGCATGATGTGCCAGGCCCATACTTGAATTTCTGTCTTACGCCAGCATTGGATGGGGCTTTAAGGAAGTAGGCTCATTGCCTACTTCCAAAGAGACAGTATCATCTGTGCCCACTCCTTCGCATCCCAGTGGTGCTGGGCACAGGCTCACAGGTGTTACTGGTCAGTCTTATCAAATACTGAATAGTCTTAATCAAGCCCTGTAAAATTTTCCTGTTCAAAGCATCCACTGTTTTGCGGTAGCTGCCACTCTGAAAGCTACTAATTTCCTTAATATTCCTGCAATGTCATAGATTCCTCCCACTTGTCTATCACCTCAACCATATGCATGGAAACCTTCTCCACTGCCTCCACCTGAGATTGATGCTCCATAATTATAAGGCGGCCCCAACATATGGGTTCCTAGGCACCTCAGCTGAAGTCAGTCGTTACTCCACCTTTCGTGGAGGAATGGCACTCCCCCCCTCTTCCACTTCCAGGTCCTCATGCTCACTAGTGCTCAGTGCTGCTCCTGGTGAAACCCTTCCGAATCACTGACTGCTTCCTCCCAAGTGGATGTATCTGGGTTGGTGCTGAAGTAGGGAGATGTAATAATAGAGTTGGTGGGGATGGGGCATAAGTTGTTTGGATGTGCCATCAGAGATGATTCTGGAAGTGCCTAAGTAATTATGTGAGTGGCTGGCCTCTTCCTACCAGGCACTCCCTATGATGTGAAGAACAAAAGAGATTATTTAACTGCACACACCGTGACATCTCCCCTTGAAAAAATAGTAGCTGAGTGCAAAGGCATTGCACAAATTTGAGAAAGCACATAAAGCTGACACTTCTTATGATTTTAGCATTTCCCAGCTTTACCAACCTTCTTTTGCCACCTCACCTCCAACTTCGCCATCTCCCACAGTCTCTCTGCTTATCTGCCTATGATGTTTAAAGTCTCTTCTTCATGCAAATTTGGGTTTGCCAAACTTGGTGGCAATGTTCTGATGATGTATGGGCTGGCCTTTCCTTTCGAAGGAGTGAGGATAATGTTAAATGCATGTGACTGGCATGGACACTTCCCCCGTAAAAGTGTATGCATCCTATGATGATGAGAGGAGCAGGTGGGTTGTCCTTTCAAATGAAGTGTCTTTGAAGACCAGCAGAAGCACTTGTGGCAGGCAATATGAGTTGACAGAGTGGTTTTAAGTAAGGTACATGAGCATCTTTGCATAAGTGAGTTTCCCTGATACCCAGGTGCTGATAGAGAAAAAGAATGAGAAGAGTGAAGGTTCTATCATTGATACACACTATGGATTGGCAACAGAGCCTTAGCTACCCTTACAAAGTCATTGAACCTCTTTGTACACTCTTTTGCAGTTCTTGAGGGGGAAGGTGGAGGTTGCACTGACTCCTTCTGCCACCTTCCCCCTCTGAATCACCCAGTTATGGGGCTTCTTGCCTGCAGTGCCCAACAGTGTTGCTCTTCCGGCCATCATTTCTGCCAAAAGGACCTCCACAGATACATCTGAAAATCTTGGGGCCCTTCCAACTTCTGACTGAGATTATGTGAGTGGCTGGCCTCTTCCTAGACTGCTGCTCTCTGTGATATATTGGGTGCTGCAATTGGTACATAGGAACAGGAGTAGGCCATTCAGCCCCTCGTGCCTGCTCCGCCATTTGATAAGATCGTGGCTGATCTGTGATCTAACTCCATATACCTGCCTTTGGCCCATATCCCTTAATACCTTTGGTTGCCAAAAAGCTATCTATCTCAGATTTAAATTTAGCAATTGAGCTAGTATCAATTGCCGTTTGCGGAAGAGAGTTCCAAACTTCTACAACCCTTTGTGAGTAGAAATGTTTTCTAATCTCGCTCCTGAGGATAAGAAATGGGAAAGCCAGCCGGGGTTTCTGCTCCTAGTTGCTAGCCAGTGCCCCATGATGAAATATCTGTGTGTCTGAGCATCCTGGTACAATAGCCTGCTAACACTCACTATATGCAGAAAGATTGGCCACCTGCACAAGGTATGGAAATGCTCCTGCCACCCGTGGAACTATACCCAGCAAGTGTCATTAGCTGGGAATTTCCTGCACACCAATACTGTCGACGAATGCTATAGGTTAGACCAGTAGCAAATTTATGCCAACAATTACTGGAAAAACTATTTGAATGCACTACAGTGAGGATTATGACGAATCAGGAGCCCGTGTGCAATGTTGTAAAACATTTTCAGAACTGATAGATTTTCCGGCTTGCGTCTCTGTTAGAACTTGCTTGCTCTATATCCGCTGTCTATTAAAGCAATCGTCCTATGTGAAATTGAAGTTTAAAATGTGTGTTTAGAGTCGATTGATCTCGCTCGGGTATCCGGACCCAGTCCCTGGAGCCCCAGCTGCACAGTTATTCCAGGACCAGAAGAAAAACTTTTCCTTTAAAAATGTTCACAGAATTATTAATTGAAAACCTTTGCTTAAAGAGATTCCCTTTTTGCCGTCACATGTAAAGACATTTTGAAATGATTTTCTTAAATGTTATAGCCTTTAAATCCTTTGCAGATGCCCTTTATACACATACGCACCCATGTATTAATCTATTTAAATGTGTATGTGAAGAATATCTTCACCCATGCAGCAAATTGGTCTTTAGGAAGCTGGATTTTCTGAGCTGTAAGTGAAGTAGGTATCGTCTCCCTGTCTGCATATCTACTGCCTAAAAAGAGTTTGCTCTGAATTTAGGCTGAAGAGATGTGACCTGATGGAAGACACAGCACTTACATGGTTGCTGTGCGCAATGGTTGTGTTCAGTTCAGTCTTGACTGCACCATTTCCTTTCACTCTATATCCGCTGTCTATTAAAGCAATCGTCCATATGAAATTGAAGTTTAAAAAGTGTGTTTAGAGTCTATATGTATTGATGACTTAGATAACATAATAGACAGCCATATATCCAAGTTTGCCGATGACACAAAGATAGGTGGCATTGTAAGTAGTATAGACGGGAGCATAAAATTTACAGAGACATTGATGGATTAAGTGAGTGGGTAAAACTGTGGCAGATGTAGGTAAATGTGAGGTCATCCATTTTGGACCAAAAAAGGATCGATCCGAGTATTTTTTAAATGTTGAAAAGCTAGAAACAGTGGAGGTCCAAAGAGATTTAGGGGTCCACATACACAGATCACCAAAATGTAGTGGTCAGATACAAAAAATAATCAAAAAAGCTAATAGAATGTTAGCCTTAATATCGAGAGGGCTGGAATATAAAGGACAGGAGGTTTTGCTACAGCTATACAAAGCTATGGTTAGACCACACCTGGAGTACTGTGTATAGTTCTGGGCACCGCACCTTAGAAAGGATATATTGGCCTTGGAAAGAGTGCAGCGCAGATTCACCAGAATGTTACCAGGGCTCCAAGGGTTAAATTATGAGGCAAGGTTACATAAACTAGGCTTGTCATCCCTGGAATATAAAAAGTTAACGGTTGATTGAGGTTTTTAGGATTTTGAAAGGAATTCATAGGGTAGATAGAGAGAGTGGGGGAGACTAGGATAAGGGGACATAACCTTAAAATCAGAGCCAGACCATTCACGAAAGAAGTTAGGAAACAATTATTCACACAAAAGATGGTAGAAGCGTGGAACTGTCACCCACAAAAAGCTGTAGATGCTAGCTCAATTAATAATTTTTAAATCTGAGATAGATTTTTGCTAGCCAAGGGTATTAAGGGATATGGAGCCAAGGTGAGTAAATGGAGTTAGGGTACAGATTAGCCATGATCTCTTTGAATGGCAGAGGAGGCTCAAGGGGGTGAATGTCCTACTCCTTTCCTATATTCCTATCCCTTGATGACTGAGGCACCTGTAGCTAGCACTACCTGAGTTTCCAGTTTCTCCTGTTGCCTGGTTGGTGTTACTGGTGTTAAATAGGGAAAAACCAGAAGAATTTCATGCAGAGAGAGAAAAGAATGAATAACAGTGTATTCCACACCCCAACTGTCAGCAGGGATCGAGTGATCTCCACATTTCCAACAGGAATGGTTTGTTTTTAATTTAGTTAAATATTGATGGTAATGCAAGATTTATGCAATTTAAACAACTTAGAAAATCCAAAACAACACCTGGTTGTATCCTTTTGAATGAATTGCAGCAGTATAACTAAAGCTAGAAGTTCCACCAGCACCATTCTTTAACGGTGCAAGGGGCAATTGCAATCAAAGTAGTGTTCATTCAGCAAATTCGAGATTGCTATTGATTTTAAATGGGGGCGGGGCTATGATAATTAGCTGTTCACTGTTTCGGCAAGGGAAATGGTGGAGCGACGCAAGTAATGGCATAAGTCACTTATGTCATAATTTCTTGGGACGTTTGCGCTGTAAAACAGGCTCTACGTGGCACTATAAATCTGCAGGAAATTCTGGGCCATTGTCATCAAAACAGAAGGAAAGAGAGTCAGCAAAAAGAAACTATTAATTACAATTCAGGCATTTTTTAAATATCTTTTTCATGAGGTGCAAAAACATATTACTCCAAAAAAAATTCAAATCTTTCAGCACTTCCCTGGTATAACCAACAAGGCAGTGGATTTTTTTTGCAATAGAATGGGACTCAAATGAATACTTATCCAATTTAATATCGAAAAAGAATATTGCACAGAGATGGAAGGGCAGAAATTAGTTTGGGCCCGGAAGCAGCACTCCCGAACCAAGAAATTGGTCCTCGGGCCTCATCTGAATAATTGGGGAGTGCTGCTCGCACCTCCACAGGTAGCTCGCTCGATGGGGAAAAACAATTTTGAGCCGTCTGCCTAACTGATAATACCTAACCTCAGGTAAGTCCCCAGTGGGGGATTGAAGCGGACTGCGGGGGTGGGGGGGGGTGGTGAATGTGACACCTATGGCATCGGGGAGCACTCCTGCTCCTCCTGGCTCCACAAGAAGAATTTTTTTTAAAAAATTCATTCTCAAGCTTACCTTTCGTTGGCAGCTGCAGGGGCTGGTGAAGAGCATGTCAGACCCAACGCATGTTAGGCCATTTCAAGAGGCCTAACGCCTGTTTTTGACATCCTCCCAGGACATCTAAAAAATGGGCCCCACGAATGGAGCAGTGGGACTAACGTCTGCATCGATTGGGTGTAGGCCATCCCACTGCTAAATTCGTATGTTTTGAGCCCATTTTACGCTCGAAACATGGTGCAATGCATAGTCATTTCTACCTGATCTTGCAGGCAAACCTCCGAACTACATTTCTGCAGAACTCTTTTTTATTTGTCTAGAAGGTTCCTGCTGTTGCAGTGGGAGCCCAGAGTGTCAGAAATAGAGAGACACAGGTTAATGGAGTAGCACTGTCAAGAGATTAGCCTGCAACACCAGGAGTTGGAAGCTGGTTCAAGTGATCTGAGACCCTCCTGGATACACCAGAAGACTTGCAAGATTTATAAGAGGTAGCTGAGTGGGTAACCATATACTAGTGTAAAAAGATTTACGCAAGTGAAAATTAAAATAGGCTGCCTTGGTAAAACCATCCACACTCTCAAGGTTTCAGAGAGCTCATTCAATCCCGAGTCCAGTTGCTAGTTTTCTAACTCCTGTGTTAGCTGAGGGGAATGAGGTGAGGTATTGCTAGTATGGCATATAACCGTATGTGTACTTACAGCAAACACAGATACTGTTGAGCAAAAAGCAATTAGCTGCAGATGCTGGAAACACACAGCAGGTCAGTCAGCACCCGTGGAGAGAACAGATGAGTTAGCAGAGATCAGATCAGTTCTGACATCCCTGCTGGAGGGATTGCCCAGCAGCCCTCTTGAATGCTAACTTTTCTGCCATGTTAATTTGGGCTAGAAGCCATCTTGCTAAACTTAGCTTTTTTCAGTTCAGTACGCTTATCTTTGAATTTTCATTATTTGTTCCATTCTTACATTGAACCTACCTATGTTGTGATTATTGTTTCCCAATTGTTCTCCTACCGTTACATCAGTTATTTGCCCCACTTCATTTCCCAGAACTAAATCAAACAGCATTTCCTTTTTGGGACAGAAACATACTTACTGAGGAAGCAGTCCTGGATGCATTTGAAAAAGTATTCCCCACTTTGATGACATGAATTACCTTGGGATAGTTAAAATTACCCAATATTACTTCCCTCTTGTACTTTATTAGTCCTTCAGATATGATATTAAACTGAGACCCCATCTGCTGTCTCAGGTGAACTTAAAAGACCTCATGGCACTATTCGAAGAAGAGCAGGGGAGTTCTCCCGATGCCCTGCCTTTTATTTCTCAACCAATGTTACTAAAAAGATTATCTGGTCATTTATCTCATTGTTGTTTGTGGGACCTTGCTATGCGCAAATTGGCTACTACATTTCCCTACATTATAACAATAATTTTTTTTAAGTACCTAATTGGCTGTGAATCGCTTTAGGACGTCCTGAGGCCATGAAAAGTGCCATATAAATGCAAGTTCTTTCTTTTCCGACATATCGGTCACAACTGTCTGCTGAACTCCCTCTCTATCTCATCTCCACTGTTTGATGGCTTGTAATGCATTCCAAGAATTTTCCTATTTTCCTTCCCGTTTCTTAAGTCTATCCGACAGGCTGGATTGCCTTGGGAATGGATTACCTTTCCATTCTTATGGTCAAGCGAGACAAAGGAGGAGTGCAAACATGTTTTTTTTGTTTATTTTTGTAAAAGAAAAAGTAGGTGGACCATGGAGCAATGTCTTAAGACAACAATCCAGACATCCACAAGAAAATGGGCATACTTTCTGAAAATAAAATATCTGTGCCAGTGACTTTGAACTGTATGTTCAACACAAAAAAAAATTCTTGGCCCACAAGCATCCATAATTTGTTGCTGTTTGGACTGTGAATGATGATATTTAGACCATTATTTCCCATTGTATTTACAATTTAAGTTTTATAGCAGTTGGTGGCATCTGTTTTCTGAGGGGATATATCCACATTTCAGGAAGGATTGCAAAACCAATTTAGCTCAGGCTTGATGCCACAGCCGTTTGAGCCAGAGGTATGAGTGTTATTGACCGAGCAAAGATGACAGCTTTATTTAGATGAGACTGAGGGAGCGATGGGAAGAGATGATTGGGGGATGGGGAAGAAATTTATTTTACTCAATAATTCATTGGTATTCTGGAACTTGTCAGTTCTGTAGGTGGTAGGGTTGCCAACTCTTGTTGGACATATTTCTGGAGGTTTCATCACATGGCCATCCAGTCAAACCGCCTTTTTTTCACATCTCCAATATTTTTATAACTGACGAACAAAAGTGTTCAAGAAAATTATTTTTTTAATGCCCCTATGGTTTTTTCACCAGAATTACTCCCAGCAATGTCCAGGAGATTAATTCCTGGATATTCCAGAACAATCCCGGAGGGTTGGATACAACAGCTGTAAAAAAGCCTGGTTAGGTTGCGTGTACGGTCGGAGATCCTTTCTCAGCTCTGCTATACAACAGGAAGTTCAGAGAGGCGGGGGGGATAGTGAATGTCCACGGAGGTTCTCTCGCTTGTCCACTGTAACTTGGTCGGAAGAGCTGTGAACCCCTGTAAAAACAGGATAAGCACTGTTTATATCCCCACCACCAAGAATCGTTGGTCCTCCCAACATTTTGGGGAATTATTCGAACCACCAAAGGCCAGGGGTTTGCTGCTGAGATGTACCGCTTCAAATGTTACCATTAAATGACGGACGCCAGGTCCTTCACAAATTGTTTTCCAAAAGGACTTAATTAAAGTCGGGCAGATTTTATTGCCACGGAATCAATACGCAGTTTACAAAACGCTTGCGTCTGGCGTATATTGTGGGCTGACGCTCGGAGACCACCGTCATTGAAAAAGGTGATGGATTGCACTGTAGCCCTGCTCGCTTTTTAATCCCCCAAACTCTCCGCCGTGGCTGAGATGCTATTTCAGTTCGTGAGCACTTAGTTCAATTCAGAATCTAGGCCATTTGCAAAGACATTTGCTGGGGGAAGGGGGAGCGAATCGATCCAGCGGCGCGATCCATAGCCCAGATAGGAGATGACTGGAAGCGATAGTGGCTTTGGCAGCTCGCCGCTGAGTATTGAACGAGTGCCGGCTAACGTGTTCGCATTGCTGGTGGTGCGTTCACTTACACTGAGGTCAACGCGGGAAAGAAGTTGTTGCGAGAAGTGACAGAGGTGGGGAACTGAGGAGAAAAAGACACCGATTATCAGACTAAATATGGTCTGAAGGATTTTTTATTTTCATTAAAGAGCTTTTTACGTTACGGTAGCGTGTGCTACGGTGATATGGAGCGTGTGGGGGTCTTGTCTGCTCATGATTGATACAACAACACTTGCCTGATCTTTATGTGTGTTTGCCCGTTTCCTTCTCTTTATCACTGAACAATGTCTAGGTGATCGCTCATTTTAAGCAGAATGAAAGCAAACTGCTGTCTGATCTCTCGTGTTTCTCTCTCCCTCTCCCTCTTTTTATCGCAGGGATTCTGGTCCAGGGAGCTGGGACCCCCAGGGCTGTGAAACAGTGCATACACAAGCAGCACATACTAAATGTCTCTGTAATCAACTGGCCACTTTCGCCATTTTAGCCCAGCAACCGAGAGATTCGGTGAGTATTGTAAAAAAATAAAATGCCTGATTGCATTTCACACCTACAGGCTGTTTGCGAATTCATTTATGATTTTATTTTCTCCTATACTTCAAAGATTTCAGTAACATGTAATTGGCGTGTCTTTAAAAGAATCTCTTGGAAGGATTAATATTACTGAGGGGATATACACAAACACCGCATTGCACTGTGTATGTTTCTGTTATATACATCGTATCATTTCTATTTTTTAAAATCACGTTCTGATTGGAGTAAGGTATTTTATGCAAAACAATTACACTGAATGAATTTTTTACATAAATATTTATCAGACATACATGTTCTCAATAAAGATTATTGTTAAATTAGAAACCCTTTGCACCCTAGTGGTAGCACAGTGCGGTTGGTTCTAACCCCAGCTGAGCGTGAACCTTCACACCTTTGGTGTGTTATTGATGGCCCGAGGCGAGCTGGCGGGCTTGGAGATGAAACATCGCACCCAGGTGCAAATCAAAATGTTAGAACTTGCAAAGAGAATGCCGATGACTCTGAGTAAAGAAAAATAACACAATTTAAAATACTTTTTAATGGTAATGTTCTCCAGCGTCAGAGACTTACGTTTTATGACTTTAACAGTTTGACATATTTTAGTCTAACTGTTGAGTAATTTTGAATGATCTGTTTCAGTATAGAGAATCATAGGATCCCAGTACCACAGTTAAGCCAGTGGACCCAAGCACATAGCAGAGCATGCTATATTCAGTTGGGTGTATCCCTTACTTAAATGAGCTATCGTACTTGGATCAAACTAAAATTTAGCTTGAAGAATTTTAAGTACTTTAGGGTTTGCTTTATGAGTGCCATCAAGGACGAACATGGAAACTGTCTGTTGCGATTATGCACTTCATCCAGATTTGTGGCCTTGGGGATTTTATATAATATACACAACATGGCTGGTTAAGAAGTAGATCACTTTGGGTTATTGTTTGGATTATTATTATGTTTTAGGTTTGTTTTGTTGTTATTTTGCACATTGAAGTTTATTTGAACATTGTATTGCAGGTGTCCTTTTTATTTCAATGGTGTTATTTTCCCTCCAATATTTAAATGATGTGGCAGTAGCAGTATGGAAACAGGACTGTATGGTACAAGTCACGATTGTTGAAAATCATCCTGTGACAAAGTGTTGTCACAAGGTCTTATTCTACCACTCCTGAGGCCATCTTATAAATAATGTTTGCATATTTCATTTCAATTCTGCTGATGCCCCTGTGATGGTGATGTTGATGATTCCTGTTGTAGAAACTACTGGGCATTGCAGTTAAGGCCAAGATGGGCCACGACTGTATAGTTGTTTTCTGTCTGATTAATTTTACACAGTGTAAAGGGATGTGCTGCCATAGGGCACGTAATTGAGTTTCAACACGGGGTTGGGCGCTGTGATGCATCAATATCATTGTGTCATAAGTCAACCTTCATCTTTGTTTTAATAAAACCTAGGACAAACATATGGAAATGGCATTCGGAAAGCCACAGTCTGAACTTGTAACAATGTCCATCACAATGCAGAAATTGGAGTGCAGGCTGCTGTGAGCTGTCCCCAGAACTCACGCGTTGACTGAAAATTTCCCCAATACAGTGTTGCTCCTCCTTTAAAACTATTGTTGTCATTTTTACCTAATTTGTTGTTCTTAAATTGGGTGTTTGTTGTGCTCCTCAAGTTGATGAGCAGTGCCTCTGTCAGAGAATGGACTTTTTTTGTGATCATTGTCCCTAGTTTTTTAAATTAATTTTTGGGAAGTGGATATCACTGGCAAGACCAACATTTATTGCCCATCCCTAATTGCCCTGAGAAGGTGGTGGTGAGCTGCCTTCTTGAACTGCTGCAGTCCATGTGATGAAGGTGCTCGCACAATGCTGTTACATAGAATTTACAGCACAGAATTTACAGAAACAGACCATTTGGCCCAACAGGTCTATGTTGGTGTTTATGCTCCACATGAGCGTCCTTCCACCCTACTTCATCTAACCCCATCAGCATATCCTTCTAATCCTTTCTCCCTCACGTACTTATCTAGCTTCCCCTTAAAAGCATCTATGCTATTTGCCTCAACTACTCCATGTTGTAGCAAGTACCACATACTAACCACTCCATGCGTAAATAAGTTTCTCCTGAATTCCTTATTGGATTTATTAGTGACTATTTTAT
Source organism: Heptranchias perlo (assembly GCF_035084215.1). NCBI lineage: Eukaryota > Metazoa > Chordata > Chondrichthyes > Hexanchiformes > Hexanchidae > Heptranchias > Heptranchias perlo. The sequence continues at coordinate 8,177,411 of NC_090350.1, read as the reverse complement.
ATTTATGACCCCCAGTTTTGGACTCCCGACAAGTGGAAACATGTTCTCTACATCTACCCTATCAATCACTTTCATTATTTTAAAGACCTCTATTAGGTCACCCCTCAGCTTTCTCTTTTCTAGAGAAAAGAGCCTCAGTCTGTTCAGTCTTTCCTGATAGTTATAATCTTTCAGTTCTGGTATCATATCTGTTAATCTTCTTTGCACTTTCTCCATTGCCTCTATATCCTTTTTGTAATATGGAGACCAGAACTCTGCACAGTACTCAAAGTGTGGTCTAACCAAGGCTTAATACAAGTTTAACATAACCTCTCCGCTTTTCAATTCTATTCCTCTAGTGCTTTGTTTGCACTTTTTCTGGCCTTGTTAACCTACATTGTTACTTTTAATGATTTATGAATCTGTACCTCTAGATCCCTTTGCTCCTCCACCCCATTTGGACTCTTATTTTCTAAGGAGTACGAGGCCTCCTTATTCCTCCTACCAAAATGCATCACCTCATGCAACTATATTGAAATTCATTTGCCATTTACATGCCAATTTTGTACGTTTATTAACGTCTTCTTGCATTTTGTCGCAGTTATCCTCAGTATTAACAATACCTCCCAATTTGGTGTCATCTGCAAATTTTGAAATTGTACTTCTGATTCCCAAGTCCAAATCATTTATGTAAATGGTGAACAACAGTGGTCCCAGCAGTGGGGAACATGACTTCCCACCTTTAGCCAGTCTGAGTAACTGCCCTTAACCCCTACTCTCTGTTTTCTGTTTTGTAGCCAGCATGCTATCCATTCTGCTACTTGTCCCCTGACTCCACAAGCTCTGACCTTAGTCATGAGTCCACTATGCATTACTTTATTGAAGGCCTTTGAAAATCCAAGTATATTACATCTACTACATTACCCTTATCTACTCTATTACTTCTTCAAATCATTCAATAAGGTTGGTCAAGCATGACCTTCCCTTTTGAAATTCGTGTTGACTACTCTTTATTATATTTTCATTTTCTAGATGTCTTTCTGTTACATCTTTGAGTAAGGATTCCATTATCTATCCTCCCACCGACGTTGAGCAAACTGGTCTACAGTTCCCTGGATTTGTTCTATCTCCCTTTTTAAACATAGGAATAATATTAGCATAGGAAGTTCCATGATTTTGACCTAGAGATGATGAAGGAACGGTGAATTCAGGCTGCTGTGTGACTTGGAGGGGAACGTGGAGGTGATGGTGTTCCCACGCACCTGCTGCCTTGGCCTCCTAGATGGTGGAGGTCGTGAGTTTGGGAGGTGTTAGTATTAATTGCTCAGTGACAAGTAATGAACAGTTTAGATGCAGAGTAAAGCTCCCTCTATTCTGCTCCATCAAGTACTCCAAGGTCAAGAAAACAAAGTTTAGATGCACAGTAAAGTTCTTTCTACTTTGCCTCATACAAGACTCACATGCATCGTGAGGTAAAGGGATGGTAAAGCTGCCTCTATTCTGCAACAACATACCATAATTTCAGCCTCAGAAGAGATGCCCGCCTGCAACACGTGACACTTTTGTTTCCTTTACCAGAAACCATTATGGCCTCTGAATGAAACTGTCAATTAGAGATAAATTACAACCAGTTTTTGGATTCCCGACCACTAACAATTGTGTTGTGACTGTTTAAACTCAATCCAGTCAGGGTCCTTGCATCGCTCCAAGGGATGAGACTTGCATCTTATCAGTTTAGGTTGAATTCCAGCCCGAGTCTCAGAAGTGAAAGGGCAGTGATATAGACAACAATGCCAGATAGCCCCTCGTAGAACTTTTTAATTCATGTAACAAGACAGATGTGAAGCAGCTAATCTGGAGAATTAAACTTTAAGAATTTCCCAAGTAGATATCAGGACACCTTTTTAAAAAAAAAATCTCCCTTTTTGCAGCCCCATTTCCTGAAATCAATCATTCTTTCTGGCTGGCAGCTCCCATTTTTCAAGTGTAAGCTGGATAGGAAGTGTCAACAGGCTATTTTACCATGAAGGCCATCACAGCTGAGGCAAATCCTGTTCTCACCTTACAGCCACACACACTTGTCAGCAGGTGTCACTGGATAGTGACCAGGACTAGGAACCAGGGTTGATTTTTTTTCTCTTTTCCAGTTCAGGGGATTTGAGACCTCTTGTCACACTCAATTGCTGTACTGATTGAGACTATCTAACTCAGCGCAGAACGGGAGTAGAACTGAAGAGCTTCTCACCCGTATGACCTATTGCTAAATCAGACAGTGCCTTTGCCCACTAGATTATCAGGGGAGCTGTGCCTTTACTTTTTTGTTGCTAGGTAAAAGCCAACAGGATAGCCAAAGCTTTACTAAAATGAAAATGTAACGAGTGATCTGAGCAGAACTCTGCATATGTTCAAAGCATGTATTTAAATACACACATGTAGAACTCTGCCTGAGCAGACAACAGTCTGGAGCAGGCAGTATAACTCAATGTTCCCAACTCCTACTGCATTAAAGCAGGTATCTGGCCCCAAACTGGTATCAAGAAGGCAGCATCTGTGGAGAAAGAAACAGTGTTACCGTTTCAGGTTGAAGATCTTTCGTCAGAACTTTCTTCGACCTGAAACGTTAACTCTGTTTCTTTCTCCACAGATGCTGCCTCACTTGCTGAGCTTCTCCAGCATTTTCTGTTTTTATTTCAGATTTCTAGCATCCGCTGCATTTTGCTTTTGATTTAGTATCAAGAAGGCCTTGCACAGGTAACCCCCACTCTTCATCCGATGTACCTGCCATCTCAATGTGAGGAACGGGAGCGGGCAGGGGAGGGGGGGGTGGGGGAGGGGGAGAGAGAACAGAGGTCAGCACCTTAAAGTGAACAAAAATGTAGATCTCGAAAATTAACCCCATTAAATAAGCTAAATTTATTTCTCCCTGTTGCTTAAAATTAACTTACCAACAGGACATAGCAGCTTGAAATTACATTACAGGAAAGAATTACAATCAGTGTTATATTCAACCTGTCCCTGACCAGACCTTAAAATTAGAGCCATGCTATATTTTAAATGCTACAGTTTTCCCAAAGTTTAAGGTAACTTTACAGAATAGCAGCTAAGATACAGAAGATTTGAATGTGGAGTGAAGGATACCTGGAAGTGATATGCAGGCTGTAGTCTAATGGGTAGCGTCAGGTTCTGTCTTAAATTGGAGGTGGAGGTTGCATTTTGCTAACAGCTTTCAGTGCGCTCCTTGATGCAAAATGCCTTCATGAAGGAGTAAAGAAAGGTGTTGACACACTTAACAGTCATTTGCAGCAATTTACAGCTTCCATTTTACAGATTAACACAATCGAGTGGGTGCCAATGATATTATTAATGAACAAGTAAACCTTGAGTAGCACATGTAAATTATCAGTACTCAAAATGAGATTATGTGAGAGGGATTTTTCAGGAATTCTTCATGCTAGGGACTTTTATATTTGTGTTTTATATTGGCTGATGCCTAACACTCCAGAGGACAGTGAGAGTGCAGAACCTGCGTAATTCTACGGAAGTCACCCTGAATGGAAGGTGAGTGCAAATAAGTGCCTTGCTGAATGATTTTCAGGCTTGAATAGACTGGCTGAAATGCTGTATTGTACTAACACTCTAGGGCAAGGGGACTGAGAGAGAAATATATCAGAATTTGCATAGTTTCGTGGCAGTCCCCTGAGTAGAAATTGAGTGCAGATAAGTGACCTGTTCCAGCAATCCATTACTGGATTGTTTTTCCCACTCACAACAAAGAAGTGAGGTAAAAGCAAATTGTCATTCAAACTGTGGTTACCCTTCAAAATCGGAACCGTACTGACATAGACGATGTGAAGCAAGTCTTGTGGTGTGTACATGTTGTGGAGTGTTTACTGCAGTCAGAACTGCGGAGGTCAGACAGAAATCTTGTTGGGAGCATCAACTGTTAATGAAGGTTTGAAAGCAGTGTTGGAGAGTAAGGTTGATGTGCGGAAAGAGATCTGTGAGCATGAAGATTTCATTTCAGTGTGAATAGCTCATTGATAGTACATGGCTGGTGTTGAATTCAGTAAGTGAGACAGATGGGGAGTAAATTAGATGCACAAGTTGCATGAAATACCTGTTGATGAAATGAAAGTGGGGAAAGGCAGGCAGAGGGGTAATAGGAAGAAGAAGCAGTAAGAGAGGTGGAAGATCAGCAGAATAATGCAGGGAAAAAAAGTGTTGAACAGGTTTCAGGTTCTGAATAATACTGAAGATACTGTTGAGGATGGGAGGCTATAATTAAAGAGGAGAGTAGATTACAGGAATAAGAGGAGGCATTGATGCAAGAAAGAGAAGTAATGATAGAAGAAGAATCAATGAACAGTTCTTTCATAGAGATAAGTCTACAGAGCAATGACAGCGCAGAAGTCAGGGATATTGAGAGACATTTGGGGGTAATTTTAATCCCAAAGAACGTGTAGGTTGAGGGGTGGGTGGGAGGTTAAAATAATAGCTTTTCGAAGTGTGACTGCAACCCAGCTCCAACCACGCCCACTTCCGGTTTTAACGTGGGCGTGTTTGGATCAGCATGTGCAGCCGAAACCTGAAAGTCACGTCAACAATTAATGCTGGCGGGCGGATCGTTAAAGGGGCAATCTACCTAGTTGAAATACTTGAGGTAGCTAATTATTTGTTGATTCTGTACCTAAAACTAATTTACTTCACCTGCACGGGTTTCCCATGGCTTCTGAATCTCACCGTTGAAACGGAGGCGAGATGCAACCTGCGATTGACACATCTCAATAAAAGCTCAGACATTGCAGCTGGTCTCTCAGTTCTCGCAGGCAATCGTTTGACTGCGAGTTCTTGTGTTGAGACTGTGAGTTCTTTGTTGAGACTGAGAGTTCTTTGTGGAGACAACTTTAGGAAAACTTTGGAGCCTCTCAATCTGACGAGATCCGGATGTGGGGGGAGGGGGGAAACGCAATGGATGTATCAATAGACGTATCATAGTGTCATAGTAGGTACAGCACAGGAGGAGGCCATTCAGCCCATCGTGTCTGTGCCGGCTCTTTGAAAGAGCTATCCAATTAGTCCCCTGGTCTTTCCCCATAACCCTGTAAATTTTTTCCCTTCAAGTATTTATCCAATTCCCTTTTGAAAATTACTATTGAATCTGCTTCCACCATCCTTTCAGGCAGTGCATTCCAGATCATTACAACTCGCTGTGTAAAAAAATTGTTTCCTCATGTCACCTCTGGCTCTTTTGCCGATCATCTTAAGTCTGTGTCCTCTGGTTACCGACCCTTCTGCCACTGCAAACAGCTTCTCCTTATTTACTCGGTCAAAACCATTCATAATTTTGAACATCTCTATCAAATCTCCCCTTAACCTTCTCTGTTCTAAGGAGAACAACTCCACCTTCTCCAGTCTCTCCACATAACTGAAGTCCCTCATCCCTGGTACCATTCTAGTAAACCTCTTCTGCACCCTCTCTAAGGCCTTGACATTCTTCCTAAAGTGTGGTGCCCAGAATTGAACACAATACTCCAGGCCTAACCAGTGTTTTACAAAGGTTTAGCATAACTTCCATGCTTTTGTACTCTATGCCTCTATTAATAAAGCCCAGGATCCCACATGCTTTTTTAATAGCCGCCTCAACTTGTCCTGCCACCTTCAAAGATTTGTGTATGTGCACCCCCAAGGTCTCTCTGTTCCTGCACCCCCTTTAAAATTGTACCATTTAGTTTATATTACCTCTCTTTGTTCTTCCTACCAAAATATATCACTTCACACTTCTCTGCATTAAATTTCTTCTACCATGTGTCTGCCCATTTCACCAGTCTATCTCTCTTGAAGTCTGTTACTGTCCTCCACATTGTTTACTAAATTTCTGAGTTTCCTGTCATCTGCAAACTTTGAAATGATACCCTCTATACCCAAGTCCAGGTCATCAATATATATCAAAAAGAGCAGTGGTCCTATTCCTGACCCCTGGGGACATCTGAGGAGGAGGAGGAAAATGTCTATCCATGGCATCCATGTCATGCTGTGTTGGGATCTGCAGGTGCACAAGACACAGTTGTGCAACAAGGACCTGGAGAACAGCAGAAAGGGGACCAACAGAGGGGCCAACGCCAATAATTGTATACGACAGGTAATGGATGGCTTGTTTGCCAGGGCATCCGTTTATGTGTACTTCCTCCACAATGACATCAGCCAGAATGAACGGGTAGTGGGTTTCAACTCTCTGGCTGGCTTCCCACTGCTGCAGAGTGCAATCGATTGCACACACATGGCAATCTAAAAGAGCTGGCACTCCATCAATGCACAGTTGGTGTGCGATCACAGGAAGAGATTTCCACAGGTATGGGCCTGATTCCCTGGCAGCTCTCATGATGCATTCATTCTGCGCCTGTCCAACATTCCAGACCTCTTCCAAACAGGAGATAGACTCGTTGAAGACAAGGGATAACCCCTTCAAACATGGCTTATGACACCTGTGAGCAGTGCCACCAAAGAGACACAACAGTGATACAACCAGAGCCACATTACCACCAGGTGTGTCATTGAGCAAGCTATAGGCATATTGAAGATGCGCTTCAGGTGCCTGGATAGGACGAGAGGCACCTTTAAGTACTCGTCAGCAAGGGTCTCCAGAATAATCGTGGTGTGCTGCATCCTGCACAACATAGATCAGTAGAGAGGTTTACAGGTGGAGGAGGACGAAGGCGCTCATCAAATATCCTCTGAAGAAGATGATGAGGAGGAGGAAGATGGGGCATCCACACCAGGCAGTCCACACAAATTGCTGCCATGGATGCCCTCATCTCTCACAGGCTTTCATTATAAAAGTGTCACAATGAAGACATTGAGATACTCAGACCTCGCTAACTCGACCACCACCCACTGCACCCCCCCCCCCCCCGCCCGCTTCTAGGTGGTGCATCCCCTGTGGGCTCAGCAGAGGTAGAGGCAGGCGGCTCAGATCCTTACCGTAACTGCTGAGATGCTCTTGGCCTACGACCTCTGGGTTTTGGAGCCCGTGAGGGTCCCTCCAAAGACTACTCCACCTGCACCTGTGCAGGGGCAGACTCGGCCATTGGGAGTGGAGGCAGCCTTTTGGGTATTGGTTGAGTGGGTGGAGGGCAACGGGTGCGATGTGGGATTGCTTTGTGTGGCGTCCCCACTTCCATGTTCCCTTTCGCATCATCCCTTTCCCGAGCCAGCGCTACATCACTCCCACCATTCTGCTGGACAGCAGCTTGGTGAACATTGTACGGTCACGGATAAGGTATCTGTCTGCCTGTTTGAGGCGGCAGACATGCTGGCTTCCAAAGAGTGCACGGCCGCTGTCATGGCTTGCATGGACTCATTTGTGAGCCGTGCTTGAAGCTCCATGGAGGTGGCCACTCCATTACAGACATTTTCGCAATTACCTGCGACAACAATCCACTAATGTTCGAATTGGACTCCTCCATCCTCTCTGCTATTGTGGAGAGTGTGCGTGGAACATTTTCCAGTACCTCGCAAAGGTGCATCTGTACCTCAATCATTCTCATTCTCAACGATGGCCCCCGGGGTTCAGCATCTGTGTCCAGCTGAGCAAAGCTTTGAGAGGAGTGCGCCCTCCAACGCAGACTCTCCACAGTGTCAGCTCGTGCTCACTTGTGAGTGGTAAATCACCAAGTGAAAACCCAACTATCTGGCTAACAGGACCCACCAAACTGTGAGGATCTGCGCTGGTGCATGACTGTATATCCTGTGACGGTGCACCCTCAGAAGGAATGAAATATGGGGAATCAATGTCTTCCATTTCGCCACATTCTTCTTGTGCCCGTGAAGGCCCTGGAAGACAACAGAAAGCAATATGATTTATTCATTGGCAAAGTAACAATCTTGCCAATCACCATACTGAGGTCTGTCAGAGTTCAGTCATTGATGAAATAAAGTCGTCATGTGTGTGAAAGATGTTTAAGTTCTGTCACCAGCCATCTGCAGGTTCCTAGTCTCTCCATCTCCGATTGATAGGAATGCAGATGTCCCACTTATCTCCATGACCTCCTCCTCCGCACCTGTGAGCTGGACTATTTGTGGTGGTTCACCTCCAGTCCTCATCCTCTCTCTTGCATTGTGCGGTCTCTTCTATAAGGGGCGAAAGAAAAGACCTGCGAGTGATTGAAGGTGCTGTATTCACCCGATGGATGCAGTACATTGGGTGAAGCTGACTATCATACAGATGCATCAGAGGATAATTATCAGACAGGTGCGTCAAACTGCATCATGATAGGAGTGAGTGGCAGTGGTGGGTGCATAAATGGGGAGGTGAGCAAGTGCTTGGAAAGTGAAGGATGGTTGCTGCTGAATCTTAAATGGGTGTGAGGAGTGATGTGATGGAGTAGGCATGCCAACCCAGAGTGAGAGGGTGGGGGTGGGGGGATGTTATACAACATGGGGATCCAGGAGGTTGTATTACAGACCCGGCACTTGTCCAATAGATTCATGGTTCTTGCAACCCTTGTGGACAAGTGCGGGGACTGCGGGGATGATGAGCAACTGACCGGGCACCGTGGTACAGGAAGCTGTTCAAGTGGGGGGAGTAAAAAGGAAGGTAGTTGTAGTAGGCGACAGTATAGTGTGGGAGATAGACACTGTTCTCTGCAGCCAGAAGCATGGGTCCCGAAGGCTATGTTGCCTACCCGATGCCAGGGTTAAGGACATCTCCTCCTCCAGGAGGATGAGGGGGCGGACATATGAGGAGAGGTTGAGTAGATTGGGACTCTACTCATTGGAGTTCAGAAGAATAAGAGGCGATCTTATTGAAACATATAAGATTGTGAAGGGGCTTGATCGGATGGATGCGGTAAGGATGTTCCCAAGGATGGGTGAAACTAGAACTCGGGGGCATAATCTTAGAATAAGGGGCTGCTCTTTCAAAACTGAGATGAGGAGAAACTTCTTCACTCAGAGGGTAGTAGGTCTGTGGAATTTTCTGCCCCAGGAAGCTGTGGAAGCTACATCATTAAATAAATTGAAAACAGAAATCGACAAATTCCTAGAAGTAAAGGGAATTAGGGGTTACGGGGAGCGGGCAGGAAATTGTACATGAATTTAGATTTGAGGTTAGGATCAGATCAGCCATGATCTTATTGAATGGCGGAGCAGGCTCGAGGAGCCGATTGGCCTACTCCTGCTCCTATTTCTTATGTTCTTATGTTCAATCACTGGATTGGGGGTAATATTCTGGCATGGGTGGAGGATTGGTTATCTAACAGGAAGCAGAGAGTTGGGATAAATGGTACTTTCTCAGACTGGCAACCTGTAGCCAGTGGTGTTCCGCAGGGGTCGGTGCTGGGTCCCCAACTCTTTACAATCTATATTAATGATTTGGAGGAGGGGACCGAGTGTAACATATCAAAGTTTGCAGATGATACAAAGATGGGAGGGAAAGTAGAGAGTGAGGAGGACATAAAAAACCTACAAGGGGATATAGACAGGCTGGGTGAGTGGGCGGAGATTTGGCAGATGCAATATAATATTGGAAAATGTGAGGTTATGCACTTTGGCAGGAAAAATCGGAGAGCAAGTTATTATCTTAATGGCGAGAAACTGGAAAGTACTGCAGTACAAAGGGATCTGGGGGTCCTAGTGCAAGAAAATCAAAAAGTTAGTTTGCAGGTGCAGCAGGTGATCAAGAAGGCCAACGGAATGTTGGCTTTTATTGCTAGGGGGATAGAATATAAAAACAGGGAGGTATTGGTGAGACCGCACCTGGAATACTGCATACAGTTTTGGTGTCCATACTTAAGAAAAGACATACTTGCTCTCGAGGCAGTACAAAGAAGGTTCACTCGGTTAATCCCGGGGATGAGGGGGCGGACATATGAGGAGAGGTTGAGTAGATTGGGACTCTACTCATTGGAGTTCAGAAGAATGAGAGGCGATCTTATTGAAACATATAAGATTGTGAAGGGGCTTGATTGGGTGGATGCGGTAAGGATGTTCCCAAGGATGGGGGAAACTAGAACTAGGGGGCATAATCTTAGAATAAGGGGCTGCTCTTTCAAAACTGAGATGAAGAGAAACTTTTTCACTCAGAGGGTAGTAGGTCTGTGGAATTTGCTGCCCCAGGAAGCTGTGGAAGCTACATCATTAAATAGATTTAAAACAGAAATAGACAGTTTCCGAGAAGTAAAGGGAATTAGGGATTATGGGGAGTGGGCAGGAAATTGGACATGAATTTAGATTTGAGGTTAGGATCAGATCAGCCATGATCTTATTGAATGGTGGAGCAGGCTCGAGGGGCCGATTGGCCTACTCCTGCTCCTATTTCTTATGTTCTTATGTTCTTATGCTGGAGAAGAGCTTGGAGTGGGAGGGGGAGGATCCAGTTGTCATCATCCACGTAGGTACCAATGACATAGGTAGGACTAAGAAAATGGTTCTGCTGAGAGAGTTTGAGCAGCTAGGGACTAAATTAAAAAGCAGAACCACAAAGGTAATAATCTCTGGATTATTATCTGAGCCACGAGCAAATTGGCATAGGGTCAGTAGGGTCAGGGAGATGAATGAGTGGCTCAAAGATTGGTGTGGGAGAAGTGGGTTTCGATTCATGGGGCACTAGCACCAGTACTGGGGAAAGAGAGAGCTGTTTCGTTGAGACGGACTACCCCTGAACCATGGTGGGACCAGAGTTCTAGCGAATCGAATGACTAGGGAGGTAGATAGGGCTTTAAACTAAATAAGTGGGGGAGGGTCCCAGTGGAGAGAAATCTAGAATGCTAAAGAGAAAAGACAAGAAAACCATGCAGGAAAGTGATTGGGGTAAGGATAACTAGATTGTGTCAGGAAGGGACAGAGTGTACAAACAAAAGAGTGCAATAACAAATAGAGTCCGGGTAAGAAAAAATGGTAATAAGACAAATAGGGCCATAGTACAAAAAAATGTTAAGATGTCCAAAATGCACAAAGCATTCGTAATAAGGTAGACGAATTAACAGCGCAAATAGATGTAAAAGGATACGATATAATTGCGATTACAGAGACATGGCTGCAGGGTGACCAAGGCTGGGAGCTGAATATCCAAGGGTATTCGATATTTAGGAAGGACAGGCAAAAAGGAAAAGGAGGTGGGGTGGCGTGGTTAGTGAAGGATGAAGTCAGAGCAATAGGGAGAAAGGATATTGGCTCAGAAAATTAAGATGCGGAATCAGTCTGGGTGGAATTAAGAAGCACCAAGGGGCAGAAACCACTGGTGGGAGTTGTCTATAGGCCTCCAAGCAGTAGTGGTAATGTACGGGACGGCATCAAACAGGAAATTAGAGATGCATGTAACAAGGGCACTACAATAATCATGGGTGACTTTAATCTACATATAGACTGGCCAAACCAAATTAGCAATAATACTGTGGAGGATGAATTCCTGGAGTGTGTACGAGATGGTTTTTTAGACCAGTACGTTGAGGAGCCAACCAGGTAACAGGTTATCCAAGATTGGGCATTGTGCAATGAGAAGGGGTTAACTAATAATCTTGTTGTGCGGGGCTCTTTAGGGAAGAGTGAACATAACATGATGGAGTTCTTCATTAAGATGGAAAGTGAAGTAGTCCAATCCGAAACTAGGGTCCTAAATCTAAACAAAGGAAACTACGAAGGTATGAGGAATGAGTTGGCTATGATAGATTGGGAAGCTTCATTAAAAGGCATATGGCTAACATTTAAGGAACGAATGCATGAATTGCAACAGTTATACATTCCTTTCTGGCATAAAAACATAAAAGGAAAAACGGCCCGACCATGGCTAACAAAAGAAATTAAGGATAGTATTAGATCCAAAGAGGAATCGCATAAAGTTGCCAGAAAAAGTAGCAAGCCTGAGGATTGGGAGCAGTTTCGAATTCAGCAAAAAAAGACCAAGAGATTGATAAAGAGGGGAAAAATAGAGTATGAGAGTAAACTTGCAAGGAACATAAAAGTGGACTATAAAAGCTTCTACAAGTATGTAAAAAGAAAAAGAATAGTGAAGACAAATGTAGGTCCCTTACAATGGTAGAATTTATAATGGGGAACAAGGAAATGGCAGAGCAATTAAATAAATACTTTGGTTCTGTCTTCACGGAAGAGGACACAAATAACTTCCCAGAAATGCTAGGGTACCAAGGGTCTAGTGAGAAGGAGGAATTAAAGGAAATTAGTATTAGTAAAAAAATAGTGCTGGAGAAATTAATGAGACTGAAAGCCGATAAATCCCCAAGGCCTGACAATCTGCATCCCAGAGTACTAAAAGAGGTAGCCATGGAAATAGTGGATGCATTGGCTGTCATCTTCCAAAATTCTATGGATTATGGAACAGTTCCTGCAGATTGGAGGGTGGCAAATGTAACCCCACTATTTAAGAATGGAGGGAGAGAGAAAACAGGGAACTACAGACTGGTTAGCCTAACATCAGTAGTAGGGCAAATGCTAGAGTCTATTATAAAGGATGTGGTAACAGGACACTTACAAAATATCAACGGGATTATGCAAAGTCAACATGGATTTATCAAAGGAAAATCGTGTTTGACAAACCTACTGGAATTTTTTGAGGATGTAGCTGGTAGAATAGATATAGGAGAACCAGTGGATGTGGTGTATTTGAATTTTCAGAAGGCTTTTGATAAAGTCCCACATAAGAGGTTAGTGTGTAAAATTAAAGCACATGGGATTGGGGGGTAATATACTGGCATGGATTGAAAATTGGTTAACAGACAGGAAATAGAGAGTAGGAATAAATGGGTCTTTTTCGGGGTGGCAGGTGGTGGACTCGTGGGGTACCGCAGGGATCAGTGCTTGGGCCCCAGCTATTCACAATATATATCAATGATTTGGATGAGGGAACCAAATGTAATATTTCCAAATTTGCTGACGACACAAAGCCAGGTGGGATTGTGAGTTATGAGGAGGATGCAAAGAGGTTTCAAGGCGATTTAGACAAGTTGAGTGAATGGGCAAATACATGGCAGATGCAGTATAACGTGGATAAATGTGAAGTTATCCACTTCGGAAGGAAAAACAGAAAGGCAGAGTATTATTTAAATGGTGATGGATTGCAAAATGTTGATGTACAAAAGGACCTGGGTGTCCTTGTACACCAGTCATTGAAAGCAAACATGCAGGTGCAGCAAGCAGTTAGGAAGGCAATAGTATGCTGGCCTTCATTGCAAGAGGATTTGAGTACAGGAGCAAGGATGTCTTACTGCAGTTATACAGGGCCTTGGTGAGACCACACCTGGAGTATTGTGTGCAGTTTTGGTCTCCATACCTAAGAAAGAATATATTTGCCATAGAGGGAGTGCAGCGAAGGTTCACCAGACTGATTCCTGGGATGGCAGGACTGTCGTATGAGGAGAGATTGGGTCGACTAGGCCTGTATTCACTAGAGTTTAGAAGAATGAGAGCGGATCTCATTGGAACGTATAAAATTCTGACAGGGCTAGACAGACTGGATGCAGGGAGGATGTTTCCCCTGGCTGGGGGGGTCTAGAACGAGGGGTCACAGTCTCAGGATACGGGGTAGGACATTTAGGACTGAGATGAGCAGAACTTTCTTTACTCAGAGGGTGGTGAACCTGTGGAATTCTCTGCCACAGAAGGCTGTGGCGGCCAAGTCATTGAATAAAATTAAGAAGGAGATAGGTAGATTTGTAGACACAAAAGGTATCGAGGGGTCTGGGGACAGCACGTGAATTTGGTATTGAGATAGAGGATCAGCCACGATCATATTGAATGGCGGAGCAGGCTCGAATGGCCTACTCCTGCTCCTATTTTCTATGTTTCTATAGAATATTGGTGAATCAGCAAATGTACTCACTTTTCCTGACCTAGTTAGGTCATTAAACCGCTTTCTGCACTGCAGCCAAGACCTGGGCACGTGCTCCTGCTGCTCACTTCAGCCACGCCTTCTTGGTGGCAGAACCAGTTTTCTTTCTCCCACCGCTTGGGTAGATAACCTCCCTCCTGGTTCTCACAGCACCCAGCAGTACTTCAAGCGATGCATTCAAGAACCTGGGTGCTGCCTTTGCTCTGTGAATTCACACCTTCACTTCCCCCTTTCTCCTCCAATATCCATTTTTTCATTGGCCCTTTAAATAGTGGACTTCAGATCACGTCATGTGCGTGCTCAGTACGCCTGCTGCACAGCTTGGAGACACGAATCCTGGAAGTAAAATTAAGTGCCTTCAATTAAGTTGTGATCGCAGATTCCGACGTGCTCACATACTTCCGGGTTTCCCATTCAAAAATCTACCCACCCGCTGAGTACCCGGCTCCAGGTCAAAATTATGCCCATGGAATGGGTATATGAGCAAGTACTGATTATGCATGTGTGATGAGAGAGCTCAAAAATAGGTGTGGGCATTGTCACGTTTTAGGATTTCAGTCTACACTGCCATGGGGGGTTCTTATTGTGATATGTATGTTAAAAATGCAGAATCCTTTGTGATAGTCTGAAAGAAGCCAGTAGCATAAAAATTGAACGTTGTGGTCACCTTGACTGCTACTTGTAGCGCATTGCTATGCATGAGGTTGTCTGCAGGTCTTCTGTACGTGGGCCTGCAGATGCGATGGCAGAGTGGCTGGTGCCAACAGTATGCCACTTCTCTGGCAGTGTTCTTGGTGCCTGCTTGTCCTCAGTTGCCAGTTGCACCATGATGTGCACCAGCAGTAATTTATAAGATTTGACAACTGGAAAGATAGGAATTTGTTAGATGGAAAAAGACCAAAGCCCATCTTGTTCTCCTTCCACCATCCCAGTAGTCGCATGATACAATGATAATGGAGTTGTTGACTAATCATAGCAATCAATCTCTATCATTTAGTCTACAACAGACTCGGGATGAGGCGAGGAAACCCCCAGTGATGGAGAGTTTTGGAAACCATAGGTCCAAAGTCACCTATTCCTCCCAAGCCTGTTACACTTACAAAAATTCATGACTCAAGTTACTCATATACTATATCCCAAATATTGTTTTCTGAAAGAAATCCATCTAATTTACATTTGAATGAATCAATACTATCTGCTTCCACTGTCTCCCTAAGCGGTATTGTACATACATTGACCACTTGCTCACTGAAATAATGTTTCCGCAGATTAGATTTGAATTTACCCCCCATCACGTGCCGGCCATGTCCTCTGGTTTTACTGTTCTGGACAAGGTGAAACAGCTTGTCATGGTCTACATTATCTAGTCCTTTTAGAATGCTAAAAACAGCCATCATGTCACCTCTCAACCTTCTCTTTTCCAGTGAGAACATGCCCAATTTACATAATTGCTCCTCATTATCCAATCCCTCCATCCCCTCAATCATTCTGGCTGCCCGCTTCTGTATCTTTTCAATAGTCCAATATCCTTTTTGTACTGTGGCGACCAGAACTGTGCACAGTATTCTAAGTGCAGTCGCATCAATGATTTATAAAGTGGCAGGATTACCTCACTATTCCGGCTCAACAATGACCTTTTAATACATCCCAACATCTGATTTGCTTTACTCACTGCCACCGAATATTGTTGCGATAGCCTCAATTTGTTGTCAGTCAGGACCCCCAGATCTCTTTCATCTTCCATTTTATTTTCTTTCCATTTAAATATTGCATAGAATTACATAGAAGTTACAGCACAGAAACAATCCATGCAGCCCAACAGGACTATGCTGATGCTTATGCTCCATATGAGCCTCCTCCCACCTTACTTCATCTCACCCAATCACCATATCCTATTATTCCTTTCTCCTTCATGTGTTCATCCAGCTGCCCCTTAAATACATCTATGCTATTCGCCTCAACTACTCCATGTGGTAGCAAGTTCCACATTCTAACCACTCTCTGAGCGAAGAAGTTTCTCCTGAATTCCTCATTGGATTTATTAGTGACTATATTATATTTATGGCCCCTGACATTGGTCCATTGCATTCAGAATCACCCTCTTGAAGAAAGTCTATAGTTCCTCCACTGTCTTAGCCATATTCCAACCCATATTGACAAGACTTTTCAAGTGCATAAAGTTGGTCCTCTTAAAATTTGACAAATTTGTTTGGGTTTTAGTAACCTTTAGTATCATTGTGATCACTGGTACTTAAAGTCTCACCCACCTTTGTGTTGGAGATTTAATCGTCCCTATTATTCCTAATCAAATCCAGATGTTTTCTCCTTATTGGCTCTTTTACAAAATCTCCAACTACGATAGCTGGTCGCTTACTGGTGTACTACCTTATCTCAGCCCACAGTTCCAGATCAAGGCTTTCACCCTGGCCTGGGGATCTGTAACATACCCCCAGTAATAGTTTACCTCTATTACCATCTATTCATTCTACCAAAGCAATTCTGTGTCTGCCATTTCCTTTTTTATGTCCTCTCTCACTTGTGCCTCAATACTGAAGTTTATACATACTGCCACACCACCTCCTTTTCTCCCGTTAAGGTCTCATAAACAAATTATATCTTTCCAGATATGTATCCCATTGATTGGAATCATTCCACCATGTCTCTGTAATGCTAATGATGTCCAATCTATCAACCCCTGTAGGGCCTTCCCGGTCTGACATCCTATCAGATTTTTTGCATTAATGCAAGCACAGCTTCAGTGCTTTTTACCTTTCCCATTTACTTTATTAACATTTTTGTTTTGTTTATCAAACAAACCCATTGGAATTAGACTTATTAAACTTTAGAATAGAATAGAATCATAAAATGGTTACAGCACGGAAGGAGACCATTCGGCCTGTTGAGCCCCTGCTGGATCTCTGCAAGAGCAATCCAGCTAGCCCCACTCCCCAGCTCTTGCCCTGCAAATTTTTTTCCTTTGATTAGTGTTTTCACTGGTACGCCTTAAGGTTTGCTCCAGTCGATGCGGGTGTTCTCTTACACCTACTGCAACCACTCCCGCATCTAGTTTAACCACTCCCCCACCATTCTATCTATCCTGCAGACTAACACCTGTACCACCCTTTTCTTTAAGTGGAGCCCATCCGGTCTGTATCGGCTCCCCCTATTTCAAAAGATGTCCCATTGTTTGAGGAACTGAAGCCTAGATTCCCTGCACCAAAGCCTTAGCCACGCGTTCATGCCTAATGACCCTCTGTCTCTCTTCACTACCACGTGGCACGGGTAGTATTTCAGAAAATACTACACTTGCGGTCCTTCTCTTAAGCTTCCTTTCTAATGCCCTAAATTTAGCGTGAAGGACCTGTGGTCTACTTCTACCCATGTTATTCGTTCCCACATGGACGACAACAATTGGTTCCTCACCTGCTCCCTCCAGCATTCTGTCAACCTGGGACGTCAGATCCTTGACCCGTGCACCGGGGAGGCTACACACCATTTATTTTAAACAGAATTCTGTCTGTAAACCAAATAATCGAATTCCCCCATTACCACAACTTGTTTGTTACTCTTTCATTTTTCCCTCCTTCCCTAACAGACTGCTGGAATGCCTCATTGCATGGCACGTCCTCGCCTGTAACAGCCACCACTCGAGTCTCCACATTATCTCTCTCCAGAGGAGAAAAATTGTTGATATGCACCAGGGATGACTGCTCCTGCCCCACTACCTGACCACGACTTCTGGCAGAGATTCACCCTCCTTCTCGAGTACAGGAGTCTCCTCTCCTACTCCGATCCCGTGGAATTCTCTAATACCTCACCGATAACAACATCAACCTCTGTGATATTTTGATGTGTGGCCAGTCGATCACCTAAGCTGGCTACTTCAGCCCTGAGTGCATCGACCAGCTTGCAGTTGTTTTTTTTTTATTCGTTCATGGGATGTGGGCGTCGCTGGCGAGGCCGGCATTTATTGCCCATCCCTAATTGCCCTTGAGAAGGTGGTGGTGAGTGGCCTTCTTGAACCGCTGCAGTCCGTGTGGTGAAGGTTCTCCCACAGTGCTGTTAGGAAGGAAGTTCCAGGATTTTGACCCAGCGACGATGAAGGAACGGCGATATATTTCCAAGTCGGGATGGTGTTTGACTTGGAGGGGAATGTGCAGGTGCTGTTTTCCCATGTACCTGCTGCTCTTGTCCTTCTAGGTGGAAGAGGTCGCGGGTTTGGGAGGTGCTGTCGAAGAAGCCTTGGCGAGTTGCTGCAGTGCATCCTGTGGATGGTACACACTGCAGCCACTGTGCGCCGGTGGTGAAGGGAGTGAATGTTTAGGGTGGTGGATGGGATGCCAATCAAGCGGGATGCTTTGTCCTGGATGGTGTCAAGCTTCTTGAGTGTTGTTGGAGCTGCACTCATCCAAGCAAGTGGAGAGTATTCCATCACACTCCTAACTTGTGCCTTGAAGATGGTGGAAAGGCTTTGGGGAGTCAGGAGGTGAGTCACTCGCCACAGAATACCCAACCTCTGACCTGCTCTTGTAGCCACAGTATTTATATGGCTGGTCCAGTTAAGTTTCTGGTCAATGGTGACCTGCAGGAAGTTGATGGTGGGGGATTCAGCGATGGTAATGCCGTTGAATGTCAAGGGGAGGTGGTTAAACTCTCTCTCGTTGGAGATGGTCATTGACTGGCACTTATCTGGCGCAAATGTTACTTGCCACTTATGAGCCCAAGCCTGGATGTTGTCCAGGTCTTGCTGCATGCGGGCTCGGACTGCTTCATTATTTGAGGGGTTGCGAATGGAACTGAACACTGTGCAATCATCAGCGAACATCCCCATTTCTGACCTTGTGATAGAGGGAAGGTCATTGATGAAGCAGCTGAAGATGGTTGGGCCTAGGACACTGCCCTGAGGAACTCCTGCAGCAATGTCCTGGGGCTGAGATGATTGGCCTCCAACAAACACTACCATCTTCCCTTGTGCTAGGTATGACTCCAGCCACTGGAGAGTTTTCCCCTTGGTTCCCATTGACTTCAGTTTTACTAGGGCTCCTTGGTGCCACACTCGGTCAAATGCTGCCTTGATGTCAAGGGCAGTCACTCTCACCTCACCTCTGGAATTCAGCGCTTTTGTCCATGTTAGGACCAAGGCTGTAATGAGGTCTGGAGCCGAGTGGTCCTGGCGGAACCCAAACTTAGCATCGGTGAGCAGGTTATCGGTGAGTAAGTGCCGCTTCATAGCACTGTCGACAACACCTTCCATCACTTTGCTGATGATTGAGTGTAGACTGATGGGGCGGTAATTGACCGGATTGGATTTGTCCTGCTTTTTGTGGACAGGACATACCTGGGCAATTTTCCACATTGTCAGGTAGATGCCAGTGTTGTAGTTGTACTGGAACAGTTTGGCTAGAGGCGCAGCTAGTTCTGGAGCACAAGTCTTCAGCACTGCAGCCGGGATGTTGTCGGGGCCCAGAGCCTTTTCGGTATCCAGTGCACTCAGCTGTTTCTTGATATCACATGGAGTGAATTGAATTGGCTGAAGACTGGCTTCTGTGATGGTGGGGATATCAGGAGGAGGCCGAGATGGATCATCCACTCGGCACTTCTGGCTGAAGATGGTTGCAAACGCTTCAGCCTTATCTTTTGCACTCACGTGCTGGACTCCACCATCATTGAGGATGGGGATGTTTGCAGAGCCTCCTCCTCCCTCCTGTTAGTTGTTTAATTGTCCACCACCATTCACGACTGGATGTGACAGGACTGCAGAGCTTTGATCTGATCCGTTGGTTGTGGAATCGCTTAGCTCTGCCTATAGCATGTTGCTTCCGCTGTTTAGCATGCATGTAGTCCTGAGTTGTAGCTTCACCACGTTGGCACCTCATTTTTAGGTACGCCTGGTGCTGCTCCTGGCATGCTCTTCTACACTCCTCATTGAACCAGGGTTGATCCCCTGGCTTGTTGGTAATGGTAGAGTGAGGAAGATGCCGGGCCATGAGGTTACAGATTGTGGTGGAATACAAATCTGCTGCTGCTGATAGCCTCATGAATGTCCAGTTTTGAGCTGCTAGATCTGTTCTGAATCTATCCCATTTAGCACGGTGGTAGTGCCACACAACACATTGGATGGGTCCTCATTGCGAAGACGGGACTTCGTCTGCACAAGGACTGTGCAGTGGTCACTCCTACCAATACTGTCATGGACAGATGCATTTGCGACAGGTAGATTGGTGAGGACGAGGTCAAGTAAGTTTTTCCCTCGTGTTGGTTCGCTCAACACCTGGCACAGGCCCAGTCTGGCAGCAATGTCCTTCAGGACTCGGCCAGCTCGGTCAGTAGTGGTGCTACCGAGCCACTCTTGGTGATGGACATTGAAGTCCCCCACGCAGAGTAAATTCTGTGCCCATGCTACCCTCAGTGCTTCCTCCAAGTGGTGTTCAACATGGAGGAGGACTGATTCATCAGCTGAGGGAGGGTGGTAGGTGGTAATCAGCAGGAGGTTTCCTTGCCCATGTTTGATCTGATGCCATGAGGTCCAGAGTCAATGTTGAGGACTCCCAGGGCCACTCCCTCCTGACTGTATATCACTGTACCGCCACCTCTGGTGGGTCCGTCCTGCCGGTGGGACAGGACATACCCAGGGTTGGTGATGGAAGAGTCTGGGACGTTGGCTGAAAGGTATGATTCTGTGAGTATGGCTATGTCAGGCTGTTGCTTGACTAGTCTGTGGGACAGTTCTCCCAATTTTGGCACAAGTCCCCAGATGTTAGTGAGGAGGACTTTGCAGGGTCGACTGAGCTTGGTTTGCCTTTGTCGTGTCCGGTGCCTAGTGGTCCGATGCCGGGTGGTCCGTCCGGTTTTATTCTTATTATGACTTTTTTACAAGATTTTACAACTGAGTGGCTTGCTAGGCCATTTCAGAGGGCAGTTAAGAATCAACCACATTGCTGTGGGTCTGGAGTCACATATAGGCCAGACCCGGTAAGGACGGCAGGCTTCCTTCCCTCAAGGATGTTGCAGATGAAACACTTCAGAATCTGGGCCTGGAAGGCAAACATTTCACAACATCTACAATGCGCAAAGTATTCCATCCTCATGCAACTTTAAAATTGGAAGGTTGTTTTGAGTTAAAAAAAAATGACCTTAAGGAGAAAAAAAAAGACAATGACAAATCCCGTCAATTAAATTCCTTGAATTCCCACTCTCCCTCTTTTTTCTGTTTTTCTTTTGTCTCTCATTTAATTTATTTAGCACCTCCTTCGTCCTCTGCACCTAATTTCTGCTCATACCAAATTTACCTTTTTAAGGTCTTCACTCTGTTCCCAGCTGCCTCCTCCCCCAGCTCACTCCTCTCACAGCTCACTCCTCTCACAGCTCACTCTGTTCCTAGCTCACTCTGTTCCCAGCTCACTCCGTTCCCAGCTGCCTCCTCCCCCAGCTCACTCCTCTCACAGCTCACTCCTCCCCCAGCTCACTCCTCTCTCAGCTCACTCCTCTCACAGCTCACTCTGTTCCTAGCTCACTCCTCTCACAGCTCACTCTGTTCCCAGCTCACTCCGTTCCCAGCTCGCTCCTCTCCCAGCTCACTCCGTTCCCAGCTCATTCTGCTCCCAGCTCATTCTGCTCCCAGCTCACTCTGCACCGAACTCACTCCGCTCCCAGCTCGCTCCGCTCCCAGCTCACTCTGCTGTGCTTGAGCTCTGGGAAGCTTCAATGGCTAGCAGGGATTAAAAAGCAATGGAGGGCATAATGAAGCATTTAACAAACTAGAAATTATAACATAACACATAGAATATTATTAATAGCGCAATACAAAGAACACTTAAAAAAATTACATTCTAGAATCCTCTGAGGGTACAATCGCTATAAATATCTCTGACTGAATTTTCACTGAATCTGTGCATACCTCACAATGAAGGCAGCAATATTATCTGCAAATATTTGGTCTCCAAGTTTTGCTGTTCAGAGACAGTAATGCTCTTCCACATTGCTTTGGATCCAATTTTCTGACCAGTGGTATTGTTACCACCAGCACAATTTGGGCTTGTGTTTGCTGGGAAATGGCACAATTGCCAATCCCTTCTAGTTCTGGATGTCACGCAGTTTTCCATACCTGGCTGACCTGTGCAAGTTCTCTTACACCTGCTATTAGCCTTGGAGCCATGTTTATGGATCCGGACACAACTTTACCTGGAGCTGTCCAATGACAAGTGCTCTCGCATGCTCAAGCAGTCATGTTAATAATTATCATGAACATATCAGCCTCCAAATCCTTCCAGGCTACCACAATCAGTCAATATGGAGTCCACAGTTGCATCAAGCAGGCTACGGATTCTTCAAAGTCCAGCGGTTATTGAAGGCACCCACGTGACTATTTTGGCAAACAGACACAATGCCATGGTGTTCGTCAACTGCCAGGGTTTCCACTTTGTCAACGTCTAGGGGTTTTTCTAGGTTAAAGTTTCCATATAAATGCAAGTTGTTGTTGTTGGTCAGTGACCAGCAACCAGAATCATACAGGTTGATGCCTGCTTTACTTGAAAGAGAAGAAACACTTGAAGCATAGCTCCTAGGAGACCAAGACTACCCTCCTCAGCCCTAGATAATGGCACACTTGCAAAAGCCATAGTTAGAAAGTAAACGCAGATACATTGAGGCCTTTGCATCACTCAGGGTGATAATAGAATAGACTATTGGCACCCTGAAGCAGTACTTCAAATGGCTAGACACATCAGGTTTTTTACCCTGGTGCTTCCCATTAGTAATGGTTTATGGTGTGTGCCATTCTTCTAGTTTCTCCCCCCGTGAGAAGTGAGGCGACTGGCTGCTGAGAGTCAGCCTGTGCCTCTTGGGATGAAGGTTGCCTTGTAAGAGTAAATTAGAATGCTTGCCCCCCACCATGCCAGTAATAACCGAATTTGCATTGAAAATAACCTTACCACATTGTCAGCACACTAAAGTGTACTGCCTGCTGAAAAGCCCTGCTGCAATTTAAAGATACTCAGAGGGCAGGAGATTGCTGCTCAATTGCCACCGGCATATTGCAATAACAATTTCCACTATGTCACTGTTGTCTTTAATATTCATCAAAAGTGACAATAATTTTTGTTTATGAACACTGAATGTAGTTTTATCACAGTTTTGAAAACTGCAGTTCTCTAGTTTACACATTGCTCAATCCTGGTAAAGAATTTTAGGTGATAACATTGGTTATATCACTGCCAGAAGGTGCAGCTTCTCCTTTGTGTAGTGAATTCTGGGAAAGATATGAAACATTTCAGAAAATTTTGATTCAGAAACAATAACTACCAGCTTTGCTTGTGACGCAAGATTCTTTAGAAGCTTCATAGCATGGCTCCAGAGTGCAAACTGCTTATTATAGTATCATCCTTCGCAGAATGCATTGTATGAAACAGGAGCAACAGAATCTCCCTGGTGACGGTACAAGGCTTGGAACAACACAGCAGATATAGTTTGGAAGAATGAGCAGAGGACTGTACTTACATCAGACAGAGTTTTTGATTAAGATAAATGAATACACCCTAACTATCCTAAATTGACTAATTTACCACTTGGATCTTAATGCAGAGAAAATAGACATTTATCAAGACTTTGGAGGAATACAAATAGGAACTGAGAGATGAATAGGAACTCCCCTGCCTTAATGGCTAGATTGAAATTCACTGGGCTCATCAAGTTCTAAGGATCCTAAAGATCAGCAAACAATTACACTGCAGCAACTCTAAATACACGAGCTACTTTGCAGTCTTGCGGCCAACACTCATCTGTTTGTCTGCCTTGGTAAAAAAGAGTAGGCATAAGTAAAGAATGGTGGAATGTCAGAAGAAAGTGCGAGCATCAATGTTTCACATACCTCGGAGCATTCCCACCTGTCCAAAAACAAGAGTAAAACACACTAATAAAATACCGCCTATCGCATGCTGTATCTTTTCACTACATGTAATTTTTACCTCTGACATGAGAGCAGTAGGATTTAACCACTGTAATGTGGCCTATGGATGTTCCTTTCTGCAATGCATTCACTCTCCCATCATGGCATATTATAATGCAGTTTTCGTAACCCTGCTATTTTCACCTTCAAACTGTACTTGCTGCATTCTTGCTTAAATCATGTCCCTTCCATCAGATCCCTTACAGTGTTAACACTGCTTGTGATGTATTGCCATAGTTTGCGCCTTGGTCACATGCTGAGAAGCTGTCCTCCCATCAAAAATATGCATTTGTCATTCCACACTGGTATTTACCAGCACTTTTAGCTGGTAAACACCAGTGTGGAATGACAAATGCAGACTTTTAGAGTCTTGTTGCTAATACTGACTTTGCAGCCTTAATGGTACAGTCTACAGCACAACTCCCAGATTTCTCAAAATTTCCAGGGATCAACTGGCTTGTTAGCTGCTTCAGAAGTGTGAGATTATTGTGGAGTGCATCATGAGCAGCTGATACTTTTTCACTGTCACTAACAAAATGGCATTCATAACAGTTGCTTATGTGATTCTGTCCGCATTTCACTAAAATAGCTGAAAAGCATGCTTTTTGCCTGTTTCAAAGACCACAGGAACGTTGGCCCCCTTATCTCTACCAAGCCATTTACCTATCTCAGACTTTCTATATTTGTCACTGTCTCTGTTAACACTGTCTATTAAAAAAATGCATAATAGTCCATTGCTGTTGTGCTCTTTTTTATGGCTCTGCTAATAGTAGGAACAAAAAGCACAACTAATACCTTGAGATTCTCAAGGACTGGTTCATTTATGTAGCCTGGTGCATATTAATAAATATACACAAAACAAAGACCTACATAATAAGTAGGACACAGTATGATAGCTGTTATGGTAATATCATGCAGTGCATGGAGTAGTGTAATTAAATGCAATGTGAATAGTAGTGTAATAAATCATATTATACAAAGCAAATCATTGGCTTGATGAAAACATACAAAGTAGCACAGAAAATAACAGATGCCTAATAGAATTACAGCCTGTTACAAGACAATAATTCATTGACAGGTTAAGATGAGTCATACACTACAAGAGTGAAGCGTGCACTGGCCTGTGTTATTCTGTGTATAGAGGTAGTTTTTGCTCATATAACTAGTAGTAGCTCCACTAATGATAGCGACGTAGCCACTTTATCGCTGGATGCAGCCATGATTTTTGGCTTTGACAAGCTGCATAGCATAAATACCCATAACTGGCTTGTACAGGCCAATGAAATGGTTTCACTCTTGCTGTCCTATTTAGAATTACCGCCCATTGGGGAAGGTAGCAGTCCTAGGCAAAAAAAAAATCACAGCAACCTTAAAACAACTGTGCAGTTATTTAACTGTGGATCTGAAGCTGCAAAAACTACTGTACAATATAAATGTGGGGGTTTCTACAGTACCGGGAGCTGCAGACAGCATTACAGAAACACTTCATGAAGAAGTTCTATAACTTAAATGTGGCTTGAAGTTACACCATGCTCCTCAAAGGCAATTACTGTCATTTAGTGCTGACCAAATGTATTCCACTGATCATATTTCCATGCCCCAGCAACACCGGGTCTGGTTCTGTAGAGTGTTTGATCACCTATTCCTATACATATTCTATAACTTTCAGTCCTTTTCCTAAGCATGTAGCCAGCTAGCATGTTTTTACACTATAAATCTACTATATTTCATGGTGTGCATTGACGATGATTTGTAAAAAGCCTACGCAGGAAGCCTTCAGCAGGTAGTTCCTCCATTTATTGGGGACGAACGCACTCGCTGACCAATCAGATCACTCAGCATACGAGTTGCAACATGCTGATTTCTGCCCATGTTGATCCCATTAATTATTTGCACTGTCAGTCAGAATATTCCTCTTAATACCTGTGGGACTTACAAGATAGAAGCCCTTACTTTAACTCGACACGTTTGGTGGGGGGCAGGAAGGAAACCCCCACAGTTTAAGATACGCCCAAGTCTGCACCCTTGGACTTGAGCGAGCAAAGATTGGGGCCATACCGGGGGTAACAACCAAAGTGGGAGAGAGTAAGGGTTTCACTGAGGAAAGGCCATCAAAGGTGGAGGAGAGAGAATAGTTGAGCAGATCATCAACTGCAGAAGTATCATGGTGAAAGACTAGACAGTTGGTGGTTTGAAAGTTCCAGTAGTAAGTGACTTGGGAAGAGTATATTCCAGGGACAGCACAGAAAGGAGTTGGGTTGGAAGGTGGAGATGTAGGTGGTGAGGGACACAAGGAAGTGGCCAGAGATGGCCTTGTCTGTGATTGAGACCAGCTGTACAACTCAGTATTCAAACTTCACCAGCCACCATTGAAAGATGACCTTACTATGGTCCCTGCAGTGCAGGAACTATCAATTTCTACACTGTGTTTGACAATTTATTTCTATGTATAACTTTCAATTCCATTCTGAAACAGATATTGATCCAAATGTTAATTGGCATAGCATTAACTGCCTTTGCTGGGAATCTATTCATACTTTTACTACTCTTTATACCAGATAGCATTTGGGACAGACCATATTTGGAATCAATCTGTGACAAATACCACTGAAATTAGTCATTGATCACACTCCTGAAACAACCATTGCTGTTTGTCAAGCTTCTACTGTTCCTGTCGTCAACTGTCTCTTGACCTTTATTTTTCCTCATCAAGGTGACATCTCTTCATGCAGAAGAACGTGATACTTATTCACGGTTTTCACATTCACTGTCTGCATCAAGCACTCTCAAATTAAGAATACATGGACTACGTGCAGAGTAAAACTTCCTCTGTTCTATATCTACAATATGCATTACATAGAATCTACAGCACAGAAACTGGCCGTTCAGCCCAGCTGGTCTGTGCCAGTCTTTATACTCCACACGGCCTCCTCCCACTCTAATTACCTCTTCCAACCATGTCTCTGTATCCCTCTATTCCTTTCTCCTCATGTACGCATCAAACATCCCCTTAAATGCATCAATGCTACCTGCTTCAACCACTCCATATAGCGGTGAGTTCCACCTTCTCATCACTCTGTGTAAAGAAATGCCTCCTAAATTCTTTATTTGACCTGTTAGTGGCTGTCCTTTATTTATGCCCCTTTGTTCCAAAAGTGGAAACAGTTTCTCCATATCCACCCTGTCGAAACCCTTCATAATTTTAAAGACCTCTATCAGGTCTCCTCTTAGTCTTCTCTTTTCCAGAGAAAACAGCCCCAGCCTACTCATTCTTTCCTGATAGTTACTTTAAAGCTTAGTTGAGCAGTGTGTCTTTCAGTGGGGATATATAACCGAACAGTACTTTGTGATCTGTTGCAGAGATGTTTTTGATTCTGACCTACAACAGGCAACAAGGTGCTTACTTCCACCTTAATTTTTGAGGGCTGCGAGGGGCAGTGTGATTTGAAGCATGAGCTCTAAATGGAAAGAACACATTCGGAGATGGCGAATGAATGTCAGCCGTGGCTCAGTGGTAGTACTCTCCCTTCCAAGTCAGAAGGCTGTGGGTTCAAGTTCCACTTCAGAATTTTGAGCACTTAATCTAGGCTGATATCTCAGTGCAGTAGTGAGGGAGTGCTGCACTGTTGGAGGTGCCACCTTTCGGATGAGATATTAAACCGAAGTCCCATCTGCCCTCTCAGGCTGACGTAAAAGATACCATGTCCCTATTTGAAGAAGAACAGTGGAGTTCTTCCGGTATTCTGGCCAACATCTGTCCCTCAAACAACAGCTAAAAGAGACGATTTGGTCATTTATTTCATTATTGTTTGTGGGAGCTTGCTGTGCACAAATTTGCTGCCACATTTCCTACATTACAATAGTGACTACACTTCAAAAGTACTTAGTTGGCTGTAAGGCACTTTGGGACGTCCTGAGGTCATGAAAGGTGCCATATAAGTGCAAGTCTATGGGGGTAATTTTAACCCCCAAAAACGGGTGGGTTGGGGGCGGGTGGGAGGTTAAAATTACAACTTCTTGGAGCGAATTCGCATCCCGGCTCCAACTCGCCCACTTCTGGATTTAACCCAGGCAGGTTTGTATGTGCGTGGACAACAAACACCAGGAAGTCCCGTCCCCACTTAAAACTGGTGGGCCAGCAATTAAAGGGGCAGTGTACCTCATTGAAATACTTGAAGTACTAAATTTTTTGTGTATAATGAAACAAATTTAACCTAACCTGTTTGGATTTCCCATCGCTTCCCGTCAGGAGAAAGCAGGCGGAAGGGTCGGATCCATGAGGTGAGTGCCTTTATTGCACTGCTTGTGGGCCCGGAGGAGCAGGAGTGCTTCATCCAGGCCCGACAAGCTCACCTGGCCGACAGGACCCCTGCGATCGGCCGACCCCCTCCCCTCCCCTTGATGGTGGACCCACCCCAGGTGGTTGCCCCCCACCTACCTCCAACTCTTCACCCGACCTCAATCGACCTCTGATCTCTAAGTCCCAGCCCTCTGATCTCTACCTCCCGTCCCGCCTGATCGCCTACCCAGCCCATCCGATTTCCGTCCCGGCCCATCCGATCTCCTCCCTGGCCCATCCGATCTCCTCCCTGGCCCATCCGATCTCCTCCCCGGCCCATCCGATCTCCTCCCTGGCCCATCCGATCTCCGCCCCGGCCCATCCGATCTCCGCCCCGGCCCATCCGATCTCCTCTCCGACGCATCTGATCTCCTCCCAGGTCCATGGTCCCTCCCTCCCTCCTTCCCTCCGATCCCCAGCTGCGACCTGCTACTGCAGGCCTTCCTGCCCGACAGACACCCAGCCTGTAAATCAAGCCGGCTGCCGGGCATGAAGCCCGGAAATAAAATTTGTTGATCGAAAATCTTCCCCCCGCCCCCGTCCCAGCTGGATATCAAAATTGTGCCCTATCTTTCTGTCAGTAGGGAAAATTTCTTTTAATGGGAAAGTTTAGTGATGCGGAGGAAATTGGCACATACATGGTGGGCAAATAACCTCGTTCTGTGCTGTGATTTCTGTGATCCTATAAGAACAGAAACTCGTACAATTGTTTTTCATTTTTTTTCTCTAATACATATTGCATAATTAGAATATTGTGAGATGATGGCAGAGTGTGCTTTGTGTTTTAATAGGCTCTGTTATTAATTTCAGTGGATTTTGATATTTTTTGAATGAGGACATTTGGCACCAGGCAGGTTAGGCAGGTGTTTGACAGGCACCTGCTAGTGCCAGTCAGGTTAGGCAGGTGTTTGACAGGCACCTGCTGGTGCCAGTCAGGTTAGGCAGGTGTTTGACAGGCACCTGCTAGTGCCAGTCAGGTTAGGCAGGTGTTTGACAGGCACCTGCTAGTGCCAGTCAGGTTAGGCAGGTGTTTGACAGGCACCTGCTGGTGCCAGTCAGGTTAGGCAGGTGTTTGACAGGCACCTGCTAGTGCCAGTCAGGTTAGGCAGGTGTTTGACAGGCACCTGCTGGTGCCAGTCAGGTTAGGCAGGTGTTTGACAGGCACCTGCTGGTGCCAGTCAGGTTCGGCAGGTGTTTGACAGGCACCTGCTAGTGCCAGTCAGGTTAGGCAGGTGTTTGACAGGCACCTGCTAGTGCCAGTCAGGTTAGGCAGGTGTTTGACAGGCACCTGCTAGTGCCAGTCAGGTTAGGCAGGTGTTTGACAGGCACCTGCGAGTGCCAGTCAGGTTAGGCAGGTGTTTGACAGGCAGCAGTAATTTTCCAGTTTATTCCACTTTTGAGAAATATCTTTATGAGCGACTTTTGAATGTGCTGATCAGTCTCAGACTGTTAAGGCTTCAATTTGTGCTGCTTGTACTGCTATTAGGACTATGTAAGCCTCAATTACTCTTAGAAAATGTTTGCAAAGTACTGAGTAAATCGCAAGAAACTATTGGTGAGATCATCTGCTGCTATGGGTTGGTATAAAGCACCATTTTGAAGTGTGGGGATTATGGGCATTTTATCTCCTTTCAAAAATGCTTCCTATCTGATCAATATCTTTTTCCTGACCCCTCTCCAGTGCTATTCTATATTCACAAAATTTCTGTGCTAACATTAAATCAGGTCCCTGTCTGGTAGAAAATACCAGGATTTATATAAAATACATTAAAATAGAAAAATAGATTTATATCCAGTAAATAATCATTCATTGGAATAAATCTGCTTGCACCACTGAAAAGAATTCCTTCAATCCACAGCTGTCTGTCTCCCGCTAGGAGATATCTGTTTGCGTCATTTGGATCAAAAACTGCATCTAGTGCTTAAAGTAAAGGGTACTGAGTGTAACATTGATGTCATAAAAAGTGGATTTTTATTTGAGTTTAACATGTATTCTTTATTGCTAGAAACAATGTGTGAGAGATTAAAAGCCCACAGTCACAATATTTCTCAAAGGAAAATCGAAGAGCTCAGAGACGAAACAGGCTGACTGAAGTAATGTTCAAAAGTGTGACATGTTAGGAAAAGCTCCATAGCAAATCTAATCATAGAATCATAGAAAGGTTGCAGCACGGAAGGAGGCCATTCGGCCCATTGAGTCCATGCCGGTTCTATGCAAGAGCAATCCAGCTAGTCCCACTCCCTCACCCTATTCCTGTCGCCCTGCAATTTTTTTCCTTTCAAGTACTTATCCAGTTCCCTTTTGAAGGCCATGTTTGAATCTGCCTCCACCACCTGCTCTGGTTGTGCATTCCAGATCTTAACCACTCGCTGTGTAAAAAGGTTTTTCCTCATGTCACCTTTGATTCTTTTTCCAATCACCTTAAATCTATGTCCTCTGGTTCTTGATCCTTCCGCCAATGGGAGCAGTTTCTCTCTGTCTGACCCTTCATGGTTTTGAATACCTCTATCAAATCTCCTCTCAACCCTCTCTGTTCCAAGGAACCTTTATCAAATCTCCTCTCAACCTTCTCTGTTCAACCCCAGCTTCTCCAGTCTATCCATGTAACTAAAGTCCCTTATCCCTGGAATCATTCTAGTAAATCTCTTCTGTACCCTCTCTAAGGTCTTCACATCCTTCCTCAAGTGCGGTGTCCAGAACTGGACACAATATTCCAGCTGTAGTCGAACCAGTGTTTTATAAAGGTTCATTATGACTTCCTTACTTTTGTACTCTATGCCTCCATTTATAAAGCCCAGGATCCCGTATGCTTTTTTAACTGCTTTCTCAACCTGCCCTGCCACCTTCAACGATTTGTGTACATATGTCCCCAGATCTCTCTGTTCCTGTACCCCTTTTAGAATTGTGCCCTTTAGTTTATATTGCCTCTCCTCAGTTTCTGACCGAAATGTAACAACAAGAGAGAGTCTAACCACCTCCCCTTGACATTCAATGGCATTACCATCGCCGAATCCCCCACCGTCAACATCCTGAGGGTCACCATTGACCAGAAACTTAACTGAACCAGCCACATAAATACTGTGGCTACAAGAGCAGGTCAGAGGCTGGGTATTCTGCAGCGAGTGACTCATCTCCTGGCTCCCCAAAGCCTTTCCACTATCTACAAGGCACAAGTCAGGAGTGTGATGGAATACTCTCCACTTGCCTGGATGAGTGCAGCTCCAAAAACGCTCAAGAAGCTTGACACCATCCAGGACAAAGCAGCCCGCTTGATTGGCACCCCATCCACCACCCTAAACATTCACTCCCTTCATCACTGGCGCACCGTGGCTGCAGTGTGTACCATCCACAGGATGCACTGCAGCAACTCGCCAAGGCTTCTTCGACAGCACCTCCCAAACCCGCGACCTCTATCATCTAGAAGGACAAGGGCAGCAGGCACATGGGAACAACACCACCTGCACGTTCCCCTCCAAGTCACACACCATCCCGACTTGGAAGTATATCGCCGTTCCTTCATCGTCGCTGGGTCAAAATCCTGGAACTCCCTTCCTAACAGCACTGTGGGAGAACCTTCACCAAACGGACTGTAGCGGTTCAAGAAGACGGCTCACCACCACCTTCTTAAGGGAAATTAGGAATGGGCAATAAATGCTCGCCTCACCACCGATGCCCATCCCATGAACGAATAAAAAAAAAAGTATCACCTCGCATTTTTCTGCGTTAAATTTTATCTGCCACGTGTCCGCCCATGCCACCAGCCTGTCTATATCCTCTTGAGGTCTATTACTATCGTCCTCAATGTTCACTACATTTCCAAGTTTTGTATCTGCACATTTGGAAATTGTGCCCTGTGCACCCAAGTCCAAGTCATTAATATATATCAAGAAAAGCAGTGGTCCCAGCATTGACCCCTGGGGAACACCACTGTACACCTCACTCCAGTCCGTAAAACAACCATTCACCACTACTCTCTGTTTCCTGTTACTTAGCCAATTCTGTATCCATGCTGCTACTCCCCTTTTTATTCCATGGGCCGCAACCTTGATGATAAGCCTATTATGCGGCACTTTATCAAACATCTTTTGAAAGTCCATTTACACCACATCAACTGCATTGCCCTCATCAAAATACTCAATCAGATTAGTTAAACACGATATGCCTTTAACAAATCCGTGCTGGCTTTCCCTAAACAATCCACACTTGTCCAAGTGACTGCTAATTCTGACCCGGATTATCGTTTCTAAAAGTTTCCCCACCACCGAGGTTAAACTGACTGGCCTATAGTATATCGTTACACCTTTTTTGAACAAGGATGTAACATTTGCAATTCTCCAGTCCTCTGGCACCACCCCCATATCTAAGAATGTTTGGAAGGTTATGGCCAGTATATACACAATTTCCATTCTTACTTCCCTCAGCAACCTAGGGTATGTCCCATCTGGACCGGGTGAGTTATCTACTTTAAGTACAGCTATCCTTTCTAGTGCCTCTTCATCAATTTTTAGCCCATCCAGTGTGTCAACTACATCTTCCTTTACTGAGACTCTGGCAGCATCTTCTTCCTTGGAAAGACAAATGCAAAATACTCATTTAGCAGCTCGGCCTTGCCCTCTGCCTCCATGAGTCGATCTCCTTTTTGTTCCTTTATGGCCCCACCTTCCTTTTACTACTTGTTTACTGTTTACATGCCTATAGAAGACTTTTGGATTCTCTTTTATGTTGGCCGCCAGTCTATTCTCATACTCTCTCTTTGGCCCTCTTATTTCCTTTTTCACTTCCACTCTGAACTTTCTATATTCAGCCTGATTTTCACTTGTATTATCAACCTGACATCTGTCATATGCCCCTTTTTTCTGCTTCATCTTACTCTCTATCTCTTTTGTCATCTAGGGAGCTCTGGCTTTAGTTGCCCTACCTTTCTCCCCCTTGGGAATGTACCTAGACTGTACCCGAACCATCTCCGCTTTAAAGGCTGCCCACTGTTCAGTTACAGTTTTGCCTTCCAGTCTTTAATTCCAATTTGCCCAGGCCAGTCTGTTCTCATCCCACTGAAATTGGTCCTCCTCCAATTGAGTATTTTTACTTTAGGTCCATGTCCTTTTCCATAGCTATTCTAAACCTTGTGATACTATGATCGCTGTTCCCTAAATGCTCCCCCACTGACACTTGCTCCACTTGGCCCGCCTCATTCCCCAGAACCAAATCCAGCAATGCCTCCTTCCTTGTTGGGCTGGAAACGTACTGGTCAAGAAAGTTCTCCTCAACACACTTCAAAAATTCCTCCCCCTCTTTGCCCCTTTTATTATTAGTATCCGAGTCTATATTAGGATAGTTGAAGTTCCCCATTATCACTACTCTAAGGCTTTTGCACCTCTCTATAATTTCCCGGCAAATTTGCTTCTCTATATCCTTCCCATTATTTGGTGGCCTGTAGAATACACCCAGGAGTGTAATGGCACCTCTATTGTTTCTTAACTCCAACCAAATAGATTCTGTCCTTGTCCCCTCCAGGACACCCTCTCTCTCCAGTAGTGCAATATTCTCCTTAATCAATACTGCCATGCCCCTCCTTTCTTTCCTTCCCTATCTTTCCTGAACACCTTGTATCCATAAATATTTAGTACCCAATCCTGCCCGGTTTTGAGCCAGGTCTC
Source organism: Heptranchias perlo (assembly GCF_035084215.1). Lineage (NCBI taxonomy): Eukaryota > Metazoa > Chordata > Chondrichthyes > Hexanchiformes > Hexanchidae > Heptranchias > Heptranchias perlo. The sequence continues at coordinate 8,143,652 of NC_090350.1, read as the reverse complement.
TGTCATCGCCACAAGATCATATTCCCATGTGGCTATTTGCACCTGCAGCTCACCAACCTTGTTTACCATGCTTCGTGCGTTTACACACATGAACTTTAAACCAATCTTAGACCTTCTTGTACTCTCTCTTAGTCTGATCCCACCTAATACCGTACTATTTCTTACTCTAGTGCTATCTGTCTCTCCCAATCCTTTGTGCACTTTGTTTCTCCTTTCCAATGCTACATCCTGGAGCCCGTCCCCCTGCCAAATTAGTTTAAACCCTCCCCCACAGCACTAGCAAACCTCCCCACAAGGACATTGGTCCCAGCTCCGTTGAAGTGCAAACCATCCAACCTGTACAGGTCCCACCTTCCCCAGAACTGGTCCCATGCCCCACAAATCTAAAGCCCTCCCTCCTGCACCATCTCTCCAGCCACGCATTCATCTGCTCTATTCTCCTATTTCTATACTCACTAGCATGTGGCACCGGGAGTAATCCGGAGATTACTACCTTTGCCGTCATGCTTTTTAATCCCTTTCCTAACTCCCTAAAATCTTCCTACAGGACCTTATCCCTCTTCAGGTAACTATGTCGTTGGTATCGATGTGGACCACGACCTCTGGCTGTTCACCCTCCCCCTCCAGAATGTTCTGCAGCTGCTCAGTGACATCCTTGACCCCGGCACCAGGGAGGCATCATACCATCCCGGAATCACGTCTGCGGCCGCAGAAACGTCTGTCTGTTCCTCTAACAATAGAATCCCCATCGCTCTCCTGACCTTTCTCCTCCCCGCCCCCCCCGTACAGCTGAGCCACCCATAGTGCTGTGGACTTGGCTCTGGCTGCACTCCGCAGAGGAACCCTCTCCCTCGCCAGGATTCAGAACTGAATACTGATCAGAGAGTGAGATGCCCCCGGCGGACTCCTGTACCTCCTGCTTTGTCCTCCTTGTCTGTCTGGCGATCACCCAGTCCCTCTTCCTGCACTTTCTTAAGCTGTGGGGTGACCACCTCCTGAAATATGCTATCCACGTAGCTCTCAGCCTCTCGGATGCACTGCAGTGACGCCAGCTGTTGTTCCAGCTCCGGAACCCGCCGCCCCCGGTGCTCCTCTGGCTCCGCTCCCGCCGCCCCCGGTGCTCCTCTGGCTCCGGAACCCGCCGCCTCCGGTGCTCCTCTGGCTCCGCTCCCGCCACCCCCGGTGCTCCTCTGGCTCCGCTCCCGCCGCCCCCGGTGCTCCTCTGGCTCCACTCCCGCCGCCCCCGGTGCTCCTCTGGCTCCGCTCCCGCCGCCCCCGGTGCTCCTCTGGCTCAGCTCCCACCGCCCCCCGGTGTTCCTCTGGCTCCGCTCCCGGTGCTCCTCTGGCTCCGCTCCCGTCGCGCCCGGTATACCTCTGGCTCCGCTTCCGCCGTCCCCGGTGCTGCTCTGGCTCCGCTCCCGGTGCTCCTGTGGCTCCGCGTCCACCGTCTCCGGTGCTCCTCTGGATCCGCTCCCGCCGCCTCCGGTGCTCCTCTGGATCCGCGTCCACCATCTCCGGTGCTCCTCTGGCTCCGCGTCCACCGCCTCCGGTGCTCCTCTGGCTCCGCGTCCACCGCCTCCGGTGCTCCTCTGGATCCGCTCCCGCCGCCTCCGGTGCTCCTCTGGCTCCGCTCCCGCCAATTCCGGTGCCCTCTAGCTCCACTCCTGCCACTTCCAGTGCTCCTCTGGCTCCGCTCCCGCCACCTCCGGTGCTCAAATGTGCTAATTGGGCTCATTAGCTGAAGATTTCACATTGCATGGCAAAGATTGTATACATTTAAAATTCACAAAAGAAATGCAGCCTTTTTGTTTCAGTTTAACTTCAGAGGGATTTCTGTAGGAAACCTGTAGACCTGAAAAAAGAGTCAATTTTCAGATTTCACCTCAACAGAAAAGTTCTGTGCTTAAGTTTGTACTGTCAGCAGGGAAGCTAGGCCAGTTGAAGCTTTGACTTACTTCACAGTGTAAGAAGTGAGCTTCAAGTCTCTGTACAGAGAGAAAGTGAGTGACGTCTTTATTATTTTATTGTATCGAGGAGAATATATGATTCACTATTTTATATTGTATGCTGTTCATTTACCCGTTTTATTTAAATAAACCATCTGTTGGTTCAGAGCCTGAGTCTCAGACTGATAGAGCGTGTATTCAGTCTGCCTTTCAAAGAGAGGAGAATCACGTGCTGCACGTGATACATTCCAATACCCAGTGTACAGAGTAAGAGTTCTCAGTTACCATCCCTGGGTCTCTATCGTTTACCGAGATATTGGGATCATAGGGGATGCAAGTTCTGCTTGTGGGAATGGCTGTTGAAGCTGAACCAAAGAACATATCTAGTGTAAAAACCAAAAAAAATGACAATTAGATAAGCACAACATTCTTACTTCTCTGACACTTGGGTTTGAATCCAGTCCAGACTAATGGGATGAAAGTCCCTTTTCTCTGACATGTAATTGTAATTGTCCTAATTGAAATGAGTTTTAAGTGGCTGCAACTATTTCCTATTGGGTGTGAGTCAAAGGATAGAATTTCTCCTTAATTGGAAGTAAGTTAACAGCCTTACTCAAAAAAGCCGCAAGATTGGCTCGTGAGAAAAATATGGAAATTCACACTGGTGCAGTAGGGGGCGCTGTTTTAGCACTGGGGATTAAAACATAATACTGGGATACAGTGCAGGGAGCTTTACTTTGCACATAACCCATGGTATACCTAACCTGGGAGTGTTTGCTAGGTTAGTATGAAGGAACTTTACAGTGGACCTCATCAATGATGTACCTGACCTGGGAGTTCGATATGCTGTCACCAGATTTGCTGAGGAGGATTTCCTTCCTTCTCGAATTTTTTGGAAAAAAAAATGAACTGTAAAATGGGCTTGCTGGTCTTCCAGTGCAAGGAGCTGTCCTCAAATTCTCTCTCTAAACTCCTCCGGCTCTCTACCTCTCTCTCCTCCTTTAAGACGCTCCTTAATGCTTTGACCAAGCTTTTGGTCACATTCTAATGGGGTAAACTTTAACTGCGAGCCAGGAAGGGAGCAGGGAGGGAAGATTTCCAGGTGCGAAACCTAGAAGGTAGGTGGGCGGAGATTGTGACCTTAATGAGGCCAATCAATTGCACTTCCGGGTTTCGTGCCCGGCAGCCAGCCTGATTCACGGGCTGGCTGGCTGTTGGGCAGGAAGGCCTGCTGCAGCAGGGGATTGGAGGAAGGGAGGGAGGGAGGCATCATGGGCTGGGGAGAAGACTGGGGGGGCCGAGGAAGAGATTGGGGGGCTGAGGAAGAGATCGGAGGGCCGAGGAAGAGATCGGGGTGATGGTGGGGGGGGCTGAGGAAGAGATTGGGGGGCCGAGGAAGAGATTGTAGGTCGCTGGAGATCAGTTGGAGAGTCAGAGGTAGGTGGGGAGATCCATCATCGGGAGGTGTGGTTCACCATCAGATGGAGGTGTCAGCTGATTGCAGGGGTCTTGTCGGTCAGGTGAGCTTATCGGGCCTGGATGAAGCACTCTTGCTTCTCCAGGCCCACAAGTAGTGCAATAAAGGCATTCACCTCATGGATCCAGCCCATCCCGCCTGCTTTCACCTGACATGAATCAGAAGCGATGGGGAACCCGAACAGGTAAGATTAAGTTTGTTTTATTATTCTAATATACAAGATATTAAGGCAACAAGAAACAAGGCTATTTCCAGTGGGGTTCCGCAGGGCTCAGTACTAGGTCAGTACCAGGCCAGAGGCTGGGTATTTTGCGGCGAGTGACTCAACTCCTGACTCTCCAAAGCCTTTCCACCATCTACAAGGCACAAGTCAGGAGTGTGATGGAATACTCTCCACTTGCCTGGATGAGTGCAGCTCCAACAACACTCAAGAAGCTCGACACTATCCAGGACAAAGCAGCCCGCTTGATTGGAACCCCATAGACCACCCTAAACATTCACTCCCTTCACCACCGGCGCACAGTGGCTGCTGTGTGTACCATCCACAGGATGCACTGCAGCACCTCCCAAATCCGCGACCTCTACCACCTAGCAGGACGTGGACACAGGCACATGGGAACAATACCACCTGCACGTTTCCCTCCAAGTCACACACCATCCTGACTTGGAAATATATCGCCGTTCCTTCATCGTCGCTGGGTCAAAATCCTGGAACTCCCTTCCTAACAGCACTGTGGGAGAACCTTCACCACACGGACTGCAGCGGTTCAAGAAGGTGGCTCACCACCACCTACTCAAGGGCAATTAGGGATGGGCAATAAATGCCGGCCTCGCCAGCGACGCCCACATCCCATGAACGAATAAAAAGAAAGGTCCCGTGATTTTTGTGATATATATTATTGATTTGGACTTAAATGTAGGGGGATGATTAAGAGGTTTGCAGATGATACAAAAATTGGCCGTGTAGTTGATAGTAAGGAGGAAAGTTGTAGACTGCAGGAAGATATCAATAGACTGGTCAGGAGGGCAGAAAAGTGGCAAATGGAATTCAATCCGGAGAAGTGTGAGGTAATGCATTTGGGGAGGGCAAACAAGGCAAGGGAGTACAAAATAAATGGGAGGATACTGAAAGGTATAGAGGAAGTGAGGGACCTTAGAGTGCATGTCCACAGATCCCTGCAGGTAGCAGGACAGGTAGATAAGGTAGTTAAGAAGGCATATGGAATACTTTCCTTTATTAGCCGAGGCATAGAATATAAGAGCAAGGAGGTTATGCTGGAACTGTATAGAACACTGGTTAGGCCACAGCTTGAGTACTGTGTACAGTTCTGGTCACCACATTACAAGAAGGATGTAATTGCACTAGAGAGGGTGCAGAGGAGATTTAAGAGGATTTTGCCAGGACTGGAGAAGTTCAGCTTTGAGGAAAGATTGAATAGGCTGGGGTTGTTCTCTTTGGATCAAAAGAGGCTGAGGGGTGATTTAATTGAGTGTACAAAATTATGAGGGGCCTAAATAGAGTGGATAGGAAGGACCTATTTCCCTTAGCAGAGGGGTCAATAACCAGGGGGCATAGATTTAAAGTAATTGGTCAAAGAATTAGAGGGGAGCTGAGGAAAAATTTTTCACCCAGATGGTGGTGGGGGTCTGGAACTCACTGCCTATAAAAGCGGTAGAGGCAGAAACCCTCAACTCTTTTAATAAGTACCTGGAGGTGCACCTGAAGTGCCGTAAGCTACAGGACTACTGACCAAGCGCTGGAAAGTGGGATTAGGCTGGGTGGCTCATTTTCGGTCAGCGCGGACACGATGAGCCGAATGGCCTCCTTCTGTGCCGTAAATTTTCTATGATTCTATGATTAAGTACCTCAAGTATCTCAATGAGGTACATTGCCCTTTTAAGTATCAGCCCACCGGCTTTAAGTGGGGGCGGGACTTCCTGGTGTTTGCTGTCCACACGCACACAGTCCTGCCTGGGTTAAACCCAGAAGTAGGCGTGTTGGAGCTGCGATGTGGTCCCGCTCTGAAAACGGAGGATTTTTACTCCCCGCCAGCCCCCAACCCACCCGTTCTTGGGGGTTAAAATTTACTCCACTATCTCCTTTGTTTGATAACGCTCCTGTGAAGCACCTTGGGACATTTTACTACGTTAAAGGCGCCATATAAATGCAAGTTGTTGTTGTCGTTGATTCTCATCTTTCAATAGGCAAGTGCCTGGGCTGTCCCCTGCATCTCTCTTTCTTGGCAGGACTCTGTTCCAGGAGTGAGCATTCATGAAACATACTTCCACTGTACAAAATACCTCTGGCACTAGGGACTCCAGTGCATACGCCATGGTGGACTGCTGTTCAGATAAGCAGTCGTGCATGATGCATAGGTACAGCTAGCGGACTCTTCCACAGTCACTACCAGACCTTGAAGGTTCTCGTGCACAATATTAAGTGACTCCAGAAGATAAACGTGCTTAAGATAGCAATCTTTTTATATGTAAGTCCCATGAGTTCCACATTCCCTGGGCATCATACAGGCTGCTGTGTGGGAGAAGCACCTGGGTGTCAAGTGCTGAGTCATTGAAGGCCCATGATCAGTTGCAACACTAAGGCAAAAGGAAATAGAGTATTAGGATGTATTGCTATGACAATTAAATACTAAATAAGAAATACTGTTCTGTCTCGGTATAAGGCCTTGGTCAGGTCTTATCCAGAATAATGTGTTCAGTTTTGGCCCCCTCACAAGGTGAGTGATACAGAAACCCTGAAAAAGGTTCAGAGGAGGGCCACTAGAATCATACCTAGTTTAAAGGCCCACAGTTGTTATGATAGGTTCGGAGAGCTGGAGTTTTTTACTGTAGAAAGTTGGCAACTTCATGGATATTTAATTGAAGTCTTTAAAATAATGAATAAAGGAATAAACAGGTCTTTTTCAGGTTGGCAGACTGTGATTAGTGGGGTACCGCAGGGATCGGTGCTTGGGCCCCAGCTAGTCACAATCTATATCAATGATTTGGATGAGGGGACTAAATGTAATATTTCCAAATTTGCTGATGACACAAACTTGGTGGGAATATGAGTTGTGAGGAGGATGCAAAGAGGCTTCAAGGAGATATAGACAGGCTAAGTGAGTGGGCAAGAACATGGCAGATGGAATATAATGTGGAAAAATGTGAAGTTATCCACTTAGGTAGGAAAAACAGACGTGCAGTGTATTTTTTAAATGGTGATAGATTGGGAAATGTTGATGTTCAAAGGGACCTGGGTGTCCTTGTACAAGTGTTACTGAAAGCTAACATGCAGGTGCAGCAAGCAATTAGGAAGGCAAATGGTATGTTGGCCTTTATTACAAGAGGATTTGAGTACAGGAGTAAAGATGTCTTGCTGCAATTAAATAGGGCCTTGGTGAGACTGCACCTGAAGTATTGTGTACAATTTTGGTCTCCTTACCTAAGAAAGGATATACTTGCCATAGAGGGAGTGTAATGAAAGTTCACCAGACTGATTCCTGGGTTGGTGGGATTGTTGTATAAGGAGAGATTGAGTAGACTAGGCCTGTATTCTCTAGAGTTTAGAAGAATGAGAGGTGATCTCATTGAAACATACAAAATTCTTATGGTGCTCGACAAGGTAGATGCAGGGAGGATGTTTCCCCTGGCTGGGGAGTCTAGAACCAGGGGGGACACATTCTCAGAATAAGGGGCCGGCCATTTAGGACTGAGATGAGGAGAAATTTCTTCACTCAGAGGGTGGTGAATCTTTGGAATTCCCCACCCCAGAGGACTGTGGAGGCTCAGTCCTTGAGTACATTCAAAACAGAGATCGATAGATTTCTAGATATTAAAGGCATCAAGGGATATGGAGATGGTGCAAGAAAATGGCATTAAGGTGGAAGATCAGCCATGATCTTGTTGAATGGCGGAGCAGGCTCGAGGGGCCGGATGGCCGACTCCTGCTCCTATTTCTTATGTTCTTATGATTCGACTCAGTCCAAGTGGATAGGCTCTTTGAGCTACATAGGTTAGGCAGGACCAGGGGGTATAAAAATAAGCCTCGTAAGCATGGAACTAGCTTAGATGTTAGGAGATACTTGTTATGCAGTGTCATCGATCTCTGGAAGAAGTTGCTGGCCTATCCATTGTGTGCAGACTCAATTCAAACATTTAAAAGGGAACTGGACAGATTCCTGAATTGCAGTAGGTGGGTATTGGGGGATGCATCTCCTCGTTGCCCTGCTCCCCTGGAACTTGTTTGATTGTCTTTGGGGGTCAGAGAGGAAGTTCCCAGAGTTTTTTTCCTAAATTGGTTTAAGGTTTTTTTTCTGTTTTTTTACCTCTCCCAGGAGATTGCATGACTGGTGGGTGGAGGAGGAGCAGATGGGGGTGATGGTATGTAGAAGTTACAACATGAGAGTACAGGACAGGTTCAATGGATCAACTGGTCTTTTACCTGTTCTTTTTCGTATGTTTGTGATGTTGTCTACGAGTGCACTGCATGCAACTGTATAATGGGTTAGAGCAAACTCTTTGTGGCATGCATACTTCAACCTTCTACTTGGTAAAGGAAGCCTTGCGTGGCCTTTGCTTGGCAGATTTTTTGATGGCCAAAAACATATTTGAAATCTGCCTCCATGTGTACTGCTATTGGCATTAACAGTGACCACCACCTCTTCCTGGGCACTTTGCACTCTTCTTTGGGGAAGGTGCTCTGGAGTACCAATAGCTCAGTTCTCATTTAGCGTACCTCTTAGCTTAACTCTGAGTCTGAAAAACCATGCATGTTTTAATGGCTGCACTCCTTTGTAGCTTTACTTTTAAGTTTCAGACTGTACACCCTTTAATTTTGTCTAAAATGGACTTGCCTTTAATTAGGTTCTACAGCTCTTTAAATAGCTGTAGCAGTGAAGGAAATCCAATCCCATGCCTCCCAAATGTACGAGCTGACGGCAGTAGGCTGAATTCACACTGGAAGTTTGCTCTGCGTGTGTAATGAGCCAAGACCTGGAAGTTGGGTTGCAATATGATGTGCTCAAGTCTTAAGGATGCAAAGCACCGTTCCCGCCATCACTGTGTGTTGCGTAAATTAAACCTCATAATTCACAGTCCATCCGCCAATAGTAATCTGGCTCTGTCATTGATAACTGATGATTGGCTGAAAACCTCATATCAGAATAAAAGCGAAAACAAGTATAAAGGAATAAGAAACCATTTTCAGGGCTTCCCTAATATTTCAATGAGTTTATCCACTGATTAGTTGAGCTATACGGACCAGGGAAGACCCAGGTTCAGTCCTGTCCTTGTGCTGATTTATCTCATGCCAACAAGGGGAGTAGTAGGGGCAGTACCCTATGAATTAAGGAGGGGAAACCAACCAGTGTTGCTACTCTTTATGGCTCAGCTGTGATATCCGTGTGGTCAAATAGCATGTTGACACTCACTGTCAAGGGGTCACATATGAGTAATGCCCACTTGGTTCTGGAGGGCCACCACTGCCAGTGGAACTATACCCTAGCAAGGAGCCAGTGACTTCAGCAGAGCATTGGAAAAAATTAGTGAAAGGAAAAAAAGCAAGTATAAGTGGGCTCAAGGGTAGCATGGTATCTGTTTTGACAGATTGCCCTTAAAAGCTGCACTGATGTGCCTGCCTCCTTTACACAATGCCAGCAGGCCACGTCATCTGTTTCTAAAGCCAAGCTGCATCACTTTAATCGTGGTTAGTTATGCCCTGTTTACCATCTCTCGCTGGATTAGTGAGTCTTTATTTGGCAGTCACCCATGCAGCCTTTACGTAGGTTTGTGCATCTGCTGAAATCCATTCCATTCCTGTGGTCCGCTGCTCCATAGATCTGAATGTTTTTTAATCCAAATAGCACTCCGTTATAAATCTGTCTCCCTTAAGGGGAAAAATATTGAGATTCGCCAGGGACAGGCTTTCTAAATGATTTCCTAATAACCTATCAAGCGATGAACAGATTTGCATGAGTCTTAAAAACAGGCATATTGAAAGATCATCTTTGCACTGAATTAGTTCAAAGCTCTCATCCATGAAGAGACCGCAGTTAGTACGCCTGTCTGCCTGACTTCATTTAAACCAGTTTTGTTCTGATATGACTATTTGCCATTTGCTTTGCATGCTCTGTTGGTAAGTTGCAGAAACCGATTAGGGACTGCGAGAGCTGTCACTCTATGACGCAGAAGATGCAGTTGCCATTCCCTTTAGTATCATACTTTAAACCGGAACACTACAGAAGAAAAATATTATAAAATGTCAAGGATGAAAAGGGCAATATGGATGGTAGAGCTTGGATCCGACCCATTTTCCATTCCCCCCTTCCCCTGGGGTATAACGCTGTCTCCAGCCCCAGGAATTTTGGGCCTATATATATATAAATAAGTGGCCTGACTGGTGCATTGTAAAGCTTTCGCTAACTTGTGTAGACTTGTACTGTCCTGTCCTGGCTTTGTCTCCCAGCATTCCACAAGCTTTTTTAACTTCTTTGCCACTTTGTCTAGACATTGAAAGTGACATTGTCTGCTATTACTCCCAGATCCCTTTCTAATTCTCCTTGTACTAATTCAAGTCCATTCATTGTTATCTTCATGTGTTATTACTTTAAATTTCTCAGTATTAAATTTCATTTGCCACGAGTCTTCCAATTGTGTAACTGATCTATATCCTTTTTGCACATCTTTTGCTAATTTTAATGCCCTCCCTATTTTTGTGTAGCCAGCATATTTGATCAGTTTACAGTTGTTGTATGTAGGTCATTTAAGTAAATTGGAAATAAGAGGGGTGCAAGCCTTTCCAGACTCAATTTAACATTCCCAGGCATTCCCAGCCCCAGGCAAAAAAGGGAAACTTTTGTCAGACACCAGGAGCTCAGTACTGCAGAAAGCCTAGAGGAGTATAGAAAGTGCAGGGGTAAAATTAGGAAAGCAAAGAAAGAGCATGAAAAAGTATTGGCAAGTAAAATTGAGGAAAACCCAAAAATGTTTTATAAATACGTAAAGAGCAAGAGGATAACTAAGGAAAGAGTAGGGCCTATTCGAGACCAAAAAGGTAACCTATGTGTGGAGGTGGAAGATGTGCGTATGGTTCTTAATGAATACTTTGCGTCTGTCTTCACAAAAGTGGGGGACGATGCAGAGATTGTAGTTAAGGAAGTGGAGTGTGAAATATTGGATGGGATAAACATAGTGAGAGAGGAAGTATCAAGGGGATTAGCATCTTTGAAAGTAGATAAATCGCCAGGCCTGGATGAAACATAGAAAATAGGAGAGGAGTAGGCCATTCGGCCCTTCGAGCCTGCTCCACCATTCAATATGATCGTGGCTGATTCTCTATCTCAATACCATATTCCCGCTCTCTCCCCATATCCCTTGATGCCTTTTGTGTCTAGAAATCTATCTAGCTCCTTCTTAAATATATTCAGTGACTTGGCCTCCACAGCCTTCTGTGGTAGAGAATCCCACAGGTTCACCACCCTCTGAGTGAAGAAATTTCTCCTCATCTCAGTACTAAATGCCCTACCCCATATCCTGAGACTGTGACCCCTCGTTCTAGACCCCCCCCCCCAGCCAGGGGAAACATCCTCCCTGCATCCAGTCTATTTAGCCCTGTCAGAATTTTATATGTTTCAATGACATCTCCTCTCATCTTTCTAAACTCAAGTGAATACAGGCGGAGTCGACCCAGTCTCTCCTCATATGACAGTCCTGCCATCCCAGGAATCAGTCTGTATCCCAAGCTGTTAGGAGAAGCAAGGGAGGAAATAGCGGAGGCTCTGACTAACATTTTCCAATCCTCCCTGGCTACAGGCGTGGTGCTGGAGGATTGGAGGACTGCTAAAGTGTACCGTTGTTTAAAAAGGAAGAAAGAAATAGGCCGAGTAATTATAGGCCAGTCGAGTCTAACCTCGATGGTGGGCAAACTATTGGAATTGATTCTGAGGGACAGCATAAATCATCATTTAGAAAGACAAGGGTTAATCAAGGACAGTCAGCATGGATTTGTTAAGGGGAGGGTGTCTGACTAACTTGATTGAATTTTTTGAGCAGGTAACAAGGAAGGTCAATGAGGGTAATACGTTTGGTGTAGTGTGCATGGATTTTAGCAAGGCTTTTGATAAGGTCCAACATGGCAGACTGGTCAAAAAAGTAAAAGCCCATGGGATCCAAGGGAAAGTGTCTAGTGGATCCAAAATTGGCTCAGTGGCAGGAAGCAAAGGGTAATGGTTGATGGGTGTTTTTGCGACTGGAAGGCTGTTTCCATTGGGGTCCCGCAAGGCTCATTACTAGTTCCCTTGCTTTTTGTAGTATATATTAATGATTGGGACTTGAATGTAGGCGGCTTGTTCAATAAGTTTGCAGATGATACAAAGATTGGCTGTATGGTTGATATTGAGGAGGAAAGCTATAGACTGCAAGAAGATATCAATAGACTGGTCAGGTGGGCAGAAAAGTGGCAAATGGAATTCAATCCGGAGAAGTGTGAAGTAATGCATTTGGGGAGGGCAAACAAGGCAAGGGAATACACAATAAATGGGAGGATACTGAGATGTAGAGGAACAAAGGGACCTTGGAGTGCATGTCCACAGATCCCTGAAGGTAGCAGGATAGTTGGATAAGGTGGTTAAAAAGGCATACGGGATACTTTCCTTTATTATCCGAGGCATAGAATATAAGAGCAGGGAGGATATGCTAGAACTGTATGAAACATTGGTTAGACCACAGCTTGAGTACTGCGTACAGTTCTGGTCACCACTTTACGGGAAAGATGTGATTGCACTAGAGAGGTTACAGAGGAGATTTACGAGGATGTTGTCAGGGCTGGAGAATTTTAGCTTTGAGAAAAGATTGGATAGACTGGGGTTGTTCTCTTTGGAACAAAGGAGGCTGAGGGGAGATTTAATTGAGCTGTATAAAATTATGACGGGACGAGATAGAGTGGATAGGGAGGACCTAGTTCCCTTAGCAGAGGGGTCAGTGACCAGGGGGCATAGATTTAAAGTAATTGGTCGAAGGATTAGAGGGGAGCTGAGGAGAAATTTTTTCAACCAGAGGGTGGTGGGGGTCTGAAACTCACTGCTGAAAGGGTGGTAGAGGCAGAAATCCTCAACTCATTTAAAAAGTACTTGGATGAGCACTTGAAGTGCCATAACCTACAGGGCTACGGACGAAGTGCTAGAAAGTTGGATTAAGCTGGATAGCTCTTTTTCGGCCGGCATGGACACGATGGGCTGAATGGCCTCCTTCTGTGCAGTAACTTTCTATGATTCCCCTCACCACTCCCCATCTGTCTCAAATTAAACCTCTTATGAGTACTTTATATTTTCTTTTTTTCAACCAGTTCTTGTCCAATTCCAAGGTGTGTCCTGGATTCCTGTGACTTTTATTCCAATTGTAAATCTCCCTAGTGTTACTTTGTCAACAGCAAGGTGTGGTGTAATTAAGGGGAAATAATGCATCTTCTGGATTTGGATGTCCAAGATCACCTAACAGTGCATTTACACTACAAATTTAGGGTAGGTGCAAAGTCGCTTTGGCTTAACGTGAACTATATCGCAGCAGAGTGAGGCTCCTTTCTCCAACAACCTGCGCACAATCTTTCGAAATGCACTGGCGGCAAACAAGGTTCCACACATTCGGAACATTACTGGCTCTGTTTTCTAATAACTCTATGTATAAAAATTTCTTCTAACGTCCTTCTTCATTCTTCAAATGATTTTCTCTTTTAAAAAATTTTTTTAAGACTTCCCTTAACTTTTTCTGTTCCAGTGAAAAAAGCTCTAATTTTTTGATTGTTTCTTCCTAATTATAATCTACCGTACCATGTATCATTATAATGAATCATTGCTGTACTCTTTCCGTGGCTCTAATATACTTCCTATGATGGGGTGCTTACAATCCTAATGATACATGTTGCAATGTATCAAATGGGAGACGAACTTCAAGTAAGTTGATTTAATTTAACCCCTATTTGTCACTGTAAACATTAAAGAAGGAAAGAAAGAACTTGTATTTATATAGCAATCTTCACGACCTCAGGATGTTCCAAAGCGCTTTACAGGCAATGAAGTATTGTTGAAGTGTAGTAACTATTGTAATGTAGGAAACGCAGCAGCAAATTTGCACGCAACAAGGTCCCACAAACACCAGTGTCATAATGATCAGATAATCTGTTTTAATGATGTTCGTTGAGAGATAAATATTAGCCAGGACATCGGGGAGAACTCCCCTGCTCTTCTTCAAAGTAATACCATGGGATCCTTTACGTCCATGTGAGAAGGCAGACCGGGCCTCAGTTTAACATCTGGAGTGGGACTTTAACCCAGAACCTTTTGACTCAGAGGCAAGAGTACTACCACTGAGCAACAGCTGACACCTTGTGGATTTAGAGTGATTTAGAGTAAAGGTTAATAAACTAAACTTTTATTTCAACCTAATCAGAGTTCCTGCCACCCTGTAAAACACTTGTGGTGTCCAAATGCTCAATTTGCAGTGGTGTAAAAACATGGCGGCTGTGTCCCACTGTAACAGTGGTCCTGGTGGGCCAGATTTAACCATTCTGAATTTGGCCTGCTCTTCTAGCTGGAAACAATAACTTTAAAAATTAAAATTGTTCTTGCGCTATCATGGATATATGTAGGCAGTTTGTTGGTGGATATGGAGACTTAAAAAAAAGAGCACTTCTTTCATTCCTTGTTTTTTGCAGTCTAACACTAATAGAGCCAGAAGAGATGGGCAGTTGCAGTAAGCAAAGTCAGAATAGGAGGCTGCTGCTAGTCATGATTATATGCTGCCTTGACTCTTCTTTCCTTTTTGTTGGTGAAACTTCCCCATATTATCATTGCGGAGTAAAAAGAGCAAGAAAAAGCTGCAAATGCTGGAAATACATGGCAGACCTGTCAGCATCATTAAAGAAAAAAGGTTAATGTTTCGGGTGTAAAGCCTTATTAGAACGTGTGAGTTCTGACAAAGGATTACACCAGAAAGGTTAACCTGTATATATAAAGAGGTTTCACTAATTAGAGGCTCTGAGCACAGGCAAGGATTAAGGTACAGACATCTTAACACAGGAAGGGGCATTTGGCCCTCTTGCCTGCAGTGAATTTTAAGCCCCCCATGGGGGTTGATTTTAGATATCTCATTTTGCTATATTCCCCTCATGCTCTTTTATATTCTTCTGATTTAAGTAATGATTCAGTATATTGAATGGTGTCGTTCGTTTAGCATTGATCACTACCTGTGGCAAAGCATTCCACACTCCAGTATCTCTGTATGAAAAGTTTCTTCTGTATGTGAAATTAACCAATTCTGGTGGTTAAACAACCATTAAACTCGATCACGCTTTGTATTGGCAGAGGGTGTACTCATCGAGACCAGGTAATGTGTACACAAATTGCAAAAAGATTTGTTGTAAAACAGCAAATTGCGTTTACACGGTGTCGATAAATGAATTAATGGTAATATTCAGGCTCTGTTCCTCCAGAGGTTGGTGGTGAAGCTCTCTGGCTTCTTGTACATGCCAGATATTGTGACATTACAGGACCAATCAATATTTTCATATTTGCTGACAAATCTCTTGACCCTGTGTAAATCGGCGGCAATAATTACTGCGAAATTCAAATCAGTTAACGAAGAAGCTGACATAATTGTCACCTGAATAGATTCTCTGAGAATACTGAAGCCCTGATGAACTACCCAGCATGTGTAGAGTGCTGGATTAAAGATGGCAATGATGCAGAGCTTTTCACATTCCATATATATAAATCATATTTTTGCTTTGTATGTGTGAATTAAACTTTGAGCTTTACTCTACTATGTTGTGAACAGGGCTGAATAACAATGATTTGTAAAGAGGAAGTTGCTGATAAATATGAAAACAAACATAGGGGTCGATTTTGATGTGGACCGTGTATTGGGTGTGCAGTGGGCGGGATGTCTGCTCCACCTGCCTGATGACACCTTCAGGAGGCGCACAAATTTGCTGCCGCATTTCCTACATTACAACAGTGACTACACTTCAGCAGTACTTCATTGGCTGTAAAGTGCTTTTGGAAGTCTTGAGGTTGTGAAAGTTGCTATATAGATACAAGTTCTTTCTTTCCTTCTTTAATGTTTCTGTGGTCGTGTCTCATTTGTATACAATCAGCGAGATGTCAGCGCTAATCACGCTCCCTATAGGCAGCTCGCTGATTGGGAGGGTGGCTGCCACTTAACAGCAGACAGTAGCTCTTAAAGGAAAAGTGCAGTTTTCAATGGAGATCGAGTTATTGCAGGCAGCTTGGCACCATCCACCCAATTGTCCAATGCAGCCGTAGAGATGCATGTGTAGCAATTGAGGAACAGGAAGGACTTCCAATGGGCAACGGGTGTACCGTCAAATGAGCCAGCAGTAATGGGGAAATGTGGCTGATCAGATAAATACCAGAAGCATTTTTCCGAGGACCTGGCTGCAGTGCAGGAAGAAACTTAACAATCTCTTTAGGACTTTCAAGCAAAGACTCCCTTTCACTTCTCTCTTAATCTCTGTCGAGCCCTGCACCACCCTACTTTAGCCCCAGCACTACCAATCCTTCCCTCCCCGCATCCTATGCCTCTCCTCAAATCACAATGGGACACTTCACAACACCTCCTTCTGCTTGTACTTACACACTCAACACCTGTTACTTTCTTCACAATTACTTCCCCCTCTTGGCCATACTTTCTGCTGCTTCTTTTTAGCGTGCACACTATGCTAGGTCAACTCAGACATCTGCTAAACCCTTCAACAGGAGACACAGCTCATATCCTAGCTCTACACGTGGCATTGACACTCTCCAGTCAACCATGGAGCATGTGGTCACTTCAATGGACTCTGTAGCTAGACCCTTCCTACAGAAGTCTGTGTCACCAGTAATAATATCTCTTAAGATGCTCACAATTAGGCCATATGGTCCGTGGATCCAAATGGATAGGGGCTTCAGTCAGATCATGGATGTCCTACAGTTTGCTCTCCCGCCGATCAGTAGGAGTGCTGAACTGCAGCCCAATAACAAGGGCAATTCTGCAATGGGAATGGGACATGTTGCCCTCTCTTAGCACATTTGTACCCTCGCCCTGGTGCCAGAAATCTTGCTGGGACCTCTCAGGCAACAGCTCCTATTGGTCACAGACCACAAGCATCTCAAGAGCCCTTGGCTGAGCCACAGCCTTCCACCTCTCCCTCTACAATTATGGGGGAGCACCTGTAGGATCACTAGCAGTAAAAGTAAAATAAAAGGCACTAAGGGATTGCACAATAGTCTCATTTTGTTTGCTTTATTACATATGTTAATTGATAAATTTGGATTTGGTGTTGGCTTTCATTTTCTGCAATGAGCTGAGGGAGGAAGCAATGTGTAATCATGAGGAGGAAGATTTGATGGTCAAGTGGCAGCGGAAAGGTAAGGAGTGAGGGACTGTTGGTTACTGGTATCTCTCATTCACAATCTGATCGCGCAAAACCCTGGCAGGGCCTGCTTACCTAGTTGCCTCCCTGCTTCTTCCTCTGCTTCCTGCTGAACTTCCTCCTACTCTTCCTCCTCCACTTCCTCCTCCATCTCTTCCTCCACCTCTTCCTCTGGCTCAGGTTCTTGCCGGATAGGCGGTGGCAAGGGCCGTCTCCTTATAATGGTGAGGTTGTGCAACCTGCAGCTTGATACCCACTCAGCTGAGTACGGCAAAGCTCCTCCAGAGCAGTCCAGGCAGCGGAAGAGTTGCTTGAGGACGCCTATGGTGTGCTCGATGATGTTCCGTGTGGCAGCATGGCACTTGTTTTACGCCCGCTGTGCACGTGTGCGTGCATTGCGGACCGGAGTCATGAGCGATTTCGTCAGGGGATAGCACTTGTCACCCAGTAGCCAGCCTTTGACTTGCCGTGCTGGTTGAAATACAGATGGGACGTTGGACTGCTGCAGAATGAAGGAATCATGACTGCTGCCAGGGTAGCAGGCATTGACCTGCATGATGCACTGTGTGTGGTCGCACACCAGCTGCACATTGAGGGAATGGAACCCCTTTCTGTTCATGAACATGGCCGAGTTCTGATGTGAAGCACGCACTGCAATATGCGTGCAGTAAATGGCACCCTGTACCATGGGGAAGCTTACAGAAACTTAACTGGACCAGCCATATAAATACTGTGGCTACAAGAGCAGGTCAGAGGCTGGGTATTCTGTGGTGAGTGACTCACATCCTGACTCCCCAAAGCCTTTCACCATCTACAAGGCACAGGTCAGGACTGTGATGGAATACTCTCCACTTGCCTGGATGAGTGCAGCTCCAACAACACTCAAGAAGCTTGACACCATCCAGGACAAAGCAACTCGCTTGATTGGCACCCCATCCACCACCCTAAACATTCACTCCCTTCACCACCGGTGCACTGTGGCTGCAGTGTGTACCATCCACAGGATGCACTGCAGCAACTCGCCAAGGCTTCTTCGACAGCACCTCACAAACCCACGACCTCTACCACCTAGAAGGACAAGGGCAGCAGTCACATGGGAACAACACCACCTGCACGTTCCCCTCCAAGTCACACACCATCCCGACTTGGAAATATATCGCCGTTCCTTCATCGTCGCTGGGTCAAAATCCTGGAACTCCCTTCCTAATAGCACTGTGGTAGAACCTTCACCACACAGACTGCAGCGGTTCAAGAAGGCGGCTCACCACCACCTTCTCAAGGGCAATTAGGGATGGGCAATAAATGATGGCCTCGCCAGCGACACCCACATTCCGTGAACAAATAAAAAAAATTGTGAACAAACCCTCGTGCTCGCTCATGCTGCTTGTCTCTGGCAAGTGGTAATGTGATGAATCTGTTTCAGAGTGCGTACAGAGCCTCAGTGACTTCCCTTATACAGCAGTCTACTGGAAACTGCGAGATGTTGCTTATATCGCCAACAGCAGCCTGAAAGGAGCCAGAGCCGTAAAAATTAAACGCCACTGTCACCTTGACAGCCACAGGCAATGCTGTCCTTGCTCTGCTCTGAGGCTACAGTTGTGGCTGCAGCAGTTGACAAATCTCAGTCACGACCTCTTTCGTGAACCGCAGCTGTCGGATGCACTGGTCGTCGCTGAAGTTGAAGTAAGAGAATTGGTCCCTGAAGTCCCTCGTTGGATATGGCCTCCTTCTGGGCGCCCTGCTCCTCCTCCTCCTCCTCCCTCTTGTAGCAGCTTGTCCTACTCTGCGTGGCCTCTCTGCATGCTCCCAGTCATGTTCAATTCCCAGAGGATGCCCCAGCAGGCCACCCATGTCTGGAAGCAGCTTTGTTCAGCATATTATTTTAAATGTCACTAACGATACTGCAAGACCAGCCAGACCACTCTCTATAGAATATTGCAACTTTCTCCAAGTACAGGAAACTTCCACAAACACCTACAATTGTATCAGCAGCCAGAATAGCTAATCCAGCAACTAACCTGTAACTCCTGCATGGTCCCTTTAAATAGCGCTGGTGGGGGGGGTCCTTCATGCCTTTTAAGTCCTGTTCAGCTGTGCGATGTTAGGGCAGTGCGTTGGGTGGAGCAGGGAGTTCGAAAATGGCGCCGGCTGCTTCAAATCAACGTTGCACGTTGATTTACGTCATAATCTCCCTATTCTACATGCTTCTGGCATTTGTTAAGTGCACGTGCGCAAAAACCTTTACCAAGATGGCAGCCCATGCATATCAAGCCAGAAGTGTGCCCGCGCATCTCAGACGCCATTTTCGGTACTTAGGAGTCTGGGTAGCGCCTACACAATGGGCGCTACGCAGCCCAATTTAGCCCCCCATTTTTTTAGTTTTTCGATAAAAGTTGCCTCATACCTTAAAAACAGAAATAATCCTTTCCACACAATTGAAGATATTTTATCGACCTCAAGCCCTACACAACTGTTCCTGAGAATTTGTTCAAAATTTATACATGGATTATCAGCACAACACCTCATTTGAACACCTGCGTTTTAATGTTAGAATGAATTTTTTGCTAGAATATGATGTTTACTGAGGAAGAGAGAGAGAGAGACAGCTCTATAGCTGTTCTAAGTACGGAGGATAGCACATGGGCCTCAGTGTGAGATCACAGTTATAGCACGTGGTCACCAATTGAACAACATGGGGGGGTCGATTTTCGGGTGAAGGGAAGGGTGCGATGGGGGTGGGGGGGGCACTCCTAAAATCGCTGAAGCCCCGAGCGGGTTCGGAGCCCGGCTCCAACTCGCCGATTTCTGGGTTCTCCAGTGATGTGTCCGGGTGCGCGCGCGCCTCCCAAATGCGGAAGTCCCACCGGCAATTAAAGCCGGCAGGATGATACTTTGCATAGTTTGTCAGATAGTTGATGGACTTGAACTACTTGATTGACTCGATATTTTGGCAGGGGTGCGATTTTGAAGCATCTTCAGCGTGTTTCCCGTGCTGTGGGAAATACTCCCTGATGCATGTTTCAGCCAGCAGCCAGTGGGAGATGCAAATGCTTATTTGACAGGTGGGGAGAAAACATCATTTATTGCAGCAGGGCACTCTGTCACTTCAGACAAAGTTTTGGCTGCAAGACCTTTGTGTTTTCACTCAAAATTCTTACTTTCTACCCAAAACTCTGCTGTTCAAACATATTTAACTACTTTTCGTACCCCCTCAAACTCACACCGTCAGGATGGGTGAGCGCCATGGCTGCATTCACCACCACATCCGGGAATAGCAACATCACCAGCCTCGCCTGGCACGCCGTCCACCTCCGCCACATGGAGCTCCACAACACAGTGCTGCGCCACAGACAGCTGCACAAGAGCACAGAGGTCAACAACAGAGAGAGCAACGTCACAGGAGGCACTACCCTCGCCACAGGGTCTACAGACTGAGGCTCAGTTTCCTGGACCTCTCTGAGGAGCAGTGCATACGGAGGCTCAGAGTCAGTCGCCAGGAAGCCGCAGACATCTGCAGCCTCCTTCACGCCAAGCTCGGCTGGGCCGAGCAGCATCTCCTCACCTGTCGCTGTCAAAGTCACCACTGCCTTCAACTTCTTCGCCTCCGGATCATTCCAGAATGCCACCGGGGACATCGCCGAGGATTCTCAGTTGTCTGCACATAAGGCAGGTCACCGACAGCTTGTTTCACAGGGCCTCGCACTACGTCAACTTCCCCATGGACGACCTCAGCCAGACGGAGAGGGCAGTGGGATTCCACGCTGTGGCTGGCTTCCCACAGGTGCAGGGTGTAATCGATTGAACCCATTTGGCAATACAAGCACCTCCACACGAGCCAGGACTGTTCATCAACAGGAAGGGCTATCACTCCATCAACACTCGGCTCGCTTGTGACCACCACAGGAGATTCCTTCACGTGTGCGCCAGATACCCTGGCAGCTGCCGCGATTCCTTCATCCTCCGAGAATCCAACATCCCGACTCTCTTCCATGCACCCAACACCTGCAAGGGCTGGCTCCTCGGGGACAAAGGTCACCCCCTGCACATGTGGCTCATGACACCTCTGAGGAACCCCATCACCGAGCAACAGCGTTGATATAATGACAGTCACATCACCACCAGGTCTACAATTGAGCATGCTATAGGGCTGCTCAAGATGCGCTTCAAGTGCCTTGATCGTTCTGAGGGCGCGCTTCAGTACGCACCAGACAGAGTGGGACGCATTATAGTCGTGTGTTGTGCCCTGCACAACATGGCACAACAGAGAGGGGTGCCGCTTGAGGAGGCCCCATCCACATCTTCCACCCACATTGAGGAGGAGGATGAGGAGGTCGAGGAGGAGGAGCAGGAGCAACCCATGGGCAGAACAGCGGCTCATCTGGCTGCTCGTGAGGCCAGGGAGTCACTGATATATGATATGGCAATTAGGGATGGGCAATAAACGCTGGCCTCGCCAGCAACGCCCACATCTCATGAACGAATAAAAAAAATGTGAATGGTTCTCCTAACATCAGACAGTGTGAAGAGTCCAGTCCTCACACCATCTGGATAGAGCAGCGCCCACACCAGCATCCCCCCCCCACCCTGCTCAAAACAGTCATGCAACTACACATATGTCCACTGTAGAGTGACCCAATGGGTGGCATCAAATGTCAGCGTTCATGGTGAACCTCATGAAAGGATCCTATTACAGAAGTCAGTCAAGAATGGCCAAGAAATGGCAGTAGTGGTGACAATAATAATATTTAATGTGAGTGCAACAAAAAGCAATTATAAATAAAAAACATGACCAACCTTCAGACACCCTTGTGCATCCCCGTCGTGCTTACAAAACCTTTGCCTTTTGCTTCCGACTACTTCTACGTGGTGCATCCCCTGTGGCTGCAGCAGAGATAGTGGCAGGTTGCTCTTGTTCATGCCCTGACCGATTGGATGCTTTGGCCTATGCCCTCTGGGTTTTGGTGCCCGTGAGGGCCATTCCAAAGACAGCTTCACCTGCACCTGTGCAGGGGCAGACTCGGCCATCTGGAGAGGAGGCAGCATTGCGGGTACTGGTTGAGAGGGGGGCAATGGGCGAGACGTGGGAGCACTTTGAGTGGCGTCCCCACTTCCATGTCCCCTTTCGCCATCATCCCTCCCCTGGGCCAGGCCCACACCACTCCTACCACTCTGCTGGACGACAGTTTGGAGGACATGTGTGAAGCCTTGTTAGGCCAGTGCTAGTGTATCTGCCAGCCTGCCTAATGCAGCAGAATGTTGTTCACCCTGAGTCCGAACGGCCGTTGTCAGGGCCTGAATGGACTTATTTGTGAGCCATGCTTGAAGCTCAATGGAGGCTAGCCTTCCTTCCATCGCAGACATTTCCGCACTTACCCGCGACAGTATGTCAGAGAGGCTCTCACGTCCCTGTGACACTATCTCAGAGATGCCCTCACGTCCCTGTGACAGTATCTCCAAGATTCCCTCCCGTACCTGTGCCACCATTCCACTCATGCAAGAGTTGGACTCCTCCATCCTCTGCGCTATTGTGGGGAGTGCGCACCTGTTCCAGCACCTCTCAAATGTGCTGCCGCCCCTCAATCATTCTCCTTTTAAAGGATGGCCCCCAGGGTTCAGCATTTGTGTCCAGCTGAGCAGAGCCTGGAGAGGAGTGCTCCCACCGACTCTCCACAGCTGCCCCTGCCACCAGTGTTTGCTCATGCTCATGTGTGTGGTAACTCACCGTGTGTGACCCCAACTAACTGAGGACGAGGACCCACCGAGGTGTGAGTATCTGCGCTGGTGGATGGCTCGCTCAGATGTGACGGTGCACCCTCCGTTCTCTGAGGATTCGCCCTCTGCCCTCACAGTGGTCGCTGAAGGCCTTGTAAGAGAACAAAAGGCAATATTAAGCATGATCACAGATGTGTCTTGTTGCAATGAGCATACTGAGGTGCTGAAGATGGCGGGGCATGTTAACATCAATTCATATTGTGTGTGCTGAATGTTAAAGTTCTGTCACCAGACGTTTGTCGGGTGCCAGTCTCGGCATCCCCGACAGACAGGCACTCGAGGGTGCAGCTCAGCTCCAGCACCTCCTGCTCGCCGTCTGCAAGGACGATGATCTGTTGCGGCCCCCCTCCGGTCCTCACCCTCTCCCGTGCATTCTGGGCTCTCTTCTCCTATAAGGGGAGAAAGTACAGACGCGTGAGTGAGTGATGGTGACGTGGCCAACCGATGAATGCATTGGTTTGGGTGAGGCTGACCGTGAAAGAGGTGCATTGGAGGGTGAGTATGAGACAAACCCATGACATTGTATGAGGATTGGGTTGAATGGTAGTGGTGGGGTGACTAATGGGGAGGTGAGGAAGTGCAGGTAAGTTGAGGATGAGCTTTTAGTGGGTATGAGGAGTGATGTGATAGAGTAGTGTTTGGTAGGGCAGAATGAGTTGGGGGTGGGGGCAGTGATGTGGAAGACGGAATGTAGGAGAATAAGTAAGTGTACTCACTTTGGCTGACCTAGTTAGGTCATTGAAGCACTTCCTGCACTGGATCCAGGTGCGGGAGATGTTGCTGCTGCTGGTGACCTCCTCTGCCACCTTGAGCCAGGCCTTCTTGGTGGCAGAGGCAGGCCACTTCCTCACGTCCGCCGGATAGAAGATATTCCTCCTCCTCCTCACCCCATCCAGTAGCACCTGGAGTGAGGCATCGCTAAATCTAGGAGCAGCCTTGCCCCTGTGCTGCTCCATTGTGCTGTTTGGGTGTTTGCTCCAGGAGCAGTCATTGGAGGACTGCCCCTTTAAATAGAGCTCCTCCAGCTGACAGCCTGAGATGCAGATGCACAGTCTGCCCGCTGCTCAGCTATCGGATGGCAAGCCTGGAAGCCACGAATTGACCCGCAATCGCATGGGAAACAAACAGATTTTATTGGGCAGGTTACCCACGCGCCCAATCGCTCCCCACTGCCATCCCGCCTCCCCGCTAGTTGTAGTAAGTGGATGCTCTAGAGACTGTGGTGGAGTATAACCATACAGACTGGAACTGTAGTTTAGGAAGTCCCATTGTTCTGTTGCCAGCAGTCTGTTGTAGCAAGGTTCAGGGTGTTTGATTTGAGGCAATGTTGCAACATGTTGTGAGAATTCAAGGTCTATATATAATTTGGTATAAAAGTCTTGAGCCATGATTTGAATTTTTGGTCTTAGAAGTAATGTGAGGTAAGAGGTGCTGCATGATTATAATGTAAGGTGAAGGTTAAGGCATGGTTAAACATACTTCACTCTTCTCTGCTGAAACCAATCGAGGATCATTCTGCAGGGCAAGGATAACCACAACCTCCTTTTCTCTATGAACAATGACACCCTTTCCCTTTCCCCCAACACCTCTCCTCAAACATTAAGTGCAAGAAGCTCACAGATTTCTTTATCACCAAGATTGAGACTCACTGTGCAATCTGCCTCTGCTGCATCTTCCCCTTCTTGTTGCCCCCAGGCCCCATCAATCTCTCACACACTTTATCTCTTAACCCCATCTCTCTGCAGCTTCTCCCCATTCCCACCCCTCTACTTCCTTTACATTTACATACTCTGCATGGTGACATAATCCGCAGTTAATATCATGCATGCTAATGATACTCGGTTATACCTCTCCATTGCCTCCCTCAACCCGTCAACTGCCTCTGAGCTGTTATACTACTTGTCTGTTATCCAGTTTTGGATGAGTCGCAATCATCTCTGGCCTCTGTCACAAACTCCACCCCTTGCCACTGATTCTATCCTCCTCCCAAGCCATTGTCTAAGCTCAGACAGATCATTGAGAACTTTGGTACCCTGTTGGAGCCTGAGCTGAGTTTGAGACCCATACCCTCTCTGTCACTTAGACTGCTTACCACTGCAACATTGCCCACCTCTGCCCCTACCTTAGCCTCATTGCTACAGAAACCCTCACATGTGCCCTTTTCACCTCCAGACTGGACTACTCCATTGCTGTCCTCCCCTCTTCTAGCAATCACGACATAAACTTCAACTTATCCAGAACTTTACTGCGTGCATCATGCCACACACCAAGTCCCACTCATCCATCGGTCCTGTTCTAACTAACCTACCCTGGCTCCCAGTCCCCCAATATAACAGATTTAAAATCTTTATCCTTGCCTCAAAATCCCTGCACAGCTTTGCCTAACCCATTCTCTGCATTCTCTTCCTTTCCAACATCACCTCAGCATGCCTTTCCCATTGCAGTTTCCCAGGGACCCTTCCTCTGTCCCCTTTAAAGTCATTTTAGAGCTATAGGTAGATTTTTGCCTGTACATTGTAGGTGGTATAACAATACGATGTATTTTAGGCAACAGCTGCATAGAACCTCTCAGCAAACTTTACAAGAAAGATACATGGGCACTGAGCAGGAAGTGAAGAAGTTTGGGGAAAGAACCCAAAGGCGCAAGTCAAAAAGATAGTTGTTTGTCTTTTGTGGGACCTTTGAAGAGAGAGAAAGTAGTTTCAGAAAAGAATTCTAGAGGGCAGTGGCATAGTGTCTGACAGCCAGTCTCTAATGACATGGATAAGGGTTTTAGCAGTGGTGCAGGGCAGATAGGGGGACAGTGTCCTGAATGTGGAAGAAAGGGGCCTCAGCAGCAGAACCAGAGGCAGGATATAATGTGTTTGCTGACAAGAACTAAATAGGATGACTTCAATTTTATCAACATTGAGCTGTAGAAAAAGTTCAACTCATCCAGGACTTAATAAGGACTGATATCCTGGTATTTGGCCCTGGGGGGCAGGGGGGGGGGGTCAGTGGGTCCATAGAAAGACTTGAATAATTTGTAATGGGCACTATCAGGTAAGCCATTTTTCCCATTCTAGTAACCTTGATAGAATAGTATGTACATTTGTGCAATATAACTAAAGTTAACAAGTAATTCTTTACAACGGTGGCATTTAGAGCCCTCACAAAAATTCCTGAAAGCTGCTGTTCGCTTCTTGATGATTTTAATCTGAGAACATTAGTAACAGTACAAAACACATTCTGGCTAATTGGTTTGCTAATGCGTATGTGGAAGTGTAGTTCCTGACACCCTATTACATGCACAGTGGCTAGATGCAAGGTTGATTCATTCTCATTATCTGCCACCGGATATCATTATTAGGATGCTGTGATGATGCTGTACTGCAGTGTGTTCTGTCTATTCAAGGATAAGCGATTTTGGGCACAACTGCTTTGGAATTATCACTGCAGGATAAACAGCAGTAAGGTTGGTTAGAATGAAATCCAGCTTGAGATCCGCTCTTTGTTCTGGGAAATAGGAAATGATCTCCATGCTGTGTTAAAGGGGAGTACAATGACTGGTAAGCACCTAACCCCTAGATGTAGTTCTTGTAAATCATTTTCTACACTGTTTGTTCCACAAGCCCTCCATGTAGCTCAGCCTATGCTCCATTCTATCAACCAAACAGTGGAGTGCATGATTTAAGGGTGGGTGACATGAGGCTTTCCTAAAAATGTTATCTGCGTGTTCAACAACAAGAACAACTAGCATTTATATAGTGCCTTTATCATAGAGAAATGTCCCAGTGCCTTCACAGAAGCATAATCAGACAAAAATTGACACCGAACCAAAGATGGAGGTATTGGGAGGGGTGACTATAAGTTTAGTCAAAGAGGTAGGTGTAATGAGGCACTTAAAGAAGGAGAGAGAGATGGAGAGGCAAAGAGGTTTAGGGAATTCCAGAGCTTAGGGCCCAAATTGCAGAAGACACGGCCGGCAGTGGTGGGACAAAGAAAATGGGGGATGCATAAGAAGCAAGAGTTGGAGGAACACAGAGATCTCAGAAGGTTGTGGGTTTGAGGATGTTACAGAGATAGGGTGGGGTGAGGCCTTGGATAGCTTTGAATACGAGGATGAGAATTTTAAATTGGTGAAGTTATGGGACCGGGAGCTGATGTAGGTCAGTGAGCAGAGGGTTGATGGATGAACAGGATTGGATGCAGTTTAGGATATGGGCAGCAGAGTTTTGGATGAGCTGACGTTTATGGGGAGTGAATGATGGGAGGGTGGCCAGGAGAGCATTGGAATAGTCGAGGCTCAAGATGACAAAGACAAGGATAACGGTTTTGGCCGTAGATGAGCTGAGGCGGGGTGGAGTAATGTTATACAGGTGAAACTGGGCAGTCTTTGTGATGGAGAGGAAATGGGGTCTGAAGCTTAGCTTGGGGTCAAATAGATTGTGAACAATCACCTAAACTTGAGACAGTGACCAGGGAGGGGGATGGAATCAGTAGCGAGAGATCAGACTATGTGCCGGAGGGCCGAAGGTGATGGCTTCGGTCTTCCCAATGTTTAACTGAAGGAAATTGCGGCTCATCCAACAACACAGAGCCAGTGGAGGGGTCGACAGAGGTGGAGGAGAGGTAAAGCTGGGTGTCATAAGCGTACCTGTGGAACCCAGACACCATGGGCATGATTTTGACCTGGAGCTGGGAAGAGAGTGGGGATGTAGATTTTCGCGTGGGAAACCCAGAATTGAAGTAAGCGCATCAGAATCTGCGATCACAATTTAATTGAAGGCAATTATTTTTGCTACCGGGTTTCGCATCTCCAAGCAGGCACATGATGCGATCTGAAGTCCAGTATTTAAAGGGCCAATGCAAAAATGGATTTTGAAGGAGAAAGGAGGAAATGCATCAGTGGATTCCAAGAGAGCAAGGGCAGCACCCCAGGTTCATGGATGCTTCACTTGAAGTACTGCTGGGTGGAGTGAGAATCAGGAGGGCGATAATTTACACAAGCGATGGGAGGAAGAAACCTGTTTCTGTCACCAAGAGGGTGTGGTTGGAGGTGGCTGAGGAGCGGAGCAGCAGGAGCAAGGTGTCCCGGTCTTGGATACAGTGCAGGAAGCGATTTAATGACTTAACCAGGTCAGGAAAAGTGGAGAGGATGGAGGATTCCAACTCGAACATTAGTGGATTGATGGCGCCGGTAATTGCGAGAATATCTGCCATGGAGAGAGTGGCCGCCTCCATGGAGCTTCAAGCACAGCTCTCAAATGAGTTTATGCCAGTCATGACCACGGCCGTGCAGGAGATGCCTGCTGCCTTCAACAGGATGACACATACCTTATCCGTGGCCTTACAATGGTTCACAGATGTGCACCGAGCTGCTGTCCAGCAGAGAGGTGGGAGTGATGTGGCGCTGGCCCGGGAGAGGGATGATGGCGAAAGCGGACGTGGAAGTGGGGACTCCACTCAAAGCGGTCCCACGTCTCACCCGTTGCCCGCCCGCCTCTCCCGTCAACCAGTACCCGACATGCTGCCTCCTCTCCCGATGGCTGAGTCTGTGCCTGCACAGGTGCAGGTGGAGCGTCTTTGGCGGGGCCCTCATGGGCTCCAAAACCCAGAGGTCATAGGCCAAGAGCATCTCAGCAGTCAAGGCAGGGATCTGAGCAGCCTGCCTCTACCTCTACTGAAGCTACAGGGGATGCACCACATAGAAGGGTAGGAAGCTTAAGTTCAAGCAATTATAGTTCACCAATGGTCTGCACAAGGGTGTTTGAAGAAATGTTATGTTGTTAAGTTTGACACATTAAATGTATTGATGAGCACCGCTTCCACATCTTGGCCATTATTGCTTCCCAAGTAGGAACTTGTCCTTTCATTTGCTTCATGATGAATGTCAATACATGACGGGACCCATTTGGCGGATGTGCAGTGGGTGATTGTGTGGTTGAAGGACTGTTTTTGTGCAAAAGGGCGGGTGGTGGGGGGGGGGGGGGGGGTTGGTAGTGGTGGTCATGCCAGCCGGCCTGAGTATCTCACTGTCTCTCTTTTGCCACTGTTATTAAGAGAACCTATAAGAGTTCAGGGCATCCCTGGCATCCCAGGCAGCAATGTGCACGACTGGCCTGGCGATGGGTGCCCCATCTTCATCTTCCTCCTCCACGTCTTCCTCATCCTCGTCTTCTTCTTCAATGTTGTCACCAATAGTTGATGATTGATGAACGCCTTCGTCCTCCTCCACTTCTAAAACTCTCTTCTGCGCTATGTTGTGCAGGACGCAGCACACCACGATTATTCTGGAGACCCTCGCTGGCGAGTACTGAAAGGTGCCTCCAGTCCTATCCAGGCACCTGAAGTGCATCTTCAATATGCCTATAGCTTGCTCAATGACACACCTTATGGTCATGTGGCTCTGGTTATATTGCTCTTGTGCCTCGTTGGTGGGGCTCCTCACAGGTGTCATGAGCCACGTTTGTAGGGGTTGTCCCTTGTCTCCATTGAGCCAGTCCTTAAGTCCGTCTCCTGTTTGGAAGAGGTCTGGAATGTTGGACTGGCGCAGAATGAACACATCATGACAGCTGCTAGGGAACCTGGCGCACACCTGTAGAAATCGCTTCTTGTGGTTGCACACCAGCTGTCCTTTGATGGAGTGAACCCCCTTTCAGTTGATGAAAACTCCTGGTTCATGTGGAGGTTCTCGGATTGCCACGTGTGTGTAATCGATTGCACCCTGCATCTGTGGGAAGCCAGTCAAAGAGGCGAAACCCACTGCCCACTCGTTCTGGCCATTGTCGTTGCGGGGAATGTTAATGTAATCAGGTGCCCTGACAAACAAGCCATCCATCACCTCCCTTATACACTTATGTGCAGACGATTGACACATCCTGCAGATGTCTCCAGTGGTGCCCTGGAAGAACCCAGAGGCGACGAAATTGAGGGCAGTGGTGACTTTTACTGCCACGGGAATGCGTAGCCACCACATCCAGCAGGGAACAGCTCTTCCTCAAGGAGACAGCAGATGTCTGGGACCACCTGCCGACTCATTCTGAGCCTGTGTAGGCACTGCTCCTCAGACAGGTTCAGGAAGCTCAGCCTCTGCCTATATTCCCTCTCACATGGGGTAGTGCCTCCTGCGACCTCGGCCCCTCTGTTGCTCCCCTCTCTGTTCTCCACTCAGCTCTTCCCTCTGCTGTTCCCATATCTTTGTTGCGCACCTCTCTCTCTTGTGCACCAGCAGATCCCAACACAGCACGGGGTTGCTGCCGTGGATGGTCATTTTCCTCCTCCTCAGATGTCCTCTGGAATACATCCATTGCCTCCCCCCATCCTGATCTTGTCAGTTTGAGAGGCTCCAAAGTTTTGCCAAAGATGTCTCAACACAAGAACTCTCTGATTCAACACAAGAACTCTCAGTCCCAACATGAGGGGGGTAATTTTAACCCAAAAGAACAGGTGCGTTGGGGGCGTGAGGGAGGTAAAAGTAACATCCATTACATCCCCCTATCCTGATCTTGTCAGTTTGAGAGGCTCCAAAGTTTTGCTTTGCTTTTGAAGTGGGACCGCAATCCGGCTCCACGCGCCCACTGTTTTTGGATGCCCGTGCATCCGAAACCCAGAAGTCCCGTCCCCACTTAATGTTGGCGGGCGGCTTGTTAAAGGGGCACTGTATCTCATTGCGATAGTTGAGGCACTTAATTTTTTGTGGATTATAAACGTAAAACGTATTTAACCTTAACTGTATGGGTTTCCCATCACTCCTGATCCTTGTCAGGCAAGAGGAAGCAGGAAGGGCCAGATCCATGAGGTGAGTGCCTTTATTGCACTGCTTGTGAGCCAGGAGGAGCAGGAGTGCTTCATCCAGGCCCAACAAGCTCACCTGGCATGATCGTACCCCCGCGATCGGCCGTCCCGTCCTGCCCCCCCTGATCGCCCAACCCCCCCCCTCCCCCACCGATGGCCAAGAACCCCCCCCCATGGTAGACTGTCCAATGGTCAACCCTCCTCCTCTGATGTCTCCGACCCCTCCTCCTCCAATGTCACTGAGCCCCCTCCTCCGACGGCTCTGACCTCCCCCTCCGATGTCTCCGACCCCCCTCCTCCGATGTCACCGCCCCCCCCCCATGCCACTGACACCCCCCTCTTCCAATGTCACCGACCCCCCTCTTCCGATGTCACCGACCACCCCCCCCTCCGATGTCTCCAGCCCCCCTTCCTTCAATGGTCTCCAACTTCCCTCCTCCGATGCCACCGACCCCACCGCCCCGATGTCACTGACACCCCCTCTCCGATTTCACTGACCCCCCTCCCCGATTTCACTGACACCCGCCCCCGATGTCTCCGACCCCCCCCCCCTCTGATGTCACCGACCGCCCCCCCCCCCCAACTTGATGTCAATGACCAGCCTCATATTGTCTCCAGCCTTCTTCGATGTCTCCAGCCTTGCCGACCACTGTTCTCCTGACCCGATCAGCTCCCCCCCACCTCGATCTTCTTCACGCACCTCCCTCCCCATGCCCTATGTCATCCACGAGCCACGATCTCTCCCTCCCTCCCTCCTCTCCGAATCGCGGCTCCTTTCCCTCCCGACAGGCAGCCAGCCTGTTAATCTGGCTGACTGGCGCGCGGGGAATCCAGAAGCAAAAATAATGACCTCCAGTTTAGTCGCGATCACAGAATGTGATGCACTCATTTGATTTCTGGGTTCCCCCACACGAACATCTACCCACGCGCTGTGTTCCCGGCTCTGAGTGAAAACCATGCCCAAGAACTCTCAGCCAAACGTTTGCCAAAGAGAACTGAGATACCAGCTGCAATACCTGAGCTCTTATTGAGATGGGTCAATCATAGGTTTAAAAGCTATGGCTGAACCTTGCCTCCATTTCACTGGCGAGATTCATGAGCCTTGGGAAACCCGTGCAGGAGATGTTAAATTTGTTTATATTTCAGAATCAATTAAAAAATACTGACCTCAAGTATCTCAAGTAGGTAAATTGTCCCGCTAATGATCCACCCGCCTGCAGTAATTGGGGACGCGACTTCCGGGATTCTGCTGCGCGCGTGTATTCAAACATGCCCACGTTAAACCCGGAAGTTGGAGCCGGATTGCGGTCTTGATTTAAAAACCTGCAAATTTGACCTCTTTCTTGGGTGTTAAAATTCCTCCCCTTGTCTTGCGATGCTGTCGCTGAGGGGCAGCGTGTAGATAAGGAATGGGAAGGGACCATGGATAAATCCTTGGGGGATTTGCGTTTTCAGTTTTTTTACAAACCAGCTGCAAGATTTTTTTTGCTTCTTGTGCCCTTGCTGAGCTTTTCGTTTGAAATAGCAAAAAAAACTTGTTAGAGACTGAACACATTTATCTAAAAAAATCACCTACAATTGGTATAAAATTAAACCAAACACATTGACACCAGCGTTGGGAAGCAGACCTGCTTTCAGGGATCCATTTGATTCATGTCATCCCACTGTTTGGCTGATGAAAAGGACGACAACAGATTTCCCGTGAAGTGCCCTATCAATTGTGGCATTTAGAATATAGCTAACTGAGATGTACCTCGTATAACGAACTGAGATGTGTCTTGTTCTAATCACTTAACATTCAAAGTGTTCACCCTGCCTCTAAGAATGCCTTGTACCTTATGCCCAACTAGTGCTCTGTGCATCACACCAGAGAATGGGAAGGTGTGTTTGTGTGCTTTTGATTCCTATGCTCCTGACTTTATCTTCACTGTTTGGGAGGTGGTCCCCCATAGGAGGGAGAGAATGCAATTCTAGGCTATTCTTGCTCGCCTCCTAGCAACCAATTGGGGAACAAGCTACCTAGCCATACAGGCCAGCGAGGGCCCAGATTTGGTCCTTGGTTTGTGCTGAGTTAGCTCATCTCAGCCAAGGCAACTGTAGGGGTACTATAATTGGAATCACTGCTCCTGGATTAGGGAGGGGAAGATTGGCTGGGATTCCTGCTCTTGATAGCTATCCATTGATCACTTCTGTAAGTATGAATGTATGAACTTTGGATGAGGATTCAGCTGCAATGCTTCTTCAGTTAAACAGCCTGTTGGTACTCACTTTCAAGGTTTCAACTCAGCAGTGTGTCAGCTTGGCTCAGTTGCTCGCACTCTTGCTGCAGGGTCAGAAGTTTGTAGGTTTAAACCCTGTGACAGTAGGTTCCGTCATGTCTCAAATCATTAGAAAGTCTATATAAATTTAGTATCTATTTATTTATAAGATGTGACTGATCACTTTAAATTTGAGTACTGCATGTTGGGAGAGCATTTCTCAGTTGTTTGTGTTTCTGCTAACTTGTTTTATACATGTTGCAGGATATACACATTGCTGTCTGGTACGCAGTATGTCACTTCAAACTCATTATTCTTATGCAAAGCAAATAGGAACCACAATGCACATACATCTTGCTTTTTCCCAAAATCAATGAAAGGGTCAAAAGGCTTAGTAAAGTGCAAAAAATGGGCCTAAGACTAACATCTGGATGAGTTCAGGAAATCTTCGTTTTGATATTGTTTATTCAAGTAGAGAGGACATTTTTTGACCTCATGTCTCCCAGTTTTGAACTTCAAAGTGAATGAAGTGAACAACTGGGTACATGAAGCATGTTCCCAGTTCTTCACTTCTTCTAATACTCTTGGACTGCAGCCCTTGTAGAGGTGACCGCAGACACTCCATGGTGGTTAGATAGAATCTCACTTTATGTTTTATGTTACAGGTCCAGGTTTAGTATTAATAAATACTAAGAGAGTTAGTGAAGTACATGTTTTGTTAATTTTGTATATCCGA
This sequence comes from Heptranchias perlo, assembly GCF_035084215.1. NCBI lineage: Eukaryota > Metazoa > Chordata > Chondrichthyes > Hexanchiformes > Hexanchidae > Heptranchias > Heptranchias perlo. The sequence goes on along the minus strand of NC_090350.1, from coordinate 8,110,267 downwards.
GGAGGTATAAGTCAAATATCTAAAATCAAATGACATCTGTTGTTCACTTTTTACTGTTAAGGAACCTGATTTGTAGTTTATAACCTGAATTATATGGTGTGAAGGAGTGTTTATTCTTCTGTGATCCAAAGAATAGGAGAACATAGGAGTACTTGCACCAATTCTAGAAAGATATTACAGCAATAAGGGTCTCTGTTCAGTATCGTGCATATAAAGTCACATCCCTGTTCGTCGGGAGCAGTCTTTGGCACTGAGTACAACAAAGCATCTCAGTAAAACCTATTACTAACCAGCAGGACTTGAGCTCATGATCCAGGTTGACACTTCAGTGTAGTATGGCAATGTTGGGGGTGCTGTCTTTTGGATGAGGTGTCAATCCCATCTGATAGATGTTGATGATCCCATGGCACTATTCAAAGAGCGCCAGTGAGTTTTCTTGCTTTCTTGGACAATGTTCATCCATCAACCAACACCATCGAAAACAGATTAACTGGCCATTCATCTCACTGCTGGTTATGGGATGTCGCTGGTGCAGATTGGCTGTCCCTTTTTCCTGCATAACAGTCGCTGCACTTCATAAGTAATTACTTATGTGAAGTACTTTGAGATGTTTTAACATGATAAGTTGCTATATAAATGCAAATATTATTTATATTATTCTGTATTTACACTTGAGCAAACACACAGACAGTAGCAGTGGTGCTACATACTGGGACAATCTGACTTTCCTTTTTGATTTACTTTTCAGAACATGGATTTTACAGGAGTGCCATCAGTCCCGTTGATGATCGGGTGTGGAATTGCCTGTATGGCCCTTTTAACACTGCTTGCTGTGTATGCTGCCTTTTGGAGGTACTGTACACCAACCTAGTAATTACATATAGAATGCCAAGTGTAAAACTACAGCATAATGATATTGTTCTGTGTGTGGTTCTGTTCTCTGTGTTATGATGATAACTTACATGGTGGAGTATTCATTAAATCTGTTGTCAAAGGTGACAGTTCAGTTATAAACAGGACTTGTTTTTAAAAAGCTGTAACAAAAATTAACCATTTATATCTTTGTTATTTTATATATCCAATTTCTTTCTGCTAGTCATGGCTCAAGGTTGATACTGTTTTCTGCAAGCTGCAGGTATATAAATTACAGCGTGGTGCGCCAGAGGTGTTAATATTGGTTCCTGTTGAACAGAGAGTTTAATATGCTAATGTATATTGAATTCAGAGTCATTGGTTTCAATCTGTCAAATAGCTTTTTTGATAGCTGTCTGAACAACTTTCAATTATCGCAGAGAGAAAAAGGATGGAGACAAGCATCCTAGGTAATTGCAGCCTCTGCTTCTTCCTTGAACGGAGGCCCAATCAGTCCCCATCCGCCACCACTCTCCTCCGCCTGGCTGAACTTGTTCTTACATTGAACAACTTCTCCTTTGACTTCACTCACTTCCTCCAATAAAAGGTATAGCTATGGGAACTCGTATGGGTCCTAGCTATGTCTGCCTTTTTGTGGGATATGTGGAACATTTCTTGTTCCAGTCCTACTCAGGTCTCCTCCTTCACCTCTTTTTCTGGTACATTGATGACTGTATTGGTTCCGTTTTCTACTCTCTCCCCAAACTGGAAAATTTCATCAACTTTGCTTCCAAATTCCACCGTTTCCTCGCCTCCACGTGGTCCATCTCCGACTCTTCCCATCCCTTCACCGACTTCTCTATCTCCATTTCTGGGGATAGGCTGTCAACCAATATCTACTTTAAGCCTACCAACTCCCACAGCTACCTTGATTGCACTTCCTCCCACTCTGCTTCCTGTACGGACTCTGTTCCATTCTCCCAGTTTCTCCGTCTCCGTCGCATCTGTTCTGACGATACCACCTTCAACACCAGTGTGTTGACATGTCTTACTTTTTCCTCAACTGAGGATTCCCTTCCACAGCAGTTGACAGGGCCTCGACTGTGTCTGTCCCATTTCCTGCACTTCTGCCTTCACCCCTTCCCCTCCATCCCAGAACCACGATAGGTTTCCCTTTGTCCTCACCTTCCATTCCACCATCCTCCACATTCAACATAAGATCCTCTGCCAAAATGCCTCCACCAAACACATCTTCCCCTTCCCTCCCCTTTCAACATTCTGAAGGGACCGTTCCCTCCGCGACACCCTGATCCATTCTTCCATCACCCCCAACACCCGCTCTCCTTCCCACGGCACCTTCCCGTGCGAGCATAGGAGATGCTACACCTGCCCTTTCACCTCCTCCCTCCACCGTCCAGGGCCCCAAACACTCCTTCCAGGTGAAACAACAGTTTTCTTGTACTTCTTTCAATTTACTATACTGTATTCACTGCTCACAATGTGGTCTCCTCTACATTGGGGAGACCAGACACAGATCGGGTGATCGCTTTGCTGAATACCTCCACTCAGTCTACAAGCGTGACCCTGACCTGCCAGTCCCTTGCCACTTTAATTCCCCATCCCACTCTCACTCTGACCTCTCTGTCCTTGGCCTCCTACACTGTTCCAAAAAAGCTCAACGGAAGCTCGAGGAATGGCACCTCGTCTTTTGATTAGGCACTTCCGGACTCAACATTGATTTCAATAAATTCAGATCATAACCACTGCTTCCATTTTTTTGGTCAGCAAATGCAGCTAATGGTTCCGCTGTTGCCATTTACAGTACCTCGAGACCCATCTTTTGTTTCTTTACTTGTCCCATTCTCCTTGCCTTGCACCATCATCCTTTTTATCATTTAATTACTCCTGCCCTCCACACTATCACAGACCTTCCCTTTTGTTTTATAATCCCCTCCCCCTCCCCCTTTTGCCTGGCTCTGTACTTGCTTAACAACTGTTAAATCTTTCACTTCTTCCGGTTCTGGTCATCAACCTGAAATGTTAACTCTGTTTCTTTCTCCATAGATGCTGCCTGACTTGCTGAGTATTTCCAGCATTTTCTGTTTTTATTTCAGATTTCCAGCATCCGCAGTATTTTGCTTTTTGTCCTAGGTAATTGATAAGCTGTGAATTACTGCGAAGGTACTCATGAGAGATACAGTTGTCTAATGCTTCTTGTTTCAGTATATCTTCAAAGAATGTTGTATGATCTATCTAGTTCTGACCGTACGCTTGTCAGTCAAGGAGTTTAAAGCCAGCAGGGAGATTGAACTAGATCTGGCTGTGGTAGTTTTTAACACATAAGAAGTGAGTGATCATGTTTCAGGAATTAGTTTTGAGTTGGGTTGTAGTGCAGGAGAATAATAAAGTTTCTAATTACTGTAAATATACTGTTTGTACTGAATGCTATTCATTTACCTGCTCAATGTTAAATAGATTTGTCTGTGGGTTTATAGGCCTGAGCCTGTTTAATAGAGTGTTTATTTATCTGCCTCCTGAATACATGGATATATTGCAACAAACCAGAATACAGGGGTAAGGGCTCTATATTCAATCTCTGGTTCTCAATACGTGTACCTAGATATTGAACGATAAAGACACACTCTGGTTAATAGGGGACTCAAAGGCTGCTTGTGGAAATGGTCATTGACACTAAAGCCAAGCAGTATATCCAGTATAAAAACCCAAAACTGTAACAGGACATTTAAATGAAGGTCTCATCATCAGTCCTTTTAAAGGGTGCTTGTCGCTATCAACACTATTCATTTCACTATTCAGGATTCCTTTTAGAACGACTTGCTATCAGGACTCCTTTTAAAGAAGGTGTCTTATCAGGACTTTTCTCATTGGGACTGTCACCACTTTTGTTGTGTTATTTTTGTGAATATTTTACTTGAACAAAATACTGACTGCAGATGGCATTATTAGAGGAAGCTAACTGGCAGGCGTGACCACATTTATCGATGTGAGAGAAATGAACTAATACGCAGATAGAATGAGATAATTGTTGGAGACTTGGGGTTAATAACCTTATCACTATTGACATTAATTAAGCTGCTTCACGCTGCTAGCCTCAGTAACTGTTCTCAAACAGTTGGGCTCAGCAGCTGACTGTCCAATTTTATCAAACCAGTACCATTTTGTGGGACTCAATGTCCATTGATATCAAATTGTTACATCCCATGGGGACTGTGCCCAGAAACTGAACCTGGGATCTTAGTCTGTGTGATTCAGCTACTGATTGAATAAACATGCAGAGCCGTCAACACAGTTCAAATGGTAATCAGAATGCTCAGTCCTGAGGTTTGATTTGAGCAGATGGTACCAAGTTACCTCCAGTGCCAATTCTATTTCTGCCCTTTTCCATGCTTGTCCAGTAATCACCAAAACGAATATTTCCCTCTGGCAGGGTGGTGGGTACTTTTCAGCTATATGGAGAGAGCAGAAGGCACCAACTTGATGGAGTACCTCCGACTTATTTAGAACTTGGCAAATTGTCCAACAGGCTGAAATCCTCATCTCTCATAAAGTCATGCTCATCTCCCAGTGCATAAACATATCGTGCTTGAATAAATTAAGCTGCATAAACTTGTATATTTGTAAAAAAAAAATCATGAAATATCGGCCCAGATTTTGCTGCCAACACAACAGAGAGTTTAATGGCGCTCGCTGTTACTAATGTGTAAGTTGTCCAGCAACTTCTGGCAAGGAAGAGATACTCCGTGAATTGCGAATCGCCACAAGTTGTTGGACGATTTACACCTCTGCACAGTTAGCTTCGCAAATTGGGAGCTTGCCTTCAACCTCTCCATGAGTTTCATGAGATTTCTGCATTTGCACATCAATTGCCAGTTAAACTCGCTGCAGAAAGTTAGGGCTGCTACTTAACTGTATAGTTGACGAGATTGATGTTCTCGCAATGCCACTTAACCTCTCCGGCCCAGAAAGGCAACAATTTAAACTGTGGAATCTCATTCCTACAGGTAATAAATTGTTAAAGATTTTTTAAATTTAACATTTTAAAATTTTTTTCTTTTCCTTTCTGTTTCTTTTTTTTCTCTCTCTCTTAATCCAATCTTTCTTTCCCTCTCTTTATTTCTCTTTCTGTACCTGATTCGATGTTTTTTACTAATTTCATAGATTTGCCTACATATTTCTTCCTTCACTTCCCTTCCACTATTAGGTGGTCTGTAAAATGTACCTAGTAACCTGATCGATCCCTTCTTATCCTTCATCTCAATCCATATGGATTCTGTTTCTATCTTAATGTTACTTATGTCCCTTTTTCTATTGCCATTATGTTGTCTCTAATTAGATATAACGATATATCATTTAAAATTGCCTTGGTTTGTTTTTCAATTATGTTTCCACAGATTCATAAAATCAGAGCGATCTATTATTCTACTCAACTTTTGCCTGTCTATAATGGCATCAAACATTCTGATTTTAGTTGGTCAAACACAGATACACAGCAAGGTAAGTGGAAAGGGGAGCATTTGTAGCTCAAACAAGTAAGTGAATAGTTGTTATTCAAAAGAATGATCCAGGATAATTTGAAAATTCAAACTGATTCTGAAATTGTTGTACAGATTTATCCTAATTTAAGGTTGAGGATGATATTCAGTGACCATTTCGGATAAGTGGGGTTTGAGGCTTTAGGATGCAGCTTACAGGTTTACAAAAATAAGAGTGAAAATTGTGCTACAGTAAGAAGCTCAAATTTGGAACTTTAGCTTCACTAGGTGGGAGAAACCATCTCATGCAATGTTCCTTCAGAGATGGTGGGGTCGATTTTCCCTTTCGGTTGGGATGGAAAGCTGGCAGTCGCAGATTAGCTGCCCGTTATACACCCTCCCCGATGAAGTCAATAGAAAATCAGGCCAGGTGCATAAAGGGAAGCCAATCCGCTATCACTAATTTTTCACCCCCGCCAAAAGTGCCAATTGCCCCCAGAGCTATGAGCACTGCTGAGATGAGCTGCAAGAAGGACAGACTCTGGCTTTGTCTTTAAACAGTCAGTGCAGTTGCATTGATGTATGTTTAATTTTTATGTTGCATTGTATCCTGATCTGTCTTTCTGCTTCAAAATATTACTTTAAAATTAATCTGACCAAGTAGTTTAGCCTATATACGGTTTAGTGGCATCTCTCTTCCTTCTGAGGTGACTGGAGAATGGAGTGGGCTCCCTAAGTATTCTCCAGCAAGCGATTTACTGCGATTTGGTAATAATTGTTAAACCTGTCCTTTGCTAACCCATACCTGGCACAGAATAAAACCGTAGGTTCCAGTTCATATAAGACTCAGTCTGCCTATGGAATCTGCAATCAAGGTGTGAACACAAGAAAGGTATTGGGGAAAAGCCTGAACTGAACATCGTAGATCACGCAGAGAACATTTAAAAAGGATGATATTTCTTACCCTGCAAGGGTTCCATATTAATATAGGCTCAAGCAGAAAGGAATACAAGCACAAATTTAACAGTAGGATTTGAACCAACAGGTTTTTTGACACAGAAATGATGCCTGAAATGTGAATTGACCTGCACCAGAAAATTTTCAAAAAATCCCAATAAATTTGAATCATAGAAACATAGAAAATAGGAGCAGGAGTAGGCCATTCGGCCCTTCGAGCCTGCTCCGCCATTCAATATGATCGTGGCTGATCCTTTATCTCAATACCATATTCCTGCTCTCTCCCCATACCCCTTGATGTCTTTTGTGTCTAGAAATCTATCTATTTCCTTCTTAAATATATTCAGTGACTTGGCCTCCACAGCCTTCTGTGGTAGAGAATTCCACAGGTTCACCACCCTCTGAGTGAAGAAATTTCTCCTCATCTCAGTCCTAAATGTCCTACCCCATAACCTGAGACTGTGACCCCTTGTTCTGGACCTCCCCAGCCAGGGGAAACATCCTCCCTGCATCCAGTCTGTCTAGCCCTGTCAGAATTTTATATGTTTCAATGAGATCCCCTCTCATTCTTCTAAACTCGAGTGAATACAGGCCTAGTCGACCCGATCTCTCCTCATATGACAGTCCTGCGATCCCAGGAATCAGTCTGGTGAACCTTCGCTGCACTCCCTCTATGGCAAGTATATCCTTTCTTAGGTAAGGAGACCAAAACTGCACACAATACTCCAGGTGTGGACTCACCAAAGCCCTGTATAACTGCAGTAAGACATCCTTGCTCCTGTACTCAAATCCTCTTGCAATGAAGGCCAACATACCATTTGCCTTCCTGATTGCTTGCTACACCTGCATGTTTGCTTTCAGTGACTGGTGTACAAGGACACCTAGGTCCCTTTGTACATCAACATTTCCCAATCTATCGCCATTTAAATAATACTCTGCCTTTCTGTTTTTCCTTCGAAGTGCATAACTTAACATTTATTCACGTTATACTGCATCTGCCATGTATTTGTCTACTCACTCAACTTGTCTAAATCGCCTTGAGGCCTCTTTGCATCCTCCTCACAACTCACAATCCCACCTAGTTTTGTGTCGTCAGCAAACTTGGAAATATTACATTTGGTTCCCTCATCCAAATCATTGATATATATTGTGAATAGCTGGGGCCCAAGCACTGATCCATGCGGTACCCCACTAGTCACTGCCTGCCACCCCGAAAAAGACCCATTTAGAATCATAGAATCATAGAAGTTTACAACACGGAAACAGGCCCTTCGGCCCAACATGTCCATGTCGCCCAGTTTATACCACTAAGCTAGTCCCAATTGCCTGCACTTGGCCCATATCCCTCCATACCCATCTTACCCATGTAACTGTCCAAATGCTTTTTAAAAGACAAAATTGTACCCGCCTCCAATACTGCCTCTGGCAGCTCGTTCCAGACACTCACCACCCTTTGAGTGAAAAAATTGCCCCTCTGGACCTTTTTGTATCTCTCCCCTCTCACCTTAAATCTATGCCCCCTCGTTATAGACTCCCCTACCTTTGGGAAAAGATTTTGACTATCTACCTTACCTATGCCCCTCATTATTTTAGAGACTTCTATAAGATCACCCCTAAACCTCCTACTCTCCAGGGAAAAAAGTCTCAGTCCATCCAACCTCTCCCTATAAGTCACACCAAACTCTCTGCTTCCTGTCTGTTAACCAATTTTCAATCCATGCCAGTATATTACCCCCTATCCCTTGTGCTTTAATTTTGCACACTAACCTCTTATGTGGGACTTTATCAAAGACCTTCTGAAAATCCAAATACACCACATCCACTGGTTCTCCCTTCTCTAGTCTACCAGTTCCATCCTCAAAAAACTCCAGTAGGTTTGTCAAACATGATTTCCTTTTCATAAATCCATATTGACTTTGTCCAATCCCATTGATATTTTCTAAGTGTCCTGTTATCACATCCTTTATAACAGATTCTAGCATTTTCCCTACTACTGATGTTAGGCTAACCGGTCTGTAGTTCCCTGTTTTCTCACGCCCTGCTTTTTTAAATAGTGGGGTTACATTTGCCACCCTCCAATCTGCAGGAACTCTTCCATAATCTATAGTCTATAGAATCATTCTGATTCTGATAAATTCAGGCTCAACATTGCTCCAGAACTTGTCCCTAGGCAACCCAGCAAATGCAGCAAGTTTCACTTTAAGGGGTAAACTTGCAAGAGGAAAGAAACAGGTGAAAAAAGGGAACTAAGGCGTATCAGACTTTTTTATGATGACAGATGGTTTAAGAATTTAAATTCAAGTGTATTCATATTGAAGTCCATTTTCAATGATCAACTGTTAACGGTAGGTGTAAATTGCAAGATGTCTCTGTGGTTCCTGAAAGGGCACATTGATATTGAAATCTGGTCAGAGTATGGTGATAAATAGAATGGGTGGGACAGAAACAAATAGACAAGTTCAGCAAATTCAATTAATCTGTTTGGTTGGTTGTGAGATCATAGATCAGGATGTTTCATGCTGCTGTTTTAAACTCTCAGTAAATGGACAACAACAACAATTTGCACTTTTATAGCCCCTTTAACATAGTAAAAATATCCCAAGGCTCTTCACAGGAGCATTATCAGACAAAATTTGACACCGAACCACATAAGGAGATATTAGGACAGGTGACCAGAAGCTTGGTCAAAGAGGTAGGTTTTAAGGGGCGATTTAAAGGAGGAGACAGAGGAGGAGAGGTTTAGGAAAGGAATCCCAGAGCTGAGGGCCTAGGCAGCTGAAGGCACGGCCGCCAGTGGTGGGGTGAAGAAAATCGGGGATGCACAAGAGGCCAAAATTGGAGGAGCACAGAGATCTCGGAAGGTTGTAGGGCTGGAGAAGGCTACAAAGATAGAGAGGGGCGAGACCATGAAGGGATTTGAACACAAGGATGAGAATTTAAAAATTGAGGCATTGCCGGACTGGGACCCAATGTAGGTCAGCGAGCACAGGGGTGATGGGTGAATGGGAATTGATGCGAGTTAGGTTATGAGCAGCAGAGTTTTGATTGAGCTCAAATGTACGGAAGGTGCAATGTGGGAGGCTGGCCAGGAGACCATTGGAATAGTCGAGACTGGAGGTAACAAAGGCATGGATGAGGGTTTCAGCAGCAGATGAGCTGAGGCAGGGATGGAGACAGGCAATATTATGGAGGTGGAAGTAATATCTTGATGATGGAGAGTATATGGGGTCAGAAGCTCAGATCACGGTCATATAGGACGCTGAGTTTGTGAACAGTCCTGTTCAGCCTCAGACAGTGGCCAGGGAGAGGGATGGAGTCGGTGGCTCGGGAACAGAGTTTATTGCGGGGACCGAAGGCAATGGCTTTGGTCTTCTCACTATTTAATTGGAGGAAATTTTTGCTCATCCAGTACTGGATGCCCGACAAGCAGCATGACAAATCAGAGGCAGTGGAGGGGTTGAGAGAGGTGGTGGTGAAGAGAGCTGGGTATCGTCCACGTGCATGTGGAACCTGACATTATGTTTTCGGATGATGTTGCCGAGGGGCAGCATGGAGATGAGAAATAGGAAGGCCAAGGATAGATCCTTGGGGGACTCCACAGGTAACGTTGCGGGAGTGGGAAGAGATGCCATTGCAGGAGATTCTCTGGCTGGCTACGACTGGATAGATAGGAATGGAACCGGGCGAGGGCAGTCCCACCCAGCTGGTCAATGGATGCTAATAATACTATTTCCTTTTATTTTGAAGATACAGTAATTTGATAAAAGTCTGAATTGGCCTTTATCCACAGCTTTATCTTTTGTGATTATTGTGTTTTAGCCATGCTTTTGGAGCTAGTATTATCACAACATGTTAGAACACCAGTAAGATGGCACAGCATCAGTTTCTCACTTCACACATTCTCAAGTTCAAACATGCTGGAAAGCAGTAAGTGGAGATTAGTTGTTTCTCTACATGGGGAAGTGAAAATTGGTTAGAGAGTCATTGTTGTTTGCTCTCGCACCCCTCCTTGCAGAGCTAGTACACTGTTAAAGGCCTTTCAGTTATAGCCTGGGGAAGAAACAGGGAGTTTAGCCTCAAACAAAAAAAAACTAGTCTATAAATATTAATGCTGTTTTACCCACTGTGGTTCACTTCTCACATTTAGTAAAACCACAGAGAAAATGTGGACCTGGATCTTTACATTTTGTGAATAGTTTTGCAACCTACATCACATTCTTCTTACCAAGATCTACCTGACTGCGATGTAGAATGCAGTCCATTCCTGATATAAACACGCTCCTGGCAATTGTGACTGACGCACAGCTTTTCTACTTAGCAGCCAGTACTGTAAACTACAAGTCTAGTATTTGTAGCCCTCTTAAACGGCATGTAAGTGGATATCACTGACTGCCTCTCTCATCCCTTGAAATCTCAATTTTGTTTCCCATTGCTATCTTCTGAAACTAGTTCATTCATTCAGATTCCCCTGTTCACTGTTGGCTTCAAAGAGCCAAAGTGGAGAAGTAATTTGTTTTCCACCAAAATGCTTTGAGAATGCCTTATAAATGTGATGTGACACAGTGTTTACTGAATACTCCAGTGGAACAGCAGTAGTGCAGCATTCTTGTTAAATAGACTGGCTGCTCAGGCTCGGATTGCTTGGATCCTTTCTATAATATCTAACTGCTACACTGCAAGTAATTGTTTTCTTATACAGGAAATGCTAATGTTCTAAAACACAGTAATTCCTTTTCCTGAAGGAATTTAGAACACTTATCCCAATTATGTTCATATCTTGAGTGTTTAAACTGATGATGTTTCATGTTAATAAGCACCAAGCAGTGGGTGGTATCATTGCATCTAACTCGAATTTTGCAATGCATTGTGGACATATTGGTAGCCATGACATCACCTGCCCGCCTGCTCAAGACAACTGCCACAAGTTCTTCAATAATTACACAGCTATTGATTTCATTTATACTTTTTTATTGTAGAAATGCACAATAAATCTTTAAAAGGAAACAGAAGGGGTATGTAATGGTAACATTATAAACACAACAAGAAGGAATGGTGAGGGACAAGAAACAGGCATTATTTTAAGGCAGATATTGCAGACCCTTCAATACATGAACAAAGCTGAATTCTGAACAACACACAGCCAGTTTGTAAGAGGTGTTCTGGCTAGTTTGGAATGGATTGGGATTTCTGAAAATTGCATTTGAAAGAAGCCCATTTCTAAGTCTGCCCAACAGTTCATTAAGTACTTCATGCAGCAATTCAGCCTGAACAGAAAGAACAGGAAACACTGAAGAGAAACCGTATTTTATGTAAAATACATAAAATATATAAATTTCAAGTTAAATGTGATAGAACAATCACTGTGTAGTATGCATAGCAAATAACTAGGGAATTCTTAATGCTTGTATTACAATGTTTAATTCAAGTTTTCAAGTTTCACGCTTAGATTAGGAATTCTATTAATGGGAGTGAATGAGAAGGAGTTAGCCCAATGGGATTCTATACAATGGGAATGAATGGGAAAGGATTTGGTCCATTGGAATTCTACATAGTGGGAATGAATGGGAAAGGTTTCATAGAATCATAGAATCTTACATCACAGAAGGAGGCCATTTAACCCATCGTGCATGTGCCAGCTCTTTGAAAGAGCCGTCCAATTAGTCCCACTCCTCTGCTCTTTCCCCATAGCCCTACAGATGTTTCCTTTTCAGGTATATATCCAATTCCCCTTTGAAAATTATTACTGAATTTGCTTCCACCACCCTTTTAGGCAGTGAATTCCAGATCATAATAACTCGCTGCGTAAATCCATTTCTCCTCATCTCCCCTCTGGTTCTTTTGCCAATTATCTTAAATCTGCTTCTGCCTTAAGTCCTTAAGTCCTCCTGCCAGTGGAATCAGTTTCTCCTTATTTACTCAATCAAACCCTTTATAATTTTAAACACCTCTATTAAATCTCCCCTTAACCTTCTCTGCTCAAAGGAGAACAATCCCAGCTTCTACACTCTTTCCACGTAACCGAAGTACCTCATCCCTGATACAATTCTAGTAATTCTTCTCTGCACCCTCTCCAAGGCCGTAACATCCTATTTGGTTTGGTCCTGTGGACATCTGTACAATGGAAATGAATGGTAAAGGGTTTGATCCATTGGGATTCTGTACAATGAGAGTGAATGGTAAAGGGTATGGTCCATTGAGATTCTATACAATGGGGATAAATGTAAAGATTTTGATCTATTGGGATCCTATACAATGGGAATGAATGCAAAAGGGTTTGATCATTTGGGATTCTATACAATGGAATGCAATTTGATCTGTTGAAATTCTGTGATTAGATTTGAATTTAACTGGATCTGACCAACATAATAAAACAAACAAACCCAGTACATCACAGCAAAAGCTGATACTAATAGAGTCATAGAGTCATAGAGTCATACAGCACGGATAGAGGCCCTTCGGCCCATCGTGTCCGCGCCGGCCATCAGCCCTGTCTACTCTAATCCCATATTCCAGCATTTGGTCCGTAGCCTTGTATGCTATGGCATTTCAAGTGCTCATCCAAATGCTTCTTGAATGGGCAGACTTAGAAATGGGCTTCTTTCAAATGCAATTTTCAGAAATCCCAATCCATTCCAAACTAGCCAGAACACCTCTTACAAACTGGCTGTGTGTTGTTCAGAATTCAGCTTTGTTCATGTATTGTACACATGTAATGTACACATTACATGGAAATTGATGTGACAAGTGATTCATTAGCACTCAGAAGCCAGCATTTTCACCGTCTTCAGGATTTTTATATAAAATTGCAGTATTCGGGGCAGCAAATCATGCTACATTTCGTAAGTGTACAAATTTATGGGATTTGTCATGGGATGTCACATTGCAACAAATCAATTGCCCTTTCCATGTGATGTTTGAATATGATATATGGCACTTTAATGCATCTATTTATACTATTGTACCTCCCAGAGCTGTTAGATAAATACAGCTCTCTCCATCACCAACTCAGCTTTTCTGCTTTTCAGTTTTTGGCTTTATATTGGCATGAGTAACTTACTCATTTCACAGCGTTAGTTTGTGATGAATGCACTATTGTCTGATATTCCATAGTGTGAAGTATTGTAAGATTTGATGCTTTCTTACTTAGTTATGTGTCCCTTAAGTATGTAGGTGAAATATAAAACTTGGGTACAAATTTATACTTAGATTACGGATCAAGCTACGGACCAAGTGCTGGAAAGTGGGATTAGGCTGAATAGCGCTTTTTCAGCCGGCACAGACTGGATGGGCCGAATGGCCACCTTCTGTGCCATAAATTTCCATGATTCTATGATTAGTCAACTCCTATTTCCATCTGTTTTCCCTCACTTAAGTGCTTGGCTGTATGTGTCCTTCGTTAGCCAAGAGCATGATTCTCCAAGTACACTGGCAGTAACATACTGTCATAGCATTGTAGCAAGCTGGCTATGATGTATTCCTTCACACAAGTGATATACTTCACTGTTGAAAAGTGCTCCACCTGGTGGCCCAGCTGACAAGATACAAATATCTTCACAATCGAGGATGGGACTGCCCTCCTGATATGCCATTGATATGGTGGCTGAGCTACTTCATATGCCCAATAAATCATTTCCTAATTGCTCTGAAATGCAATTTCATGCACGTAACTTGAAGGTTTGCATAACCTACACAGGATTCAGCATAGATTCTCTCAAACCAAATAAAGATAAACTGGTGGATCACCCAATGCAGTGCTCATCTTAGATCGGAGGATACACTGCTTTGTACGGGCTAGAGCATTATATCATATAATGCACCATGACTGTGCTGCTAAGATGCACCTGTGTGTAACTTAGGCCCCGATATTTATGGGGAGACGGGGGGATGGGGAGGTATAGCAGCCGGGAAACCTGGTAGTACGGGTTTCCCGGAGACCCTGTGGAATTTAACGGCAGGACCTGATTTAAAATTTTTTGAATCTGTTTCCTGGCTGCAGCCAGATTGAGAGGCTAGCTGGCTCTTGGGCGGGAAGGCCTAAGGCATCAGGTCACAGCAGAGGGAGCGGAGCAGAGGGAGGGAGAGATCGAGGGTCGAACATCGGGGGGGCAGAGTGGAGATTGCGGGTCGGACTTCGGGGGTGTGGGGGTGTCCGATCGCGGGGAGGGAAGCAGATTAGCTTAGTGGGCCAGAGTGAAGTGCTCCTGCTCCTCCTGGCCCACAAGCAATGCTGGAAAGGCACTTACCTGTTCCATCCAGCCATTCTCGCCTCCCTTCAGCTGCCAGTTTTCCCGAGGCTCAGAAAACCCGGCTGGCCAGCGATAAATCTGAAAAAGAGCTAAAACATTAAAATATTTAACTTCGGTATCCGCCTCCATAGCGCAGGTTAGTTGCCCGCCCCTCAACCCGCCTCCGTTAAAACCGAAGTGGGCGCGTTGGGGTCGGGTTTCCCATTGTTTTATTTTTACCTTCTTCGTGTCCATTTAAGGTACAAGGGGGGAAAAGTTTGGATAAGGGCCGTTATTGGACATAGGTAGCGAGATGTGCTATTACCCTGCGCCCAATGACCCCTGTGCAGGCAGGACACAAGTTTTGGCCGGCCCGAGGACTCACTTGCAATCAGCGTACCTTTCCAGGCCTTGCATGTGGAATCAATGCAATTTGCACTTTCCACCACTAAAGGGGAGCTCAATCTCTTAAAGGGAGGATGTTTCTTAGAAATCTCTTAAAGGTATTTGCTGAAAATAACAGTCTACTGTCTGCACGGAATCTGAACGGACATCAGACATCGCACACGTAAAACAACAGATGCAGATCCCATCTCTATGATTACACACTGATGAGTTATGTTAAAACATTGAATAAAGGTTGCGCACTACTAAATCCCACATCCTCCAATCTGTACACCAGACCTCACCAATCTGCTGATCTGAGCTGGTACCAGGCCTGCAAGAGTGCATGCACCAAGGTTCTCTGCTAATGCACTAGAGGCCTTGGTGCAAGAGGTGGACAGAAGGAGGGACATCCTATATCCACAGAGGGGGGTGGGGAACAAGAGGCCCTCCAGACATATATCCAAAAGGCAGTGGGAGGCAATGGTGGACGAAGTCAATGTCAGGCGCACAGCATCATGAGCATGAATGCAGTACAGGAAGAAGTTCAATGCTTTGACATGAGTGGCCAAGGTGAGTGAGGTCAGCTTTCAAGTGGCGTCTCCTACCAACTGCACCATGCACTACACCCTCCATCACCCACATACCAACAAACTCACTCTGTCAGTACTCAACTCTTCCAACCAGATGCTTCCTCTCGCCCTTACACATTACCACTATTGCAAGCCGCCCACCCACAACTCACAGGCCACACACTCTGGCACATCACCCAGACACATGTCCCGCTTTCTTGCAGGAGAAGGTGGCACATATCAAGAGGCAGCAAGTGGCAATGGCATTTAGCCCCTCGAGCCTGTTCCACCATTCAGTGAGATCATGGTGAACCTGTGACCTAGTGCAACATATCAAAATTTGCAGATGATACAAAGATGGGAGGGAAAGTAGAGAGTGAGGAGGACATAAAAACCTGCAAGGGGATATAGACAGGCTGGGTGAGTGGGCGGAGATTTGGCAGATGCAATATAATATTGGAAAATGTGAGGTTATGCACTTTGGCAGGAAAAATCAGAGAGCAAGTTATTTTCTTAATGGCGAGAGACTGGAAAGTACTGCAGTACAAAGGGATCTGGGGGTCCTAGTGCAAGAAAATCAAAAAGTTGGTATGCAGGTGCAGCAGGTGATCAAGAAAGCCAACGGAATGTTGGCTTTTATTGCTAGGGGGATAGAATATAAAAACAGGGAGGTATTGCTGCAGTTATATAAGGTATTGGTGAGACCACACCTGGAATACTGCATACAGTTTTGGTGTCCACACTTAAGAAAAGACATACTTGCTCTCGAGGCAGTACAAAGAAGGTTCACTCGGTTAATCCCGGGGATGAGGGGGTGGACATATGAGGAGAGGTTGAGTAGATTGGGAGTCTACTCATTGGAGTTCAGAAGAATGAGAGGCGATCTTATTGAAACATATAAGATTGTGAAGGGGCTTGATCGGGTTGATGCAGTAAGGATGTTCACAAAGATGGGTGAAACTAGAACTAGGGGGCATAATCTTAGAATAAGGGGCTGCTCTTTCAAAACTGAGATGAAGAGAAACTTCTTCACTCAGAGGGTAGTAGGTCTGTGGAATTTGCTGCCCCAGGAAGCTGTGGAAGCTACATCATTAAATAAATTTAAAACAGAAATAGACAGTTTTCTAGAAGTAAAGGGAATTAGGGGTTATGGGGAGCGGGCAGGAAATTGGACATGAAGCTGAGTTCGGATCGGTCAATGCCCTGTGGGTGGCGGAGAGGGCCCAGGGGCTATGTGGCCGGGTCCTGCTCCGACTTCTTGTGTTCTTTAGATTTGTGGTTGAGATCAGATCAGCCATGATCTTATTGAATGGCGGAGCAGGCTCGAGGGGCCGATTGGCCTACTCCTGCTCCTATTTCCTATGTTCCTATGTTCTAACTCCATTTCCCGCCTTAGCCCCATATCCCTTAATACCCTTGGTTCACAGAAATCTATCAATCTCAGATTTAACATTCACAAGTGAGCTAGCATCAACTGCTGTCTGCAGAAGAGCGTTCCAAACATCTCCCACCCTTTGCGTGTAGAAGCATTTCCTAACTTCACTCCTGCATGTCCTGGCTCTAAAGGTTAGGCTATGTCCCCGCGTCCTGGTATTCACGTCTAGGAGACCTCCAAAAACAGTTACAAATGTCTCGGCAGCCAGAAGCAATAATCCAGCCACTAACCTGTAAATCCTGCATGGTCCCTTTAAATAGCGCTGGTGGGGGGTCCTCCAGGCACTCTAAGACACGGAAGAAGATTCGCTCCAGTCAGTGCGTATAGTGACATCTTAAATGAGTTCATGAAGATCTCCTCTGTTCAGCATTGATCCTAAAATCACAAACTTGATCAAAAAAGAATACAGGATTCCACTTATAATATCAACCAGAAAAGGTTTTCATGAACTCATTTATGTTACCACACACGTAACTTTCAAAGTAATTCTTCCCTCATTTGGTTAAATGCGGCACAAGTAAAGGACCAAATGTTCTGCAGTAGATTAGAGTAACCCCAAATTCACTTCCAGTACATCGAGCTAAATACACAAATTATAATAATCAACCAGATTAACTCATGGTAGTGTTGCAGTAAATTATGAAAAAGATTAATCTTGGTTATTTCTGCCTGTTTTGTACAGAATCTCTACTGAAGCCTCCTCAGGGAGTTTATTATAGTTGGCTTCCCAAGGTATTTCTCACTCCGTACTTAAAATGTTCTTTAAAACATTTTTCCTGCTTTTCTCCAGGGTGTATGTATGATGACAGCAGCTTTTCTGCATTTCTTTTTCCTCTCCTCCTTCTGTTGGGTGCTGACAGAAGCCTGGCAGTCCTATCTTGCCGTGCTGGGAAAAATTAGGACCAGGCTGATAAGGAAACGCTTTCTCTGCCTTGGCTGGGGTATGTGACTCTCTTTTATAATTAGAATGCATATCATGTGTGATTTGCAAAGGAACTGTTAAAATTCTAAATTCTGAGCAAATGCTTCAGATCTGACCAATTGCATTGGATGTTTCTTACTACTAATTATATTATCGCAAATCTCCCAGTACAGCAAATTTTGTTCCCCTTGGCCTTTGCACATGCTCTATTATACTCAATAATGGAACTCATGCTTCATTAAGGAGAACCACTAATGAGGCAACTATTTGCCGGTCAATAATGAGATTCGATTCCGGCAATGTTTTTACAAAAGCTATGTTTTTCTTTTTAGTTTTCATCTTGTCACGCTCATGTGCAAATAAATACTGAACCATAAAAGTTTACAGCACATAAGAAGGCCATTTGACCCATTGTGACTGTGTCAATTTTTCCCAGAACAATCCAAAACTAAACCATTGCCCTGCTGTCTCCCCATAGCCCTGTATTTTCTTCTGCTTCAATTGTTTATCTGCTTAACAGATGCACTGGCCTCTGCCTGCGGCAAAGCATTCTAATGCTAACAACTGAAATTTCTCCTAACCTCTTCTCACCCTCTTAGTAAACAATTTTACAACACCAAGTTATAGTCCAGCAATTTTATTTTAAATTCACAAGCTTTCGGAGATTTTCTCCTTCCTCAGGCAAATGTTTCAAGATCTCCTTGAAGCCTACGCATTTATACATATTGAACAATAATACATGGTGTTTACAGACTGCCCCTGCAACTGCCCGTTGCCAAGGCAATCACCGTGTTCAGACAGAGAGGTGTTACCTGCAGAACCTCCGAATACACATTCAACAAAAAAACAAACAGGGAAAAAAAACAGAGAAAAAAAAACAGAGAGAGGCAGAAACATCCGGAAGGCAGAGAGAGCCAGCAAATGACCCATTATATTAAAAACAGATAACATTTGTTCGCTGGTGGGGTAACGTGTAGCGTGACATGAACCCAAGATCCCGGTTGAGGCCGTCCTCATGGGTGCGGAACTTGGCTATCAATTTCTGCTCGACAATTTTGCGTTGTCGTGTGTCTCGAAGGCCGCCTTGGAGTACGCTTACCCGAAGGTCGGTGGATGAATGTCCATGACTGCTGAAGTGTTCCCCGACTGGGAGGGAACCCTCCTGTTTGGCGATTGTTGCGCGGTGTCCGTTCATCCGTTGTCGCAGCGTCTGCATGGTCTCGCCAATGTACCATGCTCTGGGGCATCCTTTCCTGCAACGTATGAGGTAGACAACGTTGGCTGAGTCACAGGAGTATGAACCATGCACCTGGTGGGTGGTGTCATCTCGTGTGATGGTGGTATCTGTGTCGATGATCTGGCATGTCTTGCAGAGGTTACCGTGGCAGGGTTGTGTGGCGTCGTGGACGCTGTTCTCTTGAAAGCTAGGTAGTTTGCTGCGAACGATGGTCTGTTTGAGGTTGGGTGGCTGTTTAAAGGCGAGTAGTGGAGGTGTGGGGATGGCCATAGCGAGGTGTTTGTCCTCATTGATGACATGTTGAAGGCTGCGGAGAACATGGCGTAGTTTCTCCGCTCCGGGGAAGTACTGGACGACAAAGGGTACTCTGTTGGTTGCGTCCCGTGTTAGTCTCCTGAGGAGGTCTATGCGATTTTTTGCTGTGGCCCGTCGGAACTGTCGATCGATGAGTCGAGCGTCATATCCCGTTCTTACTAGGAACGGGATATGACGGGGAACACTTCAGCAGTCATGGACATTCATCCACCGACCTTCGGGTAAGCGTACTCCAAGGCGGCCTTCGAGACACACGACAACGCAAAATTGTCGAGCAGAAATTGATAGCCAAGTTCCGCACCCATGAGGACGGCCTCAACCGGGATCTTGGGTTCATGTCACGCTACACGTTACCCCACCAGCGAACAAATGTTATCTGTTTTTAATATAATGGGTCATTTGCTGGCTCTCTCTGCCTTCCGGATGTTTCTGCCTCTCTCTGTTTTTTTTTCTCTGTTTTTTTTCCCTGTTTGTTTTTTTGTTGAATGTGTATTCGGAGGTTCTGCAGGTAACACCTCTCTGTCTGAACACGGTGATTGCCTTGGCAACGGGCAGTTGCAGGGGCAGTCTGTAAACACCATGTATTATTGTTCAATATGTATAAATGCGTAGGCTTCAAGGAGATCTTGAAACATTTGCCTGAGGAAGGAGAAAATCTCCGAAAGCTTGTGAATTTAAAATAAAATTGCTGGACTATAACTTGGTGTTGTAAAATTGTTTACAATTGTCAACCCCAGTCCATCACCGGCATCTCCACATCACCCTCTTAGTGACAGTTTTAAGTTTATGATCCCTCATCACCGATTTCCAAATCAGAGGAAATAGTCTTTCTATATTCACCATATCAAAACCCTTCATAATTTTAAAATTTTCTAATAAATCTCCTCTTAGCCTTCTCTGCTCCAGAGGAAATAGTACCAGTATCTCAAATCTCGTCTCATAACCAAAGTTTCTCCTCCAATTTCATACTGATTATTCTTTGCTGTATACCTTCAATGGCCTTAATGTCTTTTCATCAGCTACTGCAAAATAACAGGTTCAAAAAAAAGGTAAAACATTCATTGAACTGTCAATCCAAATATCTAGTAGATGGTTGGCATTCCAATTATGCATTATAGATACAGTATGTCCAAATTGGACAACCTGTTAGCACAACAAAAAGAAACTGAACATCAATATTGTTTTGATATCAATATTGTTTTGATATCATCATCAGTAGTTTGCCTAAGGGAGGCTCTGGTTCAATTTTCTCTTCTCCAAACCACTCTGTCTTGTGTTTCACTCTTCATTTCTCCATACGATCTCCTATTCTACAGCTGGTCCAGAACTATGTTCCTATTGTATCATTGCCGACACCTCCTCATTAATTTTAATTTCTATCCACTTTACTTTCTCCATGCATCTCGAAACCCGTAGGAGATTGTAATTGAGGATAACCAGTTTAAAGGGAACATTAATATAAACTCAGAAAATGTTTCAGGTCGATGACCTTTCATCAGAAATGAAACGTTAACTCTGTTTCTCTCTGCACAGATGCTGCCTGACCTCTTGAACATTTCCAGCATTTTCAATTTTATTTCCGATTTCCAGCATCCACATTATTTTGCTTTTGTATTAATATAAATTCTACTTATTTGTATGCTGCTGGCATTTAAAATCTGATGTATCTGTTTGAAGAAATTTGACTTTAGAGTATCTCACCGCAACCTTGTGGAAGCTCAGCTTCTTGGGTCTGACAGTAAACAAAAGGCTGCTCAGCTCATGTCAGGGATAAATTTGTTAAGTCAGCAGTTTCCTGGAATGATCTGTGATCAGTGTTGCAGCATCATTTCAGCGACTGATGCCAAACAGCCACCAGTGATTTTTAACATTTAAAGTTCTTCACTGCTACTTGAGCACAGTTTCTGCCAGTTTTTTTTTAAAAGTGCAGTTAAAATGTTACCAAAGACTGCTAAAGTCAAGCATTGCTGTTTACAGGCAGATTTATGCTTGCATGCAACACTCAGCAGAAAAGGGAAAAATTGGCAATGAGTTCCAACTCTGCATCTTTGTAACTAGAACTTTCATTCAGCAATTTCTTGTGCTCAGCGTAAAATTTCATCTTGGCTGTTCCATTGACTGAAAACATACTGTGCCTTGTTTATCCTGAGGTTTACAGTTTTGAATAGATACTGCGATCACTGAAATAGTAGAGAATGATTCAGCTAGGCAATGATATAAAAACACTCCACTTCAGTTGATGACACACTCATGGAATGATGTGTTGGAGTCGTGTGTTGGGAGTGCATAATGAGCATTCGACGATAGGGCACCTCAAGAGGGTGAACTGAATTGGACCCATTCTCGTCGGAGTACCTTGGAGGAATTGTTCAGTCAGGTCTATCCAACCTCAAAACATATTGGCGACATAGTCAGTTAGGCCTGTCCCACCTCAAAGCACACTGTGGGGAGGAGATACTTGACCAAGTCCACACAGTGTCAGAGCAGCTTGAGACAGTGCGTTCTATCAGTTCTATTCTGCATCACAGCACATTGCAAGAACTTTTAGGAACGGGAAAAGGATTTTAGGCCAAACAAACCATTCACTTTATTACAATCAACTACACCAACTATCTTTCTGACCATAGGGTAAATTCACCAATCCTGTGCTCCCATTGGAAGCTACATTTGAAAGGAGCAGGTGTGGGAGAAACTGCGCAATTCTAGCCTAGTCTCCAACCCGCATTTCCTTCGAGCCTGGCTCCCCACTGGAGTGTGGGATCAGTTAATTTACCCAGATATCCCACTTGAACCTATCCTTTGTCATAGAACTAGCAAGGAGGTACTGAATCAGGCACATCCTGTGTACATCCAATTGAGTCCATCCTCTGTTAGAGTTCACAGGCCCATCCCATGTTAGAATGGCACAGGAGATTATACTTAGTGTTACTATATTCTAGGTAAATTCAGCCAATCTTTTCTTTCAGCTGCACTGGAAGGGACTGCAGAGATAGAGCTGCAGCACTGGGAGCAGGGAATTTTAAACGGAACAGGTGACCTCTGATGTCTGTTTGGCAGATGGTGCATTATATCATCAGTTTAAAAGCACAGATCAACCAGCCTTAGCTCAGAATGTAGATTGGTGATGTAAATTGTCCTGGACATTGATCTAAAGTGCAAAAATAAAGACCGTGGACTGGAAATGAGCAGGAGCTTCATGAATAAATGAAAATAGAGGTCAGATGACGTAGTTACGACCTCCAATACCATTTTCATCTCAGCCCATGTTGCTACCACTAGTTTCTGCACCCATCCACCAAATCTGGGCAGTAGAAGTCAGGAGGCATCCATTTTGAGCATCCTTTAAAGGATCCTTAGCTGCAGTGAGAGAAAGCTGGGAACAGGTTTGGTACTCACGTTTACTGCAGTCGCTTGTAGGTTTGGAGCCTTAATGGTTTCCAATATTTTATCTCCTTGCTGCTCTACAGTGCTGCACAACTTTTCCCTGCCACTATGTGCTCCTGCTCCCTTTCACTTCTGACACTTCCAGCCCCTTTAAAATGTTGCTGTAAGTTCTTCAGAATTGGCCACCCCTCCGGATTTCCTGCCCCCAGATCGGCAAGCTGCCTATAAAGAGTGCATTTCGTACTGGATTCATTTAAATGGGGCCCAGCCATGAAAATGATTCAGGCCCCACACCGACTCCATCCGACCCCTTGCCCAACCTCCACCCGATTAATGCTACAGACAAAAATCAATCCCACCGTTATGTACCACGGTGCCTTATGTGGTGGAGTTAGGAATGAAATAATTTAACATGTGGGTACACGTATAGAAAGGCACAAGCAGTATTTGACTCAACTAATACTGTGTGGCTAGTGTATGTCTCAAGGCCAAAACTTGTACATGTATAGTGTACAGCATGGAACAGCTGCCATTCACTGATGCCTTGCGCTTTGTGGACTTTGCCTCAGTAATATCTTCTGTACACGTACCCTGCAAACCAGTTAAATCATACACGTACCAAAGCAAATTCCGATATCTCACATCTCCGATGAGGACAGTAGGTATGTGTACATCTCTCATACAGCTTATGTGCAATACGTAGTGCATATGTTTCAGCAACAGCTTTTACAAAGTGTGCATTGAACATTAGCCAACTAATTGTTTTATGTCACAGCTGTGATGAAATAGCTATTTATACAAAAAGTAATAGGACACTGTTAATACAAGACATCAGGAGGGAAGTTTTAATTTGTATTTGTCCAAAAAAACGTTTCTTATTTGCTTTCCAATCTGCACTTTTCATACAAAACTGGTAGTGAAATGACAGAAAGGAGAATATTTTATTTTCTTGCTTGCCCAAAGGGTTGATGATACAATTTGTGATTGTGTATCACTTGAGTTATTAGATTTAATCAGTATTTCATGATGTGGGACTAGATGCAGACCGACACCATCACACAGCACGCAGATATGCCAAGTACAATTCTAACATGTCAGAGACACTGTTATTGCTTTGTTATTGTGCCCAGGGGTAAAGGGAGACAAACAAGTGCCTCTAAATGCTTGTCTTAAAAACTTCAATTAAGAAGAGCTACAGTGAAATTGGCCATGGCACTGGGCAGTGGAGTTTTCAAGCTGTTCAGTGTTGGGTGAGGGATTGATGGATGGGTGTAGAAGGGAATGTAAGATAATAGTGTTAATATAGCAAAGATAATAACTATGAGTGCATTTACACTGCAACAAATTCCAGAGAGGGGGTAGTCCCACTCCATCTTGATTTGAAACCGCATGGAGTGTAACTCCAGTATGATGTCAAGCTTGGTGTGTAGGGGATCCGTACTTGGAGTTCGTTTTAAAGTTTAGATGGTGCTCACACTGCTGCCTATATCCTCTGAGCCTTAGTAATGTAAATACCAGGGCTGAGACTAGTAGCTGCAGTATAGATGCAACGTAGGGTAAATTTTGCGAGGCCCTGCAGCACAGTGGACAGAAAATCACAGCCCATGATTTCCTGATACACACTGGTTATGTGTTTACCCTCATATGAAGGACTTAATTGGTATTGAAAATTACTATCCAATTGTAAGTTGTCTGGACACTGGAGAGCACAAGCAGAACATGAGGAATGATATGGTGGGGTGATGTGACTATGTTGATATCCTTCAACTGTTAAAAATAAAGGTTTGGAAACATGCCATGTTTTTAATGCAGCTGCTAATCACCTCTTTCACTTATCGGTTTCTCCCATGACTGATCATTGCTGCCCAGATTCAGTGTACAGTTGGCATCTATTCTGACTCATGAGCCATTGGTATGACAGTGTTTACAGATGCTGTGTCATGGGTCAGAACCCCTATATTACTACTAAAATATAAGTTACATTTGAGATTGGTTTCTAGTTTTTCAACTGTGCAACTGGATAAGATATCTGATGGTATCAGTGTCTTACTTTAGGTATTAGACATTATTCCATTGTCTAATGGGATTGATGTGACTCCATCACCCAGTGTGATTGGACATGACTAACTCAGTAATCGGATCATACGTGGCTCCTTCACCCAGTGGGATTGGATATGGCTCATTGGCCTAGTGAGATTGGATGTGACTCACTCTGTGGAATTGGATGAAATAAAATGTGTGTAAAATGAGATCTTTCCTATTTAACTTGGTTTCTTTTTGCTGATTGTAAATTGGTGTGATAGTACAGCAGATTTCTGATCGAGGACATGACAGGTCAATAATGGAGGTTTAATTAGTTTTAACTGGAAAGATTTAAAATCTATTTTGTCAAAACAAAAAGCATCTTGTCTCATTCCTGGGAGCAGGGCTCTGAAATTGAGCAGCAATTATTGAGATGTCAGAGTGTGTATTCGTACAGGATACAGTAATGTGGAACATAAGAGCTGGCTTTTACAAATGTTTTCTGTTATTACTCCTCAGGTTTGCCTGCATTGATTGTGGCCATTTCGGTGGGGTTTACCAAAGCTAAAGGATACGGAACAGCAAATTAGTGAGTAGTGTAGAAGTGTGCTCCTTGCAGAAGTTGTTGTGTCACAACTGCACCATCCAGGACTCATTGCCACGTTATTTATTCCAACACATAGCTGAGGTCTGTCCCTTCCCCCCAGGTTAAGCATGTACATAACACCCTCCTACAGTTCTTCTGAGCCATTGATTAGTGAGCTCAGCCAGTTCAAGTCACCAGTTATAAACACAAAATCTGATAGTAATTAACTTTAGTAATAAAATGATGATGATAACAAGGTAAGTATGATAACATGATGATGAGTATGATGATGATAACAAGGCAGGTAACACCTGTCTGTCTGCACACTGATTGCCTTGGCAACGGGCAGTTGAAAAAACTGTCTGTTATCACCAGCATTGTTCTGTGAATTATAAATGCGACTTCATTTCGAGGACTTCATTTCCGCATCGTTCACCTGACGAAGGAGGTAGCCTCCGAAAGCTTGTGAATTTAAAATAAAATTGCTGGACTATAACTTGGTGTTGTAAAATTGTTTACAAAGGTAAGTATAATTAGAATAGCAATGTAACTACTTATATACAAGATGTTTCAATGTTCACTCTGACACCAGAGGTTCTCTTGAGATGCTGAATGTGTCATTTTCCTACTAGGGTTGTTTTACTCTGTTTACTCACACAGGTAGTGTTGTTCCCATGGTTACTAGAAACCGAGAACTAAACTATTTTAAACCCATTATCTGCAACCTCGGAAGGCAATGCCCTGCAGTTTTTAACTCCCTTTTAATAGCTCTTTAGTATTCTCCACCTTGTAGCTTTCATCTTTTGGGCAGCTAAATGGACTTTGTTGAAATAGGACTTTTTCACCAAATATCCCACGGTTTGTTATCTGATAACATCAGACGTGCAAATGACAACACCGAGCATAAAGAAATGGTTTCTGGTTCCCTTTTGGTCAACAGGCTAACTGTGTCCATTTCAAGCATTTTCAGCCACACTGTTCAGAGCACAGGCATGTTGAGTGATCTTGCACACGCTCACCAACAGTCCCGGCTCTGGGCAGCCACCTGATTTTCCCAAATGTGTTTCTAAATGATGATGTACACAAAATCCCAAATAAAGCAAACTAGCAAGATGGAAAATAAATGTTTGATTGCTCAATCATAGGAATTAGAATCACAAATGGGATGGGGGATAAGGGAAGGGTTCATCCCACCTGGACCCATTTTAAGAAGGTAAGTCTCCCAATCAAGACTCCTTTTAGAGTGTCTCACCATTAGGATCTTCTTTAATGGTGAAATTCTCTGCTCCAGAAGCTCTTTTAAAGAGTGTGCCTCATCAGTCCCTTTGAAAGAGACTTTCTCCCCAACAGAACTCTTTTTAAGGATGGTGTTTTCCTATCGCAAGCCTCTAAGAAGGCAGCCCTCCCATTGGAACCTTATTTGAAGAGGCTGTTTTGCCACTGAACCTTTTTTTAAAGAGTGCCTCTTACCATAAGGATGCTTATAAAAAGGGAGGCTCTGTATGGAGACCCCTTTTTAAAGAGGAAGCCTCCCATCGCCTTTCATGGGTTTCATCAATAAAATACCTTATACCAAAGGAGTCTTTCCATCTGCCCCACTCACCAGCTGCCAGCATAGAAAGATGACTGTTCTGAATCTTCACCTAGTCCATTTTACATCATTATTGTGTAGCACGGTGTATGTTTTACAAAAGTGCCTTCAGCAGGAGACACCAGTAGATGTTATTGTCTCATTTTCCCAGGTTTGGGAAAGTGCTCTGAATCAGTTGCACTCACGATGAAGATGGCAATGTAATACAGTGCATTTCTTGTCTGGGCAAAATGACCTGATTTAATGATAACATCATTAATGGAGGAATGCAACAGCATGGGGGCCTCAATTAACACACAGACTTAAAATCACACAATCACTGAAGCGCCCCAGGGTTAATGACAGTATGTCTACTGTTGCTGATTACCAGAGATAGAAAAGAAAACAAAAGGGTATTAGTAAGTTAATATATTTCTCTGTATCTGTTATATTTTTTTAAAAGATCGCCGGTGGCAAATCTCCTCCTTTAAAGTATAGAAAATCTCGTATATTTTAGAAAATAAAGAATTTTGCTCACTTTTGTTGAATTGTAATCAGATATCCTTGCTGATCATTAATCACTGCCAAACCTTGTTAAACAAAGGTCTCCAAACTAAATTACGAAAGACTTTATCAGTTCTCACAAATAAAGGTCCCTAATTATATGCATTTTCAAAGGCTTAAAATCTTAAATAGAAATCTTAAATGTTATTGCTAATTTTAGGCTACTTCCCTGCTCATAGCCTGCTGTTCATTAACATGATCTAGTGGACAAGAAAAAGACTAAAAGAGACTGTGGCTGAGACTGCCTCTTTTATAAGGTATTTTCTACCCGTTCCCTTTCTTGGGCCTCCTAGAGGTGAGTGGGAACCCGACTCTGAGGCTTCCACCAAGGCTGCCCTAAAACTGACGGCTAGCAGATATACAAGAGGTGCACGGAGTGACACTCCCTCGCTTTCGGGCAGTGCCTGGATTCTCCTCACCACTGGTGAGGAGAATCCACGCATGGTGGCACGGCTGATATGAGAAATTCAGCAAATGGAGGAATCTCAGCTGCACATCCATGTACAACTACTCCATGGTGCTGCATATAGAGGTTCCATTGCACCATATTATAGCACTGACAATATTAAGCTTATCATTTAATAAACATACGATCAGTTTCCATATGCACACCAGTGACACCCTTACCTATGCCTTTGTTACCTCAATTGTAAACAATTTTACAACACCAATTTACTTGTTACCTCAAGGCTTGACTTTGTTTAATTCAGTACAGTCCCTTCAACATTCTCTGGCCAGCCTCTCCAGCTGCAGCCTACACAAACGTTTAGAACTCTGAGGCCTACATGCTATCCCACACACCCATTATGTAAGTGCTCACCAACCTTCACTGGTTCCCACTCTCCAAGAAGGTAAACTTCAAAATCATTACCCTTACCTTCAAACTCCTTGCAGTCTTCTCCAGCCTCATGCCCCAGCACAAACTGTCTGCTCTTCCAACTCTTATCAACTGTGCTCCTCTTTTCCTGCACGCAATGGAAATGCCTTTGGACGCCAAACCCCTGCATTTTGGAGAACTTCAAAATGCTGTGAATGGGGGTTAATTGAAGTTTTCAAGAATGAGATCGACAGATTTTCATTAGGTAAGAGTATCAAGGGATATGGATCAAAGCCGGGTAAATAGAGTTGAGGTACAGATCAGCCATTATCTAATTGAATGGTGGAATTGGCTGGAGGGGTTGAATGGCCTACTCCTGTTCCTATGTTTTTTTCTTTTTCTATTTTGCTGAATGTGACCATAAATAATACAGTTGGGGAACAGTCGGACATGATACCTTCCCACGATTCAATTCTCCACTTATAGTGAGTTCCTGATCTTTACAGGACCAGCAAAAGGATTGGGGAGGTACAGAGCAGAAGACAGTGCTCCCTAATGGAGAGAAAGAAGGAACACTGGAATAAACGCTCATCACTCATGTCCCTCTTTGTGGCTTAACAAAACGCCATTTATGCTATTTTACTGATGACGAGAGTGCCCCTCTGAAAATGACTGACTCTGTTTCTTCTTGCTTGCAGCTGCTGGCTGTCCTTGGAAGGAGGCCTCCTTTATGCATTTGTTGGACCAGCTGCAATCATTGTATTGGTAAACCGTACTTTTTAATGTTGCATGTAACATGAAATGTATGACGCGGGCAAATGTCTAACTGAATATTAACAGCTTTACACAGATGTACGCAGTAAGTCATGGGAATCGGATACAGAATCTTGTGCTTTGTTATCATGGGAACGAGTTACTCATTTTCAGATTCTGTTTCCTGGCTAATATAAGCTGTTAGGTTTTCCAGCTTCATGTGTTCACCAATGAATATGTGTTGCTTTCATCACTATTTATAATAAATCCTAAACAAGTGCACAAAAGTATCCTCTGTTCAGCATTTCCATCAAAACCATAAACATGTTGAAAAAGAATAGGTTATGATTTCGCTAGAAATTCAGACCAGAGGAAATTTACCAGCAGTTCTTTAAGACATCGCTACACAGAGCAACCAAAGGAAAGTATCATACCATCATTAGCATATTCTAGAACTGGCTGATTTTTTGAAAACGTATTGACATATGGACAAATGTTTTGACTATCTACGAACCAGCTGATTATATTATTTTGCCAATTAGATTCAAAGTAGTTGAACAATAAACCACCAACTTCATATAAACAGTGTCTATGAAATATTTCATGGCCCCTTATGAAGTTCAACAATAATTCCTACAATGTGTTACACACTGAGAATTCTCAGTAACATAATAAGATGTTCATGTAATCCTTAATCAGCACATGCCAGGGTTTTACATTGAATTACATACAGTCTACAGCACAGAAACAGGCCATTTGGCCCAACTGGTCTATGCCAGAGTTTATGCTCCACACGAGCCTCCTCCCACCCTCTTCATCTAACCCTATCAGCATATCCTTCATTCCTTTCTTCCTCATATGCTTATCTAGCTTCCCTTAAATGCAACTATGCTATTTGCCTCAACTACTCCTTGTGGTAGCACGTTCCACATTCTAACCACTCTTCGGGTAAAGAAGTTGCTCCTCAATTCCCTATTGGATTTATTAGTGACTATCTTATATTTATGACCTCTAGTTTTGGACACCTTTACAAGTGGAAACATTTTCTCTACGTCTACCCTATCAAACCCTTTCATTATCTTAAAGACTTCTATCAGGTCACCCCTCAGCCTTCTCTTTTCTAGAGAAAAGAGCCCCAGCCTGTCCAGCCTTTCCTGGTAAGTATATTCTCTCAATTCTGGTATCATCCTTGTGAATCTTTTTTGCATCTTCTCCAATGCCTCTATATCCTTTTTATAATATGGAGACTAGAACTGTGTACAACAAGTGAGTTCTAACCAAGGTTCAATACAAGTTTAACACAACTTCTCTGCTTTTCAATCCTAACCCTCTAGAAATGAACCCCAGTGCTTGGTTTGCCTTTTTATGGCCTTATTTACCTGCGTCACTACTTCTAGTGATTTGTGTATCTGTATCCCTAGATCCCTTTGCTCCTCTACCCCATTTAGACTCTTATTATCCAAGCAATATGTGGTCTCTTCATTCTTCCTACCAAAATGCATCACCTCACACTTAGCTATATTGAAATTCATTTGCCAACTACACACCCATTCTGCAAGTTTATTAATGTCTTGTATTTTGTCGCATTCTTCCTTTGTGTTAACTACACCCCCCAATTTGGTGCCGTCCGCAAATTTTGAAATTGTGCTTCCAATTCCCGAGTCTTAATTGGTAATGTAAATCGTGAACAACAATGGTCCCAGCACCAATCCCTGTGGAACACCATTTCCCAACTTTTGTCAGTCTGAGTAGCTACCCTTAACCCCTACTCTCTGTTTTCTTTTTTGTAGCCAGCTTGCTATCCATTCTGCTACCTGTCCCCTGACTCCACCTTAGTCATGAGTTTACTAAGGTTTTGTTTGAAAAACTGAGATCTGGCCTGCATCAACTTAGATTTCTGGTTGCCCAGAGAATATGCAGTATTTTACATAAATTCAATTAATGTTGATCAATAAGAATGTCAGTGGATTGAAAAAACTGGTAAAGGGAGTGTTCAAAGTTAGTTTCAGAAGGGCTAGCACCTTTATATAATTTTGAGAACTGCTGCATGATTAGAACTGACTGCTGAGCATTGAGTCCTTATTAACTCTTGGTTTTCATTCACAAGGTAAACATGCTCATTGGGATCATAGTATTCAACAAACTCATGTCCCGAGACGGAATTTCAGATAAGTCCAAAAAGCAGAGAGCGGGGTAGGTGTTGGCTTTTTACTCCTTTTGTAATGTGGGAAATTTTATTTTGTTTAGTTGGTAGTTTTTTGTAGTAATTGAATATGACATGAAGTTTGAAGTGTCCACTATCCTGCATCTGCCAGTTACCCTTTTACAGTTTGGAAAGTTTATTTTTGCCATTTGTAATTCGATTGGATGAGAGTTCTTCAGCATTCAATTGAAACATTTCTGATTAGTTTCAGGAGTAATTTTAATATCCAATTGCCTTCCTTCAGAGTAACTGATAATGGCTTTAAATCTATAAAAAAACACTTGTCTCAGGATGCCAAAGTATTTAGTCATCCCCTGCATTTCCAAGATTCACAAGCTCAGCTAACTTCCCATTTTGAACTGTGCACATTCTTCATTGTATGGCAGTAAAAGTGTGCTGTGGCCTCAGGGTAAACAACCTTCTGGAAGTCACCACTGACTTTCACCCAGCAGAGAGCAATGCAGATAAATGCTGTCACCAAGATAAGATGCAGACTGTCATGCAGACTACAGTCATGGTTAGATGTGACCATCTGCAGTGTGAAGCGTGGTACTGACCTTGGAATTGTTACCATGGAGACTGGAAGCATCATACAAGCTCTAGCACCCTGCAAACAGGCACATTGTTTATGCAGAAACCACATGGAGGGAGATTTCTGCTACTGGTGATCGGTTAGCAACAGCCTAACGTAGCAGGAATATTTGTTCGCTATTAGCAAAGTCATAAAAGCATCTAAAAAGAGACCAGAGGAATTTTTTTTTTCTTTGAAGAGAATAAAGGACTTAAAGCATAACTTCTTCACACTTTAAGTTGTGATTTTACAAAATGAGGCCCCACAGAGCATGACGAATGCTGAATCAATCAAAGCATTGAAGAAGAAAGCAAAACAAATTCCTAATTCAGCAAACCAACAAAGCAGTCTCAACCCATCATTACAACTAGATATCAGAAAACTATGAACCAAGCCAGATTGAACAAAACCAATCAGAAAAAGTGTTTAGAGACATGTCTGACATTGTCCAGTTGCTAGAAGTCAAGGAATTTCCTTGAACGGAACAGTAAAAGTTCATTTTGGGAACGTACAGAACAGAGATTGGCAGGGAAATGTGATTAGAGTAGTTAGGTTAGATGTGGAGCTTGCACTAGCTCTAATGGTCTCCTTCTGTGATGAAGGGTCTGGGGCGATAGCAGAAAATGGGCAATGGCAAATCGGCAGCCCATTTTACACTCTGCCAGAAACCAGATGGAGTGTAAAAGGGGCTTATGATTCACTGTCACCTGTTTTGCATTACCATCCAAGATGCGTTTCACCCCCTATGAGTCATATGTTTTCCATTTCCTCCTTGGTTGAGTTCAGTTTGAGGTTACTTCATCCCTGCGGTGATCAGTGGGTTTTTTTGCACCACTGAGAATTTGTACCATGAACCTCAGCCTATAGAAGACCCTCTATGACATGACCTCTGATCGCTGGAGTCCAGAGCAAGACTCCAAACTTCATTTTCCTATCTAATGTCAGATTTTGGAATGTTTTGTATTCTATCTCTGTCCTTATTTTATGTTATTACTTCCTGCCCTTAAAGTTTCCTACACCATATGCTATTCCCGTAGCAAGAGAGCAGGAGTCAACCTCTTCACAGGCCTGTGCCTATGCCACTCAAAAACTGTCCCCTCGCCTCTCCTCAGTTAGCTCATCTAAGATTGAGAACTCACTGTTTGGTGAATGGAATAGAAGAATCCATGTCCAAACACTCCGGAGTGCAGTGTAAATTCACTCATGCACTACCTCATGGCATTGGATTTCTCCTTTTCTACC
Organism: Heptranchias perlo; assembly: GCF_035084215.1. Taxonomy (NCBI): domain Eukaryota; kingdom Metazoa; phylum Chordata; class Chondrichthyes; order Hexanchiformes; family Hexanchidae; genus Heptranchias; species Heptranchias perlo. Next base: position 8,077,163 of record NC_090350.1, on the reverse strand, counting down.
ACTGACTGGTGCACTTTCGTAAGACTAAAGCCACTTGTGGGATCGTTTGCTCTCCATTGAATCTGATGCAGTGTTCCAGTAGGATTATACTCAGAAAAGATGTTACAGTGCTTTAGCAACACATTTAATATAGGATTGATGGCCCTATATATAGATACTATGTATTATGTAGGATCTTATTTGCCCTGCGCTACATCCCCATGCTTGCAGTTTTATAATGTGAGTGAGCCTTGAATGAAGCTTCACAGTCCTATGGCATGTGAAAAATCCTGGACTAATCTATTATGGGTCTCCAGTGTTCTAAAGTCTCCAGACTACACTCTGAATGAGTAGAAACTCCTTGCTCTGATGTAAAAAATACTAAGCTCGGATGCTGAATTGGCATGTCTCTGTGATCAGAACAATATTAAATTTGATCAGTGTCACCACAAAAATGGAAACAATATTTTGCAACAACTAGCTTGATCGTCAGAACACAGAGGAATCTGATTTATTTGAGCTTGGGAAGCAATCGTCAGTATAAAATGAATTTAAAAATCCTCTCACAAAACCCTTTACTTTCCACACCATTAAAGTAAAAGAATTTTAGGATGGATGTCAGGCAAGTGGATAGTTCAGGCCCTGAATGGTCTTATTTTATTGACATTCTTTGCTTTTAGCAGCCAGTATTTAATTAAGTTATTAATAGGGGTTGCAATGATTAATTGAATGCAAAGTGCTCCCAACATCTGCCAAATTCACAATTCAGACATGCTGTAACAACGGAAACTAACGTGCATTTTTCAAACAAAGAGCACTTTTAATTCACTGACCGTTCCCTTGGCAGATGATTAAATGTAAAAATAACCATGTAATTGTGAGGAAAGTCCTGCTGTGGTTTTTAAAAGTATAAATTGTGGAAGTCTAATTAAAGGTTGAACAATTAGGCCGAGCCATAGTGTGGTGGTTAGGTCTTTTATCAGACAAACTTTTGATGAGAAATAAGTGATAATCGATTATTCTGTTAAAGTAATACCCATAAAATTAGTAACTATTAACATCACAGACAAGTTGTGTTCTCTGACTACAATTTGAAGAGTTACAATAATGCCCCCAGAATAAAAGAATAAAAATACATTTACAGATGTTGACAAAATCGCTGTTATTTCTTGACTGTTTTTACCCTATGGTCACCAATTCTCTCCTGAAGGTACTTATGCCATGTTGTAAGTACGGTTCTGTGTGTACCGGTAGCTTGCTGTAGTAATCATTCGTCACGTGTGAGCCGAGACACTGAGGGGACAATTTTAACCTAACCCGCACGTCGGAACACTGACTGGATTGGGTGTAACACTGATTTTACACCCAGTCTGGTTTTACTCTCCATGGAGAGTAATATTGGGCAGGGTGTAAAACCAGCGATACACCTGATCTCGTGGGTTTCCCGCCCCGCAGGTTAGGTTAAAATGACCCCCTGTGTGTTGGCAGATTGTTCACCCACGGACAGGCTTCACATTCACATATGTGCACCTCCAGCAGGAGTGACTGGATGGCAGCCAGAGGCAGAACCTTGGCTGATGATTTATCTTCACTGTCCCAGGGATCACTGAGGCTAATTGTGGGGCTCTTACCCCTGCCCCTGCTGAAATCAGCAAAGCCTGCACAGATCAGGGATCAAACCTGCGATCTTTCTCGTCTGCATGGCTCAGCTATTCGCTGGCTTAACCAGCTAGACCATCAGGAAGCCCAGTAAGTCCTGTTAAAGAAGAAGGATAATTCCTAGTGTGATTCAGTGACGAATAGCCTGCGAGTTCATACAAGATAACATGGTCACAAAGATGATGTGAATCATTATCATGTTTCTCAGTCCAACATCAAAAGGGACCAGTCGGGTAAGGGATGTAGCACATTAAAGGGGACCAGGCGGGTAAAGGATGTGCTGGGAGGATTGTGTGCCTGAACTCCTGTATGTGTTTCTGACATGTAAAGCTCTGCACCAGAAATGTGAAAGATGAAAATTTACCTCTAACTTTAAAAAATCAATAAAATATTTGGCCGGAAATTGCTTAGAAAAGAACGGTGAGCTCAACAGCGCTCACCGTTGTTAGTGGTGACATCGAGCAGCAAGTTCCGGCGCTCGCACATACGCAGTGCAACCCGGAAATCCGGAACTTGCTCCTCCTGGTTCGGGCGATATGACAGCTTCGCATTAAAGAGATATCGCCCACTGGAATCAATGGACCAGCGCCAACTTGCTCTTCTGCCCAGCTGGAAAGTAACTAATGTCACCACAAAATGGTACGCTTAAAAAAAAAGGTCTAAATTAAGTCTTAATGACAGCCAAACAACTAAAAAATAACTTTTAAAAATGTGGAGTCTCATTACACCTTATTTTAATAGTTTTCGGTCATTAAAAAAATGTTTTTTTTTACTTTTTTCTTCGGTTTCTTTTATTTAATGTGATTATTTTTTACCCTCTCTTTCGCTGCCTATAACTGTATTACAATGATTTTAGTGTTGTACCTTTCACTGCCTGGATTTCACGTTCCACTTGCAGAAACTGTTAGCAGCCTGTTAAAAACGCTGCAATCTGATGGTCGAGGGGAGAGATCGACCCTCTCGCTTCTCCCACGGGTCCTAGCTTCACTGGAGCTAACGCTGGGCTCTTCTCCGCTTCCTATCAGAGGAAGTGCACCCAGTAAAGACCGCAATAAGTTAGTGCGTTAGTATAAATCAATGGAGCAACGAGTACTGTTGGTTCGCTGCTCCGAGCAATTACTGGGCCATTATTTCACTTATTTTAAACCAAATGATGGAACCTTTTATATAAACAGGTCCGCAATGAGGAAAGGCGAGATCCTGGGTTATTTTACTGAAGAGGAAGATGATAACTCAATCAGGACTGGTCGTCACATTCCTTATTAATTAAATAAATAAAACTAGGAGCCACTAAACTCGCGATCCTAATTCCGTATTGTCTACATATGCAATCTCAGAATGAGAAGGAGTAAACAATTTTCCTTGGAGACTTCCGTAACCTTTAATTAGATCAGAACCACAATCAAAAGCAAAGGCTTTAATTTGAAAGATGGAATCATGATCAGGAATTGGCTGATGTGCAGCTCAGTATTTGTATCTACAGTTGCCCAAACAGGATTTAGTACAATCATTTTTTAAAAAGTCACCCTTGTTTTCTCTTTGGTTCCTCTCTTTATTCTACAGCTTCTGTCATTTCTTCTGAAATGAGGAATGGACAAACACAATGCTGATTCCCACATGACATGTGATGCCAATATGAGCAGGTACTCCTGCACTAACGTAAGCCTGTCATTTTTACCCCATTGCCTTTATAAACTGGTACTACAGGTACGGGTGATACAGGCAATAACCCTCCCCCCAAGCCATGCAGACGAACAGCAAAGTCCATATAGCCCTTCTCCACACACTGGTAAGTCAAGTGGCTCCCACTCCCAATCTAATAGCACAGACACTATCCAGTGATCTCTGCTGGAAGGGATGAATGGATATCAAGTGAGATAACGATGAGGATCATTATGAGGATATGTGCTGCCAGCTGCAGTTGAATAGTGCTAACACCAAGACCCTGAGTTTCCTTTTGTTCTGTTTCACTGTCATAATTATGGCAGGACAGGACTTTCAGCCATCCATAATCTCGCCCCCAATCCCTCCCACTTCCTGAGATCAAGAGCATTTAAATATTTTGGGCAGGCATCCAGACCATTAAGGGCCCATTTGGGGCACCTGCCTCGGGGGACTGAGGGGAGTGGGGGAGCATCTGCCTCTGGGGGGGTAAGGGTGCACCTGCTTCTGGGGGGGGTGGTGGGGGGGGGAGCAATTCCTCTGTGGGGGTGGGGGTGCACCTGCCTCTGGGGGATGTGGGGGTGCACCTGCCTCTAGGGGGGGGTGGGGTGGGGGAGTACCTGCCTCTGGGGGTGGGGGTGTGGGGGAGCACCTGCCTCTGGGGGGTGGGGGAGCACCTGCCTCTTGGTGGGTGGGAGGGTGGGGGAGCACCTGCCTCTGGGGGATGGGGGGGTGGGGGAGCACCTGCCTCTGGGGGGTGTAGGTGTGGGGGAGCACCTGCCTCTGGGGGGTGGGGGGGGTGGGGGAGCACCTGCCTCTTGGTGGGTGGGGGGGTGGGGGAGCACCTGCCTCTGGGGGGTGGAGGTGTGGGGGAGCACCTGCCTCTGGGGGGTGGGGGGGGTGGGGGAGCACCTGCCTCTTGGTGGGTGGGGGGTGGGGGAGCACCTGCCTCTTGGGGGGTGGGGGAGCACCTGCCTCTTGGTGGGTGGGGGGTGGGGGAGCACCTGCCTCTGGGGGGTGGGGGAGCACCTGCCTCTGGGGGTTGCAGCTGCCTCTGGGGGGGTGGGGGAGCACCTGCCTCTGGGGGTTGCAGCTGCCTCTGGGGGGGTGTGGGGGAGCACTGGGGGGTGGGGGTTGCAGCTGCCTCTGGGGGGTGGGGGAGCACCTGCCTCGGGGGGTTGCGGGGGGGGGGGGGGGCACCTGCCTCTGGTGGGACATTTGCCTCTGGGGGGCTGGGGGTGGGGGAGAGTTGCTGCAGAGCCTTTTCACAGCAAAAATGAGTTGGTGATACGCCAAAAGAGTTTTTTAAAATAGTAAAACTGCCCTGTTTTTTGAATAGGCCAGTTCCTGTACTGCACTCAATGGCTTGGCGATCAATTGCGGTAGGGAAACCAGCTTTTTAAATTGTATTCCGACATACTTGAACCCTTAGCAACGGTGGATGCTAGCGACACACAGGTGTCCCTTGTGCCCTTGTGCTAAGGGCACAAATGAGGGAACTACAGAGCTGCAGTCGAAGGTAGCGCTGGTCGGAGATGGGGTTACTGTGACACTGGTTCTATGGGCTATGCTTCCTGTTTGGAGTGCTGAGTTTACCAGCACACACTCAGAGAGACAGCTAGAAAAGATTCCATCTTGCAAAAGAAGGTCTGAATCTGTGACCTATAATTTCTTTACTGTTTCTGTGATCAAGAATTGATTAATCATTGTACCCCACGTTCTCGCATTCTAAATATTGCAAGCTAATTACATCTGTGTTGCTTTTCTCGACTGCTTGTTTTCTCTGCATTTAAACTTGGAGTCTTTATTTGTCCTCATTTTTGCTTTGCATTTGTTTCAAGTCAGGCGAGTGAAGCCCGTAGCAGTTTGATGCTCAAATGTTCCAAGTGTGGAGTTGTTTCAACTACAGCATTATCTGCCACCATCACCAGTAATGCCATGTTAGTCTCATCCATTTGATCTTTAGCTTTTGCATCATGGGTAACTTTGAAAGAGAAAGTATCCCTTTTTCACAGACTCCACAGGACCCTTTCTTTGATTAAAAGAAATTTTAATTTTATACATATGTGCTAATGTATCTATTTTAGAATCTCACAGGACAGAAGGAGGCCATTCGTCCCATCATGCCTGTGCCAGCTCTTTGAAAGAGCTATTCAATTAATCCCACTCCCCTGCTGTCTCCTGTATGTGTGTGTGTGCGCGCGCCCATGTATCTATATGTGTGTGTATTTTTTAATTAGTCTCTGGTTCCAGTGTCCGTCATATACACATTTTGCCTAGGGGAGCCAACAAATTATTCCTGCTCCTTCACATTTATCCCACTTCCTCCTTAAGCCATTGTTAATTCATGTTGAAATTAATGGCAATTCCCTGATGCCTAGTTGAGTCCTCTTTAGCGTTGCACTAAAGCCGCACAGGTCAGATTTGATTCCCAGTTGCAGCTGCTGTCAACTGGAGCACCAGTGGGGAGGGGTGCCCCTTAATTAATGAGAGAAAAATCAATCAGTATTCCTGCTCTGGACCACTGTCCAGTGACGCCGCTGAAATGTATGTGTGTGTGATCACCTGGTGATGAGAGGATTGTGCTTGCATGTGATGCTACCCACAGTCAAATAGCTGGTCAAAACTCACTTGTCTAGGCTCACACATGAATAATGGGTACTGCCAGCACCTATGTAACTGTAGATCAGCATGAATCAGCACCTTCAGCAGAGAGGGAAGAAACAGGAATGAAAACTACCAATTTTAGTTTTGTGTGGGAGAGGACCTGTGTTAATTATCCTTTGTTTCCAGTTTTTCATACTGTTTCTTCACCGGAGAGTAATTTCACTTTTGTTGAAGAAACAGCAGGCCTGATCAGAAATTTTCTGGTTAATAATGATGCTGCTTTAGTGGCAACATGCAGCTAAATATGAAATTGCTGTGTGCAAAGGCACTGTTCATTAAAGAGGCAAGTCACCTCTCAACAGTTCAGTCACCTTCACATTTAGTCACTTATGTGAACACCTTGGGACTGACTGCACCACATTTGGACATGCAAAAAAATTGATTATTCAAGGGTTTTGTGATTTACAAATTGGCAATTTCTCTTTATACTGATATCAAATCAATACATTTCCTTTGTCACAGGCACTAAATCAGTCACATCCCTTTGTTCCGGGTTGAGCCACTTCTGTTTGGCCCGTTTGTTACATAAGTCACTTCCCTTATCCTGGGTGTTGAATCAGTCACTCTTGTCCCTGGTGTTCAGTCAATGATATCGTCCTGTTCCAAGTTTGAATTAGTCCATTTCCTTTGGCTAGGGAAGGTGTCAGTCTTTGAATTGGTCCATTCCCTTTGCCGGCCTTTGTCTCGGGTGTTGATTCAGTCACTTCTCCTGTCCTGACACTTCTCTTGTTCCACTTCGAGTCACTCAGTTTCATTGCCTAGGCTTGAAGTCAATCAATTTCCTTTGACCTGCCATTGAATCAGTCAATTTCCTTTGACCTGGCATTGAGTCAATCAATTCCCTTTGACCTGCCATTGAATCAGGCAATTTCTTTTATGCCAGCATGGAATCAGTGACATCTATTTGTACTTGATGTTGGTTAGTTTACTTCACTTCATTCTGAGCATGGAATCAATCATTTCCCTTTGCTGTGGCATTGACTTAGTCACTTCCTCTTGTCCCAAGTATTGAATCAATCACTTTTCCTTGTTCCCAGTATTTAAATCAATCACTTTTCCTTGTCTGGAGTATTGAATCAATTACTTTTCCTTGTCTGGAGTATTGAATCAATCACTTTTCCTTGTCCCCAGTATTTAAATCAATCACTTTTCCTTGTCCTGGGTATTGAATTACTCATTTCTCTTTCTGCTGTGTGTTATGTTAGTCACTTTTTTTTTGTCTCAGCATTAAATTAGTCATTCCCCTTCCAGTACTGTAAAGATCTTTTAACAAAATCTCTGTTCTTATGAACTAAATCTTTGAATTTTTTAAATGTAAATTGTTTTTTAAAAATTTAAATAGCTACTTTTCACACCTGACTTGAAAGGGGCTCTGTATGTAGCCTATGACTCAGAGGGACAGCCAAATGAGTCGTTTTCGGCTTTTATTAAATATATTTTTTCACGATTCCCAATGAATCTGATGCACAGACTGGTGCACGCCCACTTGAAAGGGATACTGGATCTTTATACAATAGGACTATATGAGATGATAATTCTACAGCAGCTTGTGATTAACCTGCAAAACATCCCATTGTATGTTTTCAGCTCCAGTGAAAAGTGCTCTGTGCAGCCTTCAATTTGCATTTTTTTTGAATGCTGTAAAATTTGGGTGATAAGTTGCACTTGTGTATAAATCACGCCCTTATTTTTCTGTTTGCAGTTTTATCAATAAAGCACGATTAAAAATTGCACTCCAGGGGACCTGGTGCAGTGGGTTAGCCACCGGTTCAGAAAACCGGATGACCTCGAATCTAGCACACCGACCTCTCCAATCGCAGCCCATCGAGCAAGACTCCGCACCACGAGCACAGTCTCCGAAAACTTGCCCCAGTGTTCCACTCCGTAGCTTTAACATTCCTTGCATCAATGAGCACAAAAAAGTTGGATCACTTTGTCATTTAGAAATTGCTGTTGATGTGCTATTTATGGTTCGCTGTGGGTTACTAAAAATTTCTGGCATAGTTTACCCCTACACATGATTTTGCTATCAGTCGAAATGTGGGCCATCTCCCACAGTGTGTGCCAGCCAATGAAAATGGAGCAGTATCAATCCTCTAAATTAGCTGTGAATTGCAAATAGGAAGCAGTTAAACACCTGAAACAGCACTGGAAAGGCAGCACCTCCAGTTTACTACATTACAACAGTGACTACATTTCAAAAGTACTTCATTGGTTGTAAACACTTTGGATTGCGCAAGCTCCAAGATTTATGTGAAGGTAGAAGGGAAACGCACAGAACCTATCCGAAAAGAGAAGTGAGACAGTGTTGTCCACTGTCACCTTTTCAATGTCTTCATTAACAGTGTGCTGGATGACATCCCAAATGATGGATTTGGAATGTCTGTTCCAGGCACTTCTGAAAGTGTTGGGGCAGTCCTTTGTGCAGATGATTATGTTGTTGGAGGACTTACCCAGGGGATCTAGTGCACTTTACCAACCAGCTTGAACAATGGGCTAAACAGTGGGATCTGGTGCTGAATGCCCCACATGTTGTATTACTGCTTAGAATGACCCAAGAAGGCACCTTGAAGTGCTCTTTGGAAGAGAAAGAGGGCATCCCTTCTAGTAATTGATTCACCTCTGTATCTTGGGTTCTGGTGGATGCCAAATGCAACCTGGGCACAGTCCTTCAGGGCCACACTGAGAAGGGACAAAGGGCACTTTGATCGTTCTTGTCTTTCTTCAGTGACAGCAAAGTCTCATTGCAGGTTAGGTTTGTGGCAAACAGTTATCTTTCATGATTCAGAACTACTGCATGTACAACATAAGGGCTTCCTCTGGGCCATTTTCAAAATCCAGGACCAATCTGTGAGGTAGATTTTTGTTAAAAAGGGGAAACAGCTGCAGGGGGGAGAACTTCAGCCTACACCAATCTGTCACTTGGTATCCAGGAGGGAAGTGTGCAGTACTGGATTTGGACATCTAGAACAGCAGGGTGTCTGGCATGATGCAAGCTACCCTCTGTAGGTTCTTCCACCTTACTGAGGGCAGATGTCCATCACATAGCTGGTGCGGTATGGTATGTGTCCATGCTGATGTCAGGCAAATGGTGGCAGTGGATTCACATTTAATGGTGAGTTCTGCTGCTTACTGTGTTGGTCATGAGGAGACTCTGGTACGTGCTGTTCACCTATCAAAGGCTCAAACCCACATTTGGCAATTGCCTAATGACCGATTAGTGACTCTTAGTTGGTGGGAGGTGGATGGAGCTAAGAGGTGTCTCTTGCAGTCGAGGTAGCTCCAAGATGACATATTTGGTGATGGAGGTTTGGAACCAAATCAATTCTCTGGCAGACTCATTACAGCCTTGGTCCAAATATGGACAAAAGAGCTGAATTCCAGAGGTGAGGTGAGAAATGACTGCCCTTGACATCAAGGCAGCATTTGACCGAGTGTGGCACCAAGGAGCCCTAGTAAAATTGAAGTCAATGGGAATCAGGGGAAAAACTGTCCAGTGGCTGGAGTCATACCTAGCACAAAGGAAGATGGTAGTGGTTGTTGGAGGCCAATCATCTCAACCCCAGGGCATTGCTGCAGGAGTTCCTCAGGGTAATGTCCTCGGCCCAACCATCTTCAGCTGCTTCATCAATGACCTTCCCGCCATCATAAGGTCAGAAATGGGGATGTTCGCTGATGATTGCACAGTGTTCAGTTCCATTCGCAACCCCTCAAATAATGAAGCAGTCTGTGCCTGCATGCAGCAAGACCTGGACAACATCCAGGCTTGGGCTGATAGGTGGCAAGTAACATTTGCGCCAGACAAGTGCCAGGCAATGATCATTCACAACAAGAGAGAGTCTAACCACCTCCCCTTGACATTCAACGGCATTACCATCGCCAAATCCCCCACCATCAACATCCTGGGGTTCACCATTGACCAGAAACTTAACTGGACCAGCCACATAAATACTGTGGCTACAAGAGCAAGTCAGAGGCTGAGTATTCTGCGGTGAGTGACTCACGTCCTGACTCCCCAAAGCCTTTCTACCATCTACAAGGCACAAGTCAGGAGTGTGATGGAATACTCTCCACTTGCCTGTATGAGTGCAGCTCCAACAACACTCAAGAAGCTCAACACCATCCAGGACAAAGCAGTCCGCTTGATTGGCACCCCATCCACCACCCTAAACATTCACTCCCTTCACCATCGGTGCACTGTGGCTGCAGTGTGTACCATCTACAGGATGTACTGCAGCAACTCGCCAAGGCTTCTTCGACAGCACCTCCCAAACCCACGACCTCTACCACCTAGAAGGACAAGGGCAGCAGGCCAATGGGAACAACACCACCTGCACATTCCCCTCCAAGTCACACACCATCCCGACTTGGAAATATATTGCCGTTCCTTCATCGTCGCTGGGTCAAAATCCTGGAACTCCCTTCCTAACAGCACTGTGGTAGAACCTTCACCACACGGACTGCAGCGGTTCAAGAAGGCGGCTCACCACCACCTTCTCAAGGGCAATTAGGGATGGGCAACAAATGCTGGCCTTGCCAGCGACGCCCACATTCCATGAATGAATAAAATAAAACTCGATAACCTGATACCAGAGCCAGGCAGGCCGGCACCACTCCATGGCGCTATAACTGATTGGTCTGGATCACTATTGCAACTGGGAGGAGTCGACCTTCCACTGAGGAATGGGATTCTTCCCATTTGGCCCCCAGTAACTCTACAAACCAGTGCCCTGTCAGGTAGGGTGGTCCCAGTTGGACAAGCAACAAGGAGCTCTGTACTGGTAGGGCTGTGCGATTTTAGCTGGTTCAACCCCAGCAGTTTGCCACAAATATCTAATGTTCCCAAAGCATTGGCTCTGCTATCCTGCTCCTAAGCTCTTAGGATTTGGGTAAGTGGGGTATGTTTCTATGAGGAGAGAGAGTGCACTCTGTGTCGGGCAAACAGGGTACATGTGTAGATTTCAGTGCTTCATTCGGAGACTCAGCCGTACAGATGGGGTTCTGGATTTCAGACATTCAGCTGACTACAAAAAACACGATACATCTCTACTGTCATTACCAGATACCCGTGGCTGTTGCAGGAGACCCACTGTGTATCATCTTACTGTTCAAGTAAGTGTGTATGCACATGCATAAACTGTTGTCGCAAACAGTTATGTGTGCATGCACATACAGTGTATACAGTTTTGCCTGAAGTGTGTGTCTGCAGCATTGTGCATACACTGTTATACACAGTGACAGTGCCATTAAACGTGCACAGAAAGAACTTACATTTCTAAAGCACCTTAACATGTCCTCGAAACGTCCCAAAGCACTTCACAGCCAATGGAGTGTTTTTGAATTGCGGCCATTGTTATATAGGTAAACGAGCTAGCCAATTTGCACACAGCAAAGTCATACAAAAGCAAATGAGATAAATTACCAGTTAAATTTGTTTTGGTGATAACAATTGAGGAAGGAATATCAGCCAGGACACCAGGAGAACTCCTTGCTCTTTTCTGAATAATGCCATGGGATAGTGTATGTCCATCTGAGCAGACGGACAAGGCCTCGTTTAACATGTCGTCTGAAAGACCGCACCTCTGACGACGCAGCACTCCCACAGTACTGCAGTAAAGTGCCAGTTTACATTATGCACTCAAGCTCTGTAGTGGGGTTTGAACCCTTTTGCATCAAAGTTGAGAATGCTTCCTACTGAACCAAGCTGACACTTAGTACAATGACTCATGGTCAAATGGCCACAGGCCCACAGTAGTCTGCACAGTACCCTCATTGCTGAAACTCGGTGCATTTACACTGTTCCTGTGGGATTATATCAGAGGCTACAGTGTGTACTAGCATCATCACGGAAAGATTAAGATGCATTTGCTGCACTGGGGTAACTTTTGGAGCAAGTCAAATTTCTGAAGCTCCCTGAACTGTTCACTCGAAGACTCTGCATTGAAGCCCTGCCATGTTGGCAGCTTGGCTGAGCTCACACGGCAACAGACGTGTGCAGTACAGCATAAACTTCTCAACACTTCTTATTTTTAAATGAAAGCTTGATAATTGGATGAAGCAGGCACAGTATTACAATGACATGTTGGGAGACCTGATGTACTTCATAGAAGCACTGTACAATCTATGTAAGGCATGTGTGATTGCCCTAACTTCATGGAGCTTTAGGTACAAGAGTGCATCCATGCAAAATGTACAGCTCTAATTTGTAGCAGTGGTTTTCAAATTCTTCTGTGTGGAATACGCCCCTGCTAATATCGACACACTCTCAGGGACCCCCTGCTAATATCAACACACTCTCAGGGACCCCCTGCTAATATCGTTACAGTCTCAGGGACCCCCTGCTAATATCAACACACTCTCCGGGTCCCCCTGCTAATATCGACACACTCTCAGGGACCCCCTGCTAATATCAACACACTCTCAGGGACCCCCTGCTAATATTGACACACTCTCAGGGACCCCCTGCTAATATCGACACACTCTTAGGGACCCCCTGCTAATATCGACACACTCTCAGGGACCCCCTGCTAATATCGACACACTCTCAGGGACCCCCTGCTAATATCGACACACTCTCAGGGACCCCCTGCTAATATTGATATATCCGAGGGTTCGCCCACTGAGTCTATATGGGTAGAACTGAAAAATAAGAAGGGAGAGATCACTTTGATAGGATTGTACTACAGACCCCCAAATAGTCAACGGGAAATTGAGGAGCAAATATGTAAGGAGATTACAGACAGCTGCAAGAAAAATAGGGTGGTAATAGTAGGGGACTTTAACTTTCCCAACATTGACTGGGACAGCCATAGCATTAGGGGCTTGGATGGAGAGAAATTTGTTGAGTGTATTCAGGAGGAATTTCTCATTCAGTATGTGGATGGCCCGACGAGAGAGGGGGCAAAACTTGACCTCCTCTTGGGAAATAAGGAAGGGCAGGTGACAGAAGTGTTGGTGAGGGATCACTTTGGGACAAGTGATCATAATTCCATTAGTTTTAAGATAGCTATGGAGAAGGATAGGTCTGGCCCAAAAGTTAAAATTCTAAATTGGGGAAAGGCCAATTTTGATGGTATTAGACAGGAACTTTCAGAAGTTGATTGGGAGAGTCTGTTGGCAGGCAAAGGGACGTCTGGTAAGTGGGAGGCTTTCAAAAGTGTGTTAACCAGGGTTCAGGGTAAGCACATTCCTTATAAAGTGAAGGGCAAGGCTGGTAGAAGTAGGGAACCTTGGATTACTCGGGAGATTGAGTCACTAGTCAAAAAGAAGAAGGAGGCATATGACATGCATAGGCAGCTGGGATCAAGTGGATCCCTTGAAGAGTATAGAGATTGCCGGAGTAGAGTTAAGAGAGAAATCAGGAGGGCAAAAAGGGGATATGAGATTGCTTTGGCAGATCAGGCAAAGGTGAATCCAAAGAGCTTCTACAAATACATAAAGGGCAAAAGGGTAACTAGGGAGAGAGTAGGGCCTCTTAAGGATCAACAAGGTCATCTATGTGCGGAACCACAAGAAATGGGTGAGATCCTGAATGAATATTTCACATCGGTATTTACGGTTGAGAAAGGCATGGATGTTAGGGAACTTGGGGAAATAAATAGTGATGTCTTGAGGAGTGTACATATTACAGAGAGGGAGGTGCTGGAAGTCTTAACGCGCATCAAGGTAGATAAATCTCCGGGACCTGATGAAATGTATCCCAGGACGTTATGGGAGGTTAGGGAGGAAATTGCGGGTCCCCTAGCAGAGATATTTGAATCATCCACCGCTACAGGTGAGGTGCCTGAAGATTGGAGGGTAGCAAATGTTGTGCCTTTGTTTAAGAAGGGCGGCAGGGAAAAGCCTGGGAACTACAGACCAGTGAGCCTGACATCTGTAGTGGGTAAGTTGTTAGAGGGTATTCTGAGGGACAGGATCTACAGGCATTTGGAGAGGCAGGGACTAATTAGGAACAGTCAGCATGGTTTTGTGAGAGGAAAATCATGTCTCACGAATTTGATTGAGTTTTTTGAAGGGGTAACCAAGAAGATAGATGAGGGCTGTGCAGTAGACGTGGTCTACATGGACTTCAGCAAAGCATTTGACAAGGTACCGCATGGTAGGTTGTTACATAAGGTTAAATCTCATGGGATCCAAGGTGAGGTAGCCAATTGGATACAAAATTGGCTTGACGACAGAAGACAGAGGGTGGTTGTAGAGGGTTGTTTTTCAAACTGGATGCCTGTGTCCAGCGGTGTGCCTCAGGGATCGGTGCTGGGTCCGCTGTTATTTGTTATTTATATTAATGATTTGGATGAGAATTTAGGAGGCATGGTTAGTAAGTTTGCAGATGACACCAAGATTGGTGGCATTGTGGACAGTGAAGAAGGTTATCTGGGATTGCAACGGGATCTTGATCAATTGGGCCAGTGGGCCGATGAATGGCAGATGGAGTTTAATTTAGATAAATGTGAGGTGATGCATTTTGGTAGATCGAATCGGGCCAGGACCTACTCCGTTAATGGTAGGGCGTTGGGGAGAGTTATAGAACAAAGAGATCTAGGAGTACAGATTCATAGCTCCTTGAAAGTGGAGTCACAGGTGGATAGGGTGGTGAAGAAGGCATTCGGCATGCTTGGTTTCATTGGTCAGAACATTGAATGCAGGAGTTGGGATGTCTTGTTGAAGTTGTACAGGGCATTGGTGAGGCCACACTTGGAGTACTGTGTACAGTTCTGGTCACCCTATTATAGAAAGGATATTATTAAACTAGAAAGAGTGCAGAAAAGATTTACTAGGATGCTACCGGGACTTGATGGTTTGACTTATAGGGAGAGGTTAGACAGACTGGGACTTTTTTCCCTGGAGAGTAGGAGGTTAAGGGGTGATCTTATAGAAGTCTATAAAATAATGAGGGGCATAGATAAGGTCGATAGTCAAAATCTTTTCCCAAAGGTGGGGGAGTCTATAACGAGGGGGCATAGATTTAAGGTGAGAGGGGAGAGATACAAAAGGGTCCAGAGGGGCAATTTTTTCACTCAAAGGGTGGTGAGTGTCTGGAACGATCTGCCAGAGGCAGTAGTAGAGGCGGGTACAATTTTGTCTTTTAAAAAGCATTTGGACAGTTACATGGGTAAGATGGGTATAGAGGGATATGGGCCAAGTGCAGGCAATTGGGACTAGCTTAGTGGTATAAACTGGGCGACATGGACATGTTGGGCCGAAGGGCCTGTTTCCATGTTGTAACTTCTATGATTCTATGACTCTCAGGGACCCACTGCTAATATCGATACACTCTCAGGGACCCCCTGCTAATATCGATACACTCTCAGGGACCCCCTGCTAATATTGACACACTCTCAGGGACCCCCTGCTAATATCGATACACTCTCAGGGACCCCCTGCTAAAATCGGTATACCCTCAGGGACTTCTCAAGGCCCCCTGAAAATATTGATACAATCTCAGAGACCCTTGCAAATATTGACACGTTCTCAGGGACTCCCTGCTAATATCGTTACACTCTCAGGGAGCTCCTTCTAATATCAACACACTCTCAGGGACCCCCTGCTAATATCGACACACTCTCAGGGAGCTCCTTCTAATATCGACACACTCTTAGGGACCCCCTGCTAATATCGACAAACTCTCAGGGACGCCCTGCTTAGATCGATACCCACAGGAACACCTTCTGATAAGGACAAATGTTTACGGGACCCTTGGAAATAGCGACATATCCTTGGGGACTCCTGCTAATATTGACCCACTCGGGGACCCCTACAAATAGTGACATATCTCTGAGAGCACTTGGAAGTATGGACATACTCTTAATCAGTGGGTTGGGGGGGTGGGTTGCTGCTATTCCATTTTCTGAAAAACAGGATCAGCTAGCCAAAGGAAAATAATGTTATTGCAGAAAATGTTTTTTATTAACATATACAGTAACTGAACTAATGTACCAGTAGGTCAACAAATACAGAAATCTGATGACCTCAGTGGCCTCTTCGGATCACCTTGCAGAACACCTAGCCTCTGAAGACCCCTGTTTGAAAATCCCAGTTTGGTTTGCGGTTAGAATTAAGAGCTGAACATTACGTTTTAAAAAGAAGAAAAACTTTAGGCACAGAATTCGAATCAGACTCTTCTAAATTGTATGCTGGTGACTGTCCATGCAGTATATAATTGATCACACTTACCATTTTAAGTAAGGCTGCCGTTCTGTGTTTCTCTAGGGCCTCCCTGTGGAGCTCATGCGTTGTTCTCCCCTTGCTGGCACTGACCTGGATGTCAGCTGTTCTGGCGATGACTGACAGGCGATCGATTTTGTTTCAAATACTGTTTGCAGTTTTTGACTCCGTTCAAGGCTTTGTTATTATCACAGTCCACTGCTTCCTGAGGAGAGAGGTATGTGCAGTTCACAAGGTAAACTTCTGCTCTAAAAATCAACAGGACTCAGGGCCGACACCCACTCATCTTTACCAGAGAGTAACAATACAGTAACATTTTCTAAAAGCCTGCCTGGCAGTGGAGTACTTTGGTTCACCAGCATACAGTAGCTCATGATGGTGAATAGATACTTGCAGCTGAGATTGTTTTTCTCCTGCTGAGTGCCTGATCTCAGACGAGGCGTGGGTTAGGAGAGGGTCGGAGCTGGCCTGAAGGTCAGAGATATCCAGTACCATGGCCAAGTGGCCATTCTTCAAACTGGAAGGAGGTCAGTGACTGTAAACATGCTGCTCAACTACTGGGGAACTTCACAGTCAACCTCCATCCTTTCCTCACCTGGCATGTTTGCGCATGCCCTTCCAAGAGGAGTCAACGAACTGCAGTCAGCAGTGGGAACCCTGGCTGATTTTAGCCTCCCTAGCCCAGAGAAAGAAGGACAGAGGTCACCTGTAGTACCCCTTTCCAGCTCAGGTAACTCAACACAGAATGGGCACTGAAACAGAGACCTTCCTGCTCTGTACGACTGACTGAGTACACACTAGGTGGTGTATTTACCCACTGAGCCTGCAGGACATTTCTAATTGTAGCTTAACAGTGAAACAATGGCCTAAAAATTCGGGCATGTACATATCTGGGCACGCAGAGTGGGTGCAGGGATTAATCCCTGTGCCTGAATGGGGAGGCCTGAGGCACCCCCAATATTCCGTCTAGGGCCTCATTCCCATCAAGCCAGTAAGCTGCGGACAGGCAGCAGTAACAGGCAGCTCGCCGGTGAAGCTGGATTGAAGATCAGCCACAGCAATGCCAGCAGGGGCCCTCAGGTAAATGATGAAGGGGGCGATCGGGGAGGAGGCTGATCAGGTTGGGAGGCAATTGGGTCGGGAAGAAAGCGGTGGCCAGGGGAGATAACAGCAATGTTCGGGAGAGTGCCGTCCAGCAGCGGCCTGCGTTGTTTGAATGTGGGGTTGGGAGAACCACTCCTGCTCCACCCGGCTCCACATTCAGGTAAATATATTTTCAAAACATACCCTGTTGGTGGAGGCCTGTAGCAGCCCGTTTAAGGATCACCTGGTTGTCCGCATGTAGACCACGTTTTCCTGAGTGCAGCCGGTGCCGGTGTCTCAGGGCAAAACCAATCTTGCTGTGGATCCTCAAACAGGCCTTAGGCCCCTTATTTGCATTTACAAAGGGCCTAACACCTGTTTCAGGCGTGGGTAGTGCACACCGATTTTTTGACAATTACCAATATGGCGGACGGTGCGGCTGAATTTCTAGGCTAATAATTCATAGAAATCCCAATCATGGAAAATATACATTGAAATGCAGTACTTTCCGTCTTGGGAATACTGCTGGAGAGAGCTCCTTGGGGATGAAAGGAATCATGCAAACTTTTCCTTGTATTTGTGCGATTGCTGCCACTCCCTCCCCATCGCCCCCAATCCCCGGCCCCGCGATCCCAGATATGACCCCTGGACCATGGCCCTGACCCACTTACCCTAGGGCCACTGCTAGCGTCACAGCGGCCCGATCTTGCATTGCTATTCGGTGGTGAGCTCTGAGGCCGCGCCGACTCCATTATAATGAGGCCTGAGGCCCAATATCTGGGGAGCCTCAGACCTCAGCATTCAGACGCAGGGAAAGTACCCTCCCCCCACCACCTGCGCACTAAAATAGGCGGGTCTGAATTTCTGGCCCAATATCTTCATTGAAGATCAGCACGAAGCAATTTTTAAAAGTTAAGAAAAATTGAAGGATTGTTTAAAGAGCACTCAGTGGCTCAGCAGAGCGTAGGGAGAGAGGAGGCAGATTCATTGGTAGTCACACCCGGGCCTATATGGCTGGTTCAAGAGCACTTCATTGGAGGCCTCAACAATTTGCTCATAATTCAGGGAGACAAGAGGAAAAACAGGAGACAGTGTAGAGTTTATGGACCATCAAAGGAAAATACAAAAACCATTAAAACCGAACAATAGAAACTAGAAACAAAACCTGCCAAGAAAACAGAGAGATGCAGTATCAGCTCTACCTCTGGAGGTGGTGTAAAGAAGAGCTGTGAGACTGATGCCTGGTGTCAGAGGACTGAGTCATGAGGAAAGATTGGGGAAAATTGGGCTTTTCACCCTTGAATGGAAGGGTCTGTAAGGGGCGGATAAGATTGTAAAAGGTACAGAAAGTTAAAAGGATACAGGGACACAAGCTCAAACTGGTGAAAGGCAAATTTAATACAGATGTCTGGAAGTTCTTCTTCTCACATGCATGGTCAACACATGGAATAGCTCCCAGGTAGAGTAGTGGATGCTGTGATGGGAGACCTTGGGCTTTTCCGTAACAGATGAGCTCGAGCTAGAGTAAGCAAAACAGCCATTCTCATCCATATCCATCTTGTGACAGATGGGACTTTCGGGATGATATGCGCTTTACATCAATATACTGAGTTGGCAAAAAGGATTGCAGTAAAAGTATGGACATCACAATAGATTTAGCTTCAATTCATCATCATTGTCACTCCCACGTTTTGTCATTCCTTTTCTGCACTGACATCTGGCTAGAAGACACGCTCACATTTACTGCATCACAGAATTTAAATCAGATTAAGGTCCATAAGGAAAGCTGAGCTTATCCATTTATTTAAAAGGCAATGACCTGTTCCCCTTTTTGCAAAATGCCATTCCCACCTTTGCAGAAAGTTGGGCAGCTTGTTCCCATCAATGTTGCTCTGAAATTGACTGTGAAGAAAGGTAGCTCAGGGATGGCTGCACTCTGATTTTCACAGCCTTCCAATGGAAAAGTGCTAACAGCTGGGATCAGAGACCCACAGTGTAGAAAGATATGATTATCATAGAATCATAGAAAGGTTACAGCAATGAAGGAGGCTATTTGGCCCATCGAGTCCACGCCGGCTCTATGCAAGAGCAATCCAGGTAGTCCCACTCCGCCATCCTATCCCCGTAGCCCTGCAAATGTTTTCCTTTCAAGTTCCCTTTTGAAGGCCATGATTGAGTCTGCCTCCACCAGCCCATCAGGCAGTGCATTCCAGATCCTAACCACTCGCTGTGTAAAAAAGTTTTTCCTCACGTCGCCTTTGGTTCTTTTGCCATCACCTTAAATCCATGTCCTCTGGTTTTTGACCCTTCCGCCAATGGGAACAGTTTCTCTCTATCTACTCTGTCTAGACCCTTCATGATTTTGAATACCTCTATCAAATCTCCTCGCAACCTTTTCTGTTCCAAGGAGAACAACCCCAGCTTCTCCAGTCTATCCACGTAACTAAAGCCCCTCATCCCTGGAATCATTCTAGTAAATCTCTCTAAGGCATTCACATCTTTCCTACAGTGCGGTGCCCAGAACTGAACACAATACTCCAGTTGTGGCCAAACCAGTATTTTATAAAGGTTCTTCATGACTTACATTGTTTTGTACTCTATGCCTTTATTTATAAAGCCCAGGATACTGTATGCTTTTTTAACCGCTTTCAAAACCTGCCCTGCCACCTTCAACGATTTGTGCACGTACACCCCCAGATCTCTCTGTTCCTGTACCCACTTTACAGTTTTGCCCTCCAGTTTATATTGCCTCTCCTCGTTCTTTCTACCGAAGTGTATCACTTCTCGTTTTTCTGTGTTAAATTCCATCTGCCACGTATCCGCCCTTGCCACCAGCCTGTCTATATCCTCCTGATATCTATCACTATCCTCCTCGCTGTTTACTACCCTTCCAAGTTTTGTGCCATCTGCAAATTTTGAAAGTGTGCCCGGTACACACAAGTCCAAGTTATTAATATATATCAAGAAAAGCAGTGGTCCCAGCACCGACCCCTGGGGAACACCACTGTACACCTCCCTCCAGTCCGAAAAACAACTGTTCACCACTACTCTCTGTTTCCTGTCCCTTAGCCAATTTTGTATCCTTGTTGCTGCTGCCCCCTTTATTCCATGGGCCACAATCTTGATGATAAGCCTGCCATGCGGCACTTTATCAAACGCCTTTTGAAAGTCCATATTCATCACTTCAATTGCATTGCCCTCATCTACCCTCTCTGTTACCTCATCAAAAAACTCCAAGGTTAGTTAAACACGATTTGCCTTTAATAAATCCGTGCTGGCTTTCCCTAATCAATCCACACTTGTCCAAGTGACTGTTAATTCTGTCCCGGATTACCGTTTCTAAAAGTTTCCCCATCACTGAGGTCAAACTGACTGGCCTACATTTGCTGGGTTTATCCTTACACCCTTTATTGAACAAGGGTGTAACACTTGCAATTCTCCAGTCCTCTGGCACAACCCCGGAATCTACGGATGTTTGGAAGGTTATGGCCAGTGCCTCCGCAATTTCCACCCTTACTTCCCTCAGCAACCTAGGATGCATCCCATCCGGACTGGGTGACTTACCTACTTTAATACAGCTGGCCTTTCTTGTACCTCTTCTTTATCAGTTTTTAGCCCATCCAGTATCTCAACTATATCTTCCTTTACTGAGACTCTGGCAGCATCTTCGTCCTTGGTAAAGACAGATGCAAAGTACTCATTTAATACCTCGGCCATCCCCTCTGCCTCCATGAGTGGATCTCCTTTATGGTCCCTAATCGGCGTCATCCCTCCTCTTACTACCTGTTTACTGTTTACATGCCTGTAGAAGACTTTTGGATTCCCTTTTATGTTGGCCATCAGTCTATTCTCATACTCTCTCTTTGCCCCACTTATTTCCTTCTTCACTTCCGCTCCGAACCTTCTATATTTTGCCCGATTCTCACTTGTGTTATCAACCTGACATCTGTCATACGCCCCTTTTTTCTGTTTCCTCTTTCTCACTATCTCTTTTGTCATCCAGGGAGCTCTGGCTTTAGTTGCCCTACCTTTCTGCCTCGTGGGAATGTGCCTAGACTGTACCCGAACCATCTCCTCTTTAAAGACCGGCCACTGTTCAATTACAGTTTTGCCTGCAGTTTTGATTCCAATTTACCCAGGCCAGATCTGTTCTCATCCCATTGAAATTGGCCCTCCTCCAAATGAGTATTTTTACTTTAGAGTGGTCCATGGCCTTTTCCATAGCTATTCTAAACCTTATGATGCACTGATCGCTGCACCCTAAATGCTGCTGCACTCTGACTTGCTTCACTTGGCCTGCTTCATTCCCTAGAACTAAATCCAGCAATGCCTCCTTCCTCGTTGGGCTGGAAATGTACTGGTTAAGAAAGTTATCCTGAACACATTTCAAAAATTCCTCCCCCTCTTTGCCCCTTATATTATTATTGTTATCCCAGTCTATATTAGAATTATTGAAGTCCCCAGTTATCAGTACCCTACAGCTTTTGCACCTCTCTGTATTTTCCCTGCAAATTTGCTCCTCTATATCCTTCCCACTAGTCGATGGCCTATAGAATACACCTAGTAGTGTAATGGCACCTCATTTATTTCTTAACTCTAACCAAATAGATTCTGTCCTTGACCCCTCTAGGACATCCTCTCTTTCCAGTACTGCAGTATTCTCCTTAATCAATACTGCCAGCACCCCCCCCTTTCTTTCCTTCCCAATCTTTCCTGAACACCTTGTATCCAATATTTAGTACCCAATCCTGTCCTTTTTTGAGCCAGATCTCCGTTATCGCCACAACATCGTATTCCCATGTGGCTATTAGTTCCTGCAGCTCACCAACTTTGTTTACCATGCTTCATGCATTTACACACATGCACTGCAAACCAGTCTTAGACTTTCTTGTACTCTGTCTTAGGGAGATTCTGTCTTTATACCACACACCTTGTGCTGCACTGTTCCCCAGCATGAGATGAGAGTCACATTGTTTTTTCAATCATTAAACTACATCTGGTTTCTGTATCCAAGGAATTATTTTCTACAGTATTTCAAAGGTCTTATTGAATAGCAGTAACGTGCATGCTTACTACAACAGGGGATCTTGGACAGTATGCGTGACTCACTGGGAGTCTCGACCCTCATTTGGGTGCCCTCCACTCAATTCCATGTATACTCACGCACAGTTGCTTAAGTGTCAGTTTGGGAGCTAGTTTAACCCACTGTGCAGCCTTGTCCCTGTACCTGCAGGCCTGTTGCCCCTCACCAGCGTATCTCATTACCATTGCCATTCCATATAAACTCTTACTATCAGGAATTTGATGGCTGCTGCTGTTAGACTCTGGGATTGTTGGATTATACTGGGGAGTGGTGGTTCAATTTGGAGTGCTGTTTGCCTTTGTGGCCGAGTTGCTACCAGGAGGATGTTCGAGAAAGACAAGACTGTCCAGCCTGGCGGTTGTATTCCTTCCCACTCTGCTCCATTGCAATTTCCTGGCAGATCTACTCGTTACTAGCTATTGTGGGGGGCAGGGGAGGGGAGGGGAGGTGGGGGTGAGGAAAAATAAACCAATTAAAAAAAAAATCTAGATGAGCAGTACCAAATTCAGCCAGTTAGTAGTCATTGTCTGGTGTTTCCGATCAGATACTTTAAGAGCAGCGTTGACAGGAGTATAAGAGCAGGTTGTCCAGCTGCTTCATCCAGAGTCCGGGAGACATAATGGCCCAGAATTTGCTGGAGCGGGGTATCTCGCGGCATGTCCCGTTGGTTAGACTTTTTCCCTCACCCTTCAGTTCAAAAATGTTTTGCGCCGCAAATTGCTGGAAGTACGAGCTGATAACGGCAAGGGCAATGGGGCATCTGGGACTTTGGTGAACAACAAGACCAACAGTGTGTCTCCTTAACCAATGAGATTTAAGGAATCAGAAAAAAAGAGGAAGGACAGAGAAGGAAATAGAGTGAATTAGAGTCGAATTAGGTGCAGAAATAGAAATAAAGAGAGGGAAAGAAAGATTGGATTGAGAAAGAGGAAAAAAAGAGGCAGAACGGAAAAGTAAGAATTTTTTTTTAAATGTTAAATTTTAAGTTTTAAAAATCTTTAAGCACAGTTTACTGCCTGCAGGAATGAGACTTCACAGTTTGAGTTGTTGCCTTTCTGGGCCGGAGAGGTTGAGTGGCATTGCAGGAACATAAATCTCATAAGAACATAAGAAATAGGAGCAGGAGTAGGCCATACAGCCCCTCGAGCCTGCTCCGCCATTCAATAAGATCATGGCCGATCTTCTACCTCAACTCCACTTTCCCGCCCTATCCCCATATCCCTTGATTCCCTTAGTGTCCAAAAATCTATCGATCTTAATCTTGAATATACTCAACAACTGAGCATCCACAGCCCTCTGGGGTAGAGAATTTCAAAGATTCACAACCCTCTGAATGAGGAAATTTGAGACTATGACCCTTAGTTCTATACTTTCCAGCCAGGGGAAACCCTGTCAACCCTTCTAAGAATTTTATGTTTCAATGAGATCACCTTTCATCCTTCTAAACTCTAGAGAATGTAGCCCCATTCTACTCAATCTCCATCTCCTCCTCCACCTCCACCATCATGCTGCTGGCAGATGCAAATGCTTAATGAGCACATGGGAGATCATCCACTTGTAACCCTATCTGTTGAGTGCTGTTGTGCAGGACGTAACACCCTTGCTGGTGAGTACTGAAGGGACCCCCAGATTGATCCAGGCACCTGACGCGCATCTTGAGCATTCCAATGTCTTGTTCAGTGACAGACCTGGTGGTGATGTGACTGTCGTTGTACAGCTGCTGTGCCTCGTTGGTGGGGTTTCTCACAGTGTCATGAGCCATGTCTGCAGTGGGTATCCCATGTCTCCAAGGAGCCATCCCTTAAGTCTGCCCTGTGCGTGGAAGAGGGCCGGGATGTTGGACTTGTGCAAAATGAAGGGATCATGACAGCTGCCAGGGAATTTGGTACACACCTGCAGAAACCTCTTCCAGTGGTCGCAAACCAGCTACGCATTGATGGATTGATATCCCTTTTGGTTGATGAACCTGGCTCATGTGCAGGTCCTCAGATTGCTACTTGTGCGCAATCAGTTGCACCCTGTACCCCTGGGAAGCCAGCCAGAGAGTAGAAGCCACTGCCCTCTCAATCTGGCTGATGTCGTCATAGGGGAAGCTGATGTAATCAGATGTCCCAGCAAACAAGCCATCCATGACCTGTCATATATACTTACGTGCAGACGACTGAGAGATCCTGGTAATGTCACCGATGGCGCCCTGGAAGGATCCGGAGGTGAAGAAATTGAGGGCAATGGTGACTTTAACTGCGACAAGCAATCAGTGGCCACCAGACCCAGCCGGGAGCAGTTCTGGATGAAGGAGCGTGCAGATGTCTGCGAGCACCTGCCGACTCAAACTGAGCCTTCGTATGCATTGCTCCTCAGAGAGGTCCGGGAAGCTCAGCCTCTGTTTGTAGACCCTCTCACAAAGGTAGTGCCTCCTGTGACCTCTGCCCCTCCATTGGTCCCCTCTCTGCTCTTCTGTAGGTCCTTCTGTCTTGTGGACTCGCAGCTCCCAGAACTGTTCGCCTTGCCTTCCGCAGATGGTGATCTGCCTCCTCCTCAGATGTACTGTAGAATAAATCCATTGCGCCCCACTGTCCTGATGTTGTCAGTTTGAGGGGGGCCCAAAATGTAGGTAAATATATCTGAACACAAGAATTCTGAGTGTGAACAAAGAAATCTCAGTCTAAACACAAAGAACTCCCAGCCAAAGGTTTGTCCGAGAGAACTGATTGTCCCGCTGCAAAAACTCATCTTTTATTCTCGTATCAATCACTGGTTTAAAGGTCCAAATGAGGGCAGGTAGCAAGTCGTCTCCGGCCCATGGCGTCTTTCAGAGGCCACTGGAGAAAAGTTGAGGAGCAGTTAAAATAGCTTGTGTAGGTCAAAGCACAAAAATTTAACATCTTTTAATACTTTAAGTACCTCAGTTGGCCCTTTAAAAATTGTCCCACCGGCTTTAAATGCCGGCGGGACTTCCGGGTTTCAGAAGCATGCACGCGCCCAGATGCGTCTGGGTCAAACCCAGAAGTCGGCGGGTTGGACCCGAGATGCGGTCCCGCTCTGAAATCAGTGAATTTTCACTGCCCACCCGCCCCCAACCCACCTGTTCTTCGGGGTTAAAATGAACCCATACAGTCAGATCAAACGGGAGACACACAGAGGCTGACAGAAAGCAAGAGACACTTTCACTTACAGAGAAGGAAATAAAGGCAGACAGAAACAACTTGCATTTGGACAGCTTCTCATGTGGAAGAATATCTTGCTGTGGTTTGCAGTAGGTAGCAGAGGACACAGCAGATATTGGAAATATTAAGGAGGTAGGGAACCAAAAACAAGGTCACACGAAGCCAAAGACAAAAGCAGAGGCACAAAAACAGAGGAACAGAGATCTGCATCTTGCTGGTTATTATTGCTGCAGTCTGTTTGCCTTATCACTCTTTTATACAGATGTTTTACTAAATCTGCTTTTTATAAATCCTCGTAGATTCAGGATGTTGTAAAATGTCGAACAGGAAGCTGCAAAACTGAAGAGAATGAAAACTCACCTGATTCGTACAAAAATGGTCAAGTCCAGATTATGGTGAGTAAAGGACCAATTCACAGAGCAAAGCTAAAAAAAATGAGTAAAAACTTCCTCTCACCTGCCATGAGTGCACATGGTTAGGAGACATTTCTTTACTCAGAGGGACATTGGAGCCTGAAATGCTTTGCCACAGGGAGTGGTTGAGGCAGAGACCATTACATTTCTTAAGGGAAATTTGGATAAATATTTGAAGCAGAGAAAGATACAGGGCTATGAGGAGAAATCAGGATTAATATTGGATTGCTGTAGCAAAGAGCCAGCACAGACACAATGGGCCAAAAGGCCTCCTGTACTGTAAACTTCTCTTGTGCTGTAAGTCTCCCATGTGTTTCGGGGTTAGCTTCATTATAAACTGGGTAACTTTTATCTCCACCATAGCAGAGAGATTAATATTTAAGAGGAGAACAAGCTGTGTTGTTCATGGAAATGCTGCTATCAATGCTTGTCTCCTGAACATTCAGCTCCTGTGTAATACATGTAGCAGTATCACCTTTTGTCTGGGGGTGCATCTGTATTTGTATTGGTGACCATTGCTCGACAGGGAAATAATCTGCCAGTTTTAGAATACACATGGGGGAGTTTTAACCAGGAGTGGGATTTGGGTGGGAGGGGATGGGGTGAGCGCCAAACATTCCCGATATTGGCATCATGAGGCCCGGGCGATTTTAACTCAAAACAGGCGGAAAGTAGTATCAGGCCAGAGGGTGGGAGCGGAAGTTCAGCAGGCTGTCGGCAAGAGGGTAAGCCATGAGGAGGGATTTTCACGAGAGAAGGGAGGAAGCCCAACGCAAAGGCGGCTTAAACTTTCCGTGTAGGGCCTGGTGAAGCACTCCTGCTACTCCTGACCCCACAAGGAAAGTAAAATAAACTTACCTTAACTGGCCTCTTCTGGTCTCGGATCCTCTTCACTGTATTCAGCAACTTCCCCGCTCAGGCCAGAGTTAAAATTGCAGTCAGGGCCCTATGATGTCACTGGACTTGATCTGCATTTTTAAAGATGGGCTCACTGGCTTCAGGCAGGTGCCTTTGCTGCCTCAGCAGAGCAGATTAAAATTAGGATCGGCACAAAATTAGCAGGAAGTCAGCAGTAAATCGCCCGGGACAATTTAACTGCCCACCTGCTGGGTGGGTAAGGTGAAAATCAACCCTTAGTGTAACGGTAAAGGCAGTAAAAGTAGGAGCAGTATATTATGTTACTGGACTTGTAATCCAGAGATCTGGACTAACAATCCAGTGAATGTGAGTTCAAACTTGACCATGGCAATTTGAAAATTTGAATCCAGTTAAAAGAAAATTTGGAAATAAGAAGCTGATATCGGTAAAAGTGACCATGAAACTGTTGGATTGTCATAAAAACCCAACTGGTTCAATAATGCCCTTACCCTGTCTGTCCTATATATGACTCCAGTCCCACACCAACCTGGTTGACTCTTAACTGCCCTCTGAAGTGGCCTAGCAAGCCACTCAGTTGTATCAAATCACTACAAAGAATAACATCATCACTGGGTCAAAATCCTGGAACTCCGCAACTAACAGCATTGTCGGAGCACCTTCACTACACAGACTGCAGCAGTTCAAGAAAAAGACCCACCATCATCTGCTCAAAACAACTAGGGATAATAACATAAGAAATAGGAGCAGGAGTAGGCCATGCGACTCCTCGAGCCTGCTCCATCATTCAGTAAGATCATGACTGATCTTCTACCTCAGCTCCACTTTCCTGCCCTATCCCCATATCCCTTGATTCTCTTAGTGTCCAAAAATCTATCGATTTCAGTCTTGAATATACTCAACAACTGAGCATCTGCAGCCATCTGGGGTAGAGAATTCCAAAGATTCACAACCCTCTGAATGAAGAAATTTTTCCTCATCTTGGTCCTAAATGGCTGACCCCTTATCTTAAGACTTTGACCCCTAGTTCTAGACTCTCCAGCTAGGGAAAAAGCCTCTCAGCATCTCCCTGTCAAGCCCTCTAAGAATTTTATATGTTTCAATGAGATCACCTCTCATTCTCCTAAACTCCAGAGAATATAGGCCCATTCTACTCAATCTCTCCTCATAGGACAACCCTCTCATTCCAGGAATCAATCTAGTGAATCTTCGTTACACTCCATCTAAGGCAAGTATATCCTTCCTGATGTAAGGAGAGCAAAACTGTACACAGTACTCCAGATGTGGTCTCACCAGAGCCCTATATAATTGCAGCAAGACCTCCTTACTATTATATTCTAACCCCCTTGCAATAAAGGCTAACATACCATTTGCATTCCTAATAGCTTGCTGAATCTGCATGTTAACTTTCTGTGATTCGTATACAGGCTTTGTATCGATGGGCAATAAATGCCGTCCTGGCCAGCGATGCCCGCATCCTGAGAATGAATTTTTTAAAAGTATTATCAGGCTATAACACACAGTTTCTAATATAGCATCCTCTTAGTTATGATTACACGTGACTAAATCTGATGCCAAATGACAACACAAACACTCCACTGCTTTTGTCTTACTATAAAACTACTTCTGTCACGTTAGAATTTGTGCACTCCACTCACAGCTGGGATTATAGGTATTCATCACCAAGTGGGCCAGAGTTACAGCAGCACAACACAAGGCCTGATTGGGCCTTGTTCCACAATCAGATGTCAGTTCATGAACTTGAGAGCCACAGGGGAGGAGGCCAGAATTCTGAATCTCCCAATTATCGAGTGGACAGATTCGCACCGATTTCGCATGCAGCAGCTCAATGTCTCTTTTTACTTTTCTAGCAGCCAGGGAATGGATGCTTCAGAACAATCTGATTTCCTTCAGCTGAAAGGCTCTGTCTCTAATTTAATGTATTTTTTGTTTTCTGCTGCCTTTCTATAGACAGATTTTGAAAAGGACGTGGACCTGGCCTGCCAGTCAGGTAAGACGTGTTTCAGATCCTAGAGTGGCACAACTGCTGAATGCTCTCCCCACCATTAACCATTAATATTTTTGCCCTACTCTCTCTCCTTAACATTGTTCATCTCCACATCCTCAGGAAAACCATCAGGTGAGTATTAACATCAGTTTACCAAAACTGGGTTAACCTTGGCAATTAATTGTATCTACCTATCTATCCATCTTATATCATATTATTTTCTTTTGATTAATGTTAATGTAATAACAATGATACGCATCCACGCATTTCCTGTCTGTCATTTCATACTTCCTGTGTCAATAATTACAGGTAAATTTCTTTCTCACAAGCAAATTTTTCCCCACCGATTGGCTGATTAGCAATTTTTAAAATTTTTATAAAACACCCATTTTGAACACTGGCAAACACAAATCAAAACCTTAGTCTGTAATTAAAACTAACATTTATAACATTGCAAGCTCATGAAAAAGAAATTGGTTCTAAATAAAATCCTTCTTACTCATCTACTTACCTGTACAGTGTTCCAAATCTCTAGAAAATGGTTTCTCTATTAGTGCTACTCCTCACTCAGCATCCTGACTTTCATTTTCCTTCTATTTACACTCCTTCACTGTTGCCCCAGGTCCTTTCCTAATGGCCCAGATGCTTCACCCCCAAGCCAAGCTGTTTTCTACAATACCTCAATGCCTTGCCCTCCCAGTCCATTGCTTCTCCACAGCCTTGACTTCCTAGTACCTCCCTGATTCCATTGCCCCTGTCCTGACCTCAAGTACTTCCTGTCGCTGACCACTACTCTCTCCCATCTCGGCTGTAAACTCAGCCTGTCAGACTGTGCCAAGAGGCATCACAACTTGGTTCCTACCTCCCTCCTGATCCCAACACCAGGTCTGAGCCACCTATCATTTTGGGCACAAGCTGCCATCCCTTCCTCTCTTTGGCTCCAAGCCACCGTACACTTCTGTGCCCAGCCGCTAGAAGATATCCATCTCGAGGGAAATGATTCCATGTATTTCTCAGTCCTGTCAATACCTTTGTCAGCTTCCTTGTTTTTTCTTTAATAGAGATATTCAAACAGATACTCAGGTTAAAGAGTAATTGGCGTCCAAATTAGAGGCGTAGGCATAAGACTACAGTTAATCTGAACAACCCTTGCATTGAACTTTCTGAATCTAACACACAGCTGGAGATTTTGTATCTGATTTTATTTAAATGAGTACATTCAGAACCCAATAAGCACAAAAATCATTACCGTGTAGAGACTGGAAAGTATGGTAACAAATTAATCTGAAAAATCTTAGAATAACTATATATAATTGTAAAATACAATCAGTCATTAAATTGGAGGAACTAGCGTTTGCTGACGCAAGAGGGAAATAGATTAGCCCCGATTTTAACTGGGGCCGATGGGTATGAGGCCTGGGCCGTTTTAACTCCCGGGCCTCATTTAAATAAGTTAGGCCCGATCTCTGCCCGAACCCGACATCAATGACGTGGAGCCAGCGGGCGAGCGTCCCTGGCAAAGGTAAATCTGGGGGCGTGCGGGTCTGAGGCCATCGGGAAGCCTGCAGCAGGGGAGGTCCAAGGATTTCTTGTGGGGCCCAGAGAAGCACTCCTGCTCTTCCTGTCCCCCAAAGAAATCTCTAAAAATTAAACTGACGGCCCTCTTCAAGGTTTGCTGCTCCCCAGCACCAGGTTTTCCTTGCCAGCACCAGGCGCTAACCTCACTTGCCTGGGGCAAGGGCCTCACAGGCTGCCCAAAACGTGCCATTTACAATGGTGCTGGGCGTGGGTGCAGCGTGCATCTGGTGAATGCCATGCTGTCTGTATTTTAACTCCTTATGCCCCGTTCTTGTTGCTGTGTGGGTTAAAATCGGGGTTACACTTACACAGAGAAAGACATATTTTGTCAATGAGCAATGTCACAGATAATGTTCGGCTATCTGCAATATATTTAATTCTTGCACCTAAAATTATAGAATCATAGAATAGTTACAGAACAGAAGGAGGCCATTCGGTCCATCGAGTCTGTGCCAACTCTCTGCAACAGCAATCCAGCTAGTCCCGCTCCCCCTGTAGCCCTGCAAATTTTTTCCCTTCAAGTACTTATCCAATTCCCTTTTGAAAGCCACAACTGAATCTGCCTCCATCACCCTTTCAGGCAGTGCATTCCAGATCATAACCACTCGCTGCGTAAAAAAGTTTTTCCTCATATCACGTTTGTTTTTTTTGCTAATCTGTTTGTCATCTGGTTCTCGACCCTTCTGCCAATGGGAGCAGTTTCTCTCTATCTACTCTGCCTCGACCCTTATGATTTTGAACACCTCTATCAAATCTTCTCTCAACCTTCTCTGCTCTAAGGAGAACAACCCCAGCTTCTCTGGTCTATCCACGTAACTGAAGTCCCTTATCCCTGGAACCATTCTAGTAAATCTTTTCTGCGGTCTCTCTAAGGCCTTCACATCCTTCCTAAAGTGCGGTGCCCAGAATTGGACACAATACTCCAGTTGTGGCCTAACCAGTGTTTGGAGGAGTTTGGATAACTTAATTTCTGCAAAAGAATTTAGTTAACTAAAGTAATAAGCTGGGCCAAACCAAAAGAAAACCCAGCATCAAGGAGTAGATGGCAGACAGGGTCAGAGAAACCATGGGCCAGACCTGGCCATGGATCAAACCAGAAAGTGCTGGAATTGCACAGCAGATCAGTCAAGATCTGAAACCTTTTATCAGCAACAGGCCCCCTCCCCCAAAATGTTAACATATCTTTTTTCTCCCAATGCTGACAGATTTGCTGAGCATCTTCAGCTTTTATTTCAGGTTTCCAATTTTCACAGTTTTTCTTTCTAACCCTTAAAATGACTCTCATTATTCAAGAGGCTCCGTTCAAGCGTTGGATCGTACATCTCCATCTCCCATGGGCCTCAGCTCTCCTCATGGCGGAGAAGATCCCTATATTCTGGGTCAAGAGCCACCTGCACCTTGACCGTCCAGGGGGGCAAATCCAGGTCTTTGGAGGACAGGCTCTCAGTGCCTTGGAGGTGTGGTGTGACCGATCGAGCCTGGCCACCTGTGTGCACTTCCTGTTTGCCACACTCAATTCCTGTATCACGACTTTGCCAAGGCTGGTGACACGGTTTTCTCATGCTCTTGTCATGGCTGGGTAACGCCTTCCTTTTAAAATGCCTAAAAATATTTTTGCACTGATATACTTAGCATTACTTGCCTTTCACACCTCCTAACACTTGGCGACGCTGTTGTGCCTCTGAACTCCGTCTCCCAGGTCTCCATCTCCCAACACAGCAAGCGCTTTTCCTGCTAACTGTAAGGTGCTTCCTGATGTTTAAAAATGTTTTTAAATTATTGAGCCAGTTTTATTTGACCTCCTGAATTAATTAAGTTGAATTGGCTTGCATTAAGACAGCAAGCAAATAAATTAATGAAAATAAATTGGACTTTGGCAAATTAATTAAGTAAATAAATGGTGACTTAGGACATGAAATTAGACTTTTGGGGGAGTGGGCCTATGAATTAATTAAATAAACTAAACAGCTTCTCCATGAATAAAATTAGGCCTCGGGGAGAGCAGGTGCGTGCTAATTGATTAATTAAATAATGAAGGGAAAACATTTGCAGGGCTACAGGGAAAGAGCGAGGGAATGGGACTAACTGGATTGCTCTTACAAAGAGCCAGCATGGGCTCGATGGGCCGAATGGCCTCCTCCTGTGCTGTAATGATTTTATGATTCTATAATGGCAGCTCTATAAATAAAATCTGTCTGTCTCTCTCCACTTCTCCCAGCAGCCCACGGTAGCCATTACTCCTTCTAACCACATCCATTCATTTATAGTTTCTTCATAATGTAATTCTTACATAAATCCCATCTTACACACTGCCTCGACCAACTGCTCAACTTCCCAATACCCACTACCCCAAATACCCATTACTACCCCATATACTCTCTGGACCTGATGCCTACATCCGAGGTTTTCTAAAAGAGATGGCTGCAGAGATAGTGGACGCATTGGTTATAATCTTCCAAAATTCCCTAGATTCTAGAACGCTCCCAGCGGATTGGAAGGTAGCAAATGTAACCCTGCTATTCAAGAAAGGAGGGAGAGAGAAAACGGGACTACAGGCCAGTTAACCTGACATCAGTCATCGGGAAAATGCTGGAATCCATTATTAAGGAAGTGGTAACAGGGCACTTAGAACATCATAATATGATTAGGCAGAGTCAACATATTTTAATGAAAGAGAAATCGCGTTTGACAAGTTTATTAGAGTTTTTCGAGGATGTAACTAGCAGGGTAGATAAAGGTGAACCAGTGGATGTAGTACATTTTCAAAAGGCTTTCGATAAGGTGCCACATAAAAGGTTGTTACGCAAGATTAGGGCTCATGGGGTTGGGAGTAACATATTAGCATGGATAGAGGATTGGTTAACAGAGAGAAAACAGAGTGTAGGGATAAATGGGTCATTTTCAGGTTGGCAGGCTGTAACTAGTGGGGTGCCGCAAGGGTCGGTGCTTGGGCCTCAGCTATTTACAATCTATATTAATGACTTAAATGAAGAGACTGAGTGTAATGTATCCAAGCTTGCTGATGATACAAAGCTAGGCGGGAAAGTAACCTGTGAGGAGGACACAAAGAGTCTGCAAAAGGATATAGACAGGTTAAATGAGTGGGCAAGAAGGTGGCAGATGGAGTAAATTGTGGGGAAATGTTAGGTTATTCACTTCGGTAGGAAGAATAGAAAAACAATACTTTTTAAATGGTGAGAAAATAGGAAATGCTGGTGTTCAAAGAGACTTGGGTGTCCTCGTGCAAGAAACACAAAAAGTTAGCATGCAGGTACAGCAAACAATTAGGAAAGCAAATGGCATGTTGGCCGTTATTGCAAGGGGGTTGGAGTATAAGAGTAAGGAAGTCTTAATACAATTGTACAGGGCTTTGGTGAGACCTCACCTGGAGTACTGCGTACAGTTTTGGTCTCCTTATCTAAGGAAGAATATACTTGCCTTGGAGGTGGTGCAACGAAGGTTCCTGGGATGAGAGGTTGTCCTATGGAGAGGTTGAGTATGATGGGCCTATACTCTCTGGAGTTTAGAAGAATGAGAGGTGATCTCATTGAAACATATAAGATTCTGAGGGGCTTGACAGGGTAGATGCTGAGAGTTGTTTCCCCTGGCTGGAGAGCCTAGAACTAGGGGGCATAGTCGCAGGATAAGGGGTCGGCCATTTAAGACTGAGATGAGGAGAAATTTCTTCACTTAGAGGGTTGTGAATCTTTTGAATTCTCTACCCCAGAGGGCGGTGGATGCTGAGTTGTTGAGTATATTCAAGGCTGAGATCGATAGATTTTTAGACTCTAGGAGAATCAAGGGATATGGGGATCGGGCAGGAAAGTGAAATTGAGGTAGAAGATCAGCCATGATCTGATTGAATGGTGAAGCAGGCTCAAGGGGCCGTATGGCACACTCCTGCTCCTATTTCTTATGTTCTTATACCCACTGTCTAGCACCTCCAAAATATTCCCTTTCCTCAGCTATCCAGTCATCCCCAAATATACAATATCCCCCATCCCCACTATCCACCATCAGAACTCCTCACTCCTTCCTTGGCTGTCCTATCCGTCAGTATTCACGTCCCACCCCCTCAGTTACTCATTGCACCCATACACACTACCTTATCCCCACTAACTACATCCTGCACAATTGCTCACTTCTCCCAGCTAAATTCTTACTATCCCACACTGTTCACCTTAATTCTGACTACCCTAATTCCCCTAAATACTCACTACACACAGAACTCCCTACTTCATCAATTCCTTACTACCCCTCCATATGCCTTCACTTCTCAATTCTCCATCTTAACTAACCTTCCCCCCAATCCTCAATTCTCTCTAGCTATTAGATGGGAGCTGAGGAGAAATTTTTTCATCCAGAGGGTGGTGACGGTTTGGAACTCACTGTCTGAAAGGGTGGTAGAGGCAGAAACCCTCACCTCATTTAAAAAGTACTTGGATGTGCACTTGAAGTGCCGTAACCTACAGGGATACGGACCAAGTGCTGGAAAGTGGGATTAAGCTGGATAGCTGTTTTAATTCTTGCAATACACACATCCTCCATTGGTGGCACTGTTGCACTTCCGCTCTCTTCACTGGACAAAGCTGTTTGCAGTGAATAAATGGCTGCTTTCCAACTTTGCTGCTCACAGCTCCAGAAATTGAGGCATTTACTGCTAACGTTTAATTATTTCTGACTTTTACCTTTCCAAGCAATCTGTTCTATTTATTCCATCTGTTGTTCGCCTGACTATCTGGCTGGGAAATAAGTAATTAAATGGCCATTTCCCTCGACCCCTGCTGGAAATAAATAAGTATCTCTCCAAGCTCCCATTACAAGTCCTATCTGCTCCTAACATTTACAGTCAATATATTCGGGAAAAAAATCATCTTTTCCCAAGAATAAATCTTTTCAATTTAATTCCCACTGCTTCCATTTTATAACTAAATAAATGCCAGCACCACCAGAAATAAATAAATGACTATGTCTCCACACCAGCATTGCACATCCTAGCTCCTCCCCGTTTTTAAAACTTTTTTTCAAAAATAAGCAACTCTATTACTCTAAGTGATTTAGCTCTTAATGACTCCAACCTGCAACCCCAAAGCCCATCTACAGTAATTAGCAACTGCCTGCTGCCCTACACTAACTGCAGTTTTACTGACCTGCAAATCAGCTACAAGTAGAGCAAGAGTAAGAAACAAAATCAATCTCGCAGAGAGAAAAAAAAGAAGCAATTTCAAAGCTCAAAGCTTATTATCTTAATTTACAGAATGTGAGGTCTAATTAAACTCTAGGAATCAAGAACCTGCATCATGCATCAGCCTCAGGCTTTCTTGCCTCTGAAGCTTTTTGGTGCCGCGTACAACTAGATTTTTTCCTATTCAAAGTGCAAACTTTCCACAAATGTTAATCTTTAAAGAAATGCAGTGGCACAAAGGATTATCAATGCAGTGATCATATAATATTGAGATATTCTGGGCAGGAGATACAGCAATACAACACAATATAAGAAAGAATGAAAGACTTGCATTTACGTGCTCAGTTCTGGTCTCCATATTACTAAAAGGACATAGAGGCACCGGTGAAGGTGCAAAAAAGATTTACAAGGATGGATACCAATACTGAGAGGTTATGACTATCAGGAAAGACTGAACCAGCTCGGGTTCTTTTCTCTAGAAAAGAGAAGGTTGAGGGGTGACCTGATAGACATCTTTAAAATATTGAAGGGGTTTGATAGGGTAGATGGAGAGAAGATGTTTCCACTTGTGGGGGAGTCCAAAACTAGTGGCCATAAATATATGATAGTCACTAATAAATTCAATAGGGAATTCAGGAAAAACTTCTTTACTCAGAGAGTGGTTAGAATGTGGAACTGGCTACCACATGGAGTAGTTGAGGCTAATAGCATAGATGCATTTAAGGGAAAGCTAGATAAACACATCAGGGAGAAAGGAATAGAAAGATATCTTGATGGGGTTAGATGAAGAAGGGTGGGAGGAGACTTGTGTGGAGCATAAACACCTGCATTGACCCGTTGGGCCGTATGGCCTGTTTCTGCCCTGTAAATACTATGTAACACTATGTATGTAATATAGTACCTTTCATGACCTCAGGCTGTCCCAAAGCGCTTTACAGCCAATGAAGTATTTTTGAAGTGTAGTCACTGTTGTAGGAAATACGGCAGCCAATTTGCACACAGCAACAAACCACACAAACAGCAATGTGATAATGACCAGATAACCTGTTTTAGTGATGTTGGTTGAGGGATAAATATTGGCCAGGACACCGGGGAGAATCCCCTGCTCTACCTCGAAATAGTGCTGTGGGATCTTTTACGTCCACCTGAGAGGGCAGACGACTCGGTTTAACGTCTCATCCAAAAGACGGCACCTCCGACAGTGCAGCACTCCCCCAGTACTGCACTGAAGTGTCAGCCTTGATTATGTGCTTAAGTCTCTGGAGAGCGACTTGAACCCACAACCTTCTGATTCACAAGCGAGAGTGCTACCACTGAGCAACGTCTGACACCTGAACTGAATAACTCCACCTACCCAGCAAGGTAAATCCAGTTCAGAGCAATTTAGAAGAAGACACTTAAAAATACAACAGACTGAAAAGGATACAAAGCATTTTGTTGGCAACTGACATTTCTTTTATTGTTTCTGAATCCCCAGTACTCTTCAAAGAAGTTAACACTTGCAATCCTGCAACTATTACCGGAACGCTGTCTCGCATTTCCCTGGACGACGAGGAAGATGAAAAGCTGAATACAAACAGTGAAGGGATGAACTTCTCAACCCTTCCGGGCAACATCCCACCGGGAAATGTCTTGGTCCAGTTGCCTCCTATGCATCAGCTGCACAACGTGGTGTCTGGTATGAATGAACTGAACGAGAACCCGGCCAAAAAAGAAAACAACAGCGAGCTGAGGGGAATGCTGTATCTGTGCACGGAGAACCCCCTGAGGCCAGTGGACGTGAAGTGGAGGCGGGCACAGGATCAGCCGCTCGAGGGTGACTACATGGTGCTCCCGAGACGCACTGTCAGCTTAAAGCCTTTCATCAAAGAGGACAGCAAGTTGAACATCAACATGGATGACAACAGGCACAATATCGTAGGGAACCAGCCAGTCGAGTCAGAGATTTATCCTAACTTTGTCTCAGTCGATCAGATCAACTTTAACTTAAATCAACCTTATGGAACTCTTAATCACCCACGGAGTGTACCTCTCAAACAGCACCCTTCAGTCAGGCACATTCTGGCGTCTGAACTTGCTGACAGGAGCAGGACCATGCCGCGCAGCAAGCCAGGTTCAACAGGATCCATGGGCTCCTTAGAAGTAAGTTGAAGAGGTAGTATTGATCAGTACACGTTTTGTACCGGGGGGTTAATGCAGGGGAAACAGGCACCAATACTGGGAGTGACGGCCAGTCTTCACATTGGCAGTGAGACTGCTATCCCATTTGCACTTGACAGTACCTAACCCCTGCCTGGCGTAGCAGATGCCCACAGAACATAATGCTTCTGTAACCTTTATATTAAATCGGAGCAAGCCAATGGTATTTGCCAATTCTTTCAGATCTCCCACAGTGAGCTCTGCAGGAGTCTTAAGGCCAAGTTCAAGTAGCACTTAACTACACTTCTTCATTCATTCAGCCTACTGCCTGTCATTCAGGAGGGGACAACCACCGGGTGACAAACCCTTTAAGAAGTTCTAGCGTTTAGGAACCAGATAACCTGCTGCACCCTGATATGTATGTATATCACCACACTATGAAATTTGTTTTCAGTTCCTTTTCTCCTGTCATTAGCAGGATCTTTCCCCACTGGAGAAGCCCCTGTCCCTCCTCCGTGGGGTTTTCATTTGCATATGTACTTACTGCTTTTAAATTGATATTTTTGAACTGTAAAAAAAATCTTTTATGTTTTTAGTGTGTTTTGCAGTTTTTTTCTCTACTTCAACTCTTTTTTCTGCTATTTTTTTCCCTTGATCAGAGTTACTTTATTCTGATAAAGTGTCTATCACGTGTGTGTTCTTGTTGCTCTATTAGGCAAACTAAAACAGATTCTCATAAATCCATCCAGTTATTTTGAGCGTAGTGGCCTTCAGTTCTCCATCCTCAATCTGAGGGTTTCACCGGATTCCAATATTTTTGTCTCCCTCCTAAACTATTTAAAACACTAGGAATTTTCCATTTTCTACGGTGTAGCTAGCTTTTGCCGGAAAGGTAGTCCCAGCTGTAAGTATGTTGAAGCTCGACCCTTCGTGATGCAGGAAGACTGAGGCATTCGGTGTTCACCTTCAGACAAAGTGTCTTCGACATTGCCTAAAGTAGTTGTCCCAGTTCAGCAACTGCTGGTGATGCAGGATGGCCACGATACTGTATCTCAGCTGATTATGCTCAATAGCTCTGAAGATGGGACAAGATATTTTCCCCACCTATTGTGTTCCACCAATTTGTCTGGCTTAGAATTTTAGGTTTTCCCCTCTGATTTAGAGAAAAGTATAAATCAGTTTAGAGGACCTGCACCTTGGATACCAGGTTGGGGCAATTTTGGAGGGATTTTAAGAGATAAAAGCAGAGATTGTGGGTGATTTCTGAAATGGCCATTAAAGGGCAGGCTAAGCACAATTGCTCCATTGGGACTAGAAGCAGTTAAGAGTACACTTTTCTTTGAGGCCCCCACTGGGCTCAAAATGGCAATCTGTAACTAGTGGGGTGCCACAGGGCTCAGTGCTGGGGCCTCAACTATTTACAATATATATCAATGACTTGGATGAAGGAGTAGTGTCTTGTGGCCAAATTTGCTGATGATACAAAGATAGGTGGAAAAGCAAGTTGCGATGAGGACACAAAGTGTCTGCAAAAGCATATTGACAGGTTAAGCGAATGGGCAAAAATTTGGCAGAGGAATATACTGTGGGAAAATGTGAAGTCATCCACTTTGGGAGGAAAAATAAAAAAGCAAAATATTATTTGAATGGAGAAATACTACAAAATGCTGCTGTACAGAGGGATCTGGGTGTCCTCATACATGAAACACAAAAAGTCAACATACAGGTGCAGCAGGTAATCCGGAAGGCAAACGGAATATTGGTCTTTATTTCTAGGGGGATGGAGTATAAAAGCAGGGAAGTCATGCTACAGCTGTACAGGGTGCTGGTGAGACCACACCTGGAGTACTGCGTACAGTTCTGGTGCCCTTATTTAGGAAAGGACATACTTGCATTGGAGGCAGTTCAGAGAAGATTCACTAGGTTGATCCCGGGTATGGAAGGGTTGTCTTATGAGGAAAGATTGAACAGGTTGGGTCTATACTCATTGGAGTTTAGAAGAATGAGAGGAGATCTTATTGAAACATACAAGATTCTGAGGGGACTCGATAGGGTAGATGCTGAGAGGATGTTACCCTTCATGGGGGAATCTAAAACTAGGGGGCATAGTCTCAGAATAAGAGGTCACCTGTTTAAGACGGAAATGAGGAGGAATTTCTTCTCCCAGAGGATCGTGAATCTTTGGAATTCTTTACCCCAAAAAGCTGTGGAGGCTGAGTCATTGAATACATTCAAGGCTGAGTTAGACAAATTTTTGATCAGCGAGGGAGTCAAAGGATATGGGGAAAGGGCGGGAAAGTGGAGTTCAGGTAAAAATCAGATCAGCCATGATTTCATTGAATGGCGGAGCAGGCTCGAGGGGCCAAATGGCCTACTCCTGCTCCTATCTCTTATGGTTTTATGGCCTCTTATGGGCTGCCTCTCCACTGTTGGGGTGCCATTCCGCGGCTCTGACATTGCACTGGCGGTTCAGGGTCCCCTCTCTCCCCCCCCCCCCCCCCACCCACCAGCCATGGAGATGACCCCGTCCCTGGGATTTTAGGCAGGTTCTCCAGCCTGGGGCTAGGGCAGGTGGGGGTTTCAGTTCGCAGCACTTGCGCCTGCAGAATGGCCTCCCAGGAATTTTGGGTCCAGTGATTTTGAGTAGGAGATGGTGGAGCAAACCCCTTTGAATTATGCGCTGAGACCAGTAATGTGGCTCATTATTCAAAGCATTTTTTGCCATAATCCGTTAAAATGGAGAGTAAAGGCATCGAGAAGAATCAAGTTTAGTTCTTCTGAGCTGGTTTTTGTATTGTCAGGCTCAGTAAGGTTAACTATGCAGAAGAATGTGCAGATAGAGGTGAAAAAAGCTGGCAGGGTTTATTTTCTTTTATTTTGTCCCTTTTCTCTACACACTTTGGTGTATGAATTCATCTCGGGCATTAGCACAAAAAGGGCAAGAGCGAATCGGCCGCCCATTTAATACCCCGCTCGATTTTCTATTTGATTGACTTCAATGCTGTTGAATTCCCATGTTGTGCTGCCTCCAAGAAAAATTTCTTCCCCATTGCTCCTGAGCTGACAGGATGATCAGGTGACCTGCTCCTAGGCTTTGATCAATTCCATTATCAATCTGTGCAATTGACAGGTGTCAGAGTGCCTTGGGGATTTTATTTGTTCTTAGGATGTGGGTGATGCTGGCAAGGGCGTATTTATTGCTCATCCCTAGATGCTCTGAGAAGGTGGTGGTGGGTCTTGTCTTTGAACTGCTCCAGTTCCTGTGATGGTGGGCCCTCACAATGGTCAGTGGTCAAATCCTTCCACGGCCTCTCTCCTCCCTATCTCTGTAACCTCCTCCAGCCCTACAACCCTCCAAGATCTCTGCGTTCCTCCAACTTTGACCTTTAGTGCATCCCCCATTATCTTCGGCCCACCATTGACAGCTGTGCCTTCAGCAGGCTAGGCCCTAAGCTATGGAATTCCCTCTCCAAACCTCTTTGCCTCACCATCTCTTTCTCTTCCTTTAAGACGCTGCTTAAAACCTACCCCTTTGACCAAGCTTTTGGCCACCTGTTCTCAGTGTCAATTTTTGTGTGATAATGCTCCTGTGATGCACCTTGGGACGTTTTACTACGGTAAAGGCGCTATATAAATGCAAGTTGTTGTTGTTAGATCGGGAATATTTTAGACGATTGATCACTCCATCCCTCCATGTGGTAAAGAAGCTGGTCCAGTGGCAGCAACTGCACAATGTAATGTGGTGCCAAGCTATGCAAATCGGTAAAGGCTGGATTTAACTCCTGATCTGTGCTGAGATAGCTGATCTTGGTATCAGTGGAAACGCTGCAATAAGCTTCAGTGTTCCTGACATCAGGTGGGAACAAAATCGGTCAGGGTTGCCACTCTTGCTCGCTATTCAGTGATCCATGCTGGAAAATGAACGTGGCAATAAGAGTTGTAGACTGCATCAGACTTGCTTGTGATACCCCTTGCTGCCAAATAAGCCTACCAACACACACAGCCAAACAAATG
The DNA here is from genome assembly GCF_035084215.1 of Heptranchias perlo. Classification (NCBI taxonomy): domain Eukaryota; kingdom Metazoa; phylum Chordata; class Chondrichthyes; order Hexanchiformes; family Hexanchidae; genus Heptranchias; species Heptranchias perlo. Next base: position 8,035,486 of record NC_090350.1, on the reverse strand, counting down.
AAGAAAGGCCACTTAATGGAGGAACTGATGGTTCCCATGGAACAATGTGCCATCACAAGTCTCAAGACGAAGAGAGATTTCCAAAAGTAGACACTGCTCAGTGTTCCTCCCTACCCCTAATCACCTGCCCTTGCACCAGAAGAATAGCAAATGGTCCTAGAAGGAATAGTGAAAAACTTAGTAACAATAAAAATGGGTAACCTCATTCAGACATGCAGCACTGCTTCTGTTCAGTAGAGTCAGATATTTCCTTGGAAAACTGACATCTCCAATTGTTACAGTCACCAGTAAGGCTGCAATTCTGTCATGGTAATTTTTTGAAAGAAATCATTGATTAGTCATGGTCAGAATATCATCGGAAAAAGTATCAGAAAATCAGGGGCATCTTTTATGGTTACTAAACAACCTATATTTTGCTCTCTCTCGCTCCATGTCTATTTTTCTCTTTCTTTCTCCACCTTTTTGTCTCTTCCATCCTTCACTTCTGCTTCTTTCTCTCTGTGTCTCGGATTCCTTTTCTATTTGTCCTTGCAATTACACATGGGGAGAGGCAGAAATTGGGAGTGGGATGGAGAAAGTCTGAACTACAGCAGGTGGTTGGGAAGAGGTTGAGTATCTTGGCATGTTCTGTTGAAGGAAGGAACTTGGTGAGATTAGCACAGGTCCCCCATCCCCCATAGCTTTTTCCACAAAAACATTAAAATTAGAGGATCTGTGACTCCCATGACAAATTATACAGCCTTAATAATTAGGTATCACCACGTTGCACAGCTTAATTATACATCATCGCATGATAACCAGTCAAATGGATCAGAATATGGATAAGCACTGAGGGATACACCTTCCCAATGAAAGGAAGTTCAGTGAAAGCAAATGTCAGATGCTGTGTGTGTATGCGTGTGTGGCGGAGGAAGTTAGAGTAATAACCAGCATATAGGAGGTAGATGGGGATGGAGGAGACGGGGCAGAGTAATGGGGAGAGGAAAGGAGGAGGATGTGGAAAGGAGAGAGATGGGACAGTGAGGAGGATGGGTGAAGGGGGTTTGGGAGGACAGGAAGGGGATGAGGAGGAGGATCTTAGATAATTAGTGGGGGGGAGGGCCATTTTGATGCTCTCTAGAGGAGTGCACTGGGCCAGAGAAGATTTCATGCTTAGTGGGGAGGGGGAAGGTAGGATGGGCCAAAGTCAATTTCTTTTCCCAGTGGGGAGTAGGTTCAGAATGGGCCAACAACTATTTTACAGTTAGGGTGGGGTGGGGGTGGCGGGATGAGAGTGGGCCTGGATTGATTCATCGCCTTACTTGGGGGTTCAGTAGTCAAAGTGTTACTCATTGTTGGGAGGGTTATGGGGTCAACAATGATTTTCTGTGGAAGGGATGTGGAGCATTTGATGGGGTAATGTAACCAAAGCAGGGAGAGGAAGGGAAGTTGCTAAAATACTGCTTAGTTGGGGAGGGGAGGGTTTGCAAAGGTACGGCTCCTGCTGCATTGGCTGGGTTGGGGCATGGGCCATGGGGTGGGGGATGGAACTACAAAAAAAGTACTGCCTAGTGGGTGGGGGTGGGAATTCAGTCATAAGGCTGCTCGAGGTCAATGTTTGAGTGTGGCTCAGTGGCCGGGGGAGGGGGGGGGAAGGGTGTTTGGTGAAGTATATGCTACCTGGTGTGGGGGGTTAGGAGAGTAGCAGGTGTGGGGGGTTAGGAGAGTAGCAGGTGTGGGGGGTTAGGAGAGTAGCAGGTGTGGGGGGTTAGGAGAGTAGCAGGTGTGGGGGGTTAGGAGAGTAGCAGGTGTGGGGGGTTAGGAGAGTAGCAGGTGTGGGGGGTTAGGAGAGTAGCAGGTGTGGGGGGTTAGGAGAGTAGCAGGTGTGGGGGGTTAGGAGAGTAGCAGGTGTGGGGGGTTAGGAGAGTAGCAGGTGTGGGGGGTTAGGAGAGTAGCAGGTGTGAGAGGGGGGGTTAGGAGAGTAGCAGGTGTGGGGGTTAGGAGGGTGGCAGGTGTGGGGGGCTAGGAGAGTAGCAGGTATGGGAGGGGGGGTTAGGTGAGTAGCAGGTGTGGGGGGTTGGGAGGGTTGCAGGTGTGGGGGGGGGTTAAGAGAGTAGCAGGTGTGGGGGGGGTTAAGAGAGTAGCAGGTGTCGGGGGGGGGGTTAAGAGAGTAGCAGGTGTGGGAGGGGGGTTAAGAGAGTAGCAGGTGTGGGGGGCTAGGAGAGTAGCAGGTATGGGAGGGGGGGTTAGGTGAGTAGCAGGTGTGGGGGTTTGGGAGGGTTGCAGGTGTCGGGGGGGGTTAAGAGAGTAGCAGGTGTGGGGGGCTAGGAGGGTAGCAGATGTGGGAGGGGGGTTAGGAGAGTAGCAGGTGCAAGGGGGGTTAATTCAGTAGCAGGTTTGGCGGGTGTTAGGAGAGTAGCAGGTGGGGGGGAAGCAGAGACAGTGGCCAAAACAGGAAGAGGAAGGGCTGCTTAATTTGGGGGTGAAACAGGTGCCAAAATGGTGCTCAATAGTGGGGAGAGGCTGGGGAGTTCACTGTTGTTGCTGTTGTTTTAGCAACTGATGGTTTGTGACATTTAATATTGAAAACCCCTATCATAGTGCCAGGTACAGGTGTAACTACTACCTACTACAGTTAAATATTTTATAATCAGTTTTCCATGGATGGAGCCTGATATAGGAAGTTTCACTGTAATTTGAAATGGAATGTTGCAACTCACACAGCGATTTTAGTAGATAGATATAATAGATAGGTGATTCCAAGAGTGTTGTGCCTTCATAATGCATGTTTTATTATATAATCAGTACAGGAGTGTTGTACTTAGGTAACATCCAGTGTATTGTGGAATAAATACAGGAGAGTTAGATATACACAACAGTTTTATTATATATATATATATCATAACTCTCATGGTTTAGTTTTTGTTTAAGATTGCTCAAGTTGATATGTCAAATAAATTTGCTGAGCTTGCAGAATGAAAGAACACTTACTCTAACACTTACATTTTATTCTGTACTAAAAAAAGTGTTGCATCTGTGAAATTTCAATACAACGTACATCTGACAAAGCTGCATTAACGACACATTTAAGCTGTTTTTACCTGGCCTTAAATATCAATTGGCACCATGCTGAGACTTGAAATGCTCAGAAAATAATCAGCAACTATGTAAGTCACAGAGGCCGTACTTCAGCTTCTGTGCAGAGCATGTATCAGAAGACATGGGAAACCTGTGCAGGTGAGCTTAAATTCGTTTCAGCTTTAGAATCCACAAAAAATTAAATACCTCAACTATTTCAATGAAGTACATTACCCCTTTAACAATCCGCCCGCCGTGGGGACGGGATTTCCAGGTTTCGGATGCGCTCATCCAAACACACCTGTGTTAAACCGGGAAGTGGGCGCGTTGGAGCCAGGTTACGGTCTCACATCAAAAAACTGTTATTTTTACCTCCCACCTGCCCCCAACCCACTCCTTTGGGGTTAAAATTACCCCCAATGTCTTTCTCAACTTTATAGATCTCTGTGTAAAAAAGTTTCTCTTGCTCTCTATTCTAAATCTTTTACATTTAATCTTGTATCTGTGGCTTCTCATTCTTCACCCCTCAACTAGTGGAAGCAGTCTGCTTCTATCGAACTATCCCATCCTTTCATAATTTCAAACACTTCTATCATAGTGCCCCTTAATCTATGTTATTCTAAAGAAAAATGTCCCAGTTTTTCAAATCTTTATTTGTATTTGTATTTCCTTATATCAGGCAGCATCCTGGTGAATCTGTATTGTACCCTCTCGAAAGCCTCCATGTTCCTCCTCTTGAGTGGAGCTCAATACTGCCCACTCTAGCTAAGGTCTTAGTAAGGTTTTATATAGGTTTATCATTACCTCTTGGCTTTTATATTCTATACCCCATGATAAGCCCTATAATTCTATTACACCGCATCAACTTGGGATGCTGCTTTTAATGTCCTGTGGATCTATATCACCAAATGCCTCTCTTCTTCCACAGCATCAAGTCTAGGGTAAGTGGTTCATTCAGAGTATAATCATTGCTGTTACTATTTTTCCAAAATGCATCAGCTCACACTGACATTGATTTCCATTTGCCACTTTTTAGTCAATCTTACCAATATCCCTTTGCATTAGGGTTAGGGTCCTTTGGTCTTCTAAAGAATAAACTGCGCCTCCTATTTTGGTTTCATCTGCAAATTTCAACACCACTCCCTCCAGGCCTAAATCCAAATAGGAACATAGGAACAGGAGTAGGCCATTCAGCCCCTCGTGCCTGCTCCGCCATTTGATAGGATCATGGCTGATCTGTGATCTAACTCCATATACCTGCCTTTGGCCCATATCCCTTAGTACCTTTGGTTGCCAAAAAGCTATCTATCTCAGATTTAAATTTAGCAATTGAGCTAGTATCAATTGCCATTTGCGGAAGAGAATTCCAAACTTCTACCACCCTTTGTGTGTAGAAATGTTTTCCAATCTCGCTCCTGAAAGGTCTGGCTCTAATTTTTAGACTGTGCCCCCTACTCCTAAAATCCCCAACCAGCGGAAATAGTTTCTCTCTATCCACCCTATCTGTTCCCCTTAATATCTTATAAACTTCGATCAGATCACCCCTTAACCTTCGAAACTCCAGAGAATACAACCCCAATTTGTGTAATCTCTCCTCGTAACTTAACCCTTGAAGTCTGGGTATCATTCTAGTAAACCTACACTGCACTCCCTCCAAGGCCAATATGTCCTTCCGAAGGTGCGGTGCCCAGAACTGCTCACAGTACTCCAGGTGCGGTCTAACCAGGGTTTTGTATAGCTGCAGCATAACTTCTGCCCCCTTGTACTCCAGTCCTCGAGATATAAAGGCCAACATTCCATTAGCCTTATTGATTATTTTCTGCACCTGTTCATGACACTTCAATGATCTATGTACCTGAACCCCAAAGTCCCTTTGGACATCCACTGTTTTTAACTTTTTACCATTTAGAAAGTACCCTGTTCTATCCTTTTTTGATCCAAAGTGGATGACCTCACATTTGTCTGAATTGAATTCCATTTGCCACAGTTTTGCCCATTCACCTAATCTATCAATATCGCTTTGTAATTTTATGTTTTCATCTACACTGCTTACAATGCCACCAATCTTTGTGTCATCGGCAAACTTAGATATGAGACTTTCTATGCCTTCGTCTAAGTCGTTAATAAATATTGTGAATAATTGAGGCCCCAAGACAGATCCCTGCGGGACTCCACTAGTCACATCCTGCCAATGTGAGTACCTACCCATTATCCCTACTCTCTTGTCGCCTTTCGCTCAGCCAACTTCCTAACCAAGTCCGTACTTTTCCCTCGATTCCATGGGCTTCTATCTTAGCTAACAGTCTCTTATGTGGGAATTTATCAAATGCCTTCTGGAAGTCCATATAAATAACATCCATTGACATTCCCCTGTCCACTACTTTAGTCACCTCTTCAAAAAATTCAATCAGGTTTGTCAGGCACGACCTACCTTTCACAAATCCATGCTGGCTCTCTCTGATTAACTGAAAATTCTCGAGGTGTTCAGTCACCCTATCCTTAATTATAGATGCCAGCATTTTCCCCACAACAGATGTTAGGCTAACTGGTCTATAATTCCCCGGTTTCACTCTCTCTCCTTTCATTGCTGTACACAGTGAACAGTGATGACCATAGAACTGAACCCTGTGGGACTCCATCACCCACGTCCAACCACTCTGAAATACTGGTCGGAGCAAGTGCTGCGCACACACCCATACCAGCTGGTGGTCCAGCCGAAGAGGAACCCAGTTTTCATTTATTTTTGTGGTGTCAGGAGGAGCCGGGGGGTGGGGGGGGGGGCACTAATAAATCCAATAAGGAATTCAGGACAAACTTCTTTGCTCAGAGAGTGGTGAGAATGTGGAACTCGCTATTGCATGGAGTAGTTGAAGCAAATAGCATAGATGCATTTAAGGGAAGCTAGATAAGTACATGAGGGAGAAAGGAATAGAAGGATATATTCATAGGGTGAGATGAAGCAAGGTAGAAGGAGGCTCGTGTGGAGCATAAACACCAGCATAGCCCTGTTGGGCTGAATGGCCTGTTCCTGTGCTGTAAATTCCATGCAAGTAACTTATCTAAAATTTTCCTGTAATCTATCATAATATTGCCCATCTCACTCTCTACTACTTCAGATTCACCTCCTCTCTGATAGCCTTCATTTTAATAAAGACCCTATGTGAAGTAATTATTTATTACCTCTGCCATTTTGTGGTCAACATCTACACATTGACAGTCCTCTCCTCTCAGGGGTCCCACCTCACTTTTAACAATTCTCTTTTTACTGATGTGCTTGCAAAATATTTCATTGTTCCTTTTGATGTTTTTTGAAATGTTTTCCTCAGGCTCCCTTTTAGCTTTCCTAATCCCCTCTTTTCTTATTTTCTCACATTCTCTTTTAATTTTTGCATTATTATTATTTTTAAATGCTGGCGATTCTTCAGGGATTCTCCCAGTTGGCCACTGTAGCTTCAGTGGAAGATTGGCAGAAATCCCGTTTAGGCATATATCGGTTTCCACCGATCTTCTGCCAAAGTTAAGGCAGCCAATCGGGAGAATCCCCAAGGAAATTCCATTGATAATCCTTATTGGCTCTCTTCAATTTTAACCTGTTTCTAACCTCTTTATTTATCAACACCATCCTAAAATTACTAGTAGTTTCCTTTTTAATGGATCATGCTTATTCTATATATTTGCAATATCTTTTTTTAAGAACATCTCACTGTTGCTGTAGAGTCCTGTGACAATTTCTCCTTCCACCTCACCTTACCTAGCTCACTCCTCACCTTTCTAAAATCTGCCCAAATCCAATCTTGTGTACTAGTTTTTGTACGAACATACGAAATTGACGTGCAGGAAAAGACCAGCTGGTCCATAAAGCCTGCCCCATACCATGATGGCCGGACCATCATAGCTAAACACTTCTTCCCACCTCTCGCCCCCCACCCCCCATCTCCCACCCACCCCCGCAGCCATGTAATCTCCTGGGAGAGGCAAAAAACCCAGGGAAAAATTTCTCTGGAAAATTCCTCTCCGACCGCCTCAGGCAATCGAAACCAGTTTCGGAAATCATGTGGATCAAGTGTCATCTATATAGACAATTACCTTCTATATGATGTGATCTCTGCCCTAGTCAGGAACTGGTCCAGCTCCCTATAAAGGCAGAGAGTCAGCACCCACCACACCAGCTGGCAATGTATTCCAGAGGCTCACAATTCTCTGGGAAAAGAAGAACCACCTAACACTCAGTCTATTCCTACTCTTCCGTAGTTTAAATTCGTGCCCCCTGGTCCTCCCCAACCTGTTAAACTGGAATAATCTATCATTAGGGATGTTATCCAGCCCTTTAATTATTTTATATACCTCTATCAGGTTACCTCTAAGTCTACCCTGCTCTAAAGTAAATAGACCAAGGTCCTCGAGCCTATCTGAGTAGCTGAGGTTCTTTAAGTTGGGAATCATTCTTGTAGCTCTCCTCTGGACCTTTTCCAAGGCCACTATATTACTCACCATGTGAGGGGACGAAAACTGGGCCCAGTACTCTAGATGTGGTCTGACCAGCGACCTGTATTGTGTCAAAATGGTGTCCTTCGATTTCTATTAATACAACCCATACCCTGTTCGCTTTAGCTTCAGTTTCTCTACATTGGTCATCAACCTTTAGTGACCTGTGCACAATAACACCAAGATCTTATTCTCTCTCATCCTCTTTCAGTATTGTTCTCTGCAAATGATACGTGTGCTCTGTATTGGTCCTGCCAACATGCACGATACTACATTTATTTAAATTAAACACCATTTGCCAACATGTGGCCCACTCCCCTAGCACATTTAAATCCTTTTGGATTTGATTGCACTCCTCTACCATCTTAAGTCTTGCACAGATTTTGGTGTCATCTCCAAACTTACTGACCATACTCCCAACACCACTGTCCAGGTCATTAATGAAGACCATGAAGAGTAGCGGGCCCAGGACCGATCCCTGGGAGACACCACTACATGTTGCCAAGCTGAACCACATCCATTAACTGCAACTTTCTGGCTGCGGGATTGGAGCCAATTCCTAATCCAGCATTTCAAATTTCTACTAATACCACAAGCTTCTATCTTGTGAAGTAACCTAGTGTGAGTTACCTTATCAAAGGCTTTCTGAAAGTCCAAGTAGACAATGTCTACCGTATTTCTCTTATCCACAAACCTAGTGACGTCCTCAAAAAACTCTTAGTAAATTTGTTAGGCTTTTTGTTTTACGGACTTTTTCCCTTTTCAGTTGGATCTTAAACTTATCATATTGTGGTCACTATTCCCAAGATGCTCATTCCTGCTCAGCTCATCTACCTGATCTATTTCATTACTCATAACCAGACCTAGCAATGTTTCCCCCCTTGTAAGCTTACTAACATACTGCTTGAGAAAGGAGGCCATTCCCATTTCTCCATTTACTCCTTTTCTGTCCCAATCGATAAGCGGATAATTAAAATCTGCCAGAACGATAATTTTGTTCTTCTTGCTCATCTCTCTAATCTGACTGCAGATTTCCTCTTCCATTTCCTTCCCACAATTTGGGGATTTGTAATACACCCCTACTTATATTACAAGCTCTTTTTATCTTTGAGCTCCAACCATATTGACTGTCTGCACCCCTTCCTTGTCTGCATCAAGCCTGTGTTCCCTCTTTTACCAATATTGCTACTCTACCGTTCTTGTCTTTTCTATCCCTCCTGAGTATATTAGATCCCAATATTTCCATTCTTGGCCAGTTTGCAGCCAGGTTTCTGTTAATGTCATTAAGTTTGATCTTCGTGTAAAATAATTGCTTCTAGTTCCCCCAGTTTATTTCTCACACTTTTCACATTGCAGTACATTGAATTTTAGCGGATCCTGGTTGGCTTTATTTTCCCAGCACCCCCCCACCCCCTTCCTAGTTTAAATACCTTATCATTTCTCTAATTAACTGTTTTGCCAGTATGTTCGTGTCCTGCCTGTTCAGACGTAGCCCATCCTTGAAAAATAACTTCCATTTCACCCAGAACTGGTGCTAATGCGCAATAAAGTGAATCCCACATGGACCATGGTGATCTGCAAAATCTGTTCCAGTCTATGCAATATGCCTTTTACCCTACCTCTTGGGAAGTCCCATCTGGGACTGTTGGTCTGGACTGCAAAATATCGTGTCAGCCTCTCTAACTATTGAATCCTCTATCATTACTGCATTTCCAGTTGTGTTGCTAATCTCCCAACACTGCCTGGGCCATCTCTTGTTTGTTGTGCCATTGATATATATTTGATGGCTCTGCCTGGAGTCCTCACTTTCCCCACAGGAATCTAAAACTTTAAATCTGTTTGAAAGCAGTTGTTCTACTCGCTGCTGTTCTAACCTTTCCTTCCTGCCTTTCCCTGCCCCTTGGATAATCACCCATCTTTCCTCCTCCACTGCTTGCTCCCTAACTCTCATCAATGTGACCTACCTCTCAAACTCTCACTGCAGAAAGTGGTCTCTCTCTGATGTATCAGATTGTCTGTATCTCCTTCTCAAGTTCTGAGATTTTGACCTCGAGTAGTGCAAGCTGGTGACTTTTCCCACAGATGTGTTTGCTCGAGTCAGCTCCTGGTGCTGGAAACTCCCACATCTTTCAGGAATGACACATCACTGTCCCTTCCTGTGCTCCCATTTTAAAGTTCATATTACTTGCATATATTATCAGCTGGCCTCCTTAGCACTTCCTCCTCTGCATCTAATTCCCACTCTCACCAAATTCCCATTGTTAGGAGTCCTCACTTTCACCCTGTTCCCTGTTTACTCCGTTACTGGCTCACTCCGTGATGTGCTCTCAGCTCGAGCCTGTAACTCACTTCCCTTCTACCCATTATTCTATACATACTCATCTCATGGGGTTGTGTTTCTTTATAATTGTTTGAGGGCTACAGCAGCTTTTGAGCCAAAGGGTTAATGCAAGCTTTGATTTCAAGACAGGTGAGTTAATGAAGGCGGTTAATGTTGGTAAAGTTCAATAGATTCATCACAGCATCCTCTGCCCCATGTTCTGAGACACATTCCGCTGTACATTAAGTTACGCAGCTCAGAATATCACATGGTTTTATCATGTGGGCACCGATGTAATGTTATTTTATGGCGGACCGGTGACCTCATTGTGGTGAGGTGAGGCATGTTCTTCAGAAGACTGGGGCTCAGAACCCTGTTGCAAACAAATCCAGTCTGGGAGGCCCATCCATGATGAAGCTGAGTGGCAAAGAGGAGGATGGCAAAATGTAGAAGCAACATTGAGTTCCCTTTAAACATATTCAAAATCTGGTGATGCACATTATTGCTCGAACATGTCGGGGGACAATTGCCTGCACAGTGAGCTTCTAGTCTCACCTGTGCCATCAGGAGCGGGCATTGAACAGAGTCAAGGCACTTGCACTTACCCACATCCCAGTGGTCAGCGTCGCCTGTCTGCTGCTAAGGGATTGGTGCCTTGTGCAAGGAAACCTGAGGAGAATTAAATAACTCAATGGGAGGAGGGAATGTAATTAATAAATTCAGTAAATACCTTTCCAAAAACTTTTGTGTTAACTAATTTCATTTGTTTGTTACTTTCACAGAGGAAAAGATTGAGGTACTCCGATCTTGATTTTGAGGTACGAATTATCATAAATTAACCACAGTTAGTAAAATAATAATGTTACCATTCTTGGCAAAAACATCCTGAGGAGTTGTTCTGAGACTGTGCAGAATACAGAACTCGAATTCAGTATCAAGTGTGATCAGAGACTCACAGCTGTCAGGGCTTCAGATGATGAAGCATAAGAGTAGAGCTCAAATCACTTATGAACGTCTGTCGAGCCTCTGAAACTAAATGACAGCTTTTAACTCTCTCAAAGTATCTGTGATTTGATATCCAACAGTGTACAAACAATACACAGCACACAGCTACACTGCTGGTGAAATAGATCACTGTGTTAATAACAGTATTGGGGTGAGCAAAACGTAAGTTGCTGCCAATTGGCTTTAGAGGAGTGCTTTTGCTACCTGTTACCAATATGTTATACACTCAGCAGCAAAAGCGTGCCAGATTCACTGAGACTGCCTGGTGGAACCTCCAAAGAAATGGTCTTCCTCGCAGCCAGTCCTGGCAAATCTGTGTTAGAGTTGATGATGTGGAGATGCCGGTGATGGACTGGGGTTAACAATTGTAAACAATTTTACAACACCAAGTTATAGTCCAACGATTTTATTTTTAATCCCACAAGCTTTCGGGGGCTTTTCGATGCCGGTGATGGACTGGGGTTAACAATTGTAAACAATTTTACAACACCAAGTTATAGTCCAACGATTTTATTTTTAATCCCACAAGCTTTCGGGGGCTTTTCGATGCCGGTGATGGACTGGGGTTAACAATTGTAAACAATTTTACAACACCAAGTTATAGTCCAACGATTTTATTTTTAATCCCACAAGCTTTCGGGGGCTTTTCGAAAAGCCCCCGAAAGCTTGTGGGATTAAAAATAAAATCGTTGGACTATAACTTGGTGTTGTAAAATTGTTTACAATGTGTTAGAGTTGGCACTGGGTGTGTGAGACCCACACATCAGCATCCCTCTGAGGCCAAGTTTTCCAGTTCTATACATACAGTGCAAGTCAAGCAGTGTACATTATTTATACCTCTCATCATTTTAAAGACCTGGTTCATGTCTCACCTCCCCCTGTCCACTACCCCCATACCAGGACATGGGTTCAGTCACCCAGTTCTTCATATATTCAGTTATCTCCCTTGGGTATTTACAGGTTGCAGTGTGTCAACACGATTCTTTCTGAGCTGAGCACAGGAACTGGCTGCCGTTACTGCAAATAAGCAATGCTTGCATCTTTTGTCACTTTTTCATTATTCACTGTGGAAAATAGTACGTTTAAAGGCAACATTGTTATGTACTTGAGGTGATAAGACATCCCTGATATAACAGGCAACAGTTAATTGCATTTCCTGTGTATAATTTGACACTCCTAATACATACCTGCTGTTGAGGCACATTATATGATTTCATTCTCACAGTTGCATGAGATGGTGCATGTGTATCATACCTGGTGTTAAGAGACGATAGCAGGTAGAAATTACACAAATAATTATTTGATCACAGGCAGTAATCTTTTACAAGTGAGAAGGAGAATGGTTGGTATTAAAGGCATGAGATAATGTAGGGCCTTCTGGAGGCATTGGGTTTCCTACACTTACAAGAGCAAAAATCACTAGAAGCATATGCTGTAATAGGAGAATTAGCCAACATTTGCAAGTTTGAGCTCTTTTAGCAGCTAACAAGTGGCTGAATGCTATTATTGCAGATATTTCTGATTGGCACCTTGGTTGACTGCCAATTATAACCCAGCCCATTTTGCAGAAAGTACACTGAATAAAATAGTGCTCTTTGAGAATGGTAAAAAATCTGGAGAAGGCTCCATTGAACATGTTCTTCAGGCCAAGAACAATTTGATATACTTTGAATCACCAATCTGTGGACAAGCCTGCCAGCCACTGCAGCAAAAAGAACTGGAAAAAAAGAATGGTTACATTCCTGGGACACTTGGTGCCATACAGGAGGGAGAGGAAAATAGCAACAGGTTCTGGACATGAATTTAAAGAATATGACTCTCTGATTTCTCTCTCTCTCTTCCCCTCCTCTTATTCCCCTTATTTCTTTCTGTTTCCCCTTCTCTCTCCCCTCCACTCACCCCCCCTCTCCCTATCCCTATCTCTCTTCCCCACTGCCTTTCTCTCTTCCCTCCCCCTCTCTCTTATCTCCATCCCCTTCTCGCTTCCCCTTTTCTTTCTTCCCTCCTCTCTTCTTTTCTCTCTCCCCTTCTATCTCTTCCATTCTCAATCACATTTTTGTGCACCATTACCTTTTTTTGAATCAAGGTATGCCCATACGAACAAGGGACAGGGACAGCAGGGGAAAACAGGGGAGGAAATATTCACCAGACACTTCCTGTTTTGCTGTTTTCTGTTTTTCCCTCCCCTTGTGTTGGAGAGTTGAGAACATCTGGGAAAAAGTGACTTGTTGGGGAGAAAGGGATAGGTTAGAGAGATAGGTGTCCTCGAATCTGAGTCGGCTAGTAAGCATTATCTGCCTCTATTTGAGCTGGAGGCTAAGCCAAGGCAAAGCATCTTGATTGTGTAAAATGAGACCTTGCACTTTGTTTTAACAGTAATCAGGGAAAAGAATATTAAGGGCAGAATATAACAGTTCAGATTTGCTTTCATTCTGGTGTATGGTTCTTTCAAAATTCCAGTTTTGTACAGGAGTGAATTACTGTCAGTATGCTGTCTTAGGGCATGGCTACCTTGTGCTGCAGCATACAGTTTGCAGCTGGTAGCACTGTGCTATACCCTGTGCTGCCCCTGGATGTGAATCGTACTCTGAGCCTTGAGAGAACTCTGCCAAGACGTGCTTACATGCATACGCCGGGCTTCGCTCCCAGATAATAAATTTTTCATGTTTTCAGCTGTGAGTGGAGTGCCTGCACTCTCAAAACATTGGAAAAACACTCAGCTTCAGGTCATACACTTCCCTGGAGGGCCAGTGGATCAGTGAAGCATTGTTCTAAATCGTTTGACATTGCGCTGGAGTTCTACTCCATGCGGAAGATTTCCTCTGTGCACTATTTGTAATAAAATAGTAGTTGTTAATTAAGAACACATTTACAATTTCATTACGCATAACACACAGAGGAAATCCTCACCTATGTAGTGTCAAACACAAGTAATGAGAGATGGCTTTGCTGAGAGGGTGTCTCACTGAGCCCTACACAGTCAGATCTGACTCCAGAGTTATAGGGGGCAATTTTAACCCAACCCGCCTGTCGGGAAACTGATGGATCAGGTGCAATGCTGGTTTTACACCCCACCCGATTTTACTCTCCATTAAAGTCAGTGGAGGGTAATATTGGGTGAGGTGTAAAGCTGCCGATCCACCCGATCCCGTGGGTTTGGCGCCTGGCGAGTTTGGTTAAAAGTAACCCCAAACTGTCACTTTTACATTGTAGTGTAACTGCACTCAAAGATAAGCGCACAATTCCGACAGTGGTTTCATTGATTTTCAGTCATCGTTTTAATTCCTTTTTAACATTCTGATTCGCAGAAAGTCATGCACACAAGGAAGCGTCACTCAGAACTCTATCATGAACTAAACCAGAAATTCCACACCTTGGACCGATTCCGAGGTCCCGAACCCTCAGGATTTAAGGTGAAGAATAACTGTTTATTTGAGGAAGGTTATGATGCCTCAGAATTCAAACTGTCCTAGTTCTTTATTTCAATTTTCAATTGACACTGTTCTAATAAATGATGTCAGGGACCTGCTATGAACTGTGATCATTGTGGTTTCTATCCAGACTCCTAATCATGACAACACTCCATCAATACTGAATAGGTGTCTAACTATTTATAGGGTAGACATCACAATAGGTGCTGTTCTTGAACAAATGCTTGAAGTGCTCATACAAATTAATCTTTGCGCTCTTTTAATGCAGGGATGAAAATTTGTAATGTATTAAAAGTCTTGTGTTTGCTCACACTTCATATCAACTTTTCCATTTTGAATTTCCACGTCCACATTTATAACGGGACCTGTAAACTTGTCATGCTGTAATTACACCCTCCCACTGGTGGTAGCGCCGTGGGGCTCAGTTTTGCATTTCCCAGCTCCTTAATTTATACTGCAGAGAAAATCCTACGCTCCAACCAATTTTAGCTCTCCGCTTCTCAATTGTTGTAGATTTCGCTATTTAATCATAAATAATAATATGAAATCAGGGTATCATATAAAAATAAGGGTATATGTATGACTTTAAGATTGGAACTAAATTACATCTGCATGTCTAGTCTAATGATCACCCGCCCTATAACCTCACTTCACCTGAAAACTACACTTGGTCTTGTCCCTGTGAGCATAGATTTACTAGTGTTTAAAAATAAATGTTAAGTGTAGTGCAGAGAGAAATTTGGTTCAGGTAGTTAGCCCCAGACATTTGCCTGGTGATGGGCCTCAGTCTCCACTGAGGCCTCCAGTGGGTCTTCATTTCAGATCTTTGAAGCACTTCAAGGTCCTTCGCCGATCTGGTGCTGCGGCAGCGTCCCGATTCTCTACCTCTGCACTGACGAGTTCCCTCTTAATGGCAAGAATCCCGTCAAGAGCCTGCCGTGCACACGTAATGAGCCCCAATTCATTCAGGGCTGGGGTGGATACGGAGAGGTGGACGGAGGTCGCATCTAGCCGGAACTACGCCCCAAAGAGGAGAATCCCCCTCCACGATGGTCCACGGAAAGCTCTAAACCCCATTCATTGTCTAAAAGTGGTTGAATTGACATGCGAGAAACACCATTCCACAAGCTGGTTCGTCTGCCTCGTAAAACATTTCTCAGCACTTCTGTTCAGTGGATTTAGCCCCTTGTGAGTTAATTTAACTTGATATAGTAACATTTCAATATAAATCACCAATTCGTGTGTTGAAAAATAGTGAGAAATCCCAAAATGCCAGAATCTGGTAGTCAGCTAGCATAATCATACAGAAGTACATTTATTATTTTAAACTGAAAGGACCTTTAAAGCTAAATACAAACTCCTCAGAAGGACTGTAAACAGTGTTACTGCTCTGTGAGTTATTTTCTCCTTTCGTCCATCCCCCTAAAAGTCTGTCACATTTACACACCATTGTCTAACTATGAGGCAGTCTACTCCCAGACGTCAGGCAGGGCCCTGGTTTGAACCAGATCACAGCAGGTGATGCATGAAACGCCCCAAGGCCAGTGTACACTCTGGTTTTTCCTCCCTCAATCCCTGTAGGGAAGATGCTGTACTGCTCCTTGGCATGGCTCTTCACCTGAGATCAGGAGCTCACCATATTCAAACAGTAGCTGTGACCCTGTATTCTGCCTCTCCATTGATGGGCACTGGATGGGCTTTCTGAACAAGTACTTTTAACAAAAACATACTTCGTCCAAAACTGTGAATCAAATCCGGCGAGGTGCAAATACTCTGCGTAATGTCCATTGTATGTCAGGCCTAATTCAGTGACCCCACACTTCCAGCGGAGAAAACGCACTCCAACGAGTACAAGTCGATTATAGGCCACAACACTGTAACCTCAATTCTCTGACCCATGCTCCCTCTGAGCTTTGTAACATATTTCATAAAATATCTACACTTTATATAATTTCCTTGAAATCTATTGTATAGAATATATATATATACTGCATGTAATTAGCTATTCTACAGAACATATAGAGAGGATGGATACATGAAACCAGTGGTTTGTAAAAAAAATGGCATTGTGAGATCGGTTGTCTACAATATAAGTGGTTTATTTTCAGTAAACTGTTGGTCCCAACATCTATCTATCTATCCATAATATAAATTAATTATTTGTTTAGTATATTCCCTGCCCATCGCCATTCCCTGCCCATTGCTTCCCTGCTCATCGTCAATTCCTGCTCATCACCATTTCCTGCCCACTGCCATTCCCTGCTCATCACTTCCCTGCCCCATCTTCATTTCCTGCCCATCACCATTCACTGCCCATCACCATTTCCTGCACCATCTCCATTTCCTGCCCCATCACCATTTCCTGCCCCATCTCCATTCCCTGCCCCATCTCCATTCCCTGCCCATCACCATTCCCTGCCCATCTCCATTCCCTGCCCATCTCCATTCCCTGCCCATCACCATTCCCTGCCCATCACCATTCCCTGCCCCATCTCCATTCCCTGCCCATCTCCATTCCCTGCCCATCCCCATCTCCATTCCCTGCCCATCTCCATTCCCTGCCCATCTCCATTCCCTGCCCATCCCCATCTCCATTCCCTGCCCATCACCATTCCCTGCCCCATCTCCATTCCCTGCCCCATCTCCATTCCCTGCCCATCTCCACTCCCTGCCCATCACCATTCCCTGCCCCATCTCCATTCCCTGCCCATCCCCATCTCCATTCCCTGCCCATCCCCATCTCCATTCCCTGCCCATCTCCATTCCCTGCCCATCCCCATTTCCATTCCCTGGCCATCTCCATTCCCTTCCCATCACCATTCCCTGCCCCATCTCCATTCCCTGCCCCATCTCCATTTCCTGCCCATCTCCATTCCCTGCCCATCACCATTCCCTGCCCATCACCATTCCCTGCCCCATCTCCATTCCCTGCCCCATCTCCATTCCCTGCCCCATCTCCATTCCCTGCCCCATCTCTATTCCCTGCCCATCCCCATCTCCATTCCCTGCCCATCCCCATTTCCATTCCCTGGCCATCTCCATTCCCTGCCCATCTCCATTCCCTTCCCATCTCCATTCCCTGCCCATCACCATTCCCTGCCCATCACCATTCCCTGCCCCATCTCCATTCCCTGCCCATCTCCACTCCCTGCCCATCACCATTCCCTGCCCCATCTCCATTCCCTGCCCATCCCCATCACCATTCCCCGCCCATCACCATTCCCTGCCCATCACCATTCCCTGCCCATCTCCATTCCCTGCCCATCACCACTCCCTGCCCATCACCATTCCCTGCCCATCTCCATTCCCTGCCCCATCTCCATTCCCTGCCCATCTCCATTCCCTGCCCCATCACCATTCCCTGCCCCATCTCCATTCCCTGCCCATCTCCATTCCCTGCCCCATCACCATTCCCTGCCCATCACCATTCCCTGCCCATCATACTTCAGGAGTCACAGTCAAATTTTTGAGTTACACTTATAAAAAAAGTATTACAAATGAAGTTGGTCTCTTGGAACAGGAAGTACCAGGGTTAGAAAAGCTGCAGCCTCTTCAATCATACCAAAAAAATGACAAAGCCAGAGTTCTGATCACCAGCCTAAATAACAAGTGAACTCATGCAGTATTTCTTAAACAGCAATTAAACTTCATGGCTTTAAAGGTACACAAATTCACTTTAGCAGAAGAATAATGGACTGGAAATTGCTCGTAAAATAACAGCACTCACCGTTATTTCATGGCAAATAGAGGAGCAAGTTCCGACGACCGCACATGCGCAGTCAAACGTGGAAATCGGGAATGTGCTCTTCCTGATTCTCTGCTGACCTGACAGCTCCACATTAAAGAGATATCGCAGGCAGGAATCAATGGACCAGCGCAAACTTGTTCTCCTGCCCAGCTGGAAACTAACACACATTTAGGGTGAGCGGCAAAAGAGCCAAAGGTGACATGAGGAAACATTTTTTACGCAACGAGTTGATCTGATCTGGAATGCACTGCCTGAAAGAGTGGTGGAAGCAGATTCAATAGTAACTTTCAAAAGGGAATTGGATAAATACTTGAAAGGAAAAAATTTACAGGGCTATGGGAAAAGAGCAGGCGAGTGGGACTAAATGGATAGCTCTTTAAAAGAGCCGGCATAGGCACGATGGGCCAAATGGCCTCTTCCTGTGCTGTACCTATTATGATACTATGAACTAATCTCGCCAGAAAAAAGGTATACTGAGTTATATCAGGTCTAAATTAACTTTTAACAGCGTGGTAAGTATTAATGACTGCCAAACAACCTCTCTGGCACTGAAAATTAACTTTTACAAATGTGAAGTCTCGTTATTCCCGATTTTAATAATTTTTGGACATATTAAAAAAAATTTAAATGTAAAATGTTTATTTTTTTACTTTTTCTGTCTCTTTTATCTCAGTCTTTTAATCTTTATTTCACTTTCTCTCTCTGATTTTATAGTATATTTACTAATCTTAGCCGACACTTCCTGTCTGCACGGTTTGTGAATGAGCTTCACTTCCTGGTTCTCATAGCGTGGTTTGCTTCAAGCTGATTGGTGGAGGAGACACAGAGATCCTTTCTCTGCTCTCACAGCTCGGAGAAGCCCGGGAACGGTCGCTGCTCTTCTTCCAGCTCTCAATTAAAGCAAGTTGGTGCCCAGAAGCCCGCGAAAAGTTTGTGGCTGAGTTAGTTACTTGTGAGGGGCGGGCGACGTCCATTTGCCGCTCAGCGCAATTTCCAGCCCAGTTCTGACGAAAGGTCATCAATCTGAAACGTTAACTCTGTTTCTCTCTCCACAGATGCTGCCTGACCTGCTGAGTATTTCCAGCATTTTCTGTTTTTATTTCAGATTTCCAGCATCTGCAATATTTTGCTTTTGATATCATTTGACTTACTGGGATAGAATTTGACTTGGTGCGATAGTGTAAAACAAGTGATAGTGAGTCAGCAGCTCGTTTTGCATCTCTCGTCATTTTTATTTCCATTGACTTCAATTGTCCACATGTGGCTAACGTATTGGACAACAGCTGGTTTAATCTTACAACTGGTTTAACCACACATCTACACTTTAACACCAAAATAATACATTGGACTTCACTTCGTATGTTTATATAATTCTCCCTTCATAATAAAATGGTGCATCCTGACTCACAGCAGGGCTGCTAGTGTATTCTACTTACACATTGGGTGTACTCGAGCTTTTCAGTCATCTAACATTTTATTTGAACAGTATTTAAACTGCTCTGGCTGTTTCACATGCATCCCACATCCTCCCATTTATGACCTGTTAGTGTTAGTGACAATTTTAATGATTACACCATAATACTAATGTATCCACAAAATGTTCTGATACCATGAGCTTTAATTATAAATCCCAAGAGCATATCTTACCATTGGTTGGCAATGTGAGCCGAACCTGTCCAATCATTGAGATATGCATCCGAATCCACACCGTCAACAGAAAGAGCACACATCCCCATGTCATTGCCTGCATACTCTATTGCTTAGCAACGTACACAGGTAGCCCCATGGGATGTAACATGTTAGGGAGTCTCAGGACTTCACCTTCAAAATGCAGAAACTGGTTCAACACAGGCTAAAATGATTATATAAACACAGCAGCAGATCCACGCACCATATACATCATGTAAGATAATGTAACAGGGAGCGCGTCAGAGGCTTTAACTTAATCAAGAGTTTGAGGTGATGTTGACAAGCAACTGATGCTTTACTCTAATGGTTTAAGACATAATTGGCCACCTCCCAATTGTTAAGCGGCTGTTACTTCTGTGAGAAAAAAATTGCACAATGCTGTCAGAACTCACACGCTGTTTTCCTGAAGGCTCAGCTAGTTAAAACAATGAGCATCTCAGCCTTACAGCCCACACAGGTCCTTGGTTCAATCCCAAATTTGTGGTGAATTCAGTGATTTCCATGGGGCTGATGTAATGGTGCCAACATTGTCCTCAATGTCCACAGAAACAGAAGTAGGCCATTCAGCCGCTCAAGCTTGCTCCACCATTAAACTAGATCATGGCTGATCTGCACATCAACTCTATTTACCCACCTTAGCTCCGTATTTCTTGATACCCTTACCTAACAAAAATCTATTAATCTCAGTCTTGAAAGCTCCAATTGTCCCAGCATCCACAGCCTTTTGGGGGAGAGAGTTCCACATTTCCATTACCCTTTGGTTGAAAAAGTACTTCCCGATTTCCCTCCTAAATGACCCAGCTCTAATTTTAAGATTAGTTCCCTTTGTTCTAGAATCCCTTATCGGAGGAAGTAGTTTCTCTGTATCTACCCTGGCGAATCCTTTTATCATCTTAAACACCTCGATCAGATCACCCCTCAATCTTTTATACTCAAGGGAATACAAGCCAAGTTTATACAACCTGTCCTCATAATTTAACGCTCTAGGCCCTGGCATAATTCTGGTGAATCTGTGCTGCACTCCTTCCAAGGCCAATATATTCTTCCTGAGGTGCAGTGCCCAAAACTGAACGCAGTACTCCAGATGGGGTCTGACCAAGGCTCTATACAACTGAAACGTAACCTCCACCCTCTGTATTCCAGCCCCCTTGAGATAAAGGCCATCATCCCATTCGTCTTTTTGATTAGAGTTACGGAGGTAAAATTCTCCAGGTTTTCCCTTCCTGATCGCAATTTCACAATGCCTGCTCAAAAGTGCACGTGTGTGGGCGTCAGGTGAGGACAGAGTCAGGCTTGGTTGTGATAACCACTGCAATTGAATATCCTGTCGGCATCACAGCACAATTCCAGTTGGTTTGTGTCATTCGGACTTCAGTGTGATTCATGGATATCAATATTTTTTCTTTTATTCCCTTATGCAGCGAGAGAAGCGATGGAGCATTTCCTCTGCAGGAGCTGACAAGAGCACGCCAACTGTAAGTGGAATGTGGCGCCCATTCTGGCTGCAATGTGGGGGATACTGGGCTGTTTGAGAACCATTTCTGTGCGTATACACAGAAGTACAAAGGACAGCACGCAGGAGGTCATAGGGACTGCTCACACATAGTGAGGAGTAAATAGTGAGCGAGAGTGAGGTAGGAGCGGGACGAAGAAGGCTTAAGAAGCAGAGGGAAGTAGAGAATTAAGGAAAGGGACAATGGGTTAAAGGGAGAACCTGCTGACCTTAGTTGACTTTAACAAAGAGAAAGTTGATCTCAATTTAAAGTGATCTGAAAGGAATGGATGATCATTAAGAGCAGTGTTTTGCCCAAAACTAGTTAATATGAAAAAGATGTAGAATTGATTACAAAAAGAATGTGTCAGCTAGTGATGGACGTACAGTTTGTTAAAGGCACAGTATGTACTTCAAATGGGAAAATAAACTGTAATTTCACATTTTCTTTGAAATAATTCCTGAGAACACTTGAACTTCAATGTTTGTAAAATTATTACCACTACCAATGCCTGGCAGCAGTTTTTTAGGTGTGGAAAGTGGGCCTGTGAGTCAGTAAAATAAGCCCAATTCGTACAGTGGTAGATGGTGTTTGAGGTTGGTAGTGTTCCACACCCATGGCTCTAACCTTGTACTGCTTAGACATGCTGGGGAATCACAGTGATGGAGTGGTTCTGACTGCAGCCCCAGCCAATGCTGAGTAACCATTGAGCTCCCACATAAAAAGTGTCAGAAATCAAATGCATTTTCCAAAATATTAATAAGTGAAACGGCCAACAGTTTTCAAGTGGCATTTCACTGCACTAATAACCGACGGATGGTCACACAGAAACCTTTTGTCTTTGTCACTCTCTACCATGCCTGGGTTCCTGTGGCAGCCTCTCTCTTAAGTCTAGACAGAGGTGTGAGCTAGCGGCACAGCTCAGCTCCATCATAATTGTGCCTTAGATGTAGATTACTGCTCTTTCACCCTATTTACTAATCGCAGTCCAGTCGATAGAATCGGATAAACGTGCTCCAAACCTTTCAGATGCAGCTGATGTTTTGGTGACTAGTTTCCTGTCAACAGTCCTATCAAAAACATATTTTGGCAAATTTCAAATTAGCAACTAAATCCAGAATTTTCCAGAATCCAATACAGAGATTAAGTCAGAACACCCAATATCCAGTGTCTGCAACAA
Organism: Heptranchias perlo; assembly: GCF_035084215.1. Lineage (NCBI taxonomy): Eukaryota > Metazoa > Chordata > Chondrichthyes > Hexanchiformes > Hexanchidae > Heptranchias > Heptranchias perlo. Next base: position 8,013,078 of record NC_090350.1, on the reverse strand, counting down.
ACAGAATTTGCTGATTAGTTCAGCAGTTGCTTTCCTTGATTTGGCAACAAGTGTAAATGCTGCCATCTCCTGACAAATCTGACCAAGTTATTGGTTGTTTTTTGGAATTTGTCAACACTCTCTCCAGTTTTGCCAACTAAATCACCCTCTGCAATTAGAGTGAGCAAACTAGTCATTAAAATACCAAACTAGTCATTAAAATACCAAACTAGCTGCCCACATGGCCCAGTGGAAAATGGCACATTAGAGTGTGGAAGCCATTCAAGACCAAGGTTCCATCCCCAGTCTGTGCTGAATTAGCTGCTCTCAGCTGGTACAGTATTAGGAAGTTATGCAATTGACCTCAGTACCCCTAGGCTAGGGAGGGGGGAAGGAATTAGCCAGACTTGCTACTCCTGATCAATATTAATGCTGGAAAGTGCACACAGGTAGCTGTTGTGCGAGGAAATGATCAGGTTCTGCTATGGTGCCTGCTGTGGTCGAATAGCTTGCAACACTCACTGCCTGGCGTGCATGTGAAGACTGGGCACTCGGGCGAGGTACCGGAGGGCAGCCGGCGCCCGTGGAACCGTATCTCAGTGAGAGTGGCACCTTCAGGGGAAAATTAGGCAAAATTGGACAAAACCTCAGTGTTGATAGGAGCCACTGTAAAATGCACCAATAGAGAGACTGAGTTAGAAACCTTCTGTCCACAGGAGCAAACTACACCTGTGGAGGAATCGTGGGACAACTTCAAGACCGCACCGCCCAACACACTTAATTCAGACACCCAGGAAAATTTAGAATTGCAATCACCAGACTGGGAAACATCTGCCACAATCCCTCTGGATACATCTGAAGGGGACTTTCAAACTGAAGTTTAAAGTGGTTTCAGAGGTTAAAAAAAACCTAAAAAACAGAAACAACAAACTTGAAATATATATTTTCACACTGATGCTTTGAGAAGAATTTTTTTGTGTGTTGAATTCCTGAATATTCTTTGAATTGATGTGAACAGATCATCATCTCTCAATCAGAAAAGCGGAATTCTCCTGCACTCTGTTCTTATTGTCAACTTTCTCACTGCGACTGATAGGTGAGAATGCAAGACACATGAATCTGTGAATCTACGTCCCAGGTCTACATACTCAAGACTCTGCTTCCCATATGATTTTCTTTTGATGTGCGTGTGTGAAACCCACAACCGAGACTAAAAGGATTCAGGCACTAAATCTGTAGTTGGCAAAAAAAAATTCTAAAATGAAATTCATTTTCAGTCAGGCTCCATCTTTTTTGTCTCGCTATCTAATGTAGAAAAAGACAATCAGGCAGCAGTTATTTTTAAGAATACTTTTATATCTGGTTTGTAAGTCACATCTTTGCAGCAGTTTTTCTCTTTTCTATAGGCTGTGACTTATAACCTGGATTTTGCAATGGCTGCTCTCCCTAACAGCCTTTCCTCTGTCTCTTGCTGTGCCCTTGTATCAGTGGGCCCAATGATACGCTTCTGTCCAGTGTTCTTACAGATGGGCCTACAGGGGTAATTGCGTGAGGCTCTGCGCTCAGTGTGAAGCCTAGCTAGAATTGAGCACAGGTCGCAATTATTCATTACACTATAGTGACAATTTTTTGATCCCATTCGCGCCTACTGAGGTCTTTCATCAGGAAACAGAGTCTCACAAAATCACCCCTGTACATGTTCATGTTGGAGACAGAACTGGTAGGAGCAGAATTAGTAAAAACAACAGGGGCAATTTTAACCTAACCCATCTGTCAATAAACTGATGAGATCGGGTGCAAAGCTGGTTTTACACTTCACCATTGAAGTTGACGGAGAGTAATATTGGGCAGGGTGTAAAACCGGCATTCCATCCGATCCCATGGGTTTTCCGTCTGGCGAATTAGTTTAAAATGACCCCAGTGAAGCTGTCTCACTGGGGAGCATACTCTGAAAATAATTGTCAAATCATTTTTTAAAAAGCTGTTATGCCACTTCCTGTTCGAGATGATCAGCCTGCAGTTCCAAATCTCACGTCCTTTTTATAAATAAATGCAGATTTTTTTCTCCACAAGTTCTTGACATTTAAAAATACATGTGGATCCTCTATAGCATTGCTCATGTCGAGTGGGAGGTAATGCTTTTGGAAGGGGGGGCGATGTAAAGGATTGGATATGGGGGTGGGATCTTATGGCTACTGAACAGATTTCTAAAGATGTTTATGAGAGACGTGCTCCGAGATGATGAAGAAAGTTTTTTTTATTGGTTCCTGGAAGATTTGAGCCAATTAAGTTTTATTTCTGTGCAGTCACTTCATAGATATGTTGAACACACACTGAATGCGACACATTTTCATATATATATCTATATAGGTCTTGCATCTAGCACATGTCTGTCACACCTCAAGGTGTCATGCATGAAAATGTACATCACACTTGTACCCGATTAATTGAAATATCATTTTGATAAAATACCAACAAATCATAACTGAACAGGCATGGAACGTACCAACCAACGAGTAGTAAGTAGGAACAGAAACTACCAATCAGGACACAGCAGTCATAAAACAACTATCAATAAAAAAGAATAACTAATGGAATTGCTCAAAATACTTTTGAACATTTTTTTGGCTACTACCTTGGTTTGTTAGTTACCTCAGAGACATAAAAATGAAAGCATAGAATTCAATTTGGGTCGGTTTGTAGCCCCAGACTCGGTCCTGCGGAAACAAGTGCACGTGCCTAAAGCCGATAGAAATTGGTCCTCGTGCCTCATCTGCATACTCAGCGTGATGTGGCCACCACAGGCAGCTCGCCCCACAGGAGAAGCCAATTTTAGGCCGGCCCTCAACTAAGTCCCAGGAGGAGGGTTAGAATGGACTACAGGGGGACAGGGCCTATTGTGACTCCTGTGGAGTCAGGGAGCATTCCTGCTTCTCCCTAGCTCCAATCACCTTTGATTGACGACCAGCGGGGCCACTGAAGAATCCTGAGTGGGTCAGGCCCGATACCCACCCCACTCATCAGGTGACCAATTTGTGAAAGGGATCCTTCAACAGGTGTCTGTCCAGGGTGCCTAAAAAATGGACCCCACAAATTTGGCAGTGGGACCAACCCGCACTGTGCTCTGCTTCCTTTCATCAGAACTCATCTCTTACGTTTTTGTTCCAATAATATTGCCTCGTCCTTATCCCTCCTGAAACTATTTAAAATAAAAAGTATTTATTTAAAATAGTTAAATCAGCAAACTCTCAATCCGCCTGCCTTTGGGCTCCCAGTGGGGCCAAAACAGGAGCCAGTGACATAAGATGATTTTTGTTTTGTGAATGTAGAAGGTTTCAGTTCACACATTGCACAAAGAGCGCAATTACCATTGAATGGAACTAGACCCTGTCAATCTCAATTAAAGTCCCTATTGCTACTTTAATTTCCTGACTTAAAAGATCTGTAACCTTTTCAAGAGAAGTTATCTTTGGCTTGAAAGTATTAATTACAACAGATTACAAAATAACAACAATTTGCTTTCATACAGCGCCTTTATAAAAGCACCCAAGTTGCAAATGACAAAAATGTGCCATACAAGGTGCCAAAAATCAGAGCTCTTTCATTAAGAGCATAAGAAATAGGAGCAGGAGTAGGCCATATGACCCCTCGAGCCTGCTCTGCCATTCAATCAGATCATGGCTGATCTTCAACCTCAACTCCACTTTCCCGCCTGATCCTCATATCTCTTGATTCCCCTAAAGTCCAGAAATCTTTCGATCTCAGCCTTGAATATATTCAATGACTGAGCATCCACAGCCCTCTGGGGTAGAGAATTCCGAAGATTCACAACCCTCTGAGTGAAGAAATTCCTCCTCATCTCAGTCTTGAATGGCCGGCCCCTTATCCTGCGACTATGCCCCCGAGTTCTAGACTCCTTAGCCAGGGGAAACAATCTCTCAGCATCTACCCTGTCAAGCCCCCTCATAATCTTATACATTTCAATGAGATCACTTCTCATTCTTCTAAACTCCAGAGTATAGGCCCATTCTACTCAACCTCTCTTCATAGAACAACCCTCTCATCCCAGGAATTAATCTAGTGAACCTTCATTGCACCGCATCTAAGGCAAGTATATCCTTCCTTAGATAAGGAGACCAAAACTGTACGCAGTACACCAGGTGAGGCCTCACTAAAGCCCTGTACAATTGTAGTAAGACTTCCTTACTCTTGTACTCCAATCCCCTTGCAATAAAGGCCAACATGCCATTTGCTTTCCTAATTGCATGCTGTACCTGCATACAAACTTTTTGTGAATACATTCTGAACACTTTATTCAGTGCATTTCCGATATTTTGAAGCGTACTGTAATTCTCTCTTTGCAACCAAAAATAAATCTCATTCCTTCAGCACCAACACCCTCCTTCAGTGAAATTTACATCCACGGTCTGCATAATGTTATTTTCCCCTGCAATAAAAGCAATCTGATATTGGGTAAACCTGAGCAGTTAAAGGTATGCTTCACTTTCACTCTAATTCCTTGTCTTCACTTGTCATAGGGCCTATATTCAGTGCTGTTTTTGAGCCGTTAGCCTTTTAAGTGGTTGTGTCAGCTTTTTTGAAGCTGATGGTCAGTTTTTGCTTGTATTCTAGGTTGGCATGGATGAGGTAAATTTAATCATCTTGTAAAGTTTGTAATGTTTCTGCCTTTTATTGTATCACAAACCTTATTCACAAGACTAAGTTTCTCAGCTCAGTCAGAAACCAAGATAATATCCAAAAGCAGGTCAGAGGCTAGGTATTCTCTAGCAAGTGGCTCACCTCCGGACTCTTCAAAGCCTCCCCACCACCTACAAGGCACAGGTGTGTAATGGAATACTCTCCACTTGCCTGCAACAATACTCAAGAAACTCGACATCATCCAGGACAAAGCAGCCCACTTGATTGGCACCCTATCCACTACCTTAAACATTCACTCCCTCCACCGCCGGCGCACCGTGGCTGCAGTGTGTACCATCCACAGGATGCACTGCAGCAACTCGCCAAGGCTACTTCAGCACCTCCCAAACCCGCAATCTTCACTACCTAGAAGGACAAGGGCAGCAGGTACATGGGAACACCATCACCTGCACGTTCCCCTCCAAGTCACACACTATCCTGACTTGGAAATATATCACCGTTCCTTCATCGTCGCTGGGTCAAAATCCTGGAACTCCGTTCCTAACAGCACTGTGGGAGAACCGTCACCACATGGACTGCAGCGGTTCAAGAAGGCAGCTCACCACCACCTTCTCAAGGGCAATTAGGGATGGGCAATAAATGCTGACCTTACCAGCGACGCCAACACCCCAAAGAATGATTAAAAAAAGCCATTTAAAAAAATACCTTGATCTACTTCTTGGTCCCCCTTCTTTTATTATTGGTAGCTTTTACTGAGTGCCCCTTATTTATTGGTTGGTTTCATACATCCTTTGTAGTTTTTTATTGGAAGGTTATGTCCTGCTTTGTCTGCGTTTGATTGGTTTGTTTCCTACCTGCTCAGTTATATTTTGTTGCCGTTTTAGGAATGTGAAATTTGAGCCAGTCAGGTGCAAGTATGACATAGAAATTTGCATATATGCAGATGACAAGCCTAACATGCGACATGCAAAGTGCAATGGACAAAATGCTTGCTTCATGCAAGACTTCTTTATATAGAGAGAGATAGTTATAGATGTCAAGAACACATTGATGTGGAATGAATGACAGCAACTCTTTTTTGGTATATTTCAAATAATTTTGAAGAAATAATAAACTAGATTGCTCCAGAGATATTGTTTGAAGACTGGAAGGTATTAGCATATGGACTGTGGTATTTTAGATTCCTTAATGCAATAAAGTAAATTGGATAACTACAGGAATAGTGTTGATTGTTTTAAAAAGAAAGGAAGAAGTGATTGCCTGTGGAAAAGCTTTTTGTATCTACGGGGCAACCTTTTTATATGGATTAGGCAAACAGCCTGTCTCCCTTTTAATTATCAAACCTGCACGTACATTTGTGACCCTTGTAGATAAACCTGCACTCATATTTTGGCATGTTGCACACAGTTCGACTCTTCCAGCCTGTGCGGTTATGGGTTTAGATGTTAATTTACGATTTAGTCTTTCTCTGCTGGATGCTCAGCACTGGCAAACTCTCTACTGGGTACCTGTGTTTGCAGCCCCTTCTCATTCCCCTGCCATTGCTGTTAATTGGTTTTAACCGCTCTAGTGAGTTCCACAAGCTGGATCAGATGTTATGAAATGAAACAGAAAATGGATAGGCCAATCAGCAATCTGAAAAAGAAAACCTGATTAAGGTTTCAGGCAAGTCTCCACCTTATACCTGACCCTGTCTTTCAGATACTGGTGGGCCTGCTTTCTATTTCCACTATTTTCCAGTTAGATTTCAGATTTCCAACATTTGCAGTTTTTCTTTTTAACTCTTTCAGAAGTTTTGTTTGGAAAGTTTGGACCTGTCCTCCATTTTGCTGAACATGCGAAGTTAAACCAGATTTTTTTCATTATTTTGCCCTAACTCGCCACTGTGCAGTTTGAGAATTCTATGTGTGCATAGCTCAGATTACTGCTTTATGCTTGGGTTGGGTAACTTGGCCAAACATCTCCCTCAGATCTGACTTCAGTTTGATTTTCCTCCCAAAGATTTTGGGATAGAAATTGGTATGCGTTGCACCTATTTCTTGGTCATTAAAAGGGTGCAACAATTACAAATTTAGCGATAGGATAGCCCGAGCCCAATCTGCACGTGAGTTTAGGTCACTGCTCAATTTGTTTAGCCTGTTTTCCAGGCGTCCATGGTGGTCACACTGTATATATGTAAATGAGGGGCTGAGCACCTGTCTTAGGTTCCTTTCCTGAAATTAGTTGTCGATGAGCAGAGCAGGAACCGGGCAATGAAAGGTAAGTTTATCTCTTAAAAAGGAGTGCTCGCCTGACTGCACAACACCGCGATCTCCCACCACCACCGCCCCCCCACCCCCGGCCCACACCACCCCTCCTCTGTTACTGATGTAACCCCCTCCTCTTCCCGGGACTTACCTTGGGATGGCAAGCGGCCCAGTATTCAGCTTAGTAAAATGCGCAAGCTGCCTGTGGAGGCGCGACAGGCACCAGCAGCTCACGCATTGGCTCCTGGACCAATATCGGGCCGACCTCGGGCCTCCTTGTTGGAGCTGGTGTTCAGGCTGTCAGCGCGTCGCTGGTTATGGCCATGAAAACAGGGCCTGACCAATTTCTACCTCTCTGACTGAGTTCAGTCCTAATTATTTCTGTTAACATGACCTTCGTGTTTTTATTGTTACTCATATTTATTTTTGTTATTTATATAAATGCTTTTAAATCTATTACTGAAATTTTGTAATAGAAGCCAAAATAATTTTAAACGGATTTGTGTCTTATTATCCATAATCCATCTCCAGCCAGTTACATCGTGGTGTTGCGCATCGATGGAATCAGTGTCAGCAAAACACCCCAGCAGAGAAAGGCTCAGGAATAATTTGCCCATAAAACTAACAAAGTGCAGACCAGGTTCAAACTAGACCTACTCTACTAACTAAGATGTATCAAAAACTGAGTTGCCTTAAGGATGGGCTTGAAACTCAGAATGAACAAACAAATACTTAACAATTCTGCTGAATGATTAGTCCTTAAAAGTGTTTGCTAGAGAAGAACTAGTAGCTTACAACACATCCTAGTAGGTTCTATAATAAACTCAGGGGGTAATTTTAATCTAACCCGCCAGGTAGAAATCTGAATCGATCAGATCAGCTGTCCATTTTATACCCCGGACGATTTTACTCTCCATTGAAGTCAATGGAAAATAAAATCGGGGGTGTATAAAATGGCATCAGTTTCCCACCAGGCAGATTAGATTAAAATTACTCCAATCGTACCTTTCACATCACTTGCATAGACATCCTCAAGGTTGCTGAAGGAACTCAAAGACAATATATACCCAGGGACAGCCGTACATACCAGAGGGTACGAAATGAGACTGGGGTAAAATCCATGATGTGCTGCTGGTCATCATGAGAAAGGTCCCACTGGATTGGAAACAAGTCAGTGTTTTCAAAAAAATAGTGCAAAGCAAACCTGGGTGTTACAGACCCACTAATCTTGCCTCAGTAACTGGCAACATAATGGAACTGATCGTTGGGAACAAAGTTGAGGATTATGTAATCAAGGCCAGAGGTACAGAGTTGAACCAGAGCTGTAGAACTTTGGTACATTGCTCAACACCAAGCTTGGCTTCCTTTCTCACATCCAATCTGTCACCAAGACTGCTTTCCTTCAATTGCAACACGATTTGCCCCCTCCACCAGCAAAACCTTAATCCATGCTTTTATCATCTCTCAGTTGGACTTCTCCAACACTCTCCTTGCCAATGCCCTCTGGAATTCCCTCCTTCCTCAACATCACCATTTTGCTACCTCCCTCCTTGCATTTAAAAGTGTCCAGAAGACCCCCTTCTTCGACCGTGCTTTTGCCCCCGCTGACCCTCTTCCTTCCCTTCCCTGCTCAGTGTCCACTCACAATCCATTGCCCCATAGAGCACTCTGCAATGTTTGTATATAAGGAGTGCTATAGAAGTGTAAGTTGTTGCTGTATAGATCCTTCATTGGACCACTTCTGACAAAGACTGCACCCGAAACATCAAACATCAGATACTAAAAGACACAGAATTTTTGTTGTATTTAAAATTTGCCGTATTTAAAATCTCTTTTTCAAATAAAATATACTAGAACCTTGATAAGTGTCAGCCGTGGCTCAGTAGGTAGCACTCTCGCCTCTGAGCCTAGAAAACTTGTATGTTCAAGACCTATTCCAGAGACTTGAACACATAACCCAGGCTGACATCTCATTGCAATACTGAGGGGAAGCTGCACTGTTGGAAGGTGCCGTCATTTGGATGAGACGTTAAACCGATGCCCCGTCTGCCCTCTCAGGTGGATATAAAAGATCCCATGGCACTATTTGAAATGGAGCAGGGGAGTTCTCCGCAGTGTCCTGGCCAATATTTATCCCTCAATCAACATCACTAAAACAGATTATCTGGTAATTTATCTCATTGCTGTTTGTGGGACCTTGCTATGCGCAATTTGGCTGAAACATTTCGTACATTACAACAGTGACTACACTTCAAAGGTACTTCATTGGATGTAAAGTGCTTTGGGATGTCTTAAGGTCCTGAAGGGAGCTATATCAATGCAAGTCTTTCTTAAGGGACCTAACAGCTACCCATGTACAGCACTGACTGCACAGGGTAACACAAAGGACTTCATCTGGTTTTTGTTCACTTTTTTGGATTTCTGCATTTACAGCAATGACGCATGTAGCTAGGCACCCATTATACAGTACGTTTATTTGTGTTGATTTACAGGTCAGTTGAAGCCATCTAACAGCAGTACAGAGCTCTTCACTGCCTTTCTTGTCTTGCTCTCTGTTATCAATATTAATGCAGTCAGTGCTCCTCTGAACTTACCTCTCGTCTTCCTCCTAAGATGCAACTATGCCATCCTGGGCACTGTTCCTCCTCCTTGCAGCCTTGCTGTGCTAAAATCAAGACTCATCGCACTGTCTCCTACTCTTAACTCGCTCTTTCCCAGAAGCACAAAACTGTGGAACTCCTTACTTCCCCAGTGTATTCCTCCTCCTGCAACCTGTGGGCTTTTACAATCCGAGTTTGATGTCATCTAACCATTGCTTCCTGATTTAGCTCCCTACACTTTTCAACCTTGGTGATGACCCACACTGTTGGGTAATGTAGCCCAGTAGGGAGCCACACTCACAGGGAAGGCAGGGCTGAGAGAATTGGGGCTTCAGTGTTGCAGCCGTCTCTTCGACCCGTGCTCCCCGCAAATGTTGCTCCCCACTGGGAGCATTGGATCATGGAATTTCCCCTTGTGGGCCTCGGCCCTTCAACTAGATTTAGCAATCAAAAAAAAGTCAGGAGTGAAATGTTTCTTTTACCCAGTGTACCCTCTACATGCATGCAAACTGCCACTACAGGTCACAGTGCCAGTCACGATTGTTGGTCCCTGTTGCCTTGATTGTACTTGGTGTGAATAGACACTGTGACATGGGAGAAAGGGGCACTGCAGTACCAGCCAGGAGTGAATTAATAGTGTTTACACCAGTTCAAAGATCCAGAGTTGCTCAGTGAAATGAAATTATGGGCCATTGGCTCCCGTTATTTGAGAGGTGATCATTGAAAATAAATGCAGTTTCCAAACTGCAAGGTTAACCCACTGTTTTCAGATTTTCCCGACGCACAGGCAGGTTGCTAAATGAGCTGACTTGTTAAATCTGTTTCTTTCCACCACTGTTGCGCAGGTCACATTATAAGTTTCAGGGATGCATTGACACGGCTGACCTTCAACCTTCAATGGGAGGTACCTGTCTGTCACAGAGCCTAAATCCAGAGGTAAGAACATAGGTCATAGGTATATGAATGCATAAATGACAGGCTCTTGAATTCTACCTCTCATGAGACAGCCTTGCACCTCAAACATTTTTAACACATCAGCTTTTTCCGCTCCTTCAAAACAGTGGAAATAAATTATTTGATCATCAGTGTAGGGCCCACTCCCATCTTAAATTAACAAAAAGGTTGGGAAATGTTTTCCTTTCAATGTACAGGAAATTAAATTCCCTAAACGGCGCTTACTGCCTTGGGCCTCAGTTTATATTGTATCTGCGTACCTTTATTAAATCTCTCTGATACTCTAGCTGGAACCCCTTGATATTTTCAATAGAATATCTACTTTCACACATTTCATTCACATAAATCTCTCGCCTGATAATCAGTGATTGACAGATATATAATTACCTTTTGTTATAGGCTGAAAGGCAGGTAAACATGTAACTAGTTTTCCAAGATATTTTATTCATGGTTCAGTATTTGTAGAATTTCAAGTAAAGGAGAAGTATGTTTTAATTCAAAATTAAATTGATGATGAGTTAAGGTAAGGAGATACCCCTAGATAGTGTTTGTAAAAATATTAAATCAATTTTGAAAAGGATTGGGGCAGCATCCCCTTAACCCAGTCGAGCCTGCATCGCTTTGTTCTATATCTTGGCCACCTAAGAATTCGAGGTGTAATGGTAACTGCATCGCTTCCATCCCCTGACCTATAAGTTGTCTAGGAACGAGGGGTCAGACTGCGGTTGAGTGAAAACACACAGCTGTAGTTCCGATTCTTATCATAAATACTGCCCTGTGAGAGCAGTCAGAGCTTTGTCTCGCCTGTAATTAGGAGTTTTTCTCCTAACAGAGCTTGATCCATTGGAATGCTTTACTATGGAGTGAATGGGAAGGGATATGGTTCATTGGAATCCCATGTTAGTGTCTTTGTATATTTGTTGTCATCAGGAAAGAAAGTTAAAACATATATATATAAATATATTGGGCCGGATTTTGCTGTAAAAATAATGGTGAGGCTAACAGTGCTCACCGTTATTTATGTGCAAATCGGACAGTATCTCCCTGCGACCGCACTTGCACAGTTAAACGTGGAAATCCGGAAGTTGCTGTACCAGATTCCCTGCTCATCCAAAAGCTGCGCAAAAACGGCGTCTGGCCGTCTGACTCACCATTCAAATACATTGAACAGCGTGAAGTTCCTGCACTTACCTCATAGTAACAGACTAAACTCACCAAACAAACTTAGGGCTGGTCTATTCCAGTCTAAGTACCCTTTTAACAGCATGGTAAGTCTTAATGACTGCCAAACCACCTCTTAATTTTTACAAGTGTAGAGTCTCATTCCTTCAGCTTTTAATTATTGTCGGACATTTTTTAAAAATTAAAATAAAAAATTATTTTTCTTGCTTTTTCTTTCTGTCTCTTTTATCTCTGTCTCTTAATCCAATCTTTCTTCCTCTGTCTTTATTTCGCTTACTGAACCTGATTTGACATTGAATTCACTATTCAAACTTACACTTCCTGCTTCAGACTCTGCGCTGTTCATTAATAATTCTTCAATCTGATTAGTTAAGAAGATACCTGTTCACACAGGTCCCAGATGCCCTGTAGAGGGCTCCGCGCTGTTTGGATCTCCCATTGACAGTAACTTGCCGTGTAAAACCCCATTGAAAGTCTATGGGCAGCTGGCGCTGTTCGTTCGTCGCTCACAGCAAAATCCGGACCATTGTCACTATTTCCTTCTAAAGATGTCAGTTGTTTGTCTAACGTAAAGCCTGTGCTGTTTTTGAGAGCAATAATGTAAGTTGCTGTAGTTGGGCGATTTTAAAGAGGGATCTTGCAGCCATGTGGAAGCTCTAATCAGTTTTCCAGTGTAACTATAACACAATGATTAGTCTTTAATTTGTGCTCTTGTTCCTTTTCCTGTTACTGCAGATGATTTTCAGTCTCCACAACCAGACCAAATGTGCTGCCAGTCACTCTGCGGTCAGACATTGGTCGGTCTTGTGATTGATACACACTTACATAGAGGCAGCAGTGACATGACAGGTCAAAGCAAGCACATCTCACCCCAGGGGGAGGTGCCTGTTGCGCTCCTGTTTGTTTTTAATTGGAGAATAACAGTTGCACAGTATCTCCCCCCACACCCACACACACACACGTATTACTCCTCATTCACAGCATAGTCCTGTTTATTTTTTGCATGACATACATATATTTATTAGCAAAATACTAAAAGTTCTAGCTGTGCCAGACAGTATTTGGGACCACAAGCAGTCCATAGTAGAATCTTGTGTAGCTCATTCCAAGCCCACAATTTGTCCTGAAACACCTTGGACTGCAATAATCTGTTATATTCTTCACTCGACAAACAAACTATTGTTCTCGGGTCTATCCTTTACCCAATCAGTTACAGTGGAGGTCGAATAAGGGTTGATCCTGTTCCAAATCTAGCTCAGACTGATGGGATGAAAGTCTCTTTTCTCTGCTGACCCTTTTGACCTTTTACAGAAGATTGCTATGGTCATAAAATCATGGACAACGTGCACACCCAAATGTCCAAAATTCAGCATGGGCATATGAAATTACCCATTGGTGTACCCAGAGAAATGAGACTCATTGATCACTAGAAGTGTGTGGTGAGCACAGCACTATCCCTGATTTCATTCCTGCATTTCAGTTAACTCCCATCACTGTCTTTAACCAGAATTACAAAAACACAATAGCAGAAGGTCAGAATTCTACCAACATTGCCTTCTAAACTCCCAACGTTAACCCTTTAGTGACTGGTTTGCTTAACATCGTATGGCATATATGGTACACATACGGTATATGGGTGATTTGAACCAAGGATACTACAACAACATATAACAGCGGCATCTGGAGAAATATTTTTCCTTTGGAGTTACATCTACAACCTCAACATGCAATAAAGTGTTAAAGCCATGATTTGCGGTTATCTGCCTTGATAGCTAGGTCATTACAGTCCACGTCTTGTGTCCATGTGATTGCATTTTAGCCAGTCACAATGTGGATTATGACTATTGCTGTTGAAGTGCACCTACTATGTGAGAGTCATTGAAAGCAGTTTTGATTAGATCTGTGCATAGTGTTGAACTGTGGGGGGCATTGAAAGTGCATTCATTGCATGGGACACGATCCTGTATTTTGGTGTAGAGTGTTGGAGAGCTGAAAGGGGGGCACTGGGAGGTGTGTTCACTGCTCGAGGACACGGTCCTGTATCTCATACACTGTATACTGGCTTCTTTTGGTTTAGTTAGAGAAACTTCACCACGAAGCACAATTTACTTGAGTAGATTTGTAAACTTTCTCACACCCTTCAATCACAGTAGCACCTTTTTACTTTCATATGTAATAAAGAAACTTTGAATAGACTTCTGTAAAAGTTCAAAGGGAGCAGCAAATTGAATGTATTGTTTTCTTTTGAAATGTCCTTGCTCCTGTTAGCTTGATCCATTCTGATTGCCCACCCTGGTGACCAGGTGACACGGTAATAACACCGGGCTGTTTCCCCTGCTCAATGCAGAATTAATAACTTTGAACTGGCTGAGTGGTTTGCAAACTGTGTCCAATGTTGCGAGTAAATTCGCACTCAATAAACTTTATATAAATATGAACACACACACAAGTTTTTCTTTCCTGACCTGGAGAAAACAGTGAATTCGAAAAGGGGCCATTAATCATTTGTAGAACAGGGGCTCAGGGAAAGGGCACAGGGTAGCAGGGGCCAAAAGGAGTTAGTTGTGACGGGAAAACGGAGAAGGAATTCCGACAGGCTCGGAGGTAGCAAAAGAGCCTTGGCTACGCACTTGGACTGGCAGCTGCTGGTGTGTGGAGAATTCCTTCCTTCAACTTGATGGCTCCCAGTCAGATCGTCGCTTGCGAGGAATTTGCCTTTTGAATGATCTACAATGCACAGACAACACCACAAAATCGGGCTCTTCTCAAAAAAAAGCAAATTTCCATCCTTACAGACTCAGCCTGCGCCTTTCTATATAGTGCAAGTTAGGAATCGCCCTAGACGTGGGGTAAATCTACCAGGGCAGAGCCTCACTCAACAGAAACGCAGAACTGGGCGTGGAGGTCAGATTCACCAGAAAAAGGAAACCGCACAAATTGGGACCGCTGACCTCCGATTCCAATCCCGACTCCCGTCTGCACCTGGTGTCTCAGGGTAATTTTGACGTTGTGCGGTAGTGTAAAATGAATTATGGTGAATCAGCAGCCCGTTTTACATCTCTGCCCATTTTTATTTCCATTGAAATTTCCACAGAAAGGTATATCAGGCATGGTGAAAAATGGGCGGCTAATCAATATCACCCATTTTACACTATCGGCCAAATTAAAATTACGCCCAGGGTGTCTTGTAATGGTACAGGAGAATTGAGATTCACAGGTCCCATGCTCAGTCTCAACTGGTGTTTGCATTCATGGTGTTCCGTGTAATTCTCACCAGTTCTACGGTAGTGAAAGGAGGCCAGTGCAGTCATTTCTACACCACTCTAGCGTCTCAACTATTGGATCAACCAAGGAGGGACATTGATAGCAACCAGCAAACCACGACAGACAGGCTAGACCCTGAGACCTGAGAATGATAGCATCAGCAAGGGGCGTGGAGTGGGAGGACGGTTGAAGAAACAGTGAAATAAATTTCTTTATATATCAGATTAAAAATTAATGAAAGCAACACATTTTGCTGCATCCAGCATGCAGTGCACTGAGCCATCATTGGCTAATGGTTTGAACACACTTTACCAAAGCAATAGAGAACTGAGAGGATATCCTTATCAGGAAAGGCTGAACAGGCTGGGGCTCTTTTCCCTAGAAAAGAGAAGGCTGAGGGGTTACCTGATAGAGGTCTTTGAGATAGTGATAGGGTTTGATAGGGTAGACTTAGAGAAAATGTTTCCACTTGAGGAGGAGTCCAAAACTAGAGGTCGTAAATATAAAATAGTCACTAATAAATAAAATAGGGAATTCAGGAGAAATTTCTTTACCCAAAGAGTGATAAGAATGTGGAACTCATTACCACAAGGAGTAGCTGAGGCAAATAGCATAGACACATTTAAGGGGAAGCTGGATAAGTACATGAGGGAGAAAGGAATAGAAGGATATCCTGATAGGGTTAGATGTGGTAGGGAGAGAGGAGGCTTGTGTGGAGCTTAAACATCAGCATAGATCAGGCTGAATGGCCTGTTTCTGTGCCGTAGTTTCGATGTAATTCAATGTAATAGGTTGAACAGTTAAACCCCAACTAACTGACCTTTGCAATTCAGTTTGCTGCTCCACTTTGACATATTATGAAAACAAATTGTTCCTTTACATTTCTACAGATATTCTATCTCATGTCTGAATGTACAGACTGTATAAATTAAAATCTTGAATCTGACTGTGTATGAAATATTGGCAATGATGTGTGCTACCAATAAACTTTTGTCTACTTATTCATTCTAACTGCACCTGGTTTATTTGTTTTTTTTTACTTGAAGTTAATAAAGAACAGTTGGAAGAGGCAAAGTCATCAGGTTGCTAAGGTACAGGGATGCTGCCACACATTGGACCTTAGTTTGTTACAATGCAGCTTTGTGCCTGTTATTCCTCACACCACGTTCCTGATTCTGTCTGTGCTATCCTGTGGGAAGGCATCAAATTAAGACCAGGCACTTAGGTAGGGAGGGGAAGACAAGGTGGAGTCTGCATCCCCTGGGTTTCCCTCATGGATCTCGTTAATCAGTATCTACTTCCATTAACGGGTTACTGCATTGACGAACCTCATGTGAATTGCTATGCTAATCTTGACCAAACCATTGAGATCTGCAATGAGACTACACTCTCCAGAAAAAGTCACAGTTTTTCCAGTCAACTTGTCAGTCATTCTGTAGTTTGGCAGGAATGAGAGCAAATTCACCTTGTATTAAGGGAATGATTATTCTGCTGAAAAGCCCTTGATTTAAAAAAAATCAGGAACGTGAATGGTTTCCAGGGCTAGTTTAGAAAGTTTTTTCCCCTCTTGTGCTTATATAAGAATAAAACATAACAATTTTAAGGAGCAGAAAAAGATCATTAGGCCCAACAAGCCTGTCCCCTTTTGACTAAGCTCAACCACACCTAACCACCTTCTCATCCCAGGGTAAGTTTACCGAGGCCACCCTTCCAACAGGGAGCTGTGCTCAAAGGAGCACGAATTGAAGATACAGGGCCAGATTTGCTAAAAACATAACAGTGTGTGAACGATCATATCATTATTAATGCACAAATCGGAGAGATATCCTGTGATTTGCGAATCGCCACAAGTTGCTGGCCAATTTGTGTCCCTCCACCCTTAGCTTCGCGAAAACGGCATCTCACCCTTAGCCTCCCCGTGATTTTCATGAAATTGCAGCATTTGCACTTTAATTGCCCATTAAATTCACCTCAGAAAGTTAAATCTAGTAATTAACAGCGTTAAGTGTCGTTTTAACAATGTGATAATTGTTAATGACCTGCCAATCAACCTCTCGTCCCAGAAAGTAAACAATTACAAGTGTGGAGTCTCATTATTTCAAGTTGTGAATTGTTTGAGGAGATTTATAAAATGTCAAATTTTAAATTATTTTTCTTTTCCTTTCTGTCTCTTTTTTCTCTCCCTCTCTTAATCCAATCTTTCTTTCCTTCTTTATTTCTCTTTCTGTATCTGATTTCACATTGAATTCACCCATTCTAATTCACCCTCCTTCTCAGTCCTTCCTCTGTTTATTTCTCAATGCTTAAGTCTCATTGGTTAAGGAGATACACTGTTGGTCCCGTTGTTCACCAAAGTCCCAGATGCCTCATTGCCATCGCTGCACCATTATCAGATCGCACTTCCAGCAACTTCGTGGGCAAAAAAATGTAAAACCTCACGAACAAGATTAACTAACAAGGAAAATCAGGAAAATCTGGCCCACAATATTCTAGCACCAATTCACCAGCATGGGGACCCTTTGAGTACGGCTGCTCGGGTTTGGTGAATTTACCCGAATGTTCTGCTGTCTGTCCAGAAATGTATCTAATTGTATCTTGAACCCATTTATATTGTTAACTTGAACAGCCTATGCAGGTGACTTATTCCACAACTCTGTTTCCCTTTGTATAAAAATGCTTTGCTGGACTTCCGTTCTTAATCCTATCTTTTCTCAGACCGGCAGGAAGCGGGAATTGGTGTCCCGCAGGGATCCATGCAGGGACCACTGTTGTTCACCATATACATAAATGATTTGGACTCAGGAATTGGAGGTGTAGTGTCAAAATTTGCAGATGATATCAAATTGGGAGGTATAGCTAATAATGTGGAGGACTGCACCAAAATACAGGAAGAATAAACAGGCTTGCAGAGTGGGTGTATAAATGGCAAATGAAATTCAATTTAGTGAAGTGTAAGGTGGTTCATTTTGGTAGGAGGAATAAGGAGGCCACTTATTCCATGGAAGGTAAGAAACTAAATGGGTAGAGGATCAAAAAGATCTGGGAATACAAATACATAAATCACAAAAAATAGCAGCACAATGTGATAAGGCCATAAAAAGTACAAACAAGGTACTGTGGTTCATTTCTAGAGGAATAGAATACAAAAAAGCAGGGTTGTAATGTTAAGTTTATATAGAACTTTGGTTAGACCACATTTGAAGTATTGTGGTGCAGTTCTGCTCTCCATACTACAACAAGGATATTGAAATACTGGAGAAAATGCAGAAAAGATTTACAAGGATGTTACCAGAATTGAGAGGATGCAACTATCAAGAAATATTGAGCAGACTGGGGCTCTTTTCTCTGTAAAAGAGAAGACTAAGAGGAGACCTGATAGACCACATCAAAATTATAAAAGGGTTTGATAGGGTGGATGTGGAAAAAACTGTTTTCACTTGTGGGTGAATCCAGAACAAGGGGGAATAAGATAGTCACTCGCAGATCAAATAAAAATTTCCTTACAGAGAGTGGTGAGAATGTGGAACTCACTGCCACATGCAGTGGTTGAAGCAGATAACATTGATGTATTTAAGGGAAGGCTTGATGCATACATGTGGGAGAATGGAATAGATGGATATGGGGGCAGGCAGGGAAGAGATAATTCGTGTGGGAGGAGGTTCGTGTGGAGTATAAACACCAGCATAGACCAGTTGGAACAAATGGCCTGTTTCTGTCCTGCAGATCCTATTTAATTCTATGTAACTTACTCATTTTTAACTTATGTGCCCTGGTGTTTAAGCCGTTCATCGTAATAAGCAACATACCTGGATCAGCTCTCATAGTTTCCTTTACAATGTTGAATACATTAATCGTGTTACCATAAAGTACCTTATTCTCTAAAGAGTATGGCCTGGAGTTTGCTCCAAAAATAATGGAGAGCCGAACAGCGCTCACCGTTATTTAAGGGCAAATGGAAGAGCAACTTATGGTGAGCATGCATGAGCAGTCAAACCTGCAAATCCGGAAGTTGCTCTACGCGATTCCCTGCTGGTTTGAAAGCTGCGCGGGAAGGAGAGCTCGTTGGTGAAATGGATGAACCAGTGTGAAGCTGCTGCACAGCCCAGCTGGAAACAAACTAATCTACACAGAAAAAGGTACAGTTTTTTTTAGGTCTAAACTAACTTTTAACGGCGTGGTAAATCTTAATGACCGCCAAACAACCTCTCTGGCACTGAAAATTAACTTTTAAAAATATGGAGTCTCATTCCTTCTGATTTTAATTGTTGTTGGAGATTTTTTAAAAAACATTTTTAATTTTTTTATTTTTTATTTCTGTCTCTTTTAACTCTGCCTTTTAATTTAATTTTTCTTACCCACTCTTTAGTTCGCTTTCTCTAACTGATTTTACATTGAATTTACTGTTGTGCCTTTCATTTCCTGGTTCTGACTCTGCAGCTTGTCAAGGATGCTTCAAGCTGATTGTTTGAGGGGAGAGAGCGATTCTTTCCCCGCTCCCACAGCTCACAGAAGCCCAGGTAAGGACACATCACCTTTTGCAGCTCACCAGTGAAGCAAGTTGCTGCCCAAAAGCCCCATGAATAGTTTGTGGGTGAGTTTATAACTAACAAGTGGCGGGTGATGTTCGTTTGCTGTTCAGAGCAAATTCCGGGCCAATAAGCCCAAGTTCCTTCACCTTTCTTTATAACTTAAATTCCGGATACCTGGAGCCATCTCTTGACTGGAGTCCTGAGCCATGAGCAACCTGATTAGTCATCTCTATAGAGAAAGAAAATTAGTGTCAGCTTGCCTGAAAATGTTTTGTTAGGTGAGGCTATCAAAGGGAAATGGAAAAAAAATCGGGTAAATGGAGTTGAGGTACAGCTCAGTTGTGATCTAATGGAACAGGCTCGAGGGGCTGAATGGACTACCCCTGTTCCTATGGAGGTAAAGTGGGAGTCAGGATGCTGAATGAGGAGGAGGACTCCCAGACAAAGTAGATTACCAAAGTCAACTGGAGGTTGGTAGCACTCTGACCCCTTGAGCCATTAGGACAGGTGGGTTCAAGCCCCATTCCAGAACTCAAACACATACCATAGGCTGACACTTCAATGTAGTGTTGATTATGTGTTGCTTGGGTGCACAGATGAGACATTAAATCAAAGCTGTGTCTGCCTGTATCCAGGTGGATGTTCTCTTGACACTATGAAGAAGAGCAGGGATTCTCCTGGGTCTTGCCAATTATCGTCATTCAATCAACACCAAGAACAGATTAACTGGCCATTCATTTCATAGCTCTTTGTGGGATCTAGCTCTGTAAAAAATGTCTGCTCTGTTTCTCTGCATAACAGCAATTCGTGGGCCTAGAAATTCAATCACGCCGAAAAATGTTAATGCCTATTCATGCAGCCTGCACGGTTTAATAATGCATCGGGGGGTGGGGCTGGGTTTTGGGAGGTAAATTCTAACCCAGAACTGGGAAGAGGGCGGGGGAGGGAATTCCTGACAGGAAACCCGAAAGTACCTGGGAAAATGTAACCAGACTCCAGGGATCAAACAGAGAACGCTTGTCACTGTACTCTGGTTTACAGGAGTATATCAAATGCTGCCAAGTGATCTCTTCATCTTCGGTCGATGGATGACTGCACACTCTAACTGACTAAGGCTCAGGCTATAAACCAAGAGGCAATTTTATTTAACATTTAACAGGTAAATGAACAGTACTCAGTACAGACAGGGGCCTAGAATTTCGTTGGCGCCATGCCCGTTTTCAAGTGTAAAATGGGTGCCTCAGCGCCCAATTTGGTGGGCAGAGCGCACTTGACCATCCCGCACCAAAAGTGCATCACCTGCCATATTGGGTCGATCTCCTCCGTAGGCGTCCAGGGCACACACAGGAATGATTTAGGAAGCTTTTAATATTTAATCAAGGGTCTTACTCTTCATGAAAGACCTTTTTCCAATTTTGGGCTGCCCTAGTGCCTGACTCACCATGTGATAAACTCACCATGTGATAAACTCACCATGTGATAAATTCGCCACGTGATAAACTCGCCACGTGATAAACTCGCCATGTGATAAACTCGCCACGTGATAAACTCGCCATGTGATAAACTCACCATGTGATAAACTCGCAACACGATAAACTCACCATGTGATAAACTCACCATGTGATAAACTCGCAACACGATAAACTCGCCATGTGATAAACTCGCCACGTGATAAACTCGCCATGTGATAAACTCGCCATGTGATAAACTCGCAACACGATAAACTCACCATGTGATAAACTCGCCATGTGATAAACTCGCCATGTGATAAACTCACCATGTGATAAACTCGCAACACGATAAACTCACCATGTGATAAACTCACCATGTGATAAACTCGCAACACGATAAACTCGCCATGTGATAAACTCGCCATGTGATAAACTCGCCATGTGATAAACTCGCAACATGATAAACTCACCATGTGATAAACTCACCATGTGATAAACTCGCCACGTGATAAACTCACCATGTGATAAACTCGCAACACGATAAACTCACCATGTGATAAACTCACCATGTGATAAACTCGCCACGTGATAAACTCATCATGTGATAAACTCACCATGTGATAAACTCGCAAAACGATAAACTCGCCATGTGATAAACTCGCCATGTGATAAACTCGCCATGTGATAAACTCACCATGTGATAAACTGACCATGTGATAAACTCGCCATGTGATAAACTCACCACGTGATAAACTCACTATGCGATAAACTCACCATGCGATAAACTTGCCATGTGATAAACTCACCATGTGATAAACTCACCATGTGATAAACTCGCCACGTGATGAACTCGCAACACGATGAACTCGCCACGTGATAAACTCGCCACGTGATGAACTCGCAACACGATGAACTCGCCACGTGATAAACTCGCCACGTGATAAACTCGCCACGTGATAAACTCGCAACACAATAAACTCACCATGTGATAAACTCGCCACGCGATAAACTCACCATGTGATAAACTCACCATATGATAAACTCGCAACACAATAAACTCACCATGTGATAAACTCACCATGTGATAAACTCGCAACAGGATAAACTCACCATGTGATAAACTCACCATGTGATAAACTCGCAACAGGATAAACTCACCATGTGATAAACTCAGCATGTGATAAACTCGCGATGTGATAAACTCGCAACAGGATAAACTCACCATGTGATAAACTCACCATGTGATAAACTCACCATGTGATAAACTCGCAACACAATAAACTCGCCATGTGATAAACTCGCAACAGGATAAACTCACCATGTGATAAACTCACCACGTGATAAACTCGCCATGTGATAAACTCGCCATGTGATAAACACACCATGTGATAAACTCGCAACACAATAAACTCACCATGTGATAAACTCGCCACGTGATAAACTCACCATGTGATAAACTCGACACGTGATAAACTCACCATGTGATAAACACACCATGTGACAAACTCGCAACACAATAAACTCACCACGTGATAAACTCACCACGTGATAAACTCACCATGTGATAAACTCGCCACGTGATAAACTCGCCATGTGATAAACTCGCCATGTGATAAACTCGCAACACAATAAACTCACCATGTGATAAACTCGCCATGTGATAAACTCGCCATGTGATAAACTCGCAACACAATAAACTCACCATGTGATAAACTCGCCACGTGATAAACTCACCATGTGATAAACTCACCACGTGATAAACTCACCATGTGATAAACTCGCAACACAATAAACTCACCATGTGATAAACTCGCCATGTGATAAACTCACCATGTGATAAACACACCATGTGATAAACTCGCAACACAATAAACTCACCATGTGATAAACTCGGCATGTGATAAACTCACCATGTGATAAACTCGCAACACAATAAACACACCATGTGATAAACTCGCCACGTGATAAACTCGCCATGTGATCAACGCACCATGTGATAAACTCGCCACGTGATAAACTCACCATGTGATAAACTCGCAACGCGATAAACTCACCATGTCATAAACTCGCCATGTGATAAACTCGCCATGTGATAATCTCGCCACGTGATAAACTCACCATGTGATAAACTCGCAACACAATAAACTCACCATGTGATAAACTCGCCATGTGATAAACTCACCATGTGATAAACTCGCAACACGATAAACTCACCATGTGATAAACTCGCAACACGATAAACTCGCCATGTGATAAACTCGCCATGCGATAAACTCACCATGCGATAAACTAACCATGCGATAAACTCACCATGCGATAAACTCACTATGCGATAAACTCACCATGCGATAAACTCACCATGCGATAAACTCACCATGTTATAAACTCACCATGCGATAAACTCACCATGCGATAAACTCACCATGTTATAAACTCACCATGCGATAAACTCACTATGCGATAAACTCACCATGCGATAAACTCACCATGTGATAAACTCACCATGCGATAAACTCACCATGTGATAAACTCACCATGTGATAAACTCACCATGCGATAAACTCACAATGTGATAAACTCACCATGCGATAAACTCACCATGTGATAAACTCGCCATGTGATAAACTCGCCATGTGATAAACTCAGCATGTGATAAACTCACCAAGTGATAAACTCACCATGTGATAAACTCACCACGTGATAAACTCAGCATTCGATAAACTCACCACGTGATAAACTCACCATGTGATAAACTCATCATGCGATAAACTCACCATGTGATAAACTCAGCATGTGATAAACTCACCATGTGATAAACTCACCACGTGATAAACTCAGCATTCGATAAACTCACCACGTGATAAACTCAGCATGTGATAAACTCACCATGTGATAAACTCAGCATTCGATAAACTCACCATGTGATAAACTCAGCATTCGATAAACTCACCATGTGATAAACTCAGCATTCGATAAACTCACCACGTGATAAACTCGCCATGCGATAAACTCAGCACGTGATAAACTCGGCATGTGATAAACTCACCATGTGATAAACTCGCAACACGATAAACTCACCATGTGATAAACTCGCCATGTGATAAACTCGCCATGTGATAAACTCGCAACACAATAAACTCAGCATTCGATAAACTCGCCATGTGATAAACTCACCATGTGATAAACTCGCAACACGATAAACTCACCATGTGATAAACTCGCAACACGATAAACTCGCAACACGATAAACTCGCCATGCGATAAACTCGCCATGCGATAAACTCGCCATGCGATAAACTCGCAACAGGATAAACTCACCATGCGATAAACTCACCATGTGATAAACTCAGCATGCGATAAACTCACCAAGTGATAAACTCACCATGTGATAAACTCACCATGCGATAAACTGACCATGTGATAAACTCAGCATTCGATAAACTCACCATGTGATAAACTCAGCATGTGATAAATTCACCATGCGATAAACTCACCATGTGATAAACTCGCAACACAATAAACTCACCATGTGATAAACTCGCCATGTGATAAACTCACCATGTGATAAACACACCATGTGATAAACTCGCAACACAATAAACTCACCATGTGATAAACTCGGCATGTGATAAACTCACCATGTGATAAACTCGCAACACAATAAACTCACCATGTGATAAACTCGCCACGTTATAAACTCGCCATGTGATCAACTCACCATGTGATAAACTCGCCACGTGATAAACTCACCATGTGATAAACTCGCAACACGATAAACTCACCATGTGATAAACTCGCCATGTGATAAACTCGCCACGTGATAAACTCACCATGTGATAAACTCGCAACACAATAAACTCACCATGTGATAAACTCGCCATGTGATAAACTCACCATGTGATAAACTCGCAACACGATAAACTCACCATGTGATAAACTCGCAACACGATAAACTCACCATGTGATAAACTCGCCATGTGATAAACTCGCCATGCGATAAACTCGCCATGCGATAAACTCACTATGCGATAAACTCACCATGCGATAAACTCACCATGTGATAAACTCACCATGTTATAAACTCACCATGCGATAAACTCACCATGTGATAAACTCACCATGTTATAAACTCACCATGCGATAAACTCACCATGTGATAAACTCACCATGTTATAAACTCACCATGTTATAAACTCACCATGCGATAAACTCACCATGCGATAAACTCACCATGTGATAAACTCACCATGCAATAAACTCACCATGCGATAAACTCACCATGTGATAAACTCACCATGTTATAAACTCACCATGTGATAAACTCACCATGTTATAAACTCACCATGCGATAAACTCACAATGTGATAAACTCACCATGCGATAAACTCACCATGTGATAAACTCACCATGCGATAAACTCGCAACAGGATAAACTCACCATGCAATAAACTCACCATGTGATAAACTCGCCATGTGATAAACTCGCCATGTGATAAACTCAGCATGTGATAAACTCACCAAGTGATAAACTCACCATGTGATAAACTCACCACGTGATAAACTCAGCATTCGATAAACTCACCACGTGATAAACTCAGCATGTGATAAACTCACCATGTGAGAAACTCACCATGCGATAAACTCACCATGTGATATACTCAGCATGTGATAAACTCACCATGTGATAAACTCACCACGTGATAAACTCAGCATTCGATAAACTCACCACGTGATAAACTCAGCATGTGATAAACTCACCATGTGATAAACTCAGCATTCGATAAACTCACCATGTGATAAACTCAGCATTCGATAAACTCACCATGTGATAAACTCACCATGCAATAAACTCACCATGCGATAAACTCACCATGTGATAAACTCACCATGTTATAAACTCACCATGTGATAAACTCACCATGTTATAAACTCACCATGCGATAAACTCACAATGTGATAAACTCACCATGCGATAAACTCACCATGTGATAAACTCACCATGCGATAAACTCGCAACAGGATAAACTCACCATGCAATAAACTCACCATGTGATAAACTCGCCATGTGATAAACTCGCCATGTGATAAACTCAGCATGTGATAAACTCACCAAGTGATAAACTCACCATGTGATAAACTCACCACGTGATAAACTCAGCATTCGATAAACTCACCACGTGATAAACTCACCACGTGATAAACTCACCATGTGATAAACTCATCATGCGATAAACTCACCATGTGATAAACTCAGCATGTGATAAACTCACCATGTGATAAACTCACCACGTGATAAACTCAGCATTCGATAAACTCACCACGTGATAAACTCAGCATGTGATAAACTCACCATGTGATAAACTCAGCATTCGATAAACTCACCATGTGATAAACTCAGCATTCGATAAACTCACCATGTGATAAACTCAGCATTCGATAAACTCACCACGTGATAAACTCGCCATGCGATAAACTCAGCACGTGATAAACTCGGCATGTGATAAACTCACCATGTGATAAACTCGCAACACGATAAACTCACCATGTGATAAACTCGCCATGTGATAAACTCGCCATGTGATAAACTCGCAACACAATAAACTCAGCATTCGATAAACTCGCCATGTGATAAACTCACCATGTGATAAACTCGCAACACGATAAACTCACCATGTGATAAACTCGCAACACGATAAACTCGCAACACGATAAACTCGCCATGCGATAAACTCGCCATGCGATAAACTCGCCATGCGATAAACTCGCAACAGGATAAACTCACCATGCGATAAACTCACCATGTGATAAACTCAGCATGCGATAAACTCACCAAGTGATAAACTCACCATGTGATAAACTCACCATGCGATAAACTGACCATGTGATAAACTCAGCATTCGATAAACTCACCATGTGATAAACTCAGCATGTGATAAATTCACCATGCGATAAACTCACCATGTGATAAACTCGCAACACAATAAACTCACCATGTGATAAACTCGCCATGTGATAAACTCACCATGTGATAAACACACCATGTGATAAACTCGCAACACAATAAACTCACCATGTGATAAACTCGGCATGTGATAAACTCACCATGTGATAAACTCGCAACACAATAAACTCACCATGTGATAAACTCGCCACGTTATAAACTCGCCATGTGATCAACTCACCATGTGATAAACTCACCATGTGATAAACACACCATGTGATAAACTCGCAACACAATAAACTCACCATGTGATAAACTCGGCATGTGATAAACTCACCATGTGATAAACTCGCAACACAATAAACTCACCATGTGATAAACTCGCCACGTTATAAACTCGCCATGTGATAAACTCAGCATTCGATAAACTCACCACGTGATAAACTCGCCATGCGATAAACTCAGCACGTGATAAACTCGGCATGTGATAAACTCACCATGTGATAAACTCGCAACACGATAAACTCACCATGTGATAAACTCGCCATGTGATAAACTCGCCATGTGATAAACTCGCAACACAATAAACTCAGCATTCGATAAACTCGCCATGTGATAAACTCACCATGTGATAAACTCGCAACACGATAAACTCACCATGTGATAAACTCGCAACACGATAAACTCGCAACACGATAAACTCGCCATGCGATAAACTCGCCATGCGATAAACTCGCCATGCGATAAACTCGCAACAGGATAAACTCACCATGCGATAAACTCACCATGTGATAAACTCAGCATGCGATAAACTCACCAAGTGATAAACTCACCATGTGATAAACTCACCATGCGATAAACTGACCATGTGATAAACTCAGCATTCGATAAACTCACCATGTGATAAACTCAGCATGTGATAAATTCACCATGCGATAAACTCACCATGTGATAAACTCGCAACACAATAAACTCACCATGTGATAAACTCGCCATGTGATAAACTCACCATGTGATAAACACACCATGTGATAAACTCGCAACACAATAAACTCACCATGTGATAAACTCGGCATGTGATAAACTCACCATGTGATAAACTCGCAACACAATAAACTCACCATGTGATAAACTCGCCACGTTATAAACTCGCCATGTGATCAACTCACCATGTGATAAACTCGCCACGTGATAAACTCACCATGTGATAAACTCGCAACACGATAAACTCACCATGTGATAAACTCGCCATGTGATAAACTCGCCACGTGATAAACTCACCATGTGATAAACTCGCAACACAATAAACTCACCATGTGATAAACTCGCCATGTGATAAACTCACCATGTGATAAACTCGCAACACGATAAACTCACCATGTGATAAACTCGCAACACGATAAACTCACCATGTGATAAACTCGCCATGTGATAAACTCGCCATGCGATAAACTCGCCATGCGATAAACTCACTATGCGATAAACTCACCATGCGATAAACTCACCATGTGATAAACTCACCATGTTATAAACTCACCATGCGATAAACTCACCATGTGATAAACTCACCATGTTATAAACTCACCATGCGATAAACTCACCATGTGATAAACTCACCATGTTATAAACTCACCATGTTATAAACTCACCATGCGATAAACTCACCATGCGATAAACTCACCATGTGATAAACTCACCATGCAATAAACTCACCATGCGATAAACTCACCATGTGATAAACTCACCATGTTATAAACTCACCTTGTGATAAACTCACCATGTTATAAACTCACCATGCGATAAACTCACAATGTGATAAACTCACCATGCGATAAACTCACCATGTGATAAACTCACCATGCGATAAACTCGCAACAGGATAAACTCACCATGCAATAAACTCACCATGTGATAAACTCGCCATGTGATAAACTCAGCATGTGATAAACTCACCAAGTGATAAACTCACCATGTGATAAACTCACCACGTGATAAACTCAGCATTCGATAAACTCACCACGTGATAAACTCAGCATGTGATAAACTCACCATGTGAGAAACTCACCATGCGATAAACTCACCATGTGATATACTCAGCATGTGATAAACTCACCATGTGATAAACTCACCACGTGATAAACTCAGCATTCGATAAACTCACCACGTGATAAACTCAGCATGTGATAAACTCACCATGTGATAAACTCAGCATTCGATAAACTCACCATGTGATAAACTCAGCATTCGATAAACTCACCATGTGATAAACTCAGCATTCGATAAACTCACCACGTGATAAACTCGCTATGCGATAAACTCAGCACGTGATAAACTCGGCATGTGATAAACTCACCATGTGATAAACTCGCAACACGATAAACTCACCATGTGATAAACTCGCCATGTGATAAACTCGCCATGTGATAAACTCGCAACACAATAAACTCACCATGTGATAAACTCGCCATGTGATAAACTCACCATGTGATAAACTCGCAACACGATAAACTCACCATGTGATAAACTCGCAACACGATAAACTCGCCATGTGATAAACTCGCCATGCGATAAGCTCGCCATGCGATAAACTCACTATGCGATAAACTCACCATGCGATAAACTCACCATGCGATAAACACACCATGCGATAAACTTGCAACAGGATAAACTCACCATGTGATAAACTCACCATGTGATAAACTCACCATGCGATAAACTCACCATGTGATAAACTCAGCATGTGATAAACTCACCATGCGATAAACTCACCAAGTGATAAACTCACCATGTGATAAACTCACCATGCAATAAACTGACCATGTGATAAACTCAGCATTCGATAAACTCACCATGTGATAAACTCAGCATGTGATAAATTCACCATGCGATAAACTCACCATGTGATAAACTCAGCATGTGATAAACTCACCATGTGATAAACTCACCATGTGATAAACTCAGCATGTGATGAACTCACCATGTGATAAACTCAGCATGTGATAAACTCACCATGTGATAAACTCACCACGTGATAAACTCAGCATTCGATAAACTCACCACGTGATAAACTCACCATGTGATAAACTCAGCATGTGATAAACTCACCATGTGATAAACTCACCACGTGATAAACTCAGCATTCGATAAACTCACCACGTGATAAACTCACCATGTGATAAACTCACCACGTGATAAACTCAGCATGTGATAAACTCAGCATGTGATAAACTCACCATGTGATAAACTCAGCATTCGATAAACTCGCCATGCGATAAACTCAGCACGTGATAAACTCACCATGTGATAAACTCACCACGCGATAAACTCGCCATGCGATAAACTCAGCACGTGATAAACTGACCATGTGATAAACTCAGCATTCGATAAACTCACCATGTGATAAACTCACCATGCGATAAACTGACCATGTGATAAACTCAGCATTCGATAAACTCAGCATGTGATAAACTCAGCACGTGATAAACTCACCATGTGATAAACTCACCATGTGATAAACTCAGCACGTGATAAACTCACCACGTGATAAACTCACCATGTGATAAACTCAGCATGTGATAAACTCGCCATGTGATAAACTCACCACGTGATAAACTCAGCATGCGATAAACTCACCATGTGATAAACTCACCACGTGATAAACTCACCATGTGATAAACTCATCATGTGATAAACTCGCCATGTGATAAACTCACCATGTGATAAACTCAGCATGCGATAAACTCACCACGTGATAAACTCACCATGTGATAAACTCATCATGTGATAAACTCACCACGTGATAAACTCACCATGTGATAAACTCACCACGTGATAAACTCAGCATGTGATAAACTCACCACGTGATAAACTCAGCATGTGATAAACTCACCATGTGATAAACTCAGCATTCGATAAACTCACCATGTGATAAACTCAGCATTCGATAAACTCGCCATGCGATAAACTCAGCACGTGATAAACTCACCATGTGATAAACTCACCATGCGATAAACTCACCACGTGATAAACTCGCCATGCGATAAACTCAGCACGTGATAAACTGACCATGTGATAAACTCAGCATTCGATAAACTCACCATGTGATAAACTCACCATGCGATAAACTGACCATGTGATAAACTCAGCATTCGATAAACTCAGCATGTGATAAACTCAGCACGTGATAAACTCACCATGTGATAAACTCACCATGTGATAAACTCAGCACGTGATAAACTCACCATGTGATAAACTCAGCATGTGATAAACTCGCCATGTGATAAACTCACCACGTGATAAACTCAGCATGCGATAAACTCACCATGTGATAAACTCACCACGTGATAAACTCACCATGTGATAAACTCATCATGTGATAAACTCGCCATGTGATAAACTCACCATGTGATAAACTCAGCATGCGATAAACTCACCACGTGATAAACTCACCATGTGATAAACTCATCATGTGATAAACTCACCATGTGATAAACTCAGCATGCGATAAACTCACCACGTGATAAACTCACCATGTGATAAACTCATCATGTGATAAACTCGCCATGTGATAAACTCGCCCAGCAACTCGTGGTACTAACGGGCAGGAAGGACCCTTCAGCAGCAATATTTAAAGGGCTCGTCCACTACTTACAGGTTCAGTCCTGCTGGGTAACTTCAGGGCATTTTTTTGGCCTATTTTCAGACTTCTGATAACTTTTACTGGTGTTACACGGTTTTTAGCTGCCTTCACAACAACTGTACTGCAGTCATGGGTGGTCTGGTAGGTCTGCCTTTGGGGCTGGAGGACGAGGGGGAGCTGCAATGAAAACAGGAGAGAGCAGGAGCAGCTGGGACAAGAGGGAGGAGGAGAGCACTGCGCAAGAGGCCATACCCATAGCGGGTCTTCAGGGAGCACTTCTCCAACATGAACTTCTCGGAGGAGCAATGTCTCAGGCGCATCCGCTTCACAAAGGAGGCTGTCACCAAGCTATCTCACCTGCTGCAGCCACAACTCAAGCCTCATACCACAGCATGAGCAGAACTGCATCTGGCTCTCAAGGTCATCGAGGACCTTAACTTTTATGCAACAGTCTCATTCCAGGCTGCAGCAGGTGACATCAGAACTAAGTCACAGTTTGAAGCCTCGATGTATCAGGGAGGTCTCTGAGGCTCTCCACACCAGAAAGAACACCTATATTACTTTCCACACGGACAGACCGAAGCAGGATGAGAGGCTGGCTACTGGGCGACAAGGGATATCCCCTCTGGACATGGCTCATGGCTCCTGAGCGGGTAACCTGATTTGTGGTCATCTTCGCCATCAGGAGGGTCCAGCCCTTACCACCACCTGGGCTGCAACAATGAGAGCAGCATGAAGAGGAGGAAGAGCAGGAGAGGCATCGACCATCAGTGCCTTGAGCTATCAGAGCTCTCATTGTGCAGCTCATCACTTCATGTAAACTATCCCTCCCACCCCCCCAAAACACCAATAGTGTCACAATCCTTATCACCACCATCTGATTGTGTTCTTTCAGTCCAGCTTTATTGGTCTTGGCGTCACTTCACTACAAATACAAACACCAAATCCAGAACAAAAAACACATTCATCAAACAACTAAATTACATCTTTATCTAATAGTTAACAGAAATAATTAAGATTCACCCTCGTGCATTCCCTCGGTCCTGTGTTCTGTGCTCCTTTCCCTATCCTGGTGCTCCGACGAGGTGTTTCCCCAGGGGCTACAGTTTGGGAGATGGAGGCTGCTGAGCTTCCATTGAGGACACTCGCTGGCCGTGGTGGGCGACCTGGAGCAGCTCTGGGCCGGGGCAGCCTGGGGCCGGGGCAGTCTGGGGTTGGGGCAGCCTGGGGCCGGGGCAGTCTGGGGTGGGAGCAGTCAGGGGCCTGGGCAGTCTGGGGCCTGGACAGTCTGGGACGGGAGCAGTCTGTGGCCTGGGCAGTCTGGGGCGGGAGCAGTCTGGGGCCTGGGCAGTCTGGGGCCTGGGCAGTCTGGGGCCTGGGCAGTCTGGGGCGGGAGCAGTCTGGGGCCTGGGCAGTCTGGGGCCTGGGCAGTCTGGGGCCGGAGCAGTCTGGGGCGGGAGCAGTCTGGGGCCTGGGCAGTCTGGGGCCTGGGCAGTCTGGGACGGCTTGAATCCTCAACAACAACAACAGAGCATTTGAGTCCTCCAGCTAAACTCACGAGGTTTGGTTGTAAGTTGAGTGAATGTTTCATTATTGTATATTTAATAAATCTGTGACATCTGACACCCTATTGATTTGAGGAGTACCTTTGAAGAGCAAACAATAAGTAGGAACACACACATTTACCCTTTATCTAACACTGGGACCAACTGAACAGGTGCAAGTGAAATGCGCACTGCCCCCTGCACCCTGCCCCACTCCTGCCCCCCGCCCCCCCACCCCCGTCCATTGCTCATTACCCCCTGCCCCCTACCCCACCCCTACACCCCACCTCCTGCCCCCCACTGCTCCCCACCCCCTGTCCATTGCTCATTCCCTCTTGCCCCCTACCCTAGGCCCACTGCCCCCTGTGCACCCGATTTTGGGCACGATCAAATTTCTAGCCCAGGATACTTACAGTGATTACAATTATTCTTACCTGCTTAATACGGTTTAAGTGGTACCTTTCCAATCGACGCCTATGGTGATGGCAAATGGTCAGTGTCATTTGCCCGATATAGGTGATTGTCCGGGATAACTGGGAACGGTGTGAGTGCTGGGGACTACAGTTTGATTCAGTAATCTTTGACTGGTCTGTGAAATGATCAACCAGGTACAATGTGAACAATCGAATAATGCACATCATGGACTCCCTCAACTGCACCAGTCTCCGCCTTTCCTTGAGGGGCGGATATTAGTCAAACCGCAATGTATATTCCCTACAGCTAGAAATAACTGATCATACCCTGTGTGTGATGTCTCCAGTAATGAAGAACTTCATCAATAATCCATCCCTGGACAAAAGGGGCTTCATTTTTCTCTGCAGGAATTGAGATAAAAGTCAGTTTGTGAATCTCTGTCCCCAGCCCATTGAATTATTAATTTTAATCTACAGAAAATACACCACAAAAGCACATTTTTTCACCTTGAATTTCATAAGAACATAGGAAATAGGAGCAGGAATACAGGAATAGACCATACAGCCCCTCGAGCCTGCTCCACCATTCAATCGGATCAGGGCTGATCTTCTCCCTCAACTCCACTTTCCTGCCAGATCCCCATATCCCTTGTTTCCCTTAGAGTCCAAAAATCTATCGATCTCAGTCTCATCAAAGTGAAGGATTTTGTAACTATAAAATGAAACACCCTTCTATTTCAGGCACACAGCTTCAGCATCAAACACTTCCAGGGCAGGTACAGCATTGGTTAGATAGAGAGTAAAGCTCCCTCTACACTGTCCCATCAAACACTCCCAGGGCAGGTACAGCACGGGTTAGATACAGAGTAAAGCTCCCTCTACACTGTCCCATCAAACACTCCCAGGGCAGGTACAGCATGGGTTAGATACAGAGTAAAGCTCCCTCTACACTGTCCCATCAAACACTCCCAGGGCAGGTACAGCACGGGTTAGATACAGAGTAAAGCTCCCTCTACACTGTCCCATCAAACACTCCCAGGGCAGGTACAGCATGGGTTAGACACAGAATAAAGCTTCCTCTACACTGCCTGAACCCCAACCTCAGAAGGTTGCACCATACTGCTTTGTTATGATATTTTTCACAATAGCCGTTCTGTGATTTTTCTGAATTTAATATTTTTTTGGTGCGCGCATTAAGAACATAAGAAATAGGAGCAGGAGTAGACCATATGGCCCCTCGAGCCTGCTCCGCCATTCAATAAGATCATGTAAGGAATCTTACAACACCAGGTTATAGTCCAACTGTTATAGTTGAAAATCACAAGCTTTCGGAGGCTATCTCCTTCGTCAGGTGAGTGTGGGTGGTTGTCCGGGATAACCGGGAACCACACCGACAACCACATTCACCTGACGAAGGAGATAGCCTCCGAAAGCTTGTGATTTTCAAATAAAACAGTTGGACTATAACCTGGTGTTGTAAGATTCCTTACATTTGTCAACCCCAGTCCATCACCGGCATCTCCACAATAAGATCATGGCTGATCTTCGACCTCAACTCCACTTTCCCGCCTGATCCTCATATCCTTTGATTCCCTTAGAGTCCAAAAACCTATTGATCTCAGCCTTGAATGTACTCAACGACTGAGCATCCACAGCCCCCTAGTTCTAGACTCTCCAGCCAAGGGAAACAGCCTATCAGCATTAGGAACCAGATTGAGAGAACCAGTGTCATTTCAAACGGGACCCATATGGCCACCAAACTTTAATCCCACCAAGTCCAGCCTTGATTTGATTGCAAGGTGCCAGAGGTGAAAGGTCATTGTCTAACTATCGCACAAAACACATATTAGTCAAATACTGCTTGCACATCAAGATGACATCCAACATACAACATACATCGACTGCATGTGGGCTGCTGCTGAGCATTAATAATGGGGTAATTGTGGAGCATTTTCCAAACAATGGAGAATTAATGCAATGTAATTTGCTCCAGTGGAATAATATATTTGGGTCAGAACTCAGCTGAATTGGTTTTCTGGAGTGAGGATGAAAAGAGATAACATTTTCATTATACTGATCAACGACCTCTGAATTTATTCATACACAAGACAATGTTGCCTTTTCTCTGTTGCAAAGCTCCCCTCCACTCACCCTGCCTCGGACCGATATCTGAAAGAATGCATGAAGGTGCAAAGAAACAAGGCATTAAATGTAAGTTGTCAATAATGAACACTACTTCGATTTACAGCAAAGTTGTCTGTTGCAGCACTGAGGAGGATTCAAAATTAAACTTAAAAATACACAAAATGCTAAAGTCTCCTAACACATGTTTCAGAGAATTGCATTCACACACAACTGACCCAGAACTGGTGGGATGTGCTGCTGAACAGGTGCAAAGAGGCTGCAAAGGGATATAGACAGGTTAAGTGAGTGGGCAAGTAGGTGGCAGATGGAGTATAATGTGGAGAAATGTGAGGTTATTCACTTTGGTAGGAAGAATAGAAAAGCAGAATATTTTTTAAAAGGTGAGAGACTAAGAAACATTGGTATTCAGAAGGATTTGTACAGGAATCACAGAAAGATAACATGCAGGTACAACAAGCAATTAGGAAGGCAAATGGTATGTTAGCCTTTATTGCAAGGGGGTTGGAGTATAAGATTAAGGAGGTCTTGCTGCAATTACATTGGGCTCTGGTGAAACCACCCCTGGAGTACTGTGCACAGTTTTGGTCTCCTTTCCCAAGGAAGGATAGACTTACCTTAGAGGGAGTACAACGAAGGTTCACTAGATTGATTCCTGAGATGAAAGGGTTGTCCTAGAAGGAGAGATTGGATTATAAATTGGGCTGCGTAGCACCTGTTGTTTGGGCGCTATGCAGCCTCTTAAGGACCAAAAATGGCATCCAGAATGCGCGCACATGCTTCTAGCGTGATGTGCGCCAGACGCCATCTTGGTAAAGGCGTTTGCGCAGGCACAGATAACGATCACTGGCAGCATGTAAAATAGGGACAATATGCAATAGATCAGTGTGCAATGCTGATTTAAAGGGACAGATGTGATTTTGGAACTGTTCACTCCAGCCAACGCACTGTCCTAACCACGCACAGCTGTACAGGTCGTAGACGGCCTGGAGGACCCCCCCCCCACACCAGTGTTAGTTAAAGGGAACATGCAGGTGTTGCAGGTTAGTTGTTAGTTATTCTGGCTGCTGGTACAATTGTACATGTTTGTTGAAGCTTCCTATACTTGGAGAAGGTTGCAATATTATATAGAGAGTGCTGTGGCTGGTCCTGCATTATTGTTGGTGGCATTTAAAACAGTGTGCTGAACAAGGTTGCTGCCAAACATGGGTGACCTACTAGGGCTCCCACTAGGCATTGAACACGACTGGGAGCATGCAGAGAGGCCACGCAGAGCAGCTGCGAGGAGAGGGGGGAGGAGGAGGAAGCACAGGGCACTGAGCAGGAGGCCAGAGCCAATGAGGGCCTTCAGGGACCAATTCTTTTATCTCAACCTGAGCGAAGACCAGTGCATCTGATGGCTGCGGTTCACGAAAGAGGTCATGACTGAGATTTGTCAACAGCTGCAGCCATAACCATAGCCTCAGAGCGGGGCAAGGACAGCATTACCTGTGGCTGTCAAGGTAACCGTGGCGCTGAACTTTTACGGCTCTGGCTCCTTTCAGGCTGCTGCTGGCGATCTGTGCAACATCTCACAGTTTGCCGTGCACTGCTGTAGAAGGGAGGTGACGGAGGCTCTGTACGAGCTGCGCAACAGATTCAACACATTCCCTCTGGACAGAGAGAAGCAGCATGAGCGAGCACGAGGGTTTGCTCACAGTGCAGGCTTCCCCATGGTGCAGGGTGCCATTGATGTATATAGCCATGCATGTTCCACATCTCGGTGGGCCTCCAGTGCATCATCGGAGAACCTCGGTGCACCCACTCTTGCAGGTCTAGCCATTGGACTTGTCTTCCACCACCGATTGCCATTGACATTGCACCTCCCCTTTAAGAGATGCAGGTTGCCTTTAAGGAGTGCTGGCCAGGACCGGTATCGGGCCCCTTGCTGGTGCGAGTAGCCACTCAGCAGCGCGAGCAACGCTGGCTCCACGCAGGAATCAGGTAAATGACCAGGCAGCACAAATCTCACGTGCTGCCTGCATCGCAACGACCGGACGCGGGTTAATCGCGCACCGGATTCAGGGGTGAACCGATTTAACCCCCACAGTTAGTCAGACACGACCTCCCTTTAACAAATCCATGCTGACTGTCCTTGATTACTCTGTGCCTTTCTAAATGACGATTTATCCTGTCCCTCAGAATTGGTTCCAATAATTTGCCCACCACCGCGGTTAGGCTGACTGGCCCATAATTACTCGCTCTGTCTCTTTCTCCTTTTTTAAACAATGGTACAACATTAGCAGTCCCCCAGTCCTCCAGCACCACGCCTGTAGCCAGGGAGGATTGGAAAATGATGGTCAGAGCCCCTGCTATTTCCTCCCTTGCTTCTCTTAACAGCCTGGAATACATTTCATCCGGGCCTGGTGATTTACTTTCAAAGGTGCTGAACCCCTTAATACTTCCTCTCTCACTATGTTTATCCCATCCAATATTTCACACTCCTCCTCCTTAACTACAATCCTTGCATCGTCCCCCTCTTTTGTGAAGACAGATGCAAAATATTGATTAAGAAATATACCCACATCTTCTGCCTCCACACATAGGTTACCTTTTTGGCCTCTATAGACCCTACTCTTTCCTTAGTTAGCCTTTTACTCTTTATGTATTTATTAAACATTTTTTGGGTTTTCCTTCATTTTACTTGCCAGTATTTTTTCAAGCCCCCTCTTTGCTTTCCTAATTTCCCAATCCTCCTCCTATCCTATCCCTGAACCCCCACACTTTCTATTCTCCTCTAGGCTTTCTGCAGTACTGAGCTCTTTATGCTGTATACTCCGTGTTATCCAGGGAACTCTAGATTTGGCAGTCCCACCCTTTTTCTTTGTGGGAACATGTTTACTCTGAACCCCTTGAATCTCCCCCTTGAATGTCTCCCACTGCTCTGACACTGATTTACCTTCAAGTAGCTGTTTCCAGTCCACTTTCGCTAAATCACTTCTCAGCTTAGTTATATACATATATATTGCTTACGTCAGAAGTTGGCCTTTACACAGTCAATAACTGATTCCCAGATATCGCTTCCAAATCACAAATCCTTTCTCAAAGTTACAGCACAGCTCTCAATTAGACTTCCCTGATTCCTCACCAAAGGAATATCAATATCAGGAACAGATGAGCCCTATCAGGAATTCAGTCCCATTTAAATAAATGTGAGGGGATGTACGTAGATCAGAAGACCAATTCTTAAAGGGAAAGAAAAGCCTAGAAGTGTCCATTAAATCTAAATATTCCCCCATTCTATATTGAAAATAAATGACAGAAGTATTGATTTTTTGATCGAATCTTCACTTTTGCAGAACCAGCCCAGTTGAGACTCCTCTTCCCTGCTTCTTCCATCCTCACCTCCAACATCAAGTGCAAGGAGTTTGTGTAACTATCTGTCTCAAGCTGCCTCTGCTGCTCCTCCCCTTACCCTTGCCCACTAAGTTAAATCGTTCCCAATCCTCCTCCTATCCTATCCCTGAACCCCCACCTCTCTCTAATTTCTGTCCTTTCTCCCTCCTGCCGTCTCCAAGCCCATCGTGTTAATGAGACCCACCTCCTACTCCCTCAACCCCATCGTGTTAATGAGACCCACCTCCTACTCCCTCAACCCCATCGTGTTAATGAGACCCACCTCCTACTCCCTCAACCCCATCGTGTTAATGAGACCCACCTCCTACTCCCTCAATCCCATCGTGTTAATGAGACCCACCTCCTACTCCCTCAACCCCATCGTGTTGCTGATTCCCAGATCGGTGACTATCGCTCCCTGTTTAAATCCTTCCAATTAGGTTCTGCCCCTCCCACAACACTGAAACAGCCCTAACCAAAGTCACAAATGAATCTCCTATGACTTATCGTGGTGCACTATCCCTTCTCATCCTCCTCGACCTCACAACAGAGTCGGCCACACCATTCTTCTCCAACATTTTCCCCCCATTGTCCAGCTCAGTGGGACGGCTTTCACTTGGTTCCACTTTTATCTACCCAGTCGTAGCCAGAGCATCTTCAGCAATGGCTTCTCTCCCCGCCCTCACACCATTGCCTCCGGAGTCCCCTAAGGATCTATTCTTGACCCTCTACATGCAGCGCCCAGCAGCATCATCCGCAGACACTCAGGCATGCTGACGACACCCAGCTCGACCACCACCACCTCTGTTGACCCCTCCACACCTCTGTGCTGTCAGACTGATTGTCCAACATCCAATCTTGGATAAGCCGTAACTTTCTCCACATAACATTGGGACACCAAAGCCATCATTTTCGGCTCCCACCACAAACCCTGTACCACCACCACTGACTACATCCCTTTCCTGGCCACTCTTTTAAGCCAAACATGAATGTTCACAACCTTGGTGTTGTGTTCCACCGTGGGGTGAGTTCATACTCTCTCCATCACAAAAACCGCCTACTTTCACCTCAGTAGCATTGCCCACCTCCATCCCTACCTCACCCCATTTGCCACTGAAACCCTCATACTCGACTTTATCGCCTCCAAGCTCAATTACTCTGATTCTCTCTTGGCCGGTCTCTCAACCTCCACCCTCCAAAACGCTGCCGCCAGTATCCTGTCTCACACCCAGTCCCACTCATCCAGCACTATCCTCGCTGACCTTCATTGTCTCACCCCCTCCATCTCTGTCCCAGCCCCACAACCCCTCCCTCATAGAATCATAGAATGGTTACAGCACAGAAGGAGGCCATTCGGCCCATAGAGCCTGAGCTGGCTCTTTGTAAGAGCAATCCAGTTAGTCCCATTCCACCACTCTTTCCCCGTAGTCCTGCAAATGTTTTCCTTTCAAGTATTTATCCAATTCTTTTTTGAAAGCCACGATTGAATCTGCCTCCACCACCCATTCAGGCAGCGCATTCCAGATTATAACTACTCACTGTTAAAAAGTTTTTCCACATGTCGCCTTTGGTTCTTTTGCCAATCACGTTAAATCTGCATCCTCTGGTTCTTAAACCTTCTGCCAATGAGAATAGTTTCTCTTTATTTACTTTATCTAAACCCTTCATGATTTTGAACACTTCTATCAAATCTCCTCTTAACCTTCCCTGCTCTGAGGAGAACAACCCCAGCTTCTCCAGTTTATCCATGTAAATCTCTTCTGCACCC
The DNA here is from genome assembly GCF_035084215.1 of Heptranchias perlo. Taxonomy (NCBI): domain Eukaryota; kingdom Metazoa; phylum Chordata; class Chondrichthyes; order Hexanchiformes; family Hexanchidae; genus Heptranchias; species Heptranchias perlo. Next base: position 7,972,392 of record NC_090350.1, on the reverse strand, counting down.
TCTCCAAGGCCTTCACATCCTTCCTAAAGTGCGGTGCCCAGAATTGGACACAATACTCCAGTTGTGGCCGAACCAGATTTTATAAAGGTTCAACATAACTTCTTTGCTTTTGTACTCTATGCCTCTATTTATAAAGCCCAGGATCCCGTATGCTTTTTTGACCACTTTCTCAACCTGTCCTGCCATCCTTGAAGATTTATGCACATATAACCCCAGGTGTCCCTGTTCCTGCACCCCTTTTAGAATTGTACCATGTGGTTTATATTGCCTCTCCTCGTTTTTCCAGTCAAACTGTATCACTTCTCACTTCTCTGTGTTAAATTTCATCTGCCACGTGTCCGCCCATTCCACCAGCTCATCTACGTCCTCTTGAAGTCTATTACTGTTCTCCTCACAATTTATTACACTTCCAAGTTTTGTGTCAAATGCAAATTTTGAAATTGTGCCCTGTGCACGCAAGTCTACGTCATGAATATATATCAAAAAAAGTAGTGGTCCTAGTACCTTCCTCCGGTCTGAAAAACAACCCTTCACCACTACTCTCAAAATCTCCATTCTTCTGACTCTGGCCTCTTGTGCATCTCGTTCTATTCACCCAACCATTGGTGGCAATGCCTTCAGTCATCTAAGCCCCATTCTGTGGAATCCCCTCCCTAAACCTCTCCACCTCCCTCTCCTGCTTCAAGACCCTCTTTAAAAACCACGTCTTAACCCTCCTAATCTCTCATCCTTTGGCTTAGCATCCAATTTTCCTCACACTTCTTTGAAGCACCTTGAGACGGTCGATATAAACGCAAGTTGTTGTCGTCCTTTAACTTAAATAAATCTGAGTTTGGGCCACGCTAGGTTTTCTGTCAGTAAGTGAAGCCTTTAAATGTGGCAAGAGCACTTTGCCTGAAGAGCCTGGAGTTTAACTGGGATGATTAATATTGTATTAATTGCCCATCACTCAGCTTCACCAAGTGGGCCACAAGATTTAATTAGAATTCAGTTACTAGGTCAGATTAAATTCAAACCCAGATGTAACTGTTCTCTCAGGCACATCAGCAGCTTCACTCCCAACTTCTGGAATTTCACTCTTGATGAACTTTCTCGGTAGGATTGAGCTCAAGTTTTCAGCGAGGGTGAAAGTGAAGGAAGGTCGATCCAGCCGTCGATGTTGTGATATTATTATTATTATTATTATTATTATTACGAGACTGACTTCAGTTTCCAGCAGGATTGTAAAATGTAAATGATGGATTGGGGTTTATTGAAACTTGTTGGGGGGATGTTTTATTGACGGGTGACGGTGTAACGATTTCAGGGCCCACCGACTCTCCTCCTTTGCCTGTATCTGACCTTTCACTATATTAGTCGTGATCAGTAATTTCTTTGCGAATGCACACAATAAAATTATTGGATGTGTGATTACTCCCCGCTTCTTACCAACAAAATCTCATCAAGGTAATGGAGAGAGTTTGCCAGGAGCAGCTGAGCATTGCGTTGAGTAACATATTTCTGCATCAAATTCTCTCTGGGTAATCAGATGCAAAGTGCTAAAACCCACTTTATAACATTTAAATTAGATGAAAAGGTACACTTGTTCTAACAAGCTGTTCTGGTTATCTCTTGGTTGAATAAGTACAATATTGTTGTTACTCCATTCATTTACTTTCATGTTGTGCTGAAGGGGAAGAATGGAACTGACAAAAAATGGGACCATTATCCTAACAGCCTATCCTGTTCTCCAGTACGAGCTCCTCCATCACCAATACACAGTCTGTCCCACTCTCAGATACCAGCTCCTCCATCACCAATTCACAGTCTGTCCCACTCTCAGATACCAGCTCCTCCATCACCAATTCACAATCTGTCCCACTCTCAGATACCAGCTCCTCCATCACCAATTCACAGTCTGTCCCACTCTCAGATACCAGCTCCTCCATCACACCCACACAGTCTGTCCCACTCTCAGATACCAGCTCCTCCATCACCCACACACAATCTGTCCCACTCTCAGATACCAGCTCCTCCATCACCCCCACACAGTCTGTCCCACTCTCAGATACCAGCTCCTCCATCACCCATACACAGTCTGTCCCACTCTCAGATACCAGCTCCTCCATCACCCCCACACAGTCTGTCCCACTCTCAGATACCAGCTCCTCCATCACACCCACACAGTCTGTCCCACTCTCAGATACCAGCTCCTCCATCACCCTCACACACAGTCTGTCCCACTCTCAGATACCAGCTCCTCCATCACCAATTCACAATCTGTCCCACTCTCAGATACCAGCTCCTCCATCACACCCACACAGTCTGTCCCACTCTCAGATACCAGCTCCTCCATCACCCATACACAGTCTGTCCCACTCTCAGATACCAGCTCCTCCATCACTCCCACACAGTCTGTCCCACTCTCAGATACCAGCTCCTCCATCACCCACACACACAGTCTGTCCCACTCTCAGATACCAGCTCCTCCATCACCCCCACACACAGTCTGTCCCACTCTCAGATACCAGCTCCTCCATCACCCCCACACAGTCTGTCCCACTCTCAGATACCAGCTCCTCCATCACCCCCACACAGTCTGTCCCACTCTCAGATACCAGCTCCTCCATCACCCCCACACACAGTCTGTCCCACTCTCAGATACCAGCTCCTCCATCACCCCCACACAGTCTGTCCCACTCTCAGATACCAGCTCCTCCATCACCCACACACAATCTGTCCCACTCTCAGATACCAGCTCCTCCATCACCCCCACACACAGTCTGTCCCACTCTCAGGTACCAGCTCCTCCATCACCCATACACAGTCTGTCCCACTCTCAGATACCAGCTCCTCCATCACCCCCACACAATCTGTCCCACTCTCAGATACCAGCTCCTCCATCACCCACACACACAGTCTGTCCCACTCTCAGATACCAGCTCCTCCATCACCCCCACACAGTCTGTCCCACTCTCAGATACCAGCTCCTCCATCACCCACACACACAGTCTGTCCCACTCTCAGATACCAGCTCCTCCATCACCCCCACACAATCTGTCCCACTCTCAGATACCAGCTCCTCCATCACCCCCACACACAGTCTGTCCCACTCTCAGATACCAGCTCCTCCATCACCCATACACAGTCTGTCCCACTCTCAGATACCAGCTCCTCCATCACCCCCACACACAGTCTGTCCCACTCTCAGATACCAGCTCCTCCCTCACCCACACACAGTCTGTCCCACTCTCAGATACCAGCTCCTCCATCACCCACACACACAGTCTGTCCCACTCTCAGATATCAGCTCCTCCATCACCCCCACACAATCTGTCCCACTCTCAGATACCAGCTCCTCCATCACCCATACACAGTCTGTCCCACTCTCAGATATCAGCTCCTCCATCACCCCCACACAATCTGTCCCACTCTCAGGTACCAGCTCCTCCATCACCCCCACACACAGTCTGTCCCACTCTCAGATACCAGCTCCTCCCTCACCCATACACAGTCTGTCCCACTCTCAGATACCAGCTCCTCCCTCACCCATACACAGTCTGTCCCACTCTCAGAATTTTTATTTACAATGACCTCCAGAACACTAATTTTAAATGAATGAAGTCTGCTTGCCTGCTTGAGCAACGCAGCCTGAATCTGTGGACGGGACTTCTCTTCCTGACAGATTTTGTGGGCGTGTCTTCTCCTCACACATTTTCCAGCCGCGCAGCGACTCACGCTGCTCACAGGCTGGGGTATCTGAGTACGAGGGGTCTGGGGTATTAGAGTACGAGGGGTCTGGGGTATCTGAGTACGAGGGGTCTGGGGTATCTGAGTACTAGGGGTCTGGGGTATCTGAGTACGAGGGGTCTGGGGTATCTGAGTACTAGGGGTCTGGGGTATCTGAGTACGAGGGGTCTGGGGTATCTGAGTACGAGGGGTCTGGGGTATTAGAGTACGAGGGGTCTGGGGTATCTGAGTACGAGGGGTCTGGGGTATCTGAGTACTAGGGGTCTGGGGTATCTGAGTACGAGGGGTCTGGGGTATCTGAGTACTAGGGGTCTGGGGTATCTGAGTACGAGGGGTCTGGGGTATTTGAGTACTAGGGGTCTGGGATATCTGAGTACGAGGGGTCTGGGGTATCTGAGTACGAGGGGTCTGGGGTATCTGAGTACGAGGGGTCTGGGGTGTCTGAGTACGAGGGGTCTGGGGTATTTGAGTACTAGGGGTCTGGGGTATCTGAGTACTAGGGGTCTGGGGTATTTGAGTATTAGGGGTCTGGGGTATCTGAGTACGAGGGGTCTGGGGTATCTGAGTACGAGGGGTCTGGGGTATCTCAGTACGAGGGGTCTGGGGTATTAGAGTACTAGGGGTCTGGGGTATTTGAGTACTAGGGGTCTGGGCTATTGGAGTACGTGGGGTCTGGGGTATCTGAGTACGAGGGGTCTGGGGTATTTGAGTACTAGGGGTCTGGGGTATTTGAGTATTAGGGGTCTGGGGTATCTGAGTACTAGGGGTCTGGGGTATCTGAGTACTAGGGGTCTGGGGTATTTGAGTACTAGGGGTCTGGGGTATTTGAGTATTAGGGGTCTGGGGTATCTGAGTACGAGGGGTCTGGGGTATCTGAGTACGAGGGGTCTGGGGTATTTGAGTACGAGGGGTCTGGGGTATTTGAGTACGAGGGGTCTGGGGTATCTGAGTACTAGGGGTCTGGGGTATTTGAGTATTAGGGGTCTGGGGTATCTGAGTACGAGGGGTCTGGGGTATCTGAGTACGAGGGGTCTGGGGTAATAGAGTACTAGGGGTCTGGGGTATTTGAGTACTAGGGGTCTGGGGTATTGGAGTACGAGGGATCTGGGGTATTTGAGTACTAGGGGTCTGGGGTATTTGAGTATTAGGGGTCTGGGGTATCTGAGTACGAGGGGTCTGGGGTATTAGAGTACGAGGGGTCTGGGGTATCTGAGTACGAGGGGTCTGGGGTATCTGAGTACTAGGGGTCTGGGGTATCTGAGTACGAGGGGTCTGGGGTATCTGAGTACTAGGGGTCTGGGGTATCTGAGTACGAGGGGTCTGGGGTATTTGAGTACTAGGGGTCTGGGATATCTGAGTACGAGGGGTCTGGGGTATCTGAGTACGAGGGGTCTGGGGTATCTGAGTACGAGGGGTCTGGGGTATCTGAGTACGAGGGGTCTGGGGTATCTGAGTACGAGGGGTCTGGGGTATCTCAGTACGAGGGGTCTGGGGTATCAGAGTACTAGGGGTCTGGGGTATTTGAGTACTAGGGGTCTGGGGTATTGGAGTACGAGGGGTCTGGGGTATCTGAGTACGAGGGGTCTGGGGTATCTCAGTACGAGGGGTCTGGGGTATTAGAGTACTAGGGGTCTGGGGTATTTGAGTACTAGGGGTCTGGGGTATTGGAGTACGAGGGGTCTGGGGTATCTGAGTACGAGGGGTCTGGGTTATTTGAGTACGAGGGGTCTGGGGTATCTGAGTACTAGGGGTCTGGGGTATTTGAGTACTAGGGGTCTGGGGTATTTGAGTATTAGGGGTCTGGGGTATCTGAGTACGAGGGGTCTGGGGTATCTGAGTACGAGGGGTCTGGGGTATTTGAGTACGAGGGGTCTGGGGTATTTGAGTACGAGGGGTCTGGGGTATCTGAGTACTAGGGGTCTGGGGTATTTGAGTATTAGGGGTCTGGGGTATCTGAGTACGAGGGGTCTGGGGTATCTGAGTACGAGGGGTCTGGGGTAATAGAGTACTAGGGGTCTGGGGTATTTGAGTACTAGGGGTCTGGGGTATTGGAGTACGAGGGATCTGGGGTATTTGAGTACTAGGGGTCTGGGGTATTTGAGTATTAGGGGTCTGGGGTATCTGAGTACGAGGGGTCTGGGGTATCTGAGTACGAGGTGTCTGGGGTATCTGAGTACGAGGGGTCTGGGGTATCTGAGTATGAGGGGTCTGAGGTATTGGAGTACGAGGGGTCTGGGGTATTTGAGTACGAGGGGTCTGGGGTATTTGAGTACTAGGGGTCTGGGGTATTTGAGTACGAGGGGTCTGGTGTATTTGAGTACTAGGGGTCTGGGGTATCTGAGTACGAGGGGTCTGGGGTATTTGAATACGAGGGGTCTGGGGTATCTGAGTACGAGGGGTCTGGGGTATTTGAGTACTAGGGTCTGGGGTATTTGAGTACTAGGGTCTGGGGTATTTGAGTACTAGGTTCTGGGGTATTTGAGTACTCGGGGTCTGGAGTATTAGAGTACTTGGGGTCTGGAGTATTTGAGTGGTTCCCTTCTGTGATATTTCACGACTAAGATTCTGCAATCATTGATCAGTGAGGTATTTCAATACCTGATTCTATAGTATTCCAGTAGAGCTACAAACCTACAGTATTTATTCAAAAATACAACACTTCAGAATAAAAATATTCATCCTCAAACTATGATTTTGACACCAGAATGTACCCTTTTATGTTAGCTCACAATTTGTTTAAAGTTCAAATTCAAGCAATTTGATGCCACAGAGCGCGCAGTAAGTAATTTTGTTAATTTAGTTTGCGGGAGCAGTGGTGAGAGTTGCTTCGCTGCTCGGAGAATTTCTGGCCCATTAACCCTATCAACCTGTGTTGCTCTTTGACGCCTCCTAGTGTCCAATTACGCACAGAGCAGCGTCAATGAAAGAGAAGATGGAGGCTGAAAAGTGTGAAGTCTCTTCAATTGCCCCTTTGACCGGGACACCAGAACTGACACAAGACCAGTGCAGGTTAATATCCATCGCTTCGAACCTTTCCCTTCGGAGAAACTTACCTCATTATCTGGGAATATCCCTAACACAGAAGGAGAGCGTCCCGTTTGTCCCACACATTCCATCAGCACCTCACACAACTGAACTACCATAAAAGGGTAAATTCTGGTGTCAAAACCATAGTTAGAGGATGAATATTTTTATTCTGAAGTGTTGTATTTTTGAATAAATACTGTAGGTTTGTAGCTCTACTGGAATACTATAGAATCAGGTATTGAAATACCTCACTGATCAATGATTGCAGAATCTTAGTCATGAAATATCACAGAAGGGAACCACTCAAATACTCCAGACCCCAAGTACTCTAATACTCCAGACCCCAAGTACTCAAATACTCCAGACCCCAAGTACTCCAATACTCCAGACCCCAAGTACTCAAATACTCCAGACCCCAAGTACTCAAATATTCCCAGCCCCAAGTACTCAAATATTCCCAGCCCCAAGTACTCAAATACTCCAGACCCCAAGTATTCAATTAGCTCATTACCTGTGTATTCATATATTGCAGAACCAAATACTCAAAGAGTACAAAACCATGAGAAATTGAATACTATACAACCTGGTAATCAAATATGCAGAATCAAGGTACTCCAATATTAAATAACCAGGTACTCAAAAACTCGAGACACCAAGTACTCAAATACTACACAGCCCAGGTACTCAAACACGACAGAACCTGGGTACTTGAAAGTGCAAACCCTGGATACTAAATATTACAGCAGAATGGGACTTGAATATTGCAGAACCCTGTGAATAATTGTTCCACTCTGGATTTCATAGTTTATTTTAGAAAAAGTTCCTTTGGACAGTGCTGGTTTTAATTCTGACTCACAGTGTCGAACATTGTCTGTAACTGAGGCATTTCATACTGCAAGGACTTCTGACCCAGCCCACAGTTTGCCTCAAAGTCTTTAAGTGACAAGGGTGTCAAAAGAAAGCACCATCAGAAAGCAAACTCCTCGACTCCCATTAGGGAGAGAGAAAATGAGGCCGGAATTCTAAGCACGAAAGGGTAACTGTGGGGCTGACGCATGAAAGCAAAGCTTTTCAAACTCAACATTATTCTGATGCGGCTCAGTTACGGAAAATGGCAGTTACTTCGACTCTTAATCGGTTCCAAAGAAAAGCTCTTTAATCAGATGTTAAATTCTTACTTCAGGCAGAGTGCCGAGAATGCATGGCAGGACTGTTATTTGTTCTTTCACGTTTGCAAGGTATTGGCTGCATAAAAGGTTATAACTGCTGCAGAGGTCATCGCCCTCCCTATCATCAGTCAGGGACAGGCTGGGCTGAAATTGTTTATTCTACCAGCAAGAAATATAAAAATGGATTGTAAGAGCTTCTACAAGTATGTAAAAAGGAAGAGATTAGCGAAAGTAAATGTTGGTCCCCTAGAGGCTGAGACAGGAGAAATTATAATGGGGAATCAGGAAATGGCAGATGCGTTAAACAAAAATTTTGTATCTGTCTTCACAGTAGAAGACACAGAAAGCATACCAGAAATAGTGGGGAACCAAGGGGCTAATGAGAGTGAGGAACTTAAAGTAATTATTATCAGTAGAGAAAAAGTACTGGAGAAACTAATGGGACTAAAAGCTGATAAATCCCCTGGACCTGATGGCCTACATCCGAGGGTTCGAAAAGAGGGGCTGCAGAGATAGTGGATGCATTGGTTGTGATCTTCCAAAACTCCCTAGATTCTAGAATGCTCCCAACAGATTGGAAGGTGGCAAATGTAACCCTGCTATTCAAGAAAGGAGGGAGAGAAAAAACAGGGAACAGGCCAGTTAGCCTGACATCGGTCGTTGGGAAAATGCTGGAGTCTATTATTAAGGAAGTGGAAACAGGGCACTTAGAAAATCATAATATGATTAGGCAGAGTCAACATGGTTTTATGAAAGGAAAATCGAAGTTTGACAAATTTATTAGAGTTTTTTGAGGATGTAACTAACAGGGTAGATAAGGGGGAACCAGTGGATGTAGTATGTTTGGATTTTCAAAAGGCATTCAATAAGGTGCCACATAAAAGGTTGTTACACAAGATAAGGACTTATAGGGCCTGATGTTAGCAGGGCTGCGGGTTCTCGGCGGGGGGGCTATCGGGCGCGTGGGTAACGCGCCCGGTGAAATTAGTCAGCTCCCCGCGCGATTGTAGCATCCAATCCACTAATTGGATCCACTTACCTGCTCCTCCGGGTGCCCCACTGCTGATCTGCGCGTCAGGTGCACTGCGCATGCACAGTAAGATCTGTCAGCTGGAGGAGCTCTATTTAAAGGGGCAGTCCTCCACTGACAGATGCTGCAACAAATAGAAAAAATCACAGCATGGAGCAGCCCAGGGGGAAGGCTGCTCCCCAGTTTAATGATGCCTCACTCCAGGTATCAATACATGGGGTGAGGAGGAGGGGGAGGACAGAGATCTTCCTCCCGGCGGGCGGGAGGAAGCGGCCTGCCTCTGCCACCAGGAAGGCCTGGCTCGAGGTTGCAGAGGAGGTCACCAGCACCACCAACATATCGCCCACCTGCATACAGTGCAGGAGGCGCTCCAATGACCTCAGTAGGTCAGCCAAAGTGAGTACACTTACTCTTTCCCCTACACTCCGTCTGCCACATCACCGCCCCCACCCCACATCTCCTTCTGCACTGCCAACACTACTCTGTCACATCACCCCACATACCCACTCAAACCTCATCCTCATCGTACCTGCACCCACTCACCTCGCCAGTACTCATCCCGCCACTACCACTCAACCCAATCCTCATACAATCTCATGGCTCTATCCCATACTCACCCTCTCGTGCATCTCTTTCACGGTCAGCCTCTCTCAACCTGCCACTACCTGTGCTGCAGCCACAGGGCATGCATCAGATATGTGCAGTAGGCAGCGTAAGGCAAACGTGTCGTGAGCATGATGGGGATGCACAAGGGTGTTTGAGGGTTTGTCATGGTTTTTACTTATATTGAATTTCTGACCAACTCACATCACATATTATATTGGCACCACTACTGCCATGTCTTCGCGAATCTTGTCTGGTTTGTGCAATAATGCCCTCTCCTGAGGATCACTATGAAGACCCACAACTGATGCCACCCATTGTGTCACTGCAGAGTGGGTGTAGGTGTATTTGCAGGGCTCTTTTGTGCAGACGACTGAGAGACGTCGGCGATGTCCCCGGTTGCAACCTGGAAGGATGCGGAGGAGAGGTTGTTGAGGGCAATGGTGACTTTGACAGCGACAGGTAAGAAGATGGTGCTCGGGCCAGCCGGGAGCAGCTCGGCATGAAGGAGGCTGCAGATGTCCACGACTACATGTCGAGTGACTCTGAGCCTCCGTGTGCACTGCTGCTCAGAGAGGTCCAGGAAGCTGAGCCTCGGTCTGTGGACCCTGTGGCGAGGGTAGTGCCCTCTGCGACGCATCTCTCTCTGCGGTTGCCCTCCCTCCTGCTGTGCAGGTGGATGAGTCACAGCACTCTGTTGTGGAGCTCCACGTGTCAGAGGTGGACGGCTTGGCTGGTGAGGCTGGTGATGCTGTTCACCCTCCGAGGAGGTCATGACTGCAGCTACGGCGGCCCCCATCCGCAATATGTACATCTGAGGGGGTCCGCAAGGTAGGTACATGTCTCTGGACCCCGGGGTAAGTGTGCAGGTTGGTGAATTTGATTGTCAGGAGGAGGGTGGTAGAGGCCAAACTTTGTCCAAAGTGACAGAGTGACCTCCTGCAATGAGTGAGGGTCTCCCCACCCCCCCGCCAACCACCTGTCAAATGGACCTTTGCAGCTGCCACAGGCTGATGGCTGCAACAGGTCCATTTGAACTTGGAGTGTTTCCCCCAGTGTGGGAAACAGTCCCAGTTTGCTCTAAAATCCCACCCCTCCTCACATAGTCCCTTAATCGGGTCAGTTAATGACCTGAACAAGCAAAATAAATACCTTCAAGTGGAATCCCGCTGGCTTTAATTGCCTGCGGGATTCCCACCAGCGGGGGCTGCGCGCGCACGCCGGCGCGTCAGTGGGGAACCCGGAAGTGCGCGGGTTCGAGGCGGGCTCCGGTCCCGCTCCGGGATTTCACGATTTTCGGGGCCCCCCCGCCACGAACGCACCCGATAGCGGGTGCTAAAATGCTGCCCATGGGGTTGGGGGTAATATATTAGCATGGATAGAGGATTGGTTAACAGACAGAAATCAGGGAGTAGGGATAAATGGGTCATTTTCAGGTTGGCAGGCTGTAACTAGTGGGGTGTCGCAAGGATCAGTGCTCGGGCCTCAGCTATTTACAATCTATATTAATGACCTGGATGAAGGGACTGAGTGTAATGTATCCAAGTTTGCTGACAATACAAAGCTAGGTGGGAAAGTAAGCTGTGAGGAGTACACAAAGAGTCTGCAAAGGGATATAGACAGGTTAAGTAAGTGGGCAAGAAGGTGACAGATAGAGTATAATTTGGGGAAATGTGAGGTTATTCACTTTGGTAGGAAGAATAGAAGTGCAGAATGTTTTTTAAATGGTGAGGAACTATTAAATATTGGTGTTCAGAGAGACTTTTTTTTTATTCGTTCACGGGATGTGGGCGTCGCTGGCGAGGACAGCATTTATTGCCCATCCCTAATTGCCCTTGAGAAGGTGGTGGTGAGCCGCCTTCTTGAACCGCTGCAGTCCGTGTGGTGAAGGTTCTCCCACAGTGCTGTTAGGAAGGGAGTTCCAGGATTTTGACCCAGCGACGATGAAGTAACGGCGATATATTTCCAAGTCGGGATGGTGTGTGACTTGGAGGGGAACGTGCAGGTGGTGTTGTTCCCATGTGCCTGCTGCTCTTGTCCTTCTAGGTGGTAGAGGTCGCGGGTTTGGGAGGTGCTGTCGAAGAAGCCTTGGCGAGTTGCTGCAGTGCATCCTGTGGATGGTACACACTGCAGCCACAGTGCGCCGGTGGTGAAGGGAGTGAATGTTTAGGGTGATGGATGGGGTGCCAATCAAGCGGGCTGCTTTATCTTGGATGGTGTCGAGCTTCTTGAGTGTTGTTGGAGCTGCACTCATCCAGGCAAGTGGAGAGTATTCCATCACACTCCTGACTTGTGCCTTGTAGATGGTGGAAAGGCTTTGGGGAGTCAGGAGGTGAGTCACTCGCCGCAGAATACCCAGCCTCTGACCTGCTCTCGTAGCCACAGTATTTATATGGCTGGTCCAGTTCAGTTTCTGGTCAATGGTGACCCCCAGGATGTTGATGGTGGGGGATTCGGCGATGGTAATGCCGTTGAATGTCAAGGGGAGGTGGTTAGACTTTCTCTTGTTGGAGATGGTCATTGCCTGGCACTTATCTGGCGCGAATGTTACTTGCCACTTATGAGCCCAAGCCTGGATGTTGTCCAGGTCTTGCTGCATGCGGGCTCGGACTGCTTCATTATCTGAGGGGTTGCGAATGGAACTGAACACTGTGCAGTCATCAGCGAACATCCCCATTTCTGACCTTATGATGGAGGGAAGGTCATTGATGAAGCAACTGAAGATGGTTGGGCCTAGGACACTGCCCTGAGGAACTCCTGCAGCAATGCCCTGGGGCTGAGATGATTGGCCTCCAACAACCACTCCCATCTTCCTTTGTGCTAGGTATGACTCCAGCCACTGGAGAGTTTTCCCCCTGATTCCCATGGACTTCAATTTTACTAGGGCTCCTTGGTGCCACACTCGGTCAAATGCTGCCTTGATGTCAAGGGCAGTCACTCTCACCTCACCTCTGGAATTCAGCTCTTTTGTCCATGTTTGGACCAAGGCTGTAATGAGGTCTGGAGCCGAGTGGTCCTGGCGGAACCCAAACTGAGCATCGGTGAGCAGGTTATTGGTGAGTAAGTGCCGCTTGATAGCACTGTCGACGACACCTTCCATCACTTTGCTGATGATTGAGAGTAGACTGATGGGGCGGTAATTGGCCGGATTGGATTTGTCCTGCTTTTTGTGGACAGGACATACCTGGGCAATTTTCCACATTGTCGGGTAGATGCCAGTGTTGTAGCTGTACTGGAAGAGCTTGGCTCGAGGCGCAGCTAGTCCTGGAGCACAAGTCTTCAGCACTACACCTGGGATGTTGTCGGGGCCCATAGCCTTTGCTGTATCCAGGGCACTCAGCCGTTTCTTGATATCACGTGGAGTGAATCGAATTGGCCGAAGACTGGCTTCCGTGATGGTGGGGACATCGGGAGGAGGCCGAGATGGATCATCCACTCGGCACTTCTGGCTGAAGATGGTTGCAAACGCTTCAGCCTTGTCTTTTGCACTCACGTGCTGGACTCCGCCATCATTGAGAATGGGGATGTTTGCAGAGCCTCCTCCTCCCGTTAGTTGTTTAATTGTCCACCACCATTCACGACTGGATGTGGCAGGACTGCAGAGCTTTGATCTGATCCGTTGGTTGTGGAATCGCTTAGCTCTGTCTATAGCATGTTGCTTCCGCTGTTTAGCATGACATTCTGCAGGACATTCTGGAGGGGGAGGGTGAACAGCCAGTTGTCGTGGTGCATATCGGCACCAACGATATAGGTAAAAAACAGGATGAGGTCCTACAAGCTGAATTTAGGGAGTTAGGAGTTAAACTAAAGAGTAGGACCTCAAAGGTAGTAATCTCAGGATTGCTACCAGTGCCACGGGTTAGTCAGAGTAGGAATGACAGGATAGCTAAGATGAATACGTGGCTTGAGAGATGGTGCAAGCTGGAGGGATTCAAATTCCTGGGCCATTGGAACCGGTTCTGGGGGAGGTGGGACCAGTACAAATTGGATGGTCTGCATCTGGGCAGGACTGGAACCAATGTCCTAGGGGGAGTGTTTGCCAGTGCTGTTGGGGAGGGTTTAAACTAATGTGGCAGGGGGATGGGAACCGATGCAGGAAGTCAGTGGGAAATAAAGTGGTGACAGAAACAAAAGGCAGTAAGGGAGAGTGTACAGAACATGACCGGACAGATGGTCTGAGAAAGCAGGGCAAAGACCAAGGGAAGTCTAGATTAAACTGCATTTATTTCAATGCAAGAAGTCTGATGGGCAAGGCAGATGAACTCAGGGCATGGATGGGTACATGGGACTGGGATGTTATAGCTATTACTGAAACATGGCTAAGGGAGGGGCAGGACTGGCAGCTCAATGTTCCAGGGTACAGATGCTATAGGAAAGATAGAGCAGGAGGTAAGAGAGGAGGGGGAGTTGCGTTCTTGATTAGGGAGAACATCACGGCAGTAGTGAGAGGGGATATATCCGAGGGTTCGCCCACTGAGTCCATATGGGTAGAACTGAAAAATAAGAAGGGAGAGATCACTTTGATAGGATTGTACTACAGACCCCCAAATAGTCAACGGGAAATTGAGGAGCAAATATGTAAGGAGATTACAGACAGCTGCAAGAAAAATAGGGTGGTAATAGTAGGGGACTTTAACTTTCCCAACATTGACTGGGACAGCCATAGCATTAGGGGCTTGGATGGAGAGAAATTTGTTGAGTGTATTCAGGAGGAATTTCTCATTCAGTATGTGGATGGCCCGACTAGAGAGGGGGCAAAACTTGACCTCCTCTTGGGAAATAAGGAAGGGCAGGTGACAGAAGTGTTAGTGAGGGATCACTTTGGGACCAGTGATCATAATTCCATTAGTTTTAAGATAGCTATGGAGAAGGATAGGTCTGGCCCAAAAGTTAAAATTCTAAATTGGGGAAAGGCCAATTTTGATGGTATTAGACAGGAACTTTCAGAAGTTGATTGGGAGAGTCTGTTGGCAGGCAAAGGGACGTCTGGTAAGTGGGAGGCTTTCAAAAGTGTGTTAACCAGGGTTCAGGGTAAGCACATTCCTTATAAAGTGAAGGGCAAGGCTGGTAGAAGTAGGGAACCTTGGATGACTCGGGAGATTGAGGCACTAGTCAAAAAGAAGAAGGAGGCATATGACATGCATAGGCAGCTGGGATCAAGTGGATCCCTTGAAGAGTATAGAGATTGCCGGAGTAGAGTTAAGAGAGAAATCAGGAGGGCAAAAAGGGGATATGAGATTGCTTTGGCAGATCAGGCAAAGGTGAATCCAAAGAGCTTCTACAAATACATAAAGGGCAAAAGGGTAACTAGGGAGAGAGTAGGGCCTCTTAAGGATCAACAAGGTCATCTATGTGCGGAACCACAAGAGATGGGTGAGATCCTGAATGAATATTTCACATCGGTATTTACGGTTGAGAAAGGCATGGATGTTAGGGAACTTGGGGAAATAAATAGTGATGTCTTGAGGAGTGTACATATTACAGAGAGGGAGGTGCTGGAAGTCTTAACGCGCATCAAGGTAGATAAATCTCCGGGACCTGATGAAATGTATCCCAGGACGTTATGGGAGGTTAGGGAGGAAATTGCGGGTCCCCTAGCAGAGATATTTGAATCATCCACCGCTACAGGTGAGGTGCCTGAAGATTGGAGGGTAGCAAATGTTGTGCCTTTGTTTAAGAAGGGCGGCAGGGAAAAGCCTGGGAACTACAGACCGGTGAGCCTGACATCTGTAGTGGGTAAGTTGTTAGAGGGTATTCTGAGGGACAGAATCTACAGGCATTTGGAGAGGCAGGGACTAATTAGGAACAGTCAGCATGGTTTTGTGAGAGGAAAATCATGTCTCACGAATTTGATTGAGTTTTTTGAAGGGGTAACCAAGAAGATAGATGAGGGCTGTGCAGTAGACGTGGTCTACATGGACTTCAGCAAAGCATTTGACAAGGTACCGCATGGTAGGTTGTTACATAAGGTTAAATCTCATGGGATCCAAGGTGAGGTAGCCAATTGGATACAAAATTGGCTTGACGACAGAAGACAGAGGGTGGTGGTCGAGGGTTGTTTTTCAAACTGGATGCCTGTGTCCAGCGGTGTGCCTCAGGGATCGGTGCTGGGTCCGCTGTTATTTGTTATTTATATTAATGATTTGGATGAGAATTTAGGAGGCATGGTTAGTAAGTTTGCAGATGACACCAAGATTGGTGGCATTGTGGACAGTGAAGAAGGTTATCTAGGATTGCAACGGGATCTTGATAAATTGGGCCAGTGGGCCGATGAATGGCAGATGGAGTTTAATTTAGATAAATGTGAGGTGATGCATTTTGGTAGATCGAATCGGGCCAGGACCTACTCCGTTAATGGTAGGGCGTTGGGGAGAGTTATAGAACAAAGAGATCTAGGAGTACAGATTCATAGCTCCTTGAAAGTGGAGTCACAGGTGGATAGGGTGGTGAAGAAGGCATTCAGCATGCTTGGTTTCATTGGTCAGAACATTGAATGCAGGAGTTGGGATGTCTTGTTGAAGTTGTACAGGGCATTGGTGAGGCCACACTTGGAGTACTGTGTACAGTTCTGGTCACCCTATTATAGAAAGGATATTATTAAACTAGAAAGAGTGCAGAAAAGATTTACTAGGATGCTACCGGGACTTGATGGTTTGACTTACAGGGAGAGGTTAGACAGACTGGGACTTTATTCCCTGGAGAGTAGGAGGTTAAGGGGTGATCTTATAGAAGTCTATAAAATAATGAGGGGCATAGATAAGGTCGATAGTCAAAATCTTTTCCCAAAGGTAGGGGAGTCTATAACGAGGGGGCACAGATTTAAGGTGAGAGGGGAGAGATACAAAAGGATCCAGAGGGGCAATTTTTTCACTCAAAGGGTGGTGAGTGTCTGGAACGAGCTGCCAGAGGCAGTAGTAGAGGCGGGTACAATTTTGTCTTTTAAAAAGCATTTGGACAGTTACATGGGGAAGATGGGTATCGAGGGATATGGGCCAAGTGCAGGCAATTGGGACTAGCTTAGTGGTATAAACTGGGCGACATGGACATGTTGGGCCGAAGGGCCTGTTTCCATGTTGTAACTTCTATGATTCTATGATTCTATGATTCTAGTCCTGAGTTGTAGCTTCACCAGGTTGGTACCTCATTTTGGGTGTCCTCGTACAAGTAACACAAAAAGTTAGCATGCAGGTGCAGCAAGCAATTAGGAAAGCAAATTACATGTTGGCCTTTATTGCAAGGGGGTTGGAGTACAAGAGTAAGGAAGTCTTACTACAATTGTACTGGGCTTTGGTGAGATCTCACCTGGAGTACAGTTTTGGTCTCCATATCTAAGGAAGGATATACTTGCCTTAGAGGCAGTGCAACGAAGGTTCACTAGATTAATTCCTGAGATGAGAAGGTTGTCCTATGAGGAAAGGTTGAGTAGAATGGGCCTATATACTCTGGAGTTTAGAAGAATGAGAGGTGATCTCATTGAAACATATATCTGAGGGGGCTTGACAGGGTAGATGCTGAGAGGTTGTTTCCCCTGGCTGGAGAGTCTAGAACTAGGGGGCATAGTCGCAGGATAAGGGGTCAGACATTTAAGACTGAGATAAGGAGGAATTTCTTCACTCAGAGGGTTGTGAATCTTTGGAATTCTCTACCCCAGAGGGCTGTGGATGCTCAGTCGTTGAGTATATTCAAGGCTGAGATCGATAGGTTTTTGGACACTAAGGGAATCATGGGATATGGGGATTGGGCGGGAAGTGGAGTTGAGGTCAAAGATCAGCCAAGATCTGATTGAATGGTGGAGCAGCTCGAGGGGCTGTATGGCCTACTCCAGCTCCTATTTCTTATGTTCTTATGTTATGTTCTCATGTAGAAGAAAGAACTCGTATTTCTACAGCACCTTGCATGAGCTCAAGATGCCCCAAAGCACTTTACAGCCAAAGAGGTACTTTTTTTTACGGGTAGTCGCTTTTGTTTTGTAACCAAGCACAGCAGCCAATGTGCGCACAGCAAGGTCCCGCAAATGGCACGAATCCGCCAGTTAAACTGTTTTAGTGATGTTGGTTCAGTGATAATGATTGGCTAGGAGAAGAGGGGATCTTTTATGAACCCCCTGAGAGGGTAGATGGGGCCTCAGTTTGAGCACTC
This sequence comes from Heptranchias perlo, assembly GCF_035084215.1. Taxonomy (NCBI): domain Eukaryota; kingdom Metazoa; phylum Chordata; class Chondrichthyes; order Hexanchiformes; family Hexanchidae; genus Heptranchias; species Heptranchias perlo. Next base: position 7,954,695 of record NC_090350.1, on the reverse strand, counting down.
CCTCAGTATTGAACTAAAGTGTCGGCCTATATTTTATGGTCAAATTTCTGGAATAGGACTTGAACCCACAACCTTCTGACTCAGGAGTGAGAGTGCTGCAACTGAGCCAAAGCTGACTAACAATCGTTGGAATGTGATTACTTGCGGGTGAAATTTAGCCTCTTTATTGGAGCAGAGATGTTAAATGCCTCAACGTTGAATAACAAAAAGAAAGGCTCCTAGATGGCTCAGGCACTATATATAGTGCCCAGCGTGGTATTGAGTGTTTAATTACACTGTCCAGTATAGTGCTGAGTGGGTAAATACACTGTCCAGTGTGGTACTGAGTGGGTAAATACACTGTCCAGTGTGGTACTGAGTGGGTAAATACGTCATCCAGTGTAGTACTGAGTGGGTAAATACACTGTCCAGTGCGGTACTGAGTGGGTAAATACAATGGTGAGTGTAGTACTGAGTGGGTAAATACAATGTCCAGTGTAGTACTGAGTGGGTAAATACACTGTCCAGTGCGGTACTGAGTGGGGAAATACACTGTCCAGTGCGGTATTGAGTGGGTAAATATAATGTCCAGTGCAGTACTGAGTGAGTAAATACACTGTTCAGTGTGGCACTGAGTGGGGAAATACACTGTCCAGTGCAGTACTGCGTGGGTAAATATAATGTCCAGTGCAGTACTAAGTGGGTAAATATAATGTCCAGTGCGGTACTGAGTGGGTAAATATAATGTTCAGTGTGGTACTGAGTGGGTAAATACAATGTCCAGTGTGGTATTGAGTGGGTAAATCCACTGCCCAGTGTGGTACTGAGTGGGTAAATATAATGTCCAGTGCGGTACTGAGTGGGTAAATATAATGTCCAGTGTGGTACTGAGTGGGGAAATACACTGTCCAGGGTGGTACTGAGTGGGTAATTTCACTGTCCAGTGCGGTACTGAGTGGGTAAATACACTGACCAGGGTGGTACTGAGTGGGTAATTACACTGTCCACTGCGGTACTGAGTGGGTAAATATACTGTCCAGTGTGGTACTGAATGGGGAAATACACTGAACAGTGCAGTACTGAGTGGGTAAATACACTGTCCAGTGCGGTACTGAGTGGGTAAATATACTGTCCAGTGCGGTACTGAGTGGAGAAATACACTGTCCAGTGTGGTACTGAGTAGGGAAATACACTGTCCAGTGTGGTACTGAGTGGGTAAATATAATGTCCAGTACGGTACTGAGTGGGTAAATATAATGTTCAGTGTGGAACTGAGTGGATAAATACAATGTCCAGTGTGGTATTGAGTGGGTAAATACACTGTCCAGTGCAGTACTGAGTGGGTAAATACAATGTCCAGTGTGGTATTGAGTGGGTAATTACACTGTCCAATGCGGTACTGAGTGGGTAAATACACTGTCCAGTGCAGTGCTGAGTGGGGAAATACACTGTCCAATGCGGTACTGAGTGGGTAAATACACTGTCCAGTGTGGTACTGAGTGGGGAAATACACTGTCCAATGCAGTGCTGAGTGGGTAAATACACTGTCCAGTGCAGTGCTGAGTGGGGAAATACACTGTCCAATGCAGTACTGAGTGGGTAAATACACTGTCCAGTGCGGTACTGAGTGGGGAAATACACTGTCCAATGCAGTGCTGAGAGGGTAAATACACTGTCCAATGCAGTACTGAGTGGGTGAATACACTGTCCAGTACAGTACTGAGTGGGTAAATACACTGTCCAGTGCGGTACTGAGTGGGTAAATACACTGTCCAGTGCGGTACTGAGTGGGTAAGTACACTGTCCAATGCGGTACTGAGTGGGTAAATACACTGTCCAGTGCGGTACTGAGTGGGTGAATACACTGTCCAGTACAGTACTGAGTGGGTAAATACACTGTTCAGTGCGGTGCTGAGTGGGTAAATACACTGTCCAATGCGGTACTGAGTGGGTAATTACACTGTCCAGTGCGGTACTGAGTGGGTGAATACACTGTCCAGGACAGTACTGAGTGGGTAAATACACTGTTCAGTGCGATGCTGAGTGGGTAAATACATTGTCCAGTGCGGTACTGAGTGGGGAAGTACACTGTCCAATGCGGTACTGAGTGGGTAAATACACTATCCAGTGCGGTACTGAGTGGGGAAATACACTGTCCAGTACAGTACTGAGTGGGGAAATACACTGTCCAATGCGGTACTGAGTGGGTAAATACACTGTCCAGTGCGGTACTGAGTGGGTAAATATACTGTCCGGTGTGGTACTGAATGGGGAAATACACTGTCCAGTGCAGTACTGAGTGGGTAAATACACTGTCCAGTACAGTACTGAGTGGGTAAATACACTGTCCAGTGCAGTGCTGAGTGGGGAAATACACTGTCCAGTGTGGTACTGAGTTGGGAAGTTCACTGTCCAATGCGGTACTGAGTGGGTAAATACACTGTCCAGTGCGGTACTGAGTGGGGAAATACACTGTCCAATGCAGTGCTGAGTGGGTAAATACACTGTCCAGTGCAGTGCTGAGTGGGGAAATACACTGTCCAATGCGGTACTGAGTGGGTAAATACACTGTCCAGTGCGGTACTGAGTGGGGAAATACACTGTCCAATGCAGTGCTGAGTGGGTAAATACACTGTCCAATGCAGTACTGAGTGGGTGAATACACTGTCCAGTACAGTACTGAGTGGGTAAATACACTGTCCAGTGCGGTACTGAGTGGGTAAATATACTGTCCAGTGTGGTACTGAATGGGGAAATACACTGAACAGTGCAGTACTGAGTGGGTAAATACACTGTCCAGTGCGGTACTGAGTGGGTAAATATACTGTCCAGTGCGGTACTGAGTGGAGAAATACACTGTCCAGTGTGGTACTGAGTAGGGAAATACACTGTCCAGTGTGGTACTGAGTGGGTAAATATAATGTCCAGTACTGTACTGAGTGGGTAAATATAATGTTCAGTGTGGTACTGAGTGGATAAATACAATGTCCAGTGTGGTATTGAGTGGGTAAATACACTGTCCAGTGCAGTACTGAGTGGGTAAATACAATGTCCAGTGTGGTATTGAGTGGGTAATTACACTGTCCAATGCGGTACTGAGTGGGTAAATACACTGTCCAGTGCAGTGCTGAGTGGGGAAATACACTGTCCAATGCGGTACTGAGTGGGTAAATACACTGTCCAGTGTGGTACTGAGTGGGGAAATACACTGTCCAATGCAGTGCTGAGTGGGTAAATACACTGTCCAGTGCAGTGCTGAGTGGGGAAATACACTGTCCAATGCAGTACTGAGTGGGTAAATACACTGTCCAGTGCGGTACTGAGTGGGGAAATACACTGTCCAATGCAGTGCTGAGAGGGTAAATACACTGTCCAATGCAGTACTGAGTGGGTGAATACACTGTCCAGTACAGTACTGAGTGGGTAAATACACTGTCCAGTGCGGTACTGAGTGGGTAAATACACTGTCCAGTGCGGTACTGAGTGGGTAAGTACACTGTCCAATGCGGTACTGAGTGGGTAAATACACTGTCCAGTGCGGTACTGAGTGGGTGAATACACTGTCCAGTACAGTACTGAGTGGGTAAATACACTGTTCAGTGCGGTGCTGAGTGGGTAAATACACTGTCCAATGCGGTACTGAGTGGGTAATTACACTGTCCAGTGCGGTACTGAGTGGGTGAATACACTGTCCAGTACAGTACTGAGTGGGTAAATACACTGTTCAGTGCGATGCTGAGTGGGTAAATACACTGTCCAGTGCGGTACTGAGTGGGGAAGTACACTGTCCAATGCGGTACTGAGTGGGTAAATACACTATCCAGTGCGGTACTGAGTGGGGAAATACACTGTCCAGTACAGTACTGAGTGGGGAAATACACTGTCCAATGCGGTACTGATTGGGTAAATACACTGTCCAGTGCGGTACTGAGTGGGTAAATATACTGTCCGGTGTGGTACTGAATGGGGAAATACACTGTCCAGTGCAGTACTGAGTGGGTAAATACACTGTCCAGTACAGTACTGAGTGGGTAAATACACTGTCCAGTGCAGTGCTGAGTGGGGAAATACACTGTCCAGTGTGGTACTGAGTTGGGAAGTTCACTGTCCAATGCGGTACTGAGTGGGTAAATACACTGTCCAGTGCGGTACTGAGTGGGGAAATACACTGTCCAATGCAGTGCTGAGTGGGTAAATACACTGTCCAGTGCAGTGCTGAGTGGGGAAATACACTGTCCAATGCGGTACTGAGTGGGTAAATACACTGTCCAGTGCGGTACTGAGTGGGGAAATACACTGTCCAATGCAGTGCTGAGTGGGTAAATACACTGTCCAATGCAGTACTGAGTGGGTGAATACACTGTCCAGTACAGTACTGAGTGGGTAAATACACTGTCCAGTGCGGTACTGAGTGGGTAAATACACTGTCTAGTGCGGTACTGAGTGGGTAAATACACTGTCCAATGCGGTACTGAGTGGGTAAATACACTGTCCAGTGCGGTACTGAGTGGAGAAATACACTGTCCAGTGTGGTACTGAGTAGGGAAATACACTGTCCAGTGTGGTACTGAGTGGGTAAATATAATGTCCAGTACGGTACTGAGTGGGTAAATATAATGTTCAGTGTGGAACTGAGTGGATAAATACAATGTCCAGTGTGGTATTGAGTGGGTAAATACACTGTCCAGTGCAGTACTGAGTGGGTAAATACAATGTCCAGTGTGGTATTGAGTGGGTAATTACACTGTCCAATGCGGTACTGAGTGGGTAAATACACTGTCCAGTGCAGTGCTGAGTGGGGAAATACACTGTCCAATGCGGTACTGAGTGGGTAAATACACTGTCCAGTGTGGTACTGAGTGGGGAAATACACTGTCCAATGCAGTGCTGAGTGGGTAAATACACTGTCCAGTGCAGTGCTGAGTGGGGAAATACACTGTCCAATGCAGTACTGAGTGGGTAAATACACTGTCCAGTGCGGTACTGAGTGGGGAAATACACTGTCCAATGCAGTACTGAGTGGGTGAATACACTGTCCAGTACAGTACTGAGTGGGTAAATACACTGTCCAGTGCGGTACTGAGTGGGTAAATACACTGTCCAGTGCGGTACTGAGTGGGTAAGTACACTGTCCAATGCGGTACTGAGTGGGTAAATACACTGTCCAGTGCGGTACTGAGTGGGTGAATACACTGTCCAGTACAGTACTGAGTGGGTAAATACACTGTTCAGTGCGGTGCTGAGTGGGTAAATACACTGTCCAATGCGGTACTGAGTGGGTAATTACACTGTCCAGTGCGGTACTGAGTGGGTGAATACACTGTCCAGGACAGTACTGAGTGGGTAAATACACTGTTCAGTGCGATGCTGAGTGGGTAAATACATTGTCCAGTGCGGTACTGAGTGGGGAAGTACACTGTCCAATGCGGTACTGAGTGGGTAAATACACTATCCAGTGCGGTACTGAGTGGGGAAATACACTGTCCAGTACAGTACTGAGTGGGGAAATACACTGTCCAATGCGGTACTGAGTGGGTAAATACACTGTCCAGTGCGGTACTGAGTGGGTAAATATACTGTCCGGTGTGGTACTGAATGGGGAAATACACTGTCCAGTGCAGTACTGAGTGGGTAAATACACTGTCCAGTACAGTACTGAGTGGGTAAATACACTGTCCAGTGCAGTGCTGAGTGGGGAAATACACTGTCCAGTGTGGTACTGAGTTGGGAAGTTCACTGTCCAATGCGGTACTGAGTGGGTAAATACACTGTCCAGTGCGGTACTGAGTGGGGAAATACACTGTCCAATGCAGTGCTGAGTGGGTAAATACACTGTCCAGTGCAGTGCTGAGTGGGGAAATACACTGTCCAATGCGGTACTGAGTGGGTAAATACACTGTCCAGTGCGGTACTGAGTGGGGAAATACACTGTCCAATGCAGTGCTGAGTGGGTAAATACACTGTCCAATGCAGTACTGAGTGGGTGAATACACTGTCCAGTACAGTACTGAGTGGGTAAATACACTGTCCAGTGCGGTACTGAGTGGGTAAATATACTGTCCAGTGTGGTACTGAATGGGGAAATACACTGAACAGTGCAGTACTGAGTGGGTAAATACACTGTCCAGTGCGGTACTGAGTGGGTAAATATACTGTCCAGTGCGGTACTGAGTGGAGAAATACACTGTCCAGTGTGGTACTGAGTAGGGAAATACACTGTCCAGTGTGGTACTGAGTGGGTAAATATAATGTCCAGTACTGTACTGAGTGGGTAAATATAATGTTCAGTGTGGTACTGAGTGGATAAATACAATGTCCAGTGTGGTATTGAGTGGGTAAATACACTGTCCAGTGCAGTACTGAGTGGGTAAATACAATGTCCAGTGTGGTATTGAGTGGGTAATTACACTGTCCAATGCGGTACTGAGTGGGTAAATACACTGTCCAGTGCAGTGCTGAGTGGGGAAATACACTGTCCAATGCGGTACTGAGTGGGTAAATACACTGTCCAGTGTGGTACTGAGTGGGGAAATACACTGTCCAATGCAGTGCTGAGTGGGTAAATACACTGTCCAGTGCAGTGCTGAGTGGGGAAATACACTGTCCAATGCAGTACTGAGTGGGTAAATACACTGTCCAGTGCGGTACTGAGTGGGGAAATACACTGTCCAATGCAGTGCTGAGAGGGTAAATACACTGTCCAATGCAGTACTGAGTGGGTGAATACACTGTCCAGTACAGTACTGAGTGGGTAAATACACTGTCCAGTGCGGTACTGAGTGGGTAAATACACTGTCCAGTGCGGTACTGAGTGGGTAAGTACACTGTCCAATGCGGTACTGAGTGGGTAAATACACTGTCCAGTGCGGTACTGAGTGGGTGAATACACTGTCCAGTACAGTACTGAGTGGGTAAATACACTGTTCAGTGCGGTGCTGAGTGGGTAAATACACTGTCCAATGCGGTACTGAGTGGGTAATTACACTGTCCAGTGCGGTACTGAGTGGGTGAATACACTGTCCAGTACAGTACTGAGTGGGTAAATACACTGTTCAGTGCGATGCTGAGTGGGTAAATACACTGTCCAGTGCGGTACTGAGTGGGGAAGTACACTGTCCAATGCGGTACTGAGTGGGTAAATACACTATCCAGTGCGGTACTGAGTGGGGAAATACACTGTCCAGTACAGTACTGAGTGGGGAAATACACTGTCCAATGCGGTACTGATTGGGTAAATACACTGTCCAGTGCGGTACTGAGTGGGTAAATATACTGTCCGGTGTGGTACTGAATGGGGAAATACACTGTCCAGTGCAGTACTGAGTGGGTAAATACACTGTCCAGTACAGTACTGAGTGGGTAAATACACTGTCCAGTGCAGTGCTGAGTGGGGAAATACACTGTCCAGTGTGGTACTGAGTTGGGAAGTTCACTGTCCAATGCGGTACTGAGTGGGTAAATACACTGTCCAGTGCGGTACTGAGTGGGGAAATACACTGTCCAATGCAGTGCTGAGTGGGTAAATACACTGTCCAGTGCAGTGCTGAGTGGGGAAATACACTGTCCAATGCGGTACTGAGTGGGTAAATACACTGTCCAGTGCGGTACTGAGTGGGGAAATACACTGTCCAATGCAGTGCTGAGTGGGTAAATACACTGTCCAATGCAGTACTGAGTGGGTGAATACACTGTCCAGTACAGTACTGAGTGGGTAAATACACTGTCCAGTGCGGTACTGAGTGGGTAAATACACTGTCTAGTGCGGTACTGAGTGGGTAAATACACTGTCCAATGCGGTACTGAGTGGGTAAATACACTGTCCAGTGCGGTACTGAGTGGGTGAATACACTGTCCAGTACAGTACTGAGTGGGTAAATACACTGTTCAGTGCGGTGCTGAGTGGGTAAATACACTGTCCAATGCGGTACTGAGTGGGTAATTACACTGTCCAGTGCGGTACTGAGTGGGTGAATACACTGTCCAGTACAGTACTGAGTGGGTAAATACACTGTTCAGTGCGATGCTGAGTGGGTAAATACACTGTCCAGTGCGGTACTGAGTGGGGAAGTACACTGTCCAGTACAGTACTGAGTGGGGAAATACACTGTCCAATGCGGTACTGAGTGGGTAAATACACTGTCCAGTGCGGTACTGAGTGGGTAAATATACTGTCCGGTGTGGTACTGAATGGGGAAATACACTGTCCAGTGCAGTACTGAGTGGGTAAATACACTGTACAATGCGGTACTGAGTGGGTAAATACACTGTCCAGTGCAGTGCTGAGTGGGGAAATACACTGTCCAGTGTGGTACTGAGTTGGGAAGTTCACTGTCCAATGCGGTACTGAGTGGGTAAATACACTGTCCAGTGCGGTACTGAGTGGGGAAATACACTGTCCAATGCAGTGCTGAGTGGGTAAATACACTGTCCAGTGCAGTGCTGAGTGGGTAAATACACTGTCCAGTGCAGTGCTGAGTGCGGAAATACACTGTCCAATGCGGTACTGAGTGGGTAAATACACTGTCCAGTGTGGTACTGAGTGGGGAAATACACTGTCCAATGCAGTGCTGAGTGGGTAAATACACTGTCCAGTGCAGTGCTGAGTGGGGAAATACACTGTCCAATGCAGTACTGAGTGGGTAAATACACTGTCCAGTGCGGTACCGAGTGGGGAAATACACTGTCCAATGCAGTGCTGAGAGGGTAAATACACTGTCCAATGCAGTACTGAGTGGGTGAATACACTGTCCAGTACAGTACTGAGTGGGTAAATACACTGTCCAGTGCGGTACTGAGTGGGTAAATACACTGTCCAGTGCGGTACTGAGTGGGTAAGTACACTGTCCAATGCGGTACTGAGTGGGTAAATACACTGTCCAGTGCGGTACTGAGTGGGTGAATACACTGTCCAGTACAGTACTGAGTGGGTAAATACACTGTTCAGTGCGATGCTGAGTGGGTAAATACACTGTCCAGTGCGGTACTGAGTGGGGAAGTACACTGTCCAATGCGGTACTGAGTGGGTAAATACACTATCCAGTGCGGTACTGAGTGGGGAAATACACTGTCCAGTACAGTACTGAGTGGGGAAATACACTGTCCAATGCGGTACTGAGTGGGTAAATACACTGTCCAGTGCGGTACTGAGTGGGTAAATATACTGTCCGGTGTGGTACTGAATGGGGAAATACACTGTCCAGTGCAGTACTGAGTGGGTAAATACACTGTCCAGTACAGTACTGAGTGGGTAAATACACTGTCCAGTGCAGTGCTGAGTGGGGAAATACACTGTCCAGTGTGGTACTGAGTTGGGAAGTTCACTGTCCAATGCGGTACTGAGTGGGTAAATACACTGTCCAGTGCAGTGCTGAGTGGGGAAATACACTGTCCAATGCGGTACTGAGTGGGTAAATACACTGTGCAGTGCGGTACTGAGTGGGGAAATACACTGTCCAATGCAGTGCTGAGTGGGTAAATACACTGTCCAATGCAGTACTGAGTGGGTGAATACACTGTCCAGTACAGTACTGAGTGGGTAAATACACTGTCCAGTGCGGTACTGAGTGGGTAAATACACTGTCCAGTGCGGTACTGAGTGGGTAAATACACTGTCCAATGCGGTACTGAGTGGGTAAATACACTGTCCAGTGCGGTACTGAGTGGGTGAATACACTGTCCAGTACAGTACTGAGTGGGTAAATACACTGTTCAGTGCGGTGCTGAGTGGGTAAATACACTGTCCAGTGCGGTACTGAGTGGGTAATTACACTGTCCAGTGCGGTACTGAGTGGATGAATACACTGTCCAGTACAGTACTGAGTGGGTAAATACACTGTTCAGTGCGATGCTGAGTGGGTAAATACACTGTCCAGTGCGGTACTGAGTGGGGAAGTACATTGTCCAATGCGGTACTGAGTGGGGAAGTACACTGTCCAATGCGGTACTGAGTGGGTAAATACACTGTCCAGTGCGGTACTGAGTGGGGAAATACACTGTCCAATGCAGTGCTGAGTGGGTAAATACACTGTCCAGTGCAGTGCTGAGTGGGGAAATACACTGTCCAATGCGGTACTGAGTGGGTAATTACACTGTCCAGTACAGTACTGAGTGGGTAAATACACTGTCCAGTGCAGTGCTGAGTGGGGAAATACACTGTCCAGTGTGGTACTGAGTTGGGAAGTTCACTGTCCAATGCGGTACTGAGTGGGTAAATACACTGTCCAGTGCGGTACTGAGTGGGGAAATACACTGTCCAATGCAGTGCTGAGTGGGTAAATACACTGTCCAGTGCAGTGCTGAGTGGGGAAATACACTGTCCAATGCGGTACTGAGTGGGTAAATACACTGTCCAGTGCGGTACTGAGTGGGGAAATACACTGTCCAATGCAGTGCTGAGTGGGTAAATACACTGTCCAATGCAGTACTGAGTGGGTGAATACACTGTCCAGTACAGTACTGAGTGGGTAAATACACTGTCCAGTGCGGTACTGAGTGGGTAAATACACTGTGCAGTGCGGTACTGAGTGGGTAAATACACTGTCCAATGCGGTACTGAGTGGGTAAATACACTGTCCAGTGCGGTACTGAGTGGGTGAATACACTGTCCAGTACAGTACTGAGTGGGTAAATACACTGTTCAGTGCGGTGCTGAGTGGGTAAATACACTGTCCAATGCGGTACTGAGTGGGTAATTACACTGTCCAGTGCGGTACTGAGTGGATGAATACACTGTCCAGTACAGTACTGAGTGGGTAAATACACTGTTCAGTGCGATGCTGAGTGGGTAAATACACTGTCCAGTGCGGTACTGAGTGGGGAAGTACACTGTCCAATGCGGTACTGAGTGGGGAAGTACACTGTCCAATGCGGTACTGAGTGGGTAAATACACTGTCCAGTGCGGTACTGAGTGGGGAAATACACTGTCCAATGCAGTGCTGAGTGGGTAAATACACTGTCCAGTGCAGTGCTGAGTGGGGAAATACACTGTCCAATGCGGTACTGAGTGGGTAATTACACTGTCCAGTGCGGTACTGAGTGGGGAAATACACTGTCCAATGCAATGCTGACTGGGTAAATACACTGTCCAATGCAGTACTGAGTGGTTGAATACACTGTCCAGTACAGTACTGAGTGGGTAAATACACTGTCCAGTGCGGTACTGAGTGGGTAAATACACTGTCCAGTGCGGTACTGAGTGGGTAAATACACTGTCCAATGCGGTACTGAGTGGGTAATTACACTGTCCAGTGTGGTACTCAGTGGGTGAATACACTGTCCGGTACAGTACTGAGTGGGTAAATACACTGTCCAGTGCGGTGCTGAGTGGGTAAATACACTGTCCAGTGCGGTACTGAGTGGGGAAGTACACTGTCCAATGCGGTACTGAGTGGGTAAATACACTATCCAGTGCGGTACTGAGTGGGGAAATACACTGTCCAGTACAGTACTGAGTGGGTAAATACACTGTCCAGTGCGGTGCTGAGTGGGTAAATACACTGTCCAGTGCGGTACTGAGTGGGGAAGTACACTGTCCAATGCGGTACTGAGTGGGTAAATACACTATCCAGTGCGGTACTGAGTGGGTAAATACACTGTCCAGTACAGTACTGAATGGGGAAATACACTGTCCAGTACAGTACTGAGTGGGGAAATACACTGTCCAGTACAGAACTGAGTGGGTAATTACACTGTCCAGTGCGGTACTGAGTGGGTAAGTACACTGTCCAATGCGGTACTGAGTGGGTAATTACACTGTCCAGTGTGGTACTGAGTGGGTAAATACACTGTCCAGTGCGGTACTAAGTGGGTAAATACACTGTCCAATACAGTACTGAGTGGGGAAATACACTGTCCAGTACAGTACTGAGTGGGTAATTACACTGTCCAGTGCGGTACTGAGTGGGTAAATACACTGTCCAGTGCGGTACTGAGTGGGGAAATACACTGTCCAGTACAGTACTGAGTGGGGAAATACACTGTCCAGTGCGGTACTGAGTGGGTAAATATAATGTTCAGTGTGGTACTGATTGGGTAAATGCTATGTCCAGTGTGGTATTGAGTGGGTAAATACACTGTCCAGTGCAGTACTGAGTGGGTAAATATAATGTTCAGTGTGGTACTGAGTGGGTAAATACTATGTCCAGTGTGGTACTGAGTGGGTAAATATAATGTCCAGTGTGGTATTGAGTGGGTAAGTGCACTGTCCAGTGTGATACTGAGTGGGTAAATATAATGTCCAGTGCGGTACTGAGTGGGTAAATACAATGTCCAGTGCGGTACTGAGTGTGTAAATATAATGTCCAGTGCGGTACTGAGTGGGTAAATATAATGTCCAGTGTGGTACTGAGTGGGTAAATACACTGTCCAGTACAGTACTGAGTGGGTAAATACACTGTCCAGTGCGGTACTGAGTGGGTAAATATAATGTTCAGTGTGGTACTGAGTGGGTAAATACTATGTCCAGTGTGGTACTGAGTGGGTAAATATAATATCCAGTGTGGTATTGAGTGGGTCAGTGCACTGTCCAGTGTGGTACTGAGTGGGTAAATATAATGTCCAGTGCGGTACTGAGTGGGTAAATACAATGTCCAGTATGGTATTGAGTGGGTAAATACAATGTCCTGTGTAGTAATGAGTGGGTAAATATACTGTCCGGTGTGGTACTGAATGGGGAAATACACTGTCCAGTGCAGTACTGAGTGGGGAAATACACTGTCCAATGCAATGCTGACTGGGTAAATACACTGTCCAATGCAGTACTGAGTGGTTGAATACACTGTCCAGTACAGTACTGAGTGGGTAAATACACTGTCCAGTGCGGTACTGAGTGGGTAAATACACTGTCCAGTGCGGTACTGAGTGGGTAAATACACTGTCCAATGCGGTACTGAGTGGGTAATTACACTTTCCAGTGTGGTACTCAGTGGGTGAATACACTGTCCGGTACAGTACTGAGTGGGTAAATACACTGTCCAGTGCGGTGCTGAGTGGGTAAATACACTGTCCAGTGCGGTACTGAGTGGGGAAGTACACTGTCCAATGCGGTACTGAGTGGGTAAATACACTATCCAGTGCGGTACTGAGTGGGGAAATACACTGTCCAGTACAGTACTGAGTGGGTAAATACACTGTCCAGTGCGGTGCTGAGTGGGTAAATACACTGTCCAGTGCGGTACTGAGTGGGGAAGTACACTGTCCAATGCGGTACTGAGTGGGTAAATACACTATCCAGTGCGGTACTGAGTGGGTAAATACACTGTCCAGTACAGTACTGAATGGGGAAATACACTGTCCAGTACAGTACTGAGTGGGGAAATACACTGTCCAGTACAGAACTGAGTGGGTAATTACACTGTCCAGTGCGGTACTGAGTGGGTAAGTACACTGTCCAATGCGGTACTGAGTGGGTAATTACACTGTCCAGTGTGGTACTGAGTGGGTAAATACACTGTCCAGTGCGGTACTAAGTGGGTAAATACACTGTCCAATACAGTACTGAGTGGGGAAATACACTGTCCAGTACAGTACTGAGTGGGTAATTACACTGTCCAGTGCGGTACTGAGTGGGTAAATACACTGTCCAGTGCGGTACTGAGTGGGGAAATACACTGTCCAGTACAGTACTGAGTGGGGAAATACACTGTCCAGTGCAGTACTGAGTGGGTAAATATAATGTTCAGTGTGGTACTGAGTGGGTAAATACTATGTCCAGTGTGGTATTGAGTGGGTAAATACACTGTCCAGTGCAGTACTGAGTGGGTAAATATAATGTTCAGTGTGGTACTGAGTGGGTAAATACTATGTCCAGTGTGGTACTGAGTGGGTAAATATAATGTCCAGTGTGGTATTGAGTGGGTAAGTGCACTGTCCAGTGTGGTACTGAGTGGGTAAATATAATGTCCAGTGCGGTACTGAGTGGGTAAATACAATGTCCAGTATGGTATTGAGTGGGTAAATACAATGTCCTGTGTAGTAATGAGTGGGTAAATATACTGTCCGGTGTGGTACTGAATGGGGAAATACACTGTCCAGTGCAGTACTGAGTGGGTAAATACACTGTCCAATGCGGTACTGAGTGGGTAAATACACTGTCCAGTGCAGTGCTGAGTGGGGAAAAACACTGTCCAATGCGGTACTGAGTGGGTAAATACACTGTCCAGTGCGGTACTGAGTGGGTAAATACACTGTCCAGTGCGGTACTGAGTGGGTAAGTACACTGTCCAGTGCGGTACTGAGTGGGTAATTACACTGTCCAGTGCGGTACTGAGTGGGTGAATACACTGTCCAGTGCGGTACTGAGTGGGTAAATACACTATCCAGTGCGGTACTGAGTGGGTAAATACACTGTCCAGTACAGTACTGAGTGGGGAAATACACTGTCCAGTGCAGTACTGAGTGGGTAATTACACTGTCCAGTGCGGTACTGAGTGGGTGAATACACTGTCCAGTGCGGTACTGAGTGGGTAAATACACTATCCAGTGCGGTACTGAGTGGGTAAATACACTGTCCAGTACAGTACTGAGTGGGGAAATACACTGTCCAGTGCAGTACTGAGTGGGTAAATACACTGTCCAGTACAGTACTGAGTGGGGAAATACACTGTCCAGTGCGGTACTGAGTGGGTAAATACACTGTCCAGTACAGTACTGAGTGGAGAAATACACTGTCCAATGCGGTACTGAGTGGGGAAATACACTGTCCAATGCGGTACTGAGTGGATAAATACACTGTCCAGTGCAGTACTGAGTGGGTAAATACACTGTCCAGTACAGTACTGAGTGGGGAAATACACTGTCCAGTGCAGTACTGAGTGGGTAAATACACTGTCCAGTACAGTACTGAGTGGGGAAATACACTGTCCAGTACAGTACTAAGTGGGGAAATACACTGTCCAGTGCAGTACTAAGTGGGGAAATACACTGTCCAGTGCAGTACTTATTGTGAAGTGTCAGTAGTTGGAGGTTTGGAATGCAATGCCAGCTCCTTTTACAGTTATCACACTGCCCTCAGTCTGCAGTACCACATTATTGTAAAACCTGTTTAATGTCATATTCAATTTTAAAACACACAAAACAGATAAATGACTACAAAAATATTTTGGCTTGAGAGGGGAGTGAAGTGGGTCTGTGAGAAAGTATTTCACTGAGTTTGATGGCTTGAGTCTCTGTGCGCTAAGAAGCATTCATTCTAATAACGTGGCAGCAGTGCTTGTGCTGTGCGGGTGATTGTTATAAATGGTCAGGGCTTGTGACTGATTGAATTGTTCAGGCTTAAAGTGTTTTGCGTGTGGGAAAGGTTGATTACTCTTCCATTACAGAGATCTCTGTGAGTTTGTCACCTCAGTGCACTCAGCTTCCAAACTAATCATTTTTTTGTGTGTAAATTTTGGTGCTGATGAAAAGAGAGACTTGCATTTATATAGCACCTTTCACAACCTCTGGACTTCCCAAAGCACTTTATAGCCAATGGGGCACTTTTGAAGTGTAGTCACTGTTGTGATGTAGGAAGCTTGGTAGCCAAGTTGTGCACAGCAAGATCCCACAAACAGCAATGTGATAATGACCAGATAATCTGTTTTAGTGATCATAGTTGAGGGATAAATATTGACCAGGACACCAGGGAGAACTCCCCTGCTTGTCTTCCAAATAGTGCCATGGGATCTTTAACATCCACCTGAGAAGGCAGATGGGACCTCAGTTTAATATCTCATCAGAAATACAGCACCTTCTGACAGTTCAGCACTCCCTCAGCACTGCACTGGAGTGTCAGCCTAGATGTTGTGTTCAATCTCTGGACTGGGACTTGAACCCACAACCTTCTGACTCAGAGGCGAGAGTGCTATCAACTGAGCCACGGCCAATAGAGCTGAAGGTGAGGGATGGGAATGGAACTCTTTCCATTTCAGGCACCCAGGTGGATCATTTTGAACTCAACCCGCTCGGGATGGTGGGATCAGATCGGCCCCCATTGGGATAGTAAAATCAGCTGGGGTGTAAGATGGACAGCCAATTTGATCCCCTCAGTTTCCGGTTGGGCAGGTTAGGTTAGAATGCCCCCCCCCCCCCCCCACCTCCCCAGTGTCAGCACCAAGCCCTCCCAGGTCAGGAACAGCACCCTCCAATCTGCCTGAACCTCCATCACCGCCTCAGCAGAGCACTCCCGACTGAAGTGATGTGATATCTTTTCCATTCGCACAGTAGCCATCTTGTGACTGGGCTGAGTGAAATCACTAATTTAATGTCAGTCTTAAATTAGAGCTATGAACCCATGGCTGGTGGAAATTCATTTCACAGAGGACCCGTACAGCCAATGGAGAGAGGAGACTTTAATCCCATTCGTCTAGGCTGGATTCAAACCCAGAGCCCAAGGGTGAAAGGTCAGTGTCTAACACTACAACATAAAATAGCCAATTTTAATCTTTAGGGCAGCAAAATATGTAAATGTCTCCCTGGAAATCGCAGGCCCCTCAGGAGGGCAGTTCCAGACTCTGGTTCTCTTTCCTGAATTGCACTCCTCACCTGTCAAAATCAACCATGGGCAAATCCCACAGAGCTGTCTCCCTGACAGTCGGCAGAAGCTTATCCAATTTATTCAGCAAGGAATAGTTTCTTCAATGATTAAAGCAGCATGTGGTATCATTGCGATGTCAGCTTAATGCACTGGTGTGCAAAAGAACTTGCTTCTCATTGAATGGCTCCACGTCTCATTGGGTCAGGCCCCTGAGCGGTGGACTATATTTTAATAATCCGATGAATCATAAGGAATAAACAAGCCCCAACATCTTAAAACACCTATAGAGTATCTCACCCAGCTCAATGCCCTAGCTGATCAGTCAGCCCAAGGCTGTGATCCCTGCAATACTATTTGTGCAGCCCATCTCTCCTTAAGGAAGAAAGAAGGAAAGACTTGCATTTATAAAGCACCTTTCACGGCCTCAGGACGTCCCAAAGCACTTCACAGCCATGTAAGTACTTTTGGAGTGTCATCATTGCTGTAATGTAAGCAATGTGGCAGCCAATCTGCACACAGCAAGCTCCCACAAACAGCAATGTGAGAATGACCAGATCATCTGCTCTTTTTGGTGATGTTAGTTGAGGGATAAATATTCGCCAGGACACTGGGAAGAACTCCCCTGCTATTCTTCGAAATAGTGCTGTGGGATCTTTTATGTCCACCTGAGAGGGCAGATGGGGCCTCAGTTTAACGTCTCACCTGAAAGACGACACCTCTGACAGTGCAGCACTCGCTCAGTACTGCACTGGAGTGTCAGCCTGGATTTATGTGCTCAGATCTGGAGATTTATCGACGGTCAGATGGCTCCTGACTGCTAATTTTTTTTGAGAGCCTCTCTACCCCTCTATTTGTCACTTTCTCTGGCCCCTTTCCCTTTCTGTATTTGAAACTTTTGCCATAAATAAACAATTTTTAAAAACTGAGCGAAAGGAAGCAAGAGAATGCCATGGAGACAAGGACATCCCAGCATCCCAAAACATTGTGATGTTAAAACCCTATTAAAACTCTTACACTGCTGATGATGTGAGAGCTCTACTTCCATGCTTTGCTCTTACTTACTGGGGAGAGAAAGGAAGGAAGGACCTGCATTTATATAGCGCCTTTCACTTCCCCAGGGCATCCCAAAGTACTTCACAGCTAGTGAATTGCTTTTGAAGGGTAGTCACTGTAGGGTTACCAACGCTGGTTGGACATAGTCCTGGAGGATTCATCACATGACCTCCAGCCTCCAAAATCCCCACCCCCACACCACCGCCATTGGTCACCCGACGCGTCCATCCTCACAGAGCACCGCCTTCCCACGCCAATTGGTAGCAAACAGACTCTTCGTTACCCGATTGGATGATTCTTGACTGTTAGTCAAACAGCCCTTTTTCCCGTCTCCAACATTTTTATAACAAATAAACAAAAGTTTTCGAATTAAATGAAAAAAAACATTTTTTTTAATGGCCCTCTGATTTTTCTTCTGGTTTGGTCACAGCCGACTCCAGGAGATTAATCTTCAATTCCTGGAGACTCCAGGACAATCCTGGAGGGTTGGTAACCCTAAGTCACTGTTGTGTCGTAGGCAAACACAACAGCCAATTTGCACTTTACTTGCTGTAAGTCCCACAGACAGCATTGGGCTGAATGGCAGGTTAATCTGTTTCTGTTGATGTTGGTTGAGGGTTAAATGTTGGCCCAGGCACCAAAAGAACTACCCTGCTCTTCTTCAAATAGCAGTTCAGGATATTTTACATCCACCTCAACTGCAGACAGGGTTTAACATCTCATCCAAAGGACAGCACCTCTGACAATGCAGCACTCCCAAGGGCGAGCAGCTGGTCAGCAGGATATAAATGAAGCTTGACTGTTAATATCGACTGGTTCCCCCATAGACACTCATGAGCAGGCGGCTCACTCCTCCTGCTCAGGAGTTAAAATTCCTCCTTTAATGAGACAAGCTCATTTCCGGCCCCTAGTGTTCCATTTTAATTGGGGCCCAGTTATCGGCGGTTGAGTTTTGGTGTCAGTTCAAACCTCACCCGCTGCTCCAGAAATGAAGCCCGGGGTATTTTAACAACCAGCGGGAAGTGGTAGAAAATCGCAGAGGTCACCCACCGACAGCAGGTGGTGCTGGGCTGTCCCATGGGGGATCCCGCGATCGGGAAGGGTGGGAAGAGGGTTGCCAACTCTAGTTGGATGTATTCTAGGAGGTTTCATCACATGACCTCTCATCTCCGACCACCTCCTGCCCCATGTTCCTGCCATTGGTCGCCCAACACATCCATCCACATGGCGCCCCGCCTTCCCATGACCAATTGGAAAGCAAACATCTATCCAATAGCGATCATAACATGATCGAGTTCAATGTAGTGTTTGAAAGGGAAAAAAGTGAGTCAGCTGCTAAGATTCTAGACTTGGGTAAGGCCGACTTCAATGGGATGAGACAGAGACTGACCACGGTTAACTGGGCAAATCTGTTAATGGGTAAAACGACTGATGATCAGTGGGAAATGTTTAAAGAAACATTTAACGTGATACAGAATCGGTTTATACCCCTGAGGGGCAAGAACTCTACTTGCCAAAAAAAAACAGCCATGGACAACTAAAGAGGTAAGGGACAGTATAAGACATAAGGAAAGGGCAGACAAAAAGGCAAAAAATGGCACAGATCCTGGCGAATGGGAAAGATACAAAGATCAACAAAGGGTCACAAAACAGATAGTGAGAGCTACAAAAAGAGAGTATGAAAAGAAATTTGCAAGGGATATCAAAACCAATACGAAGAACTTTTATAGTTATATTAGGAAAAAGAGGGTGGTCAGGAGCAGTGTTGGCCCCTTAAAAACTGAAAGTGGGGATATTGTCATTGACAATGGGGAAATGGCGCACATGTTGAACAATTACTTTGCGTCAGTATTTACAGTAGAAAAAGAGGATAGCATGCCGGAAATCCCAAGAAAACTAATATTGAATCGGGGACAGGGACTCGATAAAATTAACATAAGTAAAGCAACAGTAATGAAGAAAATAATATCACTAAAGAGTGACAAATCCCCAGGACCAGATGGTTTCCATCCCAGGGTTTTAAAGGAAGTAGGTGAGCAGATTGCAGATGCCCTAACTATAATCTTTCAAAGTTCTCTAGATTCAGGAACTGTCGCTCTAGATTGGAAAATTGCACATGTCACTCGCTTTTTAAGAAAGGAGAGAGAGGGAAACCGGGGAATTATAGACCAGTTAGCCTAACATCTGTTGTGGGTAAAATGTTGGATCTATAATTAAGGATATGGTGACTGAACACCTCGAGAATTTTCAGTTAATCAGAGAGAGCCAGCATGGATTTGTGAAAGATAGGTCGTGCCTGACAAACCTGATTGAATTTTTGGAAGAGGTGACTAAAGTAGTGGACAGGGGAATGTCAATGGATGTTTTTATATGGACTTCCAGAAGGCATTTGATTAGGTCCCACATAAGAGACTGTTAGCTAAGATAGAAGCCCATGGAATCAAGGGAAAAGTACGGACTTGGTTAGGAAGTTGGCTGAGCGAAAGGGGACAGAGAGAAGGGATAATGGCAGGATGTGACTAGTGGAGTCCCACAGGGATCTGTCTTGGGGCCTCAATTATTCACAATATTTATTAACGACTTAGATGAAGGCATAGAAAGTCTCATATCTAAGTTTGCCGATGACACAAAGATTGGTGGCATTGTAAGCAGTGTGGATGAAAACATAAAATTACAAAGTGATATTGATAGATTAGGTGAATGGGCAAAATTGTGGCAAATGGAATTCAATTTAGATAAATGTGAAGTCATCCACTTTGGATCAAAAATGGATAGAACAGGGTACTTTCTAAATGGTAAAAAGTTAAAAACAGTAGATGTCCAAAGGGACTTAGGGGTACAGGTACATCGATCATTGAAGTGTCATGAACAGGTGCAGAAAATAATCAAGAAGGCTAATGGAATGCTGGCCTTTATATCTCGAGGACTAGAGTACAAGGGGGCAGAAGTTATGCTGCAGCTATACAAAACCCTGGTTAGACCGCACCTGGAGTACTGTGAGCAGTTCTGGGCACCGCACCTTCGGAAGGACATATTGGCCTTGGAGGGAGTGCAGCGTAGGTTTACTAGAATGATACCTGGACTTCAAGGGTTAAGTTACGAGGAGAGATTACACAAATTGGAGTTTCGAAGGTTAAGGGGTGATCTGATCGAAGTTTATAAGATATTAAGGGGAACAGATAGTTTCTGTCTATCCACCCTATTTCCGCTGGTTGGGGATTCTAGGAGTAGGGGGCACAGTCTAAAAATTAGAGCCAGACCTTTCAGGAGTGAGATTAGAAAACATTTCTACACACAAAGGTTGGTAGAAGTTTGGAACTCTCTTCCGCAAATGGCAATTGATACTAGCTCAATTGCTAAATTTAAATCTGAGATAGATAGCTTTTTGGCAGCCAAAGGTATTAAGGGATATGGGCCAAAGGCAGGTATATGGAGTTAGATCACAGATCAGCCATGATCTTATCAAATGGCGGAGCAGGCACGAGGGGCTGAATGGCCGACTCCTGTTCCTATGTTCCTATATTCCTATAAGACAAGGCGTTAGCTAGAATTTTAAAACAGACTCTTCGTTTCCCAATTGGATGATTCTTGACTGTCAGTCAAACAGCCTTGCTCCCCAGCTCCGATATTTTTGAATGACTCAATGATTTTTCTCCGTGAGTTGCTCACAACAGTGTCGTTGAGATTAATCTTTAATTCCCAGAGACTCCGGGACAATTGGGACAGGTTGGCAACCCTAGAGGGGAAATGAGATCGCGGCGGGTGAGGCATAAGCATGAGGGGTAACATCCTCTCAGCACCCACCCCATCGAGTCCCCTCAGAATCTTGTATGTTTCAATAAGATCTCCTCTCATTCTTCTAAACTCCAATGAGTATGGACCCAACCTGTTCAATCTTTCCTCATAAGACAACCCTTCCATACCCGGGATCAACCTAGTGAATCTTCTCTGAACTGCCTCCAATGCAAGTATGTCCTTCCTTAAATAAGGGCACCAGAACTGTACGCAGTACTCCAGGTGTGGTCTCACCAGCACCCTGTACAGTTGTAGCATGACTTCCCTGCTTTTATACTCCATCCCCCTAGAAATAAAGGCCAATGTTCCGTTTGCCTTCCAGATTACCTGCTGCACCTGTACTGTAAAGGTACATTTACCTTTACTTCTGAACCATTACACGTGCACACATAACCATCCCCCCGGAGCAGAGATCCTAAAATGCTCTTTAAATGCAACAAAGCGTTCGTACTGTGGATCACAGGGTCAGTGCCCTGTGATTATTGTTCCAAAGCCTGCGAGTCGATGGGAAATAACTGGAGCAGCCGCGTGGTCCCAGTCGGAAACAGGTCCCTGTCGAGACAGCGATTGGGTCTGGCTGACGTTCCACACACAGGCACAGCACAAGTCTTTCGAGGTCTGAGCACATTTCTTCCTGGGGATGGTTGGTTTTAAACGCGCCAAGTTAGCACAAAGTAGCAATGAAATTGAAAACTGCTACTGAGCTGTGTTCTCTTTCCACATGGTGAGCAATAATGATCTAGGAATAATAGTGCTTGAAATGACAACCAGAGGAAAGAGTAGAATTCAGCGTTCTTGTACCACAGCACAAGAGTCGGTAGACATGCCATGCATATTCTGCTAACTGCAGTGTGTAAAACATTTATAACTCTAATTGGACAATAGCCATTGTAACCCGCCCTTACTATAGGACGATTAATACCCTCCCCAAACAAGGCCAGGAGCAGTCCGGTCCTACAATACAGAGGAATCCATAAATAAGGGAGCAAATCATTAAACTCAAACCTCCCACACCACTTACACTGGGGCTAATTTTGACTTTGTGCAATAATGTAAAACGGGTGATAGCATGTCTTTATATCTCTCCCCATTTTTATTTCTATGGACTTCAATCTTAATGAGAATCAGGAGAGATGTAAAACAGGCGGCCGACTCACTATCACCCATTTTACACGATCGCACAATTTCAAAATTACCTCCCAGGAGGCCTATGAGGCTCTCAGTACACACTGCCTCATCACAGGAGGGAGATTTTATGAATCAGGGCACCTGGTGCACTGCTGCTCTCGATGGAAGGACACATTGGGTCAGCATACACCACGGACCTTTGCATCCATTAAAATGAATGGTGAATGGAGGGACTGACTGACTGACTGCTCCTGAATGGTGAATGGAGGGACTGGCTGACTGACTGCTCCCGAGTGGTAAATGGAGGGACCGACTGGCTGACTGCTCCCGAGTGGTGAATGGAGGGACTGACTGACTGACTGCTCCTGAATGGTGAATGGAGGGACTGACTGACTGACTGCTCCTGAATGGTGAATGGAGGGACTGATTGACTGACTGCTCCTGAATGGTGAATGGAGGGACTGACTGACTGACTGCTCCTGAATGGTGAATGGAGGGACTGATTGACTGACTGCTCCTGAATGGTGAATAGAGGGACTGACTGACTGGCTGCTCCCGAGTGGTGAATGGAGAGACTGACTGACTGACTGCTCCCGAGTGGTGAATGGAGGGACTGACTGACTGACTGCTCCCGAGTGGTGAATGGAGGGACTGACTGACTGACTGCTCCCGAATGGTGAATGGAGGGACTGACTGACTGACTGCTCCTGAATGGTGAATGGAGGGACTGACTGACTGACTGCTCCCGAGTGGTAAATGGAGGGACTGACTGACTGACTGCTCCTGAATGGTGAATGGAGGGACTGACTGACTGACTGCTCCTGAATGGTGAATGGAGGGACTGACTGACTGACTGCTCCTGAATGGTGAATGGAGGGACTGACTGACTGACTGCTCCCGAGTGGTAAATGGAGGGACTGACTGACTGACTGCTCCTGAATGGTGAATGGAGGGACTGACTGCTGCTCGAGGAACACTGACCGCTGCCCCTCAATTGCCAGCAGGCGGTCCCATTGTGCAAAACTCTTTCGCCAGAGCACTAATCTGTAAAATCTGCCCCAAATGCTGACACCAGTGGATTCCTTTCCCTCTGGCAGTTATTTTTAGACAGGTTTGCATAAATTCCTGCCTGTGCTATTTTAACACAGACATTAACTGGTTTAATCACAGGGTTTTGGGTGGGATGGGGAGTGTATATATTGTGATATACAAGGTATCACAATTGTGTGGGACAGGGGGGATGGACCAGAGGGTTTTTTCCTGCCCGTCATTGTTCGTAAAAGACAGGGATTTATGTGAATACGTTAACAAGTGCACCAAAAAGAGCACACAGGAGGAATTAAACCCACAGCAGCATGCTCAGACTCTATGTGTATTGTGAGATTTCGAATTCTGAAGCTCATTTAGAATTTTTGGCCTAACATTGGATTGAAGAGAATAGAACTTACAATCGGCAACATTCATGTACAAAATATTAACATGTTCATACTAGTTATTTCAAATGGGTCAATACGATCAGCAGACTGCACATACAAGCTCTTAATATGCTGGTATCTCATCTCTGTGTCTGTTTTTTTATATGGTGTGGGGAGCAAGCAGGTGAGTGGGGTTAGGCTGAGTGCCACTGACACCTGATGGCCAGGCAGTAACATTGCAGCGAGCATTGTCCTGCCCCTCCCACCGCCCGACCTCCACCAGGAAGTTGTTGCAATTGCATCTCCTGTGAATGGTTATTCGCACCAAACGGCCTTTCCATGGGGGAGGGAAGGGGTTGCTGCGGGGGAGGGTGGTCATTGGGCTCTGAGGTCTGACATGCAGGAAATCAGTAGGCTGCTCCAGGCCTTTATAGGGCCGCAGCTTCCTGCAGTGCGGCAAACTTGATTATTCACTGAGTAGTTTGAATTATCGTGTTGTGCCTGTATTTGTCGGCGATGACAGAGTGCGAGCACCTGCTGCAGGAAGAGGAAGGTGAGGAAGGAGGTGCTGGTTCTTGAAGAAGCCGAGAAGCAGTGTACAAAGGACTTGGCTGCAACGCAGGAAGAAAGAAAGAACTTGCATTTCCATAGCACCTTTCACGACCTCCGGAGTTCCCAAAGCACTTCACAGCCAATGAAGTAGTGCCTGGTGTTCCCTGGCACTGTGGGCTGCCTTCTCCTGCAGGAAAAGCGCATTGTGTTAATTGGTTGCTGCTGACTCCAGCTCCTGCAGCTACAATCAGCCAGGATTCGGGGAATGGATGGTGGTAAAGGCAGGTGTTTCGGAGATTGAGGGGTGATCTGATCGAGGTGTTTAAAATGATAAAAGGATTTGATAAGGTGGATACGGAGAATCTATTTCCTTTGGTGGGGGAATCAAGAGTGAGGGGATATAACCTTAAAATTAGAGTTAGGCTGTTAAGGAGTGAAATCAGGAAGCACTTTTTCACACAGAGAATAGTGGAAACCTGGAACTGTCTCCCCCAAAAGGCGGTGGATGCTGGGGGTCAACTGGAGCTTTCAGGACTGGGATCGATAGATTTTTGTACGGTGAGGGTATCGAGGGATATGGAGCAAAGGTGGGAAAATGGAGTTGAGGTGCAGATCAGCCATGATCTCATGTCATCCACATCCCGAGAACAAATGTTAAAAATAGGAAGGAGCTCCAGTTGGAGAGCTAGCATCAGCACAGGTGTGATGGGCTGAATGGTCTCCAGCAATTACTATCACTCTGTATCATTATTACAGGTGTATCATGACTGCCTGGTTTTCTGTCAGTCTGGCTAATGAAGCCACCCTCCGAGAAATTGCCTGCGACTCGCTCTCAGCTGCCATTCTTGCAGTGAGAACTAAGTATGGGTTGTTAAATACTGGCTCGGGACGCGTATCAATTCAATATTGGAATGTTATACTTCCCTTCATCCAGCCGAGTGAGAAGGCGAGGTACCTCAGTGAGATTGACCTCAGTGTGCTTTGCAGTCAGATTATAATTATTGCATCACTACTGTGCCAAGCAGTGTTTTATACTTGGATCAGAATTGCTACACACTGCAGATAAAAGCAGCCAATTTGCAAATCTGTGTCCCACAGCCCACTTAATCATTGCTCAACCATTCAATTTAAACAGAAAACAGAGGACACATAGCACAAATACTCTCACACAGTTGATTAGAATTCTAAAATCGGCTGCTGTCTGTATATGATGTTTGACAGTAGACTGGATGCAGGTCGTGTGCTCAGAATGCTTAACAAACTTAACCTAATCCTTCCCAGAGCACAGTAAGTCCAGAGGGCAGTAATGGAATATCAGCATCAACAGAGACTTGCAATTATTAAAATGTAGGAAAACATTATCCCAATGCATTTAAGGGAAAGCTAGGTAAGTACATCAGGGAGAAAGGAATAGAAGGATATGCTGATAGGGTGAGATGAAGTAAGGTCGGAGGAGGCCCGTGTGGAGCATAAAGTCCGGCATAGACCAGTTTCTGTGCTGTAAATTCTGTGTAATTCGATGTAATGTCCCAAGGCCCTTTATAGAAGGAGAGGACTGGACACCCCTGGTCCTGGGTGGGAGACGGGCAATAGTGGGCTGGTCGCTTGTTTTACAGCTGATTTTCATTTCCTCACTGAGGGTCCCTGTGATGCAAGCAGTGGCCGATCTTCAATCACAATTTGCTAGTGAGCCACGTGCTAATCTCTGCAGCTCGCCAGGTCGATGGTCAATATCAGGGACTCAGGTGCAGAGATTGATTCCTGTGTCTCTCCCCCCTCCAACAGCGCCACCAAAATTGGCGCGCACAAACTTTCCAGGCCACCATGTCTGTGCCAGCTCTGTGCTAGGGCAAAACAAAACAAATCCCACTGCCCTGCTGTCTCCCTATAGCCTCAACTCTTCCTCTGCTTCAAATGTTTGTCCAGCTTTCCCTTAATATATGCAATGAGGGATTGAATTATAGGATTGTTGAAGCAACAACAACTTGCATTTATATAGCGCCTTTAACCTGCCAGGAAACCTTTAACCAGGAAACTGGCCGTCCTTACCCGGTCTGGCCTATACGTGACTCCAGACCCCCAGCAATGTGGTTGATTATTAATCGCCCTCTGAAATGGCCGAGCAAGCCACTCAGTTGTACAATCTCACTACAGACAGTCACAATAAGAATAAAACCGGACGGACCACCCGGCATCAGACCACTAGGCACTGGACACGACAAAGGCAAACCAAGCCCAGTCGACCATGCAAAGTCCTCCTCACTAACATCTGCGGACTTGTGCCAAAATTGGGAGAGCTGTCCCACAGACTAGTCAAGCAACAGCCTGACATAGCCATACTCACAGAATCATATCTTTCAGCCAACGTCCCAGACTCTTCCATCACCATCCCTGGGTATGTCCTGTCCCACCGGCACGACAGACCCACCAGAGGTGGCGGTACAGTGATATACAGTCAGGAGGGAGTGGCCCTGGGAGTCCTCAACATCGACTCTGGACCCCATGAAATCTCATGGCATCAGGTCAAACATGGACAAGGAAACCTCCTGCTGATTACAACCTACCGTCCTCCCTCAGCTGATGAATCAGTTCTCCTCCATGTTGAGCACCACTTGGAGGAAGCACTGAGGGTAGCAAGGGCACAGAATGCACTGTGGGTGGGGGCCTTCAATGTCCATCGCCAAGAGTGGCTCGGTAGCATCACTACCGACCGAGCTGGCCGATTCCTGAAGGACATAGCTGCTAGACTGGGCCTGCAGCAGGTGGTGAGTGAACCAACACAAGGGAAAATCCTACTTGACCTCGTCCTCACCAATCTACCTGTCGCAGATGCATCTGTCCATGACAGTATTGGTAGGAGTGACCACCGCACAGTCCTTGTGGAGACGAAGTCCGGTCTTCACACTGAGGACACCATCCAACGTGTTGTGTGGCACTGTCACCGTGCTAAATGGAATAGATTCAGAACAGATCTAGCAGCTCAAAACTGGGCATCCATGAGGCACTGTGGGCCATCAGCAGCAGCAGATTTGTATTCCAGCACAATCTGTAACCTCATGGCCCGGCATATTCCTCACTCTACCATTACCAACAAGTCAGGGGATCAACCCCGGTTCAATGAGGAGTGTAGAAGAGCATGCCAGGAGCACCACTTGGTGTATCTAAAAATGAGGTACCAAACTGGTGAAGCTACAACACAGGACGACATGCATGCCAAACAGCGGAAGGAACATGCTATAGACAGAGCTAAGCGATTCCACAACCAACGGATCAGATCAAAGCTCTGCTGTCCTGTCACATCCAGTCGTGAATGGTGGTGGACAATTAAACAACTAACGGGAGGAGGAGGATCTGTAAACATCCCCATCTTCAATGATGGCAGAGTCCAGCAGGTGAGTGCAAAAGACAAGGCTGAAGCGTTTGCAACCATCTTCAGCCAGAAGTAGATGATTCATCTCGGCCTCCTCCCGATATCCCCACCATCACAGAAGCCAGTCTTCAGCCAATTCAATTCAATCCACATGATATCAAAAAACGGCTGAGTGCACTGGATACAACAAAGGCTATGGGCCTCGACAACATCCCGGCTGTAGTGCTGAAGACTTGTGCTCCAGAACTAGCTGTGCCTCTAGCCAAACTGTTCCAGTACAACTACAACACTGGCATCTACCCGACAATGTGGAAAATTGCCCAGGAATATCCTGTCCATAAAAAGCAGGACAAATCCAATCCGGCCAATTACCACCCCATCAGTCTACTCTCAATCATCAGCAAAGTGATGGAAGGTGTTGTCGACAGTGCTATCAAGCGGCACTTACTCACCAATAACCTGCTCACCGATGCTCAGTTTGGGTTCCGCCAGGACCACTCAGCTCCAGACCTCATTTCAACCTTAGTCCAAACATGGACAAAAGAGCTGAATTCCAGAGGTGAGGTGAGAGTGACTGCCCTTGACACCAAGGCAGCATTTGACCGAGTGTGGCACCAAGGAGCCCGAGTAAAATTGAAGTCAATGGGAATCAGGGGGAAAACACTCCAGTGGCTGGAGTCATACCTAGCACAAAGGAAGATTGTAGTGGTTGTTGGAGGCCAATCATCTCAGCCCCAGGACATTGCTGCAGGAGTTCCTCAGGGCAGTGTCCTAGGCCCAACCATCTTCAGCTGCTTCATCAATGACCTTCCCTCCATCATAAGGTCAGAAATGGGGATGTTTGCTGATGATTGCACAGTGTTCAGTTGCATTCGTAACCCCTCAAATAATGAAGCAGTCCATGCCGCATGCAGCAAGACCTGGACAAAATCCAGGCTTGGGCTGATAAGTGGCAAGTAACATTAGCGCCAGACAAGTGCCAGGCAATGATCATCTCCAACAAGAGAGAGTCTAACCACCTCCTCTTGACATTCAACGGCATTACCATCGCCAAATCCCCCACCATCAACATCCTGGGGGTCACCATTGACCAGAAACTTAACTGGACCAGCCATATAAATACTGTGGTGACAAGAGCAGATCAGAGGCTGGGTATTTGCGACGAGTGACTCACCTCCTGACTCCCCAAAGCCTTTCCACCATCTACAAGGCACAAGTCAGGAGTGTGATGGAATACTCTCCACTTGCCTGAATGAGTGCAGCTCCAACAACACTCAAGAAGCTCAACACCATCCAGGACAAAGCAGCCCGCTTGATTGGCACCCCATCCACCACCGTAAACATGCACTCCCTTCACCACCGGCGCACAGTGGCTGCAGTGTGTACCATCCACAGGGTGCACTGCAGCAACTCACCAAGGCTTCTTTGACAGCACCTCCCAAACCCACGACCTCTACCACCTGGCAGGTACATGGGAACAACACCTGCATATTCCCCTCCAAGTCACACACCATCCCGACTTGGAAATATATCGCTATTCCTTCATCGTTGCTGGGTCAAAATCCTGGAACTCCCTTCCTAACAGCACTGTGGGAGAACCTTCACCTCATTGTCTGCAGCGGTTCAAGAAGGCGGCTCACAACCACCTTCTCAAGGGCAATTAGGGATGGGCAATAAATGCTGGCCTTGACTGTGATGCCGACATCCCATCATCGAATAATAAAACATCTCAAGACACTTCACAGGAGTGTTATTAAACAAAATTTGACACCGAGTCTTATAAGGAAATATTAGGGCAAGCTTGACAAAGAGGTAGGTTTTAAGGAGCTTCTTAAAGGAGGAGAGAGAGGTAGAAAGGCATAGAGGTTTAGGGAAGGTATTCCAGAGCTTAGGGCCTAGGCAGCTGAAGGCTCGGCCGCCAATGGTGGAGTGATTAAGATCAGGGATGCACAAGAGGCCAGAATTGGAGGAGTGCAGAGATCCCGGAGGCTTTTAGGGCTGGAAGAGGTTACAGAGATAGGGAGGGGCGAGGCCATGGAGGGGTTTGAAAACAAGGATGAGAAATTTAAAAGTGAGGCATTGCCGGACCAGGAGCCAAAGTAGGTCAGCGAACACAGGGGTGATTAGTACAAGGGACTTGGTGCGAGTTAGGATATAGTCAGCAGAGTTTTGGATGAGCTCAGTTTTATGGAGAGTGAAAGATGGGAGGCTGGCCAGGAGAACATTGGAATAGTCAAGTCTGGAGGTAACAAAGGCATGGATGAGGGTTTCAGCAGCAATTGAGCTGAGGTAGGGGTGGAGAAGGTCGACGTTATGAAGGTGGAAGTAGGCGGTGTTGGTGATGGAGCAGATATGGTGTTGGAAGCTCATCTCAGGGTCAAATAGGACGCCAAGGTTGTGAACGGTCTGGTTCAGCGTTAGACAGTGGCCAGGGAGAGGGATGGAATTGGTGGCTAGGGAACGGAGTTTGTGGTGGGGAATGAAGCCAATGGCTTCGGTCTTCCCAATATTTAGTTGGAGGAAATTTCTGTTCATCTCGAACAAGCAGTGTGACAAATCAAAGGCAGTGGAGGGGTCGAGAAAGATGATGGTCAGGTGGATCATGTGGAACCTGATGTCATGTGTTTGGATGATGTCGCCGCGGGGCAGCATGTAGATGAGAACTAGGAGGGGGCCAAGGATAGATCCTTGGGGGACTCCAGAGGTAACGGTGTGGGAGTGGGAAGAGAAGCCATTGCAGGAGATTCTCTGGCTACCACTGGATAGATAAGAATGGAACCAGGCGAGGGCAGTCCCACCCAGCTGGACAACGGAGGAGAGGCGTTGGAGGAGGATGGTGTGGTCAACCGTGTCAAAAGCTGCAGACAGGTTGATAAGGATGAGGAGGGAAAGTTTACCATCGTCACAGCCACATAAGATGTCATTTGTGACTTTGATAAGGGCCATTTCAGTGCTGAGGCAGGGGTGGAAACCTGATTGAAGGGATTCAAACATGGAGTTGCGGGAAAGGTGGGCACGGATTTGGGAGGCGAGAACATGTTCAAGGAATTTGGAGAGGAAATGGAGGTTGGAG
Organism: Heptranchias perlo; assembly: GCF_035084215.1. Taxonomy (NCBI): domain Eukaryota; kingdom Metazoa; phylum Chordata; class Chondrichthyes; order Hexanchiformes; family Hexanchidae; genus Heptranchias; species Heptranchias perlo. The sequence continues at coordinate 7,923,819 of NC_090350.1, read as the reverse complement.
ATGGGACGATAGTTTGCAAGGGCAGAGGGGTCAAGGGTGGGTTTTTTGAGGAGGGAAAGATGATGGCAAATTTGAAGGGGTGGGGGATAGTACCTGAGGAGAGGGAACCATTAACAATATCTGCTGACATGGGGGCCAGAAAGGGAAGTTGGGTGGTCAGCAGTTTGGTGGGAATAGGGTCGAGGGAGCAGGAGGTGGGTCTCATGGTCAAGATGAGCTCGGAGAGGGCATGAAGGGAGAAAGGAGAGAAACTAGAGAAAGATCCAAGTTCAAGGCTAGGGCAGGGGGGAACCATAGGGAAGTTTAGCTCGGTGGGCTAGGGGAGGGGAGGGAAGCGACAGAGGCAGCTGAACGGATGGTCTCAATCTTAGTGACAAAGAAGTCAATGAGCTTCTCACGCTTGTTGTTGGAAGTAAAGGTGGAGGGGGAGGGGAAAGGGGTTTAAGAAGACAGTTTGTAGTAGAAAAGAGAAGCATTTGCATTCAAGGATGATCCTGGAGCAGTTCTGGCAGAGGAGAGCAGGACCTGATGATGTTTTATACGGTCCAGTCAGGTCTGGTGACGAATGGCTAAAACCGGTTGTCCCATAAAAGCAGTGGGCATGGAGCTGAGAAGTGAAAGCATATACTGACTCAACTATTCCAATACTCTCCTGGCCGGCCTCCCATCTTTCATCCTCCATAATCTTCAGCTCATCCAAAATTCTGCTACCTGTATCCTACACTGCATCAGATCCCTCTCGCCCATCACTCCTGCACTACAGCGGCTGCTGTCCCCCAAAGCCTCACAGTGAAAATTCTCATCCTCATATTTAAATCCCAGCATGGCTTCACCCCTCCCTATTTCTGTAACCTCCTTCAGTCCTACAATCCCACGTCCCCCCACCAAATTCTCTGTGCCTCTGACTCCAGCCTGTTATGCATCCACTTCTCTTCATTCCACCTTTGGTGGTCGTGCCTTCAGCTCCCTAAACCCCTCTGCCTCTCCACCTCCCTCTTCTCCTTTAAGACCCTTCTTAAAACCACCTCTTTGACCAAGCTTTTGGTCACCCTTCCTAATATTTCGTCCTTGGTTTCTGCATCCATTATTTCCTTATGTCTCTGTGAAACACCTTTGGATGTTTTTTAGGTTAAAAGTGCTATATAAATGCAAGTTGTTGTTGATCTCAGAAAGGAAAGCAAAGTTAGAGATGAGGCGGCAATAAATGGATCGAGGTGGACTTCTTGAGGACGGAGGTTTATGGCACTTTTGAAATTTGGGTAGTACCAAATCAAGGGAGTTGTTAACGACGACAAACATGGGGACCATGAAAGGTCATTGAGTGCTCAGAAGTTGGGTGGGAAAGAGATCGATGGAACAGGGTCTCTTGGAAGCGATGAGCTTGACGAAGGCACAGGAAGATGGTGGAGAAGTTACAGAGTGAAGGTTTGGATAGGGCAGATGAAGAGTTGCATGCTGGTCAGGTGTAGGAAGAAGTGGAACAGATCGTGGCAACTGAGACAGCTGCATGGACATTCTGGAACTTGGAGACTGTGTCAGCCGAGGCTCAGTGGTATCACTCTTGCCTCTGAGTCAGAAGGTTGTGGGTTTGAGTCCCAGTCCAGAGACTTGAGCACACAATCAAGGCTAACATTTTAGTGCAGTACCAAGAGAGTGCTGCACTGTCAGAGGTGCCATCTTTCAGATGAGATGTTAAACTGAGGCCCTGTCTGCCCTCTCAGGTGGATGTAAAAGATCCCATGGCACTATTTGAAGAAGAGCAGGGGAGTTCTCCCCCAGTGTCCTGGTCAATATTTATCCTTCAACCAACGCCTAAAATGGATTATTTCGTCATTTATCACATTGCTGTTTGTGGGATCTTGCTGTGCGCATTTTTGGCTGCCCTGTTTCCTACATTAGAACAGTGACTACACTTCAAAAGTACTTCATTGGCTGTAAAGTGTTTTGGGATGTCCTGAGGTCATAAAAGACACTATATAAATGGAAGTCTTTCTTTTACGATGTTTTGTACTTGCTGTCGTAGATGAAAGTGAAGAGAGCAGGCGAAGAAGGTTTGAGGAGGTGATTTGTGATGGAGAAAAGAAGTTGTGCGTTGTCCTTCCACTCCAGGATGATTATGGATTAGTAGAAGGTTTTAGACATGAAGAGGGAAGAGTGGTAATGCTTGAAGTGGTTGAGTCGGGTGTGGCAGGGGATGACAAGGCCAGTTGTGCTTTAAATGTGTTCCAGTCTGAGGCCCTTGAATTTTAGGGAGTGAAGATGGGAGATGCACTGGGAGAGCAGCAAGGATGGGAGGCATTGAATGATTTGGTAAGGATGAGGACATCAAAGACAGAAGTGAAGTCAATGGTGGCAATGGTACGGTGACAGGTGGAAGGGCAGAAACAGCTGCATGGGCATTGGAAACCACGGACCTGAGAGAGCTGATAAGGAGTTTTCCTTGAGTGTACGGAGCAGATAATGGAGATAGAAGAAGGCAGCAAGATGTAGATGGAAAGTGAGATGAGAAGTAGCCAGAAATATTAGTGATTGAAACCTTGAAGGTAATGAGGCCATTTAAGATGGCAAGGTCAAGTGGATGGCCTTGAATGTGAACGGGAGAGGTTATGTAAAGGATGAAGTCTCTCTTGTTCAGTTTCAAGAAATGGTGGGATTGTACTGACTTTGACCATGGAGCTTTATCCCTTCTTATCCTTCTCAACCTCTCTGCAGCATTCAATATGGTTGATTATGCCGTCCTCCTCCATCATCTCTCCTCCATGTTCCACCACTGTGGGGCTGCCTTTACATAGTTCCCTCCTGATCACTCCCTCCTTTCCAGTCGCTTCCCTCCTCCCTCCTAATTGCCCCTCTCTCCTAGTCATCCCCTCACTCTCGATCGCTTCCCCCCTCCCTGAGGGCTGCTGCCAGTGACTCAGTGGCCTGAAATTGAAATCCTCTTTGCCGATGGGTTGCCTGGAGATGCCCAGCGGGTGTCTGCAGCTCACTGATCTCATGTAAATGAGGTCCAAGGCTCAATATTGGGTGTGCCTCAGGCCTACCCGTTCCGGCATAGGGATTGTTCCCTGTGCCCAGCGAACCAATTTCTAGGCCAGCACCTGTTCCCTGCCTCCTCTGTGAGGTGCCTTGGGATAGCTTTCTACATCAAAGGCGCTATATAAATGCAAGATGTTGTTGTATTGAGAGGCCCATAACGCAGGGCTTCAGTGACCTTATTGCTGCTCAGAGGTTTGATTGCACACGAATCATGTGCTGAGGATGTGCCCAGCAGCCGGAGAACGGCAGGAGCTGTCTCAGGGCAACATCACATTCATGCCACCCAACTGCCCTGTTTGCAAAGTGTCAGAGACCATGCAGGACCAGACAGCTCCCACAGCACGAGGCGCATCACTTCGGGACGTCCTGAGGAGGTGAAAGACGCTACAAAAATGCAAGTTCTTCCTGCTGTCTTCTCTTTAGTCCGCACTAGATTTAGCTTCCAGAGATGCATGGACGGAGTTCTAACCGAAGCATCACTTAGTCCCTCAAAGTTATTCTTCAAAGCTCAATGCTTCCCGTCAAACTGCTTGCAGTGTTGTGCTTGGTTCAGCATTTCACACAGATTGCTCTGAAAGAAAAAAAATGACCAATTTGTAATGTCTCTGTCTGAGTCCATTTAATCACTGAGGCTGCCAGTCAATTTGAGCTCAAACAAAGGGGGATCTTTTACAAGGAGCTGTTAGTGTCACATTGAGTGAGTTGTTCTGTGTTCACACAATTCAGTGCTGAGCAAGGAGAAACACAGAGAGCTGGCAACCATTTTATAGCATGATCAAGAGTTCTATATAATGGCAATGAATGTGAAGGGTTTGATTGATTGGAATTACTGCTGTATAGAAAGGGCCTGAACACAAAGGGATTTGGTTCACCAGAAATCTATACGGGGAGACTCCTATTTTAACTGTGGACACCTCAGTAATGCTCACATAAACTGGAATGATCAAAGTTGGCCTCAAATGGTAAATTTTAAGATTGCCAATGTTTAACATTTCGAAACAGCAGCAAACTACATTGTTTTTGGTCTCCAAGCATCTTGTTCTCTTCCCTCTGTAAATATTTCTGTGTTGTGCTGGTGTTGCTGCCCCCCCAGCTCCTGCCACCCCGCCCCCCCCCGGCCGCCTTGGTTTCAGCCTATTACTGTCTGCCTCTATTCTAATTTTGCGCCTTCCTTTATCTCTATCGTCTCTGACTCGCTGGGGGTGATTTTTAACAGCCTGTTTCTCACCTGAACAATGACCAACTGGTGGAGGACTATCTGGTGAGGACCTTGAACACCCATTTGCCCGCCTGAATCAATTTTCAGGCAGGTCTTTAAATGGAGGCCCCGGATAGGTGGGAGGCTTTTTAAACATGCAAATTGGAGTCCTACACCTGTTGTAGAACCCTGATTTCAATTTTCATTGAGAAATAGGCGGAGCATGTACGGAGCATGTACGGAGCACGCCAGTCCCACAGTCTTCAGGCGTCAACAGGCCTAACTGGCGGTTCTTCTGAGTCAGAAGGTCATGGGTTCAAGACCCACTCCAGAGACTTGAGCATATAATCCAGGCTGACACTCCCAGTGCTGCACTGAGGGAGTGCTGCACTGTTGGAGGTGCCGTCTTTCGGATAAGACATTAAACTGAGGTCCCATCTGCCCTCTCAGGTGGATGTAAAAGATCCCATGACACTATTTGAAGAAGAGCAGGGGTGTTCTCCCCGATGTCCTGGCCGATATTTATCACTCAACCAACATCACTAAAAAAAACAGATTATCTGGTCATTATTTCATTGCTGTTTCTACATTACAACAGTGACTACACTTCAAAAACACTTTGGGACATCCTGAGATCGTGAAAGGCGCTATATAAATGCAAGTTTTCTTGTGTCTTAAAGGGGTCGTTAGAGGACTCTCCAAAAAGGTAAGTTTTTGGGGTTTTTTGTGTGGTGCCAGGGGAGCAGGATTTTACCTCAAGGCCCCACAAAGTTCTCATTGCACGCTGCCCGCCCATTGTCATTTCCCTCCTAGTATCCGCTCCCCCTCCCCCCCAACAGGGCCTTACCTGCAGGTCAGCTTCGTGCGGCAGCCGGCCGATTTTCCGCCACAGGAAACCGGCGAGCTGCAGCGGAGTGCCTGTTTGGTGGTCGCAACATATTGGTTAATGAGGCTGCACCATCGATATCATGCCAGTTGGCCCCAAGGAGAAAAGATCACTTTCTGATTCTCCCTAAGTAACTAAGTGAAATGAGTTTCTACACAGGCTCACCAAAGTTCTTAGTGCCTACATCTTTTCAAAACTCCTCAGGGTACTAGGTGGCACAGTGGGTTAGACATTGGCCTTTTCCTCCTGGCAACTAGATTCAAAACCAACCCAGACTGATGAGATAAATATCTGCTGGCTATAGTCCTAGAAAAATTAGCTTGGGCCGTCTTACTACAGTTCCTGATGGGCATGGGCCAAATCGTGCAAAACTCACACTGACTGGCAATGCAAATCAGAGAGGAAACATGATGGCTGGTGTGGGACATGGAAAAATGCCACACAGGTGCAGTAGGAAATGTTCTTCTGAGTTTGGGACTGAGGTATGTTGTTGGAGCAGGGTAGGGAGGGCTGTACTGAGTACCTAGGTGCCTGCAATGGGAAAAGCTCCATTCCCCAGCACGAACATACCTCATCTTGATTCATGAGCACTAAAACAAAGATGCTGCCCCTTCCAAAGACATTGACTCCTTCCCGGGGTGTGTCATCCAGTACCTCATCCATGTGGCCTTCGTTCACATGTATGAAAGAATGAGAAGAAGAAAGACTTGGATTTATGCAACTTCTTTCACAACCTCAGGAAGTCTCAAAGCGTTTTACAACCAATGAGGTACTTTTGAAGTGTAGTCACTGTTGTAATGTAGGAAACGCAGCAGCCAATTTGTGCACAGCAAGGTCCCACAAACAGCAATGAGATAACGACCAGGCAATCTGTTTTGGTGATGTTATTTGAGGGAGAAATATTGGCCAGGACACCAGGGAGAAGTCCCCTGCTCTTCTTCAAGTAGTGCCATTGAATCTTTTATGGGAGAACATTCAGGGACTCGGCTGAACATCTCATCCAAAAGTCGGCATCTTTGACAGTGCAGCACTCCCTCAGTACTGCACTGGATTATGTGCTTAGGTCTCATGGAGTGGGACTTGAACTCTCAACCTACTTGACTCAGAGCAGAGAGTGCTATCACTGAGCCAAGGCTGGCACCTTGTAAATCTTGACAGGCTATTCGCCCACAGGAGACCTCCACACCCAAACCCAATCCTGTTCTCCAGCGATATTCCTACACAAACACTTCTGGCCGGGCCAAGAAGTGCCCAGAACCCCCTCCCTAACCCGGGGCACTGACACCGAGTGTAATGCCTCTACTCAGGCCCTGGCTGAGGTCAGCTAACGTGGCACAGAGCAGGGATCAAGCCTAGGATGTTCCTGATCTATACTAACTGAATAATCTCTTTGAGCTGTCAGAGGGCCATGTTCTGCCTTTAGAAGTTTTTCAGAGAGCTGCTTAACACCACAAAAGACCATTCTTCTTAACATCTCCAGAGGAATGGAAAAGGAAACTCTAATCTGCCATCAAATGGATGGACGTGCTGTCGTAGCACTGGGCTCCATGGTATTTATAAATCCGTAAACTGCCGTTAGCGACTGGTGACTCCCATTGACACGGTCTCTTTAACTTCTTTCAACTGCTTACGTTTGATGTTTTTCCACATTGTGATAAAAAGGAACCTGCCTTTCATCTGGGACCCTCGCCCACTAATGGGCAGCTGTTAAACCTTATGATAGTTCTTGATTGCACAGCACTTGTCAAGGATTTGTTGGCTTTAGCTGCTGTTTATTTTTCCAAAACATGAAAGGCGTTAAATGGCACAATTTTTTTGCATACAACATTACCATTTTGCCATGGGAAATGGACCTGAAACTTGAACGTGGACAATTTATGGAAATTGTTACGGAGACAGGAAGAAGAAAGAATTTGTATTTCTGTAGCATCGTTTATGTCCTCAGAACACTCAAAATGAAGTACCTTTGAAGTGCAGTCACTGTTGTGATGTAGACAAACATGGCAGCCAATTCATGCACAGAAAAGTCCCACAAACATTAACAAGATAACTGACCAGATAATCTGTTCTGGTGGTGTTGGTTGAGAGATAATTGTTGGTCAGGATGCTGGAAGAACTCCCTTGCTCTTCTTTGAATAGTGCCATGAGATCTTTTACATCCATCCAAACAGGCATTCAGAACCTTAGTTTAACGTCTCCTCCAAAAGACAGCACCTCTGACAGTGCAGCACTCCCTCAGTACTGCACTGAAGTGTCGGCTTAGATTTTGGGCTCAAGTCTCTGGAGTGGGGCTCTAACCCACGGCATTCAGACATCTTAGTTTTGTACACTGACTGTACATCTTAGTTTTGTACACTGACTGTACATCTTAGTTTGGTACACTGACTGTACATCTTAGTTTGGTACACTGACTGTACATCTTAGTTTGGTACACTGACTGTACATCTTAGTTTGGTACACTGACTGTACATCTTAGTTTTGTACACTGACTGTACATCTTAGTTTGGTACACTGACTGTACATCTTAGGTGGGTAGACTGACTCTGCACTTTAGTTTGCATGGTCCAGGGTTGACAATTAATCTATTCAGCAGTAACACTTCACCCTGGAGTCAGCATAGTGTTCTCATTATATCTCCAGTCTATCCAAAAAGCACAAAATATCACATTCAGGCACTCACTGGCACAGACAATAACTACTAATCCATCTTATATACAAATTAATCATTTACCACAGAAATTCATGAATACTAAATAGCGCATCAAGTGTATGTTGAGGATCTAAACCTGGGAATGACTCTCGCTGATATTAGCGGATGAACATTTGGTTCATTGGTATAGCATTCCCTTGCCTCCTGTTAAAGTGAAGCTTTAATGAACAGGGTAATTCCTGTATCAATTTAGCAGACAGGGGAGTTCTCCTGGTGTCCTGGACAATATTTATCCCTCAACCAATATCACTAATCTGATTGCTGTTTGTGGGATTTTGCTGTGAGCAAATTGGTTGCCGTGTTTCCTACATTACAACAGTGACTACACTTCAAAAGTACTTCACTGCCTGTAAAGCGGCATTCTGAAGTCATGAAAGATGCTGTATAAATGCAAGTTCTCTCTTCCTTCTTGTCAGTGTGTTAAGAGTTGGTGCCAAAATATCACCACGAAGGATTTCAAAACTCTCCAGGTAACAATGAACCGTCCAGCAGTATATATTTTGAGCCAACTTGCTTTCTGATGTTACCCCTTAGCTATGGTCTTCTTCTTCTTCTGCCTTCCCAGACACAGGATGTGGATACAGGGCGAGCACTTTACTCAGCACTGAATAGTTCTAGCTAATTGCTATCCAGTGCTCTCTGCTGGTATGTGCATGTGTGTGGACAGGATTGGACTCAGCTGCAGAATCGAATATCTGACTGTCCAGGTTGACATGTGAAGAGGTTCTGAGGGGCGTACCTGCGGGAATGTAACCCAGGTAGATTTCCCACATCCACCCACTGGCACCCACGCCATTCCCACTGGATTAATCCACCTGAAATTGGTGTCTTGCCCAAAAGACAGACCTAAGCACCCTGCCAATACTTGTGTCACTGTATTTTACGCTGCACTTTGCTACATTCTGAATCCTTCTGTTTTGGCGATGCAGGCTCATTGAGATTGATTGCTGCTTTATTCCATGCTGCATTCAATTTTCTTTCGGAGGATGCAATTCCAATTTAAAATATACAGTTTAATTCAACCCCGATTGGGTCAGGGAAAGGGGTGAGAGTGACCAGAGCAGTATGCAGTTACACCTCGAGGCACCGATGGGATTCTAAACTCCCAATCACTTCAACAAACTGCAGCTATAAGTAGCTCCAAAACGACTGGTGTTGGAAAATATCAGCACAAAAACCAACAATAATTACACCACAGGTCAGCAAGGCCACTGATTTACTGCTGTTATTACACGGGTTCTGGGAATTTTACTCGTATTTTTGGGATCACTTTCTGCGATTTTGTCTGTCTATTAGAGAAAAGTGCAAACCAGTGGCCTTGCCGATAAGTAAGAAAGAACTTGCATTTATATAGCGCCTTTCACTACCTTGGAACGTTCCAAAGCGCCTTACAGCCAATGAAATACAGTCCCCACCACTTACACTGTCCACGCTTAGCACAGGCGGCCGCCAATGTCGGGTAAATGGTGCTAACTATTTTCCATTACGATAGGAGTCAATTACAAAGGCACTGCTTTTAACGTATTAAGCGTGCCGACTATTTCGGGCAGTTCACCACGTACTTACCCTGAACTTACCCATTTAAAAAGCTCTGCTGATTTCAGCCAAAATTGACTCTTCAAGGAGTTTCAATCTGCTGTTTGCACCTCGTTAAAGTGCGATTACCTCAGTGATGAGATTCTGGATTCAACTGCTAACAATTAGGGGAGGCAGCTGCTCAGTGAGATTTCCTGTTTTTTATAAATATGATGTAAATATGATATAAATATAACCTTTTTGGTTTTACCGCCCACCGGATGTAGCGGGCAAATCGCATTAAGACCCAGGTGCCTGCTGCAAATGGTGGGGACTGTACTTTTGACGTGTGGTAACTGTTGTAATGTCAGGAAACGTAACATGCAAATATAATGTCCCTGTACATGGGCACAGTGACACTTACTGCATTTAAACAGACACACGCCGATCTGTTTATTTTAAAAACAGGGTCTGAGGCTGGCCGTTCCCTGGCGCTCCTTGTATTGGGGTCTGAGACTGGCCGTTCCCTGGCGCTCCGTGTATTGGGGTCTGAGACTGGCCGTTCCCTGGCGCTCCTTGTATTGGGGTCTGAGACTGGCCGTTCCCTGGCGCTCCGTGTATTGGGGTCTGAGACTGGCCGTTCCCTGGCGCTCCGTGTATTGGGGTTTGAGACTGGCCGTACCCTGGCGCTCCTTGTATTGGGGTCTGAGACTGGCCGTTCCCTGGCGCTCCGTGTATTGGGGTCTGAGACTGGCCGTACCCTGGCGCTCCTTGTATTGGGGTCTGAGGCTGGCCGTACCCTGGCACTCCTTGTATTGGGGTCTGAGACTGGCCGTTCCCTGGCGCTCCTTGTATTGGGGTCTGAGACTGGCCGTACCCTGGCGCTCCGTGTATTGGGGTCTGAGACTGGCCGTACCCTGGCGCTCCTTGTATTGGGGTCTGAGACTGGCCGTACCCTGGCGCTCCTTGTATTGGGGTCTGAGACTGGCCGTTCCCTGGCGCTCCGTGTATTGGGGTCTGAGGCTGGCCGTACCCTGGCGCTCCTTGTATTGGGGTCTGAGACTGGCCGTTCCCTGGCGCTCCTTGTATTGGGGTCTGAGACTGGCCGTTCCCTGGCGCTCCGTGTATTGGGGTCTGAGGCTGGCCGTACCCTGGCGCTCCTTGTATTGGGGTCTGAGACTGGCCGTACCCTGGCGCTCCTTGTATTGGGGTCTGAGACTGGCCGTTCCCTGGCGCTCCTTGTATTGGGGTCTGAGACTGGCCGTTCCCTGGCTCTCCTTGTATTGGGGTCTGAGACTGGCCGTTCCCTGGCGCTCCTTGTATTGGGGTCTGAGGCTGGCCGTTCCCTGGCTCTCCTTGTATTAGGGTTTGTCAGCCACCTTAATCCAGGTGGATTGACCACTTTATATTGGTAATTAAGATACCTGTCACTCTTTCCGGATCAATTAAGTTTGGCTTAAGGGACAGGCTCCAAAACACTCCAACTAAAATATTGAAGTAATAACTTTACCGGTGAGCTGATATGTGCCGAGGGTCCCTGAAAATAAACCATGCCCTCTCAGCTTTCACAGCCCCCTTCAGACAGATCGTGCCATGGACCTCCCTTGGCATTGCTCATCCATTTACAGAGACTGAATGAGTCGAATTACTTTTTATTGCATGACAGTTTGGCATTTGTGCTGGTGTTTTCGGGATCGAATTTTGTGATTCCGTCTAGTTTTCCATGAATTCCTGGACTGTTATAATAGGCAAGTATTTGCGAGTGAAATAACGGCGAGTTTAATGCGTGTGCCTTTATTAATGTGTAAATCATCCAGCAACTTGTGACAAGGAAGAGTTACCTGCTGAGCAGCAGCTCGCCCTCAGTCTCCCCGGGAGTTGCAAAAAATTGCTGCATTTGCGCATTCATTACGAATTAAACGCGCCACGGAAAGTTAGGGCTGGAACTGAACAGCGTAAAGACCTTTTTAATGAGGACATTGATGTTCCTGCAATACCACTCAACCAGAAAGGGAACAATTGAAACTGTGGAGTCTCATTCCTACAGGTAGTAAATTGTTCTTAAGAGATTTTTTAAAATTTAAAATTTAAAATTAAAAATTTTTTTTTTCCTTTTCCTTTCTGTCTTTTTTTCTCTCTCTATTAATCCAATCTTTCTTTCCCTCTCTTTATTTCTCTTTCTGCACCTGATTTGACTCGAATTCACTCTATTTCCTTCTCCATCGTTCCTTTGTTTATTTCTCAATCCTTAAATCTCATTGGTTAAGGAATTGGTCCCGTCGTTCAGCTCACACTTCCAGCAATTTGTGACACAAAACCTTTTCGAGCTGAAGGGTGAAGGAAAAAGTCTAACTATCAGGGCATGCTGCGAGATACCCCACTCCAGAAAATTCTGGGCCGATATGTTTACTTAAGCCTATACTTCATTTTTCAACTCTTGTATTTTTTAATTGACAATTTGCACAACAAATATCAGGCAGCATGTACCAGGCTGGAGATGGGTATGTGGGGTTCAGAAGCACTGAGCGAGTTCTTGGGATTCAGGGAGCACTAGGGTGGGAGTCCCTGGGGTTTAGCATCATGGTGGGCAAGGGTTCTGAGATCTGGAAGTGGTGGAGGAAGGTGTCTGTGAACCAAGAGATGTCCAGGGGGTTTGGCAGCAGCCTGGGGGTGGGGCGGGCAGGTTACCAGGGCCTGGCAGTGCTGAGGAGGGGGTAATCTCAGGCTGTGGTAGTAACGGAAGGAGGGGCCCAGGGAAGGGGAGTGCAGCATCCGGTGGCAGTGGGGAGAACTCAGTGTCTGGCAACAGTGGAGAGGAAACAAGGCAGAGTCGAACTTCAAATGGAGTGATCGAGGCCATTAAAGCAGCGATTAAAATGGCTGTTTTGAGGCTTCTAATCAATTGTAGGCATCACATTTTCTAACGACAGGATGAGAAGCATAATTGTGCTCCCTATGATATGGCCCCTTCCACCAGCACCCTCCATTGTCTGAACATGTGATACAAAGCGCACAGTCCAGGCTAATGCCTCCACTGTGGAACTGCTGGAGCCTATCGCTGGTCATCTTTGTGCCCCGTTCCGAAGGGGGAGAGGGGGCAAAGGCCAACTCAGATACACCTGCCCTTGAGGTAGCCAACAGATGAAGCTCAAGACTAGGTTTAAGAGGACATGGAGCACACATTTCATCAAGGCAGAGGACCAGAGAAGCAAACAGTAGGCACTCACAAACATCATATGTAGGGTTGTTAAAACAGTTATTTGCACAGAAGTTGGACTGTGTGCAGAGAGTGTTCCTCCTGGGGGCTTCTATCATGTTTGAGCCACTGGCAGGAGTGGGAGTTGAGTGGGAGAGTTAGGTGAAGACATATTAGTGGAGATCATGAAGGAGATGTAGAAAAGACTGTTTGAGAAGATTGCTGCTACATTTCTGGATTTGTTTCCCTATAGATATTTTCTCGGGTTCAGTGTCTCCATCCACTGCTGTAGGCGAGCCCTTGTTCCTATGGCCCCTATTGTTGTGTTCTGGCTGCTGGTTATATCCCCTGCCCCCATGTGATCTTCCTCGGCGTCAGAAGACGGTAGAATAAGCACTTCACTACACCATGGCTTTGACTGTAAACTGCCAAACAGATTTATTAAGCAGTAAATGGATAAGTGAAGAGTACCAATAAAACACTGTAGGTTTACAGTAGCTACAGGCTTAACTATCCCTCCTTGGATTCAATAGAAAGATAAGCAGTTATACGTGCTGCAATAAACTGCAATGTAAATTGAGGTCCCTCAATATAAACCTCCATGTGGTGGCTTGTTGTTGACCATCTATGGATTCTATCTCTGGCCTATCTCTCTCTCTCTCTCTCATGTCTTCAGATGGACCACTCAACTTTTACAAGATAGGCTGAGAAATGCTTTTCAAAACAAAAAGACCGAGACAAAGAACATTTAAATATGTATCTCGTAATCCCGTAAAGGAATACCAATCAAACAGATACAAGGAAAACCCATCAGATGCTTGTATTTGAATTGAATAGCTTGGCCCCTCCCTCAGACACCTGATCAGACATATGGTCCTGAAATTCCACATGGGTTATCCTGGTCTCCCACAGTAACTCCATTGGAACCCCCCCCCCTGCAGAAAATGGCAGAAACCTTCAATTTCAGGGCCAAGGTCTAATATTCTGCAGCTACTGTATGAAAACAATTTTGGCCCTCTGTGAGCGCACTCAGCACTAATCTACACATACCACAACCGAAACAAACCAATACGTTTACAGACAAAAGTGCTTCACTGTGGCCACATCTCAGTGAGAGTTTGCTGACTGGTTCGTGCAGTCACCAACATGTTCTCTTCAGCGGCCTCCTGCCGCTTCCCTTGCTGCACTCACATAGAATTACATAGAATTTTACAGCACAGAAATAGGCCATTCGGCCCAACAGTCTATGTCGGTGTTTATGCTCCACACGAGCCTCCTCCCACCTTACTTCATCTCACCCTATCAACATATCCTACTATTCCTTTCTCCCTCATGTTCTTATCTAGCTTCCCCTTAAAGGCATCTATGCTAGTCGCCTCAACTACTCCATTCTCATTCTCACCATTCCACATTCTCACCACTCTCTGAGTAAAGTGAGTGGTGATTTCTTCCTCTGTTGGGTGAAGTTAGGTGACTTCCTCCTCTGGGGCCTTCAAGATTATGACGCTCTTGATTGCCATGATCTTTGACACCTTAGCTGAGCTGTACTGCAGGTAACCCACCTGCCCCAGACCTGTCAAAACCCCTGAAGTCCTCCTTCAACATGTGTCCTTCTACCTGTTTTCAGCTGGTGTGCTTGGTTGCTGCAAAGACGTCATGAGCCGGGGCTTTTGAGAATAGCCTTGATTACCCAGTAACACCCTGCCGCTATCCATTGTGGGTCAAACATTTGTGGCATGGCGGATTATCTTAAAATTAAAACTTTGCTGAGGAACGAGCATTGATCTATGGTCGCAAATGAGTGTCCATTAATAGAGTGGAATCCTATCTGATCCCTATAGATAGTGGCGTTGCACAAGTGAGCCTCTATGGTTACAATCTATAATCGTCTGGACCATCAGGAATCCTGTCACTCTGTAAAGATGCCAACAAGGCATCAGTGACATGTTGGCCTGGAAATTCCTTCAGTCCATTTTTAGAGTGGCAAATGGGTGCAGGGAGCGCTCACTGTGCCCGAAGGTGGAGGCCCGAGGATCGCAAAAGTTTGATGCCTGAGCCTCATCTAAATATTCGGGGCGAGCTTCCAACTCCTGTCGCACCTCCACAGGCAGCTCACCCGACCGAAGAAATCAATTTCGGGGCAACTGCCTTGCCTGCAGCGGCTCTCAGGTAAGTCCCAGGGGAGGGGGCAGGACAGCGGGAGGGGGACCAATCGTGGCTGACAGACGTATTGTGGAGGAGCACTCTGGTGGAGGCTGCTCACTAGGCCCACTAGAGCCTGCTCCACTCAGGGCACCCAATTTGGCACAGGAATCCTTCAACTGTTGTTAGGCCCCTAATTAAAATATCCAAGGGGCCTGAAGCTTTTTTTATGCGGCCTCCCGGAGAGTCGATAAAATGGGCCCGACGAATTTAGCAGTGGGATGAACACCTCAACAGATTGGGACAAGAGCAGCAGGTGCATGGAAACACCATCACCTCCAAGTTCCCCTCCAAGTCACACACCATCCTGACTTGGAAATATATCGCCGTTCTTTCATCGTTGCTGGGTCAAAATCCTGGAACTCCCTACCTAACAGCACTGTGAGAGAACCTTCAGATTGCAGCAGTTCAAGAAGAAGGCCCACCACCACCTTCTCAAGGGCAATTAGGGATGGGCAATAAATGAAACATAGACTCTGCATGTTGTTCATTTCCATTGGTTTAATTGGAAATAAAAATTGGATGCTTTCTATAACAGACGACAGATTCGCAATGCCAAATTTACACCCAAGCGTCAGGCTAAAAATCTAGCCCTGACTGTCTTTATTTCTTCATACTTTTTAAGTGTGACATAGATATTTGAGTGTGACACTGTAATAGAGAAGTGTGACGGACATGGAATGTGTGCTAGGTTTCCTTTTTTATCTATAATCGATAGAGATAAATGTTTGAAATGCAGGCCGAAAGCTGCAGATATTCCCTCGCTGGTTATAATATTGATTTATAAAAATGGTACAATCAATGTTAAAAACAAAGGGTTAAACATAAATCAGCAATCATAACGACACCTGTCAAAAAGAAGCATTGGCTTAAGTTTGGGATCCTGTGGAGAAGGTGAGTTAAAGAACTTGTCACCACCATCCCTGGAGATAAAGATCGTTGCCATAGCAATGCTGCAAAGAGAGCCTGAGAAAGTGGAACTCATCAATTAATGCAGCCACCAACTCAAAGGTCACCAACAGGCTTTTCTCTTTATTCTCCTCCACAATCTTTAACAAATTACAGAGCATCTGTTTTCCAAACAATGATTTTATGGTCTGGCTGTGCAGTTTTGGAAGGCTGATTTGGTTAAAAGGGAAGGACGCAGTACGATGGTAAGATATGAGATTCATTTACGCTGGCATCATCGTTGTGTGGGTGTTGTTGATTTGGTTCGAGTGCTTTGCGGAGGAGGGAAATATGAAGGTTGCATTGTTCTATCCAACAGCTGTCTGATGCTGCTGAACCGCACAATGCCTTTTAAAGAGCTTCAAAGCTTGGTTGGTAAATGCACTGCAAGCTGTGCTACTGAGTT
Source organism: Heptranchias perlo (assembly GCF_035084215.1). Lineage (NCBI taxonomy): Eukaryota > Metazoa > Chordata > Chondrichthyes > Hexanchiformes > Hexanchidae > Heptranchias > Heptranchias perlo. The sequence goes on along the minus strand of NC_090350.1, from coordinate 7,907,722 downwards.
GCATAGATCAGAAAGGGTTCAAGGTGTCAGCCTGGCTCAGTGGTAGCACTCTCGGCCTCTGGGTCAGAAGGTTGTCCCACTCCACAAACTTGAGCACATAATCCAGGTTGGCATCTTAGTGCAGGAGTGAGGGAGCTCTGTACCATCAGAGTGAGATTTTAGACCAAGGCTCTGTCTGCCCTCTCAGGTGGATGTAAAAGATACCATGACACTATTGCAAAGAAGAGCAGGGGAGTTTTCCTGATGCCCTGGCTAACACTTATCCCTCAACCAATATCATAACAAAACAGATTATCTGGTCATTTTCTCATTGCTGTTTGTGGGATCTTGCTGTGCACACATTGGCTGCTGCGTTTCCTACATTACACAGTGACTACACGTCAAAAGTACTTACTTGGCTGTAAAGTGCTTTGCGATGTACCGAGGCTGTGAAAGATGTAATATAAATGCAAGTTCTTTCATTTCTTTTTTGAACATTGGTTCCTGGTCCATCCTGAATTAGCTGACCCCAGGTAGACTTGTGGTAGGAGCACTACGATTTGCCGCAGTGCCTCTGGATTAAGGAGGGGACAAACCAATGAGGAATCCTGCTCCTGATTGCTTTCCAGTGACACTGGCTGGAAAAGTATTGAGTGTGGATTTCAGTTGAGCACAAGGCTGTTGATCGGTCCATAATTAGGGATAGTCTATAATTAAAGATAGAGTGACTGAACACCTTGAACATTTTCAGCTGATCAGAGACAGCCAGCATGGATTTGTAAAGGGTTGGTCACGCCTGATGAACCTGATTGGATTTTTTGAAGAGGTGACTAAAGTAATGTACAGGGGAATGTCTATGGATGTTTATATGGATTTCCAGAAGGCATTTGATAAAGTCCCTCATAAGGGACTGTTAGATAAAGCTGAAGCTCATGGAATTGAGGGCAAATTATTGACCTGGTTAGGAAATTGGCTGAGAGGCAGGAGACAGAGAGTAGGGATAATGGGCAGGTATTCAAATTGGCAGGATGTGACTAGTGGTGTCCCACAGGGATCTGTGTTGAGCCCTCAATTATTCACTGTGTTGACCGGAAGTCACCGGTTAACGGTTTTAGCTTAGTGCACAGAGGAAGAGTCAATTCTCTCTTAATTCTCAATTCGCTTTATTAACGTTATTAGATCATGTACATACCACTTATACGTCTGGTTAGATAGCGGCATGTAGTTTACAGCAGGTTATACAGGTTTATACTCAAACTAGGATTTAAATGCACACCCACTAGGTTTCTCTATTAATACTCCCCGAGTATCAGGCTTTAAACGCACACCCACTAGGTTTCCTGACGACACTCCCAGAGTGGTCCCAGAATAGAAAGGATATTATATTACCCAGAAAGGAGAGACGCTGCTGGCCAGGCAATTCTCCCTCTTACTCCCGACGTCGTCTCCACGTCCTTGACGCAGGGTTCCTACTTCCACGAGGGTTAGTTTCCAGAGTCTCCCAGAGTCTCCTTCACAAACAAATACACACCAACGAAAACAAAAACAAACACACACACTCTCACTCTCACTCTCACTCTCACTCTCACTCTCACTCTCTCTCTCTCTCTCTCTCTCTTGCTCACAAACAAACAAAGACACACACCGACTCCAAGCCAGCAACTCCTCAGTTTTTATTCCCCAAGTCTGTCTTTTCGAACGATGCTGTCTTCTCCGGTTGGCTCAAAGTTGCTGGAGTGACCGATGTCATCCCCTGATTGGCTCTGTTCCAAGGGCTCAGGTAGCACACCGTCCCTTTGTCTCTCTAAGAAGCGGAACGAATTCAAACCGGTTCTGGCCAGTTCAGACCAGTGACTGAACTCCAGGTCACCTCAGTTCAAAAGGTCAGTGTCTTTGTTAGCACTTTGAATTCAGCTCAGCAGTCTTCTGCAGCCTCTGGCCAACAACTGTATTTATTAACGACTTAGATGACGGGATAGAGAGCCACATATCCAAGTTTGCCAATCTCTCAAAGATAGGCAGCATTGTAAGCAGTGTAGATGGAAACATAAAATTACAGACAGCTATTAATAGATTAAGTGAATGGGCAAAACTGTGGCAAATGGATTTCAATGTAGGCAAGTGTGACGTCATGTACATTGGACCTAAAAAGAATAGATCAGAGTACTTTCTAAATGGTGAAAAGCTCGAAACAGAGGAGGACTAAAGAGACTTAGTGGTCTGTGTACATAGATCATTAAAATGTCATGGACATATACAGAAAATAATCATAAAGGCTAATGGAATGCTGGCCTTTATATCTAGAGGACTAGAGTACAAGGGGTAGAAGTTATGCTACAGCTATACTAAGCCCTGGTTAGACCACACCTGGAGTCCTGTGTTCAGTTCTGGGCACCACACATTAGGAAGGATATATTGGCCCTGGAGGGAGTGCACGGTTGATTTACTAGAATGATACCTGGACTCCAAGGATTAAATTGCAAGGAGAGATTACACAAACTAATGGTGTATTCCTTGGAATTTAGAAGATTAAGGGGTGATTTGATCGAAGTTTTCAAGATATTAAGGGGAATTGATAGGGTAGCTAGATAGACACTATTTCCTCTGGTTGGGGAGTCTAGGACTAGGGAACATAGCCTAAAAATTAGAGCCAGGACTTTCAGGAGTGAAGTTAGGAAACACTTCTACACGTAAAGGGTGGTAGAAGTTTGGGGCTCTCTCCCACAAATGGCAGTCGATGCTAGCTCAATTGTTAATTTTAAATCTGAGATTGATAGACTTTTGTTGACCAAAGGTATTATATGGGGCTACAGAGGGTATGGAGTTAGTTCATTGATCAGCCATGATCTCATTGAATAATGGAAGTGGCTCGAGGAGCTAAATGACCTCCTCCTGTTCTTATCTTCCTATGTTCCACCGACCTCCACTCTCTAGGCACAATAGATGAAGAATGGTCACCTCAGCCAGCTACTGGAGGACAATGGCTGAGGTGAAGCTGTCCTCCAGCAGCAATCAGGCCTCAATGGATAGGAGGGAAAAACAATCAGTAACAATTCAAGAAAAGGGTGTGAGATGAACTTGTCTAAAACAGTTCCTCCTCCTAGATGGCGCGATCCCGCTCTCTGTTCAGTTCGCACAAACATTCTATTTTAGAAAAAACGAGCAGTTATCCAATTACAAGTACAGAGTACCAAAAGCAAATCCCATTTGAGCTTTTGGTTGAGTATTTTTGCACCCAGCTATTTGTGGATGACATCAGCAACTGGGTCTTCAGGCTAAGAGGAGAGATCAGTTGGACAACCAACTGAAGGTCTTTGATTCCATATCTGTTCTTAATTCAAGACTCAGTGTTATTTCTGTGAGTGTGTCTAGATTCGTCCAATGAACACGGAGAAATCCTGAAGTTCGGGGCTTTACATTAATAAAGAAAGAACTTGCATTTATATAGTGCAATTCACATCCTCAGGATGTCCCAATGTGCTATATAATCAATGAGTTTACTTTTGAAGTGTAGTTACTGTAGTAATGTAGGCAAATGTAGCAGCCAATTTGCAAACAGCAAGCTCCCAGAAACAGCAATGAAATAATGACCTGCTCATCTGTTTTTTGGGTGTTGGTTGAGGGATAAATATTGGCCAAGATACTGGGGAGAACTCACCTGCTCTTCTTCGAATGGTGCAGTGGGATCTTTTATGTCCACCTGAACAGGAAGACAGGGCCTCTGTTTAACATCTTATCCAAAAGATTATTAATGGCGATAGTGTTAGAATTGTTTGTGAGGACTACAACAATACTTGGCATTTATATATACATGGCTTTGAACGTAAATGTCCCAAAATGCTTCACAAATACTTGTGAGAAAACACTGAAAAGAGAGATAGGACGGATTTGGTTGAAGAGATAGGCTATGAGAAAGCTTTTTAAAGTTGGAGAGAGATGGATGTTATAAACTGGCTAGCCCGGTGGTCAAGGATAGAATACTAGAGCCTGGTCTTTAGTTGCTTCCAAGTCTTTATTCATAGAGCTCAACATTACACGCCCTCCTATAAATGGATACAAGAGAGTTCCCAATTGATATCCACCACCTGAATACAATTAACACTAATTGATATAAATCACATAGATACAATTAACAATGGAGAGATTTAGGGAAAGAGTTGCAGAGAATAAGATCGAGGTGATTGAAGGCTCTACACCAATGATGGGCCAAAGGGAGGAGGACATGTATAGAAGGCTAGTTTTAGAGAAGCAAAGCAGGAAGTTACATGGCTGGAGGAGCTTGTTGGGTGGGGAGAGGACATGGGTGGGGGGGAGGCGCGGTTTATTGATGAGCATGAAGACTTTGAATTTAATGCTTTGGGGCATGGGGAGTGTTGAATGTAATGGGAGACAAAATACGCACAGCAGAGTTTCGGGCGGATTCAATTTAGGGGTTGAATTTCTGGGTGAGTTCCCCAATCTCCCAGCATAACTTCAGCAGAAGATCAGCAAAAACTCCAGAGAAACAGTGTAGATGGCCGTTTACGACGTTCTCCGAGGTTCCGCCTAAGTTACAGCGGGAGAGCAGAAGAAGCCCCATGGATCAGAAGAAGGTTCACAGATCAGAAGACGCCTCACCGAAATTCTAGGCGTTAGAGTGGGAGGAAGTCGGGAGGCCAGCAAGGAGGGGGTTGGAATGGTTCAGTCGGGAGGTGACAAAGGAGTGTATAAGGGTTTCAGGGCAGAGGAGCTCAGGTGGGAGTGGAAAGGGGCTATGCTGCAGAGCTGGAAGGCAAGGGTTTTGATAGTGGAAAGCATGTAGGATCAGAGGGGACACCAGGGTTATGAATGATCTGGTTCAGTCGGAGAGAGTGGCTGGGGAGGGAGATAGAGTCTGTGATACAGTGCTTGTTTCAGGGGCTGTGGACGATGGCTTTCTGATGTTGAGCTCGAGGAAGTTGTGACTTAGCCAAGACATTGTCAGACAGGCAGTCTGCCATCACGGAAGCAATCGAAGGGTTGAGAGAAGTGGTGGAGAGGTAACACTTGGTGTCCTCAGCACACATGGGACAGCTGGCCTCATTACCACGGACAAACGGGGCCTATCGCCTGAAACTGGTGAGCACTTTGGATACCTGGCAGGGAAGGTCCCTTTCAAAATTGCACCGGCCGCATCGCCGGTGTTAATGGGGTGGTACAAAATGGGGTTGATAGTCTTACCACCTTGTTAACACCAAGCGGAGGCAGTGAAAATCGACCCCACTGAGGGAATATTACACTCTTAAGCAGGTATTAGGCAAGTGGAGTTTAGGAGCCTGATTTTGAAGGGGTGGCTTGGCATGGAGGGATGTTGGAGTTTAATAGAAAGAACTTTCCACAGTCCAGACAGGGTTGGCTGGAAACAAAGCGGCAGGTGCAAGAGTTTCTTTGCATTTAATTTTCGGTAGTTGAGAACGTTCTGTCTCTCCCGAACATCCATTTGATAAAAGTTACATTGTGAAAGAGGATCAGCCTGTTCCCGAGGTTATAAATACGTCTCTTATGGTGTTGAGATATCAGAAATGAAAAACCTAAGGGTTAGAATGTGACACTGGGTTAAACGTGACTAACCAGGCACAACAAGCCGGCTCTCTCTTGAACGGGAGCGAGGGGCAGGGATGAGGGTTAGGGCAACATGAAACCTTGTATGTTGATCTCCCTCGCTGGAGTGAGTGTGCATTCCATTCAACTGGCCTGCTTGCTCGCAGCCATCACACAGATGTTTGTTAAGATGTGTACTGAGCGCATCATGCAGAAAAACAAAATGGCATCAATCTGAACGAATTCTTCCATTCTGCTCTCATGAATACCATTACCTCTTCACTATATTTTTTCCATTTGAATTGAAAGAGTCCCAGCTGCAAGCAGAGTCGGAGTAGTAGAGTGCTCTCTGTTTAATAGTGGTCCCTCTCGTGTCCTTGCTGCACCCCCTCAGGACTCCTCCCCCTGTACAGGGTACACACAGCTGCACCAGGACCTTAGAACCAATTAATCCCTTATCAACCAAACTGCCAACATCTCCCAATGCTGACCCAGAACTGATATAGAGAAAAGGATATTTTACATTGGTTGCAAGTAAATATTTTATCATTGACTGCTGTATTTGACTCCCTCTGCATGTGAAAAGCTTTCTAGTTGCTGGGCTGTGAGGTGAAAGGTTAGTGGTTGCACTGTGCTGTTAGTATAGGGTATACCACAGACACTGTTCACTTTCTTTTGATGAATTTAATCAGTACCCTCATCAGGACTATAGAATCATACAGCACAGAGGAAGGCCATTCGGCCCATCGTGCCTGTGCCGGCTCATTGAAAGAGCTACCCAATTAGTCCCACTGCCCTGCTCTTTCCCCGTAGCCCTGCAAATTTTTCCTTTTCAGGTATTCATCCAATTCCCTTTTAAAAGTTATTATTGAATCTTCTTCCATCCCCTCTCAGGCAGTGCATTCCAGGTCATAACAAATCACTAAATAAAAAGATTTCTCCTCATCTCCCCTCTGGTTCTTTTGCCAATTATCTTAAATCTGTGTCCTTTGGTTACCGACCCTCCTGCCAGTGGAAATAGTTTTTCCTTATTTATGCCCCATAATTTTGAACACCTCTATCAAATCTCCCTTTAACCTTCTCAACCTCAGCTTCTCCAGTCGCTCCACATAACTGAAGTCCCTCATCCCTGGTACGATTCTGGTAAATCTCTTCTGCATCCTCTCCAAGGTCTTGACATCCTTCCTAAAGTGTGTGTCCAGAATTGGACACAAAACTCCAACAGAGGCCTAACCAGTGTTTTGTAAAGGTTTAGCATAACTTCTTTGCCTCTATTAATAATGCCAAGGATCCCATATGCTTTTTTAACAGCGTTCTCAACTTGTCCTGCCACCTTCAAAGACTTGTGTACATAACCCCCAGGTCTCACTGTTCCTGCACCTCCTTTAATATTGCATCATTTAGTTTATTGCTGCAGAATCAATGTGTTAGATTTTCCCCTGTGAAGGGTTTAATGCCCAAAGTCTGCCAGGATGACACCTCCACCCACTGACGTGACCCTGTCGGATTTTTCTCAGTCGTTAAGTATTCAGGTTGGGTTTCCAGTGCTACTTGCACCCTCAGTTCTGAGCCCACTGTGTCACTAAACTGGCTGCAACAGCTGAAAAGGCCAAGGCAGCCTGAAACAGTTTTTTGACTCACTGCAATGTCGGGGGCCAGTGGTCGCCCCCAGATTTACTGACTCTTCAGTCGAGGTTTCATTGGTTAAAACTCAGGAAAGGAGAATCTCGCTATTTGGCCCTGAGAGAAGGAGGCCAATGAAGGGGCACGACCCAGGCCCAGTGGGAGGAGGTAATCTTGGCAGTGAGTGATACCTCCAGCAACCCCTACACAGGGACTCAATGCCACATGTTCACTGACCTCCTCCCGATCCCGCCCCCCTGTGACTGACCCCCGATCCTATCCCCCATGACTCGTGACCCTGTGCCCACCTATGCCCACCCATGCCCCTAGTCCACCCATGCCCCCGGTCAGTCAGACGGGAAACCGACAAAAAAAAAGACACCCTTACATCAAAATCGTAAGGACATCTGGGAAACCGGAGTGATTATCAAACAAAATTTCGCACCGAGCCACATAAGGAGGTATTAGGGCAGGTGACCAAAAGCTTGGTCAAAGAGGTAGGTTTTAAGAAGCGTCTTAAAGGAGGCGAGGGAGTTAAGAGAGGCGGAGAGGTTTAGGGAGGGAATTCCAGAGCATAGGGCTTAGGCAGTTGAAGGCACGGCTGCCAATGGTGGAACGATTAAAATCGGGGATGCGCAAGAGGCCAGAATTGGAGGAGCGCAGAGATCTTGGAGGGCTGTAGGGCTGGAGGAGGTTACAGAGATAAGGAGGGCCGAGGCCATGGAGGGATTTGAAAACAAGGAGGAGAATTTTAAAATCAAGGCGTTCCTGGACCGGGAGCCAATGTAGGTCAGCGAGCACAGGGGTGATGGGTGAATGGGACTTGGTGCGAGTTAGGATACAGACAGCAGAGTTTTGGATGAGCTCAAATTTATGGAGGGTGGAAGATGAGAGGCCGACCAGGGGAGCATTGGAATAGTTCAGTCTGGAGGTAACAAAGGCATGGATGAGGGTTTCAGCAGCAGATGAGCTGAGGCAGGGGCGGAGACGGGCGATGCTATAGAGTTGGACGTAGGCGGTCTTGGTGATGGAATGGATGTGTGGTTGGAAGCTCATCTCAGGGTCAAATAGGACGCCAAGGTTGCGAACGGTCTGGTTCAGCCTCAGACAGAGGCCAGGGAGAGGGATGGAGTTGGTGGCTAGGGAACGGAGTTTTTGCTCATCCAGTACTAGATGTCGGACAAACAATGTGATAAATAAAAGTGGAAGATCGGGGGGGGGTGGGGGGGGTGGAAGATCGGTGGGGGGAAGAGTGGAAGATTGGGGGGAGGGGAAGGTCGGGGAGAGGGGGAAGATCATGGGTCATCGGGGGAGATGAAGAAGAGGAGATCGGGGGGACGTTGAGGGGTGAAGAAGGGGAGATCGGGGGAACATCGGGGGGATGAAGAAGGGGAGATCGGGGGAACATCGGGGGGATGAAGAAGGGGAGATCGGGGGAACATCGGGGGGATGACGAGGGGGAGATCAGGGGGACATCAGGGAGTGAAGAAGGGGAGATCGAAGAGAGAGATGTCAGACGTCGGAGCAGGGTGGAAAGGTGGGTTGATTTTGTGTTTTAACGTCCTTCTATGGTTTTTTATGTAATTTATTTTGTTTCTTTTTGCCTGATCTGGCCCTTCACACTGGTTTTACCAGGCATGAATCAGAAGCCATGGGAAAGCCACCCAGATAAGTTAACAATCATTCTAACTACCGACTATGTCACAGGTGAAGTGCCTTAAGTACCGGGGGGCTCCGAACCCGAACGGGATTTCCCTGATTTTTCGGAGCCCCCCGCCCCCAATGCACCTGCAATTTCCCGGGAAAACTGAGCCCATGGAATCTGACGTGTTTTTGGATGATGTCGCCGACACTCTCCCTCTCCTGTTACTATTTTACTCACTCCCTCCCTCTCCTATCACTGTTTGTTCCACTCTCTCCCTCTTCATTCATTGTTTCTCCCGCTCTTTCCTTCTCCTACCACTGTTTCTCTCACTCTCCTTTCACTGTTTCTCCCACTCTCTCCCTCTCCTTTCACTGTTTCTCCCACTCTCTCCCTCTCCTTTCACTGTTTCTCCCACTCTCTCCCTCTCCTTTCACTGTTTATCCCACTCTCTCCCTCTCACCACTTTTCCCACTTTCTCCCTCTCCTTTCACCACTTTTCCCACTCTCTCCCTCTCCTATCACTGTCTCTCTCTTGCTCTCTCCCTCTCCTATCACTGTTTGTGACCCACTCCCTGTTATATCATTGTTTATCGTCCTCTGTCTCAGTTTTATTCCCTGCCCTGTGTTGAATCTCTCCTGTAGACAGGAGCTCCATTGTTTAACATAATTTGACATCAGCTGGTTTTATTGTTTTCTCTGCTGTATTGTTCTCTGCCTCTCGACCTCTCCAGCAACAGATACAATCTTGAGTGCTTGACAGGAAAGCAATTATTGTTAACAAATCATATGTACTGTTACTGTCATCCCCAATGTGCCCAAACCTACTCAAACTGGCACTGCAGCAGAGTTGAGTGTTGCTCGCAATCTCTGCCCATTCCTACAAAGCAGTGATTCATGTTTCTCCTCCTGTCATGGGCTCAGTTCCACTCAGACACTAACATCAGGGCAGAAGGAAAAAAAGACTTGCATTTATATAGCACCCAAAGTGCTTCACAGCCAATGAGGTACTTTTGAAGTGTAGTCGCTGCCAATTTACGCACAGCAAGATCCCACAAACAGCAATGTGATAATGTGCTGTAGCCTATGTAATAATCGGATAGTCTCTTCAGTGTTGTTGGTTGAGTGATAAATATAGGCCATGACACCAGGGAGAACTTCCCTGCTCTTCTTCGAATAATGTCATGGGACCATGACACCCACCTGAGAGGGCAGACAGGGCCTCAGTTTAATGTCTCATCCTAAAGGTCTCTGACAATGTAGCGCTCCCTCAGTACTGCACTGGAGTGTTAGCCTTGATTATATACCCAAGTGTCTGGAGTGGGGCTTGAACTATTGACCTTCTGACTCAGAGAGGGAAGTGCTACCCACTGAACCAAGGCTGACACCAGCACAGAAGAAACCACAATCACCCCGAGCAAATACAAATAGTTTGTTTGGTGGTAGCCATGTACCCAGGGGTGAAGTAACGTATGGGCCTACAAGCCCTAGGCAAAAATGGAGCCCCCTTCCATACATTACAGTGAATACTTCAAAAGTACGTCAGTGGCTGTGAAGCTCCTTGGAACGTCCTGAGGTCGTGAAAGGTGTTATATAATTGCAAGTCTTCCTTTAATGGATTGTGGGGATTGTGTGAAGAGATATCAAATGTTCCTTATACCCAGGGTCCCAGGAATTTTTAATCTGCCTTTACATGCGCCTTGGGTTGTGTGACTGTGGCCTTTGCTAATCAGAGGTGGCTGTTTGATCCTACCCGGCACTCAAGGTTTTGAAGGAGATCTCACTGTATGCAACCTATGTTACATTCTGCTTTGGTGCCCTCAGTTTGGCTCCTTGAGAAGCTGCAGACTCCATTCTCTCTCCCTTGTCTACCCTGAGCCAGGTCCCTTTACTCTGACGGCTACTCATTCATATGAAAGGAGAACTGAAGCAAAGCTGCAATGTGCCAGGGATTGTCAGATACGTCCTCCGGCCTATGAGTCACACAGGAGGTTAGAGCAAAAGGCGTGAAGCAGGGGTCAAGAACGAATGGGCAAATTACCCCCACATCTGCTCCCCCACGCACTCCTCAGATCCATTCACATTCAGACCCCCAGGCTCCTCTCGCCTATATTCCCAGGACCCTCTAACCTACAACCTGAGGCTCACTCTCATTCACACCCCTGTGGTCAAATCAATCTCTGTCCTAAATCTCTGCTATTTAATCTTATATCTATGTCCTGTTGTTCTAGGTCCCTCATTCACTGGAAACGATCTGTTTCTATTAACTCTGCCCCTTCATGATTTTAAACGCCTTTATCAAATTTTCCCATAATCTCTATCTTACAAAAACAGCCGTTCTAACCGTGCCTTACCAGGGGTGCTTCCCTGGGGACTGCACCCTGACGTGGTGGGAAGGCTTGTGTGCTCCTCTGACCCTGAGACCTATAACTCCTGATAGGGCCACCCAAGCCAAACAGGTCAAAAGGTCACCAGACTAAAGGCAGCTCCTCCTGGGAGGGTTTTTTAATTCGATCTCGGATGTGGGTGTCGTTAGCAAGGCTGGCATTTATTGCCCATCATTGGATGCCCTGAGAAGGTGGTGGTGGGCCGCCTTCTTGAACCACTGCAGTTTGAAACAACTGCGTGTCTTGCTGGGCCACTTCAGAGGGCCATCAATAGTCAACCACATTGATGACGGTCTGGAGTCAAATATAGGCCCAGACTGGGTAAAGACGGCAGGTTTCCTTCCCTAAAGGACACTCGTGAATGAGTTGGGTTTTTACGACAATCCGACCGCTTCATGTTCACTTTTACTGACGCCAGCTTTTTATTTTAAAACTGAAATCAAATTCTCAAACTGCCACGGTGGGATTTAAACTCACATTCTCTGGATTATTTGTCCAGGTCCTCTAGATTAGTTCAGTGACATAACTACTACGCCTGAGTCAAGGAAACAACTCGGAGACAAGTCTTTTACAGACTTACATCAACTGTGGAGAACCACAAGCCGCTGGATGTGAGGCAAGATGGAATTCTGATCGCAGTCAAATATCTTGCTCCAGAAAGAAAGCAGTGGAAGCAATGGGCACAGGAAACTCTGACTGACTAATAGTTAGGGGTGTTGTAATGGACTCCTCGTCTGCAGGTTTGTGATGCGTGTAGTCTGTAGGTTTGTGATGCGTATAGCCTGTAGGTTTGTGACACGTGTAGTATGCAGGTTTGTGACACGTGTAGTATGCAGGTTTGTGACATGTGTAGTCTGTAGGTTTGTGACACGTGTAGTATGCAGGTTTGTGACGTGTAGTCTGTAGGTTTGTGACACGTGTAGTATGTAGGTTTGTGACACGTGTAGCCTGTAGGTTTGTGACGCGTGTAGTCTGTAGGTTTGTGACGCCTGTAGTCTGTAGGTTTGTGACGCCTGTAGTCTGTAGGTTTGTGACGCGTGTAGTCTGTAGGTTTGTGACACGTGTAGTATGTAGGTTTGTGACGCGTGTAGTCTGTAGGTTTGTGACGCCTGTAGTCTGTAGGTTTGTGACGCGTGTAGTCTGTAGGTTTGTGACGCCTGTAGTCTGCAGGTTTGTGACGCCTGTAGTCTGCAGGTTTGTGACGCCTGTAGTCTGTAGGTTTGTGACGCCTGTAGTCTGCAGGTTTGTGACGCCTGTAGTCTGTAGGTTTGTGACGCCTGTAGTCTGTAGGCTACGTCACAAACCTACAGACTACTCATCATTGTAGACTACTACCCACAATGCACCAGAGGATACTAAACAAATAAACTGAAGTGAGACCAGATCTGCTTCATCTCCTCCGAGATTGGAGAAGTGGAACAGACTCCATGTAGCAAGAATCCCAGGTTAGAGGAGTCCATTACAACACCCCTAACTATTAGTCAGTCAGAGTTTCCTGTGCCCATTGCTTCCACTGCTTTCTTTCTGGAGCAAGATATTTGACTGCGATCAGAATTCCATCTTGCCTCACATCCAGCGGATTGTGGTTCTCCACAGTTGATGTAAGTCTGTAAAAGACTCATCTCCGAGTTGCTTCCTTGACTCAGGTGTTTGCTAGTGTAGTAGTTATGTCACTGGACTAGTAATCTAGAGGACCTGGACTAATAATCCAGAGAATGTGAGTTTAAATCCCACCGTGGCAGGTTGAGAATTTGATTTCAGTTTTAAAATAAAAAGCTGGCGTCAGTAAAAGTGAACATGAAGCAGTCGGATTGTCGTAAAAACCCAACTCATTCACGAATGTCCTTTAGGGAAGGAAACCTGCCATCTTTACCCAGTCTGGGCCTATATTTGACTCCAGACCGTCATCAATGTGGTTGACTATTGATGGCCCTCTGAAGTGGCCCAGCAAGACACGCAGTTGTTTCAAACTGCAGTGGTTCAAGAAGGCGGCCCACCACCACCTTCTCAGGGCATCCAATGATGGGCAATAAATGCCAGCCTTGCTAACGACACCCACATCCGAGATCAAATTAAAAAACCCTCCCAGGAGGAGCTGCCTTTAGTCTGGTGACCTCTTGACCTGTTTGGCTTGGGTGGCCCTATCAGGAGTTATAGGTCTCAGGGTCAGAGGAGCACACAAGCCTTCCCACCACGTCAGGGTGCAGTCCCCAGGGAAGCACCCCTGGTAAGGCACAGTTAGAACGGCTGTTTTTGTAAGATAGAGATTATGGGAAAATTTGATAAAGGCGTTTAAAATCATGAAGGGGCAGAGTTAATAGAAACAGATCGTTTCCAGTGAATGAGGGACCTAGAACAACAGGACATAGATATAAAATTAAATAGCAGAGATTTAGGACAGAGATTGATTTGACCACAGGGGTGTGAATGAGAGTGAGCCTCAGGTTGTAGGTTAGAGGGTCCTGGGAATATGGGCGAGAGGAGCCTGGGGGTCTGAATGTGAATGGATCTGAGGAGTGCGTGGGGGAGCAGATGTGGGGGTAATTTGCCCATTCGTTCTTGACCCCTGCTTCACGCCATTTGCTCTAACCTCCTGTGTGACTCATAGGCCGGAGGACGTATCTGACAATCCCTGGCACATTGCAGCTTTGCTTCAGTTCTCCTTTCATATGAATGAGTAGCCGTCAGAGCAAAGGGACCTGGCTCAGGGTAGACAAGGGAGAGAGAATGGAGTCTGCAGCTTCTCAAGGAGCCAAACTGAGGGCCATACAAGCAAAATGTAACATAGGTTGTATACAGTGAGATCTCCTTCAAAACCTTGAGTGCCGGGTAGGATCAAACAGCCACCTCTGATTAGCAAAGACCACAGTCACACAACCCAAGGCGCATGTAAAGGCAGATTAAAAATTCCTGGGACCCTGGGTATAAGGAACATTCAAGGTCTGTCCGATCCATTAAAGGAAGACTTGCATTTATATAGTGCCTTTCACCACCTCGACAATTCCCAAAGCGATTTAGAGCAAACGAGGTACTTTTGAAGTGTATTCACTTTAATGTAGGGAAACATATGTTTTACTGGGGGTTCCATAATTGCCCAGGGCCTGTCGGCCCATGCGTTACTTCATCCCTGGGTACATGGCTACCATCAAACAAACCGTCTTGTTTGCCTGGGGTGATTGTGGTTTCTTCTATGTCCGTGTCAGCAGTGGCTCAGTGGGTAGCACTCTTCTCTCTGAGCCAGAAGGTCAATAGTTCTAGCCCTATCTCCAAACACTTGGACATATTATCTGGGCTGATACTCTGAGGGAATCAGAGGTCTTTCTGATGAGACATTAAACTGAGGCCCTGTCTGCCCTCTCAGATGGATGTCCCAGATCCCATGACAATATTCAGAGAAGGGCAGCAGAGTTCTCCCCAGTCCTGGTCAATATTTATCCCACAACCAGTTTTGCAAAGGAGATTATCTGATCATTACATAGTTACATTAGAGGCTACAGCACATTATCACATTGCTGTTTGTGGGACCTTGCTGTGTGTAAATTGGCTACTGCATTTCCTACATTACAACAGTGACTACCTTTCAAAAGTACTTCATTGACCGTGAAGCACTTTGGGATGTCCTGAGATCGTGAAAGGTGCTATATAAATGCGAGTCATTCTTTTCCTTCTGCCCTGATATTAGTGTCTGGAGTGGAACTGAGCCCATGACAGGAGGAGAAACATGAATCACTGCTTTGTAGGAATGGGCAGAGATTGCGAGCAACACTCAACTCTGCTGCAGTGCCAGTTTGAGTAGGTTTGGGCACATTGGGGATGACAGTAACAGTACATATGATTTGTTAACAATAATTGCTTTTCTGTCAAGCACTCAAGATTGTTTCTGTTGCTGGAGAGGTCGAGAGGCAGAGAACAATACAGCAGAGAAAACAATAAAACCAGCTGATGTCAAATTATGTTAAACAACGGAGCTCCTGTCTACAGGAGAGATTCAACATAGGGCAGGGAATAAAACTGAGACAGAGGACGATAAACAATGATATAACAGGGAGTGGGTCACAAACAGTGATAGGAGAGGGAGAGAGTGGGAGAAACAGTGTCACAAGTCTGCTCATGAGCTACATATCACTCAAAAAATGAGTCAGAATCTGTGTCTTCAGGTGACTCATACAATCTTAGTTTTGGATGAAGTTCAGTTTTTACAATACCAGAGGTGCTCTTGTAGCCTCAATCTGCCTCTGTTTGATTGGTTGGGATTGTTTCAGCACACGGACTTCCTCAATTGACCTTTGAGATGGAAACTTGCCCTTCGCCCCCTCCCTCCCCGAGTGCAAATTCAGTGAGTGCTCAATGCTGTGACTCTGGGCGGTTTCCTGCACTTTTAGCCTGGACCCTTCGCGCAGGTTATTCTGTCACTGTAAACATATCAAATGGAGTCAGTGATGGGAACTGCACAACACAGCCACCTGGAATCACCAACCGTCTCTTTATGTTCAACTCCTCTAGCAGCACCTGATTCAACAGCAGCTCGGAGGCTTCATTGGCTCACTCAGAAACTTGAAGAACATCCTCAACCAATCCACGGTTGTGGGTGGGAAGGAGATATTATTCACTATTGCTCAATTGGTGCAGTCCCTGTTGACATATAATTTTTTTGACAGTGTCACCTTTGACCCTTTATTCACCCTTGGCGGCTGGTCAGGCACTGGCTATACATGCCTAACCCAGCCAGCTTGTCACCACGGCAATGGGCCCTTCGCACATGTGAATGCACACACAGCAAAGTGGGAATGGAGCCCCAGTCACCCCGAGGAGAAGCTTAAAAAGGTGAAGAAAAATCCCATAAAGAATGCAGTTTTTGTGAATGGTCTTTCCGCTGCAAGTTGCAGTTTTGCACATGGAATATTCTGAAACAGAAATCACATATCCCCCCCCCCCCCACCACCATTGTGTGGCATTTCCCAGCCATTGCAAGTCTGACTGTCCGAGGTCAGGGCGGGGCCTCACCTGATGAGCCCCCTCTGCACAATGTAGATGTAGGAGAGATCTACCCGTATCCTGGGCAATATTTATTAGTCAACTAACATCACTAATACACATTATCGAATTTCTGTTTGTGGGATCTTGCTGTGTGCAAATTGGCTGCTGCGTTTCCTGCATGACAACAGTGACTACAATTCAAAAGTACTTCATTGGCTGTAAAGCACTTAAAGACATCCTGAGGTTGTGAAAGGCGCTATAAAAATGTGAATCTTTCTATTTTTCTTTCTTTCTCTGTGCTAACGTTGGGCAGGCTCTTCGCCGGGAGTATGAAGTTGGGAAATGCCTCCTTATAGGTATTGATCCCTCACTTTCTCTCATACTCTTCCTCTGTTTTCTCTCTCTTGCTTTCTAATTCTCTCTGATCCAGAATAATGGCCATCTGCCAAAGACTTAAAACGTTGTTAGTCAGTTGTTCTGCTGATATTTGCACTGTTGTTCAGTATTTGATCCTTTTTCCAGGACGAAAGAATTGGGCAGAAAGTGCCTGGAATAAAATGCAGCAGCTCAGAAGGAATTGCAGCTTTTATATCTGATAGTAAGGGAGATAAAGGATTGAAAATTACAGCTGAGAGCAGGAGAGTGAATGTGAAGAGTGTAATAACCTCTGAGTAAGAGATTGTGACAAGTTTAGCAACGCATTCGCTGCAGGCTCCAGAGTGTCCTGAATGACGGAGCTTCCTGTTTAATGGTTATCGCAAATAAAATGGTCTATTTGAATTCAACTCCGGAGCTGAAATTCAGCAACTCTTTTTAACATTAATATACAGACCATCTGATATAAAGCACACACCTGCTGCGAAAGATAGAAGATGGATTTAGCACTGAAGATTAAAATTTGAGCTGAACGGTATTATGTGTGCTGGTAATTTTTATCTGGGATTAATGCTGCATTGGTTTCAATTACATCTGGTGAATTTTTCTCCTCTCATCTGGAGGTGGTAGCCACATTTTTAAAAAGTCATTCATGGGATGTGAGCATTGATGGCAAGGCCGGCATTTATTGCCCATCCCTAGTTGCCCTCGAAAAGGTGGTGGTGAGTCTTCTTGAACAACTGGTAGAGGTTTGATACAACTTAACTCTCTACTTCAGAGGGCAGTTAAGAGTCAACCAGGTTGGTGTGGGTCTGGAGTTACAAATAGGCCCAGACCGGGTAAGGACGGCAGGTTTCCTTCCCTAAAGGACATTAGTGAACCAGTTGGGTTTTTACGACAACCCGACATCTTCATGGTCACTTTTACTGATACCAGCTTTTTATTTTTAAATTATTGAATTCAAATTCTCAAACTGCCATGGCGATATTTGAACTCACGTTCTCTATATTACTAGTCCAGTGCGTGGTACAGTAGTGTAGAGGTTATGTAACTGGACTAGTAATCCAGAGGCCTGTGTAGGGGGACAATGGTGCTAGCAGCCTCTGGTATCTCCCTCAAGCAGTTAATGTTCATGTGCAAGTCAAGATAGTGGGCGCTAGTGGGCTATTGAACCGTGTGGGGGGGGTGGGGTTTCAGAGACGAGCCTGATGTTCACGCGTAACAGCCATATGCACACTGTCCAGCAGGGGTCAATGGATAGTGATCAGCAGCAGGAGCCCTGGCTGATTTTCTCCCCCTCTCTAGCATAGTGACTCTGGGGTCAATTGCATTACCCCACTGCCACCCTGGCTCGGATTGGCTAAGTTGGCGTAAGCCAGGGATTGAACCTGGCTCTTCCTGTTCTGTACCCTGTGGTGTATTTACCCACTGAGCCTTCAGGCAGTGTTGCTTGATGTTTTAAACAGTGAATGATGCCTTATTTATACAGGGCTAGGAGTTATTGTTGATGTGTTTGTATGATATTGCACTGCCCACTGTTTTAACACAGCCGCTACCCTGAAATCCCACTCATAGTTTAACACCTCTGTTAAAACAGACAGACCATTGCCCCTCGAATACGTCCCTCCATCAGCGTCGCACTCACCTCCAGCCTCTAAAGGTTAAAAGTAACTAATCACAACCAGCACCACCTCAGGATGCCATGGATACAATGAACGGTCACTCTCTCCTCCGTGGGTTTATCAGGGATCTCAGGTGCCCTTATTTGCCCGCTGGTCGGACATATTGGACCGTAAATTGCTCTGAGTGGTGAACGAGCAGCGCTCACCACTCATGAGATTTAAATTCACCCACTAAGTTACTGTGTTCTTCATGGCTGCGACTTCCTTGAAATCCAAGTTCAAAAAACAGCAGCGTTCTTTCCCGGGCTGTGTGAGCGGGGAAAGGATCTCTATGTCCCGTCAACCAATCAACTCGAAGCAAGCCATGCTGCAAGAACCAGGAAGTGAAACTCAATTGATAAACCGCATAGACTAAAAACCAGGAAGTGCCCGATAAGGTTAGTGAATGTACAATGAAATGAGATAGAGAAAGCAAAATAAAGAGAGGTTAAGATTTAGAGACTAAGATAAATGAGACAGAAAGTAAAAGTAAAAAAAAGTTTTTTAATTTTTGAATTTAAACATTTTTTTTAAATGTCCAAAAACTATTAAAATCAGGTATAACGAGACTCCATGTTTTTAAAAGTTAATTTTCAGTGCCAGAGAGGTTGTTCGGCAGTTATTAATACTTACCACATCATTAAAAGTTAGTTTAGACCTAAAAACCTCAGCGTACCTGTTTTGTGGCGAAATTAGTTAGTTTCCAGCAAGGCAAAAGAGCAAGTTGGCGCTGGTCCGTTGATTCTATTGATTGCAGCCGGTGATGTCCCTTTAATGCGAAGCTGTCACATGACCAGTGAATCAGGAAGAGCAAGTTCCAGATTTCCGCGTTTGATTGCACATGTGCGGTCGCTGGAACTTGCTCTTCGATTTGTCCATTAATAATGGTGAGTGCTGTTAAGCGATTTCCGGCCCAGTATTTCCTCGGGAGTTATCTTAATGTCAATGAACATTTTGTTCACATCCTGCCAGATTTACAAAAGATCACATTCAGCTCTCTCTGCTCTTTCCACTCTACAGGCCTGGGGCTTGGGATGCAAGGCATTTTATGAGTACTGAAAGCTTATACTTTTTATTTCCAGGATATGGGCAACACTATCAAGACCTCAGAAGGTGTTTGGCAGGCCTTTCAGAGGGCATTTAGAGTCAACCACTTAGTGTGGGACTGGAGTCACAAATAGGCCAGACTGGGTAGGGGTGATAAGTTCTCTTCCCTCAAGGACCAGTTGGGTTTTTATGACAATCCAGTCTAGCCCACAAATTAGCAGATTCAATGTGCCATGTGGGATTTCATGATTTTGGGATTGTTAGTCCAGTACCAAAACCACTAGACTACCTCACCTGATTCAACTGCCTGGATCTTCAGAGTAAAGGTTGCCAGAGTGTCATCAAATCCAAAAATGTTGCAGGTCACCAAGTGGTTATCTCCACCTGAGTCACCTATTACCTGACCCACCTCTCACTGTGACCTCTTTACATTGGAGTTACTTTCAAAGTGTCAAGCATCTTGTGACAGGAGGGCAGGAGGCTCGACCTCCACAATTTTCAGCCAATTATGGATGGAGGGTCTGTATGGATTTCATAAAATTGGCCCTTTAATGGAAACAGTGATCAACACTTGTAATGGTCTGCTCTGTCACATAGTAGAGCCTGGAATTATAGAAAGAAAGAAAGAAAGAACTTGCATTTATATAGCACCTTTCATGACCTCAGGACATCCCAAAGTGCTGTACAGCCAATGAAGTACTTTTTTGAAGTGTAGTCACTGTTGCAGGAAACGCAGCAGCCAATTTGCGCACAGCAAGCTCCCACAAACAGCAATGTGATAATGACCAGATAATCTGTTTTAGTGATGTTGGTTGAGGGATAAATATTGGCCAAAAATCGGGGAGAACTCCCCTACTCTTCTTTGAAATAGTGCCATGGAATCTTGCACATCCACCAGAGAGAGCAGTCGGGGCCTTGGTTTAATGTCTCACCCGCAGTGTCAGCCTAGATGGAAGTTGGATACTATGACGGGGACCTGTAAGGCCAGGAATTTCCTCGGAGTTGCTCCCAACCCACCGCGTAACTTCATCGGAACCGCGATGCGGCATACATGGTGTAACCGTCTGACTTCCGAGAAAGTTGCGGTGATGGAGTGGGAACAGCTCCGAGGAAATTCCGGGCCTAGATTTTTCTAGATGAATGACCCAAGATGGGCTGAATGGCCTTCCTCTTCCATATCCATCTTATCATCCCATTTCTGGCTAATGTATCCCGGCCATCACCATCACCAGCTCAACCTGCCTTGCTCTCAGGTGCCAGCTCCTTCACTGTAGTGCTGACAACGTAGAGGTAATAGGAGAGGCTCTGAGAGATAGCTGGAGCAGATAAGCACACAGGCTCAGCCTGATCATTCCCTCCAATGTTAATATATTGCATCTTCTATCCTGCCTCCTGAGAAGCGACATCTCCAGGGATGATATTTAAAGTTGCACGCCCAGCTGTGCTGATGCTTTAGTAGGTAACTGCACCGTGTGATGGTGATACTGAACCAGGCAGACCAGAAGGTCCCAGGTTCAGTTCCAAGTGTCTGTTGAGGTGGTTGATCTCAGCTGAAGCACTCCAACTGGCCTCAGATCCCCTAGTCTGGGGAAAGTTGAGATCAGCTTCTGCTGCTGACTAATATTCAGAGATTCCCACTGGACCGTGTGAATGTGGAAGTTAGGACAGGGTGAGGATCCAAGTCTGTCGCGGAGGACGCGGAGGTCCTGCCGAACTAAACAGCAGGGCTTCACTATCATTTATTTCTTCCCTTTCCTACCCGGCAGCCAGACTGATTGATCGGCCGGCCGACTGCCGGGTGGGAACACCAGCGGCAGGAGGTTGCAGCCGGGGGCCCTTGAGGGCGGTCCTCGGCAATTGGGAGGGGGGAACGTCAGTGATCAGGTCCTGTTGGGTGGGGGGGAGGTGCTGAGATCGGCCATGATCGGCTGGAGGGAGAGACGGGCCATCGGGGAATGGAAGAGAGGCCATCGTGGGAGGGAGGGAGCGAGAGAGCTGGGGAGGTTGGCCATCGCGGCAGGGGGAGGGAGAGGCTGCACAGGGCACCATAGGGGAGGCCGAAGGCTTCCTTGAGGGGCCGGGGGGGAGCACTCCTGCTCCTCCTGGCCCACAAGGAGAGCTGGAAAAGGCACTTACCTTGTGGAGCTGGCAGCTCCCGCCTCCCTTTCACTGCCGGGTTTCCCAACCCCTGGGAAACCCACACGGGGATCTGTAAAGTTTAAATCAGGCTCCCAATTGCACTGTGGGAGACCGGTTTAAATATGCTAATGAAGTGTCGATACTCGCACGCCAGGAAACCCACCGTAGAAACGGCAACGGGATTGTAGGCAGCGGGTTAGGGTCACGTTCCCCATTTTTTCATTTTGAACCCCTTCCGACCTGCTCCCGTCCGTCGTGGGGGGGTTAAAATCGAGGCTGTTAACTCTGTTTCTCTCTCCACAGAAACAGCCTGACCAGCTGAGGGTTTCCAGCATTTTCTGTTTTTATTTGCAGTTTATGAAATTTGCCAGATGATCCTAAAATAAGGAGAGTTGTAGAAACCAAGGAGGCAACTTAGGATTTGCAGGATGTTGATAATTTAAGCAAATGGGTGGACAGAGGGTGGATTAAATTTAATACTGGCAGATGCAAAGTGCCGCAGATCAGATGAACTAATGTGAAACATAAATAGAAAATGAATGAATAGAATTAGTGCAGGAGTCTCCAAGAGAGGCCTGGGAGCAATAATACACTTATCACTGTCAATGTCTGGACAATGTGAAGAGGCAATTAAAAACTAATAACATTCAGGAAAATATGTATTGGAGCTGTACTGAGGCCTTACTCTGTACTGGGGCCTTACTCTGTAATGGGGCCTTACTCTGTAATGGGGCCTTACTCTGTAATGGGACTGTACTGGGGCGTTACTCTGTACTGGGACTGTACTGGGGCTTTACTCTGTACTGGGGCTTTACTCTGCACTGGGGCTTTACTCTGTACTGGGGCGTTACTCTGTCCTGGGGCCGTGCTGGGGCCTTATTCTGTACTGGGGCCTTACTCTGTACTGGGACTGTACTGGGGCCTTACTCTGTACTGGGGCCGTGCTGGGGCCTTATTCTGTACTGGGGCCTTACTCTGTACTGGGACTGTACTGGGGCCTTACTCTGTACTGGGGCCGTGCTGGGGCCTTATTCTGTACTCGGGCCTTACTCTGTACTGGGACTGTACTGGGGCCTTACTCTGCACTTTAAAACTAAATCATTGTTGGGATGTGGGTGTCGCTGGCAAGGCTGGCATTTATTGCCCATTCCCAGTTGCTATTGAGAAGGTGGTGGTGGGCCTCCTTCATGAATCACTTAACCCATCCATGTGGTGAAGGTTCACCCACAGTGCTGTTAGGTAGGGAGTTCTAGGATTCTGACCCGGCGATGTTGAAGGAATGGATGATATATTTCCAAGTCGGGATGGTGTGTGACTTGAAGGGGAACTTGAAGGTGACGGTGTTCCCATGCACCTGCTGTCCTTGTCCTTCTAGGTGGTAGAGGTCGCGGGTTTGGGAGGTGCTGTCGAAGAAGCCTTGGCGAGTTGCTGTATTGCATCCTGTAGATGGTGCACACTGCAGCCACGGTGCGCCGGTGGTGAAGGGGCTGCCGATCAAGCGGGCTGCTTTGTCCTGGATGGTGTTGAGCTTCTTGAGTGTTGTTGCAGTTGCACCAATCCAGGCAAGTGGAGAGTATTCCATCACACTCCTGACTCATGGAGAGGGTTTGGGGAGTCAGAAGGTGAGTCTCCCACCGCAGAATACCCAGCCTCTGACCTGCACTTGTAGCCACAGGATTTATGTGGCTGGTCCAGTTAAGTTTCTGGTCAATGGTGACCCCCAGGATGTTGATGGTGGGGGATTCGGCAATGGTAATGCTGTTGAATGTCAAGGGGAGGTGGTTAGACTCACTCTTGTTGGAGATGGTCATTGCCTGGCACTTGTCTGGCGCGAATGTTACTTTCCACTTATCAGCCCAAGCCTGGATGTTGTCCAGGTCTTGCTGCATGTGGACACGGACAGCTTCATGATCTGAGGGGTTGCAAATGGAACTGAACACTGTGCAATCATCAGTGAACAACCCCATTTCTGACCTTATGATGGAGGGAAGGTAATTGATGAAGCAGCTGAAGATGGTTGGGCCGAGGACACTGCCCTGAGGAACTCCTGCAGCAATGTCCTGGGGCTGAGATGATTGGCCTCCAACAACCACTACCATCTTCCTTTGTGCTAGTTTTGACTCCAGCCACTGGAGAGCTTTCCCCCTGATTCCCACTGACTTCAATTTTACTAGGAATTTTTAAAATGTCACTGCGGATGGGAGCGAGTTGCCGGTTTTACATAATGTAGCGGTTTTTGCTTTTGTCCATGTTGCTGACCCACTCTTTGGGTCTTACGGGGGGGGGGGGAGGGGGCGAAGGGAAAGTGAAAGTGGTGAATGGGTTGGAAGCTCAGCTGGCACAGGGTGGCACCGAAGGTGTACAATGAGAAAGAGAAAGGATATGAAAGGTGGGGAGCGGGAGAGGGAAGATCGCAGCCCAATATCTGAAAAGCTTTTGGTTGTGGCATTAATCATCTTATCTGTTGTGTGACCTTGAAATTTCTCTGTGATATTCCCAGGAGCTATGACAAAAAAAGATCATGCACCATAAGATTAAAAAGGACTGAGATTAACAAATCTATAAAGAGCACTGGTACCAGAGCTCAACAAAAGGATTCATCACCTAGAGCAGAACGTGAGCTTTAAACGATTTGTGAGACCTTCGGAGCTAATAGGATTAAACCACCAAATAATGCATCGCGGGGCATTTCTCAGACCTTATTCGAATATAAAAAGACATTTTAATTAAATGTGCTTTCACCTGCCCGGCGACAAGCATGAGGGAAGAGAGAGAGAGAAATGATTGACCTGATGAATTATTCACATTGAGAGCCAGCTGCTTTATGTCTAGTAGGTGTTCTGGCAGACAGCGTCGCTCTCCAGTGGTTTCACGGTGACTCAGGATCCGTGGGCTGATTATTTTTTTCTGAACGAGGCAATTGAGTACAAACAGGGCAAAGTGACTCTATTTTCTATTTGATTTGTGCATAGAATTAGGAACATCAGATTTGCTAGACAAAAAAAGACCAAGGTCATAGGAACATAGGACCAGGAGCAGGCCATTCAGCCCCTCAAGCCTGTTCTGCCATTCAATGTGATCATGACTGATCTGTATCTTAACTCCATTTACCCACCTTGGTTCCATATCCCTGAACACTCTTACCCAACAAAAAGCTATCAATCTCAGTTTTGCAATTTTCAATTGACCCCCAGCCTCACTAGCTTTTTGGGAGAGGGTGTTCCAGATTTCCACTACCCTTTGATTCATCTAGTTCACCTTCTACCATCCTGGTGATGCAACAATAATTGTCTTTCCTATATTACAACAGTGACTACACTTCAAAAATACTTCATTGGCTGTAAAGCGCTTTGGGATGTCCTGAGATAGTGAAAAATGCAAGTCTTTCTTTTTTCTTTCTTTTTGTTGACTAATCATGGCAATCAATCTCTATCAATGAGTCAAAAATAGACCCAGGCATGACACGGTGAAAATCCCCAGTGGTGGAGAGCTTTGGGAACCATAGGTCCAAAGTCACCTGTTCCTCTCCTCTCAAGAACATTACACTTACCGCATGTCATGTCTCAAATTACTCTTATATTAGTTATCATTCAGGGCTGAAGCTCTGGTACAAGCAACCTGATGCCTTCTTCATATTACAGACTCACTTCAAAGGGGTGATGTTGTGGGATGCCATGGGCCACCTGGTGCTGCAGAATCCACTCCCATTTATATCGCGGGGCAGCTGCCCCAGCACTGGAATCATTGGGTGGGGTTTTGTTCGAGAGTGATGACTTCATTTTCTGGGCCGGGGAAGGCTCGTGAAGTCCAGCGATTGAATAACTGCATACCCATAGAGTTTGGGTGGGCCCACTCGCACCCAGAAGCATGGCAGCTGGTTCCACCAGGGGACGTCGTTGTATTTGAGGCAAGTTGGGGAAAACCAGGGTCTCAGTACTGTGCTGAGATTGGGTTGCCCTGGGCAACAGTATAAAAGGGTCGTAAGATATCTTCGTCCCTGCAGACAGTGGCCCTCATTCCCTCTAACCCTGCAATAGTGGAATTCAAATATACCTGGGAGCCACCAACGGCCATCGACTGCCAGAGAAGGAAACGCCCTGATGCTGGGAGGGCCTACATTTCAGGACGCCATAGGTGCAAACACAATATGCTGGTGAAACACCATGTCCCATCGAATTTTTTAAAAGATTAATTCTTGGGATGTTGGCATCACTGGCAAGGTGACATTTATTGCCCATCCCTCATTGCCCTTGAGAAGGTGGTGGTGGGCCTTCTTCTTGAACCACTGCAGTCCGTGTGGTGAAGTTACTCCCACAGTGCTGTCAGGGTAGTGCAGTGGTTTGATATGACTGAGTGGCTTTCTAGGCCACTTCAGAGGGCAGTTAATAGTCAACCACATTGGTGTGGAACTGGAGTCACGTATAGGCAAGACCAGTTAAGGACGGCAGGATTCCTTCCCTAAAGGACATGAGTGAACCAGTTGGGTTTTTACAACAATCCGACAGCATTGTTGTCACTTTTAATGATGTTTAAGTTAACTGACAGCAGAATTAATTTTTCTCTTTTTCTGGAAAGGATTCCAAGTGTTGGGGAATCAGACTCGCTGGTTCTGCCGATCCAGAGGAGATTTGGGGAGCTGCTCACATGCAGTGACGGACAGTGAGAGAACATAGCTAACATCTGTTTGGATCAGGCAGTCGAGAGTTTGAATGGGCTGTCGGGACGTGTCTAAGGCTGTAATTACATTACAACTGTCACAACAGTGTGAAGGAGAGTCTGACTCAGCTTCGTTCCAGGTACCGGTTCCAAAGTCAGGACTGCCGTTGATACCTTCTTGGTTCAGTGGTGTCTGTCGCTCCTGTACTTTTCACGGAGTTAAGTCACACAGCCCTATATCCACTTGTATGATAGTATAGCCCAGGGATAGCACAATGGTGAACAATTGTGAACTGAATCAGATATCTGTGCCTTTCACATGTATCAGCCTTGGCTCAGTGGGCAGCACTCTCAGTTAGAAGGTTGTAGGTTCAAGCCTCACCCCAGAGACTTGAGTACATAATCCAGGCTGACACTCCCAATGCAGTACTGAGGGAGTGCTGCACTGTTGAAGGTGCCGTCTTTTTGGATGAGATGTTAAACCGAGGCCCTGTCTGCCCTCTCAGGTGGGTGTAAAAGATCCAATGGCAGTATTTGAAGTGGGATTGGGATGCAGAATGTGGTTGTACACCTTGTGCCAAATGCTGATTTTACACTCAAATTACACAACACAACTTGCACCAATGTGAAGCCCAAACCACTTCACAGTGATGCAGACTATTGCAATGTGAGCTACGGTTCCAGTATAAACAGGTGAGAGGAGGTTTTAACTATCACTCATTTGGATTGGACTTTTCTGAAATGTATTTGTACAATTTGTCAAAGATTGTCAGTCCCGCTTTCACAGTTATTTTTCAGGCCGAGTATTGTGCATTGAGAACAGACAACCTACACTTTGAGAAATGGAATATTATCTTTTCAATGAGTTCTGTACACTGACGGAGGTTCCTTTTAATCTTTCAAAGAGATGGTTGACTGGCTGAAGAACTTGCTTCTCCCTCTTAGATGTTTTTCAAAGGAAGTTGTTTGAAACCCGCTCGGCAGGAAGTTTCTCGGTCACAGTGACCTTGCTGTTATTAATCAACCGATTGCAAATTAGATTGAGGGCACCAAGGGCTCATCAAAGTGAACTCTGTAAACTCCTCTGAAATGCCAATTGTTACTGAGGAAGAAACCAATGTGCTTTCCCAGCGACAGATACAATTCAGGTCTACCTTCCCCTCCCCGCCTCCCGTCTTTAGCTGCGCCTCAGTGCAGAAGGTAATGAAATTCTCACTTCCATTAACTGCAGGCCAATGTAACAAAGGAAAAGAAAGAACTTGCATTTATTTAGTGCCTTTCACGACCTCAGGATGTCCCAAAGCATTTACAGCCAATGACATACATTTGAAGTGTAGTCATTGTTGTAATGAAGGAAACACAGCAGCCAATTTGTGCACAGCAAGATCCCACTAACAGCAATGAGATAATGGCAAGATAATCAGTTTTAGTGATGTTGCTTGAGGGAGAAAAATATTGGCCGGAACACCAGGGAGAACTCCCCCCCTCTTCTTCGAATAGTACCGTGGGATCTGTTACGTCCACCTGAGAGGACGATTTGACATCTCATCCAAATGATGGCACCTCTGGCAGTGCAGCACTCCTTCAGTACTGCACTGGAGTGTCAGCCTCTGGAAACAACCTCTCAGCATCTACCCTGTCAATCCCTGTCATAATCTTATATGTTACAATTAGATCACCTCTCATTCTTCTAAACTCCAGAGAGTATAGGCCCATTCTACTCAACCTCGCCTCATAGGACAACCCTCTCATCCCAGGAATTAATCTGGTGAACCTTCGCTGCACCGCCTCTAAGGCAAGTATATCCTTCCTTAGATAAGGAGACCAAAACTGTACGCAGTACTTCAGGTGAGATCTCACCAAAGTCTTGTACAATTGTAGTGAGACTTCCTTACTTTTGTACTCCAACCCCCTTGCAATAAAGGCCAACATTCTATTTGGTTTCCTAATTGCTTGCTGTACCTGCATGCTAACATTTTGTGTTTCTTGTACGAGGACACCCAAGTGTCTCTGCACACCAACATTTAATAGTTTCTCACCATTTAAAAAATATTCTGTTTTTCTATTCTTTCTACTAAAGAGAATAACCTCACATTTCCCCACATTATACTCCATCTGCCACTTTCTTGCCCACTCACTTAACCTGTCTATATCCCTTTGCAGACTCTTTGTGTCCTCCTCACAGTTTACTTTCCCACCTAGCTTGTATCGTCAGCAAATTTGGATCCATTACACTCGGCCCCTTCATCAAAGTCATTAATATAGATTGTAAATAGCTGAGGCCCAAGCACTGATCCTTGCGACACCTCACTAGTTACAACCTGCCAACCTGAAAATGACCAGTTTATCCCTACTCCCTGATTTCTGTCTGTTAACCAATCCTCTATCCATGCTAATATGTTACCCCCAACCCCATGAGCCCTTATCTGTGTAACAACCTTTTATGTGGCATCTTATTGAATGCCTTTTGAAAATCCAAATATTCTACATCCACTGTTTCCCCTTTATCCATCCTGCTAGTTACATCCTCAAAAAACTCCTATAGGTTTGTCAAACATGATTTCCCTTTCATAAAACCATGTTGACTCTGCCTAATCATATTATGATTTCCCAAGTGCCCTGTTACCACTACCTTAATAATGGATTCCAGCATTTTCCCAACGACTGATGTCAAGATAACTGGCCTGAAGTTCCCTGTTTTCTCTTACCCTCCTTTCTTGAATAGCGGGATTACATTTGCCACCTTCAGATCCACTGGGACCATTCTGGAGTCTAGGGAATTTTGAAAGATCACAACCAATGCATCCACTATCTCTGCAGCCAGCTCTTTTAGAACCCTTGGATGTAGGGCATCAGGTCCAGAGGATTTATCAGCTTTTAGCCCCATTAGTTTCTCAAGTACTTTTTTTCTACTGATATTAATTACATTAGGTTCCTCACTCTTATTAGCCCCTTGGTTCACCACTATTTCTGGTATTCTTTTTGTGTCTTCTGCTGTGAAGACAGATACAAAATATTTTATTTAACACATCTGCCATTTCCTGATTCCCCATTATAATTTCTCCTGTCTCAGCCTCTAAGGGACCAATGTTTACTTTTGCTACTCCCTTCTTTTTACATACTTGTAGAAGCTCTTACAATCCGTTTTTATATTTCTTGCTAGTTTACTTTCATATTCTATTTTCTCTCTTTTTATCAATTCTTTGATCCTTTGCTGGTTTCTAAAACTCTCCCAATCCTCAGGCTTACTACTCTTCTTGGCAACATTATAGGCCTCTTCTTTTAATGTAATACTATCCTTAACTTCTTTAGTTAGCCACGGGTGGATCATTTTTCCTGTGGAGTTTTTATTTCTCAATGGAATGTATATTTATTTAAATGTTTGCCATTGCTTTTCAACCATCATACCCTTTAATTTAATTTCCCAATCTACCTGAGCCAACTCTCCCCTCATACCTATGTAATTAGCTTTATTTAAGTTTAAAACTCTAGTTTTTGACTGATGTACTTCACTCTCAAACTCAATGTGAAATTCTATCGTATTATGATCACTCTTCCTCAGATGATCTCTTATTGTGAAATTATTAATTAACCCTGTCTCATTACGTAATACAAGATCGAAAATAGCCTGTTCCCTGGTTGGTTCCATGAACTGTCTCAAATGCATTCCACAAACTCATCCTTCAAACTACTTTTGCCAATTTGATTTGCCCAGTCTATATGAAGATTAAAGTTTCCCATGATTACCACATTACCTATGTTACAAGCTTCTGTTATTTCATGATTAATACTCTGTCCAATGGTATTGCTACTATTAGGGGGCTTATAAACTACTCCCACCAGTGTTTTCTGCCCCTTGTTATTTCTTATTTCCACCCTTACTGATTCTACTTCCTGATCTTCTGAGCCAAGATCCTTTCTCACCACTGTCCTTATGTCATCCTTTATTATTAGGGCTACACCCCCTCCTTTTCCATTCTGCCTGATTTTTCTAAACGTCATGTACCCTGAAATATTTAGTTCCTAACCTTGGTCACTTTGCAACCATGTCTCTGTAATGGCTATTGGGTCAAACCCATTTATCTCTACTCGTGCAACTAATTCATCAATCTTGTTACGAATACAATCTTTTGTCACTTTAATGCAATGCTAAGGGGAGTGCTGCATTGTCGGAGGGGCAGTCTTTCAGTACGACATTCAGGATCTTAAAAATCCCATCACACGATTCAAAGAAGAGCAGGGAGCTCTCCTGGTGTCCTGGTCAATATTCCTCCCTCAACCAACAGCACCAAAAATAGATTAACAGGCTATTGTTGCTGCCAGGGATGTGAGATCCACTCCACAGCCAGGGCCAGAGGGCGTTCCAGTGGGTCACTCTGTAATAGAAGAGGTGCACAAGTGATTCCATCAGCATGGTGGGAGCAGGAGCGCACAGCCAACAGGAACAAGGAGACATGACCCAATGTACTGGAACCACCCTTGAGGTTGGTGGGGTGGGGAGAAGCAGGAAGGAGCTGAAGATGGCAATGATCAGCAGAGCCGTGGCTCAGTTGGTAGCACCCTCGTTCACTCCAGGGATTTGAGCACAAAACCTAGACTGACATTTCAGTGCAGTACTGAGGGAGTGCTGCTCTGTCGGAGGTGCCGTCTTTCGGATGAGACGTTAAACCAAGGCCCTGTCTTCCCTTTCAGGTGGACATTAAAGATCCCATGGCAGTATTTGAAGAAGAGCAGGGGAGTCCTTCCTGATGTCCCACCCAATATTTATCTTTCAATCAACACCTAAAACCAGATTATCTGGTCATTATCACATTGCTGTTTGTGGGACCTTGCTGTGTACAAATTGGCTGCTGCGTTTTCTACATTACAACAGTGACTACACTTCAAAAAAGTACTTCATTGGCTGTAGAGTGTTTCGGGACATCCTGAGGTGGTGAAAGGAGTTATAAAAATGCAAGTCTTCTTTCTTTTTTTCTTTCAGTGAGGGACTGAGAAGAGTTGGGAAGGAAAGGAGAACAAAGATGTTTCTGACTGGGAAGCAGCAGGGGGTTAGCAAGATGTGGCAATGCAGGATAAGAAATGTTGATTGATCTCCAGTTTATTGATGGGTCGTTGGAGTCCATGATTACATATAGAGCGGAGGCAATCTCCATGCGTGAGCTTTTTGTATAAGAGGCGATGGGTGCAGCCAGAGGCAACTGTAAGAGGGATCGATGCCTTGTGAATTTCATCCTATTTCTTGCAAGATTCACAGAAATATTGATGAAATTATGCTGTGACTCTCTAATAAATTGTGTAGTATGAAATTCAGCTCAGTGTCGAACATGCAAGAAGCAGTGGGGGGGTGGGGAGTTCAATGGAGTTAGTGCCTGAGGCACCTCAATCCTTGCAGGAGCTGATGTGGAGATGCCGGTGATGGACTGGGATTGACAATTGTAAACAATTTTACAACACCAAATTATAGTCCAGCAATTTTATTTTAAATTCACAAGCTTTCGGAGGCTACCTCCTTCCTCAGGTGAACGATGTGGAAATGCAGGAGCTGATTAAGGTGGCTTCTTAACATGGAAGTGTAAAAAGTTGGAGTTCATCCCAAGGTTTGATGTCAGACAGATAGTCAGATAATCCAGTGACAATCCAGCAACAGTCCTGAATCAAGGGTGGTAGCTGAGATGTAGAGTTTGGTGTAACTATGGAAACTAACCCATACCTCGGATCATGCCCTTGAGGGGCAAGGTATCAGTGAGGTTGGGAGGCAGCCTAGAGTGGAGCTCTGGCTCACAGCAGAGGTAACTGTCTTATTCAATCAGGCAGTTTAAAGTAAGCCCGCTGTCCGATTTAACATCAAAAGTCACAAGTCCGGTACATTTTCCATGTCGTGTTTTTAACCACTCAGTTTGAAGTCAGATTATAAAATGATCTTAACAATAATAAAAGTAATACATAACACGAATATAACATGAAGAATACACAGGTGGAGCTCAATGCGATTCAGATAATCTAATCAGTAGTGGGAAAGTACAGTTGTAACGACTAAGATCCAATAGACAAGCGAATACGCAATCCGTCAAATTGACCTGGGATCAAAGGACATTTTGATCTGTTCAGCAACACCTGTCATCTCAGCTGTATTATAAACGAAACAGGCGATCTCCACACACCCAAACTCTGTCCACTAAGTTTGCTACTCAGTGTCTCTCTAACTGGTCAGCTGGCTAACACTCCTAACAGCTCATCCCTGCTTAGAACGAGAGTGTGATTCTATATGGGCCTTCCTAAGGGCCCAAGAACAATGCAGAACTCTGGTAATTCAACCCGGGGTGGGGTGATTAACTCCCATTGATTAACTCTTACTCCCCACCACCCCCCCCACCCTGCCTCAGAGCGACAGGTGCCCCTTCTTCCCCCCTCGGAGCTTTCTGAATGGGCTTGGGCTCTTCTGATGTCCTGTACAGGAAGGGCCACCCACCCTGCTTATTTGACTGACCCACAATTCCAGCAGCAGAGCAGGAACCCTGGAATCCCACCACCTATGTGTGGCCTGTGAGGCTCTGTTGTACTTACCCAAACTGCTCAGAAAAACAGGCCTGGACATGACTGTCACAGCAAATTCCTGGAACCACCAGCATCTCACTGTCTCTCTGGCTCTCACTCTGGCTCTGTTCCTCTCTCTATCTGTCTCTGTCTCTCTCTGTCTCTGTCTCTCTCTCTATCTCTCTCTATCTGTCGCTGTCTCTTTCTCTCTCTGTCCCTCTGTCTCTGTCTATCTTTCTCTGTCTCTCTTTCGCTCTTCCTTTGGGACGTATTTAATTCCCTGGCCAGAGTGAGCTGCTATCTCCAGTAGCCTTGCTGTGCAGTGCATAAATCTTACCCACTCATGCTGTCCATACACTCCCTTGAGTTGTATTTGTTCACCTTTAATATTGCCTGTTTACCGCATGCCTTCTCAACACATTAGCGGTCATTTCCTCTGCTGATCAGCTCGATAAATTGATCCTACTACCAAGCATATGCACATGATTTCTAACACAGCTGGGGATGGATTTGTGTAACTAGTGGTCTTTATCAGGTGAATTGTTGGTGAACAGGTTGGGGGTGAAATTGGACATGAGCGGGGTCGCAAAACAGGGTTATCTCATTGGCCGCCTGTTATAGACCTCGCCTGGTATACGGTTCCTTTGGCTTCAGTAGAACTATATATCAAGGGTGAGGTATAACAGGCAGAACTGCGACTCCAACTGTTTAGTGTCCCCGCCATGTCCAATTTCACCCCCACCTCCCCCCATCGAGTCTAAAAACATCCTGTGGAGAAGTGGGAGATCTGGGAATCTCTTCAATGTCTGTTCAATGTCTTCACCGGTGTTGCTTGGCATTCCTCCTCACTTTTGTACAGTACCCTGGTTAATTCAGTCTGATAGCCCATTCCACACTGACAAGAGAGAGTTGCAACTAATAACTGGTATCTTAGTCAGGCTGCTTCACACAGATTACCCCAGCAGTGGGTCCTGGCTAATGAGCTGCCATGGGCAACGCTGTCTGGGCTTCAGTCCATTTGAGTGACAGCTACAAACTGGGCATGATGTACCTCCGAGGACAACGTGTCATTATTATCCGCAGGTCCTTTGTAAAGGCCAGCTGCCAAAGTCTGTGGCTGTCCCAGTTTCTGTAGCTGACAGCGGTTGATAATTAGATGCATTTGGGTTCAATGCTGCAGAGCAATGGGAGAAATTGCAAATGTTTTCAGCTTTAAATTCACCTGCCTCTGGAAGCAGACCAATAAACTGCACCGTCACTTTGTCTCTCTTTTGAGCTTCTCCAGTTGATCCTTAAAATTATTGGTTACCTTTGTAGATCCAAGTGAACGGCTTGAATTTCATCATGTTTTTCATTCTTGAGTTCTTTTTAAACCTTTACTGAAGGAGTGCTGCACCGTTGGAGGTGCCATCTTTTGGATGACATGTTAAGCCGAGGCCCCGTCTGCCCTCCCAGGTGGACGTAAAAGATCCCACGCACTATTTCGAAGGCGAGCAGGGGAGTTCTCCCCGGTGTCCTGGCCAATATTTATCCCTCAAGAAACATCACTAAAACAGATTACCTGGTCATTTATCACATTGCTGTTTGTGGGATCTTGCTGTGCACAAATTGGCTGCCGTGCTTCCCCACATTACAACAGTGACTACAAAAGTACTTCATTGGCTGCAAAGAGCTCAGGGACGGCCTGAGATCATAAAGGCCAATTTTAGGCTGGTTAGCAGACAGAGTGCTTCCCCCAGATGTTTTAAGTGTGGTCCTTAGGCCAATCTCTTCTGGACATGAGCTGGGAGACCACATGAAGCTTGTAAGTTATGAGATGGCCAGTTAGGCCGATGACTCCTCATCTTCATTCCATCACAGTGAATGGGAAGCACACAATGGGGTTGTGAGATACCAATTTTTCCTTCACGAAGGTGCATGTTTACTGGGAGGGAGGGGCTATGGTAAGGAGGGACAGGTTGGATGATGGACAGGGCAAGCTGAATGCACCAGCTCGCCTCCTGCCTTTCCTTGTATGTTTATACGCTCGTGTAAGCTTCAGATGAGTATAGGATCAGCGGAAACGGTGAAACTCCCCCATGGTTGAGCAACCTGCTGACGCCCACTGACAAAACAAGATAGCTGCTGGGGATCTCCAGAGATTGCGTTTAATGAACATCACTGAGGCAGAGAATGCACTTGGTTACTCCATACTCAACCTGGGAGCATTTAATACTGATACTGGATAACAGTAGTTCACAGCATTGACCAACCAGTGTAATACGCACTGTACAGCACCTTGGGATGTTTTTCTACCTCAAAGGCCCCATATAAATGCAAATTGTTGTTGCAATGAGTACACGAATTCAGCAGAAGAGAGAGATTTGAAAATAAAAATGCAAATTATGCTACAGAAAATGGGATAAACTGCGTCTTTAGTTAAATATAATGTACTTTCACAGAGCAAAGGTCTATTAATTATGTGTTCCAGACTGAAGTAAATGAATAGAAATGTAAAATAAGTGAATCAGCCTCTCTGTGTACAAATCTAATAAAGTCTGGTGAAGCGAATCCTCCATAAATGGAATTTCTATGCCACATATCACCAGGGGATCCTGTTGGGAGGAACAGGTGACTTTGGACCTATGGTTCCCAAAGTTCTCCGCCACTGGGGGTTTTCCTCACCTCATGTCCCGGTCTGTTATAGACTAATTGATAGATATTGATTGCTATGATTAGTCAATAACTCCATTATCATTGTATCATGTGATTACCAGGATGGTAGAAGGCGAATTAGATGGACCTTAGACTTTTTTCATCTCGTAATTCCCGTGTTGCAAGTATTTAAATGGAAAGGGAAATCTAATTTAAGTATTTTTATTGAGTAGTTTAGGTGAAGGACCACAGCTCAAAGTCCAGGACACCACAAGGGTAAAACAATCGCATAGTTAGTAATGGTTAGATGGTTAGTAGTGGTAAGATGGCTAGTAGTAGTTAAGTGGTTCACAGTGATTCGGTTGTTAGTAGTGGTTAAGCAGTTAGCAGTGACTGGGTGGTTAGTAGTAATTAAGTGGTTAGTGATGCTAAGTGGCTAGCAGTGATTTGGTGGTTAGTGGTGAAAAAAGCCATTAAGCCAATTTAGGAAAAGAACTGTGGGAAATTCCCCTCTGATCTCGGAAGGTGACCAAACAAGTTCCAGAAGATAACAGTAATCGGGTGACCATCCCCCAATCCCCACCAACTAATCTCCCGAACTCGCCAACTCCCTTCTGAATGCTCGCAGCAACTCCGCACTCACTGCATGTTCTGCCAACTTATTTCAGAGACCAACGACTCTCTGCGAAACTAGTACTTCCTAACATCTAACCTATTTCTGTGCTCACATAACTTATACCGATGTTCCCTGGTCCTCCCTAAACTATCTAGCTCAATTAGTGTATCCACTTGGACTGAGTCTAATCCTTCCATTATTTTAAAGGCCTCAATCGTATCCCCTTGAACTCTATGCTTTATCAAAGTAAAAAGCCCCAGATCTCTTAGCCTGTCCTGCTAACTAAAGGCCCTTAAACCAAGTATCAATTCATTGCCCCTCCCAAACCTTTACCAGGGCCACTCTATTCTCCATCATATGAGGGAATCAAAACTGGACACAGTATTATAGATGAGGCCTGACCAAGGCCTTATACAGAGCAAATGTAGCATTTTATATTTATTTGCCCTGGAAACACATCCTAACACCCTATTTGCTTTCACAACAGCCTTGCAGGTTGTGGACCTTCAATGAGTCTAACACCGAGGATCTTTTTCCCACTCAACGACCTTGAACAAGCAGCCCTGCACAGTATACATTGCCTGGAGTTGCCACTACCCAAGAGCTCATGCAGATTTTGGGTTGGATGAGGAATTGGTTGCATTCCCATAGACGGAAGATGATTAAATGGTAGTAGATCTTCATGAGGGCTTATCACTAGTGGAGTCACAAAGGGATCAGGACCGTTGCTGTTGACCATCTTTATTAATTATCTGGATGAAGGCATTGGGGGGAATTATCCTCAAGTTCACAGGTGACACAAAGATAAGTATGAGTGTACGGGCCTTAGATGGAAAAATATTGGTTGCAGGCAGATCTGGATGGGGGAATGGGCTCATGTCTGGCAGATGTCTTTTAATGTAGACAAATGTGTTGTGACGCACTTGGGTACCAAGGCTGTGTGCTCAAGGTCACTGAGCGGAGCAAAGTCACTGAGTGATAGACTCATTGAAGGTCCATAATCGGTGCTTTTGTGAAAGCAAATAGGACGTTAGGATGTATTGCTAGCACAAATAAGCCTTGCTTAGTAGCCTTTCGTGCAGCACTTTGTCAAAAACTTTTTGAAAGAATATTTCAGGGAGGCCTTGATGTACAAATGTTTATTGCCAACGTTGTTCGTAAGTGAGGGACTGTCTTACAGTTCATCCAATGTCCCAAGGCGCTTCACAACAGGTAATCAGACAGAATTTGACACCGAGCCATATAAGGAGGAATTAGGCCAGGTGACCAAAAGTTTGGTCAAAGAGATAGGTTTTAAGGAGAATCTTAAAGGAGGAGAGAGAGAGGTGGAGAGGTTTAGGGAGGGAGTTCCAAAACTTAGATCCTAGGCAGCTGATTCATGGCTGCAAATGGTGGCGTGATGAAAATCAGGGATGCGTAAGAAGCCAGAATTGGAGGAGAGCAGACATCTCGTGGGGTTGTAGTGCTGGCGGAGGTTATAGAGATAGGGAGAAGCGAGGCCATGGAGGGATTTGGACACAAGGATTAGAATTGTAAAATCGAGGTGTTGCTGGACCGGGAGCTAATGTAGGTCATTGAGCACAGGGGTGATGGGTGAAAGGGACTTGGTGCAAATTAGGATACGGGCAGCAAAGTTTTGGATGAGCTCAAGTTTATGGAGGGTGGAAGGTGGGAGACCGGCCAGGAGAACATAGGTCGAGCACATAGGTAACAAAGGCATGGATGCTGGATTCAGCAGCAGATGAGCTGAGGCAGGGGCGGAAACGGGCAATGTTAAGGAGGTGGAAGTAGACGGTCTTGGTGATGGAGCGGATATAAGAAGACAGGCCTTTCGTTTCCATTTTCAAACATCCTCCGTGACTCTTGATGTATATTTATGATTGGCAGCTCTAAATGAGTCCGAGAGAAGCTTTGTTCCAGTCAAAAGGATTTGAGGAATATGTCTCAAGGAGTCCAAGTCCAGCTTTTGCATCGAGGAAAGAAAAGCAGGAAGCTCTGCGGAAGGTTAGCAGCAGACTTTCATGAAAAGTCACGGTCAATGAATTTGTTTCAGGTCTGGTTTAAATTGAGTTTTAGCGCTGGAGATATGTCCGTTTGTTATTCATTGTCTTTTGAGGAAGAATAGCTAAGTTCTGAATATCACTACAGATCTGCTGCTTGTCTTTACTGCTCCATTTATTGCTAACAATGGTTTGTAGCCTAAGCCTTATGTTATGATTTTGAGCTTTCTTCAGTTCAGCGTATCAGACGAGACCTACGGGTGAGCTCTTGTTCTCTATGGACCCTGGTGTACAACTTCTGGGGTAATTTGTAGTGAGCCCAGGGATTAAACAGAACGCTCTTGTTATGGTATTTCAGCTACTGGCTATATCACGTGACATTCCTTAACTTTCGAAGGTATAAACATTACACTCGACCATGGATTAGGCTATAAACTGCCAAGCAGACTTGTTAAACAGTAAATGGATAATTGAATAGAAGCCATGACGCACTGTGGATTTACAGACTTACCTAACCTTCCTCATGTTCAATAGAAAAATAGCAGTCTGCTGTGCTAAACCACAACGTAAACTGGACTGAACACAGGCCCTGAATATTAACCTTTTCCTGGCAGTTTATTGCTGACCATCCATTGATTTTCTATCTGGTCTAACCATCTCTGATGGTTTCAGGTGGACTCCCCAATTTGAAAAAGGCAGCCTGAGAAATATTTTTCAAAAAATTACCAGGACAAAGCAAATTTAACTATGTGACTCTTAAACTCAAAAAAACCCCTCTGCTCAAGCATATATACAAATAAAACCCACAGATCTTCCTCAGATAACTGGCCAGGCACAATGTCTACATACTGCACTTATTGGGGTACTGGGGGTAAATTTCCATGGGACTTCTCCTCATCGTCCATGTAACTTTAACGTGAGAACAAAGGAAACCCCAGAAAAATGGCATAAACACCATTTATGCCATTTTTCTGGATTTTCTGCAGTTCTTTCAACAAAGTTATGGCAGACGATCAGGAAATTCACCCCCATTGTATGAAAATAAACGGGGCCATTTCTGTGACTGGACCAGGTTCTTAACCCATATTTATTGCATAGAATTTACAGCACAGAAACAGGCCATTTGGCCCAACAGGTCTAGGCTGGTGTTTATGCTCCACATGAGGCTCCTCCCACCCCTTACTTTGTTTCATCCTATCAGCATATCCTTCTATTCCTTTCTCCCTCATGTACTTATCTAGATTCCCCTTAAATGCCTCTAAGTTATTCACCTCAACTACTCCTTGTGGTAGCAAGTTCCACACTCTAACCACTCTCTGGGTAAAGAAGTTTCTCCTGAATTCCCTATTGGA
The DNA here is from genome assembly GCF_035084215.1 of Heptranchias perlo. NCBI lineage: Eukaryota > Metazoa > Chordata > Chondrichthyes > Hexanchiformes > Hexanchidae > Heptranchias > Heptranchias perlo. The sequence continues at coordinate 7,868,541 of NC_090350.1, read as the reverse complement.
TTTATTAGCAACGATATTATATGAACGGCCCCTAGTTTTGGACTCCCCCACAAGTGGAAAGAATACATCAATACACCTCATGCAAAAATGCATCATTTTTGTCACACTGTATCATGATAGAATGTTTCTTCTACCTCCTGCAATCAAGGCGATTACGTGAGCATGTATGAAGTATCTAGTGAGCTGAATAGTGGCAATGGCTGCTGTTCAACTCCTAGGCTTATTACAATCACCAGATACTGTGTTTAAACAGCAGTTCCTAGGGAGTGAGAGTTTGCTTATTGGAGAGTGATCTTTGGCACAGAGCATGGGAAAAAAGTCCAGAACGATGAATTGATATTGGTGCCATTCTTCTGATGATCATTAAACCCAGGCTCCATCTGCATGTTCAGGAGATGTATAAACACCCAGTGGCAAATTGAAAAGAAAAAACAGGAGTTCTCCCAGTGCCCTAGGCAACATTCAATCAACACCATCTTAAAACAGATTAATTGGTCAATCGTCTCATTGCTGTCTGTGGGACCTTGCTGTGCACAAAATGGCTGGACTTCAAAGGAATTCATTGTACATGAAGCGCTTTGATTTGTGATGGGTGCCGTATAAATTACAGGCACCCGTCACAATTCAGGACACTGCTTTATACTCATGTCAACCTTTTCGTTAAATTAGCAGAGGGGATGTTCACCCCTAAGTATCCTCCTGTGACTTATTTTAATGACACATCGAAGTGATTCTCATTGACGTGTAAGATGCTGTGTAGGAAACAATACAGTGATCCAAAAACCTGCAAAAACCACAGCTCAATTAGCAAAGCTAAGAGCAGCCGTGTTATTGGCTCCTGTGAAAGGACTGCCCTTATCTCCCACAAAGACTCTGTGTGTCTGTCTGCTCTTGGAGCGCGTACACAGCTAACTGGAACAGCTGCAGCCCATGTGATTAGCTCTTGTGTCTACATCAGAGAGAAAGGAGAGTGAAAACCGCAATCCTATTAAAAAAATTACATTTTGCTGGGCTGATACAGGGACCTAATTGATATGTAACGTCTTGTGTCTCTTAGAGATACAACAGCCTGAGGAGGCATGCCATGAGACATGTCTCTGTGTGGATTGGTCTCAAGCCCCCCATCGTGGGCTCTGGTTTGTGTTCTGGCTGCCTTGAATTTGTGAGATTTATGGAGAGCCCCTGAGAGCTTTTCTCCTGTGTAAAATAAGCAGAAACGTTCAAACATAGGATTACAATGTCATTCAAATCAGCTGGGTTTGCAATTATTTTTTATACATTCTTTCTAAATAGAATAAATCTGTTATTGCTTAGCACTGAGCATAGACTAAGAGCTCTCTCTCTAGTTAAAGATGCAGGATCTTTTTTAAAGACATTTTAAAAGAATCTGTCATCAAATCTACAGGAGAGATAGAAAAGGTAAAATAGGGATGGCGCGGGGTGGGGGTGTCTTTACAATTAAAGACACCATCGTAGCCGTAGAAAGCAAAGGGTTTATTGATGGCAGCGCCAGAATCTGTCTGAGTTGAGGTAAGAAATAATCTGTTACCATTTTGGGAGGATATTATAGCACATCCCATGATGGGAAAAGAACCAGGGACCAGATCTATCGTCAATTTTGAACGGTTTCTGGTAGTGACACAGTTTCAATAATTGTTCTCCGATGGTTTGGGTTAAGAAAGAAGTTTGTTGTCAAGATGGGGAAAGGTTCTTAGAATGGTGGAGGGGGGGGTTGGTATTAGAATGGATGGTGGGTTTTCAGAATGGGGGGGGTTGGTATTAGAATGGATGGTGGGTTCTTGGAATGGGGGGCGGGGGAGTTGGTATTAGAATGGATGGTGGTTTCTTAGAATACTGTCCCCTTCCCTTTCAATCTGCCATCATCACCTCCTCCTCTAAAAGCCCACCCTTCACCCCTCTGTCCCTACAAACTACGGCTCCATCACCAACCTCCCTTTCCTCTCCAAAATCCTTGAACGTGTTCTCGCCTCACTAATCCGTGCCCATCTTTCCCACAACTCCATTTTTGAATCCCTCCAATCAGGTTTCCACCCCTGCCACAGTATTGAAACGGCCCTTATCAAACTCACGAATGACATCCTATGTGATTGTGAGGATCCCTCCTCATCCTTCTTGAACTGTCTGCAGCCTTTGACACGGTTGACCACACCATCCTCCTCCAACGACTCTCCTCCGTTGTCAGGCTGGGTGGGACTGCATCACCTGTTTCCATTCCTATCTATCCAGTTGTAGCCAGACAATCACCTACAATGGCTTCTCTTCCCACTCCCCCTCCTTTACCTCTGGAGTCCCCAAGGATCAACCCTTGGCCCCCTCCTATTTCTCATCTACATGCTGCCCCTCGGCGACATTATCCGAAAACACGTCAGATTCCACATGTATGCTGATGACACCCAGCTCTACCTCACCACCACCTCTCTTGACCACTCCGCTACCTCTGTGCTTGTCCGACATCCAATTCTGAATGAGCCAAAATTTCCTCCAATGTCTTCGGTGCCCGCCACAAACTCCGTTCCCGCGCCACCAAATCCATCCCCCTCCCTGGCCACTGTCTGAGGCTGAATCAGTCCATTCGCAACCTCGGCATTCTATTTGGGCTGAGTTTCAAATCCTCTCCGTCACCAAGGCCACTTATTGCCACCTCCGTAACGTCGCCCGTCTCTGCCCCTGCCTCAGCCCATCTGCTGCTGAAACCCTCATCCACGCTTTTGTTACCTCTAGACTCGACTAGTCCAATGCTCTTCTGACCGGCCTCCCATCTCCCACCGTCCATAAACTTAAGCTCATCCAAAACTCTGCTGCCCGTATCCTAACTCACACCAAGTCCCTTTCACGCATCCACCCCTGTGCTCACTGACCTACGCCGGCTCCTGGTCCGGCAACACCTCGATTTTAAAATTCTCATCCTCGTGTCCAAATCCCTCCATGGCTTTGCCCCTCCCTATCTCTGTAACTTCCTCCAACCCTACAATCCTTCAAGAACTCTGTGTTCCTCCAATTCTGGCCTCTTGTGCATCCCCCACATCCCTCGCCCTACCATTGATGACCATTGCTTCAGCCGTCTAGGCACTTAGCTCTGGAATTCACTCCCTAAACTGCCCGCCTCTCCACCTCTCTCTCCTCCTTTAAGATTCTCCTTAAAACCTTTATCTTTGACCAAGCTTTGGGTCATCTTTCCTAACGTCTCCTTCTTTGGCTCGGTGTCAATTTTTGTCGGCTTATGCTCCTGTGAAATGCCTTGGGACGTTTTACTATGTTAAAGGTGCTATCTAAATGCAAGTTGTTGTTGTTGTTGTCATTGAGAGGTTCTTATAATGGGAGGGGAGCTCTTAGAATGAGGATAGCTTCTTATAATGGGTTCTTACAATCTAATACTGCAGCCTACAAATTTAAGGCTTTGGGATACCAATCTAACACTAGGCTACCAATCTAAGGTTATAATGTGCAACAGTAGCCAGGCCGATTAGTCAGCCTTTTTCTTGAATATTCATATAAATAAACAGGGCTTCCCGAGTTGTGCCGTGATACCCTTTGATATCTCCAGGGTGTCCTCATACCAAGGACAAATCCAATTGTCAGTCCTACAGATCCTACTGCCAGCCCACTCTAACACATTAAAATATTGTTTCATATAGCCTCTTCCAGGTGAGTGGGATTCCTAGATTTCTGTGCTCCAGTATAATGAACAATTCAATGTGCATCTATTGCACTACACATGGATGTAATGTTAAATGATTTTCTGAAACCAAATTATCTCAAGACCCATTGGACAGGGAGGAGACTACTGGGTTAAATGGATTGGGGCGGCCTCACGATCCGGCATTCCCACAGGAATGGATCTCGGGAAATCGTGGGCGCACTCTTGCTCCACAAGGAAACCATCAAAATATTAAATTGACCTCCTGTCCTGGGCCTCTTCTGGCCTAGCTCTCGTTTGCCGGCAGGTTTTACTGGCAGGTCCAGCACTGTGAGCGACTTGCTCGATTGGGAGTTAAAATCACGTGCGGGCCCTAATTGTATAATAGAACTCTGAATTTTACATATAAATGAGGCTGCTACCCTCCCAATCCAAAAACTGCACTCTATAAATGGCGGAAGGCAAGAGTACGTTTGTGGGCAGGATTCAAATTGGTCCTCCGATGTTTGTATCCTGTACTGTTGGAGTGTGTATCCAGAACTGACCGTGTATTGTTGGAGTGCGTATCTAGAACTGACCGTGTACTGTTGGAGTGTGTATCTAGAACCGATCCTGTACTGTTGGAGTTCATATCTAGAACTGACCCTGTACTGTTGGAGTGTGTATCTAGAACCGACCCTGTACTGTTGGAGTGTGTATCCAGAACCGACCGTGTACTGTTGGAGTGTGTATCTAGAACCGGTCCTGTACTGTTGGAGTTCATATCTAGAACTGACCCTGTACTGTTGGAGTGTGTATCTAGAACCGACCCTGTACTGTTGGAGTGTGTATCTAGAACCACACCAGTGCGTTTGGAATGTTTATCTAGAACTGACCGTATACTGTTGGAGTGTGTATCTAGAACTGACCTTGTACTGTTGGAGTTTGTATCTAGAACTGATCATGCACTGTTGGAGTTTGTAACTATAACTGACTGTGTACTGTTGGAGTGTGTATCTAGAACCGACCCTGTGATTTGGGGGTATGTATCTAGAAATGACCTTGGACTGTTGGAGTGTGTATCTAGAACTGACCCTGTATGGTTGGAGTGTATATCTAGAACTGATCCTGTACTGTTGGAATGTGTATCTAGAACTGACCCTGTATGGTTGGAGTGTATATCTAGAACTGACCCTGTACTTTTGGAGTGTGTATCTAGAACTGACCCTGCACTGTTGGAGTGTGCATCTAGAACTGACCCTGTACTGTTTGAGTGTGTATCTAGAACTGGCCCGGTATAGGTCAATACTTGTACGTCGAACTGACCCTGTACACTTGGAGTTTGTATCTAGAACTGACCCTCTACAGGCCCACAGTACCAAAGATATTTTCTTCGTTTGGCTGGCTCTTTAATCCATCAGAAATCTGAAATTCTGTGAGAAGCTCCAGAGCGTGAAGGAATACAGAGCTGGTTTTCAAATGCAGCCTTTATTATGCTCCGAGGTTTGTTTCTTTAAAAGGTTTGTGCACCACAATGGTTCGATGTAGAACAGAATTACATTTTCAATTCAGATAAAGGAGGGCTGTACACAGCAGTTATATAAAACTTGGATTACTGCCAAGGTTCAATTGGGGGCACTTTATTCAAATCTGTTGTTGAGGCTGTTTTGGTTCTGGCTGAAATATAATTGGAATTGTACAACAAAAAAAAATTAACATTACTCTCCATCTTGAGAATAGAAAGAATCAACTATATTGAAGTCTCCAGTGGTTGTATATGAATGTTCTCCGTACCAGGCAATGAGTTTTATTGACTGTTATTACATTTTATTTTTAATACTGTTGACAGAGCCTTTTTCTGTTGGGAGAATAGATTTATTTACCTTGTTTCTTATCTAACTTGCTACACAATGACCCCTCGACTTCAACATTCTCCCCTCGTCCCACTGATTGAGATTGGGGTACAGTTCCCCCAGAATAGGCACCTTAGTTCAAGGGGCCATGGGAGGGTAGGGTGCTGGAGGTGGAAGAGGCCACAACCATTACCTTCATGCAGTTTCCGGCAGGGCTTATTGGCTAGCGATCAGTGGAGTAGTTGTACCCTAACCTGCCCATCGGGAATCCCATGGGATCGGGTGGAATGCCCACTTTTACTGTCCCCTGGCTTCAATGGAGAGTAAAATTGGACAGGGTGTAAAACCAGTGTTACACCCGATCCAGTCAGTTTCCCGAAGGGCAGGTTAGGTTCAAATTGCTCTCCAGGAGTGGGAATCCTGGCTGATTTTCCCCTCCCTCGCCTCAAGGCACTGAGGCCAATTATTCCACCACCCTTTCTGAGATCAGCCAGCTCGGCTCAGAGCAGGATTCAAGTCCGAGGCCTGCGCCTGATGTTAGAGCTCAGTCTACGCGGGTGGAACTGTACACCAACACGAGTACCCAGCCAGCAGCAGGGGGAAATTGAAAAGAGGGGAAAGAATTGGTTGAAGAGGGAAAAACATTTTTAAAAATGTGAAAAGGGTGAAATCTAACTTCGGGGGAGGCACGGAACCGGGGTTAGTGGATCGGCCACCTGTTATACACCCTGCTCAATTTAACTTTCTATCAAAGTCAATCGGAAGGAAAGTCTGGAGGGTGTATGACGGGCATCTGCCTCATTACTGCCCAGTTTGCACCCCACCAAAGTTGAAGTTCACCCTTTAAACTTCCTCACGACTCACAGCTTCTTAGTTACATTCTGTGCACAGTTTTCTCAGGCATATTTCCTCCACCTTTAGAGACTCTCAGTCCGGGCGCCCGTCTCCTGCTGATAGGACATGCAGGAGAGCTGTTGCTAGGCCCCTATCAGGTGTTGACAATCCGTCCCTCAATCCTCCCGGGTAACCCAGCTCCTAATTGTCCGCGGAGCAGTGTGTTGGTACAACTTGCTCAGGGTCGCCTGTGTGATTGTTTTATCCCATGGGTCAGGAGGACTTTCATCAACAGTTCGCTGCTGTTATGGTATTCCTCACTGAAGTTTTCAGGATGAGGAAGCGGATTGACTAATTGAAGTAAATTGCTCCATAAGGCGATGAGTTCAAACACCAGAGGACGCAAGTTAAAAATGAGGGAGTTAGGATTGAAAAGGCCAAAGGGCCATCAAGCTGTAGAATATGTTACGCGGGAGGCCACTGAAGTGAATAGTATAAACTGGTTCAAGAGACAATTAGATTTGTTCCAGCAAAGAGGTGGGGTTGAGGTATATGGTGAGGAGGTGGGTAGGTGGAGTTGAGAGATATAGTGAGGAGGTGGGTAGGTGGGGTAGAGGGATATGGTGAGGAGGTGGGTAGGTGGGGTAGAGGGATATGGTGAGGAGGTGGGTAGGTGGGGTTGAGGGATATGGTGAGGAGGTGGGAAGGTGGAGTTGAGGGATATGGTGAGGAGGTGGGCCGCTGGGGTAGAGGGATATGGTGAGGAGGTGGGAAGGTGGAGTTGAGGGATATGGTGAGGAGGTGGGGTTGAGGGATGTGGTGAGGAGGTGGGGTTGAGGGATATGGTGAGGAGGTGGGAAGATGGAGTTGAGGGATATAGTGAGGAGGTGTGGTTGAGGGATATAGTGAGGAGGTGGGGTTGAGGGATATGGTGAGGAGGTGGGGTTGGGGGATATGGTGAGGAGGTGGGGTTGAGGGATATGGTGAGGAGGTGGGGTTGAGGGATATGGTGAGGAGGTGGTGTTGAGGGATATGGTGAGGAGGTGTAGTTGAGGGATATAGTGAGGAGGTGGGGTTGAGGGATATGGTGAGGAGGTGGGGTTGAGGGATATGGTGAGGAGGTGGGGTTGAGGGATATGGTGAGGAGGTGGGGTTGAGGGATATGGTGAGGAGGTGGGGTTGAGGGATATGGTGAGGAGGTGGGGTTGAGGGATTTTTAAAATATTTATTCGTTCATGGGATGTGGGCATCGCTGGCGAGGCCGGCATTTATTGCCCATCCCTAATTGCCCTTCAGAAGGTGATGGTGAGCCGCCTTCTTGAACCGCTGCAGTCCGTGTGGTGACGGTTCTCCCACAGTGCTGTTAGGTAGGGGGTTCCAGGATTTTGACCCAGTGACGATGAAGGAACGGCGATATATTTCCAAGTGAGGAGGTGGGGTTGAGGGATATGGTGAGGAGGTGGGGTTGAGGGATATAGTGAGGAGGTGGGGTTGCGGGATATAGTGAGGAGGTGGGGTTGAGGGATACGGTGAGGAGGTGGGGTTGAGGGATATAGTGAGGAGGTGGGGTTGAGGGATATAGTGAGGAGGTGGGGTTGAGGGATATGGTGAGGAGGTGGGGTTGAGGGATATAGTGAGGAGGTGGGGTTGAGGGATATAGTGAGGAGGTGGGGTTGAGGGATACGGTGAGGAGGTGAGTAGGTGATCAGTCAGATGGGGACAGGCTTGTTGGCCCTAAACATTGTTATGCCCCACAATTACCCAATATTTGGTCTCCGTGGGGATAATGTTCTAATTCAGCTCCCGGCCATTGAAATTAATGGAATGAATATCATGGGGGGGTGGGGGGGTTCCTTAAAGGGCAGACGATCTGTCCCCCAGGTTTGCCCCCAGGTGACTGCATTGAAATTGAGCTCCCCCCTCCCCCCCCCCACCCTATGTAATCCACCACTGCACATTGTCCCTCAGTTGATACTCATCCACAAATACTTTACCCAATGAATTGCTCTTCCTCACTGATTCCCTTATTGTTCTGTACGATCTGTATTAATACAACATTATTTGTTTAATCTGCTCAGTGTGGACAGTCTGATATGATGTCAACCTCTGGCTCCCTCTATTGGAAAACACTGTAAATATATCCTGCAAAAACATAAGAACATAAGAAATCGGAGCAGGAGTGGGCCATACAGCCCCTCGAGCCTGCTCCGCCATTCAATCAGATCAAGGCTGATCTTCGACCTCAACTCCACTTTCCCGCCCGATCCCCATACCCCTTGATTCCCCTAGAGTCCATAAATCTTTCTATCTCAGCCTTGAATAAACTCAACGACTTAGCATCCACAGCCCTCTGGGGTAGAGAATTCCAAAGATTCACAACACTCTGAGTGAAGAAATTCCTCCTCATCTCAGTCTTAAATGGCCGACCCCTTATCCTGAGATTATGTCCCCTAGTTCTAGACTCTGTAGCCAGGGGAAACAACTCTCAGCATCTACCTTGTCAAGCCCCCTCAGAATCTTATATGTTTCAATGAGTTCACCTCTCATTCTTTTAAACTCGAGAGAATATAGGCCCATTCTACTCAATCTCTCACCATAGGACAATCTAATCCCAGGAATCAATCTAGTGAACCTTCGTTGCACCGCCTTTAAGGCAAGTATATCCGTCCTTAGATAAGGAGACCAAAACTGTACACAGTACTCCATGCGTGACAATGGTGGTTGTAAGAAAAGAGGTAAGCACTGTGGGACTGTTGATGTATTGGGGATGGGAGGGCTGAATTAGTTGAAGCACTCTTCGATGAGCTCACATTTGCCTTTGTGTGATTAAGAAAGTCTTGTATTTATAGAAGACCTTATTAGGTCTCTCGGCTCACTTTGAAGTGCAAGGATTCTTGTTATGTAGACAAGTGCAGCAGTTATTTTGCGCCCAGCAAGGTCTCACAAACAGCAACGAGATGAATCAGTTAATCAGTAGTAGCACTCTCATCTCGGAGTCAGAGATTGTGGGTTCAAGTCCCACTCCAGAGACTTGGATTTATAATCTAAGGTGACAATTTAGTGCAGCACTGAGGGAGATGAGACCTTAAACATCTGCTCTCTGAGGTGGACGTAAAAGACCCTATGGCACTACTCGAAGAAGTTCTCCCCGGTGTCCTGACCAAAATTTATCCTTTAATCACATCACTAAAACAGTTTATCTGGTCATTTGTTTCATTGCTGTTTCTGGGATCTTGCTGTGTGCAAATTGACTGCCGTGTTTCCTACATTACAACAGTGACTACACTTCAAAAGTATTTAATTGTCTGTAAAGCACTTTGGGACGTTCTGAGGTAGTGAAAGGTGCTATATAAATACAAATTCTTTCTTTTTCTCCTTTCTTTTTCTCCTTTCTTTTTTGGTGATGTTAGTTGAGGGACGTATATTGGTCGAGACACCAGGAGGACACAATCTTCTTCGAACAATGCCATGGAAGCTTTCACATTCACTTGAACAAGCAGACGGGGCCTCAGATTAACATTGCATCTGACAGTGCAGCACTCCCTCAGTACCACACTAGAGTGTCAGCTTAGATCTTGGAGTGAACCTGCCATCTTCTGACTCAGAGGTGAGAGTGCTTCCAAATGAATGATTGGACCTGAAGGAGGCTGTGCAGGAATTTCTGGGTTAACCCCAGAGCAGCACCCTGTCACAAAGCAACATTTCGAAACACTGCTTTCTATCAATTGGAGTTTTGCCTCAATTTTTTTTTCTTCCTGAAGTGTCTCATTGATCCTTGTTGGAAGCAACTGAGCAAAGTGTGGGCTAAACACCGAGGAGGAAGAGGAGGAGGGGAGGCAGCGACCACTAGCCCCGATCTGCCCAAGCTCTCAGAGACCAGCTCATCGAAGATTTCTTCAACTAATTCAACCCTCCCATCCCCAATACACCAACAGTCCCACAGTCCTTACCTCTTGTCTTACAACCACCATCCGATTGTTTTCCTTCACTCCACACTCATGGGTCTTGCCCTCGCTTCACTACAAAGACAAAGACAAATACTAACACCAAATTTATTGAAGAAATGATATCATTTACATAAAAAATGACTATTCACCCTCGTGCATTCCCTCGGTCGTGTGTTCTGTGCTCCTTTCCCTATCCTGGTGCTCCGACGAGGTGTTTCCCCAGGGGCTACAGTTTGGGAGATGGAGGCTGCTGAGCTTCCATTGAGGACACTCGATGGCTGTGGTGGGCGACCTGGAGCAGCTCTGGGCCTTGAGGGCTCGGCTACAGACTGCAACCTCTCGGCCTGGGCCGGGGCAGTCTGGGGCCGGGGCAGTCTGGGCCGGCTGTGGGACACTAGCAAGGGCACTGGTGGAATGTCTGGTGGGGAGCAGGAATGCTGTCATCTTGAGAGAGGGCAGCAAGTGCCTTTCCCATGGAGGCGAGGCCACACTTCCAGGGCGGCGCCTGAGCAATCCTGGGGCTCTGCTGGAGAACAGATTGCTGGACTGCTGTGATGCCCTGGAAGCCCCTTTCAACAGTGGTGCCCAGAGCCACGATAGCAGCCATCTGAGCTTCCATGGCAGCAGTTTGTGCTGTGATGGAATCTGTCACATTTGCCAATAGACACTCCATCATGGCATTGCTGATGAAGCTAACCACTTGGACCATGTTGGACAGAATTGTCTCCATGTTCTGTGCAAAGCCTTGCGCCCAGTTGGAGCTGGACTCCTTCATTTGCACTTAGCATTTCCTGGTAGAAACCCATTAGCCTTCTTCAGTAGCCTGGCCCTTCGCAGTCAGCATCTAAGTCCTTTGCAGGAGAATTAGTATGCGACCTCACCCCAAGTGAGCTGGCACCTCCACCGTCCTATCCCTCTGTCCTGGCTCTTGTGCACTAGTGCCCGGTAAGTCACCATGTGCAGATCCCTCCTTAACCTCTAGAGCCAGCGTGGTGTCAGTAATTGAGCTGGTGCTTGCAAGAGTCAGACCAAGTGACGGTACATCTTAATAATAACTCTGCTCCTCTTCCCCCACTGGCTGAGGGGCATCGACAATCTCAGGAACTGAAATGAACAAGAGGGACAAGCGTTAGGTTGTGGTGTGAGGGAGAGCAGAGAGAGAGAAATGGGTGTTGAAAGCATCTGCAGCTTGTCCTAGAGAGAGTGTGGAGCGAGGGAGATGTCGGAAGAGACAAAGAGGATGAGGTATGAAGAAACACTATACGGCATCTCCTCCAGCATTGCCAGTGGCCAGGGCCTCCAATTTGCCCCTTCCCATGATTGTCAGGATTCTTTCTTCAAGGGGAAAGGGGGTGTGCAGGCGGGCTCTGCCTCCTCCGGTACCAGCCTGCTGGCTTGAGTTATGCGCCACCTTCTGCTGCAAGAAAGTGGGGAGTGTGTTAGTTAGAGTCTTGTGACATGTTTGGGGGATGTGGCTGTCGTGGTGGAATAGCTGACAATATGTGTGCGAGTTGTGGGTGTGAAGTTTGTAACAGTGCTGAGTGTGTGAGGTTGTGGAGAAGGATGTTTAGTGGTTGGTGTTGTGATTGCAGCACAGTGCAGGGGGGAGGGGAGAGTTGAAATTAATGAGGCTGTGAACGATGCAGCTGTGATGAGAAAGTATCTCAACAGTGTTCTTACCTTAACAACTCTAGTCAACTCGTTGAACTTTTTCCTGCAATGCACCCAAGTTCTTGGAGTAATGCTCCTGGGATTGAAGTGTTGAGAAGTTTTGTCCCAACTGCGTCCTCATCAGGTGCCTGGAGGACTTCCTGCCCCCTGGGGATAAAAGATGTCCCGCTGCCTCTCCATTTCCTACACCAAGGCCTCCAAGTGCCGCATCGGAGAACCTTGGTGTCCACTCCCTCCGTGCTCCAGCTATTCCCATTAGAAATCGTTGCGTAACAGGTCTTGCAGCCAGAATCCACCTCCCCTTTAAGTAGGGGCTGGGCCTCTTGATATCGCACCTCCCCCCGGCCCCCCCCCCCCCCCACACCTACCTCCCCGCACCCCCCCTCCCCCACCACCGAGAGGAATGCAGCCAATATAACGCCGGCTGCACGCACAAATAACCACAATGAGCAGGGAGCACAGATTTTACGTGCTGCCTGTAGGAATCTCTACTGCCGCGGGTAATCCACACCCCCTCCCCTCACCCCGCGTGCGTTCCCACGGGCTATCGAATTGATAGGCCCTCGAGCTTTGAAATAATTCATTGCCTGTGAAGTACTTTGTGACCTTTCTAAGGGATGTGATAAGATGTCTTATAAATGGAGACCTTACTTTCTTTAGTCCTTAGTAGTTTAGAGAGTTTTTCAGCTGTCTCTTCTCACCCACAGGAGTCTGTGTTTGTGAGCAAATTGATTTCTTTGCTTTCCACTTTGTTTATGAGAAGGTATTCAGAAAAGCTGCTGTTATTTGTGTGCAAGCCCATAATTGTATGGCACATATTGGGTCAACAGGCACGATGAGAAGGGTGCATGGCCTATCCCACCAAATAAGGTGAGCTCCCCTTTTAAAAGGGGCAGAGTTCGATTGGCTTGAGGTGAAGTGCCTGGTAAGGGATTAAATTGATCCAAATTACAGTGACAGACCAGCCTTTTGGACTTAAACTATCCCGATCACCCGTGTCAGGGAGTGTTTAGGTTTTGTTTTTTCTATGTTGCAGTCTCTTCATGTAACACGATCCATAGAGAGAGTTGCCGAAAGACTCATTTGTTTTCGACCACTCACAGTTAATCTCGGGAGTTAGCCTGGGGGCAACAGTTTGTTGTAACAAGAAAATAGTCTGTACGTAATATATTGCTGAAAATTTTCTTTAATAAAATTCAACGACTCAAGAAATGACATTGGGCAGGTCACAGGGCTAGTTCATCTTGAGTGAGAATAACGGGAGTCTGTAGCCTGGTCATGCTTTGTGTTTACTTAACCTGAGGGAGGAAGACAAAGATGTGGAATCATCTCTACTGCCTTGTCCAAAAAAAGACATATATATATAAATATATAAATATATATATATATAGTGGATGGGCACATTATATTCTCATCTTTCTTTTCTCCTCACTCACTTTGTATGTCAGGTTAATTTTGCTCGCACCAGCTGAATGTCAGTTCTTGGCTATTTTTACCTCATCTTATTTTCCGTTCTCTCTTCACGCTTGGCTTGCCATGAATTTTATGTAATCATTCCTAGGTTTCATTCTGTAAGCGCTGGTATCTTGTATCATTTCCATTCGTGGCTACAGGGCTTGCAGTGCTCAACAATCCAGTAGAATTCAGCAGGCTCTAATAAGACACATATTGTGTGAGCACATCTATATAACAGTAAGATTTAAACCGTATCTTCTAAGTCACTTCTGGATTCGTGCCAAACTGGTGCACAAAAAATGTACTTCAGATGCATCTCGCTGCTGTTCACGCCCGCACATGAAGAATGGCTGCTTGGGTGGAGAACTGAAGAGCTGTCAATCCCAGCAGAACTGTAACAATCCCAGCATAAGACAATGTTACCGGGAGAGGGAGAGGACCACCGAGAGAGGGAGAGACCCCCAGGAGAGAGAGAGAGACCATCGGGAGAGAGAGATCACCGGGAGGGGGAGAGACCACCAGGAGAGAGAGAGACCGCCAGGAGAGAGAGAGAGACCATCAGGAGAGGGAGTCCACCGGGAGAGAGAGATCACCGGGAGGGGGAGAGACCACCAGGAGTGAGAGAGAGGCCATCAGGAGCGAGAGAGGGAGACCACCGGGAGAGGGAGTCCACCGGGAGAGGGAGACCACCAGGAGAGGGAGAGACCACCAGGAGTGAGAGAGAGGCCATTAGGAGCGAGAGTGGGAGTCCACCAGGAGAGGGAGACCACCGGGAGAGAGAGACCACCGGGAGAGGGAGTCCACCGGGAGAGGGAGACCACCAGGAGAGAGAGTCCACCGGGAGAGGGAGACCACCAGGAGAGGGAGAGACCACCAGGAGTGAGAGAGAGGCCATTAGGAGCGAGAGTGGGAGTCCACCAGGAGAGGGAGACCACCGGGAGAGAGAGACCAGCAGGAGAGGGAGAGAGACCACCGGGAGAGGGAGACCACCGGGAGAGAGAGACCACCAGGAGAGAGAGACCACCGGGAGAGGGAGACCACTGGGAGAGAGAGACCACCGGGAGAGAGAGACCACCGGGAGAGGGAGTCTACCGGGAGAGAGAGACCAGCAGGAGAGAGAGACCATCAGGAGGGAGAGAGAGACCCCACCAGGAGCGAGAGAGGGAGACCACCAGCAGAGAGGGCGGGAAAGATAAAAAGTAAAAAGCATTGCACTGGCGAAGATATTACATAGAATCTACAGCACAGAAACAGGCCATTCGGCCCAAATGGTCTATGCCAGGATTTATATCCATACGAGCCTCCTCCCACTCTAATTACCTCTTCCCACCCTGCCCCATATCCCTTTATTCCCTTCTCCCTCGTGTATGCGTCAAGTCTTCCCTTAAATGCAGTATTGCTATCTGCTTCAACCACTCCATGTGGCATTGAGTTCCACATTCTCATTCCTCTTTGTTCAGATGATATTTAAAGATGTCTCTTTCGACCAGAGTTTGCTCTCAGATTTAACCTAAATCGGCCCCATCGTCCCATCAACGAAGCACCACATGGGAGCAATTGTCCTCTCCCCATCCCGATTTTAGGAAAAGACCCAACTAATCCACGTGGAACCCAAACAGGTCGAAGTGAACATCGTAAGACTCAATACGATTAACGTAATAAAGTCAACACTATGTGGAGAGAAGTGCAAGACTCCAAGGGTTTCATTCCTTCTGTGCACTTCTGTGGTTAAATTTCTGTCTGCCATTTTCGTGCAGTTTAAAATGAATGGGTTAATAGCTGTGTGACATCGTGTTGAGAGGAATTTAACATTAACACATTAACATAGCGTCACAATAACACACTGAGGGAATTCCCCAGGCCCAACAACACAAAACCTTAGGACTTTGAGAGGTTTCTTCAGGGAGAATCAGAGGGTGAAAAGACTTCAGATAGATAATTTCTAAAGCTAATTTAAAGGATATGGAAATCATATCCATACTAAAGTTGACATCATCTTCATGATTTGTTGCTTCATAACTTATGGAGATCGTATCATCAAACCATAATTTCTGAAATAATGTTTCTTTGCAAAATGAATTTGAAGAGAATGTTCACATATCCTGAGCTCACTTCACCCAACATGGACTAATTAGCACTCACATTGCCTCTAGCTGCACTGGACTCAAGTCACTAGGGAATATAATGCACCATTAAACACATCCCTTTTACCTCATTACCGAATTGACTTTACCTAATGCCTTACCGGGTTAATTTTAAAGGATAGGCTGAGCAGAATTCATTGCGTAGCCCTGTGGGGGATGATTTATATTCCACTCCTGGCACTGACCATAGCTCATTTGTGACTTTCTATATCATGAATTATCAGATCAGGCCACTGGTGAGATATAAATTGTATCTCAAAGGCCTTCATAATATATCTTCTATACATCCCAGAAAAGGAGATAATAGCAAGACCAAAATAACAAAGGCTGAATAAGGAGATCAGGAAACCTGATGAAATACTGTAAAGGGTATTGGCAAGTTTGGTAACATGAATTCTCAGGTACTTCTGGAGCTCTGAAAAATTAACAAGAGCCATCACTATCTCCTCTCTTCTGTCCTTCAAATCTCTAGGGTGTACTGCAGGACAGGGGAGGAACGAGAAGAGGCATCAGGAGGGGAGGAGGAGGGGGGTGGGAGGGAGGAAGGAGAGCCAGAAGAGTCACCAGGATGGGGCGGGGGAAACAACTGATCAGGGGGCGGGGGTTTGGCCTACGTCACGAGTGACATGTTTGATGCATCATATGTTTGTAAATAAATACAATAAATTCAACAAATACTTTTTCAAGTGATATTGAGCAATGGGTGTCAGTCAGAGCCAGGTGAGAAAAAGTAAAATGGTCTTTAGAGGGGGAAAGGCAACATGAAAAGGTAGATTATTGGTAGATCAAAGGGGCTCCAAATGCATCTTTCAGCTCTATCGGAAGTGACCAGTGAGTTAATATCTGATAGGTCCTTAGAAGGATGATCTGGATGGAAATATGAAGGATTAGGAAATGGGAGCTGTGTTCAATGAATTTTTCAAATCATTCTTCGTAAGTGAAGAATGGACAAATTCGAAACCCCATCCAACTGGCTTGAGAGTCTCCAAGTTATGTAGAAATAACTGAAGCTTATGTTTGGAAGCAGCTGACAGCATTAAGTATCAATAGGGCACTAGGGCCAGCTAGGATACACACAGGAGTACTCCAGGAGCTGAAGTAAGGTTCTGGTTAATTTTTCAGAGCTCCATAAACAAGGGGTTGAACCTGATAGCTTGAGTATGGGTCATGTAATCCCAATATAGTCAATAAAAGGAGTGAAACATGAACGAGGGATTATAGACCAATTAGTCTGATATTGGTCGTGGGGAAATATTTGAGACGATCTTATAGGATACTATCAATGTTCATGTAAATAGTGCCAAGGCCATAAGGGGTAGTCAGCATGGATTTCGAAACAATAAATCATGCTTCATGAATTAACTTTAATTCTCTGAGAAGACAACTCAATTAGTGAATGGGAGATATTCAATGAATTGGATCTATTTGGATTTTAGAAGGCACTTGATGAGGTTTGACGAGGCTTTGAGAGAAGATAATGATGCATGAATTAATAACAAATTAGTAAACTGGATTGAAAATTCGCTTGGTAACAGAAAACAGAAGGTGATGATAAATGGACAAGGCTCTGTCTGGAGCTGTGACAGGTGGAGATCAGCAGGAGCCTGTTCGGGGTCACTGCCGCCGACAGTATTCATCAGTGATGTGGAGATGGCCGTTTCCAGTGCATATTGTAAACTTTATTTGTACATGAGGATATATGTCCCAGTGGGGAGACTAAAAGGATTCAAATGATTTGGGGATTGTCTACAGAATGGAAAATGCATATCAATACTAGGACGCGGGGACATAGCCTAACATTTAGAGCCAGGATGTGCAGGAGTGAAGTTAGGAAATGCTTCTACACGCAAAGAGTGGGAGACGTTTGGAATGCTCTTCTGCAGACGGCAGTTGATGCTAGCTCACTTGTGAATGTTAAATCTGAGATTGATAGATTTCTGTGAACGAAGGGCATTAAGGGATATGGGGCTAAGACGGGTATATGGAGTTAGGTCACAGGTCCACTATGATCTCACAGGCTCCAGGGGCTAAATGCCACTGCTACTTGCTGCCTCTTGATATGCGCCACCTTCTCCTGCAAGAAAGTGGGTCGTGTGTCTGGGTGATGTGTCTGTCGTGGTTGAATAGCTGCCAGTGTGTGTGCGGCCTGTGAGTTGTGGGTGGGCGGCTTGAAACAGTGGTAATGTGTAAGGGTGAGAGGAAACATCTGATTGGAAGATTTGAGTACTGATGGAAAGAGTTTATTTTTTCATGGGGGATGGGGGGTGTAGTGTGTGGTGCAGTTGGTAGGAGACGCCACTTGACAGTTGACCTCACTCACCTTGACCGTTCGTGTCAAAGCATTGAACTTCTTCCTGCACTGCATCCATGTTCATGATGCTGTGCGCCTGGCATTGACTTTATTTCCCGCTGCCTCCCACTGCCAATTGAGTATATGTCTGGAGGGCCTCTTGCCCCACCCGCCCCCCCACAGATATAGATTGTCCCTCCTTCTGTCCACCTCTTGCACCCAAGGTCTCTAGTGCATCAGCAGAGAACCTTGGTGCACGCACTCTCGCAGGCCTGGTACCAACTCAGATCGGCATATTGGTGAGGTCTGGCGTGCAGATTGGAGGATGTGGGATTTAGTAGTGCGCAACCTTTATTCAATGTTTTAACATAACTCATCAATGTGTAAACATAGGGATGGGACCTGCATCTGTGTTTTACGTGGGCGATGTCTGATCTCCGTTCAGATTCTGTGCAGACAGTAGACTGTTATTTTCAGCAAATAACAGGTACCAGCTACCTTTAAGAGATTTCTAAGAAACATCCTCCCTTTAAGAGATTGAGCTCCCTCTGGTGGTAGAAAGTGTAAATTGCATTGATTCCACCTGCAAGGCCTGGAAAGGAAAGCTGATCGCAGGTAAGTGCTTCGGTGGGTCCAAACTTACGTCCTGCCTGCGCAGGGGCCATTGGGCGTGGGGTAATAGCATATCACGCTACCCGCATCCAAAAATGGCCCCTATCCAATTTTTCCCCTGTATATCTCACTTGCGAGGCCACATTTGGAATAACGTTTGTGCAATTTTGGGCATTCCAATTTCAAAAGGAAATGTAGGTGGCAGAAATGCCAGAAGATATCCTGGCAGATGCAATGGCTCATGGGATGGAGGGTGAAGACAGGTTGTCCTATAAGGAGAGATTGAGTAGAATGGGCCTATATTCTCTGGAGGTTAGAAGAATGAGAGATGATGTCATTGAAACATATAAGATTATGAGAGGGCTTGACAGGGTTGATGTTGAGAGGCTGTTTACCCTGGCTGGAGAGTCGAGAACTAGGGGGCATAGTCTCAGGATAAGGGGTCGGCCATTTAGGACTGATATGAGGAAACATTTCAACCCCCTTGCAATAAAGGCCAGTATACCATTTGCTTTCCTAATTGCTTGATGTACCTGCATGCTAGCTTTTTGTGTTTCTTGTACAAGGACACCCAAATCCCTCTGAACACCAACATTTAATAGTTTCTCACCATATTCTGTTTTTCTATTCTTCCTACCAAAGTGAATAGCTTCACATGTGCCCACATTATATTCCATCAGCCACCTTCTTGCCCACTCACTTAACCTGTCTGTGTTCTCCTCTCCTTACTTTCCCACCTAGCTTTGTATCATCAGCAAACTTCGATACATTATCGAATGCCTTTTGGAAATCCAAATATAGGACATCAACTGGTTCCCTTTTATCTACCCTGCTAGTTACATCCTCAAAAAACTCTAATAGATTTGTTAAACACAATTTCCCTCTCATAAAACTATGTTGACTCTGCCTAATCATATTATGATTTTCTAAGTGCTCTGTTACCACTTCCTTAATAATGGATTCCAGCATTTTAACGACCACTGATGTCAGGCTAACTGGCCTCTAGTTCCCTGTTTTCTCTCTCCCTCTTTTTTGATAGTGGTGTTACATTTGCTACATTCCAATCCATTAGGACCGTTCCAGAATCTAGGGAATTTTGGAAGATCACAACCAATGCATCCACTGTATCTGCTGCCACCTCTTTTAGTACCCAAGATGTAGGCCATCAGGTCCAGGGGATTTGTCGGCTTTTAGTCCCATTGATTTCTCCAGTACTTTTTCTTTACTAATCTTAATTACTTTAAGTTCCTCACTCTCATTAGACCCTTGGTCCTCCATTATTTCTGGTATTTTTTTGTGTTTTCTGCTATGAAGACAGATACAAAATAAGGGAATTAGGGGTTATGGGGAGCGGGCAGGAAATTGGACATGAAGCTGAGTTCGGATCGGTCAATGCCCTGTGGGTGGCGGAGAGGGCCCAGGGGCTATGTGGCCGGGTCCTGCTCCGACTTCTTGTGTTCTTTAGATTTGTGGTTGGGATCAGATCAGCCATGATCTTATTGAATGGCGGAGCAGGCTCGAGGGGCCGATTGGCCTACTCCTGCTCCAATTTCTTATGTTCTTATGTTCTTATGTTTAATGTTTCTGCCATTTCCTTATTCCCCATTATAATTTCTCCTGTCTCAGCCTCTAAGGGCATCAAGGGATATGGGGACAGGACGGGAAAGTGGAGTTGAGGTCGAAGATCAGCCATGATCTTATTGAATGGCAGAGCAGGCTCGAGGGGCTGTATGGCCTGCTCCTGCTTCTATTTCTGATGTTCTAAGACAAAGAGTCTATCATTGCAAGGGAAGGGAGAGGAGTGAGAACAGAGCCCTGAGAGATGGGGCAGATGCAATCAAGGCCTCAAGCCCCTTCTTGATCATTACAGAGGGAAAACTTCATAAGAAAAAAGAAGGCTGATCAGAAAGTGAAATTATCAGAGTACAAGTGATAAAGATGGAGAAAGTCAGGTAGAGGATGGAGCTATTACAGAGAGAAGGGTGGAAATCAAAAAATTTGTGGGACCCTGTGGACCCGTAATAGATATCTGTGGAAAGATTGCTGTTCATTGGATAGGAAGCTTTGATCTATGTCTGTCTAACTTGTACGGTAGCTGACCAGAGAAAGGTTTGGTACTTGCATCAGAAAGAAAGACAATAACGTTATGTGAAATTTATAAAACAAACGGAGGAATTATTTAATGTATCTTTGGAAATATTTATTAATACTCAATGAAACCATGAAAGTCAGGAAGGCTGACAGTATTGTATAAACATGATAACAGTGCACAGATCATTGGGAGAAGGAAAACACACATAATTATATGGTGGTGAGCCCATCAAACAATAGCTAATTATAGAGGCAAGGAGTACTGTCATCCAAATGACACCCAATGCCACTGCAATTTCACAAAAAGCCTCTTTTAACAAACCTCTCCTGTTGTCTGCCTCATTGCTGTAGCTACTGTTGTCACACCATCACATCAGGGTAAATTTCATCCAAGTTGGGCAATCATTTTCTATAATACAGAATACATTTCATAAGGGATTAAATGGTTCAATTACTTAATTGGCGTTTAAACAGCCCAAGCTGATATCTGTCTGTCCATCTACCTATGTCTCTTTTATAGATTTTGGCTCTGCACTAGATTTTCTGTTAGGTTCAAGGGATATGAGGAAAAAGGGGGAACAGGGTACTGAGTTAGACGATCAGCCATGATCATTTTGAATGGCGGAGCAGGCCTGAAGGGCCGAATGGCCTACTCTTGCTCCTATTTTCTATGATTCTATGTTCCGTATCACTTGTCCCTCTTGTAAGCTGACCCTGTGTCCCTTATGATCAGGAGCTCACCTTCACTGCTCATTATCTAGTCATACAATAGCATGACCTGGATGGGGTGGGGTCATAACAACAATGCTCCACATTGTGTGTACTGGATGCTATAATCTCGCACCTGGCCTTTCTCCTATCCTAGCAAAGGCAAAATGATACATACTATGGTGAGCTGAGGCCAATTGTAAAGTAACAAGCTGGTTAATTTATATATCGTGTGTGCACGAACAGAATAACATTCTCAATGAATTTCAATTTATTTCATAACACTCCTTGTAACAGAAAAAATAAATCAAGCCACATTATCCCTGAAGGCTAAGGACAAATTTCTGACTAACCAATTCCCTGAAACCAGCTGGTGTTAAACTTAAGTTCTCATTCTCTGTGTCTGACTTCCACCCCAGTTTCCTGCACACTGAGCAATGTTCCATTTAAACAGAGGCCAAAGACTTGACCTGACACTCTCCGAGTTCTCTATGCCTGGGGACTGGCCAGCTGAGCTGCCAATTAAACCTACTACTTCCCTCCGAGGTGTGGGTTCCTCACAGCTGCCCCCTGCTGGTTCACATCAATTAACCACTTGAATATGGGGGTAATTTTAACTTAACTCACCAGGTAGGAAACCCATGGGATTGGGTGGAATGCTGGTTTTACAATATTACTCTCCACTGACTAAGAATGGGTGGGTTGGGGGCGGGTGTGAGTTGAAAATAGTTGTTTTTTGGGTCGCGACCGCAACCTGGCTTTATTTCCGGGTTTAACGTCGAAGAGTAAAAATACAGGCTTCCACTGGGAATGCAAAGTCTGAAAATTTTGCTGTTGCGACCCAAAAAAACAACAATTTTCAACTCCCACCCACCCCCAACCCACCTGTTCTTGGTTTAAAATCACCCACTATGTGTGAATGTGCACTGGAATGTCTTAACTTCCATTGTCTCAAGCATATGAGGTATGCAGGAAACATCACTTCTCCAGCCAGTTTATTTGGATCTAATTCACATTCCAAAAAGCTTGTGTGTTCTGTAGATTTAATTGTAAACAATTTTACAACACCAAGTTATAGTCCAGCAATTTTATTTTAAATTCACAAGCTTTCGGAGATTTCCTCCTTCCTCAGGCAAATGTTTCAAGAGCTCCTTGAAGCCTACGCATTTATACATATAGAACAATACATGGTGTTTACAGACTGCCCCTGCAACTGCCCGTTGCCAAGGCAATCACCGTGTTCAGACAGAGAGGTGTCACCTGCAGAACCCCCGAATACACATTCAACAAAAAAACAAACAGGGAAAAAAAACAGAGAAAAAAAACAGAGAGAGGCAGAAACATCCGGAAGGCAGAGAGAGCCAGCAAATGACCCATTATATTAAAAACAGATAACATTTGTTCGCTGGTGGGGTAACGTGTAGCGTGACATGAACCCAAGATCCCGGTTGAGGCCGTCCTCATGGGTGCGGAACTTGGCTATCAATTTCTGCTCGACGATTTTGCGTTGTCGTGTGTCTCGAAGGCCGCCTTGGAGTACGCTTACCCGAAGGTCGGTGGATGAATGTCCATGACTGCTGAAGTGTTCCCCGACTGGGAGGGAACCCTCCTGTTTGGCGATTGTTGCGCGGTGTCCGTTCATCCGTTGTCGCAGCGTCTGCATGGTCTCGCCAATGTACCATGCTCTGGGGCATCCTTTCCTGCAACGTATGAGGTAGACAACGTTGGCCGAGTCACAGGAGTATGAACCATGCACCTGGTGGGTGGTGTCCTCTCGTGTGATGGTGGTATCTGTGTCGATGATCTGGCATGTCTTGCAGAGGTTACCGTGGCAGGGTTGTGTGGCGTCGTGGACGCTGTTCTCTTGAAAGCTAGGTAGTTTGCTGCGAACGATGGTCTGTTTGAGGTTGGGTGGCTGTTTAAAGGCGAGTAGTGGAGGTGTGGGGATGGCCATAGCGAGGTGTTTGTCCTCATTGATGACATGTTGAAGGCTGCGGAGAACATGGCGTAGTTTCTCCGCTCCGGGGAAGTACTGGACGACAAAGGGTACTCTGTTGGTTGCGTCCCGTGTTAGTCTCCTGAGGAGGTCTATGCGATTTTTTGCTGTGGCCCGTCGGAACTGTTGATCGATGAGTCGAGCGTCATATCCCGTTCTTACTACCTGTAGATTTAACACCTTATGTGTTGAATTCAACTTAATATCAACATCTTGATTTGAATTATCCAAAATTCCTCCTAGGTTAAATTGTCAAAAACTCAAATGTAACAATTTCTCTGCCTCCCTTTCTCTTTTTTTCTTTCTCTCTCTCCTTCCCTTTTTTCTCCCACCTTTCTCCTTCCCTCTCTCTTCTATCCTCGGTCCTTTCCTCATGCTCTCTCCGTCATTCTTCCCTTTCTCTCTTCCCTCTGTCTCCCTCCCTGCCTCTCTCCATCTCCTATCCTATCCTTCCCTTTCTCTCCCTCCCCTTCCCCTCTCCCTTCTTCTTTCTCCTTCTCCCATCTCTTTTTCACTTCTCTCTTTCCATAATCTTCATCTAACTCGTGCATTCACGTATATCTGGGTCCCATTTTTTTAGTTGCTTCACTCTGTTCCCTAGAGACAAAGAATCTTACAATCTTACAATCTTACAGCACAGCAGGAGGCCAATTCAGCCCATTGTGCCTGTGCTGGCTCTTTGAACGAGCTATCTAATTGGTCCCACTCCCCTGCTATTTCCCCATAGCCCTGCAATTTTTTCCCCTTCAAGTATTTATCCAATTCCTTATTGAATCTGCTTCCACCGCCCTTTCACGCAGCATATTCCAGATCATAACAACTCACTACATAATAAAAATTCTCCTCATCTCACCTCTGGTACTTTTGCCAATCACCTTAAATCTGTGTCCTCTGGTTACCGACCCTTCTGCCACTGGAAACAGTCTCTCCTTATTTACTCTATCAAACCGTTCATGATTTTGAACACCTCGATCAAATCTCCCCTTAACCTCTGTTCTAAGGAGAACAATCCCAGCTTCTCCAGTCTCTCCACATAACTGAAATCCTTCATCTCTGGTACCATTCTAGTAAATCTCCTCTGCACCCTCTCCAAGGCCTCATTCTTCCTTCCAAAATGTAATAATTCACATTTCTCTGCATTAAATTTTATCTTGTGTCTGCCCATTTCACCAGTCTGTCTAAGTCCTCCTGAAGTCTGCTACTATTCTCCTCACTGTTTACTACTTTTTCACGTTTTATGTCATCTGCAAACTTTGAAATTATGCCCTGTATATCCAAGGCAGGGTCATTAATATATATCAAAAAGAGCAGTGGTCCTAACACTGACCTCTGGGGAACACCACTGTATACTTCCTTCCAGTCTGAAAAACAACAATTCACCACTACTCTCTGCATTCTGTCCTTTAGCCAATTTTGTATTCACGCTGCCACTGCCCCTTTAATCCCATGGGCTTTAATTCTGCTAACAAGTCTATTATGTGGCACTTTATCAAACGCCTTTTGAAATTCCTTATACACAACATCAAACACACAACCCTCATCAACCCTTTCTGTTATTTCATCAAAGAATTCTATCAAGTTAGTCAAAAACGATTTGCCTTAAACAAATCCATGTTGGCTGTCATTGATTAACCCATGTTTTTCCAAGTGACAATCAATTTTGTCTCGGATTATTGTCTCTAAATGTTTCCCCACCACCGACGTTAGGCTGACTGGCCTGTAGTTACCTGATTTATCCCTCTTCCCTTTTTTGAACAGGGGTGTAATATTGGAAATTCTCCAGTCCTCTGGCACCACACATATATCTATGGAGGACTGGAAGATTGTGGCCAGCAGCCTAGGATGCATCCCATCCGGACTGGATGACTTTTCTACTTTGAGTGCTGCCAACCTTTTAATACCTCCTCTTTATCTATTTTCATCCTATCCAATTTCTCTACCCTCTCCTCCTTCATTGTGATATTGACAGCATCCTCTTCTTTAGTGAAGACAGATGCAAAGTACTCATCTAGTACCTCGGCCATGCCCTCTGCCTCCACAAGAAGATCTCCTTTTTGGTCGGCCCACCCTTCCTTTGATTATCCCTTTACTATTTATATGTTTATAAAAGACATAAAAGTCCCCTTTTATGTTGCCCACTAATCTAGTCTCATAAACTCTCTTTGGCCCCCTTATTTCCTTATTCCTCTGAACAATCTATATTCAGCTGCATTCTCTACTGCATTATGAACCTGACATTTATCTTATGCCTCCTGTTTCAACATTCATTCTTTTTCCTGCCCCCATGACTTGCATTATCGAGACCTTCAGTACAGGGTCTTCATTCTTCCCTTAGATAACCTCAGTTGCCCCAAGAATATAAATTCTCAGCCGGTTCTTTTCACCTCTAATCTATCGGCCTTTGATTGGCTGGTATCTTTTTGTCTTTAGCTTGGGATAATCAATAGTTCTTCTAAGAGAGAGATAATTAGTCTCCGATTAAGGCAATTAGAGGAAACTTTGCGTCATTCCAGAGAAGGATTGTTACACACAGAACAATCTGAAGCTAAAGTGGTTGGCTCGATAAGCTGGAGGGAAAATTAGTTTAGGTCCAGATTGTTCAGTTAGAAAAGACGCTATCTTTGTGGTAACGAGTCAATGGATTAAATAACCCCTGATTTCAGAGAGAAGGAATTGCTCCGTGGGAGACTGACCAATCGTGCTTTGGGATCCCGTCATTGACTACGTTAGTTCTTCTGGAATGGGGAATCCCTGAAAATACTGATACAGTCCCAGGGACCCCTGTAAATACTGAAACACTCCGGGAGAGGACCTTTAAATCCTGACACACTCCCGGGGACTACCTTTAAATACTGACATACTGCCAGGGACCGTCTGTAGATACTGACACACTCCCAGGGACACTCTATAAATATTGATACACACTCAAATATTGACAGACTGCCAGGGAAACTCTGCAAATATTCCACAAATTCCCAGGAAGCCCTTGCAATATACAACAGAACAATGGCCTGCAACTGATAGACAATGGAACGATGGCCTGTAATTGATAAACAATAGAACAATGGCCTGCAACTGATAGAAAATGGAACGATGGCCTGTAATTGATAAACAATAGAACAATGGCCTGCAACTGATAGAAAATGGAACGATGGCCTGTAATTGATAAACAATGGAACAATGGCCTGTAACTGATAAACAATGGAGCAATGGCCTGCAATTGATAGACAATGGAACAATGGCCTGGAACTGAGAGACAATGGAACAATGGCCTGTAACTGATAAACAATGGAACAATGGCCTGTAATTGATAGACAATGGAGCAATGGCCTGCAATTGATAGACAATGGAGCAATGGCCTGCAATTGATAGACAATGGAACAATGGCCTGTAACTGAGAGACAATGTAATGACATGTAAGTGATAAGCAGTGAGGCAGAGCCTGTAACTGCTGACTTCTGCAATGTACCACTCTTGTTTGTTTAACAACTGACAATAATTGGAATTTACATTTGGTCTGACAAAATCCTGCCCCATCATTAAAGGGAATTAATTAGCAGTTTCCTGGCTGACACAGATGGATTAGCCCTGATTTTAACTCGGCGCAGAAACCAGGAGTCCGTGAGCTGAAATGGAAAGTAAACCATCCATTCTCCGGAGCAAGAGGCCTGGGAGATTTTAACCCCTGGGCCTTACTTACCTGCCCCGACACTGACTGCCCCCCCGAAGCCGGTGGGAATGACATCACGACCGATGGGTGTGAGTTGAAATTCATAGAGATTGAAGCCACCTCTGGGCATCCACAGAATCGGTCCCTGACAAGGTAAAAACTGGGATGGGCAATAAATGCTGGCCTTGCCAGCGACGCCCACATCCCATGATGGAATAAAAAAAAAATGTTATGATCTGGAATGCACCGCCTGTAAGGATGGTGGAAGCAGATTCAATAGTAACTTTCAAAAGGAAATTGGATAAATACTTGAAGGAAAAAAATTTACAGGGCTATGGGGAAAGAGCGGGGTAGAGGGACTAATTGGGTAGCTCTTTCAAAGAGGCAGCACAGGCACGATTCTGTATCATTCTATGATTCAATGATTTGGGGGGGAAGGGCATCGGAAAGTCTGTGATCAGGGGAGGGTGGATAAGCCCGCATCACGGGAGATCACTCCAGCTTCTCCTGGCCCATAAAAAACTTGAAAAATAAAAAAAAACACCTACCTTCTAGGCTCGAGGCCGTTTGGTTCTTAGTCAGGCCCGTGGTTAAAATGGCACGTGCACCCTGATGATGTCACTGGGACGCAACTTTGTCATTTTATTTAGGCCCCCGCTCCACTTCCCAAGCCTTATTATAGGTTAGTTAAAATAGTGGGGTATCAGGAACGTGCGGGAATGCGGCACAAACTTCCCCCCCCCTCTTAACCCCTCGCCCACACTGTTTCTGCTGGGTTGGATGAGTGGGGTTAAAATACCCCCTGTTGTCTCTGGCTCACCATCTTGTGCTTAAGGAAAATAGCAGCCGCCATTTTTAAAGCCAGCTGCTTGAAACAGTATCAAAGTAAAGACAGAAATTCCTATTTTTTAATTTCACACTTTCTTTAGAAAGGAGGCAAGATCATTTTGACAAGAAATAAAAACAGAAAAACAAGAAATAAAAACAGAAATCAGCAGGTCAGGCAGCATGTGTGGAGAGAGAAACAGAGTTAACGACATTCCCCATTGGTCAATCTATTTAACAGTGAAGGGTATGACGGCTGAACCCAATCCTCTGACATCAACAGACACACATTTCAACAAGACACAATCCTAATCACATAAAACTATCCGACAGATCTTGTACAGCTGTTTCATCTCAGTTAATGGGCACACATAACAAAGGTCTCCATTTTGCCTCTTGCAATAGAATCATAGAAAGTTAAGGCACAGAAGGAGGCCATTCGGCCCATTGTGTCCGTGCCGGCCGAAAAAGAGCTACCTAGTTTAATCCCACCTTCCAGCACTTGGTCCGTAGCCCTGTAGGTTACAGCACTTCAAGTGCACATCCAAGTACTTTTTAAATGAGTTGAGGGTTTCTGCCTCTACCACCCTTTCAGGCAGTGAGTTCCAGACCCCCATCACCCTCTGGGCGAAAAATTTCTCAACTCCCCTCTAATCCTTCTACAAATTACTTTAAATCTAAGCCCCCTGGTCACTGACCCCTCTGCTAAGGGAAATAGGTCCTCCCTATCCACTCTATCTAGGCCCCTCATAATTTTATATACCTCAATTAAATCTCCCCATAGCCTCCACTGTTCCAATGAAAACAACCCCAGCCTATCCAATCTTTTCTCATAGCTAAAATTCTCCAGCCCTGGCAACATCCTCGTCTATCTCCTCTGTACCCTCTCTAGTGGGTACAGAGGGGATTGATGAGGATGTTGCCAGGGCTGGCCTGTAATGTGGTGACCAGAACTGTACGTGGTACTGAAGCTGTGGCCTAACCAGTCATTATACAGTCATAGCATAACCTCCCTGCTCTTATATTCTATGCCTTGGCTAATAAAGGAAAGTATCCTGTATGCCTTCTTAACCACCTTATCTACCTGTCCTGCTACCTTCAGCGATCTGTGGACATGCACTCCAAGGTCCCTCACTTCCTCTACACCTCTCAGTATCCTCCCATTTATTGTGTACTCCCATTTATTGTGTCCATCCTTGCCTTGTTTGTCCTCCCCATTGCATGTTCATTAGCAGTATATTAAGCATCACTTTTTTCCCATTTACTTCCCTTTTATCCGCTCTGATTGGTGCTGGAGTACAGATTGATGGGCACCGATGACCCTCTACTAACTTGGCCAAGTGTCCATTCTTCATTGGTCAAGCTATTTAACAGTGAAGGGCATCAAGGCTGAACCCAATCCTCTGACATCAGTGGACACACACTTTCTTGCAGGAGTCATTGGGCAGTGGTTGGGGTAGGAGCTGTAAGTGGTTTTCTCGGGCGTACCGAAAACACACCTCTTACTATAAGTTCTGGAACGATAGGGATTATAAGGACAGATCAGACTCGGACACACGTTTTCGGGCTCAACCGTATTGTGTTTAATAAGGTTAACAATGACACTAGTAAACAGCACAAACAGTACAACCCTGGCTTGTCCAATAAGCCCTACCCTGCTAAATTACCACGGCCTAATAAGAGAAACCCCTCCCACTAACACAGGACTCCCAGCACTAAAACCCTCTAAGGTTTGGTTGGGACTTACAATCACCCCCTCACACAGCTCAGTGGTCTTGTGGATGTGTAGGCGCAGGCAATATGCTCACTCCGATTGCCCGTTGTCTTGCTTGCAGCTTCTTTCTGCACGTCTCGTTCCTGGTTCCGTACCGCCGACGCAGTATCCAAGTTCCAGTTTGAGTTGAGGTCCATTGATGAGGGATGAAGAGCAGCGCTCAGCTTCTGGCAGTGTTCCGTTGAATCGAGCAGAGGCCCACTCGGGAGACTTCCTGTAGATTGATGCCGAGGAGCAGAGAGCAGAGACAGCAGAGACCACCATAGAACCATAGAAAAGATACAGCACAGAAGGGGGCCATTCGGCCCATTGTGTCCGCGCCGGCTCGAAGAACAATCAGGCGCCCATTCTAACCCCACCTTCCAGCACCCGGTCCGTAGCCCTGCAGCTAACAGCACTTTAGGTGCAGGAGCCGAGCAGAGCCGATACGATACAGTACTATATATTGATTCAAGTGATCTGTCTGGATCCCTTCCCCCGCTTCCTGGGATGACTCATAACCTTTGAAATCTTTGTGAAAAATGCTATTTCATTATCCCCCTCCCAGGCCTTGCACCTGGAGAGACAATGGGTGCTGATTACTGGGTGTCTGTCGTTTCCTGAGTTGATGGCCCCCATTAGCAGGTAATGGGTTTCGATCTCAAACCGATCTTGCTTAATTGGCTTCTCTCCTGGAAGACAATGGCCCGGCCATCTCCTGCCTTCCACCAGGAGACTGAGAGTCTCTGAGTTCCCTCTCGGGGTATTGTTTCCAGTAATCATGTTAAATGGGGATGACGTCAATCGGCCTGGGTTCCCTTCCACCCAGCCTGTCAGTGTGAAATGTCCCTTTGTCTATGAATGCACCTTCGTCAGGTTAGCCTGGCTCGAAACTCCTGCTAGTCAATCCTATTCTCTAAGCCACTCCCACAAACTTGCAAAACAGTACAGTTCTTTCTTGGGGGATTGGATTTAAAATGTGATTCATAAAAATGGCCAGAACGCTGGTGCTACAGAGCAATCCTTTCCCTTTCTAGTCCCAGGGTGACGAGGGCAACTCGATCATTATCACCGGTGCCCCCACTGAGATCAGTTGCTCCAATATAGAACTTCCTGTTATTTAAACCTAAGGGGATGCCCCTCCCACTCGGGGAACTCCCACACCAATGATGCGTTGTACTAAATCAGTCAGCTTTTTATCACAGTATCAAACTGATCAAAGTAAACAGTGTAATGATTGAGGCATGTGAGTGTGCCGAGACATTTAGTATGAGTTCGTAGAGCATTCATATGGGAACAGTGTCCGTTGGGAAATAAACTCAAAGAACCCCTCTGGTAGCTTTGAAAAATTCTGCTTGAGAAGAAATGACTTTCTCCTGCACTTCACTTGAGGCCTGGTTTGATAAAGATTTGATGCCAATTTTTGTAATTCAGTCTCACAGATTGAGATAGTTGGTCAATTTAGCTCATTAAGACACTGACACATCTTTGTGTGAGTTATGGTGTTTAATCAAGTTTCTGTACTCTGTGAGATAAACAGCAGCAGTGTACTTTGACCAAACATTAAGTCATTCCACATGACTGCTCTTATCTCAATGATTAAATAACCACCTAATCTTCTTTTTGTTAATTTTGTAATCCCTGACATTGATTTGACATTTGCATAATATAACTATTATCTGCCAGATCCAATCTGCAAGGAAGAGACTTTTATGCAAATTGACAACTGAGGGAATATTTTCTTTGGCACCACTTTCTAAAAGTGAAACATTTGACTCCAGCGCACAAGTCAATCTGTACTCTCAGAGATATGAGTGGGCATGATTTTCAAAGTTGATGCATATTCTAAAATCTACAAAGCCCCTTATCATCTAAACTGTCTGCGTAATGGATAAGGACCATGTCAAACAGTATCCTCCTCCATGGGTGTATTTATCCTGTAACTGTCACATCAGACAAGACCCTTTGCTTTGTCTCAACTCTGCACTTGGCTCAGTGGTAGCACTCTCATCTCTGAGTCAGAAGGTTGTAGGATTAAGTCCCACTCCAGAGACTTGAGCACAAAATCTAGGCTGACACCCCAGTGTAGTACTGAAGGAGCACTGTCGGAGGTATTGTCTATCGGATGAGACATTAAACCGAGGCCTGTCTGCCCTCTCAGGTGGACGTAAAAGATCCCATGGCACTATTTCAAAGAAGAGCAGGGGAGTTGTCCCCGGTGTGGTGGCCAATATTTCTCTTTCAACCATCACCACTAAAACAGATTATCTGGTCATTTATTTCATTGCTGTTTGTGGGATCTTGCTGTGTGCAATTTGGCTGCTGCATTTCCTACATTGCAACAGTGACTACACTTCAAAAGTACGTCATTGGCTGTAAAGCACTTTGGGACGTCCTGAGGTTGTGAAAAGCTCTATAGAAATGCAAGTCTTTTTTTTGTTAATTCAGCCTGACTCTGGAGCCCGGGCCTGACTCTGGAACCCGGGCCTGACTCTGGAGCCAGGGCCTGATCTGGAGAAGGGAGTCTCATTTCACTTCTCTTCACTTCAGTGTCAGTTCGGGCCTCACACCCGATTGCCATTCCACGGGATAAAATCTCCATGAGGGATCTCGGGATTGCCCACCGTAACTTCGGCAGTAACCCTGAACAAATGGCGTAAGTGCGGTTCCTGTCAATCCTCTGCTGAAATTACGGTGGGAGATCGATAAAATCCATCTCCCCCTCCCCCCCCCCCCCCCCCCACAGGTTTGGCATTGGTGTGATGCTAAATGTGTGGTATAATAGCACCCTGGCCTGTAGTGCCATCTGCACCCAGGTGCATCCGTAATCAGGGCACTAATCAATTACATGGCTTAAAAAGATCGCAGAATTTTGGGCGTGAGTGAATTACTCGTGTAACCACAGCACACCCAAGTTTCCTCCATCTTTTACGTCCGTCCATCAAACCCTCCGTCCGAACGAATCTCCGCCCACAAAACTGGACATGTCCCTGACTCTCGAATGCGAGAATCCTCCAACCACACTTGTTCGAGAGTCTCTTCACATTGCACCCAGATTCTCAGGCGCAGCAGGAAACAAAATCATTTTTCTGGTCTTTTAATTGAGTGGTTTTTAAAAATTATTTCCTCACTGAGACCTGCTCTGTATTTTCTGTTTCTTTCAATGCATTTTTATGGCATAAGTATAAGTCGCATTAAATATTGAAAAGCTTCCCTGATTGCAGGTTCTTAAACACGCTGTGCCTAATGTGCGTG
The DNA here is from genome assembly GCF_035084215.1 of Heptranchias perlo. Lineage (NCBI taxonomy): Eukaryota > Metazoa > Chordata > Chondrichthyes > Hexanchiformes > Hexanchidae > Heptranchias > Heptranchias perlo. The sequence goes on along the minus strand of NC_090350.1, from coordinate 7,835,800 downwards.
AGTGATGGTGAAATGAGTTGAAATTTTAAATTTTAAGACTCAAAGAAGAAATATACTGGTGTGGGTTCCACCTTTCCATGGGCCCCGATTGTTTACGTGGTTTCTGCCTATTTACGCCCATTTTAAGTTCCAGACGGGGAGGATACTTGGGCCTAACTTGGGCATCAGCAAAATGAGGGCAGTACTGTGCACATTTTCGGGCCTAACTTCCAGACTGTGCCCAAAGAGGAGACTCCAGGCTTCTAAGTCCATTTTTATTCTTATATATGTTCTTCCCTGTTGCAAGTGTTTGCATGTGAACCACTCCCTGTTGCTATGCAACTGGCTCTCCAGCAAACCCTTCACCATGTCCCTCCTCATCATGTGACTGACTGTACAATTAATACCATCGTAAATTGGTTGTCTATGGGAATCTGTGCACTGGTGAATTATAATTAACGAGGTCATTGAACCTGGTCTGTACAATTCCCCGCCATATGCTATGTTGTTATGAAAGTGGTTATTTTACATCCCAGTAATCAACTGCAACTTAGTTCTCAATAAATTTGCAGCAATAAAATCAGAATCTTAATCCTACCCTGTGTCAACTGATTAAAGGGGAATTTCTGCACTAATTCTAAAGAGAAAGTTGGTGTGGGTACAAAATGGGATTTACTGCACTGTCTTACGCCCACTGTTCCACATAAATAATCAAAAGGACAAATTTCATCCTTAGGATGCCTTACATTCTTGTTTCTTTCTGTTTTCAGCTCACTTTTTCTGACATTATTGTATCAGATCCACAGTGCTGATTGGCACACCCCAATCAATTCTCAGTGTCTATTTGAAGGGCAGCTGCTGCTTCATTGTCTGTCCATGCGGAGTCTTTGTGAGCACTTTGCGGAAACATGGCTCAGAGATAGAACAAGTGGAAGCAAAATCAATATGTAGTTATTCTTGTAAAAGCAAGACAAGTGCACACATTGTTTGGACCGGGAGCTGTTTCTCAGTTTTGCTTTTCTCATAGAGTGATTTGTTTGCTATGATTCAAGAGTTCCAAGAGTAACTAGGGAGAGAGTAGGGCCCCTTAAGGATCAACAAGGTCATCTATGTGCGGAACCACAAGAGATGGGTGAGATCCTGAATGAATATTTCACATCGGTATTTACGGTTGGGAAAGGCATGGATGTTAGGGAACTTGGGGAAATAAATAGTGATGTCTTGAGGAGTGTACATATTACAGAGAGGGAGGTGCTGGAAGTCTTAACGCGCATCAAGGTAGATAAATCTCCGGGACCTGATGAAATGTATCCCAGGACGTTATGGGAGGTTAGGGAGGAAATTGCGGGTCCCCTAGCAGAGATATTTCAATCATCGACAGCTACAGGTGAGGTGCCTGAAGATTGGAGGGTAGCAAATGTTGTGCCTTTGTTTAAGAAGGGCAGCAGGGAAAAGCCTGGGAACTACAGACCGGTGAGCCTGACATCTGTAGTGGGTAAGTTGTTAGAGGGTATTCTGAGAGACAGGATCTACAGGCATTTGGAGAGGCAGGGTCTGATTAGGAACAGTCAGCATGGTTTTGTGAGAGGAAAATCATGTCTCACGAATTTGATTGAGTTTTTCGAAGGGGTAACCAAGAAGATAGATGAGGGCTGTGCAGTAGACGTAGTCTACATGGACTTTAGCAAAGCCTTTGACAAGGTACCGCATGGTAGGTTGTTACATAAGGTTAAATCTCACGGGATCCAAGGTGAGGTAGCCAATTGGATACAAAATTGGATTGACGACAGAAGACAGAGGGTGGTTGTAGAGGGTTGTTTTTCAAACTGGAGGTCTGTGACCAGCGGTGTGCCTCAGGGATCGGTGCTGGGTCTGCTGTTATTTGTTATTTATATTAATGATTTGGATGAGAATTTAGGAGGCATGGTTAGTAAGTTTGCAGATGACACCAAGATTGGTGGCATTGTGGACAGTGAAGAAGGTTATCTAGGATTGCAACGGGATCTTGATAAATTGGGCCAGTGGGCTGATGAATGGCAGATGGAGTTTAATTTAGATAAATGTGGGGTGATGCATTTTGGTAGATCAAATCGGGCCAGGACCTACTCCGTTAATGGTAGGGCGTTGGGGAGAGTTATAGAACAAAGAGATCTAGGAGTACAGGTTCATAGCTCCTTGAAAGTGGAGTCACAGGTGGATAGGGTGGCGAAGAAGGCATTCAGCATGCTTGGTTTCATTGGTCAGAACATTGAATACAGGAGTTGGAATGTCTTGTTGAAGTTGTACAAGACATTAGTAAGGCCACACTTGGAATACTGTGTACAGTTCTGGTCACCCTGTTATAGAAAGGATATTATTAAACTGGAAAGAGTGCAGAAAAGATTTACTAGGATGCTACCGGGACTTGATGGTTTGACTTATAGGGAGAGGTTGGATAGACTGAGACTTTTTTCCCTGGAGAGTAGGAGGTTTAGGGGTGATCTTATAGAAGTCTATAAAATAATGAGGGGCATAGATAAGGTAGATAGTCAAAATCTTTTCCCAAAGGTAGGGGAGTCTATAACGAGGGGGCATAGATTTAAGGTGAGAGGGGAGAGATACAAAAGGGTCCAGAGGGGCAATTTTTTCACTCAAAGGGTGGTGAGTGTCTGGAACGAGCTGCCAGAGGCAGTAGTGGAGGCGGGTACAATTTTGTCTTTTTAAAAGCATTTGGACAGTTACATGGGTAAGATGGGTATAGAGGGATATGGGCCAAGTGCAGGCAATTGGGACTAGCTTCGTGGTATAAACTGGGCGACATGGACATGTTGGGCCGAAGGGCCTGTTTCCATGTTGTAAACGTCTATGATTCTATGATTCAATCAGATACCACACACGCAAGAGTGCGCCAACAGACCAATCCGCACGCACGTTGTTACAGAGTGCGTCTCCCAGATTATCAGCATTAATGGTCCCGGGGAATGTTTTTGCTGTCGAGGCTGGTGGGCAATGGATAGTTTGATCGTTCTCTAATCTAACCTTTTTTTGGTCAGTTCTCTCAACAACAACAACTTGCATTTATATTGCGCCTTTAACGTAGTAAACCATCCCAAGGCGCTTCACAGGAGTGTTATCAAAGAACATTTTGAGACCGAGCCACATAAGGAGATATTAGGACAGGTGACCAAAAGTTTGGTCAAAGAGGTAGATTTTAACCAGTATCTTAGAGGAGAAGAGAGAGATGGAGAGGCGGAGAGGTTTAGGGAGGGAATTCCAGAGCTTAGGGCCTAGGCAGCTGAAGGCACAGTTGCCAATGGTGGAGCGATTAAAATCAGGGATGCGCAAGAGGCAAGAATCGGAGGAGCGCAGAGATCGGAGGGTTGTCGGGCTGGAGGAGTGAGGCCATGGAGGGATTTGAAAACAAGGATGAGAATTTTATAATTGAGCGTTCCCAGGCTGCTGAACGTGCTGACTGATAATGGGTTACATTCCATGGGTGCTCCAGTATCTCACCCAAATAGTCATTCTGCATGTGTGAACCTAGGCAATGAATATTGTCAGGCCATTGAACCATGAGGGGGCTGCATCCCATCCTATTCTCCTGTGTCATCCACACCAGTGAACTTGACAGCATGGATCACTGGGTAGTAATCAGGTGCAGAGACCTTAGCTGGTTTTTCTTCCTTAGCCTTAGAAAAACTTGCATTTATATAGTGCCTTTCAGGAAATCTCAAAGTACTTTACAGCCAATTAAATACTTTTGAAGTGTAGTCACTGTTGTAATGTTAAGGAAATACAGCAACCAATTTGCACACAGCAAGCTCCCACAAACAGCAATGACCAGATAATCTGTTTTAGTGATGTTGGTTGAGGGATTAATATTGACCAGGACACCTGGGAGAACTCCCCTGCTTTTCTTTGAAATAGTGCCATGGGATCTTTTACATCCATCCGAGAGGGCAGATGGGGCCTCGGTTTAATGTCTCATCTGAAAGACAGCCCCTCCAACAGTGCAGCATTCCCTCAGTACTGCACTGGAACATCAGCTTAAATTTTATGCTCAATGTCTCTGGAGTGGGGCTCAAACCCACAGCCTTCTGATTCAGAGTCAAAGACCCTACCACTGAGCCACAGCTGACACTCTAGGCTGTCTGAGGCCTAGTTCAGTACCCCAGTTAACCCAGTGTCGGCTGGGCACTGCGGTTGAGACCTTCTGGTCTGTGAGTCTCAGTTACTCACTGCTTTAATGAGCTGAGCCACCAGGGACCATATGCAGCATTTTATATGGAGGAAGATTTAATAGCCCACTGATAAACACCAGATCAGAATTACTGCCATTTCTGCAATGACTAATCACTACCTTCATGTATAAATATTTTTTAAATGTTAGTTTTCTCCTGAGCTGACAGCTTAAATGCGCTGGACAAACAGGACAGGCAATGAAATGGCTATTCCAAGTTCCAAATCAATATTCAATAGCCCAGCTCCCTGCAGTGCAACTAAGTCCTCTGCTAGACAGCAAATCAATGTGCTTCCTAAATGAATTATTCATTGTATTCGCACAGCTCATATTGTATTGTGGATTTGAGTGGGAACCTCATACAGTAGGGTGTTGCAGGCTACAGAACTCAAACCTGCGTACTCCCCACACGGTGCACTGGAGAATATCAAGAACCTTCACTATTGCATGTCAATCGGGAGTGAATAACAGATACACGGTATCACTGGAGGCACTGATTGATCCAGTTCTACTCCAACCGACCGGTGTTCATTGATTTCAAACATCTGGTGCAGTTTGTGGCACAGCTTACATTAGGGTCATGCCAAGGCCATGAGGTCAGTGGGAGCCTGCATTGCTTTCAATGGGCCGTTGTATCGCCTCCTGCAGCAAGACCCGCATACTAGTGCCACAGCTAGCACAGCACGGCCTGTTTTAGTCAAGGATACTGCAGACCTCAACTTCTTTGCCTTCAGCTTCTTCTGGGTTGCCACAGTGGATATCAGCAACATCAGTCAATCCGCAGTTCATGCTTGTATTAAGCAGGTGACTGATGCCATGTTTGTTAGTCCAAACACTTTCATCACTTTCCCCATGGACATCCAGAAACAGCAGGATAATGCTCTGGGGTTTGTTCAGATTGCAGGATTCCCCCAAGTCCAGGGCCCCATTGTACCCATGTCACCCTACGGGCTCCTTCAGGCTTCCACTCCATTAATGTGCACCTGTTGTGTGATCACCAGTGATGCATCAGGCTGGTCCCACATTCCGAGCAGCAGCCTTGATATTTTTATCTTGCGCCAATCTTCTATTCTCCCTCAACTGCTTCCTCCCGCACAACATGTGAGAGGCTGGTAGCTTGGAGGCAAGGGCTACCCCCTGCACACTAGGCTCATGGCTCCTCTCAGGGATCCATGCTCAGTGACTGAGTCTGCACTGCAATCAGATCCATGGCTCAACTAAAGCCCTCATCGAGCAGATCTTTGGAGTCCTCAAACAACAATTCGGCTGCCTGGACAGGTCTGGTGGTTTCCTGTAGTACAGCCCACAGAGAGTGTCCCATATGATAGGGGTTTGGTGTATGCTGCATAACCTTGCTCTGAAACGGGGACAACACATGGAGCAACCAGTGGATGAGGACCTTCAGATGAAGGAGAAGACATTAATGAATTAGAGGATGATGATGAGGCAGGAGGGTCCAACACCTGACTGCAGCCAGAGCTCTTCGGCAGCAGCTCATTGACGAGGACTTCAGCTGAACAATCTTTGCTTTCCTATATTGACAGTCACATCCAAAATCTCTCCCAGTCCTTCAGCCTGCTATAAACTACATCAGCCCAAAGACCAACATTGATATTCATGTCACCTGACGTTGCAGGGTCACCAGTCACTACAGGAACACACTCAGCGCAGAAAGATTTCAAAAAGGATTATCATTTTACTTACACAAGTATCTACAAACTAATTACCAGCCAGGTGTGAGCCCTCAGTGCCTGTCTTAAGTGCTCTCTTACCTACTTTAGTGCTCCTGTGAGGTTCTCCCCTAGTGCCTTCAGCATGGGAGGTGGAAGTCAAGGGCTCTTGAGATGCTTGTAGTCAGCAACCTCTAAGAGCTCAGGCCTGAGAGAGACCGACTGCAGTCTGTGCAAACTCGGTGTCTGCTGGGACAGTCTGGTCCATCTGGCTGTCTGGCACCAGGGTAGCATTGGTTGAGGGAGTGGCAAGGGTGCAGCCATGATGTCATCTTGGGAGAGGGCAACACATTCTCTTCCCATTGCACGATTGCTCCTGCTATTGGGCTGTGGTTCAGCATTCCCACTGATCTGAGAGCTGACTGTTGGAGATCCATGAGCTAATTTAAGCCTTTATCCATTTGGTCCCAAGGTGGAGGAAATGGCGGAGCCTAGAACCTGCATGGTCTCAGTATGATCGTCCCTGAGAGATGCCACTACTGGTGCCACACAACTCCTGCAGGGAGGGCCCAGCTGTAGTATCCATTGAGATGACCACAGGCTCCGTGGGTACCATGGACCAGGACCCCACACTGGTTGGTGGTGGGCTGCTCCACACTCTCCCACATGTTGTGGAAGCTCCCTGGTAGACTGTCCAATACCATCAGCAACTGCTGGTGTGCAGAAAGCATCTTTCTATTAAAAGGCTGGGCCCCTAAAGTCTGCACCTTTGTCCTTTACACCAGAGCTAGGACGTGAGGTTGCCCTCCGGTGAGCTGTTTCCTGGATCGTCCTTTCCACCTGTACCTGCTCCTCCTCACGTGCTCAGTGAACACCCAGTGCCGACCCCATTAACTCACTACCTATACCACGCGGGGTGCCGATTTCTGTGCTGGTGTTTGGACGGGTGGGAGCGAGGGACGGTGCAACCTCAGGAGAGTTCTTCCTCTCAGTCTGAGCAGCTGCAGGGCCCGAATCATCAGAAGGACCTGGAGGAAAGGCAGAGGGACAAGGATTAGCACATAGTGGCAAGGGTAAGCAGTAGCAGATGATTGGCAGCGCAATGCAGCCCCAGGTTGTGATGCTGAGTGCGTGAGAGAGAAAGTAGAAAGGAAAAATGAAGGGAAGATGCCCAAACACCCTGCTGTGAGTGGCCTCCACCCCTCACCATCTCCAGCACTGTGAGTGGTCTCCACCCCTCACCATCTCCAGCACTGTGAGTGACCCCCACCCCTCACCATCTCCAACACTGTGTGTGACCCCCACCCCTCACCATCTCCAGCACTGTGTGTGACCCTCACCCCTCACCATCTCCAGCACTGTGAGTGGTCTCCACCCCTCACCATCTCCAGCACTGTGAGTGACCCCCACCCCTCACCATCTCCAACACTGTGTGTGACCCCCACCCCTCACCATCTCCAGCACTGTGTGTGACCCTCACCCCTCACCATCTCCAACACTGTGTGTGACCCCCACCCCTCACCATCTCCAGCACTGTGTGTGACCCTCACCCCTCACCATCTCCAGCACTGTGTGTGACCCTCACCCCTCACCATCTCCAGCACTGTGTGTGACCCTCACCCCTCACCATCTCCAGCACTGTGTGTGACCCCCACCCCTCACCATCTCCAAAACTGTGTGTGACCCTCACCCCTCACCATCTCCAGCACTGTGTGTGACCCTCACCCCTCACCATCTCCAGCACTGTGTGTGACCCTCACCCCTCACCATCTCCAGCACTGTGTGTGACCCTCACCCCTCACCATCTCCAGCACTGTGTGTGACCCCCACCCCTCACCATCTCCAACACTGTGTGTGACCCTCACCCCTCACCATCTCCAGCACTGTGTGTGACCCTCACCCCTCACCATCTCCAGCACTGTGTGTGACCCCCACCCCTCACCATCTCCAGCACTGTGTGTGACCCTCACCCCTCACCATCTCCAGCACTGTGTGTGACCCTCACCCCTCACCATCTCCAACACTGTGTGTGACCCCCACCCCTCACCATCTCCAACACTGTGAGTGACCCCCACCCCTCACCATCTCCAGCACTGTGAGTGACCCCCACCCCTCACCATCTCCAGCACTGTGTGTGACCCTCACCCCTCACCATCTCCAGCACTGTGTGTGACCCCCACCCCTCACCATCTCCAACACTGTGTGCCCTCCATCTGCCAATGATCTCAATGGCAGCATCCTCCATTGGTGGCAGAGTTTGCAATGTTGTGCAACCTCCTATTCTTGAGGTTTCCCTTCGATTGAGCACCAGCTTCTCCTGCAAGAAGAGTGGCAGTGGGTTAGTGTGTGCCCTGTTGAAGGCTTGTGAACATGTGTGAAGCAGCTTAGCATAGTGAGCACACTGAGAGGAAGAAGCAGCAGGTGTGGGGAAGAGGGGGAAGCTGTTGTGAGCTGTTGTGAGTGTGACCAGGTCCAAGCAGAAGGAGGAATAGTGTAGTGCCCCATTGTGATTGGAGGAGATGCATGGAGGAGGGAAGGATTACCATTGCTGGGGCTAAAGTAAGGTTTTGTAGGGCTGTGTAGGGAGTAAGAGAGATGTAAAGAGGAGTCTTCAATGGCAATCATAATAGGGTCATCATATTTCTTCCTGCTCTACAGATGGAGGGCACACAGTGTCCTAGGAACTATGCTGTTTGTATTGACCTGCTCAGCTACCTTTCTGCACTGCTGCTGGCTCAACCTTCCTATTCCTTACTTGTTCCATGGCTGTATCAGAGAATCGGGGTACTCTGGCTGATTTTATGCTTCTTGCTGCCTCAGTACCAAACTACCCACTGATCACCTTTGAAAAGTGCACCTCCCCTTTAAGAGCTGCAGGCTGCCTTTAAGTATCCTTGTCCCATACGCTATACCAAACTAACAAACGACTCAGTCCCTATAACTGGAAATGCCCTTTTCTCTCTGGAACTTGCCAACTGTAGCCAGAGGGCGATGACTCTGCAGAAAGAAATACTTCCTGACATCAAAGCTAACTCTCTGCCTTCAGGTTTTCTAGATATCACCTCTAGTCCTACCATCCCTATTCATTTCAAATAACCACTCCCCTCCTCACATTAAAAGATTCAATCGTATCCCCTCCAAGATTGCACTTCTGTAAAGTAAATAAACTTATGGGTGCTATGATTTGTATTGTTCAGCTATGGTGGCCTAGTGGTTATGGTGCTGAGCTGTCGGTTATGAGTTCAAATCCCATAATGGGAAGTTGTAAAATCAAATTTAATAAATCTGCCACTTATGGGTCCATTCACCCACCTTTTAGCTAAATCAGCCTGCAAACCATGGACTCATTCTCCATTACAACTCCCCCCGCCTCACCCCACCCACCACCCACATTTTTATTTCTTCTGTGAATCTGAGAATGATGCCATTAATTGAAGGTTCTTAGCCATTAGGGAGCTGTTATCTTATATGTGATCTCGTCCAGAGTGCGGTAGGTTAGTGATTATGTTATTGGACTAGTAATCCCGAGGCCTGGACTAATAATCCAATAGAACGTGAGTTTAAATCCTACCATGGCAGTTTGAGAATTGGAATTCAGTTGTCCGCAGCCTGAGAACAAATAATAATTTTAAAAATTGTATGGTGTCAGGAAAGCACATGGAACAAGGTTCTACTATAGTGTGATGATGTCGGAAACTCCTTGAGAAGGTGAGGGAAACCTTCGTCAAACTTTACCAGATCTTTTTGTAGATTTCCGCTAATCCCGGTTATTTATGGGGAAACTTTGGCGTGTGGAGGATAAGATAGTAACATCAGGAAGCACCATTTGTACATTGGCAGAAATCCTCCATTTGTCTGGTCTGAAGTGGTCAGTACAATGAGACTCCGCCCAAAATTGCTTCCTTCAATAATTTGTTTGTGATACCCTGAACCGGTAATGGACCGAAAAAATTAATTTCAAACATTTTTGCCTTCAGTAATTTTGTAGTGATGGAGATCAAACAAAAAGCCAGTCGAAAAGGATTGCACACTCCCTGGAGAGATCTTAAAAATGTTTTATTTTTGAAAATTACCCTACGCCAATCCATCGGGACTGATTTGAAAATTGCAGAGCCAAATCCATATTTGTTTGTATTAACCTAGGTTAATATGATCCCAGGTATTAGTGAATCTTGCAGCGGTAATATTGAGAAAAGAGCCAGAAAGCTTTTTACAGTGTATGTACATGTCAATGGCCCAGATTTTCCTGGGGACTTATGCCACTGTAATGGTGCATCTATGCCGTAGGGACCCTTCAACGGTGCAAAAGAGGACATTATGGAGTAAGTGACTTACGCCACGTCATATTTTCCTGGGACATTTGCGCTGCTTCACCATTCCCCTCACCGAAAGAGGGGAGGGGCATTACAGACACTACCCCCACACTGCCAGAGGTCCACTCCTGAAGGACCCTTCTCCTGACCCTGTGAATGTCAGTGGGGTCAGTGGTGGAGTTTGCCAGTGGTACTGATTCTGGTGTAACTATGGGCAATGAACATGGCTCCCAAATCCTCTTTTTGTCAGCCGTGACTCAGTGGCAACCCATAATCCAGGCCGGCACTCCAGTGCAGAACTGAGGGAGTGTTGCACTATTGGAGGTGCCATCTTGCGGATGAGACATTAAACTGAGGCCCCATCTGCCCTATCAGGTGGACCTAAAGGTCAGAGCATGTGGAGTTAGGGGATAAGTAGCAGAATGGCTACAAAACAGAAAACAGAAAGTAGGGGTTAAAGGTAGTTACTCAGACTTGCAAAAGGTGGGAAGTGGTGTTCCACAAGGATCGGTGCTGGGACCACTGTTGTGGTCATTCACATAAACAATTTAGACTCGGGAACCGGAAGTACAATTTCAAAATTTGCAGATGACACCAAACTAGGGGATATAGTTAATACTGAGGAGGACTGCGACAAAATACAGGAAGACATTAATAAGCTTTCAGAATGGGCATGTAATTGGCAAATTAATTTTAACATAGATAAGTGTGAGTTGGTGCATTTTGGTAGGAAGAATAAGGAGGCCACACATTGCTTGGGTAACACGAGTCTAAATGGGGTAGAGGAGCAGGGGGATCTAGGGGTACAGATTCACTAATCACTAAAAGTAGCGACACTGGTTAATAAGGCCATAAAAAAGCAAACAAAGCATTGGGGTTCACTTCTAGAGGGATAGAATTGAAAAGCAGAGAAGTTATGTTAAACTTGTATAGAACCTTGGTTAGACCACACTTGGAGTACTGTGAACAGTTCTGTTCTCCATATTGTAAAAGGGAGATAGAGGCACTGGAGAAGGTGCAAATAGATTTACTAGGATGATACCAGAACTAAGAGGTTATACCTATCAGGAAAAATTCAACAGGCTGGGCTCTTTTCTCTAGAAAAGAGGAGACTGATAGAGATCTTTAAGTTTATGAAAGGATTTGATAGGGTAGATATAGAGAAGATGTTTCCACTTGTGGGGGAGACCAGAACTAGGGGCCATAAATATAAAATAGTCACTAATAAATCCAATAGGGAATTCAGGAGACACTTCTTTATTCAGAGAGTGGTTAGAATGTGGAACTCGCTCCCACCAGGAGTAGTTGAGGTGAATAGTATAGATACATTTAAAGGGAAGCTGGATAAACACATGAGGGAGAAAGGAATAGAAGGAAATGTTAATGGGGTTAGATGAAGATGGTGGGAGGAGGCTCGTGTGGAGCACAAACACTGGCATGGACCAGTTGGGCCGAATGGCCTGTTTCTGTGCTGTACATTGTATGTAATTCTATGTAAAAGATGCCATAGCACTATTTCAAAGAAGAGCAAGGGAGTTCTCCCCGGCCAATATTTATCCCTCAATCAACATCACTAAAAACAGATTATTTGGTCATTATCACATTGCTGTTTGTGGGATCTTGCTCTGCTCAATTTGGCTGCCACGTTTCCTACATTACAACAGTGACTACACTTCAAAAGAACTTCATTGGCTGTAAAGTGCTTTGGGACGTCCTGAGGTCATGAAAGGTGCTATATAAATGCAAGTTCTTTCTTTTTTTTTTAACCAGCTCACTCCGATATACTTGGAGTATATGCTTGGAAAGATAATTTGTGCAGGATGAAAGTGTCTCACAGAGATCCGTGATATTACAAGAGACAGTGGATAATAAATGTAGACTGTGCATTACAACGTACCATTTAGTCAGCTACCTGCAGGGGTTGTCAACATGAAACAGTCCGACTGGGGCTTCAAGACTGAGTCCATTCCCATTTGCTCCATTTACAATTAATCACTCTCATCCGTGCCTTTGTCACCTCCAGATTCGACGATTCCAAAGCTCTCCTGGCCGGCCTCCAAATTCTCCACCCTCTGTAAACATCAGCTCATCCGAATCGAAGCTGTGCGTATCCCATCCCGCACCAAGTCCCGTTCACCCATCACCCCTGGCCTTGCTGGCCTGCACTGGCTGCTGTTCCCCCAACACCGACAATTTGAAATTCTCATCCTCATGCTTAAATCCCTCTCCATGTCCACTCCCAACCTTGATGCAAATTGTGTTTTTTTCCTTCCAGCTGAGTTTTGTTTTAATCGGTGACTCCGTCATGTACAGTTCAAGCTGTGATTCCAAGAAGCAGATGGCTTGTCTCGTTCAGCCAGTAAGTAACTAAATGTTACAAAGCAGTGGTCCCAGGTGGGATCCCCAGTCTGCGGTGTGGTGGATCGTTGGTATATTTGACCTCAGTGCCCCTGGCCGAAGAAGGAAAAAATCAGCTTGTTCATCAACTCCCACTCACTGTCCAGTTACACTCCTGTTCCCTGTCCAGTTACACTCCCCCTCACTGTCCAGTTACACTCCCGCTCACTGTCCAGTTACACTCCCCCTCACTGTCCAGTTACACTCCCGCTCACTGTCCAGTTACACTGCCCCTCACTGTCCAGTTACACTCCCGCTCACTGTCCAGTTACACTGCCCCTCACTGTCCAGTTACGCTCCCCCTCACTGTTCAGTTACACTCCTGTTCCCTGTCCAGTTACACTCCCGATCACTGTCCAGTTACACTCCCCCTCACTGACAAGTTACACTCCCCCTCACTGTGCAGTTACACTCCTGTTCCCTGTCCAGTTACACTCCCCCTCACTGTCCAGATACACTCCCCCTCACTGTCCAGTTACACTCCCCCTCACTGTCCAGTTACACTCCCCCTCACTGTCCAGTTACACTCCCCCTCACTGTCCAGTTACACTCCCCCTCACTGTCCAGTTACACTCGCCCTCACTGTCCAGTTACACTCCCCCTCACTGTCCAGTTACACTCCCCCTCACTGTCCAGTTACACTCCCCCTCACTGTCCAGTTACACTCCCCCTCACTGTCCAGTTACACTCGCCCTCACTGTCCAGTTACACTCCCCCTCACTGTCCAGTTACACTCCCCCTCACTGTCCAGTTACACTCCCCCTCACTGTCCAGTTACACTCCCCCTCACTGTCCAGTTACACTCCCCCTCACTGTCCAGATACACTCCCCCTCACTGTCCAGATACACTCCCCCTCACTGTCCAGTTACACTCCCCCTCACTGTCCAGTTACACTCTCCCTCACTGTCCAGATACACTCCCCCTCAATGTCCAGTTACACTCCCGCTCCCTGTCCAGTTATACTTCCCCGTCACTGTCCAGTTACACTCCTGTTCCCTGTCCAGTTACACTCCCGCTCACTGTCCAGTTACACTCCCCGTCACTGTCCAGTTACACTCCTGTTCCCTGTCCAGTTACACTCCCCCCTCACTGTCCAGTTTCACTCCTGTTCCCTGTCCAGTTACACTCCCGCTCCCTGTCCAGTTACACTCCCCCCTCACTGTCCAGTTTCACTCCTGTTCCCTGTCCAGTTACACTCCTGTTCCCTGTCCAGTTACACTCCAGCTCACTGTCCAATTACGTTCCCTCACTGTCCAGATACACTCGCGCTCACTGTCCAGTTACACTCCCGCTCCCTGTCCTGTAACACTCCACCTCACTGTCCAGTTACGCTCCCCTCACTGTCCAGTTACACTCCAGCTCACTGTCCAATTACGTTCCCTCACTGTCCAGTTACACTCCCGCTCCCTGTCCAGTTACACTCCCCCTCACTGTCCAGTTACATAAACCCTCACTGTCCAGTTACACTCCAGCTGCCTGTCCAGTTACACTCACCCTCACTCTCCAGTTTCACTCCCCCTCACTGTCCAGTTACACTCCCCCTCACTGTCTAGTTACACTCCCCGTTCACTGTCCAGTTACACTCCCCCTCACTGCCGAGTTACACTCCCCCCTCACTGTCCAGTTACACTCCCGCTCCCTGTCCAGTTACACTCCCGCTCCCTGTCCAGTTACACTTCCCCGTCACTGTCCAATTACACTCCCCCCTCACTGTCCAGTTACACTCCTGTTCCCTGTCCAGTTACACTCCCGCTCACTGTCCAGTTACACTCCCCGTCACTGTCCAGTTACACTCCTGTTCCCTGTCCAGTTACACCCCCGCTCACTGTCCAGTTACACTCCCGCTCCCTGTCCAGTTACACTCCCCCTACACCCTCACTGTCCAGTTACACTCCAGCTGCCTGTCCAGTTAAACTCACCCTCACTCTCCAGTTACACTCCCCCTCAGTGTCCAGTTACACTCCCCCTCACTGTCCAGTTACACTCCCCCTCACTGTCCAGTTACACTCCCTCTCACTGTCCAGTTGCACTCCCGCTCCCTGTCCAGTTACACTCCCTCTCACTGTCCAGTTGCACTCCTGTTCCCTGTCCAGTTACACTCACCCTCACTCTCCAGTTACACTCCCTCTCAATGTCCAGTTATGCTCCCCCTCACTGTCCAGTTACATACACCCTCACTGTCCAGTTACACTCCCGCTCCCTGTCCAGTTACACTCACCCTCACTCTCCAGTTACACTCCCCCTCAGTGTCCAGTTACACTCCCCCTCACTGTCCAGTTCCACTCCCCCTCACTGTCCAGTTACACTCCCCCTCACTGTCCAGTTACACTCCCTCTCACTGTCCAGTTGCACTCCCGCTCCCTGTCCAGTTACACTCCCTCTCACTGTCCAGTTGCACTCCTGTTCACTGTCCAGTTACACTCACCCTCACTCTCCAGTTACACTCCCTCTCAATGTCCAGTTATGCTCCCCCTCACTGTCCAGTTACACTCCCCCTCAGTGTCCAGTTACACTCCCTCTCACTGTCCAGTTCCACTCCCCCTCACTGTCCAGTTACACTCCCCCTCACTGTCCAGTTACACTCCCTCTCACTGTCCAGTTACACTCCCCCTCACTGTCCAGTTACACTCCACCTTACTGTCCAGTTACGCTCCCCACAATGTCCAGTTACACTCCCCCTCACTGTCGAGTTACAATCCCGCTCCCTGTCCAGTTACACTCCCCCTCACTGTCCAGTTACACTCACCCTCACTGTCCAGTTACACTCACCCTCACTGTCCGGTTACACTCCCCATCAATGTCCAGTTACAATCCCACTCAGTGTCCAGTTACACTCCCCCTCACTGTCCAGATACACTCCCCCTCACTGTCCAGTTACACTCCCCCTCACTGTCCAGTTACACTCTCCCTCACTGTCCAGATACACTCCCCCTCAATGTCCAGTTACACTCCCGCTCCCTGTCCAGTTATACTTCCCCGTCACTGTCCAGTTACACTCCTGTTCCCTGTCCAGTTACACTCCCGCTCACTGTCCAGTTACACTCCCCGTCACTGTCCAGTTACACTCCTGTTCCCTGTCCAGTTACACTCCCCCCTCACTGTCCAGTTTCACTCCTGTTCCCTGTCCAGTTACACTCCCGCTCCCTGTCCAGTTACACTTCCCCGTCACTGTC
Source organism: Heptranchias perlo (assembly GCF_035084215.1). Lineage (NCBI taxonomy): Eukaryota > Metazoa > Chordata > Chondrichthyes > Hexanchiformes > Hexanchidae > Heptranchias > Heptranchias perlo. The sequence goes on along the minus strand of NC_090350.1, from coordinate 7,820,048 downwards.
CAGTTACACTCCAGTTCCCTGTCCAGTTACACTCCAGCTCACTGTCCAATTACGTTCCCTCACTGTCCAGATACACTCGCGCTCACTGTCCAGTTACACTCCCGCTCCCTGTCCTGTAACACTCCACCTCACTGTCCAGTTACGCTCCCCTCACTGTCCAGTTACACTCCAGCTCACTGTCCAATTACGTTCCCTCACTGTCCAGTTACACTCCCGCTCCCTGTCCAGTTACACTCCCCCTCACTGTCCAGTTACATAAACCCTCACTGTCCAGTTACACTCCAGCTGCCTGTCCAGTTACACTCACCCTCACTCTCCAGTTTCACTCCCCCTCACTGTCCAGTTACACTCCCCCTCACTGTCTAGTTACACTCCCCGTTCACTGTCCAGTTACACTCCCCCTCACTGCCGAGTTAGACTCCCCCCTCACTGTCCAGTTACACTCCCGCTCCCTGTCCAGTTACACTCCCGCTCCCTGTCCAGTTACACTTCCCCGTCACTGTCCAATTACACTCCCCCCTCACTGTCCAGTTACACTCCTGTTCCCTGTCCAGTTACACTCCCGCTCACTGTCCAGTTACACTCCCCGTCACTGTCCAGTTACACTCCTGTTCCCTGTCCAGTTACACCCCCGCTCACTGTCCAGTTACACTCCCGCTCCCTGTCCAGTTACACTCCCCCTACACCCTCACTGTCCAGTTACACTCCAGCTGCCTGTCCAGTTAAACTCACCCTCACTCTCCAGTTACACTCCCCCTCAGTGTCCAGTTACACTCCCCCTCACTGTCCAGTTACACTCCCCCTCACTGTCCAGTTACACTCCCTCTCACTGTCCAGTTGCACTCCCGCTCCCTGTCCAGTTACACTCCCTCTCACTGTCCAGTTGCACTCCTGTTCCCTGTCCAGTTACACTCACCCTCACTCTCCAGTTACACTCCCTCTCAATGTCCAGTTTTGCTCCCCCTCACTGTCCAGTTACATACACCCTCACTGTCCAGTTACACTCCCGCTCCCTGTCCAGTTACACTCACCCTCACTCTCCAGTTACACTCCCCCTCAGTGTCCAGTTACACTCCCCCTCACTGTCCAGTTCCACTCCCCCTCACTGTCCAGTTACACTCCCCCTCACTGTCCAGTTACACTCCCTCTCACTGTCCAGTTGCACTCCCGCTCCCTGTCCAGTTACACTCCCTCTCACTGTCCAGTTGCACTCCTGTTCACTGTCCAGTTACACTCACCCTCACTCTCCAGTTACACTCCCTCTCAATGTCCAGTTATGCTCCCCCTCACTGTCCAGTTACACTCCCCCTCAGTGTCCAGTTACACTCCCTCTCACTGTCCAGTTCCACTCCCCCTCACTGTCCAGTTACACTCCCCCTCACTGTCCAGTTACACTCCCTCTCACTGTCCAGTTACACTCCCCCTCACTGTCCAGTTACACTCCACCTTACTGTCCAGTTACGCTCCCCACAATGTCCAGTTACACTCCCCCTCAGTGTCCAGTTACACTCCCCCTCCCTGTCCAGTTGCACTCCCGCTCCCTGTCCAGTTACAGTGCACCTCATTGTCCAGTTACACTTCCCCTCACTGTCCAGTTACACTCACCCTCACTGTCCAGTTACACTCACCCTCACTGTCCAGTTACACTCCCCCTCACTGTCCAGTTACACTCCCCCTCACTGTCCAGTTACACTCCCCCCTCACTGTCCAGTTACACCCCGCTCCCCGTCCAGTTACACTTCCCCGTCACTGTCCAGATACACTCCCCCTCACTGTCCAGTTACACTCCCCCTCACTGTCCAGTTACACTCCCGCTCCCTGTCCAGTTACACTCCCGCTCACTGTCCAGTTACACTCACCCTCACTCTCCAGTTACACTCCCCCTCAGTGTCCAGTTACACTCCCCCTCCCTGTCCAGTTGCACTCCCCCTCACTGTCCAGTTACACTCACCCTCATTGTCCAGTTACACTCCCACTCCCTGTCCAGTTACACTGCACCTCATTGTCCAGTTACACTCCCCCTCACTGTCCAGTTACACTCCCCCTCATTGTCCAGTTACACTCCCACTCCCTGTCCAGTTACACTGCACCTCATTGTCCAGTTACACTCCCCCTCATTGTCCAGTTACACTCCCACTCCCTGTCCAGTTACACTGCACCTCATTGTCCAGTTACACTCCCCCTCATTGTCCAGTTACACTCCCACTCCCTGTCCAGTTACACTGCACCTCATTGTCCAGTTACACTCCCCCTCACTGTCCAGTTACACTCCCCCCTCACTGTCCAGTTACACTCCCCCTCACTGTCCAGTTACACACCCCCTCAATGTCCAGTTCCATTCCCCCTCACTGTCCAGTTACACTCACCCTCACTGTCCAGTTACACTCCCCCTCACTGTCCAGTTACACTCCCGCTCACTGTCCAGTTACACTCCCCCTCACTGTCCAGTTACACTCCCCCTCACTGTCTAGTTACACTCCCCCCTCACTGTCCAGTTACACTCCCCCTCACTGTCCAGTTACACTCCCGCTCCTTGTCCAGTTACACTTCCCCGTCACTGTCCAGTTACACTCCCCTTCACTGTCCAGTTACACTCCCGCTCCTTGTCCAGTTACACTTCCCAGTCACTGTCCAGTTACACTCCCTCTCACTGTCCAGTTACACTCCCCCTCACTGTCCAGTTACACACCCCCTCAATGTCCAGTTACATTCCCCCTCACTGTCCAGTTACACTCCCCCTCACTGTCCAGTTACACTTCCCTTCACTGTCCAGTTACACTCCCCCTCACTGTCCAGTTACACTCCCCATCACTGTCCAGTTACACTCCCTCCTCACTGTCCAGTTACACTCACCCTCACTCTCCAGTTACACTCCCCCTCAGTGTCCAGTTACACTCCCCCTCCCTGTCCAGTTGCACTCCCGCTCCCTGTCCAGTTACAGTGCACCTCATTGTCCAGTTACACTCCCCCTCACTGTCCAGTTACACTCCCCCTCATTGTCCAGTTACACTCCCGCTCCCTGTCCAGTTACACTCCCCCTCACTGTCCAGTTACACTCACCCTCACTGTCCAGTTACACTCACCCTCACTGTCCAGTTACACTCCCCCTCACTGTCCAGTTACACTCCCGCTCCCTGTCCAGTTACACTCCCCCTCACTGTCCAGTTACACTCACCCTCACTCTCCAGTTACACTCCCCCTCAGTGTCCAGTTACACTCACCCTCCCTGTCCAGTTGCACTCCCGCTCCCTGTCCAGTTACAGTGCACCTCATTGTCCAGTTACACTCCCCCTCACTGTCCAGTTACACTCCCCCTCATTGTCCAGTTACACTCCCGCTCCCTGTCCAGTTACACTCCCCCTCACTGTCCAGTTACACTCACCCTCACTCTCCAGTTACACTCCCCCTCAGTGTCCAGTTACACTCCCCCTCCCTGTCCAGTTACACTCCCGCTCCCTGTCCAGTTACACTCCCCCTCAGTGTCCAGTTACACTCCCCCTCACTGTCCAGTTACACTCACCCTCACTGTCCAGTTACAGTGCACCTCATTGTCCATTTACACTCCCCCTCCCTGTCCAGTTGCACTCCCGCTCCCTGTCCAGTTACAGTGCACCTCATTGTCCAGTTACACTCCCTCTCACTGTCCAGTTACACTCCCCCTCACTGTCCAGTTACACACCCCCTCAATGTCCAGTTACACTCCCCCTCACTGTCCAGTTACACTTCCCTTCACTGTCCAGTTACACTCCCCCTCAGTGTCCAGTTACACTCCCCCTCCCTGTCCAGTTACACTCACCCTCACTGTCCAGTTACACTCACCCTCACTGTCCAGTTACACTGCACCTCATTGTCCAGTTACACTCACCCTCACTGTCCAGTTACACTCCCCCTCCCTGTCCAGTTGCTCTCCCGCTCCCTGTCCAGTTACAGTGCACCTCATTGTCCAGTTACACTCCCCCTCACTGTCCAGTTACACTCCCCCCTCACTGTCCAGTTACACTCCCGCTCCCTGTCCAGTTACACTCCCCCTCCCTGTCCAGTTGCTCTCCCGCTCCCTGTCCAGTTACAGTGCACCTCATTGTCCAGTTACACTCCCCCTCACTGTCCAGTTACACTCCCCCCTCACTGTCCAGTTACACTCACCCTCACTGTCCAGTTACACTGCACCTCATTGTCCAGTTACACTCCCCCTCACTGTCCAGTTACACTCCCCCCTCACTGTCCAGTTACACTCCCGCTCCCTGTCCAGTTACACTCCCCCTCACTGTCCAGTTACACTCACCCTCACTCTCCAGTTACACTCCCGCTCCCTGTCCAGTTACACTCCCCCTCACTGTCCAGTTACACTCACCCTCACTCTCCAGTTACACTCCCCCTCAGTGTCCAGTTACACTCCCCCTCCCTGTCCAGTTGCACTCCCCCTCACTGTCCAGTTACACTCCCCCTCATTTTCCAGTTACACTCCCCCCTCACTGTCCAGTTACACTCACCCTCATTGTCCAGTTACACTCCCACTCCCTGTCCAGTTACACTGCACCTCATTGTCCAGTTACACTCCCCCTCACTGTCCAGTTACACTCCCCCTCATTGTCCAGTTACACTCCCACTCCCTGTCCAGTTACACTGCACCTCATTGTCCAGTTACACTCCCCCTCACTGTCCAGTTACACTCCCCCTCATTGTCCAGTTACACTCCCACTCCCTGTCCAGTTACACTGCACCTCATTGTCCAGTTACACTCCCCCTCACTGTCCAGTTACACTCCCCCTCATTGTCCAGTTACACTCCCACTCCCTGTCCAGTTACACTGCACCTCATTGTCCAGTTACACTCCCCCTCATTGTCCAGTTACACTCCCCCTCATTTTCCAGTTACACTCCCACTCCCTGTCCAGTTACACTGCACCTCATTGTCCAGTTACACTCCCCCTCACTGTCCAGTTACACTCCCCCTCACTGTCCAGTTACACTCCCCCTCACTGTCCAGTTACACTGCTCCTCACTGTCCAGTTACACTCCCCCTCACTGTCCAGTTACACACCCCCTCAATATCCAGTTCCATTCCCCCTCACTGTCCAGTTACACTCACCCTCACTGTCCAGTTACACTCCCACTCACTGTCCAGTTACACCCCGCTCCCCGTCCAGTTACACTTCCCCGTCACTGTCCAGTTACACTCCCGCTCACTGTCCAGTTACACTCCCCCTCACTGTCTAGTTACACTCCCCCCTCACTGTCCAGTTACACTCCCCCTCACTGTCCAGTTACACTCCCGCTCCTTGTCCAGTTACACTTCCCCGTCACTGTCCAGTTACACTCCCGCTCACTGTCCAGTTACACTCCCCCTCACTGTCCAGTTACACTCCCGCTCCTTGTCCAGTTACACTCCCCCTCACTGTCCAGTTACACTCCCGCTCACTGTCCAGTTACACTCCCCCTCACTGTCCAGTTACACTCCCGCTCCTTGTCCAGTTACACTTCCCCGTCACTGTCCAGTTACACTCCCTCTCACTGTCCAGTTACACTCCCTCCTCACTGTCCAGTTACACACCCCCTCAATGTCCAGTTACATTCCCCCTCACTGTCCAGTTACACTCCCCCTCACTGTCCAGTTACACTCCCCCTCACTGTCCAGTTACACTCCCTCCTCACTGTCCAGTTACACTCCACTCCCTGTCCAGTCACACTTCCCCGTCACTGTCCAGTTACACTCCCACTCACTGTCCAGTTACACCCCGCTCCCCGTCCAGTTACACTTCCCCGTCACTGTCCAGTTACACTCCCGCTCACTGTCCAGTTACACTCCCGCTCACTGTCCAGTTACACTCCCCCTCACTGTCCAGTTACACTCCCCCTCACTGTTTAGTTACACTCCCCCCTCACTGTCCAGTTACACTCCCCCTCACTGTCCACTTACACACCCCCTCAATGTCCAGTTACATTCCCCCTCACTGTCCAGTTACACTGCTCCTCACTGTCCAGTTACACTCCCCCTCACTGTCCAGTTACACTCCCCCTCACTGTCCAGTGACACTCCCCCTCACTGTCCAGTGACACTCACCCTCACTGTCCAGTTACACTCACCCTCACTGTCCAGTTACACTCCCCATCAATGTCCAGTTACAATCCCACTCAATGTCCAGTTACACTCCCCGTCACTGTCCTGTTACAATCCCCCTCACTGTCCAGTTACACTCACCCTCACTGTCCAGTTACACTCACCCTCACTGTCCAGTTACACTCCCCCTCACTGTCCAGTTACACTCACCCTCACTGTCCAGTTACACTCCCCCTCACTGTCCAGTTACACACCCGCTCCCTGTCCAGTTACAGTCCCCCTCACTGTCCAGTTACACTCACCCTCACTCTCCAGTTACACTCCCCCTCAGTGTCCAGTTCCACTCCCCCTCACTGTCCAGTTCCACTCCCCCTCACTGTCCAGTTACACTCCCGCTCCCTGTCCAGTTGCACTCCCCCTCATTGTCCAGTTACACTCCCACTCCCTGTCCAGTTACACACCCCCTCACTGTCCAGTTACGCTCCCCCTCACTGTCAAGTTACACTCCCCCTCACTGTCCAGTTACACTCCCCCTCACTGTCAAGTTACACTCCCCCTCACTGTCCAGTTACACTCACCCTCACTCTCCAGTTACACTCCCCCTCAGTGTCCAGTTCCACTCCCCCTCACTGTCCAGTTCCACTCCCCCTCACTGTCCAGTTACACTCCCGCTCCCTGTCCAGTTGCACTCCCCCTCATTGTCCAGTTACACTCCCCCTCATTGTCCAGTTACACTCCCACTCCCTGTCCAGTTACACTGCACCTCATTGTCCAGTTACACTCCCCCTCACTGTCCAGTTACACACCCCCTCACTGTCCAGTTACGCTCCCCCTCACTGTCAAGTTACACTCCCCCTCACTGTCCAGTTACACTCCCCCTCACTGTCCAGTTACACTCCCCCTCACTGTCCAGTTATACGACCCGTCAATGTCCAGTTACACTCCCTCTCACTGTCCAGTTACACTCCCCCTCATTGTCCAGTTACACTCCCACTCCCTGTCCAGTTACACTGCACCTCATTGTCCAGTTACACTCCCCCTCACTGTCCAGTTACACTCACCCTCACTCTCCAGTTACACTCCCCCTCAGTGTCCAGTTACACTCCCCCTCCCTGTCCAGTTGCACTCCCCCTCACTGTCCAGTTACACTCCCCCTCATTTTCCAGTTACACTCCCCCCTCACTGTCCAGTTACACTCACCCTCATTGTCCAGTTACACTCCCACTCCCTGTCCAGTTACACTGCACCTCATTGTCCAGTTACACTCCCCCTCACTGTCCAGTTACACTCCCCCTCATTGTCCAGTTACACTCCCACTCCCTGTCCAGTTACACTGCACCTCATTGTCCAGTTACACTCCCCCTCACTGTCCAGTTACACTCCCCCTCATTGTCCAGTTACACTCCCACTCCCTGTCCAGTTACACTGCACCTCATTGTCCAGTTACACTCCCCCTCAATGTCCAGTTAAACTCCCCCTCATTGTCCAGTTACACTCCCACTCCCTGTCCAGTTACACTGCACCTCATTGTCCAGTTACACTCCCCCTCATTGTCCAGTTACACTCCCCCTCATTGTCCAGTTACACTCCCACTCCCTGTCCAGTTACACTGCACCTCATTGTCCAGTTACACTCCCCCTCACTGTCCAGTTACACTCCCCCTCACTGTCCAGTTACACTGCTCCTCACTGTCCAGTTACACTCCCCCTCACTGTCCAGTTACACACCCCCTCAATATCCAGTTCCATTCCCCCTCACTGTCCAGTTACACTCACCCTCACTGTCCAGTTACACTCTCCCTCACTGTCCAGTTACACTCACCCTCACTGTCCAGTTACACTCCCACTCACTGTCCAGTTACACCCCACTCCCCGTCCAGTTACACTTCCCCGTCACTGTCCAGTTACACTCCCGCTCACTGTCCAGTTACACTCCCCCTCACTGTCTAGTTACACTCCCCCCTCACTGTCCAGTTACACTCCCCCTCACTGTCCAGTTACACTCCCGCTCCTTGTCCAGTTACACTTCCCCGTCACTGTCCAGTTACACTCCCGCTCACTGTCCAGTTACACTCCCCCTCACTGTCCAGTTACAGTCCCGCTCCTTGTCCAGTTACACTCCCCCTCACTGTCCAGTTACACTCCCGCTCACTGTCCAGTTACACTCCCCCTCACTGTCCAGTTACACTCCCGCTCCTTGTCCAGTTACACTTCCCCGTCACTGTCCAGTTACACTCCCTCTCACTGTCCAGTTACACTCCCCCTCACTGTCCAGTTACACACCCCCTCAATGTCCAGTTACATTCCCCCTCACTGTCCAGTTACACTCCCCCTCACTGTCCAGTTACACTTCCCTTCACTGTCCAGTTACACTCCCTCCTCACTGTCCAGTTACACTCCCCCTCACTGTCCAGTTACACTTCCCCGTCACTGTCCAGTTACACTCCCCCTCACTGTCCAGTTACACTCCCCATCACTGTCCAGTTACACTCCCTCCTCACTGTCCAGTTACACTCCACTCCCTGTCCAGTCACACTTCCCCGTCACTGTCCAGTTACACTCCCCCTCACTGTCCAGTTACACCCCGCTCCCCGTCCAGTTACACTTCCCCGTCACTGTCCAGTTACACTCCCGCTCACTGTCCAGTTACACTCCCGCTCACTGTCCAGTTACACTCCCCATCACTGTCCAGTTACACTCCCTCCTCACTGTCCAGTTACACCCCGCTCCCCGTCCAGTTACACTTCCCCGTCACTGTCCAGTTACACTCCCGCTCACTGTCCAGTTACACTCCCGCTCACTGTCCAGTTACACTCCCCCTCACTGTCCAGTTACACACCCCCTCAATGTCCAGTTACATTCCCCCTCACTGTCCAGTTACACTGCTCCTCACTGTCCAGTTACACTCCCCCTCACTGTCCAGTTACACTCCCCCTCACTGTCCAGTGACACTCCCCCTCACTGTCCAGTGACACTCACCCTCACTGTCCAGTTACACTCACCCTCACTGTCCAGTTACACTCCCCATCAATGTCCAGTTACAATCCCACTCAATGTCCAGTTACACTCCCCGTCACTGTCCTGTTACAATCCCCCTCACTGTCCAGTTACACTCCCGCTCCCTGTCCAGTTACATACACCCTCACTGTCTAGTTACACTCCCCCTCACTGTCCAGTTACACTCACCCTCACTGTCCAGTTACACTCACCCTCACTGTCCAGTTACACTCCCCCTCACTGTCCAGTTACACTCCCGCTCCCTGTCCAGTTACAGTCCCCCTCACTGTCCAGTTACACTCACCCTCACTCTCCAGTTACACTCCCCCTCAGTGTCCAGTTCCACTCCCCCTCACTGTCCAGTTCCACTCCCCCTCACTGTCCAGTTACACTCCCGCTCCCTGTCCAGTTGCACTCCCCCTCATTGTCCAGTTACACTCCCCCTCATTGTCCAGTTACACTCCCACTCCCTGTCCAGTTACACTGCACCTCATTGTCCAGTTACACTCCCCCTCACTGTCCAGTTACACACCCCCTCACTGTCCAGTTACGCTCCCCCTCACTGTCAAGTTACACTCCCCCTCACTGTCCAGTTACACTCCCCCTCACTGTCCAGTTACACTCCCCCTCACTGTCCAGTTATACGACCCGTCAATGTCCAGTTACACTCCCTCTCACTGTCCAGTTACACGACCTCTCATTGTCCAGTTACAATCCCCCTCACTGTCCAGTTACACTCCCTCTCACTGTCCAAATACACTCCCCCTCATTGTCTAGTTACACTCCCGCTCCCTGTCCAGTTACACTCCCCGTCACTGTCCAGTTACACTCCCCCTCACTGTCCAGTTACACTCCCCCTCATTGTCCAGTTGCACTCCCGCTCACTGTCCAGTTACAAGCCCCCTCACTGTCCAGTTACACTCCCGCTCCCTGTCCAATTACACTCCCCGTCACTGTCAAGTTACACTCCCCCTCACTGTCCAGTTGCACTCCCCCTCAATGTCCAATTACAATCCCCCTCACTGTCCAGTTACACTCCCTCTCACTGTCCAGTTACACGACCCCTCATTGTCCAGTTACAATCCCCCTCACTGTCCAGTTACACTCCCTCTCCCTGTCCAATTACACTCCCCCTCATTGTCGAGTTACACTCCCGCTCCCTGACCATTTACACTCCCTCTCCCTGTCCAGTTACACTCCCCCTTCCTGTCCAGTTACACTCCCCCTCACTGTCCAGTTACACTCCCCCTCACTGTCCAGCTGCACTCCCCCTCACTGTCCAGTTACACTCCCCCTCAATGTCCAGTTACAATCCCACTCAATGTCCAGTTACACTCCCGCTCCCTGTCCAGTTACACTCCCCCTCACTGTCCAGTTACACTCCCTCTCCCAGTCCAGTTACACTCCCCCTCACTGTCCAGTCACACTCCCGCTCCCTCTCCAGTTACACTCCCGCTCCCTGTCCAGTCACACTCCCGCTCCCTCTCCAGTTCCACTCCCGCTCCCTGTCCAGTTACACTCCCGCTCCCTATCCAGTTACACTCCCGCTCCCTGTCCAGTCACACTCCCGCTCCCTCTCCAGTTCCACTCCCGCTCCCTGTCCAGTTCCACTCCCGCTCACTGTCCAGTTACACTCCCCCTCACTGTCCAGTTACACTCCCCCTCACTGTCCAGTTACACTCCCCCTCACTGTCCAGTTACACTCCCGCTCACTGTGATGCCTTTCCTGGTTGATTGGTCCAACACTCTGTCTGGGATCACACATGAGGAATGGGCACTTTGGTGAGTTTCTAATTCCATGGAGAGGAGGGGGAAAAGAAATTGTAACAAATAAAGCAACCACAGGATGAGCAGGCTCTTGCTGTTACTCAGAGAGACGGGAGTATGTCCAGTCCTCGACTCACAACTGGAAACCTCACACCGAGAACAGTGGTATCCAATCGGAATCTCTGACTCACCACAGATGTGCCTGTGACAACACCGTTTTAGCCACATGCACTAATTTTAGCAGAAAATGCTTTGTGTACAATACAGTTGAAAGTACTTCAGATGTTTAATTAGTTATCAAACATCTACCACCATTCAGTGTGAAAATAATATTTTGGGATACAGTCTATGAGTAATTAGAGTCATGACATGTGTAACGGGCTTGGGAGTGTTGGCCAGGGGCTGCAAAACCTACTGAGTTTATTCCGAATTGCTTGCACTCAGGCAAAAGTAACTTTTGAACTGAAGTAACCTGCAGTTCAGTCACTGGTCTGGGCTGGCCGGAACCGGTTTGAATTAGCTACGCTTCTAAGAGACAAAGGGGATGTGATGAGACACCAGGTGACTTTGGACCGATGGTTCCCAAAACTCTCCACCGCTGGGGTTTTCCTCACCTCATGTCCGGGTCTGTTGTAGACTCATTGATAGAGATTGATCACTGTGATTAATCAACAATTCCATCATCGTTGTATCGTGGGACTCCCAGGATGGTGGAATGTGAACTTGGTGGACCATGGTCTTTTATAGTCTAGCAATTTCTATGTATCTCACTTTGCAATTTGCAATTCTGGCATGAGTTTATCCAGCTTACTGCAGCATCTCGGTGTTTGTCCAGTAGTTGCGAGCGGTACTTTGACCCGATCAGAGTGACCGTGAGAATGTTGGAGCTGCCCGTTATCGGTTGGGTTTGCTTTCTTCTCCTGGTCTGGAGCGGTTATTCCGATTGGTGGAGCTGACCATGTTGACAGCTCCCTCTTGCTGGTGTTTCCATGGTGATGATGTCCAGCGTTTTCACCTGTGTCACACACCATTTTAGCAGATAACGAATGAGCAGGAGCCCAGGAAGTGAAGCACACACAACAATAAAAGCACTCACACTTTGCTTTTCATTTTACCAGCAAACCCACCAAAGGGTTAAAGTTTACATTCCTACGTCAAGCAAATATGAGCCTTAAGATCATAAGCCCAATGACCGTGTCTATTACTCATTTTTAATTTAATTATCAGAAATGCAATTAACCACATCTGGATTCCCAATTAGCCACATGTGGCTAGTGGTAACGTATTGGCCTAGGATTTGTTGTGTGTTTACAGCTCTGATGAATAATCTTTATGCTAATTAATCTGTCAAATCCTTGAGGCTAAATTATAATGAAATGAGTGTCTCAGCTTCCCTGAGAAAATTACCCTCAATTCCCAGCTCCCTGAACTTTATGAGCTAATTTCCTTGATCCCGTAGGACTGATTCCAGCAGATTGTAAATTGCTCGGGGGCGTGAGATGTTTCCCCATGGTTGCAGCTTATTAAGTATAGAACTGTCCCAGCACACTCTTCTGTAGGGATCTCATGGAGCCTGACAGGAAGGCCTCACAATCTGTTCTTTTGCTTCATTTTTTAAAAATTCCTTATTGATGCTTAAAGGCACATTGGCATCGGTTTGCCAGCAGCGTGATGAGTATCACTATGCCTCTCAAATGGAGAGGGTATGGGAGGCGGGGGAGTGGGGGGAGGTGCAGGGGGGGGGGTGGAGGTTGGTGGGGAGCTAGGCTCAGGGTCGAATTGGGTGCCGAGGTTGCGAACTGTCTGGTTCAACCTGAGACAGTGGGCGGGGAGAGGGTTGGAATCGGTGATGAGGGAACGGAATTTGTGGCAGGGGATGAATCCAATGGTTTCGGTCTTCCCAATGTTTAATTGGAGGAAATTGCGGCTCATCGGACAAGTAGTCTGAGAACACAAAGGTAGTGGAGGGGTGGAGGGAGGTGGTGGTGAGGTAGAGCTGGGTGTCCTCAGAGTACATGTGGAATCTGACGTTGTGTTTTCAGATGATGTCACCAAGGGGCAGCATTTAGATGAGAAATAGGAGGGGGTCAAGGGAAGGTCCTTGGGGGATTCTAGAGGTAACTGTACGGGAGCGGGAAGAGAAGCCATCGCAGGTGATTCTCTGGCTACGACTGGATAGATAAGAATGGAACCAGGCGAGCGCAGTACCTCCCAGCTGGACGATGGAGGAGAGGCGGTGGAGGAGGATGGTGTGGTCAATGTGTCAAAGGCTCAGACAGGTGGAGAAGGACGAGGAGGGAGAGTTTACCACAGTCACCGTCACAGAGGATGTCATTCGTGAGTTTGATAAGGGCCATTTCAGTGCTGTGACAGAGGCGAAAACCTGATTGGAGGGATTCAAACATGGAGTTGTGGGAAAGATGGGCATGGATTTGGGAGGCGTCAACACGTTCAAGGACTTTGGAGAGGAAAGGGAGGTTGGAGATGAGGCGATAGTTTGCAAGGACAGAGGGGTCAAGGGTGGGTTTCTTGAGGAGGGGGCTGACGGTGGTGTTTTTGATATGGGGGTGGGGGGGGAGGACAGTACCTGAGGAGATGGAACCATTTAAAATATTAGCTAGCATGGGGGCCAGGGTGGGAATTTGGGTGGTCAGCAGTTTAGTGGGAATAGGGTCGAGGGAGCAGGAGGTGGGTCTTAAGTGTTTCTCTCTTTACTGAAGCAGTGAGGCGGGATTGTTGTGTCGCGCTGACCCTCCAGGTAGATCAGCTCACATAGCCTTTTGATTTGAATCAAGTGATAGAGCCTGTTCATGTGCAACACAAACCGTGCGCTGCTTTAATACTCTGTAAACAGCCATACCCCAATCCCAACCCTTCGCTACAATGAGACGCTCTCACATGCACAGCCCATGTCTCCCCCTACAATCAGACTGGCTTTAACTAGGGTCCATGGGGGGTCGCTGAGGGTCCATGCAGCCATTAGGTTCGTGCCCATTCTCCGGTGGTCGCACTGTGCCCCGCACACTGGCTAAAGGTTTCTGTATTGTTCAATATTCGATATCCTACAGTTTATAAGTTACAGTTTACTCAGTTAGTAGCACTGACTCGGAAGGTTGTGGGTTCGGGCTTCACTCCTTAACTAGGCTGACACTCCAGTACAGGAGTGCTACACTGTCAGAGGTGCCGTCTTTTGCATGAGCCGTTAAATCGTGGCCCCGTCTACTCGTTCAAGTGGATGTTTAAGATTCCAGGGCAGGACTGAAGGATGCTCTCTGAGATTGAGACTTTGGAAAGAGTGCAGAGGAGGGCCACATGATTAATTCCCAGTTTAAAGCTCTTAGTTATCAAGATAGTCTCTTTGAGCTGGGACTCTACACTTTAGAGAAGCGTAGACTTGGGGGTGACCCGATCGAGCTTAATAAGATGATGAAAGGAATAGATTCTGTTCGAGTTGACAGTTTGTTCCAGGGGTCACAATTTTAAATTGTATAAGGTCAGACCGAGGTTCGATGTCAGGAGGTGGTTCTTTTCCCAGAGACCAATGGACCTGTGGAACAGGCTGCCGGCTCGTGCAGTGGACGCTGAGTCACTGAGTTCCTTCAAGCGAGAGCTGGACCTGTTTCTGGCTGGGGCGGAGATCACCTCGTACAAAAGGGCCAGAGTGATCTCCTGGACTAGTTTCAATCGCTTAGTGCGAGGGGTCGGAGAGGAATTTCCCAGATATTTTTTCCCAAACTGGCCTGGGTTTTTATTTGGTTTTTCGCCGCTGTGATGCACAAGTTGCGTGGGACAGGCTGGATGGACCAGAGGGTCTTTCCCTGTCCATCATTGTTTGCATAAATGTAACATTCCTTCATCAACCAGTAACACAGGACACTGTGCTCTACGGGCTGTTCCCTGGGACGCACACCGAGACGGACATCAACTGCTGCTGGAAGACCATCAACTCGGTGAAAGACGCCCTCTGGTCTGCCCGAAACTTGCTGGTCTTCCAGCACAAGGAGCTGTCCTCGACCGAGTGTTGCAGACTGGCACATTCCAAGGTCCAGGACTACGTGCTGAGGGACGCACTGAGGATGGGTGCGGCCGCTGCAAAGGCCCTGTGGGGAAAGGCAACCGTTTAGAGCCTTCCCGCCATTGTAAACCGAGGGGCTGCAATCAGGGAAAAACCCCCTCGGGCAGAAAGTAAAATTCAAATTGCTGTAATGTACCTGTAATGAATCTGTAATGTACCTGTAATGAATCTGTAATTAATAATCTGTATTGAGTGTAATGCAATGAGGCACCCTAGAGTATCATGAACTGTAATTATGTCCAATGTGTTCATTGAACTGTACTTGATGTAACCTGCAAATTGTATAATCTGTATTGTGTACGTTTGGAATGTGATATAACAACTGTATTGTATGTACTCCTGCAAATTTTATGAATAAAGTATATCTTTTGAAAAAAAAAGCATCACCAAAAACTAATTAACTGGACATTTATCTCAATTGCTGTTTGTGGGATCTTGCTGTGCCCAAATTGGCTGCTGCTTCTGTCCACACAACAGCAGTGATGACACTTCAAAAAGTAATTCAGTGGCTGTGAAGCACTTTGGGCCGTCCTGAGGAGATGATAAGTTTCCTCTGGATTTGTTGGTTTACTAGTGGTGGTTTCTGTTGCTGTGCATTGATATAAAATGGTTTCTGCAGTTTCCCTGTGAATGACTGATTCAGAACTCAGAGTGGGCGTACCCAGGAGTTTGCTGGGAATCGCTGGACTGTCATTATCGACAGGAGATCTCTGGAAGTGTCTGTGTTTATGGGGGAGTCAATATTTACAACACTCTCCCTCCAAGTGACTATAACTCGTGTGAGCCCAGACAGTGATTGTGGCAGGATATTCTACTGTGGAGGGCATTGTAGCTGAGTCCGATCCTGTCCACACTGGATTGTGATCAGGAGCAGGAATCCTGCCACCCCCCCCCTCCACCCCACCCCCCAAGGACACTGAGGCCAACTATAGCACCCTCTACTGCCACCTCAACTCAGCACACACTGAGGTTGGACACTAGGACCTCCCTGACCTGTACGACTCAGCACACACTGAGGTTGGACACTAGGACCTCCCTGACCTGTACGACTCAGCACACACTGAGGTTGGACACTAGGACCTCCCTGACCTGTACGACTCAGCACACACTGAGGTTGGACACTAGGACCTCCCTGACCTGTACGACTCAGCACACACTGAGGTTGGACACTAGGACCTCCCTGACCTGTACGACTCAGCACACACTGAGGTTGGACACTAGGACCTCCCTGACCTGTACGACTCAGCACACACTGAGGTTGGACACTAGGACCTCTCTGATCTGTATGACTCAGCACACATTGGTCATGCACTGAGCCATTCTTGCTGAAGAAGCCTCTCATTACAGGTTCTGCTGATTGTTACTGATATCCTGGTTCTCACAACCTGCTTATTATTGAAACTGCTCATTACCAACCCTCTCATTATTACAGGAATCCCTGTAATTACACTTTCCATCTCCATGTCCCAGGCCCAGCCTCCTGCGGTACTTCATACAGATTACAAGAAGCCTGCTCCTATCTCTGACTAAGGGATTAATAAATGTGAGAGTACAATTCAGACTGCAGTGTTAAAGTGACTGCACTTTGAGATGATGTCAGACAGGCTGACACACCGGTACGGGAGCACTCACTGGGAGAGAGACACAGACACAATCCAGCTCACCATGCAGCCGGCTTAGGGATCTGTCCCATTGGTTAGCTGAATCAGGACATAGCAACCTGAACACATGGAGATACACACACACACACACACACACAAACAGAAATAAACAGACACACACACACACACGCAGACAGAAATACACAGATATACAGACACAGACAGACAGACACAGAAATACACACACACAGACAGAAATTAACAGATACACACAGATACACACACAGACATACACAGATACACACACACAGACATACACAGATATACACACACAGACATACACAGATATACACAGACATACAGACACAGACAGACAGACACAGAAATACACACACACAGACAGAAATTAACAGATACACACAGACACACACACAGACATGCACAGATACACACACAGACATACACAGACACAGAGACACACACAGAAATACACACACACAGACAGAAATAAACAGATACACACAGACACACATGCACACAGATACACACATACACACATGCGCATAGACACCCACATACAGACACAGACAGACACACACAGAAATACACACACACACACACACACACACAGAAATAAACAGATATACACAGACACACACACACTCACACAGACACACACATACACACATGCACATACACACCCACAGACACACATAGTCATATAGAGTGTGGAGGGAGAGAGTGTATTTGCCTTCACCTGTGCTGTAGTAATGGAAAAGCAAACTGCATTTCCCAGTGGGGCCGCCTTAGTTGGCACATCATTTAATTAACAATTCAAAGTAAAACATTGAGCTGTATTGTGTACACAAAAAGAACACTCTCAGAGATACTTAGAAGAACGCTGTCATGTTATTGCTTAAATTAGAAGTAATTTAGCTCCAAAAAAATCTTTACACCTTAATCAAATGCAAATTATGCAAATCCAGGCACACAGACTTAAAGCCGTATTCTATAAAATCTAAACCTGAGACTACACAAATACTCACTATAACAACACGTACTTCAAAGAGAAGGCACATGGGGTGTGGGTAGCACTCACACCCACGTGTACGGGTGCCTTTAAGGGTGACGCTGTAATATTGGTTGTGGCCCGACTCACAGTAACCTCCCTTCACAGTCAGGGTACTGGTCCTGGTGCTGCTGGGGCATTGGAGACCAATGGAGCTCACCGGGGGCATGTGTGAGGTGTGACTGCCCTCTGGTGGTTGGGGTGGGATGATGTCAGATTGACCCACATGTTCAAAAAAAACACTACTTCACAAGTCGTTAATTTATTCAATACGACCTCAATTTTCGCATCTGACACATATTTCCTCATTTAACTTTTGGCTGTCCGGAAGAGGAAGATTTAAGCAGAACCTGGCAATGTGTGAGCATTGTGGTGCAGCCCTCACTATCTCTGCAGCCTCTCTTTGGTGGAAGATGGCGACAGACATCCTGATAGCAGTGAGGAATTACAGTCCCCATCACTTACACCGTCCCCATTTATCCCGGACAGCCGCCTATATCGGGCAAATGGCACCAACCATTGGCTATTGCCATAGGTAGCAATTACAAAGTATTAAGCTTGCGGATTATTTTGTGCATTTAAACCGCACAAATGTCACGGCGTATTTTTAAATGTTATTCCTGATGTGAAAATTGCAAGTACGGTGCTATTAACTACTTAGTTATTTCTTAAAGAATGAACAATGTTTCATGGTGCATATTTGTAGAGACGGGAGCCTCTCTGGTGGTAACGGTCTGTCTTTCAGGCCCATTTAGCGTATTAATACTGTCGGCTTCCACAGGGTTTGCATAACTTTATCACAAGTCTATTTACCTGTATTATTTTATTTGTGGAGAGAGGTTTTGCTTTCGTCGTTTCAGACTGCAGAAAAAAGATGTTTATTTTGAAAGTGAAACATCTTCTCTCTCAATTACTTTTACCAATTTGATCTTGGAAATCCCATTATATAATCAGTAAACCCAGGAACAACTGAATCTACATACAGCAAATTGAATTATACTGCTATACGATATAGTAACCTGGGACGACCCTGGCCTTGTTATACCAGCCATCATGTATAGTGGGCAAATCGGGGTTTGCACGAATGTGCTCGGTATACGTGGTGGGGACTCTGGTGGAATGCATAAAAGTGGAGATCAGAGAAGCTTGTAGCAAAATCAGAGTAATTATAATGGGAGATTTTAATTTTTACATAGACTGGGAGAAGCAAAACAACTTGAGTCCCAAAGGCAGTGAATTTCTTGAGTGTATTCGAGGCAGTTTTCTGGAACAACATGTTCTTGAACCAACAACAGGACAGGCCGTAGTAGATTTAGTGATGTGTAATAAGCCAGAACTAGTTACCAACTAACAGTAAGGGAACACGTAGCTAACAGTGACCGTAATATCATTGAATTCGATATTAGGTTTGAGAGAGAGAAGGATAAAACTACAGATGAACAGTGGGAGGTGTTCAAAGGAGTATTTGGTAGAACACAAGACCTGTACATACCCCGAAAGGGCAAGAGCTCTACGTCTGTAATTAAACAACTTTGGTCAACAAGAGAGGTGAGAAATAATATAAAACGAAAAGAAAGAACTTATACAAATGCAAAGAATAGTGGCGATCCCACAGATTGGGAGAGATATAAGAACATAAGAAATAGGAGCAGGAGTAGGCCATTCAGCTCCTCGAGCCTGCTCCACCATTCAATCAGATCACGGCTGATTTTCTACCTCAACTCCACTTTCCCGCCCGATCTCCATATCCCTTGATTCCCTTAGTGTCCAAAAATCTATCGATCTCAGTTTTGAATATACTCAACGAATGAGCATCCACAGCCCTCTGGGGTAGAGAATTCCAAAGATTCACGACCTCTGAGTGAAGAAATGTTTCCTCCTCTTAGTCCTAAATGGCCGATCTCTTATCCTGAGACTATGTCCCGTCTGCAGCCAGGGGAAACAGCCTCTCAGCATCTACCCTGTCAAGCCCTCTAAGAATTTTATACGTTTCAATGAGATCAGCTCTCATTCTTCCAAACTCCAGAGAATATAGGCCCATTCTACTCAATCTCTCCTCATAGGACAACCGCCTCATCCCAGGAATCAATCTTGAACCTTCGTTGTACCCCATCTAAGGCAAGTATATCCTTCCTTAGGTAAGGAGACCCAAACTGTACACAATACTCTAGTTGTGGTCTCACCAGAGCCCTAGAGCCCTATATACTTGTCGCAAGACCTCCTTACTCTTATACTCCAACTCCCTTGCAATAAAGTGACAAGGAGGATTGATGAGGGTAGTGCGGTGGATGTTGTCTACATGGATTTTAGTAAGGCATTTGACAAGGTCCCACATGGCAGACTGGTCAGAAAGGTAAAAGCCCATGGGATACAGGGAAATGTGGCGAATTGGATCCAAAATTGGCTCAGTAACAGGAAACAAAGGGTAAAAGTCGATGGATGTCTTTGCGAATGGAAATCCGTTTCCAGTGGTGTGCCACAGGGCTCAGTGTTGGGTCCCTTGCTGTTTGTGGTATATATTAATGATTTGGACTTGAATGTAGGGGGCATGATTGGCAAATTTGCAGACAACACAAAAATTGTCCATGTCGTTGATAGTGAAGAGGATAGCTGTAGACTCCAAGAAGATATCAATGGGTTGGTGGAGTGGGCGGAAAAGTGGCAAATGGAATTCAACCCGGAGAAGTGTGAGGTAATGTACTTAGGGAGGGCAAACAGTAAAAGGGGATACGCAGTAAACGGGAATATATTGAGAGGGGTAGAGGAAGTGAGAGACCTTGGAGTGCATGTGCACAGGTCCCTGAAGGTGGCAGTACAGGTAGATAAGGTTGTGAAGAAGGCAAATGGAATGCTCTCCGTTATTAGCCGAGGTATGGAATACAAAAGCAGGGATGTAATGATTTAACTGTATGGGCACAGGCCACAGCTGGAGTATTGTGCGTTGTTCTGGTCACCACATTACAGGAAGGACGTAATTGCTCTGGAGAGAGTGCAGAGAAGATTTAAAAGAATGTTGCCAGAGCTTGAAAATTGCAGCTACGAGGAGAGATTGGATAGGCTGGGGTTGTTTTCCTTGGAGCAGAGGAGGCTGAGGGGAGACTTGATTGAGGTGTACAAAATTATGAGGGGCCCAGATAGAGTAGACAGGAAGTACCTGTTTCCCCTAGCGGAGAGTTCAAGAACTAGAGGACATAGATTTAAGCTGATTGACGGAAGGATTAGAGGGGACATGAGGAAAAACTTTTTTACCCAGAGGGTGGTGGGTGTATGGAATTCGCTGCCCGAATTGGTGGTAGAGGCAGGGACCATCAACTCTTTTAAAAAGTACCCGGACCTGCACCTAAAGTGCTGTAAGCTGCAGGGATACGGACCGGGTGCTGGAAGGTGGGGTTAGAATGGGCACCTGGTTGTTCTTCGAGCTGGCATGGACACGATGGGCCGAATGGCCCCCTTCTGTGCTGTATGTTTTCTATGGTTCTATGGTTCTAAAGGCTAACATACTATTTACCTTCCTAATTGCTTGCTGTACCTGCATGTGAACATTCTGTGATTTGTGTACAAGGACACCTAAATCCCTTTGAATACCAACATTTACTAGTCTCTCAGCTTTTAAAAAATATTCTGCTTTTCTATATAAAGGATATAAAACAAAGGGATACAAAGAAAGTGGTAAAAAGGGAAAACGAGAAAAAACTTGTGAGGGATATCAAGATACAAGTATATTAAGAGAAAGAGGATGGCTTAGAGTAATGTGGGCCCCTTAAAGACAGACACAGGTGATTGTGTGATTGAAAATAAGGAAATGGCAGACTTGCTAAATTCTTACTTTGTATCGGTCTTCACAGTAGACGATGAGGATAAAGTCCCAGAGATACGAGGAAAAGTAAAAATAAATCAAGGGGAGGAGCTTACTAGATTTAATATAAGTAAAAAAATGGTGATGGAGAAAATAATGAGACTAAAGATTGACAAATCTCCAGGACCTGATGGTTTCCACCCCAGGGAATTAAAAGAAGGAGGTGAGGAAATTGTAGATGCTCTAGTCATGATCTTCCAAAACTCTCCCAATTCAGGAATTATCCCCTTGGATTGGAAAATTGCCAATGTCACTCCAATGTTTAAGAAGGGTAGGAGAGATAAACTAGGAAATTATAAGCCTATTAGTGTAACGTCTGTTGTGGGGAAGTTACTGGAGTCTGTTATCAAGGACAGAGTGACTGAGCACTCCAATACGAACTGATCAGAGAGAGTCAGCATGGATTTGTAAAGGGTCAGTCATGTCTAACTTATGAAGTGAGTGGGTAAAACTGTGGCAGATGGAGTTCAGTGTAGGGAAGTGTGAGGGAATGCAGTTTGGACCTCGGACAGAGGATGGCTAAGGGTAATGTGGGCCCCTTAAAGACAGATGCAGGTGATTCTGTGATTGAAAATAAGGAAATAAGGAGCAGAGAGAATTCGGGGGTCTCTGTACATAAATCATTAAAAGCTACTGGACAGGTACAAAAATAACCTAAAAAAGGCTAATGGAATGTTAGCTTTTATCTCAAGGGGGCTGGAATACAGAGGGGTGGAAGTGATGTTCCAGCTGTTCAGAACTCTGGTTAAACCCTATCTGGATCACTGCATTCAGTCACAGGTGATTCTCTGGCTACTGGTATTATGGGGTGTATCGGGAAGGTGAATGGAGTGTATGGGGAAGGTGATCAGACTGGTATTATGGGGTGTATGGGGAAGGTAATAGGACTGGTATTATGGGGTGTATGGGGAAGGTAATAGGACTGGTATTATGGGGTGTATGGGGAAGGTGATCGGACTGGTATTATGGGGTGTATCGGGAAGGTAATAGGACTGGTATTATGGGGTGTATCGGGAAGGTGAATGGGGTGTATGGGGAAGGTGATCGGACTGGTATTATGGGGTGTATCGGGAAGGTGATCAGACTGGTATTATGGGGTGTATCAGGAAGTTGATAGGACTGGTATTATGGGGTGTATTGGGAAGGTGATCAGACTGGTATTATGGGGTGTATCAGGAAGTTGATAGGACTGGTATTATGGGGTGTATTGGGAAGGTGATCAGACTGGTATTATGGGGTGTATCAGGAAGGTGATAGGACTGGTATTATGGGGTGTATTGGGAAGGTGATCAGACTGGTATTATGGGGTGTATCAGGAAGTTGATAGGACTGGTATTATGGGGTGTATTGGGAAGGTGATCAGACTGGTATTATGGGGTGTATCAGGAAGTTGATAGGACTGGTATTATGGGGTGTATGGGGAAGGTGATAGGCTGGAATTATGAGATGGTTTGAAGGCTCTTCTTTACCCAACCCCATCTTGCAATCTATCGTCCTAAACTCTTCCACAAATCTCAGCCTTGTATTAAGTTGAAGATTAAGCCCACTGCAATGTGGATATGTTCATTCGCAGCCTTGTAAAAGACGATTCCTGAACACTGACTCCCTGAATGATGATGTCCCCTGGTTAGTGTTGTGAACTTGCTGACTGGTCTAAATAGCAAGGCTTTAGCCAAACAGAAGGGTCCAGATGATGTGTTAAGCTTCAGATGATGTTACAGTCTTGTCGTACAGTGCTCAGACCAGCTATTACTCTGTGCGTGTGCAGAACATTAACTAGGATCTATCTGAAACATAAGAATCCGCAGTCTTGAAAAGTTTGGATTGAATGCGGGAGGAGAGTGAACACAATGGATATTTGGGAGGGAATTAGATCGAGCGGTTCTAAAGGGACCACAGACTTTCAAAGCTGAGAGGCGGTTCTGAATGTCAATGGAGCTTCAAGATTGAATTCCAGTCTTTATCTCAGATGAATCTTGCCCAGCCATATGCTCATAGAATCATAGAATCATAGAAGTTACAACATGGAAACAGGCCCTTCGGCCCAACATGTCCATGTCGCTCAGTTTATACCACTAAGCTAGTCCCAATTGCCTGCACTTGGCCCATATCCCTCGATACCCATCTTCCCCATGTAACTGTCCAAATGCTTTTTAAAAGACAAAATTGTACCCGCCTCTACTACTGCCTCTGGCAGCTCGTTCCAGACACTCACCACCCTTTGAGTGAAAAAATTGCCCCTCTGGATCCTTTTGTATCTCTCCCCTCTCACCTTAAATCTGTGCCCCCTCGTTATAGACTCCCCTACCTTTGGGAAAAGATTTTGACTATCGACCTTATCTATGCCCCTCATTATTTTATAGACTTCTATAAGATCACCCCTTAACCTCCTACTCTCCAGGGAATAAAGTCCCAGTCTGTCTAACCTCTCCCTGTAAGTCAAACCATCAAGTCCCGGTAGCATCCTAGTAAATCTTTTCTGCACTCTTTCTAGTTTAATAATATCCTTTCTATAATAGGGTGACCAGAACTGTACACAGTACTCCAAGTGTGGCCTCACCAATGCCCTGTACAACTTCAACAAGACATCCCAACTCCTGCATTCAATGTTCTGACCAATGAAACCAAGCATGCTGAATGCCTTCTTCACCACCCTATCCACCTGTGACTCCACTTTCAAGGAGCTATGAATCTGTACTCCTAGATCTCTTTGTTCGATAACTCTCCCCAACGCCCTACCATTAACGGAGTAGGTCCTGGCCCGATTCGATCTACCAAAATGCATCACCTCACATTTATCTAAATTAAACTCCATCTGCCATTCATCGGCCCACTGGCCCAATTTATCAAGATCCCGTTGCAATCCTAGATAACCTTCTTCACTGTCCACAATGCCACCAATCTTGGTGTCATCTGCAAACTTACTAACCATGCCTCCTAAATTCTCATCCAAATCATTAATATAAATAACAAATAACAGCGGACCCAGCACCGATCCCTGAGGCACACCGCTGGACACAGGCATCCAGTTTGAAAAACAACCCTCGACAACCACCCTCTGTCTTCTGTCGTCAAGCCAATTTTGTATCCAATTGGCTACCTCACCTTGGATCCCATGAGATTTAACCTTATGTAACAACCTACCATGCGGTACCTTGTCAAATGCTTTGCTGAAGTCCATGTAGACCACGTCTACTGCACAGCCCTCATCTATCTTCTTGGTTACCCCTTCAAAAAACTCAATCAAATTCGTGAGACATGATTTTCCTCTCACAAAACCATGCTGACTGTTCCTAATTAGTCCCTGCCTCTCCAAATGCCTGTAGATCCTGTCCCTCAGAATACCCTCTAACAACTTACCCACTACAGATGTCAGGCTCACTGGTCTGTAGTTCCCAGGCTTTTCCCTGCCGCCCTTCTTAAACAAAGGCACAACATTTGCTACCCTCCAATCTTCAGGCACCTCACCTGTAGCGGTGGATGATTCAAATATCTCTGCTAGGGGACCCGCAATTTCCTCCCTAACCTCCCATAACGTCCTGGGATACATTTCATCAGGTCCCGGAGATTTATCTACCTTGATGCGCGTTAAGACTTCCAGCACCTCCCTCTCTGTAATATGTACACTCCTCAAGACATCACTATTTATTTCCCCAAGTTCCCTAACATCCATGCCTTTCTCAACCGTAAATACCGATGTGAAATATTCATTCAGGATCTCACCCATCTCTTGTGGTTCCGCACATAGATGACCTTGTTGATCCTTAAGAGGCCCTACTCTCTCCCTAGTTACCCTTTTGCCCTTTATGTATTTGTAGAAGCTCTTTGGATTCACCTTTGCCTGATCTGCCAAAGCAATCTCATATCCCCTTTTTGCCCTCCTGATTTCTTTCTTAACTCTACTCCGGCAATCTCTATACTCTTCAAGGGATCCACTTGATCCCAGCTGCCTATGCATGTCATATGCCTCCTTCTTATTTTTGACTAGTGCCTCAATCTCCCGAGTCATCCAAGGTTCCCTACTTCTACCAGCCTTGCCCTTCACTTTATAAGGAATGTGCTTACCCTGAACCCTGGTTAACACACTTTTGAAAGCCTCCCACTTACCAGACGTCCCTTTGCCTGCCAACAGACTCTCCCAATCAACTTCTGAAAGTTCCTGTCTAATACCATCAAAATTGGCCTTTCCCCAATTTAGAATTTTAACTTTTGGGCCAGACCTATCCTTCTCCATAGCTATCTTAAAACTAATGGAATTATGATCACTGGTCCCAAAGTGATCCCTCACTAACACTTCTGTCACCTGCCCTTCCTTATTTCCCAAGAGGAGGTCAAGTTTTGCCCCCTCTCTAGTCGGGCCATCCACATACTGAATGAGAAATTCCTCATGAATACACTCAACAAATTTCTCTCCATCCAAGCCCCTAATGCTATGGCTGTCCCAGTCAATGTTGGGAAAGTTAAAGTCCCCTACTATTACCACCCTATTTTTCTTGCAGCTGTCTGTAATCTCCTTACATATTTGCTCCTCAATTTCCCGTTGACTATTTGGGGGTCTGTAGTACAATCCTATCAAAGTGATCTCTCCCTTCTTATTTTTCAGTTCTACCCATATGGACTCAGTGGGCAAACCCTCGGATATATCCCCTCTCACTACTGCCGTGATGTTCTCCCTAATCAAGAACGCAACTCCCCCTCCTCTCTTACCTCCTGCTCTATCTTTCCTATAGCATCTGTACCCTGGAACATTGAGCTGCCAGTCCTGCCCCTCCCTTAGCCATGTTTCAGTAATAGCTATAACATCCCAGTCCCATGTACCCATCCATGCCCTGAGTTCATCTGCCTTGCCCATCAGACTTCTTGCATTGAAATAAATGCAGTTTAATCTAGTCTTCCCTTGGTCTTTGCCCTGCTTTCTCAGACCATCTGTCCGGTCATGTTCTGTACACTCTCCCTTACTGCCTTTTGTTTCTGTCACCACTTTATTTCCCACTGACTTCCTGCATCGGTTCCCATCCCCCTGCCACATTAGTTTAAACCCTCCCCAACAGCACTGGCAAACACTCCCCCTAGGACATTGGTTCCAGTCCTGCCCAGATGCAGACCGTCCAATTTGTACTGGTCCCACCTCCCCCAGAACCGGTTCCAATGGCCCAGGAATTTGAATCCCTCCAGCTTGCACCATCTCTCAAGCCACGTATTCATCTTAGCTATCCTGTCATTCCTAATCTGACTAACCCGTGGCACTGGTAGCAATCCTGAGATTACTACCTTTGAGGTCCTACTCTTTAGTTTAACTCCTAACTCCCTGAATTCAGCTTGTAGGACCTCATCCTGTTTTTTACCTATATCGTTGGTGCCTATATGCACCACGACAACTGGCTGTTCACCCTCCCCCTCCAGAATGTCCTGCAGCCGCTCCGAGACATCCTTGACCCTTGCACCAGGGAGGCAACATACCATCCTGGAGTCTCGGTTGCGTCCGCAGAAACGCCTGTCTATTCCCCTTACAATCGAGTCCCCTATCACTATAGCTCTGCCACTCTTTTTCCTGCCCTCCTGTGCAGCAGAGCCAGCCACGGTGCCATGAACCTGGCCACTGCCACCTTCCCCTGGTGAGCCATCTCCGCCAACAGTATCCAAAACGGTATACCTGTTTTGGAGGGAGATGACCGCAGGGGACCCCTGCACTGCCTTCCTACTCTTCCTCTGTCTGTTGGTCACCCATTCACTATCTCCCTCAGTAATTTTTATCTGCGGTGTGACCAACTCACTGAACGTGCTATCCACGACTTTCTCAGCATCGCGGATGCTCCAAAGTGAGTCCATCCGCAGCTCCAGAGCCGTCAAGCGGTCAAACAATAGCTGCAGCTGGACACACTTCCCGCAGGTGAAGGAATCAGGGATACAGGAAGGAGCCCTGAATTCCCACATCCCACAAGAGGAACATGACACGGCGCTGGGATCTCCTGCCATGACTTAACCCTTAAATTAGCTTAAGAACAACTACAGTGTCAAGAGAAAAAAAAAGGAAAGAAAAACTACTTACCACTCCCTTTAAGGAGTTTACTCCTTTAAATTGTTCTCAATTTAGAGAATGTTAACTACACTAGGGACCTTGATTCACTAAAAAATAAACGCTACTTCCGATAAGACCTGCAGACCTTCCCTTTCCTTTTACTTCAGTTACTGTAGATAAGGAGAAATACTCACCTGAACCTACTCACCAATCAGGTGCCTCCCCTGTGTCGCGTCCCGATCTGATGCTGCTTGTTAAGATCCTATAGGTCGTGGTTTTGGAGCCAGTCTCATTCCCGCTCCCCCATGGTTCTGTATCTACATCTCAAACCAACACAGATTGAAACCAAAATCGGGAATCTCATTGTCGGAGGCCATAGGTTGGCTGGTGTGAGAAATGGAAGAACTTCCCATTGAGGTCAATCAGACCGGGTGTAAAAGGGGCTGCTGATTCACTCTCGTCTGTGACCAAACTCACCCCGCTGATGTTTGATGAGGTAACTGTTCTCAGCTTGGCCAATGGTTGGGGTCCTACAATACCAAAGAAAGAGAGATAGTCTTCTGGAATGTACAGAGAAATTGCTTCACCAGCAGAAAAAAAACCTGCAAAGTAATTAAACTCAGCTTAACCTCACCCTGTACAGGGTTTGAATTCTAACCACTTTTCCACAGATTCCACAGCTCTACCACCAGAGTAATTCCAGAGTAATGCTGGAGTAATGCCGGAGTAATTCCAGAGTAATGCCAGAGTAATTCCAGAGAAATGCTGGAGTAATGCTGGAGTAATTCCAGAGTAATGGTGGAGTAATTCCAGAGAAATGCTGGAGTAATACTGGAGTAATTCCAGAGTAATGCCAGAGTAATTCCAGAGTAATGCTGGAGTAATTCCAGAGTAACTCCAGAGTAATGCCGGAGCAATTCCAGAGTAATTCTGGAGTAATTCCAGAGTAATGCTGGAGTAATTCCAGAGTGAAACACTGCACATGTACTGTGTGGAGCCTCTTGACTCAGTCTCGCTATAAAATCCCTTTAAAACCATCAGGTATGGTTCTTATGTAAGGTGCAGTATTGCAGCAATGGAGCTCATCCATCAGCAGCAATTAACCTCGTTGGGAGGGGGTCGAAAATACTAACATTTACATAAATTAGCATATTCAGCTCATTGGTAAAAGGCTTTCTTAATTTTATTAATCTTCTCTTGTACAGTCAATTCCCCCTTCTTCCATTTTTCTCTCTGCTCATTATTCAAAGCTGTATATACAACCTCAGTAAGAGCAAAATTCTGACATCAATGAATTATTATCACATTTCAATATGATCCTTTCAATACCAATTACAGGTTGCAGCCATCCAGTTATTATAATCTAGAATCTGGTAACATATGTGGTGTGTGTCTCAGTGTCAGTTCCTGTACATGTTACAGTACACAATGGTAAAAGGGAACGATTCACTCCCGTCTGGTACTGTACGCCCGTGTGTGCCTCAGTGTCAGCTCCTGTACATGTACAGTACACAGTGGGTAAAAGGGAACGATTCACTCCCGTCTGGGACTGAACGGCCTGTGTGTGTCTCAGTGTCAGCTCCTGTACATGTACAGTACACAGTGGGTAAAAGAGAACGATTCACTCCTGCCTGTTACTGTATGGCCTGTGTGTGCCTCAGTGTCAGCTCCTGTAAATGTACAGCACACAGTGGGTAAAAGAGAACGATTCACTCCTGCCTGTTACTGTATGGCCTGTGTGTGCCTCAGTGTCAGCTCCTGTAAATGTACAGCACACAGTGGGTAAAAGAGAACAATTCACTCCTGCCTGTTACTGTACAGCTCATGGTGGTCCACTCAGGGTCAGATTGAGTAGGAACTGGGAAAAGGATTTTGGAGGAGACTGAAGGGATGATGAAAGAGATAGGATTTGGCCCCAAACTCTGGAACGCTCTCCACCCTTCTCCCCTTTGCTCTCCCGCTCTCCTTCTTCAAAAGCCTTCTAAGAATCTGCGTCATTGATTTGCTTTCAGTCACCAACCCAAACCTTCCCCCTCCATTTCTCGGTATATGATTTATTTAAACAAGTGCTTGGATGTTTTATTACATTAAAACTGCTATGTCAGTGTAAGTTATTGTTGTTGCTGCCTGGAGCTCTCTCCTCTCCTCTCCCCATTGCTAGCTCTCTCATCCTTCAAAAGCCCCATAAAACCAATCTCTTTGACTATGCCTTTGGGTCACCTTCCATCACTCAGAGTCAGAGTCAGCACAGTAGGATGGTTTACAAACAGGAAATAAGGACAGAGGTGCATATGTGCAGGACAACGGAGCCAAATGGTATAAAGATAGGGCATACTCCCTCCCAAAAGTTAGAGCTCTTAAGAGGGGACAGTCAGAAGTACATTGCCACAGGCAGTCTGCAAAGATCAGGTCTGATCATCCTGAATTCATGGGCAGATCAGGTTGTACTGATTGCTTGTCATTAATGTAATCTGCAGACAGTCGTATTATAATACTGTTGAATGTAATGTTGAAGGCAACTGTCATGCAACTCTGTTGTAAGTCAATCTATTAAACTTGCTATTTTATAACCATTGGAGCTAGAATCAAGCGGAAGTTATTGTTGAAGGATTAACAACCCATAGTTGTGCCAGTAACAGGAGAAATCCGCTCTGGGTGGGCCCAAGTTTTAAAGGTTTAAAAATAAATAGTGTTAAGAGAAACAGACAGAGAGAGACAGACAGACAAAGAGAGATGGACAGACAGACAGAGAGAGACAGGCAAAGAGTGAGAGAGACAGAGAGAGACAGACAGACAGAGAGACAGGCAGAGAGTGAGAGAGAGACAGACAGAGAGAGAGACAGACAGAGAGAGAGAGACACAGACAGAGAGAGAGAGAGAAACAGACAGACCGAGAGACAAAAAGGGAAAGACAGAGTGAGAGAGAGATACGCTGAGAGTGAGATCAGAGACAGAGAAGAAGAGATTAAGAGACAGAGAGAGAGAAAGAAATAACCATGGTGAGTGCATTGGATAGTTTGTGTTCTAAGTAAAAGAGAAGAGAAAAAGAGGAGGAGGAAATTATTCAGGAGGATGAGGAGTTAAACTGAGTTCTTTCATAGCAGATAGAGGCTGGAAAGGAATTATGTAGAAATCAGTAGAGTGTTACTAGCTGCAGAATGTGTGCTTTATTTTAAAAGCCTGTGTTAAAGCTTTCTTTACGCAATGTTTGCTTTGTGTTTCTCCTTTGTGTAATGTTACAAAGATTTTATTTAGCTGTGAAGGTTAACGTGTCCTTCAATTAAAAGTGGTAGAAATGAAACTTAATTTCCTGTTTCTATGACAACAATTTGGAAATGTTGGACTAACTAAAAATAAGATGAATTAACTGAAATATTATCTTCTCTGACATGCGAGGTTTTAAAAAAAATGTACGCGAAAGCTGCGTTGATGCACCCTGCGTGAGTTGCTTATTTTTCTGCAAAGAAGTTAACCCTTTCCAAGGACACTGACATCTGTTTTTAATATGCAAAGAAACAACATTTGCATTTATTTAAAGTAAGTTTCTTAATGTAAGTGGATATTTGCCGATGTGATCGAAGGAAATATTGGGCATGATTTTGTGCTCCCTTTGCTGACTATTCATCCTGAATGAGGTAATTAGATTAATTTATGGAAATGTGGAATCCTCTCTGGTCCCGGGATAAAGGGTGACAGAAGAACATTAATTAATTGTTTGTTGTTTTTAATCCCCTTGGGCTCTCAAGAAGAGCCACAATGGATTTTCTGAGTTTCTTTTTGAAACAGGGGACCATGGTTTTTGGGAACACAAACGTGTTGCTGCAGGAAATGATCCAGTGGTGTTAAGAATTTAAGAACCTTATCTGCAGACATCAACAGACATTAAATGTCACAGCATGGTGACATTTTGGACTAAGGCTTGAAACTTGGATTTTGAAAATTCAAGATTACATGGAGAAGGAAAAGCAATAATCAGCCTTGATCCAAGTTACTTTCCCTCTTTTGAAAACGTTTTGCCAAAAGTAATTACAAGCACTTCTGTCTCCACAGTAAAATCACAAAGCCTTGACATAATTAGTTTCTGAAATTGGAATTGATCAGTTAAATTGATATAAGTTGCTGTTCAAGCATTCGAGAAGGGAAACTTTACCTGTAGTTTAAGGGGATAATCAAATGATATTTTAAAGTAAAAGAAGTCCAGACTAAATGGTTCCTGTCCAACGCTGTGTATCCATGATGTGGAGATGCCGGTGATGGACTGGGGTTGACAATTGTAAACAATTTTACAACACCAAGTTATAGTCTAACGATTTTATTTGAGATTTACAAGCTTTCGGAGGCTTCCTCCTTCCTCAGGTAAATGTCAGGAACTCCTCGAAGCCTACGCATTTATAAATCACAGAACAATACATGGTGATTACAGACATTCTTTGCAACTGCCCGTTGCCAAGGCAATCACCGTGTCCAGACAGAGAGGTGTTACCTACAGAACCCCCAAATATACATTCAACAACAAAAAAAAACAAACAGGAAAAAAAAACCAGAGAGAGAGAGGCAGAAACATCCAGAAGGCAGAGAAAGCCAGCAAATGACCCGTTATATTAAAAACAGATATCTTTTGTTCGCTGGTGGGCTTACTTGTAGCGTGACATGAACCCAAGATCCCGGTTGAGGCCGTCCTCATGGGTGCGGAACCCATCGTACAGGGAACCCCCAGCTTCTGTCACGACACTACAGACTTCCTACAAAAACTCAGTACCCACGGACCAGTTGAACCAGGAACACTTCTCACCACGATGGACATCTCAGCACTCTACACCAGTATCCCCCACGATGACGGCATCGCTGCGACAGCATCAATACTCAACACCAACAACAGCCAATCTCCAGACGCCATCCTACAACTCATCCGCTTCATCCTGGATCACAATGTCTTCACCTTCAATAACCAGTTCTTTACCCAAACACACGGAACAGCCATGGGGACCAAATTCGCACCCCAATACGCCAACATTTTCATGCACAAGTTCGAGCAGGACTTCTTCACTGCACAGGACCTCCAACCAACGCTATACACCAGATACATCTACGACATTTTCTGTCTATGGACCCACGGCGAAGAATGACTAAAGAGACTACACGATAACATCAACAAGTTCCATCCCACCATCAAGCTCACCATGGACTACTCCTCAGAATCAGTTTCTTTCTTGGACACACAAATCTCCATCAAAGACGGGCACCTCAGCACCTCACTCTACCGCAAGCCCACGGACAACCTCACGATGCTCCACTTTTCCAGCTTCCACCCTAACCACGTCAAAGAGGCCATCCCCTATGGACAGGCCCTGCGAATACACAGGGTCTGCTCAGACGAGGAGGAACGCGATGGACACCTACAGACGCTGAAAGACGCCCTAGTAAGAACGGGATATGACGCTCGACTCATCGATCGACAGTTCCGACGGGCCACAGCGAAAAATCGCATAGACCTCCTCAGGAGACTAACACGGGACGCAACCAACAGAGTACCCTTCGTCGTCCAATACTTCCCCGGAGCGGAGAAACTACGCCATGTTCTCCACAGTCTTCAACATGTCATCAATGACGACGAACACCTCGCTATGGCCATCCCCACACCTCCACTACTCGCCTTTAAACAGCCACCCAACCTCAAACAGACTATCGTTCGCAGCAAATTACCCAGCTTTCAGGAGAACAGCGTCCACGACACCACACAACCCTGCCACGGTAACCTCTGCAAGACATGCCAGATCATCGACACAGATACCACCATCACACGAGAGGACACCACCCACCAGGTGCACGGTTCATACTCCTGTGACTCGGCCAACGTTGTCTACCTCATACGTTGCGGGAAAGGATGCCCCAGAGCATGGTACATTGGCGAGACCATGCAGACACTGCGACAACGGATGAACGGACACCGCGCAACAATCGCCAGACAGGAGGGTTCCCTCCCAGTCGGGGAACACTTCAGCAGTCAGGCACATTCAGCCACCGACCTTCGGGTAAGCGTACTCCAAGGCGGCCTTCGAGACACACGACAACGCAAAATCGTCGAGCAGAAATTGATAGCCAAGTTCCGCACCCATGAGGACGGCCTCAACCGGGATCTTGGGTTCATGTCACGCTACACGTAAGCCCACCAGCGAACAAAAGATATCTGTTTTTAATATAACGGGTCATTTGCTGGCTTTCTCTGCCTTCCGGATGTTTCTGCCTCTCTCTCTCTGTTTTTTTTTCCCTGTTTGTTTTTTTTTGTTGTTGAATGTATATTCGGGGCTCCTGTAGGTAACACCTCTCTGTCTGAACACGGTGATTGCCTTGGCAACGGGCAGTTGCAAAGAATGTCTGTAATCACCATGTATTGTTCTGTGATTTATAAATGCGTAGGCTTCGAGGAGTTCCTGACATTTACCTGAGGAAGGAGGAAGCCTCCGAAAGCTTGTAAATCTCAAATAAAATCGTTGGACTATAACTTGGTGTTGTAAAATTGTTTACAAATGCTGTGTATCAAGGAAGGAAGTATTTTGGGGGGAAATAAAATTGTACATTGACAAGTCCAGTTGGTCCAACAATACTGATCTCGAAATGGGATAATGAAAAGTGGTCCAAGAAGAATTTAAATAAAATAAACAAAAAATGTATTGGGATATTGGCCCAGACTGTAAATATTGTATTGGGCTGTAAAGTTCCTCCAGGGCTCATGAATGAGAAAAAAAGCTAATGTAATGGGATGTGTAAAATTGGATGAGAGGAAGTGATTGATAATATAAATATAGACACAGAGATATTACACCACCAAATGGGAATTTCTCTAAAATCTGGTCCTGGGTGATTATGGGTAAATAAATCACCTGGGCTTGATTTAGCAAAAGATATCAATCTGGTATAAATGTACGATCTAGTGAAAGTCAGGGAAGTGTAGTTGAGAATAGTTAATTGATAGCTTTCTCTTGGAGATATTTGTGTCCTTAGCTACACTGAACAATGAGAAAACTGCATTTGATAGCCTGGCCACTACCTGAGACGTCAGGACCATGCAGGGGGAGATAAGCAAAGACCCTCCAGACCCCTCCGATCTTTTGATAAGATAACCTGAAAGCCCAAGAATGTCTACAGTGGACATTAAAGAGACAAATGTATGTTGCCATCAATTGGAAACAGAGGCCAGGATAAAGGACATGATTACAAAGGCCTACAGCTGGTGAGCGATTGGAACCACTCTTTAAACAGAGCAGTTGCTCTTACAAGATTGAATCTTACTGGACTTATGATGTGCGCTGTGGAGAACACATTCGGAAATACCATGAGGAAAAAGAAACTGGCCAGCAGAATGTGCCTGTGACATGTTGCGTGTGAGGCAACTAGTACGTGGAAATGTGTGAAGAAGATGCCCTGAAGGACGGGCCTCAGACATGCTCAGTCACTGAACAACAGCATGACATGAAATGGTTAATGTAGCTCAGGAGAGTGAGAAAATCTTTTAAACAAGGCACTGACACATGCTCCATAGACAAACCGAGTAATTAATGAAACGATCAGGAAACACTAGAACCCATCAGAGGGATTGAAATTAAAGTAAAGATGGACATAGTAATTTGGATTTCCAAAATTCAGGGTCAGCTTCCTTTCAGTTCACAATCAAATTGGGCTTGGGAGGAATAATACTTTGCAAAAATATCCACAAGATGGATATTAGTAAAAGGGGAGCTGGAGATTATTGTAAGTCCATGATTTCTTGATAAGAACATAAGAAATAGGACCAGGAGTAGGCCGTACGGCCCCTTGAGCCTGCTCCATCATTCAATCAGGTCATGACTGATCTTTTTTTATTATTCGTTCATGGGATGTGGGCGTCGCTGGCAAGGCCGGCATTTATTGCCCATCCCTAATTGCCCTTGAGAAGGTGGTGGTGAGCCGCCTTCTTGAACCGTTGTAGTCCGTGTGGTGACTGTTCTCCCACAGTGCTGTTAGGAAGGGAGTTCCAGGATTTTGACCCAGCGACAATGAAGGAACGGCGATATATTTCCAAGTCGGGATGGTGTGTGACTTGGAGGGGAACGTGCAGGTGGTGTTGTTCCCACGAGCCTGCTGCCCTTGTCCTTCTAGGTGGTAGAGGTCGCGGGTTTGGGAGGTGCTGTTGAAGAAGCCTTGGCGAGTTGCTGCAGTGCATCCTGTGGATGGTACACACTGCAGCCACAGTGCGCCAGTGGTGAAGGGAGTGAATGTTTAGGGTGATGGATGGGGTGCCAATCAAGCGGGCTGCTTTGTCCTGGATGGTGTCGAGCTTCTTGAGTGTTGTTGGAGCTGCACTCATCCAAGCAAGTGGAGAGTATTCCATCACACTCCTGACTTGTGCCTTGTAGATGGTGGAAAGGCTTTGGAGAATCAGGAGGTGAGTCAATCGCTGCAGAATACCCAGCCTCTGACCTGCTTTTGTAGCTACAGTATTTATATGGCTGGTCCAGTTAAGTTTTTGGTCAATGGTGACCCCCAGGATGTTGATGGTGGGGGATTCGGCGATGGTAATGCCATTGAATGTCAAGGGGAGGTGGTTAGACTCTCTCTTGTTGGAGATGGTCATTGCCTGGCACTTGTCTGGCGCAAATGTTACTTTCCACTTATCAGCCCAAGCCTGGATGTTGTCCAGGTCTTCGTTGCACCCCCTCTAAGGTAACTGTATCCTTTCTTAGGTAAGGAGACCAAAACTGTACATAGTACTCCAGGTGTGGTCTCACCAGTGCAGCAGAACCTCCTTACTCTTACACTAAAATCTCTCTGAATACCAACATTTCTTAGTCTCTCACCTTTTAAAAAATATTTTGCTTTTCTCTTCTTCTAGCCAAAGTGGATAATTTCACATTTCCCCACATTATATTCCATCTTGACCTTCTTGACCACTGACATAACCTGTCTATATCCCTTTGCAAACTCTTTGTGTCCTCCTCACAGCTTACTTTTCCACCTAGCTTTGTATCGTCAGTGAATTTGGATACATTACACTTGATCCCCTCATCTAAGTCATTGATATATATTGTAAATAGCTGAGGCCCAAGCACCGATCCTTGCGGTACCCCACTAGTTACAGCCTGCCAACCCGAGAATGACCCGTTTCTCCCTACTCTCTGTTTTCTGTCTGTTAACTAATCCTCTATCCGTGCTAATATATTACCCCCAACCCCATGAGCCCTTATCTTGTGTAACAACCTCTTGTGTGGGATTGGATGCAGCGATGGAGTTTGTTTCGGGGGAGCTCAGCGGGACAGTTGGAAGTTGTTGGAATAGTGGAGCCTGGAGGTGATGGATGCCTGGGTGAGGGTATCAGTGCAGGTGAAGTCAGAACAGACGCAGATATTTCCACAGTGGAAATTGATGGCCTTGTTGTTGGATTTATGCGAAGTTTAAAGGTCAGCTCACAGTCAAGCAGGACACTAAGGAAGGACATTGTTGGGGTCAGCCTGAGGGAGAACCCAGGGAGACGGATGAAAGAAGAGGCAAAGATGTAGCGTTTCTGGTGAAAAACAAACAGGAAGGATGTGGTTTTGCCAATAGTTCTGTCTGATCCATGGTTTAAAGCTACCAGTTCATCAATACTCATGAAGTTGAGGTAAAGTTGGGAGTCAGAGACATATATGTGGATGCTATATATCTCGCAGCAAGTCCCTTTTATACATCACCCCTGGGTTCACTGACCGATATTGGCTCCCGGTCCAGCAACGCGTCAATTTTAAAATCTGATCCTCGTTTTCAAATCCCTCCATGGCCTCACCCCTCCCTATCTCTGTAACCCCCTCCAGCCCTACAACCTCCGAGACCTCTTCACTCCTCCAATTCTGGCCACTTGTGCATCCCTGATTTTCATCGTTCCACCATTGGCGGCCGTGCCTTCCGCTGTCTAGGCCCTAAGCTCTAGGATTCCTTTCCTAAACCTCTCTGCCCTCTCTACTTCTCTCTCCTTCTTTAAGAGGCTCCCTAAAACCCACCTCTTTGACCCACCTGTCCTAATATCTCCTTACGTGGCTCGGTGTCAAATTTTGTTTGATAACTCTCCTGTGAAGCACCTTGGGACGTTTTACTCTGTTAAAGACGCTATATAAATGCAAATTGTTGTTGTTGATCTCATGCATATGGATAATGTCATTGAGAAGCACCATGTAGATGAACAATAAGAAGGAACTGAGGATAGAAATTTGGGGGAGTCCAGTGGTGAAACAGTCGGTATTATCTGTGAATATTGGGGAAGGACAGTATTTGTGTGTTGAAGAGTTGGGTTGGGAAGGGATTGAAAGTGGAGGTGATGGGTCTCCCGGAGGAGACGTGTGATGAGGGAGAAACTTCAGAGTATTCTGTGTTCGGGACTGGTGTCGGGAAGGTCTGGGGTGGGGCTCAGGGACAGGTCAGCAGGACAGCGAGGGAGCAGAACGAATTATCTCAGTTTTGGAGATGAGGGAATCCATGAGCTCCCCACACCTGGGGGGGTTATTTTAACCTCAGCCACCGAGCAGGAACAGGGCGGGTTCGTGTTGGTCGGCCATTTTACAGCCCGCCCCATTTTACGCTCAAAGTCAACGGTGAGTAAAATCGAGTGGGGTGTAGGACCAGCATCTGAGCAGAACCCATCCCATTTCCTGACCAGCGGGTTAGGTTAGAATTAGGGTACTGATGTCAAAGGTGAAGGTGAATGGGGAAGGGAAGAGAGGTCAAGGAATGTGGTTTATGGTGGAGAAGAGGAGTCTTCTCCACCATAAACCACTAAGTGCTTTTAAGCCCGCTACCCCTGGACTCTATCTGGTACGCTCCAGGCCAAAGAAGGCACTGCCATCTGCCTCAATTTTGCCCTGATCTCTGCTGTTGTATCACTCCTTACCAGCTCAGCAATCACTGTCATCTAATCAATTTGCTTCAAATGACAATTAAGCCCCACTCCCTCATATCCCATTGTTTCCATTGTTGGGCGTTGCTCAGGGCTTGAGCCCAGAACTGAAGTACATTGACTCGAGTGTCTTGGCTTTGATGAAACTCTCTGCTGAAGCACTGGGAGAGCATGGCGATGAGATTGAGGAGGCCGGGGGAGACAGTGATGGACCTGGAGAGAGCACAGCAGCACAACCTCTGCCAAATCATTGTTAAAACTGAAAATTCCCAACATAAGTATTGGAATAAGCTCTTGGGCCTCTTTTTGTCTGATTTGGACACCAATAAAATTGAGATATTGGAAACATTAATGAGTAGGGTGGGAACTGAGGAGAAAGTTCCGTTCAAAGTGTGTTGTAGTTGTCGACAGAGGAAGCCCAGTAGATTGGTGCTTTTCTTTGGCTCATTATCTTAATATATAACATGTGAGCCATAGATCGGGTAGTAGCAGCCTCGTAACTAGAGAATGGTTCAAAGGGTAACATGTTTGTCCATAGGATTTAAAGGGGCAGGTCGCACAATTCGTAATTTAAGAATTGGGTAAAAATTTCAGTCCTTTTACACAGTTCTGTCAGGATCGGAAAAAGGATGATTCAGCTGAAGACTCGACACTGGAGCCTGCTCCTCACAGCTCAATATTCAGCTATCAGCCCTTGTTGAAATAATACGATTTGCCAGAATGAGAAAATATTTTGGCATTCCCTTTAAATTATTGGCTTGGAAATTGCGCTGAGTGGTGAACGAACGTCACCCGCCCCTCACAAGTAACTAA
This sequence comes from Heptranchias perlo, assembly GCF_035084215.1. Lineage (NCBI taxonomy): Eukaryota > Metazoa > Chordata > Chondrichthyes > Hexanchiformes > Hexanchidae > Heptranchias > Heptranchias perlo. The sequence continues at coordinate 7,780,895 of NC_090350.1, read as the reverse complement.
CTCAGCTACAAACTTTTCGCGGGCTTCTGGGTGCCAACTTGCTTTAATTGGGAGCTGTGAGAAGAGCAGCGACCGTTCCCGGGCTTCTCCGAGCTGTGAGAGCGGAGAAAGGATCTCTGTGTCTCCTCCACCAATCAGCTGGAAGCCTCCTTCACAAGCCGTGCAGACTAAGAACCAGGAAGTGTCAGGTAGATTAGTAAATTCTCTATAAAATTAGTTAGAGAAAGTGAAATAAAGAGAGGGTAAGATCAAAAGACAGAAATAAAAGAGACAGAAAGAATAAGTCGAAAAATAACAATTTTAAATTTAAATTTTTTTTTTCAATGTCCCCAACAACAATTAATTTCAGGAGGAATGAGACTCCACATTTTTAAAAGTTGATTTTCAGTGCCAGGGAGGTTGTTTGGCAGTCCTTAATACTTATCACACCGTTAAAAGTTAGTTTAGAACTAAAAAACCCAGCGTACCTTTTTTATGGAGAGATTAGTTTGTTTTCAGCTGGCCAGTACAGCAAGTTTACACTGGTCCATTCATTCAGCCGGCGAGATCTCTTTAACACGAAGCTTTCAAATGAGCAGGGCAAATGGAAGAGCAATTTCTGGATCTCCGGAACTTGCTTTTCCATTTGCCCTGAAATAATGATCAGCCCTGTCAGCCTCACCATTATTTCATGAGCAAATTCTGGGCCAATATTTCTTGTCAGAATTGATGGGCAATTTGTTTTTGCTGCAAAAAGCTGATCCACATCTATTACAAAGTTTTATATGAAGGCAGGTCAAATGGAAGTAATGACAGATAGGTCAAATAACCGGGACTATTACATAGAATTACATAGAATGTACAGCACAGAGACAGGCCATTTGGCCCAATAAGTCCATGCCAGTGTTTATTATCCACACGAGTCTCCTCCCTCCCGACTTCATCTAACCCCATCACTATTTCCTTCTGTTTCTTTCTCCCTCATGTGTTTATCCAGCTTCCCCTTAAATGTATCTATGCTAGTCGCCTCAACTACTCCTTGTGGGAGCGAGTTCCACATTCTAACCACTCTCTGGGTAAAGAGGTTTCTCCTGAATTCCCTATTGGATTTATTAGTGACTATCTTATATTTATGGGCCCTCGTTCTGGTCTCCCCCACAAATGGAAACATCTTCTCTATATCAACCCAATCAAATCCTTTCATTACCTTAAAGACCTCTATCAGGTCACCCCTCAGCCTTCTCTTTGACCAGCCTGTTCAATCTTTCCTGATAGGTATAACCTCTGGTATCATCATAGCCTCCCCTCCCTCAACCCCGATCTCCAGCCTCCCCTCCCTCAACCCCGATCTCCAGCCTCCCCTCCCCAACCCCGATCTCCAGCCTCCCCTCCCCAACCCCGATCTCCAGCCTCCCCTCCCCCAACCCCAATCTCCAGCCTCCCCTCCCCAACCCCAATCTCCAGCCTCCCCTCCCCCAACCCCGATCTCCAGCCTCCCCTCCCCAACCCCAATCTCCAGCCTCCCCTCCCTCAACCCCGATCTCCAGCCTCGCCTCCCCCAACCCCAATTTCCAGCCTCCCCTCCCCCAACCCCAAACTCCAGCCTCCCCTCCCTCAACCCCAATCTACAGCCTCCCCTCCCTCAACCCCGATCTCCAGCCTCCCCTCCCTCAACCCCGATCTCCAGCCTCCCCTCCCCAAACCCCGATCTCCAGCCTCCCCTCCCCCAACCCCGATCTCTAGCCTCCACTCCCCAACCCCAATCTACAGCCTCCCCTCCCTCAACCCCAATCTACAGCCTCCCCTCCCTCAACCCCAATCTACAGCCTCCCCTCCCCCAGCCCTGATCTCCAGCCTCCCCTCCCCAACCCCGATCTCCAGCCTCCCCTCCCTCAACTCCGATCTCCAGCCTCCCCTCCCCCATCCCCGATCTCCAGCCTCCCCTCCCCCAGCCCTGATCTCCAGCCTCCCCTCCCCCAACTCCAATCTCCAGCCTCCCCTCCCCCAGCCCCGATCTCCAGCCTCCCCTCCCCCAGCCCCGATCTCCAGCCTCCGCTCCCCCAGCCCCGATCTCCAGCCTCCGCTCCCCCAGCCCCGATCTCCAGCCTCCACTCCCCCCGCCCCGATCTCCAGCCTCCCCTCCCCCAGCCCCGATTTCGAGCCTCCCCTCCCCCAGCCCCGATCTCCAGCCTCCCCTCCCCCAGCCCCGATCTCCAGCCTCCGCTCCCCCAGCCCCGATCTCCAGCCTCCACTCCCCCCGCCCCGATCTCCAGCCTCCCCTCCCCCAGCCCCGATCTCCAGCCTCCACTCCCCCCGCCCCGATCTCCAGCCTCCCCTCCCCCAGCCCCGATCTCCAGCCTCCACTCCCCCCGCCCCGATCTCCAGCCTCCCCTCCCCCAGCCCCGATTTTGAGGCTCCCCTCCCCCAGCCCCGATCTCCAGCCTCCCCTCCCCCAGCCCCGATCTCCAGCCTCCCCTCCTCCAGCCCCGATCTCCAACCTCCACTCCCCCCGCCCCGATCTCCAGCCTCTGCTCCCCCAGCCCCGATCTCCAGCCTCCCTCCCCCAGCCCCGATCTCCAGCCTCCGCTCCCCCGGCCCCGATCTCCAGCCTCCCCTCCCCCAGCCCCGATCTCCAGCCTCCCCTCCCCCCGCCCCGATCTCCAGCCTCCCCTCCCCCAGCCCCGATCTCCAGCCTCCCCTCCCCCCGCCCCGATCTCCAGCCTCCACTCCCCCCGCCCCGATCTCCAGCCTCTGCTCCCCCAGCCCCGATCTCCAGCCTCCCTCCCCCAGCCCCGATCTCCAGCCCCCACTCCCCCCGCCCCGATCTCCAGCCCCCACTCCCCCAGCCCCGATCTCGAGCCTCTCCCACAACAGTGACTGCATTTCAAAAGTACTTCATTGGCTGTAAAGCACTTTGGGACACCCTGAGGTTGTGAAAGGCACTATATAAAAGCTTTCTTAATCTGTCTCAGGTCCTCTGAGATGGTTCTTAACACCTCCACGTGAGTGTGATGCTCATTCAGCATTCTTCCTTTTACAGCAGGACCGTAGAGACCTGAGTCTGAAGGCTCAGACACGAGGGGCTGACTCCTGCAGAAACTCCAATCCACACACTCAGATCCCACTTTCACCTTTGACTCCACCTGGCACTGTAAGAGTAGTGAATGAAAGAGTGCCACACATATAAAGATGATCCAAGAAAGGGCTGGGGTCAATAACAGCTTACCTTGGCTGCTCTAGCGAGGTTGTTAAACTCCTTCCTGAATTTCAAAGGAGTCCCTTTTTTTATTTATTCATGGGATATAGGCGTCGCTGGCAAGGTCAGCATTTATTGCCCATCCATAATTGCCCTTGAGAAGGTGGTGGTGAGCCGCCTTCTTGAAGCTGCAGTCCGTGTGGTGAAGGTTCTCCCACAGTGCTGTTAGGTAGGGAGTTCCAGGATTTTGACCCAGCGACGATGAAGGAATGGCAATATATTTCAAAGTTGGGATGATGTGTGACTTGGAGGGGAACGTGCAGGTGGTGTTGTTCCCATGTGCCTGCTGCCCTTGTCCTTCTAGGTGGTAGAAGTGACGGGTTTGAGAGGTGCTGTCGAAGAAGCCTTGGCGAGTTGCTGCAGTGCATCCTGTGGATGCAGCCACGGTGTGCTGGTGGTGAAGGGAGTGAATGTTTAGGGTAGTGGATAGGGTGCCAATCAAGCGGGCTGCTTTGTCCTGGATGATGTCGAGCTTCTTGAGTGTTGTTGGAGCTGCACTCATCCAGGCAAGTGGACAATATTCCATCACACTCCTGACTTGTGCCTTGTAGGTGGTTCAATGAGTTGGCACTCTCTGCCACAGCTTCACCGAGTGCATACCACACTCTGGACCCTGACCCCCCACAAAGAGCCCATCCCTCCCGCTCTATAGCTCCATTAGGAGGATGTCCAGTCTGGCTCCATGAGATTTGTTGCTTCTTTCTTCGATCTGGCTTCCATTCATCTCACTGAGCCTGCCTGCTTCCTTCAAGTTTTATATTCTGCTGCTGCACCAGATCTTCGTCAATGTGCCGGTATTTTCAAACCCCCAGCTCCTCTACCCCTCCCCAGCCCACAACCCCTCCACACCCATGTGACCCACAGTCTCCCCACATCCTCAACCCTATCACTCTCCCACCCACTCCCCCACCTTCTCTTCATGGCTCATTTGGGGCCTAATGGCCGGTGGGGTGGGCCATACCCCTGGGGTCTACCTGACTTTCTTCCACCACATTCCCGGGAGCCTTCTCCTCTTTCCCTGATTTTCCATGCTTCCTCTGCTATTTTGCTTTAACCATTTACATCTCCTCTGGATCCATCTTTTGTTTCTATGAGTTTTTTTTTATTCGTTCATGGGATGTGGGCGTCGCTGGTGAGGCCGGCATTTATTGCCCATCCATAATTGCCCTTGAGAAGGTGGTGGTGAGCCGCCTTCTTGAACCGCTGCAGTCCGTGTGGTGAAGGTTCTCCCACAGTGCTGTTAGGGAGGGAGTTCCAGGATTTTGACCCAGCGACGATGAAGGAACGACGATATATTTCCAAGTCGGGATGGTGTGTGACTTGGAGGGGAACGTGCAGGTGGTGTTGTTCCCATGTACCTGCTGCTCTTGTCCTTCTAGGTGGTAGAGGTCGCGGGTTTGGGAGGTGCTGTCGAAAAAGTCTTGGCGAGTTGCTGCAGTGCATCCTGTGGATGGTACACACTGCAGCCACAGTGCGCCAGTGGTGAAGAGAGTGAATGTTTAGGGTGGTGGATGGGGTGCCAATCAAGCGGGCTGCTTTGTCCTGGATGGTGTCGAGCTTCTTGAGTGTTGTTGGAGCTGCACTCATCCAGGCAAGTGGAGAGTATTCCATCACACTCCTGACTTGTGCCTTGTAGATGGTGGAAAGGCTTTGGGGAGTCAGGAGGTGAGTCACTCACCGCAGAATACCCAGCCTCTGACCAGCTCTCGTAGCCACAGTATTTATATGGCTGGTCCAGTTAAGTTTCTGGTCAATGGTGACACCCAGGTTGTTGATGGTGGGGGATTCGGCGATGGTAATGCCGTTGAATGTCAAGGGGAGGTGGTTAGACTCTCTCTTGTTGGAGATGGTCATTCCCTGGCACTTATCTGGCGCGAATGTTACTTGCCACTTAACAGCCCAAGCTTGGATGTTATCCAGGTCTTGCTGCATGCGGGCTCGGACTGCTTCATTATTTGAGGGGTTGCGAATGGAACTGAACACTGTGCAATCATCAGCGAACATCCCCATTTCTGACCTTATGGTGGAGGGAAGGTCATTGATGAAGCAGCTGAAGATGGTTGGGCCAAGACACTGCCTTGTCCTGCAGCAATGTCCTGGGGCTGAGATGACTGGCCTCCAACAACCACTACCATCTTCCTTTGTGCTAGGTATGACTCCAGCCACTGGAGAGTTTTCCCCCTGATTCCCATTGACTTCAATTTTACTAGGGCTCCTTGGTGCCACACTCGGTCAAATGCTGCCTTGATGTCAAGGGCAGTCACTCTCACCTCACCTCTGGAATTCAGCTCTTTTGTCCATGTTTGGACCAAGGCTGTAATGAGGTCTGGAGCCGAGTGGTCCTGGCGGAACCCAAACTGAGCATCGGTGAGCAGGTTATTGGTGCGTAAGTGCCGCTTGATAGCACTGTCGACGACACCTTCCATCACTTTGCTGATGATTGAGAGTAGACTGATGGGGCGGTAATTGACCGGATTGGATTTGTCCTGCTTTTTGTGGACAGGAGTTCTGATGAAAGCTCACCGACCTGAAAGGTTATCTCTGTTTCTCTCTCCACAGGTGCTGCCTGGCCTGCTGAGTATTTCTGGCATTTTCTATTTTTATTTTTGTTTCCATACTTTTGCTATTATCACCTCCTTTGGCCTTGCATCCCTTTCGTCATTTAATCAATCCTTTATCCCTGGCTGTGTATTTGCTTGAAATCTGTTCACCTCTAACATCTTCCAGTTCTGATGAAAGGTCACCTCTGCAAAGAAGCTGCCGGTCCTGCTGAGAGTTTCCAGCATTTTCTGTTTTTATTTCAGATTTCTTTTGTTCTTGTTACTCTGGGGAAAAAATGAAACCTCAAAGCCCTGGACTTGCTAGAGGCTTATTAATGTTACATATACATCACCCATGCCTCTCAGCACTTTAACCGGCAACTAAAAATACATTGGATGTAAATTGATTTGGATTTGGGTGGACTGTCCCTTTTAAGGAGAAAAAGTGCCATTCTCTGACTGATGCCACCTGCTTTGCATTAACTATTAAGAGTTTGAAAGTACTCAATTACTGTAAGGATATCCTTTAAAATAAGTAATCACTTCAATGTTTATACATAATTTATACATTAGATTTACTGAGGCCTAGTTGGTTACTAAGTGGTTGCCAGGGCCTGGTTTGTTAGCTGCATTCAACTGTTTGCGGTTGGTAATAAAGGAAGCGTTTTTTTAAAAGAATGAAACGCAATAAAAGCAACTGAACCTTCTCCATTTTACATTCTCGTCTTCCCCTAAAAATATTCAGCAGATAAAAAGAAGGCAGACAATCGTGGCACTGAGCCAAGTTCCTGTGAGCCACAAGCGAGCCTCAGGTTTTTGTTCCAAACTGCGGCCCAGAGAACAAAAGATTTATTTTTAAAGGAGCAGGAAATAAATCAGAATATTTCACTGAATGGAAACATTTTCAAGGAACAGATTAATTTCTGAGGCTGACCAAAATCTACACTGAAAGGGTGGGAATGGGGTGGGGGAAGGGGGGAATGGAGGAGGGAATTTAGGGATTGACAGTCTAGCTGGTGAGATGATTTCCAGTTCATTTTTTTAATGACATCTCATTTTCTGGTGTATTTTCTGTTGTATCCTCACTCCTGACTAATTGGCTGTCTCCCTGGTATATTTGCTTCTTTTATTTCCTCCAGTTTTCTTCCCTTCTCTCCCGAGGGCTGTGACTTCCTGAAGGAAGTGCAGGGATATGGTTCCATGGACACTGGCTGCACCCTGATACCAAGTGGACAATCTTTGTGTGTGAGCTCGCACAGTAAATGCTGACAAACGATTCAACTTTACATGAGACCAGCTCGAGCCAATCCTCAATGAACAACCACACACGCACACTGTCCAGCAGGGGTCAATGGATCAGGAGTGGGGATTTATTTTGTGTCAGATTTGGCTCCGTGGCAGCACTCATGCCTCTAAACCATCGAAGGTCATGAGTTCAATCTCCAGTCCACAGACCTTATGCATATCATCTAGGCTGGCACTTCAGTGCAGTACTGAGGGAGTGCTGCATTGTTGGAGGTGCAGTCATTGGGCCAAATCTTGCCGGAGCGGGACATCTAGTTAGTTAGGCTTAAATGTTAGCCTAGCTGGGAAGACCGCGGATGGGGGGGGAGTTCCTGACTGGAAACTTGCAAGTACGGGTTTCCCGGACGTCCTTACGATTTTGACATAAGGACATCTTTTTTTTGTCGGTTTCCCGCCCCTCAGGCCAGCCTAATTGACAGGCTGGCCTCAGTCGGACGGGAGAAGAGCCAGGAAGGGGATGCGAGAAGGTAAGTCTTAGATTGGGGGGGATGGGATCGGGAGTCATCGCGGGTGGGGGTTGGGGTCGGGGGTCATCGGGAGTCATTGGGGTAATCGAGGAGTGGTGGGGTCAGGAGTCAACGGGGGATTGGGGGTCAGGGTCAGGAGTCATCTTTTTTTTTATTCGTACATGGGATGTGGGCGTCGCTGGTGAGGCCAGCATTTATTGCCCATCCCTAATTGCCCTTGAGAAGGTGGTGGTGAGCCGCCTTCTTGAACCACTGCAGTCCAGTGCTGTTAGTTAGGGCGTTCCAGGATTTTGACCCAGTGACGATGAAGGAACGGCGATATATTTCCAAGTCGGGATGGTGTGTAACTTGGAGGGGAACGTGCAGGTGGTGTTGTTCCCATGTGCCTGCTGCTTTTGTTCTTCCAGGTGGTAGAGGTCGCAGGTTTGGGAGGTGCTGTCGAAGAAGCCTTGGCGAGTTGCTGCAGTGCATCCTGTGGATGGTACACACTGCAGCCACTGTGCGCCGGTGGTGAAGAGAGTGAATGTTTAGGGTGGTGGATGGGGTGCCAATCAAGCGGGCTGCTTTGTCCTGGATGGTGTCGAGCTTCTTAAGTGTTGTTGGAGCTGCACTCATCCAGGCAAGTGGAGAGTATTCCATCACACTCCTGACTTGTGCCTTGCAGATGGTGGAAAGGCTTTGGGGAGTAAGAATACCCAGCCTCTGATCTGCTCTTGTAGCCACAGTATTTATATGGCTTGGCCAGTTAAGTTTCTGGTCAATGGTGACCCCCAGGATGTTGATGGTGGGGGATTCGGCGATGGTAATGCCGTTGAATGTCAAGGGGAGGTGGTTAGACTCTCTTGTTGGAGACGGTCATTGCCTGGCACTTGTCTGGTGCGAATGATACTTTCCACTTATTAGCCCAAGCCTGGATGTTGTCCAAGTCTTGCTGCATGCGGGCACGGTCTGCTTCATTATTTGAGGGGTTGCGAATGGAACTGAACACTGTGCAATCATCAGCAAACATCCCCATTTCTGACCTTGTGATGGAGGGAAGGTCATTGATGAAGCAGCTGAAGATGGTTGGGCCTAGGACACTGCCCTGACGAACTCCTGCAGCAATGTCCTGGGGTTGAGATGATTGGCCTCCAACAACCACTACCATCTTCCTTTGTGCTAGGTATGACTCCAGCCACTGGAGAGATTTCCCACTGATTCCCATTGACTTCAATTTTACTCGGGCTCCTTGGTGCCACACTCGGACAAATGCTGCCTTGATGTCAAGGGCAGTCATTCTCACCACACCTCTGGAATTCAGCTCTTTTGTCCATGTTTGGACCAAGGCTGTAATGAGGTCTGGAGCCGAGTGGTCCTGGAGAAACCCAAACTGAGCATCGGTGAGCAGGTTATTGGTCAGTAAGTTCCGCTTGATAGCACTGTCGACGACACCTTCCATCACTTTGCTGATGATTGAGAGTAGACTGATGGGGTGGCAATTGGCCGGATTGAATTTGTCCTGCTTTTTGTGGACAAGACATACCTGGGCAATTTTCCACATTGTCGGGTAGATGCCAGTGTTGTAGCTGTACTGGAACAGTTTGGCTAAAGGCACGTCTAGTTCTGCAGCACAAGTCTTCAGCACTAAAGCCGGGATGTTGTCAGGGCGCATAGCCTTTGCTGTATCCAGTGCACTCAGCCGTTTCTTGATATCACGTGGAGTGAATCGAATTGGCTGAAGACTGGCTTCCGTGATGGGGGGGATATCGGGAGGAGGCCGTGATGTATCATCCATTCGGCACTTCTGGCTGAGGGCGGGTCGCAGATCGTGTGGGGGGCGGAGATCATTGAGGGGCGAAGACCGAGGCGGGGGGGGGGGGTGGTCACTGCAGGTAGGCTTGATAGGCCTGGGGGAAGCACTCCTGCTCCTCTGGGCCCACAAGCAGTGCCATAAAGGCACTTACCTGTAGTTTCGGGCCTTCTTGCCTCCTCTTGAGAATCCCTACGTGGTCAGTTTTCAGTAAAATATTAAGATGCCTACGTGGCAAAGAAGCAGAATGCAAAATGGTTAGAAAGGGTTAATTAGTTAGTAACTGAGATTGGTACAGGTGGCCTGGCCTCCTGCTGGGCCATATGTTTGCGTAGTCAGCAGGTTTGCATGGTCTTAGCAATGATAGGTCTTTGATGTGATTCAAGGACTGGTCTGAATGTCTCCATGTTTATGGAAGATCAATATAGGTAACGAACTTAGCCAAAGTTGAAAGACATTCCAGGTTGGGAGATAAGGAACAGAAGGGACAGGGAAGAACATTCCAAGTTGGAAGGTGAGGAAGTATCCCCTTTGATGTCTAACAGCAGCATGATCAGCACATGGACGATCTATGATTGGCCGGAAATAATGTAACCTCGCATGGCAACCTGTGCCCGGCTTATGATTGGTGTTGACCCTCGTTAAGTATGTTCCAACCCTATTGATTTGTATAAAAACGTGTGGATTTCTGTATGTTTTTGTTCTTGCTCTGCCAGCATAGAGGGTCTCTATCAGGAGTCCAAATCAATGCTGCAGACTAAGAACCCTGCTATTAAAGTTGTGTTGAACTTTAAAATGTATTCGACTTCAGTTTTTACTGAACCAGACTGAGGGGAAAGAATCCGGATCGTCACTCACAGCTGGCCGTGAAGTAGAAGGCCCGGAAATCCCGGCCCCCAGGAGTTAAAAACTGTAAAAATGGAGGCCCGCAGCCTCCTTGAAAGCTTTTACTGACCGACCGGACTCCGACGAGTGGGTTGGTCACCCGTCTGTCATCCCGCCTCCGTTAAAACCGGGAAGGGGCGGGTTGGGGGGCGGGTTTTAGATTTTTTAAATTTTAACTGCCCGGCCCCAAGCTACCCATTTTTACGAGTTAAAATTTAAGCCTTAGACCATTTCCTGCACCCTGCAGATCGAAATGCAGCCGTGACTTACTGGGAGTGTGAGCTGATAACGGGGCAGTGAGGGCAACGGGGCATCTGGGACCTTGGTGAACGACGAGTGTATCTCCTTCACCAATGAGATTTAAGGATTGAGAAAGAAACGATGGAGAAGGCGGCCGAATTAGAGTCAAATCAGGTACAGAAAGGACAATGAAGAGAGGGAAAGAAAGATTGGATTAAGAGAGAGAGAGAGAGAGAGAAAAAAGAGACAGAAAGGAAAAGTAAGAACTTTTTTAAAAATTAAAAATTTGACATTTTTTAAATCTCTAAGAAGAATTCACTACCTGCAGGTATGAGATTGAACAGTTTAAATTATTCCCTTTCCGGGCCAGAGAGATTGATTGGCATTGCATTAACAATTATCACATCGTTAAAATGGTACTTACGCTATTAATTATGAGATTTAACTTTCTGCTGCAAGTTTAATGAGCAATTAATGTGCAAATCCAACAAGTTCTTAGAAATAACGTGGAAGCTAAGAACGAGATGCCGTTTGTGTGAAGCAAATGGCCGAGTGGTGTAAATCACCCAGCAACTCGAGGCATGTCTCTTCATCCCCTGAACTTGCTGGCCAATTTGTGCATTAATAACTGCGTGCGTCGTTAACATGCCATTATTTTTCCCAAGGAAGATTTGGTCCATTAAACCGAGGCCCTGCCTGCCTTCTCAGGTGGATGTAAAAGATCCCATTGCACTATTTGAAGAAGAGCAAGAGAGTTCTCACGGTATCCTGGCCTCAACCAACACAACCAAAAACAGATTATCTGGTCATTTATCTCATTGCTGTTTGTGGGATCTTGCTGAGCGCAAATTGGTTGCTGTGTTTCCTACATTACAACAGTGACTACACTTCAAAAATAATTCATCTCCTGTTCAAAAAAGGGAGAGGGATAAACCCGACAATTCAGACTAATCAGCCTAGCATTGGTGGTGGGGAAACTTTTAGAGACAATAATCCGGGACAAAATTAATTGGCACTTGGAAAAGGATGGGCTCATCGATGAAAATCAGTATGGATTTGTTAAAGGAAAATCATGTTTGACTAACTTGATTGAGTTCTTTGATGAAGTAACAGACAGGGTTGATGAAGGTAGTGCGGTTGATGTTGTGTATATGGACTTTCAAAAGGCATTTGATAAAGTATCACATAATAGACTTGTTAGCAGAATTAAAGTTCATGGGATTAAAGGGGCAGTGACTGTGTGGATACAAAATTGGCTACGGAACAGAAAGAGAGAGTGGTGGTGAACAGTTATTTTGTCAGACAGGAGGGGAGTATACAGTGGTGTCCCACAGGGGTCAGTATTAGGACCACTGCTCTTTTTGATACATTAATGACCTGCACTTGGGTACAGAGGGTATGATTTCAAAGATTGCAGATGACACAAAACTCGGATATGCATTAAACAATGTGGAGGGTAGTAACAGACTTCAGGAGGACATAGACAGACTGGAGAAATGGGCAGACACATGGCAGATAAAATTTAACACAGAGAAGTGTAAAAGTGATGCATTTTGGTAGGACGAATGAGGAGAGGCGATATAAACTAAATGGTACAATTTTAAAGGGGGTGCAGAAATAGAGAGACCTGGGGTGTATGTACACAAATCTTTGAAGGTCAAGTTGAGAAGGCTGTTGAAAAAGCAAATGGGATCCTGGGCTTTATTAAAAGAGTCATAGAGTACAAAAGCAAGGGAGTTTAAAAGTTACCTTTATAAAACACTGGTTAGGCCTCAGCTGGATCATTGTGTTCAATTCTGGGCACCATACTTTAGGAGGGATGTCATGCCTTAGAAGTGCAGAAGAGATTTACTAGAATGGTACCAGGGATGAGGGACTTTAGTTATGTGGGAGACTGGAGAATCTGTGATTGTTCTCCTTAGAGCAGAGAAGGTTAAGGAGAGATTTGATAGAGGTGTTCAAAATCATGAGCAATTTTGATAGAGTAAATAAGGAGAAACTATTTCTAGTGGTAGAAGGGTCGGTAACCAGAGGACACAGATTTAAGGTGATCGGCAAAAGAGCCAGAGGCGACATGAGGAAACATTTTTTTACACAGTGAGTTGTTATGATCTGGAATGCACTGCCTGAGAGGGTGGTTGAAGCTAATTCAATAATAACTTTCAAAAGGGAATTAGATAAATACTTGAAGGGAAAAAATTACAGGGCGATGGGGAAAGAACAGGGGAATGGGAATAAATGGATGGCTCTTTCAAAGAGCTAGCACAGGCACGATGGGCCAAATGGCCTCCTTCTGTGCTGTAACTACTATGATACTATCATAATATGATAACATGAAGCACGTAGGGATGTCCTGAGTACATGAAAGGTCCTTCCTTCCTCATTGCCTCCTTCCGTCCCTCTCCTCCTCCTCCTCCTCCTTCTCCTCCCTCTTCTCAATTTCCTCCCTCTCCTCCCTTCCATCCCTCTCTTCCCTCTCCTTCCTTTCCTCCCTCTCTTCCCCTTCCTCCTTCCCTAGTGGGCACTGAGGCCATTCCCTACCACCATAACTGAGACCAGCTAACTGGGCACAGACCAAGGATGGAGCCGGTGAGCCTCCTGCTCAGTGTGGCTCACTATCACACGTAGCTCTATTAATTAACCCATTGAAGGAGATGGTGCCTCCTCCTGTGATCCCAGTGGAAACACTCCACCTTCTCCAATGATCCCAGCAGAGCAACTACAGCTTCCCCAGCAACCCCAGCAGAACAACTACAGCTTCCCCAGTGATCCCAGCAGAATGACTCTGCCTCCTGCAGTGATCTCAGTGGAAAAACTCCTCATTCTATATTGAAGAAACAAATAAAAAAAGGAAATTGCTTAGTAAAAGTATTTCAGTTCAAAGGATTGGAGAAGGAGGTCCTGCTTCCTGGTGCTTCTCTTGACTAGAGTCAGTGCCTTTGCTTGTGTGTGACGGGTCGATGTTGCTGATCTGCTGTTTCTACCAGGAGGTGGTTTGGGTGTCCCAGATAGGATATTGGCTCAGAAAATCAAAATGTAGAACCATCTGGGTGGAGTTAAGAAGCACCAAGGGGCAGGAAACACTGGTGGGAGTTGTCTATAGGCCTCCAAACAGTAGTGGTAATGTAGGGGAAGGCATCAAACAGGAAATTAAAGATGCATGTAACAAGGGTACTACAGTAATCATGGGTGACTTTAATCTACATATAGACAGGCCAAACCAAATTAGCAATAATACTGTGGAGGATGAATTCCTGGAGTGTGTACGAGATGGTTTTTCAGACCAGTACGTTGAGGAGCCAACTAGGGAACAGGGTATCCGAGATTGGGTATTGTGCAATGAGAAGGGGTTAATTAATAATCTTGTTGGGCGGGGTCCTTTAGGGAAGAGTGACCATAACATGATAAAATTCTTCATTAAGATGGAAAGTGAAGTGGTCCAATCCGAAACTAGGGTCCTAAATCTAAACAAAGGAAACTATGAAGATATGAGGAGTGCGTTGGCTATGATAGATTGGGGAGCTTCATTAAAAGACAGGAAGGTGGATAGGCAATGGCTAACATTCAAGGAATGAATGCATGAATTGCAACAGTTATACATTCCTTTCTGGTGCAAAAACGCAATAGGAAAAGCGGCCCAACCATGGCTAACAAAAGAAATTAAAGATAGTATTAGATCCAAAGAGGAGTCATATAAAGTTGCCAGAAAAAGTAGCAAGCCTGAGGATTGGGAGCAGTTTAGAATTCAGCAAAAAAGGACCAAGAGATTGATTAAGAGGGGAAAAATAGAGTATGAGAGTAAACTTGCAAGGAACGTAAAAGCAGACTGTAAAAGCTTCTACAAGTATGTAAAAAGAAAAAGATTAGTGAAGACAAATGTAGGTCCCTTACTGTCAGAAACGGGAGAATTTATAATGGGGAACAAGGAAATGGCAGAGCAATTAAACAAATACTTTGGTTCTGTTTTCATGGAAGAGGACACAAATAACTTCCCAGAAATGCTAAGGAACTAAGGGTCTAGTGAGAAGGAGGAATTAAAGGAAATTAGTATTGGTAAAAAAATAGAGCTGGAGAAATTAATAGGATTGAAAGCCGATAAGTCTCCAGGGCCTGATAATCTGCATCCCAGAGTACTAAAAGAGGTAGCCATGGAAATAATGAATGCATTAGTTGTCATCTTCCAAAATTCTATAGATTATGGAACAGTTCCTGCAGATTGGAGGGTGGCAAATGTAACCCCACTATTTAAGAAAGGAGGGCGAGAGAAAACAGGGAACTACAGACCGGTTAGCCTAACATCAGTAAAAGGGAAAATGCTAGAGTCTATTATAAAGGATGTAATAACAGGACACTTAGAAAATATCAACAGGATTACACAAAGTCAACATGGATTTATGAAAGGGAAATCATGTTTGACAAACCTACTGGAGTTTTTTGAGGATGTAACTGGTAGAATAGATAAGGGAGAACAAGTGGATGTGGTCTATTTGGATTTTCAGAAGGCCTTTGATAAAGTCCCACATAAGAGATAAGTGTACAAAATTAAAGCACATGGGATTGGGGGGTAATATACTGGCATGGATTGAAAATTGGTTAACAGACAGGAAACAGAGAGTAGGTATAAATGGGTCTTTTTCGGGGTGGCAGGCGGTGACTAGTGGGGTACCGCAGGGATCAGTGCTTGGGCCCCAGCTATTCACAATATATATCAATGATTTGGATGAGGGAACCAAATGTAATATTTCCAAGTTTGCTGACGACACAAAACTAGGTGGGATTGTGAGCTGTGAGGAGGATGCAAAGAGGCTTCAAGGTGATTTAGACAAGTTGAGTGAGTGGGCAAATACATGGCAGATGCAGTATAACGTGGATAAATGTGAAGTTATCCACTTCGGAAGGAAAAACAGAAAGACAGAGTATTATTTAAATGGTGATAGATTAGGAAATGTTGATGTACAAAAGGACCTGGGTGTCCTTGTACACCAGTCACTGAAAGCAAACATGCAGGTGCAGCAAGCAGTTAGGAAGGCAAATGGTATGTTGGCCTTCACTGCAAGACAATTTGAGTACAGGAGCAAGGACGTCTTACTGCAGTTATACAGGGCCTTGGTGAGTCCACACCTGGAGTATTGTGTGCAGTTTTGGCCTCTTTACCTAAGAAAGGATATACTTGCCATAGAGGGAGTGCAGCGAAGGTTCACCAGACTGATTCCTAGGATGGCAGGACTGTCGTATGAGGAGAGATTGGGTCGACTCGGCCTGTATTCACTAGAGTTTAGAAGAATGAGTGGGGATCTCATTGAAACATATAAAATTCTGACAGGGCTAGACAGACTGGGTGCAGGGAGGATGTTTCCCCTGGCTGGGGGGTCTAGAACGAGGGGTCACAGTCTCAGGATACGGGGTAGGACATTTAGGACTGAGATGAGGAAAAATTTCTTCACTCAGAGGTGATGAACCTGTGGAATTCTCTACCACAGAAGGCTGTGGAGGCCAAGTCACTGAATATATTTAAGACGGAGCTAGATAGATTTCTAGACACAAAAGGCATCAGGGGTATGGGGAAAGAGCAGGAATATGGTATTGAGATAGAGGATCAGCCATGATCATATTGGATGACGGAGCAGGCTTGAAGGGCTGAATGGCCTGCTCCTGCTCCTATTTTCTATGTTTCTATATCAAACAAATAAATTGCCTCAACCCGTAACCCCACATTACGCCCAATACCGGGAAACCTCAGTGTATCAATGTCCTCGCCCAGCTAAAAGCCCACCGTCAAACTGTGCACTCTCTGCAGAGAATATATATGTAAATGTAAATAAACTCTTAAACATTCAATTGAATAAAACCTTGTGTATAAGAAAAGGGGGAACGGGATGGTGCAATAGATTACACACGAGCCTTTCACTTCTGGGACTTTTGATTCAAATCCTGCTCAGACTGATGGGATGAAGGTTTCTCGAGAGTAGAGAGAGTTTCACTCTGTGCCTGGCTGTGTTACACCTGACCCATGAATGCTTGATGCTAATACTCAGAAGAGTTCCATTTCCCAGGACTAAATCCATCATCTTAATGGGCACTTAACATTTATAAAAAAAATAAAAATGTCACTAAAAATAAATCTCTCAATCCACAAAAGGAAATGTAGAAACAAGAGATTGAAGAAATGTGAACTGTGAACATTTATGTCTCGCTGGAAGCCTGCCTTAGGCCGGCTCACTGCACAACACAACTTGAGATGGCTTTTCATTGCTGCTGAATGCTTCATAAAATCATATTCTTCACCAAAATGGAGTTTGGGAACAATTTGAGATTACAGGCTCGGCCTACAGGCTAGTCCTTGGTAATCACATCTGATTTATGCTGAGCAAGCAAGGGTAAAAGATGGCTGGCTGGGAGAATTGCTAGAAGAATGTGAGAATCTTTGAGAAAACTTGCTCC
The DNA here is from genome assembly GCF_035084215.1 of Heptranchias perlo. Taxonomy (NCBI): domain Eukaryota; kingdom Metazoa; phylum Chordata; class Chondrichthyes; order Hexanchiformes; family Hexanchidae; genus Heptranchias; species Heptranchias perlo. Next base: position 7,763,993 of record NC_090350.1, on the reverse strand, counting down.
TGCTCATCACCATCAGCGACTCCATTGCTCTATGAAGTGTGTGTCTACTGTATGAGGGGACATTGTAACCATGTTGGGCAGACTTCACAGGAAAGCCACTTTATGCTCCTCAACTCAATACGCTCCATAGCCACACAGACAGGTCCATTGGATGAAGATGGACCTGGCTGGAATCCTGGTGCTCCATCAGGCCATCATTGGAACAGATGTTCAGAGAGCTGTGTTTACACCAACAGCAGCAGAGTCTGCACCTCAACATTCTGTGTCACTCCACAAAATGCTATCACATCATTATCAGCAAAGCATCACTTGCTACTCCCTCCACCTGTGGGCCTCCCTCTCCCAGTCTCCTGTAACTCAAATCTCTCCACACGAGTTCCAACGCCGACTTAACCATCACCTGCTGAACCAGAGTTATCGATAGGATGATCTGGGACTCGTGTGCAGCCTCCCTTGTGCAATTTCTCAATGTCTTTCTGTGCTCCCAGTAATTATGAAGCTTCTGTCTTTATTACTGTTATTTCCCACCTCACCCGGCTCTTTTCCTAACAGACAAAAACAAAAGCTCCACTGATTCATCCTGTTTCTTTGTCATTTTATCTGTGCTCCCCTCTCACTCTATCTCTCCTTGGCATTCATCACTTTCTGTCTGTGTGTCTACCTCTGTATCTCCTCTCTCTCGGTTCCTCTTTGTCTCTCTCTCTCTGTCTCTCTCTATCTTTCTCTCCCTGCCTCTGTCTGTCTCTATCCTCCTGCCTAATTCTATCTCTCTTTCTGTCTTTTTATCACCGGTAGTTCTGGTTACTTTTGTCTGCCAACCTCTCCGTTTCTCTCCTTCACCTTTGACATTTTTTCCTGTTTTTATCCCGAGTTTAACCACAGCTGGAGAACCTCTGATCTGAGTTGCTGGCAGGTCTGATAAAGAACTCTAACAGTAAACTAACATTGTTATCACGGGGAGCAGGCAGCACAGAACATTTAAACAAGTCCCATTCCAGGACTAATCAATGTTCACACTTCAGGGCAGTACTGAGGGAATGCACATTGTGATGGTCAGATGATGTTAAACAGATACCTCCTGCCCCCCTCCCCCCCAATCCTGTTCAGATGGACGTAAAAGATCCTGTGGAACGATTCAAAGGAGAACATGAAATACTCCCGCTGTCCTGGCCAACACTCCTCCCTCAAGCATTATCATCAAAAACAGATCAACTGGTCATTTATCACATTGCTGTTTGCGGGACCCTGCTCTACGCAAATTGGCTGCTGCATTTACTACAGAACATCAATGGCTAGACTTCAAATGTAATCCATTGGCTGTGACGTGTTTTTGGACGTCCTGAGGATGTGAAAGTTGCTATATAAATGCAAGCTCTTTCTTTACTTATCACATAGAAATGTTTCTATTATCTGAATCCTCACAACTTGGGAGTAAATTTTTTGCAACTTAGGAAATGTCGTTTTCTGTGTCGAGAGGAACTGTGATCGAGAATACGAGGATGATCGAATTCTGTCCCAAACGGCACCGTGTGTACGTACTTGCTGATCGAGATTATGTGCAGAATAAAAGAAGCTGCTCTACAATAAATGGTCTTTTCAGGGACACATAAAAAGTCACAGGGGCTAAATTGGTTAACCCCGGGCACTGGGATTGTGTTGCACTATCAACCCATGCCCCTTGGTTGAGATACAGGCAGGACGTAACATTCGCTGAGCTGCGAGTGGCTGCTCACCAGCAGGGGACCCAGGTATCGGGAGTGGGTGGCACTACTTAAAGGCAGCCTGTACCTCTTAAAGGGGAGGTGCACTGTGGGTGCAGGTAGCCCTTTGGAAATGCTGTAAGATATTGAGGAATGGCTGGGCCTGAGAGAGAGTGTGCACCAAAGTTCTTGGACGGTGCACACTCTGGCCTTGGTGGAAGAGATGGACAGACAGAGGGCCATCCTATATCCACAGGAGGGCAGGAGGCCCTCCAGACATATGCTGAAGAGGCAGTGGGAGGCTGTGGCGGAAAAGGTCAATGCCAGGAGCATCGCACCACGGACATGGATACAGTGCAGGAAGAAGTTCAATGATTTGACACGAGTGGTAAAGGTGAGTGAGGTCAACTGTCACGTGGCATATCATACCATCTGCACCAATAGCCTCATCCACTGCTCCACACACTACACCCCCGCCGCCCCCTCCCCCACCCCATCATCCAACAAACTCTTCAAATCAGATGTTGCATCTCACCCTCACACACTCTTGCAAGCCGCACACTTAAAGGGCATGAAGGAAGGACCCCCCCACCAGCGCTATTTAAAAGGATCATGCAGGAGTTACAGATTAGTTGCTGGATTAGTTATTCTGACTGCTGGCCAGATCGATCTTAAACTCACAGCCACCAGCTCAGATATTGACACTGCGTGTACTTTAGAGGCCAGGATAGAGGAGGGATCTACATGTGGTGAGACAAGTGGGCGGGGGGAACGGATACCGCAGGTGCCAGCTCGAAAGAGGGCGAGGTCGTTCACTAGTTCTGCTGCTGAGAAATCAGATGGTGACTTCAATGGGCCAGGCTACAGAAGAAGGCTGATGGGCGTACACCACCAAATGCTTGGTGCACTGGAAAGCCTGCCAGAAAGTCTGCGCACAATGTCAAGGGGCATGGAGGAATCCAACTCCAACTTGGCACAGGGCTTTGTGCAGAGCTTGGAGCCCATCCTTTCCCATGTGGAACAGGTGGTCACCTCCATAAACATACCTGTGGAACCCATGATGATGCAGCGTCTGATGGCCAATGTCACAGCTTCCGTTGCAGCACAAACATCTGCCATCCAAGGTCTGACTGCTGCTTTGGAAGCTCAGACTGCTGCTATCGTGGCTCTGGGTTCCACTGTGGAACGGGGCTTCCAGGGCATCACAGCACTCCAGCAATCTGTTCTCCAGCTGATCACCAGGACTGCTGAGGCACCGCCCCGGGAGAGTGGCAGTGGCTCCATGGAAGACGAACCTGCTGTCCTCTCTCAGGATGACAGCATTCCTGCTCCCACCCCTGCCACTCCACCAGTGCCCTTGCTGTTTCCTGTCAGCCAGCCAGGCCAGACTGCTGCAGCCCAGGCCGAGATGGTGCAGTCTGAAGCCGGGCCCTCCTGGCCCAGAGCTGCTCGAGGTCGTCCTCCAAGGCCATCTGCTCTCTCTGACCAGGAAGGCCAGGAGCCTCCCACCGCCCATGTTCCAGCCACTGGGGATGCACCTCATAGGAGCACTTGGAAAGGTAAAGGCACACGAACAACAGGCACGAAGGGAATGCACAATAGTCTCATTTTGTTTGAATCATTTCCTGCGTGAATCTATAAATGTGGTTATGAATTTGTATTTGATGGTGGTTTTCATTTCCGCGATGAGCTGAGGGAGGAAGCAATGTGTAATCATAAGGAGGACGATTTGATGGTCATGTGAGAGAGGAAAGGTAAGGAGTGAGGGACAGTTGGTGAATGGGGAGGTGTCGTTGAGGTTACTGGTATCGCTCATTAATAATCTGATCACGCAGAGCCCTTGTAGACAAGGCCTGTCTATCTTGTTGCCTCCCTGCCTCTTCCTCCATTTCCTCCTCCTTGCTCTCCTCCTCCTCCTCCTCTTCCTCCTCCTCCCTCTTCTGGCAGCTTGTCCTGCTCTGCGTGGCCTCTCTGCATGCTCCCAGTCATGTTCAATTCCCAGAGGAAGCCCCAGCAGGCCACGTATGTCTGGAAGGAGCTTTGTTCAGCACACTATTTTAAATACCACTCACGATACTGCACGACCACTCTCTATATAATATTGCAACTTTCTCCAAGTGCAGGAAACTTCCACAAACACCCACAATCGTAGCAGCAGCCAGAATAACTAATCCATCAACTAACCTGTAACTCCTGCATGATCCCTTTAAACAGCACTGGTAGGGGGTGTCCTTCGTGCCCTTTAAGTCCTGTTCAGCTGTGCGAGGTTAGGGCAGTGCGTTGCTGGAGCAGGGAATTTGAAAATGCCGCCGGCTGCTTCAAATCAGCGTTGCACACTGATTAACGTCATAATCTCCCTGCTCTACACACTGCCGGCGTTCGTTAGGTGCACGTGTGCAATCCACTTCACCAAGATGGTGTCCTGTGCACTTCACGTCGGAAGTGTGCATGTGCATCAGGGACGCCATTTTCGCGGCTTAGGAGTCCGTGTAGCGCCTACAAAACGGGCACTACACGGCTCAATTTCGCCCCCCACATCTCTTATCTCTGGCTTGACAAATGTCCCCATTATCTACAGCTTTTCCTCTTATTGATCAATCTGCCACAGGAACAGCTGAAATGTCAGCATCAGCCCGTATCACCTGATCAGAGCCGCCACAGAAATGGAAGAAGCATCCAACGCAATGTCAGTGTTAGACATTGATGACAGGGTTAAAGACCCATGAGCTGTCTGAGTGCCTGCTCGTTTCCAAAGGAGAGAGATTCCATTTTCAAAACCTGACATTGAAAAAAATCATGACGCCCTTTTATGAAACATTATTTCCAAAATTGAGGCCTTTGTTTCTATATGAACGCATCCTTTGGATGATGTCATGGGTTGAACAGACCATTTTAATGTACACGGGTGAGACATGAGCACAAGAGCCCATTGAGACCAGGAGAAACACAGTGAATTTCACAATGAAACCAAAACTATGATCAAGACTGTAATCCTTTGACCATTAAGAACTATAAGAATTTTAGTTGGCCCAATAAGCCTGCTTCCTCTTGATTCGTCTCAACCCCATCTACCCACCTTCTTGCCATATCCTTCAATCTCTTCTCTCTCAAATTGTCTCCTGGACTCCTTTATATTGTCTGCCTCAGTGGTCTCCATTACCCTTTGTGTAAAAATTGTCAATACTCCTAACGTCTGAATCTCTTTGTGAATTGCCTGAATCCGCTCTGTCAGTGCCCTTCTCAATATCCACAACTTCCATTACGTCACTTTGAGACCTGCCATTTTCTAATGATAACCAGTCTGACTCCCCTAACCTTTCCTCCTAACTCAGACTGATACATGATCCCACTTTCACAATTTAAAGGGGCTGATATTCCTCTCCTTTGCACCCAGGACTCATTCAGTTCCTGGGCACAAAGCAAAGGGTAAAGGGATGGAGATCAGTGATGCCCGGTCTCTGCCCCCTTTACGTTGCTCAGAGATTCCCTGAGGGGGGCAGAGCGTTATGCTCCAAGAAAACGCAGCAAAGCAAATGAGGTGGGAGTTGGTGTAAAGAGCCCTCCTGCCCCATTATCCTCCCTCAATGCCAGGCAGGTATCTTTATGGTGGGGCAGTCAGAAGTGCATCTTATGCTTTGTCCGTTTCCAACAGTGACCACACTTCAAAAATACTTCATTGGCTGTAAAGCGCTTTGGGACATCCTGAGGTCATGAAAGGTGCTACAGAAATGCAAGTTTTTCTTTCTTTTCACCCAGTCCTTCTTAGATTGGAGCAAGAATATGGAGCCGGAACAAGATAAGTACAATTCCTTTACAGGTACTAGACACCATCTGCTGCTTTTAGACAGGCCTTTACTGGAATATCCATCCCTGTTTCGAGGTACAAGGCCCTGCCATGGGGGGTCAGACCTCTGCTGGGGGAGGGTCTGGCCTGAAACCAAATATACAGTTCAGTTCAAACTTAACATCTTTTCTCTATAAAAGAGAAGACTGAGGGGTGATCTGATAGAGGTCTTTAAAATTATGAAAGGGTTTGAAAGGGAAGATGTAAAGAAGATGTTACCACTTGTGGGGGAGTCCAAAACTAGGGGCCATAAATATAAGATAGTCACTAATTCAGGAGAAATGTCTTTACCCAGAGAGTGGTTAGAATGTGGAACTCACTACCACATGGAGTGGTTGAGGCGAATAGCATAGATGCATTTAAGGGGAAGCTAGATAAACATGAGGGAGAAAGGAATAGAGTATTGAAAGGGTGAGATGAAGTAAATACAGTGGGAGGAGACTCGTGTGGAGCGTAAAAATCAGCATAGGCCGGTTGGGTCAAATGGCCTGTTTCTGACCTGTAAATTCTATGTAATTCTATGTAACAAAAGGAACAGGCCCTGGGAAGGTGTAGCATTAACTCTGCAGGTACATTGGCAACCTTTTCTTGTGGTTGCAATTGGAATAATGTGGGTGTGTGATATCAAACTTAAGGAATTTCCCACCTTTGACCTCTTCAATTTGTTTATTTCAGCTCATCTTTGAAGACCAGGACTGTCACACATTTCCTGACAGGACATTCCCAGGACTATACAAGAGACAAGAAAGTGAGGCTAAGGAGGTAGGACATGTGCAGTCACACTCATCCACCTTGCTCATCTATCTAACGGCACCAACACGGCCTTTGGGTCTTTTCGTCCCATCAGCTGCAGGACATTCATTTACCATCCCCTGCATCAAAACATCAGCTTGTCATCTCTCTGGGTAAATGAGGCAAGAGGTGGACATGGGAGACATTGAATAGAGGAGCAGAGCCTGGTCATGTGACCCTGTAATACCTCGGGTGGGAGGGGCTTGGGCTGCTGTGTGATTGGCACCTGGCTCCTTTGTGACATCACCTGGAGACAGGTTTCCGCCCCTGGTTACAGGCCATCAGTGGGAGTCACTGTGGGAGGAGCTGGAGTGACTGCAGATATTGTGGGTGAGGTTAGTCCATGGAAATAGTGGAAAGGAAAGAAAAGAACAAATTCAAATTAAATATAATCATTGTCAGAAAAATAGTCCTATTGTATTCCAGGTACAGATTATGGCCACATGCATTCTGATGATCTCACAGAGTGTTTGCGTATATATAATGTTGAGGGGAATCATAGAATGGAATGAATCATTGAGTCATACAGCACAGAAGGAGGCCATTCAGCCCATCATGCTTGTGCCTTATCTCAAAGAGCTACCAATTAAACTCACTCCCCTGCTCTTTCCCCGTAGCCCTGCTTCATTTTTGTTTAAGTACATATCCAATTCCCTTTTGAAAGTTACTATTGAATCTGCCTCCATCACCCTTTCAGGCAGCGCATTCCAGATCATAACAACTCGCTGAGCAAAAAAAAAAAAAATTCCCTTCTCTCCTGTGGCTTTATTGCCAATTATCTTAAATCTGTGTCCTGTGGTTACTGACCCTCCTGCCAATAGAAACAATTTCTCCCCATCTACTCTACCAAAACTACTCATAGGAGCAAGGACATTGTCCAGTGTTACATTATACAATGGCAGGAGGTGGAATAGTTGGACGTGATATCCAGTCCCCTTCATTCCTGTTCTATGCGTCTGGAGAATGCTTAGTTCCTAGGTGCAAAGCAGAGGAAAAGGAGGTAGAAACACTGGGAAATGGGGTCATTGAATACTGGGACCTCACATTACGAACTTACGAACATACGAATTAAGAGCAGGAGTAGGCCATTCGGCCCCTCGAGCCTGCTCTGCCATTTGATAAGATCATGGCTGATCTGATTGTGACCTCAACCCTACTTTCCCGTCTACCCACTATAACCCTTGACTCCCTTGTTAATCAGGAATCTATCTAACTCAGCCTTAAAAATATTCAATGACCCTGCCTCCACCGCTCTCTGGGGAAGGGAGTTCCACAGACTCACGACCCTCTGAGAGAAAAAATTTCTCCTCATCTCCATCTTAAATGGGAGACCCCTTATTTTTAAACTGTGGCTCCTAGTATTAGTCTCATTAGGAGGCTGGGACGCACGATTCATAAAGGGAAATTTTGGGAAGCTGTGCTCCCTGCCTGGGGCGTCGTTAGACGGGAGCTGGGGTCAGAGACAGGATCATAACACCATTGGTCTGATTCTGTAACCTGTGCTCCAGTCCACTCGGACAGCAGTAACCGGGTCATGTGACCTCGTAATACCTGGAGAGGAGGGTCTTGGGCTTCTTTGTGACATAGTTCTTGACGTAGCTATACGATTGGCTCCTGGCTCCTTTGTGGTGTCACCTGGGATGTGGGTGTCTCTGGGAAGGCCGGCATTTATTGTCCATCCCTCGTTGTCTCTTGAGAAGGTGGTGGTGGGCCTTCTTCTTGAACCGCTGCAGTCCGTGTGGTGAAGGTTCTCCCACAGTGCTGTTTGGTAGGGAGTTCCAGGATTTTGACCCAGAGACCATGAAGGTATTGTGGGTGTGTGACATCAAACCGAAGGAAACTTCCACCTTTGATCTCTTCAATTTGTTTATTTCAGCTCATCTTTGAAATCTTCTTCAGCCAGAAGTGCCGAGTGGATGATCCATCTCAGCCTCCTCCCGATATCCCCACCATCACGGAAACCAGTCTTCAGCCAATTCTGCAGTACAAAGGGATCTGGGGGTCCTAGTGCAAGAAAATCAAAAGGTTAGTATGCAGGTGCAGCAGGTGATCAAGAAGGCCAGCGGAATGTTGGCTTTTATTGCTCGGGGGATAGAATATAAAAACAGGGAGGTATTGCTGCAGTTATATAAGGTATTGGTGAGACCGCACCTGGAATACTGGTGTCCATACTTAAGAAAAGACATACTTGCTCTCGAGGCAGTACAAAGAAGGTTCACTCGGTTAATCCCGGGGATGAGGGGGCGGACATATGAGGAGAGGTTGAGTAGATTGGGACTCTACTCATTGGAGTTCAGAAGAATGAGAGACGATCTTATTGAAACATATAAGATTGTGAAGGGGCTTGATCGGGTGGATGCAGTAAGGATGTTCCCAAGGATGGGTGAAACTAGAACGAGGGGGCATAATCTTAGAATAAGGGGTTGCTCTTTCAAAACTGAGATGAGGAGAAACTTCTTCACTCAGAGGGTAGTAGGTCTGTGGAATTTGCTGCCCCAGGAAGCTGTGGAAGCTACATCATTAAATAAATTTAAAACAGAAATAGACAGTTTCCTAGAAGTAAAGGGAATTAGGGGTTACGGGGAGCGGGCAGGAAATTGGACATGATTTTAGATTTGAGGTTAGGACCAGATCAGCCATGATCTTATTGAATGGCGGAGCAGGCTCGAGGGGCCGATTGGCCTACTCCTGCTCCTATTTCTTATGTTCTTATGTTCTAATGTTCTAATTCGATTCACTCCACGTGATATCAAGAAACAGCTGAGTGCACTGGATACCGCAAAGGCTATGGGCCCCGACAACATCCCGGCTGTAAGGGCCGAAGACTTGTGCTCCAGAACTAGCTGCGCCTCTAGCCAAGCTGTTCCAGTACAGTTACAACACTGGCATCTACCCGACAATGTGGAAAATTGCCCAGGTATGTCCTGTCCACAAAAAGCAGGACAAATCCAATCCGGCCAATTACCGCCCCATCAGTCTACTCTCAATCATCAGCAAAGTGATGGAAGGCGTTGTCGACAGTGTAAGATTCTCAAAATTCACAGATCCCCCAAAACTCGGAGAAAAACCCTAAAGAAAAGAACTTTGGACTCTTTTCTAACCATTTCAGGGTGATGAAATGTATTGGGCCTAACAGAGGGTGATTCAAGGTCAAAAACCAAGATTTGGTATTTTTTTTAAAAAAGGCATGTTTAGGCTTGTAAAGGAAAAGGTTGCAACAGGATTTGGGATCAACCTCTGTAATAGACGGTTTGAGCATTGGAGTTAATCAAACTGTCTGGGGAACTGTGTGACCTCACTCAGCCCCTATCAGACATTTACATTCAGACAATAGACCCACGGAAGAGCAGTCCCCACCCAAATTACAGGACCCATCCAAAACATGCATAAAACAAATCCAATCACCCCATTCCACAGAAATCTCAGGCCCAGTCAGGAAACTCGAAACATGAGCACAATGAGCAAGAGCTCAACAACTCATGAAACCATCCCGAAACCACTTCACACATTCATAAACAAGTTATTCTTAACGAGCCCACCAAAATCTTACAATAAACCGGGTCAGATTTGGCGTGCAAATAAGGAGGGCCCGTTTTCTCAAGAAGGCAGTTCAGAAAGGAGTTCGACAGCTCGGAAGACGACAGTTCAACAAGCATTTGACCGAGTGTGGCACCAAGGAGCCCTAGTAAAATTGAAGTCAATGGGAATCGGGGAAAACTCTCCAGTGGCTGGAGTCATACCTAGCACAAAGGAAGATGGTAGTGGTTGTTGGAGGCCAGTCATCTCAGCCCCAGGACATTGCTGCAGGAGTTCCTCAGGGCAGTGTCCTAGGCCCAACCATCTTCAGCTGCTTCATCAATGACCTTCCCTCCATCATAAGGTCAGAAATGGGGATGTTCGCTGATGATTGCACAGTGTTCAGTTCCATTCGCAACCCCTCAAATAATGAAGCAGTCCAAGCCCGCATGCAGCAAGACCTGGACAACATCCAGGCTTGGGCTCATAAGTGGCATGTAACATTCGCTCCAGATAAGTGTCAGGCAATGACCATCTCCAACAAGAGAGAGTTTAACCACCTCCCCTTGACATTCAACGGCATTACCATCACCGAATCCCCCACCATCAACAACCTGGGGGTCAACATTGACCAGAAACTTAACTGGACCAGCCATATAAATACTGTGGCTACAAGAGCAGGTCAGAGGCTGGGTATTCTGTGGCGAGTGACTCACCTCCTGACTCCCCAAAGCCTTTCCACTATCTACAAGGCACAAGTCAGGAGTGTGATGGAATACTCTCCACTTGCCTGGATGAGTGCAGCTCCAACAACACTCAAGAAGCTTGACACCATCCAAGATAAAGCAGCCCGCTTGATTGGCACCCCATCCACCACCCTAAACATTCACTCCCTTCACCACCGGCGCACAGTGGCTGCAGTGTGTACCATCGACAGGATGCACTGCAGCAACTCGCCAAGGCTTCTTCGACAGCACCTCCCAAACCCGTGACCTCTACCACCTAGAAGGACAAGAGCAGCAGGCACATGGGAACAACACCACCTGCACGTTCCCCTCCAAGTCACACACCATCGCGACTTGGAAATATATCGCCGTTCCTTCATCGTCGCTGGGTCAAAATCCTGGATCTCCCTTCCTAACAGCACTGTGGGAGAACCTTCACCACACGGACTGCAGCGGTTCAAGAAGGCGGCTCACCACCACCTTCTCAAGGGCAATTGGGGATGGGCAATAAATGCTGGCCTCGCCAGCGACGTCCACATCCCATAAACGAATAAAGAAAAAACAAGGCGAGGGGGCAACAGAAAGAAGTTCAACAGAGAAGGTCAGCAGCTCTAGAAGCAGGCCGACACACAAGAAACAACGAGAGCAACAGCCTCAGTGACCATCGGACACCTCGCGGCAACAAGGGGCCTTACAAAACAACCAACCGAATATTACCGCCAACCAACCGAGTAATATTGGGCCACCGCGACCAAAGAAAACCAATTCGGGAGAAAACCGAAGATCCGCAAAGTTTCCACTCTACAATCTATTCCTGACTTACCCCTGGGTGAGTTTTCTACTCAGAAGACTCTAAATCCTATCCCTTTACAAAGAAAAGTGGGTACTCACCCGATAGATCCAAGACGCACCCTACCGCATCAGCGGACTCGCGAAGACTGACCAGCTACGCAGTTGAAGCCCTCTACCGCATCCAGGGTACGGCAGACACCAACCAACACATACAGCGAACCCCGAAATCGTGAACCAGCTCAACTGTCAAGGATTCATTTGGTGAGCATTATCTCTGGTCCTTTAGAGCCCAACTTAGCTAGTACAGTGGGATTGGGAGGGGTGAGGTATCTACTGTAATTTCCCTCGTGTGTACTGAAGTGTTCCCCATTTTATTAGAGTGTTAAGATTGTTGTGTTGTATTTTCTCTCTTGAATAAAGATCAAAGTTTCTTGCACCAAAACCAGTTGTCTGCTGCACTTTTGTCACAACCCCCAAATAAGTCCAAGGTCTAGAACCCAGGGAGTGGGAGCGATTCGAACTGCACAGAAGTCAGAGGTGAAGCTGACACACACCACCACCCCCTACAACAGTGCTATCAAGCGGCACTTACTCACCAATAACCTGCTCACTGATGCTCAGTTTGGGTTCCGCTGGGACCACTCGGCTCCAGACCTCATTACAGCCTTGGTCCAAACATGGACAAAAGAGCTGAATTCCAGAGGTGAGGTGAGAGTGACTGCCCTTGACATCAAGGCAGCATTTAACCGAGTGTGGCACCAAGGAGCCCGAGTAAAATTGAAGTCAATAGGAATCAAGGGGAAAACTCTTCTAGTGGCTGGAGTCATACCGAGCACAAAGGAAGATGGTAGTGGTTGTTGGAGGCCAATCATCTCAGCCCCAGGACATTGCTGTAGGAGTTCCTCAGGGCAGTGTCCTGGGCCCAACTATTTTCAGCTGCTTCATCAATGACCTTCCTTCCATCATAAAGTCAGAAATGCGGATGTTCGCTGATGATTGCACAGTGTTCAGTTCCATTTGCAACCCCTCAAATAATGAAGCAGTCCGAGCCCGCATGCAGCAAGACCTGGACAACATCCAGGCTTGGGCTGATAAGTGGCAAGTAACATTCGCGCCAGACAAGTGCCAGGCAATGACCGTCTCCAACAAGAGAGAGTCTAATCACCTCCCCTTGACATTCAACGGCATTACCATCGCCGAATCCCCCACCATCAACATCCTGGGGATCACCATTGACCAGAAACTTAACTGGACCAGCCATATAAATACTGTGGCTACAAGATCAGGTCAGAGGCTGGGTATTCTGTGGTGAGTGACTCACCTCCTGACTCCCCAAAGCCTTTCCACCATCTACAAGGCACAAGTCAGGAGTGTGATGGAATACTCTCCACTTGCCTGGATGAGTGCAGCTCCAACAACACTCAAGAAGCTCGACACCATCCAGGACAAAGCAGCCCGCTTGATTGGCACCCCATCCACCACCCTAAACATTCACTCCCTTCACCACCGGCGCACTGTGGCTGCAGTGTGTACCATCCACAGGATGCACTGCAGCAACTCGCCAAGGCTTCTTCGACAGCACCTCCCAAACCCACGACCTCTACCACCTAGAAGGACAAGAGCAGCAGGTACATGGGAACAACACCACCTGCACGTTCCCCTCCAAGTCACACACCATCCTGACTTGGAAATATATTGCCGTTCCTTTATCGTCGCTGGGTCAAAATCCTAGAACTCCCTTCCTAACAGCACTGTGGGAGAACCTTCATCACACGGACTGCAGCGGTTCAAGAAGGTGGCTCACCACCACCTTCTCAAGGGCAATTAGGGATGGGCTTTAAAATGCCGGCCTCGGCAGCGACGCCCACATCCCATGAACGAATAAAAAAAAAATCTTTGAAGACTAGGACTGTCCTTCAGTTTTCATGTATTTCCTGACAGCACATTTCCAGGACTGTACAAGAGACAAGAAAGTGAAGCCAAAGAGGTAGGACATGTGTAGTCACACTCATCAACATCCATCTTGCTCATCTATCTAATGGCACCAACACAGCCCGTGGGTCTTTTCCTCTCAACAGCAGCAGAACATCCCTTTACCGTCTCCTGCATCAAAACATCAACTTGTCATCTCTCTGGGTAAATGAAGCAAGAGGTGGACATGGGAGACATTGAATAGTGGGACCTCACATCAGGAAGTTTAGACAGGATTCTTGAAGGGTTATTTTGCGAGGCTGCTCCCTGCTTGGGGCGTCGTTAGACGTGAGCTGGGGTCGGAGACAGGGCCATAACACTATTGGTCCGATTTTGTAACCTGCGCTCCAGCGAGACTGAACTCCAGGAGCAGAGCCTGGTCATGTGACCCCGTAACACCTCGAGTGGGAGGGGCTCCGGCTGCTTTGTGACGTTGTTCCTGGCTGCTGTGTGATTGGCTCCTGGGTTCTTTATGAGGTCACCTGGAGACAGGTTTACGCCCCTGGTTACCGTGGGCAGGAGCTCGAGTCCTTCGCCCCATGTTTGAGCTGCACTCCGGTCTGAAGCCCTCGCCCCAGGCAGGTGAGAGCTCAATAAATATTCACAAGTCGGGGTCTGATGACATCACTTGGATCCTGACACGATTTTAACCCCGGGCCGCATGAGTTGCGCAAAGTGCCACCCCTGCCGGGGAAACACGCCGCAAATTGGACCCAGGGCCAGAAGAGGCCCAGGCGAGTGATGGTTTAAATTCTTTTCGGTTTCCTCGTTGGCCAAGAGGAGCAGCTCCTCTGGGTCCCACAAGGAATCTTGAGGCCTCCCCTGTCTCAGGCTTCGCTTCCCCTTCCTGTGACCACGATCACCTCAGACTCCCCCCTCCCCACCCCCGACCCCCCCCCCACCACTCCCCGCCCATCACTTACCTTTTCCAGGACCGTTCCCGCGTCTCCCCGGCAGCTGCACGATTTCCGTGCTCCAATCCACCAGCCATCATGCCGTTCCCGCCAAAATTAAAGCGAGGCCCTGGAGTTAAAATGGCCGTGGCCCCAAATTGGCACGGCCACTCGAGCTTCTCGCTCGCTCCGGCTCCCATGAGCCGTACTTGCACCCCGAGTTAAATCGGGGCGCATGATTTTCTTGTGGTTGCATTTGGAATATTGCAGATGTGTGACATCAAACATAAGGAATTTTCCACCTTTGACCTCTTCAATTTCTTTCATTGCTACTCATAGTATCATAGAATCTTACAGCACAGAAGGAGGCCATTCGGCCCATCATACCTGTGCCGGCTCTTTGGTAGAGCTCTCCAATTAGTCCCACTCCCCTGCTCTGTCCCCACAGCCCTGCAAATTTTTTCCCTTCAAGTATTTATCCAATTCCCTTTTGAAAGTTACTTTTGAATTTGCCTCTACCGCCCTTTCAGGCAGCGCATTCCAGATCATAACAACTCGCTGCTTAAAAAAATGTTTCCTCATGTCGCCTTTGGTTCTTTTGCCGATCATCTTAAATCTGTATCCTCTGGTTACCGACCTCTCTGCCATTTCAAACAGTTTCTCCTTATTTACTCCACCAAAACCATTCATAATTTTGAACACTTCTATCGAATCTCCTCTTAACCTTCTCTGCTCTAAGGAGAACAACCCCAGCTTCTCCAGTCTCTGCACATAACTGAAGTCCCTCATCCCTGGAACCATTCCAGTAAAACTCTTCTGCACCCTCTCTAAGGCCTTGACATCCTTCCAAAAGTGTGTGGTGCCCAATACTCCAGCTGAGGCCTAACCAGTGTTTTATAAAGGTTTAGCATAACTTCCTTGCTTTTATACTCTATGCCTCTATTAATAAAGCCCAGGATTCCAGAGGCTTTTTTAACAGCCTCCTCAACTTGTCCTGCCACCTTCAAAGATTTGTGTACACACACGCCCAGGTCTCTCTGTTTCATTTCAAATTGTACCATTTAGTTTATATTGCCTCTCCTCATTCTTCCCACCAAAATGAATCACTTTACACTTTATCTGCCATGGGTCTGTCCATTTCACCAGTCTGTCTATGTCCTCCTGCAGTCTGTTACACATTGTTTACAAAGTTCCCGAGTTTCATGTCATGTGCAAAATTTGAAATTTTACCCTGTATACCCAAGTCCAGGTCATTAATATATATCAAAAAGAGCAGTGGTCTTAATACTGACTCCCGGGGAGCACCACTGTACACTTCCCTCCAGTCTGAAAAACAATCGTTCACCATTACTCTTTGCTTTCTGTCCCTCAGCCAATGTTGTATTTACGCTGCCACTGTCCCTTTAATCCCATGGGCTTTAATTCTGCTAACAAGTCTATTATGTGATACTTCATCAAATGCCTTTTGAAAGTCCATATACATAACATCAACTGCACTACCCTTATCAACCCTCTCCGTTACTTCATCAAAGAATTCAATCAAGTTGGTCAAATACAATTTTCCTTTGACAAATCCATGCTGACTTTCATCTTTGAAGACCAGGACTGTCGTTCAGATGTCTCGCATTTCCTTGACAGCACATTTTCGGTACTGTAGCAGAGAGTGATGCCAAAGAGATAGGATATCTGCAGTCGTAATCTTCAACATCCACCTTGCCCAGACCTGTTGCTGTGCTGTGGCAGATGGAGAAATGCTGGAGTTCCGCAGCGGAGGGAGATAACGGCTGCTCTGCTGCAACAGACTGTCAGTCACTCGACACGAGAGATGGTGAAGGAAAGAATCCGAAAATGTAAAGCTTTGAAGAACTAGATTGTGAACAAAATGAGATTCCTCAGATCATGGGGTGTTCATACCAGATACATGTGTCAGAAATGTTTACTCTCCAGGATTAATTCAGATTGCCTGTAGGCAAAGAGGAGTAACAGTCAATTCCAAATTAACACAATTGGGAACAAAACAAGGACAAAGATAATTCCAAAACGTCGGGCAGGAAAAGACCTACTGGTCCATCCAGGCTGTCCCACACAATTGTGAGGTGAAGTGTATCACAATACAGACACTCCCCACCCCACCTGGAATGTAATGTCCTATGAGAGGTGAAAAAACAGATAAAAACCCAGGCCAATTCGGGGGAAAAGATCTGGAAATTTTTCCCATTTAGGTGATCAAACTAGCCCAGGTGACCACTCTGGCCCTGATTAATATCACGCAGTATCAATCTCTTATGCAAGATGATCTCCGTCCCAGACAGAAACAGGTCCATCTCTCGCTTGAAGGAATTCAGTGAATCAGTGCTCATCACACGAGCCAGCAGCCTGTTCCACACTGAATAGTACTTAAATATTGAGCATTGGGAGATCTGAACTGGAGGCATGAGATTAAATTTGACCATGCAGAAAGGAGGGAAAGAAGGAAGGAGGAAAGGTGCTAATCTGTAATAACCAGGACATTGAAGCAGTAATGTGCCGTGCCTTGGACCGAATTGGACCAAGGGGCGGACTGGCCATAGTGAAATGGGGAGATTTGCAGAGTGCCCCCATGAATGGTCCAACTGTGCTCTATTAGGCAGCCCCTTTCCCACGTGAATCCTGAAGAATTTTACACCCTTTCAGGGGATTGTAAACCCTGATGGTACAGCAGCCAGTGGAGAACCGAGCAACGTACAAACACTGGCCAATGCCAGACTCCTCTTCTCACAAATGGCAACTTCAGCTGTCACTGGCTCCCTTCGCCACCATTCCTGTTAATGCTGGACACCGGTTTGGGGACCCAAGGCCCTGTCCCTCTGATGTATTTTGATGACATTTCCATTGCCTTGGAAAGGATGTAGAATCCAGTCTCTGGCACTTCATGGGTGGGAGGAGGATCCCCTCTAATGGCACCAATACTACCCTTGACCAGCAGAACATATGGTCAGGGTGGGGACAGTAACCTGGATAAGAGTTCTGTACAGGAATGCATGACGCATAAGAAATAAATAAAAGAAGCACAAACTCAACTTAAAGGGTATAATGAAGCAGCCAATCCAGTGACCAGGCAACAATCTGAGCGTGACTGGGAGATAAATATTCCAGGCTATAGGATCTTTAGAAAGGACAGGGAAATTGGGAATGGAGAGAGAGTAGCAATATTGATAAAAGACACAATTACCTATTTTTCATATGTCACTGTAGATGAGAGCTGGGAATTTTCTATAATTACTTGGATTTTCTGATTAGGTTATGACAAATCCCAGACTGATTATTGGCGAATGGAGTCACCAACACTTCACATGGTTGGCAGATGATTCAAACACCTTTTATTCAAAGCATTTCAGTGTGGATGAATGCTGGGAGGTTTCCCTAAGGTTTGGATTTGCTGCTTTGGATACAGTGAATCCTTACGTTAGTGACATAAGGGGGTAATTTTAACCCCCAAGAATGGGTGGGCTGGGGGGGGTGCGTAGTTGAAATTGTAGATTTCATCAGTGGGACCGCAACCCTCTCCAACGCACCCACTTCCTGGATTAACCCAGGGGCATTTGGATGCCTGCGCATTTGAAACCTGGAAATCCAGTCCCCACTTAATTTTTTTTTTATTCGTTCACAGGGATTGAATTCCATTTGCCACTTTTCTGCCCACCTGACCAGTCCATTGATATCTTCCTCTAGTTTACAGTTTTCCTCTTCACTATCAACCACACGGCCAATTTTTGTGTCATCTGCAAACTTCTTAATCATGCCCCCTACATTTAATTACAAATCAATAATATATATCACAAAAAGCATGGGACCTAGTACTGAGCCCTGCAGAACCCATCAACCATTACCCTTTGCTTCCTGCCACTGAGCCAATTTTGGATCCAACTTGCCGGTCTCCCTTGGATCCCATGGGCTGGTACTTTTTTGACCAGTCTGCCATGTGGGACCTTATCAAAAGCCTTGCTAAAATCCATGTAAACTACATCAAAAGCATTACCCTCATCGACCCTCCTTGTTACCTCCTCAAAAAATTCAATCAAGTTAGTCAGACACAACCTCCCTTTAACAAATCCGTGCTGACTGTCCTTGATTAGTCCGTGCCTTTCTAAGTGACGGTTCATCCTGTCCCTCAGAATTGATTCCAATTATTTGCCCACCACCGAGGTTAGGCTGACTGGCCTGTAATTACTCGGTCTATCCCTCGCTCCCTTTTCAAACAATGGTACAACGTTAGCAGTCCTCCAATCCTCCGGCACCATGCCTGTATCCAGTGAGGATTGGAAAATTATGCTCAGAGCCTTGGCTTTATTTCCTCCCTGGGTTCTTTTAACAGCCTGGGATACATTTCTTCTGGCCCTCGTGATTTATCTACTTTCAAAGATGCTAATCCCCTTAATATTTCCTCTCTCACTAAGTTTATCCCATGGATTCTCAATCTTGCCAGTGAGATGGAGGCGAGATTCATGCAGGCGTTGATTTGGCCCTTTATATTTGTGATTGACACATCTTAAAGGCTCAAGCATTGCAGCTGGTCTCTCTGTTCTCTCAGGAAAATATTTGATCGAGAGTTCTTCTTTTGTTGAGACTGAGAGTTCTTTGTTGAGGCAGCTTTAGGAAGACTTTGGAGCTTCTCAAACTGACGAGATCAGAATTTGGGAGGGCTCAATGGATGTATTCCAGAGACATCTGAGGAGGAGGAAAATGACCATCCACAGCAGCCATTTCATGCAGTTCTGGGATCTGCTGGTGCAGAAGACAGAGGTGCGCAACATGGACCTGGAGAACAGCAGAGAGGGGACCAACGGAGAGGCAAACATCGCAGGAGGCACTACCTGTGAGAGGGTATACAGGCAGAGGCTGAGCTTCCTGAATCTGTCTGAGGAGCAGTGCCTAAGCAGGCTCAGATTGAGTCACCAGGTGGCCACAGACATCTTCATCCTCCTTGAGGAAGAGCTGTTCCCTGCTGGTCCTGTTGGCCACACATTGCCTGTCACAGTAAAAGTCACCACTGCCCTCAATTTCTCTGGCTCCTTCCAGTGTACCACTGACATCTGCAGGGTGTGTCAATCATCCGCACATAAGTGTAAAAGGAAGGTGACCGATGGGTTGTTTGTCAGGGCATCCGATTACGTTGACTTCCCCCATAACAACATCAGGCAGAATGAGTGGGCAGTGGGTTTCGCCTCTCTGGTTGGCTTCCCACAGATGCAGGGTGCAATCGATTACACACACGTGGCAATCCGAGAACCTCCACATGAACCAGGAGTCTTCATCAACTGAAAGACAGCTGGTGTGCAACCACAAGAAGCGATTTCTACAGGTGTGCGCCAGGTTCCCTAGCAGCTGTCATGATGTGTTCATTCTGCTCCAGTCCAACATTCCAGACCTCTTCCAAACAGGAGATGGACTTAAGGACTGGCTCAATGGAGACAAGGGACAACCCCTACAAACGTGGCTCATGACACCTGTGAGGAACCCCACCAACGAGGCACAGGAGCGATATAACCAGAGCCACATGACCACCAGGTGTGTCATTGAGCAAGCTCTAGGCATATTGAAGATGTGTTTCAGATGCCTGGATAGGACTGGAGGCATCTTTCAGTACTCGCCAGCGAGGGTCTCCAGAATAATCCTCTGTTAGCAACAACATTGAAGAAGAGGAAGAGGAAGAGGAGGATATATAAGAATATTGATACTAGCTCAATTGCTAAATTTAAATCTGAGATAGATAGCTTTTTGGCAACCAAAGGTATTAAGGGATATGGGCCAAAGGCAGGTATATGGAGTTAGATCACAGATCAGCCATGATCTTATCAAATGGTGAAGCAGGCATGAGGGGCTGAATGGCCTACTCCTGTTCCTATGTTCCTAGGTGGAGGAAGATGATTGAGGGGGCACCCATCGCTTGACCAGCCGTACACATTGCTGCCCGGGGATGCCAGGGATTCCCTCAACAGGTTCTCTCAGTCAGAATGGGAAAAAAGAGACAGTGAGATACTCAGGCCGACACAACCGCCACCACCAACCCTCCCCCCCTCCATTTACACAAAAACAGTCCTTCAACCACACAATCACCCACTGCACATCTGCCCAATGGGTCCCGTCATGTATTGACATTCATCATGAAGCAAATGAAAGGGTGACTCGGGATGCAATAATGGACAAGATGTGGAAGTGCCAAAATAAAAAAAGGAGAATTAACAACATAACATTTCTTCAAACACCTTCCATACCCTTGGTGAACTGCTTCACCTTATGCTTTCTACCGCTTCTACGTGGTGAATCCCCTGTGGCCTCAGCAGAGGTAGAGGCAGGTTGCTCAGATCCTTACCCTAACCGCTGAGATGCTCTCGGCCTTCGACCTCTGGGTTTTGGAGCCCGTGAGTGCCCCGCCAAAGACCGCTCCACCTGCACCTGTACCGGGACAGACTTGGCCATCGGGAAAGGAGGCAGCATTTCGGGTATTGGTTGAGTTGGGGGTCAAGGGGTGAGATGTGGGACCGCTTTGAGTGGAGTTCCCACTTCCATGTCCCATTTCGCCATCATCCCTCTCCCGGGCCAGCGCATCATCACTCCCACCACTCTGCTGGAGAGCAGCTTGGTGCAGACAGTGACCTGTTGTAAGGCCATGGATAAGGTATCTGTCATTCTGTTTAAGGCGGCAGACATCTTGGGATCCAAAGTCTGCACGGCCGTGGTCATGGCCTGCATGGACTCATTTGTGAGCCGTGCTTGAAGCTCCATGGAGGTGGCCACTCCATTACAGACATTTTCGCAATTACCTGCGACAACAATCCACTAATGTTCGAATTGGACTCCTCCATCCTCTCTGCTATTGTGGAGAGTGTGCGTGGAACATTTTCCAGTACCTCGCAAAGGTGCATCTGTACCTCAATCATTCTCATTCTCAACGATGGCCCCCGGGGTTCAGCATCTGTGTCCAGCTGAGCAAAGCTTTGAGAGGAGTGCGCCCACCAACGCAGACTCTCCACAGCTGTCCCTGCCACCAGTGTCAGCTCGTGCTCACTTGTGAGTGGTAAATCACCAAGTGAAAACCCAACTATCTGGCTAACAGGACCCACCAAACTGTGAGGATCTGCGCTGGTGCATGACTGTATATCCTGTGACGGTGCACCCTCAGAAGGAATGAAATATGGGGAATCAATGTCTTCCATTTTGCCACATTCTTCTTGTGCCCGTGAAGGACCTGGAAGACAACAGAAAGCAATATGATTTATTCATTGGCAAAGTAACAATCTTGCCAATCACCATACTGAGGTCTGTCAGAGTTCAGTCATTGATGAAATAAAGTCGTCATGTGTGTGAAAGATGTTTAAGTTCTGTCACCAGCCATCTGCAGGTTCCAGTCTCTCCATCTCCGATTGATAGGAATGCAGATGTCCCACTTATCTCCATGACCTCCTCCTCCGCACCTGTGAGCTGGACTATTTGTGGTGGTTCACCTCCAGTCCTCATCCTCTCTCTTGCATTGTGCGGTCTCTTCTACAAGGGGCGAAAGAAAAGACCTGCGAGTGATTGAAGGTGCTGTATTCACCCGATGGATGCAGTACATTGGGTGAAGCTGACTATCATACAGATGCATCAGAGGATAATTATCAGACAGGTGCGTCAAACTGCATCATGATAGGAGTGAGTGGCAGTGGTGGGTGCATAAATGGGGAGGTGAGCAAGTGCTTGGAAAGTGAAGGATGGTTGCTGCTGAATCTTAAGTGAATGTGAGGAGTGGTGTGATGGAGTAGGTCTGCCAACCCAGAGTGAGAAATGGGGGGGATGGTATACAACACAGGATGTGGGTGAATCAGCAAATGTACTCACTTTTCCTGCACTGCAGCCAAGACCTGGGCACCATGCTCCTGCTGCTCACTCCAGCCACGCCTTCTTGGTGGCAGAACCAGATTTCTTCTTCCAATCACTTGGGTAGATAACCTCCCTCCTGGTTCTCACAGCAGCCAGCAGTATTCAAGTGATGCATCCGAGAACCTGGGCGCTGCCTTTGCTCTGTGAATCCACACCTTCAGTTCCCCCTTTCTCCTCCAATATCCATTTTTGCATTGGCCCTTTAAATAGTGGACGTCAGATCGTCTTATCCACGTGCGCAGTACGCCCGCTGCACAGCTTGGAGACGCGAAACCCGGAAGTAAGATTAAGTGCCTTCAATCGAGTTGCGATCGCAGATTCTGACGCGTTCACTTTACTTCTGGGTTTCCCACCCGAAAATCTACCCACAAATCTACCCAGAACCTGAGTACCCGGTTCCAGGTAAAAATCATGCCCATGGTGTCACCACCTCTTGGCAATGTTAGCAGTTGGTGAACCAAATATCTTTTGTCCATAGTATCTCAGTGTGGATGAATACTGGGAGGTTTCCCTAACACTTGGATTTGCTGATTAGGATGAGGTTAAAAGTAAGATGAAAGAAGAATTACAAAATGACAGATGCGAATGAGACTAAAAAGGTCAGTAGAAAATGAGGGAAATGAGAGAAAAAGTTCAATTGAAAGCAAAAGCGAAGAGAAGCCAAGAAAATGGGAAATAGAAAAGTGGTGAGTAGAATTGAGGTGAGGAGAAACGAAGGGAAATAAAGAATGAGTTTGGATGTGGAAAATGAGGGTAATGAAAGGGAAATATAAAAATGAGATGAGGAGGGAAAAGATGATTTGAAAGTAAGAGACATGATAAGGAGAGAAATAGGGAAATCAAAAATCGAATGAGTGGAGAGAAAAGATAAATCAAAACTGAGAGTAAAGAGGAGTGAAATAGAAAAATGAGAAAGGAAAGGAAAGGGTGAGTATAATTAAAAAAGATGAGAAGTGGAAAGAAAGAAAATGGAAATATGAATCAGATGAGGAGGAAGGGATCTGAGGAGAGGAAAAGAGAATAGAAAAATGAGAGATGTGATAGAAACTAAAATAATAAATTCGGAAATTGTGGAAGATGATGGGAGGAATCAAACAGTAGAAAATAAAAGGCATGAGAAAAGAAAAAAAGAACTTGCATTTATATGCTGCCTTTCTTGAGCTCAGGATGTCCCAACAACAACAACAACAACAACAACAACAACAACAACAACTCGCATTTACATTCAGTTACATGGAGAGACTGGAGAAACTGAGGTATTTCTCCCTCGAGCAGAGAAGGATTAGTAGAGATTTAGTAGATGTGTTCAAAATTATGAAGGGTTTTAATGGAGTGAATAAGGAGAAACTGTTTCCAGGGTCAGTAACCATTTAAGGTAATTGGCAAAAGAACCAGAGGCGAGATGAGAAGAAATGATTTTACGCGGCGAGTTGTTATGATCTGGAACGTTCTGCCTGAAAGGGCGGTGGAAACAGATTCAATAATAACTTTCAAAAAGGGAATTGGATAAATACCTGAAGGGGAAACATTTTCAGGGCAATGGGAAAAGAGCAGAGGAGTGGGACTAATTGGATATCTTTCAAAGAGCCGGCACAGGTATAACGGGCCGAATGGCCTCCTTCTATACTGTATCATTCCATGATTCTATTCTGTGATATATAACACCTTTAATGTAGTAAAATGTCCCAAGGTGCTTCACAGGAGCGTTATCATCAAAATTTGACACCGAGCCACATAAGGAGATATTAGGACAGGCTACAGCGAATTACATCGAATTTACAGCGCAGAAACAGTCTATACCAGTGATAATGCTCCACATGAGCCTCCTCCCACCCTACTTCATCTCACCCTATCCATGTATCCTTCTATTCCTTTCTCCCTCGTGCATTTATCTAGCTTCCTCTTAAATTCATCTAATGCATTTAATAATCGCAAACACGTACTCAATAAATTACAAGATTCAACATTTTTGGCATGGATTTTAAAATGTTTAACTGTAAGAATAACTTTAATGTGTACGAAACAGCAATTTCTACAATGCTTAGTTTTACCTCAATTAAAAGAATTACATTTCTAGAAACTGAATCTCTTCTAAAGCCGAGAGCTCTCTCTCACGCAGTGGAATTGTTCAGCACCCCTCGTGACTCAGTGGGTGATGGGTGTGGTTTGATGCCTGCCCATTGTAAAATCAACTGTTCCCTGCTGAGGCTGTGGTGCGACAACCACAAACTGACTTCCGTGTCTTCACATGAGGGAGGATGACACATCGGCCAACAATCCCACTCCTAATTGGCAACTAGTAACTGTGGCAGTAAATATACATACGTGGACATTGAGCAAGAACTCTACCCTGCTTAGCTATGAGGCCCCCTCCCATGGTCCAGTAGGCTTCTTACACCTACTGTCTAGGCTGGCACATGAAGAATACCTGCTTAGGTGAGGTACCAGATAGTAGCTGGCACTTCTGGAACCGTACCCCAGCATGAATTGTTTACCTTCAGGAGTGAGGACAGGAGGGAAATTGGTGGTGGGGAGTGAATGGAGTGCAACTCAAATCTAAATGCTTCCTCAAAGAGGTAGGTTTCAAGGAGCATCTTAAAGGAGAAAAGCAAGGTAGAGAGGTGGAGAGGTTTCTGGATTGAATTCCAGGGCTGGGGGCCTAGACAGCTGAAAACACAGCCGCCAATGGTGGAGCGATGAAAATCGGGGATGCGCAAGAGGCCAGAATTGGAGGAGTGCGGAGATCTTGGAGGGTTGAAGGGCTGGAACAGGTTGCAGAGATAGGTAGGGGCGAGGACATGGAAGAATTGGGGAACAAGGATGAGAATTTTAAAATCGAGGTATTGCTGGACCGGGAGCCAATGTAGGTCAGCGAGCACAGGGGTGATGGGTGAACGGGACTTGGTACGAGTTTGGATACAGGCAGCAGAGTTTTGGATGACACAAGTTTACAGAGGGTGCAAGGTGGGAGGACGGCCAGGAGAACATTGGAATAGTCGAACACAAAGGTAACAAAAGGGATGGATGAGGGTTTCAGCAGCAGATGAGCTGAGGCGGGGCGGAGACGGGCGATGTTATGGAGGTGGAAGCAGGAGGTCTTGGTAATGCAGCGGATATGGGGTCGGAAGCTCAGCTCAGGGTCAAATAGGACGCCAAGGTTGTGAACGTTCTGGTTCAGACTTAGACATGGGTTGTAAATAGCTGAGGCCCCAACACTGATCATTGTGGCACCTCACTAGTAACAGATGGGCAAACTAAAAAAGGGGAAGAGTAGGAAAGGAAAGTGTAAGTAGGAAATGAGGGAAATAAGGATAGGAATCGGTCAATAGAAAGCAGTGTGATAAGGAGAATAAAGGGAAAATCAAAAATGGTGACTGGAATTAAAATGGGATTTGACTGGATGAATGCAGGGAGTTTTCCCTAACACTCGGATTTGTGGATTAGTATTAAGAGAATCCGAGACTGGTTATTTGGGTACGGTGTTACCAACGCCTAACAGATTAGCAGATCAATCAAATATCTTTTGTCCATAGTATCTCAGTGTGGATGAATACTGGGAGGTTTCCCTAACACTTGGATTTGCTGATTAGGATGAGGTTAAAAGTAAGATGAAGGAAGAATTACAAAATGACAGATGCGAATGAGACTAAAAAGGTCAGTAGAAAATGAGGGAAATGAGAGAAAAAGTTCAATTGAAAGCAAAAGCGAAGAGAAGCCGAGAAAATGGGAAATAGAAAAGTGGTGAGTAGAATTGAGGTGAGGAGAAACGAAGGGAAATAAAGAATGAGTTTGGATGTGGAAAATGAGGGTAATGAAAGGGAAATATAAAAATGAGATGAGGAGGGAAAAGGTAATTCGAAAGTGAGGGATGATAAGGAGAGAAGTAGGGAAATCAAAAATTGAATGTGGAGAGAGAAAAGATAAATCAAAAATGAGAGTAAAGAGAAGTGAAATAGAAAAATGAGAAAGAAGAGGAAAAGGTAAGTATAGAATCATATCATAGAATCATAGAATGATTACAGCACAGAAGGAGGCCATTCAGCCCTTTGAGCCCGTGTCGGCTCTTTACAAGAGCAATCCAGTTAGTCCTATTCCTCGCTCTTTCCCCATAGCCCTGCAAATTTTTTCCCTTCAATCCATTTCCTTTATGAAATCTACGATTCAATCTGCTTTCACCACCCTTTCAGGTAGCGCATTCCAGATCATAATTCGCTGCGTTAAAAAATGCTTCCTCATATTGCTGTTGGTTCTCTTGTCAATCACCTTAAATCTGTGTCCTCTGGTTCTCGACCCTTCCGCCAAAGCGAACAATTTCTCTTTACTTACTTTATCTAAACCCTTCATGATTTTGAACACTTCGATCAAATATCCTCTCAACCTTCTCTGCTCGAAGGAGAACAACCCCAGCTTCTCCAGTTTATCCACGTAACTGAAGTCCCTCATCCTTGGAACCATTCTAGTAAATCTTTTCTGCACCCTCTCTAAGGCCTTCACATCCTTCCGAAAGTGCAGTGCCCAGAATTGAACACAATACTCCAGTTGTGACCGTACCAGTGTTTTATAAAGGTTCAATATAACTTCCTTGCTTTTGTACTCTAGGCCTCTATTTATAAAGTTCAGGATCCCGTATGCTTTTTTAACCACTTTCTCAGCCTGTCCTGCCACCTTCAAAGATTTGTGCACATATACCCATAAGTCTCTCTGTTCCTGCACCCCCTTTGAATTGCACCATTTAGTTTATATTGCCTCTCCTCGTTCTTCCTGTCAAAATGTAACACTTCGTATTTCTCTGCGTTAAATTTCATCTGCCATATGTCTGCTCAGTCCACCAGCCTATCTCTGCCCTCTTGAAGTCTATCACTATCCTCCCCACTGTTTACTACACTTTTCAAGTTTTATGTCATCTGCAAATTTGGAAATTGTGCCCTGTACACCCAAGTCCAAGTCATTAATATATATCAAGAACAGCAATGGTCTTAGTATTGACCCCTGGGGAATACCACTGCACACCTCCCTCCAGTCTGAAAAACAACCGTTCACCACTACTCTCTGTTTCCTGTCACTTAGACAATTTTGTATCCATGCTGCCACTGCCCCTTTTATTCCTTTGGTTTTTTGCTGCCCAGTACAATTAAAAAGATGAGAAGTAGAAAGAAAGAAAATGGAGAAATGAAACAGATGAGGAGGAAGGGAACTGAGGAGAGGAAAAGTGAAATAGGAAGAGTTCTGCAATGGAAAAGGTAAGTCGATAATGTAAAGGAACGGAGGAACGTAAGGGGAACGGATAGGGTGGATAGAGAGAAACTATTTCCGCTGGTTGGGGATTCTAGGAGTAGGGGGCACAGTCTAAAAATTAGAGCCACACCTTTCAGGAGCGAAATTAGAAAACATTTCTACACACAAAGGGTTGTAGAAGTTTGGAACTCTCTTCCACAAAAGGCAATTGATACTAGCTCAATTGCTAAATTTAAATGTGAGATAGATAGCTTTTTGGCAATCAAAGGTATTAAGGGATATGGGCCAAAGGCAGGTATATGGAGTTGGATCACAGATCAGCCATGATCTTATCAAATGGCGGAGCAGGCACGAGGGGCTGAATGGCCTCCTCCTGTTCCTATGTTCCTATGTTTCCTAGAAGGAGAGAGAAAAGAGAATAGAAAAATGACCAATGTGATAGGAACTAAAAAAAAGCAGACAAATGGAGGCGATGATGAGAGGATTCAATCAGTCGAAAATAAAGGATATGACAAAAGAAAGAACTTGCATTTATATAGCACCTTGCCCTAACTCAGAACATCCCAAAGTGCTTTACAACCAATGAAGTACTTTTGAAGTGTCATCACTGCTGTAATGTAGAGAAGGAAAGAAAAGTGATAATTAGAATTAAAATGAGGGAAAAGGAACAAATATAAATATAAATGAAATGAGGAGATTAGGAGAGGAAGACTTAAATAGAGAAAGGAGTTTGGGAGTAAAAAAGATAAGTAGGGAATGTGGGTTTGGAATCGAGCGAAATAAGGAAATTGAAAATAGGAGACGAGGAAAAGTAAAGGTCAGTACAATTGACAAAAATAAGAAACAGCAAAATAGGAATAGAAAATAAAAGAGATGAGAATGACAGGATTTGAGGAGAGCAAAAGCTAAAGAGAAAATGGAGGAAATGGGGAAAGAACAAAGAGAAAATGGGAAACTGAGATCAGGAGAGGAAAGGCAAGACAAAAAAGAGGAGGAGTAGGAAAGGAAAGTGTTAGTAGGAAATTAGAGAGGTAAGGAGAGGAATCCGTCAATAGGAAATAGGTATGAGAAGGAGAGAAAAGGGAAAATCAAAAAAAGATAATGGGAATGGAGATAGAAATGTGAGAGTTTAGGAGAGGAAAAAGTAAGCAGACGATAGAAAAATGAGAAAGAGAAAGAAAGAAAATAACAAATGATCGAGATGAGACATGGAGGATTTAGGGAGAAGAAATGCTAAATAAAATCATGGGTGAGATGAGGGAAGGAAAAGATAAATTGAAAAGGAACAGAATGTAGAGGAGAGATGCAGGGAAATAGAAAATGAGAGGAGAGGAACAGATAAGCACTGTTAAGAAAGCTGAGAAAGAGAAAAAGAACAGGAAAGAAATGAGAGGATTTAAGGAGAGGAAAAGTGAAACAGGAAAAGGAGTTTTGCAGAGGAAGGTGAGTAGAAAATGAAAAGAATGAGAAAGAAAAAAGGGGAATTTAAAAATGAGGAATTTGATAGATTAAAAAAAGTAGAACAATTGGAGCAATGTGAAGAGAATGATGTCAGTAGGAAATAAGAACTAGGAGCAGGACTGGGCCATACGGCCCCCTGGGCCTGGTCCGCCATTCAATCAGATCATGGCTCATCTTCAACCTTATCTCCACTTTCCAGCGCAATCCCCGTATCCCATAAGAACATAAGAAGTAGAAACCATAAGGAGAGAAAAGGGAAATAGAAAGACGGTAGATAGAATTAAGATGAGCAGAAAGAAAGGAAAATAGAAAAAGAGAGATGAGGAGGAGGGAGAAACAAATAGAAAAAGAGGGAGATAAGGAGAGGGAAAACAAAATACAAAAGTGTAAGAATATGGTTTAAAACCAAACATGATCAGTATTCCATCTCACTCACGTAACTCGCATAAAGTTCCCAAGCATCTTAGCAAAAGGGTGGGTATTAATGAGGTGAGGGGGCAAAGACACATCTCGGTATGTGTGAACAAAGACAGTTTGTAAGAGACAGAGAATGCTAAAACTTCAGAACTAAAGATCGAAAATTCAAGAGATGGCCTGTTTCTCGATGCTATAACATCAGAAGGTGGTTTCTACCATAACAAGAGACGTGGTTGCTAAGGAACGGTACAGTGGTAGAGCCGTGTAAGGCCATGAGTGGGTCTGTATCCAGATAAGAAGGACCTACGCATTCCTCAGGGGAACATAACAGCTTGTAAACAGAGCTGGAGAGTGAGGTCATCAGTTACATTATATAAAACAGCTTACCTTGAGTTGCTAATGTGGCGTCAGTACGATGGGAGAACATATGACCATGAGATAAGGACAGAGTTGCTTACGTGCAGAACAACGCAGTCGAATAGTATAAAGATAGGGCATGCTCCCTCCCAAGAGTTAGAATTCCCAAGAGGGTACGGTCGGAAGTCCATCAGGTTGTATTGATGGCTTGACATTTAATGTAATCTGTAGTTGTAATATAACTATAATACTGTTGAAGCAATGTTGAAGACAGCTGCAGTACAATTCTGTTGTAAGTCAATATATTAAACTTGCTATTTCCTAACCACTTGGGCTAGAATA
Organism: Heptranchias perlo; assembly: GCF_035084215.1. Lineage (NCBI taxonomy): Eukaryota > Metazoa > Chordata > Chondrichthyes > Hexanchiformes > Hexanchidae > Heptranchias > Heptranchias perlo. The sequence continues at coordinate 7,734,049 of NC_090350.1, read as the reverse complement.
AAGCAGAAGTCATTGTTAATGGATTAACAACCCATAGTTGTGACAGGAGTGGAGAAATCCGCAAAGATAATGGCATCACTGGGTGGGCCCAAGTTTTTAAGGTTTAAAAATAACTAGTGTTGAGAGACAGAGACAGAGAAAGAGGCAGACAGAGAGAGAGAGAGACATACAGACAGACACACAGAGACAGACAGGAAGAAAGAGACAGAGAGAAAGAGACAGACAGAGTGAAAGAGAAACAGGCAGAGAAAGAGAGAGATAGAGAGAGAGAGAGACAGAGTGAGACAGAGAGAGTCAGAGACAGAGAGAGGGACAGACAAAGAGAGACAGAGAGACAGTGTGCACCGGATCGTTTATGTTCTAAACAAAAGACAAGAAAGAAATTGTACAGAAGGACGAGAAGTTGAAACTGAGTCCTTCTACAGCAGATAGAGGCTGTAAAGTAATTATATAAAAATCAGTAGAATGTTACCAGCTACAGAATGTGTTCTTTTTAATGTGTTTTAAAAGCCTGTGTTAATGCTTGCTTTTTGCAATGTTTGCTTTGTGTTCTCTTTTGTGTAGTGTTACAAAGATTTTGTTTAGCTGTGAATTAAAAGTGGAAGAAATGTAAACTTAATCTCTTGTTTCTATAACAACAAACTGGAAATGTTGGACTAACTAAAAATAAGATGAATAAACTGAAATATTATCTTCTCTGACATGAGAGGTTTTTAAAAAAATTTACACGAACGCTGCGTTGATGCACGAAAATTATAGAGAAGGAAAAGCAATCATCAGCCTTGATCCAAGTTACTTTCCCTCTTTTGAAAACGTTTTGCCAAATGTAATTACAAGCACTTCTGTCTCCACAGTAAAATCACAAAGCCTTGACATAATTAGTTTCTGAAATTGGAATTGATCAGTTAAATTGATATAAGTTGCTGTTCAAGCATTTGAGAAGGGAAAATTTACCTGTAGTTTAAGGAGATAATTAATTTATATTTTTAAATAAAAGAGTCGAGTCTAAGTGGTTCCTGCCCAAGGCTATGTATCAAGGAAGAAGGTATTTTCCTCTCATCCAATTTTACACATCCCATTATATTACCATTTCATCTCATTCATGAGCCCTGGAGGAACTTTACAGCCCAATACAATATTTACAGCCTGGTCTAATATCTCAATACATTCTTTTGTTTATTTTATTTAAATTCTTCTTGGACCACTTTTCATTATCCCAATTCGAGATCAGTATTGTTGGACCAAAAATACAATTTTATTTCCCCCCAAAATACTTTCTTCTTTGATACACAGCATTGGACAGGAACCATTTAGTCTGGACTTCTTTTATTTAAAAATATCATTTGATTATCCCCTTAAACTACAGGTAAAGTTTCCCCTCTCGAATGCTAGAACAGCAACTTATATCAATTTAACTGATCAATTCCAATTTCAGAAACTAATTATGTCAAGGCTTTGTGATTTTACTGTGGAGACAGAAGTGCTTGTAATTACTTTTGGCAAAACGTTTTCAAAAGAGGGAAAGTAACTTGGATCAAGGCTGATTATTGCTTTTCCTTCTCCATGTAATCTTGAATTTTCAAATTCCAAGTTTCAAGTCTTAGTCCAAAATGTCACCATGCTGTGACATTTAATGTCTGTTGATGTCTGTAGATAAGGTTCTTAAATTCTTAACACCACTGGATCATTTCCTGCAGCAACACGTTTGTGTTCCCAAAAACCATGGTTCCCTGTTTCAAAAAGAAACTCAGAAAATCCCTTGTGGCTTTTCTTGAGAGCCCAAGGGGATTAAAAACAACAAACAATTAATTAATGTTCTTCTGTCACCCTTTATCCCGGGACCAGAGAGGATTCCACATTTCCATAAATTAATCTAATTACCTCATTCAGGATGAATTGTCAGCAAAGGGAGCACAAAAATCATGCCCAATATTTCCTTCATCACGTCGGCAAATATCCACTTACATTAAGAAACTTATTTTAAATAAATGCAAAGGTTGTTGTTTTGTGAATTAAAAACATGTCAGTGTCCTTGGAAAGGGTTAACTTCTTTTCAGAAAAATAAGGAACTCACGCAGCATTCACATAAATTTTTTAAAAATCCTTTCATGTCAGGGAAGATAATATTTTAGTTTGTTCATCTTATTTTTAGTTGGTCCAACATTTCCAGATTGTTGTTATAGAGACAGGAGATTAAGTTTCATTTCTACCACTTTTAATTGAAGAATGCATTAGCCTTCACAGCTAAACAAAATCTTTATAACATTACACAAAAGAGAACACAAAGCAAACGTTGTGAAAAGAAAGCTTTAACACAGGCTTTCAAAACAAAGAACACATTCTGTAGTTAGTAACACTCTACTGATTTCTACATAATTCCTTTACAGCCTCTATCTGCTGTAGAAGGACTCAGTTTCAACTCCTCGTCCTCCTGAATAATTTCTTTCTCTCTTCTTTTTTGTTTAGAACATAAACTATCCAGTGCATTCGCCATGGTTATTTCTTTTTTTCTCTTTCTCTCTATCTCTGTCTCTGTCTCTCTCTGTCACTCTCTGTCTGTCTGTCTGTTTCTGTCTGTCTGTCTCTCTCTCTCTGTCTGTCTCTCTGGATGTCTCTCTCTCTCTCTGTCTGTCTCTGTCTCTCTGCCTGTCTCGCTCTGTCTCTCTCTCTTTCAACATTAGTTATTTTTAAACCTTAAAAACTTAGGCCCACCCAGGGACACCATTATGCTATCGGTTTTCTCTGTTACTGTTGCAACTATGGGTTGTTAATCCTTCAACAATAACTTCCGCTTGATTCGCGCCTGAGTGGTTATAAAATAGTAAGTTTAATAGATTGACTTACAGCAGAGCTGCACTTCAGTTGTCTTCAACATTACATTCAACAGTATTATAGTTATAATACAACTGTCTACAGGTTACATTAAATGACAGGCAATCAATATAACCTGATGGTCTTCTGACCTCACCCTCTTGAGAACTCTAACTCTTGGGAGGGTGCAGGCCCTATCCTTATACTAATTGGCTGCTTTGTTCTGCACGTAAGGACCGCTGGTCTTATCTCATGGTCATAAGTCCTCCCACTGTACTAACGCCACATTAGCAACTCAAGATAAGCTGTTTTATGTAATGGAACTAATGACCTCTCCAGCTCTGTTTACAAGCTGTTATGTTCCTCGTATCTGGGTGCAGACCTGCGCATGGCCTTGCACGGCCCCACCAATGTCTTGTTCCTAAGCAACCACATCTCTCGTTCTGGTATAAACCTCCTTCTGACGTTATGGCATCCAGAGACGGACCATCTCTTGGGTCTTTAGTTCTGAAGTTTTAGCATCCTCTGACTCTTATAAACTGTCTTTGCTCACACATACCGAGACACGACTTTGCCCCCCATCCCATTAACACCCGTCCTCTTGCTAAGATGTTTGAGAGCTTTATGCGAGCTACGCAAGCAAGATGGAATACTGATCATGTTTGGTTTTAAACTGTATTCTTACAAAAAGCTAGAGCTGATTTTAATCTTTTACAAAAAAACATACTAAATATAATATAACTTTCTGCAGATCAGTGTTAACGGACAAACAAAATGCTGCAGATTAATTCTTCCCTGGGGCTAACGGATTAGGTGCTGCTGATTGGTGACAGAGAGATGGGTGACACTTTCTGAATGAGGCCTATATGGGGAATGGGAGAGGAGAGGGGAGGGGATGGGGGAAGGGGGTGCAGGGGGAGAGGGGGAGGGGATGGGGGAAGGGGGTGCAGGAGGAGAGGGGAGGGGATGGGGGAAGGGGGTGCAGGAGGAGAGGGGGAGGGGATGGGGGAAGGGGGTGCAGGGGGAGAGGGGGAGGGGATGCCATGTGACCCAGGCAGCTCCTGTAGGACACTGGGTTTAGAGGGAGGGGAACCTCCTCCCATGTTTCCCCCGTCCCGCCCAGCCCCGCCTTCACCCCATTTTAGATGCTGACCTATTACAGACGTTAAAACATGAAAAAACATTCACCATATTTCCCACCCCATAAACAAACTCAACAATATGGGGTTTTAAACATCTTTTGTGGTGACATGTCATACTTTGTGTACAGATTGCAGAATTGAGAAATACTTCTCTGTAAAAATCTGTTTCATGTAACAATTAAAAGATGGTATTTACCTACTTGTTGTACAATGTTTTCATTTCAAAGTGTCATCTCATTGACATATTTAAATAAGGAGCCTTGAGTGAGTGTGACAGAGTGATCTGATTGATCCATGCAATATAAGCTAAACAGTGATGTCTCGGGGCTGCTTTCCCCTATTGTCCCGAGGGAAGTTTTCAACAAGTGTCACTTTGAAAAGTGATTTATGAAACAAATTTAATCATCACAGTCAACAGATCTTCTCAGGATAGAATGATCCCTGTTCGCAATCAGTTTCAACAAGCCATGAAATTGCTGCTAATGCTATTCAAGGGTTAATGGTGGTTTATGAAGGTTTTTACCTGATGAAATGATTTCACAGGGGAAGGTACCTAGTGGAGGCTAAATGGTTTGCCATAAAAAGGGACAAAACTGGAGGGACGTTCACCCTGCTCTCGTGCGCTACCTGGTTCTAGAGTGTTATAGGAGGAGCCAGAGGGAGTGGGTGAATCACCTGTTCATTTACTCAACTCTTGCCTTGACAAAGGAACAAATTACAAAAATAAAAAAAGCTTTAAATATGCTTTTTTTGAAGCATTAGTGCTGAAGCTGGATCCTGGGTCTCAATCGTTGGGTTTGTTGAGCAAGTGTTAATTTGAAGGAATACAGTAATTTCCATTTGTTCCCTTTCCGTTAAAATGTGGAACGGTCCCCCATGCCTTTTGTTGCTGTGCAATTCGAATGAAAGGAAAGAGAAAGATCTTGCATTCATGGAGCATCTTTTCCATCCTTAGGACATCCCAAAGTGCTTCACAGCCAATGAAATACTTCTTAAAGTCCTTTGTAGGCAAACATGGCAGCCAATTAGGGCACAGCAAGGTCGCACAAGCAGCAATTCGATAAATCATAGAATCATAGAATGGTTACAGCACAGAAGGAGGCCATTCGGCCCGTTAAGCCCGTGCCAGCTCTCTGCAAGAGCAATCCAGCTAGTCCCACCCCCCCCCTGCCCTTTCCCCGTAGCCAGATAATCTGTTTTCGGTGGTGTTGTTTGAGAGGAATATTGGTCACAACATTGGGAGAACTCTCGAGCACTTCTCCCAACAGGACCATGGGATTTTTTACATCTATTTGAGCAGGCAGATGGGGCCAAGGGTTATCTCATCTGAGGGACAGTGCCTCTAACAATGCAACGCTCCCTCAGTACTGCACTGCACTGAAGTATAAATCTAGATTACATGTTCAAATCCTCGTCTGGGGTTTGAACCCATGACTTTCTAACACGAAGGCAAGATTGTTACCACAGATCAAAGGAAATAGTCATTGCGCCTTCCAAACTGGAATCTTATCCTAACATTCATGGTATACCCGTGTAATCAGGGCCTGCATGGGCTAAACTGACATGTTTTATGAGCTAGTGGAGTAGGCCTAGCACTGGAGTAAAATGATCCAAGAATTGGCCAAGATTGTACGAATGGGCTTCCCAGATGGTTGCATTAGTAAAGGCAGTATGTAACTGAACCATGCAGGTGGGCTGGGTATGGTAATGTATGGGTATGACTCGTGACCTCGCAAATGTGAGTTCAAGTCCCACGGTCGCAGTTTGAGGATTTAAATTCAGTTTCAAAAAAACAAATCAGAAAATAAAAAGCTGATATCTAAAAGTGACCAAGAAACTGTTGATGAGTGATAAAAACCCAACTGGTTCACCAATGTTCTTTAGGGAAGGAAACATAAGAACGTAAGAAATAGGAGCGGGAGTAGGGCATACGACCCCTCGAGCCTGCTCCGTCATTCAATCAGATCATGGCAGATCCTCGACCTCAACTCCACTTTTCTGCCCGATCCTTTGACTCCCTTAGAGTCCAAAAATCTAGCGGTCTCAGCCTTGAATATGTTCAATGACTGAGCATCCACAGTCCTCTGGGGTAGAGAATGCCAAAGATTGACAGCCCTCTGAGTGAAGAAATTTTTCCTCATCTCAGTCCTAAATGGCCATCGCCTTATCCTGAGTCTATGACCCCTAGTTCTAGACTCTCCAGTGGGGGAAACAGCCTCTCAGCATCTACCCTGAGAAGCCCTCTAAGAATTTTATACTTCCCAATGAGATCACCTTTAAGGAATGCAACAGCTTTGAAAATAAATGTCCGCGGCCTGAACTCGGGAAAATATCTGTAGTGTCGGGGGTTGTGCTGAAAACCACTGCCAGCTCAGCACTCACTCACTGGCTTCAACACAACTGTTTGATGAATCTGCCCACTGCCTTCTGGTGAACAACCGTTTCACGCAGTGTTCTTATTATTCCACTCACACACGTCATTTCACACTCCAGCAAAGGGCAATTTGAACTTGTAAAATTATTTAAAGTTGTATAACACAGCAGTCAGTGTTGCACAATATCATTTGTTATTATCAACCAAGGAGGATGCCTTTTAGGATCAGTTGTTAACCATTGTTAACCCCTGTTCAGTGGAGCAGTAATGATTGTTGGCCATATCCATTCTCGATAGTGTTAGAATCTCACTCCCTGGGCAGTTTATATTGATTTCTCCATCAGGTTATTTCAAGTGTAAATCTCTTCCTGCACTGCAGGCAGGTCCTAGGAACTATGTGTCAACCTTGGCTTAACGGAAGGACTCTTGATGTGGATGTGGATTCAATCCGCACTCCAGAGACTTAAGCACAAAAAGCTAGGCTGATACTCCCAGTGCAGTACTGAAGCAGCGCTGCAATGTCAGAAGTGCTGTCTTTCAGATGAGATGTTAAAAAGAAGCCTCGTCTGTCCTTCCAGATGGATCCCGTGACACTATTTCGAAGAAGAGCAGGGGAGCCTTCCCTGGTTTCCTGGTCAATATTTATCCCTCAACCAACATCAATGAAACAGATTATCTGGTCATTATCTCATTGCTGTTTGTGGGATCTTGCTGTGTGCAAATTAGCTACTGCATTTTCCACATTACAACAGTGACTACACTTCAAAAGTACTTCATTGGTTGTAAAGTACTTTGGGACATCCTGAGATCAAGAAATGCGCTATATAAATGAACATTTTTTCTTCCTTTATTATACATGATCCACAGTGTCTGTAACTGCCCTGAATCACACAAAGAAGGCTGCAATGATGCTTGTTTTAAAACACAGAGAACCCCGGGTCACAACACTGCTTGTTGCTGCTGGAGTTTGAGAGGATTCTGCACCAATCTCAGTGCACAATCAGTGAAAAGCAGCTGAGAGCTACAGACAGAGCCTGGGAGCAATTTGAGAAGCAGACATGAAAGACGTAGAGAGTAAAAAGAAACTACGCAGCCTGCTGGAAGGAGGAAGCACCATTAATTGGCCCTGAAATTCCACACAGTTTGTGGCATTTTTCTCTGTGCAAAAATCAGGGCATCGTTTTGTTTCAGGAAGTGAAATGGGACGGAATCCGTTACCACAGGGTTCCTGCGCCAAATCTGTCCCCCTGAGTTCCCTGAAACGATCTGGCCCTCCCTGCCATCTGCTCGCTGAGTCCTGAGTGAACTCACTATAATACATGACATGTCCTGGCCAATAATCATCCCTCAACTAACACCATTATCTGGTCATTATCAAGTTGCTGCTTGTAGGATCCTGCTGTGCGCAAATTGGCTGCAGAACGGTCTGTAACCAGAGGACACAGATATAAGGTAATTGGCAAAACAGCCAGAGGTGAGATGAGAATTTTCGTTATGTAGCGAGTTGTTATGATCTGGAATGCACTGCCTGAAATGGTGGTGGAAGCAGATACAAAGTAACTTTCAAAAAGGAATTAGATAAATAATTGTAGGGTAGAAAATTGCACAGCAATGGGGAAAGAGCAGGGAAGTGGGACTAATTGGATAGCTCTTTCAAAGAGCCAGCACAGGCACGATGGGCCGAATAGTTTTGTGCTGTAAGATTCTATGATTCTATGACTACACTTCAAAAGTACTTCATCATCTGTAAAGCACTTTGGGACTTCCTGAGGGCATGAAAGGTGCTATATAAATGCAAGTCTTTCTTTCTTTCTTGGTGCTGTAGCCTCAAATTTCCTGGTTATTACACTCGCAAAGCACTCAGGGTAAATTAGACCGAGAATTATAAGGCACGGCTACTGTCAGGATCAGCTAGGACAGGCAGAAGTCAGGAGTTTTTGAGTCTAACTAATGCGGGAGGTGGCTGGCTGCTCATGTTCTACAAAAGGGTCCTGGGTCTGAGGAGACCCTCCTCCCATGGGTATTGGCCCCTGGGAATGAGCCCCTGCTGGCTGAATCTCTGGGCGTTGGGCCTGGGCAGCATGGTGTCGTCTCCCATGTGCCTTTGATGTGGTGATCTGAAGGAGAAGGCCGGAGACCTGCTGCTGTCCTGAGAGACAACGATATCAGGCAGGTGGGACTCCAACCATCATCCTGGATCTGTGTCCCCACTGAGCAGTGGGATGGCTGGTCTAATGGCAGCTCTCAGATCCTGAAAGCCCAGAGAGACAGCAGCCTACATCGTGGTCACCATGGTCTAGAAGCTGGCTCACAGGATGCTGCCTATTCTGCCCCCTACTATTACCAGAGCTGCAGTCTGTGCTTCTGTGGAGGAGGAGACACCAACTGGTTCCTGGCCACTTCTTGGGTGAGCATCTGTCTACATTGCAAAGACACCGCCACATGTTCCATTGATGTCTGCAATGAAGAAAAAGCTTCCCTGATGTTGCTGCAAATGAGGGCTGTAGACTCTAGAGTTACACCCGTCAGTTGCTGCACATCCTCGGAGGTAACGTCTGAGTCTGCACGTAGGTACGATGTTCCTCGAACGACTTTTGCTTTAGGCGAGTACCCATGATTTCTGAGTCCCACGACTCCAAAACCATAGGCAGCCTTCTCGTTGGCCTCTACTGTGAAATGGCATATCTTCACCCAACCTCCACTCCATCAGTTGCCTTATGCTCTGTGAATTAACCAGTGCCACGTTCTCACAAACAACAAGACCGCACCTGGAATACTGCATACAGTTTTGGTCTCCATACTTAAGAAAAGACATACTTGCTCTGGAGGCAATACAAAGAAGGTTCACTCGGTTAATCCCGGGGATGAGGGGGCGGACATATGAGGAGAGGTTGAGTAGATTGGGACTCTACTCATTGGAGTTCAGAAGAATGAGAGGCGATCTTATTGAAACATATAAGATTGTGAAGGGGCTTGATCGGGTGGATGCGGTAAGGATGTTCCCAAGGATGGGTGAAACTAGAACTAGGGGGCATAATCTTAGAATAAGGGGATGCGCTCCTTCAAAACTGAGATGAGGGGAAACTTCTTCACTCAGAGGGTGGTAGGTCTGTGGAATTTGCTGCCCCAGGAAGCTGCGGAAGCTACATTATTGAATAAATTTAAAACAGAAATAGACAGTTTCCTAGAAGTAAAGGGAATTAGGGGTTACGGGGAGCGGGCAGGAAATTGGACATAAATTTAGATTTGAGGTTAGGATCAGATCAGCCATGATCTTATTGAATGGCGGAGCAGGCTCGAAGGGCCAATTGGCCTACTCCTGCTCCTATTTCTTATGTTCTTATGTTCTAATATCTAAATCTCCCAGGTGAAAGTATCCGAGCTTGTGTGGAATAGGGAAAAAAACCTAGTGATGCAGGGGGTGAGATTGAGGAAACTGTGACTGAGGAACATGATTCAGGAGGTCATTGCTGAAACTCTTTATTACATCGCGTTACATTGAAACTACAGCACAGAAACTGTGCTTTGGCCTAACTGCTCTATGCCAGTGTTTATGCTCCACATGAGCTTCCTCCCTCCCTACTTCATCTCACCCTATCAACATATCCTTCTATTCCTTTCTCCCTCATGTGTTTATCTTGCTTCTCCTTAAATACATCAATACTACTCTCCTCAATTACTCCTTGTGGGAGCGGGTTCCACATTCTCACCACTCTTTGGGTAAAGAAGTTTCTCCTGAATTCCCTATTGGATTTATTAGCGACTATCTTATATTTATGACCTCTAGTTTTGGACTCTCCCACAAGTGGAAACATTTTCTCTATGTCCACCCTATGAAACCCAATCATTATCTTAAAGATCTCTATCAGGTCACTCCTCAGCTTTCTCATTTCTAGAAAAGAGCCTGTTCAGCCATTCCTGATAATTATATCCTTTCAGTTCTGGTATCATCCTTGTGAATCTTTTTTGCGTCCTCTCCAATGCATTTAACCGGAACTATGCACAGTACTCCAAGTTCGTTGGACATGACCCTGACTTCCTCTCTCTCTTCATCATCATCATCCTCCTTGACTTTGTCATCCTCATAATCCATGAGGAAGAAGTGCCTTTCTCCTCTTCGCTTTCTCCTCTTCCTCACCATCATCATTATCTTCCTTCTCTTTGTTATCCTCTGTCCCCTATTGCTGGTGAATCTGCAGGAAAGGAGGGCAGAAGGTAAGGATGGGTGTGCGTCAAGCCCTTGGAATTAAAGTGGCAAAGAAGGGGATGAAAGCTTGTGGCTGCATCTCAGGGGTACCATGGCAACTGTATAGTTAATAACTTGGCACCAGCACTATGCCCCTGATGTCGCAATCTTGCATGGCAAGGGCATAGTGTCTGTCCATCTGATTCATGGCCTGCTCCTCGTAGGGAGTGAGCTCCTTAATGTTGGGGATGTCTCCTCCAGTTCCAGTGCCCTACCTCTGGTGCAGCCCTGTCTGCATGGCATGTATGACATTTTTTGGAGGCTTCCTCCCACAAACACCCATCTTTCCTGAGCTTTACTTCATTGAGAAGGGTTTGTAGGTCCGTCTCCATAGTAACTTCTCCTCTGCCCCGTGCCATGCCCTGGCTCCTTGTTTGGCTGCCACAGTGGCCTAGAATTTGCTCGGAGCTGCTGAAGCTTTGTTGTCATAACTTTGGGGGAAACCCTGTTTATGCACGAGATCGGGGTCTCCGCGCACTTCTGGCGAAGTCGCGGAACGGGAACAGCACCATGGAAATTCTCGGCCTGCGTGGTTGACTCTTAAAAGAAAGCAGAAACAAAGAAAGACATGCGTTGAAATAACATTTATGTAACATCTCGCATCTCCGCCCCGCCTCAGCTCATATGCTGCTGAAACCCTCATCCGTGCCTTTGTTACCTCAAGACTTGACAATTCCAATGCTCTCCTGGCCGGCCTCCCATCTTGCACCCTCCATAAACTTGAACTCATCCAAAACTCAGCTGCCCATATCCTAACCCGTACCAAGTCCTGTTTACCAATCGGCCCTGTGCTCACTGACCTACATTGGCTCCCGGGAAAGCCTCTATTTTAAAATTCTCACCATTGTTTTCAAATCGCTCCATGGTCTTGCCCCTCCCTATCTCTGTAACGTCTTCCAGTTCAAAAACCCTCTGAGATCTCTGCGCTCCTCCAATTCTGGCCTCTTGCACATCCCCAATTTTAATCGCTCCACCATTGGCGGCCGTGCCTTCAGCTGCCTTTTTTTTTATTCGTTCATGGGATGTGGGCGTCGCTGGCGAGGCCGGCATTTATTGCCCATCCCTAATTGCCCTTGAGAAGGTGGTGGTAAGCCGTCTTCTTGAACCACTGCAGTCCGTGTGGTGAAGGTTCTCCCACAGTGCTATTAGGAAGGGAGTTCCAGGATTTTGACCCAGCGACGATGAAGGAACGGCGATATATTTCCAAGTTGAGATGGTGTGTGACTTGGAGGGGAACGTGCAGGTGGTGTTCCCATGTGCCTGCTGCCCTTGTCCTTCTAGGTGGTAGAGGTTGCGGGTTTGGGAGGTGCTGTCGAAGAAGCCTTGGTGAGTTGCTGCAGTGCATCCTGTGGATGGTACACACTGCAGCCACAGTGTGTCGGTGGTGAAGGGAGTGAATGTTTAGGGTGGTGGATGGGGTGCCAATCAAGCGGGCTGCTTTGTCCTGGATGGTGTTGAGCTTCTTGAGAGTTGTTGGAGCTGCACTCATCCAGGCAAGTGGAGAGTATTCCATCACACTCCTGACTTGTGCCTTGTAGATGGTGGAAAGGCTTTGGGGAGTCAGAAGGCGAGTCATTCGCTGCAGAATACCCAGCCTCTGACCTGCTTAGACCCTAAGCTCTGGAATTCCCTCCTTAACCTCTCCGCCTCTCCACCTCTTTCTCCTCCTTTAAGATGATCCTTAAAACTTACCTCTTTGACCAAGCTTTTGGTCACCTGTTCTAATATCTCCTTGGGGGCTCGGTGTCATGTTAAATTTGATAATTCCTTGTGTGAAGCACCTTGGGACGTGATACTACGTCAATGGCGCTACATAAATGCAAGTTGTTGTTGTTATGTAGCACCTTTCACAACCTCAGGACATCCGAAACGCTTTACAGCCAATGAAGTACTTTTTTGAAATGTAATCACTGTTGCAATGTAGGAAATGGGGCAGTCAATTTGTGCACAGCAAGATCCCAGAAACAGCAATGAGTTAATGGCTAGATCATCTATTTTTGGTATTCGTTCAGCGATAAATAGAAGCCAGGACACTCGAGAGAACTCCTCCGTTCTTCTTCGAATATTGCCATGGGATCTTTTACAGCCACCTGAAGGGCAGACGGAGGCTCGGTTTAACGTCTCATCCAAACGACAGCACCATCGACGGTGCAGCACCCCCTCAGTTCTGCACTGGAGTGTCAGCTTGGATTATGTGCTCAACAACAACTACAAAACTTGCATTTATATTGCGTCTTTAATCTAGTAAAAAGAGCTTAGGGCCCAAGCAGCTGAAGGCACGGCCGCCAATGGTGGGGCGAAGGAAGTGAGTGATGCGCTAGATGCCAGAATTGGAGGGGCGCAGAGATCTCGGAGGGTTGTAGGGCTGGAGGAGGTTACAGGGATAGGGAGGGGCGAGGTCATGGAGGGATTTTAAAACAAGGATGAGAATTTTAAAATCGAGGTGTTGCTGGACTGGGAGCCAATGAAGGTCAGCGAGCACAGGGGTGATGGGTGAACGGGTGAACTTGGTGCAAGTTATGACACAATCAGCAGAGTTTTGGATGAGCTGAAGTTTATGGAAGGCGGAAGATGGGAGGCCGGCCAGGAGAGCATTGGAATAGTCGAGTCTCATGTCTCTGAAGTGGGACTTAAACCCACAACCTTCTAACTCAGAGGCAAGAATGCTACCACTTAATGCCCTCAGAGAACCTAGAGTTGGGCAATAAATACTGCCATGCCAGAGTCGTCCACGACCCAAGAGCAAAAAAACTCCAAAGGTGATGTAGAGAAAATGTCCCAGACCAGGGAGTTGGTGTTGTTTCATTGGCTGTGACTGGCAGTGAGGAAGGGACTGCAGGGAGGGAGGAGAGCAGTATCAAAGCCTTGCCCCAGGTTTTTAGGCAAGAACTGTGCCTGTAGTACGTCTCATGACAGTACCTTTGTGAGACAGCCTGACAACTAGGCCTGCCTTGCTGAAGGAGAAACCTTCCCTTCGTTCTCAGTGCTGTGGGCGACCTTTACATTTTGCCTGTACTTGGACTGATGGATGTTCGGGAGGAAACTATCTCTATTACTGTGAATAAATGTCATTCCGCTGTTTAAACAACATTCGCATCCAACTGTTGCCATCTGCTCCACACCTTTCCTTCATTCTCAGACTCTTGGGAGAGATTTGCTCTTACTGAATTCCTAATAGGTACCACCTCCTTCCCTTAAATCACAGTTACATGGGATATATCAGGTAATACAAAGACACAAGGTTCTTGGGAAATCTAGGTTTTTTTTTAAGTGTCCAGGAAGGAGCCCAGTATAGAAGGTAACTGTTGACAGAGTCAGAAGGATGGGGAATCAATGCATCAGCGTTCCGGTGATGAGGAAGATTTTGGTCAAGCTGAAGGAGTGATAGATCCATGATCAGATTGTGTTTGGAGTGTGAGAGCAAGGGAGCTGAGAACCAAACCCCAAGCTCAGGAAAGCAGTGGATATGGCCAGGACAGCGAAAATTAACCACAGTCTCACAGCAAGCAGATTGTCGGTGATAAAATCAGCCCCAAAACTCAGGCAAAAAAAAGGAGAGCCAAGAGTGAACGATCTGGTAGGAAGCTGAGGGAATAGAAGTGCGAGATGATTAGAGATGAATTGATTGCTGCTTACAGATAAAAACCAATGTCCAACATTCAGACACGCATGAATTTTTAAAATTTATTCATGGGATGTGGGCGTCGCTGACAAGCCCAGCTTTAATTATCCATCCCTAATTGCCCTTGAGAAGGTGGTGGTGAGCCGCCTTCTTGAACCGCTGCAGTCCGTGTGGTGACGGTTCTCCCACAATCCTGTTAGGAAGGGAGTTCCAGGATTTTGACCCAGCGACGATGAAGGAACGACGATATATTTCCATGTCAGGATGGTGTGTGACTTGGAGGGGAACGTGCAGGTGGTGTTGTTTCCATGTACTTGCTGCTCTTGTCCTTCTAGGTGGTAGAGGTCGCGGGTTTGGGAGGTGCTGTCGAAGAAGCCTTGGCGAGTTGCTGCAGTGCATCCTGTGGATGGTACACACTGCAGCCACAGTGCGCCGGTGGTGAAGGGAGTGAATGTTTAGGGTGGTGGATGGGGTGCCAATCAAGCGGGCTGCTTTGTCCTGGATGGTGTTGAGCTTCTTGAGTGTTGTTGGAGCTGCACTCATCCAGGGAAGTGGACAGTATTCCATGGTGAATGGTGGATTAAAAGTAATTTTGCTGCAGAATTTAAGACACAGAGAGAGTAAAGTGGCTGCTCTTTGCAGATGAACAAGACGACAAGAAAACAACCACGAGTGGGACAGTTGAGGATGTGAACAAGGCCACTGAAAGTGGTTATTGGAGACAGGCAAACTTTCCAGCGGAGGTACGGGTCATCACAGAGGGTGGGGGTGGGAAGGGGATTAGCTCCAAGTTCATTTTCAAATCCATACAGGCCCTTTGTGGACCCACTCCAGATCCATTTGGATGTTTCAGGGTTTAGATAACACGGGCAGCTCGTTCAGGTCACTGCGGTCTCTGGATTTTTCACTACAGCGGTTGGATCTTCAAATCCCAGAGTGCAGTTAGAGTGAGGACAGCTCCTCGATGGAACCCAGGTCAGGGCTCTAAATCTGAAATTGTGAAACTGAGTGGAGTTTGGGTTGCCTGCGGTATGTCCGTTTTAGAGAGTCTGGGCCTACTGTTAGAGGCTTTACTGAGTCAGAGATGTTCTTAAGCTACTACAATGATGTAATTTCCTCTTTCATCATTATGTATTGAGTGTCTCTGTGAATTTAAGAGCATGGGAGAAAAATGACCATTCAGCCCATCAAGTGTGCTGTTTCCACGATGGACAACCTACCCTATCATGGACTCTACGCCACCCATTTAATCTCCAGAGGGGGATTTGTACAAATCTCCAGACTATTCATCCATTCCCAGAAGTTACTCTGAATTATAAAATCATCGAATTATAGAATCATAGAATCTTACAGCACAGAGGAGGCCATTCAGCCCACTGTGCCTGTGCCGGCTCTTTGAAAGAGCTATCCAATTAGTCCCACTCCCTTGCTCTTTCCCCACAACCTCTGCAAGTATTTATTCAATTCCATTTTGAAAGTTATTATTGAATCTGCTTCCACCGCCTTTTCAGGCAGTGCATTCCAGATCATCACAACTCGCTGCGTAAAAAATTATTTCCTCATGTTGGCACCGCTTCTTTTGCCAATTATCTTAAATCTGTGTCCTCTGGTTACCGACCCTCCTGCCACTGGAAACAGTTTCTCCTTGTTTACTCTGTCAAAACCATTCAAGATTTTGAACACCTCAATCAAATCTCCCTTTAACCTTCTCTGCTCTGAGGCAAACAACCCCATTGTAGCCAGGAATATTAAGTCCCCAATCCTCCCCTTGTTTGGGCCAGGTCTTTGTTATTGCCATTATATCATAATCCCATGTGGCTACTTGTGCCTGCAGCTCACCAACTCTTATTTATCACGCTCCACACATTTACACACATACACTCGAAGTCATCTTAGTCTGCCTCACATTTTCCCCTTGTCTGATCCCTCCTATTTCTGAACTACACTTTATTCTAATGCTTTTTGTCTCTCTCATACCTCTGTGCAGCTTGTTTCTCCTCTCTAATGCTTCATCCTGGTGCTCCTCCCCCTGCCAAATTATTTTAAACGCTCCCCCACAGCACTGGTTAACCTCTCTGTGCGGACATTGGTCCCAGCCCCATTGATGCATTGAAGGGAGGGTTGATATATACCTGAGGGTGAAGGGAATAGACGGAAATGGGGGCAGGGTGGGGAGAGGTAATTAGAGTGGGAGGAGCATAAACATTGGCATGGACCAGTTGGGCCAAATGGCCTGTTTCTGTGCTGCAGATTGAATGCAATTCTAAGGCAGTTGAGTGCCTCATGGAGCTGGATATAAGAATTTGAGAATTTTGCCAAACTCATCAGCGGTTTAATGAAAGGCGAACCAGCAGAGCTATCTAGCCCTGAGTAGGTGTGAATGAGATGCAGCTGTTTGCCGTCTGACATCACACAGCGGTTACTTCCCGGAACTCTCCTTGTAACGGAGGCTTCATTAATCAATGGCAGATGGAGATGAATGAGATCATGAGATCAGCATCAAACCTGCAGGACTCCTGGGACCTCATGGTGGGGGAAAGAGAACATCTGCCGACAACCGCTGCAAACAGCTGGAACCATCACTTCAACTGGGGGCATGCCGACAGACATTATTTTCTACATTGATATGAGAGGGAACCAGAAGAGGCACCAAGCAGCAGAGTTGCCAATAAGTGTTTAGTGTGAGTCGTTCTGAATTATGTTAAGATATTGTGAGGCTAATTCATATCATCTGGACCCAATAGCAGAAGGAATGTCCCCTGGTTGGCCTCTGGTTCCCTTTCCATATTTTCCAATGAATGTTTAAACTTGTTTATATTTACTGGCAGTGTATTATGCCCAGAAAATAGGAAAATTAAATATGCCCCATTAACTCTTTCATTACTACATTCCTTTCACAAATCGTAACACTTGCTCATGCTCAATCAACCATGACGCTCTCACTCAGTCCTCGATTGCTGCATGGAGGAGACCGTTGCTGCCAGTAACTACGTTTCAATACGGGAACATTACCCCTTGACCCCACCTCAAAAAAAGGCTGGTCAGATGGATTGACCAGTATGACATTTTAAATCTTCATTTTGCTTCCCCTGCCTCTCTCGATGATACACAGTTCCACAGTTGCTAACCATCCCCGCAGGAGCCTTACTAAGTGGTTGATCTTTGTGTCTGATCCTCTCTGGTGAATGTTGCCTGGTTATTGGACAGTGAGGATCCCTAAAGTCTTCCACTAACATCCACATATGGGGGAGGTAGTTTGGGCTTTGTGCGATAGTGTAAAGCGGGTGATAGTGAATGGGGAGGTAGTTTGGGCTTTGTGCGATAGTGTAAAGCGGGTGATAGTGAATGGGGAGGTAGTTTGGGCTTTGTGCGATAGTGTAAAGCGGGTGATAGTGAATGGGGAGGTAGTTTGGGCTTTGTGCGATAGTGTAAAGCGGGTGATAGTGAATGGGGAGGTAGTTTGGGCTTTGTGCGATAGTGTAAAGCGGGTGATAGTGAATGGGGAGGTAGTTTGGGCTTTGTGCGATAGTGTAAAGCGGGTGATAGTGAATGGGGAGGTAGTTTGGGCTTTGTGCGATAGTGTAAAGCGGGTGACAGTGAATGGGGAGGTAGTTTGGGCTTTGTGCGATAGTGTAAAGCGGGTGACAGTGAATGGGGAGGTAGTTTGGGCTTTGTGCGATAGTGTAAAGCGGGTGATAGTGAATGGGGAGGTAGTTTGGGCTTTGTGCGATAGTGTAAAGCGGGTGATAGTGAATGGGGAGGTAGTTTGGGCTTTGTGCGATAGTGTAAAGCGGGTGATAGTGAATGGGGAGGTAGTTTGGGCTTTGTGCGATAGTGTAAAGCGGGTGATAGTGAATGGGGAGGTAGTTTGGGCTTTGTGCGATAGTGTAAAGCGGGTGATAGTGAATGGGGAGGTAGTTTGGGCTTTGTGCGATAGTGTAAAGCGGGTGATAGTGAATGGGGAGGTAGTTTGGGCTTTGTGCGATAGTGTAAAGCGGGTGATAGTGAATGGGGAGGTAGTTTGGGCTTTGTGCGATAGTGTAAAGCGGGTGATAGTGAATGGGGAGGTAGTTTGGGCTTTGTGCGATAGTGTAAAGCGGGTGATAGTGAATGGGGAGGTAGTTTGGGCTTTGTGCGATAGTGTAAAGCGGGTGATAGTGAATGGGGAGGTAGTTTGGGCTTTGTGCGATAGTGTAAAGCGGGTGATAGTGAATGGGGAGGTAGTTTGGGCTTTGTGCGATAGTGTAAAGCGGGTGATAGTGAATGGGGAGGTAGTTTGGGCTTTGTGCGATAGTGTAAAGCGGGTGATAGTGAATGGGGAGGTAGTTTGGGCTTTGTGCGATAGTGTAAAGCGGGTGATAGTGAATGGGGAGGTAGTTTGGGCTTTGTGCGATAGTGTAAAGCGGGTGATAGTGAATGGGGAGGTAGTTTGGGCTTTGTGCGATAGTGTAAAGCGGGTGATAGTGAATGGGGAGGTAGTTTGGGCTTTGTGCGATAGTGTAAAGCGGGTGATAGTGAATGGGGAGGTAGTTTGGGCTTTGTGCGATAGTGTAAAGCGGGTGATAGTGAATGGGGAGGTAGTTTGGGCTTTGTGCGATAGTGTAAAGCGGGTGATAGTGAATGGGGAGGTAGTTTGGGCTTTGTGCGATAGTGTAAAGCGGGTGATAGTGAATGGGGAGGTAGTTTGGGCTTTGTGCGATAGTGTAAAGCGGGTGATAGTGAATGGGGAGGTAGTTTGGGCTTTGTGCGATAGTGTAAAGCGGGTGATAGTGAATGGGGAGGTAGTTTGGGCTTTGTGCGATAGTGTAAAGCGGGTGATAGTGAATGGGGAGGTAGTTTGGGCTTTGTGCGATAGTGTAAAGCGGGTGATAGTGAATGGGGAGGTAGTTTGGGCTTTGTGCGATAGTGTAAAGCGGGTGATAGTGAATGGGGAGGTAGTTTGGGCTTTGTGCGATAGTGTAAAGCGGGTGATAGTGAATGGGGAGGTAGTTTGGGCTTTGTGCGATAGTGTAAAGCGGGTGATAGTGAATGGGGAGGTAGTTTGGGCTTTGTGCGATAGTGTAAAGCGGGTGATAGTGAATGGGGAGGTAGTTTGGGCTTTGTGCGATAGTGTAAAGCGGGTGATAGTGAATGGGGAGGTAGTTTGGGCTTTGTGCGATAGTGTAAAGCGGGTGATAGTGAATGGGGAGGTAGTTTGGGCTTTGTGCGATAGTGTAAAGCGGGTGATAGTGAATGGGGAGGTAGTTTGGGCTTTGTGCGATAGTGTAAAGCGGGTGATAGTGAATGGGGAGGTAGTTTGGGCTTTGTGCGATAGTGTAAAGCGGGTGATAGTGAATGGGGAGGTAGTTTGGGCTTTGTGCGATAGTGTAAAGCGGGTGATAGTGAATGGGGAGGTAGTTTGGGCTTTGTGCGATAGTGTAAAGCGGGTGATAGTGAATGGGGAGGTAGTTTGGGCTTTGTGCGATAGTGTAAAGCGGGTGATAGTGAATGGGGAGGTAGTTTGGGCTTTGTGCGATAGTGTAAAGCGGGTGATAGTGAATGGGGAGGTAGTTTGGGCTTTGTGCGATAGTGTAAAGCGGGTGATAGTGAATGGGGAGGTAGTTTGGGCTTTGTGCGATAGTGTAAAGCGGGTGATAGTGAATGGGTGGAGTCAAAGGAAATAAAAATGGGGAGAGATGTAAAACGGGCTGCTGACTCGCTATCACCCGATTTACACTATCGCACAAAGTCAATCTCTACCTCCATGGACATTTGGGGAAATGTTGCTTGAACGTGACCAGGAGCAGGAATCCTGGTCTCCTCTTAGTCTTCTCTTTTCCAGAGAAAAGGGCCCCAGCCTGCTCAATCTTTCCTGATAGTTGTATCCTCTCAATTGTGCTTACACCCTTGGAAATCTTTTTCTCAGTGCTTCAATATCCTTTTTGTAGTACGGAGACCAGAACTGGGCACAGTTGGAGAGCATGTTGTAACTTTGGGTGAACGATTTTCTCATCGTTACCGACTCCCCACCGACCACTCAAAGTCGGAAATGTACCCTAGTAACGCCAATTTCAAATTGCTATATCTTGTATTATTTCAATTAATTATGATAGATTGAAACGGGAGTGCAGGAGGGACAGAGTGACCCAGGGAAAGGAGTGCAATATTGATGAACTGTTCAAGAGCGATCTGTCTGGTTTACGATGAGATTGAAGGTAATGGTGGGAATTGTAGGCAGATGATAACCAAACATTTCACAGGGGCTGCAATGATTCCTGGTCTACAAGGACTGAACAAATGTTATATTTTGCAGGTTTATGGGGAAAGAGCAGGGGAGTGGGACTAATTGGATAGCTCTTTCAAAGAGCCAGCACAGGCACGGTGGGCTGAATGGCCTCCTCTGTGCTGTAAGATTCTATGATTTTATAATTCGATGATTTTATAATTCTAAATGCCATCTACAGAAAGCAAGTGTGACAGAGTAACTTCTGGGAATGGATGAATAGTCTGGAGATTTGTACAAATCCCCCTCTGGAGATTAAATGGGTGGCGTAGAGTCCATGATAGGGTAGGTTGTCCATCGTGGAAACAGCACACTTGATGGGCTGAATGGTCATTTTTCTCCCATGCTCTTAAATTCACAAAGAGACACTCAATACATAATGATGAAAGAGGAAATTACATCATTGTAGTAGCTTAAGAACGTCTCTGACTCAGTAAAGCCTCTAACAGTAGGCCCAGACTCTCTAAAACGGACATACTGCAGGCAACCCAAACTCCACTCAGTTTCACAATTTCAGATTTAGAGCCCTGACCTGGGTTCCATCGAGGAGCTGTCCTCACTCTAACTGCACTCTGGGATTTGAAGATCCAACCGCTGTAGTGAAAAATCCAGAGACCGCAGTGACCTGAACGAGCTGCCTGTGTTATCTAAACCCTGAAACATCCAAATTGTAAGAATTCAGGGAATTCCACCTTTTCCATGAGTATGGAAAACTTTGGCCATTGACTAAAATCCTAAGATGGAAGGATAGGTGAGAGGTCACCAGACGAATCAACAACGCACAGTGGAATGTGGGAGAATTACTGCTTCAGACATGTCTCTATTTTAATGCAAAACCTACAGCAGGTGGTCAACACTCAGCACTAATTCGAGAGGCAGTCGGCCATTGAGAGAGGCAACTGCTCCAGACATGGTGGGGCCATGTCTTTGTTTTAAAGCAAAACCCATCAACACCTAGGACGTTGGATACAAAAGGAGCCTTGTGTACCAGGTGATCAACAATCGGAATAAATCATAGAAGAACAATGGCCCATCGAGAAAAGCAATTGCAACATGATGAGAGACCATCAAAAGCCATCAAAGATTCTTAAGGACTTTGCAAGAAATGTTTAAACAGACATGAAGTGCCTCATTTAACGGCGGGGACCATTGTGGGAGAGGGGAATATGGGAGGAGGCTCGAAACCCCTCTCGCGCTCAGTCTGTGCTCTTGCTTTTGCTCTGGTGTTCTCTGTCTCTTGTTCTGCTCTCTCTTGTTTTTCACCCGAGCTCTCCAGGAAGGAGAGCAGCTTCCAGCAAAGCCAACGAACCCTACGTGAGAGAACCGGTCAGCCAGACCTGCAAGTGCAAAGGATTGGTGAGCCTCGACCATGTGTGTGTGTGTGTGTGTGTGTGATAGGTGTCTCCAGGGTCCCCACCAACCTCTTAGTTTAGCGGGATAAAGTACTGTGGTGGGTGTGTGTAACTCAATGTACTGTGTAGGACCGTTTGTATCGTTATTTTCTTCGTGTTGATGGTGTAATAAAACCAACATCCCAATTCAATTCAAACACCGAGTTTGTGTGGTCTCTGTGCTATTCGACTGCGTGATCCATCACTGGATGCGTTAGCATAAGTCCCGTTTTCCTGAACTCTCGATCCGTGAGGTATAAGTGTTCCTTGGCTAGACCGGGGACCAGATATCTGCACCGATCAATAGGGTGAGAACAACCCCAAAACAAAATGGATCTGGAGTGGGTCCACAAAGGGCCTGTTTGGATTTGAAAATGAACTTGGAGCTAATCCCCTTCCCACCCCCACCCTCTGTGATGACCCGTACCTCCGCTGGAAAGTTTGCCTGTCTCCAATAACCGCTTTCAGTGGCCTTGTTCCCATCCTCAACTGTCCCACTCGTGGTTGTTTTCTTGTCGTCTTGTTCATCTGCAAAGAGCAGCCACTTTACTCTCTCTGTGTCTTAAATTCTGCAGCAAAATTACTTTTAATCCACCAATATCACGCGTGTCTGAATGTTGGACATTGGTTTTTATCCGTAAGTATGTCTCTTTCCTATAAATGCGTAGGCTTCAAGGAGCTCTTGAAACATTTGCCTGAGGAAGGAGGAAATCTCCGAAAGCTTGTGAATTTAAAATAAAATTGCTGGACTATAACTTGGTGTTGTAAAATTGTTTACAATTGTCAACCCCAGTCCATCACCGGCATCTCCACATCTTTCCACATAAGCAGCAATGAATTCATCTCTAATCATCTCGCACTTCTATTCCCTCAGCTTCCTACCAGATCGTTCACTCTTGGCTCTCCTTTTTCTTTCCCAGCTGTGGGGTCAGTTTTATCACTGACAATCTGATTCCTGAGTCTGTGGTTAATTTTCGCTGCTCTGGTCATAGCCACAGCTTTCCTGAGCTTGGGGTTTGGCTCTCAGCTCCTTCGCTGTCACACGATTGAACAGGCTGAAGCTCTTTTCTCTGGAGGTGACCTGATGGAGGTCTTTAAGATTATGAAAGGGCTTGATAGGGTAGATCTAGAGGAGATTGGGGGAAAATTGGATAAGGGTCCGTTCTGGGCGATGGTAGCGCGATGCACTAACACCCCGGGCCCGATGGACCCTGCACGGGCAGGACACAAGTTTGGTCCCAAGGGAGCACTTACCTGCGATCAGTGATCCTTTCCAGGCCTTGCAGGTGGAATCAATGCAATTCACACTTTCCACCACCAGAGGGAGCTCCATCTCTTAAAGGGAGGATGTTTCTCAGAAATCTCTTAAAGGTAGCTGGTACCTGTTATTTGCTGAAAATAACAGTCTACTGTCTGCATGGAGTCTGAACAGACATCAGACATCGCGCACGTAAAACACAGATGCAGATCCCATCCCTATGTTTACACACTGTTGAGTTATGTTAAAACATTGAATAAAGGTTGCGCACTACTAAATCCCACATCCTCCAATCTGCACACCAGACCTCACCAATCTGCCGATCTGAGTTGGTACCAGGCCTGTGAGAGTCCGTGCACCAAGGTTCTCTGCTGATGCACTAGAGACCTTGGTGCAAGAGGTGGACAGAAGGAGGGACATCCTATATCTGTAGTGGGGTCCCAGGGGAGGGGGGGGGCGGGGGGCGGGGGGGGGGCGGCAAGAGGCCTTCCAGACATATACTCAAAAGGCAGTGGGAGACAGCGGGGGACGAAGTCAATGCCAGGCGCACAGTATCATGAACATGGATGCAGTGCAGGAAACATAGGAAACATTGGAACAGGAGTAGGCCATTCAGCCCCTCGTGCCTGCTCCGCCATTTGATAAGATCATGGCTGATCTGTGATCTAACTCCATATACCTGCCTTTGGCCCATATCCCTTAATACCTTTGGTTGCCAAAAACCTATCTATCTCAGATTTAAATTTAGCAATTGAGCTAGTATCAATTGCCGTTTGCGGAAGAGAGTTCCAAACTTCTACCACCATTTGTGTGTGGAAATGTTTTCTAATCTCGCTCCTGAAAGGTCTGGCTCTAATTTTTAGACTGTGCCCCCCACTCCTAGAATCCCCAACCAGTGGAAATAGTTTCTCTCTATCCACCCTCTCCGTTCCCCTTAATATCTTATAAACTTCGATCAGATCACCCCTTAACCTTCTAAACTCTAGAGAATACAACCCCAATTTGTGTAATCTCTCCTCGTAACTTAACCCTTGAAGTCCAGGTATCATTCTAGTAAGCCTACGCTGCACTCCCTCCAAGGCCAATATGTCCTTCCGAAGGTGCGGTGCCCAGAACTGCTCACAGTACTCCAGGTGCGGTCTAACCAGGGTTTTGTATAGCTGCAGCATAACTTCTGCCCCCTTGTACTCTAGTCCTCGAGATATAAAGGCCAACATTCCATTAGCCTTCTTGATTATTTTCTGCACCTGATCATGACACTTCAATGATCTATGTACCTGAACCCCTAAGTCCCTTTGGACATCCACTGTTTTTAACTTTTTACCATTTAGAAAGTACCCTGTTCTATCCTTTTTTGATCCAAAGTGGATGACCCCACATTTGTCTGCATTGAATTCCATTTGCCACAGTTTTGCCCATTCACCTAATCTATCAATATCGCTTTGTAATTTTATGTTTTCATCCACACTGCTTACAATGCCACCAATCTTTGTGTCATCGGCAAACTTAGATATGAGACTTTCTATGCCTTCATCTAAGTCGTTAATAAATATTGTGAATAATTGAGGCCCCAAGACAGATCCCTGTGGGACTCCACTAGTCACATCCTGCCAATGTGAGTACCTACCCATTATCCCTACTCTCTGTCGCCTTTCGCTCAGCCAACTTCCTAACCAAGTCCGTACTTTTCCCTCGATTCCATGGGCTTCTATCTTAGCTAACAGTCTCTTATGTGGGACCTTATCAAATGCCTTCTGGAAGTCCATATAAATAACATCCATTGACATTACCCTGTCCACTACTTTAGTCACCTCTTCAAAACATTCAATCAGGTTTGTCAGGCACGACCTACCTTTCACAAATCCATGCTGGCTCTCAATGCTTTGACATGAGTGGTCAAGGTGAGTGAGGTCAACTGTCAAGTGGCGTCTCCTACCAAATGCACCATGCACTACACCCCCCATCACCCAAATACCAATAAACTCTTTCCATCAGTACTCAACTCTTCCAATCAGATGCTTCCTCTCACCCTTACACATTACCACTGTTTCAAGCCGCCCACTCACAACTCACAGGCCACACACACACACTGGCAGCTATTCAACCATGGCAGGCACATCACCTCGGCATATGCCTTGCTTTCTTGCAGGAGAAGGTGGCGCATATCAAGAGGCAGCAAGTGGCAGTGGCATTTAGCCCCTCGAGCCTGTTCCACCATTCAGTGAGATCATGGTGAACCTGTGACCTAACTCCATATACCCGCCTTAGCCCCATATCCATTAATACCCTTGGTTCACAGAAATCTCTCAATCTCTGATGTAACATTCATAAGTGAGCGAGCATCGACTGCCGTCTGTAGAAGAACGTTCCGAACATCTCCCACCCTTTGCGTGTAGAAGCATTTCCTAACTTCACTCCTGCACATCCTGGCTCTAAATGTTAGGTTATGTCCCCGCGTCCTAGCATTGAAGTCTCGGAGACCTCCAAAAACGGTTACAAATGTCTCGGCAGCCAGAAGCAATAATCCAGCCACTAACCTGTAAATCCTTCACAGTTCCTTTAAATAGCACTGGTGGGGGGGTCCTCCAGGCACTCTAAGACACGTTCAGATGGTCGGGGTTAAGACTGTGCGTTGAGTTGAGCGTTAAGTCCCAAAATGGTGTCTATCACTTTAAATCAGCGTTGCACACTGATTGAAGCCATTTTCTCCTTACTTTACATGATTCCAGCGTTCGTTATCTGCGCCTGCGCAAACTCCTATACCAAGATGGCGTCTGGCGCATGTCACGCCGGAAGCGTGCGTGCGCATCCAAGACGCCATCTTGGATGTCGGAGAGGCCGTGTAGCGCCGAAACAACGGGCACTACACGGCCCAATTTAGTGCCCGATGTTCCCACTTGTGGGGGAGACCAGAACTAGGGGCCATAAATATAAGATAGTCGCTAATAAATCCAATCGGGAATTCAGGAGAAAGTTCTTTACCCAGAGAGTGGTTAGAATGTGGAATTTGCTACCACAAGGAATAGTTGAGGCGATTAGCACAGATGCATTTAATGTGAAGCTCGATAAATGCCTGAAGGAGAAAGGAATAGAAGGATATGTTGATGGGGTTAGATGAAGAAGGGTGGGAGGAGCATAAACACGTGCATGGACTTGTTGGGCCAAATGGCCTGTTTCTGTGCTGTACATCCTATGTAATTCTATGGTATAGTGCCAATAATGGAGACCTGACTCAAACAAGGGGGGGAATGGGCACTTAATATTCCTGGCTACAATGTATTCAGGAAAGATAGGGAAGGAAAGAAAGGAAGGAGTGGCAGTATTGATCAAAGATACTGTTAAACCATTAGAAAGGGATGATGCACTTGAGGGTTCAAAGACAGTGAGTTGAAAAGGGATCTGGCCCAGGTGGGTTGGAATCAAAGATTGGCAGGTAAAACAGCTCCCTGGATGACATAGAGATTAAAATTAAACAGAAACAGGAGGCTTTTGATAAATATCGGGTTCACAATTCAGTAGAGAAGCAAGCGGAGTACAAAAAGTACAGGGAAACTGTGAAAGGAAATAAGAGGGGCAATGAGAGTGCATGAGAATAGATTAGTGAGTAACATAAAAGGCAACGCAAAAGTCTTTTATAACCATATAAAGAGTAAAAGGGTAGTCAAAGCAAGGGTGGGACCAAAAAGATCATCTTGTTGAGGCAGAGGGCATGGCCGAGGTACTAATTGATCACTTTGCATCTGTCTTCACTAGAGAAGAGGATGCTGCCAATATCACAGTGAAGGAGGAAGGGGGTAGAGAAATTGGATAGGATAAAAATCGATAAAGAGGAGGTATTAAAATGATTCCTAGCGCTCAAAGTAGAAAAGTCCTAAGTTGCTCAGGGAAGTAAGGGTGGAAATTGCGGAGGGTCTGGCCACAATCTTCCAATCCTTCTTAGATATGGGAGTGGTGCCAGAGGACTGGAGGATTGCAAATGTTACACCCATTCAAAAAAGGGGGAGGGATAAACCCAGCAATTAAAGGCCAGTCAGCCAAACATTAGTGGTGGGGAAACTTTTAAAGACAATAATCTGGGACAAAATTAATTGGCACTTGGAAAAATATGGGTTAATAAATGAAAGTCAGCATGGATTTGTTAAAGGCAAATCGTGTTCGACTAACTTGATTGAGTTCTTTGATGAAATAACGGAGAGGGTTGATGAGGGTAGTGCAGTTGATGTTGTGTATATGAACATTCAAAAGGTGTTTGATAAAAGTACCTCATAATAGACTTCTTAGCAAAATTGAAGCCCATGGGATTAAAGGGGCAGTGGCTGCGTGGATACGACATTGGCTAAAGGACAGAAAGCAGAGAGTAGTGGTGAACGGTTGTTTATCAGACTGGAGGGGAGTATACAGTGGTGTTCCCCAGGGGTCAGTATTAGGACCACTGCTCTTTTTGATATACATTAATGACCTTGACTTGGGTATACAGGGTATAATTTCAAAGTTTGCAGATGACACGAAACTCGGAAATGTAGTAAACAGTGAGGAGGATAATGATAGACTTTAGGAGGATATGGACAGACTGGTGAAATGGGTAGGCACGTGACAGATGAAATTTAACGCAGAGGAATGTTAAATTATTCATTTTGGTAGGAAGAGTGAGGAGAGGTACAATTTTAAAGGTGGTGCAGGAACTGAGAGACCTGGGGGTGTACGTACACAAATCTTTGAAGGTGGCACGACAAGTTGAGAAGGTTGTTAAAAAGGCGTACGGGTACCTTGGCTTTATAAATAGATGTAAGGAATCTTACAACACCAGGTTATAGTCCAACAAATTTATTTTAAAATCACAAGCTTTCGGAGATTATCTCCTTCGTCAGATGATTGAATGAAAAGGTTCTCAAATCGCATATCTTATACGATGTTGGGACAGCATCACACCAATCAAAAGGTGTCGTTGTTATTCAAACAGGCCAGTCACGGAGAACAGCACGTCCCAGTACACTGGATATACATTGTGTCTTTTACACAGGCAGGCAGAAAGAAACTTAAAATGGCAGAGAGAGAGAGAGAGAGAATTTTAAAAAACATATAAATTTTTTCCCCCTTTTTGCTGGTGGGGTTACGTGTAGCGTGACATGAACCCAAGATCCCGGTTGAGGCCGTCCTCATGGGTGCGGAACTTGGCTATCAACTTCTGCTCGACGATTTTGCGTTGTCGTTTGTCTCGAAGGCCGCCTTGGAGAACGCTTACCCGAAGATCGGTGGCTGAATGTCCTTGACTGCTAAAGTGTTCCCCGACTGGGAGGGAACCCTCCTGTCTGGCGATTATTGCGCGGTGTCCGTTCATCCGTTGTCGCAGCGTCTGCATGGTCTCGCCAATGTACCATGCTCCGGGGCATCCTTTCCTGCAACGTATGAGGTAAACAACGTTGGCCGAGTCACAGGAGTATGAACCATGTACCTGGTGGGTGGTGTCCTCTCGTGTGATGGTGGTATCCGTGTCGATGATCTGGCATGTCTTGCAGAGGTTGCCGTGGCAGGGTTGTGTGGTGTCGTGGACGCTGTTCTCATGAAAACTGGGTAACTTGCTGCGAACGATGGTCTGTTTGAGGTTGGGTGGCTGTTTAAAGGCGAGCAGTGGAGGCGTGGGGATGGCCTTAGCGAGGTGTTCGTCGTCATCGATGACATGTTGAAGGCTGCGGAGAACATGGTGTAGTTTCTCCGCTCCAGGGAAGTACTGGACGACGAAGGGTACTCTGTTGGTTGCGTCCCGTGTTTGTCTTCTGAGGAGGTCTATGCGATTCTTCGCTGTTTATAAATAGAGGCATAGAGTACAAAAGCAAGGAAGTTATGCTAAACGTTTATAAAACGCTGGTTAGGCCTCAGCTGGAGTATTGTGTCCAATTCTGGGCACAACACTTTAGGAAGGATGTCAAGGCCTTAGAGAGGGTGCAGAGGAAATTTACTTGAATGATACTAGAGATGAAAGACTTCAGTTACTTGGGGAGACTAGAGAATCTGGGATTGTTCTCCTAAAGGGGAGATTTGATAGAGGTGTTCAAAATCATGAAGGGTTTTGATAGAGTACATAAGGAGAAACTGTTTCCAGTGGCAGAAGAGTCGATAACCAGAGGATACAGATTTAAGGTATCATAGAATCATAGAAGGTTACAGCACGGAAGGAGGCCATTCGGCCCATCGAGTCTATGCTGGCTCTACGCGTGAGCAATCCAGCTAGTCCCACTGCCCCGTCGTATCCCCGTAGCCCTGCACATTTTTTCCTTTCAAGTACTTATCCAGTTCCTTTTTGAAGGCCAGGATTGAATCTGCCTCCACCACCCACCCTGGCAGTGCATTCCAGATCATAACCACTCGCTGTGTAAAAAAGTATTTCCTCATATCACCTTTGGTTCTTGGAAACAGAGGCAACATGAGGAAAACAATTTTTTTATCTGGAATGTACTGCCTGAAAGGGCGGTGGAAGCAGATTCAATAATAACGTTCAAAAGGGAATTAGATAAATGCTTACATAGGAGAAAATTGCAGGGCAATGGGGAAAGAGTGGGACTAATTGGATAGCCGGCACAGGCACGATGGGCCGAATGGGCTCCTTCTGTGGCGTATCATTCTATGTTTCCATAATTCCATGAATGACAACAACAACAACTTGCATTTATATAGCGCCTTTAACCTAGTAAAACATTCCAAGGCGATTATCAAACAACATTTGACAACAATCCACATAAGAGGTATTAGGACAGGTGACCAAAAGCTTGGCCAAAGAGAAAGGTTTTAAGGAGCATCTTATAGGAGGAGAGAGAGGTGGAGAGTCAGAGAGGTTTAGGGAGGGAATTCCAGAGCTTAGTGCTTGAGCAGCGGAAGGCACAGCCACCAATGGTGGAGTGATTAAAATCGGGGCTGTGCAAGTGACAAGAATTGGAGGAGTGCAGAGATTGCGGAGGGTTGTAGGGGCTGGAGGAGGTTACAGAGATAGGGAGGGTCGAGGCCATGGAGGGATTTGAAAACAAAGGTGAGAATTTTAAAATTGAGGCGTTCCTGGACCGAGATGAGCTGAGGCAGGAGCGGAGACGGGCGATGTTACGGAGGTGGAAGTAGGTGGTCTTGGTGGTCGGAAGCTGATCTCAGGGACAAATAGGACGCCAAGGTTGTGAACGGTCTGGTTCAGCTTCAGACAGTGGCCAGGGAGAGGGATGAAGACAGTGTCGAGGGAACGGAGTTTGTGGCGGGGACCAAAGACAATGGCTTCGGTCTTCCCAATATTTAGTTGGAGGACATTTTTTTCTCATCCACTACTGAATGTCGGACAAGCAGCGTAACAAATCAGCAACAGTGGAGGAGGTGAGAGAGGTGGTGGTGACGGAGAGCTGGGGGTCGTCAGCATACATGTGGAATCTGATGTGTTTTTGGATGATGTCGCCAAGGGCAGCATGTAGATAAGAAATAGGAGGGGGCCAAGGATAGATCCTTGGGGACTCCAGAGGTAATGGTGAAGGAGCAGGAAGAGAAGCCATTGCAGGTGATTCTCTGGCTACGACTGGATAGATAAGAATGGAACCAGGCGAGCGCAGTCCCACCCAGCTGGACGATGGAGGAGAGGCGGTGGAGGAGGATGGTGTGGTCAATGTGTCAAAGGCTGCAGACAGGTGGAGAAGGATGAGGAGGGAGAGTTTACCACAGTCACTGTCACAGAGGATGTCATTTGTGACTTTGATAAGGGCTGTTTCAGTGCTGTGTTTTAATGGTGTTAGTTGAGGGATGATTATTGGCCAGGACATGTCATGTATTATAGTGAGTTCACTCAGGACTCAGCGAGCAGATGGCAGGGAGGGCCAAATCGTTTCAGGGAACTCAGGGGGACAGATTTGGCACAGGAACCCTGTGGTAACGGATTCCGTCCCATTTCACTTCCTGAAACAAAACGATGCCCTGATTTTGCGCAGAGAAAAATGCCACAAACTGTGTGGAATTTCAGGGCCAATTAATGGTGCTTCCTCCTTCCAGCAGGCTGCGTAGTTTCTTTTTACTCTCTACGTCTTTCATGTCTGCTTCTCAAATTGCTCCCAGGCTCTGTCTGTAGCTCTCAGCTGCTTTTCACTGATTGTGCACTGAGATTGGTGCAGAATCCTCTCAAACTCCAGCAGCAACAAGCAGTGTTGTGACCCGGGGTTCTCTGTGTTTTAAAACAAGCATCATTGCAGCCTTCTTTGTGTGATTCAGGGCAGTTACAGACACTGTGGATCATGTATAATAAAGGAAGAAAAAAATGTTCATTGATATAGCGTCTTTCATGACCTCAGGACGTCCCAATGCGCTTTACAACCAATGAATTACTTTTCAAGTGTAGTCACTGTTGTAATGTAAGAAACGCAGCTTCCAATTTGCACACAGCAAGATCCCACAGACAGCATTGTGATAATGACCAGATAATCTATTTTAGTGATGTTGGTTGAGGGATAAATATTGGCCAGGACACCAGGAAGGACTCCCCTGGACTTCCTCAGGATAGTGCCATGGCATCCACCTGAGAGGGCAGATGGGGCCTCGGTTTAACATCTCATTCAAAAGACGGCACCTCTGACAGTGCAGCACTCCCTCTGTACTGCACTGAAGTGTTAACCTAGATTATGTGCTCAAGTCTCTGGAGTGGGTCTTGAACACATGACTTTCTGACTCAGAGGTGAGGGTGCTGCCCACTGAGCCAAGGGTGACACATAGGTGTCGATATTAATCCCACCACAACAACGGCAGGAGAACATGTCTTCAACCCACTGTGTACGGGACTGACACCATTTTTACAGCGCCGGGTTGCGAGGTGTATGAGTGTCCTGTCTTAGAGAGCGGGCCTCTTCATTATAATATTTAAATCAGGCTCGATTTAAATTTAGCAGCTGCTGGACGAGTTTCCCAGGGCTCGGGAAACCCGGCAGTGAAAGGGAGGCGAGAGCAGCCGGCTGCAGAAGGTAAATGCTTTTTACAGAAGGGCCAGAAGGAGCACGAGTGCATCCCACATACCCTCAAGCAAAACTTCGGCCTCCCTACTGCCGATCGCGGCCTCTCCTCGCTGACGCGATCAACCACCCCTGCCCCCACCCCCACCCCCACCGAGCCCTGATCCCGAGCCCCGATCTTTCCCTCCCACCCGATTGCCGGGTTCTGCCCCCCCCCCCCCCACCTCCTACCGCTGGATTTCCCGCCCGACAGCCAGCCGGCCTCTGGTCGACTGCTGGGCAGGAAACAGAATAACAAAATGATAATGTGTTGCCGCTGTTAATATTGGCAGGAGCTCCGGGTCCCCGGAGTTTCCCGGTTGCCCCCAAGGTACTGCGACTCCCCCTCTCCATCCCCGCCTCCCCGTAAACATCAGGGCCATAGTTCCTAGGACCTGCCTGCAGTGCAGGAAGAGATTTACACTTGAAATAACCTGATGGAGAAATCAATATAAACTGCCCAGGGAGTGAGACTCTAACACCATCGAGAATGGATATGGCCAACAATCATTACTGCTCCACTGAACAGGGGTTAACAATGGTTAACAACTGATCCTAAAAGGCATCCTCCTTGGCTGATAATAACAAATGATATTGTGCAACACTGACTGCTGTGTTAAACAACTTTAAATAACTTTACGAGTTCAAATTGCCCTTTGCTGGAGTGTGAAATGACGTGTGTGAGTGGAATAATAAGAACACTGCGTGAAACGGTTGTTCACCAGAAGGCAGTGGGCAGATTCATCAAACAGTTGTGTTGAAGACAGTGAGTGAGTGCTGAGCTGGCAGTGGTTTTCAGCACAACCCCCGACACCACAGATATATTCCTGAGTTCAGGCCGCGGACATTTATTTTCAAAGCTGTTGCATTCCTTGATGGTTGGAATATTGTACAAATAATAGAAAGATGATTATGTTTGATTAAGGTGGTTCATAGGTCAGAACTGGTTAATTCCATTGCAATTCTTTGAAATGGGAGTGAATTGCACTTTAATGGAGAAAAAATTATAATGACTTTCGATTAGCCAAACCCCTTCCATTCATTCACACTGTAAAGAATTTCAATGGGTAAACCATTCCCATTCACTCCTATTGTATAGAATTCCATTGGACCAAACCCCTTCCCATTGACTCCCACAGTATAGAAGCTCAATGTACTAAATCCCTCCCCATGCGCTCTCACTGTAGATAATTCCATTGGACCAAACCCCTGCCTCTTATCTTACACTGTATATAATTCCAATAGGAAAACCCGTTCCCATTCACTCCCAGTGTATAGAATTCCGTTGGACCAAATCCCTTCCCATTCACTCCCATCGTATAGAATCACAATTGTCCATATCCTTTCCAATTCACTCCCATTGTAATGAATTCCATTGGAACAAACCCCTCCCCTTCAATCCCAATGTATAGAATTACAATGAACCAAACGCCTTTCCTTTCATTCATTCCATAGAATTTCAATTAACCAATCCCCTTCCCATTCATTCCCATTGTATAGAATCCTAATGGACCAAATGCTTCCCATTCGCTCACCCTGTATAGCTCCCCAATGAGCCAGACCCCTTCCCATTCACTCCCATTGTATAGAATAGAAATTGAACAATCCCCTTCCCATTCATTCCTACTCTATAGAATTCCATTAGACCAAACCTCTTCCCATTCACTCCCACTGTAATGAATTCCAATAGGAAAACCCCTTCCCATATGCTCTCACTGTACAGAATTCCATTGGAACAAACCCCTTCCCATTCAGTCATTGTAAAAGAATTCCATTGGACCAAGCTCTATCCATCCTATTCACTCCCATTATATAGAATTCCATCGGAGCAAACATTTCCCAATTATTCCTCTTGTGCAGGTTCTTAATCCTAGCATAGCATTTAAATACAAGCACTGTCAAGTTTAAAATGTTGCCCAGTGATGTTCTTTGAATGTTCTGCACATTTTAATATGGTCAACTCATGGTCACATTACCTGGAGACCGCGACACATGTGAAATCCAGTCAGGTTTTTATAAACTGTGCTGTTTCTCAGTATTTCCTGTTTTTGTTGATACTGAATGATTATGTCAGCTGTGGCCCAGTAGGTAGCACTCTTACCTCTGAGTCAGAAGGTTGTGGGTTTAATTCCCACTCCAGGGATTTGAGCACAAAATCTAGGCTGTTACTCTAGTGCAGTACTGAGGGAGTGCTGCACTCTTGGTGTTGCCTTCTTTTGGATGTGACGTTAAAACCAAGGCCCCGTCTGCCCTCTCAGGTGGACGTAAACAATCCCATGGCACTATTTTGAAGAAGGGCAGAGGAGTTCTTCCTGGTGTCCTGAGCAATGTTGATTCCCTCAATCAACATCACTAAAACAATTGTCATTATCTCATTGTTGTTTGTGGGACCTTGCTGTGCACAAATTGGTTTCCTACATTATAACAGTGGCTACACTACAAAAAAGCACTTCATTGGCTGTAAAGTGCTTTGGGGCATCCTGAGGTTGTGAAAGGTGCTATATAAATGCAAGTCTTTCTTTCATGAAATCAATAACTAAATGGGCTGTGAGATAAACACTTGCAAATGCATTGTGTTTTATGTATGTACAGTTTATAGTTTTCTACCCACAAACAAATTATGCTTTGATCAGGTCTCCAGTCTACTCATGTTTATCTGGAGCTAACCAGTTATAACTTGTATCAGCAAAAAGCAGCCAAAGTAACATTTATATGGTGCTAATCACATAGGACAATGACTTACCATTCTTTAGAAGGGGCAGAGGAGGACACTGACAGGAGATAGAACGGTAAAGAAAGAAAGGACTTACATTTATATAGCGCCTTTCACAACCTCAGGTCAACCCAAAGTGTTTTACAGCCAATGAAGTAATTTTGAAATGTAGTCAGTGTTGTGATGTAGGGTAATGAGGGCCTGGGGGGGGGGGGGTGCTAAATGCATGGTGAAGAGGTGGGTTTTTAAATTCCCTTTTGAAGGAAGAGTACAATGTAGAGTAGTTTGGATTTCAAAGAGCAGGGAGGCAGGGAGGTACTGACTGAAGGCTCAATCTCCAACTGAGGACTGAGAGGATGAGGAGAAAACTGGAGTTGAAGAAACAAAGCGTCCAATGTGGGGCATACAGCTGGAAAAGATGGGACGAGGTTATGGAGAGATTTGAAAGTGAAGGTGATACCCTTGGAATCAAATGTAATCTCTCTTTTCCTCACTGTTTGAACTTTCTAATTGAAAGCGTTAATTATAAAGGCCGATTTTAACTCCCGGCAAGAAGCTGAGGGGAGCGAGCAGCAATCCCACGGGAGTGTGACTCAGAGGCTTGAATTCCACCGGTCAGCTGCTCGACCGTTTCTGGTGCAAAGAGGCTCCTGGCTGGTGGGTAAAGGGCAATAATCGGGTGAGCCAGAGACCACCCACCTGTATTAGAAGAAGGTTGCCAGCAACAAGATAAGTCCAAGGTGGGGTGGTTCCGATGGTCTCGTAGCTGGGGAGGGGAGAGGGAGCCTGGGCTAGCAGGATTAACTTCCCTCAGTGGGCCCCGCTGGCTTCCCGACCTGGCGTGGTGCCCACAGTTGGTGCCCTGCACAGGAGCCCCTTAAAATTTCATCAGTAGGGGTTTGGTGCAATGGGATTCTATATAGTTGGAGATGTACATGAGATTCTGGTTTGAATTTACTCATGAGGTAATCGTCGGAGGCCACTTAGACCCTCATCCGCCGCCAAAATCAATGGTGTTAAAATGGCAGATTGGTGAGAAAAGAGCGGGAAATGGAGCTGCTCAATTTTAACTGCTTCCCCACTTTTTTCCTTCCGATGGGGGAAAGTTCAAACAGTCCTGGTTATTTCTAGTTAGGCACCAAGGGCAGTGTTGGTGCCATTAGACGGATGAGCAAGATTTATGTTGATGAGTGTGATTGCACATGTCCTACCTCCTTGGCATCATTCTCTTATCTCTTGTGCAGTCCTGAAAATGTGCTGTCAGGCCACACATGACATCTGAAGGATGGTCCTGGTCTTCAAAGATGAGCCAAAATAAAAGGATTGAAGAGGTCAAAGATGGAAAATCACTTATCTTGCAGCACTGTACAAATGCAAGTTGTCATGGTTGAAGTGGATAGCCAGTGTGGTGCAGGGCGCTCGTGTGGTGATGCTCCACACGGTGGGGTGGCAGGTCCTGGGTTCACCCCTCCCCCCTCCTCATCACAGTGGAAGCCATCTTGGCAAGGTGCTTACCCAGAGGAAGAGAGGCACCATCACAGGCCGAGTCTCACTGGGCAGCTGTCCAACAACTTCGAGCAGCTGGTTAGATTCCACAATCTGTACCTGGAACACAATAGGAATATTTTTCTGACTATGATTATATTTAATTGGAATATATTTGAAATTAATGTCATTTCAAAGACTTACTTTAATATTAATTTGTTCTTTTCTTTCCTTTCCACAATTTATATGGGCTAAACTCACACAACATCTGCTGTCATTCCAGCTCCCCCCACAGTGACTCCCACTGATGGACTGTCGGAAACCTGTCTCCAGGTGACGTCACAAAGAAACATAGAAACATAGAAAACAGGAGCAGGAGTAGGCCATTCGGCCCTTCCAGCCTGCTCCGCCATTCAAAATGATCATGGCTGATCGTCTAACTCAGTACCCTGTTCCTGCTTTTTCCCCATATCCCTTGATCCCTTTAGCATTAAGAAATATATCTATCGTCTTCTTGAATGCATCTAATAACTTGGCCTCCACTGCCTTCTGTGGTAGAGAATTCCACAGGTTCACCACCCTCTGAGTGAAGAAATTTCTCCTCATCTCAGTCCTAAATGTCCTACCCCGTATCCTGAGACTGTGACCCCTGGTTCTGGACTCCCCAGCCATTGGGAACATCCTCCCTGCATCTAGTCCTGTTAGAATTGTATTTGTTTTGATGAGATCCCCTCTCATTCTTCTAAACTCTGGTGAATATAGGCCTAGTTGACCCAATCTTTCCTCATACGTCAGTCCTGCCATCCCATGAACCAGTCTGGTAAACCTTCGTTGCACTCCCTCCATGGCAAGGACATCCTTCCTCAGATAAGGAGACCAAAACTGCACACAATACTCCAGATGTGGTCTCATCAAGGCCCTGTATAACTGCAGTAAGACATCCCTGCTAGGAGCCAGGAGCCAATCACACAGCAGTCAGAGCCCCTCCCACTCGAGGTGTTACAGGGTCACATGACCAGGCTCTGCTCCTGGTGGGCAGACTCGCTGGAGTACAGGTTACAGAATCGGCACAATAGTGTTATGGTCCTCTCTCCGACCCCATCTAACGATGCCCCAGGCAGGGAGCACAGCCTCACAAAATTACCCTTCAAGAATCCTGTGTCCCAGCCTCCTGATGTGAGGTCCCACTATTCAATGTCTCCCATGTCCACTTCTTGCCTCATTTACCCAGAGAGATGACAAGTTGATGTTTTGATGCAGGAGACGGTAAAGGGATGTTCTGCAGCTGATGATAGGAGAAGACCCATGGGCTGTGTTGGTGCCATTAGATAGAAATAAAAGAATTGAAGAGGTCAAAGGTGGAGAAGTCCTTATGTTGATGTCACACACCCGCAATATTCCAACTGCAACCACAAGAAAATCATGGAGTCAGATGGGAGTGGACAGCGTCTGATCTCTAGAGGTTGCTAATATACCTGCAGAGTTTGTGCTGCACCTTCCCAGGGTCAGTTCCTGTGATTGGGATGTTAAGTTTGAACCGAACTGTATATCTGGGTTCAGATCATTAGCCCAGGCCAGATCCTCCCCCAGCAGAGGCCTGACTCCCCATGGCAGGGCCCGTACCTCGAAACAGGGATGGATATTCCAGTAACGGCCTGTCTAAAAGCAGCAGATGGTGTCTGGTACCTGTAAAGGAATTGTACTTATCTTCTTGCTTCGATCTGAGAAGGACTGGGTGAAAAGAAAGAAAAAGAAAAACTTGCATTTCTGTAGCACCTTTCACGAGCTCAGGATGTCCCAAAGTGCCTTACAGCCAATGAAGTATTTTTGAAGTGTGGTCACTGTTGGAAACGGACAAAGCATAAGATGCACTTCTGACTGCCCCACCATAAAGATACCTGCCTGGCATTGAGGGAGGATAATGGGGCAGGAGGGCTCATTACACCAACTCCCAACTCATTTGCTTTGCTGTGTTTTCTTGGAGCATAACGCTCTGCCCCCCTCGGGGAATCTCTGAGCAACGTAAAGGGGGCAGAGACCGGGCATCACTGATCTCCATCCCTTTACCCTTTGCTTTGTGCCCAAGAATTGAGTGAGTCCTGGGCGCAAAGGAGAGGAATATCAGCCCCTTTAAATTGTGAATGTGGGATCATGTATCAGTCTGAGTTAGGAGGAAAGGTTAGGGGAGTCAGACTGGTTATCATTAGAAAATGGCAGGTCTCAAAGTGACGTAATGGAAGTTGTGGATATTGAGAAGGGCACTGACAGAGCGGATTCAGGCAATTCACAAAGAGATTCAGACGTTAGGAGTATTGACAATTTTTACACAAAGGGTAATGGAGACCACTGAGGCAGACAATATAAAGGAGTCCAGGAGACAATTTGAGAGAGAAGAGATTGAAGGATATGGCAAGAAGGTGGGTAGATGGGGTTGAGATGAATCAAGAGGAAGCAGGCTTATTGGGCCAACTAAAATTCTTATAGTTCTTAATGGTCAAAGGATTACAGTCTTGATCATAGTTTTGGTTTCATTGTGAAATTCACTGTGTTTCTCCTGGTCTCAATGGGCTCTTGTGCTCATGTCTCACCCGTGTACATTAAAATGGTCTGTTCAACCCATGACATCATCCAAAGGATGCGTTCATATAGAAACAAAGGCCTCGATTTTGGAAATAATGTTTCATAAAAGGGCGTCATGATTTTTTTCAATGTCAGGTTTTGAAAATGGAATCTCTCTCCTTTGGAAACGAGCAGGCACTCAGACAGCTCATGGGTCTTTAACCCTGTCATCAATGTCTAACACTGACATTGCGTTGGATGCTTCTTCCGTTTCTGTGGCGGCTCTGATCAGGTGATACGGGCTGATGCTGACATTTCAGCTGTTCCTGTGGCAGATTGATCAATAAGAGGAAAAGCTGTAGATAATGGGGACATTTGTCAAACCAGAGATAAGAGATGTGACCTTTTACGTGTCCCTGAAAAGACCATTTATTGTAGAGCAGCTTCTTTTATTCTGCACATAATCTCGATCAGCAAGTACGTACACACGGTGCAGTTTGGGACAGATTCTGATCATCCTTGTGTCTTTGGTCACGGTCTGCACAGAAAACA
This sequence comes from Heptranchias perlo, assembly GCF_035084215.1. NCBI lineage: Eukaryota > Metazoa > Chordata > Chondrichthyes > Hexanchiformes > Hexanchidae > Heptranchias > Heptranchias perlo. The sequence goes on along the minus strand of NC_090350.1, from coordinate 7,694,635 downwards.
ACATTTCCTAAGTTGCAATAAATTTACTCCCAAGTTGTGAGGATTCAGATAATAGAAACATTTCTATGTGTTAAAAGTAAAGGAAGAGCTTGCATTTATATAGCGCCTTTCACGTCCTCAGGATGTCGCAAAAAACGTAATAGCCAATGGATTACATTTGAAGTCTAGCCACTGTTGTCGTTAATTTGTACACAGCAAGGTCTGGCAAACAGCAATAAGATAAATGACCAAATAACAAAAGCAAAATATTGCAGCTGCTGGAAATCTGAAATAAAAACAGAAAAAGCTGGAAACACTCAGCAGGTCAGACAGCATCTGCGGAAAGAGAAACAGAGTTAACATTTCAGATTGATGACCTCTCATCAGAACTGGAAGAAGTTAGAGAATTACCAGTTTATAAGCAAGTACAGAGCCAGGGAAAAGGGCAGGAAGAAAGAATAAAAGGGAAGGTCTGTGATAGGATGGAGGGCAGGAGTGATTAAATGACAAATGGGATGGTGCAAGGCAAAAGAGGATGGTAATGGGGCAAGAAAAGGGACAAAAGATGGGTCCAGAGGAGGTGTAAATGGTAACAGCGGAACCATTACCAGCACCTGCTGTCCGAGAAAATGGGAGCGGTGATTATGATCTGAAGTTGTTGAACTCAATGTTGAGACCGGAAGGCTGTAAAGTGCCAAATTGAAAGATGAGGTACTGTTCCTCGAGCTTGCATTGAGCTTCGTTGGAACAGGGCAGGAGGTCAAATGATCAGTTGATCTGTTTTTGATGATAATGCTTGAGGGAGGAGTGTTGGCCAGGACAGCGGGAGTATTTCATGTTCTCCTTTGAATCGTTCCACAGGATCTTTTACGTCCATCTGAACAGGATTGGGGGGGAGGGGGGCAGGAGGTATCTGTTGAACATCATCTGACCATCACAATGTGCATTCCCTCAGTACTGCCCTGAAGTGTGAACATTGATTAGTCCTGGAATGGGACTTGTTTAAATGTTCTGTGCTGCCTGCTCCCCGTGATAACAATGTTAGTTTACTGTTAGAGTTCTTTATAAGACCTGCCAGCAACTCAGATCAGAGGTTCTCCAGCTGTGGTTAAACTCGGGATAAAAACAGGAAAAAATGTCAAAGGTGAAGGAGAGAAACGGAGAGGTTGGCAGACAAAAGTAACCAGAACTACCGGTGATAAAGAGACAGAAAGAGAGATAGAATTAGGCAGGAGGATAGAGACAGACAGAGGCAGGGAGAGAAAGATAGAGAGAGACAGAGAGAGAGAGACAAAGAGGAACAGAGAGAGAGGAGATACAGAGGTAGACACAAAGACAGAAAGTGATGAATGCCAAGGAGAGATAGAGTGAGAGGGGAGCACAGATAAAATGACAAAGAAACAGGATGAATCAGTGGAGCTTTTGTTTTTGTCTGTTAGGAAAAGAGCCGGGTGAGGTGGGAAATAACAGTAATAAAGACAGAAGCTTCATAATTACTGGGAGCACAGAAAGACATTGAGAAATTGCACCAGGGAGGCTGCACACGAGTCCCAGATCATCCTATCGATAACTCTGGTTCAGCAGGTGATGGTTAAGTCGGCGTTGGAACTCGTGTGGAGAGATTTGAGTTACAGGAGACTGGGAGAGGGAGGCCCACAGGTGGAGGGAGTAGCAAGTGATGCTTTGCTGATAATGATGTGATAGCATTTTGTGGAGTGACACAGAATGTTGAGGTGCAGACTCTGCTGCTGTTGGTGTAAACACAGCTCTCTGAGCATCTGTTCCAGTGATGGCCTGATGGAGCACCAGGATTCCAGCCAGGTCCATCTTCATCCAATGGACCTGTCTGTGTGGCTATGGAGCGTATTGAGTTGAGGAGCATAAAGTGGCTTTCCTGTGAAGTCTACCCAACATACAGTAGACACACACTTCATAGAGCAATGGAGTCGCTGATGGTGATGAGCAGGAGCAAGTTTTCTCAAAGATTCTCACATTCTTCCAGCAATTTTGACAAATTTATTAGAGTTTTTTGAGGATGTAACTAGCAGGGTAGATAAAGGGGAACCAGTGGATGTAGTATATTTGGATTTTCAAAAGGCATTCGATAAGGTGCCACATAAAAGGTTGTTACACAAGATAAGGGCTCATGGGGTTGGGGGTAATATATTAGCATGGATAGAGGATTGGTTAAAGGACAGAAAACAGAGAGTAGGGAGAAACGGGTCATTTTCAGGTTGGCAGGCTGTAACTAGTGGAGAGCCGCAAGGATCAGTGCTCGGGCCTCAGCTATTTACAATCTATATTAATGACTTAGACGAGTGTAATGGATCCAAGTTTTCTGACGATACAAAGCTAGGTGGGAAAGTAAGCTGTGAGGAGGACACAAATGGGGTAATTTTAACCCCTAAGAATGGGTGGGTTGAGGGCGGGTGGGAGTTAAAATAGTTGTTTTTTGAGTCGCGACCGCAACCCGGTTTCACTTCCGGGTTTAACGTGGGCATGTAGAAGTCCAGGCTTCCCACTGGGAAAGTAAAGTCCGAAAATGTTGTGGTTGCGACCCAAAGAAACAACTATTTTCACCTCCTACGCGCCCCCAACCCAAACCGTTCTTGGGGGTTAAAATCACCCCCAAAGAGTCTGCAAAGGGATATAGACAGGTTAAGTGAGTGGGCAAGAAGGTGGCAGATGGAGTATAATGTGGGGAAATGTGAAATTATTCACTTTGTTAGGAAGAATGAAAAAACAGAATATTTTTTAAATGGTGAGAAACTATTAAATGTTGGTGTTCAAAGGATTTGGGTGTCCTTGTTCGCGAAACACAGAAAGTTAACATGCAGGTGAAGCAAGCAATTAGGAAGGCAAATCGTATGTTGGCCTTTATTGCAAGGGGGTTGGAGTACAAGAGTAAGGCAGTCTTGCTACAATTGTACAGGGCTTTGGTGAGATCACACCTGGAGTACTGTGTACAGTTTTGGTCTCCTTATCTAAGGAAGGATATACTTGCCTTAGAGGGGGTGCAATGAAGGTTCACTAGATTGATTCCTGGGATGAGAGGGTTGTTCTATGAGAAGAGATTGTGAAGAATCGACATATATTCTCTGGAGTTTAGAAGAATGAGAGGTGATCTTATTGAAACGTATAAAATTCTTAGAGGGCTTGACTGGGGAGATGCTGAGAGGCTGTTTCCCCTGACTGGAGAGTCTAGACCTAGGGGGCATAGTCTCAGGATAAGGGATGGGCGATTTAAGACTGAGATGAGGAAGAATTTCTTCACTTAGAGGGTCATGAATGTTTGGAATTCTCTACCCCAGAGGGCTGTGGATGCTCAGTCGTTGAATATATTCAAAGCTGAGATCGATAGATTTTTGGACTCTAAGGGAATCAAGGGATATGAGGATTGGTGGAAAGTGGAGTTGAGGTCGAAGATCAGCCAAGATCTGATTGAATGGCAGAGCAGGCTCGAAGGGCCGTATGGCCCACTCCTGCTCCTATTTCTTATGTTCCTATGTTCTTAATTCTCCCAGCCAGCCATCTTTTACCCTTGCTTGCTCAGCATAAATCAGATGTGATTACCAAGGACTAGCCTGTAGGCCGAGCCTGTAATCTCAAATTGTTCCCAAAACACCATTTTGGTGAAGAATGAGATTTTATGAAGCATTCAGCAGCAATGAAAAGCCATCTCAGGTTGTGTTGTGCAGTGAGCCGGCCTAAGGCAGGCTTCCAGCAAGACATAAATGTTCACAGTTCACATTTCTTCAATCTCTTGTTTCTACATTTCTTTTTTTTTTGGATTGAGAGATTTATTTTTAGTGACTTTTTTTTCTTTTTTATAAATGTTAAGTGCCCATTAAGATGATGGATTTAGTCCTGGGAAATGGAACTCTTCTGAGTATCAGCATCAAGCATTCATGGGTCAGGTGTAACACAGCCAGGCACAGAGTGAAACTCTCTCTACTCTCGAGAAACCTTCATCCCATCAGTCTGAGCAGGATTTGAATCAAAAGTCCCAGAAGTGAAAGGCTCGTGTGTAATCTATTGCACCATCCCGTTCCCCCTTTTCTTATACACAAGGTTTTATTCAATTGAACGTTTAAGCGTTCCAATTTACAGATGTATTCTCTGCAGACAGTGCACCGTTTGATGAAAACAAAAGCAAAATACTGCGAATGCTGGAAATCTGAAATAAAAATAGAAAATTATGTAAAGATCAGCAAGTGAGGCAGCATCTGTGGAGAGAGAAACAGAGTTAACATTTCAGGTTGAAGATGTTAAAGAATTAAAGTTTTTGAGCAAGTACAGAGCCAGGGAAAGGAGGGAGGGGAGGAAAGAACAAAAGGGAAGGTCTGTGATAGGGTGGAGGGCACGAGTGATTAAATGACAAAAGGGATGATGGTGAAAGACAAGGAGGGTGGGAATGGGACAAGTTAAAAACAAAAGATGGGTCTAGATTAGCTGAAAATTGCAACAGCAGAACCATTACCAGCACCTGCTGTCCGAAAAAAGGGGAGCAGTGGTTATGATCAAAAGATATTGAAATCAATGTTGAGTCTGGAAGGTTGTAAAGTGTCTAAATGAAAGATGAGGGGCTGTTCCTCGAGCTTCCGTTGAGCTTCATTAGAACAGTGTAAGGGGCCGAGGACAGAGAGGTCAGAGTGGGAGTGGGACGGGGAACTAAAATGGCAAGTGACCGGCAGGTCAGGGTCACGTTTGTGGACAGAGCGGAGATGTTCAGCAAAGCGATCATCCAATCTGTGTTTGGTCTCCCCAGTGTAGAGGAGACCACATTGTGAGCAGCGGATACAGCACACTGAATTGAAAGAAGTACAAGTAAACCGCTGTTTCACCTGGAAGGGGTGTTTGGGGCCCTGGACGGTGGGAAGGGAGGAGGTGAAAGGGCAGGTGTTGCATCTCCTGTGCTCGCACGGGAAGGTGCCGTGTGGACGAGAGCGGGTGTTGGGGGCGATGGAAGAATGGATCAGGGTTTCGAGGAGGGAGCGGTCCCTTTGGAATGCTGAAAGGGGAAGATGTGTTTGGTGGTGGGATCGTGCTGGAGGTGGCGGAAATGGCGACGGATGATCCGTTGAATGTGGAGGCTGGTGGGGTGGAAGGTGAGGACAAGGGGGGCCCTATCTTGGTTCTGGGAGGGAGGGGAAGGGGTGAGGGCAGAAGTGCGGGAACTAGGACGGACTTGATTGAGGGCCCTGCCAACTACAATGGAGGGGAATCCTCAGTTGAGGATAAAGGAAGACATATCGGAAGCACTGGTGTGGAAGGTGGCATCGTCAGAACAGATGCGATGGACACGGAGAAACTGGGAGAAGGGAATAGAGTCCTTACAGGAAGTGGGGTGGGAGGAAGTGTAATCCAGGTAGCTGTGGGAGTCGGTGGGCGTATAATAGATATTGGTTGACAGCCTATCCCCAGAAATGGAGAGAGAGAAGTCGAGAAAGGGAAGGGAAGAGTCGGAGATGGACCATGTGGAGGTGAGGGAAGGGTGGAAATCGGAAGCAAAGTTGGTGAAATTTTCCAGTTCGGGGCAAGAGCAGAAAACGGCACCGATACAGTCATCAATGTATCAGAAAAAGAGGTGAGGGAGGGGACCTGAGTAGGACTGGAACAAGGAATGTTCCACATATCCCATAAAAAGGCAGGCATAGCTAGGACCCATACAGGTTCCCATGGAGGAAGTGAGTGGTGTCAAAGGAGAAATTGTTCAACGTAAGAACAAGTTCAGCCAGGCGGAGGAGGGTGGTGGTGGATGGGGACTGGTTGGTGGTGGGGGATGAAGGTGTAGAAGGACTGGATGTCCATGGTGAAAAGGAGACGGTTAGGGCCGGGGAACTGGAAACTGTTAAAGTGGCAGAGGACGTCAGAAGAGTCGTGGATATAGAGTCATAGAGTCATAGAGTTATACCGCACGGATAGAGACCCTTCGGCCCATCGTGTCCGCGCCGGCCATCAAGCCCTGTCTAATCTAATCCCATATTCCAGCATTTGGTCCGTAGCCTTGTATGCTATGGCATTTCAAGTGCTCATCCAAATGCTTCTTGAATGTTGTGAGGGTTCCTGCCTCCACAACCCTTTCAGGCAGTGAGTTCCAGACTCCAACCACCCTCTGGGTGAAAAAGTTCTTTCTCAAATCCCCTCTAAACCTCCCGCCTTTTACCTTGAATCTATGTCCCCTTGTTATAGAACCCTCAACGAAGGGAAAAAGCTCCTTAGTATCCATCCTATCTATGCCCCTCATAATTTTGTACACCTCAATCATGTCCCCCCTCAGCCTCCTCTGCTCCAAGGAAAACAAACCCAATCTTCCCAGTCTCTCTTCATAGCTGAAACGCTCCAGCCCTGGTAACATCCTGGTGAATCTCCTCTGCACCCTCTCCAAAGCGATCACATCCTTCCTGTAGTGTGGCGACCAGAACTGCACACAGTACTCCAGCTGTGGCCTAACCAGTGTTTTATACAGCTCCATCATAACCTCCTTGCTCTTATATTCTATGCCTCGGCTAATAAAGGCAAGTATCCCATATGCCTTCTTTACCACCTTATCTACCTGTTCCGCCGCCTTCAGGGATCTGTGAACTTGCACACCAAGATCCCTCTGACCCTTTGTCTTGCCGAGGGTCCTCCCATTCATTGTGTATTCCCTTGCCTTGTTAGTCCCTCCAAAGTGCATCACCTCGCACTTTTCCGGGTTAAATTCCATTTGCCACTGTTCCGCCCATCTGACCAACCCATCGATATCATCCTGCAGACTGAGGCTATCCTCCTCGCTATTTACCACCCTACCAATTTTTGTATCATCAGCGAACTTACTGATCATACCTTTTACATTCATATCCAAGTCATTAATGTAGACCACAAACAGCAAGGGACCCAGCACCGATCCCTGTGGTACCCCATTGGCCACAGGCTTCCAGTCACAAAAACAACCTTCGACCATCACCCTCTGCCTTCTGCCACTAAGCCAGTTTTGTATCCAAAGTGCCAAGGCACCCTGGATTCCATGGGCTCGTACCTTCTTGACCAGTCTCCTGTGGGGGACTTTATCGAAGGCCTTACTGAAATCCATGTATACCACATCCACTGCGTTACCCTCATCCACACGCCTAGTCACCCCCTCAAAAAATTCAATCAAATTAGTCAGACATGATCTTCCCTTGACAAAGCCATGTTGACTATCCCTGATTAATCCTTGCTTCTCCAAGTGGAGACTAATTTTGTCCTTCAGAATTTTTTCCAATAATTTTCCTACCACTGATGTTAGGCTCACTGGCCTGTAGTTCCCCGGTTTTTCCCTACTCCCCTTCTTAAATAATGGTACTACATTAGCGGTTCTCCAGTCCTCTGGCACATCCCCTGTGGCCAGAGAGGTTCTGAATATATGTGTCAGAGCCCCCGCAATCTCCTCCTTTGCCTCACACAGTAGCCTGGGATACATTTCGTCCGGGCCTGGGGATTTATCCATTTTTTGGCCTGCTAAAACCGCCAATACCTCCTCCCGCTCGATGTTAATATGTTCGAGTATATCACAGTCCCCCTGCCGTATTTCTATGTCTACATCGTCCTTCTCCATAGTGAAAACAGATGCAAAAAATTCATTTAGAACCCCTCCTACATCTGCCGGCTCCACACACAGATTGCCATTTTTGTCCCTAATGGGCCCTATTTTTTCCCTAGTCATCCTCTTACCCTTAATATACTTATAAAACATCTTAGGATTTTCCTTTATTTTGCTCGCCAGTGTTATTTCATGGCCCCTCCTTGATCTCCTAATTTCTTTTTTAAGTATCCCCCTGCACTTTTTGTACTCCTCTAGGGCTTCCTCCGATATAGGTCGGAAGAGACTGGACGAGGGGAGAAAAAATAGAGTCGAGATAGGAGGAAATAAGTTCCATGGGGCATGAACAGGCAAAAGCGATGGAAGAAGAGCTCAGCGTCGTGTCGAGCTCGGAATTCATTGAGGTGGGGTGTGAGGGGATGAAGCTAAGGCCTTTGCTGAGGACTGATCGTTCGGGGTCAGAGAGGGGAAGACAATTGTAAACAATTTTACAACACCAAGTTATAGTCCAACAATTTTATTTTTAATCCCACAAGCTTTCGGAGGCTTCCCCCTTCCTCAGGTGGTGTGGAAATGACCCACGGTGAGGAATCACTAAAGAGACTACACGATAACATCAACAAGTTCCATCCCACCATCAAGCTCACCATGGACTACTCCTCAGAATCAGTTTCTTTCTTGGACACACGAATCTCCATCAAAGACCTCAGCACCTCAGCACCTCACTCTACCGCAAGCCCACGGACAACCTCACAATGCTCCACTTTTCCAGCTTCCACCCTAACCACGTCAAAGAGGCCATCCCCTATGGACAGGCCCTGCGAATACACAGGGTCTGCTCAGACGAGGAGGAACGCGATGGACACCTACAGACGCTGAAAGACGCCCTAGTAAGAACGGGATATGATGCTCGACTCATCGATCGACAGTTCCGACGGGCCACAGCGAAAAATCGCGTAGACCTCCTCAGAAGACTAACACGGGACGCAACCAACAGAGTACCCTTCGTCGTCCAGTACTTCCCCGGAGCGGAGAAACTACGCCATGTTCTCCGCAGCCTTCAACATGTCATCATTGATGACGAACACCTCGCTATGGCCATCCCCACACCTCCACTACTCGCCTTTAAACAGCCACCCAACCTCAAACAAACCATCGTTCGCAGCAAATTACCCAGCCTTCAGGAGAACAGCGTCCACGACACCACACAACCCTGCCACGGTAACCTCTGCAAGACATGTCAGATCATCGACACAGATACCACCATCACACGAGAGGACACCACCCACCAGGTACATGGTTCATACTCCTGTGACTCGGCCAACGTTGTCCACCTCATACGTTGCAGGAAAGGATGCCCCAGAGCATGGTACATTGGCGAGACCATGCAGACACTGCGACAACGGATGAACGGACACCGCGCAACAATCGCCAAACAGGAGGGTTCTCTCCCTGTCGGGGAACACTTCAGCAGTCATGGACATTCATCCACCGACCTTCGGGTAAGCGTACTCCAAGGTGGCCTTCGAGACACACGACAACGCAAAATCGTCGAGCAGAAATTGATAGCCAAGTTCCGCACCCATGAGGACGGCCTCAACCGGGATCTTGGGTTCATGTCACACTACACGTAACCCCACCAGCGAACAAATGTTATCTGTTTTTAATATAACGGGTCATTGACTGTCTTCCTTCTCTCTCTCTCTCTTTTTTTGGGGTTTGTATATTCGGTGGCCTTTTTAGGTGACACCTTTCTGTCTGCTCACTGTGATTGCCTTGGCAACGGGCAGTAATCACCAGGCATTGTTATGTGATCTTAAAATGCGAAGGATTCGAAAATGTCATTTCCACACCACCTGAGGAAGGGGGAAGCCTCCGAAAGCTTGTGGGATTAAAAATAAAATCGTTGGACTATAACTTGGTGTTGTAAAATTGTTTACAATTGTCAACCCCAGTCCATCACCGGCATCTCCACATCAGAGAGGGGAAGGTCAGAGGGAATGGTGAAAACACAACAAAGGGTGAGATTGGAGGGAGGGATGGGCTTCTAGCTGGGCGAGGACATTGATACACTGAGGTTTCCTGGCATTGGGTGTAATGTGGGATTGATGGTTGAGGCAATTTTTTGATTTGCTATCTGGGACACCCGAAACACCTCCTGGTAGAAACAGCAGATCAGCAACATCGACCCACCACACACAAGCAAAGGCACTGACTCTAGTCAAGAGAAGCACCAGCAAGCTCCTCTAATCCTTTGAAATGAAATATTTTTACTAAGCAATTTCCCTTTTTATTTTATTATTTTATTTTTTTATTCGTTCACGGGATGTGGGCGTCGCTGGCAAGGCCGGCATTTATTGCCCATCCCTAATTGCCCTCGAGAAGGTGGTGGTGAGCCGCCTTCTTGAACAGCTGCAGTCCGTGTGGTGAAGGTTCTCCCACAGTGCTGTTAGGAAGGGAGTTCCAGGATTTTGACCCAGCGACGATGAAGGAACGGCGATATATTTCCAAGTCGGGATGGTGTGTGACTTGGAGGGGAACATGCAGGTGGTGTTGTTCCCATGTGCCTGCTGCTCTTGTCCTTCTAGGTGGTAGAGGTCACGGGTTTGGGAGGTGCTGTCGAAGAAGCCTTGGCGAGTTGCTGCAGTGCATCCTGTCGATGGTACACACTGCAGCCACAGTGCGCCGGTGGTGAAGGGAGTGAATGTTTAGGGTGGTGGATGGGGTGCCAATCAAGCGGGCTGCTTTATCTTGGATGGTGTCGAGCTTCTTGAGTGTTGTTGGAGCTGCACTCATCCAGGCAAGTGGAGAGTATTCCATCACACTCCTGACTTGTGCCTTGTAGATGGTGGAAAGGCTTTGGGGAGTCAGGAGGTGAGTCACTCGCCACAGAATACCCAGCCTCTGACCTGCTCTCGTAGCCACAGTATTTATATGGCTGGTCCAGTTAAGTTTCTGGTCAATGGTGACCCCCAGGGTGTTGATGGTGGGGGATTCGACGATGGTAATGCCGTTGAATGTCAAGGGGAGGTGGTTAGACTCTCTCTTGTTGGAGATGGTAATTGCCTGGCACTTATCTGGCGCAAATGTTACTTGCCACTTATGAGCCTAAGCCTGGATGTTGTCCAGGTCTTGCTGCATGCGGGCTCGGACTGCTTCATTATCTGAGGGGTTGCGAATGGAACTGAACACTGTGCAGTCATCAGCGAACATCCCCATTTCTGACCTTATGATGGAGGGAAGGTCATGGATGAAGCAGCTGAAGATGGTTGGGCCTAGGACACTGCCCTGAGGAACTCCTGCAGCAATGCAGTTCTTCAATATAGAATGAGGAGATTTCCCACTGAGATCACTGCAGGAGGCAGAGTCATTCTGCTGGGATCACTGGGGAAGCTTTAGTCACTCTGCTGGGATCGCTAGAGGAGGTGCAGATTTTTGGCTGGGATCACTGGAGGAAAACGATCTCTAGTTTCCCTCTGAAGGAAAGTAAATAAAAAGAAAATAGAATAAAGAAAAGAGAGACTAAGAATTAAGGCAATACACATGGATTATTGAAAGGAACTAAAGAATGAGCATGAATTAAGGGCAAATGATGCTGTAAAAAAAATGAATACAATATGAAAGATAAAAAGGAAATTACTTGACTAAGGAAAGATGGATAATCTCCTTCAATGGACCAATTAATGGAGCTACAGCCCTGTGTAATAGTGAGCCACACTGAGCAGGAGGCTCACCAGCTCCATCCTTGGTCTGTGCCGAGTTAGCCATGGTAGTAGGAGGTGACGTCAGTGCCCATTCGGGGGGAAGAAGGAAAGAAATTTAAAGAGCATCTTTCACAACCTCAGGATGTCCCAACATGCTTCACAGTCAATTAAGTATTTTTGAAGTGTAATCACTGTTGTAATGTAAGAAGCACAGTAGCCAATTTGTGCACAGCAAGCTCCCACAAACAGCAATGAGATAAATGAGCAGATAATCTGTTTTTGGTCATCCACTTGAGGAGGCAGACAAGGCCTCAGTTTAATGTCTCATCTAAACAACAGCACCTCCAACAATGCAGCACTCCCTCAGTATTGCACTGAAGTGCCAGCCTAGATGATATGCATAAGGTTTGTGGACTGGGGCTTGAACTCATGATCCTTCGATGATTTAGAGGCATGAGTGCTGCCATGGAGCCAAATCTGACACAAAATAAATCCCCACTCCTGATCCATTGACCCCTGCTGGACAGTGTGCGTGTGTGGTTGTTCATTGAGGATTGGCTCGAGCTGGTCTCATGCAAAGTTGAATCGTTTGTCAGCATTTACTGTGCGAGCTCACACACAAAGATTGTCCACTTGGTATCAGGGTGCAGCCAGTGTCCATGGAACCATATCCCTTCACTTCCTTCAGGAAGTCACAGCCCTAGGGAGAGAAGGGAAGAAAACTGGAGGAAATAAAAGAAGCAAATATACCAGGGAGACAGCCAATTAGTCAGGAGTGAGGATACAACAGAAAATACACCAGAAAATGAGATGTCATTAAAAAAATGAACTGGAAATCATCTCACCAGCTGACTGTCAATCCCTGAATTCCCTCCTCCATTCCCCCCTTCCCCCACCCCATTCCCACCCTTTCAGTGTAGATTTTGGTCAGCCTCAGAAATTAATCTGTTCCTTGAAAATGTTTCCATTCAGTGAAATATTCTGATTTATTTCCTGCTCCTTTAAAAATAAATCTTTTGTTCTCTGGGCCGCAGTTTGGAACAAAAACCTGAGGCTCGCTTGTGGCTCACAGGAACTTGGCTCAGTGCCACGATTGTCTGCCTTCTTTTTATCTGCTGAGTATTTTTAGGGAAAGACGAGAATGTAAAATGGAGAAGGTTCAGTTGCTTTTATTGCATTTCATTCTTTTTTAAAAAACGCTTCCTTTATTACCAACCGCAAACAGTTGAATGCAGCTAACAAACCAGGCCCTGGCAACCACTTAGTAACCAACTAGGCCTCAGTAAATCTAATGTATAAATTATGTATAAACATTGAAGTGATTACTTATTTTAAAGGATATCCTTACAGTAATTGAGCACTTTCAAACTCTTAATAGTTAATGCAAAGCAGGTGGCATCAGTCAGAGAATGGCACTTTTTCTCCTTAAAGAGACAGTCCACCCAAATCCAAATCAATTGAAATTCAAAGATTGTTAGGCTTCCTTTTCAATTTAAAACTGGCCAGCTTTGGGCAGCTTGGTGATACTGCCTCAGTGCCCTGTGGGATTGGGGTAGAGGGCATGTTCTATAAAAGTGATTGCACATTCTGTGAGTGTCCGATCTCAGCCGTCCCATTGTGAAATACCAGACGTATCTCCCTCTTGCACAGGGAAGAAAAGGGTGAAAAAAATCACTGAGAGAGTTACATCCAAGCTATTTTTAGTGATGTATATGTAACATTAATAAACCTCTAGCAAGTCCAGCGCTTTGGAGTTTCATCTCCCCCACCCCTCCCACCAGACCAATGGCTGTGTACAAGAACAAAAGGGAGTTGATTTAAAAACCAAAAATGCTGGAAACACTCAGCAGGTCAGACTGTGGAGAATAGGTTCGCCAACTCAAAAAAAAACTCTGGTTGGAGGTTTGATTATGTGATACCTGATCACATGACTTCTACAAATGTTATTGGATTTACCTTATAAGGGGGTCCCCTATAGTTCAGCAGTTTTGCTCGTGGTTTTGCACCAGCTGTTATAAGAGAAGTTCCAAGAAGCAGGAGGTGAAGAGGGGAAACCGAGGGTGGGAGAAGAGGGGAAACCGAGGGAGGGGAAACTGAGGGTGGGAGAAGAGGGGAAGCCAAGGGCGGGGGAAGAGGGGAAACCGAGGGAGGGGGAAGAGGGGAAACCGAGGGAGGGGGGAGAGGAGAAACCAAGGGCGGGGGGAGAGGGGAAACCGAGGGCGGGGGGAGAAGGGGAAACCGAGGGCGGGGGGAGAGGGGAAACCGAGGGCGGGGGGAGAGGGGAAACCGAGGGCGGGGGGAGAGGGGAAACCGAGGGCGGGGGGAGAGGGGAAACCGAGGGCGGGGGGAGAGGGGAAACCGAGGGCGGGGGGAGAGGGGAAACCGAATGGGGGGGGAAACCGAGGGCGGGGGGAGAAGGGAAACCGAGGGTGGGGGAAGAGGGGAAACCGAGGGTGGGGGGAAGAGGGGAAACCGAGGGTGGGGGAAGAGGGGAAACCGAGGGTGGGGGAAGAGGGGAAACCGAGGACGGGGGGAGAGGGGAAACCGAATGGGGGGGGAAACCGAGGGTGGGGGGAAGAGGGGAAACCGAGGGTGGGGGAAGAGGGGAAACCGAGGATGGGGGGAGAGGGGAAACCGAATGGGGGGGGAAACCGAGGGCGGGGGGAAGAGGGGAAACAGAGGGCGGGGGGAAGAGGGGAAACCGAGGGTGGGGGGAAGAGGGTAAACCGAATGGGGGGGGGAAAACCGAGGGCGGGGGGAGAAGGGAAACCGAGGGCGGGGGGAGAGGGGAAACCGAGGGAGGGGGAAGAGGGGAAACCGAGGGCGGGGGGAGAGGGGAAACCGAGGGAGGGGGAAGAGGGGAAACCGAGGGAGGGGGGAGAGGGGAAACCGAGGGAGGGGGAAGAGGGGAAACCGAGGGAGGGGGGAGAGGGGAAACCGAGGGCGGGGGGAGAAGGGGAAACCGAGGGCGGGGGGAGAGGGGAAACCGAGGGCGGGGGAAGAGGGGAAACCGAGGGCGGGGGGAGAAGGGGAAACCGAGGGAGGGGGGAGAGGGGAAACCGAGGGCGGGGAGAGAAGGGGAAACCGAGGGCGGGGGGAGAGGGGAAACCGAGGGCGGGGGGAGAGGGGAAACCGAATGGGGGGGGAAACCGAGGGCGGGGGGAGAGGGGAAACCGAGGGTGGGGGGAAGAGGGGAAACCGAGGGTGGGGGGAAGAGGGGAAACCGAGGGCGGGGGGAGAAGGGAAACCAATGGGCGGGGGGAGAGGGGAAACCGAGGGCGGGGGGAGAGGGGAAACCGAGGGCGGGGGGAGAGGGGAAACCGAGGGCGGGGGGAGAGGGGAAACCGAATGAGGGGAGAAACCGAGGGCGGGGGGAGAGGGGAAACTGAGGGTGGGGGGAAGAGGGGAAACCGAGGGTGGTGGAAGAGGGGAAACCGAGGGCGGGGGGAGATGGGAAACCGAATGGGGGGGAAACCGAGGGCGGGGGGAGAGGGGAAACCGAGGGTGGGGGGAAGAGGGGAAACCGAGGGTGGGGGAAGAGGGGAAACCGAGGGCGGGGGGAGAGGGGAAACCGAATGGGGGGGGGAAACCGAGGGCGGGGGGAGAGGGGAAACCGAGGGCGGGGGGAGAGGGGAAACCGAATGGGGGGGGAAACCGTGGGCGGGGGGAGAGGGGAAACCGAGGGTGGGGGGAAGAGGGGAAACCGAGGGTGGGGGAAGAGGGGAAACCGAGGGCGGGGGGAGAGGGGAAACCGAATGGGGGGGGGAAACCGAGGGCGGGGGGAGAGGGGAAACCGAGGGCGGGGGGAGAGGGGAAACCGAGGGCGGGGGGAGAGGGGAAACCGAGGGTGGGGGGAAGAGGGGAAACCGAGGGCCGGGGGAGAAGGGAAACCGAGGGCGAGGAAGCGATTTGCAGAGGAGAAATCAGAGTTGGGATGAATTTTAATTCCACCAGTAACTAATGGTAACTCACTGAAATTGCACTGATAATTAATAGTATTACTGGTAACACTTAGACTCCCCTCATAACCAACAGTAATACAATAACTCACTGATAGTCCATGTGTAACTGGTAGTAATAGGTGTAATGCCCTGATATCCTAACTGTAACGCTATAAATCCTATAACCCACTGATATTCACCCTCAAACTATAGCCAGAATCCCCTGCACTGCACAAGGGGCGGTCAGGCTCCCCGGTCGATGCCACTTTTAATAGGCCCGATTTCTCTTCCTATCTCCTTGGACTCAGGTTCCGTGTGAAGGTGACAAACTCTGAACTGGGCACCTCAGTCAGAGCCGATCTGTACTTGGACTTCACACGTCAAAATCGGCCAGCACAGACCGAGCTGAACCAAACCGAGAGATCGCACAAAGAGCAGCCGGGTCAGTGTTTGGGGCACTTCATCCTAAACTCAGCTCAGTGCCAACATTTCGAACCCACTCCCTGAGCTCGGACTCAATAAAGGAGAGTTTTCAGAGAATTATTGAAATTACAGCACAGGACGAGGCCATTCTGCCCCTGGTGATGGTTCTGTCCCCTGTAACCCCAATACCCACAGATCCTTTTGTACTCCTCCTTTTCAAATATTTATCCCATTTCCTTTGAAATGAAGCTTTAGTCTCTACCTCAATAGCCACATGTGGTGAAGTATCCCACAGTCTAATAGCCCTCAGTTCAAGAACCTTCCTCCTCCCTTCCCCCTTGGTTCTTCCAGTGAGAATCCGTGGTCTCCATTCCCTAGTCCCTAGTCACCCACCAATGGAAATAATCTTTCACTATTTACCCACAGTAAGGTCCCCCGGTTTCACTCACCCCTTTACTGGCTGCTCCTCTCTCAGTGCCACTCCCACTCACCACCTTGTTGCTGCTGCTCCCGGCTCTGCAGGAAATGCTGGTCTCCAAGCCCACCTCATTCCCCAATCTTCCTCTTCCCCAAGCCCCCATTCCCCAGTTTCCAGAGCTCCCCTCCGAGCCCCCATCTCTCCCCGAGCCCCCATTCTCCAGTTTCCCTCTCCCCCGAGCCCACCCCATTCCCCAATCTCCCTCTTGCCCCTCTCCCCCATTCCCCAGTCTCCCTCTCCCCATGCCCACCCATTCCCCAATCTCCCTCCTCTCCCCCATTTACCAGGCTCCCTCTCCCTATGCCCACCCATTCCCCAATCTCCCTCCTCTCCCCCATTCCCCAGGCTCCCTCTCCCCCCGAGCCCCCATTCCCCAGTCTCCCCTTCTCCCCCCATTCCCCAGTCTCCCTCTGTCCCCCTGATCCTCCATTCCCCCTCCCCCAGTATCCTCCTCTCCCCCATTCCCCAGTCTCCCCCTCTCCCAGGCTCCCTCTGTCCCACTGATCCTCCATTCCCCCTCTCCCCCCATTCCCCAGTACCCTCCTCTCCCCCCATTCCCCCCCTCTCCCCAGTCTCCCCCTCTCCCCCCATTCCCCAGTCTCCCCCATTCCCCCTGTCCCACCTCTCCCCAGTCTCCCCCTCTCCCCAGTCTCCCTCTCTTCACACCTACTCTTGATTCCCCCTGATTTCAGAGAACCCTTAGAATTCCTTCGCGAGGGTGGGTGGAGTCCATGATAGGGAAGAGTGTACATGGGCTGTGGGAGGAAACTTAATGAAAGGAAAGAGACAGGTTTACATTTATATGGCGCCTTTCGTGACCTCAGTACATCCCAAAGTGCTTTACAACGAATGAAGTACTTTTGAAGTGTAGTCACTGTTGTAATGTAGAAAACATGGCAGCCAATTTGCACACAGCAAGATCCCACAAACAGCAATGTGATAATGACCAGATAATCTGTTTTAGTGATGTTGATTGAGGGATAAATATTGACCAGGACACTGGGGAGACCTCCCTGTTCTTCTTCGAAATCATGCTGTGGGATCTTTTATATCCACCTGAGAGGGCAGACGGGGCCTCGGTTTAATGTCTCATCCGAAAGCCAGTTCCATCCAACAGTGCAGCCTTCCTCAGTACTGCACTGGAGTTTCAGCCTAGATTATAGGCTCAAGTCTCTGGAGTGGGGCTTGAACCCATGATCTTCTGACTCAGGACCGAGAGTGCTGCCCACTGAGCCATGGCTGACACCTAAAAGGATGGGGAGAGGGCATAACAGAGGAGAGTCAGACATGGGCTGTGGGAGGAGACTAAATGGACGGTAGTGGGCATGAAATGGGACATTGTACGTGGACCGTGACAGGACCGTGATTGATGGGCCAAATGGCTCGCTCTCATTCCAGAAGTAAAGGGAAAAACTGCAAATGCTGGAAATCTGAAATAAAAACAGAAAGTGCTGAAAATAAACAGCAGGTCAGTCAGCATCTGTAATTCAGATCAGTCATGATCTAATTGAATGGTAGAACAGGCTCAAGGGGCTTAATGGCCTCCTCCTGATCCTATGAGAAAGAACGGGTCAATATTTGGGCCTTGATCTTCTATCAGCACCCAATCCAGGCTTGTGTTCTTTACTGAATGCTTTTCTTCCCATCTTTCTCTACTCTTCTCCTTAATGTGCTGACCCTTGCTGGGTTTATCTCATGGGAGCCAACAGTCCAAGTGACCCTTCTCCATGAGCGATTCTTTGAGCTGTTGCACCCTGACTGTAGCCCCAACTGATATCAGGTAATTCAGCATAGAGCAGGGATCGAACCTGAGACCTCATGGTCTGTATCAATTAGAACTTAAGCAGCTTGTAGACTATTTGACCGTAAGATCTATCACAGCTGCTCTCCGTCCTCTGCTTAACTGATGGCCACTTTCTCAATGTCCACCATACCTTCCATCTGGGGTCCCCAGATAGTAACTGGGGACAGAACCTCTGGGTGATTTATTGTTCCTCTAATAAAGTTCGTATTTTGAACTTCATTTAGGGCTTTTTGTAATCCAAGATTTAATGAAAAGGAATTATTTACATAAGGTTTAAAAAGTACATCATATACAGCAAATTATCCTGCACTAATGGGACTCTATCTTGAGTTCAGGCTGGGGCAATCTTCCTCAAATCAGTCGTCTAATTTATTTATTAGCGGATGCAGACTCAATGTATGATTCTATCCATTTTAGAGCGTAGTCGCCACCAGCAGGTAAGGCCCGTAGCCCAGCAGATAGTTTGGTTAGTGGGCATGATTCAGCAACATGGGACATGGTTTGTATTTGTCCGCAAAGACACTTGCCATCGTCACCAAGGCCCTGAGGATGTTGTTACAGACGTAGACAGCTGGGGCCACGTGGTGCATGACATGCCGCGTCTAACCCATCTATAGCAAAGCGGTCAACTTCCTCAAACACAA
This sequence comes from Heptranchias perlo, assembly GCF_035084215.1. Taxonomy (NCBI): domain Eukaryota; kingdom Metazoa; phylum Chordata; class Chondrichthyes; order Hexanchiformes; family Hexanchidae; genus Heptranchias; species Heptranchias perlo. The sequence goes on along the minus strand of NC_090350.1, from coordinate 7,676,098 downwards.
TAAGAGTTTCTTCACTGCAAATGATGTCAACCTTGTTGTGGACAGCAATAGTGTCGATGATTGAACGTTTCGCAGCTGAGAGACCCTCTGCATTAAGCCCTAGGCCCAGGTCCTGAAAACCACCTGTCTGGCTGGGAGAGTCGCCTTTGTCATTAATAGCCAATAGACTGGGATCTGAAGATTCTCTGATTCAGTCTGTTGGTTGCACCAATAAATCAATTACTAACAGGGGGTGTGAGGAGGATGCCGATACAACACCTCCCTGGTACATTGTCAGGCACTGATCATTAAGGGAATGTCTCTAACTTACATACTGAAACTGATGTGAAACACTGACACTTGCTTGAAGTAAAGGAGCACCAATCAATGTTCACTCTATACTATCACACCCCTCCCTCACCTAGAGGCTCCTTGACCAGTTGTAGGACACTAACTGCTGCTCTGGCTGATATCAGTTAACTCAGCACAGAACGGGGATTGGACCTCGACTTCCTGCTCCGTATCAATTACAACTTAAAGCAAGAACTTGGATTTATATAGCACCTTTCACGGCCTTAGGACGCCCCAAAGCGCTGTACAACAAATTAAATAATTTTGAAGTGTAGTCCCACAAACAGCAATGAGATAAATGACTAGATAATCTGTTTTTAGTGATGTTGGTTGAGGGATAAATATTAGCCAGACCATCTGGGAGAACCCCCCTGCTCTTCTTTGAAATAGTGTCATGGGATCTTTTATGTCCACCTGAGAGGGCGGATAGGGCCTCGGTTTAACATCTCAGCCGAGAGACAACGCAGAGCTCCCTCAGTACTGCACTGAAGTGTTAGCTTGGTATTATGTACTACAAGTCTCTGGAGTGGGACTTGAACCCTCAACCTTTTAGGTCAGAAGTGAGAGTGTAATCCACTGGGCTAACTGGTGTATTTACCCACCAAACCACGAGGGAGCTGCCTCAGTGTTTTGTCAGTAGGTTATATTCCCCACTCCTTGCAGTGTGGGTGAGGGCAGGACTGAACACAACACAGGTAAGGAGAAAAACCAATTGACGCATCAATGACCGATGAACGTAATAAAACTGTTTTCCTTAAATTTTTCATTAAATATTTTTGCTGATGTGAGCTGCTGGTGTCTCAGTTGATTGGAGTGACGCATTTACAGATGGCAATGATGTGTAAAATATGTTTCTCTCTCCACAGATGTGAGCGTTTCCAGCATAGTTTAGATTTGTAAGTAGCTTCATGTGTTTTTAATTCAGTTTTGGAACAAGAAACAATCTGCAGTTCCAAGCTTCAAGAGTGGAGTGCGGTGATTGAGTTTATAGTCTGTAGAAGTCGTGACAGAGTCTGACTATGTGTCAGCCTCACAGATTCTGACCAAAGAAGCCATTAAGGGTCGAGCATTATTGTAAGATTAAGAACAGTAAGTTCCAGACAGTGACTGGGAAACAAAACTTGACAGAGTTATGGGACCATTGTACGTTAGGGGAACAGTGTAGGAATGGAACGAGCTGCCAGCCATTGCATGTGTAAATTTGGAGAAGGATAAACAAAACAGTGGGGTCTAAATTTAACATCGCTGAGCCAGTTTTATGGGCCTAAAACAGGCACAATGATAACCAATTTAATAAGGCAGAAGCCCAGCCCTGATCCGGACAGAAGTTCGAACCACTGATAAATTGGTCAGGCCGCCCTGGTTAAACCGGAAGTGAGCGCTTTTGTGGCGGGCTGGGGTCAGGTTTCACATTTTTCAGAATTTACCCCCCCCTGCCGACCTCCCGCCGGTCCTGGGGGTTCAGAGCCCCCCCCCCCCGCCCCGCCCGAGGTGTACAATGGCGAAATGTTGAAATTGCATCCCCTCCAGTGACATCATTGAAACCAGAGCCCAACAGAGTTATCCACATACAATTAACAGCGTTTGATATTATAATGGGGTCGACCCTCACTGCCCTCTCCTGGTGTTACCGTGGTGATCACGGACTCAGAATGGACTCGGTCGCCTCACTGCCCCGGTAACACCGGCGATGCGGCCGGCGCCATTTTAAAAGGGGCCTCTCGCCGGGTGGTCCAAAGGGCCGCCTGCTTCAGGCGATCGGCCCCTTTTATATGGAAATCGGGGACCTATGACATAAATAGGACCCCGATAGACATTTTAGGCGGTAACTGGGCAGAGTCTGCACCATGCTCACTCCGATCCGTTCCACCGGCGATCGAGGAGGAGGTCCGGCAAAGGTAAATGTTGAATTATTTTTGTGAGTGGCGGAGGGGCCCACAAATATACCCTGGTCTGCTGCAGCCCCAGGGCCCTCACCCTCTGCGATTCTGACTTCCCCCGGCCACAATTTACCGCTTTGGCCCGATTACCACTGCTCACCCTGGTGGGCTGTGTCGGGATCCATCTTTGGTCCCCTGCTGCTGGCCTGGTGAATGTAACTGAGGCCGGGGCCTGGAAATTACGAAGGCCTCTTCACCACCGGAATGGCGGCCGACCAAAAGTCAAAATCGACCCCAATTTTCCTGAAGATTCACTTTCTTAACAACAAATTACACCTGTGCCAGAATGTGCATGACAGGAATGTAACACCTGAATTTTCCCAGGCTTTAACCACTTGAGCGGAGACTGATGTCAGTACGGGGCCTGTGTATACAATATCTGTGTGACGACAATAGAGGTTTTGTCCAATGAGGCAGGTATATTTTAGGTACACTAGTAAATTGGCCGTGATCAGTTGATGAATGTAAGTTTTGTTTTATATACAAGATGACAATAGAGTTAAGAAAGAGACTTCAGAAACCTCAGAAACAGACCCATCCAGTGGACAAAGGCTGCAACCCCATTGACTGGTGTACTGGGGTCACCAATCGCCCTCCAAGAGGCAGTGTGCTGATCGCAAAGGAGATGAAGATCAGCCAGCAGGAACGTCGGCAGTAGGTTTCCCCTGAGTACGGGAAGGGGGAGTGTTTAGGAGATTGGGAGGCAGGAGATTGGGATGAATGGGGGGGTAGGAGATTGGGAGGGATGGGGCAGTAGGAGACCAGGAGGGCTGGTGGGGGGGGGGGGGGGAGTAGGAGCTCTGGACGGACAGGGAGGTAGGAGATCAGGAGGGGTGGGAGGAGTAGAAGATCGGGAGGGATGGGGGGTGGTGTAGGAGATCAGGAGGGGTGGGGGGTGTAGGAGATTGGGAGGGGTGGGAGGAGTAGAAGATCGGGAGGGATGGGGGGTGGTGTAGGAGATCAGGAGGGGTGGGGGGTGTAGGAGATCGGGAGGGGTGGGAGGAGTAGAAGATCGGGAGGGATGGGGGGTGGTGTAGGAGATCAGGAGGGGTGGGGGGTGTAGGAGATCAGGAGGGGTGGGGGGTGTAGGAGATCGGGAGGGGTGGGGGGGTGTAGGAGATCGGGGTGGGGCTGAGCTTTTGTAATTACAAAAAAATTTTGACCACAGTGTACCTGGCATTGAATGAGCACGCACGCTGCCCGCCATATCGCACCCTCCAGCGCCCATTCTGCGCCTGAACAATTGACGCTGCCTGATCCAGTTTCTAGGCCATTGATTTAAGTTTTATCAGTGATATTAAGAGCTGCCTGGGGTCATGACGACACCTCAACAGTACTTGATCGGCTGTGAAGCACTTTGGGACGTCACGAGGTCGTGAAAGGCTGTATAGAAATACAAGATCTTTCATTTTAATGAAGTAACAGGTAAAAATATTAGAAACTGGGAGGCTAAAGTTAGTGGGAAATTGCTCCCCCAATGGTTGGTTTAGTTTGCTGGTGTTAACTGTTAATCATCGAGTTACAAACCAATATCTGAAAATGCGGAATGGACATAACTTTGCTGACAGGAGGCCTTAGTGGGGTGATTCACCCAGCAGTAACTGCACAGTCTGAACCAGGCAGAGCACTTTTGATAGAAAGAATAAGGAGGCCACGTACTACTTGGATAATAAGTTTCTAAATCGAGTAGAGGAGCAAAGGGATCTCGGGTACAGGTGCACAAATCACTAAAAGTAGCGACGCAGGTTAACAAGGCCATAAAAAAAGGCAAGTCAAGCACTAGTGTTTATTTCTAGAGGGATATAATTGAAAAGCAGAGATGTTGGGCGCTAAATTGGGCCGTGTAGTGCCCGTTGTTTCGGCGCAATGCGGCCTCTCCGACATCCAAGATGGCGTCTTGGATGCGCACGCACGTTTCCTGCGTGACGTGCGCCAGACGCCATCTTGGTATAGGAGTTAGTGCAGGCGCAGATAAGGAACACTGGAATCATGTAAAGTGGGGAGAAAATGGTTTCAATCAGTGTACAACGCTGATTTAAAGTGATAGACACCATTTTGGGACTTAACACTCAACTCAACGGACTGTCTTAACCCCTTCCATCTGAACGTGTCTTAGAGTGCCCGGAGGACCCCCCCACCGGCGCTATTTAAAGGGACCATGCAGGATTTACAGGTTAGTGGCTGGATTATTGCCCTTGGCTGCCGAGATTTGTAACTGTTTTTGGAGGTCTCCTAGACTTCAATACTAGGACGCGGGGACATAGCCGAACATTTAGAGCCAGGACGTGCAGGAGTGAAGTTAGGAAACGCTTCTACACGCAAAGGGTGGGAGACGTTTGGAACGCTCTTCTGCAGTTGGTGCTAGCTCATTTGTGAATATTAAATCTGAGATTGATAGATTTCTGTGAACGAAGGGTATTAATGGATATGGGGCTAAGGCGGATTTATGGAGTTAGGTCACAGGTCCACCATGATCTCACTGAATGGTGGAACAGGCTTTAGGGGCTGAATGCCACTGCCACTTGCTGCCTCTTGATATGCGCCACCTTCTCCAGCAAGAAAGTGGGACGTGTGCCTGGGTGATGTGCTTGTCATGGTTGAATAGCTGCCAATGTGTGTGGCCTGTGAGTTGTGGATGGGTGACTTGAAACAGTGGTAATGTGTAAGGGTGAGAGGAAACATCTGGTTGGAAGAGTTGAGTACTGATGGAAAAGGGTTTGTTGGTATGTGAAGGATGGTGGGGGGGTTTGTAGTGCAGAGAACCTTGGTGCATGCACTCTTGCAGGCCTGGTACCAACTCAGATCAGCGGATTGGTGAGGTCTGGCGTGCAGATTGGAGGATGTGGGATTTAGTAGTGCGCAACCTTTATTCAATGTTTTAACATAACTCATCAATGTGTAAACATAGGGATGTGATCTGCATCTGTGTTTTACGTGTGCGATATCTGATCTCCATTCAGACTCCATGCAGACAGTAGACTGTTATTTTCAGCAAATAACAGGTACCAGTTACCTTTAAGAGGTTGCTAAGAAACATCCTCCCTTTAAGAGATTGAGCTCCCTCTGATGGTGGAAAATGCAAATTGCATTGATTCCACGTGCAAGGCCTGGAAGGAATCACTGATCGCAGGTAAGTGCTCCAGTGGGTCCAAACTTGCATCCTGCCCACGCAGGGTCCATTGGGCCCGGGGTAATAGCATATCACGCCACCTGTGCCCAAAAACGACCCCGATCCAATTTTTCCCCCGTTATGTTAAACTTGTATAGAACCTTGGTTAGACCACACTTGGAGTATTGTCAACAGTTCTGGTCTCCTTATTATAAAAAGGATATAGAGACATTGAAGAGGATGCAAAAAAGATTCACAAGGATGATACCAGAACTAAGAGGATATCCTTATCAGGAAAGGCTGAACAAGCTGGGGCTCTTTTCTCTAGAAAAGAGAAGACTGAGGGGTGGCCTGATCGAGGTCTTGAAGATAATGGAAGGGTTTGATAGGGTAGACGTAGAGAAAATGTTTCCATTTGTGGGAGAGTCCAAAATTAACAGTCATAAATATAAAATAGTCGCTAATAAATCCAATAGGGAATTCAGGAGAAACTTCTTTACCCAGAGAGTGGTGAGAATGTGGAACTCGCTCCCACAAGGAGTAGTTGAGGTGAATAGAATGGATGAATTTAAGGGGAAGCTTGATAAACACGAGGGAGAAAGGAATAGAAGGAAATGCTGATAGGGTGAGATGAAGTAGGGAGGAAGGAGGCTCTGGTGGAACACAAAGGCTGGCATGGACCAGTTGGCCTGTTCCTGTGCCGTAGTTTCGGTGTAACTCAATGTAACACTGATGCACAGGCAGACCACCCAGTGGGACTGTACCATTCAGGTCTCCCATCTTAAGAGTGCTGCCCAGTGGAATCTATGGCGGCAGGGGGATTGTGCATTCAGAAGCAGCATTGTACCTTGGAGGTGATTGTAACCCCACATGCCCAGTGTGAAGCGGGCGGATGGGCAGTTAAAATGCCCCCGAGTTACTTGCCAGGCCTGGACGCGCCAGGATCCCACCGATCGCGATTTTAACCGGCCCTCCTGAGCAGGTGGCAAGGATGTCATCGGGACCCGACTGCAATTTTAACTCAGGCCTGAGTGGCCAGGCTGCAGCTGGTCAGAAGAGGATCAGGGCGTAAAGAGGCTGTGGGGCCAAGAGGAGCAGGGGTGCTGCGCCGAGCCTCACAAGGGAAGTTTAGGCCTCCTGTGCCTTGGAACCTCCCCCCCGCCCCTACTTCCCCGAATCCGAGACCCCCACGAGGCGCCCCCAGTACCCGATGTGACAGCAGGCAGCCACTAGGCCATGTGATTTTCTGTCACTTCCAGCTGATTCCCTACCTGGTTCGGGCGGTGACGTGTTAATGAGGCCCGGGAGTTAAAATAGAACCGAGCCTGATTTCTGCAGCGGTGGATGAGTTCCCAATTCCCCTTGTCACCCACCGGCCCAAAACCCGGCCAGAGTTAAAATCGGGCCACACTGCCCCGTGCCTCCTGGTGGCCAATTAAAGAGTGACGTTGGCAGTGACCTGGTTACTTCACCCTGTATGTCCCTTCAGCCACTGCCTGGCTAATCAATGAGGGACTGGGACCAGAGGAGAGACAGGCAAGGCAGGGAACTGGCAACTCATGATCTTGAAAGGCAATAAAAGGACTCAGAATGCAGAGAAAAGCTTTCCAAATAATTGCCTTAGCAAAAAACATAAAAGCAAGGATGGGAACAGGGCCCATGTACATCACAGCGAGGAACCCTGATCAAGTCCTACCGAGCATCCAGATGTGTGGTGACAGCTGATCCAGGCCTCTCGTTGGACCAAGGTCCCAGCCAGTGGCAAGAGTCAAAATCTCAGTCTCACAGCGAGTAAACTGAGCCCTCCCCCACCCTCGCTGTCCCTCTGCCAGAGTCAAAACATCAGAAAAATAATTATAATCTAAACACATTTAACTGGAAATCTGCTGATCTGAATGGCACTGTTCATAGAGGCTGTAATTGGACATGTGGAGATGGGGGAGGGTGCATGGAACATAGGAACAGGAGTAGGACATTCAGCCCCTCGAGGCCATTCAATCAGATCATGGCTGATCTGCACCTCAACTCTATTTACCCGCCTTTGTTCCATAGCCCTCGATACCCTCACCCAACAAAAATCTTCCGATCTCAGTCGTGAAAGCTTCAATTGTCCCAGCGTCCACAGCCTTCTGGGGAGAGAATTCCAGAGTTCTACTACCCTCTGTGTGAAAAAGTGTTTCTTGATTTCCCTCCTGAATGGCCTGGCTCTAATTTTGAGGTTGTGCCCCTTGTTCTGGCAGCAGTGTGTGTGTTGACGTACCAGGAGGAGGGGGGACGCTATTTGACAATGAAGGAATGCAAGGTGCTGCCTTATAGAGAGGGGAAAGGGGTCAGAAAGATGATGCTAGGGCTGTTGTCATCTTCCTCTCAGCAGCTAGTTTACAGAATAATGTTTGAAGAAGCCCGGAGGAAGGGAAGGGGAACTATGTGGCCTGGACTTTAACTGGAGGTGCTGGGGTCACTGACACAATCACATGTGGAGACCTGGAGAGGTTTTAATGCCTGGGCCTCATTTCCATATTCAGGCTCCGACTACCGGCAGGAATCAGTGCCTGGCCGGCGGGCGGGAGCGGGAATTCGGGGGGTGTGGCGGGGGCGGTGTCCAGAGGTGACGGGGTTTGGGGGAGGAGAGGGACCTGGAGCTCCTGGCCCACACAGAGATTTTCAAAGGTGCTCATCCTTAAGTGATTTTATTTAATGTTTGGGTTGACATTTAATTACTGTCTGCAAATTAGAACAGAAATATTTGAACGAGCAAAATAATTAGATACAACACTTGAATTTGCTCGATTGATCAGTGATTATTTTTTACATTTCTTTTTACTTTGTAAAACATCAAAATGCAATAAGTTAATTACATTTTTATCACAGCTTTTAATGTTTTAAATGTCTATTTTTGTTTAAATGCAACTTAATCATTGTTAATAATTATTGATTCATAATAATATCGGATCTACACTGAAGGATTGGGGAGGGGTCCCAGGGGGAATGGAGGAGGGGGCAATGAACCAGATGATCGATAATAGTCTCCAAAACAACAACAACTTGCATTTATATAGTGCCTTTAACGTAGGAAGCCATCCCGAGGCACTTCACAGGAGTATTATTAAACAAAATTTGATACTGCGCCACATAAGGAGATATTAGGACTGGTGACCAAAAGCTTGGTCAAAGAGGTAGGTTTTAAGGAGGTAGAGAGGTGGAGAGGTTTAGGGAGGGAATTCCAGAGCTCAGGGCCTAGGCAGCTGAAGGCACGGCCGCCAATGGTGGAGCGATTAAAACCAGGTTGTGCACAAGAGGCCAGAATTGGAGGAGCGCAGAGATCTCGGAGGGTTGTAGGGCTGGAGGAGGTTACAGAGATAGGGAGGGGCGAGGCCACGGAGTTGATTTGAGCACAAGGAAGAGCGTTTTAAATTTGAGGCGTCCGTGGAGGTCAGGGGTGATTGGGACCTGGTGCGAGTTGGGATATAGACAGTGGAGTTTTGGAGGAGCTCAACACTGCACAATACATGAAATCAAGCCTGCTGGAGGGAGGGCATCTCCCCAACCCCACTGGAAATTAAATCTTGTGCCTTCAAAAACACATCACTTTTGTTTTCAAGTACTTATGTTTTTGGAATGTCGAGGTTGAATTTCCGAGGAGCTTCTCCCAATCACCCGCTGTAACAAGACCCACAGAAACCCCGGAGAAAATGCGCTGATGCCGTTTGCACCATTTCTATAGTCTTTCCGAGGATCTTTCACCGAAGTTACATCAGATGATCGGGAGAACCCCCACGGAAATTCAACCCGGCCTCCAGCTAAAGTTACAACAAGCTTGTGTCCCGCTGCACTCTCAGCGTAATTACTTGCTTTCTCCTGTCAGACACTTATTTCAGGGCTGTCTTTAAGTTTTTTTTGGGGGGCTGTGCCCGTTGTCGGAGGTGTTATGGTTTGCCATGCCTGGAGATACATTGGATAGGGTCTGAGCTACCTCCGGGTAGATCTTGACTCTGTGCGATAGTGTATAATGGGAAATAGCGAGTAGGCAGCCCGTTTTACATCTCCCATTCAATCTCCCGTTGACTTCAATGGGAATGAAAATGGGCAGAGATGTAAAACAGGCTGTTGACTCGCCATCACCCGTTTTACACTATCGCACAAAGTCCAGGACTACCCTCTTCAGTCCAACAGTAGTTATAGGGCAAGTAAAGAGCCTCTAAGCGTCAGCAATTGTACATGAAACAAAATGAAGCCTTGCAACGTAACGAGTCCCTCAACCAAGCATGCAAAAAAAAAATCACATTTTGGGAACTAAAAGAAAGGGTTTGTTTTAGTCAATGAGTTGTTGAAATCAATCAAATATTGGGTTGTAGATTGATTTCTCGGTTTCTGCCGGTCCTGCCCCTTCTTTGACCTCTGTGATGACCCCTTAACGACAATCTGCTGCAGACTGCAGTCACAACATTCTCTCGGTGACAGTAATATATTACGTCTGATGGCGGTGAGCTCAATGTACCACGGCCCCTGCCTTGACACCAGCAGATATTCCAGTGTTAATTACCCTGTAGGAGTCCCGCTGAATGTTATCTGGCTGCATGCTGGGAGAGGCCAGGAAGTCCTTTGCTCTTTCAGAGATATTGGCCCCGATATTTCCGGGGAGGTGGGGAGGGAGCAGGGGGAATGTTTAGCGGCCGGGAAACCTGGAAGTCCCGGAGGTCCTGCCGAATTTAACGCCATTTCCCAGTCACAGCCGGTTGAGAGGCTGACGGGTGGGTGGGCCTGTGGCACCAGGCCGCAGTCGGGGAGCAGAGAGGAGAGAGAGAGGGAGAGGTCGTGGGTCGGTGGGGGGTCATTGGGGAGGGCGGAGACATCGGGGGGGTGTCAGAGACCTTTGGGGGCTGGAGACATCGGGGGGGTGTCAGAGACGTCGGGGGTGGGGGCCAGAGACATCGGTGGGGGGGCCAGAGACATGGGAGGGGGGTCGGATTGCGGGGAGGGAGGCCGATCGCAGCAGGTTTGCTTGGGGGGCCGGGGGGGGGGAAGCAGTCCTGCTCCTCCTGACCCACAAGCCGTGCAGGAAAGGCACTTACCTGCTGGGCCCGGCCAATCTCGCCTCCCTTTAGCTGCCGGGTTTCCTGAGGCCTGTGAAACACAGCCGGCCAGCGTGAAACCTGAAACACAGATAAAATGTGAGGCAGGCAGCCTCATTAAAATATTTAAATGAGGGACCTGCCTCCGGAGAGGAGGTTATTCGCCTTCAACTCGCCTCCATTAAAACCGGAAGTGGACATGTTGGGGTCGGGTTTCCCATTTTTGAAATTTAAACCTCCCCCTCCCCCTGCCTCCCCCCTCTCCTGACATGGGGGATAAAATTACCCATTAAGTAAGAGGATCAATGCTGATAACTCAACAGGCAAGAAATACATAGAAGTTACAACACAGAGACAGGCCAGTCGGCCCATCCAGTCCGTGTCGGTGTTTACCCGCCACACGAGCAAATAGTTCCAGTCACATTTATCCCCCCGTTCCCAGATCCCGTCAACCCCTTTTCCTTCACACCCCCCACCCCCATCCACTCTAACCTTGACCATTGACGTAATTTCTGCCTCAACCACTAACCCTGGGAGTGAATTGCACAGCCTCACAACTCTCCGTGAAGAGGTTTCTCCTGCCCTCTGTTCTAAATCACAGGATAGTCGCACACACAGCGGGTAATTGTGATCTTGGGTGATAATGTAAATCGGACAATATCGGGTCAGCCGCCCATTATACACCACTCCCCACTTTCATTTCCACTGACTTCAGTTGAAATGAACATTGGCTGAATCGACATCGCCCAAAGTCTAAGCTACTCCTGACACCGATGGATTACCTTAACCTGTGTCCGGAATGCTGGTACTGGGGTTCTCAGTGGTTTAGCGGGTTAAGGGAACCTGACCGACCAGAACCAGATTCGATCTCCGGCCGGTGCTGAGTTCGTTGGTCTGAGCTGGGACAATGATAAGAATACAAAAATAGGCCTCAGTGCCCCTGGGTTAGAAAGTGGATAAATCAACCAGGATTCCCACTCCTGTCTGATATACACTGACCACACATGCCCTAGGATGGATAAGGATCGAGCTCCGCTGGGCTCAGACACAAAGGATGACCATACACAGCCCCTGGATCTGACCCCCGTGGGGTCGATTTTGAGTGCCTTTGCCTGGCGTTAACGGGGCAATAACGGCCTCAAAATGGGGTCGGCAGACTCACTGCCCCGTTCGGATGCCACAGGATCTCACCGGAGGGCGAGATCACACACTAGCTCAGCTGCAGAGGTCTCAGATGCTGACTTTGAGGGTCCAGCCTGGTGGACATACACCAGGAAATGCCGGGTGCACTGGATAGACAGTCAGCGAGCTTGTGCACAATTGCTCAGAGGGTGGAGGAGTCCAGCTGCAACTTGTCTCACGGTTTCATGCAGAGCATGGAGACCATTCTGTCCAACATGGACCGAGCAGTCAGCTCCATCAACACCATAGTGGAACTCGCCATGTTGGAGCCTCTCCTGATAGCTCTGACAGCTGCCATGGAAGCTCAGATGGCTGCTATCTTGGCTTTGGGGCCAGTGTGACGAAGCGTCACCTCACTGCTACACTCTAAGCGCAGGAGTGCTGAGGCCCAGTCCCAGGAGAGTGGCCTTGTCTCCATGGAACAGGCACCTGCTGTCCTCTCTCAGATCGACAGCATTCCTGCTATCCCAACACCCACTCCGCCAGTGCCCTTGTTAGTGCCACACAGCTAGCTGGGCCAGACTGTCCCAGCCCCAGACTGCCCTGGCCCCAGACTGATCCAGCTCCAGACTGCCCAGGCCCCAGACTGCCCCAGCCCCAGACTGCCCAGCCCCCTGACTGCTCCGACCCAGGCCGAGAGGCTGCAGTCTGTAGCCAGGCCCTCAAGGCCCAGAGCTGCCCCAGGTCGCCCACCACGGTCATCGAGTGTCCTCAGTGGAAGCTCAGCAGCCTCCATCTCCCAAACTGTAGCCCCTGGGGAAACACCTCGTCAGAGCACAGAACATAGGACTGAGGGAATGCACGAGGGTGAATCTTAATTATTTCTGTTAACTATTAGATAAAGATGGAATTTAGTTGTTTGATGAATGTGTTTTTTTGTTCTGGATTTGGTGTTTATATTTGTAGTGAAGTGAGGCCAAGACCAATAAAGCTGGACTGAAAGAACACAATCAGATGGTGGTGATAAGGACAGTGAATCATAGAATCTTACTGCACAGAAGGAGGCCGTTTGGCCCATCATGCCCGTGCTGGCTCGTTGAAGAGCTATCCAATTAGTCCTACTCCCCAGCTCTTTCCTTATTAGGTGGTAAGGATCACGAGGCTGTTGGCGTATTGGGGATGGGAGGGACGGTTCACATGAAGACCTCTTGGATAAGCTGCCTTCAGAGAGCTCTAGTAGCTAGAGGCAGCTCCTGCTCCTCCTCCTCCTCCTCTACCTGCTCCTCCTCCTCCTCTACCTGCTCCTCCTCCTCCTCGACCTGCTCCTCCTCCTCTACCTGCTCCTCCTCCTCCTCTACCTGCTCCTCCTCCTCCTCGACCTGCTCCTCCTCCTCGACCTGCTCCTCCTCCTCTACCTGCTCCTCCTCCTCCTCGACCTGCTCCTCCTCCTCTACCTGCTCCTCCTCCTCCTCTACCTGCTCCTCCTCCTCCTCTACCTGCTCCTCCTCCTCCTCGACCTGCTCCTCCTCCTCTACCTGCTCCTCCTCCTCCTCGACCTGCTCCTCCTCCTCTACCTGCTCCTCCTCCTCCTCTACCTGCTCCTCCTCCTCCTCGACCTGCTCCTCCTCCTCGACCTGCTCCTCCTCCTCTACCTGCTCCTCCTCCTCTACCTGCTCCTCCTCCTCGACCTGCTCCTCCTCCTCCTCGACCTGCTCCTCCTCCTCTACCTGCTCCTCCTCCTCCTCTACCTGCTCCTCCTCCTCCTCGACCTGCTCCTCCTCCTCGACCTGCTCCTCCTCCTCTACCTGCTCCTCCTCCTCTACCTGCTCCTCCTCCTCTACCTGCTCCTCCTCCTCCTCGACCTGCTCCTCCTCCTCTACCTGCTCCTCCTCCTCGACCTGCTCCTCCTCCTCTACCTGCTCCTCCTCCTCTACCTGCTCCTCCTCCTCGACCTGCTCCTCCTCCTCCTCGACCTGCTCCTCCTCCTCTACCTGCTCCTCCTCCTCGACCTGCTCCTCCTCCTCTACCTGCTCCTCCTCCTCTACCTGCTCCTCCTCCTCGACCTGCTCCTCCTCCTCCTCTACCTCCTCCTCCTCCTCGACCTGCTCCTCCTCCTCGACCTGCTCCTCCTCCTCGACCTGCTCCTCCTCCTCTACCTGCTCCTCCTCCTCCTCGACCTGCTCCTCCTCCTCTACCTGCTCCTCCTCCTCGACCTGCTCCTCCTCCTCTACCTGCTCCTCCTCCTCTACCTGCTCCTCCTCCTCGACCTGCTCCTCCTCCTCCTCTACCTGCTCCTCCTCCTCGACCTGCTCCTCCTCCTCTACCTGCTCCTCCTCCTCCTCTACCTCCTCCTCCTCCTCGACCTGCTCCTCCTCCTCGACCTGCTCCTCCTCCTCGACCTGCTCCTCCTCCTCGACCTGCTCCTCCTCCTCGACCTGCTCCTCCTCCTCCTCTACCTCCTCCTCCTCCTCTACCTGCTCCTCCTCCTCCTCTACCTCCTCCTCCTCCTCGACCTGCTCCTCCTCCTCGACCTGCTCCTCCTCCTCTACCTGCTCCTCCTCCTCCTCTACCTCCTCCTCCTCCTCGACCTGCTCCTCCTCCTCCTCTACCTCCTCCTCCTCCTCGACCTGCTCCTCCTCCTCCTCTACCTGCTCCTCCTCCTCGACCTGCTCCTCCTCCTCCTCGACCTGCTCCTCCTCCTCCTCTACCTCCTCCTCCTCCTCGACCTGCTCCTCCTCCTCTACCTGCTCCTCCTCCTCCTCTACCTGCTCCTCCTCCTCTACCTGCTCCTCCTCCTCCTCGACCTGCTCCTCCTCCTCCTCGACCTGCTCCTCCTCCTCTACCTGCTCCTCCTCCTCCTCGACCTGCTCCTCCTCCTCTACCTGCTCCTCCTCCTCCTCGACCTGCTCCTCCTCCTCTACCTGCTCCTCCTCCTCTACCTGCTCCTCCTCCTCCTCGACCTGCTCCTCCTCCTCTACCTGCTCCTCCTCCTCTACCTGCTCCTCCTCCTCTACCTGCTCCTCCTCCTCCTCGACCTGCTCCTCCTCCTCCTCGACCTGCTCCTCCTCCTCTACCTGCTCCTCCTCCTCCTCGACCTGCTCCTCCTCCTCTACCTGCTCCTCCTCCTCCTCGACCTGCTCCTCCTCCTCTACCTGCTCCTCCTCCTCTACCTGCTCCTCCTCCTCCTCTACCTGCTCCTCCTCCTCCTCTACCTGCTCCTGCTCTACTTCTTGCTGTCCAGGTGATGGTAAGGGCTGGTCCCTCATGATGGTGAAGCTGTAGACCATGCAGCAGATGACCACAAATCAAGGATACCCGCTCAGGGCTGTACTGCAAAGCCTGTCCCAAACGGCCCAGGCAGCAGAAGCGTTGCTTGATTTAGTCATCTGTCTGCTCAATGATGTTTCTGGTGGCAGCATGGATCCCGTTGTAGTCAGCTCTGAAACTGTGCCCAGGTTCCTGACAGGAGTCACGGGTCAAGCCTGAAGGGGCTATTCCTGTTGCCCAGAAGCCAGCCGGTAACCTGACAGCCTGGTTGGAATAAAGGTGGCACAGAGGACTGGCAAAGGATAATTGAATCATGACTGCTGCCAAGAAACCGGGCACAGACCTGCATGATGTGCTGCCTGTGTTTGCAAACCAGCTGGGACATTGAGGGAGTAGAATACCTTTTTATTGAGAAATATGCCAGGCTGGGAATGGAGAGCATGCAATGTAAGTGCAGTCTATGACACCTTGGGCCCTGGGACGGCTGCAATGCACGAGAAGCCTTGTGTTCTATCATCCTGCTTCAGTCTGTCCGTGTGGAAAGTAATATAGGTGTTCTTTCTGGTGTGGAGAGCCTCAAAGACCTCCCTGATACATCGGGGCTTCAAACTGTGACTTAGTTCTGATGTCACCTGCTGCAGCCTGGAATGAGACTGTTGCATAAAAGTTAAGGTCCTCGATGACCTTGAGAGCCAGATGCAGTTCTGCTCATGCTGTGGTATGAGGCTTGAGTTGTGGCTGCAGCAGGTGAGATAGCTTGGTGACAGCCTCCTTTGTGAAGCGGATGCGCCTGAGACATTGCTCCTCCGAGAAGTTCATATTGGAGAAGTGCTCCCTGAAGACCCGCTATGGGTATGGCCTCTTGCGCAGTGCTCTCCTCCTCCCTCTTGTCCCAGCTGCTCCTGCTCTCTCCTGTTTTCATTGCAGCTCCCCCTCGTCCTCCAGCCCCAAAGGCAGACCTACCAGACCACCCATGACTGCAGTACAGTTGTTGTGAAGGCAGCTAAAAACCGTGTAACACCAGGAGAATCTTCTTAGCAGTCAGAAATAAGTTTTCAGAGTCAGAAAACAGCCCAAAAAATGTCCAGAATTTAACCTTCAGCCCCAAATCCCTCAAACTCTCCACATCTCTGCTCACTTTTAGAAGCTTCTCAAGTCACATCTCTTGGACTGAGCTTTTGGCTCCCCTCTGGTAACCTCCCTCAAACGATGCTGCCACAAGAGCCCAGCCACTGTTTACGCTCCACACAAGCCTCCTCCCTCCCTACTTCATCTCACCCTACCAGCATATCCTTCTATTCCTTTCTCCCTCATGTGTTTATCCAGCTTCCCCGTAAATGCATCCATTCTATTCGCCTCAACTACTCCTTGTGGGAGCGAGTTCCACATTCTCACCACTCTCTGGGTAAAGAAGTGTCTCCTGCATTCCCTATTGGATTTATTCGTGACTATTTTATATTTACGGCCCCTAGTTCTGGTCTCTCCCACAGGTGGAAACATCTCTACGTCGACCCTATCAAACCCTTTCATAATTTTAAAGACCTCTATCAGTTCACCCCTCGGTTTTCTATTTCCTGGAGAAAAGAGCCCCAGCCCACTCAATCTTTCCTGGTAGTTTATAAAAGGAGCTTTATAAATGCAGGCGGCACTCATTGAATCCAAATCGGCACAGTCAGGAGCAACGCAAGAAGGGATCTGAAACAGCTGTGGTTTTAAAAATAGTAAATTAGTTACAGAACACTGAGAATTAACACCAGCCCTTCACCCATTGTGCTGGACCTGCTCGGGTCAAACTGCTTATTAATACAGTGCAGCAGCACCAGTCATTAAATCAACGCACCACTTGAGGGCTCAGCACTCTTGCCTTTCTAGGAGACCTGAATAAAAATGAGACTATGTTATTGGACCAGATTGACAAATTATTCATCTGTGCTCACCACTGCTCTGAGGGATTCTAATCCTCCAAAAATAGGTCAATGCACATTAGTGAAAAGTGATCCAAAAAGGCCCACTAAGGCCCCGTTAACATCGTTAATGATGGGCACGTGCTACATTCCATGGCTGCGCATCAAGTTGAGAAGTAAATATTTTATTGTGGTTCAGGTCTGGAGTAAGTGCGTTTCAATTTCTGCACGGTTTCTCCCCATTGTCCACCATTACTGTGGCAGAAGATCCATGGAAACCCCCTTCTCCAAGGTATCTCCCGATCTTCTGCCAAAGTTACAAGAATGATCGGGTGAACTCCGATGGAAACTCAACCCTCGGGTGTTTAATGATGAGGAGGATTTGGAAGTAACGACACAGCAGTAAGAGAAGTAAATGGTACAGAGGAGTTTCTGGTCTGAGAGCGGTGGGGTAGACACATGGACAGGTGTATCACAGTGAAGCAGGAGCAGGAGAACAAGAAAGGCAGGATGGGAGCACAGAGGGTATAGGAGGTACAAGACTCTCAACTCCAAGCAGCAAGGCTACCAGTGGTGGACATGGCCTCGCCCCTCCCTATCTCTGTAACCCCCTCTAGCCCTACAACCCTCGGAGAACTCTGGCTTCCTCCAACTCTCGCCTCTTATACATCCCCCATTTCCTTCACCCCACCATTGGCGTCCATGCCTTCAGCCGTCTCAGTATTTCCTTCCCTAAGCCTCTCTGCCTCTCCACCTCTCTCTTTTTCTTTAAGACACTCCTTAAAACCTACCTCTTTGACCAAGCATTTGGTCACCTGACCTAATGTCTCCTTCTTTGGCTCGGTGTCAATTTTTGTGTTATAACACTCCAGTGAAGCGCCAAGGGATGTTTTACTATGTTAAAGGCGCTATATAAATGCAAGTTGTTGTTGTTGTTGTTTTTGATGAGGAGTCTCGGGATCACCAGGGAGACTGAGGTGTGCGACTGGATCCATAAAGATCAACCATCCACACTGCACCACCAGCGACAATGGAGATCACCACTGCCCTCAACATTTATGCTGTTGAGGCCTTCTACACAGCCAAAGGGGACAGGACAGGAATGAACAATTCTGCACAAGAAAGAATGACAGACTGCAAGGTAGAGTGAGCCAATGCTAGTAGTGAATGACCTAGAAATTCAGGCCAGCGCGAACTGGGCACAGTGAATAACCCCAGCACCGAAACGGGTAGGCCTGAGGTTCACCCGATATTGGGCCTTGGGCCTCGTTTACATGAGGCCGGAGAAATGCAGACACCTGCTGGGCCTCCCAGGCAGCTCGCTGGCGAAGAGGATGTGAACTTCATGCTGCTGCATTGCCAGCAGCGACCCTCAGGTAGGTCTTAAAAGAGAGGGGAAGTAATCTGGAAGGAGGTGGGCGGACCAGAGAGGGGGGAGCGATTGGGATAGAGGGGGGGAACCAGGAAAGGGGGGGGGCGATTGGGAAAGAGGGGGAAGACCGTGAGAGGGGGGAGCAATCAGGAAGCAGGGGGAGACCAGGAGAGGGGGGAAGTGATCAGCGGGTTGGGGGACAGCCTTGAGATGGGGGGAGCGATCAGGGGGAGACCAGGAGGGGGGGGAAGCGATCGGGTAGGAGGGGGCACCAGGAGAGGGGGGAAGTGGTCAGCGGGGGAGGGGAGACAGTGAAGGGGGATGGAAGCGATCGGGAGGAAGGGGGAGACCAGGGGGGAGGGGGGAAGCAATTAGGAAGGAGGGGGGACCAGGAGAGGGGGGAAGTGATCAGGAGGCAGGGGGAGTGACCGTGAGAGGGGAGAAGTGATTTACTGGGATGGAGGAAACTGGGTTGGGGGGGTTAGGGGGGCAGTGACCAACTGAGGGAGGGAGGCAGCAATCGGGAGCGGCAGGGGGCAACCGGGAGAGGGAGGGAACATAGGAATATAGGAACATGAGTAGGCCATTCAGCCCCTCGTGCCTGCTCCACCATTTGATAAGATCATGGCTGATCTGTGATCTAACTCCATATACCTGCCTTTGGCCCATATCCCTTAGTACCTTTGGTTGCCAAAAAGCTATCTATCTCAGATTTAAATTTAACAATTGAGCTAGTATCAATTACCGTTTGCGGAAGAGAGTTCCAAACTTCTACCACCCTTTGTGTATAGAAATGTTTTCTAATCTCGCTCCTGAAAGGTCTGGCTCTAATTTTTAGACTGTGCCCCCTACTCCTAGAATCCCCAACCAGCGGAAATAGTTTCTCTCTATCCACCCTATCCGTTCCCCTTAATATCTTATAAACTTCGATCAGATCACCCCTTAACCTTCGAAACTCTAGAGAATACAACCCCAATTTGTGTAATCTCTCCTCGTAACTTAACCCTTGAAGCCCGGGTATCATTCTAGTAAACCTACGCTGCACTCCCTCCAAGGCCAATGTGCCCTTCCGAAGGTGTGGTGTCCAGAACTGCTTACAGTACTCCAGGTGCGGTCTAACCAGGGTTTTGTATAGCTGCAGCATAACTTCTGCCCCCTTGTACTCTAGTCCTCTAGATATAAAGGCCAGCATTCCATTAGCCTTCTTGATTATTTTCTGCACCTGTTCATGACACTTCAATGATCTATGTACCTGAACCCCTAAGTCCCTTTGGACATCCACTGTTTTTAACTTTTTACCATTTAGAAAGTACCCTGTTCTATCCTTTTTTGATCCAAAGTGGATGACCTCACATTTGTCTACATTGAATTCCATTTGCCACAATTTTGTCCATTCACCTAATCTATCAATATCGCTTTGTAACTTTATGTTTTCATCTACACTGCTTACAATGCCACCAATCTTTGTGTCATCGGCAAACTTAGATATGAGACTTTCTATGCCTTCATCTAAGTCGTTAATAAATATTGTGAATAATTGAGGCCCCAAGACAGATCCCTGCAGGACTCCACTAGTCACATCCTGCCAATGTGAATACTTACCCATTATCCCTACTCTCTGTCGCCTTTCGCTCAGCCAACTTCCTAACCAAGTCCGTACTTTTCCCTTGATTCCATGGGCTTCTAACTTAGCTAACATTTTCTTATGTGGGACTTTATCAAATGCCTTCTGGAAGTCCATATAAATAACATCCATTGACATTACCCTGTCCACTACTTTAGTCACCTCTTCAAAAATTCAATCAGGTTTGCCAGGCACGACCTACCTTTCACAAATCCATGCTGGCTCTCCCTGATTAACTGAAAATTCTCGAGGTGTTCAGTCACCCTATCCTTAATTATAGATTCCAGCATTTTCCCCACAACAGATGTTAGGCTAACTGGTCTATAATTCCCCGGTTTCCCTCTCTCTCCTTTCTTAAAAAGCGGAGTGACATGTGCAATTTTCCAATCTAGAGGGACAGTTCCTGAATCTAGAGAACTTTGAAAGATTATAGTTAGGGCATCTGCAATCTGCTCACCTACTTCCTTTAAAACCCTGGGATGGAAACCATCTGGTCCTGGGGATTTGTCACTCTTTAGTGCTATTATTTTCTTCATTACTGTTGCTTTACTTATGTTAATTTTATTGAGTCCCTGTCCCCGATTCAATATTAGTTTTCTTGGGATTTCCGGGATGCTATCCTCTTTTTTGACTGTAAATACTGACGCAAAGTAATTGTTCAACATGTCCGCCATTTCCCCATTGTCAATGACAATATCCCCACTTTCAGTTTTTAACGGGCCAACACTGCTCCTGACCACCCTCTTTTTCCTAATATAACTATAAAAGTTCTTTGTATTGGTTTTGATATCCCTTGTAAGTTTCTTTTCATACTCTCTTTTTGTAGCTCTTACTATCTGTTTTGTGACCCTTTGTTGATCTTTGTATCTTTCCCATTCACCAGGATCTGTGCCATTTTTTGCCTTTTTGTCTGCCCTTTCCTTATGTCTTATACTGTCCCTTACCTCTTTAGTTGTCCATGGCTGTTTTTTTTGGCAAGTAGAGTTCTTGCCCCTCAGGGGTATAAACCAGTTCTGTATCACGTTAAATGTTTCTTTAAACATTTCCCACTGATCACCAGTCGTTTTACCCATTAACAGATTTGCCCAGTTTACTGTGGACAGTCTCTGTCTCATCCCATTGAAGTCGGCCTCGCCCAAGTCTAGAATCTTAGCAGCTGACTCACTTTTTCCCTTTCAAACACTACATTGAACTCGATCATGTTATGATCGCTATTGGATAGATGTTCACGCACAGAGGGGGGCTGAGGTTCCTGTATAAAGCTGGGAAAGCTGCCTGTCTCATGACAAAGGCATTGTAACATCTCCCTGCAAGTTTGGAATTCATTTGGAGAATTCATTGCTGGTGGTGACAAATGATTTGAACATTCGGGAAGCAGGAATCCCTTTCTATTCTGGAAACTCAGTGGGTTCACAGTAGTGCGTCCAAAATGTAACGTGGACCCTATCTATTGCACCTCTACCAGAGCTGATCGGGCACTGACCTGGGCTGCAGGTCTAGGTGCAGAAGTTGTCACCCAGGGGTTTCTCTATGAATCTAAGTCTGAAAAGACATGTTTCTTCACTCATGCCCTTGGAAGAGCTCTGGGGCCTATAGACTCGTACAGAGAGGAGTAGCAGCAGGTTCACCTCATCCTTCCCTGATGCTGCTACACTTTGTTCCCATCAACATTGCATACAGAGGAATTCCCATAGGGAAACCCATGCCCTTTATTTGTATTCATTACTGTAGGCAGTGGTGGGGGTGCTGGGGGGTTGAATAGTTGCAGGTTGGCAGAGAGTCGCTCACTCCAACGGGTTGAAGTTCACTTCAATAGCTCCTAAGCAGGTAAACCTGAGAAATGAAGAAAAGTTCATCAGACAGAGAGTTCCTTTTAATCCAGCAACTCCACCAAGTTCAGCTGATTCCAGTGAGCCACATTTCATTGATATGATTGTGAGTTACACAGAGCACAGTGGGGATAATATTGATGTACAACATCATCCCATCTATTACAAGTTTTGGGTCCGCCCTCGATATTCTGTTGGGTTCAGCATCGCTAGTCTCTTCCGTAAGTGGCCCTTGTGCTCCTTATAATCAGGTGCTCACCACAGGTGCTTAATATGTAGTTACGCAATTGCGTGACCTGCATGGCTGGGGGGGGGGGTGGTGGAGGATGTAAGCAGGAGATCCCTTTGCTTTATGAATTGGATATCATGCTGCTCACAGGAGCCATCACAGGCACTCCTCCAATCTTCAGACAGGCAGACTCATGAACACTTTGGTGAGACGATGGCAGGTACGAATTAAAAAGTTGCTTTATTTTACAGTCTGAAATTGAGGAGTAGCCAACACAGCAAATCTCACCTTTATTTGACTTAATTTTAGTCTCCTCCTCATAAAAAATAAAATAATAAAAGATGCCAATCTGCCCCTGTTAGTGAGTTAACTATACTTTCTTTTGGTTAACCTTTTCATTGATTCTGACCAAGGCGTACTCTGAACCTGGTCAGCTCACTTCTAAACTTGCCTGATTCCACTCTTATCTATCCAGTCACAATCAGGGAATCTTCGGCAATGGCTTCTCTTCCCGCTCCCACATTGTTACCTCTGGAGTCCCCCAAGGATCTATCCTTGGCCCCCTCCTATTTCTCATCTACATGCTGCCCCTCGGTGACATCATCCGAAAACATGTCAGGTTCCACATGTACACTGACGATACCCAGCTCTACCTCACCACCACCTCTCTCGACCCCTCCACTGTCTCTGATTTGTCACGCTGCTTGTCCAACATCCAGTCCTGGATGATAAGAAATTTCCTACAATTAGACATCAGGAAGACTGAAGCCAATGTCTTCGGTCCCCACCACAAACTCTGTTCCCTCGCCATCGACTCCATCCCCCTTCCTGGCCACTGTCTGAGGTTGAACCAGACTGTTCGCAACCTCGGCGTCCTATTTGACCCTGAGTTGAGCTTCCAACCCCATAATCCTCTCCATCACAAAGACCGTCCACTTCCATCTCTGTAACATCGCCCCCCGTCTCCACCCCTGCCTCAGCCCATCTGCTGCTGAAACCCTCATCCATGCCTTTGTTACATCTAAACTTGACTATTCCAATGCTCTCCTGGCCGGCCTCCCACTTTCCATCTTCCGTAAACTTAAACACCCTCCGTAAACTTCCACAATCCCGGTCTCCCACAGTTCGAGCCTCCCACAGTCCGGATACCCACAGTCTGGGTCTCCCACAGTCCGGATACCCACAGTCCGGATACCCACAGTCTGGGTCTCCCACAGTCCGGATCTCCCGCAGTCTGGTTCTCCCACAGTCCGGATCCCCACAGTCCAGATCTCCCACAGTCTGGTTCTCCCACAGTCCGGATCCCCACAGTCCGGATCTCCCACAGTCTGGTTCTCCCACAGTCCAGATCTCCCACAGTCTGGTTCTCCCACAGTCCGGATCCCCACAGTCCGGATCTCCCACAGTCCGGTTCTCCCACAGTCCGGATACCCACAGTCCGGATCCCCATAGTCCGGATCTCCCACAGTCTGGTTCTCCCACAGTCTGGATCCCCACAGTTCAGGTCTCCCACAATCCTGATCTCCCACAGTCCAGGTTTCCCATAATCCGGGTTTCCCACAGTCCGGATCCTCACAGTCCGGATCTCCCAAAATCTGGGTCTCCCACAGTCCGGGTTTCTCACAGCCTGGATCCCCACAGATGAAGTTGAAAGTTCCAGATTTTGTTAGACTATTTGCCCCTGGGTCTTAGTGCCTGCGGCTAGCCAAACTATCCAGAAGAAGCACAGAATTGGCAGCAGCATAATCTAAACCGAGCCTCTCCCTGACATCTGTTCAGGTGAATGTTAAAGATCTGACAGCACTTTTTGAAGAACAGGGAGTTCTCTCATTGCCTTGGGCAACATTTGTCCCTCAAACAACACTTGTGCTTTGAGGTAAGATGATAGAGCCTTCTTACAAAGTGTATTGTTCACTATAATTTTACTATATAGTAACATTTAAAAAGACTAATTAATAATCCAGTGCATTTTGAACTGGAGGTCAGAAGTACAGAACAGGGTAGGGTTTACATTTGAGATATCCCTGGCCATTTAAACTCCCAACTTTTGGCACTGGTTCAAAAGTGTCCTTTCTTTGGTCAATTTATGAAGCTGGGGTCTCTCCCCATTACCATCCAGAATGGCTTTAAGCCAACGCATCTGTGAAAATTGTGTTTCAAGGGCAGTATTTCCTGACGTTTGCTCCGTTCTCCTATAAGTCCTGTTCCATAATCAATACGATTTGCCAGAAATAACATTCGCATAACTGACATGAATTCAAAAGGAAACAAACATCTTTTTGCCTTCAGTGTGAGAGTAAATGATCTACTGATTCACCTGAGGACCAGAGGCCGATAAAAAAAGAGTCAAGAAGGAACATTCTGATAACGTCTGCAAAATCATGAATGAGATTTAATTGACAAAGGACGGTGTTGAAACCCCTCGATTAGAGTCCAGCCTGTAACTCATCCCCGGGTATCCGTTATTCTATATACAACCCCCCCCCAGAACCCCTCGATTAGATTCCAGCCCTAAGACGTAGTTGAGAAGATGGTGAATGTGTGGGAGCACTGAGACTGGAGTGGAATCATTGGAAGGCAGGTGGAGGAGGGATGAGAGAGGATGAGCCCTGAGACAGTGGTGGGTGGTGGACTGGGTGATGGTGTTTAGCTGAGGGTGCATTCCTCATACAGAGGAGGGAAGCATCATTGAAATTTAACCCCCATCCCCTGCACCTTCCAAGAAACACAGTTCTGGTAAGTATTTGAAAAGGAACAAAAAAGATAGGGAGAAATAGGATTAGAGCTGTCACTGACACAGGTAGGAACAGGGCAGTGCAGTGGATTTAGAGCTGGCAATGATACAGTTAGGAATAGTACAGGTGGGTTGACATCAAGGCAGCATTTGACCGAGTGTGGCACCAAGGAGCCCGAGTAAAATTGAAGTCAATGGGAATCAGGGGGAAAACTCTCCAGTGGCTGGAGTCATACTTAGCACAAAGGAAGATGGTAGTGGTTGTTGGAGGCCAATCATCTCAGCCCCAGGACATTGCTGCAGGAGTTCCTCAGGACAGTGTCCTAGGCCCAACCATCTTTATTTTGACACATTTTGTTGATATCTTTATTCTTTCTTTAAACGTGCACATTCCACTTTAAATACTCCTCAACAAACAGCTGGTGAAGAAACACATTAACACAGGGGTCTGTAGGTTAATGAGTGAGAAATACTTACTCCAAGAAGCAGAGTTAGGAGCACGGGTGAGATTGCAGTAAAGCTCTGTTACTGCCAACACATCAAATTACCACACATTAATGTGCAATTAACGAGCCTACTATCTCCAATTCACCGAGCAAATTAAAGCCCCACGTTGATATCACAAAATATCGTGCAGTAAGTGATGACAGATGAAGCCTGCTCTGCTGTCATTGCGATTGGGAATCTTTTATTCCACTCTAAAGGACAAAAGTAGATTAACTGTTCATCTGCATCCCATAAAACACCACACAGTAATAAAACTTCAATCTGCTTGAATCATACAATCTTACAACACGGGAGGAGGCCATTCAGCCCATCTTGCCTGTGCCGGTTCCTTGAAAGAGCTATCCAATCAGTCCCACTCCCCCGCTCTTTCCTCATGGTTGTAAGGGGTTTCTTTTTTTTACTGTTTCTCGGGCTTATAATAGGTCAGCCAGTTATGTTTTTCCTGAGCTGCCCTGCCCGCAGTGCGGTTGCGAATCGCTTACCCCTTCCTGATTCTGAGCTGAGGACTTATCGAGTGGTAACAAAGACAGACAAACAAACCAGTGGATTGGTACAAGGAAAACCAATGTTTATTAATAAGAAAACTAAAACTACAAGGTAAACAGTATAATACAGAAGATAAAGAAATCGCTATGGATGTAATACAGTCTTACACTTATCGGGTTGAAAGAAACGGACACATCGAGGGAAAATTCTAAAATCACAAGTTTAGCAATATCCCTTAACCCCCAACCTTACACTTATGCTAGGTTGTCTTGTGGCGGCCAGAAAATTAATGCTCACCGGTGAAAACAGATGAAAAGGCCTGGCCCCTGTGCCTGCTGCTGCCGTCGACATGTGGTTGCGAGGTTTACTGAATGGCCTTCCTTCTTAGGTGCTAGCAGACAGACAGGACAGGGCCAAGAGGCGAAGAGAGAAGCGCTTCAGAGAGAGAGATACTGGGCAGCCCCAGTTATACCCTCTTGGTAACAGGTTTTTTTTCATACCTCATCAGCTTGCTTCATTGTTTGATTTAAGCACGAAACGTAAGACAAAGGACCCCATCTCTGGCCCATTTACATTAATGGCCATTTCCTGTATCGATCTGTTCGCTAACTGCTTTACCATTGTTCCGAATGTACCTTGATGGTTCACCTTTTGTCCTGTGATCACTTCCTGCTCGAATTTTGATGTGTTGGCCGGCCATGTTGATAGCTTGCCTCAGGGCTAGAATGCAGCTGCATTGTTTAAAGAAACCTGTCTGAGACACGAAGCCTGCCAAGTTGTTGAGAATGCAATTTCAAATCTGCCGGTCCTCGGCCATGTGTCTGACTGCAGCCATTTTGAGAGACCTTGGATTTTTTAAAACAGTCACACCAGGGTTTCTTTAATAACTCCAATAAATCTTCGGGGTGGGGGGAACATGTGAAATTTTGCGAATCCCTTCACGGTCCTGCAATTTTCTCCCCATCAAGTATTTATCCAATTCCCCTTTGAAAGTTACTATTCATAACAACTCACTGCGTAAAAAAAATCTTCTCAACTCACCCTGGTTCTTTTGTCAATTACCTTAAATCTGTGTCCTCTGGTTACCGACCCTTCTGCCACTGGAAACAGTTTCTCCTTATTTTCTCCAGCAAAACCCTTTATGATTTTAAACACCTCTATTAAATCTCCCCTTAACCTTCTCTGCTGTAAGGAGAACAGCCCCAGATTCTCCAGTCTCTCCACGTAACTGAAGTCCCTCATCCCTGGTGCCATTCGAGGAAATCTCCTCTGCACCCTCTTCAAGGCTTTGTTTGTTGCCTCCCTGGTGCCAGGGTCATGGATGTCACTGAGCGGCTACAGGGCATTCTCAAGGGGGAGGGTGAGCAGGCAGAGGTCGTGGTCCACATTGGGACCAACGACATAGGTAGGAAGGGAGATGAGGTCCTGCATCAAGAATTTAGGGAGCTAGGTAGCAGATTAAAGAGCTGGACCTCAAAGGTTGTAATCTCTGGATTACTCCCAGTGCCACGGGCTAGTGAGTATAGAAATAGGAGGATAGAACAGATGAATGCGTGGCTAAAGAGTTGGTGCAGGAGGGAGGGTTTCAGTTTCCTGGATCACTGGGCCTGCTTCTGGGGAAGGTGGGACTTGTACAAGTCGGACGGGTTGCACCTGAACCAGAGCGGGACAAATATCCTTGCGGGGAGGTTTGCCAGCACTGTTGGGGGGGGTTTAAACTAACTTGGCAGGGGGATGGGATACAGAGTGGAGCTACAATAGGGGGTGATGTGCAGCCAAATATAGAGAAAAAAACAAGTCAGCTTGGAAGACAGGGCAAATATGTGAGGGCAAGGCTGGATGGCATCTATTTTAATGCAAGGAGTCTTGCGAATAAGGTGGATGAACTGAAGGTGTTGATAAACACATGGGAGTATGATATTGTTGCTGTCACAGAGACATGGTTGAGGGAGGGGCAAGACTGGCAGCTCAATATTCCGGGGTACAGAATCTTCAGGCGAGACAGAGGGGGAGGTATAAGAGGAGGGGGGTCGCAATATTAATTAAAGAATCAATTACTGCCATAAGGAGGGATGATATATTAGTAGGTTCCTCTAATGAGGCCATATGGGTGGAGCTTAAAAACAAAAAGGGGGCAAGCACTTTGATGGGAGTGTACTATAGGCCCCCAAACAGTCAGGGGGAGATCGAGGAACAGATATGTAGGCAAATCTCAGAAAATTGTGCAAATAATAGGGTAATAATCGTGGGGGATTTCAACTTCCCCAATATTAACTGGGATACTCAGAGTGTAAAAGGCTTAGAGGGTACAAAATTCTTAACGTGCATCCAGGAGAGCTTTTTGAGCCAGCATGTAGAAAGTCCTACAAGAGAGGGGGCGGTACTGGACCTAATTCTAGGGAATGTGGCCGGCCAAGTGGAAGAAGTGCTAGTAGGTGAGCACTTTGGTGACAGTGACCATAATTCAGTGCGATTTAAGGTGGTCATGGAAAAGGACAGGGAGGGGCCGGAAATAAAGGTTCTAAATTGGGGGAAGGCCGATTTTAATAGGATAAGGCAGGATCTGGCCAAAATGGACTGGGATCAGCTGCTTGTAGGAAAATCCGCATCGGAGCAATGGGAGTCTTTCAGAAGGGAGATTGAGACCATACAATGGCAACATGTTCCCGTAAAGGTCAAGGGTGGTTCCAAGAACTCCAGGGAACCTTGGATGTCAGGGGATATACAAGAATGGATTAGGAAAAAAAGGAGGGCTTTTGGCAGATACAAAAGGCTAAAGACGGAGGAAGCCCTAGAGGAGTACAAAAAGTGCAGGGGGATACTTAAAAAAGAAATTAGGAGATCAAGGAGGGGCCATGAAATAACACTGGCGAGCAAAATAAAGGAAAATCCTAAGATGTTTTATAAGTATATTAAGGGTAAGAGGATGACTAGGGAAAAAATAGGGCCCATTCGGGACAAAAATGGCAATCTGTGTGTGGAGCCGGCAGATATAGGAGGGGTTCTAAATGAATTTTTTGCATCTGTTTTCACTATGGAGAAGGACGATGTAGACATAGAAATACGGCAGGGGGACTGTGATATACTCGAACATATTAACATCGAGCGGGAGGAGGTATTGGCGGATTTAGCAGGCCTAAAAATGGATAAATCCCCAGGCCCGGACGAAATGTATCCCAGGCTACTGTGTGAGGCAAAGGAGGAGATTGCGGGGGCTCTGACACATATATTCAGAACCTCTCTGGCCACAGGGGATGTGCCAGAGGACTGGAGAACTGCTAATGTAGTACCATTATTCAAGAAGGGGAGTAGGGAAAAACCGGGGAACTACAGGCCAGTGAGCCTAACATCAGTGGTAGGAAAATTATTGGAAAAAATTCTGAAGGACAAAATTAGTCTCCACTTGGAGAAGCAAGGATTAATCAGGGATAGTCAACATGGCTTTGTCAAGGGAAGATCATGTCTGACTAATTTGATTGAATTTTTTGAGGGGGTGACGAGGCGTGTGGATGAGGGTAACGCAGTGGATGTGGTATACATGGATTTCAGTAAGGCCTTCGATAAAGTCCCCCACAGGAGACTGGTCAAGAAGGTACGAGCCCATGGAATCCAGGGTGCCTTGGCACTTTGGATACAAAACTGGCTTAGTGGCAGAAGGCAGAGGGTGATGGTCGAAGGTTGTTTTTGTGGCCAGTGGGGTACCACAGGGATCGGTGCTGGGTCCCTTGCTGTTTGTGGTCTACATTAATGACTTGGATATGAATGTAAAAGGTATGATCAGTAAGTTCGCTGATGATACAAAGATTGGTAGGGTGGTAAATAGTGAGGAGGATAGCCTCAGTCTGCAGGACGATATAGATGGGTTGGTCAGATGGGCGGAACAGTGGCAAATGGAATTTAACCTGGAAAAGTGCGAGGTGATGCACTTTGGAGGGACTAACAAGGCAAGGGAATACACAATGAATGGGAGGACCCTAGGCAAGACAGAGGGTCAGAGGGATCTTGGTGTGCAAGTTCACAGATCCCTGAAGGCGGCGGAACAGGTAGATAAGGTGGTGAAGAAGGCATATGGGATACTTGCCTTTATTAGCCGAGGCATAGAATATAAGAGCAAGGAGGTTATGATGGAGCTGTATAAAACACTGGTTAGGCCACAGCTGGAGTACTGTGTGCAGTTCTGGTCGCCACACTACAGGAAGGATGTGATCGCTTTGGAGAGGGTGCAGAGGAGATTCACCAGGATGTTACCAGGGCTGGAGCGCTTCAGCTATGAAGAGAGACTGGGAAGATTGGGTTTGTTTTCCTTGGAGCAGAGGAGGCTGAGGGGGGACATGATTGAGGTGTACAAAATTATGAGGGGCACAGATAGGATGGATACTAAGAAGCTTTTTCCCTTCGTTGAGGGTTCTCTCACAAGGGGACATAGATTCAAGGTAAAAGGCGGGAGGTTTAGAGGGGATTTGAGAAAGAACTTTTTCACCCAGAGGGTGGTTGGAGTCTGGAACTCACTGCCTGAAAGGGTTGTGGAGGCAGGAACCCTCACAACATTCAAGAAGCATTTGGATGAGCACTTGAAATGCCATAGCATACAAGGCTACGGACCAAATGCTGGAATATGGGATTAGAGTAGACAGGGCTGATGGCCGGCGCGGACACAATGGGCCGAAGGGCCTCTATCCGTGCTGTATGACTCTATGACTCTATGACTCTATGACATCAGGGAATCCACTCAATTCCTACAGCTCATTCTGGGTCCAATCCTTTGGCTTTCCAATATTCCTGCCAGGGTCCCTGGATGTGAAGGTGTCAACAAGGCCTGCTACCTGTGAAAGCCTCCTCCTGCTAACCCTTCCCACACTGCACTGTAAGAAACTCCCACCTGCACATGGCACAATTTAGGGTAGAGAATGGGCAGCACCAGAAACCGGGTGCGACTGCGGCAGTGACAGCACGCCAGAACGGAGAGGCTCATGGACTATCCAGGACTGATCTTTGAGTCTCATTATCCTAATTCCAGGGAGCCGCAGGAGTCTCGAGGCAGCTCGCCGGTCGAGACCTAATCGATTTCAGCAGGCACCGAGACCCACAGGTATGACCGGGATATCTCAAAGTTTTGGGACCTTATTTTGAGCGGTCCCTTTAACGACCCTTGGTTGGGTCAAGACCCAAAAATACTAGTCAGAGCTTGCGCATCGCACACCCCGACTATTCAAACCGAATTTAGGAGTCTGGGTTGGAAATGGGCACAAGCCTCATTTCAATATTGAAATGAGGCCTGTGCTCATTTCAGGCGGACACCGGGGCGCCTAAAAAAAGGCCCCAACCAATTTGGCAGGTCTCCAAATGCCCACGCAGATTGGATGTCGGGTTGCCAACCCTCCAGGGTTGTCCTAGAGTCTCCAGGAATTAAAGATCAGTCTCCTGGACATGCTGGGAGTTACTCTGGAGAAAAATCACAGGGGCATTCAAAAAAAGTGTGTGCTTTTTTATTCCATTTCCTTTGAACACTTCATTTATAGTCAGTTGTTGGTTATAAAAATGTTGGAGACGGGGAAAAAGGCTGTTTGACTGGGTGAGGCAGTTAGAGGCGGGAGGTCATGTGATGAAACCTCCAGAAGTACGTCCAACCAGAGTTGGCAACCCTAATCAGGCGCCGGCCTCTGCTCTGCTAAATTGGTTATCGTTGCGCCCGTTTTACACCCGTAAAGCAAGCATGTTGAATTTATGGCCCTTTTGCTCTTGCCAGTTCTTTTCTCTGGTGTGAGAGTGAGGTCCATGTCGCAGGCCTCGCGCACTGCGCTCCATCATTCAGAGTTGTGGTCAGAAGCTGGCCTCTGCCTCGTATTGCAAAGACTGGAGAGGAGTACAGATGTTCAGAACCAGCTCCCACGTGCACTGAAACGCACTTGACCAAATTCAGGCTGCAGACCCACATTCCTGTCTGTGGACCTTGCCGTCAGTTCTGTGCAGGTCAGGTCCTGCATATTTAGGAATGCAGCTGATGGAGAGAGAACTGAAGCTCAGCCTGCAGCTACATTCCTCTGATATAAATGTGCCTACTCTCCCTGCACTGGATGCAGTATCAGAGAATGTATTAAAGAATGTTTATTACAGACATTCTGGAAACATAATGGGCCGGAATTTGCTGAAAAACTAACAGTGTGTGAGCGCCACACGTCGTTATTAATGCCGCACATCAGCCAGCAACTTGTGGCGAGGAAGAGATACTCCGTGATTTGCAAATCTCTGCAAGTTGCTGGACAATTTGTGCTGCTCCGCTGTCAGCCTCACGAAAACGGCAGCTCGTGCTTAACCTCCCTGTGATTTTCATGAAGTTGCTGCATTTGTGCATTAATTGCCCATTAAAAGAAAATTAAGAAAATTAAGTCGAGTAATTAATAGTGTAAGTACTCTTTTAACGACATGATAATTGTTAATGATTGTAATCAACCTCTCTGGCCCAGAGAGCGAACAAAAATAAAATTGTGGAGTTTCATTCCTTCAGGTTGTGAAATGTTGTTGGAGATTTAAAAAAGGTCAAATTTTTAATTTTACATTTTTTTTCTTACTTTTCCTTTCCATCTCTTTTTTTCTCTCTCTCTTAATCCAATCTTTCTTTCCCTCTCTTTATTGTCCTTTCTGTACCTGATTTGACATTTAATTCACCCTCCTTCTCTGTTTATTTCTTGATCCTTAAATCTCATTGGTGAAGGAGATACACTGTTGGTCCTGTTGTTCACCAAGGTCCCAGATGCCCTGTTGCCCTCGTTGCCCCGTTATCAGCTCGCACTTCCAGCAGCTTACAGGGCAAAACATATTGAGCTGAAGGGTGCAGGAAAAAGTCCAACTAACTAACTGGGCATGCCCGTGGGATGCCCTACTCCAGCAAATATAACAGGTAACATAAAAGGAATGATATATCAAGTGTTCAGTTCCATTCGCAACCCCTCAGATAATGAAGCAGTCCGAGCCCGCATGCAGCAAGACCCGGACAACATCCAGGCTTGGGCTGATAAGTGGCAAGTAACATTCGCGCCAGATAAGTGCCAGGCAATGACCATCTCCAACAAGAGAGAGTCTAACCACCTCCCCTTGACATTCAACGGCATTACCATCGCCGAATCCCCCACCATCAACATCCTGGGGGTCACCATTGACCAGAAACTTAACTGGACCAGCCATATAAATACTGTGGCTACAAGAGCAGGTCAGAGGCTGGGTATTCTGCGGTGAGTGACTCACCTCCTGACTCCCCAAAGCCTTTCCACCATCTACAAGGCACAAGTCAGGAGTGTGATGGAATACTCTCCACTTGCCTGGATGAGTGCAGCTCCAACAACACTCAAGAAGCTCGACACCATCCAAGATAAAGCAGCCCGCTTGATTGGCACCCCATCCACCACCCTAAACATTCACTCCCTTCACCACCGGCGCACTGTGGCTGCAGTGTGCACCATCCACAGGATGCACTGCAGCAACTCGCCAAGGCTTCTTCGACAGCACCTCCCAAACCCGCGACCTCTACCACCTAGAAGGACAAGGGCAGCAGGCGCATGGGAACAACACCACCTGCACGTTCCCCTCCAAGTCACACACCATCCCGACTTGGAAATATATCGCCGTTCCTTCATTGTCGCTGGGTCAAAATCCTGGAACTCCCTTCCTAACAGCACTGTGGGAGAACCGTCACCACACGGACTGCAGCGGTTCAAGAAGGCGGCTCACCACCACCTTCTCAAGGGCAATTAGGGATGGGCAATAAATGCCGGCCTCGCCAGCGACGCCCACATCCCGTGAACGAATAAAAAAAAAAGGACGGTAATATGAAAAGCATGGTGTATCAGGGACTGTAATATGAAAGGCATGGTGTGTCATGGACTGTAATATGTTTGAAATAGTGTATCAGGAACTGTAGTATGAAAGAATGGTGTATCAGAGATTGGAGTATGAAACAAATGGGGTACCAGGGACTGTAATATGAAATAAATGGTGCATCAGGTCCCGTAATATGAAAAATATGGTGTATCAGGGACTGTAATATGAAAGGCATGGTGTATCAGGGACTACAATATGAAAGGCATGGTGATCGTGTCCTTCATTGGAAAGTTTGTTGCAATGTTGTTTATCGTGTGTACGGGAGTGAAGTCTGGTGGACAGTGCTACTGCAGACTATTTTAAAGATTGCCATGTAAGGGCCATAGAATATTGGCAAGTGTGATATGAGATCTGTGGGATATCTGACAGTGTGATATCTCTGTAACCTCCTCCAGCCCTACAACCCTTCGAGATCTCTGCGCTCCTCCAATTCTGGCCTCTTGCGCATCCCCGATTTTCATCGCTCCACCATTGGCGGCCGTGCTTTCAGCTGCCTTGACCCTAAGCTCTGGAATTCCCTCCCTAAACCTCTCCACCTCTCTACCTCTCTCTCCCCTTTAACACCTACCTCTATGACCAAGCTTTTGGTCACCTGTCCTTATCTCCTTATGTAGCTCGGAGTCAATTTTTGTTTTATTACGCTCTTGTGAAGCGCCTTGGAATGTTTTACGACTGTTTTAGTGATGTTGGTTGAGTGATAAATACTGGCCTGGACACCGGTGAGAACTCTCCTGCTCTTCTTCGAAATAGTGATGGAGTCATTTATGCCCATCTGAGAGGGTTTAATGTCTCATCTGAAAGACAGCAGCTCTGACAGTGCAACACTCCCTCACTGCTGTGCTAGAGTGTCTGCTTATATTAAATGCTCAGGTTCCTGAAGTGGGAATTGAACCCACAACTTTCTGACTGAGCTACCAATGGCTGACACCTTGCTTCTAACTCAGCCCCTCTGCCATTGAGCCCCTTATCCATGCCCGTACCATCTCCAGACTTGACCAGTCTAACACTCTCCTTGATGACCTACCATCATTCATCCTTCTTAAACTCCAACTTTTCCCAAACCCTGCTGCTTGTACCCTGTCCAACATTAAGTCCCATTCATCCATCAGCCCCATTGGTGTTGCTGTACACTTACTGTCTGCTCTCAAACAAATTACATTTACAATCCTCCTCCTCATCTATAAACCACTCCATGGCCTTGCCCAACTCTATCTCTTCAATCTCCGCTAGCCCTATATTCCTTCTGCTCTGACTCCAGCCTCCTGTGCATCCCCCCCACCCCCCCCATCCATCCAACTATCAGTAGCAGATCTCTGTCAGCCACCTCGGTCTCCTCTCTCTCCTTTAACATCAGGATTAGTGTTGCATTTCCTTGTGCCTATTTGTGAAACGGATTGGAACATTTCTTTACATTAAAGGTGCTATATAAATGCAAGTTATTATTGTTGCTGAGAAGGTGATAATGAATCATAGAATCATAGAATGGTTATAGCACAGAAGGTGGCCGTTCGGCACATCAAGCCCATGCTGGCTCTTTGTGAGAGCGATCCAGTTAGTCCCACTCCCCCACTCGTTCCCTGTAGTCCTGCAAATCTTTGCCCTTCAGTATTTATCCAAATCCTTTTTGAAAGCCATGATTGAATCTGCTTCCACCGTCCTTTCAGGCAGCGCATTCCAGATCATAACCACTCGCTGCGTAGAAAAGCTTTTCCTCATGTCACCTTTGGTTCTTTTGCCAATCACCTTAAATCTGTGTCCTCTGTTTCTCGACCCTTCCGCCAATGGAAACAGTTTCTCTTTATTTACTTTATCAAAACCGCTCATGATTTTGAACACTTCCATTAAATCTCCTCTCAACCTTCTCTGCTCGAAAGAGAACAACCCCAGCTTCTCCAGTCTATCCACGTAACTGAAGTCCCTCATCCCTGGAATCATTCTAGTAAATCTCTGCCGCACCCTCTCTAAGGCCTTCACATCTTTCCTAAAGTGCGGTGCCCAAAATTGGACACAATACTCCAGTTTTGGCCGAACCAATGTTTTATAAAGGTTCAACATAACTTCCTTGCTTTTGTACTCTATGCCTCTATTTATAAAGCCCAGGTTCCCGTCTCCTTTTTTAACCACTTTCTCAACCTGCCCTACGACCTTAATACCATAGTATAGTGTTCCATAGTATATTAGACAGTGTGATATGAGAGGGTAGTTGTGAGAGGGGGGGTATATCAGTGTGATATGAAAGAGTAGATGTGAGAGGGGGGGTATATCAGTGTGATATGAGAGAGTAGATGTGAGAGGGGGGTATATCAGTGTGATATGAAAGAGTAGATGTGAGAGGGGGGGTATATCAGTGTGATATGAAAGAGTAGATGTGAGAGGGGGGTATATCAGTGTGATATGAAAGAGTAGATGTGAGAGGGGGGGTATATCAGTGTGATATGAGAAGGTAGTTGTGAGAGGGGGGGTATATCAGTGTGCTGTGAGAGAGTACATGCATCTCCCCCTTACTCCTATCCTCTCATATCACACTGTCTGATCTACCACCATCCTCAATTCAACAGTGATTACACTTCAAAAGAGTATTGGCTGCAAAGCACATTGGGACATCCTGAGGTTGTGAAAGGCATTATATAAATGCAAGTTCTTTCATTGTATGTTACAGCACAAGAGGAGGCTATTCAGTCCATCGTGCCTGTGCCGTCTCTTTGAAAGAGCGATGCACAGACCCATTACCCTGCTCTTTCCCCATAGCCCTGTAAATTATTTTCCCTTCAAGTATTTATCCAATTCCCTTTAGAAAATTACTGTTGAATCTGCTCCCACCGCCCTCTCAGGCAATGTATTCCAGATCAGAACAACTCGCTGCGTAAAAAAATGTTTCCTCATGTCACCTCTGGTTCTTTTGCCAATCACCTTAAATCTGTGTCCTCTGGTTACCGACCCCTCTGCCACTCAAAACAGTTTCTCCTCATTTATCAACATCCTTCATGATTTTGAACACCTCTATCAAATCTCCCCTTAACCTTCTCTAAGGAGAACAACCCCAGCTTCTCCAGTCTTTCCGCAGAACTGAAATCCCTCAATCCTGGTACCTTTCCAGTAAACGTCTTCTGTAGCCTCTCTAAGGCTTTGACATCCTTCCTAAATTGAACACAATACTCCAGCTGAGACCCAACTAATGTTTTTTAAAGGTTTAGCATAACTTCTTGCTTTTGTGTTCTATACCTCTATTAATAAAGCCCAGGATCCAAATGCTTTTTAAACAGCCTTCTCAATTTGTCCTGCCACCTTCAAAGATTTGTGTACATATACCCCCAGGTCTCTCTGTTCCTGCACCCCCTTTAAAATTGTACCATTTCGTTTATATTCCCCCTCCTCATTCTTCCTACAAAAATGTATCACTTCTCGCTTCTCTGCGTTAAATTTCATTTGCCGTGTGCCCGCCCATTTCACTGATCTATGTCCTCCTGAAGTCTGATCCTATCCTCCTCATTGTTTGCTACATTTCCGAAGTTCGTGTCATCTGCAAACTTTGAAATTATACCCTGTATACCCAAATCCAGGTCATTATTATTATTAAAAAGAGCAGTGGTCCCAACACTGACCCTTGGGGGACACCACTGTATAATCCCCTCCAGTCTGAAAGACAACCGTTCACCACTACTCTCTGCTTTCTGTCCATTAGCCAAATTTGTATCTACGCAGCCACTGCCCCTTTAATCCCATGAGCTTTAATTTTGCGACCAAGTCTATTATGTGGTACTTTATCAAACGCCTTTTGAAAGTCCATATACTCATCAACCCTCTCCGTTACTTCATCAAAGAACTCAATCAAGTGAGTCAAACACAATTTTCCTTTAACAAATCCATGCTGACTTTCATGTATTAGCCCACATTTTCCAAGTGCCAATGAGTTTTGTCCCAGATTATTTCCCCATCACTCACCTGTAGTTGTCGGGTTTATCCCTCTCCCCTTTTTTGAACAGGGGTATAACATTTACAATCCCCCAGTCCTCTGACACCGCCCCCATATCTAAGGAGAATTGGAAGATTCTGGCCAGAGCTTCCGCAATTTCTACCCTTACTTCCTTCAGTAATCTTTACGTTCCTTAGATAGGAGGGGTGAGGTAGAACATTGGTGTGATATGAGAGGGTAGATATAAGGAGGAGATATATCAGATATATGAGAGGGTAGATATGAGGGCCTAAGTAGATTGGACAATTTGATATGAGGGAGGAGGTATATCAGAGAGTGAGAATAGAAAGGGTAGTTTTTTTTAATTCGTTCGTGGGATGTGGGCGTCGCTGGCGAGGTCGGCATTTATTGCCCATCCCTAATTGCCCTTGAGAAGGTGGTGGTGAGCCGCCTTCTTGAATCGCTGCAGTCCGTGTGGTGAAGGTTCTCCCACAGTGCTGTTCGGAAGGGAGTTCCAGGATTTTGATCCAGCGACGATGAAGGAACGGCGATATATTTCCAAGTTGGGATGGTGTGTGACTTGGAGGGGAACGTGCAGGTGGTGTTGTTCCCATGTGCCTGCTGCTCTTGTCCTTCTAGGTGGTAGAGGTCGCGGGTTTGGGAGGTGCTGTCGAAGAAGCCTTGGCGAGTTGCTGCAGTGCATCCTGTGGATGGTACACACTGCAGCCACTGTGCGCCAGTGGTGAAGGGAGTGAATGTTTAGGGTGGTGGATGGGGTGCCAATCAAGCGGGCTGCTTTGTCCTGAATGATGTCGAGCTTCTTGAGTGTTGTTAGAGCTGTGCTCATCCAGGCAAGTGGAGAGTATTCCATCACACTCCTGACTTGTGCCTTGTAGATGGTGGAAAGGCTTTGGGGAGTCAGGAGGTGAGTCACTCGCCACAGAATACCCAGCCTCTGACCTGCTCTTGTAGCCACAGTATTTATATGGCTGGTCCAGTTGAGTTTGGTGACCCCCAGGATGTTGATGGTGGTGGATTCGGTGATGGTAATGCCGTTGAATGTCAAGGGGAGGTGATTAGATTCTCTCTTGTTGGAGATGGTCATTGCCTGGCATCGTCTGGCGCGAATGTTACTTGTCACTTATCAGCCCAAGCCTGGATGTTGTCCAGTTCTTGCTGCTTCATTATCTAAGGGGTTGCAAATGGAACGGAACACTGCAATCATCAGCGAACATCCCCATTTCTGACCTTATGATGGAGGGAAGGTCATTGATGAAGCAGCTGAAGATGGTTGGGCCTAGGACACTGCCCTGAGGAACTCCTGCAGCAATGTCCTGGGGCTGAAATGATTGCCCTCCAACAACCACTACCATCTTCCTTTGTGCTAGGTATGACTCCAGCCACTGGAGAGTTTTCCCCCGATTCCCATTGACTTCAATTTTACGAGGGCTCCTTGGTGCCACACTCGGTCAAATGCTGCCTTGATATCAAGGGCAGTCACTCTCACCTCACCTCTGGAATTCAGCTCTTTTGTCCATGTTTGGACCAAGGCTGTAATGAGGTCTGGAGCCGAGTGGTCCTGGCGGAACCCAAACTGAGCATCGGTGAGCAGGTTATTGGTGAGTAAGTGCCGCTTGATAGCACTGTTGACGACACCTTCCATCACTTTGCTGATGATTGAGAGTAGACAGATGGGGCGGTAATTGGCCGGATTGGATTTGTCTTGCTTTTTGTGGACAGGACATACCTGGGCAATTTTCCACATTGTCGGGTAGATGCCAGTGTTGTAGCTGTACTGGAACAGCTTGGCTAGAGGCGCAGCTAGTTCTGGAGCACAAGTCTTCAGCACTACAGCTGGGATGTTGTCAGGGCCCAGAGCCTTTGCTGTATCCGGTGCACTCAGCCATTTCTTGATATCACGTGGAGTGAATCGAATTGGCTGAAGACTGGCTTCTGTGATGGTGGGGATATCGGGAGGAGGCCGAGATGGATCATCCACTCGGCACTTCTGGCTGAAGATGGTTGCAAACGCTTCAGCCTTGTCTTTTGCACTCACGTGCTGGAAGTTATACACTGAATCTGCTGTCGATCTTTTCATTCTTTCTGTACTTTTTCACTGTCCACTTCCACTGTAATAGAAATATGAACTGTTGTTGTAAATTTTCAGGGTCTTTTACTAAACACAAGATTTATAGGCTCCAGTTCCTGCAGGTGAAGAAGTTAAATCTTGAGACAAGAGTGTAATAGACACATGTGCCACACAATATATAATATATTGTATATATGCATGTATATATATATATATATATATATATATATATATACATAAGCATCATCACAGCTGGATCACTGGTATATACGCACCATCACAGCTGGATCACTGGTATATATGCACCATCACAGCTGGATCACTGGTATATACGCACCATCACAGCTGGATCACTGGTATAAATGCACCATCACAGCTGGATCACTGGTATATATGCACCATCACAGCTGGATCACTGGTATATACGCACCATCACAGCTGGATCACTGGTATAGATGCACCATCACAGCTGGATCACTGGTATAGATGCACCATCACAGCTGGATCACTGGTATATATGCACCATCACAGCTGGATCACTGGTATAGATGCACCATCACAGCTGGATCACTGGTATATATGCACCATCACAGCTGGATCACTGGTATATACGCACCATCACAGCTGGATCACTGGTATAGATGCACCATCACAGCTGGATCACTGGTATAGATGCACCATCACAGCTGGATCACTGGTATAGATGCACCATCACAGCTGAATCACTGGTATTGTAAGAATTGGGAATAGGAACAAATTGACATCATTTTCTTAATGCTATTAACCATCATGCTGTGCAGGCTGTGCTGCTTATTTTGCTGAATTATAAAATACTGACCTTTGAATAATGACTGAACCTTGTCACCCTCATTGTGAGGCAAGACAGCTATGTGATAGAAAGAGGAACAAGGATCCAAAGATAACGATCAGAACGGGACAATGTGAGTCAGTTAGATGAGTAAGGTTAAACAAGCTGAGCACCTTGAGTTCTGTGAAAAACAACCTTGTAAATCTATAAGGGTCTTGTGAATAACAACTCCATATATGGTGTGAGGATCCGGCCAGGGGGCCATAAAAACCCACCATCTCCCGAGCTCAGGATAGAGGATCCAGAGAAGGTCACCCAGCTGTCAGAAAACCACCTAACTGTCAGAAAACTTGAAACGACCATGCTGCCAACTTAATTACAAACTCTCTGCCCAGAGATCAAACGGGGTAATA
This sequence comes from Heptranchias perlo, assembly GCF_035084215.1. NCBI lineage: Eukaryota > Metazoa > Chordata > Chondrichthyes > Hexanchiformes > Hexanchidae > Heptranchias > Heptranchias perlo. The sequence continues at coordinate 7,635,475 of NC_090350.1, read as the reverse complement.
TTGTTTTAATCTCTATATTATTACTGTCTTCTAATATTGGGTACTTTTACAAGTTTGATTTGACTATTAATAAATAAGACATTGATTACCATTTGGCGTCACATTCGAATCTATTATAAATTGGCACCCCTTGCAAGACGTGACCAATCAATGTTCCGTGTCGACATAAAATCAAGCATCTAAAATAATATGTTGAGAAGTCGACAGATTTCATTTGATCACCAAAAGACATGAATTGTTCAAATTTTAGAAGTGAGGTTTAGTATAAATGACCATGGCAAGTGTCCATGAGATGTTAGAAAAGAAACTGAGAGAGAAACTAAAGGGGTCCGAAGAGCCTTTAGAATTGATCTCCAAATTGTAGAGAAGGATGAGGCTCATGAGACGGCCATAGAATGGGTTGAGGATTAAGTTTGAAATAAAAAGATGAAGGTGAGAGTTGGCAAAAGGAAACTTATGTGGGCAACCAACTTGTGCGCATTTAAGAGTGAGGAACATGTTAAACAATTAAAGGAAGAAAATAGGAGACAGTCAGATGAAAAAGAAAGATTGAAAGAACACCTGACTGATGTCATTTCAATGTTGGAAAGTTCACAATTGAAAAACTGTGACTGCACAGGGACTGCAGAGTCAGAAAATATTACAAGAGGAAGATAGAGTTAAGGATAAACGTGCAGAAGTACGCACAAGTGTAGTGTCATTTCTCACTTGTAATAGAGTGATGTCGGAGTTAACAGAAAAAGAGGTTATAAAGACAAGCAGCGGAAAGCAGTGTGGTTGCTGGCCTCTACAATGAGTTGTACTCATTAGGGAGAGTAATGAGAAGCTAGAAATGGAGAAGTCAGAAGCACAGGCCAAGTTAACTGTTTTAGAATTTGTCCTGAAAGAGGCAAGAGATCCATGGGAGAGGAAAAAAGAGGAAATATTCCATTGTGGTCGGAGAATCCATAGTCTGGAATGTGATGTAGAATATTACCAGTCAGAAGTAGTTGAGCAAAGAAGATATAGAAGAGAAATTTAGGACATAAACCGGGAAACCCAGATCAGGTGTTCGTGTTCTCGGTTAGAGCAACAGAATAATGATTTGCGAACCGCTGTAAGGGTGCTGGATGCAATAGTCCCAAGAAAATAAAAAGGGAGACACAGGGAAAAATTCGCTTATGGTCCGTTTTGGGCGGTGGTAGCGCGATGCGGGGTGCGGTACCACCCCGGGCCCGATGGACCCTGCGCAGGCAGGACGCAAGTTTGGACCCACCGAAGCACTTACCTGCGATCAGTGATCCTTTCCAGGCCTTGCAGGTGGAATCAATGCAATTCGCACTTCCCAGCACCAGAGGGAGCTCAATCTCTTAAAGGGAGGATGTTTCTTAGAAATCTCTTAAAGGTAGCTGGTACCTGTTATTTGCTGAAAATAACAGTCTACTGTCTGCATGGAGTCTGAACAGAGATCAGACATCGCACACGTAAAACACAGATGCAGCTCCTGTCCCTATGTTTATAAATTGATGAGTTATGTTAAAACATTGAATAAAGGTTGCACACTACTAAATCCCACATCCTCCAATCTGCACACCAGACCTCACCAATCTGCCAATTTGAGTTGGTACCAGGCCTGCGAGAGTCCATGCACCAAGGTTCTCTGCTGATGCACTAGAGACCTTGGATGCAAGAGGTGTACAGAAGGAGGGACATCCTATATCCGCAGTGGGGGGGTAAGAGGCCCTCCAGACATATACTCAAAAGACAGTGGGAGGCAGCGGGGGACGAAGTCAATGTCAGGGTACAGCATCATGAACATGGATGCAGTGCAGGAAGAAGTTCAATGCTTTGACATGGTGAGTGAGGTCAACTGTCAAGTGGCGTCTCCTACCAACTGCACCACACACTACACCCTCATCACCCAAATACCAATAAACTCTTTCCATCAGTACTCAACTCTTCCAATCAGATACTTCCTCTCACTCTTACACATTACCACTGTTTCAAGCTGCCCACCCACAACTCACAGGCCATACACACTGGCAGCTATTCAACCATGACAGGCACATCACCCAGGCATACGTCCCACTTTCTTGCAGGAGAAGGTGGCGCATATCAAGAGGCAGCAAGTGGCAGTGGCATTTAGCCCCTCGAGCCTGTTCCACCATTCAGTGAGATCATGGTGGACCTGTGACCTATCTCCATATACCCGTCTTAGCCCCATATCCCTTAATACCCTTGGTTCACAGAAATCTATCAATCTCAGGTTTAACATTCACAAGTGAGCTAGCATCAACTGCCATCTGCAGAAGAGCGTTCCAAACGTCTCCCACCCTTTGCGTGTAGAAGCATTTCCTAACTTCACTCCTGCACATCCTGGCTCTAAATTTTAGGCTATGTCCCCGCGTCCTAGTATTGAAGTCTAGGAGACCTCCAAAAACGGTTACAAATGTCTTGGCAGCCAGAGGCAATAATCCAGCCACTAACGTATGAATCCTGCATGGTCTCTTTAAATAGAGCTGGTGGGGGGTCCTCCAGGCACTCTAAGTCGGGGTTAAGACTGTGGGTTGAGTTGAGCCTTAAGTCCCAAAATGGTGTCGATCACTTTAAATCAGCGTTGCACACTGATTGAAGCCATTTTCTCCCTACTTTACATGATTCCAGCGTTCGTTATCTGCACCTGCGCAAACTCCTATACCAAGATGGCGTCTGGCGCACGTCACGCAGGAAATGTGCGTGCGCATCCAAGACGCCATCTTGGATGTTGGAGAGGCCATCTAACGCCGAAACAACGGGCGCTACACGGCCCAATTTAGCGCCCACAATGTCCCATGTTGAATGTCAAATTGTAGAGGTTCTGGAAAGTGAACTGGGAAAAGTACTGGAATTCTCGACTGGGTCCCCAGTACCCCCTTCTCACCCATACTCTATGTCACTATACCCCCTCCTTCCACCAACGGAGAAAAAGGAAAAACTTTTAAACAGGAACGCCAATACAAACCTGATAAATGGTCTTTCCCACATGAGATTTTAAATCGGTACAAAATTAAGTTAAGTGGGAAACATCAGAGATGTTTTACACTCTGCAGCATGCAGGCTGCAGCTGGCTCCATTTCCTCTTTTTTCACAAAATTGAAGCAGCATTCACCCTTTGTAGCCCCGGTGATTTAATATAAGCATTTCAATCATTGTACTTTCTATAAGCACATGCTGCTTTATATTTGTTGGTCGTTCTCTCTGTGTGTGTTATTTTTGAGATATTGAGTCCTTCTGTTTTTGGTTTGGAGTTGGAGTGATTGAAGCTAACAGCAAGTTATCAATTTATGAATCTGGTTTCCTGTGGATGGCCATTACAGACAACTAATAATGCAACTTAGGTGAATAAGTGTGCAATTTGGAATTGTCATGTAAAATTTGGCATTTTCAGAGTTCATAACCCATCACAGGAGTCAATATTTTTAAAGTGCATGCAAATTTGAATATGGTTGTTGAGTATGTTCATTTCAATTTAAGATTGTGCCCCCAGAATATAGGAGATTTGAGGAAAACTTTTGTGCTTTACATTTTAAATTGAAGGCGCATGGTATGGATTTAAAAGCACTGTTTTTAATTTTTTTACTGTGAGTTCGAGAACTGCTATTGTGCTGACTGACTTCCCCCCATCCCCTAAAGTTTTCACAAGCAAGAAGTAATTAACATTAACCCTTACTTCTGTCTGCCAAATTTCATTGACATGCTGCGTTAGGTTATCAAGTGAAAAGAAACCTTTATCGCAAACCTACATGGGAAGGATCATGTTTGATTGTACAGAAAGCAAATTCCTTAGTTTATCTATTGCGATTAGACAATGGCAAGTCGGGCACTGATAAATATCTCCACGGTGAAAGCATTTAAAAGTACTCTTGACTAAATTGCCTCTCTCTGTTTTTTTGTTGAATGTGTATTCGGGGGTTATGCAGGTGACACCTCTCTGTCTGAACACGGTGATTGCCTTGGCAACGGGCAGTTGCAGGGGCAGTCTGTAAACACCATGTATTGTTCTATATGTATAAATGCGTAGGCTTCAAGGAGCTCCTGAACATTTACCTGACGAAGGAGGAAGCCTCCGAAAGCTTGTGAATTTAAAATAAAATTGCTGGACTATAACTTGGTGTTGTAAAATTGTTTACAATTGTCAACCCCAGTCCATCACCGGCATCTCCACATCTTGACTAAATTCATCAGAGGTTCCTAGAACAGCAGAGGGTATTGTTGTTCTGTTTACATGTGTGTCCATTGTGATACTTTTAAGCCTAGCAGTGGGTGCAGGCTGGGGCCAGAAGTGGCAGGTAGCTATGCATATTAAAAACGAGGCAGTCTGGAGCATCATTTACAATGTAACGAGTGGAGTTCCGTTGGTTCTTGTCTGTGTTATTTCTGGTTGAGACCTGCAGGCAGATCTGGATGTGGCATTCTTTAAGAAAGGCTGTGAAAAGCAAACAGTACTGGACGGCAAAACATTGACAAAGTGGGTAATCCTTATGCGGAAACGCTTAAGGAACAATGGGGTGTAAGAACACTGAACTTTCCATTTTTCTGCACACATACGAGAGCTGATGCGAGTGTTTCCCTGCACGCGGGTCTGAGTGCACACGGTGTAGACATGATCTAAAATTGAGAACGATGTAATTAAAACTTTAAAATGAGAGGCACAGGAAAAGATGCAAACTCCGTGCCCGCGTTTATGAAGGACACGTGAATGAATTTATGGTGACACAAACCACAAGAAGCTTGTTATAATTTGCAGTTAGAGATTACTCCTGCTCTGTTAAATTTTTCCTTCTGTATCTTTTGTCTTCTGATTTATGTAATTGAATGTATGGAGATTTTTATCACGGTAAGGGAAATGTTGCAGAGTTTCACGAAGCGCAATTGGGAAGAGATTTAGGTGAATTCAGATAGAGACACTGGGAACATCATTAAACAATGCACAAGCAATGAGAGGGATTACTTAAAGGAATGAATAGGCAGACGGGGGATGTTATATCAGAATAAGGAGTGTCCCTGGTTTTAATAAAAGTACTGGCAGAGAGACAGGATAGTGATATTACCAATCATTCAGAATAACAAAGACTAAGGAACAGCTGATCCTAAAGGCAATTATGTATGGAGGGTTTTTACAATGTTCAAATTCAAAAGAGGATTAAATGCTACAGAAAACAATTGGATCCCAAATTTTATTTTGGACAAACAAATGAAAATCAGGAAATCAGATGGGAATATGGAACGGTATAAAGTGGGAAGACTTGGATTGCTATATTATGCTAAGAAACTTTGCAAGCAAAGCGACATTGCTTCACGACTGATTAGAAACAGGAGGGAGGCAGGTTGGCAGCAGGGGGTCGACTGGGCGCATGGGTAACGCGCCCAGTGAATTCGGGGGGCTCCGCACGTGATCGCAGCCTAATTGAAGGCACTTACCTTGGCATCCGGGTTTCGCGCTGGAAAGCTGTGCAGCGGGCGGACTGAGCACCCGCATCATAGGCTGTCAGCTGGAGGAGCCCTATTTAAAGGGGCAGTCCTCCACTGACTGATGCTGCAGAAAGGAGCCAAAATTACAGCATGGAGCAGCCCAGGGGAAAGGCTGCTCCCAGGTTTAATGATGCCTCACTCCAGGTCCTACTGGATGGGGTGAGGAGGGGGAGGACAGAGATCTTCTCCCCGGCGGGCGGGAGGAAGCGGCCTGCCTCTGCCACCACGAAGGCCTGGCTCGAGGTGGCAGAGGAGGTCACTAGCACCACCAACATATCACCCACCTGCATACAGTGCAGGAGGCACTTCAATGACCTAATTTGGTCAGCCAAAGTGAGTACACTTACTCATTCCCCTACACTCCGTCTGCCACATCACCGCCCCCACCCCACATCTCCTTCTGCACTGCCAACACTACTCTGTCACATCACTCCTCACACCCACTCAAAGTTCATCCTCATCTTACCTGCACTTACTCACCTCGCCAGTACTCATCCCGCCACTACCTGTGCTGCAGCCACAGGGCATGCATCACATATGTGCAGTACGAAGTGTAAGGCAAACGTGTCATGAGCATGAAGGGGATGCACAAGGGTGTTTGAGGGTTTGTCATGGTTTTTACTCATATTTGATTTCTGACCAACTCACATCACATATTATATTGGCACCACTACTGTCATGTCTTCGCGAATCTTGTCTGGTTTGTGCAATAATGCCCTTTCCTGAGGATCACTATGAAGACCCACAACTGATGCCACCCATTGTGTCTCTGCAGAGTGGGTGTAGGTGTATTTGCAGGGCACTTTTTTGCAGACGACTGAGAGACATTGGCGATGTCCCCAGTGGCACCCTGGAAGGATGCGGAGGAGAAGTTGTTGAGGGCAGTGGTGACTTTGACAGCGACAGGTAAGAAGATGGTGCTCGGGCCAGCCAGGAGCAGCCCGGCATGAAGGAGGCTGCAGATGTCCACGACTACATGTCGAGTGACTCTGAGCCCCCGTGTGCACTGCTGCTCAGAGAGGTCCAGGAAGCTGAGCCTCGGTCTGTGGACCCTGTGGCGAGGGTAGTGCCCTCTGCGACGCATCTCTCTCTGCGGTTGCCCTCCCTCCTGCTGTGCAGGTGGATGTGTCACAGCACTGTGTTGTGGGGCTCCACGTATCAGAGGTGGACGGCGTGGCCGGCGAGGCTGGTGATGCTGTTCACCCTCCGAGGAGGTCATGACCGCAGCTACGGCGGCCCCCATCTGGAAGATGTACATCTGAGGGGGTCCGCAAGGTAGGTACATGTCTCTGTACCCCGGGGTAAGTGTGCAAGTTGGTGAATTTTCTTGTCAGGAGGAGGGTGGTGGAGGCCAAACTTTGTCCAAAGTGACAGAGTGGCCTCCTGCAATGAGTGAGGGTCTCCCCACCCCCCCACCTGTCAAATGGACCTTTGCAGCTGCTACAGGCTGACAGCTGCAACACGTCCATTTGAACTGGGAGTGTTTCCCCCAGTACGGGAAACATGCTCAGTTGAGATGAAAATCCCACCCCTCCTAAAATATCCTACAAATCAGGTCTGCAACTGACCTGAACTATCTACTTAATTGGTTGAAGTGGGTTCCCGCTGGCTTTAATTGCCGGCAGGAGTCCCGCATGCGGGGGCTGCGTGCGCATCTAAGCCGCGTCACTGGGGAACCCGGAAGTGGGTGGGTTGGAGCCGGGCTCCAGACCCACCCTGGGAATCCCCGATTGTCAGAGCCCCCCCCGCCATGAACCCGCCGGCTCGGATGTCCGAAAATCGAGCCCAGAAAGTTTACGGCACAGAAGGAGGCCATTCAGCCCATCGTGTCCGTGCCAGTTGAAATAGAGCTACCCAGCCTAATCCCACTTTCCAGCACTTGGTCCGTAGCCCTGTAGGTTACGGCACTTCAAGGGCACATCCAAGTACTTTTTAACTGAGTTGAGGGTTTCTGCCTCTACCACTCTTTCAGGCAGTGAGTTCCAGACCCCCACCTCCCTTGGGCTAAAAAAAATGTCCTCAGCTCCCCTCTAATCCTTCTACCAATTCCTTTAAATCTATGCCCCCTGCTAAGGGAAATAGGTCCTTCTTGTCCACTCTATCTAGACCCCTCATAATTTTATACACCTCAATTAAATCACCCCTCAGCCTCCTCTGTTCCAAAGAAAACAACCCCAGCCTATCCAATCTTTCCTCACAGCTAAAATTCTCCAGTCCTGATTCCTGTGGTAATGGCAATACCATTGCTGTCTGCTGATGTAAAACTGACGAAAGTATTGAAATTGGAATCGATGGGCTTGTTGGAGGATGATATATGTAAGGAATTGTAAATTATCCAAAGATCGAAGATATCAGTAAAGGGGAAAAGAAGTGACCTGGATTGCACCGAACACTTGATGCTGTTATAGTCCAGCAATTTTATTTTAAATTCACTTAGAACTGACAGCCTTATTGAAGGACAGGTGGGAGATTGAAACCCTTAGGGCTTTCTCACTCTCAAGGTGAAGAATCTGAAAGAATATTGGGAATAGGGACAAATTGACATCATTTTCTTAATGCTATTAACCATCATGCTGTGCAGGCTGTGCTGCTTATTTTGCTGAATTATAAAATACTGACCTTTGACTAATGACTGAACCTTGTCACCCTCATTGTGAGGCAAGACAGCTATGTGATAGAAAGAGGAACAAGGATCCAAAGATAACGATCAGAACGGGACAATGTGAGTCAGTTAGATGAGTAAGGTTAAACAAGCTGAGCACCTTGAGTTCTGTGAAAAACAACCTTGTAAATCTATAAGGGTCTTGTGAATAATAACTCCATATATGGTGTGAGGATCCGGCCAGGAGGCCATAAAAATCCACCATCTCCCGAGCTCAGGATAGAGGATCCAGAGAAGTTCACCCAGCTGTCAGAAGTTCACCCAGCTGTTAGAAAACTCAAAACGACCATGCCGCCAACTTAATTATGAACTCTGACCAGAGATCAAATGGAGTAATGTTGTTTTAATCTCTATTATTACTGTCTTCTAATACTGGGTACTTTTACATGATTGATTTGGCTATTAATAAATGAGACATTAATTACCATTTGGTGTCACGTCTGATTCTGTTACAGCATATATACGCACCATCACAGCTGGATGACTGGTATATATACGCACCATCACAGCTGGATGACTGGTATATATGCACACCATCACAGCTGGATGACTGGTATATATGCACACCATCACAGCTGGATGACTGGTATATATGCACACCATCACAGCTGGATGACTGGTATATATGCACACCATCACAGCTGGATGACTGGTATATATGCACACCATCACAGCTGGATGACTGGTATATATACGCACCATCACAGCTGGATGAATGGTATATATACGCACCATCACAGCTGGATGACTGGTATATATGCACACCATCACAGCTGTCTCATTGCAACAAGAGCCATTCTGAAAATTCAGAGAAATATTTTGTGTTTCTAATGCATTAAACAGAGGTGTTTTACATGTGCTGGGCTCTCTTAATGTGAAAGCTCGACGCTGGCTCAATGACAGGGTCCTGTTCAGGGCTCTATCAGCACCTTTCCCGAGGATCCCCACAGTTGCCTCACGTAAAGGGTCTTCTCGGCACTGAGCCCAAAAATTCCTGCATCGCCACTTAGTTATCAGAGGCCAAAGCTGGGCTAGACTTTCAACTACCAGTCAGCTGATTTGCATAAAAGATGCAGGCACCCGTGCCATCTCTGACGTATGGTGGCCACCCATTGCACGTTTGATGATGATGATTATCGTCATCATTCATCATCATCACCATTGTCCTCATCATCACCATCATCATCAACGTCATCCTCATCATCATCATCATCATCATCATCACCATGATGATGATGATGATGATAAGGACGATGATGAGGAGGACGAAGATGATGATGATGATGGTGGTGATAATGGTGATGATGATGCTGATAATGGCGATGATGATGGTGATGATGATGATGATGATAATGGTGATGATGGTGATGGCGTTGATGATGATAAGGACGATGAAGATGATGATGATGATTTTGATGATGTTGATAAGGACAATGATGGTGAAGATAATGATGATTTTGATGGTGGTGACGATGGTGGTGATGATGATAGTGATGATGCTGGTGATTTTTGTGATGATGTTGATGAAGAGGACAGTGAGGATCATGATGGTAGTGATGATGGTGATGATGATGATGGTGATGATGGTGATAATGATGGTGATGATGATGTTGATGATGGTAATGGTAACGTGAATAATGATGATGATGGTAACAACGGTGAGGAAGATGATGATGGAAATGATGATGATGATCGTGATAATGATGATGGAGATGATGGTGATGATGGTGGAAATGATGATGATGGTGAGGATGATGATGGTGATGATGATGATGATGGTGATGATGGTGATGATGATGATGGTGATGATGGTGATGATGATGATGGTGATGATGATAATGATGATGGTGATGATGAAGTTGGTGATGGTGATAATGATGATGATGACGTTGATGATGATGATGATGTTGATGTCGATGATGACGATGATGATGGTGATAATGATGATGGTGATGATGGATGATGATAATTAATAATGATGATGGTGATGATAGTGATAATGATGGTGATGAAGATGAAGATGATGAAGATGATCATGATGTTGATGATGATGGTAATGATGATTATGATGCTGATGTTGATGATGATGCTGATGATGATGCTGATGTTGATGATGATGACGTTGATGATGATGATGATGTTGATGTCAATGATGATGGTGATGGTGATGATGATGATACCGATAATGGCAATGATGATGATGATGGTAGTGATGGTGATGATGATGATGATGATGTTGATTATGATGGTGATGATGATGATACCGATAATGGCAATGATGATGATGATGGTAGTGATGGTGGTGATGATGATGATGATGTTGATTATGATGGTGATGAAGATGTTGGTGATGATGATGAGATGATGGTGATCATAGTGAACGATGTTGATGATGGTGGTGATGATGATGATAAGGTTGGTGATGATGATGATTGTGATGATGGTGATGATGAGGATGATGATGATGATGATGATAGTGATGTTGGTGATGATGATGGTGAATGATGATGATGATGGTGATGATGATGACAATGATGGAGATGATGATGAAAATGTTGGTGATGGTGATGATGATGATAATGTTGGTGATGGTGATGAAGATAATGGTGATCATGATGATGATGGTTATGTTGACGATGATGATGGTGATGATGATGATGATGATGGTGATGATGGTGATGATGATGGTGATGATGATGATGGTGATGTTGATGAGGATGATAATGGTGAGGATGATGAAGATGAGGATAGTGATGATGGCGGTGATGATGGTGAATGTTGATGATAATGGTGATGATGGTGATGATGATGTTGATGATGATAATGATGAAGAAGTTGATCATGATAATGATGATGATGATGATAATGATGATGGTGATGATAATTGTGTTGGTGGTGATGGTTATGGTGATGTTGATGGTGATGATGATCATGATGGTGATGATGGTAATGGTAATGATGGAGGTGATGATGTTGTTGATGATGATGGTGATAATGGTGATGATGTTCATGATGATCATGATGGTAATGGTAATGATGTAGGTGATGATGATGATGATGGTGATTATGGTGATGTTGATGATGATGATGATCATGATGGTGATGATGGTGATGGTGATGATCATGATGGTGATGATGGTGATGATTGTGATGATGATCATGATGATGATCATGATGGTGACGATGTTGATGATGATGGTGTTGATGATGATAGTGATGATGGTGATGATTGTGATGTTGATGATGATGATAAGTGTAATGATGATGATGATGATAATGATGATGTTGGTGATGATGATGATGATGATGATAATGATAATGATGATATTGGTGATGATGATGATGATGGTGATGATGGTGGCTATGATGATGATCATGATGATGATGATGATGCTGATTAAGATGTTGGTGATGGTGACGAGGGTGATTATGATGATGTTTTTTGTGATGATGATTTTGATGATGTTGATGATGGTGATGCTAATGGTAATGATGATGATGATGATGAGGGTGATGATGTTGATGATGATAATGATGATGTTGACGATGATGATAAAGATGAAGATAATAATGATGATGATGGTGATGATGATGAGGATGATGGTGATGATGATGGTGACGAAGGTAATGATGACGGTGTTGATGGTGCTGATGATGATAATGTTAGTGATGGTGATGATGATAATGGTGATGATGATGATGATGATGGTTATGATGTTGACGATGATGATGGTGATGATGATGATTGTGGTGATGATGGTTATGATGTTGACGATGATGTTGATGATGATGATGATTGTGGTGATGATGGTGATGATGGTGATGATGATGTTGATGATGAGGATGATGATGACGATGATGGTGACGAAGGTGATGATGACGGTGTTGATGGTGATGATGGCATTTATGTTGATAATTATGATGATAATGGTGATGATGATGATGATGATGATGGCAATTGTGATGATTGTAATGATAATGATGATTATAACAAAAGAAATTAAGGATAGTATTAGATCCAAAGAGGAGTCATATAAAGTTGACAGAAAAAGTAGCAAGCCTGAGGATTGGGAGCAGTTTAGAATTCAGCAAAAATGGACCAAGAGATTGATAAAGAGGGGAAAAATAGAGTATGAGAGTAAACATGCAAGGAACATAAAAGTGGACTGTAAAAGCTTCTACATGTATGTAAAAAGGAGAAGATTAGTGAAGACAAATGTAGGTCCCTCACTGTCAGAAATGGGAGAACTTATAATGGGGAATAAGGAAATGGCAGAGCAATTAAACAAATATTTTGGTTCTGTCTTCACGGAAGAGGACACAGATTCCCAGAAATGCTAGGGTACCAAGGGACTAGTGAGAAGAAGGAATTAAAGGAAATTAGTATTAGTAAAAAAATAGTGCTAGAGAAATTAATGGGACAGAAAGCCGATAAATCCCCAGGACCTGATAATCTGTATCCCAGAGTACTAAAAGAGGTAGCCATGGAAATACTGGATGCATTAGTTATCATCTTCCAAAATTCTATGGATTATGGAACAATCCCTGCAACTTGGAGGGTGGCAAATGTAACCCCACTATTTAAAAAAGGAGGGAGAGAGAAAACAGGGAACTACAGACCGGTTAGCCTAACATCAGTAGTAGGGGAAATGTTAGAGTCTATTATAAAGGATGTGATAACAGGACATTTAGAAAATATCAATGGGATTAGACAAAGTCAACATGGATTTATGAAAGGAAAATCATGTTTGACAAACCTACTGGAGTTTTTTGAGGATGTAACTGGTAGGATAGATAAGGGAGAACCAGTGGATGTGGTTTATTTGGATTTTCAGAAGGCCTTTGATAAAGTCCCACATAAGAGGTTAGTGTGCAAAATTAAAGCACATGGGATTGGCATGGATTGAAAATTGGTTAACAGACAGGAAACAGAGAGTAGGAATAAATGGGTCTTTTTCGGGGTGGCAGGCAGTGACTAGTGGGGTACCGCGGGGATCAGTGCTTGGGCCCCAGCTATTCACAATATATATCAATGATTTGGATGAAGGATCCAAATGTAATATTTCCAAGTTTGCTGATGATACAAAACTAGGTGGGATTGTGAGTTGTGAGGAGGATGCAAAGAGGCTTCAAGGCGATTTAGACAAGTTGAGTGAGTGGGCAAATACATGGCAGATGCAGTATAACGTGGATTAATGTGAAGTTATCCACTTCAGAAGGAAAAACAGAAAGGCAGAGTACTATTTAAATGGTGATAGATTGGGAAATGTTGATGTACAAAGGGACCTGGGTGTCCTTGTACACCAGTCACTGAAAGCTAACATGCAGGTGCAGCAAGCAGTTAGGAAGGCAAATGGTATGTTGACCTTCATTGCAAGAGGATTTGAGTATAGGAGCAAGGATGTCTTACTGCAGTTATACAGGCCTTGGTGAGACCACACCTGGAGTATTGTGTGCAGTTTTGGTCACCTTACCTAAGAAAGGATATACTTGCCATAGAGGGAGTGCAGCGAAGGTTCACCAGACCGATCCCTGGGATGGCAGGACTATCGTATGAGGAGAGATTGGGTCGACTCGGCCTGTATTCACTAGAGTTTAGAAGAATGAGAGGAGATCTCATTGAAACATATAAAATTCTGACAGGGCTAGACAGACTGGATTCAGGGAGGATGTTTCCCCTGGCTGGGGGGTCCAGAATGAGGGGTCACAGTTTCAGGATATGGGGTAGGACATTTAGGACTGAGATGAGGAGAAATTTCTTCACTCAGAGGATGGTGAACCTGTGGAATTCTCTACCACAGAAGGCTGTGGAGGCCAAGTCACTGAATATATTTAAGGAGCTAGATAGATTTCTAGACACAAAAAGCATCAAGGGGAATGGGGAGAGAGCGGGAATATGGTACTGAGATAGAGGATCAGCAATGATCATATTGAATGGCGGAGCAGGCTTGAAGGGCCGAATGGTCTACTCCTGCTTCTATTTTCTCTGTTTCTATTATGATGGTGTTGATGATGATGATGATAGTGATGATGATGATGATGATAGTGATGATGATGATGATGATAGTGATGATGATGATGATGATGATGATGAGGATGATGATGGTGGTGATGATGATGATGATGATGGTGATGAGGGTGATGATGATGAGGATGATGATGATGATGAGGGTGATGATGATGTTGATGATTTTAAATCCCACCAGCAATTAGTGAGCTTCACTTTTGGAGGTGGGTGCAGAATTTGAAGTAGAAACAGTTTGCAGGAATGTGAAAAGATAACTCCAATCAGGACAAAGGAAAACTAGAACGGACAGAAGAAGTGCACGGTGGTACACTAAGACCTGGAATTTCCTGGAAACTTTTTACGTAACTGAGGTGCAATAGCGGAGTTGCACCATTTTATTTCGGACAGTTGACTGAATTATGCCAGTTTTATGTGAAAACATTGCTAAGCACGAATTTCTGTGCTCATTTACATAGTTCCTGAGTTACGTCACTTCACTCATTAACATAGACCCACCTCCAGGCAAAAGACCAGAGAATGTGAGTTTCTGCTATTTACGCCAGTTCTGAATGGGTATAAATTTACGCCCAATATTTTAGGTGCAGCAAGACCTGAAATCACTGTTACTTTTAGTGATTTTTAAAATTTCCTCTTACTGAGACCTCTGCACTGTATTTTGTCTCTCTCTCGATGCTTTTTTATGACAGAATTATAAAAAGAAAAGCCTCCACAATTGCATTTTCTTAAACATGCTGTGCTTAATGATAGTTTGATGGCTTCAAACTTTAATTGTCATAACATCGATAAGATAAAGAGGTCTATAAAATTATGAAGGGATTCGATAGGGTGAATGTGGAGAACCTGAACAGGGAGAATAAATATAAATCTTAACGACAGATTAAATAAATA
The DNA here is from genome assembly GCF_035084215.1 of Heptranchias perlo. Taxonomy (NCBI): domain Eukaryota; kingdom Metazoa; phylum Chordata; class Chondrichthyes; order Hexanchiformes; family Hexanchidae; genus Heptranchias; species Heptranchias perlo. The sequence continues at coordinate 7,620,407 of NC_090350.1, read as the reverse complement.
TTGTTCCAACACCTAACCATAGAATGAAGAGGAAAGAGCATTCAACCATTTCCAGCAACCCCTAGTCCTTTGTGAACTATCAGTCACTACGCAGGAAGTAACAGGGGATGTTAATTCCACATACAGTACAAATTGACAGAAATTATCAATTACATTTCCAGTACACAGTGAATAACATTGCACAACAACAATAACTTGCATTTATATAGCGCCTTTAACGTAGTTAAACGTCCCAGGGCGGACTTCACCGGAGTGATTATCAAACAAAAGTACAGAGTAACAGGAGTTGTGAATTACAATACGGCATAATCATCCTTGTCAATTACACGTAGAACACAAAGTAGCATGTATTGGATTATGGACCCTGAATCCAAATCACTGGAAGAAAACAGTGGTTACGACAAGTTATGATTTGCTTTCAGGAAAGTCAACCTGACATCTGGCCTGTGTTCTTGTGCTGGGCCTGGGAGTATTTTATTGTGCAAGGCACAGAAAGTGAATGCTTTCTCCTTCAATGAGTTGGTTATGTTATTACTGCACAACATTTTTTTCAGAAATGTTCAACTGTAAGTTACATAATTTGCGATAATTGAAAGCAGGTTTTCATTAAGCTCAGGAGGGGGTCATGTTACGTTCCAGCTTGATGCTGAATATGCTGACAGTGCTATTAGCCAGGCAGACTGATTTTGTTTCCAGACAATTTATTTGCAAAACTATTTTGGGGATTTGGGAGCTGAATCATGACCATTTTATGTGCTTCTGAGTATTCCTAGCTCTGCTCTCTGTTCTGTGCCTCTATATCCATTGAGCATATGGAGACGCAGTGTTTATTAATGAAACCATTATCCAAATCCATCCCTTTGGATTCGTCAATAAATCAAGTTGGGCTCCGCCTCCGCTGTTGGACTCAAAGCTCTCAAAAATCCTGCGGCAAGATTCTCAAAAAGCTGTTTTGGAATCTTCGCTTCAGTTCTGGCGGAGCTACATCCTGAATGAAGAGCCATCATAATTTAACTCTCAGTCACCTCCATCTCTGATTTATCAATCCTACTATTGTCACTTCTCCTCTGAATTTACATCTTTTTTCCTCTTAGCTCTGAATAGCATCCGACCAGCTCATCCCTTCCCTGCATCTTTACTGTGGTGAAATCAAGACCTTTTTCTCTAATTCTGTGTCATTCTCTTTGACTATGTCAAACACATGCTCAGTTGTTGAGGAGTAACCCCGGGTGCCACCCATCATGTTCAAGCACGGGCTCTGGCAGACAGACCAGTGCTCCATTCCCAGAATGGTGTAAAACACAGGGAAATTCTTATTCAACATATATTTTTCCAGCAGAGCTTGTAAATGAGTAGAGTGGATGAATGGGGAGATGGAGGATTATTGGATGGGTAATTGGGGGATAGATGGTTCACTGGGTGGATAGGTTGGTGGGTGATGACTGGATGAAAGGATGAAAGGATGGATGGATGGATGGATGGATGGATGGATTGTTAGGTAAATGTAGATCTGGTGTATGGATGGATAAATGAGTGTTTTCTTTTATTTGTTCATGGGATGTGGGCGTCGCTGGCGAGGCCGGCATTTATTGCCCATCCCTAATTGCCCTTGAGAAGGTGGTGGTGAGCCGCCTTCTTGAACCGCTGCAGTCCGTGTGGTGACAGTTCCAGGATTTTGACCCAGCGACGATGAAGGAACGGCGATATATTTCCAAGTCGGGATGGTGTGTGACTTGGAGGGGAACGTGCAGGTGGTGTTGTTCCCATGTGCCTGCTGCCCTTGTCCTTCTAGGTGGTAGAGGTCGCGGGTTTGGGAGGTGCTGTCGAAGAAGCCTTGGCGAGTTGCTGCAGTGCGTCCTGTGGATGGTGCACACTGCAGCCACAGTGCAACGGTGGTGAAGGGAGTGAATGTTTAGGGTGGTGGATGGGGTGCCAATCAAGCGGGCTGCTTTATCTTGGATGGTGTTGAGCTTCTTGAGTGTTGTTGGAGCTGCACTCATCCAGGCAAGTGGAGAGTATTCCATCACACTCCTGACTTGTGCCTTGTAGATGGTGGAAAGGCTTTGGGGAGTCAGGAGGTGAGTCACTCGCCACAGAATACCCAGCCTCTGACCTGCTCTCATAGCCACAGTATTTATATGGCTGGTCCAGTTAAGTTTCTGGTCAATGGTGACCCCCAGGATGTTGATGGTGGGGGATTCGGCGATGGTAATGCCGTTGAATGTCAAGGGGAGGTGGTTAGACTCTCTCTTGTTGGAGATGGTCATTGCCTGGCACTTATCTGGCGCGAATGTTACTTACCACTTATGAGCCCAAGCCTGGATGTTGTCCAGGTCTTGCTGCATGTGGGCTCGGACTGCTTCATTATTTGAGGGGTTGCGAATGGAACTGAACACTGTGCAATCATCAGCGAACATCCCCATTTCTGACCTTATGATGGAGGGAAGGTCATTGATGAAGCAGCTGAAGATGGTTGGGCCTAGGACACTGCCTTGAGGAACTCCTGCAGCAATGCCCAGGGGCTGAGATGATTGGCCTCCAACAACCACTACCATCTTCCTTTGTGCTAGGTATGACTCCAGCCACTGGAGAGTTTTCCCCCTGATTCCCATTGACTTCAATTTTACTGGGGCTCCTTGGTGCCACACTTGGTCAAATACTGCCTTGATGTCAAGGGCAGTCACTCTCACCTCACCTCTGGAATTCAGCTCTTTTGTCCATGTTTGGACCAAGGCTGTAATGAGGTCTGGAGCCGAGTGGTCCTGGGGGAACCCAACCTGAGCATCAGTGAGCAGGTTATTGGTGAGTAAATGCCGCTTGATAGCACTGTTGACGACACCTTCCATCACTTTGCTGATGATTGAGAGTAGACTGATGGGGCGGTAATTGGCCAGATTGGATTTGTCCTGCTTTTTGTGGACAGGACATACCTGGGCAATTTTCCACATTGTCGGGTAGATGCCAGTGTTGTAGCTGTACTGGAACAGTTTGGCTAGAGGGGCAGCTAGTTCTGGAGCACAAGTCTTCAGCACTACAGCCGGGATGTTGTCAGGGCCCATAGCCTTTGCTGTATCCAGTGCACTCAGCCGTTTCTTGATATCACGTGGAGTGAATCGAATTGGCTGAAGACTGGCTTCTGTGATGGTGGGGATATCGGGAGGAGGCCGAGATGGATCATCCACTCGGCTCTTCTGGCTGAAGATGGTTGGGTGGATGGATGATGAATGATCAGGAGTCTGTGGGTGGATGAATAGATGAATGATCAGGTGGTTAGGTGACTGGGTGGTTGGATGGATGGATGAGTTGGTGTGCAGATGAATGGGTACTTGTAGGATTTTTGAACAGGTAGGTGATGGATAAGTAGAAAGATTGAAGAGAAATGGGTGGGTGGATGGTATATGGGTGGGTAATGGATGGTCGATAGGGAAGTGGGTATATGGGTTGATAGGCTGGTGATTGAAGGGATGAATCAGTGGGTGCATGAATGGGTGGAGAGATAGATTAGTGAATGGGCATGTATGTGGGATAAATGAGTGGATCTATGAACGACAAGTTAGATGACTGGGTAGATGAATTGATGTGGATGGCTAGATGAGGGAATGTGTGGGTCAATGGTTCAGTGGGTGGGGAATGTTAACATTGGATAGCCCGGTGGTGAAGGATAGAATACTAGAGCCTGGTCTTCAGTTGCTTCCAAGCCTTTATTCACAGAGATTCTCCTTACACACACACCACACCCTAGATAAGCCCGCCTATAAAAAGGATGCAAGAGAGTCCCCAATTGATACCCACCACCTGAATACAATTAACACTCATTGATATAAATCGCATGATACAATTAACAAGGGAGTAGGGGGGGTCGATGATTCAGTAGGTGGGGGAGTGGGGGGGTCGATGATTCAGTGGGTGGGGGAGTGGGTGGGTCGATGATTCAGTGGGTGGGGGAGTGGGGGGGTCGATGATTCAGTGGGTGGGGGAGTGGGTGGGTCGATGATTCAGTGGGTGGGGGAGTGGGGGGGTCGATGATTCAGTGGGTGGGGGAGTGGGGGGGGGTCGATGATTCAGTGGGTGGGGGAGTGGGGGGGTCGATGATTCAGTGGGTGGGGGAGTTGGGGGGGGTCGATGATTCAGTGGGTGGGGGAGTGGGGGGGTCGATGATTCAGTGGGTGGGGGAGTGGGGGGGTCGATGATTCAGTGGGTGGGGGAGTGGGGGGGTCGATGATTCAGTGGGTGGGGGAGTGGTGGGGAGTCGATGATTCAGTGGGTGGGGGAGTGGGGGGGTCGATGATTCAGTGGGTGGGGGAGTGGTGGGGAGTCGATGATTCAGTGGGTGGGGGAGTGGGTGGGTCGATGATTCAGTAGGTGGGGGAGTGGGGGGGTGGTTGATTCAGTGGGTGGGGGAGTGGGGGGGTCGATGATTCAGTAGGTGGGGGAGTGGGGGGGTCGATGATTCAGTGGGTGGGGGAGTGGGGGGGTCGATGATTCAGTAGGTGGGGGAGTGGGGGGGTCGATGATTCAGTGGGTGGGGGAGTGGGGGGGTCGATGATTCAGTAGGTGGGGGAGTGGGGGGGTCGATGATTCAGTGGGTGGGGGAGTGGGGGGGTCGATGATTCAGTGGGTGGGGGAGTGGGGGGGTCGATGATTCAGATTTTGGTGAATACATAAAGTTATTTTCCTTTTTAATTTTGCTCTTTTACAAAGGGGAACTTGTTTCTTCAATAAAAACCAGCTCCTTCGGTTCTTCTGGTTGTCAGTGACCAAATCTATTCGGTTTGAAATGTAACTCAGGAGTCTCAAGCTGTGGAACAGAACAATTACCCATGGCGTGTACCTGCAGTCCTTGCAGAGCCTGTGTAGTATCACATACACTGTATCACACAGGTACAGAACAATAAGCTGACTAAGACAAATTGCAGAGCCCATATATCAATGGCAGAGATCACTGGAACAAAGGGCAGAATTCATTCAGAAACCAAACCTTCCAATATCCTCCTCTGGAGACTCAGAGTTCAGTCTGTCTGGGCACAAACTGCAATCTGATGACTATAGCGACTTGTGGCACACTTCCAATATTTAAAAAAAACACTCAATAAAGTTCTAAATAGATACAGCTCATTTATAATTAGTATTTTAACTGAGTGAAAAAGAGTGCTCATTACTCGAAGGCAAGAACGTTATCAATAAATTAGAAAAGCAACCAGCAAACCTCATTTTAGTCTGCATCTACATACTCTGTATAACTGTGTAAGTGTGTGCATGTGTGTGCAACTCTCTATTTGTGTGTGTGTGTCTACGTATGCATGTATCTCTCCACTCTGAGTGTGAGTGTGTGTATGTACCCATTTCTCCACTGTGTGTATATATATATGCCCATCTCCATACTGTGAGTGTGTGTGTGTATGTGCCCATCTCTCTACTGTTACATTGTGTCTACAGCACAGAAACAGGCCATTCGGCCCAACTGGTCTATGCCGGTGTTTATGCTCCACACGAGCCTCCTCCCATCCCTCTTCATCCAGCCCTATCAGCATACCCTTCTATTCCTTTCTCCCTCATGTGCTTATCCAGCTTCCCCTTAAAGGCATCCATGCTATTTGCCTCAACTACTCCTTGTGGTTCCACATTCTTACCACTCTTTGGGTAAAGAAATTTCTCCTGAATCCCCTATTGGATTTCTTAGTGACTATCTTATATTTATGATCTCTAGTTTTGGACTTCCCCACAAGTGAAAACATTTTCTCTACGTCTACCCTATCAAATCCTTTCATTATTTTAAAGACCTCTATCAGGTCACCCCTCAGCCTTCTCTTTTTCTGGAGAAAAGACCCTCAACCTGTTCAGCCTTTGCTGATAAGGATATCCTCTCAGTTCTGGTATCATCCTTGTGAATCTTTTTTGCATGTTCACCAATGCCTCTATATCCTTTTTATAATATGGAGACCAGAACTGTGAACAGTACTCCAAGTGTGGTCTAACCAAGGTTCTATACAAGTTTAACATAACCTCTCTGTGAGAGTGTGTATGTATACACCCTCTGCCTGGGTGCGTGTATCTAGGTATTTCTCTGTTTGTGACTCTCCCTGTCAGTATGGATCTCTCTGTTGGCTGTTAATATCTTTCTGTGTTGATGCGCAGTTTTCTTTGTGTCTGCCTGTGTGCTTCTCTCTGTAGACGAGTCAATGGGTAGGACAGCTGTTCCTTTGAGATCTGGTAGGAAGAAATTCAATATTTGTCCATTGTGCAGATACCGTATCCAATCCTGATGATCTAGCTGGGGACCATATCATTTCCCTGTGAAGGTCAGTTATGGGAATGGGTCCATTCCAAAGGGGCTCAACATCTAATCACTAATAGTTGAAACAATGATGCCTTGGATTCCCCAACAACCCAGGAAGGATCATAGTTGTACTTTGGTTTTAAATATAACCTAAAAGTGAGGGGATAAATTGAAGGCTGCTAATGCTCCTCCCTGCTCGTAAACCTGCTCCTTAAACCTGTTATTAAGATCATTGAACAACATTCCTATCTGCCATATGGAATAGAAGAAATCTCTGAATAGAACAGACTTCTATAGACAGGCAGTAGACAGCGTGATGTGGCTGCGGACATAGCCCTAATGACGATAAAGTTTGATGACTTGAATAAAGACTTCTTTAACTTTTCTAGTGAGTTTCACATTGAGAACCTTGTGCCAGAACTCGCTATGAGGTTTTATGTAAACATATTCGGACTAATGTCTACCAGTTCTTTTCTTTCTTTCAAGATATTGAATATTTGAGAGCCTGGTAGGTGCAATATCTTCGTGTCTTAGGGCAAGTTGTTCTGTGAGTATATATTACTTGGAGACCCAACTTCAGCTTTGACCTGTCTTCACACTCAAACATCATTTGGAGGTTGACCTTTATTAGTCTCAGTCGAGTTTTCCCCCGATTAGTTGCCAGTGTTGTAGCTGTACTGGAACAGCTTAGCGAGAGGGGCGGCTAGTTCTAGAGCACAAGTCTTCAGCACTACAGCCGGTATGTTGTCGGGGCCCATAGCCTTTGCTGTATCCAGTGCACTCAGCCATTTCTTGATATCATGTGGAGTGAATCGAATTGGCTGAAGACTGGCTTCTGTGATGGTGGGGATATCGGGAGGAGGCCGAGATGGATCATCCACTCGGCACTTCTGGCTGAAGACGGATGCAAACGCTTCAGCCTTGTCTTTTGCACTCACGTGCTGGACTCTACCATCATTGAGGATAGGGCTGTTCATAGAGCCTCCTCCTCCCATTAATTGTTTAATTGTCCACCACCATTCACGACTGGATGTGGCAGGAATGCAGAGCTTTGATCTGATCCGTTGGTTGTGGAATCGCTTAGCTCTGTCTATAGCATGTTGCTTCCACTGTTTAGCATGCATCTAGTCCTGTGTTGTAGCTTCACCAGGTTGGCACCTCATTTTTAGGTACGCCTGGTGCTGCTCCTGGCATGCTCTTTTACATTCCTCATTGAACCAGGGTTGATCTCCTGGCTTGTTGGTAATGGTAGAGTGAGGAATATGCCGGGCCATGAGGTTACAAATTGTGCTGGAATATAATTCTGCTGCTGCTGATGGCCCACAGCGCCTCATGGATGCCCAGTTTTGAGCTGCTAGATCTGTTCTAAATCTATCCCATTTAGCACGGTGATAGTGCCACACAACACATTAGATGGTGTCCTCAGTGTGAAAACGGAACTTCGTCTCCACGAGGACCATGCGGTGGTCACTCCTACCAATACTGTCATGGACAGATGCATCTACAACAGGTAGATTGGTGAGGACGAGGTCAAGTAGGTTTTTCCCTCATGTTGGTCCGCTCACCACCTGCCGCAGGCCCAGTTATGTTCTTCAGGACTCGGCCAGCTCGATCAGTAGTGGTGCTACTGAGCCACTCTTAGTGATGGATTCAATGACTCACCTCCACCGCTCTTTGGAGCAAAGATTTCCAAAGGTTCTCAACCCTCTGAGAGAAGAAATTTCTCCTTATCTCCGCCTTAAATGGGTGACCCCTTATTCTGAGACCATGCCCCCTAGTTCTAGATTCCCCCATGAGGGGAAACATCCTCTCAGCATTTACCCTGTCAAGCCCCCTCAGAATCTTATATGTTTCAATAAGATCTCCTCTCATTCTTCTAAACTCCAGTGAGTATAGGCCCAACCTGTTCAATCTTTCCTCATAAGAAAACCCTTCCATACCCGGGATCAACCTAGTGAATCTTCTCTGAACCGCCTCCAATGCAAGTATGTCCTTCCTTAAATAAGGGCACCAGAACTGTATGCAGTACTCCAGGTGTGGTCTCACCAGCACCCTGTACAGTTGTAGCATGACTTCCCTGCTTTTATACTCCATCCCCCTAGAAATAAAGGCCAATATTCCATTTACCTTCCCAATTACCTGCTGCACCTGTATGCTAACTTTTTGTGTTTCATGTACGAGGACACCCAGATCCCTCTGTACCGCAGCATTCTGAAGTCTTTCTCCATTTATATAATATTTTGCTTTTTTATTCTTCCTACCAAAGTGGATAACCTCATATTTTCCCACATTATACTCCATCTGCCAAATTTTTGCCCACTCGCTTAACCGATCTATATCCTTGCAGACACTTTGGACTCGATTTTCCCGGGAAATTGCGGGTGCGTTTGGGGAGGGGGGGCTCCGAAAATGGGGGAAATCCTCTTCGGGTTCAGAAGCTGGCTCCAACCCGCCGACATCCGAGTTCCCCACTGACGCACATGTGCGTGCGGGCGTCCTGAATCTGGAAGTCCCACCGGCAATTAAAGCCGGCGGGATGATAGTTAAAGAGCCAAACGTACCTCATTGAGGTACTTAAGGCACTTTACCTGTGACATATTAGGTAGATGGAACAATTTTTAATTTGTCTGGGCGGCTTTCCCACGGCTTCTGATTCACGCCAGGTGTGAAGGGCCGAATCAGGCAAAAAGAAACAAAAATAAATTAAATAACTAAAAACCATGAAAGCTGTGATATAAATGCAATTGTTTTCTTTCATTCATTTAAATGGACAGAAAAGCAGGTCTGCGAGTCCATGATTTCGTCTCTACCCATCTGTCGAGTGCCTGATTGGGGAATCAGTGCTGTAAATAAAATCTGTACAGAGTGAAGATATCTCTGTGGCACAATGGACTTTGGTCTGTGTTGAATTTTTAAACGTGTATTCTTGTAATGGTAGATTTGGCATGTAAGAGACTAAAACTCAAGGCTGTCTTTTTAACAGAAAGACATCATCCTGAGTTAGTCTGATTGTCAATTAGATTTTCTTCAAGGTGTAAGTTCAATTAGGCTCCCACGATGGTGATTTGGTGATAATTAGTGAAACAGCCCGAACACCCCATTATTCTACAGGAGTAAAACAGTGTGAATCCTGACTGTATACGTGTCATTCTATTAAATTTGCATGATGTGAGGGGGAAGGGGCAGCCAGCCAGCCACCAGCTCACAGATCACAGGATAGGATCAATCCATGGCTAGTGGATTTGATTGACAGCTGTTTCTGAGTCCATCGAAAAGGGGCAGGTTCTTGATTGGCCGGAGTCCTCTGTGATTGATAGCCCAATGGCCAAACTCTTCATCTCATAGACTTAAAGGGACACTTCACAGAGACAGTCACGGACAGCGAAAGAGATAGACTGCATGGTTCCAACACGTTGTTACCAACTGTAGTGCTAAGTCTGTGCTAGCCTTGAAAAATTGTATCAAGCTAGTCTAAACTTATAGTGAATGAATGTATGGTTAAAGATTATATTTAAAAAGAGCATGAGTTTTATCTTTATTGTTTTACATATAGGGAGGGCAGGGGAAATCCATCTCATTGTGAAGCTTCTGTCTTGACAATTGTAAACAATTTTACAACACCAAGTTATAGTCCAGCAATTTTATTTTAAATTCACAAGCTTTCGGAGGCTTCCTCCTTCGTCAGGTGAACTTCTGTCTTGACTCATTACAGTGCTTTTCTAGTCTGCTGTCCATTAAGAAAGGAGAATTCAAGTGCTGGTACACAATACATTGCAGTACCCTGTGTATGGATTAAAGGTTTTCTGTTTAGATCCCTGGATTATGCCATCATTTATTTAGATATTGGGCTGAAATAAAAGGTGCACTCCAGATCATAAGGACAACAAGATCTGTTTATGGGAGTAACAGATGATGCAGAACTCAAGAAAATATCTAGCGTAAAAATCCCAAAACTGGGACAGTCTCACACAAGATTCTTTTCCTGCAAATATTCTGGCCACTGGTCAGAGTGTGGGCAGTGGAGGTTCTACTGTACAGCATTCAGACTATCAGTAACTATTAAAGGTGATCCAACACTACTTACATCTGTTACAAATGAAGTTAGTGTTGGTTAGCAGTGGTTTACTCCCTTCATCAGCAAGGCCTCACACACACATACACACATCCTAGGCAATTTGAAGCAATTGCTTGTGACCACCCAGGCCGTAAGAACAAAGAGACTGGACAGGGATCATTGATCAGTGAAATTCAGCCTTATTGCAATTGAGATTAAAGTGGTGATAGTTAAATGTTCAGATTAAGCACTTTGGTCATTAACTTGGGGGCATGAGCTGCAAAATAACTGTTATTCTTGTTAATGGAAAAACATTAAGACATTGCTCTGATTCCTATTTTAACTCAGGCTTTAATCTTCCACTTAAAGATTCAATTGGCCAATTACACATTGAAGAAAATATTTAGTGTTACTCGGCCATGAATCAGATTTAGGCAAGTGATGAGAGAACCCTCGCAGTCAGTCTCATTCCTCTTTAACTTCACACCCTCTGCTATATAACTAGAGCTTTAAAATATCCCTGGACTTATTTAGTAGACATGTTGACTGTAGTATTGGATCTTTGATGCCATTGAAATTTAAATAGTAATTGGACACCACAAGCTTGTGCAGAACTCCAAATTCTCTGGCTGGAGAATGATTCAGAGACACAGTATAGCCCCATGTTATTGCCTTACATCACTCTGAGTTGGTCTGACCCTCAGGCCTGCTCTCATGGAACGCCACCATTTGTGCAGACAGGCAGCAAACACAGCTGAAGAATTATGAGCTGGACCTGCTGGAGTTTGTTCCCAGTTGCCTCTGAACACCCCTCACTGATGGTTTGTTTCTCAGGTTTGAGTCACTAGGTGGCAGACTCAAACTGCCATTCACGGAGACTCCAGCCTCTCCACACAGCCCCAGTACAGAGATAACTGCTCTGCGGGTTGGCTCCGGCAATCAGGGACTGCATGGTAACGATTTGCAAGGGTTTTGTACATGTGCCAAGTGCTTATTGGAGAAGTGAATGGGTTGGAATTTACTGGAAAAAATAACGGCGTGTGAACAACACTCGTTGCTTTAACATGCAAATCAGCCAGCAACTTGTGGTGAGGAAGAAATACCCCGTGATTTATGAATTGCCACAAGTTAATGGACAATTTGCTCTGCTCTGCCGTTTGCCTCATGAAAATGGCATCTCGCGCTTAATCTCCCCGTGATTTTCATGAAGTTACTGCATTAAACTGGTCACAGAAAGTCAAGTCTAGTAATTACCATTGTATTTCGTCCCCACCGCAAACTCCGATCCCCAGCCACCAACTCCATCCCTCTCCCTGGCCGCTGTCTGAGGCTGAACCAGACTGTTCGCGACCTCGGCATCCTATTTGACCCTGAGTTGAGCTTCCGACCCCATAATCCGCTCCATCACCAAGACCACCTACTTCCATCTCCATAACATCGCCCGGCTGTGCCCCTGCCTCAGCTCAGCTGAAACCCTCATCCATGCCTTTGTTACCTCTAGACTGGACTATTCCAATGCTCTCCTGGTCGGCCTCCCATCTTCCACCCTCCATAAACTTGAGCTCACCCAAATCTCTGCTGCCCCTATCCTAACTCGCACCAAGTCCCGTTCTCCCATCACCCCTGTGCTCACTGACCTACAATAGCTCCCGATTTTAAAATTCTCATCCTTGTTTTCAAATCCATCCATGGCCTCGCCCCTCCCTATCCCTGTAACCTCCTCCAGCCCTACAACCCTTTGAGATCTCTGCGCTCCTCCAATTCTGGCCTCTTTTGTATCCCCGATTTTGATCGTTTCACCATTGGCGGCCGTGCCTTCAGCTGCCAAGGCCCTAAGCTCTGGAATTCCCTCCCTAAACCTCTACCTCTCTCTCCTCTTTTAAGACTCTCCTTAAAAACTGCCTCTTTACCTGTCCTAATATCTCCTTATGTGTCAAATTTTGTTTGATAATCGCTCCTGTGAAGCGCCTTGGGACGTTTTACTACGTTAAAGGCGCTATATAAATGCAAGTTGTTGTTGTTGCTTTTAACAGCATTTGCCCCCTTTTAATGACATGATAATTGTTAATGACCCACCAATCAACCTCTCTGGCCCAGAAAGTGAGCAATTAAAAGTGTGGAGTTTCACTCCTTCAGGTGGAGATTTTAAAAATGTCAAAATTTTAATTTTTTTTTTCTTATTTTTCCTCTCTGTCTCTTTTTTTTCTCTCTCTCTTAATACAATCTTTCTTTCCCTCTCTTTATTTCTCTTTCTGCATCTTATTTAACTCTAATTCACCCTCCTCCTCAGTCCTTCCTCGGTTTATTTCTCAATCCTTTAATCTGTTAGTCCCAGATGCACTGTTATCAGCTTGCTCTTCCAGTAGCTTACAGGGAAAAACATTTTTGAACTGAAAGGTGCAGGAAAAAGTCTAACTAACTGGGCACACGTCCCACTCCAGCAAATTCCAGCCCATTAAGTCCCCAGTCACTATGGAACTGGTACCTGCCTAACAAACCTTTAGATAAAGGGCTCTGGTTTTCATGGAATTTCAGTCAAATTGTTGTTGTGACAGAATAAGGCACTGTTCAGATTTGAGAGTTCAATGTTCAGTGTTCAGAGATCTGAGTTCAGAGCCTGGAGCCAGTGGGACTCCAGGAATAACTGTGAAATAATTGCATTTCCTTTGGATACCCTGACATATCACACTGTGAGTTAACCTGACAAATTATCATAGCATCATGCACAGAAGCAGGCTATTCAGCCCTTCATGCCTGTGCCAGCTCTTTAGTAGAGCTATCCAATTAGTCCCCACTCCCCTGCTCTTTCCCCGTAGCCCTGTACATTTTTTCCCTTTGCTCTTTTTGAGATATATTAATGGCCTGGTCTTGGTATCGAGGATGTAATTTCAAAGTTTGCAGATGACACAAGACTCGGAAATGTAGCAAACAGTGAGGAGGATAGTAACGGACTTCAAGAGGACATAGACAGACTGGTGAAATGGGCAGACACACGGCAAATGAAATCTAATGCAGAGAAGTGTGAAGTGATGCATTTTGGTAGAAAGAATGAGGAGAGGTGATATAAACTAAAAGATACAATTTTAAAGGGGGTGCAGGAACAGAGAGACCTGGGGATTATGTACACAAATCTTTGAAGGTGGCAGGACAAGTTGAGAAGGCTGTTAAAAAAACATATGGCATTATTAATAGAGGCATAGAGTATAAAAGCAAGGAAGTTATGCTAAAATATTATAAAACACTGTTTAGGCCTCAGCAGGAGTATTGTATCCAATTCTGGGCACCACAATTTAGGAAGGATGTCAAGGCTTTGGAGAGGGTGCAGAGGAGATTTACTAGAAGGTGCCAGGGATGAGGGACTTCAGTTATGTGGAGAGACTGGAGAATCTGGGGTTGTTCTCCTCAGAACAGAGAAGGTTAAGGGGGGATTTGACAGAGGTGTTCAAAATCATGAACGGTTTTGACAGAGTGAATAAGGCAAAACTGTTTCCAGTGGCAGAAGGGTTGGTAACCAGAGGATACAGATTTAAGGTGATTGGCAAAAGAACCAGGGGTGACATGAGGAAACATTTTTTTACGCAGCGAGTTGTTATGATCTGGAATACACTGCCTGATATGATGGTGGAAATACAAGAACATAAGAACATAAGAAATAGGAGCAGGAGTAGGCCAATCGGCCCCTGCTCCGCCATTCATTAAGGTCATGGCTGATCTGATCCTAACCTCAAATCTAAATTCATGTCCAATTTCCTGCCCGCTCCCCATAACCCCTAATTCCCTTTACTTCTAGGAAACTGTCTATTTCTGTTTTAAATTTATTTAATGATGTAGCTTCCACAGCTTCCTGGGGCAGCAAATTCCACAGACCTACTACCCTCTGAGTGAAGAAGTTTCTCCTCATCTCAGTTTTGAAAGAGCAGCCCCTTATTCTAAGATTATGCCCCCTAGTTCTAGTTTCACCCATCCTTGGGAACATCCTTACCGCATCCACCCGATCAAGCCCCTTCACAATCTTATATGTTTCAATAAGATCGCCTCTCATTCTTCTGAACTCCAATGAGTAGAGTCCCAATCTACTCAACCTCTCCTCATATGTCCGCCCCCTCATCCCCGGGATTAACCGAGTGAACCTTCTTTGTACTGCCTTGAGAGCAAGTATGTCTTTTCTTAAGTATGGACACCAAAACTGTATGCAGCATTCCAGGTGCGGTCTCACCAATACCTTATATAACTGCAGCAATACCCTCCCTGTTAAAAAGCAGATTCAATAGTAACTTTCAAAAGGGAATTGGATAAATACTTGAAGGGAAAAATTTACAGGGCTGTGGGGAAAGAGTTGGGGAATGGGACTAATTGCATAGCTCCTTCAAAGAGCCGGTACAGGCACGATGGGCCAAATGGCCTCCCCCTGTGCTGTACCCACTATTATACTATGACAAGTATTTATAAGCAGCATTGTAAGCAGTGTAGATGGAGCTTATTACGGAGAGATATTAATAGATTAAGTGAATGGGCAAAACTGTGGCAAATGGATTTCAATGTAGGCAAGTGTGAGGTCATCCACTTTGGACCTAAAAAGGATAGATCAGAGTACTTTCTAAATGGTGAAAAGCTTGAAACAGTGGAGTTCCAAAGTGACTTAGGGTCCATGTACATAGATCATTAAAATATCCTGGACAGATACAGAAAATAATCACAAACGCTAAAGGGATGCTGGCCTTTTTATCTAAAGGACTAGAATACAAGAGGGTAGAAGTTATGCTGCAGCTATACAAAGCCCTGGTTAGACCACACCTGGAGTACTGTGTTCAGTTCTGGGCACCGCACCTTAGGAAGGATATATTGGCCTTGGAGGGAGGGCAGTGTAGATTTACTAGAATGATACCTGGACTCCAAGGGTTAAATTACAAGGCGAGATTACACAAACTAAGATTGTATTCCTTGAAATTTAGAAGATTAAGGGGTGATTTGATTTAAGTTTTTAAGATATTAAGGGAAACTGATAGGGTAGATAGAGAGAAACTATTTCTGCTGGTTGGGGAGTCCAGGACTAGGGGACATAGCCTAAAAATTAGAGCCAGGACTTTCAGGAGTGAAGGTAGGAAACACTTCTACACGTAAAGGGTGGGAGAAGTTTGGAACTGTTCCGCAAACGGTAGTTGATTCTAGCCATGATCACATTGGATGGCGGAACAGGCTCGAGGGGCTAAATAACCTACTCCTGTTCCTATCTTCCTATGTTGCTGTATAGGTTTAGCATAACTTCTTTGCTTTTGTACTCTATGCCTCTATTTATAAAGCCAAGGATCCGAAATGCTTTTTTAACAGCCTTCTCAACGTGCCCTGCCACCTTCAAAGGTTTCTGTACATACACCCCCAGGTCTCTCTTTACATTGTCTCTCCTCATTCTTCCTATCAAAATGTATCACTTCACATTTTTCCGCATTAATTTCGTCTGCCATGTGTCTGCCCATTTCACCAATCTGTCTATGTCCCCCTGAAATCTGCTACTATGCTCCACATTGTTTACTACATTTTCGAGTTTCGTGTCATCTGCAAACTTTGAAATTACACCCTTTATACCCAATTCCAGGTCATTAATATATATCAAAAGGAGCAGTAATCCTAATACTGACCCCTGGGGAACACCACTGTATTCCAGTCTGAAAAACAACTGTCCACTCTAACATATGTGAGTTACCCTGACATATCACACTGTCAATCACCCTGACATATCACACTGTGAATTATCCTGACATATCACACTGTGAGTTACCCTGACATATTACACTGTGAGTTACCCTGACATATTACACTGTGAATTACCCTGACATATCACACTGTGAATTACCCTGACATAACACACTGTGAGTTATCCTGACATATCACACTGTGAATTACCCTGACATATCACACTGTGAATTACCCTGACATATCACACTGTGAGTTACCCTGACATATCACACTGTGAATTACCCTGACATAACACACTGTGAATTACCCTGACATATCACACTGTGAGTTACCCTGACATATTACACTGTGGGTTACTCTGGCGGTACAGTGATATACAGTCAGGAGGGAGTGGCCCTGGGAGTCCTCATGGCATCAGGTCAAACATGGGCAAGGAAACCTCCTGCTGATTACCACCTACCGTCCTCCCTCAGCTGATGAATCGGTCCTCCTCCATGTTGAACACCACTTGGAGGAAGCGCTGAGGGTAGCAAGGGCACAGAATGTACTCTGGGTGGGGGACTTCAATGTCCATCACCAAGAGTGGCTCGGTAGCACCACTACTGACCGAGCTGACCGAGTCCTGAAGGACATAGCTGCTAGACTGGGCCTGCAGCAGGTGGTGAGCGAACCAACACGAGGGAAAAACTTACTTGACCTCATCCTCACCAATTTACCTGTCGCAAATGCATCTGTCCATGACAGTATTGGTAGGAGTGACCACCGCACAGTCCTCATAGAGATGAAATCCCGTCTTCGCACTGAGGACACCATCCAACGTGTTGTGTGGCACTACCACCGTGCCAAATGGGATAGATTCAGAACAGATCTAGCAGCTCAAAACTGGGCATCCATGAGGTGCTGTGGGCCATCAGCAGCAGCAGAATTGTATTCCAGCACAATCTGTAACCTCATGGCCCGGCATATTCCTCACTCTACCATTACCAACAAGCCAGGGGATCAACCCTGGTTCAATGAGGAGTGTAGAAGAACATGCCAGGAGCAGCACCAGGCGTACCTAAAAATGAGGTGCCAACCTGGTGAAGCTACAACTCAGGACTACATGCATGCTAAACAGCGGAAGCAACATGCTATAGACAGAGCTAAGCGATTCCACAACCAACGGATCAGATCAAAGCTCTGCAGTCCTGCCACATCCAGTCGTGAATGGTGGTGGACAATTAAACAACTAACGGGAGGAGGAGGCTCTGCAAACATCCCCATTCTCAATGATGGCGGAGTCCAGCACGTGAGTGCAAAAGACAAGACTGAAGCGTTTGCAACCATCTTCAGCCAGAAGTGCCGAGTGGATAATCCATCTCAGCCTCCTCCCGATATCCCCACCATCACGGAAGCCAGTCTTCGGCCAATTCGATTCACTCCACGTGATATCAAGAAACGACTGAGTGCACTGGATACAGCAAAGGCTATGGGCCCCGACAACATCCCAGCTGTAGTGCTGAAGACTTGTGCTCCAGAACTAGCTGCGCCTCTAGCCAAGCTGTTCCAGTACAGCTACAACACTGGCATCCACCCGACAATGTGGAAAATTGCCCAGGTATGTCCTGTCCACAAAAAGCAGGACAAATCCAATCTGGCCAATTACCGCCCCATCAGTCTACTCTCAATCATCAGCAAAGTGATGGAAGGTGTCGTCGACAGTGCTATCAAGCGGCACTTACTCACCAATAACCTGCTCACCGATGCTCAGTTTGGGTTCCGCCAGGACCACTCGGCTCCAGACCTCATTACAGCCTTGGTCCAAACATGGACAAAAGAGCTGAATTCCAGAGGTGAGGTGAGAGTGACTGCCCTTGACATCAAGGCAGCATTTGACCGAGTGTGGCACCAAGGAGCCCAAGTAAAATTGAAGTCAATGGGAATCAGGGGGAAAACTCTCCAGTGGCTGGAGTCATACCTAGCACAAAGGAAGATTGTAGTGGTTGTTGGAGGCCAAGCATCTCAGCCCCAGGGCATTGCTGCAGGAGTTCCTCAGGGCAGTGTCCTAGGCCCAACCATCTTCAGCTGCTTCATCAATGACCTTCCCTCCATCATAAGGTCAGAAATGGGGATGTTCGCTGATGACTGCACAGTGTTCAGTTCCATTCGCAACCCCTCAGATAATGAAGCAGTCCGAGCCCGCATGCAGCAAGACCTGGACAACATCCAGGCTTGGGCTGATAAGTGGCAAGTAACATTCGCGCCAGATAAGTGCCAGGCAATGACCATCTCCAACAAGAGAGAGTCTAACCGCCTACCCTTGACATTCAACGGCATTACCATCGCCGAATCCCCCACCATCAACATCCTGGGGGTCACCATTGACCAGAAACTTGACTGGACCAGCCATATAAATACTGTGGCTACGAGAGCAGGTCAGAGGCTGGGTATTCTGCGGTGAGTGACTCACCTCCTGACTCCCCAAAGCCTTTCCACCATCTACAAGGCACAAGTCAGGAGTGTGATGGAATACTCTCCACTTGCCTGGATGAGTGCAGCTCCAACAACACTCAAGAAGCTCGACACCATCCAAGATAAAGCAGCCCGCTTGATTGGCACCCCATCCACCACCCTAAACATTCACTCCCTTCACCACCGGCGCACTGTGGCTGCAGTGTGCACCATCCACAGGATGCACTGCAGCAACTCGCCAAGGCTTCTTCGACAGCACCTCCCAAACCCGCGACCTCTACCACCTAGAAGGACAAGAGCAGCAGGCACATGGGAACAACACCACCTGCACGTTCCCCTCCAAGTCACACACCATCCCGACTTGGAAATATATCGCCGTTCCTTCATTGTCGCTGGGTCAAAATCCTGGAACTCCCTTCCTAGCAGCACTGTGGGAGAACCGTCACCACACGGACTGCAGCGGTTCAAGAAGGCGGCTCACCACCACCTTCTCAAGGGCAATTAGGGATGGGTAATAAATGCCGGCCTTGCCAGCGAAGCCCACATCCCGTGAACGAATAAAAAAAAAAATATCACACTGTGAGTTACCCTGACATATCACACTGTGAATTACCCTGACATATCACACTGTGAATTACCCTGACATATCACACTGTGAATTACCGTGACATATCACACTGTGAATTACCCTGACATATCACACTGTGAGTTACCCTGACATATCACACTGTGAGTTACCCTGACATATCACACTGTGAATTACCCTGACATATCACACTGTGAATTACCGTGACATATCACACTGTGAATTACCCTGACATATCACACTGTGAATTACCCTGACATATCACACTGTGAATTACCCTGACATATCACACTGTGAATTACCCTGACATATCACACTGTGAATTACCCTGACATATCACACTGTGAATTACCCTGACATATCACACTGTGAGTTACCCTGACATATCACACTGTGAGTTACCCTGACATATCACACTGTGAATTACCGTGACATATCACACTGTGAATTACCCTGACATATCACACTGTGAATTACCCTGACATATCACACTGTGAGTTACCCTGACATATCACACTGTGAATTACCCTGACATATCACACTGTGAATTACCCTGACATATCACACTGTGAGTTACCCTGACATATCACACTGTGGGTTACTCTGACATATCACACTGTGAATTACCCTGACATATCACACTGTGAATTACCCTGACATATCACACTGTGAATTACCCTGACATATCACACTGTGAATTACCCTGACATATCACACTGTGGGTTACTCTGACATATCACACTGTGAATTACCCTGACATATCACACTGTGAGTTACCCTGACATATCACACTGTGAATTACCCTGACATATCACACTGTGAATTACCCTGACATATCACACTGTGAGTTACCCTGACATATCACACTGTGAGTTACCCTGACATATCACACTGTGAGTTACCCTGACATATCACACTGTGAATTACCCTGACATATCACACTGTGAATTACCCTGACATATCACACTGTGAGTTACCCTGACATATCACACTGTGAATTACCCTGACATATCACACTGTGAATTACCCTGACATATCACACTGTGAATTACCCTGACATATCACACTGTGAGTTACCCTGACATATCACACTGTGAATTACCCTGACATATCACACTGTGAATTACCCTGACATATCACACTGTGAATTACCCTGACATATCACACTGTGAGTTACCCTGACATATCACACTGTGAATTACCCTGACATATCACACTGTGGGTTACCCTGACATATTACACTGTGAGTTACCCTGACATATCACACTGTGAATTACCCTGACATATCACACTGTGAGTTACCCTGACATATCACACTGTGAGTTACCCTGACATATCACACTGTGAGTTACCCTGACATATCACACTGTGAGTTACCCTGACATATCACACTGTGAGTTACCCTGACATATCACACTGTGAATTACCCTGACATATCACACTGTGAGTTACCCTGACATATCACACTGTGAGTTACCCTGACATATCACACTGTGAGTTACCCTGACATATCACACTGTGAATTACCCTGACATATCACACTGTGAATTACCCTGACATATCACACTGTGAGTTACCCTGACATATCACACTGTGGGTTACCCTGACATATCACACTGTGGGTTACCCTGACAAATCACATTGGTTTATCCTGATATTGGACACTTTGGGTTATCTGCAATTAATCATAATCCTCCCATTTCTGTTTGTTTAATCTCAGGTTTAGAGCGATCCATCCTCACTGCTTGACTTTCACATTGGGAACAATCAACAGCTCTGGCACTGCTCTTGAAGCCGATGAAAATATGAGTTTGAGCAATTTCAGGTTGTTGGCTTTGAATAACCCACCTCACGGAGAACTGATGAGAGTAGTTGAGGCAAGAAAGGGAATGGCTAGTATGAGGAGTGTAGGAGATGGGAAGAGAGGAGGAGGAAGCAAAAGAAGAGAGAAGGAAAGCGGGAAAACGGGAAGAAGTTAGAGGCCCGAATCTGCTCTGTGTTCCTTGACCACTGGAAACTGTGCAAAGATCGACAGTCTGCTCCTCACTCCTCCAGGATTATAAATCACTCCCAGGGATGCCTTATTTGAAGTGGTGGAAAGAACCTTTAACAAGAGATTTAGTTTAAATAAATGGAAATAGCTTTACTAAGGGTGAGCAGGCAATTTTTTTGAGTACACATAGGCAGTGGGAACCCTCTCCCGCTGCCAGTGCCAATTGGAAAATTGTGACCACTGCCGCGACTCGCCCCCACTGGCACATACTCAGATAATTATCCCTTTCAGAACACTCAAAATTTCTGAATGGCTGGAAATATGCAATGGATTCCCTGTTGAGTGGTTGTTATTGTAAGGAGAGGCCACAAGCAGCCATGGTTCTGTTTAACTAAAGATTCAGTTTGGAAGAAATGTTATTACTCTTAGAGTCTGGCTTCCTCTAGGAACGAGCTAATGGAAAGAGTAGGCAGGGGGTGAGGCAGACCTTGAGGTGCTCCCCTCCCTCTCCATTCACTGCATTACACCAGAGTTTGTAGCTCAGCTCTCTGTAAATGGGATCACTGCTCCTCAATGGAACTGAGATTGTCTCCTCAGATTAATCTGTAATTACGAAGTTGCTGGGTTCATTCGTTCCAGTCTTTCCCTCCTGCTCATTGTGGAGGTATTAACTCTTTTTGGGGTCTAATCCTACAGATGCCAGCTGTCCTCTGCTAACTTGCCTAATTGTCCATCTTTCACATGGGCCCAAGCAGGTGATCTGAACATGGAAGGCATCACTGGGATGCCCGATTTCCCCCCCTCACCGACCTCCACACTTCCCAGCAGGAGTCGCTGGATCGATTCGGAGATGGAACCCTGGTGGCTTTTCTCCTCAGTAGCCTGATTGTGTTGAGGCCAACTGAGGCGCCTCTACGGCTGTCCAGCTGGGGATCAACTCAGAACAGACGGGTGATTGAACCAGGAAACTATCAGGGTAGAGTGGGAGGGGGTGTAAAAGTCCTGTTTTCAATGGGAGATTGTCTGCTTTTCTCCTTAATCAAAGATTTGCTAATCCCACTCACGAAATTGGAAGCCGTCCATCTCCTGTGAATTTGTGAGCAGGATTTAAACAATTCAACACGTATAAACTGAGTCACCCGGTGACCCAACACAACAGAGCAATCCTTTCCAAAGGACACACTAATTTCCTCTTACATTTGAATGACTTACAGTGTTAGAAATACAGAGAGAAAGGGATGGAGAGAGGGATAATGAGAGAGAGAGAGATTGTGACTACCCTGGGCAAACAATGAGGTACACAGATTGTGACTGTACCCTGGGCAAACAATTAGGTACAAAGATTGTGAGTGTACCCAGTCCCACAGTGAGGTACACAGATTGTGAGTGTACCCAGTCCCACAATGAGGTACACAGATTGTGAGTGTACCCAGTCCCACAATGAGGTACACAGATTCTGAGTGTACCCAGTCCCACAGTGAGGTATACAGATTGTGAGTATACCCAGTCCCACAATGAGGTACAGATTGTGAGTATACCCAGTCCCACAATGAGGTACACAGATTGTGAGTGTACCCAGTCCCACAATGAGGTATACAGATTGTGAGTGTACCCAGTCCCACAATGAGGTACACAGATTGTGAGTGTACCCAGTCCCACAATGAAGTACACAGATTGTGAGTGTACCCAGTCCCACAATGAGGTACACAGATTGTGAGTGTACCCAGTCCCACAATGAAGTACACAGAGTGTGAGTGTACCCAGTCCCACAATGAGGTACACAGATTGTGAGTGTACCCAGTCCCACAATGAGATACACAGATTGTGAGTGTAACCAGCCCCACAATGAGGTACACAGATTGTGAGTGTAACCAGCCCCACAATGAGGTACACAGAGTGTGAGTGTACCCAGTCCCACAATGAGGTACACAGATTGTGAGTGCACCCAGTCCCACAATGAAGTACACAGATTGTGAGTGTACCCAGTCCCACAATGAAGTACACAGATTGTGAGTGTACCCAGTCCCACAGTGAGTTGCACAGAGTGTGAGTGTACCCAGCCCCACAGTGAGGTGCACAGAGTGTGAGTGTACCCCTGCCACATATTGACTGGTAAATGAGAACACTGAGCTCCTTATAAAAACTGAACTTCTTTCTCAACTTTTGATTTCAGCAAAGAACAGATCTCACTGCTGGATTGTCAGCACTGCACTAATCAAATGTGTAGGTGGGACCCGGACTATATGTGGAATGGGATTATCCTTAAATCAGGACTACCTTAATTATCCCTAGATCAGGACTACCTTAAGTCTGAATTATCCCTAGATCAGGACTACCTTTAGCCAGGATTATCCCTAGATCAGGACTAACTTTAGTCAGGATTATTCCTGGGTCATGACTACCTTTAGTCTTAATTATCCCTGGATCAGGACTATCTTCAGGTTGGAATATCCCTGGATCAGGAGTATGTTTAGGCTGGATTATTTCAGGACCAGGATGATCTCATAAATTAAAACTTCACAGATCTGAGCTAACCTGGCGGTGACCCTTGTGATTAATGATCAGTTGCATCATTGAGGAGATTGAGAAAGGTCACCATTCCCAACAGGAGCTTTAACTCCGGGTCCAGTGGCTTCCAATAGTGCAAAGTTAAATTTCAGGTTTGCCCCAGTAGCTTTGCAGCTTCCAAAACTGAGGTTTAGATGATAACTTCATGGTAATAAACAGGAAAAAAGAAAAATGTAGCCCATGGATAATGAGCTCAGAAGTGTGGGTTCAAATCAATTTTCAATGCACAGCTCTCGCAAAGGACCTCTCAGATGGGAGTCAAAGATCACAAATGGAATGAGTCCTGTTGGTGTCAAGTTTAACCTCAGGCATCCATATTACAAAAAATGACACTTCCAGATCGGTGTTGGGAGTTTCAGTATCCTCTGGCCATACAGTACAGAGAAGGAGATACTATCAAGAAAAGCAGTGATCCTACTGTATACCTTCCTCCAGTTCAAAAAACAACCGTTCACCACTACTCTCTGTTTCCTGTCACTTAGCCGATTTTGTATCCATGCTGCCACTGCCCCTTTTATTCCATGGGCTTCAACTTTGCTGACAAGCCTATTATGTGGCAGTTTATCAAACGCCTTATGAAAGTCCATATACACCACATCAACCGCATTGCCCTCATCAACCCTCTCTGTTACTCATCAAAAAAACTCAATCAAGTTAGTTAAACACGATTTGCCTTTAACAAATCCATGCTGGCTTTCCTTAATGAATCCACACTTGTCCAGGTGACTGTTAATTTTGTCCCGGATTATCGTTTCTAAAAGCTTCTCCACCACTGAGGTTAAACTGACTGGCCTGTAGTTGCTGGGTTTATCCTTACACCCTTTTTCGTACAAGGGTGTAATATTTGCAGTTCTCCAGTCCTCTGGCACCACCCCAGTATCTATGGAGGATTGGAAGATTATGGTCAGTACCTTCGCAATTTCCATCCTTACTTCCCTCAGCAACCTAGGATGCATCCCATCCGGACTGGGTGACTTATCTACTTTAAGTACAGCCAGCCTCTCTAGTACCTCTTCTTTATCAATTTTTAGCCCATCCAGTATTTCAACTACCCCCTCTTTTACTGTGACATTGGTAGCATCTTCTTCCTTGGTAAAGAGAGATGCAAAGTACTCATTTAGTACTTCAGCCATGCTTTCTGCCTCCATGAGTAGATCTCCTTTTTGGTCCCTAATTGGCCCCACCCCTCCTCTTACTACCCGTTTACTGTTTACATGCCTATAGAAAACTTTTGGATTCCCTTTTATGTTGGCCGCCAGTCTATTCTCATACTCTCTCTTTGCCCCTCTTATTTCTTTTTTCACTTCCCCTCTGAACTTTCTGTATTCAGCCTGGTTCTCACTTGTATTATCAACCTGACATCTGTCATATGCCCCTTTTTTCTGCTTCACCTTACTCTCTATCTCTTTCATCATCCAGGGAGCTCTGGCTTTCGTTAACCTACCTTGCCCCCTCTTGGGAATGTACCTAGACTGTACCCAAACCATCTCCTCTTTAAAGGCCACCCATTGTTCAGTTACAGTTTTGTCTGTCAATCTATGATTCCAATTTACCCGGGCCAGATCCGTTCTCAACCCACTGAAATTGGCCCTCCACCAATTAAGTATTTTTACTCTAGATTGCTCCTTGTCCTTCTCCATAGCTAATCTAAACCTTATGATACTATGATCGCTGCTCCCTAAATGTTCCCCCACTGACACTTGCTCCACTTGACCCACCTCATTCCCCAGAACCAGATCCAGCAATGCCTCCTTCCTCGTTGGGCCGGAAACATACTGATCAAGAAAGTTCTCCTGAACACACTTCAGAAATTCCTCCCCCTCTCTGCTCTTTACACTATTATGAGGATAATTGAAGTCCCCCATTATCTCTACTCTATAGTTCTTGCACCTCTCTGTAATTTCCATGAAAATTTGTTCCTCGACATCCTTCCCACTAGTTGGTGGCCTATAGAATACACTCAGGAGTGTAATGGCACCTCTATTGTTTCTTAACTCTAACCAAATAGATTCTGTCCTTGACCCGTCCAGGGCATCCTCTCTCTCTCCAGCACTACAATATTCTCCTTAATCAATACTGCCACCCCCACCCCCCTCCTTTCTTTCCTTCCCTATCTTTCCTGAACCCCTTGTATCCAGGAATATTTAGTACGCAATCCTGCCCTTTTTAGAGCCAGGCCTCCGTTATCGCCATGACATCCTAGTCCCATGTGGCTATTTGCACCTGCAGCTCACCAACCTTGTTTACTACGTTGCGTGCGTTAACACACATACACTGTAAACCTATCTTAGACCTTCTTGTATTCCCTCTTAGTCTGTTCCCATCTAATACTGTACTATTTCTTACTCTAGTGCTATCTGTCTCTCCCAATCCTTTGTGCACCTTGTTTCTCCTTTCCAATGCTACATCCTGGTGCCCATCTCCATTCCAAATTGGTTTAAACCCTCCCCCACAGCACTAGTGAACCTCCCTGCGGGGACATTGGTTGCAGCTCCGTTGAGGTAGAACCCGTCCGGCCTGTATAGGTCCCACCTCCTCCAGTCGGTCCCAATGCCCCAGGAATCTAAAGCCCTCCCTCCTGCACCATCTCTCCAGCCACGCATTCATCTGCTCTATCCTCCTATTTCTGTGCTCACTAGCATGTGGCACCTGGAGTGATCCAGAGATTCCTACCTTTGAGGACCTGCTTATTAATCTCTTTCCTAGCTCCCTAAAATCTTCCTGCAGGACCTCATCCCTCTTTCTATCTATATCGTTGGTACCGATATGGACCACGATCTCTGGCTGTTCACCCACTCTCTCCAGAATGTTCTGCAGCCGCTCAGTGATATCCTTGATCCTGGCACCAGGGAGGCAACATGCCATCCTAGATTCACGTCTGCAGCCGCAGAAACGCCTGTCTGCTCCTCTAACTATTGAATTCCCTATCACAACATCCAGGCTTGGGCTGACAAGTGGCAAATAACATTCGTGCCAGACAAGTGCCAGGCAATGACCATCTAAAACAAGAGAGAGTCTAACCACCTCCCCTTGACAGTCAATGACATTACCATCGCCGAATCCCCACCATCATCATCCTGGGGGTCACCATTGACCAGAAACTTAACCGGACCAGCCATATAAATACTGTGGCTACAAGAGTAGGTCAGAGACTGGGTATTCTGCGGCGAGTGACTCGCCTCCTGACTCCCCAAAGCTTTTCCACCATCTACAAAGCACAAGTCAGGAGTGTGATGGAATACTCTCCACTTGCATGGATGAGTGCAGCTCCAACAACACTCAAGAAGCTCAACACCATCCACGACAAAACGGCCCGCTTGATTGGCACCCCATCCACCACCCTAAACATTCACTCCCTTCACCACCAGTGCACCATGGCTGCAATGTGTACCATCCACAGGATGCACTGCAGCAACTTGCCAAGGCTTCTACGACAGCACCTCCCAAACCTGCGACCTCTACCACCTAGAAGGACAAGAGCAGCAGGCACATGGGAACAACACCACCTGCACATTCCCCTCCAAGCCACACACCATCCCGACTTGGAAATATATCGCCGTTCCTTCATCATCGCTGGGTCAAAATCCTGGAACTCCCTTCCTAATAGCACTGTGTGAGAACCTTCACCACACGGACTGCAGCGGTTCAAGAAGGCGGCTCACCACCACCTTCTCAAGGGCAATTAGGGATGGGCAATAAATGCTCGCCTCGCCAGCGACGCCCACATCCCATGAACGAATAAAAGAAACCTCTTGATTTCCCGATCTTCCTCCTCCTCCCCAGTACAGCTGAGCACGAAACTGAGCACTAAAAGAAAGACTTGCATTTATATAGCGCCTTTCACGGCCTCAGGACATCCCAAAATGCTTTGCAGCCAATGAAGTAGTTTTGAAGTGTAGTCATTGTTGTAATGTAGGAAACACGGCAGCCAATTTGTGCACAGCAAGGTCCCACAAACAGCAATGTGATAATGACCAGATAATCCGTTTTTTAGTTGAGTTGGTTCAGTGATAAATATTGGCCCAGGACACCAGGGAGAACTCCCCTGCTCTTCTTTGAATATTGTCATGGGATCTTTTACGTTCACCCAAGAGTAAGGTTGCCAAATCTGGTTGGAGGCATTCCTGGAGGTTTGATCACATGACATTCCGATCATATGATATCTGGCTACACGATGCCTGATCATATGACATGTGATCACATGACTTCTACAAATGTTATTGTATTTACCTTATAAGGGGGTCCCTTGTAGTTGAGTATTTTTGCTCGTGGTTTCGCACCAGCAGCTGTTGTAAGAGAAGTTCCAAGAACCAGGAGGTGAAGAGGAGAAACCAAGGGCGGGGGAAGAGGGAAAACCAAGGAACTGCCCCCATTTCAGAGACCCCCCCCCCCATTTGCCGAGGTTCCCTGTTCCCAAACTCTCCAGCCCCCTCCTGACTGCACACCATGCCAGAGGCTTCTCTAACATCAGCTAGTGACGTCACAGAGTAGGGGGTGGGGGGGCACTGCGGCCGGAAATTTAAACTGCTGATCTCCCAGGCTGCTGGAGGCAGTGCTCGGGGAGGAACCCCCAATTCCAGGAAACTCCCAGTCATTCCAGGGGGGTTGGGAACCCTACCTGAGAGGGCAGACGGGGCCTCGGTTTAACGACTTATCCGAAAGACGGCACCTCAGACAGCACAGCACTCGCTCAGTACTGCATTGGGAGTGTCAACCTAGATTTTGTGCTCATGTGTCTGGAGTGGGGTTTGAACCCAGGCTCCTATACTGACTCAGCAGGTAAGAGTGCTATCCGCTGAGCCATGGCTGACACCGTAGGAAGGAGCATTGCTAGGAGAAGCTGTGCTGCTGGTTTCTCATGCAGAGTTTTTCAATTGATGTGGAATGCGAAGATGCAGCTGCAGTATCTCTTATGTTCCTGGAATAACATAGAGGCCCCATTTACCTCCATCGTGTGTCACACTGAGAATAAGATTTCTCAGTCATGTTCGCTCTCGACGTTTAAAAGGGTATTGTTTCTCGTTCTACTGAGAAGGAGGAAAAAGCCTGCTCCTGGTGACAGGAGCCTGATTTATACTAGTGCCTCTGGAGCCAAGCAGCAGTCCTGTGTGTTTTCCACTTTGTAAATTAGAAACATTCGCCTTTCAGTAAGCTAAAGGCCAGTCATGTTTTCCAATCTCAGACTGCGCTGACATCATTTCCTTGCAGCCCAGTTGCTGTGTTCTGCATGACAGTCCAACAATGAATGTGAGCAGTGCCCAGGGCCTCAGCATCTTGCAAAGTATCGAGAGTGGCTAGTGCTTCTGGGCTAGGGATTAGAAAACGCTTCAGATCCCTTCTCTTGAATGCTATCCAGTGACCCCATCCCCTTCTCCCTCCTCCCACAAAAACGGCAAGCGTCTGAATATCTGACGAGTGTATGATTCACTCAGTTGTGATGCCCCACAGTCAACTAGCCTGCCAACTCATTGTGCAAACTCACATCTGAAGAATTCACACTTAGTGAGGTCATGGAGGGCTACTTTGGGAGGAGAGAAGAGTAATGAGGAAAAAACATTAAGAAGAAATATTTTATCACTTCTTGAGCAGGAGACCTGTTCCTAGGACTCTGCCAATCCTCCTCTGTAACTATTCGCTAGGAGGTGTGTCAGAATGGCCCAGATTGTCCAATCCCTCTCAATGTCTCACCTGTACATTACAGTCCATGGGCTGGCAGTCTACGAGGTAGAATTATGTTTTAGACCAAGCTTGCATGAGGCTACATCTCCAACTTGCACATTATGAAGTGTCAGTGCAAGAAATGAAAGTGAAGGGACCATTTTTGGAGGCCTCAACAGAATCACGTGTTCAACCCTCTAATAATGCAACTTCAACTAGCAGTCTCACGGAAACAAATAAAATGGAGAGTTGGCATGGGAGGCGGGGGGGAAGGGGAGGGGAAGGGTCATGCTGGCCTACCCATGACCTGGAAAATATAGGCTTTCGAAGAAAGGTCGAGGGTTGGGCAGGCAAAGAGGATGAGGAGAAGAGTTTCTGAGTGCAGGGAAATCACAGCTGATGGAGGAGTGGAGATGCACAGTAAATCTAGCCAATATTTAGACCTCACGAAAGAAAACAGATTATCTGGTCATTATCACATTGCTGTTTGTGGGGCCTTGCTGTGTTCAAATTGGCTGCTGCATTTCCTACATTACAACAGTGACTACATTTCAAAATAGTACTTCATTGACTGTAAAGCACTTTGGAACTTCCTGAAGTCGTGAAAGGTGCTATATAGATGCAAGTCTTTCGAGTCTTTCTTTAAAACCAAGTTGGAAGAGTGTGATGGGATAGAGAAGAATGTTGAAGTAGGGCAAGGCCCAGGAGGGATCGTGTTCAATTTTGCTTCTAATTGGAGAAATTTCAAATGTCCCTATGTGAAAGGTGCTTTCTTGTAGATATTGTTTCCTATTGGAGTTGTCTGATAATTAAAGGCACTTTTGAGACTGTAGAAATTAGACACATTCTGGGCACTGCAAGATCAAGACAACTAAACTCTCCCAGACAGCACTGCTATGGATTAATGGACCCTGGACTCACCAAACTGGACAGCAATATGAAGCTGTCTGCCTCGCAATTGCTGAATCGCAACATTGCACTATAGTTTGTGCCCCTTTTAATCTATAGTTTGAGGTGAGTTCTTGGTTCTTGTGTTATCAAACAGGGGGGAATGGAAAACTACTCCTGTTTTGGCGCAGTGACATCGTCAACTACTCCCAGGGCCAAACTGAGAGTGAAACTTTCCATTCTACCTCATCTATGTAGCTTAACAACCAACCTCAGAAGATTATCCCCTATTGTAACAGTGCGTCCCATACCAACCCTTCATGTTACCTGAGACTGTCAGTTGACTACCAATTAGGGGCAGTTTTGTGCTACAGAATCATGGCCATTTGGGACTGGGAGAGACAATCCAAAGGTATCTCACTTAAGCTTCTCACAGCTAACACAGAGAGGTGACTTTCAGCCCAATGGTTTGATTCGCATCTCGATCCAAGTCCCTGAGATGAAATAACTCACATTTATAAAGCCCCTCTCACATAATGAGTCTCCCCAAGGCATTTTATAGGGGGATTGATGGGCACTGAGCAGGAAGCAGAGGAGGTGACTGCAAGCATGGTTTATGAAGTGAGTCTTAAAGAGGTTTTTGAAGCAGAGGAGAGGACCAGCAAGGCAAAAAGATATGGCTGTAGTGCAGGAACATCGAGGAGTGGAAATACACTGTAGGTCAGAGTCAGAAGAGTGATGGTTTGGAAAAGATTGGAAAGGTTGGGCGGAAGGGAGCCATGTAGGGATCTGAAGATGAAGATGAGTTTGGAAGGGCAATGATCTAACTGACTACCTCATCCCTTCCTGTTTGTGCTATTTTCAAATAATACATCACACGGTGTCTAATGACACATTGACATGTTCTTATTTCAATAATCTGTGGGGGATACAATAGTGGAAAAATGGAAACTTGGCAATTTTTGTCAAGGCGGTCATTTCAAGTTGAAATTTTCACCAGGTGGCCAGTACCTTTGGACACTTACTGGGCACCAGATTGAAACAGTTGGGGGCCATTTCCAACACAGCCCAGATGATATGTAAACATTGTATGAGGTCAGTCCTGGTGGTCACATTGATTAACATCTGCCTGGCTGGAGTGGCCAAACAATTGGGACAATGGACACCTCAATGTTGGCAACCAAGAAAAGACACGTTTCTGCATCAATGATCCCATTGCCAATATCCCACTGCCTGCCCTGATTCAGTCCCAAAAACATCCCGCCTCCTATTTCTATTTTACAATATCCAGCCAACTCAATCCTTAAACCAGATGTGAGTTTGAACTCGCCACCGATCGCCAGTTCATGTCTGTACATCCGCAGCTAAGCGTCTGGTTCGAAAAGAAAAGAAAGTTTGTGGAGACTTTCTAACTTTTTCCACTTTTGTTCCTTTTGATGCTTTTGCGGGATCCTCTTGGATCGGGAGCCGATTTGCATTCCTGCACGTCCCATAGTTGTGCCATTTCGATTCGGGACCCCTTCTGAACTAGTTTGCAGCTAATGTCTGAGCCAGCCTGAGCAGGGAGGGAGAGAGAATCGGTAAATGCTCATCCATCCAGGAGCCCAGGTGATTATCAGGAACACGGTGAAGGCACCAGCAACCTCAGCCCAGGAAAACTTTCACTGGACGATTTAAGGGTGTGCAACTCAAAAAGGGAAAAGCAACTCGCTCCGGCTGTGTGAGAGTGAGAGAGGTCCCAGACATACCATAAACCCACCCAACCGACCCTCAGGGGATTTACTGTGAAGATTGGACCATTCTCGCTTGGACTAAAGGTAAGTTTGGAAACTTGTCGACCTCTCTCTGTAAACTCTTCCTGGGATCTGGTTGTCTTTGTGTAACTGGGCTGGTTTTGCAGCGAATCTGTCCCTGTACTGGGCATGTTTTCAGAGTTTGGTTGGGGTTGTGCTGTGGGAGTGAGAGGGTTTGTGAATCCAGCTCTTGTGTTGCTTGTTTGACCGTTTTGCTGACTTTTGTCTTTGTAAAGGGAGCGGGGCTGCGGTCTGGAGACTGGTCCCGGGGTCTAGGGCGGGGGGAGTCCCATTAAAGCGGAATGTGATACCTGGGAGTCCCAACACAGGCAGTGATGGAGATCAGGGGGAAGAGGCAGAAACTGGGGAACATCATGGCATAAATCATGGACATTTCCCCATGTTTTTGGAGAAGAAATTCAGGCTGTTGGAGGTGTGAGTTGTGCTCTCTGCTGCTAAATATGGTTAAGTCGTTTTAAAATGGTTTATTAACTAAACCTCAGTTCAAACCAACTCTCCCCTCCCCCAGTTCATATTAACTCTCCCCCTCCCCCAGTTCATATTAAATCTCCCCCTCCCCCAGTTCATACTAAATCTCCCCTCCCCAGTCTATACTGACTCTCCCCAACCCCAGTTCATACTAACTATCTCCCTACCCACAGTACATACAAATTCTCCCCACCCCACTCCATACAAACTCTTTCCCCCTTCAAAGGCTTTCTGAATGTGAATGTTTGCAAGGCAACCCCAGGAGGGTATCAATATTTGCAGGGGGTCCCCAGGAGCGCATTACTATTTGCAGGGGGTCCCCAGGAGCGCGTCATTATTTGCAGGGAGTCCCCAGGAGTGTGTCATTGTTTGCTGGGATTCTCCAGGAGTGTGTTAATTTTTGCAGGGTGTCAGCAGGAGTGTGTCATTGTTTGCTGGGATTCTCCAGGAGTGTGTCAATATTTGCAGGGAGTTCTCAGGAGTGTGTCATTATTTGCTGGGATTCCCCGGGAGCGTGTTAATTTTTGCAGGGTGTCCGCAGGAGTGTGTCAATATTTTCAGGGAGTCCCCGGGAATGTGTCAATATTTGCAGGGAGTTCCCAGTAGTGTGTCAGTATTTTCAGGGGGTCCCTGAAAGTGTGACAACATTTGCAGGGAATGCCAGGAATGTGTCAGAATTTTCAGGGCGTCCCTGGGAGTGTGTCAGTATTTGCAGGGCATTCCCAGTAGTGTGTCAGTATTTTCAGGGGGTCCCTGGGAGTGTGTTAGTATTTTCAGGGGGTCCCTGTGAGAATGTCAATTTTGCAAAGAGACCAGGAGTGTGTCAGTATTTTCAGGGAGTCCCCAGGAGTGTGTCAGTATTTGCAAGGAGTCCCCAGGAGTGTGTCAGTATTTGCAAGGAGTCCCCAGGAGTGTGTCAGTATTTGCAAGGAGTCCCCAGGAGTGTGTCAGTATTTGCAAGGAGTCCCCAGGAGTGTGTCAGTATTTGCAAGGAGTCCCCAGGAGTGTGTCAGTATTTGCAAGGAGTCCCCAGGAGTGTGTCAGTATTTGCAAGGAGTCCCCAGGAGTGTGTCAGTATTTGCAAGGAGTCCCCAGGAGCGTGTTAATTTTGCAGGGTGTCCCCAGGAGCGTGTCAGTATTTTCAGGGAGCCCCTAGGAGTGCGTCAGTATTTGCAGTGAGTCCCCAGGAACGTGACAATATTTTCAGAGGGCCCCAAGAGTTTGTCAATATTTGCAAGGAATCCCCAGGAATGTGGCCACATTTGCAGGAAGTCCCCCGGACGTGTCAATATTTGCAGGAAGTCCCCAGGAGTGTGTAATTATTTGCAGGGAGTCCCCGGGAGTATATCACTATTTGCAGGGAGTCCCCGGGAGTGTGTCAGTATTTGCAGGGAGTCCCCGGGAGTATATCAATATTTGCAGGGAGTCCCCTGGAGTATATCAATATTTGCAGGGAGTCCCCGGGAGTATATCAATATTTGCAGGGAGTCCCCTGGAGGATATCAATATTTGCAGGGAGTCCCCTGGAGGATATCAATATTTGCAGGGAGTCCCCTGGAGGATATCAATATTTGCAGGGAGTCCCCTGGAGGATATCAATATTTGCAGGGAGTCCCCTGGAGGATATCAATATTTGCAGGGAGTCCCCGGAAGTATATCAATATTTGCAGGGAGTCCCTGGAGGATATCAATATTTGCAGGGAGTCCCCTGGAGGATATCAGTATTTGCAGGGAGTCCCCGGGAGTATATCAATATTTTCAGGGAGTCCCCTGGAGGATATCAGTATTTTCAGGGAGTCCCCTGGAGGATATCAGTATTTTCAGGGAGTCCCCTGGAGGATATCAGTATTTGCAGGGAGTCCCCGGGAGTATATCAATATTTGCAGGGAGTCCCCTGGAGGATATCAGTATTTTCAGGGAGTCCCCGGGAGTATATCAGTATTTGCAGGGAGTCCCCAGGACTCATAGAATCATAGAATCTTACAGCACAGAAGGAGGCCATTCGGCCCATCGTGCCTCTGCCGACTCTTTGGAAGAGCTATCCAATTGGTCCAACTCCCCTGCTCTTTCCCCATAGCCCTTTTCCTTTTCAAATATTTATCCAATTTCCTTTGGAACACTACCATTGAATCTGCTTCCTCTGCCCTTTCAGGCAGCGCATTCCAGATCATAACAACTCGCTGCATAAAAAAAAATTCTCCTCATCTCCCCTCTGTTTCTTTTGCCAGTTATCTTAAACCTGTGTCCTCTGGTTACTGACCCTCCTGCCAGTGGAAGCAGCTTCTCCTTATTGTTTACTGATAGTTTACTGTATTAAAACCCTTCATAATTTTGAACACTACTAATAAAACTCCCCTTTAGCTTCTTTGCTCTAAGGAGAACAACCCCAGTTTCTCTAGCCTCTCCACATAACTAAAGTCCCTCATCCTCGGTATCATTTTAGTAAATCTCCTCTGTGCCCTCTCCATGACATCCTTCCAAAAGTGTGGTGCCCAGAATTGAACACAGTACTCCAGCTGAGGCCGAACCATTTGTAAAGGTTCAGCATAACTTCCTTGCTTTTGTACTCTATCCCTCTATTTATAAAGCCAAGGATCCCATATGCATTTTTAACAGCCTTCTCAACTTGTCCTGCCACCTTCAAAGATTTGTGTATGCACACCCCCAGATCTCTCTGTTCCTGCACCCCCTTTAAAATTGTACCATTTCGTTTATGTCGCCTCTCCTCATTCTTCCTTCCAAAACGCATCACTTCACACTTCTCTGCGTTACACTTTTTCTGCCATGTGTCTGCCCATTTCACCAGTCTGCCTATGTCCTCTTGAAGCCTGCTACTATCCTCCTCACTGTTTATTACATTTCCTAGTTTTGTGTCATCTGCAAACTTCGAATTTATACCCAAGTCCAGGTCATTAATATATATATAAAAAAAGCAGTGGTCCCAACATCGACACCTGGGGCACACCACTGTACACCTCTCTCAAATCTGAAAAACAACTGTTTACCACTACTCTCTGCTTTCTATCTCGCAGCCAATTTTGTATCCACGCCACCACTGCTGCTTTAATCCCATCGGGTTCATAAGAACATAAGAAATAGGAGCCTGCTCTGCCATTCAATAAGATCATGGCAGATCTTCTACCTCAACTCCACTTTCCCATCCAATCCCCATATCCCTTGATTCCCTTAGAGTCCAAAAATATATCGATCTCAGTCTTGAATATACTGAATGACTGAGCATCCACAGCCCTCTGGGGTACAGAATTCCGAAGATTCACAACCCTCTGATTGAAGAAATTTTTCCTCATCTCAGTCCTAAATGGCCAACACCTTATCTTAAGACTATGACCTCTAGTTCTAGACTCTCCAGTCAGGGGAAACAGCCTCTCAGCATCTACCCTGTCAAGCCCTCTAAGAATTTTATACATTTCAATGAGATCACCTCTCATTCTTCTAAACTCCAGAGAATATTGGTCCATTCTACTCAATCTCTCCTCATAGGACAATCTAATCCCAGGAATCAATCGAGTGAACCTTCATTGTACCCCCTCTAAGGCAAGTATATGCTTCCTTAGGTAAGGAGATCAAAACTGTACACAGTACTCCAGGTGTGGTCTCACCAAAGCCCGAGAGCCCCATATAATTGCAGCAAGGCCTCTTTATGCTTATACTTCAACCCCCTTACAATAAAGGCTAACATACCATATGTCTTCCTAATTGCTTGCTGTAACTGCATGTTAACATTCCTTGGTTCATGCACAAGGATACCCAAATCCATCTGGGTTCAATTTTGCTAACAAGTCCATTATGTGGTATTTTATCAAATGCCTTCTGAAAGTTCATATACACAACATCAACCGCATCAACCCTCTCCGTTACTTCATTAAAGAACTCAATTACATTCGCCAGACACGATTTGCCTTTAACAAATCCATGCTGGCTCTCATTTATTAACCAATGCTTTTCCTAGTGACCATTCATTTTGTCCCGGATTATTGTCTCTAAAAGTTTCCCCTTTAGACTAACTGACCTGTAGTTAACGGGTTTAGCTCTCTCTGCTTTTTTTGAACAGGGGTGTAACATTTATAATCCTCCAGTCCTCTGGCACTACTCCCATATCAAAGGAGGATTGAAAGATTGTGGCCAGAGCCTCTGCAATTTCCACCCTTACTTCCCTCAGTAACCTAGGATGCATCCCATCTGGACCGGGTGACTTTTCTCCTTTGAGTGCTGCCAACCTTTTAAGTACCCCCCGCTTTATCAATTTTTATCCTATCCAATTTCTCTACCCCCTCCTCATTTACTGTGAAATTGGCAGCATCCTCTTCTCTAGTGAAGACACATGCAAAGTGATCATTTAGTACCTCAGCCATGCCCTCTTACTGCACAAGAAAATCTTCTCTTTGGTCCCTAATTGGCCCCACCCTTCTTTTGACTATCCTGTTACTATTAATACATTTATAAAAGACATCAGGGTTCCCTTTTATGTTACCCATCATTATTTTCTCATATATTCTCTTTGCCCCTCTTATTTTCTTTTTTCAGTTCTCTGTTCATTCTGTATTCATCTTGATTTCTACTGTATTATGAACCTGACATTTATCATAAGCCTCCTTTTTCTGTTTCATTTTCATCTTGATAACTTTAGTCATCCAGGGAGCACTAGTTTTGGATGCCCTTCCTTTCCCCCTCATAAGAATAGTCTGTACCCGAACGATAATTTGAAAGCCTCCCATTGCTCATTTACTGTTTTACCTGATAATCTTTGTTTCCAATCCACCAGATATGGGTACAGTAGTATAGTGGTTATGTTACTGGCACTAGTAATCCAGAGACCTGGACTAATAATGAGTCATGAGTTCAAATCCTGCCACGGCAGCTGGAGAAATTAAATTCAATTAATTAAATAAAATCTGGAATAAAAAAACTAGTATCAGTAATGGTGGCCATGAAACTACCGGATTGTCGTAAAAACCCATCTGGTTCACTCATGCCTCAGGGAAGGAAACCTGCCGTCCTTACCCGGTCTGGCCTTTATGTGACTCCAGACCCACAGCAATGTGGTTGATTCTTAATTACCCACTGAAATGGCCTAGCAAGCCACTCAGTTGCACAATCTTGCTACAAAAAGTCATAACAATAAAATGGGACGGACGACTAGGCACCAGACATGACAAAGGCAAACCCAAGCCCAGTCGACCCTGCAAAGTCCTCCTCACAAACATCTGGGGACTTGTGCCAAAATTGGGAGAGCTGTCCCACAGACTAATCAAGCAACAGCCTGACATAGCCATACTAACAGAATCATACCTTTCAGCCAACGTCCCAGACTCTTCCATCACCATCCCTGAGTATGTCCTGTCCCACCAGCAGGACAGACCGACCAGAGGTGGCAGTACAGTGATATACAGTCAGGAGGGAGTGGCCCTGGGAGTCCTCAACATTGATTCTGGACCCCATGAAATCTCATGGCATCAGGTCAAACATGGGCAAGGAAACCTCCTGCTGATTACCACCTACCGCCCTCCCTCAGCTGATGAATCAATACTCCTCCATGTTGAGCATCATTTCGAGGAAGCACTGAGGGTAGCAAAGGCACAGAATGTACTCTGGGTGGGGGACTTCAATGTCCATCACCAAGAGTGGCTCGGTAGCACCACTACTGACCGAGCTGGCCGAGTCCTGAAGGACATAGCTGCCAGACTAGGCCTGCGGCAGGTGGTGAGCGAACCAACACGAGGGAAAAACTTACTTGACCTGGTCCTCACCAATCTACCTGTCGCAAATGCATCTGTCCATTATTTTACTGTTCCAATACTCACTAGCGTGTGGCACTGGGAGTAATCCAGAGATGACTACCTTTGAGATCCTGCTCTTTAGTCTCCTCCTTAGCTCCTGAACCTCTGCAGGACCTCAACCCTTTTCTTTCTTTTGCCATTGGTTCCAACATGGACCATGACTTCTGGCTGTTCCCCATCCCTCCCGAAAAATGTTCTGCACCCGTTCAGTGACGTCCTCTACCCTGGCACCAGGGAGGCAGCTCACCATTTGGGACTCATGTTGATAGTTGCAGAAACGCCTGTCTCCGACTATTGAATCCCCGATAACAACTGCATTCCGACACTTTGCTGTGCCCCCCTGTGAAGTCATTTGCCCCACGGTGCCGTGAATTTGCTCTGGACTGCACTCCCCCGAGGTGTCATCACCCTCACTGGTATTCAGCACTGAAAACCGGCTTGACGTTGCCACACTCCCGGAGGATTCCTGCTCTGCCTGCCTCTTCCTACCCTGCCGGATGGCCACCCACTTACTGTCATCCTGAACTCTCTGTGGCTGCGGGGTGAGCAGCTCCTGGAACGTTCGCTCCAAGAAATTCTCAGCCTTCCGTATGCCCTGTAGTGACTCCAGCTACTCCTCAAGTTCAGAAACCGTGAGCTCGTGCTCGATCTGCCGGAGGCATTTCCTGTCCACGTGGTTATCCAGGACACACATAATGTTCTGGACTGTGCCAACATTTGCAGGGAGTCCCCAGGAGTGTGTCAGTATTTGCAGGGAGTCCTGGGAGTGTGTCAGTATTTGTAGGGAGTCCCGGGATAGTGTCAGTATTTGAAGGGAGTCCTGGGAGTGTGTCAGTATTTGTAGGGAGTCCCGGGATAGTGTCAGTATTTGTAGGGAGTCCCGGGAGTGTGTCAGTATTTGTAGGGAGTCCCGGGAGTGTGTCAGTATTTGTAGGGAGTCCCCATGAGTGTGTCAGTATTTGCAGGGAGTCCCGGGAGTGTGTCAGTATTTGCATGGAGTCCCGGGAGTGTGTCAGTATTTGTAGGGAGTCCCGGGAGTGTGTCAGTATTTGCAGGGAGTCCCGGGAGTGTGTCAGTATTTGCAGGGAGTCCCGGGAGTGTGTCAGTATTTGCAGGGAGTCCCGGGAGTGTGTCAGTATTTGCAGGGAGTCCCGGGAGTGTGTCAGTATTTGCAGGGAGTCCCGGGAGTGTGTCAGTATTTGCAGGGAGTCCCGGGAGTGTGTCACTATTTGCAGGGAGTCCCGGGAGTGTGTCAGTATTTGCAGGGAGTCCCGGGAGTGTGTCAGTATTTGCAGGGAGTCCCGGGAGTGTGTCACTATTTGCAGGGAGTCCCGGAAGAGCATCAGTATTTGCAGGGAGTCCCGGGAGTGTGTCACTATTTGCAGGGAGTCCCCAGGAGTATGTCAGTATTTGCATGGAGTCCCGGAAGAGCATCAGTATTTGCAGGGAGTCTCGGGAGTGTGTCAGTATTTGCAGGGGTCCCTCGGAATGTGTCAGTATTTGCAGGGATCCCCAGGAGTGTGTCAATATTTACAGGGAGACTCTATGATTGTGTCAATATTTGCAGGGAGACCCGGGAGTGTGTCAGCATTTGCTGGAGGTCACCATCGGAATATTGATAATTGGAAGGAGTTTTCAGGAGTGTTGTCAATATTTGCAAGGGGGCGTCAGCAATGTATTAATATTTTCAAGGAGTTTCTTAGAGCCTATTGATAGTTACAGGGGGTCTTGAGAGCTGCATTAATCTTTACAGGGAGGAGCTGGAATTGTATTAATATTTATAGGAAGACCCTGTGAATGTGTTAATATTCATAGGGAATCCCAGGGAATGTATCAATATGTACAGGGAATGTGTGAGAGTGTGTGAATATTTACCGGAAGTCCCTGGGAGTTGCTTATTTACCGGGAATCCCTGGGAGTTTATTAATATTTACTGGAAGTCCCTGGGAGTTTATTAATATTTACCAGGAGTTCCTGGAAGTTTATTAGTGTTTGCTGGAAGTCCCTGGGAGTTTATTAATATTTACCAGGAGTCCCTGGGAGTTTATTAATATTTACAAGGAGTCCCTGGGAGTTTATTAATATTTACCGGGAGTTCCTGGGAGTTTATTAATATTTACTGGAAGTCCCTGGGAGTTTATTAATATTTACCGGGAGTTCCTGGGAGTTTATTAATATTTACAAGGAGTCCCTGGGAGTTTATTAATATTTACTGGAAGTCCCTGGGAGTTTATTAATATTTACCGGGAGTTCCTGGGAGTTTATTAATATTTACCGGGAGTTCCTGGGAGTTTATTAATATTTACCGGGAGTGCCTGGGAGTTTCCTAATATTTACTGGAAGTCCCTGGGAGTTTATTAATATTTACCGGGAGTTCCTGGGAGTTCATTAATATTTACTGGGAGTCCCTGGAAGTTTATTAATATTTACCAGGAGTTCCTGGGAGTTTATTAATATTTACTGGAAGTGCCTGGGAGTTTATTATCATTTACTGGAAGTCCCTGGGAGTTTATTAATATTTAGCAGGAGTTCCTGGGAGTTTATTAATATCTACTGGAAGTCCCTGGGAGTTTATCAATATTTACCAGGAGTCCTTGGGAGTTTATTAATATTTACCAGGAGTCCCTGGGAGTTTATTAATATTTACCAGGAGTCCCTGGGAGTTTATTAATATCTACTGGAAGTCCCTGGGAGTTTATTAATATTTACCAGGAGTCCCTGGGAGTTTATTAATATTTACCAGGAGTCCCTGGGAGTTTATTAATATTTACCAGGAGTCCCTGGGAGTTTATTAATATTTACTGGGAGTCCCTGGGAGTTTATTAATATTTACCAGGAGTCCCTGGGAGTTTATTATTATTTACCGAGAGTTCCTGGGAGTTTATTAGTGTTTGCTGGAAGTCCCTGGGAGCTTATTAATATTTAGCAGGAGTTCCTGGGAGTTTATTAATATTTACTGGACGTCCCTGGGAGTTTATTAATATTTACTGGAAGTCCCTGGGAGTTTATTATCATTTACTGGAAGTCCCTGGAAGTTTATTATTATTTACCGGGAGTTCCTGGGTGTTTATTAATATTTACTGGAAGTCCCTGGGAGTTTTTTAATATTTAAAGGAACCCCTGAGAGTTTATTAATATTTACTGGAAGTCTCTGGGAGTTTATTAATATTTATCGGGAGTCCCTGGGAGTTCATTAATATTTACTGGAAGTCCCTGGGAGTTTTTTACTATTTACAAGGAGTCCCTGGGAGTTTATTAATATTTACCGGGAGTCCCTGGGAGTTTACTAATATTTACCGGGAGTTCCTGGGAGTTTATTAGTGTTTGCTGGAAGTCCCTGGGAGTTTATTCATATTTACCAGGAGTTCCTGGGAGTTTATTAATATTTACTGGAAGTCTCTGGGAGTTTATTAATATTTACTGGAAGTCCCTGTGAGTTTATTAATATTTACTGGAAGTCCATGTGAGTTTATTAATATTTACTGGAAGTCTCTGGGAGTTTATTAATATTTACCAGGAGTTCCTGTGAGTATTATTATTTACTGGAAGTCCCTGTGAGTTTATTAATATTTACTGGAAGTCCCTGGTGGTTTATTAATATTTACTGGAAGGCCCTGGGAGTTTAGCGTGATTTACTGGGAGTCCCTGGGAGTTTATCGTTATTTACTGGGAGTCTCTGGGATTGAATCAGTATTTACTGGAGATTTCCCACTCTATTCTAATCCAGTGGGTTGCAGAGTGAAGCTTCAACTATCTGTACTATTGTTAGAAGCCCTGGATTGGACGACTGACATCCCGTTCACTGACAGGTATCACTCACTGTGTAGAATACGTACCTTACAGTAAGTTACTGGTTATTCTCAGTGTGAGAGCATCCAACCC
The DNA here is from genome assembly GCF_035084215.1 of Heptranchias perlo. NCBI lineage: Eukaryota > Metazoa > Chordata > Chondrichthyes > Hexanchiformes > Hexanchidae > Heptranchias > Heptranchias perlo. The sequence goes on along the minus strand of NC_090350.1, from coordinate 7,578,276 downwards.
ATTGACCTGATGGATATGTCTGAATTTGAAGTCGTGCTTGGTGATGTCAGTGGAAGTATTATTGACTTGCAGCATCAGATCTGATACGGGAGGGGGGGAGGAATTTTAATCCACAAGAACGGGTGGATTGGGGGGGATTGGGAGGTAAAAATCACAGCTTTTTGGGTCTTGGAGAGGTTGGGGAGGAGTGTGCCCCCCGACACGGACTCTCCACAGCTGCCTGTGCCACCAGTGTCTGCTCGTGCTCACTTGTGAATTGTGAATCACCAGGTGAAAACTAAATTATCTGTGTGACTGCACCCACCGAAGTGCGAGTATCTGCACTGGTGCATGGCTCTATGTCCTGTGACGGTGCTCCCTCAGAAGGAGTGAGCTCCTCTGAGGAATCGTCATTAATCTCCGATGATTGTTCTTGTACACATGAAGGCCCTGGAAGACAAAAGAAAGCGATCTGAATTAGTCAGATCAAAGTAACAATCTTGGCAATCACCAGGCTCAGTCTTCTCATAGTGCTGTCAGTCATTGATGAAATGAAGTCATCATGTGTGTGAAAGATGTTTAAGTTCTGTCACCAACCATCTGCGTGTTCCCAGTCCCTCCATCTCTGATGGATAGGGATGTAGATGTCCCATTTATCTCCATGGCCTCCTCCTCCACATCTGTCAGCTGCACTATTTGTGGAGGGCCACCCCCAGTCCTCGTCCTCTCCCTTGCGTTCTGCGCTCCCTTCTCCTACAACGGGTGAAAGAACAGACCCGTGAGTGACTGAAGGTGCCGTATTCACCCGATGGATGCAGTGCATTGGGTGAGGCTGACTCTCAGACAGATCCATCACATTGTGTAAGGATTGGGGTGAGTGGCAGTGGTGGATGGATAAATGGGGAGGTGAGGACGTGCATAGAAAGTGATGGATGGGTGGTGCTGACACTTAAGTGGGTGTGAGGAGTGATGTGATGGAGTAGGCTTGGCAAGACAGAGTGAGAGGGGGGTGTTGAACACCGGTTTCTTAAAAAGCGGAGTGACATGTGCAATTTTCCAATCCAGAGGGACAGTTCCTGAATCTAGAGAACTTTGAAAGATTATAGTTAGGGCATCCGCAATGTGCTCACCTACTTCCTTTAAAACCCTGGGATGGAAACCATCTGGTCCTGGGGATTTGTCACTCTTTAGTGCTATTATTTTCTTCATTACTGTTGCTTTACCTATGTTAATTTTATCGAGTCCCTGTCCCCGATTCAATATTAGTTTTCTTGGGATTTCCAGCATGCTATCCTCTTTTTCTACTGTAAATACTGACGCAAAGTAATTATTCAACATGTCCGCCATTTCCCCATTGTCAATGACAATATCCCCACTTTCAGTTTTTAAGGGGCCAACACTGCTCCTGACCACCCTCTTTTTCCTAATATAACTATAAAAGTTCTTCGTATTGGTTTTGATATCCCTTTCAAGTTTCTTTTTATACTCTCTTGTAGCTCTTACTATCTGTTTTGTGACCCTTTGTTGATCTTTGTATCTTTCCCATTCGCCAGGATCTGTGCCATTTTTTGCCTTTTTGTCTGCCCTTTCCTTATGTCTTATACTGTCCCTTACCTCTTTAGTTGTCCATGGCTGTTTTTTTTGGCAAGTAGAGTTCTTGCCCCTCAGAGGTATAAACCGATTCTGTATCACGTTAAATGTTTCTTTAAACATTTCCCACTGATCATCAGTCATTTTACCCATTAACAGATTTGCCCAGTTTACTGTGGACAGTCTCTGTCTCATCCCATTGAAGCCGGCCTTGCCCAAGTCTAGAATCTTAGCAGCTGATTCACTTTCTTCCCTTTCAAACACTACATTGAACTCGATCATGTTATGATCACTATTGGATAGATGTTCACGCACAGTTAAGCCGTTAACTAAATCTGGTTCATTACTCATTACCAAATCTAGTATTGCTTGCCCCCTTGTTGCCTCTCGGACACACTGCTGTAGAAAACTATCCCGGACACACTCAAGAAATTCACTACCTTTCTGACAGTTGCTAGTCTGCTTTTCCCAATCTATGTGAAGGTTCAAGTCCCCCATTACGACCACGATGCCTTTCTTACACGCTTGTCTAATCTCTGCATTTATACAATCTAGCACTTCAGAGCTGCTGCCAGGGCTCCTATATACAACTCCCACTATAGTCTTAGATCCTTTCCTATTTCTCAATTCAACCCATAAGGTCTTTGTTGGCTGCTTCCCTCTCGTTATATCCCCCTTTATCATTGAAGTGATTTCATCTCTAATCATTAAGGCTACTCCTCCCCCTCTTCCATTTTCCCTATCTCTCCTGTAGACCTTATAACCTGGTATATTTAGTTCCCAATCCAGACCATCCTGCAGCCATGTGTCCGTAATAACTATCATGTCATACCCTCCAATTTGAATTTGAACCTGTAGTTCATTTAATTTATTCCTTATACTCCGTGCATTTGTATATAGAACTCTTAGTTGGGCCACACACCCTAGCCTGACCTTCAGCTTTGATGCTGGGTTAATCGCCTTACGCCTTCTAGTTTTTACTTTATCTGTAGTGCCTAAAGTACACTTTCTTTCCGCTGCTCTACGCTTTTCCCTTTCACTTGTTCTTGAACAACTGTTTGTACTATTTGTATTGTGAATTTCCCCGGGTCTTCCCCTCTCATGCTGCTCTCAACTTTACTCCCTTCTGACTCCCCGCTCAGGTTCCCATCCCCCTGCCACTCTAGTTTAAACCTTGCCCAACAGCACTAGCAAACACCCCCGCGAGGACATTGGTCCCGGTCCTGCTCGGGAGTAACCCGTCTCGCTTGTACAGGCCCCGCCTTCCCCAGAACCGGTCCCAATGTCCCAGGAATCTAAATCCCTCCCTCCTACACCATCCCTGCAGCCAAGCATTCATCCGGTCTATTCTCCTGTTCCTATACTCACTAGCACGTGGCACCGGTAGTAATCCTGAGATCACTACCTTTGAAGTCCTGCTTTTTAATTTATCTCCTAACTCCTTAAATTCACCTTGCAGGACCTCATCCCTTTTTTTACCTATGTCGTTGGTACCGATATGGACCACGACTACTGGCTGTTCACCCTCCCCCTCCAGAATGCCCTGCAGCCGCTCCGTGACATCCTTGACTCTAGCACCAGGGAGGCAACATACCATCCTGGAGTCACGTTTGCGGCCGCAGAAACGCCTATCTGTTCCCCTTACAATCGAATCCCCTATCACTATAGCCCTGCCACTCTTCTTCCTCCCGTCCTGTGCAGCAGAGCCACCCGTGGTGCCCCGAACCTGGCTCCTGCTGCTTTCCCCTGATAAGCCATCTCCCCCAACAGTATCCAAAGCGGTATATCTGTTTGAGAGGGAGATGGCCCCAGGGGACTCCTGCTCTACCTGCCTGGTCCTTTCACTCTGCCTGGCGGTCACCCATTTCCCTTCTGCCTGCGTAATCTTTACCTGCGGTGTGACCACCTCACTGAACGTGCTATCCACGATAGTCTCAGCATCACGGATGCTCCACAGTGAATCCACCCGCAGCTCCAGCTCCGAAATGCGGTTAGCCAGTAGCTGCAGCTGGACACACTTCCTGCACACATGGTCGTAGTGTTATAAATAACAGCAATGGCTGAGGTAATGGAAGCAAATGGAAACCATCTGCTGCGAAATGCAGATTATTAGTATTAGGGCATGTGGAAAGAGCTCATTGAGCCTTTATTTAGCTGGAGAAACCCCCTGGAGTATTCAGGACTCGTAGCTCAAAGACCAACTTTGCCGAGAATTTTCATTTCCAAATACCAGGGTGCAGGAGAATATAAAGCAAACACCGTTTGTTTTTGGGATGTAAGTGGTCGCATTTATTGCTCATCCTTCGTTGCCTTGATGGTGGTTGTTTTTACAACTGAGAGGCCTGCTGTGACTTGCTAGGCCACGTCAGAAGGTACTAAAGGGGAGATTCTCCTGGGTCTGTGCCTGTGTGCAGCGAATGTTGGGTGGGCCTGAGCACAGGCCTGTGAAGGGACCCGCCCAATGCTCTTTTCATTTAAAGAAAGGAAGGACTTGCATTTATATAGTGCCTTTTCACAACCTCAGGACGTCCCAAAGAGCTTTAGAGCCAATGAAGTACTTTTGAAGTGCAGTCATTGTTGTATTGGAGTCCTTTACAGGCGAGCACTCTGACCCACCCAATATTCACTGCAGCCAGGACATTAGTGAACCAGGATGGGCTGCTTATGACAATTCAGCAACTTTCAGGGTCATTTTTAGCCGGATTTCTTAGATTAACATCACAATTTGCCAGGGTGTGATTTGAGCTTAAGGTCACTGGTTTGCTTTATCAATCCAATAACCACTGGGCACCCGTACAAACACTGGAAGCTCACAGTGGGTCAGGCAACATCTGATGGAGAAAGGAACAGGTTAATGTTGTCGGTGAGACCCTGCATCAGAACTAAATGGACAGCACTGGATCTCCACTTGAATCGCTAACACGCCCTTTCCCCTTCTGGATACTGATGGGCCTGCCATGTACTTCTGACACTTTCTGGTTATTTAACACTCCGGGGCCTATCTCTTGACACTCCAGAATGCCAAGCCTTGCCCGATTGGTGATGTGTATTGGGCAATCGTGGGCAAGTTCCTCACTATTTTCAGGCCAGGAATATCACGAGGAGTGCCCCCATGATTTTCCAATGTACGTTCCCGGTGAATGAGTCTACCCTGTGGGAGTGCGATCATAAAATCAACCCTAGAGGGGGTTCCATTTCATGGGACACTGGCTCCAGTACTAGGACAGGAAGGAGCTATTCCGCTGGGGTGGGCTGCACCTAAACCGGACTGGGACCAAGGTCCTTGCTGAAAGGATAAATAGGGCTGTAGAAAGGACTTTAAACCAATAAGGAGGGGGGAGGGCCCAGGCAGAAATAAAAATAAAAATGAAATTAAAAAATGTAGGAAATAATAACAAACCAACTGATGAAAATACAACAGGAGTGACGAAAAACAAGAAGTGTGACGAGTTAAAAATGTGAGAAATACATCATCGGGGCAAAAGGGCAGGGTATGATCTGTTGATCAAATAAGAGTTCGATACAAAAATGCACGGAGCAAAAGGAATAAAAGAAACAAAGGGGCCATGCAGGTGTTGCAGGTTAGTTGCTGGATTATTGCTTCTGGCTGCTGGAGGAGTGGGAAATGTTTTTTGAAGCTCCCTATTCTTACTGAGAGTTCCTACACTACATTTGAGAGTGTTTTGGCAGGTACTGCCTTACGGATCGGAAAGTTACAACCGTGGTTGAATAACATTCCTGTCAACCATAGGCGGTCTGTTAGGGCTCCCACTGCGCATTGAGCATGACTGCGAACATGCAGAGAGGTCACGCATAGCAGGTCAAGCTGCGAGGAGATGGCGCCTCACAAATCCTGGTGATCAGCTGGAGAACGGATTGCTGGATTGGTGCGATGCCCTGAAAGCCCCGTTCCACAGTGGTCCCCAGACCCATGCTAGCAGCAGTCTGAGCTTCCGAGGCAGCAGTTTGAGCTGCAAATGCAGCAGTCAGACCTTGGATGGCAGATGTTTGTGCTGCAATGGAAGTTGTGACATTAGTCATCAGACGCTGCATCATGGTGGGTTCCACAGGTGCGCTGATGGAGGTGACCACCCGTTCCATGTTGGAAAGGATGGGCTCCAAGCTCTACGCAAAGCCCTGTGCCAAGTTGGAGCTGGACTCCTCCATGCCCCGTCTCATTGTGCGGAGGCTTTCCAGCAAGTTTTCCAGTGACCCACGCATTTGTTGGTGTACGCCCATCAACCGTCTTCTGTAGCCTGGTCCATCGAAGTCCTCATCTGACTCCTCTGCAGTAGAACTAGTGAGCGACCTCGCCCTCCGGTGAGCTGGCACCTGTGGTATCTGTTCCCCCCGCCCCGGCTCCTGTGCACTTGTGCTCGGTGTCTCACCACATGCAGATCCCTCCGCTAACCTAGCCTCTAAATGACGGGCAGTGTCAGTCTCTGAGCTGGTGGAAGCGAGTGTCAGATTGAGTGATGGTGTGGCTTCAGTGTCCAACACCTCCTCCTCCTCCTCCCCCTCCTCGGGTGCCACCACATGTTCGTGGGTATCTGCAATGACAAAGGGAAACAGGTTGAGTTGTGGAGTGGGGAGAGGAGCAAGTAAGAGGTGTGTGCTGACAGCATGTGCAGCATGTGAGTCAGAAAAGATTATGGGAGGGGGGAGATGTGGGAAAGGAGAAGGAGCATTAGCTATGCAGAGACTCCCTTCATCGGGACCTCCAGCGCGGCATGTTGTGACGGCTGCAGCGATGGCCCACCCAATGATCCTAAGGACTCTCTCCTCTAGGGGGGTGAGGACGTGTAAACGTGCCCGTCCACCCTCAGGTCCCTCCTGCTGCCGGCTGTTATGCACCACCGTCTTCTGCAAGACAGAGGACAGTGTGTCATTGAGTATCCTGCAAGGTGTGTGGGTCTTGTGCCTGTCATGGTCGAATAGCTGCCAGTCTGTGTGACTTGTGAGTGGTGGTTGTGTGGCCTGCTAGTGTGATATTTTTTTGTGCAGGTGAGATGCTGCATGCTGAGTACAGCATTGCGTATGGATGGGCAGTGTTTGTTGGTAGGTGGGTGACAGGGAGTGTGATGCGTGGAGCAGTGGTGCAGTTGGTAGCATGTGCCACTTGACACTTGCCACCTTGACCACTCTGTCAAATCATTGAATTTCTTTCGGTACTGCACTCACGTGCATGGTGCAATGCTCCTGGAGTTTACTTCCTGCGCCAATGCCTGCGGAGCTGCTGTCTGGAGGGCCTCCGGCCACCCTGCGGGTACATGTTGGCCCTCCTTTCGTCCACGCCTTCCGCCAGGGCCTCCAGAGCATCATCAGAGAAGCGTGGAGCCCTCTCTTGTACCAGTCCAGCTTTTCTCGTGGCCATCTTTCCGTCCTGCAAGTAAGCTGTGTACTTGCCATTTGCAGTGTGCACCTGTACCTTTAAGTAATGCAGGCTGCTGATGACGTGCGCTGTGCACGCCCCACTTCCAACTTCCTCATTCTCCGTGCAGCCAGCACTACCCGCGCTGCTGAGAGGCTGCACGGAGATATCATGGTAAGTAGCAGGCAGCACGAAGTTCACGTCCTGCCTGTGTAGGGTCCGTCGAGCACGGGGTACTGGCGCATCGCGCGACCCCCGCCCGAAATGGACTCTTATCCAATTTTTCCCCCCTCGAGTCCCAAAGGCAGTGAATTTCTTGAGTGTACTCGAGGCAGTTTTCTGGAACAACATGTTCTTGAACCAACAACAGGACAGGCCGTAGTAGATTTAGTGATGTGTAATAAGCCAGAACTAGTTACCAACTAACAGTAAGGGAACACGTAGCTAACAGTGACCGTAATATCATTGAATTCAATATTAGGTTTGAGAGAGAGAAGGATAAAACTACAGATGAACAGTGGGAGGTGTTCAAAGGAGTATTTGGTAGAATACAAGACCTGTACATACCCCGAAAGGGCAAGAGCTCTACTTGTGTAATTAAACAACTTTGGTCAACAAGAGAGGTGAGAAATAGTTTAAAACTATAAGAAAGGGCTTACACGAATGCAATGAATAGTGGAGATCCCGAGGACTGGGAGAGATATAAAGAACAGCAGAGGGATACAAAGAAAGTAGTAAGAGCTACAGAAAGGGAATACAAGTAAAAACTTGTGAATGATATCAAGGACAACCCTAGAGGCTTTTATATTAAGAGAAAGAGGATGGCTGAGGGTAATGTGGGCCCCTTAAAGACAGACACAGGTGATTGTGTAATTGAAAATCTGGAAATGGCAGACTTGCTAAATTCTTACTTTGTATCGGTCTTCACAGTAGACGATGAGGATAAAGTCCCAGAGATACGAGGAAAAGTAAAAATAAATCAAGGGGAGGAGCTTACTAGATTTAATGGGCTCGATTTTAGGGTCGGGTTTCCTGCGGGTTTCCAGCGGGGGGGGCCCGAAAATCCCGATATGCGGTCACGTGACCGGATCGCGCCGCGATCCCGACCACTTCCGGGTTCCCCGATGACGTGCGGGGCTGCGTGCGTGGCCCCCGCTGGTGGGAATCCCGCAGGCAATTAAAGCCAGCGGGGTTCCACTTGAGAGTACTTACCTTGCTTGTTGAGGTAAGTTAATGAGCTGAATCAGCTGTCAAAAGAGGAAGTGTGGGATTTTACCTTCAACGCAGAGTGTTTCACACACTGGGGGAAACAGTCTCTCTCCAACCAGGCGTGTTGCAGCCAGCAGCCTGTGGCAGCTGCCAAGGTGCACTCCACGGGGGAGAGCCCTCACCCACGCAGGAGGCCACCGCGTCACATAGGGCAACCCCTGCCCCCCACCACCCCCCGCCAAGCCAGAGGACAGACCGACACGAAACCGCAGCCCCAGTCCGAGGAACCACCCACCTACCCTGCACAACCCCTCAGACCAACACCTGCCAGTTGGGTGGTGTGTGGACACCCTCGGAGGACGAACAGCATGACCAGCCCCAGCAGCCTCGCAGTCCACGCCGTCCACCGCAGAGACGTGGATCCCCCCAACACGGTGTTGTTGCACGCCCACCTGCACAGCAGGAGGGAGGGCTACCGCAGAGAGAGACGCATCGCAGAGGGCACTACCCTCGCCACAGGGTCCACAGACCGAGGCGCAGCTCCCTGGACCTCTCCGAGCAGCAGTGCACAGGGAGGCGCAGATTCGCTCGACATGTAGTCGTCGAGATCTGCAGCCTCTTTCATGCCGAGCTGCTCCTGGCTGGCCCCAGCACCAACTGCCTACCTGTCGCTGTCAAAGTCACCACTGCCCTCCACAACCTTTCCTCCGCATCCTTCCAGGGTGCAGCCGGGTACACCGCCGATGTCTCTCAGTCGTCTGCGCGGAAGAGCCCTGCAAATACACCTGCACCTACTCTGCAGTAACACGATGGGTGGCATCAGTGGCGGGTCCTCATAGTGATACCCAGGAGCGGGCATTATTGGACACAACGGACAGGATTCGCGGAGACATGGCAGTGGTGGTGCCAATATAATGTGTGATGTTTGTTGCTCTGAAATTCAATATAGGTAACACCCATGGCAAACCCTCAGACACCCTTGTGCACCCCCTTCATGCTCACGACACGTTTGCCTTACGCTGCCTACTGCACATATGTGATGCATGCCCTGTGGCTGCAGCACAGGTGGTGGCAGGTTGAGTGAGGCTGGCCGTGAGGGAGATGCACGAGAGGGTGAGTATGCGATGGAGCCATGAGATTGTATGAGGATTGGGTTGCGTGTTAGTGGCAGGATGAGTACTGGCGAGGTGAGTAGGTGGAGGTAAGATGAGGATGGGGTTTGAGTGGGTATGAAGGGTGATGTGACAGAGTAGTGTTGGCGGTGCCGAAGGAGATGTGGGGTGGGGGCAGTGTTGTGGCAGACGGAGTGTAGGGGAAAGACTTTGTGTTCTCACTGTGGCTGACCTACTTAGGTCATTGCAGCGCCTCCTGCACTGTATGCAGGTGGGCCATATGTTGGTGGCGCAGGTGACCCCCTCTGCCACCTCGAGCCAGGCCTTCTTGGTGGCAGAGGCAGGCCGCTTCCTCCCGCCCGCCGGGGGGAAGATCTCTGTCCTCCCCCTCCTCCTCACCCCATCTGATGATACCTGGGGTGAGGCATCATTAAACTGGGAGCAGCCTTCCCCCTGGGCTGCTCCATGCTATAATTTGTTCCATTGGTTGCAGAATCTGTCAGTGGAGGACTGCCCCTTTAAATAGAGCGCCTGCAGCTGACAGATCGTACTGCGCATGCGCAGCCCGCCCGACGCGCAGACCAGCAGCGTGGACCCCGGAGGAGCAGGTAATTGATTCCTATTAGTGTGTTGCCTGCTACGATCGCGCGGGCAACCCACTAATTTCACCGAGCGTGTTGACCACGCTCCCGGAGGACCACCCGCTGGGAACCCGCAGGCCTGGTAAAATCGAGCCCAATATGTCTGAGGCTGAACCAAACCGTTCACAACCTTGGCGTCTCCTGTTTGACCCTGAGATGAGCTTCCGACCCCAGATCCTCACCATCACCAACACCGCCTACTTCCACCTCCATAACATCACCCGTCTCCGCCCTGCCTCAGCTCATCTGCTGCTGAAATCCTCATCCATACTTTTATTACCTCAAGAATGGACTACTCCAATGGTCTCCTGGCTGGACTTTCGTCTTCCACCCTCCATAAACTTGAGCTCATCCAAAACTCTGCTGCCCTGTATCCTAACTCTCACCAAGCTCTGTTCACCCATCACCCCTGTGCTCACTGACCTACTTTGGCTCCTGGTCCAGGAACGCCTCGATTTTAAAATTCTCATCCTTGTTTTCAAATCCCTCCATGGCCTCGCCCCTCCCTATCTCTGTAACCTCCTCCAGCCCTACAACCCTCCGAGATCTCTGCGCTCCTCCAATTCTGGCCTATTTCGCATCTCTGATTTTAATCGCTCCACCATTGGCGGCCGTGCCTTCAACTGCCTAGGCCCTAAACTCTGGAATTCCCTCCCTAAACCCCTCCACCCCTCTATCTCTCTCTCCTCCTTTAAGACTCTCCTTAAAATCTACCTCTTTGATCAAGCTTTTGGTTATCTGACCTAATACCTCCTTATGTGGCTCGGTGTGAAATTTTGTCTGATTACGTTTCTGTGAAGTGCCTATGTTAATGGTGCTATGTAAATGCAAGTTGTTGTTGTTGTTAAAAATGGTAATGGAGAAAATAATGAGACTAAAGATTGACAAATCTCCAGGACCTGATGGTTTCCACCCCAGGGAATTAAAAGAAGGAGGTGAGGAAATTGTAGATGCTCTAGTCATGATCTTCCAAAACTCTCCCAATTCAGGAATTATCCCCTTGGATTGGAAAATTGCCAATGTCACTCCAATGTTTAAGGAGGGTAGGAGAGATAAACTAGGAAATTATAAGCCTATTAGTGTAACGTCTGTTGTGGGGAAGTTACTGGAGTCTGTTATTAAGGACAGTGTGACTGAGCACTCCAATATGAACTGATCAGAGAGAGTCAGCATGGATTTGTAAAGGGTAAGTCATGTCTAACGCACCTGGTTGAATTTTTTGAGGAGGTAACTAACATGGTAGGTAAGGGAGTGTCTATGGATATTATTTATATGGACTTCCAGAAGACATTCAATAAGGTTCCACATAAGAGACTGTTAACAAAAATGAGAGTACATTGAATTGGAGGCAACGTATTGACATGGGTAGGGAGTCTTTTAGGAGGTAGGAGACAGAGAGTAGGGATAATGGGTACACCAATTGGCAGGATGTGACTAATGGTGACCCCAGGGATCTGTATTTATAAATGACTGAGATGAAGGAATAGAGAGCCACATATCCAAGTTTGCTGGCGACACCAAGTTAGGTGGCACAGTAAATAGTGTAGACGGGAGCAGAAAGTTGCAAAGGGACATTGATAGATTAAGTGAGTGGGCAAAACTGTGGCAGATAGAGTTCAATGTGGGGAAGTTTGAGGACATCCACATTATATAGAATTACATAGAATGTACAGCACAGAAACAGGCCATTCGGCCCAACTAGTCCATACAGGTGTTTATGCTCCACACGAGCCTCCTCCCACCCTTCATCATCTAACACTAATGGGCTTATAATTTCCTAGTTTATCTCTCCTACCCTTCTTAAACATTGGAGTGACATTGGCAATTTTCCAATCCAAGGGGATAATTCCTGAATTGAGAGAGTTTTGGAAGTTCATGAATAGAGCATCTACAATAGGAGGATAGAACAGATGAATGCGTGGCTAAAGAGTTGGTGCAGGAGGGAGGGTTTCAGTTTCCTGGATCACTGGGCCTGCTTCTGGGGAAGGTGGGACTTGTACAAGTCGGACGGGTTGCACCTGAACCAGAGCGGGACAAATATCCTTGCGGGGAGGTTTGCTAGCACTGTTGGGGGGGGTTTAAACTAACTTGGCAGGGGGATGGGATACAGAGTGGAGCTACAATAGGGGGTAATGTGCAGCCAAATATAGAGAAAAAAACAAGTCAGCTTGGAAGACAGGGCAAATATGTGAGGGCAAGGCTGGATGGCATCTATTTTAATGCAAGGAGTCTTGCGAATAAGGTGGATGAACTGAAGGTGTTGATAAACACATGGGAGTATGATATTGTTGCTGTCACAGAGACATGGTTGAGGGAGGGGCAAGACTGGCAGCTCAATATTCCGGGGTACAGAATCTTCAGGCGAGACAGAGGGGGAGGTATAAGAGGAGGGGGGGTCGCAATATTAATTAAAGAATCAATTACTGCCATAAGGAGGGATGATATATTAGCAGGTTCCTCTAATGAGGCCATATGGGTGGAGCTTAAAAACAAAAAGGGGGCAAGCACTTTGATGGGAGTGTACTATAGGCCCCCAAACAGTCAGGGGGAGATAGAGGAACAGATATGCAGGCAAATCTCAGAAAATTGTGCAAATAATAGGGTAATAATCGTGGGGGATTTCAACTTCCCCAATATTAACTGGGATACTCAGAGTGTAAAAGGCTTTGAGGGTACAAAATTCTTAACGTGCATCCAGGAGAGCTTTTTGAGCCAGCATGTAGAAAGTCCTACAAGAGAGGGGGCGGTACTGGACCTAATTCTAGGGAATGTGGCCGGCCAAGTGGAAGAAGTGCTAGTAGGTGAGCACTTTGGTGACAGTGACCATAATTCGGTGAGATTTAAGGTGGTCATGGAAAAGGACAGGGAGGGGCCGGAAATAAAGGTTCTAAATTGGGGGAAGGCCGATTTTAATAGGATAAGGCAGGATCTGGCCAAAATGGACTGGGATCAGCTGCTTGTAGGAAAATCCGCATCGGAGCAATGGGAGTCTTTCAGAAGGGAGATTGAGACCATACAATGGCAACATGTTCCCGTAAAGGTCAAGGGTGGTTCCAAGAACTCCAGGGAACCTTGGATGTCAGGGGATATACGAGAATGGATTAGGAAAAAAAGGAGGGCTTTTGGCAGATACAAAAGGCTAAAGACGGAGGAAGCCCTAGAGGAGTACAAAAAGTGCAGGGGGATACTTAAAAAAGAAATTAGGAGATCAAGGAGGGGCCATGAAATAACACTGGCGAGCAAAATAAAGGAAAATCCTAAGATGTTTTATAAGTATATTAAGGGTAAGAGGATGACTAGGGAAAAAATAGGGCCCATTAGGGACAAAAATGGCAATCTGTGTGTGGAGCCGGCAGATGTAGGAGGGGTTCTAAATGAATTTTTTGCATCTGTTTTCACTATGGAGAAGGACGATGTAGACATAGAAATACGGCAGGGGGACTGTGATATACTCGAACATATTAACATCGAGCGGGAGGAGGTATTGGCGGTTTTAGCAGGCCTAAAAATGGATAAATCCCCAGGCCCGGACGAAATGTATCCCAGGCTACTGTGTGAGGCAAAGGAGGAGATTGCGGGGGCTCTGACACATATATTCAGAACCTCTCTGGCCACAGGGGATGTGCCAGAGGACTGGAGAACTGCTAATGTAGTACCATTATTCAAGAAGGGGAGTAGGGAAAAACCGGGGAACTACAGGCCAGTGAGCCTAACATCAGTGGTAGGAAAATTATTGGAAAAAATTCTGAAGGACAAAATTAGTCTCCACTTGGAGAAGCAAGGATTAATCAGGGATAGTCAACATGGCTTTGTCAAGGGAAGATCATGTCTGACTAATTTGATTGAATTTTTTGAGGGGGTGACTAGGCGTGTGGATGAGGGTAACGCAGTGGATGTGGTATACATGGATTTCAGTAAGGCCTTCGATAAAGTCCCCCACAGGAGACTGGTCAAGAAGGTACGAGCCCATGGAATCCAGGGTGCCTTGGCACTTTGGATACAAAACTGGCTTAGTGGCAGAAGGCAGAGGGTGATGGTCGAAGGTTGTTTTTGTGACTGGAAGCCTGTGGCCAGTGGGGTACCACAGGGATCGGTGCTGGGTCCCTTGCTGTTTGTGGTCTACATTAATGACTTGGATATGAATGTAAAAGGTATGATCAGTAAGTTCGCTGATGATACAAAAATTGGTAGGGTGGTAAATAGCGAGGAGGATAGCCTCAGTCTGCAGGACGATATAGATGGGTTGGTCAGATGGGCGGAACAGTGGCAAATGGAATTTAACCCGGAAAAGTGCGAGGTGATGCACTTTGGAGGGACTAACAAGGCAAGGGAATACACAATGAATGGGAGGACCCTAGGCAAGACAGAGGGTCAGAGGGATCTTGGTGTGCAAGTTCACAGATCCCTGAAGGTGGCGGAACAGGTAGATAAGTTGGTAAAGAAGGCATATGGGATACTTGCCTTTATTAGCCGAGGCATAGAATATAAGAGCAAGGAGGTTATGATGGAGCTGTATAAAACACTGGTTAGGCCACAGCTGGAGTACTGTGTGCAGTTCTGGTCGCCGCACTACAGGAAGGATGTGATCGCTTTGGAGAGGGTGCAGAGGAGATTCACCAGGATGTTACCAGGGCTGGAGCGCTTCAGCTATGAAGAGAGACTGGGAAGATTGGGTTTGTTTTCCTTGGAGCAGAGGAGGCTGAGGGGGGACATGATTGAGGTGTACAAAATTATGAGGGGCACAGATAGGATGGATACTAAGGAGCTTTTTCCCTTCGTTGAGGGTTCTATAACAAGGGGACATAGATTCAAGGTAAAAGGCGGGAGGTTTAGAGGGGATTTGAGAAAGAACTTTTTCACCCAGAGGGTGGTTGGAGTCTGGAAATCACTGCCTGAAAGGGTTGTGGAGGCAGGAACCCTCACAACATTCAAGAAGCATTTGGATGAGCACTTGAAATGCCATAGCATACAAGGCTACGGACCAAATGCTGGAATATGGGATTAGAGTAGACAGGGCTGATGGCCGGTGCGGACACGATGGGCCGAAGGGCCTCTATCCGTGCTGTATAACTCTATGACTCTATGACTCTATGACCCATCAGCTTATCCTTCTATTCCTTTCTTCTTCACGTGTTTATCCAGCTTCCCCTTAAATGCATCTATGCTAGTCGCCTTAACTACTCCTTGTGATAGCGAGGACCACCTTCTAACCATTCTCTGGGTAAAGAAGTTTCTCCTGAATTCTCTATTGGATTTTTTCACGACTATCTTATATTTACGGCCCCTAGTTCTGATCTCCCCCTCAAGTGGAAACATCTTCTCTACGTCTACCCTATCAAACTCTTTCATAATCTTAAAGATTTCTCTCAGGTCACCACTCAGCCTTTTCTTTTCTAGACAAAAGATCCTAGTCTGTTCAATATTTCGTGATAATTATAACCTCTCTGTTCTGGGTATCATTCTTGTAAATTTTTCTTGCACCTTCTCCAGTGCCTCCATATCCTTTCTATAACATGGAGACCAGAACTGTGCACAGTACTCCAAGTGTAGTCTGACCAGGGTTCTATATAAGTCTAACATAATGTCCCAGCTTTTCAATTCTATCCTTCTGGAAATGAACCCCAGTGCTTTGTTTGCTTTTTTTAATGGCCTTACTAACCTGTGTTGCTACTTTTAGTGATTTATGTTTCTGTCCCTCAGATCCCCCTGCTCCTCTACCCCATTTAGACTCTTATTTTCCAAGCAATATGTGGCCTCCTTATTCTTCCTAACAAAATTAACCACCTCACACTCATCTATATTGAAATTCATTTGCCAATTACACGCCCATTCTGCAAGTTTATTAATGTCTTGGATTTTGTCGCAGTCTTCCTCAGTATTAACTATATCCCCCAATTTGGCGTCATCCACTTTGGACCTAAGAAAAATAGATCAGAATATTTTCTAAATGGTGACAAGCTAAGAACTGTAGAGGAGCAGAGAGATTTAGGGGTCCAAGTACAGAAATCACTAAAAGCTGGTGGACAGGTACAAAAATAATCTCAAAAGCTAATGGAATGTTGGCCTTTATCTCAAGGGGGCTGGAATACAGAGGGGTGGAAGTTATGTTCCAGCTGTGTAGAGTTCTGGTTAAAGTTTATTCAGAGTACTGCATTCAGTTCTGGGCATCGCCCCTCAAGAAGGATATACTGGCCTTGGAGGGGATGCAGCACAGATTCACCAGAATTATACTGGGGCTAAAAGGGTTAAATTATGAGGACAGGTTGTATTGACTAGGCCTGTATTCCCTTGAGTATGGAAGATTAAGGGGTGATCTAATTGAGGTGTGTAAGATGATTAAAGGATTTGATAGGGTCGATAGAGAGAAACTATTTCCTCTGGTGGGAGTGTCCAGAACAAGGGGGCATAACCTTATAATTAGAGCTGGGCCGTTCAGGGGTGATGTCAGGAAGCACTTCTTCACACAAAGGGGAGTGGAAATCTGGAACTCTCTCCCCCAAAAAGCTGTTGAGGCTGGGGGTCAATTGAAAATTTCAAAATTGAGATTGATAAATTTTTTGTTTGGCAAATGTATTAAGGGTTACGGAACCAAGGCGGGTACATGGGGTTAAAATGCAGATCAGCCATGGTCCAATTGAATGGTGGAACAGGCTCACGTAGCTGAGAGGCCTCCTCCTGTTTTCATGTTCTGTCTCAGATTTGCCAGCGTTTTCTTTTGTATTGGAGTTGGATAATTTAATCCTTTTATTAGATTTTAAAACTCCTCCTCCAAACATACCTAAAAGGGGATGATTTCAGGTCTATATTGACATTAATCTAGTGGCAGTGATAAGCCCTCACTCCTGCCCTACACCAGTAGGATATTAGTTACTGGGAAGAGAAAGAAAGGAAAAGCTTGTATTTATAGAGCACCATTCATTTCTACAGGACGTCCCAAAGTGCTTCACAGGCAATGACGTATTCTTGAAATGTGGGGGGCAATTTTAACCTATCCCGCCCGGCGGGTAACTGACTGGATTGGATGACCGCCCGTTTATCACTGATCCAATTCCATCAGTTCCCCACCGGGTGGGTTCGGTTAAAATTACCCCCGTTGTCACTATTGTAATATAGGCAAACATTGCAACCAATTTGTACACAGCAAAGTCCCACAAAAGCAATGTGATTATGACCAGATCATCTGTTCTTTACTGATGTTGGTTGGGGGATAAATATTGGCCAGGACACCGGGGAGAACCCCCCCCTAGCTCTTTTTCAAATAGTGCCATCTTTTATGCCCCCTGAGAGGGCAGGTGGGGCCTCAGTTTAACGTCTCATCCGAAAGACGGCATCTCCGACAGTGCAGCACTCCCTCAGTACTACACTGGAGTGTCAGCCTAGATCATGTGCTCAAGTCTCTGGAGTGGGACTTGAATCCAGAGGTGAGAGCGCTCCCATTGAGCCACAGACGGACGGGTGGGTGTGAATGGTGGGGCTGCTGAGCTGTAAAACGATGCTGATTTCAGCAAGTCTACTTAACGAGATCATAACCCAACTCTCCATCACCAGCTCGGTCCCATTTATTTTCTGGGCTGATTGTCGGAGTCCGCACTGGCGGCAAAGAATCTCGGAGGCTGGCATCACATGTTGGGAAATATTTGGCTCTACGGTACAGTGCCAATGGCTCACGATCCTCACCACCAGCGCAGGCTTGGAAAACTTCCCTCTCCGTGTGGCATCCATGGTAAATTGATAATTGTCATGGCAAACTAAATTGAGTGAATGTGGCAGGCCTCCCTCACAGTGTCTCAGGAGCTGAGACTGGGGTGGGCGGCTGATCCATCCAATTTAAACCATGCAGCCTGGCTTTTGGGTGGAGTGAATGAAAGTTTCTATAAGAAAAACCAGACACCAAAGGTTTAATTTTTAAAACAGAGATCCATTAGCTCCCTGTACTGCCTCATGAAGTGGAGGCATTAATGATTAAAGCGAACAATAGGACTAAACTATTGTTGCACCCCTCCCTCCTCCCCTGCCCCCCTCATCCCCTCCCCCTGCCCTCCTCATCCCCTCCCCCTGCCCTCCTCATCCCCTCCCCTGCCCCTCCCTCTTCCCCTCCCCGCCCCTCCCTCTTCCCCTCCCCTGCCCCCATCCTCCCCTCCCCTACCCCTCCCTCATCCCCTCCCCCTCCCTGATCCCCTCCCCCTGCCCCTCCCTCATCCCCTCCCCCTGTCCCTCCCTCATCCCCTCCCCCTGCCCCTCCCTCATCCCCTCCCCCTGCCCCTCCCTATCCTGCTCCTCACTTGGTTTTGGACTTAGCAAAAACTGCCAACTGTGAGAGCCAAAGGAAAGAACAACAGCTGCCAAATCATTTTGAGTTGATCTCTCTGCAGAGGTTGGCTCCTCGATGTTCAACCTCAGGTTTATCTGGAGGCCCTTTGCCAGACCTCTGAAGCTTCAAAGAGCAGGTTCCTTGTGGGTCACAAATCGCTGCGGTTCGTCATAACCAGACACGGAGCCCGGAACATTCCAGAGGAGCTGTGAGCTTCAACTTGGGCCCGAGGCTCTTCACTATAAGAATCTTTGGAATGTTCACTCTCCGTTCACTCACACCAATGGGAAGCATTTTTTTAAACCAGAAGTTAAATAAATCATACCTTTTATTAAATAAAAACAGAGATTAATGCATGCTGGGATAACGGAGAGACAATTCCTTTTGACTCCCAGTCAGGTCATTCAGAGAAATGTCTGAGAACAACTGATGTCTTTGCTGAATTAGCTGTGGGGGTGTGGGCGGGAGAGGGGGTGCGGGTGAAGGTGGGGGATGGGAGAGGGAGTGGGTCTGGAGTGACAGAGGGGAATGGGGTGGGAGATGGGGTGGGGCTGGAGTGACAGAGGGGGATGGGATGGGAGAGGGGGTGGGGCTGGAGTGACAGAGGGGGATGGGATGGGAGAGGGGGTGGGGCTGGAGTGACAGAGAGGGATGGGGTGGGAGAGGGGGTGGGGCTGGAGTGACAGAGAGGGATGGGGTGGGAGAGGGGGTGGGGCTGGAGTGACAGAGAAGGATGGGGTGGGAGAGGGGGTGGGGCTGAAGTGACAGAGAGGGATGGGGTGGGAGAGAGGGTGTGGCTGGAGTGACAGAGGGGGATGGGGTGGGAGAGAGGGTGGGGCTGGAGTGACAGAGGGGATAGGGTGGGAGAGAGGATGGGGCTGGAGTGACAGAGGGGGATGGGGTGGGAGAGAGGGTGGGGCTGGAGTGACAGAGAGGGATGGGGTGGGAGAGGGGGTGGGGCTGGAGTAACAGAGGGGGATGGGGTGGGAGAGGGGGTGGGGCTGGAGTGACAGAGGGGGATGGGGTGGGAGAGGGGGTGGGGCTGGAGTGACAGAGAGGGATGGGATGGGAGAGGGGGTGGGGCTGGAGTGACAGAGAGGGATGGGGTGGGAGAGGGGGTGGGGCTGGAGTGACAGAGGGGGATGGGGTGGGAGAGGGGGTGGGGCTGGAGTGACAGAGGGGGATGGGATGGGAGAGGGGGTGGGGCTGGAGTGACAGAGGGGGATGGGATGGGAGAGGGGGTGGGGCTGGAGTGACAGAGGGGGATGGGATGGGAGAGGGGGTGGGGCTGGAGTGACAGAGGGGGATGGGATGGGAGAGGGGGTGGGGCTGGAGTGACAGAGAGGGATGGGGTGGGGGAGGGGGTGGGGCTGGAGTGACAGAGGGGGATGGGATGGGAGAGGGGGTGGGGCTGGAGTGACAGAGAGGGATGGGGTGGGAGAGGGGGTGGGGCTGGAGTGACAGAGAGGGATGGGGTGGGAGAGGGGGTGGGGCTGGAGTGACAGAGAGGGATGGGATGGGAGAGGGGGTGGGGCTGGAGTGACAGAGGGGGATGGGATGGGAGAGGGGGTGGGGCTGGAGTGACAGAGGGGGATGGGATGGGAGAGGGGGTGGGGCTGGAGTGACAGAGGGGGATGGGATGGGAGAGGGGGTGGGGCTGGAGTGACAGAGGGGGATGGGATGGGAGAGGGGGTGGGGCTGGAGTGACAGAGGGGGTGGGGCTGGAGTGCTATCCTTGTCCGCAATGCCACCTTGTAATACTTTATTCCGCTTTCTTTGCAACGTATTCCGCCTCAAACACTGCAAACAAAATGTTTTTTTAATTCACTCTCGGGATGTGGGCATCACTGGCAAGGCCGACCTGTATTCCACATTCCTAGTTATGATGCAACTGTGTGTCTTGCTCGGTCACTCGAGAGGAGAGTTAAGAATCAATCACGTTGCTGTGGGTCTGGAGTCACATATAGGCCAGACCGGGGAAGGACGGCAGGTTTCTTTCCCTAAAGTGAACCAGTTGGGTTTTTACTCCAATCCGACAGCTTCACGGTCTCTTTCACTGAGACCAGCCTTTTATTTCCAGATTTTTTCAAAAACTGAATTCCAATTCTCAAACTGCCATCATGTGATTTGAACTCACATTCTCTGGACTATTCGTTCAGTGACAAAAGAAAGAACTAGTATTTATAAAGTGCCTTTTATGACCTCAGGACGTCCCAAAATGCTTTACACTTAATGAAGTACTTTTGAAGTGTAGTCACTGTTGTAATGTAGGAAACGTGGCAGCCAATTTGCGCACAGCAAGATCCCACAAACAGCAATGTGAGAATGACCAGGTTATCTGTTTTTTTGGTGATGTTGGTTGAGGGATAAATATTGGCCAGGTCACCGGGGAGAACTCCCCTGCTCTTCTCCGAAATAGTGCTGTGGGATCTTTTACATCAGTCACTGTTATTGATAGGCAAGGAGGCAAGTTTTACAACATTACTACACTAACTCTCCACAGGTCTGCCCCAAGGAGAGGTAGAATTGGGCACAGCTCTCGCTCCTCATCGCTATCCATTGACCCAGTGCTGGAAAGTGCAAGTGTGAATGGCAACGGGAGCGCCACTGAGTCAGACAGCCTCGAAAACCCCAGCTCCCTTTCCTGCCCTGGGCTGAGTTAGCTAATTTTCTCTGAGGCTGTGTTTGAGGACAGGCCATCCTAGGCCTCTGGTCCTAATCGCCATCTGGAGACTGCTGCTGGAAAGTGTGTGTGTGGATATTGGGTGAGGACATGGTCAGGCTTGGCTAGGATGCCGAGCTCCCTGGGCTCAGCTGTATGGAGTGATGTTATCTGCTGAGGGTGCAGGGATACCAAACCTTCAGGATTGTCCTGGAGTCTCCAGGATTTGACGATTAATCTCCTGGACACTCCTGCGAGCAACACCCAGAGGAAAATCATAGGGGCATTGAAAAAAAGTGTGTTTCCTTTCATTTTCTTTGTACACTTTCGCTTATAGTTAGTTATTAGTTATCAAAAATATTGGAGATGGGATAAAGGGCTGTTTGACTGGGCGGGGCGGTTGGAGGCAGGAGATCGTGTGATGAAACCTCCAGGATAACATCCAACCATACTTAGTAACCCTATGAAGGTGCGATCCAGCGACTTGATCAATAATCTCCATTGGGAGAGTAGAGTAGGGTGCAAACTGGGAAGAGGAAGATGCAGGATGGAGAAATGTGTCCTGAATCCTGAACGCAATACTGAATCAGATCAGAACGCAATACAGAGCCTCACTAACTGGGACAGTCCCACTCTTCAAGTTGCTGCAATAACGTACCTTTATACGGTGCCTTTAATGTAGGAAAAAGGTAGTTTGCAGCGGAGAGAGGACCAGCAGGAGAGATCATCAAAAGCACAGCTCAAAAGATCGGTTTGGCGGAGGCCTTTAAAGGGGAGCCCAAAGGCTGAGGAGGTTTAGGGAGAGAGTTCGAGAGAGTAGGGCTGAGATGGATGAATTACTAACTGGCCATTTAGTTCATTAGAATTAACAAGTGTTACTGTCATGGAATCCATAGAAGGGCTTTAATAGGAATCGTCTGATTTTGGGATCTCCCCATTTTGCATGTCCCAGTTCTCAAGGTCAGAGGATATTGGCGGTCATTTGGCGGCACTCAGCTCATCCATCCAGAATACAAACCAGCAGTCCCCATCGGGCCATCCAACTGTATTTGCAATGAGTCTAGAGTTTCATCTCCAGCGCAGGGACCGGGAGACCATTGAGGAAAGTTCTTCGTCTCACCTGTCCTTAATTGACCGGCTAGTTGAAGCTCCTGTACATGTACAGTACACAGCGGGTAAAAGGGAACGATTCACTCCCGTCTGGTACTGTACGGCCCGTGTGTGTCTCACTGTCAGCTCCTGTACACGTACATAGAAGGTAAAAGGGAACAATTAATTTCCATCTGGTACTTATGGCCAGTGCGCATCTCAGTGTCAGTTCCTGTACATGTACAGTACACAGCGGGTAAAAGGGAACGATTCACTCCCGTCTGGTACTGTACGGCCCGTGTGTGTCTCAGTGTCAGCTCCTGTACATGTACATGGGAGAGATTGTCTGTGAATAGGGGGGAGGGGAGAGTATGAGCGCTAAATTGGGCTTTATAGCACCCATTGTTTCAGCGTTACGTGGCTGCCCAAACGTCCAAGGTGGCGTCTTGGATGTGCACGCACGCTTCTAGCTTGATGTGCGCCAGATGCCATCTTGGTAAAGGGTTTAGTGCATGTGCAAACAACGAACGCCGGCAGCACGTAAAGAAGGGAGAATATGCGTTCGATCAGTGTGCAGTACTGATTTAAAGGGATAGACACCATTTTGAGACTTAATGCTCCACTCAACGCACTGTCTTAACCACAATCATCTGAATGTGTCTTAGAGTGCCCGGAGGAACCCCCACCAGCGCTATTTAAAGGGACCATGCAGGATTTACAGGTTAGTTGCTCGATTATTGCTTCTGGCTGCTGACGCATTTTTTGGAGGTCTCCTACACTTGAATACGACGACGAGGGGAGATAGCCTAAAAATTAGATCCAGGATGTGAAGGAATGAAGTTAGGAAATGCTTCTACACACAAAGGGTGGGAGAAGTTTGGAACGATCTCCTGCAAATGGCAGTTGATGCTAGCTTATTTGTGAATGTTAAATCTGAGATTGATAGATTTCTGTGAACCAAGGGTATTAAGGGATATGGGGCTAAGGCGGGTATATGGAGTTAGGTCACAGGTCCACCATGATCTCATTGAATGGTGGAACAGGCTCGAGGGGCAAAATGCCACTTGTTACCTCCTGTTATGCGCCACCTTCTCCTGCAAGCAAGTGGGACGTGTGTCTGGGTGATGTGCCTGTCATGGTTGAATAGTTGCCAGTTTATGTGGTCTGTGAGTTGTGAGTGAACGGCTTGCAACAGTGGTAATGTGTAAGGGTGAGAGGAAGCATCTGATTGGAAGAGTTGAGTACTGATGGAAAGAGTTTGTTGGTATGTGGGTGATGGAGGGTGTAGTGTGTGGAGCAGTTGGTAGGAGATGCCACTCGACAGTTGACCTCACTCACCTTGACCGTTCATGTCAAAGCATTGAACTTCTTCCTGCACTGCATCCATGTTCATGATGCTGTGCGCCTGGCATTGACTTCGTCCCCCGCTGCCTCCCACTGTCTTTTGAGTATATGTCTGGAGGGCCTCTTGCTGCCTCCCCCTGCCCTGCGGTCCACCTCTTGCACCAAGACCTCTAGTGCATCAGCAGAGAACCTTGGTGCACCCTCTCTCGCAGGCCTGGTACCAACTCAGATCATCAGATTGGTGAGGTCTGGTGTACAGATTGGAGGATGTGGGATTTAGTAGTGCGCAACCTTTATTCAATGTTTTAACATAACTCATCAATATATAAACATAGGGATGGCAGCTGCATCTGTGTTTCACGTGTGCGATGTCTGATCTCTGTTCAGACTCTGTGCCGACAGCAGTCTGTTATTTTCAGCAAATAACAGGCACCGGCTACCTTTAAGAGATTTTTAAGAGACAGCCTGCCTTTAAGAGGCTGGGGCTCCCCCTGCTGGTGGAGAGTGTGAATTGCATCGAATCCTCGCTTGACGCTGAATCGGACGCTGCTCGCCCGACAAAAGTCTCGTCCTGCCTGCGCAGGGGGCCATTGGGCGCGGGGGTAAGAGCGGATCGCGCTCCCCCCGCGCCCAATAATAGGCCCGATCCAATCCTTCCCCCGGCAAATCCAAACGTGTGAGGAGGGGCGAGCTTTCGCTCTCAGTTCAGTGCCGAGCTGCCGCGATGACTGGTGATCAGCCGGGCCTGGCAGAGCTGCGGTTATCGATATCGAGACCGAGGTTTGTACGTAGAGAGCCTGGCGGGGATTATAACTCGTGGAGCCTCGCCGTAAAACCGGCTGACTGCAGCTCACAGGCACCAACCTTCAGCTGACTGCTGATTTGTTCATAAAAAGGAAATGTTTGCTCCATTTATCCCAGAGCCGAGCTCATTCCCACATCCCCTCCTTCAAACACCAGCGGCAGCAACGGCCGTTTCCCCTCTCCCCCCTTCCGTGTCCTGGCCTTCCCCAAGAACACTCCGACCCCTCTGCCCCCTCCCCTCCATCTCCCCCTCCCCCACCATTCCCCTCCCCATCCCCAAACATTCCCCTCCCCAACCTCCTCCCCTCCCCCATTCACAGAGACACTCCCTCCCCTCCCCCATTCACAGAGACACTCCCTCCCCTCCCCCATTCACAGAGACACTCCCTCCCCTCCCCCATTCACAGAGACACTCCCTCCCCTCCCCCATTCACAGAGACACTCCCTCCCCTCCCCCATTCACAGAGACACTCCCTCCCCTCCCCCATTCACAGAGACGCTCCCTCCCCTCCCCCATTCACAGAGACACTCCCTCCCCTCCCCCATTCACAGAGACACTCCCTCCCCTCCCCCATTCACAAAGACGCTCCCTCCCCTCCCCCATTCACAGAGACACTCCCTCCCCTCCCCCATTCACAAAGACGCTCCCTCCCCTCCCCCATTCACAGAGACACTCCCTCCCCTCCCCCATTCACAGAGACACTCCCTCCCCTCCCCCATTCACAGAGACACTCCCTCCCCTCCCCCATTCACAAAGACGCTCCCTCCCCTCCCCCATTCACAGAGACACTCCCTCCCCTCCCCCATTCACAAAGACGCTCCCTCCCCTCCCCCATTCACAGAGACACTCCCTCCCCTCCCCCATTCACAGAGACACTCCCTCCCCTCCCCCATTCACAGAGACACTCCCTCCCCTCCCCCATTCACAAAGACGCTCCCTCCCCTCCCCCATTCACAGAGACACTCCCTCCCCTCCCCCATTCACAGAGACACTCCCTCCCCTCCCCCATTCACAGAGACACCCCCTCCCCTCCCCCATTCACAGAGACACTCCCTCCCCTCCCCCATTCACAGAGACACTCCCTCCCCTCCTCTATTCACAGAGACACCCCCTCCCCTCCCCCATTCACAGAGACACTCCCTCCCCTCCCCCATTCACAGAGACACTCCCTCCCCTCCTCTATTCACAGAGACACTCCCTCCCCTCCCCCATTCACAGAGACACTCCCTCCCCTCCCCCATTCACAGAGACACTCCCTCCCCTCCCCCATTCACAGAGACACTCCCTCCCCTCCCCCATTCACAGAGACACTCCCTCCCCTCCCCCATTCACAGAGACACTCCCTCCCCTCCCCCATTCACAGAGACACTCCCTCCCCTCCCCCATTCACAGAGACACTCCCTCCCCTCCCCCATTCACAGAGACACTCCCTCCCCTCCCCCATTCACAGAGACACTCCCTCCCCTCCCCCATTCACAGAGACACTCCCTCCCCTCCCCCATTCACAGAGACACTCCCTCCCCTCCCCCATTCACAGAGACACTCCCTCCCCTCCCCCATTCACAGAGACACTCCCTCCCCTCCCCCATTCACAGAGACACTCCCTCCCCTCCCCCATTCACAGAGACACTCCCCCTCCCCCATTCACAGAGACACTCCCTCCCCTCCCCCATTCACAGAGACACTCCCTCCCCTCCCCCATTCACAGAGACACTCCCTCCCCTCCCCCATTCACAGAGACACTCCCTCCCCTCCCCCATTCACAGAGACACTCCCTCCCCTCCCCCATTCACAGAGACACTCCCTCCCCTCCCCCATTCACAGAGACACTCCCTCCCCTCCCCCATTCACAGAGACACTCCCTCCCCTCCCCCATTCACAGAGACACCCCCTCCCCTCCCCCATTCACAGAGACACCCCCTCCCCTCCCCCATTCACAGAGACACCCCCTCCCCTCCCCCATTCACAGAGACACCCCCTCCCCTCCCCCATTCACAGAGACACTCCCTCCCCCCCCCATTCACAGAGACACCCCCTCCCCTCCCCCATTCACAGAGACACTCCCTCCCCCCCCCATTCACAGAGACGCTCCCTCCCCCCCCATTCACAGAGACACCCCCTCCCCTCCTCCTATTTACAGAGACACTGGGGGTTAAATTGGTTAAGCCCTGAATACGGGCGCGGGCATCGCATTGTGTGATTAACCCGTGCCCGGTCGTCCCATTGCGACCACAGAACTGATACTATATAAAATCCGGCCTTGTCACTGCGATTCCACAACATTCACACTTTCCACCAGCAGGAGGAGCACAAATCACTTAAAGGCAGGCTGCCTCTCTTAAAGGTAACCGGTACCTGTTATTTGCAAAAAATAACAGTGTGCTGGTCTGCACAGAGTCTGAACAGAGATCAGACATCGCATACGTAAAACACGGATGCAGGTCCCGTCCCCATGTTTACAAACTGTTGTGTTATGTTAAAACATTGAATAAAGTTTGTGCACTACTAAATCCCACATCCTCCAATCGGCATGCCAGACCTCACCAATCGGCCGGTTCAAGTTGGTACCGGGCCTGCGAGAGTCTGTGCACCAAGGTTCTCTGCTGATGCACTGGAGGCCTTGGTGCAAGAGGTGGACAGAAGGAGGGACATCCTTTATCCGCAGGGGGAAAGAGGCCCTCTAGATATATGCTCAAAAGGCAGAGGGAGGCAATAGGGAACGCAGTCAATGCCAGGCGCACAGCACCACGAACATGGATGCAGTGCAGGAAGAAGTTCAATGCTTTGACGTGAGTGGTCAAGGTGAGTGAGGTCAACTGTCAAGTTGCGTCTCCTACCAACTACACCAGGAGCCGCATCCACTGCCCCACACACGACAGATCCAAACTTCTACCACCCTTTGCGTGTAGAAGTGTTTCCTAACTTCAGTCCTGCACGTCCTGGCTCTAAATGTTCGGCTATGTCCCCTAGTCCTAGTATTAGAGTATAAGAGACCTCCAAAAACAGTTACAAATGTCTCGGCAGCCAGAAGCAATAATCCAGCCACTAACCTGTAAATCCTGCATGGTCCTTTTAAATAGCGCTGGTGGGGGGTCCTCCAGGCACTCTAAGGCATGTTCAGATGGTCGGGGTTAAGACTGTGCGTTGAGTTGAGCGTTAAGTCCCAAAATGGTGTCTATCACTTTAAATCAGCGTTTCACATTGATTGTCTCCATTTTCTCCCTACTTTACATGATTCCGGTGTTCGATATTTGTGCATGCACTAACTCCTATGTCAAGATGGCGTCCGGCGCATGTCACGCTGGAAACGTTCGTGCGCAGACAAGATGCCATCCTGGATGTTGGAGAGGCCGCGTAGCGTCGAAACAATGGGCACTACACGGTCCAATTTAATGCTCGCTGTGTTTTAAAACTCTGTCGTCTTGTTCTGATGTCAGTCTTCAAGATAATTTCGTCAAAAAAAGGGAAATGGGCTTTTGAAGGGCCGCACTGAATACTGGAACATTGGTGGGTTAGTTATCGGGGAGTGGCAGGGAGGGCTAGGCCCCATCGGCGAACACTCACAATCCGCACACATTTTCCACTCCCTGCCTTCCTCCAGTTGAATGATTGTTGGTCCAGGACTGGGGACCACCCACTCCTGATTTGCCCAATCATTTGTCCCACTCCCGAGACTTGAGCCCATAATCCAGGCCGACACTCCCAGTGCAGTGATGAGGGAGTGCTGCACTGTCGGAGGCGCCGTCTTTTGGATAAGACGTTAAACCGAGGTCCCATCTGTTCTCTCGGATGGATGTAAAAGATCCCATGACACGATTTGAAGACGAGCAGGGGAGTTCTCCCCGGCGTCCTGGCCAATATTTATCCATCAACGAACACCACTAAAACAGATTATCTGGACATTTCTCATTGCTGTTTGTGGGATCTTGCTGTGCGCGAATTGGCTGCGGTGTTTCCTACATGACAACAGTGACTACACTTCAAAAGTTACTTCATCGGCTGTGAAGCACTTTGGGATGTCCTGAGGTTGTGAAAGGCGCTATGTAAATGCAAGTTCTTTCTTTTCTTGATAGAGAGACGGTGAGGTAATGTCGGAGGCCAGATGTGGGTTTTAAAGGCCCCTGCGAGTTCAGGATGATCGTAAGACTGAGGGAGGGAGGGGGTCAGTTCTACAGGGTTAGGGGTCACAGGGGTGGGTGGGGGTCAGAAAATTTAAAATTGCACGAAATGCTTCCAAAACACATGCCCCTTCACTCCATGTCCACACATTTTAAAAATGGTGCATTTTACTTTACAAATTATTGATTTTTCTTTCAAAATAATTGTAGGAAAAGTAAATGACATTCGGGTTTTATCAATAATCAAGATACAAACTGCACCAAAGGGTATCGCTCTCCAACTTCCAAACATCCCCCCAATTCACAGAGATATTACACAGAAAGTGAGTGTAATTGGACTTCAGGGAACAGCACACACTGGTGATAAAGTATTCAGCACCAATTCAAAATAATCCCACTCACAGGAACAGAACGAGAAAGTGGATTTGCAGTTTTGCGATTCTGTTCATTTCTTGGGGTGGATAATATTGCTTCTTTCTTGGTTTGCTCTCCTCTCCCTGTGTGTGTGCTGCTTTCTATCTCTATCCTGATCTCCCCGCTTGTGCCATCTGTTTGCTCCTTGGGCCGTTGTCGGTTCCAATCCTAAACCGCTCTCTGAGGTTGTCCTGCCTGAGGTCGGATACTGACGGTGCGAGGGAACGGGAACAGGACAGTCGCTGACCCACCACAATACTGACCCGCCTTCTCCCCCTTTCTTAAAGTAGAAGAGCCTCGTTCTCCCCCAGTGTACACGTGGCTGGTTCCTCACAGAGAGGCGCCAGGAGAGATTCGATCGAGGATGTTCAAAATAATGAGGGGTTCTGATAGATTAAATGAGGAGAAACTGTTCCCATTGGCAGGAAGGTCGGTAATCAGAGGACACAGATTTAAGGTAATTGGGAAAAGAACCAGAGGAGATGAGGAGACATTTTTTAACGCAGCGAGTTGTTATGATCTGGAATGCGCTGCCTGAAAGGGCGGTGGAAACAGATTCAAGAGTAACTTTCAAAAAGGAATTGGATATAAACTTAAAGGTGGAAATATATTCAGGGCCATGGGGAAAGAGCAGGGGAGTAGGATTAACTGGATAGCTCTTTCATAAAGTCGACACAGGCTCGATGGGCTGAATGGCCTCCTTTAGTGCTGTATGATTCTAGGCTCCCAATAACCTGCCTTTCTCTTCACTCTGCCTCTCTTCCAGGTGATGGTTAAGTGTAGTTGACAGATATTGGTGCAGAGATGTGGACAGTTTGGATCACCATCCTGTGGGTGTCCGTCACAGTTCAGCCATCCAGCGGAGGGGCGCTGGCAACACACAGAGGTAAGGCCTTATATCCTGCCGTGAGATTGGACACCTTCTTACTGCTCTCCAGATTCCCCCTCCTTCCCTGCAGGTGCCAACTTCTTTTTGGGGGACAGTCCCGTGAACCCCTGCAGTCCTCCAGTACCTCAGCTATTCTTCAGGGGTGAGCCAAGACAATGAGTGTCAACAGGCTATTCAACAGTGGAGGGCATCACTGCAAGCACAAACCTGTCCTAATTGATGCCCAGCAGAGGGTCAGTGACCAAGGAGCAGGGGTCAGTGACCGGGAGCAAGGGTCAGTGACCGGGAGCAAGGGTCAGTAACCAGGGAGCAGGGGTAACTTACCAGGGAGCAGAGGTCACTGACCATGGAGCAGCGGTCAGTGATCGGGAGCAAGGGTCAGTAACCAGGGAGTAGGGGTCACTGACCAAGGAGCAGGGGTCAGTGATCGGGAGCAAAGGTCAGTAACCAAGGAGTAGGTGTTACTTACCAGGGAGCAGAGGTCACTGACCAGGGAGCAGGGGTCAGTGATCGGAAGCAAGGATCAGTGATCAGGAGCAGGGGTCAGTAACCAGGGAGAAGGGGTTACTTACCAGGGAGCAGAGGTCACTGACCTGGGAGCAGTGGTCAGTGACCAGGGAGCAAAGGTCACTGACCGGGGAGCAAGGGTCACTGGCCAGTGATTGGGAGCATGGGTCAGTGACTAGGACCAGGTGTCACTGACTAGTGAGAAAGATCAGGTGTTAATAACCCGGTTCAGAGATCAGTAACCAGGATGAAGAGAAGGGGTCAGGGGTCAGTGACCAGTGATCAGGGATCAGTGACCAGGATGAAGAGAAGGGGTCAGGGGTCAGTGATCAGGAATCAGTGACCAGTG
The DNA here is from genome assembly GCF_035084215.1 of Heptranchias perlo. Taxonomy (NCBI): domain Eukaryota; kingdom Metazoa; phylum Chordata; class Chondrichthyes; order Hexanchiformes; family Hexanchidae; genus Heptranchias; species Heptranchias perlo. Next base: position 7,547,886 of record NC_090350.1, on the reverse strand, counting down.
ATCAAGAGTCAGGGGTCAGTGATCAGGAATCAGTGACCAGTGACCAGGGTCACTGACCAGTGATCAGGGGTCAGTGACCAGTGACCAGTGATCAGCAGATAGTGGATGCATTGGTTTTGATCTTCCAGAATTCTCTAGATTCTGGAACGGTTCCAGTGGATTGGAAGGTAGCAAATGTAACCCCGCTATTCAATAAAGGAGGGAGAGAGAAAACAGGGAACTACAGGCCAGTTAGCCTGACATCAGGCATCCGGAAAATACTAGAATCTATTATTAAGGATGTTGTGACAGGGGACTTAGAAAATCATAATATGATTAGGCAGAATCAACATGGTTTTATGAAAGGGAAATCGTGTTTGATAAATCTATTAGAGCTTTTTGAGGATGTAACTAGCAGGGTAGATAAAGAGGAACCAGTGGATGTGAAATATTTGGATTTTCTAAAAGCATTCAATAAGGTGCCACATAAAAGATTGTTACACAAGGGAAGAGCTCATGGATAATATATTAGCATGGATAGAGGATTGGTTAATGGACAGAAAACAGAGTAGGAATAAACGGGTCATTTTCAGATTGGCAGTTTGTAACTAGTGGGGTGCCGCAAGGATCAGAGCTTGGGCCTCAGCTATTTACAATATATCAATGACTTAGATGAAGGGACCGAGTGTAATGTATCCAAATTTGCAAGGGGGTTGGAATATAAGAGTAAGGGAGTCTTGCTGCAATTATACAGGGCTCTGTTGAGACCACGCCTGGAGTACTGCGTACAGTTTTGGTCTCCTTACCTAAGGAAGGATATACTTGCTGTAGAGGCGGTGCAATGAAGGTTCACTAGATTGATTCCTGGGTTGAGAGGGTTGTCCTATGAGGGGAGATTGAGTAGAATGGGTTTATATTCTCTGGAATTTAGAAGAATGAGAGGTGATCTCATTGAAACGTATAAAATTCGTAGAGGGCTTGACAGGGTAGATGCTGAGATTCTGTTTCCCCTGGCAGGAGAGTCTAGAGTAGGGGTCATAGTCTCAAGACGAGGGGTCAGCCATTTAGGACTGAGATGAGGAAGAAATTCTTCACTCAGAGGTCGTGAATCTTTGGAATTCTCTACCCCAGAGGGCTGTGGATGCTCATTCGTTGAGTATATTCAAAACTGAGATCGATAGATTTTTGGACTCTAAGGGAATCAAGGGATATGGGGATCGGGCGGGAAAGTGGAGTTGAGGTAGAAAATCAGCCGTGATCTGATTGAATGGCGGAGCAGGCTCGAGGAGCTGTATGGCACACTCCTGCTCCTATTTCTTATGTTCTTATGACAGTGACCAGCGATCAGGATCAGGGGTCAGTGACCAGCGATCAGGATCAGGGGTCAGTGACCAGCGATCAGGATCAGGGGTTAGTGACCAGCGATCAGGATCAGGGGTCAGTGACCAGTGATCAGGGGTCAGTGACCAGCGATCAGGGGTCATTGACCAGCGATCAGGATCAGGGGTCAGTGACCAGTGATCAGGATCAGGGGTCAGTGACCAGCGATCAGGGGTCAGTGACCAGCGATCAGGGATCAGGGGTCAGTGACCAGCGATCAGGGGTCAGTGACCAGCGATCAGGGGTCAGTGACCAGCGATCAGGGGTCAGGGGTCAGTGACCAGCGATCAGGATCAGGGGTCAGTGACCAGCGATCAGGATCAGGGGTCAGTAATGATTGACAACAACAACCGTCTCCCCTGCGCCCCCCCACCCCGGCAGCCATGTAACCTCCTGGGAGAGGGAAAAAGCCAGGCTAATTGAGGGAGAAAAAACTGGAAAATCCCTCTCCGAGTGCCTTAGGTGATCAAAACTAGCACAGGAGATCACATAGACCCTGATTTATATTACTCCCCTCTAAAGGTTTGCAAAGAGTCAGCACTTACTGAATGAGCCAGAAACTCGTTCCTCGGTCGACTCTCCTCTGGGAAGCGAGGAACTGCCAAACATACCCTTGTATAACTTACAGGCAAGACCCCTGGTCCTCCTTAACCTATCTAATTGAAATAATCTGTCAATATGACCACAGTTTGTGCCTCTGTTATTTTAAAACCCCTATCAGATCCCTCTCCCCCAAAGTCTTCATGTCTGTAAATTAAATAGATGCAGCGGTTTAAGCCTCTCTGAGTAACTAACTTGTTTTAAGCTGGGTATCAATCTTGTGGCCCTCCTCTGAAACTTTTCCAAAGCCTCTACATCACATGTGAGGGGACCAAAACTGGACACAGTATTCTAAGTGAGGCCTAAGCAAAGTTTTATACAAGGACAAAATGGTGTGAACCTTAAGATAATTCTGTACTATCACACCGAGCTCTTATTCTTTCTCAATGGACTTCGGTTCTGTGCCCTGTAGGGTGTAAGTTAACTTGGTGTTGAGACTACCTACATGCATAACAGTACATTTATTTAAGTTAAATGTCATTTGTCAAACAGGGGCCCAGTCCCCCATCGTATCAAAATCCTCTTGTAATAGTTTATCATCGTCCGCAGTCCTAACTTGCACAAAACTTCGTATCATCCACAAACCTGCGGACCATTCCCCCAATACCTACATCAGGTGATTAATGGAGATAGTAAAAAGCAGTGGCTTTAACACCGATTCCTGCAGGACACCACTGGCAACCGGTCTCCGAGCAGATCCACAGCCGTTAATAACCATTACTGCTTATGGGGACGGATCCAGCTCTTGATCCACTGGAACAACGGCCCACCAATGGGACAGACCATCTAAACATGGGGTGGGAATGGGACAGACCATCTAAACATAGGGTGGGAATGGGACAGACCATCTAAACATGGGGTGCGAATGGGACAGACCATCTAAACATGGGGTGCGAATGGGACAGACCATCTAAACATGGGGTGGGAATGGGACAGACCATCTAAACATGGGGTGGGAATGGGACGGACCATCTAAACATGGGGTGGGAATGGGACAGACCATCTAAACATGGGGTGGGAATGGGACAGACCATCTAAACATGGGGTGGGAATGGGACAGACCATCTAAACATGGGGTGGGAATGGGACGGACCATCTAAACATGGGGTGGGAATGGGACGGATTCACTGCAGTCCTTCAAAAGGCAACTTGACAAGTTCCTGCGAAGTGGGTGGCCCTGAATTTCCCCAGGCCTTGTGCTACGCATCTTGCCAAGGCTTCTTCGAGTGCACCTCCCAAACCCGCGATCTTCACCACCTAGAAGACAAGGGCAGCATGTGCATGGGAGCACCATCACCTCCAAGTTCCCCTTCAAGCACACCATCCTGACTTGGAAATATATTGCCGTTCCTTCATCCTGGAACTCCCTGCCTAACAGCACCGTGGGAGCACCTTCACCACACGGGCTGCAGCGGTTCAAGAATTAGGTTTACCATCACCTGCTCATGGGCAGCTTGGGAAGGGCAATAAATGCCAGCCTTGATCGCGATGCCCATATCCCAAGAATGAATTTAAAAAACACTCCTGTCACTAATCCTATGGGAGTGGTGCAGAAGCCTCAGGAATTAGGCCGAGATCAGATATAATGGGGGTGATTTTAAACCCTAAGAACGGGTGGGTTGGGGGCGGGTGGGAGTTGGAAATAGATATTTTTAGGGTCGCGACCGCAACCCGGCTTTATTTCCGGGTTTAACATCGGCGAGTAAAAGTACAGGCTTCCGACTGGGAATGCAAAGTTCGAAAATTTTGCAGTTGCGACCCAAAAAAAGAACTATTTTCAACTCCCACCTGCCCCCAACCCACCCGTTCTTGGGGGTTAAAATCACCCCCTATGGGCCCCTGCCTTCTCCACCATTTTCCCTGGTCCAATATTCCCTGCCTTTAATGTCCAGTGTACTGAGCACAGACTGAGTTGCAGCACCTTGGGGTAAGTTTCCAGTCAGAGAGTTCAGGGTTAGGTTAAATGATTCAGAATCAGCGGTGGGTACAAATCAGAGATCAGCCAGCAAGTTCTCACCTGCAAAGAAGGCAGCAAACTGCCACCCTCTGCAAAGTCCTTGTTCACTACACAGAAAACTTAACTTTCACTGAGGATCGGCTGAGGACAGGGATCTAAAGGCTGTCATTTGGAAATTGTAGGTAGATGTAGTGATGAAATGTTGTGTGTTTAAACTGTTCCTAAACTGGGACATAAGGGGGTTGGAGAGAAGGGGAGAGACAGAGAGAGAAATGGGGAGAAAGACAGAGAGAGAGACACTGAGAGAGAGAGAGAGAGAGAGAATGAGAGACTGAGAGAGAGAAACTGAGTGAGAGAGAGAGAGAGACTGAGAGAGAAATGGGGAGAAAGACAGAGGGCGAGAGAGAAACACAGAGAGAGACTGAGACAGAGAGAGAGACTGAGCGAGAGAGAGTGAGAGAGTGAGAGACTGAGAGAGTGAGAGACTGAGAGAGTGAGAGAGTGACTCTGGTCGAGAGAGACAGAAAGTGAGAGAGAGAGAAACACTGAGAGAGTCTGAGAGAGAGAGAGAGAGACAGAGAGAGGGAGACAGAGAGACAGAGAGAGAGAGAGAGAGACTGAGCAAGAGACTGAGAGAGAGAGAGAGACTCTGAACGAGAGAGACTGAGAGAGAGAGAGAGAGAGAGACTAAGAGAGAGAGAGAGGGGGTTGAATTGGTTAAGCCCCGAAACCGGGCGCGGTATCAAGATCTGCGATTAACCCATGCCCGGTGCTTCTGTCGCAGGCAGGACGAGGCGTTTGTCCGGCCTGAACACTCACCTAAACCAAACATTCCAGACCAGCGTTGACACAAGGATTCAGTGACATTCGCACTTTCCTCCAACAGGGGGAGCCCGAATCTCTGACAGGCAGCCTGTAGCCGGTACCTGTTATTTGCTAAAAATAATGAATAGGTCTGCACGGAGTCTGAACAGAGACCAGACATCGCACACGTAAAAGACCGATGCAGGTCCCATCCCTATGTTTACACACTGTTCAGTTATTTTTAGAATATTAAATAAAAGTTGTGCACCAGTAAATTCCACATCCTCCAATCTGCATGCCACACCCAACCAATCTGCCAGTCCGAGTTGTTACCAGGCCTGCGAGAGAGTGTGCACCAAGGTTCTCTGCTGATGCACTAGATGCCTTGGTGCAAGAGGTGGACAGAAGGAGGGGCGTGGGGGGAGGTGGCTCGAGGCCCTCCAGACATATGCTCAAGAGGCAGTGGGGGAACGAGGTCAATGCCAGGGCACAGCACCACGAACATGGATGCAGCGCAGGAAGAAGTTCAATGCTTTGACATGAGTGGTCAAGGTGAGTGAGGTCAACTCTCAAGTGGCGTCTCCTACCAACTGCACCACTAGCCTCATCCACTGCTCCACACACTACAGCCCCCCATCACCCACATACCAGCAAACTCTTTCCATCAGTAAGCAATGCTTCTTCTCACCCTTACACATTAGCACTGTTGCAAGCCGCCCATCCACAACTCACAGGCCACACATACTGGCAGCTATTCAACCATGATAGGCACATCACCCAGACACACGCCCCACTTGCTTGCAGGAGAAGATGGCGCATATCAGGTGGCAGCAAGTGGCAGTGGCATTTGGCCCCTCGAGCCCCTACTTCCATTTAATGAGATCATAGTTGATCTGTGACCTAACTCCATATACCTGCCTTAGCCCCATATCCCTTAATACCCAAGGCTCACAGAAATCTATCAGTCTCAGATTTAAAATTCACAGGCATCAGCTGCCGTTTGCAGAAGGTTGTTCCAAACTTCTCCCACCCTTTGTTTGTAGAAGGATTTCGTAACTTCACTCCTGCACGTCCTGGCTCTAAATGTTAAGCTATGTCCCCTCGTCCCAGTATTCAAATATAGGAGACCTCCAAAAACAGTTACAAATGCATCAGTAGCCAGAAGCAATAATCCAGCAACTAACGTGTAAATCCTGCGTGGTCCCTTTAAATAGCACTGGTGGAGGGTCTTCCAGGCACTCTAAGATATGGTTAGACGGTTGCGGTTACGGCAGTGCATTGAGTGGAGCATTAAGTCCCAAAATGGTGTCTATCACTTTAAATCAGCGTTGCACACTGATCGAACGCACGCTTTCCTTACTTTACATGTTGCCGGCATTTGTTATTTGCATATGTGCTACTACCGTTACCAAGATGGCGTCCGACACAGGTCACACTAAAAGCGGCATGTGCATCCAAGACACCGTCTTGGATATTCGGGAGGCTGCGTAGCGCCGAAACAATGGGTGCTACACGGCTCAATTTAGCGCCCAGAAAATCAGAGAGAGAGAGAGACAGAGAGAGAGAGATACAGAAAGAGAAAGAAAGACAGACAGACAGAGACAGAGCGACAGAGAGAGAGATAGACAGAGACAGAGCAACAGAGAGAGAGACAGAGCGACAGAGAGAGAGAGAGAGAGCGACAGAGACAGAGAGAGAGAGACAGAGAGAGACAGACAGAGAGAGAGAGATACAGAAAGAGAAAGAAAGACAGACAGACAGAGACAGAGCGACAGAGAGAGAGAGAGAGCGACAGAGCAACAGAGAGAGAGACAGAGCGACAGAGAGAGAGACAGAGCGACAGAGAGAGAGAGAGAGAGACAGAGAGAGACAGAGAGAGAGAGATACAGAAAGAGAAATAAAGGCAGACAGACAGAGAGAGAGAGAGAGCGACAGAGCAACAGAGAGAGAGAGAGAGCGACAGAGACAGAGAGAGAGAGACAGAGAGAGACAGACAGAGAGAGAGAGATACAGAAAGAGAAATAAAGGCAGACAGACAGAGAGAGAGCGACAGATAAAGAGAGAGAGAGACAGACAGAGCAACAGAGAGAGAGAAATACGGAGACAGAGAGAGAGCGAGAGAGAGAGAGAGAGAGAGAGAGAGACGGAGACGGAGAGAGAAGGACAATGGCCCCGATATTTACAGGGCAGCAGGGCGGGAGTGGGGGAATGTTTTTGCGGGGTGAAAATTCGGAAATCCTGGGAATGCAGAGGTCCTGCCAAATTTAACGGCAAGACCCCAAGGAACATTGAGGACGGTCCCCGGCAATCGGGAAGGATCACGGGTTGAAGTCGGGGGGGGGGGGGGGTCCGACCGGCAATCAGGAGGGAGGGAAAGATAGTGGGGCAGAAGTGGGGGTCAGCAGATCGGGGGTTTGAGGGGGGGGGGGTGATTGGCCGATCGCAGCAGCAAGGAGAGGCTGCGATTGGCAGAAGATTTGCTTGAGGGGCTGTGGGCTCCTCTTGGCCCACAGCGCTGATCTTAAAAGGACTTAACAGCTTAGTCCGATTGCTCCCGTCTCCATTTTGCTGCCGTGTTTCTCGAGCCCTGGGAAACCCGAGTGGCCAGCGTTAAATTTAAATCAGGCTCCCAACTGCAGCAAATTTATATCAGTGTAGAGCTGATCCATCTTTCATATTAATGCACCATTTGTGCAGGGTTTAGCAGAAGAGCCTCAAATGTAATACTGGGCTCTGTCATTGAAGTCACAGTCTGCCGTTATCTTGGGATATGTAAGCAGGCCTCCCAGTCTATACTGTGGGAAACGACCCAGTGGCTGCCAGTAGACAGAGCAATAAACTTCTGGGTAACTATTAATTCTCACTAGGGTTGCCAACCCTCCAGGATTGTCCTGGAGTCTCCAGGATTGCAAGACTGATCTTCAGGGCACTGCTTCCAGCAGCTCTGGAGAAAAATCATCGGGGCATTAAAAAATAGTTTTGTTCCATTTACTTTGAAAACTTTTGTTTATTAGTTATAAAAATATTGGAGACAGGTGAAAGGTTGATTGACTGACAGTCAAGAATTCTCCAATCGGGTATCGAAGAGTCTGTTCGCTTTCCAATTGGCCGTGGAAACGCGGGGCACTGTGAGGATAGACATGTTGAGCGACCAATGGCAGGAGTTTGGGGGCGGGGCGGGGTTGGAGGCAGGAGGGTCATGTGATGATACCTCCAGGAATATGTCCAACCAGAGTTGGCAACCCGAGTTCCCACCCAGAGGAGGTAATTTTAACGGGTGGGAAGTTAAAATAACGGCTTTTTGGAGCGGGACCCCATCCCGGCTCCAACTCGCCACTTCTGCGTTTAACTTAGGCAGGTTTGTATGCGTGTGCACAACAGACACCAGGAAGTCCCACCCCCACTTAAAGCCGGCGGGCCGATATTTAAAGGGGCAATGTACCTCATTGAAATACTTGGGGTACTGAGGTAATACTCAGAGGGTTGTGAATCTTTGGAATTCTCTACCCCAGAGGGCTGTGGATGCTCATTTGTTGAGTATATTCAAGGCTGAGATCGATATATTTTTGGACTCTAAGGGAATCAAGGGATATGGGGATAGGGAGGGAAAGTGGAGTTGCGGTTGAAGATCGGCCATGATTTGATGGAATGGCGGAGCAGGCTCGAGGGGCCTTATGGCCTATTCCTACTCTTCCTTCTTATTTTCTTATGTTCAATTCTTTGTTTATTGGAAAACTTAAAATAAATTTAACCTTACTTGTTCGGGTTGCTCATTGTTTCCGACTCGTGTCAGGTGAAAGCAGGCGGGAAGGGTCGGATCCATGAGGTGAGCGCCTTTATTGCACTGCTTGTGGGCCCGGAGGCGCAGGAGTGCTTCATCCAGGCCCAACAAGCTCACCTGGCCCTGGCTACAAGAGCAGGTCAGAGGCTGGGTATTCTGCGGTGAGTGACTCACCTCCTGACTCCCCAAAGCCTTTCCACCATCTACAAGGCACAAGTCAGGAGTGTGATGGAATACTCTCCACTTGCCTGGATGAGTGCAGCTCCAACAACACTCAAGAAGCTCGACACCATCCAGGACAAAGCAGCCCGCTTGATTGGCACCCCATAGACCACCCTAAACATTCACTCCCTTCACCACCGGCGCACCGTGGCTGCAGTGTGTACCATCCACAGGATGCACTGCAGCAACTCGCCAAGGCTTCTTCGACAGCACCTCCCAAACCCGCGACCTCTACCACCTGGAAGGACAAGGGCAGCAGGCACATGGGAACACCACCACCTGCACGTTCCCCTCCAAGTCACACACCATCCCGACTTGGAAATATATCGCCGTTCCTTCATCGTCGCTGGGTCAAATCCTGGAACTCCCTTCCTAACAGCACTGTGGGAGAACCTTCACCACACGGACTGCAGTGGTTCAAGAAGGCGGCTCACCACCACCTTCTCAAGGGCAATTAGGGATGGGCAATAAATGCCGGCCTCGCCAGCGACGCCCACATCCCATGAACGAATATAAAAAAAAGGACCCCTGTAATCAGTTGACCCTCCCAACGTTGTAACCCTCCCAGATAGTGGCCCCCCATCTACCTCCGACTCTTCACCTAACCTCCGATCTCATCTTCCGATCTCTAATCTCTTTGAGCGATCTCTGACCTCCAAGTCCCAGCCCCCGATCTTCTCCCTGGCTCTCCCGATCTTCTCTCCGGCCCCCCCCCCAATCATCTCCCCCCCCCCCCCCCGATCTTCTCTCCGGCCCCCCCCCCAATCATCTCCCCCCCCCCGATCTTCTCTCCGGCCCCCCCCAATCATCTCCCCCCCCCCCAATCTTCTCTCCGCATCCTCCCTAATCTTCTCCCTGATCTTCTACCCGGCCTTCCAGATCTTCTCCCCAGCCCCCCCATCTTCTCCCCGGCCCCCCCCAATCTTCTCTCCGCATCCTCCCTAATCTTCTCCCTGATCTCCTCCCCGCCCCTTCCCGATCTTCTACCTGGCCCCCGATCTCCTCCCTGCCCCTCTGATGTCCTCCCAGGCCCATGATCCCTCCCTCCCTCCCTCCGATCCCCGACTGTGGCCTGCTCTGCAGGTCTTCTTGCCTGACAGCCACTCAGCCTGTCAATCAGGCTGGCTGCTGGCCGCAAAACCCGGAAGTTAAATTGTTGACCTCATTAAGGTCGTTGTGCCAACTTACCTTCCGGGTTTCACACCCGAAAATCATCCTCCCGTTCCCTCCCTGACTCTAGGTCAAAATCACAGCCAGAGTCTCTGGCCTGAACTTCTTGGCAGCAGATTGGGATTTCAGACGGTGTCAGGGTGTAATTACTTGTTGAGTTCAAAAGCCTCCTCAAAGCCTACCTCTTTGATCTTGGTTTTGCTGGCCTCCGCAAACCCTTCTCCCACCATTGCCCGTTCTCTGGTTATATTCACATCTGTGATGTTCTTATCGCGGTTTCTTCTGCTAAAGACGCTGGAAGTGGTAGCAGAACGTCATGGGTTCAATGCCTGCTCCAGAGACTTGAGCCTATAATCTAGGCTGACACTCCAGTGCAGTGCTGAGGGAGTGCTGCACAGTCAGAGGTGGCATTAAATCAGAGGCCCCATTCTGCCCTCTCAGGTGGATGTAAAAGATCCCATGGCACTATTCAAAGAAGAGCAGGGGAGTTCTCCCCGGTGTCCTGGCCGATGTGTATCCCTCAACCAACATCACTAATAAAACAGATTATCTGGTCATTGTTATAATATTATCTCATTCTGGGATCTTGCTGTGCACAAATTTGCTGCTGTGTTACCCTACACCACAACAGTAACTGCATTTCAAAAGTCCTTCATTGTCTGTGAAGCGTTTTGGGACGTCCTGAGGAGGTGAAATGTGTTGTATAAATGCAAATTGTTTCCTTCTTTCCATATTAGTGTAGATTGTTGCTGTTATGTTTCTTGGAGTGACTCATGGGGCTTTTCTTCTCCAGATATTCCGTGCCCTCGTGTACACGGCGATGGATGGAAGATACAGAACCAGGAGCGATATGTTAATGTTTCAGGTGGAGTATCTCACAACTCACTAATCATCATCATGGGTCACAATCCCCACTGACTTTCACAGAAGGTCCATTCGCTGGAATCCTGCACCACACAATGGCCGAACACAGGTTGACTGATTTCAACCATCCCAGATCAAATACCTGCCCCTCAGATCTGCTCAATCACTTCCGAACCACCACCTTTGATGCATTTGTCCCCCGTTAAAATCATTACTTCCTCTCACCCTGGTCATTTTCCCTGATACGGCCCCCAACTTCGCTCCCTTAAGCCCAAGGGGCTCAAATTTTAATGTTTATGGTGCACAACTGGTTCAGCCATTCCACGCCAGAAGAGGCTGGACCACACTAAGCACATAGGGTACGGCAGCATCGTGGTTATGTTACTGGACTAGTAATCCAGAGGCCTCGACTAATAATCCGGAGTCATGAGTTCAAATCCCGCCATGGCAGCTGGGGAATTTAAATTCAATTAATTAAATTCAATTAATTAAATAAAATCTGGAATTCAAATCCTAGTGTCAGTAATGGTGGCCATGAAACTACCGGATTGTCGTAAAAACCCATCTGGTTCACTAATGCCCTTTAGGGAAGGAAACCTGCCGTCCTTACCCGGTCTGGCCTACATGTGACTTCAAAGCCCGCAGCAAAGTGGTTGATTCTTAATTGCCCTCTGAAATGGCCTAGCAAGCCACTCAGTTGTAAAATCTCGCTAAAAAAAGTCATAATAAAAATAAAACCGGACAGACCACTTGGCACTGGACACGACAACGGCAAACCAAGCCCAATCGACCCTGCAGTGTCCTCCTCACTAACATCTGGGGACTTGTGCCAATATTGGGAGAGCTGTCCCACAGACTAATCAAGCAACAGCCTGACTTAGCCGTACTCACAGAATCATACCTTTCAGCCAACGTCCCAGACTCTTCCATCACCATCCCTGGGTATATCCTGTCCCATCAGCAGGACAGACCCACCAGAGGTGGCAGTACAGTGATATACAGTCAGGAGGGAGTGGCCCTGGGAGTCCCCAACATTGACTCTGGACCCCATGAAATCTCATGGCATCAGGTCAAACATGGGCAAAGAAACCTCCTGCTGATTACCACCTACCGCCCTCCCTCAGCTGATGAATCAGTCCTCCTCCATGTTGAGAAGCACTGAGGGTAGCAAGGGCACAGAATGTCCATCACCAAGAGTGGCTCGGTAGCACCACTACTGACCGAGCTGGCCGAGTCCTGAAGGATATAGCTGCCAGACTGGGCCTGCGGCAGGTGGTGAGCGAACCAACACGAGGGAAAAACTTACTTGACCTCGTCCTCAGCAATTTACCTGTCGCAAATGCATCTGTCCATGACAGTATTGGTAGGAGTGACCACTGCACAGTCCTCGTGAAGACGAAGTCCCGACTGAGGCCACCATCCAACTTGTTGTGTGGCACTACCACCGTGCCAGATGGGATAGATTCAAAACAGATCTGGCAGCTCAAGACTGGGCGACCAGGCATGCATGAGGCGCTGTGGGCCATCAGCAGCAACAGAATTGTATTCTAGCACAATCTGTAACCTCATGGCCTGGCATATTCCTCACTCTACCATTACCAACAAGCCAGGGGATCAACCCTGGTTCAATGAGGAGTGTAGAAGAGCATGCCAGGAGCACCACCAGGCATACCTGAAGCTACAACTCAGGACGACATGCATGCTAAACAGCGGAAGCAACATGCTATAGACAGAGCTAAGTGATTCCACAACCAACGGATCAGATACAAAGCTCTGCAGTCCTGCCACATCCAGTCGTGAATGGTGGTGGACAATTAAACAACTAACGGGAGGAGGAGGCTCTGCAAACATCCTCATCCTCAATGATGGCGGAGTCCAGCACGTGAGTGCAAAAGACAAGACTGAAACGTTTGCAACCATCTTCAGCCAGAAGTGCCGAGTGGATGATCCATCTCGGCCTCCTCCCGATATCCCCACCATCACAGAAACCAGTCTTCAGCCAATTCGATTCACTCCACGTGATATCAAGAAACGGCTGAGTGTACTGGATACAGCAAAGGCTATGGACCCCGACAACATCCCAGCTGGAGTGCTGAAGACTTGTGCTCCAGAACTAGCTGCGCCTCTAGCCAAGCTGTTCCAGTACAGCTACAACACTGGCATCTACCCGACAATGTGGAAAATTGCCCAGGTATGTCCAGTCCACAAAAAGCAGGACAAATCCAATCCGGCCTATTACCGCCCCATCAGTCTACTCTCAATCATCAGCAAAGTGATGGAAGGTGTCGTCGACAGTGCGATCAAGCGGCACTTACTCACCAATAACCTGCTCACCGATGCTCAGTTTGGGATCCGCCAGGACCACTCAGCTCCAGACCTCATTACAGCCTTGGTCCAAACATGGACAAAAGAGCTGAATCCAGAGGTGAGGTGAGAGTGACTGCCCTTGACATCAAGGCAGCATTTGACCAAGTGTGGCACCAAGGAGCCCTCGTAAAATTGAAGTCAATGGGAATCAGGGGGAGAATTCTCCAGTGGCTGGAGTCATACCGAGCACAAAGGAAGATGGTAATGGTTGTTGGAGGCCAATCCTCTCAGCCCCAGGGCATTGCTGCAGGAGTTCCTCAAGGCAGTGTCTAGGCCCAACCATCTTCAGCTGCGTCATCAATGACCTTCCCTCCATCATAAGGTCAGAAATGGGGATGTTTGCTGATGATTGCATAGTGTTCAGTTCCATTCGCAACCCCTCAGCTAATGAAGCAGTCCATGCCCGCATGCAGCAAGACCTGGACAACATCCAGGCTTGGGCTGATAAGTGGTAAGTAACATTCGCGCCAGATAAGTGCCAGGCAACGACTATCTCCAACAAGAGAGAGTCTAACCACCTCCCCTTGACATTCAACAGCATTACCATCGCCGAATCCCCCACCATCAACATCCTGGGGGTCACCATTGACCAGAAACTTAACTGGACCAGCCACATAAATACTGTGGCTATGAGAGCAGGTCAGAGGCTGGGTATTCTGCGGTGAGTGACTCACCTCCTGACTCCCCAAAGCCTTTCCACCATCTACAAGTCACAAGTCAGGAGTGTGATGGAATACTCTCCACTTGCCTGGATGAGTGCAGCTCCAACAACACTCAGGAAGCTCGACACCATCCAGGACAAAGCAGCCCGCTTGATTGGCACCCCATCCACCACCCTAAACATTCACTCCCTTCACCACCAGCGCACTGTGGCTGCAGTGTGTACCATCCACAGGATGTACTGCAGCAACTCGCCAAGGCTTCTTTGACAGCACCTCCCAAACCTGCGACCTCTACCACCTAGAAGGACAAGGGCAGCAGGCACATGGGAACAACACCACCTGCACGTTCCCCTCCAAGTCACACACCATCCCGACTTGGAAATATATCGCCGTTCCTTCATCGTCGCTGGGTCAAAATCCTGGAACTCCCTTCCGAACAGCACTGTGGGAGAACCGTCACCACACGGACTGCAGCGGTTCAAGAAGGCGGCTCACCACCACCTTCTCAAGGGCAATTAGGGATGGGCAATAAATGCCGGCCTCGCCAGCGACGCCCACATCCCATGAACGAATAAAAAAAAACTTTCGGGTCCTGCTCTCCTCTGCCAAAACTGCTCACTATTCCAGGATCATCCTGGAATGCAAAGATAACCCCCGGCTTCTCTTCTCCACTACAAACCGTCTTCCTAAACCCCTCTCCCCTGTCCCCTCCACCCTCACCTCCAACAACCAGCGGTGAGGAGCTCATGGACTTCTTTGTCACCAAGATTGAGACCATCCGTTCAGCTGCCTCTGCCACTTCCCTCCCCTCCCCTAGCCCACCAAGCTAAACTTCCCCCAAGGTTCCCCCCTGCCCTAGCCCTGAACTCACAGCTTTCTCTAGTTTCTCTCCTATCTCCCCTCATGCCCTCTCCGAGCTCATCTTGTCCATGAGACCCACCTCCTGCTCCCTCGACCCTATTCCCACCAAACTGCTGACCACCCAACTTCCCTTCCTGGCCCCCATGTTAGCTGATATTGTTAACGGTTCCCTCTCCTCAGGTACTGTCCCCCTCCCTTTCAAATCTGCCATCACCCCCCTCCTCAAAAAACCCACCCTTGACCCCTCTGTCCCTGCAAACTACTGTCCCTTTTCCAACCTCCCTTTCCTCTCAAGTCCTTTAACGTGTTCTCGCCTCCCAAACCTGTTCCCTTCTTTCCCGCAACTCCACGTTTGAATCCCTCCAATCAGGTTTCCGCCCCTGCCTCAGCACTGAAGCGGCCCTTATCAAAGTCACAAATGACATCCTCTGTGACGGTGACCGTGGTAAACTCTCCCTCCTCATCCTTCTCCACCTGTCTGTAGCCTTTGACACGGTTGACCACACCATCCCCCTCCAACACCTCTCCTCCATCGTCCAGCTGGGTGCGACTGCATTCACCTGGTTCCATTCTTATCTATCCAGTCATAGCCAGAAAATATCTCGCAATGGCTTCTCTTCCCACTCCCGCACCGTTGCCTCTAGAATCCCCCTAGGATCTATCCTTGGCCCCCTCCTATTTCTTATCTACATGCTGCCCCTTGGCGACATCATCCGAAAACACGACGTCAGATTCCACATGTACGCTGAGGACACCCAGCTCTACCTCACCACCACCTCCCTCGTCCATTCCGCTGTCTCTGATTTGTCGCACTGCTTGTCCGACATCCTGAACTGGATGAGCCACAATTTCCTCCAACTAAGTATTCGGATGACCAAAGCCATTGTCTTCGGTCCCCGCCACAAGGTCCTATCCCGAGCCACCGACTCCATCCCTCTCCCTGGCCACTGTCTGAGGCTGAACCAGATTATTCGCAACCTTGGTGTCCTATTTGACTCTGAGCTGAGCTTCCGACCCCATATACTCCCCATCACAAAGTCCGCCTACTTCCACCTCTGTAATATTGCCTATCTCCGCTCCTGCCTCAGCTTAACTGCTGTTGAACCCCTCATCCATGCTATCCTAACTCGCACCAAGTCCCGTTCACCCATCACCCCTGTGCTCGCTGACCTACAATGGCTACCTGTCCATCTCGGTTTTTAAATTCTCACCTTATGTTCAAATCTCTCCATGGCCTCACTCCTCCCTATCTCAATAACCTCCTCCAATTCTACCACCCTCTGAGAACTTTGTGTTCCTCCAACTCTGGCCTCTTGTGCATCCCCCGCTCCCTTTGCTCCACCATTGGCGGCCGTGCCTTCAGCCATCTAGGCCCTAAGCTCTGCAATTCGCTCTGTAAACCTGTCCACATCTCCACCTCCCCTCCTTTAAGTCTCTCCTTAAAACCAACATCTTTGACCAAGCTTTTAATCACCCCTCCTAATAGGTCCTTCTTTGTCTCGATGTGAATTTTTGCCTTATTACGCTCCTGTGAAGCGCCTCGGGATGTTTTCGTACATTAAAGGCGCTCTATAAATGCAACCTGCTGTTATTCTTCCTTTCCTTTTTCCCAAAATTCACAAGTCTACAATGGGGAGGAGTTCTGATCTGAGGACCACTGATATATAAGATCAAAAGCTGCAACCCCCCTTCCCCTGTAGTGCCCAGAGTCCGTTAGCCGTGTGACTCAGTGAGAAAGGTGTTTACAGGAGTGTGTGCGGAGCTCAGCATCACTGCCAACTTTAAGTGTGAGAGTTCATGTTTGGTAGAGGGGAAGATCCAGCTGTTCTGCAGGGCAGCTGTTTCACTGAGGTGGGCTGAGAGAACCAGACCTGCCCGTTCCTCCCTATCTGTAATCCCCTGCTTCCAGGCACAGATGCACCGGACTTAGAGTCGGGCCTACACCTAGATTGGAGGCAGTCCTGAGCCTCGGGAGCAGCCTAGTTCAGGACCCATGTCTAAAATGAGGATAATAGCAGCTCGCTGATGATGTGCTGGTGAAGCCATCTCTCTGTGATGGAGGCTGCAGTGGTCCATCGAACGCCATGAGTCACCTCCGGACAGGGCTGAAGGGGAGAAAATAGGACAGTAAAAGCTGTAGAAATCTGCAAAGCCCCGGGGCTCGATTTTACAATGGTGACAGGTTGGCGGGGGGGTGAGGGTGTGTGTGGCAAACCCGGATGAACAAAACTTACCGTTTCCGACGCAATCGCACGCTGATTGCTGATGATTAACGTCCTCCCCGGGTTTCGCGCCCGGCGGGCAGCCCGATTGACAGGCTGGCTGTCGTCAGGAGCTGCAACGTGAGGGTAGGGGGGAGAGAGTGAGAGAGAGAGCTGGACGTCATCCGGTGCTGGGAGGGAAGACGGTGGGGGGGGGGGGAACGGAATGGAAGATCGGGGGAAGATCGGGGAAAGATCGGGGTAAGATCAGGAGGACATCGGGGGTAGATCATGGGGTGAAGAGAGGGACAACGGAGGGAAGATCGGGGGTGAAGATGGGGACATCGGGGGAAGATCGGGGGTGAAGATGGGGACATCGGGGGAAGATCGGGAGTGAAGATGGGGACATCGGGGGAAGATCGGGGGTGAAGATGGGGACATCGGGGGAAGATCGGGAGTGAAGATGGGGACATCGGGGGAAGATCGGGGCAGTGAAGATGGGGACATCGGGGGAAGATCGGGAGTGAAGATGGGGACATCGGGGGAAGATCGGGAGTGAAGATGGGGACATCGGGGGAAGATCGGGGGTGAAGATGGGGACATCGGGGGAAGATCGGGAGTGAAGATGGGGACATCGGGGGAAGATCGGGGCAGTGAAGTGGGGGACATCGGGGGGGCGGCGGGGGTGAAGAGGGCAACATCAGAGCAGGGTGCAAAGGTCGGTTCATTTAGTGTTTTCACTTCCGTCTATGGTTTTTTTATGCAATTTATTTAGTTTCTTGTTCCCTGATCCGGCCCTTCAGGCGTGAATCAGAAGCGGTGGGCAAGCTGCCCAGGTAAGTTAAAAATCTTTCGAAGTACTTACTCTGTCACAGATAAAGTGCCTTAAGGACCTCAATGAGGTAAATTTGGCGTGATTTTCGGAGCCCCCCCCCACCGGCCCCCAACACACCCGCAATTGCCTCCTAAAATCACCGACCTGATGTCAGGACAGTTAACATTTATTAATGCTCTTGTTTCCTTGCAGGCTTTAATTTGCTCAGGAGATTCTCTCTCTTTAAGACACCAGCAGTGAAGAAAATCCGAAATCCAATGGGATCTTTAATCGTGAGATTAGGAAGCTTATCCCTCGTCAGGCCCACTGAGTGAGTAGCAGCTTGTGCGGAGTTTGAAGCCGCGACTGTACACTGTGAAATAACGGCAGGGTTAGTTGGGTGTTGTACTGGGAAAGACTGTGTCTTAAAGGGATCGCAGCTCAAAGTGATACAGTCCCCTCGAAATTTGATTACCTGCGGAGAGCTATGGGGGTGACTTTCTGCAGGGGTGAGGGGGTGGGCTCCTCCCGATCGTCTGCAGTAACTTCAACAGAAGAGCCACGGAAACCCCCGTAAAATCTGCGGCCCGTGACAGCGGCTCCCCCCGTAACTTTGGCCCCCGTAACGGGGGTCCACGAGGACCCCTGGGAACTATGGCAGGATCCGGCCGTACCCTGAAGATTCCAGAAGGCCATGTGGGAGAGAGGGGGCCTCCACCCAATCCTCACCAGGGCATTGACGTAAGGAAGGGAGGGGAGCAGGCCCAGGGACACCCTACATCAGGAGATCCTGGAGACCCGGGTCCTCAAGGGAGGTCCATCATCATCTTGGCACAGGTGGACGCAATGGAAGAGAAAGTCATGAATATAATTGGGGCTTGAATCAAATGTTTTTTGGTATAAAAAATAACTTTAATTCAGCCCATGACTTCTGCCTTTGTCAAAAGTTTGTTTCATTTTCATAGAATTACATAGAATTTACAGCACAGAAACAGGCCGTTCGGCCCAACTGATCAATGCCGGTGTTTATGCTCCACACGAGCCTCCTCCCAACTTACTTCCCTATCACCATATCCTTCCATTCCTTTCTCCCTCATGTGCCGAACTGGATTCCCCTTAAATTCACCTATACTATTCGCCTCAACTACTGAGTTCCACATTCTCACCACTCTCTGGGTAAAGAAGTGTCTCCTGAATTCCCTATTGGATTTATTCGTGACTGTTTTATATTTACGGCCCCTAGTTCCGGTCTCTCCCACAAGTGGAAACATCTTCTCTCCGTCTACCCTATCAAACCCTTCCATAATTTTAAAGACCTCTATCAGGTCACCCCTCAGCCTTCTCTTTTGTGGAGAAAGGAGCCCCAGTCGGTTCAGCCTTTTCCTTTGGTGTTAGCCCCCTCTCCCCATACTGGCGACTGCGGACACTGCAGGTCTCACCAGCTGCTGGTAAATGAACGCTGCATCACAAAATATCCCCCCGCACGTCACTAAGCTGCTCGGCCAGCTCCCGGGCAGCAGTGGGGACCCACCTAGGGGTCTGGGCCTGAACCCCGGAAGAATCAGTGGGCAATATTTTTTTATTTAATGTTCCACTGCCACCCCCTTACCCTGGGGGGGGGGGTCACTGGGAGGCAGTGCAGAAGCTTTAATGGAAGGAGAGTGGCACCTCTCTGCCCCACCCCCATCCCGGCTTACCACTCCATTGGTGGGAGCCCCAGATGGTTCCCAAGCCCACTGAAGATGGTCAATAGCATGTCCTCCCCATGACCCCCCCACGTTGGAGGGGTCAGTGCCCGTTGGTTGCGATGGAGGCAGCACGTAACATTTGTGCTGCCTGATGATTTTGATGATTGCTGCGTGCAGCCAGCGCTACCTGCGCTGTTGAGTGGCTGCATGCATCAGCAGAGGGCCCCACTATTGGGAGTAGGTAGCACTACTTAAAGGCAGCTTGCACCTCTTAAAGGGTAGGTGCACTGTGGCTGCAAGAAGTCCTTTGGGAAGTAACTCTGTGCTGAAAGACATTGAGGAATGGCTGCGCCTGGGAGAGAGCGCGCACCAAGGTTCTCAGACGGTGCACTGGAGGCGTTGGTGGAAGAGATGGACAGATGGAGGGCCATCCTATATCCACAGGGGTCAGGAGACCCTCCAGACACATCATCAAGAGGCAGTGGGAGGCTGTGGCGCACGAGGTCAATGCCAGGTGCATCGCACCACGCATACGGATGCAGTGCAGGAAGAAATTCAATGATTTGACATGAGTAGTCAAGGTGAGTGAGTTCAACTGCACCATTAGCCACATCACTGCTCCACACACTACACCCCCCATCACCCACCTACCAACAAACTCTTTCCATCAGTACGCAACTCTTCAAAGCAAAGGCGTCATCTCACCCTCACACATTACCACTCTTGCAAGGCGCACACCCACAACTCACATGTCACACACACTGGCAGCTATTCAACCACCACAGCCACATCCACCGAAACATCATGTAGGACACTCACTGACACACTTCCTGCTTTCTTGCAGGAGAAGGTGATACATAACAGTAGGCAACAGGAAAGACCTGGAGCAGGTCAGGCACGCCCACACGTCCTCACCCCCATGGAGGAGACCGTGCTGCGATCATTGGGCAGTCCGTCGCTGCGGCCATGGTCACTGTCGGTGCTGGAGGTATCGATGATGAGGATCTCTGCATATCTCGTCCTCCTTCCCGCTTCCCACATCTCCCTCATCCCACAATCTTTTCTGACTCACGTGCTGCAGATGGTGTCAGCACGCACGTCTTACTCTCTCCTTTCCCCTCACCACAACTCAACCCGTGTCCCTTTGTTATTTCAGATACCCAAGACCTGGAACTGGCACCGTCAGAGGACGATAATAGTGACGATGCAGACACACCGTCACTCGATCTGACACTCGCAGCCACCAGCTCAGATACTGACACTGCGCGTATTTTACAGACCAGGATAGAGGAGGGATCTGCACTTGGTGAGACACAGAGCACAAGTGCGCAGGAGCCAGGGTGGGGGGGACGGATACCGCAGGTGCCAGCTCAATGGAGGGTGAGGTCACTCACTCATTCTGTTGCTGAGGAATCAGATGATGACTTTGATGGGCCAGGCGACAGATGAAGGCTGATGGGCGTCCACCACCAAATGCTTGGTGCACTGGAAAGCCTGCCGGAAAGTCTGTGCACAACGTCAAGGAGCATGGAGGAGTCCAACTCCAACTTGACACAGGGCTTTGTGCAGAGCTTGAGCCCATCCTTTCCCACATGGAATGGGTGGTCACCTCCATAAACACACCTGTGAAACTCACCATGATGCAGCGTCTGATGGCCAATGTCACAGCTTCCGTTGCAGCACAAACATCTGCCATCCAAGGCCCGACTGCTGCCTTGGAAGCTCAGATTGCTGCTATCGTGGCTCTGGGTTCCACTGTGGAACGGGGCTTCCAGGGCATCACAGCACTCCAGCAATCTGTTCTCCAGCTGATCACCAGGACTGCTGAGGCACCGCCCCGGGAGAGTGGCAGTGGCTCCATGGAAGACGAACCTGCTGTCCTCTCTCAGGATGACAGCATTCCTGCTCCCACCCCTGCCACTCCACCAGTGCCCTTGCTGTTTCCTGTCAGCCAGCCAGGCCAGACTGCTGCAGCCCAGGCCGAGATGGTGCAGTCTGAAGCCGGGCCCTCCTGGCCCAGAGCTGCTCGAGGTCGTCCTCCAAGGCCATCTGCTCTCTCTGACCAGGAAGGCCAGCAGCCTCCCTCCACCCATGTTCCAGCCACTGGGGATGCACCTCATAGGAGCACTTGGAAAGGTAAAGGCACACGAACAACAGGCACTAAGGGAATGCACAATAGTCTCATTTTGTTTGAATCATTTCCTGCGTGAATCTATAAATGTGGTTATGAATTTGTATTTGATGGTGGTTTTCATTTCCACGATGAGCTGAGGGAAGAAGCAATGTGTAATCATAAGGAGGACGATTTGATGGTCAGGTAAGAGAGGAAAGGAGTGAGGGACAGTTGGGGAGGTGTCGTTGAGGTTACTGGTATCGCTCATTAATCATCTGATCACACCTTTACCAAGATGGCTTCCTGCGCGCGCATCTCGGACGCCATTTTTGGGGCTTAGGAGTCCATGTAGCGCCTCCAAAATGGACGCTACACGGTCCAATTTCACCACCTGAACTCTGTTGGTGAACTGTAATCTGTGTCATCCATACACAATGTTGCATCCTTAAGGTCTACGGCGGACACTTCCATCTTGAAGTCCTGCTGTTCTTCAGACTCTGTAAAAGTAGCATTCTAAAAGGAAGGTACCAACTCCTTGTGGACGGATTTCAGTTTGATTTTTTTGAAGTATTGCGCTGCTTCAGTATCTTTCTAAAGTAGCTGACCTCTGTATATTTCTTAACCTTTAAAGAAATTCTGACTAAATAGTTTAGCCTGCACACATTGGTCTGTCAGTATGGTATTTTTCACCAGAAAGGAGAATGTGTTGGGCTTCGCATGTAAGACAAAAGAAATAGGAGCAGGAGTAGGCCATTCGGCCCCTCGAGCCTGCTCTGCATTCAGTCAGATCATGGCTGATCTTCAACCTCAACTCTACCTTCCTGCCCGATCCCCATATCCCTTGATTCCCCTCGAGTCCAAAAATCTATCGCTCTCAGCCTTGAATATACTCAATGACTGAACATCCACAGCCCTCTGAGGGAGAGAGTTCCAATGATTCACAGCCCTCTGAGTGCATCCTGGAATGTAAAGTTAACCCCTGGCTTCTCTCCACTACAAACCATCTTCTTAAATCGCTCTACCCTCCCCCTCTACCCTCACCTCCAACGCAAAGAGCAAGGAGCTCATGAAATTGTTTGTCACTAGGATTGAGACCATCCGTTCAGCTGCCTCTGCCGCTTCCCTCATTCCCCAGCCCACCAAGCCAAACTTCCCCGACGGATCCCCCCTGCCCGAGCCCTGAACTCACACCTTTCTCTAGTTTCTCTCCTATCTCCCCTCATGCCCTCTCCGAGCTCATCTTGTCCACGAGACCCACCTCCTGCTTCCTCGATCTGATTCCCACTAAGCTGGTGACCACCCAACTTCCCTTCCTGGCCCCCCATGTTAGCTGATATTGTTAATGGTTCCCTCTCCTCAGGTACTGTCCCCCTCACCTTCAAATCTGCTGTCATCACCCTCGTCTTCAAAAAACCCACCCTTTACCACTTTTTCCTTGCAAAATTCTGCCCCAAATTCCTTGAACGTGTTGTCACCTCCCAAATCCATGCCCATCTTTCCCGCAACTCCATGTTTGAATCCCTTCAGTCACGTTTCCGCCTCTGCCACAGCACTGAAATGGCCCTTATCAAAGTCACAAATGACATCCTATGTGACAGTGACTGTGGTAAACTCTCCCTCCTTGTCCTTCTCCACCTGTCTGCAGCCTTTGACACGGTTGATCAGACCATCTTCCTCCAACACCTCTCCTCTGTTATCCAGCTGGGAGGTACTGCGCTCACCTGGTTCCATTCTTATCTATCCAGTCGTAGCCAGAGAATCACCTGCAATGGCTTCTCCTCCTGCTCCTTCATCGTTACCTCTGGAGTCCCCGAAGGATCTATCCTTGGCCCCCTCTTATTTTTGATCTACATGCTGCCCCTTGGCGACATCACCTGAAAACACAACGTCAGATTCCACATGTACGCTGAGGACACCGAGCTCTACCTCACCACCACCTCCCTCGACCCCTCCACTGTCTCTCATTTGTCACATTGATTGTCCAACATCCAGAACTGGAGGAGCAGAAATTTCCTCCAACGAAATATTGGGAAAACTGAAGCCATTGTCTTTGGTCCCCGCCACAAACTCCATTCCCAAGCCACTGACTCCATACTCCATCCCTCTCCCTGGCTACTGCCTGAGGCTGAACCAGAACGTTCGCAACCTTGGCGTCCTATTTGACCCTGAGATGAGCTTCTGACCACATATCCGCTCTATCACCAAGACCGCCGACTTCCACCTCTGTAATATCGCCTGTCTCCGCTCCTGCCTCAGCTCATCTGCTGCTGAAACCCTCATCCATGCCTTTGTTACTTCGAGACTGGACTATTCCAATGGCCTCCTGGCTGGCCTCCCACCCCCAATAAACTTAAGCTCATCCAACACGATGTCTGCACTCCTCCAATTCTTGCCTCTTGCGCATCCCTGATTTTAATCGCTCAACCATTGGCGGCCTTGCCTTCAGCTGCCTCGGCCCTAAGCTCTAGAGTTCCCTCCCTAAACTTCTCCGCCTCTCTGTCTCACTCTCCTTTCAGACGCTCCTTAAAACCTACCTCTTTGACCAAGCTTTTGGTCATCTGTCCTAATACCTCCTTAAGTGGCTCGGTGTGAAATTATGTTTGATAATGCTCCTGTGAAGAACCTTGGGACATTTTACTACGTTAAAGGTGCTATATAAATGCAAGTTGTTGTTGTTGAAGAAATTTCTCCTCATCTGAGTCCTAAATGGCCGAGCCCTTATCCTGAGACTATGCCCCCTAGTTCTAGACTCTCCAGACAGGGGAAACAATCTCTCAGCATCTACCTTGTCAAGCCCCAGAATCTTATATGTTTCAATGAGATCACCCCTCATTCTTCTAAATTCCAGAGAGTATAGGCCCATTTTACTCAATCTCTCCTCATAGGACAACTTTCTCATCCCAGGAATCAATCTAGTGAACCTTCGTTGCACCGCCTCTAAGGCAAGTATATCCTTCCTTCCTTAGGTAAGGCGACCAAAACAGCACACAGTACTCCAGGTGTCGTCTCACCAAAGCCCTGTACAATTGCAGCAAGACTGCCTTACTCTTGTACTCCAACCCCCTTGCAATAAAGGCCAATGTACATTTGCCTTCCTGATTGCTTGATGTACCTGCAAGTTAACTTTGTTTGCTCAACGTTCAAGGACACCCAAATCCCTCTGAACGCCAACATTTAATAGTTTCTCACCATTGAAAAAATATTCTGTTTTTCTATTCTTCCTACCAAAGTGAATAACCTCACATTTCCCCACATTATACTCCAATCAGCCACCTTCTTGCCCATTCACTTAACCTGTCTATGTTCCTTTGTGGACTTTTTGTGTCCTCCTCACAGCTTACTTTCCCATCTAGCTTTGTGTTGTCAGCAAACTTGGATACATTACACTTGGTCCCTTCATCTAAGTCATTAATATAGATTGTAAATAGCTGAGGCCCAAGCACTGATCCTTGCGGCACCCCACTAGTTACAGCCTGCCAACCTGAGAATGACCCGTTTCTCCCTACTCTCTGTTTTCTGTCCTTTAACGAATCCTCTATCCATGCTAATATATTACCCCCAACCCCATGAGCCCTTATCTTGTGTAACAACCTTTTATGTGGCACCTTATTGAATGCCTTTTGAAAATCCAAATATTTCACATCCACTGGTTCCCTTTATCTGCCCTGCTAGTTACATCATCAAAAATCTCTAATAGATTTATCAAACATGATTTCCCTTTCATAAAACCATGTTGACTCTGCCTAATTATATTATGATTTTCTAAGTGCCCTGTTACCGCATCCTTAATAATGGATTCCAGCATTTTCCCAACGACCGATGTCAGGCTAATTGGCCTGGAGTTCCCTGTTTTCTCTCTCCCTCCTTTCTTGAATAGCGGGATTACATTTGTTACCTTCCAATCCACTGGAACCATTCTAGAATCTCGGGAATTTTGGAAGATCACAACCAATGCATCCACAACCTCTGCAGCCCCTCTTTCAGAACCCTCAGATGTAGGCCATCAGGTCCACGGGATTTGTAGGTTTTTTGTCCCATTAATTTCTCCAGTACTTTTTCTTTACTGATATTCATTACTTTAAATTTCTCACTCTCATTAGCCCCTTTGTTCCCCACTATTTCTGGTATGTTTTTTGTGTCTTCTACTGTGAAGACAGAAACAAAATATTTGTTTAATGTCTCTGCCATCTCCTTATTTCCCATTATAATTTCTCCTGTCTCAGCCTCTAGGGGACCCATGTTTACTTTCACTACTCCCTTCCTTTTTGTATACTTGTAGAAGCTTTTACAATCTGTTTTTATACCTTCTTGCAAGTTTACTCTCACATTCTATTTTCTCTCTCTTTGTCAATTTTTTGGTCATTCTTTGCTGGTTTCTAAAACTCTCTCAATCCTCAGGTTTACTCTGCTTCTTGGCAACATTATAAGCTTCTTCTTTTAACCGAATACTATCCTTAATTTCTTGAGTTAGCCACGGATGGATCACTTTTCCCGTGGAGTATTTATTAATTATTAAATATTTCTTTAAATGTTCACCATTGCTTATCTAACGTCATATTTTTTAATCTCATTTCCCAATATACCTGAGCCAACTCGCCTCTCATACGTATGTAATTGGCTTTGTTTAAATTTCAGACTCTAGTTTCAGACTTAAGTACGTCACTCTCGAACTCAATGTGAAATTCTGTCATATGATGATCACTCTGCCCCAGAGGATCCCTTACAATGAGATTACTAATTAACCCTGACTCATTACACAAGACAAGATCTAAAATAGCTTGTTCCCTGGTTAGTTCTACGATGTATTGTTCTGGGAAACTGTCTCGAATGCATTCCATGAACCCGTGCTCTAAATGTGATCTCCAGTGTTCAGTATTCTGTCGTTAGGGTATAATTGTTAATCTGGGCATGTTACTCTGTACACAGCACATAAAAGGGGGCACATTTTGGTTCATAGGAAGCTAAGTTGCTTTCAGAAACCATAATCACAAAACAAATGCATTGGGGAAAATCCCGAACAGCTTCTAGCTATTGTAGTGAGGAGACAGTGGGGTTGGTCGTCTGCAGGGAGAAATGCAAACCTGTCCTGTGATTACAAAAGTCTTCCATTTATGGAACAGATTATCATGTCTCTCAAGAACAACAAATGACTTCAATGAGAAATGTACTGTGTACTTTCCTTTGAATTGAGTGTGAAACTAAGGATGCCTCAGAATCAAGTGTCCCCTAGTTACAAAGTCCCACCGCCCTGTGTATGAGCTCAATGTAGGAACGGAACGGAGCTAGATTTCCTTCAGGGATGTGAGCTGCAGTTTTCCTGTTTAACCCGGAATATTGCTGAATTCCCATTGGGGTTGAGGTGGAGAATTTGCAGGTTTGGATTATTCTGTGAGCATTTTCCAGAGCCCATTGGCGTCAAGTGTGGAGTTTATAGAATTCACCTCAGTCCCACTGGCTGTATGGCTTCAGCTCATGTCAGCCATGGCTCAGTGGAAGCACTCTCACCTCTGAGGTAGAAGGTTGTAGGTTCAAGACTTGCTCCAGAGACTTCAGTACAAAATCTCAGCTAACATCTTAATGCAGTACTGAGGGAGAGCTGTGCTGACTTTTGGATGAGATGTTAAACTGAGGCCCCATCTGCCTTCTCAGGTGGATGTAAAAGTTCTCCTGCCACTCTTCGAAGAAGAACAGGGGAGTTCTCCCCAGTGTTCTGACCAATATTTAAATCTCAACCAACATCACTGA
This sequence comes from Heptranchias perlo, assembly GCF_035084215.1. Taxonomy (NCBI): domain Eukaryota; kingdom Metazoa; phylum Chordata; class Chondrichthyes; order Hexanchiformes; family Hexanchidae; genus Heptranchias; species Heptranchias perlo. The sequence goes on along the minus strand of NC_090350.1, from coordinate 7,520,678 downwards.
AACCGATTATCTGGTTATTTATTTCATTGCTGTTTGTGGGACCTTGCTGCGTATAAATTGGCTGCTGCGTTTCCCTACATTACAACAAAAGTACTTCATTGGCTGTGAAGCACATTGGGACATCCTGAGGTTGTGAAAGGCGCTATATAAATGCAAGTCTTTCCTTTTCACTGCCCGACTCCGAAGAATGTTTCCCAGATTGATCTTTGAGGTAAAGAACCCTGTAGACTGGTTCTTCTGCAGTTGATTCTCTGTTGAGCTCAGGATTGCCAACTCTGCTGTCCGTATCCTAACTTGCCTCAAGTCCCATTGACCCATCACCCCAGCGCTCACTGATCTATAATGGATCCCGTTCCAGGAATGCCTCGATTTTAAAATTCTCATCCTTGTTTTCAAATCCCTCCATGTCCTCATCCCTCCCGATCTCTGTTCCCTCCCCCAGCCCTACAACCCATCAAGATCTTTGCGCTCCTCCAATTCTTGCCTCTTACACATCCCTGATTTTAATCGCTCCACCATTGGCGGCCGTGCCTTCAGCTGCCTCGGCCCTAAGCTCTGGAATTCCCTCCCTAAACCTCTCCGCCTCTCTCTCCTCCTTTAAGACATTCCATAAAACTTACCTCTTTGACCAAGCTTTTGGACACGTGTCCTAATATCTCCTTATATGGCTAAGTGTCAAATTTTGTATGATAACACTCCTATGAAGTGCCTTGGGATGTTTTACAACGTTGAAGGCGCGACATAAGTGCCAGTTGTTTTTGTTTCTGGTTGGACGAATTCCTGGAGGTTTCATCACATGACCTCCTGCCTCCAACTGCCCCGCCCCCACACTCCCACCATTGGTCACCCGACACGTCCATCCTCACAGAGCACAGCCTTCCCACACCAATTGGTAGCGAACAGACTCTTTACCTGATTGGATGTTCCTTGATTGTCAGTCAAACATGCCTTTTTCCCATGTCCGATATTTTTATAACTAATAGACACAAGTGTTCAAAGAAATTTTAAAAGAAAACAATTTTTAATGCCCATATGATTTTTCACCTGAGTTGCTGACAGCAGTGTCCTGGAGATCAGTCTTTAACTCCTGGAGACTCCAGGACAATCCTGGAGGGTTGGCAACTCTAGTTAAGCTCTCCTCACATGTGACAGTTGCTCCCCCAGTGTGAGCTCACTCAAGTGTGAGCCTGGATGAAGCATGTTGGCAGGATATTTAACCATGGGGAGCATCACTGATGAACACATTCAATCATATTCAAATGTTTCATATTTGAAAGTTCTTTATCTGAATGCACGTAGCATTCATAAAACAAAATGGACGAGTTAACGGCACAATAACTACGTATGGGTATGATCTTGTGGCCATTACAGAAACATGGCTGCAGGGTGACAATGACTGGGAATTAAATATGCCAGGGTATTTAACAATCAGGAAGGACAGACAGGAAGGAAGGGGAGGTGGGGTGGCTACGTTAATAAAGGAAGGAATCACTGTAATACAGAGAAATGATATTGGGACAAAGGATGAGGATAATGAAACAGTTTGGGTAGAGATGAGGAATAATAAGGGGAAAAAAGCACTAGTGGGCGTAGTATATAGGCCTCCTAATAGTTGCAACTCTGCTGGTAGAAGTATTAATCAGGAAATAGTCAGGGCATGTAATAAGGGAACAGCTATAATTATGGGGGATTTTAACTGTCATATTAACTGGACAAATCAAATTGGGCAGGCCAGCCTTGAGGAAGAGTTTATTGAGTGTATTAGGGATGGATTTCTTGAGCAGTATGTAACTGATCCTACAAGGGGGCAAGCAACCTTGGACCTGGTCCTGTGTAATGAGCCAGGGTTAATTAATAATGTCCTAGTTAAGGATCCCCTTGGAATGAGTGACCATAACATGGTTACATTCCATATCCAATTAGAGGGTGAGAAGGTTGATTCTCAAACAAGCGTACTGAGCTTGAATAAAGGACACTATGATGGTATGAGAGCGGAATTGATTAACGTGGACTGGGAAAATAAATTAAAGGGTAAGACGGTACATGAGCAGTGGTGTTCATTTAAGGAGTTATTTTACAACTTTCAAAAAATATATATTCCACTGAGGAAAAAAGGGTGTAAAAGAAATGACAGCCATCCGTGGCTAAGTAAAGAAATTAAGGATAATATCCGACTAAAAACAAGGACATATAAGGTAGCCAATCTTAGTGGGAGGATAGAAGATTGGGAAGTCTTCAAAAGACAGCAAAAAGTAACTAAAGGATTGATTAAGAAAGGGAAGATAGATTATGAAAATAAATTAGCAAAAAATATAAAAACAGATTGCAAGAGTTTCTATAGTTATATAAAAAGAAAAAGGGTGGCTAAGGCAAACGTAGGTCCCTTAGAGGATGAGACCGGGAAATTAATGGTGGGAAACATGGAGATGGCAAAAATGCTGAACAAATATTTTGTTTCAGCCTTTACGGTAGAGGACACAAAGAATATCCCAACACTGGACAAACAGGGGGCTCTAGTGGGGGAGGAGCTTAATACGATTAAAATCACTAAGGAATTGGTACTCAGTAAATTAATGGGACTCAAGGCGGATAAATCCCTTGGACCTGATGGCTTACATCCTAGGGTCTTGAGGGAAGTGGCAGTGGGGATTGTGGATGCTTTGGTAATAATTTTCCAAAATTCTCTGGACTCGGCAAAGGTCCTGGCAGATTGGAAAACTGCTAATGTAACACCCTTATTCAAAAAGGGTAGTAGGCAGAAGGCTGGAAATTATAGACCAGTTAGCCTAACATCTGTGGTGGGTAAAATTTTGGAGTCTATTATTAAGGAGACAGTAGCAGAACATTTGGATAAACATAATTTAATAGGACAAAGTCAGCATGGCTTTATGAAGGGGAAGTCATGTCTGACAAATTTGCTTGAGTTCTTTGAGGACATAATGTACAGGGTGGATAAAGGGGAACCAGTGGACGTAGTGTATTTAGACTTCCAGAAGGCATTCGACAAGGTGCCACATAAAAGATTATTGCTCAAGATAAAGAATCACTGGATTGGGGGTAATATTCTGGCATGGGTGGAGGATTGGTTATCTAACAGGAAGCAGAGAGTTGGGATAAATGGTTCATTCTCGGACTGGCAACCAGTAGCCAGTTGTGTTCCGCAGGGGTCGGTGCTGGGTCCCCAACTCTTTACAATCTATATTAACGATTTGGAGGAGGGGACTGAGTGTAACATATCAAAGTTTGCAGATGATACAAAGATGGGAGGGAAAGTGGAGAGTGAGGAGGACATAAAAAACCTACAAAGGGATATAGACAGGCTGGGTGAGTGGGCGGAGATTTGGCAGATGCAATACAATATTGGAAAATGTGAGGTTATACACTTTGGCACGAAAAATCAGAGAGCAAGTTATTATCTTGATGGCAAGAAACTGGAGAGTACTGCAGTACAAAGGGATCTGGGGGTCCTAGTGCAAGAAGATCAAAAAGTTGGTATGCAGGTGCAGCAGGTGATCAAGAAGGCCAACGGAATGTTGGCGTTTATTGCTCGGGGGATAGAATATAAAAACAGGGAGGTATTGCTGCAGTTATATAAGGTATTGGTGAGACCGCACCTGGAACACTGCATACAGTTTTGGTGTCCATACTTAAGAAAAGACATACTTGCTCTCGAGGCAGTACAAAGAAGGTTCACTCGGTTAATCCCGGGGATGAGGGGGCGGACATATGAGGAGAGGTTGAGTAGATTGGGACTCTACTCATTGGAGTTCAGAAGAATGAGAGGCGATCTTATTGAAACATATAAGATTGTGAAGGGGCTTGATCGGGTGGATGCGGTAAGGATGTTCCCAAGGATGGGTGAAACTAGAACTTGGGGGCATAATCTTAGAATAAGGGGCTGCTCTTTCAAAACTGAGATGAGGGGAAACTTCTTCACTCAGAGGGTGGTAGGTCTGTGGAATTTGCTGCCCCAGGAAGCTGTGGAAGCTACATCATTAAATAAATTTAAAACAGAAATAGACAGTTTCCTAGAAGTAAAGGGAATTAGGGGTTACGGGGAGTGGGCAGGAAATTGGACATGAATTTAGATTTGAGGTTAGGATCAGATCAGCCATGATCTTATTGAATGGCGGAGCAGGCTCGAGGGGCCGATTGGCCTACTCCTGCTCCTATTTCTTATGTTCTTATTGATCCTTGCCCAGGTGGAGCACACATACGTCACCACTGCAAAGTGTATCAGTGGCTGAAGTCCTGGCGGTTTTTGCAATGGGCCCACCATCACTGGGTTGGGATCAACTCACTCAGCACAGGCTGGGGATGGAGCCTGGGGTCTTCTTGTTCTGGATGGGGCTCATTAACACAGCGGGCACTGCAGTTATTTAGTTTGATATTGGAGAGCGAGATTGTACTGAGTTTTAATTGAACATTAGATACAGACACACACAGTAATTTAAACACACAGTAACCTTTCCATTTTGATGCTAATTTATTAATCTGATGAAACTGCAATATTACAGTTCTAGTACAAACTCTTTAGAGGCAAATCACAATGTGTGAGCATTACATATCATGGTGTAATAGAAGCAATGAGAAAGGGAGAGAGAGAGAGAGAGAGGGAAACTCGGCATTAATAATCGCAAATCAGCACAATCACAATCCAGAACAGAATCGCCTTCCACTGAAGGGACTTTCTCACAGTCTGACTGCACCTCAACACCATACACATTTATATTTGGTTCTTTTATTGTCTCTCTGTGTGTTTGGCAGTGTTCAAAGGCAGCAAACTTCCTCGGTCACCTTTATGTGCTGGTGCACCTTGTAACTAGAATACAGAACTATTCCGGTTAGGATTTTAAAAAGGGCACCAGTGGCATGAATGAGGAAGAATGTGTGGATAAAGCAGGTGGACTTGTCTGCTCTGAGCATTTGATGTCATTTTCTGGGCTTTAATCAGGATTCAGTATGTCGTGCAACACCATGGGGATTTACACCAAGACGAGTCCTGTAGACATCAGTCTAATTCCCTGTCTCTCTATCTCCATCTCTCTCCCAACATATTGATGGAGAAGAACAATGGTTCTCCTACATTGACCCATCACCTCGATACCAAGGGAAGTGAGAAAACGCTCCCAGTGAATAGTCCCTGATCCAAATATAATCAGCCCTGTGAGGAATTCCTGTTTATTCCAGGTTAAACTTCATTACTTTTGCTGCCTGGTCTGATTTAGATAGAAAAAAAAATCACAAAGCAAAGCAATATTCCATTAATGCAGCTTAGTGGGAATTTCTTCCCTTAACTGTGCTCCTTCTAATCATTTAGCCCCTTGTTCCAGGCAAAGAATTTCAGTCCATGCAATCTTTATTGTCTTTTATCTTCACATTTCCTACACTTTTATAACGTATTGTTGCCCAGTCGATGATATTTCCCCCAAGACAGCCACAACCCTGACTTACAACATTGATCTCATTGGCAGTTAAAACGTGGTCCCACAGATTAACATCCGCCATTTCCCCGACAAAACACTGATTGGCGTCAAACCTTCCCCCAACCGAGTCCTGCTCCTGACCCAGAATAATCGTACCCCCACCACGCACATTTCCCTTACGATTCACAACTTTCTCAAAGCTCCGTTGCCCATTCACCCAGAATGTTGTCAGTCCCTCTTCAGACTCCCAGGTCACACACATGTGTCTCAGCTGCGCGTCCATTTTCGGGAGGATGAAATGAATTACAGTGCTGCTAAGATACAGGGTGAATTTTCCACTACTTTTGTACCAGACCAACAGTTCGTTGTTGTGATGTGTCGTTGCATAGGAGAACAAACCATAATTGAAGGTCGATTCAGAGGCTACTTTCATGCAGAGAGTGAAGGCAGACAAACTGGGCATCTCCTTTGGCTCCAGTACGACATAACTAGTCGAGGTTTTGGTTGGAAATATCAGTGACTTCTTTTCAAGGCCTGTAAAATATCAAAAGTTTCGATCTTGTTTAGTGAATGTTTGAAATGGTAACAGTGGTGAGCAGCATACTGGGAAAGAGAGAGAGATATAAAGGAGATGCCTTGTTAAAAAGAAAAAGAAAGACTTGCATTTATATAGCGCCTTTCACAACCTCAGGCCATCCCAAAGTGTTTTTCAGCCAATCAAGTACTTTAAAAGTGTAGTCACTGTTATAATGTGGGAAATGTGGCAGACAATTTGCGCACAGCAAGCTCCCACAAATAACAATGAAATAAATGACCAGATAATCTGTTTTTTAGTGATGTTGATTGAGGGATAAATATTGGCCAGGACACCGGGGAGAACTCCACTGCTCTTTTTCGAAAAGTGCCATGGGATCTTTCACATCCACCTGAGAGGACAGACGGGACCTCGGTTTAACGTCTCATCCAAAAGACTGCACCTCCGGCAGTGCAGCACTCCCTCAATACTGCACCGGGAGGGTCAGCCTGGATTGTGGGTTCAGGATCTGGAGTGGGGCCCACAACCTTCTGACTCAGAGGCGAGAGTGCGACCCACTGAGCCATGGCTGACACACAGTGGGAGACTGACCCAATACACGCCTGGAAAATTATGGACTTCAAGTACACAAGGCCAGACAGTTCGTTGCTGAAATATTTCTGCCACCCAGGCCAAACGGGCCCAAGCTGAAGGTGGGATCCAAACCCTTGAAAGCACAATATTGGTTGTATATTTATGAGGGGGGGTGGGGGGGGGGGGAAGGGAACGCTCCCTCTGCAAACTGATCAACTTTTACATTAAAACAGCTGCATTCTCGTTAATTGTAAACACTTTAATACTTTACAATTGAAACATTAATCATAAAAAAGGAAAAACAGAATGACATTTTACAGAATGAAGAGGTGATATGGCAGAAGTGGACTGGACACAACTACTTGAGGAGAAATCAGTGGCAAGCCAGTGGGAGGCTCTAAAAAGTGAAATTCTACGGGTACAATGCAGACACGTCCCCTCAAAGAAAAAAGGGTGGCACGTGCAAATTTAGAGCCCCCTGGTTGTCTAGAAGTATGTGGGGCAAGATAAAGCAGAAAAAGAAAGCTTCTGACTGTCACAGAAAACTAAATACTGCAGAAAGCATGGAGGAGTATAGAAAGTACAGGGATGACGTAAAAAAGGGAATAAGGAAAGCAAAGAGAGGGCATGAAAAAATATTAGCTAGTAAGATTAAAGAAAACCCAAAGATGTTTTATCAGTACATTAAGAACAAGAGGATAGAGAAGGAAAAGGTGGGACCTATCGGGGATGATGAGGGTAACTTGTGTGTAGAAGCAGAGGATGTGGGTAGGGTTTTAAATGAATATTTTGTCTCTGTATTCACAAAGGAAAGGGATGATCCGAATGTAGTAGTTAAAGAGGAGAGGTGTGAAATATTGGATCAGGTAAACATAACGAGAGAGGAAGTACCAGAGGGACTGGAATCCTTGAAAGTTGATAAGTCACCAGGGCCGGATGGATTGATTCCTAGGCTATTGAAGGCAGCCAGGGAGGAAATAGCGGATGCTCTGAGGATCATTTTCCAATCCTCACTAGATACAGGGGAGGTACCGGAGGACTGGAAGACTGCAAACATAGTACCATTGTTTAACAAGGGTACGAGGGAAAGGCTGAACAATTATAGGCCGGTCAGTCTTCCCTCGCTTGTGGGCAAACTATTAGAATCAATACTGAGAGATAGGATAAACTATCACTTGGAAAGGCATGGTTTAATCAGGGATAATCAGCATGGATTTGTTCAGGGAGGGTCATGCCTTACAAATCTGATAAAATTCTTTGAGGAAGTGATAAGGAGGATTGAGGAGGGTAGTGCAGTAGATGTTGTCTACATGGATTTTAGTAAGGCATTTGACAAGGTCCCACATGGCAGACTGGTCAGAAAGGTAAAAGCTCATGGGATACAGGGAAATGTGGTGAATTGGATCCAAAATTGGCTCAGTAACAGGAAACAAAGGGTAAAAGTCGATGGATGTCTTTGCGAATGGAAATCCATTTCCAGTGGTGTGCCACAGGGCTTAGTGTTGGGTCCCTTGCTGTTTGTGGTATATATTAATGATTTGGACTTGAATGTAGGGGCATGATTGGCAAATTTGCAGACAACACAAAAATTGGCCGTGTAGTTGATAGTGAAGAGGATAGCTGTAGACTCCAAGAAGATATCAATGGGTTGCTGGAGTGGGCGGAAAAGTGGCAAATGGAATTCAACCCGGAGAAGTGTGAGGTAATGCACTTAGGGAGGGCAAACAGTAAAAGGGAATACGCAGTAAACGGGAATATACTGAGAGGGGTAGAGGAAGTGAGAGACCTTGGAGTGCATGTGCACAGGTCCCTGAAGGTGGCAGTACAGGTAGATAAGGTTGTGAAGAAGGCATACGGAATGCTCTCCGTTATTAGCCGAGGTATAGAATACAAAAGCAGGGATGTAATGATGGAACTGTATAAAACGCTGGTAAGGCCACAGCTGGAGTATTGTGCGCAGTTCTGGTCACCACATTACAGGAAGGACGTATTTGCTCTGGAGAGAGTGCAGAGAAGATTTACAAGAATGTTGCCAGGGCTTGAAAATTGCAGCTACGAGGAGAGATTGGATAGGCTGGGGTTGTTTGCCTTGGAGCAGAGGAGGCTGAGGGGTGACTTGATTGAGGTGTACAAAATTATGAGGGGCCCAGATAGAGTAGACAGGAAGTACCTGTTTCCCCTAGCGGAGAGTTCAAGAACTAGAGGACATAGATTTAAGCTGATTGGCGGAAGGATTAGAGTGGACATGAGGAAAAACCTTTTTACCCAGAGGGTGGTGGGTGTATGGAATTCGCTGCTCAAATTGGTGGTAGAGGCAGGGACCCTCAACTCTTTTAAAAAGTACCTGGACCTGCACCTAAAGTGCTGTAAGCTGCAGGGCTACGGATCGGGTGCTGGAAGGTGGGATTAGAATGGGCACCTGATTTTTCTTCGAGCCGGTGTGGACACGATGGGACCTCGGTTTAACGTCTCATCCAAAAGACTGCACCTCCGGCAGTGCAGCACTCCCTCAATACTGCACCGGGAGGGTCAGCCTGGATTGTGGGTTCAGGATCTGGAGTGGGGCCCACAACCTTCTGACTCAGAGGCGAGAGTGCGACCCACTGAGCCATGGCTGACACACAGTGGGAGACTGACCCAATACACGCCTGGAAAATTATGGACTTCAAGTACACAAGGCCAGACAGTTCGTTGCTGAAATATTTCTGCCACCCAGGCCAAACGGGCCCAAGCTGACTGACAGCTAGAAAGAAACTGACACTGCCTCAAATAACTGGGGCCTCAGGAATGGCCCTGATGGAAACAAGTGGTTCCTCGGGCTTTGAGTGGTCAGTCTGCACATCATTCAATCACTTGTACTGGAGGAATACAATACAAGAACTTGGAGGGTCAAAGGTGGGATCCAAACCCTTGAAAGCACAATATTGGTTGTATATTTATGAGGGGGGGGTGGGGGGGGAAGGAAACGCTCCCTCTGCAAAGTGATCAACTTTTACATTAAAACAGCTGCATTCTCGTTAATTGTAAACACTCGAATACTTTACATAAAAAAGGAAAAACAGAACGACATAGGATTTTCAATCAGGCCGTCACCAACCAAAGAATTAGCTCAATAATTACTGTCCCACATCCAATCCTCACCTCACCAGTTCACAGAGACACTGCACTCCCTCCAGACACAGTTCACAGACACTGCACTCCCTCCAGACACAGTTCACAGACACTGCACTCCCTCCAGACACAGTTCACAGACACTGCACTCCCTCCAGACACAGTCACACAGACACTGCACTCCATCCAGACACAGTCACACAGACACTGCACTCCCTCCAGACACTGTTCACAGACACTGCACTCCCTCCAGACACAGTTCACAGACACTGCACTCCCTCCAGACACTGTTCACAGACATTGTACTCTCTCCAGACTCAGTTCACAGACACTGCACTCTCTCCAGACAAGTTCACAGACACTGTACTCCCTCCAGACACAGTTCACAGACACTGTACTCCCTCCAGACACAGTTCACAGACACTGCACTCCCTCCAGACACTGTACTCCCTCCAGAGACAGTCACACAGACACTGCACTCCCTCCAGACACATTTCACAGACATTGCTCTCCCTCCAGACATTGTCACACAGACACTGCACTCCCCCCAGACTAACTCACACAGACACTGCACTCCCTCCAGACACTGATCACAGATGCTGTACTCGCTCCAGACACTGCACTCCCTCCAGACACTGTACTCCCTCCAGAGACAGTCACACAGACACTGCACTCCCTCCAGACACAGTCACACAGACACTGCACTCCCTCCAGACACAGTTCACAGACACTGCATTCGCTCCAGAATCAGTTCACAGACACTGCACTCCCTCCAGACACAGCCACCCAGACACTGCACTCCTTCCAGACACAGTTCACAGACACTGCTCTCCCTCCAGATATTGTCACACAGACACTGCACTCCCTCCAGACAAACTCACACAGACACTGCACTCCCTCCAGACACTGATCGCAGACACTGTACTCACTCCAGACACAGTTCACAGACACTGCATTCCTTCCAGAGAGAGTTCATAGACAATGCTCTCCCTCCAGACACAGTCACACAGACACTGTACTCACTCCAGACACTGTTCACAGACACTGAACTCCCTCCAGACACTGATCACAGACGCTGTACTCACTCCAGACACTGTACTCCCTCCAGACACTGTTCACAGACACTGTACTCTGTCCATTGCCCGTTCTCCAATATGAGCCTGGACGGTGAGGATATTCGACCGTGGAGAGGAGGGAACTCAGTACAAAGGCGACTGCTGCCCCTAGTGGACAGTCAGACATTGGAATTTCAGCAGAAATGACTGAACATTGATCAGGAGCAGGAGCACTGGCCTTTCCCCACTCCTTACCCCAGGATGGTGAGGCCAGTTGGAACAGCCCAGCCTGATCTACTTCTTTTCTGCTCCATGTACTTTAATCTGCTCATTATCACATTGCTGTTTGTGGGATCTTGCTGTGCACACATTGGCTGTCGCGTTTCCTACATTACAACAGTGATTACACTTCGAAAGTACTTCATTGGCTGTAAAGGGTTTTTGGACGTCCAGTGGTCCTGAAAGGCGCTCGAGAAATGCAAGTCTTTCTCTTTCTTTCACCACACCGAGTGAGATCAGTACAGGCCTGGGATGGAACCCGGGCTCTTCCTGCCCCTTGTGGGGCTCAGTACCATTTCCGAAAGTCTAGTTTAAATTATATTTGCCCACTGTAGCCTGTGTATTTCAGTACTAATACACACCTTGACTAGCAGATAGTGGCAGGTAAATGCACGCCCAAAGCACTACGGCAATGAAGGTTTTCATCCTACGTCCAGCCTGTAAATAATAATAATCAATGAGTAATTTCATTGTATTTGATGCTGATATCGATCCATTTAAAATCAGAACTATCGCCCAGTTTCAGGTGTATTACCAACACACAAACTCCACCCTGGTACTCACTGTGATACTTTACCAAACAAGTCTCGAGCTGAAGTGAATCCAATAACCTGGACACAACCTGCTACAATTTATATTGTGCTGAGCTCAGTGACAGCCCAATGGATTAAAGTAAATGAGGAGGCGGTGCTAACACTGCTGTCCACCCAAACACTCACAACTTTCATTATGAGCAGTATCTGACATCACTGATTTGTCCCACTCTCCCAAATTAATTTGGAGTAATATTCCGGAGTTACCATTTCCATTCCCTTAACGATCCGATATCCCTCTCTCAGATCTCCTCTCAGACTCCTCCTATTCAGATTGAAAAGTCCCCGTCTCTCCAGTCTTTCCCCATAACTCAGACCAGCTGACACTGGGAATCAGTCTGAGGGCTCCTCTCTGCACTGTCTCCAGTCACTGAATGTCCCCCTTGAGTCTCGCTGACCAGTCCTGGACGGAGTGCTCAAGGTGCGATCTGACCAGACCCCATGGACACTTTGATCACCACATCCTTTGACCTGTTCGCTGTGTTGGCTGTTTCTCTGCACTCCAGCCCCTTCACTCCAGAATGACACCAACTTTCCACCAACGTAATCTCCGAAGTTCAGAACTTCAGGTGGCTGTTGTGCAGAAAAGCACGAACACGGACTTGAAGGGTCGGATTGTGTGAAAGAACGTTGTATTTTTAAACGGGAGATTTCACTTGACTTTCAGACTGTAAAACTTGAATTCAAGTTAATGGGGAGAATGGCAATAATTCCACCATAAAACGAAGGATCAGAAAGAAACAGCTTGCATTGATCCCGTGCCTTTCATGACCTCAGGAAATCCCAAAGTGCTTCACAGGCAAAAAAGTATTTCTGTAATGTGGAGAAACACGACAGTCAATTTCCACACAACAAGGTCCCACAATGAGATAATGACCAAAGAATCTGTTGTAGTGATGATGGTTGAGAGATAAATGTTGGTCAGTCCGGCCCTCTGGGAATGGATCACCCTCCCACACATTCCAATACAGGACACTCCCCAATACAGGACATTCTGCAATGCAAGACACTCCCCAATACAGGACACTCCCCAATACAGGACACATTCCAATACGGGACACTCGCCAGCACAGGACACTCCCCAATGCAGGACACTCCCCAATACAGGACACTCTCCAATGCAGGACACGCTCCAGTGCTGGACATTCTCAAGTTCAGGAAGTTCTCCTTTACAGGGCAATCTCCAGTACAGCGCGGTCTCCATTACTGGACTCTCTCCTGTACAGGGCACTCTCCAGTACAGGACCCTCTCCAGTACTGGACACTCTTGATAACATTACACTCCCCGGTACATCTCCATTTCAGGACGGTCTCCATTACAGGACAGTTTCCAGTACCGGACAGTCTCCGGTACAGGACACTCTCCAGTACAGGACACTCTCCTTGTAAGAGACACTCTCCAATACAGGACACTCTCCAATACAGGAAACTCTCCAATAACGGACACTCCACAGCACAGTATAATTTGGTTCATGCGGGCTTTGATCAGTAAACGTTGGTTGACAGAAAAGGAGAAGGAAAAGGATGTGGATTGGATTGATGGCCATTTTTGGAAATCAGATTATCAATGTTCAGATGTTGATAACAGATTTAATCCAATCCTGTCACTTATTGGGAGGGCGTTTGGCCGCAGCCCAAAAAGGAATTACAGTGAATTAGAACATGGGAACAGGCCATTCGGCCCAACCAGTGTGTATTGTTGTTTATGCCCCACATGAATAATTGTCCTAATCCCATGTACCCTACACCTCTGAGGCTTGTTCAATACCTTTTATTGTTCTTTCCCTCTCCCCATCTGTCTGAAAGTGAGTGTGCACCATGTGCACAACCTGAATGTCCAGCTTGCTTCACATTGAGAAGTGAACACGTCATGTGACCATTGGTCTGGTAACCAAGGGCGATGTTCATTGAGGGAGGAATGTTGGGCACGAGAGCGGGAGAACTTGTTTTCCCTTGAACAGGGTGAACATTTACATCTGCTTGAATAGGCAAATAAGGGTCTGAAAGTTGGAAGGTTTTCAAAGACAGAGAAGGAAAATAATGTCGGTGTGTTTATTGGCATTTAGTTGAAAGCAAACAGTCAATATTGAAGTGGTTTTCACCAGATCTTATCCGAGTCTGGTCACCCGCTGGAGGGCATTTTGTTGACAGACTAACCCTGGGTCGGGCACTGGGGAAGTCAGTTCGAAGTCCTCTGACCAGTTTTGTCCAATTGCTGATTGAGATCAGCTCACTGAACACAGAGCGGGGATTGACCCAGAGTATCCGAAACAACTGAGATCAGCTCACTGAACACCACCCAGTATAGCACAGACCGCAGTACAGGACACTCTCTAATACAGGACGGTCTCCAGTACAGGACACTCTCCAGTACAGGACACTCTCCAATACAGTGCACTCTCCAGTACAGGACACTCTCCAATACAGGACACTCTCCAATACAGGACACTCTCCAATACAGGACTCTCTCCAGTCCAGGACACTCTCCAATACAGGACGGTCTCCAGTACAGGACACTCTCCAATACAGGACACTCTCCAATACAGGACACTCTCCAATACAGGACACTCTCCAGTACAGGACACTGTCCAGTCCAGGACACTCTCCAATACAGTGCACTCTCCAATACAGGACACTCTCCAATACAGGACACTCTCCAATACAGGACACTCTCCAATACAGGACGGTCTCCAGTACAGGACACTCTCCAATACAGGACACTCTCCAATACAGGACACTCTCCAATACAGGACACTCTCCAATACAGGACGGTCTCCAGTACAGGACACTCTCCAATACAGGACACTCTCCAATACAGGACACTCTCCAATACAGGACGGTCTCCAGTACAGGACACTCTCCAGTACAGGACACTCTCCAATACAGGACACTCTCCAATACAGGACACTCTCCAATACAGGACACTCTCCAGTACAGGACACTGTCCAGTCCAGGACACTCTCCAATACAGTGCACTCTCCAGTACAGGACACTCTCCGGTACAGGACACTCTCCAGTACTAGACACACTCCAATAACGGCCACTCCCCAGCACAGTTTTGGTTCATGCGGGCTTTGATCAGTAAACGTTGGTTGAACGTTGACAGAAAGGGAGAAGGAAAAGGTCGTGGAATGGATTGATGGCCATTTTTGGAAACCAGATTATCAATGTTCAGATATTGATAACAGATTTATTCCAATCCTGTCACTTATTGGGAGGGCGTTTGGCCGCTGCCCAAAAAGGAACTGCAGGGAATTACAACACGGGAACAGGCCATTCGGCCCAACCAGTGTGTATTGTTGTTAATGCTCCACATGAATAGTTATCCTAATCCCATGTACCCTACACCTTTGAGGCTTGTTCAAGACCTTTTATTGTTCTCCCTCTCCCCATCTGTCTGAAAGTGAGTGTGCACCGTGTGCACAAACTGAATGTCCAGCTTGCTTCACATTGAGAAGTGAACTCGTCACATGATCATTGGTCCGGTAATCAAGGGCGATGTTCATTGAGGGAGGAATGTTGGCCACGAGAGCGGGAGAACTTGTTTTCTCTTGAATAGTGTGAACATTTACATCTGCTTGCATAGGCAAATAAGGGTGTGAAAGTTGGAAGGTTTTCAAAGACAGAGAAGGAAAATAATGTCGGTGTGTTTATTGGCATTTAGTTGAAAGCAAACAGTCAATATTGAAGTGGTTTTCAGTCTGGTCGCCCCCTGGAGGGCATTTTGTTGACAGACTAAACCTGGGTCGGGCACTGGGGAAGACAGTTCGAAGTCCTGTGACCAGTTTTGTCCACTGAGCGGGGATTGACCCAGAGTATCCGAAACAACTGAGATCAGCTCACTGAACATCCCCCAGTATAGCACAGACCGCAGGACAGGACACTCTCCAATACAGGACACTCTCCAATACAGGACACTCTCCAATACAGGACACTCTCCAATACAGGACACTCTCCAGTACTGGACACTCTCCAATATAGGACACTCTGAAGTACAGGACACTCCAAAGTACAGGACACACTCCAATACAGCACAGTCTCCAGTACGGGACTCCCTCCAGTATGGGACACTCTCCAATCCAGGACACTCTCCAATACAGGACACTCTCCAGGACAGGACGTTCTCCAGCACTGGACACTCTCCAGCCAGGCCACTCTGCCGTACAGGACACTCTCCAGGACAGGACACTTTCAATGATAGTACACTCCCCAGTACAGGGCACTCTCCGACACAGTCAACTGTTAAGTACAAGATGGTTTTCATTCCAGGACGTGCTCCAGGACAAGAGAAGCTCCAGTACTGGAAATTCTCAAGTTCAGGGTACTCTTCATTACAGGACAGTCTCCAGTAAAGGACAGTCTCCATTACAGTACAGTCTCCTGTACAGGACACTCTCCAGTACAGGACACTCTCCAGTACAGGACACTCTCCTGTACAAGACACTCTCCTGTACAAGACACTCTCCTGTACAGCACACTCTGCAATACAGGACAAGGCTGAAGCGTTTGCAAAGATTTTCAGCCAGAAGTTGATCCATCTCGGCCTCCTCCCAATATCCCCACCACCACAGAAGCCAGTCTTCAGCCAATTCGATTCACTCTACGTGATATCAAGAAACGGCTGAGTGCACCGGATACAGCAAAGGCTATGGGCCCTGACAGCATCCCAGCTGTAGTGCTGAAGACTTGTTCTCCAGAACTAGCCGCGCCTCCAGCCAAACTGTTCCAGTACAGCTAAAACACTGGCATCTACCCGACAATGTGGAAAATCGCCCAGGTATGTCCTGTCCACAAAAAGCAGGACAAATCCAATCTGGCCAATTACCGCCCCATCAGTCTACTCTCAATCACCAGCAAAGTGATGGAAGGTATCGTCGACAGTGCTATCAAGCAGCACTTACTCACCAGTAACCTGCTCACTGATGCTCAGTTTGGGTTCCGCCAGGACTACTCGGCTCCTGACCTCATTACGGCCTTGGTCCAAACATGGACAAAAGAGCTGAATTCCAGAGGTGAGGTGAGAGTGACTGCCCTTGACATCAAGGCAGCATTTGACCGAGTGTTGGCTCCAAGGAGCCCTCGTAAAATTGAAGTCAATGGGAATCAGGGGGAAAACTCTCCAGTGGCTGGAGTCATACCTGGCACAAAGGAAGATGGTAGTAGTTGTTGGAGGGCAATCATTTCAGCCCCAGGACATTGCTGCAGGAGTTCCTCAAGGCAGTGTCCTCGGCCCTACCATCTTTAGCTGCTTCATCAATGACCTTCCCTCCATCGTAAGGTCAGAAATGGGGATGTTCGCTGATGATTGCACAGTGTTCAGTTCCATTCACAACCCCTCAGATAATGAAGCAGTCCGAGCCCGCATGCAGTAAGACCTGGACAACAACCAAGCTTTAGCTGATAAGTGGCAAGTAACATTTGCGCCAGACAATTGCCAGACAATGACCATCTCCAACAGGAGAGAGTCCAACCACCTCCCCTTGACATTCAACGGCATTACCATCGCCGAATCCCCCACCATCAACATCCTGGGGATCACCATTGACCAGAAACTTAACTGGACCAGCCATATAAATGCTGTGTCGACAAGAGCAGGTCAGAGGCTGGGTATCCTGACTCCCCAAAGCCTTTCCACCATCTATAAGGCACAAGTCATGAGGTGATGGAATACTCTCCACTTGCCTGGATGAGTGCAGCTCCAACAACACTCAAGAAGCTCGGCATCATCCAGGACAAAGCAGCCCGCTTGATTGGCACCCCATCCACCACCTGAACATTCACTCCCTTCACCACCGGCGCACAGTGGCTGCAGTGTGTACCATCCACAGGATGCACTGCAGCAACTCGCCAAGGCTTCTTCGACAGCACCTCCCAAACCTGCGATCTCTACCACCTAGAAGGACAAGTGCAGCAGGCACATGGGAACGACACCACCTGCACGTTACCCTCCAAGTCACACACCATCCCGACTTGGAAATATATCGCCGTTCCTTCATCGTCGCTGGGTCAAAATCGTGGAACTCCCTTCCAAACAGCACTGTGGGAGAACCTTCACCACAAGGACTGCAGCGGTTCAAGAAGGCGGCTCACCACCACCTTCTCAAGGGCAATTAGGGATGGGCAATAAATGCCGGCCTCGGCAGCGATGCCCACATCTCATGAACGAATAAAAAAAAGGACACTCTCCAGGAGAGGCCACTCCCCAGTACAGGACACTCTCCAATACAGGACACTCTCCACTACAGGACAATCTCCAGTACAGGACACTCTCCAATACAGGACACTCTCCAGTACAGGACACTCTCCAGAACAGGTACTGTCCAATACAGGACACTCCCCATTGCAGGTCAGTCTGCAGTATAGGTCAATCTCCAATACAGGACACTCTCCACTACAGGACACTCTCCAGCACAGGACACTCTCCAATACAGGACACTCTCCAATACAGGACACTCTCCACTACAGGACACTCTCCAGTACAGGACACTCTCCAGTGCAGACACTCTCCAGAACAGTACAATTTGGGACAGGATGTCTTTGATCAGGAAACATTGTTTGAACGTTGACAGATATGTTGAAGGAAAAGAACGTGGCTTGTATTCATGGACATTTTTGGAAATCAGATTATCAATGTTCAGATGTTGATAACAGTTTTAATCCAATCCTGTCACTTATTGGGAGGGTGTTTGGCCGCTGCCCAAAATGGAACGACAGGGAATTATAACACGGGAACAGGCCATTCGGCCCAACCAGTTGTCAATGCTCCACATGAATAGTTGTCCTAATCCCATGTACCCGACACCTCTGAGGCTTGTTCAATACCTTTTACTGTTCTTTCCCTCTCCCCATCTGTCTGAAAGTGAGCGTGCACCGTGTGCACAAACTGAATGTCCAGCTTGCTTCACAGTGAGAAGTGAACACGTCACGTGACCATTGGTCTGGTAACCAAGGGCGATGTTCATTGAGGGAGGAATGTTGGGCACGAGAGCGGGAGAACTTGTTTTCCCTTGAATGGAGTGAACATTTACATCTGCTTGAATAGGCAAATAAGGGTGTGAAAGTTGGAAGGTTTTCAAAGGCAGTGAATGAAAATAATGTCGGTGTGTTTATTGGCATTTAGTTGAAAGCAAACAGTCAATATTGAAGTGGTTTTCACCAGAACTTATCCTAATCTGGTCACTCCCTGGAGGTCATTTTGTTGACAGACTAACCCTGGGTCGGGCACTGGGGAAGTCAGTTCGAAGTCCTGTGACCAGTTTTGTCCAACTGCTGAGTGAGATCAGCTCACTGAACACAGAACGGGGATTGACCCAGAGTATCCGAAACAACTGAGATCAGCTCACTGAACACCCCCCAGTATAGCACAGACCGCAGTACAGGCACTCTCCAATACAGGACACTCTCCAGTACAGGACACTCTCCAATACAGGACACTCTCCAATACAGGACACTCTCCAATACAGGACACTCTCCAATACAGGACACTCTCCAGCACAGGACACTCTCCAATACAGGACACTCTCCAATACAGGACACTCTCCAATACAGGACACTCTCCAGTACAGGACACTCTCCAGTACAGGACACTCTCCAATACAGGACACTCTCCAGTACAGAACAGGACACTCTCCAATACAGGACACTCTCCAGTACAGGACACTCTCCAATACAGGACACTCTCCAGTACAGAACAGGACACTCTCCAATACAGGACACTCTCCAGTACAGGACACTCTCCAGTACAGGACACTCTCCAATACAGAACAGGACAATCTCCAATACAGGACACTCTCCAGTACAGGACACTCTCCAGTACAGAACAGGACAATCTCCAATACAGGATATACTCCAGTTACGTACAGGACCCTCTCCAGTAATGAACAGTCTCCACTTCAAGATACTCTCCAGTACAGGACTCTCTCCAGTACAAGACACTCTCCAATGCAGGACACTCTCCAATACACGACACTCTGCAATACACAACACTTTCCAGTACAGCGCACTCTGCAGTACAGCACAGTCTACAGCACAGGACACTCTCTAATGCAAGACTTCCCATGAACGAATAAAGATAAACAGGAAACTGTCCAGTGCAGGACACTCTCCAATGCAGGACACGTTCCACTAAAGGACATTCTCCAGTTCAGGACACTCTCCAGTTCCGGACACTCTAGAGTACAGGACACTCTAGAGTGCAGGACACTCTAGAGTACACAACACTCTAGAGTGCAGGACACTCTGGAATACACAACACTCTGGAGTACACAACACTCTAGAGTGCACAACACTCGAGAGTTCAGGAAACTCTTGATTAAAGGACACTCTCCAATACAGGACACTCTCCAATACAGGACACTCTCGAGTGCAGGACACTCTCCAATACAGGACACTCTCCAGTACTGGACACTCTCCAATACAGGACACTCTCCAGTACAGGACACTCTCCAATACAGGACACTCTCCAGTACAGGACACTCTCCAATACAGGACACTCTCCAATACAGGACACTCTCCAATAGAGGACACTCTCCAGTACAGGACACTCTCAAGTACAAGATACTCTCCAATACAGGACACTCCCCAGTACAGGACACTCTCCAATAGAGGACACTCTCCAGTACAGGACACTCTCAAGTACAAGATACTCTCCAATACAGGACACTCTCCAGTACAGGACACTCTCCAATACAGGACACTCTCCAGTACAGGACACTCTCCAATACAGGACACTTTCCAATACAGGACACTCTCCAGTTCAGGAAACTCTCCAATACAGGACACTCTCCAGTACAGGACACTCTCCAATAGAGGACACTCTCCAGTACAGGACACTCTCAAGTACAAGATACTCTCCAATACAGGACACTCTCCAATACAGGACACTCTCCAATACAGGACACTCTCGAGTGCAG
The DNA here is from genome assembly GCF_035084215.1 of Heptranchias perlo. Lineage (NCBI taxonomy): Eukaryota > Metazoa > Chordata > Chondrichthyes > Hexanchiformes > Hexanchidae > Heptranchias > Heptranchias perlo. Next base: position 7,500,194 of record NC_090350.1, on the reverse strand, counting down.
GACACTCTCCAATACAGGACACTCTCCAGTACTGGACACTCTCCAATACAGGACACTCTCCAATACAGGACACTCTCCAATACAGGACACTCTCCAGTACAGGACACTCTCCAATACAGGACACTCTCCAATACAGGACACTCTCCAATACAGGACACTCTCCAATACAGGACACTTTCCAATACAGGACACTCTCCAGTTCAGGAAACTCTCCAATACAGGACACTCTCCAGTACAGGACACTCTCCAATAGAGGACACTCTCCAGTACAGGACACTCTCAAGTACAAGATACTCTCCAATACAGGACACTCTCCAATACAGGACACTCTCCAATACAGGACACTCTCGAGTGCAGGACACTCTCCAATACAGGACACTCTCCAGTACTGGACACTCTCCAATACAGGACACTCTCCAATACAGGACACTCTCCAATACAGGACACTCTCCAGTACAGGACACTCTCCAATACAGGACACTCTCCAATACAGGACACTCTCCAATACAGGACACTCTCCAGTACAGGACACTCTCCAGTACAGGACACTCTCCAATACAGGACACTCCCCAGTACAGGACACTCTCAAGTACAAGATACTCTCCAATACAGGACACTCTCCAGTACAGGACACTCTCCAATACAGGACACTCTCGAGTGCAGGACACTCTCCAATACAGGACACTCTCCAGTACTGGACACTCTCCAATACAGGACACTCTCCAGTACAGGACACTCTCCAATACAGGACACTCTCCAGTATAGGACACTCTCCAATACAGGACACTCCCCAGTACAGGACACTCTCCAATAGAGGACACTCTCCAGTACAGGACACTCTCAAGTACAAGATACTCTCCAATACAGGACACTCTCCAGTACTGGACACTCTCCAATACAGGACACTCTCCAGTACAGGACACTCTCCAATACAGGACACTCTCCAGTACAGGACACTCCCCAATACAGGACACTCTCCAGTACAGGACACTCTCCAGTACAGGACACTCTCCAAGACAGGACACTCCCCAAGACAAGACAATCTCCAGTACAGGACACTCTCCAGTACAGGACACACCCCAATACAGGACACTCTCCAGTACAGGACACTCTCCAGTACAGGACACTCTCCAGTACAGGACACTCTCCAAGACAGGACACTCCCCAATACAGGACACTCTCCAGTACAGGACACTCTCCAGTACAGGACACTCTCCAAGACAGGACAATCTCCAGTACAGGACACTCTCCAGGACAGGACACTCCCCAATACAGGACACTCTCCAAGACAGGACACTCCCCAAGACAGGACAATCTCCAGTACAGGACACTCTCCAGTACAGGACACTCTCCAGTACAGGACACTCTCCAAGACAGGACACTCCCCAAGACAGGATATTCTGCCACACTTGACACTGTCCAGTAGATGACACTCTCCAATACAGGACACTCTCAAGTTTAGGACACTCTCCAATACAGGACACTCTCAAGTTTAGGACACTCTCCAGTACAGGACACTCTCAAGTTTAGGACACTCTGCCATAGAGGACATCCCGGGTACATTATAGGACGATTTCCAATACAGGACACCCTCCAATACAGGAAACTCTCTAGTACAGGACACCCTCCAATACAGGAAACTCTCCAGTACAGGACACTCTCCAATACAGGAAACTCTCCAGTACAGGAAACTCTCCAGTACAGGACACTCTCCAGTACAGGACTCTCTCCAATACAGAGCACGCTCCAGTACAGGACACGCTCAAGTACAGGACACGCTCCAAGGGTTAGTCAGAGTAGGAATGACAGGATAGCTAAGATGAATACGTGGCTTGAGAGATGGTGCAAGCTGGAGGGATTCAAATTCCTGGGCCATTGGAACCAGTTCTGGGGGAGGTGGGACCAGTACAAATTGGACGGTCTGCATCTGGGCAGGACTGGAACCAATGTCCTAGGGGGAGTGTTTGCCAGTGCTGTTGGGGAGGGTTTAAACTAATATGGCAGGGGGATGGGAACCGATGCAGGAAGTCAGTGGGAAATAAAGTGGTGACAGAAACAAAAGGCAGTAAGGGAGAGTGTACAGAACATGACCGGACAGATGGTCTGAGAAAGCAGGGCAAAGACCAAGGGAAGTCTAGATTAAACTGCATTTATTTCAATGCAAGAAGTCTGATGGGCAAGGCAGATGAACTCAGGGCATGGATGGGTACATGGGACTGGGATGTTATAGCTATTACTGAAACATGGCTAAGGGCGGGGCAGGACTGGCAGCTCAATGTTCCAGGGTACAGATGCTATAGGAAAGATAGAGCAGGAGGTAAGAGAGGAGGGGGAGTTGCGTTCTTAATTAGGGAGAACATCACGGCAGTAGTGAGAGGGGATATATCCGAGGGTTCGCCCACTGAGTCCATATGGGTAGAACTGAAAAATAAGAAGGGAGAGATCACTTTGATAGGATTGTACTACAGACCCCCAAATAGTCAACGGGAAATTGAGGAGCAAATATGTAAGGAGATTACAGACAGCTGCAAGAAAAATAGGGTGGTAATAGTAGGGGACTTTAACTTTCCCAACATTGACTGGGACAGCCATAGCATTAGGGGCTTGGATGGAGAGAAATTTGTTGAGTGTATTCAGGAGGAATTTCTCATTCAGTATGTGGATGGCCCGACTAGAGAGGGGGCAAAACTTGACCTCCTCTTGGGAAATAAGGAAGGGCAGGTGACAGAAGTGTTAGTGAGGGATCACTTTGGGACCAGTGATCATAATTCCATTAGTTTTAAGATAGCTATGGAGAAGGATAGGTCTGGCCCAAAAGTTAAAATTCTAAATTGGGGAAAGGCCAATTTTGATGGTATTAGACAGGAACTTTCAGAAGTTGATTGGGAGAGTCTGTTGGCAGGCAAAGGGACGTCTGGTAAGTGGGAGGCTTTCAAAAGTGTGTTAACCAGGGTTCAGGGTAAGCACATTCCTTATAAAGTGAAGGGCAAGGCTGGTAGAAGTAGGGAACCTTGGATGACTCGGGAGATTGAGGCACTAGTCAAAAATAAGAAGGAGGCATATGACATGCATAGGCAGCTGGGATCAAGTGGATCCCTTGAAGAGTATAGAGATTGCCGGAGTAGAGTTAAGAGAGAAATCAGGAGGGCAAAAAGGGGATATGAGATTGCTTTGGCAGATCAGGCAAAGGTGAATCCAAAGAGCTTCTACAAATACATAAAGGGCAAAAGGGTAACTAGGGAGAGAGTAGGGCCTCTTAAGGATCAACAAGGTCATCTATGTGCGGAACCACAAGAGATGGGTGAGATCCTGAATGAATATTTCACATCGGTATTTACGGTTGAGAAAGGCATGGATGTTAGGGAACTTGGGGAAATAAATAGTGATGTCTTGAGGAGTGTACATATTACAGAGAGGGAGGTGCTGGAAGTCTTAACGCGCATCAAGGTAGATAAATCTCCGGGACCTGATGAAATGTATCCCAGGACGTTATGGGAGGTTAGGGAGGAAATTGCGGGTCCCCTAGCAGAGATATTTGAATCATCCACCGCTACAGGTGAGGTGCCTGAAGATTGGAGGGTAGCAAATGTTGTGCCTTTGTTTAAGAAGGGCGGCAGGGAAAAGCCTGGGAACTACAGACCAGTGAGCCTGACATCTGTAGTGGGTAAGTTGTTAGAGGGTATTCTGAGGGACAGAATCTACAGGCATTTGGAGAGGCAGGGACTAATTAGGAACAGTCAGCATGATTTTGTGAGAGGAAAATCATGTCTCACGAATTTGATTGAGTTTTTTGAAGGGGTAACCAAGAAGATAGATGAGGGCTGTGCAGTAGACGTGGTCTACATGGACTTCAGCAAAGCCTTTGACAAGGTACCGCATGGTAGGTTGTTACATAAGGTTAAATCTCATGGGATCCAAGGTGAGGTAGCCAATTGGATACAAAATTGGCTTGACGACAGAAGACAGAGGGTGGTTGTCGAGGGTTGTTTTTCAAACTGGATGCCTGTGTCCAGCGGTGTGCCTCAGGGATCGGTGCTGGGTCCGCTGTTATTTGTTATTTATATTAATGATTTGGATGAGAATTTAGGAGGCATGGTTAGTAAGTTTGCAGATGACACCAAGATTGGTGGCATTGTGGACAGTGAAGAAGGTTATCTAGGATTGCAACGGGATCTTGATAAATTGGGCCAGTGGGCCGATGAATGGCAGATGGAGTTTAATTTAGATAAATGTGAGGTGATGCATTTTGGTAGATCGAATCGGGCCAGGACCTACTCCGTTAATGGTAGGGCGTTGGGGAGAGTTATAGAACAAAGAGATCTAGGAGTACAGATTCATAGCTCCTTGAAAGTGGAGTCACAGGTGGATAGGGTGGGGAAGAAGGCATTCAGCATGCTTGGTTTCATTGGTCAGAACATTGAATGCAGGAGTTGGGATGTCTTGTTGAAGTTGTACAGGGCATTGGTGAGGCCACACTTGGAGTACTGTGTACAGTTCTGGTCACCCTATTATAGAAAGGATATTATTAAACTAGAAAGAGTGCAGAAAAGATTTACTAGGATGCTACCGGGACTTGATGGTTTGACTTACAGGGAGAGGTTAGACAGACTGGGACTTTATTCCCTGGAGAGTAGGAGGTTAAGGGGTGATCTTATAGAAGTCTATAAAATAATGAGGGGCATAGATAAGGTCGATAGTCAAAATCTTTTCCCAAAGGTAGGGGAGTCTATAACGAGGGGGCACAGATTTAAGGTGAGAGGGGAGAGATACAAAAGGATCCAGAGGGGCAATTTTTTCACTCAAAGGGTGGTGAGTGTCTGGAACGAGCTGCCAGAGGCAGTAGTAGAGGCGGGTACAATTTTGTCTTTTAAAAAGCATTTGGACAGTTACATGGGGAAGATGGGTATCGAGGGATATGGGCCAAGTGCAGGCAATTGGGACTAGCTTAGTGGTATAAACTGGGCGACATGGACATGTTGGGCCGAAGGGCCTGTTTCCATGTTGTAACTTCTATGATTCTATGATTCTATGTTTGTTGAGGGAGGAATGTTGGGCACGAGAGCAGGAGAAACTTGTTTTCCCTTGAATAGGGTGAACATTTACATCTGCTTGAATAGGCAAATAAGGGTCTGAAAGTTGGAAGGTTTTTAAAGACAGAGAAGGAAAATAATGTCGGTGTGTTTATTGGCATTTAGTTGAAAGCAAACAGTCAATATTGAAATGGTTTTCACCAGAACTTATCCTAGTCTGGCCACCCACCTGGAGGGCAGTTTGTCGACAGACTAACCCTGGGTCGGGCACTGGGGAAGTCAGTTCGAAGTCCTGTGACCAGTTTTGTCCAACTGCTGAGTGAGATCAGCTCACTGAACACAGAACGGGGATTGACCCAGAGTATCCGAAACAACTGAGATCAGCTCACTGAACACCCCCCAGTATAGCACAGACCGCAGTACAGGACACTCTCCAATACAGGACACTCTCCAATACAGGACACTCTCCAATACAGGACACTCTCCAATGCAGGACACTCTCCACTACAAGACACTCTCCAGTACAGGACACTCTCCAGTACAGGACACTCTCCAATACAGGACATTCTCCAATACAGGACACTCACCAGTACAGGACACTCTCCAATACAGGACACTCTCCACTGCAGGACCCTCTCCAGTTCAGGACACTCTCCAGTAAAGGACACTCTCCAGTGCAGGGAACTCTCCAGTACTGGACAATCTCCACTTTAGGATACTCTGCAATGCAGGACAGTCTCCAATACAGGTTATGCTCCAATACAGCACACTCTCCAACACAGGACACTCTCCAGTACAGGACACTCTGCCATAGAGGACGTTCCCGAGTATATTACAGGACAATCTAGAAGACAGGACGGACTCCAAGCTATACTGGACACTCTCCAATACTGGACACTCTCCAATGCAGCATACACTGCAATGCAGGACAATCTCCAACATAGGACACTCTCCAATACAAGACACTCCCAAGAACAGGACACTCCCAAGTACAGGACAGTCACCAACATAGAACACTCTCGAGTACTGGACACTCTCCAATACAGGACACTCTCCAATACAGGACACTCTCCAATACTGGGCACTTTCAAGTACTGGTAACTCTCAAGTACAGGCCTGTCTCAAGTATAAGACACTCTCCAATACAGGACACTCGCCAATAAAGGACACACTCCAGTTGCGTAGACACTCTCCAGAACAGGACATTCTCCAGTACAGGACACTCTCCAGTACAGGACACTCTCCAGTACAGGACACTCCTTACAGGACATTTTCCAGTACAGGGAACTCTCCAGTACTAGACAGTCTCCACTTTAGGATACTATGCAATGCAGGACAGTCTCCAATACAGGTTATGCTCCAATACAGCACACTCTCCAACACAGGACACTCTCCAGTACAGGACACTCTGCCATAGAGGACGTTCCCGAGTATATTACAGGACAATCTAGAAGACAGGACGGACTCCAAGCTATACTGGACACTCTCCAATACTGGACACTCTCCAATACAGGAAACTCTCCAATACAGGACACCCTCCAATACAGGAAACTCTCTAATACAGGACACCCTCCAATACAGGACACTCTCCAATCCAGGAAACTCTCCAATACAGAGCACGCTCCAGTACAGGACATTCTCCAAAACAGGACACTCTCCAATACAGGACACTCTCCAATACAGGACACTCTCCAATACAGGACACTCTCCAGTACTGGACACTCTCCAATACAGGACACTCTCCAGTACAGGACACTCTCCAATGCAGGACACTCTCCAGTACAGGACTCTCTCTAATACAGGACATTCTCCAATACAGGACACTCTCTAGTACAGGACATTCTCCAGTAAAGTACAGGACAATCTCCAATACAGGACGCACTCCAATTGCGTGCAGGACAATATCCCGTCCAGGATATTCTGCAATACAGGACCTTCTCCAATACAGGACAATCTCCAGGAAGGGACACTCTCCAATAAAGAACAATCTCCTGTCCGGGGCACTCTCCTGTATGCGACACTTTCCTGTATGTTACACTTTTTTTTATTCGTTCATGGGATGTGGGCATCGCTAGCAAGGCCATCATTTATTGCCCATCCCTAATTGCCCTTGAGAAGGTGGTGGTGAGCCTCCTTCTTGAACCGCTGACATCCGTGTGGTGAAGGTTCTCCCACAGTGCTGTTAGGTAGGGAGTTCCAGGATTTTGACCCAGCAACGATGAAGGAACGGCGATATATTTCCAAGTCGGGATGGTGTGTGACTTGGAGGGGAATGTGCGGGTGTTGTTCCCATGTGCCTGCTGCCCTTGTCCTTCTAGGTGGTAGAGGTCGCAGGTTTGGGAGGTGCTGTCAAAGAAGCCTTTGTGAGTTGCTGCAGTGCATCCTGTGGATGGTACACACTGCAGCCACAGTGCGCCGGTGGTGAAGGGAGTGAATGTTTAGGGTGGTGGATGAGGTGCCAATCAAGCAGGCTGCTTTGTCCTGGATGGTGTCGAGCTTCTTGAGTGTTGTTGGAGTTGCACTCATCCAAGCAAGTGGAGAGTATTCCATCACACTCCTGACTTGTGCCTTGTAGATGGTGGAAAGGCTTTGGGGAGTCAGGAGGTGAGTCACTCACCGCAGAATACCCAGCCTCTGACCTGCTCTTGTAGCCACAGTATTTATATGGCTGGTCCAGTTAAGTTTCTGGTCAATGGTGACCCCCAGGATGTTGATGGTGGGGGATTCGGCGATGGTAATGCCGTTGAATGTCAAGGGGAGGTGGTTAGACTCTTGTTGGGGATGGTCATTGCCTGGCACTTGTCTGGCGCGAATGTTACTTGCCACTTATGAGCTCAAGCCTGGATGTTGTCCAGGTCTTGCTGCATGCGGGCACGGACTGCTTCATTATCTGAGGGGTTGCGAATGGAACTGAACACTGTGCAATCATCAGCGAACATCCCCATTTCTGACTTTAAGATGGAGGGAAGGTCATTGATGAAGCAGCTGAAGATGGTTGGGCCTAGGACACTGCCCTGAGGAATTCCTGCAGCAATGTCCTGGGGCTGAAATGGTTGGCCTCCAACAACCACTACCATCTTCCTTTGTGCTAGATAGGACTCCAGCCACTGGAGAGTTTTCCCCCTGATTCCCATTGACTTCAATTTTACTCGGGCTCCTTGGTGCCACAATCGGTCAAATGCTGCCTTGATGTCAAGCGCAGTCACTCTCACCTCACCTCTGGAATTCAGCTCTTTTGTCCATGTTTGGACCGAGGCTGTGATGAAGCCTGGAGCTGAGTGGTCCTGGCGGAACCCAAACTGAGCATCGGTTAGCAGGTTATTGGTGAGTAAGTGCCGCTTGATAGCACTGTCGACAACACCTTCCATCACTTTGCTGATGGTTGAGAGTAGACTGATGGGGCGGTAATTGGCCGGATTGGATTTGTCCTGCTTTTTGTGGACAGGACATACCTGGGCAATTTTCCACATCGGGTAGATGCCTGTGTTGTAGCTGTACTGGAACAGTTTGGCTAAAGGAGCGGCTAGTTCTGGAGCACATGTCTTCAGCACTACAGCCAGGATGTTGTCGGGGCCCATAGCCTTTGTTGTATCCAGTGCACTCAGCCGTTTCTTGATATCAAGTGAAGTGAATCGAATTGGCTGAAGACTGGCTTCTGTGATGGTGGGGATATCGGGAGGAGGCCGTGACAGATCATCCACTTGGCATTTCTGGCTGAAGATGTTTGCAAACGCTTCAGCCTTGTCTTTTGCACTCACGTGCTGGACTCCGCCATCATTGAGGATGGGGATGTTTACCGAGCCTGCTAATCCTGTTAGTTGTTTAATTGTCCACCACCATTCACGACTGGATGTGGCAGGACTGCAGAGCTTTGACCTGATCCGTTGGTTGTGGAATCGCTTAGCTCTGTCTGTAGCATGTTGCTTCCGCTGTTTAGCATGCATGTAGTCCTGAGTTGTAGCTTCACCAGGTTGGCACCTCATTTTTAGGTATGCCTGGTGCTGCTCCTGGCATGCTCTTCTACACTCCTCATTGAACCAGGGTTGATCCCTTGGCTTGTTGGTAATGGTAGAGTGAGGAATATGCCGGGCCATGAGGTTACAGATTATGCTGGAATACAAAAGTGCTGCTACTGATGGCCCACAGCGCCTCATGGATGCCCAATTTTGAGCTGCTAGATCTACTGGGTTGATTCTGGGTATGGAAGAGTTGTCTTTTCAGGAAAGACTGAACAGGTTGGATCTATACTCATTGGAGTTTAGAAGAATGAGAGGAGATCTTATTGAAACATGCAAGACTCTGAGGGGACTCGATGGAGTAGATGCTGAGAGGACGTTACCCCTCATGGGGAATCTATAACTAGGGGGCATAGTCTCAGAATAAGGGGTCGCCCGTTTAAGACGGAAATGAGGAGGAATTTCTTCTCCCAGAGAGTCGTTAATCTTTGGAATTCTTTACCCCAAAAAGCTGTGGAGGCTGAGTCATTGAATACATTCAAGGCTGAGTTCGACAAATTTTTGATCAGCAAGGGAGTCAAAGGATATGGGGAAAAGGCGGGAAAGTGGAGTTGAGGTAAAAATCAGATCAGCCATGATCTCATTAAATGGCGGAGCAGGCTCGAGGGGCCGAATGGCCTACTCCATCTCCTATCTCTTCTGGTCTTATGGTCTCTTATGAAATCTCTCCCATTTAGCATGATGGTAATGCCACACAACACGTTGGATAGTGTTCTCAGTGTCAACTGTACTCCTATGCTGTGTCCACCATACCCCTATAGTGTCAACCCCAACACTGTGTTAACTGTCCCCCTATAGTGTCAACTGTACCCCAATAGTGTCAACTGTAACCCTATGCTGTGTCAACTGTACCCCTATAGTGTCAACTGAACCCCAACACTGTGTTAACTGTCCCCCTGTTGTGTCAACAGTTCTCCTACACTGTGTCAACTGTGTCCTTATGGTGTCAGCTGTACCCCGACAATGTGTCGACTGTACCCCTACAATGTGTCAACTGTACCCCAACACTGTGTCAACAACACGCCAACACCATGTATAAAATTATGAGGGGCCTCGATAGAGTGGATAAGGAGGACCTATTTTCCTTAGCAGATTTGTCAGTCACCGGGAGCATAGATTTAAAGTCATTGGGTGAAGGATTAAAGGGGAGCTGAGGAGAAATTGTTTCACCCAGAGGGTGGTGGGGGTCTGGAACTCACTGCCTGAAAGGGAGATGGAGGCAGAAACCCGCAACTCAATTAAAAAGTACTTGGATATGCAATACACTATAGGGGTACAGTTGACACAGTGTAGGGATTAGTTGGACAGCTTTTTTCAGCTGGCATGGACATGATGGGCCGAATGGCCTCTTTCTGTGCTGCAGCTTTCTATGATTCTAACTGTACCCCTACACTGTTTCAACTGTACATCCACACCGTGTCAACTGTGCTCCTATAGTGTCAATTGTACCGTTACAGTGTGTCAACAACATGCTTACACTGTGTTAACTGTACCCCTACACTGTGTTAACTGTACCCCTACACTGTGTTAACTGTACCCCTACACTGTGTTAACTGTACCCCTACACAGAGTTAACTGTACCCCTACACAGAGTTAACTGTATCCCTACACAGAATTAACTGTACCCCTACACTGTGTTAACTGTACCCCTACACTGTGTTAACTGTACCCCTACACTGTGTTAACTGTACCCCTACACAGAGTTAACTGTACCCCTACACAGAGTTAACTGTATCCCTACACAGAATTAACTGTACCCCTACACAGAATTAACTGTACCCCTACACTGTGTTAACTGTACCCCTACATTATGTTAACTGTACCCAAGCACTGTGTTAATTGTACCCCTACACTGTGTTAACTGCACCCCACACTGTGTTAACTGCACCCCACACTGTGTTAACTGCACCCCACACTGTGTTAACTGTGCCCCTACACTGTGTTACTGTACTCCTACACTGTGTTAACTGTACTCCCTCACTGTGTAAACTGTACTCCCTCACTGTGTTAACTGTACTCCCTCACTGTGTAAACTGTACTCCCTCACTGTGTTAACTGTACTCCCTCACTGTGTTAACTGTACTCCCTCACTGTGTAAACTGTACTCCCTCACTGTGTAAACTGTACTCCTACACTGTGTAAACTGTACTCCCTCACTGTGTAAACTGTACTCCTACACTGTGTTAACTGTACCCCTACACTGTGTAAACTGTACTCCCTCACTGTGTAAACTGTACTCCTACACTGTGTTAACTGTACCCCTACACTGTGTAAACTGTACTCCCTCACTGTGTAAACTGTACCCCTACACTGTGTTAACTGTACCCCTACACTGTGTTAACTGTACCCCTACACTGTGTTAACTGTACCCCTACACTGTGTTAACTGTACCCCTACACTGTGTTAACTGTACTCCCTCACTGTGTTACTGTACCCCTACACTGTGTTAACTGTACTCCCTCACTGTGTTACTGTACCCCTACACTGTGTTAACTGTACTCCCTCACTGTGTTACTGTACCCCTACACTGTGTTAACTGTACCCCTACACTGTGTTAACTGTACCCCTACACTGTGTTAACTGTACCCCTACACTGTGTTAACTGTACTCCCTCACTGTGTTACTGTACCCCTACACTGTGTTAACTGTACTCCCTCACTGTGTTACTGTACCCCTACACTGTGTTAACTGTACTCCCTCACTGTGTTACTGTACCCCTACACTGTGTTAACTGTACCCCTACACTGTGTTAACTGTACTCCCTCACTGTGTTACTGTACCCCTACACTGTGTTACTGTACCCCTACACTGTGTTAACTGTACTCCCTCACTGTGTTACTGTACCCCTACACTGTGTTAACTGTACCCCTACACTGTGTTAACTGTACTCCCTCACTGTGTTACTGTACCCCTACACTGTGTTAACTGTACTCCCTCACTGTGTTACTGTACCCCTACACTGTGTTAACTGTACTCCCTCACTGTGTTACTGTACCCCTACACTGTGTTAACTGTACCCCTACACTGTGTTAACTGTACTCCCTCACTGTGTTACTGTACCCCTACACTGTGTTAACTGTACTCCCTCACTGTGTTACTGTACCCCTACACTGTGTTACTGTACCCCTACACTGTGTTAACTGTACTCCCTCACTGTGTTACTGTACCCCTACACTGTGTTAACTGTACTCCCTCACTGTGTTACTGTACCCCTACACTGTGTTAACTGTACTCCCTCACTGTGTTACTGTACCCCTACACTGTGTTAACTGTACCCCTACACTGTGTTAACTGTACTCCCTCACTGTGTTACTGTACCCCTACACTGTGTTAACTGTACTCCCTCACTGTGTTACTGTACCCCTACACTGTGTTACTGTACCCCTACACTGTGTTAACTGTACTCCCTCACTGTGTTACTGTACCCCTACACTGTGTTAACTGTACTCCCTCACTGTGTTACTGTACCCCTACACTGTGTTAACTGTACTCCCTCACTGTGTTACTGTACCCCTACACTGTGTTACTGTACCCCTACACTGTGTTAACTGTACTCCCTCACTGTGTTACTGTACCCCTACACTGTGTTACTGTACCCCTACACTGTGTTACTGTACCCCTACACTGTGTTACTGTACCCCTACACTGTGTTACTGTACCCCTACACTGTGTTACTGTACCCCTACACTGTGTTAACTGTACCCCTACACTGTGTTACTGTACTCCCTCACTGTGTTACTGTACCCCTACACTGTGTTACTGTACCCCTACACTGTGTTACTGTACCCCTACACTGTGTTACTGTACTCCCTCACTGTGTTACTGTACCCCTACACTGTGTTACTGTACCCCTACACTGTGTTACTGTACCCCTACACTGTGTTACTGTACCCCTACACTTGTGTCCATCCCACCCATAGACTGTGCGAAAGGAAATGAAGATCGGTTTGTATAACGGGCGGCTGAATCGATTTCGCCCCTTTTACCCTGTCAAAATTCCCCCCAATCTATATCGCTGAGCTTGCTGGTAACTGAAAGGGTGAATAGGAGACAAGCAAACTCTCCCCACGCAGACCCAACATCTGGTCTGGGGTTAACAGACTGCTCGTGCTGTGTCTTCGTGAGGTGAAACCGCTGCCTATTCCAGCTGAGAATGGAGGGTGGGTATCGATATCGGGTGAGGTTTCCCCAGGGGTCAATGCCGGGTCTCTCTGGTGGGCCAGTCGAGTGCCCAGGGCGGAGATTTCCCCAGGGGTCAATGCCGGGTCTCTCTGGTGGGCCAGTCGAGTGCCCAGGGCGGAGATTTCCCCAGGGGTCAATGCCGGGTCTCTCTGGTGGGCCAGTCGAGTGCCCAGGGCGGAGATTTCCCCAGGGGTCAATGCCGGGTCGCTCTGGTGGGCCAGTCGAGTGCCCAGGGCGGAGATTTCCCCAGGGGTCAATGCCGGGTCTCTCTGGTGGGCCGATCGAGTGCCCAGGGTGGAGATTTCCCCAGGGGTCAATGCCGGGTCTCTCTGGTGGGCCAGTCGAGAGCCCAGGGCGGAGATTTCCCCAGGGGTCAATGCCGGGTCTCTCTGGTGGGCCGATCGAGTGCCCAGGGCAGAGATTTCCCCAGCCGGGTCCGCAGGATGCTCTTTGGCTTTGTAGAATCTTCCACACAAATGACTTATATCAACCCACCAGCTGTGATCTTAGAGATGGTCTCAATGGCAGCAAATCCCAACTGGCATCATCGGGAGGTGTTGTTGTCTTTATGCACATTGTTTTAACAATAAATAATTAAATCAAGTAAGTAGAGAGACTGAGGTTTCAGATTGGGAAGTTCAGTAGTTTACCTGGTACTTTGGTCCCAGGGAAGCCTGAATTGTGGAGTGAACATGGAGTTAGGACTCAGACATCATTACGTTGTACCTATGATGGAGGTCAAGATTGAGAGTGGGTAAAGGAATACATTTGTATGAAAACAATCCATCTATATTGGGTTCCATTTTATATCAAGCTCTATAGTTAAAACATAAAACTAAAGACTTGCAAATGTAGCTGATGGGCGATATCTGTAAGACTGTAATTGTTATCTAATCATAGAATCATATCATCATAGAAAGGTTACAGCACAGAAGGAGGCCATTCGCCCATCGAACCCGTGCCGGCTCTTTGTAAGATCAATCCAGTTAGTCCAATACCCCCGCTCTTTTCCCGTAACCCTGAAAATGTTTTCCCTTCAAGTATTTATCCAATTCCCTTCTGAAAGCCACAATAGAATCTGCCTCCACCACCCTTTCAGGCAGCGCATTCCAGATCATAACCACTCGCTGCGTAAAAAAGTTTTTCCACATGTCGCCTTTGGTTCTTTTGCCAATCACCTTAAATCTGTGTCCTCTGGTTCACGACCCCTCCGCCAATGGGAACAGTTTCTCTTTATTTACTTAAACCCTTCATGATTTTGAACACTTCCATCAAATCTCCTCTCCACCTTCTCTGCTCTAAGGAGAACAACCCCAGCTTCTCCAGTCTATCCATGTAACTGAAATCCCTCATCCCTGGAACCATTCTAGTAAATCTTTTCTGCACCCTCTCTAAGGCCTTCACATCCTTCCTAAAGTGCGGTGCCCAGTATTGGACACAATTCTCCAGTTGTGGCCGAACCAGTGTTTTATAAAGGTTCAACATAACTTCCTTGATTTTGTACTCTCTGCCTCTATTTATAAAGCCCAGGATCCCATTTGCTTTTTCAACCACTTTCTCTGTCCTGCCAAGGTAAATAAAATAGCCTTGGATAGTTCTAATCTTATCATGGATTCATCTATATGTTTATTCTTTTCTGCACATTTAAATAGATAAGGCAGTTTAAAATTAGAGCTAGGCCATTCAGGGGTGATGTCAGGAAGCACTTCTTCACACAAAGGGGAGTGGAAATCTGGAACTCTCTCCCCCAAAAAGCTGTTGAGGCTGGGGGTCAATTAAAAATTTCGAAACTGAGATTGATCAATTGTTGTTAGGCGAGGGTATTAAGGGTTACGGAACCAAGGTGGGCAGATGGAGTTAAGATTCAGATCGGCCCGTGATCTAATTGAATGGCGGAACGGGCTTGAGGGGCTGAATGGCCTCCTCCTGTTTCTATGTTCCTCTGTTCCTATGTTATATCCTGAGGTTGTGCTGTGGAGTCTTTTTGAATCTTTGGTACGTTGAGTTAATAATATCTAATGTAAAACCAAGAGTGAAGGTCACGGAGGAGATGATGTTCAGGCCTTTCAGCTCAGCTTAGTAAGGGAGACCATTGTAATGTGAGGTTAGAAGAAATCGGAAGAAGGAGAAGGGAGAGAGACGGTTGAGCTGAACTGGCTACAACGTGTGTTTTTCTGCGGCAAAGTATCTTTTGTAATCTCGGTGTTGGCCGTGAGTATGTTTGTTCATTTAACCCTTCATGAGCCTGCAAGTGTTTGATTCCGTGTTTCAAACTCAGTCTTAGCACCTTGGCAAAGGACTACAGCCTGTCTATATTACTACAAAAACACATTCCCAACAGTTACAAGGCTACCGAAATGATTTAGAAATGTAGATCATGAGACAGGCTAGCTACACAGTGTGAGAGATCTGTTTCCATTTCCCATTCCTCTGGTCTGTCTGGGTGGGATTGCCAGTTCAGCACTGATAGTGCCCGCTGAGGGAGCTTTTTTAAATTGTGGATCCATTGTCCAATCGGAACGTTGGTGGGATGTCCTCAAACTGGTTTTGGGTGGAGCCAGCAGAACAGAAAGAAAAAGATTTGCATCTTAACACATCTCACAGAAAATGCTTCAGATAGAATGAATTACTGTGGGTAAACGTGGCAGCCATTCCAGAGGTCCACAAAAAACAGGACAAATCCAACCCGGCGAATTACCACCTTATCAGTTTACTCTCAATCAATAAAGTGATGGAAGGAGTCGTCGACAGTGCTATCAAGGGGCACTTACCAATAACCTGCTCACCAATGGTCAGTTTGGGTTCTGCCAGGATCACTTGGCTCCAGACCTCATTACAGCCTTGGTCCAAAGATGGGCACAAGAGCTGAATTCCAGAGGCGAGGTGAGAGTGACTGCCCTTGACATCAAGGCAGCATTTGACCGAGTGTGGCACCAAGGAGCCCTAGTAAAACTGAAGTCAATGGGAATCAGGGGAAAAATTCTCCAGTGGCTGGAGTCATACCTAGCACAAAGGAAGATGGTAGTGGTTGTTGGAGGCCAATCATCTCAACCCCAGGACATCATTGCAGGAGTTCCTCAGGGCAGTGTCCTAGGCTCAGCTATCTTCAGTTGCTTCATCAATGACCTTCCCTCCCATCTAATCTATTTTTTGGTAGTGTTGGTTGAGGGAGGAACGTTAGGCGAGACACCGGGAGAGTTCCCTGCTCTTCTTCAAACAGAGCCAAATTGACACTTGGAGACTTTTAACCCATCAGTCTGATTGGATTAAACTCAGTGCCTGGAGTGAAAGGGCCTCTGCGCCATCCATAGGGGAAGAGTTTACAATTTTACCACAAATACCACCCCAGGGGAGATCTTCAGGAGCTCATGTACTCTGTCACTGAGACTAGTGAAAGTCTCCCAATTCTTCTTACAAAACAACAGTGACTGCTCCTCAAAAGGTCTTTATTCGCTCTAAAGCACTTTGGAACGTCCTGAGGTCGTGAACGGCGTTACACAAATACAAGTTCTTTCTTTCTCTTTCCTTCTCTGGACCCACCATTCTATGGGATGTGTGAGCACTGGAAGGGGCTGAGAGCACAAACAGCATCCCAGTGTGTTGTTTGTGACACCGGAAAGAAAAGGCAAGTTGGCGTTCCCAATCTATAAATCTACTGGGTCAGGACTGGTCCAAGGAGATTCGAAAGGAAACAAGTGGTCTTGCATGAAGAAATATTAAATTGTAGATCAGCTGGGGATTCTGTGTGAGCAGTTGTGGGCCAGGGTGAGATTGTCCATAGTCACTGACACAGAATAACACGCAGCATTAACTGGGAGGTCTGTGTGCCCCATTGGTAGTTTGCTGTCTGCAAAGGAGCCCCTCTCTCCTATGGAGCTGTACTTGTCCTGCACTCTCTGTCCTCCTGTCCCCTCTCTTCTCTCCCTCCTTCCCTCTCTCCCCTCTATGCTTGTGCTGCAGTCAGTGTGTCCCTGTGCAGTTCGCCTGAGATTGGGCGATTGCACCTTATCAATTCATGGCCATTAAGTTTGTGCCCTGTCTCCCTGCACTTTGATATCTTGACGTTCCAGCCCACCAAACCATCCCATACAAAGTGGGAAGGTAATTAGTTATGAAATTGCTGCCATATTGGATCATTGTCATTTAATGCCCATCCTGCCTTCTGCTTCCTGTTGGAATATATTGTGCAAGAACAGAGGTATGGGATTGGTTATTATCTAACAACAGTTTCCGACCCATTGAGAAACACATGAATCGAACACTATTAGTTACATTAGGAAGAGTTAAACAGTGAGCTTGGGACCAAAATTCTGCGCGTTTCCCATTATTACGAGATAATAAGTTGATTTTCCAGCTGCTGCTAGCAGCTTCCACTTGTCGTTTATCAGCCTAACACTGACAGTGGGAGATGTTATTCTATGGAACAATTAGCTCACTCACATCATTTTCCTCCTTCACTATTTTAACGCAGCCATTAACCCATTTTAATAGACGGACTGGTCTCTCTTAAAACAGCAGTGAGCGGAAATCGATACAAAGGAGTGATGGGTTCGTACATTAACATTGACACATAAAAAGGTAGTGTAGTGGTCATGTTACTGGATTAGTAATCCAATAGACTCAGACTAATAATCCAGGAGAACGTGAGTTCAAATCCGACCGTAGCTGTTTGAGAATTTGAGTTCAGGTTAAAAATTCTAGTATCAGTAAAAGTGACAGAGGTTAAAAACCCAACTGGGTCACGAATGTCCTTTAAGGAATGAAACCTGACGTCCTTACCTGGTCTGGTTTATTTGTGACTCCAATCCCACACCAATGTAGTTGACTATTAACTGCCCTCTGAAGTGGCCTAGCGAGACATGCAGTTGATCAAAACTGCTCAGCGGTTCAAGAAGAAGGCCCACCGCCTTCTCAGGGCAACTGGGGTTGGGCAGTAAATGCCAGCCTTGCCAGTGATGCCCACATCCCAAGAATGAATTTAAAATAAACACTATGGGGGTTCAGACCCTCTCATAACCCATTCCTGGGGTTTGGACCCTTTCATAACCTATTACTGGGGTTCAGACCCTGTCATAACCCATTACTGGGGTTCAGACCCTGTCATAACCCATTACTGGGGTTCAGACCCTGTCATAACCCATTACTGGGGTTCAGACCCTGTCATAACCCATTCCTGGGGTTCAGACCCTGTCATAACCCATCACTGGGGTTCAGACCCTGTCATAACCCATTCCTGGGGTTCAGACCCTGTCATAACCCATCACTGAGGTTCAGACCCTGTCATAACCCATTCCTGGGGTTCAGACCCTGTCATAACCCATCACTGGGGTTCAGACCCTGTCATAACCCATCACTGGGGTTCAGACTCTGTCATAACCCGCTCCAGAGGTTCAGATCCTGTCAACCCAGTAGGGTTTTTAACCTCAGTCTGAAAACGCAAAGATGTTTTATAAATACATTAAGAGCAAGAGGAAAGAGTAGGGCCTATTAGAGACCAAAAAGATAAAGTATGTGTGGAAGATGTGGGTATGGTTCTTAATGAATACTTTGCATCTGTCTTCATAAAAGAGGGGGATGATGCAGGGATTGAAGTTAAGGAGGAGGAGTGTGAAATATTGGATGGGATAAACATAGTGAGAGAGGAAGTATTAAGGGGATTAGCATCTTTGAAAGTAGATAAATCACCAGGGCCGGATGAAATGTATCCCAGGCTGTTAAAAGACGTCAGGGAGGAAATAGCAGAGGCTTTAACAATCATTTTCCAAACTTCACTGGATACAGGCATAGTGCCGGAGGATTGGAGGACTGCTAACGTTGTACCGTTGTTTAAAAAGGGAGCGAAGAATAGACCGAGTAATTACATGCCAGTCAGCCTAACCTCGGTGGTGGGCAAATTATTGGAATCAATTCTGAGGACAGGATAAACTGTCACTTAGAAAGGCACAGACTAATCAAGGACAGTCAGCACGGATTGGTTAAGGGGAGGCCGTATCTGACTAACTCGATTGAATTTTTCGAGGAGGTGACAAGGAGGATCGATGAGGGTAGCGTAATTTTTTTTTATTCATTCATGGGATGTGGGTGTCGCTGGTGAGGCCGGCATTTATTGCCCATCCCTAATTGCCCTTGAGAAGGTGGTGGTAAGCCGCCTTCTTGAACCGCTGCAGTCCGTGTGGTGAAGGTTCTCCCACAGTGCTGTTAGGAAGGGAGTTCCAGGATTTTGACCCAGCGATGATGAAGGAACGGCGATATATTTCCAAGTCGGGATGGTGTGTGACTTGGAGGGGAACGTGCAGGTGGTGTTGTTCCCATGTGCCTGCTGCTCTTGTCCTACTAGGTGGTAGAGGTCGTGAGTTTGGGAGGTGCTGTCGAAGAAGCCTTGGCGAGTTGCTGCAGTGCATCCTGTGGATGGTACACACTGCAGCCACAGTGCGCCGGTGGTGAAGGGAATGAATGTTTAGGCTGGTGGATGGGGTGCCAATCAAGCGGGCTGCTTTGTCCTGGATGGTGTCGAGCTTCTTGAGTGTTGTTGGAGCTGCACTCATCCAGGCAAGTGGAGAGTATTCCATCACACTCCTGAATTGTGCCTTGTAGATGATGGAAAGGATTTGGGGAGTCAGGAGGTGAGTCACTCGCCGCAGAATACCCAGCCTCTGACCTGCTCTCGTAGCCACAGTATTTATATGGCTGGTCCAGTTAAGTTTCTGGTCAATGGTGACCCCCAGGATGTTGATGGTGGGGGATTCGGCGATGGTAATGCCGTTGAATGTCAAGGGGAGGTGGTTAGACCCTCTCTTGTTGGAGATGGTCATTGCCCGGTACTTGTCTGGCGCGAATGTTACTTGCCACTTATGAGCCCAAGCCTGGATGTTGTCCAGGTCTTGCTGCATGCGGGCTCGGACTGCTTCATTATCTGAGGGGTAGCAAATGGAATTGAACACTTTGCAGTCATCAGCGAACATCCCCATTTCTGACCTTATGATGGAGGGAAGGTCATTGATGAAGCAGCGGAAGATGGTTGGGCCGAGGACACTGCCCTGAGGAACTGATGTAGTCTACATGGATGTTAGCAAGGCTTTTGACAAGGTCCCACATGGCAGATTGGTCAAAAAAATAAAGGCCCATGGGATCCAAGGGAATGTGGCAAATTGGATCCAAAATTGGCTCGTGGCAGGAAGCAATGGGTAATGGTTGACGGGTGTTTTTGCGACTGTAATGCTGTTTCCAGTGGGGTGTCGCAGGGCTCGGTACTAGGTCCTTTGCTTTTTGAGGTTCAGACCCTGTCATAACCCACTCCAGAGGTTCAGACCTTGTCATAACCCACTCCAGAGGTTCAGACCCTGTCATAACCCACTCCAGACGTTCAGATCCTGTCATAACCCACTCCAGAGGTTCAGACCCTGTCATAACCCACTCCAGAGGTTCAAACCCTATCATAACCCACTCCAGAGGTTCAGACCCTGTCATAACCCACTCCAGAGGTTCAGACCCTGTCATGATGCAAAGGGACAGTTGACTTTGTTTACTCAATTTCAACTATAACACACAGAATAATCTGGAAAATGGTTTCAGGTTCTGGCCTTTTCCCTGTTAGGAAGGTTTCCCTGGTCTCAGGAGCAGTAATGAAACTGTACGGGACTGAATAAACAACGATGTACGGTCATTACCCTAGGGGTATGGGGGCAACGGGGGAAGCTTCAGCTTAAACACTACCTGTTAATTAGGGTATCAGCAGGTCCTTCTCCTGATTAAATAATGAAATACCTATCCCCCAAACAGCTTTCTAGTCAAAGCATGATTCCGATAGCTGATATTGGAGTTCCCCGAGCAGTAGCACCAAGATTGGACAGGCCAATCTGAGAAGGACAACACCTAAAGCCAAAGATTTTGGTGCATGGCATGATGCTTCCTCAGAACCAGTCAAAGTGGGTCACATGATGGCTGGAGTGAGAAGCTGAAATGTCAGACTGGTGCAGCAGGAGGCGCTCTATTGCAGTCAAGGAACGTTGTATCGAAAGTGCAGAGGGAGCTTTACTCTGTATCTAACCCGTGCTGTACCTGCCCTGGGAGTGTTTGATGGGACAGTGCAGAGGGAGCTTTACTCTGTATCTAACCCGTGCTGTACCTGCCCTGGGAGTGTTTGATGGGACAGTGTAGAGGGAGCTTTACTCTGTATCTAACCCGTGCTGTACCTGCCCTGGGAGTGTTTGATGGGACAGTGTAGAGGGAGCTTTACTCTGTATCCAACCCGTGCTGTACCTGCCCTGGGAGTGTTTGATGGGGCAGTGTAGAGGGAGCTTTACTCTGTATCCAACCCGTGCTGTACCTGCCCTGGGAGTGTTTGATGGGGCAGTGTAGAGGGAGCTTTACTCTGTATCCAACCCGTGCTGTACCTGCCCTGGGAGTGTTTGATGGGACAGTGTAGAGGGAGCTTTACTCTGTATCTAACCCGTGCTGTACCTGCCCTGGGAGTGTTTGATGGGACAGTGTAGAGGGAGCTTTACTCTGTATCTAACCCGTGCTGTACCTGCCCTGGGAGTGTTTGATGGGACAGTGTAGTGTGAGCTTTACTCTGTATCTAACCCGTGCTGTACCTGCCCTGGGAGTGTTTGATGGGACAGTGTAGAGGGAGCTTTACTCTGTATCTAACCCGTGCTGTACCTGCCCTGGGAGTGTTTGATGGGACAGGGTAGAGGGAGCTTTACTCTGTATCCAACCCGTGCTGTACCTGCCCTGGGAGTGTTTGATGGGACAGTGTAGAGGGAGCTTTACTCTGTATCTAACCCGTGCTGTACCTGCCCTGGGAGTGTTTGATGGGACAGTGTAGAGGGAGCTTTACTCTGTATCTAACCCGTGCTGTACCTGCCCTGGGAGTGTTTGATGGGACAGTGTAGAGGGAGCTTTACTCTGTATCTAACCCGTGCTGTACCTGCCCTGGGAGTGTTTGATGGGACAGTGCAGAGGGAGCTTTACTCTGTATCTAACCCGTGCTGTACCTGCCCTGGGAGTGTTTGATGGGACAGTGTAGAGGGAGCTTTACTCTGTATCTAACCCGTGCTGTACCTGCCCTGGGAGTGTTTGATGGGACAGTGTAGAGGGAGCTTTACTCTGTATCCAACCCGTGCTGTACCTGCCCTGGGAGTGTTTGATGGGGCAGTGTAGAGGGAGCTTTACTCTGTATCCAACCCGTGCTGTACCTGCCCTGGGAGTGTTTGATGGGGCAGTGTAGAGGGAGCTTTACTCTGTATCCAACCCGTGCTGTACCTGCCCTGGGAGTGTTTGATGGGACAGTGTAGAGGGAGCTTTACTCTGTATCTAACCCGTGCTGTACCTGCCCTGGGAGTGTTTGATGGGACAGTGTAGAGGGAGCTTTACTCTGTATCTAACCCGTGCTGTACCTGCCCTGGGAGTGTTTGATGGGACAGTGTAGTGTGAGCTTTACTCTGTATCTAACCCGTGCTGTACCTGCCCTGGGAGTGTTTGATGGGACAGTGTAGAGGGAGCTTTACTCTGTATCTAACCCGTGCTGTACCTGCCCTGGGAGTGTTTGATGGGACAGGGTAGAGGGAGCTTTACTCTGTATCCAACCCGTGCTGTACCTGCCCTGGGAGTGTTTGATGGGACAGTGTAGAGGGAGCTTTACTCTGTATCTAACCCGTGCTGTACCTGCCCTGGGAGTGTTTGATGGGACAGTGTAGAGGGAGCTTTACTCTGTATCTAACCCGTGCTGTACCTGCCCTGGGAGTGTTTGATGGGACAGTGTAGAGGGAGCTTTACTCTGTATCTAACCCGTGCTGTACCTGCCCTGGGAGTGTTTGATGGGACAGTGTAGAGGGAGCTTTATTCTGTATCTAACCTGTGCTGTACCTGCCCTGGGAGTGTTTGATGGGACAGTGTAGAGGGAGCTTTACTCTGTATCTAACCCGTGCTGTACCTGCCCTGGGAGTGTTTGATGGGACAGTGTAGAGGGAGCTTTACTCTGTATCTAACCCGTGCTGTACCTGCCCTGGGAGTGTTTGATGGGACAGTGTAGAGGGAGCTTTACTCTGTATCTAACCCGTGCTGTACCTGCCCTGGGAGTGTTTGATGGGACAGTGTAGAGGGAGCTTTACTCTGTATCCAACCCTGTACCTGCCCTGGGAGTGTTTGATGGGACAGTGTAGAGGGAGCTTTACTCTGTATCCAACCCTGTACCTGCCCTGGGAGTGTTTGATGGGACAGTGTAGAGGGAGCTTTACTCTGTATCCAACCCTGCACCTGCCCTGGGAGTGTTTGATGGGACAGTGTAGAGGGAGCTTTACTCTGTATCTAACCCGTGCTGTACCTGCCCTGGGAGTGTTTGATGGGACAGTGTAGAGGGAGCTTTACTCTGTATCTAACCCGTGCTGTACCTGCCCTGGGAGTGTTTGATGAGACAGTGTAGAGGGAGCTTTACTCTGTATCTAACCCTGTACCTGCCCTGGGAGTGTTTGATGAGACAGTGTAGAGGGAGCTTTACTCTGTATCTAACCCTGTACCTGCCCTGGGAGTGTTTGATGAGACAGTGTAGAGGGAGCTTTACTCTGTATCCAACCCTGTACCTGCCCTGGGAGTGTTTGATGGGACAGTGTGGAGGGAGCTTTACTCTGTATCTAACCCGTGCTGTACCTGCCCTGGGAGTGTTTGATGAGACAGTGTAGAGGGAGCTTTACTCTGTATCCAACCCTGTACCTGCCCTGGGAGTGTTTGATGAGACAGTGTAGAGGGAGCTTTACTCTGTATCTAACCCGTGCTGTACCTGCCCTGGGAGTGTTTGATGGGACAGTGTAGAGGGAGCTTTACTCTGTATCCAACCCTGTACCTGCCCTGGGAGTGTTTGATGGGACAGTGTAGAGGGAGCTTTACTCTGTATCTAACCCGTGCTGTACCTGCCCTGGGAGTGTTTGATGGGACAGTGTAGAGGGAGCTTTACTCTGTATCTAACCCGTGCTGTACCTGCCCTGGGAGTGTTTGATGGGACAGTGTAGAGGGAGCTTTACTCTGCATCTAACCCGTGCTGTACCTGCCCTGGGAGTGTTTGATGGGACAGTGTAGAGGGAGCTTTACTCTGTATCTAACCCGTGCTGTACCTGTCCTGGGAGTGTTTGATGGGACAGTGTAGAGGGAGCTTTACTCTGTATCTAACCCGTGCTGTACCTGCCCTGGGAGTGTTTGATGGGACAGTGTAGAGGGAGCTTTACTCTGTATCTAACCTGTGCTGTACCTGTCCTGGGAGTGTTTGATGGGACAGTGTAGAGGGTGCTTTACTCTGTATCTAACCTGTGCTGTACCTGCCCTGGGAATGTTTGATGGGACAGTGTAGAGGGAGCTTTACTCTGTATCTAACCCGTGCTGTACCTGCCCTGGGAGTGTTTGATGGGACATTGTAGAGGGGGCTTTACTCTGTATCTAACCCGTGCTGTACCTGCCCTGGGAGTGTTTGATGGGACAGTGTAGAGGGAGCTTTACTCTGTATCTAACCCGTGCTGTACCTGCCCTGGGAGTGTTTGATGGGACAGTGTAGAGGGAGCTTTACTCTGTATCTAACCCGTGCTGTACCTGCCCTGGGAGTGTTTGATGGGACAGTGTAGAGGGAGCTTTGCTCTGTATCTAACCTGTGCTGTACCTGCCCTGGTTGATTATTATTGTGAAGCCATCTGAGAATAATTTGTTGAAATTTGAGCTGGTTGTAATCGGGTTGGACTTGCTTTGTGGAATTGTTGTTGAAGCAGAATCTTCCAGTGCTTCCACCACTGAGACCAGCTGTCTGGAGCATTTAATCCCTCAGCTCATTTTACAATTACAGGCACCAGGAGAAGCCTGCTTTGATTTCTGGCCCTTAGATTGTTAACAATTTTGGACAGAGAATGACCTCATACTTCATGTTTTGCTGCTGCTGCTGATTTTCCTCATATTTTGTTTCCACGTGGATTCTGTCTGGAGGACAGAAAGCAGAGAGTAGTGGTGAGCAGTTGTTTTTCAGATTGAAGGGAATTGTACAGTGGTGTTCCCCAGGGGTCAGTATTAGGACCATTGCTCTTTTTGATATCTATAAATGACCTGGACTTGGGTGTGGAGGGTGCATTTCAAAGTTTGCAGATGACTGAAGCTCGGAAATGTCGCAAACAATGTGGAGGATAGTTGTGAAAGGCACTATATAAATGCAAGTTATTTCTTTCACATTTTTATAGTCTTTGTGCCAGAATATCTGTACCGTGCCAGCCTTGTGTTTTGCTCGGACTTATTGACTGGCTATTCGATTGGGGTGATTCCCACGGAATAATTAGAAGTACCAGCCAATCACTTGGCTCTCGACGAGCGGGATGTAATTGGACATTAGATATTGGATGAGCAGCAGTGAGAAGACCCAGGTGGGGAATGTTTGCAACACTTTCCAACTGAGAAGTTCATAAATCCTATTGTGGAGAAAACAGTTTTCTGCGCTGCGTGCGTTTAGTCCTTTAGAATATAAGAACATAAGAAATAGGAGCAGGAGTAGGCCATCCGGCCCCTCGAGCCTGCTCCAACATCCAATAAGATCATGGCTGATTTTCTACCTCAACATCATTGTCCTGCACTATCCCCATATCCCTTGATGCCTTTAATATCTAGAAATCTATTGATCTCTGTTTTGAATGTACTCAATGACTGAGCCTCCACAGCCCTCTGGGGTAGAGAATTCCAAAGATTCACAACCCTCTGAGTGAAGAAATTTCTCCTCATCTCAGTCCTAAATGGCCGGCCCCTTATTCTGAGACTGTGACCCCTGGTCCTAGACTCCCCAGCCAGGGGAAACATCCTCCCTGCATCTACCCTGTCGAGCCCTGTAAGAATTTTGTATGTTTCAATGAGATCACCTCTCATTCTTCTAAACTCTAGAGAATACAGGCCTCGTCCGCTCAATCTCTCCTCATGCAACAATCCCGCCATCCCAGGAATCAGTCTGGTGATTGTTTCATTGGTCAGGCTCTCAGGCCATTTTTGATGATGCAGATCCTGTTAGCAAGGGAGCAGTCCCTGGTTTATTGTCCTTTGAATTTCAGACACTTTATAATTCTCCAAATAACTTTTTTGGAAAAAAATAGATTTTAAAGCGTTCAAGAATGTGATTGGAATCGACAAAATAAATCCAGGAAAATTGTTCAAGAACAACTTGCATTTATATATCATCTTTAACATAGTAAAATGTCCCATATGGTGAGGAGGTGGGTGGGTGGGGTTGAGGGATATGGTGAGGAGGTGGGTGGGTGGGGTTGAGGGATATGGTGAGGAGGTGGGTGGGTGTGATTGAGGGATATGGTGAGGAGGTGGGTGGGTGGGATTGAGGGATATGGTGAGGAGGTGGGTGGGTGGGATTGAGGGATATGGTGAGGAGGTGGGTGGGTGTGATTGAGGGATATGGTGAGGAGGTGGGTGGGTGGGGTTGAGGGATATGGTGAGGAGGTGGGTGGGTGGGGTTGAGGGATATGGTGAGGAGGTGGGTGGGGTTGAGGGATATGGTGAGGAGGTGGGTGGGTGCGATTGAGGGATATGGTGAGGAGGTGGGTGGGGTTAAGGGATATGGTGAGGAGGTGGGTGGGTGGGATTGAGGGATATGGTGAGGAGGTGGGTGGGGTTAAGGGATATGGTGAGGAGGTGGGTGGGTGGGATTGAGGGATATGGTGAGGAGGTGGGTGGGGTTGAGGGATATGGTGAGGAGGTGGGTGGGTGGGATTGAGGGATATGGTGAGGAGGTGGGTGGGGTTGAGGGATATGGTGAGGAGGTGGGTGGGTGGGATTGAGGGATATGGTGAGGAGGTGGGTGGGTGGAATTGAGGGATATGGTGAGGAGGTGGGTGGGGTTGAGGGATACGGTGAGGAGGTGGGTGGGTTGGGTTGAGGGATATGGTGAGGAGGTGGGTGGGTTGGGTTGAGGGATATGGTGAGGAGGTGGGTGGGTGGGATTGAGTGATATGGTGAGGAGGTGGGTGGGTGGGATTGAGGGATATGGTGAGGAGGTGGGTGGGTGGGATTGAGGGATATGGTGAGGAGGTGGGTGGGTTGAGGGATACGGTGAGGAGGTGGGTGGGTTGGGTTGAGGGATATGGTGAGGAGGTGAGTGGGTGAGTTGAGTATAAAAATACTCTGTCGATGTTTTAAAAACAGAACCCGGCTGCTCCATGTCCCACAAGGAATGTCCCTCTCCACACTGAACACGGTCATTTTGTGAGTAGTTCACCTGATTACATAAGGAACATTGTCATTGAGCGGAGAGTAACAAGAATCTCTCCTTAGTGGGAACATGTTACTCAGAGATGCGGACTGGAAGCTCCCAGGTTTGACTGGGCACAAGATCACAACTTGCTCCTTGACTATGGAGAGCAAAAATGATTGCAGATGGTGAGGACTGTACTGAGTGTGGTTCTCATTTCCCACAATGGAATAGCCCATTAATGCTCCAGCTTGATATTTCTGGGCCTGGGAGGATGCTGCAATGGTGTGAGCCACATGGGAGTGCGGAATTAGGGGCAGGATAGGGATCCACTGGATCTCCACTCCTTGTTTTAACAATGACAAATTCTGACAGAAGTGTGGGGAGGGGTTTGGGGGGGCTTCATCCCCTGCCCCTCCTCCCCAACGACTGCATTGTGCAGATGTATTTTGTGTGACAGGGTAACATCTGGGCAGAGGTGGGACCCACAATGCCAGTTTGCAAATGGCAATCGTAAAATGGAGATTTAATTCCTAAAATCCTGAGATCAAGGGCAGGACAGCCTGTGCCCAACAACAGACCCCCCTCCCCCCACCCCGACAGAGAGTGGTGGCAAGCTATTCCACCGTGGGCTGCATCCCAGAGGAGCCAGATCCTCTCGTCACCCAACACACGCACTCACTTTCCAGCGGGGATCACGGAGAGTGATCAGGAACAGGAATCTCGGTTGATTTTCCTCTCACCGGGCTATTGTAGGGTCTGGTCTGCTGCCCTTCCATGAGACCAACTAAACTCCGCTCAGTACGAGAATCAAGGCCGTATGAGTCAGTCACACGCAACTTTACCCAGTGAGCCCTCGGTTACCCCTCCAGAGCAGGTGTGCTGAGAAAGTTACTGGACTTTCCCTTACAACATTAAACTAGCAGCAGAAATCAGACCAGTTCCTCTTGGAAGGAATTTAAAAACCCGTCTGTGTCTGTGCAGAAAAAATAGAGAATGAAGTGATGTCAGAGGATTGGAATTCCACCTCGCTGTCAAATACGTTCTGTTTCCTTCAATCAGTTTTACGAAAGGTTTGTTTTAACACAGTGTGAACAGCAGTTTAAACAAGTCTAGTCAGGAACCATCACGGGGGCAGTGAATGGGTGGGCAGTTAATAATTCAGTGCCAGTACTGAGGGAGTGCTGCACTGTCAGAGGTGCCGTCTTTCGGATGAGAAATTAAACCGAGGCCCCAACTCGGGCAGACGTAAAAGATCCCACGACATTGTTTGAAGAAGAGCAGGGGGAGTTCTCCCCGGTGTCCTGGTCATTATTTATCCCTCAACCGACATCACTAAAAACAGATGATTTGGTCATTATCACATTGCTGTTTGTGGGACCTTGCTGTGCGCAGATTGGCTGTCGCATTTCCTACATTACAACAGTGACCACACTGCAGAAAGTACTTCATTGGCTGTGAAGCGCTTTGGGACGTCCTGAGGTCATGAAAGGTGCTGTGTAAATGCAAGTTCTTTCTTTAGTGAGTGGTGCTGTGCTTTGTAAAGACGGATGGCACTAGTTATAGCTCTGGGCCTAACGTACTGGTGAAACCCCGTTCGTCCACTGGTCTGTCAACCTCCATGTTCCCCAGATGCTGTTTACTATGGCAAACCGCATCAAATCACAAACAACTGGCTGCAGCTGGAATGTCTCTTGCTCTCCGTGCAGTCCTTTGGCTGACCTTTCAGTTTATGTCAGTTGTAGTTGCCTTAGGGAGTTCTTTCGGATGAGACGTTAAACCGAGGTCACGTCTGGCCTCTCAGGTGGTCATAAAAGATCCCAAGGCACCATTTGAAGAAGAGCAGGGGAGGTCGTCTGATCAATATTCATCCCTCAACCTACATCACAAAAAAAAACAGATTATCTCGTCATTATCTCATTGCTGTTTGTGGGATCTTGCTGTGCGCAGATTGGCTGCTATGTTTCCTACATTACAACAGTGACTACACTTCAAAAGTAATTCATTGGCTGTGAAGCACTTTGAGAGGCCTGAGGTTGTGAAAGGCGCTATACAAATGAAAGTTCTTTCTTTCTTTCTTTTCTCTCTCAGCAGCTCCAGGAGCTGTGAATGACCAGCTCAGCTCCCAGGAACGACCATTGGTTTCAGAACAAACATATCCGCCCAGGGCAACACCTGTAAACAATCCCCTGCCCAACGCTGACATCCATCCTTCCTGCCTTTAAACAGCTGGTGGATTTCCATCTGCTCTTTGGTCGATAAATCTAGAGTAAATATATCTCCTCCCAGAACTCTCATTCCTGGACAGCAACCCACAGAGGATGTAACCACTGACACATAAAAGCCAGGATTGCATAATTGGCACTTTCCCCCAGCAGTTCCTTCACCGTGTCCACAATATGCTGCAGTTCAATGTGTGTTGATCTCTTCCATCCAGTCCTCGAAAGGACAACGTGTGTGTCGGTTTTCAGTTATTTCCTTCGCTCCACCATTGGCGGCCGTGCCTTCAGCTGTCTTGGCCTTAAGCTCTGGAATTCCCTCCCTAAACCCCTCCGCCTCTCCAACTCTTTCTCCTCCTTTAAGACGCCCTTTTAAACCCACCTCTTTGACCGAGCTTTTGGTCACCTGTCCTAATATCTCCTTATGTGGCTCGGTGTCAAATGTTGTTTGTTATCGCTCCTGTGAAGTGGTGTGAGATCTTTTACTGTGTGAAAGGCGCGATATGAATGAAAGTTGTAGTTGGGCAAATGTATTGGACAGTGAGCTGCAAAGGTACATAGGAGGGGTTACCAAATACAAAATGACTTCTGTTGACTGTTTGGTAACTGGAAAGAGGCTCAGAATTTACAATGTCTCCAACACTTGGTAATGGTGCAGTGACACTCCGTGGGGTACAGTTCCTGAAGATGTTGACTCTCCCTGGGGTACAGTTCCTGAAGATGTTGACTCTCCCTGGGGTACAGTTCCTGAAGGTGCTGACTCTCACTGGGTACAGTTCCTGAAGGTGCTGACTCTCACTGGGTACAGTTCCTAAAGGTGCTGACTCTCACTGGGTACAGTTCCTGAAAGTGCTGACTCTCACAGAGGTACAGTTCCTGAAGGTGCTGACTCTCACTGGGTACAGTTCCTAAAGGTGCTGACTCTCACTGGGTACAGTTCCTAAAAGTGCTGACTCTCCCTGGGGTACAGTTCCTGAAGGTGCTGACTCTCACTGGGGTACAGTTCCTGAAGGTGCTGACTCTCACTGGGTACAGTTCCTGAAGGTGCTGACTCTCACTGGGTACAGTTCCTAAAGGTACTGACTCTCACTGGGGTACAGTCCCTGATGGTGCTGACTCTCACTGAGTACAGTTCCTGAAGGTGCTGACTCTCACTGGGGTACAGTTCCTGAAGGTGCTGACTCTCACTGGGGTACAGTTCCTGAAGGTGCTGACTCTCACTGGGGTACAGTTCCTGAAGGTGCTGACTATCACTGGGTACAGTTCCTGAAGGTGCTGACTCTCACTGGGGTATAGTTCCTGAAGGTGCTGACTCTCACTGGGGTACAGTTCCTGAAGGTGCTGACTCTCACTGGGTACAGTTCCTGAAGGTGCTGACTCTCTCTGGGTACAGTTCCTGAAGGTGCTGACTCTCACTGGGGTACAGTTCCTGAAGGTGCTGACTCTCACTGGATACAGTTCCTGAAGGTGCTGACTCTCACTGGGGTACAGTTCCTGAAGGTGCTGACTCTCACTGGGGTACAGTTCCTGATGGTGCTGACTCTCACTGGGGTACAGTTCCTGATGGTGCTGACTCTCACTGGATACAGTTCCTGAAGGTGCTGACTCTCACTGGGGTACAGTTCCTGAAGGTGGTGACTCACAATGAGATACAGTTCCTGAAGGTGCTGTGCACAGGCACGATGGGCTGAATAGCCTCTTTACATTGAGTCACATTGAGTCTACAGCACAGAAACAGGCCATTCGGCCCAACAGGTTTATTTCAGAGTTTATGCTCCAAATGAGCCTCCTCCCACCCTCTTCATCTCATCCTATCAGCATATCCTTCTATTCCTTTCTCCCTGTGTTTATCTAGCGTCCCCTCAATTGCATCTATGCTATTCACCTCAACTACTCCTTGTAGTAGCGAGTTCCACATTCGAACCACTATCTGGGTAAAGAGGTTTCTCCTGAATTCCCTACTAGATTTATAAGTGACTATCTTTTTTTTTTATTCGTTCATGGGATGTGGGCGTCGCTGGTGAGGCCAGAATTTATTGCCCATCCCTAATTGCCCTTGAGAAGGTGGTGGTGAGCCGCCTTCTTGAACCGCTGCAGTCCATGTGGTGAAGGTTCTCCCACAGTGCTGTTAGGAAGGGAGTTCCAGGATTTTGACCCAGCGACGATGAAGGAACGGCGATATATTTCCAAGTCGGGATGGTGTGTGACTTAGAGGGGAACGTGCAGGTGGTGTTGTTCCCATGTGCCTGCTGCTCTTGTCCTTCTAGGTGGTAGAGGTCGTGGGTTTGGGAGGTGCTGTCAAAGAAGCCTTGGTGAGTTGCTGCAGTGTATCCTGTGGATGGTACACACCGCAGCCACAGTGCACCGGTGGTGAAGGGAGTGAATGTTTAGGTGGTGGATGGGATGCCAATCAAGCGGGCTGTTTTGTCCTGGATGGTGTCGAGCTTTTTGAATGTTGTTGGAGCTGCACTCATCCAGGCAAGTGGAGAGTATTCCATCACAATCCTGACTTTTGCCTTGTAGATGGTGGAAAGGCTTTGGGGAGTCAGGAGGTGAGTCACTCACTGCAGAATACCCAGCCTCTGACCTGCTCCTGTGGCCACAGTATTTATGTGGCTGGTCCAGTTAAGTTTCTGGTCAATGGTGACCCCCAGGATGTTGATGGTGGGGGATTCGATGATGGTAATGCCGTTGAATGTCAAGGGGAGGTGGTTGGACTCTCTCTTGTTGGAGATGGTTATTGCCTGGCACTTGTCTGGCGCGAATGTTACTTTCCACTTATCAGCCCAAGCCTGGGTGTTGTCCAGGTCTTGCTGCATGCGGGCTCGGACTGCTTCATTATCTGAGGGGTTATGAATGGATATACTTATGACCTCTAGTTTTGGACTCGCTGTTGGGGAGGGTTTAAACTAAAGTGGCAGGGGGTTGGGAACCTGAGCAGGGAGAGAGAGGAAAGCGTAACAGGAAGGGACAGAAGGTATGGAGTAATAGGTAAAGTGTTAAAAAAGGAAAAAGCAGGAACTAAGCGTCACAAAACAGATTTGAAAGTTCTTTATCTGAATGCACGTAGCATTCGTATTAAAATGGACGAGTTAACGGCACAAATAACTACGTATGGGTATGATCTTGTGGCCATTACAGAAACATGGCTGCAGGGTGACAATGACTGGGAATTAAATATGCCAGGGTATTTAACAATCAGGAAGGACAGGCAGGAAGGAAGGGGAGGTGGGGTGGCTATGTTAATAAAGGAAGGAATCACTGTAATACAGAGAAATGATATTGGGACAAAGCATCAAGATAATGAAACAGTTTGGGTGGAGATAAGGAATAATAAGGGAAAAAAAACATTAGTGGGCGTAGTATATAGGCCTCCTAATAGTTGCAACTCTGCTGGAAGAAGTATTAATCAGGAGATAGTCGGGGCATGTAATAAGGGAACAGCCATAATTATGGGGGATTTTAATTATCATATTAACTGGACAAATCAAATTGGGCAGAGCAGCCTTGAGGACGAGTTCATTGAGTGCATCAGGGATGGATTTCTTGAGCAGTATGTAACTGATCCTACAAGGGGGCAGGCAACCTTGGACCTGGTCCTGTGTAATGAGTCAGGATTAATTAATAATGTCCTAGTTAAGGATCCCCTTGGAACGAGCGACCACAACATGGTTGAATTCCATATCCAATTAGAGGGTGAGAAGGTTGATTCTCAAACAAGCGTACTGAGCTTGAATAAAGGAGACTATGATGGTATGAGAGCGGAATTGATTAAAGTGGACTGGGAAAATAGATTAAAGGGTAAGACGGTACATGAGCAGTGGTGTTCATTTAGGGAGTTATTTTACAACTTTCAAAATAAATATATTCCACTGAGGAAAAAAGGGTGTAAAAGAAATGACAGCCACCCGTGGCTAAGTAAAGAAATCAAGGATAGTATCCGACTAAAAACAAGGACATATAAGGTAGCCAAACTTAGTGGGAGGATAGAAGATTGGGAATTCTTCAAAAGACAGCAAAAAGTAACTAAAGGATTGATTAAGAAAGGGAAGTTAGATTATGAAAAGAAATTAGCAAAAAATATAAAAACAGATAGCAAGAGTTTCTATAGTTATATAAAAAGAAAAAGGGTGGCTAAGGCAAACGTAGGTCCCTTAGAGGATGAGACCGGGAAATTAATGGTGGGAAACATGGAGATGGCAAAAATGCTGAACAAATATTTTGTTTCAGTCTTTACAGTAGAGGACACTAAGAATATCCCAACACTGGACAAACAGGGGACTCTCGGGGGGGAGGAGCTAAATACGATTAAAATCACTCAAGAGATGGTACTCAGTAAAATAATGGGACTCAAGGCGGATAAATCCCCTGGACCTGATGGCTTCCATCCTAGGGTCTTGAGGGAAGTGGCAGTAGGGATTGTGGATGCTTTGGTGATAGTTTTCCAAAATTCCCTGGACTCAGGAGAGGTCCCGGCAGATTGGAAAACTGCTAATGTAACACCGTTATTTAAAAAGGGTAGTAGGCAGAAGGCTGGAAATTATAGGCCAGTTAGCTTAACATCTGTGGTGGGTAAAATTTTGGAGTCTATTATTAAGGAGACAGTAACGGAACATTTAGATAAGCATAATTTAATAGGACAAAGTCAGCATGGCTTTATGAAGGGGAAGTCATGTCTGACAAATTTGCTTGAGTTCTTCGAGGATATAACGTATAGGGTGGATAAAGGGGAACCAGTGGACGTAGTGTATTTAGACTTCCAGAAGGCATTCGACAAGGTGCCACATAAAAGATTATTACTTAAGATAAAAAATCACGGGATTGGGGGTAATATTCTGGCATGGGTGGAGGATTGGTTATCAAACAGGAAGCAGAGAGTTGGGATAAATGGTTCATTTTCGGACTGGCAACCAGTAACCAGTGGTGTTCCACAGGGGTCGGTGCTGGGTCCCCAACTCTTTACAATCTATATTAACGATTTGGAGGAGGGGACCGAGTGCAACATATCAAAATTTGCAGATGATACAAAGATGGGAGGGAAAGTAGAGAGTGAGGAGGACATAAAAAACCTGCAAGGGGATATAGACAGGCTGGGTGAGTGGGCGGAGATTTGGCAGATGCAATATAATATTGGAAAATGTGAGGTTATGCACTTTGGCAGGAAAAATCAGAGAGCAAGTTATTTTCTTAATGGCGAGAGACTGGAAAGTACTGCAGTACAAAGGGATCTGGGGGTCCTAGTGCAAGAAAATCAAAAAGTTGGTATGCAGGTGCAGCAGGTGATCAAGAAAGCCAACGGAATGTTGGCTTTTATTGCTAGGGTGATAGAATATAAAAACAAGGAGGTATTGCTACAGTTATATAGGGTATTGGTGAGACCGCACCTGGAATACTGCATACAGTTTTGGTCTCCATACTTAAGAAAAGACATACTTGCTCTCGAGGCAGTACAAAGAAGGTTCACTCGGTTAATCCCGGGGATGAGGGGGCGGACATATGAGGAGAGGTTGAGTAGATTGGGACTCTACTCATTGGAGTTCAGAAGAATGAGAGGCGATCTTATTGAAACATATAAGATTGTGAAGGGTCTTGATCGGGTGGATGCGGTAAGGATGTTCCCAAAGATGGGTGAAACTAGAACTAGGGGGCATAATCTTAGAATAAGGGGCTGCTCTTTCAAAACTGAGATGAGGAGAAACTTCTTCACTCAGAGGGTGGTAGGTCTGTGGAATTTGCTGCCCCAGGAAGCTGTGGAAGCTACATCATTAGATAAATTTAAAACAGAAATAGACAGTTTCCTAGAAGTAAGGGGAATTAGGGGTTATGGGGAGCGGGCAGGAAATTGGACATGAAGCTGAGTTCGGATCGGTCAATGCCCTGTGGGTGGCGGAGAGGGCCCAGGGGCTATGTGGCCGGGTCCTGCTCCGACTTCTTGTGTTCTTTAGATTTGTGGTTGGGATCAGATCAGCCATGATCTTATTGAATGGCGGAGCAGGCTCGAGGGGCCGATTGGCCTCCTCCTGCTCCAATTTCTTATGTTCTTATGTTCTCAAGAGGAAATATTTTCTCTACATCTATTCTATCCAATCCTATCAATATCTTAAAGACCTCTATCAGGTCACCCCTCAACCTTCTCTTTTCTAGAGAAAGGAGCCCCAGCCTGTTTAGTCTTTCCTGATAAGTATATCCTCCCAGTTCTAGTATCCTTGTGAATCTTTTTTGTACCTTCTCCAATGCCTATATCCTTTTTATGATATGGAGACCAGAACTGTGCACAGTACTCTAAGTGTTGTTTAACCAAGATTCTATACAAGTTTAACACAACAAGGTTTAAATTGGTTAACCCCTGAATGTGGGCGCGGGGGTCACAGTGCATGATTAACCCGCGTCCAGTCGTTGAGATGCAGGCAGCACATAACATTCGTGCTGCCTGGTGATTTCAGCGACTGCCGCGTGCAGCCAGCCCTACCTGTGCTGTTAAATGACTGCTTACCAGCATGGGGCCCAAATATTGGGAATGGCTCGCACCACTTAAAGACAGCCTGTACCTCTTGAAGGGGTGGTGCAGTGTGGCTGCAGGAAGCAGTGGAAGTCAATTGGGAAGTGAATCTGTGCTGCAATATAGTGCAGCATGGTGATGATGGGAACTCTGGAATTTTTAATGAGCAACAACGGGGCTGCTCAACGTTTGTGGGACTCCGATATTTGCAAAATATAAGATACGGGTCTGAACGGACATCAGAAAACGCACTCGTAATTCACAGATGCAGGTCCCGTCCTTATGTTTAAAAACCGTTGAGTTATTTTAAAACATTGAATAAAGATTGCTCACAACTACATCCCACATCCTTCAATCCGCACACCAGATCTCACCAATCTGCTGATCTGAGTTTGTACCGGGCCTGTGAGAGAGCATGCACCAAGGTTCTCTGATGATGCACTAGGTGCAAGAGGTGGACAGAAGGAGG
This sequence comes from Heptranchias perlo, assembly GCF_035084215.1. Lineage (NCBI taxonomy): Eukaryota > Metazoa > Chordata > Chondrichthyes > Hexanchiformes > Hexanchidae > Heptranchias > Heptranchias perlo. Next base: position 7,463,570 of record NC_090350.1, on the reverse strand, counting down.
GGCATCCTATATCCGCAGGGGCGGCAAGAGGCTCTCCAGACACATGCTCCCGAGGCAGTGGGAGGCAGTAGGGGACGAGGTCAATACCAGGAGCACAGCATCACGAACATGGATGCAGTGCAGGAAGAAGTTCAGTGATTTGACACGAGTGGTCAAGGTGAGTGAGGTCAACTGTCAAGTGGCATCTCCTACAAACTGCACCACTAGCCGCATCCACTGCTCCACACACTACACCCCCATCATCCACATACCAGCAAACTCTTTCAATCAGTACTCAACTCTTCCAATCAGATGCTTCCTCTCACCCTCACACATTACCACTGTTGCAAGCCGCACACCCTCAACTCATAGGTCACACACACTGTCAGCTATTCAACTATGACAGCCACATCAACCAAACACCTTGCAGGACAGTCACCGACACACTTCCCTCTTTCTTGCAGGAGAAGGTGGCGAATAACAGGAGGCAGCAAGTGGCAGTGGCTCCGTGGAACATGAACCTGCTGTCCTCTCTCAGGATGACAGCATTCCTGTCCCACCCCTGCCACTCCGCCAATGCCCTTGCTGTCGCCTGTCAGCTAGCCAGCCCACTCCCTGTAGAGTACTGAAACTTTATTATAGGAACAGGAGGAGGCCATTTAGCCTCTCGAGCCTGTTCCACCATTCAATGAGATCACAGCTGATCTGTGACCTAACTCCATATACCTGCCTTAGCCCCATATCCCTTAATACCTTTGGTTAGCAAAAATCTATCAATCTCAGATTTAAAATTAACAATTGAGCTAACATCAACTGCCGTTTGCGGAAGAGAGTTCCAAACTTCCACCACCCTTTGTGTGTAGAAATGTTTCTTAACTTCACTCCTGAAAGTCCTGGCTCTAATTTTTGGGCTGTGTCTCCTGGTCCCAGTATTCAAATATAGGAGACTCCAAAAACAGATACAAATGCATCAACAGCCAGAAGCAATAATCCAGCAACTAACCTGTAAATCCTGCATGATCCCTTTAAATAGCACTGGTGGGGGGTCCTCCATGCTGTTTAAGCCTTGTTCAGCTGTGTGAGGTTAAGACAGTGGAGTTGGTGGAGCAAAGACTTCCAATATAGCAGCGGTCCCTTTAAATCAGCGTTGTGCGCTGATCTACATTATAATCTCCTGATTTTACATGCTGCCGGCGTTCGTTAAGTGTGCGTGCTCAAACGCCTTTACCAAGATGGCGTCCTGCGCACGTCATGCCGGAAGTGTGCGTGCGCATCTCAGACGCCATTTTCGGGGCTTAGGAGTCAGGGTGGTGCCTAAAAAAGGGCACCACTTGACCCAATTTAACCCTCAACTTCTCTGCTTTTCAATTCCATCCCTCCAGAAATGAACCCCAGTGCTTGACTTGCCTTAGTAACCTGCGTCGCTACTTTTAGTGATTAGTGTATCTGTACCCCGAGATCCCTTTGCTCCTCTACTTTTAGAAATGATAATCCGGGACAAAATTAATAGTCACTTGGACAAGTGTGGATTAATTAAGGAAAGCCAGCACGGATTTGTTAAAGGCAAATCGTGTTGAACTAACCTGATTGAGTATTTTGATGCGGTAACAGAGAGGGTCGATGAGGGCAATGCGGTTGATGTGGCGTATATGGACTTTCAAAAGGTGTTTGGTGAAGTGCCACATAATAGACTTGTCAACAAAGTTGAAGCCCATGGAATAAAAGGGGCAGTGGCAGCATGGATACGAAATTGGCTAAGGGACAGGAAACAGAGTAGAGGTGAACGGTTGTTTTTCGGACTGGAGGGAGGTGTACAGTGGTGTTCCCCAGGGGTCGGTGCTGGGACCACTGCTTTTCTTTATATATATTAATAACTTGGACTTGGGTGTACAGGGCACAATTTCAAAATTTGCAGATGACACAAATCTTGGAAGTGTAGTGAATAGTGAGGAGGATAGTGATAGACTTCAAGAGGATATAGACAGGCTGGTGGAATGAGCGGAGAAGCAGGAAGTGATATATTTTGGTAAGAAGAATGAGGAGAGGCAATATAAACTAAATGGTACAATTCTAAAGGGGGTGCAGGAACAGAGAAATCTGGGGGTATATGCGCACAATCTTTGAAGGTGGCAGGGCAGGTTAAGTGGTTAAAAAAGCAGACGGGATCCTGGGCTTTATAAATAGAGGCATAGAGTACAAAAACAAGGAAGTCATGATGAACCTTTATAAAACACTGGTTCGGCCACAACTGGAGTATTTTGTCCAGTTCTGGGCACCGCACTTTAGGAAGGATGTGAAGGCCTTAGAGAGGGTGCAGAAATGATTTACGAAAATGAAAATGGTTCCAGGGACGAGGGATTTCAGTTACATGGATGGACTGGAGAAGCTGGGGTTGTTCTCCTTACAGCAGAGAAGGTTGAGAGGAGATTTGATGGAAGTGTTCAAAATCATGAAGGGTGTAGATAGAATATTTAGAAAGAAACTGTTCCCATTGGCAGATGGGTTGAGAACCAGAGGACACAGATTTAAGGTAATTGGCAAAAGAACCAAAGGCGACATGAGGAAAAACTTATTTATCCAGCGAGTGGTTATGATCTGGAATGCGCTGCCTGAAAGGGTGGTGGAGGCAGATTCAATCATGGCTTTCAAAAGGGAATTGGATAAATACTTGAAGGAAAGAAAATTGCATGGCTACGGGGATAGGGCGGGGGAGTGAGACGAGCTGGATTGCTCTTGCAGAGAGCCGGCACGGGCTTGATGGGCCGAATGGCCTCTTTCTGTGCTGTAACCATTCTATGATTCTATGATTCTCAACCCCATTTAGACTCTTATTATCCAAGCAACATGTGGCCTCCTTATTCTTCCTGCCAAAATGCACCATCTCACAACTTATATTGAAATTCATTTGCCAATTACACGCCCATGGTGTAAATTGTGAACAACAGTGGTCCCAGCACCGACCCCCGTGGAACACCAATTCCCACCTTTTGTCGGTCTGAGTAACTACCCTTAACCCCTACTCTCTGCTTTCTGTTTTGTAACCAGCTTGCTTTCTATTCTGCTGCCTGTCCCCTGACCAGCACATGCTCTGACCTTAGTCACAAATCTACAATGCCTTTTCCTATAGTTTCAATTTTACCCTTATCTCTTTATTCATCCACTGTGTTTCATTATTGGCTAGTTTGTCCTTGTTTTTTAGAGAAATATATTTCTCCTGAACTCTATTGATCACCGTTTGAAATATTTCCCACTGCTGTTCTATCTCTTTGTCGGTCAGAATGTTTTTCCAGTTTACCTTCTGTGTGTGATTTTGACTCTGATAGTTGAAATATCCGAAGCCTGCAGGGACGTGGAGATTTACTGCCTGTGTTTATTGGGTTACTATGGACCTGTCATTGTAGATTTAAATAACAGTCTTGTTTGGTTAAGTTGTGGATTATCAATATTACATCAGCAATCCGGTTTGTAGATGAATTATTTATTTTTCACATGGACATCTTTTCCGGGTCAGATCGAGAGCCAACTCCACACAAATGCTGAGACGCTTCAAATATCAACAGAAAGTGCCAAAAAAATAAACAACAAGCCTGTCAGCATCTGAACATTGTGTGTGTAGGATAGGCCTGTTACCAGCTGTTGTTTTGCCTGTCTGTTTATCTATCCTCATGTGTCTATAATGTCCGACCTTCCAACCGAGGGCTTTGATTGATAAATCAGCAGAATTTAAAGTTCAGTGGTTGGAGTTTCACAAACACGGAGGAGCCGTGAAGGGACTCGTGCACTGATTCTCCATCAGTAGATTTTGTGCTGCGGCTCCCCCCTGAGGGCAGCAGTAAGGTGGGGGGTGGGATGGGGGAGACAAATTCTACCGTCGCTCCCACTGCTGATCACTATTCTCTGACCCACTGGAGAATGGACACTATTGACAGCGGGCAGTGGCCCAAAGGTATGTCCCTGGAGGGAGGCCGATCGCGGGCCGACAGTGGCCCATGTGAGTGTTCCCTGTCCCTCCTGGCTCCACATCAAACTTAAAGAAGAGATAACTTACCCTTTTGATGGCGGCTGCTTGATAGGCCGCACCCCCACCTGGAAAACCTGAGCAGTGTAGGCCCGAAGCCTCCTCCACTCAGGGCAGCCCAATTTCCTTGAGGTCCTACAACAGGTGTTAGGCCCCTCAATAACATATGTAAAACGCCTAACGCCTGTTTTAGGCGGCTGTCCCGAGCCTGGGGCGCAGGACATTGGTCCCCGAAAATTGTTCTTCGTTGGGCCCGTGTTGCGGCCTGTAAAATGGGCTCGACCAGTTCCAATTTCTACCCCTAAATCAAAACTTCTACCTCATTTTTGTCACAATGAGTTGGAGTAGGAGACAGTGCGAGGAATTTTGTTCATGGAAGCGGAGAACGAGGCAGCTGATTTTTTGCTGGACGTTGATTGAGGCTCACTGCTTTCAGCTTGTGTTGCGATTGCGACTCTGCCCCCGATGCAGAATAAAATCTAGGGGAGCATTGACCATAATTGTGCTGGTGAGGTTTCAGCACTTCCACCGGGAGACTGCTGATATGAGCTGCTGTCGGGGAGTAGCCTGCAGTTATACAGCGCCTTTAAAGTAGTAAAACGTCCCAAGGAGCTTCACAGGAGCATAACCAGAAAAAATAATTGAAACCGAGCCAAAGAAGGAGATATTAGGACAGGTGGCCAAAAGCTTGGTCAACGAGGTAGGTTTTAAGGAGCTTCTTAAAGGAGGAGGGAGAGGTGGAGAGGCGGAGAGGTTTAGGGAGGGAATTCCAGAGCTTAGGGCCTAGCCGGCTGAAGGCACGGCCGCCAATGGTGGGGCAAAGGAAGGGGGGGATGGACAAGAGGTCAGAATTGGAGGAGTGTAGGGATCTCGGAGGGTTGTAGGGCTGGAGGAGGTTACAGAGATATGGAGGGGTGAGGCCGTGGAGGGATTTGAAAACAAGGATGAGAATTTTAAAATCGAGGCATTGGTGGACTGGGAGGCAATGTTGGTCAGCGAGTACGGGGGTGATGGGTGAGTGGGACTTGGTGCGTCATTGACCATTCGATTAAATCCATATTTTTCCAATATTTCAGACACGTGTTCCCTCAGGGCCTGCCGCGTGACTTCACCTTCCTTGCAACACTGCTGCTGAAGAAGAGGACACTGAAGGAGAACTGGTATATGATAAAAATCACCGACCAGAAGGGCCTGACTCAGGTAATGTGAAGCTGCCGCAGTTCATCTATTCCAGTCCCGTATTTACACAGTGTTCTGACCAACTGTTCAGAGACAAACCAGTCAGTGCTGGGCTGGAATTCAGTGTATCGGGATAAGCCTGGTACAAGAGTCTGGCTTAGCTGCCATTAAGCTCACGGAGCACACTGGGGTCGATTTTGACTTTTGAGCGACTACCAGTTCAGATGGTGAATGTTCCCCCCACCAACCCACCACTGCCCCCACCCCCCTGTGATTTTGAGGCCTCGGCCTCTTTTAAATCTGTCAGGCCAGCCGCTGGGCGCCAAACAGGGCTCCCAACGCAACTCGATGGATTTAGGACTCAAAATTGGGCCGTTGTGGCTGACAGCAAGTGGGGGGGGGCCGCGGAGGGTGGGGGTGTCGCGGAGGGTGTGAGGGGGGACCGCGGAGGGTGGGGGCGTCGCGGAGGATGGGAGGGGGGACCGCGGAGGGTGGTGTGTAGGGGGATCATTGAGGTGGGGGAGGGGTCGCAGAGGTGTCGCGGAGGGTGGAGGATGGGTCGAGAAGGGTCAGGGGTCGTGGAGATGGGGGAGGGGTCGTGGAAGGAGGGGAAAGGGTCACGGAGTGTGGGGAAGGGGTCGCGGAGGGAGGGAGTTGGGGGATCGCGGAGAGTGGGGAAGGGGTCGCGGAGGGTGAGGGTGGGGGATTGCGGAGGGTGGGGTACACGCTCTTGGGGTGGGAGGAGTTGCGGAAGACGAGTGGGGGGTTCGCGGAGGGAGGGTGTTCTGGGGTTGCTGCGGCCCAGATTAATTTTATAGGCCCGGAGGAGCTCGCGAATACAATTGAACACTTGCCTTGGGCCAGGCCTCTTCTGTTCCATCCGCCGTGGAAACGCACGGCGCAGGCTCTGATCAGTTCCCACCGAAAATGGCGATCGGGGCCCCATTTACGTCATAGGTCCCCGATCTCCATGTTAAAAGGAGCCGATGGCCTGAGACAGGCGGCGAGAGGCCCCTTTTAAAGTGGCGCCGGCCACATCACCGGGGTTACCGGGACAGTGAGGCGACCGAGCTCATTCTGAGTCCGTGATCACCCCGGTAACACCAGGAGAGGGCAGTGAGAATCGACCCAGAGACTTTAGATTTAAGGTAAAATTAAGGTCATCACCCAAAAGAACAAAGGGAGAGATTAGGATCTTTTTTGGTACAGAAGGTTGTTTGGACTAAAATCCGTAACAGCTCTTAAAAGGGAAGTGGATAAATATTTGACTAAGAAAAATTTAAAAGTGTGTGGGAGAATGGGCAGGAGAATGGGCCTAAAGTGACAATGCAAAGAGTCAGCACAAGCAGGATGGGCCAAATGGCCTCCTTCTGAGTTGTAAAATTCTATGACTGAGTTTACTGTTGGTGATTCCATACTGAAAGCCCACCTCCAAATGGATTAGATCAGCAATGCACCATATAGAGTCACCGTCCACAATATCACGACACACACAAGAGCTTTTCATGTTGCAATATAAAATGAAGGATCAGGTTAAGGTCTTGCGAAGGGTTCCTTCTGTCAGGTATTAAAGGGGAGGTTCCTCTCTCAGTTTAAGGTGTTGAGGGATGTGGAGGGGATGAGGCCTACAGTCAGGTCACTCTGATACAAACATAAAACAGCTGCAATTTCCATGATGGTTCACCGAACTCCAGCCATTCTGATCTCCGGTTACATAAGAACATAAGAACATAAGAAATAGGAGCAGGAGTAGGCCAATCGGCCCCTCGAGCCTGCTCCGCCATTCAATAAGATCATGGCTGATCTGATCCTAACCTCAAATCTAAATTCATGTCCAATTTCCTGCCCGCTCCCCGTAACCCCTAATTCCCTTTACTTCTAGGAAACTGTCGATTTCTGTTTTAAATTTATTTAATGATGTAGCTTCCACAGCTTCCTGGGGCAGCAAATTCCACAGACCCACCACCCTCTGAGTGAAGAAGTTTCTCTTTATCTCAGTTTTGAAAGAGCAGCCCCTTATTCTAAGATTATGCCCCCAAGTTCTAGTTTCACCCATCCTTGGGAACATCCTGACCGCATCCACCCGATCAAGCCCCTTCACAATCTTATATGTTTCAATAAGATCGCCTCTCATTCTTCTGAACTCCAATGAGTAGAGTCCCAATCTACTCAACCTCTCCTCATATGTCCGCCCCCTCATCCCCGGGATTAGCCGAGTGAGCCTTCTTTGTACTGCCTCGAGAGCAAGTATGTCTTTTCTTAAGTATGGACACCAAAACTGTATGCAGTGTTCCAGGTGCGGTCTCACCAATACCTTATATAACTGCAGCAATACCTCCCTGTTTTTATATTCTATCCCCCGAGCAATAAAAGCCAACATTCCGTTGGCCTTCTTGATCACCTGCTGCACCTGCATACTAACCTTTTGATTTTCTTGCACTAGGACCCCCAGATCCCTTTGTACTGCAGTACTTTCCAGTTTCTCGCCATTAAGATAATAACTTGCTCTCTGATTTTTCCTGCCAAAGTGCATAACCTCACATTTTCCAATATTGTATTGCATCTGCCAAATCTCCGCCCACTCACCCAGCCTGTCTATATCCCCTTGTAGGTTTTTTATGTCCTCCTCACTCTCTACTTTCCCTCCCATCTTTGTATCATCTGCAGACTTTGATATGTTACACTCGGTCCCCTCCTCCAAATCGTTAATATTATGCCGTTTCTCCGTGTTTTCCGCCAATGTTCTACCTGAAGTGACGGCTGGAGATGGGAGAATTCCACGGAAATTGTACCCAATAGCTTAAAATAAAAGTGATCTCATTTTTGTACTGTGGACTTTTTTGTCCAGTCGTCTGATTTTTATTTCTGCTGCATTCAGTTTTCAGTTCGTATCGATGGAAGGGACAAAACGGTGGAGTACAAGGCCAGAGGTCGTTTCCAAGACTACGTGCACTGGGTGTTCAGCAGTGAGGGGGTGGCTGCGCTCTTCGACCTGCAGTGGCACAAGCTGGTGGTCAGCGTGCAGGCGAACGTGGCCTCTCTCTACGTCGACTGCCATCTGATCGAGATCAAATCGGTGGAAGGGAGGGCCAACATCGACATCGAGGGGGAGACGGTCATCAGCAGGCTGGCCGAAGACAGCAGGCCAGCTGAGGTCTGTGCCACTGTCATATTACAACCCACAGCATTTATACCATGCCCTCCGCGGCACTGAACACTGTGGTGGGGGGGCAAGCAACCATCTCTGACGTCCAGCGTTGCCATGGTGACAATGATGGGGAATATCTCAGATGATGTCGTTCCCTCATTTTCATATTGTTATAAGACACCCCCCCCATATATGGACCAATGGTACTGCAAAAAAAACCTCACTTCCAGTGGACAATCCCAGAATGGCGGGTGAGTGGGTGAAGTAGCAGATTGGTTCCCATTGCTTGTCCCGCCCAAGCTTGCCAAAGTTATAGGAACAGGAGTAGGCCATTCAGCCCCTCGAGCCTATACCGCCATTCAATCAGATCATGGCTGATCTGTATCCTAACTCCATCCACCAGCCTTGTTTTCGTAACCCTTAATACCCAACAAAAATCTATCAATCTCAGTTTTGAAATTTTCAATTGACCCCCAGCCTCAACAGCTTTTTGGGGGAAAGAGTTCCAGATTTCCACTCCCCTTTGTGTGAAGAAGTGCTTCCTGATATCACCCCTGAGTGGCCTAACTCTAATTTTAAGGTTATGTCCCCTTGTTCTGGAATCCCCCACCAGAGGATCTAGCTTCTCTCTATCTCCCCTGTCAAATTCTTTAATCACCTTAAACACCTTGATTGGATCACCCCTTAATCTCTGTACTCGAGGGCTCGCCAACGTTACTCCAGGCAGTTGGCATAACTCGGGTGAAAGATGACATCCCCACTGTCAGGCTTTTACACATAAAGACCAGGGACTAGGGGGGAGCTGCTGAGTGAACGACACTCCTGTGGACCAGTGCACGTCCAGAACCGCCTCAGGACAGGAGGGAGAAGAATGTGAGAAATCCAAGGAAACCTCATTAAAACAAACCTAGACCTTGTGTCAGGCCTCAACGAGTTGAATGGGTTCTGATTGCTGGATTTGCCCCAATGAGGGAATGATGGACACAGACTGAGCATCACAGAGGAGCCTTCAAACAGGTTATTTTAAAGAGTTCTTGTTGAGGCTCTCCCAATGGTTCAGTGGATGAAAGTACCCCTCAATCTGGTACTGAGTTGTACGGAGCAGGATGGCAGTGGGGCCGTACAGTCGGTCTCAGTTCCTTTGGGTGAGGAAAAGGGGGAGGGGGAGCCGGCAGATTGACTCCCATTGCGTATCCCAAAAATCAACCAGCGCCTCCACTTCCGATTGCGAGCCCGTGACCCCTGTGAGAAAAGTTATGTGTCCAGACACTGGATAAAGACCTGATCATGATTCTTTGTGACTCCTTTCATGATTGAACAGGCTGCCAACACTCACCCTCTGGACTGACACATTTAGAATGGTGACTTGTGTGCTGGAGGACTGTCAGTGACCCTCCCCCCCGCCGACTTATCCAAACATCAGTCACCACCTTCAGTGGAGGACAGGGGACAATTGGAAGGATGGGACAACAGAAATAGAGACCCTGTTGAGCTCCGCCTTCACCCCCCTTCCTCCTACACCGACTGAACAAACCCTGCAGATGTTGGTCAGTCACATGGAAAGAGCTGAGCTCGCCTCTTCTAATTCATCGTCCGGTCTCTCTGCACAGGTTGACCTTCAGCAGATGATTCTGTTCTGTGATCCTCTCATGGCGGAGCGGTTGACGTGCTGCGAGATCCCAGGGGTCAGGGTAAGTAACAGAGTCCCATCTCCTTCCTAATCCTGCCCGGAATCCCGTCACCAACCTGAGCTCCTGACAGCATTCCTGCAACCCAGGAATCACCTCCTGTTGAAACGTCCCTTGTTTTCTGGAAGGTCAGTGATGGTTCTCAGCTGCTCCTTCAGCTCTGGAGTTACAGTTCATGGCAGAGAGAAAGTGACCGTACAGGGAGCTGTCCAGTTATAATGCTGGATTGAGCCAAGCGTCCTATGGACAGTTAACACAGGTGACAGAATCAATCAATCTATCTATTCAGTGAGCGAGTGGTCAATCTATGGACTAGGTTCCCGAGCGAGACGGTGGAAGTAGATATTGTGGATTCATTCAAATGTAAATTAGATGGATTTTGGGATATGAGTAATTAGAGTCATGACATGTGGTGAGTGTAACAGACTTGGGAGGAACAGGTGACTTTGGACCGATGGTTCCCAAAACTCTCCATCACTGGGGTTTTCCTCACCTCATGTCCGGGTCTGTTGTAGACTCATTGATAGAGATTGATCACTGTGATTAATCAACAATTCCATCATCGTTGTATCGTGGGACTCCCAAAATGGTAGAAGGAAAACGAGATGGTCTTTTCCATCCAAAAATTCCTACCTTCCTGTCCATATAAATCTATTCTAAATCTGTCTCGATAAATCTATTCTATACCTGTCTATATAAATCTATTATATAACTCTCTATATAAATCTATTCTATATCTGTCTATATAAATCTATTATATATCTATATAAATCTATTCTAAATCTGTCTATATAAATCTATTCTATATCTCTCTATATAAATCTATTCGATATCTCTCTATATAAATCTATTCTATACCTGTCGATATAAATCTATCCTATATCTCTATATATAAATCTATTCTATACCTGTCGATATAAACCAAATGTATATCTGTCAACATAAATCTATTCTATACCTGTCTATATAAATCTATTCTATATCTCCCGATATAAATCTATTCTATACCTGTCTATATAAATCTATTCTATACCTGTCTATATAAATCTATTCTATATCTCTCTATATAAATCCATTCTATATCTATCTATATAAATCTATTCTATATCTGTCCATATAAACCTATTCTATTTCTCTCCATATAAATCTATTCTATATCTCTCTATATAAATCTATTCTATATCTGTCTATATAAATCTATTCTATATCTGTCGATATAAATCTATTCTATATCTGTCTATATAAATCTAATCTATATCTGTCTATATAAATCTATTCTATACCTGTCTATATAAATTTATTCTATATTTCTCTATATAAATCTATTCTATACCTGTCTATATAAATCTATTCTATATCTCTCTATATAAATCTATTCTATATCTGTCCATATAAACCTATTCTATTTCTCTCTATATAAATCTATTCTATATCTCTCTATATAAATCTATTCTATATCTCTCCATATAAATCTATTCTATATCTCTCCATATAAATCTATTCTATATCTGTCTATATAAATCTATTCTATATCTGTCTATATAAATCTATTCTATATCTGTCCATATAAATCTATTCTATACCTGTCTATATAAATCTATTCTATATCTGTCTATATAAATCTATTCTATATCTGTCTATATAAATCTATTCTATATCTCTCTATATAAATCTATTCTATATCTGTCTATATAAATCTATTCTATACCTGTCTATATAAATCTATTCTATATCTCTCTATATAAATCTATTCTATATCTGTCTATATAAATCTATTCTATATCTGTCCATATAAATCTATTCTATATCTCTCTATATAAATCTATTCTATATCTGTCTATATAAATCTATTCTATATCTCTCTATATAAATCTATTCTATATCTGTCTATATAAACCTATTCTATACCTGTCTATATAAAATCTATTCTATATCTCTCTATATAAATCTATTCTATATCTGTCTATATAAATCTATTCTATATCTGTCTATATAAATCTATTCTATATCTCTCTATATAAATCTATTCTATATCTCTCTATATAAACCTATTCTATACCTGTCTATATAAATCTATTCTATATCTCTCTATATAAATCTATTCTATATCTGTCTATATAAATCTATTCTATATCTCTCTATATAAACCTATTCTATACCTGTCTAAATAAATCTATTCTATATCTCTCTATATAAACCTATTCTATACCTGTCTATATAAATCTATTCTATATCTCTCTATATAAACCTATTCTATACCTGTCCATATAAATCTATTCTATATCTCTCTATATAAACCTATTCTATACCTGTCTATATAAATCTATTCTATATCTTTCTGCATAAATCTATTCTATATCTGTCTATATAAATCTATTCTATATCTCTCTATATAAATCTATTCTATATCTGTCTATATAAATCTATTCTATATCTGTCCATATAAATCTATTCTATATCTCTCTATATAAATCTATTCTATATCTGTCTATATAAACCTATTCTATACCTGTCTATATAAAATCTATTCTATATCTCTCTATATAAATCTATTCTATATCTGTCTATATAAATCTATTCTATATCTGTCTATATAAATCTATTTTATATCTCTCTATATAAATCTATTCTATATCTCTCTATATAAACCTATTCTATACCTGTCTATATAAATCTATTCTATATCTCTCTATATAAATCTATTCTATATCTGTCTATATAAATCTATTCTATATCTCTCTATATAAACCTATTCTATACCTGTCTATATAAATCTATTCTATATCTCTCTATATAAACCTATTCTATACCTGTCTATATAAATCTATTCTATATCTCTCTATATAAATCTATTCTATATCTGTCTATATAAATCTATTCTATACCTGTCTATATAAATCTATTCTATATCTCTCTATATAAATCTATTCTATATCTGTCTATATAAATCTATTCTATATCTCTCTATATAAATCTATTCTATATCTGTCTATATAAATCTATTCTATATCTGTCTATATAAATCTATTCTATATCTCTCTATATAAATCTATTCTATATCTATCTATATAAATCTATTCTATATCTGACTATATAAACCTATTCTATATCTCTCTATATAAATCTATTCTATATCTGTCTATATAAATCTATTCTATATCTGTCTATATACACCTATTCTATATCTCTCTATATAAATCTATTCTATATCTGTCTATATAAATCTATTCTATATCTGTCTATATAAACCTATTCTATATCTCTCTATATAAATCTATTCTATATCTCTCTATATAAATCTATTCTATATCTCTCTATATAAATCTATTCTATATCTCTCTATATAAATCTATTCTATATCTGTCTATATAAATCTATTCTATATCTCTCTATATAAATCTATTCTATATCTCTCTATATAAATCTATTCTATATCTGTCCATATAAATCTATTCTATATCTGTCTATATAAACCTATTCTATATCTCTCTATATAAATCTATTCTATATCTCTCTATATAAATCTATTCTATATCTGTCTATAGAAATCTATTCTATATCTCTCTATATAAATCTATTCTATATCTCTCTATATAAATCTATTCTATATCTGTCCATATAAATCTATTCTATACCTGTCTATATAAATTTATTCTATATCTCTCTATATAAATCTATTCTATATCTGTCCATATAAATCTATTCTATATCTCTCTATATAAATCTATTCTATACCTGTCTATATAAATCTATTCTATATCTGTCTATATAAATCTATTCTATATCTGTCTATATAAATCTATTCTATATCTCTCTATATAAATCTATTCTATATCTCTCTATATAAATCTATTCTATACCTGTCTATATAAATCTATTCTATATCTCTCTATATAAATCTATTCTATATCTGTCTATATAAATCTATTCTATATCTGTCCATATAAATCTATTCTATATCTCTCTATATAAATCTATTCTATATCTGTCTATATAAATCTATTCTATATCTCTCTATATAAATCTATTCTATATCTGTCTATATAAACCTATTCTATACCTGTCTATATAAAATCTATTCTATATCTCTCTATATAAATCTATTCTATATCTGTCTATATAAATCTATTCTATATCTGTCTATATAAATCTATTCTATATCTCTCTATATAAATCTATTCTATATCTCTCTATATAAACCTATTCTATACCTGTCTATATAAATCTATTCTATATCTCTCTATATAAATCTATTCTATATCTGTCTATATAAATCTATTCTATATCTCTCTATATAAACCTATTCTATACCTGTCTAAATAAATCTATTCTATATCTCTCTATATAAACCTATTCTATACCTGTCTATATAAATCTATTCTATATCTCTCTATATAAACCTATTCTATACCTGTCTATATAAATCTATTCTATATCTCTCTATATAAACCTATTCTATACCTGTCTATATAAATCTATTCTATATCTTTCTGCATAAATCTATTCTATATCTGTCTATATAAATCTATTCTATATCTCTCTATATAAATCTATTCTATATCTGTCTATATAAATCTATTCTATATCTGTCCATATAAATCTATTCTATATCTCTCTATATAAATCTATTCTATATCTGTCGATATAAACCTATTCTATACCTGTCTATATAAAATCTATTCTATATCTCTCTATATAAATCTATTCTATATCTGTCTATATAAATCTATTCTATATCTGTCTATATAAATCTATTCTATATCTCTCTATATAAATCTATTCTATATCTCTCTATATAAACCTATTCTATACCTGTCTATATAAATCTATTCTATATCTCTCTATATAAATCTATTCTATATCTGTCTATATAAATCTATTCTATATCTCTCTATATAAACCTATTCTATACCTGTCTATATAAATCTATTCTATATCTCTCTATATAAACCTATTCTATACCTGTCTATATAAATCTATTCTATATCTCTCTATATAAATCTATTCTATATCTGTCTATATAAATCTATTCTATACCTGTCTATATAAATCTATTCTATATCTCTCTATATAAATCTATTCTATATCTGTCTATATAAATCTATTCTATATCTCTCTATATAAATCTATTCTATATCTGTCTATATAAATCTATTCTATATCTGTCTATATAAATCTATTCTATATCTCTCTATATAAATCTATTCTATATCTCTCTATATAAATCTATTCTATATCTATCTATATAAATCTATTCTATATCTGTCTATATAAACCTATTCTATATCTCTCTATATAAATCTATTCTATATCTGTCTATATAAATCTATTCTATATCTGTCTATATACACCTATTCTATATCTCTCTATATAAATCTATTCTATATCTGTCTATATAAATCTATTCTATATCTGTCTATATAAACCTATTCTATATCTCTCTATATAAATCTATTCTATATCTCTCTATATAAATCTATTCTATATCTCTCTATATAAATCTATTCTATATCTCTCTATATAAATCTATTCTATATCTGTCTATATAAATCTATTCTATATCTCTCTATATAAATCTATTCTATATCTCTCTATATAAATCTATTCTATATCTGTCTATATAAATCTATTCTATATCTGTCTATATAAACCTATTCTATATCTCTCTATATAAATCTATTCTATATCTCTCTATATAAATCTATTCTATATCTGTCTATAGAAATCTATTCTATATCTCTCTATATAAATCTATTCTATATCTCTCTATATAAATCTATTCTATATCTGTCCATATAAATGTATTCTATACCTGTCTATATAAATTTATTCTATATCTCTCTATATAAATCTATTCTATATCTGTCCATATAAATCTATTCTATATCTCTCTATATAAATCTATTCTATATCTGTCTATATAAATCTATTCTATATCTCTCCATATAAATCTATTCTATATCTGTCTATATAAACCTATTCTATACCTGTCTATATAAAATCTATTCTATATCTCTCTATATAAATCTATTCTATATCTGTCTATATAAATCTATTCTATATCTGTCTATATAAATCTATTCTATATCTCTCTATATAAATCTATTCTATATCTCTCTATATAAACCTATTCTATATCTCTCTATATAAATCTATTCTATATCTGTCTATATAAATCTATTCTATACCTGTCTATATAAATCTATTCTATATCTCTCTATATAAATCTATTCTATATCTGTCTATATAAATCTATTCTATATCTCTCTATATAAATCTATTCTATATCTGTCTATATAAATCTATTCTATATCTGTCTATATAAATCTATTCTATATCTCTCTATATAAATCTATTCTATATCTATCTATATAAATCTATTCTATATCTGACTATATAAACCTATTCTATATCTCTCTATATAAATCTATTCTATATCTGTCTATATAAATCTATTCTATATCTGTCTATATACACCTATTCTATATCTCTCTATATAAATCTATTCTATATCTGTCTATATAAATCTATTCTATATCTGTCTATATAAACCTATTCTATATCTCTCTATATAAATCTATTCTATATCTCTCTATATAAATCTATTCTATATCTCTCTATATAAATCTATTCTATATCTCTCTATATAAATCTATTCTATATCTGTCTATATAAATCTATTCTATATCTCTCTATATAAATCTATTCTATATCTCTCTATATAAATCTATTCTATATCTGTCTATATAAATCTATTCTATATCTGTCTATATAAACCTATTCTATATCTCTCTATATAAATCTATTCTATATCTCTCTATATAAATCTATTCTATATCTGTCTATAGAAATCTATTCTATATCTCTCTATATAAATCTATTCTATATCTCTCTATATAAATCTATTCTATATCTGTCCATATAAATCTATTCTATACCTGTCTATATAAATTTATTCTATATCTCTCTATATAAATCTATTCTATATCTGTCCATATAAATCTATTCTATATCTCTCTATATAAATCTATTCTATACCTGTCTATATAAATCTATTCTATATCTGTCTATATAAATCTATTCTATATCTGTCTATATAAATCTATTCTATATCTCTCTATATAAATCTATTCTATATCTCTCTATATAAATCTATTCTATACCTGTCTATATAAATCTATTCTATATCTCTCTATATAAATCTATTCTATATCTGTCTATATAAATCTATTCTATATCTGTCCATATAAATCTATTCTATATCTCTCTATATAAATCTATTCTATATCTGTCTATATAAATCTATTCTATATCTCTCTATATAAATCTATTCTATATCTGTCTATATAAACCTATTCTATACCTGTCTATATAAAATCTATTCTATATCTCTCTATATAAATCTATTCTATATCTGTCTATATAAATCTATTCTATATCTGTCTATATAAATCTATTCTATATCTCTCTATATAAATCTATTCTATATCTCTCTATATAAACCTATTCTATACCTGTCTATATAAATCTATTCTATATCTCTCTATATAAATCTATTCTATATCTGTCTATATAAATCTATTCTATATCTCTCTATATAAACCTATTCTATACCTGTCTAAATAAATCTATTCTATATCTCTCTATATAAACCTATTCTATACCTGTCTATATAAATCTATTCTATATCTCTCTATATAAACCTATTCTATACCTGTCTATATAAATCTATTCTATATCTCTCTATATAAACCTATTCTATACCTGTCTATATAAATCTATTCTATATCTTTCTGCATAAATCTATTCTATATCTGTCTATATAAATCTATTCTATATCTCTCTATATAAATCTATTCTATATCTGTCTATATAAATCTATTCTATATCTGTCCATATAAATCTATTCTATATCTCTCTATATAAATCTATTCTATATCTGTCGATATAAACCTATTCTATACCTGTCTATATAAAATCTATTCTATATCTCTCTATATAAATCTATTCTATATCTGTCTATATAAATCTATTCTAT
Source organism: Heptranchias perlo (assembly GCF_035084215.1). Classification (NCBI taxonomy): domain Eukaryota; kingdom Metazoa; phylum Chordata; class Chondrichthyes; order Hexanchiformes; family Hexanchidae; genus Heptranchias; species Heptranchias perlo. Next base: position 7,445,520 of record NC_090350.1, on the reverse strand, counting down.
ATCTGTCTATATAAATCTATTCTATATCTCTCTATATAAATCTATTCTATATCTCTCTATATAAACCTATTCTATACCTGTCTATATAAATCTATTCTATATCTCTCTATATAAATCTATTCTATATCTGTCTATATAAATCTATTCTATATCTCTCTATATAAACCTATTCTATACCTGTCTATATAAATCTATTCTATATCTCTCTATATAAACCTATTCTATACCTGTCTATATAAATCTATTCTATATCTCTCTATATAAATCTATTCTATATCTGTCTATATAAATCTATTCTATACCTGTCTATATAAATCTATTCTATATCTCTCTATATAAATCTATTCTATATCTGTCTATATAAATCTATTCTATATCTCTCTATATAAATCTATTCTATATCTGTCTATATAAATCTATTCTATATCTGTCTATATAAATCTATTCTATATCTCTCTATATAAATCTATTCTATATCTCTCTATATAAATCTATTCTATATCTATCTATATAAATCTATTCTATATCTGTCTATATAAACCTATTCTATATCTCTCTATATAAATCTATTCTATATCTGTCTATATAAATCTATTCTATATCTGTCTATATACACCTATTCTATATCTCTCTATATAAATCTATTCTATATCTGTCTATATAAATCTATTCTATATCTGTCTATATAAACCTATTCTATATCTCTCTATATAAATCTATTCTATATCTCTCTATATAAATCTATTCTATATCTCTCTATATAAATCTATTCTATATCTCTCTATATAAATCTATTCTATATCTGTCTATATAAATCTATTCTATATCTCTCTATATAAATCTATTCTATATCTCTCTATATAAATCTATTCTATATCTGTCTATATAAATCTATTCTATATCTGTCTATATAAACCTATTCTATATCTCTCTATATAAATCTATTCTATATCTCTCTATATAAATCTATTCTATATCTGTCTATAGAAATCTATTCTATATCTCTCTATATAAATCTATTCTATATCTCTCTATATAAATCTATTCTATATCTGTCCATATAAATGTATTCTATACCTGTCTATATAAATTTATTCTATATCTCTCTATATAAATCTATTCTATATCTGTCCATATAAATCTATTCTATATCTCTCTATATAAATCTATTCTATATCTGTCTATATAAATCTATTCTATATCTCTCCATATAAATCTATTCTATATCTGTCTATATAAACCTATTCTATACCTGTCTATATAAAATCTATTCTATATCTCTCTATATAAATCTATTCTATATCTGTCTATATAAATCTATTCTATATCTGTCTATATAAATCTATTCTATATCTCTCTATATAAATCTATTCTATATCTCTCTATATAAACCTATTCTATACCTGTCTATATAAATCTATTCTATATCTCTCTATATAAATCTATTCTATATCTGTCTATATAAATCTATTCTATATCTCTCTATATAAACCTATTCTATACCTGTCTAAATAAATCTATTCTATATCTCTCTATATAAACCTATTCTATACCTGTCTATATAAATCTATTCTATATCTCTCTATATAAACCTATTCTATACCTGTCTATATAAAATCTATTCTATATCTCTCTATATAAATCTATTCTATATCTGTCTATATAAATCTATTCTATATCTGTCTATATAAATCTATTCTATATCTCTCTATATAAATCTATTCTATATCTCTCTATATAAACCTATTCTATACCTGTCTATATAAATCTATTCTATACCTCTCTATATAAATCTATTCTATATCTGTCTATATAAATCTATTCTATATCTCTCTATATAAACCTATTCTATACCTGTCTAAATAAATCTATTCTATATCTCTCCATATAAACCTATTCTATACCTGTCTATATAAATCTATTCTATATCTCTCTATATAAACCTATTCTATACCTGTCTATATAAATCTATTCTATATCTTTCTGTATAAATCTATTCTATATCTGTCTATATAAATCTATTCTATATCTCTCTATATAAATCTATTCTATATCTGTCTATATAAATCTATTCTATATCTGTCCATATAAATCTATTCTATATCTCTCTATATAAATCTATTCTATATCTGTCTATATAAACCTATTCTATACCTGTCTATATAAAATCTATTCTATATCTCTCTATATAAATCTATTCTATATCTGTCTATATAAATCTATTCCATATCTGTCTATATAAATCTATTCTATATCTCTCTATATAAATCTATTCTATATCTCTCTATATAAACCTATTCTATACCTGTCTATATAAATCTATTCTATATCTCTCTATATAAATCTATTCTATATCTGTCTATATAAATCTATTCTATATCTCTCTATATAAACCTATTCTATACCTGTCTATATAAATCTATTCTATATCTCTCTATATAAACCTATTCTATACCTGTCTATATAAATCTATTCTATATCTCTCTATATAAATCTATTCTATATCTGTCTATATAAATCTATTCTATACCTGTCTATATAAATCTATTCTATATCTCTCTATATAAATCTATTCTATATCTGTCTATATAAATCTATTCTATATCTCTCTATATAAATCTATTCTATATCTGTCTATATAAATCTATTCTATATCTGTCTATATAAATCTATTCTATATCTCTCTATATAAATCTATTCTATATCTCTCTATGTAAATCTATTCTATATCTGTCTATATAAATCTATTCTATATCTCTCTATATAAATCTATTCTATATCTCTCTATATAAATCTATTCTATATCTATCTATATAAATCTATTCTGTATCTGTCTATATAAACCTATTCTATATCTCTCTATATAAATCTATTCTATATCTGTCTATATAAATCTATTCTATATCTGTCTATATACACCTATTCTATATCTCTCTATATAAATCTATTCTATATCTGTCTATATAAATCTATTCTATATCTGTCTGTATAAACCTATTCTATATCTCTCTATATAAATCTATTGTATATCTCTCTATATAAATCTATTCTATATCTCTCTATATAAATCTATTCTATATCTCTCTATATAAATCTATTCTATATCTGTCTATATAAATCTATTCTATATCTCTCTATATAAATCTATTCTATATCTCTCTATATAAATCTATTCTATATCTGTCTATATAAATCTATTCTATATCTGTCTATATAAACCTATTCTATATCTCTCTATATAAATCTATTCTATATCTGTCTATATAAATCTATTCTATATCTCTCTATATAAATCTATTCTATATCTCTCGATATAAACCTATTCTATACCTGTCTATATAAATCTATTCTATATCTCTCTATATAAATCTATTCTATATCTGTCTATATAAATCTATTCTATATCTCTCTATATAAACCTATTCTATACCTGTCTAAATAAATCTATTCTATATCTCTCTATATAAACCTATTCTATACCTGTCTATATAAATCTATTCTATATCTCTCTATATAAACCTATTCTATACCTGTCTATATAAAATCTATTCTATATCTCTCTATATAAATCTATTCTATATCTGTCTACATAAATCTATTCTATATCTGTCTATATAAATCTATTCTATATCTCTCTATATAAATCTATTCTATATCTCTCTATATAAACCTATTCTATACCTGTCTATATAAATCTATTCTATATCTCTCTATATAAATCTATTCTATATCTGTCTATATAAATCTATTCTATATCTCTCTATATAAACCTATTCTATACCTGTCTAAATAAATCTATTCTATATCTCTCCATATAAACCTATTCTATACCTGTCTATATAAATCTATTCTATATCTCTCTATATAAACCTATTCTATACCTGTCTATATAAATCAATTCTATCTCTCTCTATATAAACCTATTCTATACCTGTCTATATAAATCTATTCTATATCTTTCTGTATAAATCTATTCTATATCTGTCCATATAAATCTATTCTATATCTCTCTATATAAATCTATTCTATATCTGTCTATATAAATCTATTCTATATCTGTCCATATAAATCTATTCTATATCTCTCTATATAAATCTATTCTATATCTGTCTATATAAACCTATTCTATACCTGTCTATATAAAATCTATTCTATATCTCTCTATATAAATCTATTCTATATCTGTCTATATAAATCTATTCTATATCTGTCTATATAAATCTATTCTATATCTCTCTATATAAATCTATTCTATATCTCTCTATATAAACCTATTCTATACCTGTCTATATAAATCTATTCTATATCTCTCTATATAAATCTATTCTATATCTGTCTATATAAATCTATTCTATATCTCTCTATATAAACCTATTCTATACCTGTCTATATAAATCTATTCCATATCTCTCTATATAAACCTATTCTATACCTGTCTATATAAATCTATTCTATATCTCTCTATATAAATCTATTCTATATCTGTCTATATAAATCTATTCTATACCTGTCTATATAAATCTATTCTATATCTCTCTATATAAATCTATTCTATATCTGTCTATATAAATCTATTCTATATCTCTCTATATAAATCTATTCTATATCTGTCTATATAAATCTATTCTATATCTGTCTATATAAATCTATTCTATATCTCTCTATATAAATCTATTCTATATCTCTCTATATAAATCTATTCTATATCTGTCTATATAAATCTATTCTATATCTCTCTATATAAATCTATTCTATATCTCTCTATATAAATCTATTCTATATCTATCTATATAAATCTATTCTATATCTGTCTATATAAATCTATTCTATATCTCTCTATATAAATCGATTCTATATCTCTCTATATAAATCTATTCTATATCTGTCTATATAAATCTATTCTATATCTGTCTATATACACCTATTCTATATCTCTCTATATAAATCTATTCTATATCTGTCTATATAAATCTATTCTATATCTGTCTATATAAACCTATTCTATATCTCTCTATATAAATCTATTGTATATCTCTCTATATAAATCTATTCTATATCTCTCTATATAAATCTATTCTATATCTCTCTATATAAATCTATTCTATATCTGTCTATATAAATCTATTCTATATCTCTCTATATAAATCTATTCTATATCTCTCTATATAAATCTATTCTATATCTGTCTATATAAATCTATTCTATATCTGTCTATATAAACCTATTCTATATCTCTCTATATAAATCTATTCTATATCTCTCTATATAAATCTATTCTATATCTGTCTATATAAATCTATTCTATATCTCTCTATATAAATCTATTCTATATCTCTCTATATAAATCTATTCTATATCTGTCTATATAAATCTATTCTATACCTGTCTATATAAATTTATTCTATATCTCTCTATATAAATCTATTCTATATCTGTCCATATAAATCTATTCTATATCTCTCTATATAAATCTATTCTATATCTGTCTATATAAACCTATTCTATACCTGTCTATATAAAATCTATTCTATATCTCTCTATATAAATCTATTCTATATCTGTCTATATAAATCTATTCTATATCTCTCTATATAAATCTATTCTATATCTCTCTATATAAACCTATTCTATACCTGTCTATATAAATCTATTCTATATCTCTCTATATAAATCTATTCTATATCTGTCTATATAAATCTATTCTATATCTCTCTATATAAACCTATTCTATACCTGTCTAAATAAATCTATTCTATATCTCTCTATATAAACCTATTCTATACCTGTCTATATAAATCTATTCGATATCTCTCTATATAAACCTATTCTATACCTGTCTATATAAATCTATTCTATATCTCTCTATATAAATCTATTCTATATCTGTCTATATAAATCTATTCTATATCTCTCCATATAAATCTATTCTATATCTTTCTGTATAAATCTATTCTATATCTGTCTATATAAATCTATTCTATATCTCTCTATATAAATCTATTCTATATCTGTCTATATAAATCTATTCTATATCTGTCCATATAAATCTATTCTATATCTCTCTATATAAATCTATTCTATATCTGTCTATATAAACCTATTCTATACCTGTCTATATAAAATCTATTCTATATCTCTCTATATAAATCTATTCTATATCTGTCTATATAAATCTATTCTATATCTGTCTATATAAATCTATTCTATATCTCTCGATATAAATCTATTCTATATCTCTCTATATAAACCTATTCTATACCTGTCTATATAAATCTATTCTATATCTCTCTATATAAATCTATTCTATATCTGTCTATATAAATCTATTCTATATCTCTCTATATAAACCTATTCTATACCTGTCTATATAAATCTATTCTATATCTCTCTATATAAACCTATTCTATACCTGTCTACATAAATCTATTCTATATCTCTCTATATAAATCTATTCTATATCTGTCTATATAAATCTATTCTATACCTGTCTATATAAATCTATTCTATATCTCTCTATATAAATCTATTCTATATCTGTCTATATAAATCTATTCTATATCTCTCTATATAAATCTATTCTATATCTGTCTATATAAATCTATTCTATATCTGTCTATATAAATCTATTCTATATCTCTCTATATAAATCTATTCTATATCTCTCTATATAAATCTATTCTATATCTGTCTATATAAATCTATTCTATATCTCTCTATATAAATCTATTCTATATCTCTCTATATAAATCTATTCTATATCTATCTATATAAATCTATTCTATATCTGTCTATATAAACCTATTCTATATCTCTCTATATAAATCTATTCTATATCTGTCTATATAAATCTATTCTATATCTGTCTATATACACCTATTCTATATCTCTCTATATAAATCTATTCTATATCTGTCTATATAAATCTATTCTATATCTGTCTATATAAACCTATTCTATATCTCTCTATATAAATCTATTCTATATCTCTCTATATAAATCTATTCTATATCTCTCTATATAAATCTATTCTATATCTCTCTATATAAATCTATTCTATATCTCTCTATATAAATCTATTCTATATCTCTCTATATAAATCTATTCTATATCTGTCTATATAAATCTATTCTATATCTGTCTATATAAACCTATTCTATATCTCTCCATATAAATCTATTCTATATCTCTCTATATAAATCTATTCTATATCTGTCTATATAAATCTATTCTATATCTCTCTATATAAATCTATTCTATATCTCTCTATATAAATCTATTCTATATCTGTCTATATAAATCTATTCTATACCTGTCTATATAAATTTATTCTATATCTCTCTATATAAATCTATTCTATATCTGTCTATATAAATCTGTTCTATATCTGTCTATATAAATCTATTCTATACCTGTCTATATAAATTTATTCTATATCTCTCTATATAAATCTATTCTATATCTGTCTATATAAATCTATTCTATATCTCTCTATATAAATCTATTCTATATCTGTCTATATAAATCTATTCTATACCTGTCTATATAAATCTATTCTATATCTCTCTATATAAATCTATTCTATATCTGTCTATATAAATCTATTCTATATCTGTCTATATAAATCTATTCTATATCTCTCTATATAAATCTATTCTATACCTGTCTATATAAATCTATTCTATATCTGTCTATATAAATCTATTCTATATCTCTCCATATAAATATATTCAATACCTGTCTATATAAATCTATTCTATATCTGTCTATATAAATCTATTCTATATCTCTCTATATAAATCTATTCTATATCTCTCTATATAAATCTATTCTATACCTGTCTATATAAATCTATTCTATATCTGTCTATATAAATCTATTCTATATCTGTCTATATAAATCTATTCTATATCTCGCTATATAAATCTATTCTATACCTGTCTAAATAAATCTATTCTATATCTGTCTATATAAATCTATTCTATATCTGTCTATATAAATCTATTCTATATCTCTCTATATAAATCTATTCTATATCTCTCTATATAAATCTATTCTATATCTGTCTATATAAATCTATTCTATATCTCTCTATATAAATCTATTCTATATCTCTCTATATAAATCTATTCTATATCTCTCTATATAAATCTATTCTATATCTGTCTATATAAATCTATTCTATATCTCTCTATATAAATCTATTCTATATCTCTCTATATAAATCTATTCTATATCTCTCTATATAAACCTATTCTATATCTCTCTATATCAATCTATTCTATATCTCTCTATATAAATCTATTCTATATCTGTCTATATAAATCTATTCTATATCTCTCTATATAAACCTATTCTATATCTCTCTATATAAATCTATTCTATATCTCTCTATATAAATCTATTCTATATCTCTCTATATAAATCTATTCTATATCTGTCTATATAAACCTATTCTATATCTCTCTATATAAATCTATTCTATATCTCTCTATATAAATCTATTCTATATCTCTCTATATAAATCTATTCTATATCTCTCTATATAAATCTATTCTATATCTGTCTATATAAATCTATTCTATATCTCTCTATATAAATCTATTCTATATCTCTCTATATAAATCTATTCTATATCTGTCTATATAAATCTATTCTATATCTGTCTATATAAACCTATTCTATATCTCTCTATATAAATCTATTCTATATCTCTCTATATAAATCTATTCTATATCTGTCTATATAAATCTATTCTATACCTGTCTATATAAATCTATTCTATATCTGTCTATATAAATCTATTCTATATCTCTCTATATAAATCTATTCTATATCTGTCTATATAAATCTATTCTATATCTGTCTATATAAATCTATTCTATACCTGTCTATATAAATTTATTCTATATCTCTCTATATAAATCTATTCTATATCTGTCTATATAAATCTATTCTATATCTGTCTATATAAATCTATTCTATACCTGTCTATATAAATTTATTCTATATCTCTCTATATAAATCTATTCTATATCTGTCTATATAAATCTATTCTATATCTCTCTATATAAATCTATTCTATATCTGTCTATATAAATCTATTCTATACCTGTCTATATAAATCTATTCTATATCTCTCTATATAAATCTATTCTATATCTGTCTATATAAATCTATTCTATATCTGTCTATATAAATCTATTCTATATCTCTCTATATAAATCTATTCTATACCTGTCCATATAAATCTATTCTATATCTGTCTATATAAATCTATTCTATATCTCTCTATATAAATCTATTCTATACCTGTCTATATAAATCTATTCTATATCTGTCTATATAAATCTATTCTATATCTCTCTATATAAATCTATTCTATATCTCTCTATATAAATCTATTCTATACCTGTCTATAGAAATCTATTCTATATCTGTCTATATAAATCTATTCTATATCTGTCTATATAAATCTATTCTATATCTGTCTATATAAATCTATTCTATACATGTCTATATAAATCTATTCTATATCTGTCTATATAAATCTATTCTATATCTGTCTGTATAAATCTATTCTATATCTGTCTATATAAATCTATTCTATATCTGTCTATATAAATCTATTCTATACCTGTCTATATAAATCTATTCTATATCTCTCTATATAAATCTATTCTATATCTGTCTATATAAATCTATTCTATATCTCTCTATATAAATCTATTCTATATCTGTCTATATAAATCTATTCTATACCTGTCTATATAAATCTATTCTATATCTCTCTATATAAATCTATTCTATATCTGTCTATATAAATCTATTCTATATCTGTCTATATAAATCTATTCTATATCTCTCTATATAAATCTATTCTATACCTGTCTATATAAATCTATTCTATATCTGTCTATATAAATCTATTCTATATCTCTCTATATAAATCTATTCTATACCTGTCTATATAAATCTATTCTATATCTGTCTATATAAATCTATTCTATATCTCTCTATATAAATCTATTCTATATCTCTCTATATAAATCTATTCTATACCTGTCTATATAAATCTATTCTATATCTGTCTATATAAATCTATTCTATATCTGTCTATATAAATCTATTCTATATCTGTCTATATAAATCTATTCTATACATGTCTATATAAATCTATTCTATATCTGTCTATATAAATCTATTCTATATCTGTCTGTATAAATCTATTCTATATCTGTCTATATAAATCTATTCTATATCTCTCTATATAAATCTATTCTATATCTCTCTATATAAATCTATTCTATATCTCTCTATATAAATCTATTCTATATATCTCTATATAAATCTATTCTATATCTCTCTATATAAATCTATTCTATATCTGTCTATATAAATCTATTCTATATCTCTCTATATAAATCTATTCTATATCTCTCTATATAAATCTATTCTATATCTCTCTATATAAACCTATTCTATACCTGTCTATATAAATCTATTCTATATCTCTCTATATAAATCTATTCTATATCTGTCTATATAAATCTATTCTATATCTCTCTATATAAACCTATTCTATATCTCTCTATATAAATCTATTCTATATCTCTCTATATAAATCTATTGTATATCTCTCTATATAAATCTATTCTATATCTCTCTATATAAATCTATTCTATATCTCTCTATATAAATCTATTCTTTATCTCTCTATATAAATATATTCTATATCTGTCTATATAAATCTATTCTATATCTGTCTATATAAATATATTCTTTTTCTCTCTCTATAAATCTATTCTATACCTGTCTATATAAATTTATTCTATATCTCTCTATATAAATCTATTCTATATCTGTCTATATAAATCTATTCTATATCTCTCTATATAAATCTATTCTATATCTGTCTATATAAATCTATTCTATACCTGTCTATATAAATCTATTCTATATCTCTCTATATAAATCTATTCTATATCTGTCTATATAAATCTATTCTATATCTCTCTATATAAATCTATTCTATATCTCTCTATATAAATCTATTCTATACCTGTCTATATAAATCTATTCTATATCTGTCTATATAAATCTATTCTATATCTGTCTATATAAATCTATTCTATATCTGTCTATATAAATCTATTCTATACATGTCTATATAAATCTATTCTATATCTGTCTATATAAATCTATTCTATATCTGTCTGTATAAATCTATTCTATATCTGTCTATATAAATCTATTCTATATCTCTCTATATAAATCTATTCTATATCTCTCTATATAAATCTATTCTATATCTCTCTATATAAATCTATTCTATATCTCTCTATATAAATCTATTCTATATCTCTCTATATAAATCTATTCTATATCTGTCTATATAAATCTATTCTATATCTCTCTATATAAATCTATTCTATATCTCTCTATATAAATCTATTCTATATCTCTCTATATAAACCTATTCTATACCTGTCTATATAAATCTATTCTATATCTCTCTATATAAATCTATTCTATATCTGTCTATATAAATCTATTCTATATCTCTCTATATAAACCTATTCTATATCTCTCTATATAAATCTATTCTATATCTCTCTATATAAATCTATTGTATATCTCTCTATATAAATCTATTCTATATCTCTCTATATAAATCTATTCTATATCTCTCTATATAAATCTATTCTATATCTCTCTATATAAATATATTCTATATCTCTCTATATAAATCTATTCTATATCTGTCTATATAAATATATTCTTTTTCTCTCTCTATAAATCTATTCTATATCTCTCTATATAAATCTATTCTATATCTCTCTATATAAATCTATTCTATATCTCTCTATATAAATCTATTCTATATCTCTCTATATAAATCTATTCTATATCTCTCTATATAAATCTATTCTATATCTCTCTATATAAATCTATTCTATATCTCTCTATATGAATCTATTCTATATCTGTCTATATAAATCTATTCTCTCTCTCTATATAAATCTATTCTATATCTGTCTATATAAATCTATTCTATATCTGTCTATATAAATCTATTCTATATCTCTCTATATAAATCTATTCTATACCTGTCTATATAAACCTATTCTATATCTGTCTATATAAATCTATTCTATACCTGTCTATATAAATCTATTCTATATCTCTCTGTATAAATCTATTCTATATCTCTCTATATAAATCTATTCTATACCTGTCTATATAAATCTATTCTATATCTCTCTATATAAATCTATTCTATATCTGTCTATATAAATCTATTCTATATCTCTCTATATAAATCTATTCTATATCTGCCTCTATAAATCTATTTCACCACAACCAATCAGAACTCAAGAACTACAAGACTGAGTGAAAAAAATACAGGAACTGAACCAATTAAACTGCTCAAAATATTTCTTGAGGTTTGTTTCTCAGTCGACATTTTTTCCCCTCAGTCTCCCGGCTAAACCCCGATAAAAATATAATTTCAAATATAAGTAACATGTGAAAACATGAAAAATTACAAAAATATTTTCACTTGTCTATAAAAATTGCCGAGTGCAGGTATTAAATGTCCCCCCGAGGCCTGGGGTTTGTGTTTCTGTCTCACTAGACCTGTCACCGTGGGTTCCTGATACACCATGAACAGTGTCACAGGAAACCCTCAAGTTTATGTGCAAAAGGTTTGGGACATGTCCATCATGTCACACTGTCACTCTGTCACACAGTCACACTGTCACACAATCACACTGTCACACATTCAAGTTTCTGTGTCACACTTAAAATACAAACTATAAGAGCAGAGGGAAGGAGCCAGTCATTTCCAATACACAGAGAAGCTTCCTGAGCAGCAGGAAATACCTGCTCATTAACATGACTTAAAATGACAATCTGACCCCTAATTGACCTCAGGACATGTTCTGGGCCTAGGGGACGTACAGCAATAACACCTTGTGGCCTTAAAGCAAAACAGAAGGTTAGACATTGATGCACTTTATTAGTAGCCTACTACGTTGTGCAATACATGACTAACACTCCTGTATATAAGACAATGTACTATCCAACTTTTCGGGGGCTTTGACACAGAAGATTAAGTCGAGTAACAAAAATACGGGTTGCTGCAATACTGTTGTTCTACCACTACATCTGGTGATAACGTGAAAATCCTAACACTATATTTATAGTGAGACAATGTGGAAAACAAGAACATCCCTGCTTCACTGACTGGCCAGAGCAACCTTTTCGAGCAAGATGGTTGATCTGGTGCAAATTAGTACCCAGTTGTGGGCAGTTTTGAGATGTGGACTTGAGGCTACCAGGACCTGGATCGAAATTGCCTTTCATTTGGGACCATTGTAGCCTCCAGAGGGGGCAGACTTTCATCCAATCAGTCCAGGCTGGTTTCAGACCGAGGTTGCAGAGGTCAAAGGATGGTGTTCCAATCTTCGAAATCACCTGGTCCCTTCAAACCTGCCACATCCACTGAAAATATAATGAAGCAGTCGCAGATTTTAAAAACTCTTCTTTCAACTTTTCAGTGTGGCCTATTGACCACCAGACCCAATCTGATGGGTTTTCCCAGTTCTGAGCAGGGCTGGTGGTTGTAATTTTCTCCACTGGGATGGAGCATTCTATCTGAGGGAGATCACCCTTCCCCACGCTGTACACTTCCTCTCGTCCTTAGTGCTGGCGAGCACTCCACTGAAGCATTAGAGCTCTGGATCACCCTGTCCTCCCAATAGGTTGTAGATCTTCTTGGATCTCCTGGGGTTAAGATCACTCCCACCCCTCTTAAACATTGCTTTGTGCCACAAGGATGTTCCCGTGTTCTGAGGTGGTTATCAGATTCTTTCCCCTCTATTCTCCATCTCCCCCTCTTATCCCTCACCCTAAGCACTGCATCCTGATCTACCTTGTCTTCTTTCCTCGTTTCACCCTCGGCCTATCCTAAGCTGTGAGCCTCACCCAAGGGTTCTCACTTCAAAAACTAAAAGACAGTGTGGGGATCACAGGGCTGAAAGGATGAGCATCTTAGGCCAGGGGAAATTGAGTTAAATTTTTGTTACGATTAAAAGTTTGTCTTCCCGTTGAGTTTTTTGCACCCAAATAAAAGCCTGTTGTGCATCACTAACTAGCCGCCATTGACCGTCTGTCTCGCAGTGCGCAACGGAGCCACTATTCCCGAAGAGCAGGCGGAATGCTGAGGGGAAGAAGAAGAAGAATTTCATTGCAGTTCTGCCTCAGTCTAGCGGGAAAGTCCACACCAAGTGTTTCTGCGTCGAGGACGACACAAAGTCAAAGGTGAGCCAGGATAGATCGCCCGCGAGTTTTCCGATAGGTGCTGCCAGCTGGTGGGGTACCCTGCCCAACGCATAACGGGACAAATTACAGCCAGTGTCCCAATCTATTGTACTCCCCAATCCGCGTGTCAGGGGCAGCTTAACAAACGATGCCAACCTTTACACGACTTCACTCTGCTCAGATTTGCAGCCCCGACAGTGCTTTCTGAGCTTAATTCTCCATGAAACAAAGTGCTTCTTAGCCTGATCGTTCACAATCGAGCTGAGATAATGGTGACATTATTGGATGGCAGTGTGGAGATTTTTCCAAGTATTACTCTTGTTTTGGCATTTGAGACAATTATTCTGCAAAGTCCCAGTGAAAATATCAAAATATTTTGTTCTGCGGCAACATGTGTGAAAAGTTCTCGAACTCTCTGAGTGTGTGTGATATTTAAGGTGTCAGCCCTGGCTCAGTGGTAGCACTCTTAACTCTGAGTCAGAAGGTCGTGGGTCCAAGCCCAACTCCAGAGACTTGGGCGCATAACCTAGGCTGACACTCCCAGTGCAGTACTGAGGGAGTGCTGCGCTGTTCGAGGTGCCGTCTTTCTGAAGAGACATTGTTTAACATGGAATCTGTGATCGGTAGGGCCCGGGGGGGGGTGGGGGTGGGTACGGACCCGAGCTCAGAAGAGGGAAGGTGAACAGGTCGTTCCAATTACTGCATGGGGAGTGTGTGAAACAAACTGTATGGGGAGAAGGCAGAGGAGGATAGTGCTGGAAGAATCTAGAGGGAGCTGGATAGTCTCTCGGAGAAGTGGTTGTGGGATGTGAAAGATTAGGGCGGAGATTGCGAGCCTCCGGTGCAGGTGCGGCATCTCATTAGACACGAGCGTGAGTCGGGGAGAGGGGTCTGGCATTGTATTCCAACTCTGTGCTCGCTTCTGGCAAGGCTCATGCACATAACAGTGCGGCATATTTTGAACATCAGGCCCAGCCAGATGTGGTCCATGTGTTTCCATTGGTCCTGGTGAAGAAGACGCTGATAAACAGAACCAGTCCTTTCCATTTATAATTTTTTTCCTGGTGAATTCTGTTAATAAACCCTTTGTCTGGATCAATTCCTCTTCCGACCTCGACCCTGAGCCGAAAGGTGAAAGTTCAGCTCTGGGCTGGCTGCCTGTTGGAACCTGTTTTATTTTTTTGGCTTGCTCCTGTGATTCAGACCTTGGTGAATTTCCAAGCCCTTGCTAATGCCTCTTTCTTACAGATTCCCTGGGAATGGGCCACATTTCTGCTGGTGCTCACAATCAACCCACTGCTTTATGGGAGGAGGCAGGAGAGGGGGATATAGGTGCAGCCATGTGCACTGCTGCACGGAGATCAGGATTCAGAATTCAACTCTAGGCCAGTTCTGGTGTCTGTCTCCTGTGACCCTGGTTTGAATCAATCCACAGTAAGATGGGGGTGAAGTTAAGAAAGAACTTGCATTTATATCGCGCATTTCATGACCTCAGGACGTCCCAAAGTGCTTTACAGCCGAAGAAGTACTTTTGAAGTGTAGTCACTGTTGTAATATAGGGAAATGCAA
This sequence comes from Heptranchias perlo, assembly GCF_035084215.1. NCBI lineage: Eukaryota > Metazoa > Chordata > Chondrichthyes > Hexanchiformes > Hexanchidae > Heptranchias > Heptranchias perlo. The sequence goes on along the minus strand of NC_090350.1, from coordinate 7,429,629 downwards.
CAGCCGATTTTGCACAGCAAGATCCCACCAACAGCTTTGAGGTAAATGACCAGATAATCTTTTTTAGTGAAGTTGGTGGAGGAATAAATATTGACCAAGAGAATCTTCAAGTCATGCCATGGGATCTTTTACGTCCACCTGAGGGCAGATGGGGTCTTGGTTCAACGTCTCGTCCAGCACTGGAGTGTCGGCCTGGATTGTGTGCGCAAGTCTCTGGAGTGAGACTTAAGCCCACAACCTTCTGACTCAGAGGCGAGAGAGTTACCAACTGATCCAAGGCCGACACTTAATTACCACCAACCATTGGCTAGACTTTGTGTCTCCCTTGAACAATCACCCATTTCCCCAATAATGTTTGAACCATTTCTCTGTGAATATGTTGATGGTGGCGGAGCCAAACCCTTAGACAGGCTGTCGATATGGATCTGCTGTGTGTCAGCTTCGCTCAATTGGTGGTGCTCTCACCTCTGGGTTAGAAGGTTGGAAACTTGAGCACATAACCTGGGCTGACACACCAGTGTCGCACTGAGGGAGAGCTACCAGATCTGTCCCTCAAGGTGAGCCATTAAACTGAGGCCCCACCTGCCCATTCCAGTGGGCATTAAAGATTCTGTGATTCTATTCAGAGAGGAGCCGGACGATCGCTCAGAGTTCTGACCAACATTTCTCCCTCAACCAACACCAGCAGAAGCCGATCAACTGGTCAGTCATCTCATTGGCCTTTGTGGGATCTTGCTGTGTGCAAAATGGCTGGCTTTTCTGAGAGACCTGATCAATCCAAATCTTTCTTTCTGAAGTCAATACCTCTGTCAAACACAAAAGGACAATCATTCTAAATATCTCTCCAACACTTTGGGAAGATTTGTTTATTGGCAAAATGTGACCAGAGTTCAACAATTGAAACTAGAAGCTCCGCCAATTGTTCAGCAGATTACAGCAACCCATAATATGATACCGAGCCATACCGAAAGGTCTCAGGTTCACTCTCTACTTTGTGCTGAGTTAGCTGATGTCAGTTGTTAGGGGACTAAAATTGGCCTCAGTACCTCCAGGGAAAGAGGGGAATAGTCCAACTCCTAATCGGAACATAGAAACAGGAGGAGGCCATTCAGCCCCTCAAGCCTGTTACCCCATTCAATTAGGTCATGGCTGCTCTGTACCTTAACTCCATTTACCTGCCTCAGGATCACGATCCAGTGACTTGCTGGAAAGTGTGAGGGTGTGGATGTTGGTGAGGACACCATGGTGATTGGCTGGGATGTCCTTTTTTAAAATTCATTCATGGGATGTGGACGTCGCTGGCAAGGCCAGCATTTATTGCCCATCCCTAATTGCCCTTGAGAAGGTGGTGGTGAGCCGCCTTCTTGAACCACTGCAGTCCCTGTGGTGAAGGTAACCGACCTTTTTGGTTATATGTCTTCATGACCCTTAATGACCAGGTTGTCATGCGAACAATGGCCACTTGGGGAGCTGTGGGCTGCAGCTCACATTGAGGTGTATCCCAGCTCGTGTCAATGACTTTAGAAGGGGAGGGAAGTAAATTGGAAAAGGGGGTAAAGGAAATGAGACAGTCCGATCGCACACAGTGCTGGTGGAGCAGGTTTCTGTGTCAACTTGTGGTAAAACACAGGTTTAGACTTCAAGTTTCTCCATTCAGTCAGTCCTGAATCTCCTGGACTTTCTCACAGGAAGGAAGGAGGAAAAGACAAGAGGGGTGAATCATCCCAGACTGTCCTTGTGCACCTTGAAGAACCTGCTCTCAGGACAGAGTGGGAGCAGGTTGACAATGGGTCCTGTTCCCTAAGGATGCTGCTTGGCTGATGCTGGGCTCGAGTTGCCAACTGTGATTGGACGTACTCCTGGAGGGTTCATCACATGATTCTCCCGCCTCCAATCGCCCAGCCCTGTGCTCCTGCCATTGGTCACCCAACACGTCCCTCATCCGAATGCCCCCCACCCGCCCTCCCGCCATTGGTCACCCAACACGTCCATCATCCGAATGCCCCCCACCCGCCCTCCCGCCATTGGTCACCCAACACGTCCATCATCCGAATGCCCCCCACCCGCCCTCCCGCCATTGGTCACCCAACACGTCCATCATCCGAATGCCCCCCACCCGCCCTCCCGCCATTGGTCGCCCAATGCGTCTATCCTCGCGATGCCCCCCTTCAATTGGAAACTGAACAGATTCTTCGTTACGCGATTGGATGATTCTTGACTGTCAGTCAATCAGCCTTTTATCCTATCCCAAATATTTTTATAACTAATAAACAAAAGTGGTCAAAGAAAATAAAAGATTACAAATTTTCTGGTGCCCCGATGATTTTTCTCTCAGAATTGCTCGCAGCAGTGCCCGGGAGATTAATCTTTAATTCTTGGAGACTCCAGAACAATCCTGGAGGGTTGGCAACCCTGTGCTGGGGACAGCGGCAGCGAGGGAAACATGTTTAATTAGGAAATATAATAGGTACTCGACTGAAAAAACTGGTTCCCCCAGTGATTCTAAATTAAGGCCCATCAAACTCTCCCAGGGAAGGTACAGCACGGGTTAGATACAGAGTAAAGCTCCCTCTACACTGTCCCATCAAACACTCCCAGGGCAGGTACAGCATGGGTTAGAAACAGAGTAAAGCTCCCTCTACACTGTCCCATTAAACACTCCCAGGGCAGGTACAGCATGGGTTAGAAACAGAGTAAAGCTCCCTCTACAATGTCCCATTAAACACTCCCAGGGCAGGTACAGCATGGGTTAGAAACAGAGTAAAGCTCCCTCTACACTGTCCCATTAAACACTCCCAGGGCAGGTACAGCACGGGTTAGATACAGAGTAAAGCTCCCTCTACACTGTCCCATCAAACACTCCCAGGGAAGGTACAGCACGGGTTAGATACAGAGTAAAGCTCCCTCTACCCTGTCCCATCAAACACTCCCAGGGCAGGTACAGGACGGGTTAGATACAGAGTAAAGCTCCCTCTACACTGTCCCATCAAACACTCCCAGGGCAGGTACAGCACGGGTTAGATACAGAGTAAAGCTCCCTCTACACTGTCCCATCAAACACTCCCAGGGCAGGTACAGCACGGGTTAGATACAGAGTAAAGCTCCCTCTACACTGTCCCATCAAACACTCCCAGGGCAGGTACAGCATGGGTTAGAAACAGAGTAAAGCTCCCTCTACACTGTCCCATTAAACACTCCCAGGGCAGGTACAGCATGGGTTAGAAACAGAGTAAAGCTCCCTCTACACTGTCCCATTAAACACTCCCAGGGCAGGTACAGCATGGGTTAGAAACAGAGTAAAGCTCCCTCTACAATGTCCCATCAAACACTCCCAGGGCAGGTACAGCACGGGTTAGATACAGAGTAAAGCTCCCTCTACACTGTCCCATCAAACTCTCCCAGGGCAGGTACAGCACGGGTTAGATACAGAGTAAAGCTCCCTCTACCCTGTCCCATCAAACACTCCCAGGGAAGGTACAGCACAAGTTAGATGGAGAGTAAAGTTCCCACCACACTGTCCCATGAAACACTCCGAGGGCAGGTACAGCACGGGTTGGATACAGAGTAACGCTCCCTCTACACTGTCCCATGAAACACTCCGAGGGCAGGTACAGCACGGGTTAGATACAGAGTAACGCTCCCTCTACACTGAACAAGTGTTAAGGAACAGCAAGAACCAGCGAGACAAACAGAGAGTGAAAAAGAGAGAGACACGCAGAGCAAAAAAGAAAGAGAGGGTGACAGACAGAAAGTGAGACACATAGAGAGAGAGAGACAGAAATATATACATAGAGAGAGAGAGGCAGTGCTGCCAGATAAGCAGATAGAAGAAGACCGTGACTGTTGGGGGTTAATTGTAATGAGAGCTGGAAATGCCGTTAAGGGGATGAAGTGAACAGGAGGAGGCAGACTGCAGTCCCTGCTGTTCACACATTGGCTCTGGGCTCGAGGAAGAGCCAGAAAGTAATTGTAACCTCGATCGTTCAACATCTGTGATTAATTGAGGCATTAAGCTCATCTGGTAATGAGGTGGAAGGAGCAGTGCGTGGCAATACTTCCGGTAAACATACGAGAAGCGAATGGGGGATGCAGTTCCTGCCGAGTAATTAAAGATCTTCCCCCCAGTACAGCTTTATAATGTCTTAAACTAGAAGCTCCCCACCCTCATGAGAATCCCTACGTGGTCAGTTTTCGGTAAAATATTAAGATGCCTATGTGGCAAAGAAGCAGAATGCAAAATGGTTAGAAAGGGTTAATTAGTTAGTAACTGAGATTGGTACAGGTGGCCTGGCCTCCTGCTGGGCCATATGTTTGCGTAGTCAGCAGGTTTGCATTGTCTTATCAATGTAGAGTCTTTGATGTGATTCAAGGACTGGTCTGAATGTCTCCATGTTTATGGCAGATCAATATAGGTAACGAGCTTAGCCAAAGTTGAAAGACATTCCAGGTTGGGAGATAAGGAACAGAAGGGACAGGGAAGAACATTCCAAGTTGGAAGGTGAGGAAGTATCCCCTTCGATGTCTAACAGCAGCATGATCAGCACATGGACGATTTATGATTGGCCGGAAATAATGTAACCTCGCATGGCAACCTATGCCCGGCTTATGATTGGTGTTGACCCTCGTTAAGTATGTTCCAACCCTATTGATTTGTATAAAAACGTGTGGATTTCTGTATGTTTTTGTTCTTGCTCAGCCAGCATAGAGGGTCTCTATCAGGAGTCCAAATCAATGCTGCAGACTAAGAACCCTGCTATTAAAGTTGTGCTGAACTTTAAAATGTATTCGACTTCAGTTTTTACTGAACCAGACTGAGGGGAAAGAATCCGGATCGTCACTCACAGCTGGCCGTGCCTTTTGCTTCCTAAGGCCTGCTGTTTCTGTGTCAGCCTTTAACTCCCAGCATGCCCCACTGCTGCTCTGAAACACCTGAATTTGACTGAAGAAGTGTCACGAGCAAAACAAGGAACAACCAACACTGGAACTCAAATAAAGCAGTTCCGGAAACATTTGGCAGATCAGCCAGAGAGAAGCATGGCGGTGTAGCCTGCCCCCGACCTCCTGGTCCGAGAGGGTCCTGGGGGCAGGCTGGGGTCTCCAGAGTTTAACTGCCCTTCCAGGATGTTGAGGTGGAATCGGAAGCTTCTGGCCGACCGCAGAGGCCTGACATGCAGCTGCAGGCCTTAGTTTCCTCGGCCTACCATTGGCAGTCGGCCCTGTCCGGGAGTCCAGCCTGTACCATGTGATGTCCTTGTCACAATGATATCTTCAGGCTTCTCCCCCTCCCCAAATCAGAGATGTGCTTTCTTCTCTCCTCCTCAACTCCCACTAATGCACAGAATTCCTCCCCTCTCCCAGAAAGAATCACTTTGACCTTTCTGTACGTGGGGAAATGGCTCGGATTCACTTGGCTTTCAGTCAGGTGGCAGGGAGATGGTGAGGAACCCCAGAACAAGGGGCACAGTCTTAAAATTAGATCTAGGCCTTTCAGCAGGGAAATCAGGAAGCACTTCTTCGCACAAAGGGGAGTGGAAATCTGGAACTCACTCCCCCCAAAAGGCTGTGGATGCTGGGGGTCAGTTGGAGCTTTCAAGACTGAGATCGATAGATTTTTGTTGGCTGAGGGTATTGAGGGATATGGAGCAAAGGTGGGTAAATGGAGTTGAGGTGCAGATCAGCCATGATCTAATTCAGTGGCTTGAGGGGCTGAATGGCCTCCTCCTATTCCGAAGTTCCCTGTGTAAATGATTGCAGGGTACAAACCTGCACCTTACCACACAAGTGATGCCACACAGCACTGCATCAAAGTGTACTCGCAAAGGCCCAGCTTGCCAGCAACAACACTTGCTGGCAAGCTGGGCCCGTCTTTGGTGAAGATTCGTGTGTCCAAGAAAGAAACTGATTCTGAGGAGTAGTCCATGGTGAGCTTGATGGTGGGATGGAACTTGTTAACATCACGATAACATCAACAAGTTCCATCCCACCATCAAGCTCACCATGGACTACTCCTCAGAATCGGTTTCTTTCTTGGACACACGAATCTCCATCAAAGATGGGCACCTCAGCACCTCACTCTACTGCAAGCCCACGGACAACCTCACGATGCTCCACTTTGGTCAAAGAGGCCATCCCCTATGGACAGGCCCTGCGAATACACAGGGTCTGCTCAGACGAGGAGGAACGCGATGGACACCTACAGACGCTGAAAGACGCCCTAGTAAGAACGGGATATGACACTCGACTCATCGATCGACAGTTCCGACGGGCCACAGCAAAAAATCGCATAGACCTCCTCAGGAGACTAACACGGGACGCAACCAACAGAGTACCCTTCGTCGTCCAGTACTTCCCCGGAGCGGAGAAACTACGCCATGTTCTCCGCAGCCTTCAATATGTCATCAATGACGACGAACACCTCGCTATGGCCATCCCCACGCCTCCACTACTCGCCTTTAAACAGCCACCCAACCTCAAACAGACTATCGTTCGCAGCAAATTACCCAGCTTTCAGGAGAACAGCGTCCACGACACCACACAACCCTGCCACGGCAACCTCTGCAAGACATGCCAGATCATCGACACAGATACCACCATCACACGAGAGGACACCACCCACCAGGTGCATGGTTCATACTCCTGTGACTCGGCCAACGTTGTCTACCTCATACGTTGCAGGAAAGGATGCCCCAGAGCATGGTACATTGGCGAGACCATGCAGACGCTGCGACAACGGATGAACGGACACCGCGCAACAATCGCCAAACAGGAGGGTTCCCTCCTAGTCGGGGAACACTTCAGCAGTCATGGACATTCATCCACCGACCTTCGGGTAAGCGTACTCCAAGGCGGCCTTCGAGACACATGACAATGCAAAATCGTCGAGCAGAAATTGATAGCCAAGTTCCACACCCATGAGGACGGCCTCAACCGGGATCTTGGGTTCATGTCACGCTACACGTTACCCCACCAGCGAACAAATGTTATCTGTTTTTAATATAACGGGTCAGTTGCTGTCTTTTCTATGTTTCTACCTCTCTATCTCTGTTTTTTTTTGTTTGTTGTTTTTTTTTGGTGATTTGTATATTCTGAGACCCGGCAGGTAACACCTGTCTGTCTGCACACTGATTGCCTTGGCAACGGGCAGTTGAAAAAACTGTCTGTAATCACCAAGCATTGTTCTGTGAATTATAAATGCGATTTCATTTCGAGGATTTCATTTCCACATCGTTCACCTGAGGAAGGAGGTAGCCTCCGAAAGCTTGTGAATTTAAAATAAAATTGCTGGACTATAACTTGGTGTTGTAAAATTGTTTACAATTGTCAACCCCAGTCCATCACCGGCATCTCCACATCATATCTGATATAGAGGTGAGAATGCTACCCACTTAGCCACAGTCAACACTGAAGTAAATCAGCAGGAGTGGGCATGTGGTTCGCAAACTGCGTGAGATTGGTATTCGCACACACCAGCACAGACTGATGGAGGGTGGTTGTACCACAGTGACACACTGACGCAGTGCACGAGTATGGTCTGGGAGGTGCAGTGACGGGCGCCCCAGTGCCTGAGGAGTTCCTCCCTTTCTTCAGGAGTGTGTTTGTATCTTTTGGTGACGAATGGGCTCACTTGAAGGACTTTCAAACTGTTCATGGGTGTCCAGGTAAATGTCAGGCGTCCATGTTGATGAAACGATTAGGCCGCAGACCCCAGGTATTGAATCGACGGCTAAGAGTTGTGACTTTGCTGCAATCAATCGAAACTGAAAGGTAATTTTCTATATTTTTTTCTTTGCAGGTTGGTAAAGCTGGGCAACATGGAGAGAACGAGGATGAGGTGAGTCTTTTTTGATTTGAAGGCCCTGTGTTGTTTAATTGATGAGAGAGGATAGGCCTGAGGGGCCTTGTGACCGTCTCCTGTTCCTCAGAGTTCTTTAGGTTGTCACTAGTTACCCTGCACTACCTCAGACCGGGCAGTTGAGAACAATTTCGATTTACCAGGCAATCTCCGACCCTGCCCCGAAACAAATCCCTGCAGCAGTGATTTGTTTTTCTCAATTTGTTTCTTATATTGCACAGGCACCTCATTGAGTAATGCAGCCAGTAACATAACCTGCTCAGTTGCAGAAAATGCAGCTTCGAGGTGAGGGAAGTTTTGAAGATTACCAAAGGAAATTCAGAAATTCACTGCAGTTGAATCCAGACTCGACTATTCCAATGCTTTCCTGGCCCGTCTCCCATCTTCCACCTTCTGTAAACTTGAGCTCATCCAAATCTCTGCTAAGTGAGGCGAACCAACCCCACTTTGAGGCCATTATCACTTCATTAACGCCAGGCAAAGGCAGCGAAAATCGAGCCCCACATACTTCGTGTTAGTGTGAAACTGAAATCACTTCACACTGACACTAAACCTGTCGTGTAACTCCACCCTTAAACATGATGAACATCATTACGGTCTCTCCATGCGTCAGATATCTTCAATAGATATTCACGTGATCTCGATTGTTTTTGCAAAGGAACAATTTGGCCTCAGTGGAAGTATGTGTTTGTTGAGTTGATTGTTATCGGGTTATCAGGGCAAAGGGTTTAAACTAGTAAGTTGGGTGAAGGGCTCAACAAAGTAGACCAAAAAGAAAAGAGATTAACAGAAAGATCAATGAAGAAGAGGAATGCTGTGAAGGATAGGCTTAACTAATATGTACAAATGGCAGAAACATTCATTTCAAGATGGATTGACAAAGACTCAGGAACGTGGCTATCCCCCAGCGATAGAGGCGAGCACGACTGGAGTAATTCTGTGATCCCGCACTCCTGGTAAGGAGCTGTGCCCACAGGGGAGGCCGGACAGAGAATCAGAGGTGCAACATTGGAGCTTTAGCACTGACCAAAGCTCCCAGTGTAAGTGTAGAATTACCCCTTTCTCGTACAGTCTACAGGTGGTTACAGCCTATCCTTGGTATGACCGGGACAGTACTTCCCGATTTATCTCCTCTTCTCTCCAACCTTGATATCCTACACCAGACTTTTTTTTATTCGTTCACGGGATGTGGGTGTCGCTGGCAAGGCCGGCGTTTATTGCCCATCCCTAATTGCCCTTGAGAAGGTGGTGGTAAGCCGCCTTCTGGAACCGCTGTAGTCCGTGTGGTGAAGGTTCTCCCACAGTGCTGTTAGGAAGGGAGTTCCAGGATTTTGATCCAGCGACGATGAAGGAACGGCGATATATTTCCAAGTCGGGATGGTGTGTGACTTGGAGGGGAACGTGCAGGTGGTGTTGTTCCCATGTACCTGCTGCTCTTGTCCTTCTAGGTGGTAGAGGTCGCAGGTTTGGGAGGTGCTGTTGAAGAAGCCTTGGCGAGTTGCTGCAGTGCATCCTGTGGATGGTACACACTGCAGCCACTGTGCGCCGGTGGTGAAGGGAGTGAATGTTTAGGGTAGTGGATGGGGTTCCAATCAAGCGGGCTGCTTTGTCCTGAATGGTGTCGAGCTTCTTGAGTGTTGTTGGAGCTGCACTCATCCAGGCAAGTGGAGAGTATTCCATCACACTCCTGACTTGTGCCTTGTAGATGGTGGAAAGGCTTTGGGGAGTCAGGAGGTGAGTCACTCGCCACAGAATACCCAGCCTCTGACCTGCTCTTGTAGCCACATATTTATGTGGCTGGTCCAGTTATGTTTCTGGTCACTGGTGACCCCAAGGATGTTGATTATGTGGGATTCGGCGATGGTAATGCCGTTGAATGTCAAGGGGAGGTGGTCAGAATCTCTCTTGTTGGAGATAGTCATTTCCTGGCACTTTTCTGGCGCGAACATTACTTGCCACTTATGAGCCCAAGCCTGGATGTTGTCCAGGTCTTGCTGCATGCGGGCTCGGACTGCTTCATTATCTGAGGGATTGCGAATGGAACTGAGCACTGTGCAGTCATCAGCGAACATCCCCATTTCTGACCTTATGATGGAGGGAAGGTCATTGATGAAGCAGCTGAAGATGGTTGGGCCTAGGACACTGCTCTGAGGAACTCCTTCAGCAATGCCCTGGGGCTGAGATGATTGGCCTCCAACAACCACTGCCATCTTCCTTTGTGCTAGGTATGACTCCAGCCACTGGAGAGTTTTCCCCCTGATTCCCATTGATTTCAATTTTACTCGGGCTCTTTGCTGCCTTGATGTCAAGGGCAGTCACTCTCAACTCACCTCTGCCGAGTCATATTGTTTATCCAACATCCAGTCTTGGATTAGCTACATGACTTGTACTTTGGCTATCACTTGAGGGCAGTTGGGTTTTGTAGAATGGGGATCTGATGTAGTTCAGCCAAAATGGACAAACATTTACAGTGTCAAACTGACTGAACTCAGTCACGGGTGTGGGAGGTGCTATCGTAGAAGCCTTGGCGAGTTGCTGCAACGCATCCTATGGATGGTACACACTGCAGCCACGGTGCACCTGTGGTGAAGGGAGTGAATGTTTAGGTTGGTGCGTGGAGTGACAATCAAGCAGGCTGCTTTGTCCTGGATGGTGTTGGGCTTCTTGAGTGTTGTTGGAGCTGTACTCATCCAGGCAAATGGAGAGTATTCCATCACACTCCTAACTTGTGCCTTGTAGATGGTGGAAAGGCTTTGGGGAGTCAGGAGATGAGTCACTCGCCGCAGAATACCCAGCCTCTGACCTGCTCTTGTAGCCACAGTATTTATGTGGCTGGTCCAGTTAAGTTTCTGGTCAATGGTGACCCCAGGTTGTTGATGTGGGGGATTTGATGATGGTAATGCGTTGAATGTCAAGGGGAGGTGGTTAGACGCTCTCTTGTTGGAGATGGTCATTGCCTGGCACTTGTCTGGTGCGAATGTTACTTGCCACTTATGAGCCCAAGCCTGGATGTTGTCCAGGTCTTGCTGCATGTGTGCTCGGACTGCTTCATTATCTGAGGGGTTGCGAATGGAACTGAACACTGTGCAATCATCAGCAAACATCCCCATTTCTGACCTTATGATGGAGGGAAGGTCATTGATGAAGCAGTTGAAGATGGTTGGGCCTAGGACACTGCCCTGAGGAACTCCTGCAGCAATGTCCTGGGGCTGAGAAGATTGGCCTCCAACAACCACTACCATCTTCCTTTGTGCTAGGTATGACTCCAGCCACTGGAGAGTTTTCCCCCTGATTCCCATTGATTTCAATTTTACTAGGGCTCCTTGGTGCCACACTCGGAAAATGCTGCCTTGATGTCAAGGGCAGTCACTCTCACCTCACCTTTGGAATTTAGCTCTTTTGTCCAAGGCTGTAATGAGGTCTGGGGCCGAGTGGGCATACTCTTGGCTCTTTAACTGGAAGATTCCTGGACAGATCCGAGACAGATTTTGATTGATAAATATCTCTGGAGTGGATCCCTGATCAATGGATCTGCTTATCCTATTTATTCCGAGTCACTTGCTCCAGTAATTGATTTGCAATCCTTCTTTAAGACAGCAAGTTTTTTTTCCTCTCTGTCTGTTAAAAGACAAGACACTTATAAGCATTGCTTTGATTGATGGAGTGGACCTGCATCACTGATTGGATGGAGTGACATTAATATTTTGAACCTTAAGCTGGATGGGGCCCGAGAGGGACAAAAACAGTAACAACTGGCCTTAACGTGAGGTCATCGTCAAGTTGTTCCAATAACACTTACTGTTGACACAGAGGTTGTCATGGAGAATTCATTTCAATGACTACATTTCAAACCTTGTTTTGGTTTTATTTTCATAACAAGCATTTTGATCGACGATTCTCTGTCCAGACCTGTAGCTCCTGTAGATCCAGCCTCCTGATGTCTCTGATAGTGATTGGTGCTGTCAGTGGGGTTGTTACTGAACTTAACTCGTTTCCATCCAGTGGCTTCCAACTGGAACTCACAGTCACCCATTTTACGTCCTGAACGTAAGTGAGTCGACTGAGTTTAATGAGAGCAAAATACTGCTGATGCTGGGAATCTGAAATAGAAACAGAAAATGCTGGAAATACTCAGCAAGTTCGGCACAAATCAGATTGATTTTAACCCTTTCTTATCTCTCTCAGTTTTCTTTGTACAATTTTGATCATTGCTTCCCTGGATTTTTCTTCTCTCCTTCTACGCTTCGAATAAATACGCACTCTTTCTCTCCCCTACATCCTCGCTGTGTTCAAAGGAAGACACATCACATCATCTCCTAACCGGGCAGGTGGGGAGTTAAAATTGTCCAGGTGACTTACCCACTAATGTCCCGTGTGGCTCCCACCATCTTTTGTTTAACCTGCTCTAATGGGCGGGCGGCAAGGGCACTGCCTGAAGCCGGCGGGGTGGGTCCTTCTTTAAATATGCAGATCGGGCTCCGAGGTTGTCATCAGGCCCCGACCGTGACCTTCACTCCAACCTGGGTGGGGAAACCGCTGCGGCTTTTCCCGCCAGGTAAAGTCAAGTGGGAAAAGGATCGGGAGCACAAAAGGCCACTCAAGGTAAGTTTTTTTATTTGTCTTTATAGGGCCAGGTGTCTTCCTCCAGGTTTAGGCCTCCCCTGCCCCAGACTCCCCTCCCCTTCCCCCTACACAGAACCCCGGTCCCAACACATGTACCTGAGTGCCGGCAGTCGGACAGGGGCTGCCCAAATTCTCGCAGGCTGGCAGCCACTTCTTGCCCACTTGCCAGCCGCTCTGGGTGGGAAGTCAGCAGGCGAGGTATTAATGAGGCCCAGTGGTTAAAATTGCCATCAGCTCGTTCTGCTACGGGCTGGCGGGAAACTAACTGACAGACAAAGAATAATTTACAATTGGCACAAAGTGCTCGTGAGAACTTAAATTTCAGCAGGAAGAAAAACAGAAGAAAGGAATGAAAATAAATGTTTGAGAAATGGCTGAAATTCTCTTCCCTGAACATGAGTGTGCCCTGCCTAGGCCCTTCCATGTACTTACCGCTGTGTAGTGACCCTGTGTGTCCATTTCACATGGATGGGATTTGCATCTAATGCCCTGCACTTCCAAACATTGGGAAATGAAGAGCACGATATCCCACACCCTGCTGATTTTTTCAAAATTCAGAAACCCAGGTGAAGAGCCAAGGCTCAAAGATCAGGACACCACCAAGGGTGAAAGGAGCAGGAGAGGAGAGGAGATCAATCAAAGATTAGTGACACCAAGCTTGGGTTTTTGAATCTCCCAATTGTAGGAGAAAGAGAAGATTGAGGGAGGTGGGGAGTTCCACAAGTTTTGAGATCTTGAAGGGGGAAATGAACTCAAGTAGATGACGTTCCAGTGAGTCCCGATTCCCACACAGTGAAGATACAGGTTCGAGCTTGAGTGTCTACAATGTTATATTTGGAGCTGAAGGTAATAAATAAGGAAAGTTCAGAGTATCATTAACTGTAGTAGTATACATTGCTAAGGTTACAACAGAGAGGTCGGAGGTTATAGATGAAAGAGTGATTGCCTACTAGGAGGTGAGGATTTTCTTGCATCCTGTCCAGGGGTGTAAGAGAGACATTAGCAGAGTCTCCCAGATCTGGGAGCAGGAGTCAAGTCTCAGATTGGCCTTTAGAGAGTTAACACTTGACAATATTGTCACAAAAGAGAAAACCAAGCTTCTTGGAGATAGAAAGCAACCAACCAGGACTGAGTAATGGGGATTACTTCTGGCAACTGTCTTGGTCAGGGACATTGCACAGTTCAGGGAGCACCTCAGCTACACGGAGGGACACAATCATTTAATCGAGAGGATGGATGGCTTTAGCTTGCATGAGCTGCACTTTTTCTTCACTGAATTTATCAGCTGCCAGTAACCAGTCATTGAAAGTAATGCCCACCTTTTCATCTTGTGACAATTTGATTGGTATAGCATTGGGTCTAAGCTTGGAAAGACATAAGAGAGGGTCCGATCTGGCCAAGTTTTGTCACCTGACACTGCAAATGTTCACCCAGTTCAGTTGGTTTGACGCTGTAAACGTTGGCCGAATTCAATCAGTTTGACACTGTAAATGTTGGCCGAGTTCAGTCGGTTGGACACTGTAAATGTGAGTCCAGTTTGGTCACCTGACACTGTAAATTTTGGTCACCTGACACTGTAAATGTTAGTCCAGTTTGGTCACCTGACACTGTAAATGTTGGCCGAGTTCAATCGGTTTGACACTGTAAATGTTGGCCGAGTTCAATCGGTTTGACACTGTAAATGTTGGCCGAGTTCAATCGGTTTGACACTGTAAATGTTGGCCGAGTTCAGTCGGTTTGACACTGTAAATGTTGGCCGAGTTCAGTCGGTTTGACACTGTAAATGTTGGCCGAGTTCAGTCGGTTTGACACTGTAAATGTTGGCCGAGTTCAATCGGTTTGACACTGTAAATGTTGGCCGAGTTCAGTCGGTTTGACACTGTAAATGTTGGTCCAATTTGGCTGAACTACATCAGATCCCCATTCTACAAAACCCAACTGCCCTCAAGTGATAGCCAAAGTACAAGTCATGGAGCTGATCCAAGACTGGATGTTGAATAAACAGTCTGACATGGCAAAGGTGAGGTGAGAGTGACTGCCCTTGACATCAAGGCCGCAAGGAGCCCGAGTAAAATTGAAGTCAGTGGGAATCAGGGGGAAAACTTTCCAGTGGCTGGAGTCATACCTAGCACAAAGGAAGATGGCAGTGGTTGTTGGAGGCCAATCATCTCAGCCCCAGGACATTGCTGCAGGAGTTCTTCAGGGCAGTGTTCTGGGCCCAACCATCTTCAGCTGCTTCATCAATGACCTTCCCTCCATCATAAGGTCAGAAATGGGGATGTTCGCTGATGATTGCACAGTGTTCAGTTCCATTCGCAACCCCTCAGATAATGAAGCAGTCCATGCCCGCATGCAGCAAGACCTGGACAACATCCAGGCTTGGGCTCATAAATGGCAAGTAACATTTGCGCCAGACAAGTGCCAGGCAAAGCCCATCTCCAACATGAGAGAGTCTAACCACCTCCCCTTGACAGTCAACGGCATTACCATCACCGAATCCCCCACCGTCAACATCCTGGGGGTCACCATTGACCAGAAACTTAATTGGACCAGCCACATAAATACTGTGGCTACAAGAGCAGATCAGAGGCTGGGTATTCTGCAGCAAGTGACTCACCTCCTGACTCCCCAAAGCCTTTCCACCATCTACAAGGCACAAGTCAGGAGTGTAATGGAATACTCTCCACTTGCCTGGATGAGTGCAGCTCCAATAACGCTCAAGAAGCTCGACATCATCCAGGACAAAGCAGCCCGCTTGATTGGCACCCCACCCACCACCTAAACACTCACTCCCTTCACCACCAGCGCTCCGTGGCTGCAGTGTGTATCATCCACAGGATGCACTGCAGCAACTCGCCAAGGCTTCTTCGACAGCACCTCCCAAACCCGCGACCTCTACCACCTAGAAGGACAAGGGCAGCAGGCACATGGGAACACCACCTGCACGTTCCCCTCCAAGTCACACACCATCCCGACTTGGAAATATATCGCCGTTCCATCATCGTCGTTGGGTCAAAATCCTGGAACTCCCTTCCTAACAGCACTGTGGGAGAACCTTCACCACACGGACTGCAGCGGTTCAAGGAGGCGGCTCACCACCACCTTCTCAAGGGCAATTAGGGAGGGGCAATAAATGCTGGCCTTGCCAGCAACACCCACATCCCATGAACGAATAATAAAAAGGCAGTGGAGTGGTCGGGAGAGGTGGTGGAGAGGTAGAGCTGGGTGTCATCAGCGTTTCTGTGATCGAATTCCTACATAATTAGAAATATCTCCATTAAATCTCCTCTTAGCCTTCTCTACTCCAATGAAAATAAGATCATAAGAAATAGGAGCAGGACTAGGCATGCAGCCCCTCGAGCCTGCACCGCCATTCAATCAGATCATGGCTGATCATTGGCCTCAACTCCACTTTCCCACCCAATCCCCATATCCCAAAATATTCCCATGGCTTTTATGTCCTTCCTATAAGGGGGTGCCGAATGCTGCGTTATCTGTGGCCTAATCGTTGCCTTGTACAGATTTGTCATCACTGCTTTGGTCTTTCAGTCTATAAAACCCAAAATGCTGTCATTTTTTTACTTTCCCTGCACCCGCACTTTGATGGATTGATGTACTTGAACCCCTCGACCTCTCTTTCCCCCACACCTGCAGCATCTTTCCATTGATTTTTCTTTCCATTCCTTCTTTTTCCTCCCAAAATTTATTACCTCACACTTCTCTGCATTGAATTGCATCTGCCACCTATCTGCCCATATCAATATCCTGTTGATGTCCTTCTGAAGTCTTCCACAGTCCACCTCACTGTTTTCTAAACTCTTTACTTCTTTGTTGTCAGCAGATTCAAAATCTCGCTCCACATGCTCAATCCATTGTCCACATTTGACGTGAACAAAAGTGGACCCAGCACTGACCCCTGGGGGACACCAATTCCAACCCATCCCCACACCAAACAGCACCCATTAACTTTAACCCTTTGATTCCTGTCCATCAGCCAACTTTCTATCCAGGCTGTTACATTTCCTCTTACACCACATGCCTGCATTTTTGCAACAAGCCTCCTGTGAGGCACCTTATTGGATGCCTTCTGAAAACCCATCTGCACAACATCTACTGCATTCCCTTTATCCAATCGGTCACTCCTTCAAAAAAACTTTAAGTTTGTCAACCATGTTGTCAACCAACCTTTACCAAAGCTGGGCTGGCTCTCCTTGATTAACCCATACGTATCTAAATGCTCAGTAATTTGATCTCGAATTATAGATTCCAAGAGTGTGCCCACAGCTGGTATTACACTAACTGATCTAGATTCACTCCTTCTCTCCCTTTTTGAAGAGATGTTACACTGGCTGCTCTCCAGTCCCCAGCACAATGTGTATATTGAACGATTGTGGCCAGAGCCCCTGGAAGCTCCTCTATCACTTCTTTCAACAGCCATCAGGCCCCAGTGACTGATCCACTTTGGGTTCTGCTCATTTTTAAGAACCAATTCCTTTCTCACAGTGATCGCCAACAATCGTTTCGTGCCCTCCTCTGGTGCACTTACAGTCTCACCTCCATCATGATGTACGGTGTTTGCACTTTCCGGGGAGACCAGAACGAGGGGCCATAAATATAAGATAGTCACTAATAAATCCAATAGGGAATTCAGGAGAAACTTCTTTACCCAGAGAGTGGTTAGAATGTGGAACTTGCTACCACATGGAGTAGTTGAGGCGAATAGTGTAGATGCATTTAAGGGGAATCTAGTTAAGCACACGAGGGAGAAAGGAATGGAAAGATATGATGATAGGGAAGTAAGTTGGGAGGAGGCTCGTGTGGAGCATAAACACCGGCATGGACCTGTTGGGCCGAATGGCCTGTTTCTTTGCTCTACAGTCTATGTGATTCTATGTTATTTACACAGAGCAAGAAGGCCAAGAATTTACCCTTGGTCTATGCTGTGCTAGCTGATCTCAGCCAGGGTGGCAGTAGGGACATCACAGTTTGCCCCAGTGCCTCTGGGGTGGAAAGGGAAAATTGAGCCCGGATTCCCGACTCCTGATGGTTACCCAGCAGGCACTACTGGAGAAGGTGGGATGCGGACACCATCGGGCTTATTGGTGATGCTGGCACACACTGTCGAGACAGGCACACACACTGTCGAGACAGGCACACACACTGCCGAGACAGGCACACACACCGTCGAGGCTGGCACACACACCTTCGAGGCTGGCACACACCGTCGAGGCTGGCACACACCGTCGAGGCTGGCACACACACTGTCGAGGCTGGCACACACACTGTCGAGACTGGCACACACCGTCGAGGCTGGCACACACACTGTCGAGACTGGCACACACACTGTCGAGGCTGGCACACACACTGTCGAGGCTGGCACACACACTGTCGAGGCTGGCACACACCATCGAGGCTGGCACACACACTGTCGAGACTGGCACACACACTGTCGAGGCTGGCACACACCGTCGAGGCTGGCACACACACCGTCGAGGCTGGCACACACACCGTCGAGGCTGGCACACACACTGTCGAGGCTGGCACACACTGTCGAGGCTGGCACACACACTGTCGAGACTGGCACACACTGTCGAGACAGGCACACACACTGTCGAGACTGGCACACACTGTCGAGACAGGCACACACACTGTCGAGACAGGCACACACACTGTCGAGGCTGGCACACACCGTCGAGGCTGGCACACACACTGTCGAGACTGGCACACACACTGTCGAGACTGGCACACACACTGTCGAGGCTGGCACACACTGTCGAGACTGGCACACACTGTCAAAGCTGGTACACTCTGTTGAGGCTGGTGCACACCATTGAGGCTGGTACTGGCAAGGCTGGCACACACTGTCGGGGCTGGCACACACTTTCGAGACTGGCACACACTATTGAAGCTGTTACACACTATCGAGGCTGGTACACTCTTTCGGGGCTGGTACACACTGTGGAGGCTGATACACATTGTCAAGGCTGGCACAAGAGGAATGGTCTCTTGGGTGAAGTTCCATGGAACTGTACCTCAGCTTGAGTCAATGCCTTCAGGGGAGAACAGTGAAATGGTGGGGAAGGGGACAACGCTAGTGTGAGAAGCTGAGGTTTGATCTTCTCAATGGGCTGAGCAATGGATCCATTTGCTTCATTGACATTGGCTGTTTGTGTCTTTCTCTTCCAGTGTAAGTCGTGCATCCAAGGGGAACCTGGACAAAACGTGAGTACAGCATGAGATTCCTTTCCAGTTGCTGAGAGCAATGCAGAGTCATCGCTGTTCCTGTATATTACATTGGTGTTACTGGCACCTCAGGGGGTGTCCTCACATCAGATGACCTGTGGCAAGAACAGTGGGAGTAGATTGCAGTGAGGGCAAACTATGTACGCGACCTTGGGAGTGGGGCTGATGGTCAGAAAGCTACTAACTAGCCCCGCCTCTGACTGAGTTCAGGTTCTCATGTCACCAAGTGATGCTAGACTGTGCTGCTTATATATTATCCTCTGGTGTCTTTCATCTGTTCTCTGTAATCATTGGCAGTGCCACTGTCTGAACCCTGGAGAACCTGCCGCTTTGTGCTGCTTAGTTCAGGTCCTGTGTCTCAGTAACGCTGTCACGTTGCATGACGATAAGTTGGGCACACTGCCTGGCCTGGTGTAGATCCCTGCAGACCAGCTTAATCGCCAGTCTGTGCTCCATTTCCCGCAGTGTCTCTGGACTAGAGACGGAATACAATTAGAAGGCAGGGTTGCTGCTCCAGTTAACACCCAGTGCTGGAAAGTGAGCGCGTGTGGACATTGGGTGAGGAGCATTGAGCGTGAATGGCCCACGGTGGAATGTCCTGCTGATGCTCACTGTCCAGGACAGGGGTGTCAAACTCAATGGTCAAGGTGGGCCTGATCAGACATCCTGGCACTTGGCGAGGACCACATTTTGCAGAAGTTATTTGGACACACTGGGGTAGCACTTGGCCTGTTTTTGGGATGTAAAACGGGTTCAATGTATTCCAATTTCTGGGCGAGGGACGCTGCACCTAATCTGTGCCGGTGGCACGGCCACCGCCATATTGGTCCTCACTGCTTTTCGGCGTCCCTGGTGATTAGCTGGGCCTGGATTGGAATCTAGGAGTTCCCATTCTTAAGGTCCAGAAGGAACTCGAGCTTCTCTCCCACGGTCTATGAGCTGCTCCATCTCTCCATCTTGAAGCACATTCCTATATTCCGATATCCTACATTCAGGAAAAGTTCCAGGACGACTTAAGCTTCAGTTGGCCACAGAGAGGTGATTAGAAGAATCCACATGAAGGAAGATTAGGAAAGGTTCAGAAACAGAGGGGAAGGATCAAGTTACACTAGGATTTAAGCTCCCTCAATGGACTAGTAGGTAAAGGGACCCCAATGGAAAGGTCCCAGGTTTGATTCCTGGTCTGTATTCAGTTAGTTGATCTCAACCAGGGGAGCAGGTGAGGTGAGAGAACTGGCCTCAATGCACTGAGATAAGGAGAGGAAACACAGCCAGAGTTTCACTCCTGATCACGATCCAGTACAGGTGCCTGTTGGGGCAGATTGGGACTGGGTTCAGCTCCTTGTTTCAATAACCTGCTGACAATCAACCTTCCAGGTTTACATGTGATGAATGGTCAAGGTATTGGAGGGGTGGGAGTGCTGGTGGAACTGAACCCCAGCGAGAGGCACGACCATCAGGAGAGGATCTGGGGGAGGTGGAGAGTGGCCAAAGGCAGCTTGTTGTTTCTGAAATGGAATTAATTCTGCTCTTTTCTATCACTCTCTTGCAGGATGCCAGTGGAATGGCCAGACAGAAGGTAATTAACAGTAATTACTGAACTTCCTACTGCAAGCAATTACAGTAAGACGCCATTAATCAGATCTAACAAGCATGAAATGGAGCTTACGTGAGCCTCAGAGTAGAATGTAACCTGCATTAAAGGCTAATTATTGGAATAAAGTTTAGTCGGTCGCCAATAATAAACACAGACATCATAAGCACTGGTCTCTCTTGGACAGACTGCTTCATATCTCACAGTCCGAGAGAGGAGATGTGTAATTTGCAGATTTGTCAACAATAATCTTCCAAAGCTCCCTTCATTCAGGAATCGGAAAATTGTTAGTGACACTCCATTATTGAAGAAGGGTGAGGGAGAGAAACCAGGTAACTGCCAGTCTAATGTCAGTTGTGGAGTGTTTGATGGGACAGTGTAGAGGGAGCTTTACTCTGTATCTAACCCGTGCTGTACCTGCCCTGGGAGTGTTTGATGGGACAGTGTAGAGGGAGCTTTACTCTGTATCTAACCCGTGCTGTACCTGCCCTGGGAGTGTTTGATGGGACAGTGTAGAGGGAGCTTTACTCTGTATCTAACCCGTGCTGTACCTGCCCTGGGAGTGTTTGATGGGACAGTGTAGAGGGAGCTTTACTCTGTATCTAACCCGTGCTGTACCTGCCCTGGGAGTGTTTGATGGGACAGTGTAGAGGGAGCTTTACTCTGTATCTAACCCGTGCTGTACATGCCCTGGGAGTGTTTGATGGGACAGTGTAGAGGGAGCTTTACTCTGTATCTAACCCATGCTGTACCTGCCCTGGGAGTGTTTGATGGGACAGTGTAGAGGGAGCTTTACTCTGTATCTAACCCGTGCTGTACCAGCCTGGGAGTGTTTGATGGGACAGTGTAGAGGGAGCTTTGCTCTGTATCTAACCCGTGCTGTACCAGCCTGGGAGTGTTTGATGGGACAGTGTAGAGGGAGCTTTACTCTGTATCTAACCCGTGCTGTACCTGCCCTGGGAGTGTTTGATGGGACAGTGTAGAGGGAGCTTTACTCTGTATCTAACCCGTGCTGTACCTGCCCTGGGAGTGTTTGATGGGACAGTATAGAGGGAGCTTTACTCTGTTTCTAACCCGTGCTGTACCTGCCCTGGGATTGTTTGATGGGACAGTGTAGAGGGAGCTTTATTCTGTATCTAACTTGTGCTGTACCTGCCCTGGGAATATTTGATGGGACAGTGTGGAGGGAGCTTTACTCTGTATCTAACCCGTGCTGTACCTGCCCTGGGAATATTTGATGGGACAGTGTGGAGGGAGCTTTACTCTGTATCTAACCCGTGCTGTACCTGCCCTGGGAATATTTGATGGGACAGTGTGGAGGGAGCTTTACTCTGTTTCTAACCCGTGCTGTACCTGCCCTGGGGGTGTTTGATGGGTCAGGACAGAGGGAACTTTACTCTTTATCTAACCTGCACTGTATCTGACCCGGGAGCTATACCAGGGATGGGTCCCAGTGTGAGAGCAGACTGCAGTCTGTACCGGGACTGTTAGACCAGGAACGGGTCTGATACATTTTCTCATTCCTGGAATGTGTTAATTTGGTTTAAGATCTTTCTTTATTAAATCTTGAAGCCACGCTGCCCTAAACTCACCCTTGACACCAACCCCAAAACCAACTTCTCCACCAGCACAAAACCAGCTTTTAGGTAAATTATTCGGGGTGATTTTCGGAGTTTGTGCTCTGGTGGGACAGTCATTACACGGGGGAGCACATTTCAGAACACTGGGAGTGGCGATAGCCCAGTCAGTACACGGCCTCCTGGCCACCCCCCTGGTCTGTTAGATTATTCCGACCTGCCGTGTCGTCTGGTGCTTTGTACCGTGAACTGCCCACTCTTATCTTTAACAGTTTGTGCAAAGGAATGTGTAAGTGAGCCTCACTAACCCCTGGGCCCCCACTCATGAAGTTCTCTGCAGGTCTCCCAGACCTCTGGCCACTGTGCACCGGTTCTTATCTTCTCCCATCCCCCCAAACAACTCAGGAACTTTCCGGACTAGCTCCACTGGAACCATCACAGCATGACACCCGCATGGCCATTTTTCGACCAGGTTATTCAACCATGTGGGTCATCACAGGTGAGCCCAATTCCCCTGCCCCTCCCCCCACATTCATTCTTGTGAATAATCAGGAGCCGGAACACCAGTTACTTTTCCCCCTTCTTATCCAAGGGGCCAATTGTATTGCTCCCTTTCTACTGCTCTGCCTGCGATCTTGGCAGAGATCAGGGGTCAAGGCTGTGACCTTGGCAGAGATCAGGGGTCAAGGCTGTGATCTTGGCAGAGATCAGGGGTCAAGGCTGTGACCTTGGCAGAGATCAGGGGTCAAGGCTGTGATCTTGGCAGGGATCAGGGGTCAAGGCTGTGATCTTGGCAGAGATCAGGGGTCAAGGCTGTGATCTTGGCAGAGATCAGGGGTCAAGGCTGTGACCTTGGCAGAGATCAGGGGTCAAGGCTGTGATCTTGGCAGGGATCAGGGGTCAAGGCTGTGATCTTGGCAGAGATCAGGGGTCAAGGCTGTGATCTTGGCAGAGATCAGGGGTCAAGGCTGTGACCTTGGCAGAGATCAGGGGTCAAGGCTGTGATCTTGGCAGGGATCAGGAGTCAAGGCTGTGACCTTGCTGCTCTTTATAATTTTTGCCACAGCAGGTGGTGTTTTTGCTCTTTGAGGATTCAGTGATCTCCTCAATCTGGTTGTATACGGCCTGCACCCTGCAACTTGGCATAAACACGGAAAATACCTCACTCAGCTCGTCTCTGTTTGTCTTGACTCTCTCCCTTTGACCAGTCTCTCCTCAGTAACAACTGCGTTCCAGAATTCATTGTTTTTTTCTTTACATGCTGTTAACTCAATGTTTACCAAAATCAAAACAAATCGCCTGACAGCCGCAGCCAAATCCTGTTGCTACGCTCGTGACACGTAAGCCTGTGACTCCCTCACAAGGTTTCATGGCAGTCCTGAGTCCAATTAACTGCTCCATTTAGAAACAATACATGGATTAACAGTAAACCTGGAGCTTTGTGTTGTGACATTGTTCTTCATAAATACGTGTCCGTGTGGAGCAGTAGCGAGTTTCGCTGCAAAGAGATGAGTTATCGCCCGAACAGTCTGAGGATTGCAGGCCTCGGACATTCAGCCACAACTCAATGTGATAAGCACTAAACAAAATGGCCGACTGCCAACTCCAACAGATGCTTTTCTTTACGCTGTGGACTCCAAAGCAGAATCAGGGAAGAGCCGCTCAGACTGAGGCCCTTTTTGTGAGAAGTCGAGGCAGAGACTGGAACATAATTTAAACGGGAATTGGATAAGTGCTTGAGACTGAAAATATAAAAGGATTAGAATAAATAGCTTGGGTCGAAGAGCTCGCTTCAGCACAGGTGCGATGGGCCGAATGGCCGACCTCTGTGCTGAAATTTCTATAATTCTCTATTCTCCATTTTTCACTTTTCTTTATTTTCTAGCTGCTACCTTCAGAATTAGCAACAAGCAAATGTTCTCAACTGCAAGTTAACTGTAGTCTTAACTTGTCCATTGCCCCCTTTTGTCCCAAATATAATCTTTTTATTTCAACTCGGACCTCCATATCGACACAAGTGACTGATTTAGATCCGGGCACAGCGACTGTGTCTTTTTTTTAAAAAAACGTTTTATTTTCTGCTTGCTCCTTTAGTAAACATGGAATCATGTGAGTAAAAGTGAGGGAAGTACTGCTGGTAACAGTTAATGTGGAACATGAGGGTAGAAATGAAACAGGTTTTCAAACATACCTGTATTGGATGAATGGAATTCCTGTCTTGAGAAAGCTAAAGAGGTCAGAGTGACTGCGAGAGTCTGGTTCATCTGAGGCCCAGGCCTGACTGCTCCAGTGGGCAGATAAAATTTACCCCTCGCCAACAAAGGCTTCTAAGTGGTGTCAGGAACTCTCACAGTCGATTGTTGGGGGTTTCGTCCGCTGATTTTGGGGGAAGGGGCAGGAGTAGCAGGGGGTAGTGCCGGTACAGCTCTCCAGTGTGGAAATGCCTCACCTCCTCACTCACTACATCCCTAAAGAGCATCTGGGAGGTCTGACAGTGCTGGCAACATCCAGATAGCGTGCATTACACACACTGTGTCTGGAAACAGGCCCAGGTCTGGATGAATTTATCCTGATGAAGATGCAGAGAGTTTATAATATTTTTTACGATTGGGCTGTGTATTGGGCCCAATTTTATGGGCTGTTACATCCTGCCGTTAACATTTCTGGTGCAATGACGACACTTACTGGAGTTGGGTATAGGCAGTTCCTTCGAGGATTTGATAAGGGACAGCCCACAGATATTACAACAATCCCTCAGCTGTCTCAGTCTCCATCTGTAATAGAGTCAGTTGTAGAATAAACTTTATTGGTATTCATTGTTTTTATCAAGGAAGCCAATGTAAGTCCAAGTGAGTGTCCATTTTGCTGTTGTAAGGAATATTGAGGAAGGAGATTCAAAAAAGGTTGAGCTTGATTTCTTGGCAAAGAGGCTTGAGGATTGTGAAGGGAAATGACAGCGGTTCCAGGTGGAGTGTTCAGTGTGATGTGGGACTTCCCCATGCTGTTCTACACTGTGGGAAACAGGGGCCTCCATTACAGGGACATCTCATTCCTGGCTCCGAAAGGATGAGATTCTCACCTCCTGCCGAATGTGCCAGAGTGAGAAAAATCTAACAGCGGCCCTTTAAAACATCTTCAGTCAGTTTCACTATCGATTCCCTTGGTGCAAAGTCTTGGAGTCAATTTGTTTACCAACTCAGACAGCTACAGATTATGGCCATGTGCTAATGATTCTGCTTCCCTGGCCTAAAATACAGTGTCGAACAGGCTGAGTAATGTGTTGATCTGTTATTGACACAGTAAAAGGACGACAGTGATTTATAAGGTGCTGACTGAATTCAGTGATTTTATTGATCTCACACTGCGAGAGGAAAGCTCAAAGGATGTCTTAACATCGGAAAATCATGAGGTTAAATCACCGTGAGACAGTCGGCCTGCTTTTAGATACATTCTTTATTTGAGATGTACAGGACAGTGTCTATAATTGGTTAATCGTTTGTTTTTGTTGTGCCTATCCATTTTGTGTGTGTTTTTGTGTAGCCCCATCCCTTTTCTCTCAACCTCATCCTCTCTCTCACTCTCTCTCATTTTCAATCCCACCCATCTATCTCATCTTTGTCTCTGTCTCACCATCTCTCTCTCCTTCCATCTCACAGGTGTTAGAAATTAGAATTGCTGCCTCACTGATATAAATGATTAGCATTGACCGTTTTTAACTACCAACAAAACACAGGTATTATCAGTTGCCTTCAAATTCCAACTTTTTTTTGGAAAAATTAACTAACATTCTCTCTCTCTGTCTCAACTCTTCTCTCTCACCCGACCTTCTCTGACCCCCGCCTCTTTCTTTCACCCTCTCTCTCTCTCTCTGACCTCAGTCTTTCAGGGATGGGGACAGTTAAAGGAGAGTGTCAGGAGATTGGAATGGAAATTCTGAAAGCCTTTACAAAGGCTCAGAAGGCAGCTCAACCCATCACAAAGGGGAGGAAGTGATGCTTCAGTTGTACAGAGCTCTGGTTAGACCCTATCTGGAGACTGTGTTCAGTTTTGGGCACTGCACCTCAGGAAGGATATATTGGCCTTGGAGGAAGTGCAGCGCGGATTCATCAGAATGATATCAGGGCTTAGAGGGTTAAATTCTGAGGACAGGTTGCATAAACTTGGCGTGTATTCCCTTCAGTATAGGAGATTGAGGGGTGATCTGATCGAGGTGTTTAAAATATTAAATTGATTCGATAGGGTAGATACGGAGAAACTATTTCCTCTGGTGGGGAAATCAAGAACGAGGGGACATAATCTTTAAATGAGAGCGAGGCCGTTCAGGAGTGAAATCAAGAAACACTTTTTCACACAAAGGGTAGTAGGAATCCGGAACTCTCTTCCCAAAAAGCTGCGGACGGTGGGACAATTGAAGCTTTCAAGACTGAGATCGATAGATTTTTGTTGGGTAAGGGTATCGAGGGATATGGAGCAGAGGTGGGTAAATGGAGTTGAGGCCCAGTGGAAGTGAACATCACCCACAGTGAGCACCCCTTTATCATTTCCTAATGCCCAGTGATTGGCAGACATGGGGCACAGGAAAATTAGCCTCAATATATTATTCCTCTGCTGCAGTGTAAGGGTCTGTCCCTTTAAGCGTTTACCTGTGAGTTTTTGTACTTAAGCAGAGGAATATCATTGCTGGGGAACAAAGCAGGTTTTGGACCCACTGGTGGCATTGAGCAGGCTGGTACAGCGGGTTTAAGTGCTGAGTAAAACCCCCTCTGCTCTGCCCTGCCAGGTGAAGGTAAAAAAAGAAAGACTTGCATTTATATAGCGTCCTTCACCACCTCAGGACGTCCCAAAGTGCTTTACAGCCAATGAGGTACTTTTTGAAGTGTAGTCACTGTTGTAATGTAGGAAACACAGCAGGCAATTTGCACACAGCAAGATCCCACAGACAGCAATAAGATAATGACACGATAATCTGTTTTAGGCATAAATATTGGGCCAGGACAGTGGGGAGAACTCCCCTGCTCTTCTTCAAAATCGTGCCATGGGATCTTTTACCTCCATCTGAGAGTGCAGATGGGGCCTCTGTTTAATGTCTCATCCAAAAGGTTGGCACCTCCAGCAGTGCAGCACTCCCTCAGTACTACACTGGAGTGTCAGCCTAGATTTTGTGCTGAAGTCTCTGGAGTGGGAATTAAACCCACAACTTTCTGACTCAAAGACAAGAGTGCTGCCTACTGAGCCACGGCTGACACTTGTGCCTTGTGTCAGAAGAGCACCCAGTACCTTCCCAGTGTGGTGTTTCTCCATTGTCCATACCAGTGGTCCTGTGGTTCTGTGAATGGGAGTGCCAATTAGTGCCAGATTAGAGGCACTCTGTTGTGGGCCCATGAACTGGACTGAAAATGCCCAACTCATTTCACATTAGGAGCCTTATTACTAAGCGAGATGAGGCATTCAACACATTGGTCTAGGCTGATATTTCAATGCGTGTCTAACCCACTGTGTTTTCCCTCCCAACCCATTCCACCTTCTTTGATGCCCTCCACAGGCCCCTGTGTCAGACCCCAGCCTGTTTGTACCCTGTGAACAGTAAGTATGTTACAGCCGATAAATAAAGGGCAGTATCATTTCCTCAGTGTGTCTACCAGTGTTGGCAGGCTATTCAACTGTGGAGTGATCCCGTCCTCACACATGCACTTTCCAGCAATGGTCGCTGGACAGAGATCAGGAGCAGGAACCCTGGCTGATTTTATCACTCCACAGCCCGGGGCACTGAGGCCAATTGGAATTTCCGCTCTTAATTTGGTTGCACGTCCACCTGGGCCCAACCCCATCCCTCCATGTCCATTATCACGGCCCAATCCACAGTCAATCATGTGGACATGTGACCTGTTCAAAGGTCCATTCTCGTGTTGTTCTGGTGCCAGCCACTAGGAGGTGTATATGAGTAGCGTGAGATAATTGAGGAGGAGCCTCTCTCCATCGATGGCAGCTGTGATCAGAAACTGCCCACATGACACCTCATGGAGGTGTTCGAGAATTGTACAATGTCAGTGGGAAAGGACACACTTTTAATTTTTAATTTTTTCCCTCCAGGTTGAAGGCTGCATTGAGGTACGTAATGATCAATCTCCTGTATTCATGACCGTTGGGATTCTTTTAATTGATATGAAAGGATCTTGAAGCAACAAATTCAGTTGTCACCAGACAGACTTGTAATGCAACAGAACCAAGCATAGAAAAGGCAAGTTACCACTTCCCGTTCACTCCCATTGTATAGAATCCCAATGGACCAAACTCTTCCTGTTCACTCCCATTGTATAGAATCCCAATGGACCAAACTCTTCCCGTTCACTCCCATTGTATAGAATCCCAATGGACCAAACCCTTCCCGTTCACTCCCGTTGTATAGAATCCCAATGGATCAAGCCCCTTCCCATTATCTCACCATAGTTCAGGCCAGGGTCCTGCCCTCAACATCCAGGCCGTGTTTCTGCCAACAAAAACCATCCCTCTGAACAAGGATCCACCCAAGGACCAGAATGACTCTACAATAAGTCAAAGCATGTAGGATTCAATATTGTGTTTAGTCTGTTCACTGTCATTGGGCACTAACACATTATCAACAAGGGTTCAGGCTTAATTTTGAGATTCTGCATGCAGGGTTTTAATAAAAAAGAGCGCAGAGGATAGATTATTGGGAGAATTATTGACATACAGTCAAACCTCGTTGGTGAGTACTAACAGGAAACAGCTGTGGATTTAGGATTAATGTTGTCATGGTTTGAGTGTCTCCTCACTGCCCGCTCCAGTGGAAAGCTTGTTATTAATAACCAAACTTGCAATAATGAGGTTTCACTGGATAGTCAATATCCCATAATATCCATAGGTTGCTTTGAATCTCGTATTATATTTGGTCCGTCTGTGAATTATTGAAAATGCTTTCCCCAAAGATACTCATTGTCCTATCTATTCATAACCAAGAGCACAATATCCCTTACCTGAGACACCTTGATCGGAGCTCAGTCAAGTATGCTGATCTCAGGTATATTGGTCACTGGATCATTCAATGTTTCGATATCCCAGCAGGCTTCTGAATGAATGATATGCTCTATACAACACTGCACAGTGTGATTGATCAAAATAAGGACTTCTACATAATTGTAACAGAGATATTTGATTGGCAGTCAGTAGAAGCTAAATTTAGCTCACTTTCTAAATTGATAATCAGAGGAAGTGGTTTAGCCCATTGGGATTCAGTACAATGGGAGTGAATGGGAAGGGATTGGTTCATTGGGATTCAGTACAATGGAAGTGAATGGGAAGGGATTGGTTCATTGGGATTCAGTGCAATGGGAGTGAATGGGAAGGGTTTGGTTCATTGGGATTCAGTGCAATGGGAGTGAATGGGAAGGGATTGGTTCATTGGGATTCAGTACAATGGGAGTGAATGGGAAGGGATTGGTTCATTGGGATTCAGTACAATGGGAGTGAATGGGAAGGGATTGGTTCATTGGGATTCAGTACAATGGGAGTGAATGGGAAGGGATTGGTTCATTGGGATTCAGTACAATGGGAGTGAATGGGAAGGGATTGGTCCATTAGAATTCCTTATCGTGGAAGGGAATGATGAGTGCTCTTCTTGGATTTGAATTTCACTGGATCAGTGTGCATTTACCAGGAGTGATTTGGAGATGAAAAAAAGAACGGGAATTTGAGAACCAGATCCCAGGCTTAACAGGTGGCAGAAGAAGCACTGATCATTCCTGATTCAAACATTTCATTGAGGAAGAGTCTACAGACCTGGTGAAAAATAACCTACTGTGTAAATGGTACGGGCAAGCTGGCAGCGCCCTCGCAAATCAGAACATAGAGACCAATTTGCAGAATTCTTATTAATCACTGCAATCACCTTGAACTGGGAGGCTCTGCAGCCCGAGTTGGAGTTGACCCAAAATGTGTTTCAGAAGATAGCGGCTGAAACTCCCCTAGAAGATGAATCAGAGACACAACAAACGTGGGTCTGAACCTCACTCTCAGTCATCAGGAAATGCTCTTCTGAATGGGATTCACAGGTTTGACCAGCCCAGGATTGTTGTACGGATCTATCTCTCCCTTTGGCTCAGTGTCCATTTTTTTCCTTATACCTCTGTGAAGGATAGATCAGAGTACTTTCTAAATGGTGAAAAGCTCGAAACAGTGGAGGTCCAAGAGACTTACGGGTCCATGTATACAGATCATTAAAATGTCATGGACAGGTATAGAAAATAATCAAAAAGTCTAATGGAATGCTGGCCTTTATATCCAGAGGACTAGAATACAAGGGACTAGAAGTTATGCTGCAGCTATACAAAGCCCTGGTTAGACCACACCTGGAGTACTGTGTTCAGTTTTGGGCATCGCACCTTAGGAAGGATATATAGGCCTTGGAGGGAGTGCAGGGTAGATTTACTGGAATGATACCTGGACTCCAAGGTTTAGATTACGAGGAGAGATTACACAAACTAGGGTTGTATTCCTCGGAATTTAGAAGATTAGGGGGTGATTTGATCGAAGTTTTCAAGATATTAAGGGGAATTGATAGGGTAGATAGAGAGAAACTATTTCCGCTGGTTGGGGAGTCTAGGACTACGGGACATAGCCTAAAAATTAGAGCCAGGACTTTCAGGAGTGAAGTTAGGAAAAACTTCTACACGCAAAGGGTGGTAGAAGTTTGGAACTCTCTCCCCAAAGGGCAGTTGATGCTAGCTCAATTGTTAATTTTAAATGTGAGATTGCTAACCAAAGATATTAAGGGATCTGGGGCTAAGGCGGGTATATGGAGTTAGGTCACAGATCAGCCATGATCTCATTGAATGGCGGAACAGGCTCGAGGGGCTAAATGGCCTCCTCCTGTTCTAATGTTTCTATGTTCCAAGCACCTTGGGTTTATTTCTATGTTAAAGATGATCAATAAATGCAAATTGTTCTTGTTGTAGTAAGAAGGGCTGATATAAATCGATCCCACTGCCTCTCCTTATATTTTGGCTTGCTGCTTTCATGATGTCATGGTTCTCTCGGATGAACTGATGGTGGACTGATTTGTTTCCAGGCATGGGATAAAAATCCCGGAAAATCAAGCTTTGGGAACGCGTAATGTTGTGTCTCGGTTTACGCCAAGGAACGGCACATCAGAATTTTTACCCCTATGTTAGTCAATATAACACTTATGGACCTAGAAATTGGACGTCGTTGTGCCTGTTTTATGGGCCTCAAACAGACAAAATGAGGATCAATTTGGGGGACCAACATCTTACGCCCCAAGGACGCCTGAAAGATGTTTGTCCCCCGGGACATTTTACAGGCATCCGGGGCAGCCGCCTAAAACAGGCGTTACGCCACATCCATATGCTAATGAGAGGCCTAACGCCTGTTTTAGGACCCCTCTGGGAAATTGGGCCGCGCTGGGTGGGGCCGGTGCTGGGCCGCGCTGGGTGGGGCCGGTGCTGGGCCGCGCTGGGTGGGGCCGGTGCCGGTGCTGGGCCGTGCTGGGCCGCGCTGGGTGGGGCCGGTGCTGGGCCGCGCTGGGTGGGGCCGGTGCTGGGCTGCGCTGGGTGGGGCCGCGCTGGGTGGGGCCGGTGCTGGGCCGCGCTGGGTGGGGCCGGTGCTGGGCCGCGCTGGGTGGGGCCGGTGCTGGGCTGCGCTGGGTGGGGCCGCGCTGGGTGGGGCCGGTGCTGGGCCGCGCTGGGTGGGGCCGGTGCTGGGCCGCGCTGGGTGGGTCCGGTGCTGGGCCGTGCTGCTGTGGACGTGGAGCCAAGAGGAGTAGTTGTGCTCTTCCCACTTCCACAACACCCCTGCTGGCCTTTGCTGGCTGCGATCACTGTCCTTCCTCACCACCCCCCCATTGCTGCCCTCCCTCCCCCATTGCTGCCCTCCCTCCCCCTCCATCACTGTCCCGTCCCTCACCCCCATCAATTTTGGGCCAGTCTCGGGCCTCCCTATTCGGGGGGCCACATTGCCGGTCGCCCACGAAATTCTATCCCATAAATTGTACCTGAAGGAGAACTCGACTGAACCTGTCTCCTTTACTTCCAGTGTCCACAAGGGCAGAAAGGAGAGAAGGGAGAGCCGGTGAGTATTAACCTTCCTCACTGTGAACAAGTCAGAGCTTTTGAATCTGTAAAGTGAACCTTACCCTCATCCCTGAAGAATAAAAGGTTATTTCTGCTTTTTATTGCTGCTCCTCTCTCACTTAACGTCTCAGCCCTTTTCCTCTCTGAGTGATTGTTTTCAGCCATTCACTTTCTCACCCGTCTGCTTCTCATTGTCTCATGGTTACCAGTCAGAACCGCACGAAGGGAGGAAGAATGTGTCTGCCATGGTTGCATTTACATGACTGCCCCGTGTTCTCCTGAATCGTGCAAATCAGGAAGAGTCCAGGTTCGAACCCCAGTCTGGGCTGATCTCAGCCTGCCCAGTGGCAGAGGTTCCTGGGCTGGGATAGGAATGGGCAAAAATCAGGCAGAGTTTCGCTCATGATTGCTGGAAATGTGGATGAACAAGAATTAACATGTCTGGTTACACCAGCCAAGCTTGTGTATCAGTGCCCACCTCCAGGGGTTGGGTAACTTGCCAACAAGCCAGTTTACTCCATCCATGGGCAAACCCAACCTTTTCTACCTCATGTACCTCGTAAGGCTGGTTAACAATGGTAGTGACAAGGAGTTTCACACATCGAAAGCAGTGCTCAAGACAGAGCCAGTTAGAGATGGCACATTGCCAAATACCAATCACGGCAATAACATTCTCACCTCCTGTGCTAAGGGGCAGCTTCACACTCTCACACTGCAGTACAGCAGCGAGTAGAGAAATCATGACCTTTTGAACCTGAGGGTCGGGGAATGCTTTGGAATATTTTTAGTTTTGTGCCAACCCACAGTGGCAGTCGGTTTTGCATGTGGTGTAAGTTACACCCTCATGTGGGTCTCAGTATATAATGAGCATGTAATTAGTCCCACTGGGCGGACATCACCGTTCCTGTTAAGAGACTCGCTCCGACCAATTTGTTTTCTCGGCTATGCCAAAAATTGTTTCTTAGATCACAAATTTGGCACATATTGGATCGAGCCCTGGGGATGATTTGTTCAGTATTTAATCTCATTCAGCTGTAAACGAGGTCACGCATCATACCAGCCACATCCCCTCTCAGGCCTCATTTACATCAGGACTCGTGCTGATGTTTTGACTCTGAATTGGAGTCTGATTCGAATGTAAAGAGGTGGAGACTTTCCCAGATGTTGAGCCTGGAATCCCTGTGCTAGAAATGAGCAAAGACCATTTGTCTCATCAATCCCATTTCCTCCTATGGGCTCCCCTTGGTTTCATTCGTCTCCTGAGGGGGGAGGGGGGTGAACCTCTTTGCATAAGCAAACAAAGCACAGCATTGGCTCAGGTCAGAAGGCTTATGGAGGAATCCATTTAAAATCACCCTGGTAGGAATTTTCACTGCAGTTTCCTCAATGGCTCACTGTAAATATAATGTCAAGTATACAACTAGACCATAAAGACCCTCAGGGTTGCATCTATCTAACGCGCTTCTCTCTCTATTTGAATAAAAGTCCTGAGAATATCACTCACACTCCAGACACCATACACCAGACATCACACTCCAGACGTCAATTCCAGACCTTAACTCCAGACGTCACACTCCAGACGTCAACTCCAGACCTTAACTCCAGACGTCACACTCCAGACGTCAACTCCAGACCTTAACTCCAGACATCACACTCCAGACGTCAACTCCAGACCTTAACTCCAGACGTCACACTCCAGACGTCAACTCCAGACCTTAACTCCAGACGTCACTCTAGATGTTACATTCCAGACGTCACACTCCAGATGTCATAAATTGTATAAAACAACAACAAATTATGCAAAAAGTGAAAGAAAGCCAGTCATTTCATTCTGCTCTTTTTTTCTTGACCTTCATAAAACTTTGAGAGGTTGTTGAAATAAAAGAAGAGGTGACAAATAGCTGCCAACCTAGAGAATTTTCTAGTGACAACAATAATTAGCCTCTAATCGACCTTAGCACCTACTGAGGCCACTTTCTCATGAGGAACACCTAAGCAGTGGCGTTAAAGGCCCGGACCAGGTTAGGAGTTAAACATTTCAGCCATGCTCCAGGTCCCAGAATATTGATGAGCAATACCACAGGAGATCGAATAGTTTATAAAGAAACTCACCAACACCATATTAAATAATCCTGGTGTGACTCCCATTCATATCTTTCAAATCCCAGCAAAACCCCGCAATGCACTGACAGCAAGAGCCAATGTCACACCCAACTGTTGCCAGGACCAAGCTTTGGCCACCCAGCATGGTCTTACAAGTGAGCCTCTGCCCTCCTGAAAATTAAATACTCTTGTTTCCTTACCTGTGTGAGCACCTCCCAGACAGAGAAGCTGAGCAATATAACAAAGGCCTAGGTGTGACAGAAGCCTGGGGGTACAGTGGCAGAGGCCCAGGTGCGAGAGAGGCCTGGGGGTACAGTGGCAGAGGCCCAGGTGTGAGAGAGGCCTGGGGGTACAGTGGCAGAGGCCCAGGTGTGAGAGAGGCCTGGGGGCACAGTGGCAGAGGCCCAGGAGTGAGAGAGGCCTGGGGGCACAGTGGCAGAGGCCCAGGTGTGAGAGAGGCCTGGGGGCACAGTGGCAGAGGCCCAGGAGTGAGAGAGGCCTGGGGGCACAGTGGCAGAGGCCCAGGAGTGAGAGAGGCCTGGGGGCACAGTGGCAGAGGCCCAGGTGTGAGAGAGGCCTGGGGGCACAGTGGCAGAGGCCCAGGAGTGAGAGAGGCCTGGGGGCACAGTGGCAGAGGCCCAGGTGTGAGAGAGGCCTGGGGGCACAGTGGCAGAGGCCCAGGAGTGAGAGAGGCCTGGGGGCACAGTGGCAGAGGCCCAGGTGTGAGAGAGGCCTAGGGGCACAGTGGCAGAGGCCCAGGAGTGAGAGAGGCCTGGGGGCACAGTGGCAGAGGCCCAGGTGTGAGAGAGGCCTGGGGGCACAGTGGCAGAGGCCCAGGAGTGAGAGAGGCCTGGGGGCACAGTGGCAGAGGCCCAGGTGTGAGAGAGGCCTGGGGGCACAGTGGCAGAGGCCCAGGAGTGAGAGAGGCCTGGGGGCACAGTGGCAAAGGCCCAGGAGTGAGAGAGGCCTGGGGGCACAGTGGCAGAGGCCCAGGAGTGAGAGAGGCCTGGGGGCACAGTGGCAGAGGCCCAGGTGTGAGAGAGGCCTGGGGGCACAGTGGCAGAGGCCCAGGAGTGAGAGAGGCCTGGGGGCACAGTGGCAGAGGCCCAGGTGTGAGAGAGGCCTGGGGGTACAGTGGCAGAGGCCCAGGTGTGAGAGAGGCCTGGGGGCACAGTGGCAAAGGCCCAGGTGTGAGAGAGGCCTGGGGGCACAGTGGCAGAGGCCCAGGTGTGAGAGAGGCCTGGGGGTACAGTGGCAGAGGCCCAGGTGTGAGAGAGGCCTGGGGGCACAGTGGCAGAGGCCCAGGTGTGAGAGAGGCCTGGGGGTACAGTGGCAGAGGCCCAGGTGTGAGAGAGGCCTGGGGGCACAGTGGCAGAGGCCCAGGTGTGAGAGAGGCCTGGGGGCACAGTGGCAGAGGCCCAGGTGTGAGAGAGGCCTGGGGGTACAGTGGCAGAGGCCCAGGTGTGAGAGAGGCCTGGGGGCACAGTGGCAGAGGCCCAGGTGTGAGAGAGGCCTGGGGGCACAGTGGCAGAGGCCCAGGAGTGAGAGAGGCCTGGGGGCACAGTGGCAAAGGCCCAGGTGTGAGAGAGGCCTGGGGGCACAGTGGCAGAGGCCCAGGTGTGAGAGAGGCCTGGGGGCACAGTGGCAGAGGCCCAGGAGTGAGAGAGGCCTGGGGGCACAGTGGCAGAGGCCCAGGAGTGAGAGAGGCCTGGGGGCACAGTGGCAGAGGCCCAGGTGTGAGAGAGGCCTGGGGGCACAGTGGCAGAGGCCCAGGAGTGAGAGAGGCCTGGGGGCACAGTGGCAAAGGCCCAGGTGTGAGAGAGGCCTGGGGGCACAGTGGCAGAGGCCCAGGAGTGAGAGAGGCCTGGGGGCACAGTGGCAGAGGCCCAGGAGTGAGAGAGGCCTGGGGGCACAGTGGCAGAGGCCCAGGTGTGAGAGAGGCCTGGGGGCACAGTGGCAGAGGCCCAGGAGTGAGAGAGGCCTGGGGGCACAGTGGCAAAGGCCCAGGTGTGAGAGAGGCCTGGGGGCACAGTGGCAGAGGCCCAGGTGTGAGAGAGGCCTGGGGGCACAGTGGCAGAGGCCCAGGTGTGAGAGAGGCCTGGGGGCACAGTGGCAGAGGCCCAGGTGTGAGCTGCTTACCTAGTCTGCCTACCTCTTGGCTGTGGAACAGGGGAAACAAATTCTGTGAAAGAAAATAACATTAAGAAAAGAGGAGGAATATAACTTGGAAACCCTGACCCACACAGGCAGTACCGTGGTGTCTTAGCTGTTTATGAAATCAGAGAATCTCATCCATTACCTACACACAGACCTGCGAAGATCGGGGACTCCAAGAAAGTTGGGTTGTCCGTCAACAAAAAACATATTTCAGTGCTTAGAAACTTCCAGAATAATGTGAGTGTTTTCTGTTATTAAATAGGGAATTTCAGGAAAACCCATGGGGCCTCAGGTAAGTGTTTCTACAAACAAACACTCGGTAATAGTTACATGTTGAGAAGAAGTCGGGTCCTGCCTGGCTCTGTAGGATGTCCATTGAATCATATTCTCATTGTATTTCTCCAAACTGTCTCACTTATTGACGTGTGATTTTAATTGAGGTTTCATGTGTTTTTTATTTGCCTGATAATCCATAATGAAAATGAACAGCATCTGGAGACAGAGGAGCCTGCACAGCGTCAACATCGGACCAACATAGGAGTTAAAATGAACAAGCTCTCCTCGTCCTCCTCTTTGCATTGTCCTTCCTCCCTGTGTTGGCTCTCCTGCCATTTATGTGCCAGCTTAAGTCAGTTGGTAGCAATCATGGCTTTGGGGCTTTGGGTCAAGTCCTGCACCAGGATTTGCAGACACAATCTAGGTTGGCACTCCAGTGCAGTGCTGAGGGAGTGCTGCACTGTCAGAGACGCTGTCCTTCAGGTGAGGTGTGAGACTGATACCGACCTGCCATTTCAGGTGGATGTAAAAGCAGTAATGGGAAGACAGCAGGGTTGGAGTTCTCGAAGAATGGGAGACAAGGGTTGTCTTCAGCCAAATATTAATTCTGTCGGCTGACTTACGAATGCAAAAGCTCTGTTTGATTCCTGTGTTGGTGCAGGTTTGGCTACGAGTTGCTGTGCCCATTTCTAGTTGGCTGACTTTCAGTGAGCAGAGTGTGGAGACACTAACTGATGTGGAGACACTAACTGATGGTGTTCGTATCATTGATTCTAGGCCTCAGTTGCTCCCAGACATGCGCCACTGTTTCCCATTGACTTGTTTCCTTCTAATTGCCTGCGGTAATTTAAGCAAGTTTTTGAGTTGGGGCCTGTTATGTCATGTCTAATTTGATAATATTCTGTTTGTCTTTGAAGTCTGGGAAAGGTCAGAAGGGTGAGCCTGGGATCCAGGGACTGGCTGGTCTCCCAGGCAGAGATGTGAGTATCCCCTACAATTCTGATCATACCTTCATATTACGTTAGAAAACTCGACACAGACTCAACTAAATAAATGTTGAGATAGCAGGTTAATGGGGAGCAAAAGTTACGAGTAAGGGAAAAGACAAAGCGCATTTAAGAAAGAGCTGGATGTTGTAACAGGAAGAGAGTAGGGTTGGTGCTTTGGAAGCATGAGGTCGTCTTCTTCCCAGCCGACATTGTGATATTTAACGGAAACGCTCCCGGAAAGGCCAGTCTTCAGCGGGTTTGAGATCAGCGGAGTGACCTTAAAGATGATCCCAAAATACGTATTGTATTCATTCTTGGGATGTGGGTGTCGCTGGTAAGGCCGGCATTTATTGCCCATCCCTAGTTGCCCTGAGAAGGTGGCGGTGAGCCTTCTTGAACCGCTGCTAACATTTTGATATAACTGAGTGGCCCGCGAGATCACCTCAGAGGATAGAGTCAACCACATTGGGACTGGAGTCACATATAGACCAGACCGGGTAAGGATGGCAGGTTCCATTCCCTAAAGGGCATTAGGGAACCAGTTGGACTTTACAACAATCTAATAGCTGACCCACAAATTGCCATTTATACAATTCAATTTAATCACTTGCCATGGGGAAGATTTGAGCTCATGGGCTTCGAAATTGGGTTGTGCTACGCCTGTTTTACAAGGTATGAAATAGACGCCTCAGGTTCCAATATGGTGTGTGGTGTACGTGCACTTATTACGTGCCGGAAGTGCGATGCCCGCCATAATTGTAAGGGGTTCCCTTTAGACATCCAGGGCCTGCGCTACAAACAGGCATTAGTCCTTTTGCATGTCAGAGGGTGGTTAAAACGTGGATCGAAACAGAGTCCAGGAATAATTTTAAAAGGAAATTAGACAGTAAATGAAAAAGAGGAATATTAAAAGGGTATGGGGAGTGAGCGGGAGAGTGGGATTAGACTGGGTGAGATATTAAAGGGTATGGGGAGTGAGTGGGAGAGTGGGATTAGACTGGGTGGGATATTAAAGGGTATGGGGAGTGAGTGGGAGAGTGGGATTAGACTGGGTGGGATATTAAAGGGTATGGGGAGTGAGTGGGAGAGTGGGATTAGACTGGGTGGGATATTAAAGGGTATGGGGAGTGAGTGGGAGAGTGGGATTAGACTGGGTGGGATATTAAAGGGTATGGGGAGTGAGTGGCAGAGTGGGATTAGACTGGGTGGGATATTAAAGGGAATGGGGAGTGAGCAGGAGAGTGGGATTAGACTGGGTGGGATATTAAAGGGTATGGGGAGTGAGGGGGAGAGTGGGATTAGACTGGGTGGGATATTAAAGGGAATGGGGAGTGAGTGGCACAGTGGGATTAGACTGGGTGGGATATTAAAGGGAATGGGGAGTGAGCAGGAGAGTGGGATTAGACTGGGTGGGATATTAAAGGGTATGGGGAGTGAGTGGGAGAGTGGGATTAGACTGGGTGGGATATTAAAGGGTATGGGGAGTGAGGGGGAGAGTGGGATTAGACTGGGTGGGATATTAAAGGGTATGGGGAGTGAGGGGGAGAGTGGGATTAGACTGGGTGGGATATTAAAGGGAATGGGGAGTGAGCAGGAGAGTGGGATTAGACTGGGTGGGATATTAAAGGGTATGGGGAGTGAGTGGGAGAGTGGGATTAGACTGGGTGGGATATTAAAGGGTATGGGGAGTGAGTGGGAGAGTGGGATTAGACTGGGTGGGATATTAAAGGGTATGGGGAGTGAGTGGGAGAAGGCTACGGTAAGATTTGATGGGCTGAAGAGTGAGCCCAGTTGGAGCGACTCATGTCAGAATGGGATTCCTGAAGGTGCAGAATGCCATCTCTGCCCCAATCTTCCCTCCAATCGGACACCTTGAATTCTGGGAGAATGGAGTCACAATCCCAGAATTAGATTTAATTTGTTTTCGAAGTGATCGTCCATGTTTGTTTTTGTTGTTCCGTCCCTCATCGCCATTCTAACTGTTCTTTCTTGTGTATTTCTGTCTCATTAGGGAAAAGCAGGAGAGTTATGTGTCGTTGGACCAAAGGGTACAAAGGTTTGTCAATAACCTTTAGTATTTGCTCAATGTTTTGTGACGTGTTAAAAAGTACAAGTGTCTGGGAGTGTGTTACAAGGCCCCCACAACTCGAGGGGGTTGTCATGATAACCAGAAGTGGGAGTCTGGCCTTTAACCCCTGTGGCATGTGGGTTCCGTTCTGCCAGATCGCTGCCTGTTTGCAGCCCTCCCATGTCCTGTCCGCAGTGACAGGTGACATCGACCTGTCCACCGAAAATTATATTTAAATGACAGCAGTGCGTCACCCGACACATTCTCCACCTCTTGTGGCGGGGATACCTGTTCATCCGTGGCGTTGCTATGGCAGCAGAAGGGCGGTAATTAAGATTCAGAGTGATCGATTGCGGAGAGGGGTGGGGCTGGTGGTGTTTAGACAGCACCATCTCCACACCTCCCCCTCCAGGACGGAGGCTGTGGGGAGCCCGCCTAAACTATTGAACTGACTCCCAGGCCAGGAAATGGGCCTTGGGTCAGGGGCACATCTTAGTCCGGCTGCTCTGAAGTCCACGCACCCCAGTACCACAGCAGCAGAATTCTCGAGCCCTGGCTGTCGAATATTTGTGTCGTCGGCTTGTTGCTCAATTCTCCAGAGTGTTCCTTCAGTTTGAAAGAGTCGTGTTAAGCTGCAGCCATCTTGATGCGGGAGTTGGAGTGCTCTGCAGTTTCCTGCAGT
Source organism: Heptranchias perlo (assembly GCF_035084215.1). Taxonomy (NCBI): domain Eukaryota; kingdom Metazoa; phylum Chordata; class Chondrichthyes; order Hexanchiformes; family Hexanchidae; genus Heptranchias; species Heptranchias perlo. The sequence goes on along the minus strand of NC_090350.1, from coordinate 7,389,359 downwards.
GCCCAACATGTGACGGGGGGGGGATGGAAGGAGGAAAGAGGGGCAAAGCGGGGGGGAAGGGGCTGCCGGGTAAGGAGGCAATCCCACTGCGGGACAGGTAGTGTGACGCGAGCATTTAAAGGGGCACAAGAGGCCTCACATCATTTCTGTCACGTGCAAGTGAAGCATCGGCTTTTTGAGGCAGTCTTGTGCGTTTGGCAAACATACACAAAACAAGTTCGCCAAAGCACTTTCGAATGACATGGGGCCTAGAAATTCGGGGCGTGGTGGCGATCGGTGGGTGGGTGTGGGGTGTGAGCCGTGGCCAGCAGCGGCCCGCGATTTTTAAATGTGGGGTCAGGCACTCCTGCTCCTCCTGGCTCAACATTCAGGCAGGTATATTTCACACGCTCACCCTGTTGGTTGCAGCCTGCAGCGGTCCCTTTAAGGACGGCCACTTAGGCCGCATGTGGACCTGGTTTTCCTGAGTGCAGCCGTCTCCGGTTGCCTCAGGGCAAACTAATCTTGCAGTGGGGCCTAAAACAGGCCTTAGGCCCCTTATTTGCATTTTCAAGGAGCCTAACGCCTATTTCAGGCGTGGGGACTGCACGCCGATTTTTTGGCCTTTACCAAAATGGTGGGCGGCGCACTACCGGCTGGTAATGAGCCCGCACTTCCTGCCCACCATACTGGAGGCTGAGGAGACTGTTTAGCGCCCGAGAAACAGGTGCTGTGCGGCCGGATTTCTCGGTCAATGTCCCTTGGACATGTTTTTGATTCAGAAATCCTGAAGTTAAAGCAGACCTGTGCTGTGGCCGATTGGAGGGAAGATTGGGGCAGAGATGGCATTCTGCACCTTCAGGAATCCCATTCTGACATGAGTCGCTCCAACTGGGCTCACTCTTCAATCAAATCTTACCGTAGCCTTCTCCCACTCACTCCCCATACCCTTTAATATCCCACCCAGTCTAATCCCACTCTCCCACTCACTCCCCATACCCTTTAATATCCCACCCAGTCTAATCCCACTCTCCCACTCACTCCCCATACCCTTTAATATCCCACCCAGTCTAATCCCACTCTCCCGCTCACTCCCCATACCCTTTAATATCCCACCCAGTCTAATCCCACTCTCCTGCTCACTCCCCATACCCTTTAATATCCCACCCAGTCTAATCCCACTCTCCCACTCACTCCCCATACCCTTTAATATCCCACCCAGTCTAATCCCACTCTCCCACTCACTCCCCATACCCTTTAATATCCCACCCAGTCTAATCCCACTCTCCCACTCACTCCCCATACCCTTTAATATCCCACCCAGACTGAGTGACCACCAGCCTGAGATTCGACCCTCGCCGGGTTCAGTGAGGCCCCTAATTTTTAAGGTATATCTTTTCTACAAAACATTTCTCCACTGTTTTTAGGCACAGAGACATGGGCATCATTCACCCTGAAAAGCCCCATTGGGCAGTTTGCACTGTGAGAATTGACGCATTTTCCTGCTCAAAGTACTGACAGTCTCCTCACTCTCGTCCCCACGATCACCTGTAATGGACGGCCTGTTAGTGAAGGACTGTGCCTTTAAAACCAGTAACAGCTGCATTCTCACTCGGATTCTGTTTGTTTCGTTAAATTAGGGAGAGCCAGGACCGGTTGGGCCGGAGGGATTAGCCGGCGAGCCAGGATCACCGGGACTCCCGGGAACCCCAGGAATAGGACGACCAGGAAAACCGGTGAGTGCCCAGTACCATAGAGTGGCTCGTGACAGGTCGGACAGGACTAATCGAGCGCGGGCGGGCAGACAGCAGTGTTACTGCAGCTCTGGAGCACAAGGTCAGTTTGGGCAAAGTGGGCAAGTTCCCCAGACCGCCCCCAGTGTGACTGCTGCCCCTCCCTCCGAGATTCCCTCTGAAGTGAGGCCTCCTTTAATTGGGTGCAGCACGTTCCCTGAAGGTACGATGGGGGTGACACTCTCTCCCCTGGGGGGTGACACTCTCTCCCCTGGGGGGTGACACTCTCTCCCCTGGGTGGCGATCACACACACACACTCTCTCCCCTGGGGGGTGACACTCTCTCCCCTGGGGGGTGACACTCTCTCCCCTGGGTGGCGATCACACACACACACTCTCTCCCCTGGGGGGTGACACTCTCTCCCCTGGGGGGTGACACTCTCTCCCCTGGGTGGCGATCACACACACACACTCTCTCCCCTGGGGGGGTGACACTCTCTCCCCTGGGGGGTGACACTCTCTCCCCTGGGTGGCGATCACACACACACACACTCTCTCCCCTGGGGGGTGACACTCTCTCCCCTGGGGGGTGACACTCTCTCCCCTGGGTGGCGATCACACACACACACTCTCTCCCCTGGGGGGTGACACTCTCTCCCCTGGGGGGTGACACTCTCTCCCCTGGGTGGCGATCACACACACACACTCTCTCCCCTGGGGGGTGACACTCTCTCCCCTGGGGGGTGACACTCTCTCCCCTGGGTGGCGATCACACACACACACACACTCTCTCCCCTGGGGGGTGACACTCTCTCCCCTGGGGGGTGACACTCTCTCCCCTGGGTGGCGATCACACACACACACTCTCTCCCCTGGGGGGTGACACTCTCTCCCCTGGGGGGTGACACTCTCTCCCCTGGGTGGCGATCACACACACACACTCTCTCCCCTGGGGGGTGACACTCTCTCCCCTGGGTGGCGATCACACACACACACTCTCTCCCCTGGGGGGTGACACTCTCTCCCCTGGGGGGTGACACTCTCTCCCCTGGGTGGCGATCACACGTTCCCTTCTCCCCCGTCCCCCAGCCCATTCCCCAGTTCCATTAGCCTCTCCTGTTGTTGCCGGCCTCTCAGTGCCTTAGGAATTAACTAAAAACCAGAGCCAAAGAGCACTGGAACAATTAGTACAATTAGGGTGAGTGAGGACAAACCACCCCTGCCCCCTGCCCCCTGACCCCTGCCCCCTGACCCCGGCTCAGTGCCGGCTGGTCTCGAGCCAGTTGATGAGTTAATTCAGCATCGAATGGGATCGGTCTGATGGACCCACAACTCTCGGACTGAGAAGAAAAACCTGCAAACACTGGAAATCCAGAGCAGGTCTGATGGTTCCTGAAAAGGGAAAAGGCCCGAGGGAACTATTTTCACATCCTCTGTCGCTTTAAATGTCTTTTCATTGTTTCGCTGAGATCACCAGCACTGCTTTCCACCTTCAACAAAAACCTGTTGTCTCTTTTTAAGCCCATTAACTGCCTCTCTGCAACTCTTCACTCGACCTGTTGTCCTCTTCTTCCCCCTCCCCCCCTCACCGCTCCTCCCCCCCTCACCTCCCCCCCCTCACCTCCCCCCCCTCACCTCCCCTCCCCCCCCTCCCCCCCCTCACCACTCCTACCCCCCTCACCTCCCCCCCCTCACCTCCCCCCCCTCACCTCCCCCCCTCCTCACCTCCCCCCCTCTCACCGCACCTCCACCCCCCTCCTCACCTCCCCCCCCTCACCTCCACCCCCCTCCTCACCTCCCCCCCTCACCTCCCCTCCCCCCCTCCCCCCCCTCACCTCCCCCCCCCTCACCTCCCCCCCCCTCACCTCCCCCCCCCTCACCGCTCCTCCCCCCCCCCCTCACCTCCCCCCCCCTCACCTCCCCCCCCCTCACCTCCCCCCCTCTCACCGCTCCTCCCCCCCCCCTCACCTACCCCCCCCTCACCTCCCCCCCTCACCTCCCCCCCCTCACCGCTCCTCCCCCCCCCCCTCACCTCCCCCCCCCTCACCTACCCCCCCCTCACCTCCCCCCCCTCACCTCCCCCCCCTCACCTACCCCCCCCTCACCTCCCCCCCTCACCTCCCCCCCCTCACCTCCCCCCCCTCACCTCACCTCCCCCCCTCACCGCTCCTCCCCCCCCCTCACCTCCCCCCCCTCACCTCCCCCCCCCTCACCTCCCCCCCCCCCTCACCGCACCCCTCACCTCACCTCCCCCCCCCCTCACCTCCCCCCTCCTCACCTCCCCCCCCCTCACCTCCCTCCCCCTCACCTCCCCCTCCTCACCTCCCCCCCTCCCCCCCCCCTCACCTCCCCCCCCTCACCTCCCCCCCTCACCACCCCCCCCCCCCCCCCCGTTTTGTTCAGTCTTCTCGCGGGGCTCCCTGATCTTCCAGTTTCCAGTTCTGACGATGGTTTATACCGGACACGTTCGCTGTTTTTCTCTCTCCTCAGACTCTGTTTATTTCCAGGGTTTTCTGTTGTTTTGAAATGAGGTTTGGCCGTGTTACAAATCTCTGCTCCTCCGTGTCCTGCTGCAAGGACACGAGCTCTTCAGTCAGCCGTCACTGAGCTATCTCCTTTGTTTCTTCCTTTCTCCTTGGTACAAACAGTTCCATCTCCTCTGGTTAGTACAGTTCTGACAGTTGTTTACTTTTATGTCCCAAAGGGAAAGCCCGGAGGCCCCCCCGGATTAAAAGGAGACACGGTAAGTTCATCCAGCTCAAATCTGAACAGGAAGTGCGGCTCAGTCCCTCCGGCTCACCCCCCTGCCCCCCTCCCCCACCCCCGTCCCCCCTCCCCCGCCCCCCGTTCCCCCCCTCCCGTTCCCCCCCTCCCCGCCCCCCGTTCCCCCCGTTCTCCCCCACCCCCCCACCCCCCCTCCCGTTCCCCCACCCCTCGTTCCCCTCCCCCGCCCCCCGTTCCCCCCATCCCCCGCCCCCCGTTCCCCCCTCCCGTTCTTCCCCCCATCCCCCGTTCCCCCCCTCCCCCGCCCCCCGTTCCCCTCCCCCGCCCCCCGTTCTCCCCCGCCCCCCCCGTTCTCCCCCGCCCCCGTTCCCCTCCCCCGCCCCCCGTTCCCCCCCTCCCCCCCCCCGCTCAATTCCTGGCTAATCTCAAACTCGTACCCCTTGATCATTGCTGGTGTCGACTCCACCTTCACTGCCTTACTCGGTTTCGAGAGTTATCAGTTGCGAGTGGGTTTGTTAAATTCCCAGCGAGTTGCCAACCCCACGGATTGTCCTGGAGTCTCCAGGAATTAAAGATGAATCTCCTCGGACTCTGCTACGAACAAAACCTCCAGGAGAAAAATCATAAGGCCTTTAAAAACCATTGTGTGTTTTTGTTTTCTTTGAGCACAGGGTCGAGGGGCCGGGGCTGCTCTGATTCTCTACTGGGCAGGCGGGGAAAGTCTCTCTGTACAGTCACGGTCTGATGTTTAAGTGTCTGCTTCAGTTACACAGAATTCAAGTCACATCTAGAAAGATGCTCCTGGTATCTGAGTGACTGTATTACTGCCATTTACAATCGTCAGTTTGAGCTGTGAATTGCCCAGTCCTAAAGGCCTGGAATGTGTCAACAATCTAAGGTTTAATTCCGCTGTTCTAAACCCTCATTGCCAAATTTACATTGCTCCCCCTTCTCCCTCCCAACCCTGCATTTGTTGGACTCTTCCATCGAGTGGGTTGAACAGACAGTGTGAGGAGACTCCACCAATCCACGGAGAGGGGAGACATGAATTTAAATTGTCACCTGTTCTGTACCAGGGCACATGGAGGTTAGACCAGGTGAGCCGAAGGAGAAGGTCATAGGTCAAGTGAGTCTGGCCCCTCTGCAAATTTCAGAAATGGCTCTTTGTGGTCAAACAGCAGCAAAGAGCTCCTGACTGGACACTTACCTTCAGTCCTTTCACCTGTCTGTGTCCTTGTGTCCCACAGGGAAGTGATGGTAATCCCGGCTCTGAAGGTATCCCGGGAAAACATGTGAGTATCACTTTTGCACAGCTGCCCCATTGAGCCCAGCAGACAGGGAAGTTTCTAATGATACACAGCTCCATTCCATGGTCAACCCATCTCCTAGTGGGTGTGAGTAGACACCAAAGAACTGTCTAATCCTGCACTAACTGGCATTAGGAACCTCAGCCAGAGAGACCACGAGACCAGCTAGTAAGAAGCAGTTAGCAGTACGTGGCATCACCTGACATCGCCAATTGAGGCCCAGTATTGGGGCCGTGCAAAGGGAGCTTTACTTTATATCTACAGGACAAGGATAGGGAAATAGGTTTTCATTTCAAGGTCCCAGTTGTACAGTTAGCACCAGGAGCAGCACCAAATGGCCTCCCACCATGCAGTAATTTCGCATTTTTATCAATCTTATGTTTGATGGGACAGTGGAGAGGGAGCTTTACTCTTTATCTATCCCTTGCTGTACATGCTCTGGGAATGTTTGATGGGACAGTTTAGAAGGAGCTTTATTGTGTATCTAACCCATGCTGTACCTGCCCTGGGAGTGTTTGATGGGACAGTGTAGAGGGAGCTTTACTCTGTATCTAACCCGTGCTGTACCTGCCCTGGGAGTGTTTGATGGGACAGTGTCGAGGGAGCTTTACTCTGCATCTAACCTTTGTAGTACCAGCCCTGGGAGGGTTTGAACAGAGAGTGTAGATAGAGCTTTACCCTGTATCTAAGCTGTGCTGTACCTGCACTGGGAGTGTTTGATGGGACAGTGTAGATGGAGCTTTACTCTGTATCTAACCCATGCTGTACCTGCCCTGGGTTTTGTTTGAACGGACAGTGTAGAGGGAGTTTTACTCTGTATCTAAGCTTTACAGTACCTGCACTGGGAGTGTTTGATGGGTCAGTGTAGAGGCAGCTTTACTCTGTGTCTAACCCGAGCTGTACCTGCCTTGGGAGTGTTTGATGGGACAGCATATAGGGAGCTTTACTCTGTATCTAAGCTTTGCTGTACCTGTCCTCGGAGTGTTTGATGGGACAGTGTAGAGGGAGCTTTACTCTGTATCTAACCCGTGCTGCACCTGCCTTGGGAGTGTTTGATTGGACAATGTAGAGGGAGCTTTACTCTGTATCTAACCCGTGCTGTACCTGCCCTGGGAGAGTTTAATGGGACAGTGTAAAGGCTGCTTTGCTCGATATTTAACCCATCCTATATCTGCCCTGGGAGTGTTTGATGAGGCAGTGTACAATGTGCTTTACTCTGTTTCTTACCCGTGCTGTACCTGTCCTGGGAGTGTTTGATGGGACAGTGTAGAGGGACCTTTACTCTGTATCTAATCCGTGCTATACATGCCCTGGGAGTGTTTGATGGGACAGTGTAGAGGGAGCTTTACTCTGTATCTAACCCGTGCTGTACCTGTCCTGGGAGTGTTTGATGGGACAGTGTAGAGGGACCTTTACTCTGTATCTAACCCGTGCTGTACCTGTCCTGGGAGTGTTTGATGGGACAGTGTAGAGGGACCTTTACTCTGTATCTAATCTGTGCTTTACCTGCCCTGGGAGTGTTTGACGGGACAGTGTAGAGGGACCTTTACTCTGTATCTAATCCGTGCTTTACCTGCCCTGGGAGTGTTTGATGGGTCAGCGTAGAGGAGCTTTAAGCTCTAGGTTTATTTGGACGGATGAAAGGAATTTGTCAGAACAGAGTATCGTCAACACATACTTCAGCAAGTTCCATCACTGTGACCTTGGGTGTGGCAGATTGGAAGCTGATCTCAATGATTGACACAAATATCACTTTAATAAATAAGTGTTGAGAACTTGTTGGATATCAGCCAAGCTGAACAAATGATGTATAAATGGGAACCAACAAAACACTCAGAGGCATGGGCTCCCTCCCTTCAGACACACCTCCTATCCACCAAGCCTCACAACTGAAGAGACCCTTAGGCTGACTGACAGCTGAAGGGACAAATCCCCACTCACACCCACACCCCCTCTCTCCCCAAAAAATCCAGGTGGCACACCAGCCTATTTATATATAATTTCTTCAGCTTGGCTGATGTCCAACAAGTTCTCAACACTTATTTATTGAAGTGATATTTGTGTCAATCATTGAGATTAGCTTCCAATCTCCCATTCAGACCTCTTACTCTGCCTCCTCCCCCGCCATGTGATTTGAGCTCCCTAACGATGAAAGCTCTGCGCTGTATCACCGTGACCCCTGTCCCCCGTCTCCCACCCCCACTGGTGGGTCTGGCCTGCCGGTGCTAAGGGAGATACCCACCAGGGCTGGTGATGGAGGAGTGTCTGAGACGTTGGCTGATAGACACAATTCTGCGATTAGGACTCTGTCAGGCTGTAGCTCGACCCATCTGTGTGGGACAGCTCTCCCCACTCGGGCACCAGTTCCCAACTATTCATGAGGAGGCCTTTGAGGGGATTGCCTGAGGCTTGTCCCAATACAGTGCCTGCATCACTGGTGTTTCTCTTATTGTGTTTTGTAGTAATTGTATTTAACAATTCAGTGATTTGCTCAGCCACTTCAGAGGGCATTAAGAGCCAAACACGTAGTTTGGGACTGGAGTCACGTATAGGCCAGATCGGGGAGGGAGGGAGGGAAGGTTCCTTTCCCTGAAAGACGTCCGTGAACCAGTTGAGTTTTTACAACAATCCGGCAGTTTTCATGGTTTGTTTTCCTGCTGTCAGCCCTCAAATTACCAGATCCATTGGATTCAGTTTCACAACTTGCCCTGGTGGGATTTGAGCTCAGAATTGCTGGTCCAGTACCATATTCGTGCCCGCTATCTGTCAATGCTGTATAACCTAGAGAGCTGCAGGCTCTGTGCTCTGCATTCTACAGCAAGCTGAGAAAGTAATCGTGTACACTCAATAATATAAGGTAATAGGCAAAAGAACCAGATGGGAGATGAGGAGAAATCTATTTACGCAGCGAGTTGTTATGATCTGGAATGCGCTGCCTGAAAGGGTGGTAGAAGCAGATTCAATAATAACTTTTAAAAGGGAATTGGATAAATATTTGAAAAGGTTAACATTTGCAGGGCTATGGGGAAAGAGCAGGGGAATGGGACTAATTGGATAGCTCTTTCAAAGAGCCAGCACAGGCCCGATGGGCCAAATGGCCTCCTTTGGTGCTGTAAGACTCTATGAGTCTATGAAATGACTCGATTTTAAGGTGATCCCTGGTTACTGCTTCCCTGAGTGAGAAACCCGTGTTACTGTTTGTATTTGAAGGCTCGTCAGCCGCGAACACTCTCCGACTGATTAATCCTCGGCCTTTTCTCTTTTTATAGGGTAAACCTGGATTGGTGGGGCCAAAGGGAGAAAAGGTGAGTCATTTCAATTCTAACTAGCTGATAGATTCAGCTTTATTCAGCTGTGAACTGATCAGAGAGAGCCAGCATGGATTTGTTAAGGGTAAATCATGTCAAACAAACCTAGTTGAATTTTTTGAGGAGATAACTAATGTGGGAGATAAGGGAGTGTCTATGGATGTTATTTATATGGACTTCCAGAAGACATTTGATAAGGTTCCACATAAGAGACTGTTAACAAAAATGAGAGCGCTTGCAATTGGAGGCAACCAATTGGCTTGGACAGGGAATTGGTTAGGAGGTAGGAGACAGAGAGTAGAGATAATGGGTATGTACTCCAATTGGCAGGATGTGACTAATGGTGTCCTCCAGGGATCTGCACTGGGGCCACAGCTTTTCACTATATTTAGAAATGATTTGGATGAAGGAATAGAGAGCCACACATCCAAGTTTGCTGACGACACTAAGTTAGGTGGCACAGTAAATAGTGTAGACGGGAGCAGAAAGTTGCAAAGGGACATTGATAGATTAAGTGAGTGGGCAAAACTGTGGCAGATAGAGTTCAATGTAGGAAAGTGTGAGGTCATCCACTTTGGACCTAAGAAAGATAAATCAGAGTAATTTCTAAATGGCGAGAGGCTAGGAACTGTGGATGAGCAGAGAAATTTAGGGGTCCAAGTACAGAAATCGCTAAAAGCTACTGGACAGGTACAAAAATAATTAAAAAGGCTGATGGAATGTTGGCCTTTAGCTCAAGGGGGCTGAAGTACAAAGGGGTGGAAGTTATGTTCCAGCTGTTCAGAGCTCTGGTTAGACCACATCTGCAGACTGTGTTCAGTTCTGGGCACCGCACCTCAGGAAGGATATATCGGCTATGGAGGGAGTGTAGCGCAGATTCACCACAATGATACCGGGGCTAAAAGGATTAAATTATGAGAACAGGTTGCATCGACTAGGCCTGTATTCCCTTGAGTATAGAAGATTAAGGGGTGATCTAATTGAGGTGTTTAAGATGATTAAAGGATTTGATAGGGTAGATCGAGAGAAACTATTTCCTCTGGTGGGAGTGTCCAGAACAAGGGGGCATAACCTTATAATTAGAGCTGGGCCGTTCAGGGGTGATGTCAGGAAGCACTTCTTCACACAAAGGGGAGTGGAAATCTGGAACTCTCTCCCCCAAAAAGCTGTTGAGGCTGGGGGTCAATTGAAAATTTCTAAACTGAGATTGACAGATTTTTGTTGGTTCAGGGTATTAAGGGTTATGGAACCAAGGTGGGTAGATGGAGTTAAGATACTGATCAGCCATGATCTAATTGAATGGCAGAACAGTCTCGAGGGGCTGAATGGCCTCCTCCTGTTCCTATGTGATTACTCCAGTTTCTGTTGACATCGAATCAGCCCAGCCTGAAGAACATAAAAGGATTTCGCAAAAAGCCGCCCATAGCCTGGCCAGTAAATGCACAGCCCAGTGCGTTACACGGCAGGGAGGCCTCAGGTTCCATCCAGGGCCTGTGCTGACCAAGCTAGTCTCAGCCTTGCATGGTCATGGAAGTTATCAGCGCCTCCAGGGTGTGGAGGGGACATTCCAGGAGATCCTGATCCTGATCCAGCGACTCCTGCTGGAAGTGCATTTTTTTGGGCATTGGGGTGAGCGCAAGATCCTGCTCAGCTGTGATGGCCCTAGTGGTTGAACAGCTGACCAGCACTCACTGTCCAGGCTGATAGCTGAAGATTGGTCACCAGGGTTAGTTACTGAGGGCATCCAGCGCCTGTGGTACAGCACTTGGGTTTGGGGGTTAGAGGATTGGGAGGTAATTCGCTTTTAGAAGAAACAGTAAGGCTAGTAGGCCCAAAAAGCCTGCACCTTTCTGACTGATCTCAGTCCCACCTTCTCACCATATCCCTTCACTCTCCAGAATCACGTCCCGTTCCCCCTTGAACCCATTTTCTTCGACAAGGTTGGATCCCCAGTCAAACATGTGCACCTCCCCCCGACCAGGAGTCCCATTCGAATATGCCACCCCACCAGGAGTCCCGTGTAAATATGCCCCCCCACCAGGGGTCCTGTGTAAATATGCCCCCCCATCAGGGGTCCTGTGTAAATATGCCCCCCCACAAGGAGTCACGTGTAAATATGCCTCCCCACCAGGAGTCCCATGTGAATATAGCCCCCCTCCCCACCAGGAGTCCTGTGTGAATATGCCCCCCCCCAACCAGGAGTCCCGTGTAAATATGGCCTCCCTCTCCACCAGGAGTCTTGTGTTAATATGTGACCCCACCAAACAGGAGTCCTGAGTTAATATGGCCCCCCTCCTCACCAGGGGTCCCATGTATATATGGGCTCCCCCCACCAGGGGTCCCATGTATATATGGGCTCCCCCCGCCAGGGGTCCCATGTATATATGGGCTCCCCCCACCAGGGGTCCTATGTAAATATGAGGCCCCCACTAAAACACGTTTGTCTTTTAATCGATCAGGGTTGGCGGTGGGTGAGCGGGGGTGGTTGCAGAGGGTCCCAAATATTCTTGGTGCCCCCAGGGCCCAAGGAATTCTTAGAATGCCTCTGTACTTCAGCACCTTTCCCTGTAATTGGGTAGCTCTTTCAAAGAACCAGCTCAAGCCACGATGGGCTGAATGGCCTCCTTCTGTGCTGTATCATTCTAAGATTCCATAACTCTCACTTTGAATTTGTGACTTTTGAATTCGTGTGACCTGGTATTTGAACCCTTCGGCACAGCAAACTGTTTGCCTTGACCAAGTTTTTCAAATTCCTTTCCTAGTCTTGAACAGCTGAGATTTCTGGGGCTGATTTGCGGAGCTCCAGTAATGAACCCCATCTTACTGTCCACAGGGAGATCAGTGCGGGGTTTGTCCCACGGATCCAGAGGGAGATGGACGTGGTGTCGCACATTCAGGAATCCACAGTGGGATAACGCAGGCTGGGAATCCGGTGAGTTTTGGTCCCTGGATCGGGTAATACACTGTATGTCTCTCTGGTGCGTCTCATCTCCCACATCCTCCTCCAGTTAAAGGGGCAGTGCTGGTCTGTGAATGGCCAGTACTTGTTGTAGTTCAGGTGGAGAGTCACTGGCCCCGCTTCCTTCCTCTGCTGATAATGGACGATCACTTGTGTTGTGATGTGTGGGGTCGCTATAGGTTCAAACTCTCAGAGCGGAGGATGATGGGTGTGAGTGACAGGATGGGCAGCCCTGGGGCTCCCTCAGCCCAAGAAACGAAACAGACAGGAGAGTTCGGGAAGCCGTTCGACTTCCCTAACTGAAGGCAGTCAGTCTGAGCTGACAGGGAGTCTGGAGACGGTACTGGACAGGAGTGTTGGGGTCCCACTCTCTCTGTCTCTCTCTGTCTATCTCTGTCTCAGTCTCTCTCTGTCTCAGTCTCTCTCTCTCTCTCTGCCTCTCTGTCTCACTCTCTCTCTCTTGCACTTTCTTTTTCGCTTTCTATCTCTCTGTCTCATTCTTTCCATCTCTCTGTCCGGCTCTTTCCATCTCTCTATCTCTTTCTCTCTATCTGCCTGCCTTTTTTTTTTCTCTCTCTCTCTCTCTCTCTCTCTCTCTTTCTCTCTCTCTGTCTTTATCTCTCTCTCTCTCTCGCATTCTTTCCATTTGTGCCAAACAGGATTGTGAGAATTAGTCTCTCTGACATCCTGCAGCGCAAAGATTGGAAAAGGATGTGGGAGGTGTCATGCTGGCCCTCCTATGTCATTTGCATATTATAATGTAAATCTAGCAGAAAACAAGGAAGCTGCCTCCTTCTGCCTCCATGGGAATACATGTGCAGAATAATTACATGTCAAAAGTATACTCAGTTTTACAATGGCCCAGTGGTCAAAAGGTGAAACTGAGCAAACCTCATATAGTTGCTATGTCAGATGTGGTTAAAAATCCCTGGAATCTTTATCTCTAGATCAGGAGTTCTGTAAATTGTTATTTTAAATACGCCCAAGTTGAAACACATCACATTGTACCCATTACTCAGTCTGTGAGGTTTCCTCAGTCTGAACTAGAGAAAACTATGTATATTTTCCATCACTCTCTCTCTCTCTCTCTCTCTTTCTCTCTCTCTGTCTTTATCTCTCTCTCTCTCTCTCATTCTTTCCATTTGTGCCAAACAGGATTGTGAGAATTAGTCTCTCTGACATCCTGCAGCGCAAAGATTGGAAAAGGATGTGGGAGGTGTCATGCTGGCCCTCCTATGTCATTTGCATATTATAATGTAAATCTCCCTGTCAGCTCAGACTGACTGCCTTCAGTTAGGGAAGTCGAACGGCTTCCCGAACTCTCCTGTCTGTTTCATTTCTTGGGCCGAGGGAGCCCCAGGGCTGTCCATCCTGTCACTCACACCCATCATCCTCCGCTCTGAGAGTTTGAACCTATAGCGACCCCACACATCACAACACAAGTGATCGTCCATTATCAGCAGAGGAAGAAAGCGGGGCCAGTGACTCTCCACCTGAACTACAACAAGTACTGGCCATTCACAGACCAGCACTGCCCCTTTAACTGGAGGAGGATGTGAGTGGGAGTGGGAGTGGGAGTGGGAGTGAATGGGAAGGGGCATGGTCCATTGGGATATTATACTATGGGAGTGAATGGGAAGGGGGTTGGTCCATTGGAATTCTAAAAATGAGAGCGAATGGGAAGGGGTATGGTCCATTAGGATTCTATACAATGGGAAGGGGTTTGGTCCATTTGAATTCTATGTTGCGAACCACTGTGAGGTTTCCTGGACTGTATTATGAAGGTGGGTTTTACAGTTAACAGGCTGGGACTGTGCACAGACCTGCAACATAGGAAAAACCTACTTGACCTCGTTGTCACCAGTCTACCTGTTGCAGATGCATCTGTCCATGACAGTATTGGTAGGAGTGACCACCGCACAGTCCTTGTGGAGACAAAGTCCCGTCTTCGCACTGAAGACACCATCCAACGTGTTGTGTGGCACGATCACCGTGCTAAATGGGATAGATTCAGAACAGATCTAGCAGCTCAAAACTGGGCATCCACGAGGCGCTGTGGGCCATCAGCAGCAGCAGAACTACATTCCAGCACAATCTGTAACCTCATGGTCTGGCATATTCCTCACTCTACCATTACCAACAAGCCAGGGGATCAACCCTGGTTCAATGAGGAGTGTAGAAGAACATGCCAGGAGCAGCACCAGGCGTACCTAAAATGAGGTGCTAACCTGGTGAAACTACAACTCAGGACTACATGCATGCTAAACAGCGGAAGCAACATGCTATAGACAGAGCTAAGCGATTCCACAACCAACGGATCAGATCAAAGCTCTGCAATCCTGCCACATCCAGTCATGAATGGTGGTGGACAATTAAACAACTAACGGGAGGAGGAGGCTCTGTAAACATCCCCATACTCAATGATGATGTGGAGATGCCGGTGATGGACTGGGGTGGACAAATGTAAGGAATCTTACAACACCAGGTTATAGTCCAACAGTTTTATGTGAAAATCACAAGCTTTTGGAGGCTTTCTCCTTCGTCAGGTGAGTGACGAAGGAGAAGGAGAAAGCCTCCGAAAGCTTGTGATTTTCAAATAAAACTGTTGGACTATAACCTGGTGTTGTAAGATTCCTTACATTCATCCTCAATGATGGCGGAGTCCAGCACTTGAGTGCAAAAGACAAGGCTGAATCGTTTGCAACCATCTTCAGCCAGAAGTGCCGAGTGGATGATCCATCTCGGCCTCCTCCCGATATCCCCACCATCACAGAAGCCAGTCTTCAGCCAATTCGATTCACTTCACATGATATCAAGAAACGGCTGAGTGCACTGGATACAGCAAAGGCTATGGGCCCCGACAACATCCCAGCTGTAGTGCTGAAGACATGTGCTCCAGAACGAGCCGCGCCTCTAGCCAAGCTGTTCCAGTACAGCTACAACACTGGCATCTACCCGACAATGTGGAAAATTGCCCAGGTATGTCCTGTCCACAAAAAGCAGGACAAATCCAATCCGGCCAATTACTGCCCCATCAGTCTACTCTCAATCATCAGCAAAGTGATGGAAGGTGTCGTCGACAGTGCTATCAAGCGGCACTTACTCACCAATAACCTGCTCACTGATGCTCAATTTAGGTTCTGCCAGGACCACTCGGCTCCGGACCTCATTACAGCCTTGGTCCAAACATGGACAAAAGAGCTGAATTCCAGAGGTGAGGTGAGAGTGACTGCCCTTGACATCAAGGCAGCATTTGACCGAGTGGAGCCCTAGTAAAATTGAAGTCAATGGGAATCAGGAGGAAAACTCTTCAGTGGCTGGAGTCATACCGAGCACAAAGGAAGATGGTAGTGGTTGTTTGAGGCCAATCATCTCAACCCCAGGACATTGCTGCATGAGTTCCTCATGGCAGTGTCCTAGGCCCAACCATCTTCAGCTGCTTCATCAATGACCTTCCTTCGCAACCCCTCAGATAATGAAGCAGTCTGTGCCCGCATGCAGCAAGACCTGGACAATATCCAGGCTTGGGCTCATAAGTGGCAAATAACATTCACGCCAGACAAGTGCCAGGCAATGACCATCTCCAACAAGAGAGAGTCTAACCACCTCCCCTTGACATTCAACGGCATTACCATCGCCAAATCCCCCACCATCAACATCCTGGAGTCACCATTGACCAGAAACTTAACTGGACCAACCATATAAATACTGTGGCCACAAGAGCAGGTCAGAGGCTGGGTATTCTGCGGCGAGTGACTCACTTCCTGACTCCCCAAAGCCTTTCCACCATCAACAAGGCACAAGTCAGGAGTGTGATGGAATACTCTCCACTTGCCTGGATGAGTGCAGCTCCAACATTAATCAAGAAGCTTGACACCATCCAGGACAAAGCAGCCCGCTTGATTGGCACCCCATCCACCACCCTAAACATTCACTCCCTTCACCACCGGCGCACTGTGGCTGCAGTGTGTACCATCCACAGGATGCTGCACTGCAGCAACTCGCCAAGGCTTCTTCGACAGCACCTCCCAAACCCCCGACCTCTACCACCTAGAAGGACAAGAGCAGCAGGCGCATGGGAACAACACCACCTGCACGTTCCCCTCCAAGTCACACACCATCCCGACTTGGAAATATATCGCCGTTCCTTCATCGTCGCTGGGTCAAAATCCTGGAACTCCCTTCCTAACAGCACTGTGGGAGAACCGTCACCACACGGACTGCAGCGGTTCAAGAAGGCGGCTCACCACCTTCAGCTGCTTCATCAATGACCTTCCTTCGCAACCCCTCAGATAATGAAGCAGAGGGTGATGGTTGAAGGTTGTTTTTGTGACTGGAAGCCTGTGGCCAGTGGGGTACCACAGGGATCGGTGCTGGGGCCCTTGCTGTTTGTGGTCTACATTAACGACTTGGATATGAATGTAAAAGGTATGATCAGTAAGTTCGCTGATGATACAAAAATTGGTAGGGTGGTAAATAGCGAGGAGGATAGCCTCAGTCTGCAGGACGATATAGATGGGTTGGTCAGATGGGCGGAACAGTGGCAAATGGAATTTAACCCGGAAAAGTGCGAGGTGATGCACTTTGGAGGGACTAACAAGGCAAGGGAATACACAATGAATGGGAGGACCCTAGGCAAGACAGAGGGTCAGAGGGATCTTGGTGTGCAAGTTCACAGATCCCTGAAGGCGGCGGAACAGGTAGATAAGGTGGTAAAGAAGGCATATGGGATACTTGCCTTTATTAGCCAAGGCATAGAATATAAGAGCAAGGAGGTTATGATGGAGCTGTATAAAACACTGGTTAGGCCACAGCTGGAGTACTGTGTGCAGTTCTGGTCGCCACACTACAGGAAGGATGTGATCGCTTTGGAGAGGGTGCAGAGGAGATTCACCAGGATGTTACCAGGGCTGGAGCGCTTCAGCTATGAAGAGAGACTGGGAAGATTGGGTTTGTTTTCCTTGGAGCAGAGGAGGCTGAGGGGGGACATGATTGAGGTGTACAAAATTATGAGGGGCACAGATAGGATGGATACTAAGGAGCTTTTTCCCTTTGTTGAGGGTTCTATAACAAGGGGACATAGATTCAAGGTAAAAGGCGGGAGGTTTAGAGGGGATTTGAGAAAGAACTTTTTCACCCAGAGGGTGGTTGGAGTCTGGAACTCACTGCCTGAAAGGGTTGTGGAGGCAGGAACCCTCACAACATTCAAGAAGCATTTGGATGAGCACTTGAAATGCCATAGCATACAAGGCTACAGACCAAATGCTGGAATATGGGATTAGATTAGACAGGGCTTGATGGCCGGCGCGGACACGATGGGCCGAAGGGCCTCTATCCGTGCTGTATAACTCTATGACCTTCTCAAGGGCAATTAGGGATGGGCAATAAATGCTGGCCTCGCCAGCGATGCCCACATCCCATGAACAAATAAAAATAAACATGCCCTGCCTAGTCTGTACTTGGAAAAAAATACTTGGAAGAGATTCAAAACCTGTACAGTCACCAATTGTGACTGCCAAAAATTACAGTAAGTGAATGTGCCAGATAGGCAAATTTGAATGACTGCAGTTGTTGAACTAAAGGCTGGAAACTTCTGACAGATGTCATATCTCGAGTAGGTTCATGTGTTCAAGTATTGCTCAGTGTAAGAGAGATTTAAAGCACATGCTGCCTGGCTTGTGTCACTATTGCAGATGAAAACTAGAAAGAGAGCAACAGCTGAATACACAGGGCAGGGAGCCACGTCTCACCTGAGCCGACCTCTCTGGGCATTCTGCTCCAACACCAGCACAGCGTGTCCTGTTGTCAAATATACACTCCTCTCCCACACTGGATATACATCTTACTCAAATTGCTGAGACATACATGAACCATAAATTATCGGTCAGAAGAACCTTTTTATAAAAAGCTTTGTTTACATCTGTAACAAAGTGTGATGTGTGGAGCACTAGACAGAAGAGATATATAATAACAACAACTACTTGCAATCGTTCAGTCCCTTTAATCTAGACGAGCGTCTCAAGGTGCTTTACAGAGGCGTAATCGGAAATAAATGGACACTGAGCTGAAGAAGGAGATATTTGGGGGGGTGATCAAAAACCTTGGTCAAAGAGGAAGGCCTTCAAGGAGGAGAGGGGCATGGAGAGGTAGAGGGGCTTAGGGAGGGAATTCCACAACATTGAGCCTAGGCGGCTAAGGCACGGCCACCAATGTTGGGGCAAAGGCAGGCGGAGATGTGTAAAAGGCCAGAATTGGAGGAGCGCAGAGATCTCAGAGGGTTGTCGGGCTGGTGGAAATTACAGAGTTGGGAGGGATGAGGCCATGAAGGGATTTAAACATGAGGATCAGAATTTTAAAATCGAGGCGTTCCCGGACCGGGAGCAAATGTAGGTCAGCGAGCACAAGGGTGATGAGTGAGTGGGACTTTGTGCTAGTTAGAATACAGGCAACAGAGTTTTGGATGAGCCCAAGTTTATGGACAGTGGAAGATGGGAGGCCAGCCAGGAGAGCATTGGAATGGTCCAGTCTGGAGGAAAAAAAAGCATGGATGAAGGTTTCAACGAGAAATGGCCTGTGACGGGGTGGAGACAGGTGATGTTACTGAGGTGGAAGTAGGCGGTCTTGGTGATGGAGAGGATATGGGGTCAGAAGCTCAATTCAGGATCAAATAGGATGCCAAGGTTGCAAATGGTCGGGTTCAGCCTAAGACAGTGGCCAGGGAGAGGGATGGAGTCAGTGGTGAGAGAACGGAGTTCATTGTGGGGACCAAAGATCATGTCTTCAGTTCTCCCAATATTTAACTGGAAGATATTGTGGCTCATCCAAGACTGGATGTTGGACAAACAGCGTGACAACACAGAGGCAGTGGAGGAGTCGAGAGAGGTGATGGAGAGGTCGAGCTGGGGGTGTCATCATTGTACATGTGGAATCTGACCACCAGATGATGTCATCGAGAGGCAGCATGCAGATGAGGAAAAGGAGGGGACCAAGGATAGATTCTTGGGGAACGCCAGAGGCAACATCACGGGAGCGGGAAGAGAAGCCATTGCTGGAGGCACTCTGGCTACGGTCAGATAGGTAAGAAAGGAACCAAGCGAGGGCAGTCCCACTGAGGAGAGGTTTTGGAGGAGAACAGTGCGTCGATCATCTGAACGGCTATAGAGAGGTTGAGGAGGACGAGAAGGGATAGTGCACTATGGTCATAACATTGTAGGAGAAGCCAAATCCAACATGCAACGACAGCCAAGTAGTGCAACAAGTGCTGGTGGAACACATGTTGTGTGTCCCCCCGCCGCCCCTCCACACCACCCCAGGATACCCCATACAATAAGGCTTGATCTCACCTGGGCCTCTGGTAGCAATTGACAAGCAGAAACAAGATACTTCCCAAATGGGAGGGAGAGAAATTCCTTCTTGGGTGAGGAGAGTCATTTTGTGAACCTCTTACACCCACATCGATGGGCAAATTCAAGAACATCACTGGAGAGGTGTTCGATTGGGTAGTAAACCCGCCCTCTGATGTCAGCAGTGATGTGGACACTGGTGGGGAGAGGATAATGAGTTGGAAGAAGGTATCAAATGGAAAAGAAGAAGGAAAGTCATGGGATTGCTGAGTGCAAGATCTAACGAGCCTGAGCTGGAAGTTTTCCCAAAGTAGTTATTTTTATCTGGTCTGTCGGAATTTCTGATGCAAGAGTCTTGGCAAGATGAACTTTGCTGGATCGATGTGAAGCAAAAGTCACCCAGCAAGTTTCCTTTTGCTTCGAATTCACTGGTTTTATTCCAAGTTTAGCTGAATGCTGACCCAAGCAAAATCTTCCTGGCGAGAGAGAGCCCAATTCCAGGCTCTTGTGAGGCTGTCTCTCCAAGTCACTCAATTAATCTTCGCTTTGCCGGGTGTTCTGAACTTGCTCGTTTTTAGGCTTTATTATGTTAGGAGGCAGCTTGGCAGCTTTGTCAACACTGCTGGTCTTTAAACTGAGCTCTGAAATCTTTAAAATCTATAATTATTCATGCATATCTCCCTCCAGGTTTTCTCCTCTTCTTGTTCCTTCACATCACACCCCATTCAATGACTGGACAGGGACAACTGCCCTGCCATTAGGCCCATGCTACTTTCGGGCCTGTTGCTATCCAAGGTGCATGTGTCTTGCTTTTCTCTCTCGCTCTCTCTCAGTAGGAAGGCCAACTTCTCTGCACTTGCCTGGTAGCCCACCCTGAAATCCGAGCTCGATGCATGGAGCACCATGGGATCGAACTCACGGGTGGCCCCGAATTTCCAGAAACGGTGTAAACCAGCGAGTTACACTGGAACTTCCTGAGAATCTCATCAGCTTAGGGTGGATCGTAAAAACCGGTGAAAAACGAGCTGAAATCAGTGGAAACAATCGGGGCCCGAGGAAAACGGCAAACTGACGCCATATTCCTTCTTTAAGTTCCTCCTTATACTTGGAAATTAAAGCTTAAAGGCATTGAACCATCATTTCTGCACATTAGGCAAGTTTAAGGAAGTGCAATCGTGGATGTTTTAAATTTTTTAATGCAAATCATTCCGATGCATAAAGATGCATTCAAAGATTCAGAAAATACAGTGCAGGTCATCACTTAAAAAAACTCTCCATTAAACTTCAGAAATATGATTCTGGGTCCCTGTTGGGCCTAAGATTTTAGGCTTAAATTTACAGGCCGTTCACAACTGGCGTGAATTTTGGAAATCTGCGTGAGCAGCACTTTTGGAGCTATGTTAATGTGCGGCAGAGAAAGAAAGAAAGAAAGAAAGAACGACTTGCATTTCTACAGCGACTTTTACAACCTCAGGTTATCCCAAAATGCATCACAGCCAATGAAGTACTTTTTTGCAGTGAAGACATTTTGTAATGTAAGGAACGTGGCAGTCAATTTGCACATTTTGGGGGAGGTCCTGTAGAATCGTGGAAGGTCGGGGGGAAGTTATCTTTAGATGAACTGCTTGTGGAGAGGCCGCCTGTATCCAAGGAGTGGCCGCCTGTGTCCCGGGAGTGGCCGCCTGTGTCCCGGGAGTGGCCGCCTGTGTCCCGGGAGTGGCCGCCTGTGTCCCGGGAGGGGCCGCCTGTGTCCCGGGAGTGGCCGCCTGTGTCCCGGGAGTGGCAGTCTGTGTCCCGGGAGGGGCAGTCTGTATCCCGGGAGGGGCAGTCTGTATCCCGGGAGGGGCAGTCTGTATCCCGGGAGGGGCAGTCTGTATCCCGGGAGGGGCAGTCTGTATCCCGGGAGGGGCTGTCTGTATCCCGGGAGGGGCTGTCTGTATCCCAGGAGGGGCTGTCTGTATCCCGGAGGGGCTGTCTGTATCCCAGGAGGGGCAGTCTGTATCCCGGGAGGGGCAGTCTGTATCCCGGGAGGGGCTGTCTGTATCCCGGGAGGGGCTGTCTGTATCCCGGGAGGGGCCGTCTGTATCCCGGGAGGGGCAGTCTGTATCCCGGGAGGGGCCGCCTGTATCCCTGGAGGAGGGGATGGGGGTGGCTACATGTATCCCTGGGGGAGGGGGGCTCCCTGTCCCCCAGAGCAGCTGCAGAGGGGGCTACATGTATCCCTGTGGGGGAGAGGTGGTGGGGGCGACTGCATTAGCTTTAATGGGAACCTCAGTTTCAAACTTGCCCGGGAACCGTTGCAGAGTGACCCACCTACGGAAAACACACACTTGTGATTGTGCTTTCTGTCCACTGTGTTAGTTGTCAGTGCCTTTCACATGCTGTGACCTTCTCCCCTGGTCTTTCCTTCTCCTTTATGAAATTTCAGCAATATTTTCTGTTTCTGCTGTTTCACTCGGGTCGAGCATTTTTAGACACACTTGTAAAATGTTATCATTAATCATTTGCTGCCTTAGATTGAAGTTATTGTGACTTGGCCGATTTGACTCTAAAATGTTAGAGTGAAAGAAATGGTGGCAGTGTTTGTCACCACATGTTTCCGTCTGGGAGGAATGTTCTCGGGGATGTAGGCAGAGTTGTTCAGCTGACAGAGGAACCTGACGGACAGACTGTTTTGTTTGTGAGTGTTCTATATTGAAAGGCATCGAAAAATGTTACATGATATCTGAATATCTTTTCAAATTTCATCCTAGGGCACGTCTGGACCTCCAGGAATACGGGGTGAGAAGGTAAGTTACAAGCGAATTCAAACTAGATCTTTATCCCTGCATTAATAGGTAGCAGGACAGGTAGATAAGGTGGTTAAGGAGGCTTACGGGATACTTTCCTTTATTAGCCGAGGCATAGAATATAAAAGCAGGGAGGTTATGCAGGCAACTGTATAAAACACTAGTTAGGCCACAGCTTGAGTACTGTGTACAGTTCTGGTCACCACATTACAGGAAAGATGAGATTCCACTAGAGAGGGTACAGAGGAGATTTACGAGGATGTTGCCAGGGCTGGAGAATTTTAGCTATGAGGAAAGATTGGATAGGCTGGGGTTGTTTTCTTTGGAACAAAGGAAGCTGAGGGGAGATTTAATTGAGGTGTATAAAATTATGACAGGACTAGATAGAGTGGATAGGAGGGACCCATGTAACCTTAGCAGAGGGGTCAGTGACCAGGGGGCATAGATTTAAAGTAAATGGTAGAAGGATTAGAGGGGAGCTGAGGAGAAATTTTTTCACCCAGAGAGTTGTAGGGGTCTGGAACTCACTGCCTGAAAAGGTGGTAGAGGCAGAAACCCTCAACTCATTTAACAAGTACTTGGATGTGCACTTGAAGTGCCGTAACCCACAGGGCTATGGACCAAGTGCTGGAAAGTGGGATTAAGCTGGATAGCTCTTTTTCGGCCAGCACAGACACTATGGGCCGAATGGCCTCCTTCTGTGCCATAACTTTCTATGATTCTATGATTCTTATACGACTGTGGGGTATTTATTGGGATCGGAGGTCGGGTCATGTGGGGTATTTATTGGGATCAGAGGTCAGGTCATGTGGGGTATTTATTTAGGATCAGAGTTTGGGTCATGTGGGGTATTTATTGGGATCGGAGGTCGGGTCATGTGGGGTATTTATTGGGATCAGAGGTTGGGTCATGTGGGGTATTTATTGGGATCAGAGGTCAGGTCATGTGGGGTATTTATTGGGATCAGAGGTCAGGTCATGTGGGGTATTTATTGGGATCAGGGGTCGGGTCATGTGGGGTATTTATTGGGATCAGAGGTCAGGTCATGTTGGGTATTTATTGGGATCGGAGGTCGGGTCATGTGGGGTATTTATTTAGGATCAGAGTTTGAGTCATGTGGGGTATTTATTTAGGATCAGAGTTTGGGTCATGTGGGGTATTTATTGGGATCAGAGTTTGGGTCATGTGGGGTATTTATTTAGGATCAGAGGTCGGGTCATGTGGGGTATTTATTGGGATCAGAGGTCGGGTCATGTGGGGTATTTATTGGGATCAGAGGTCAGGTCATGTGGGGTATTTATTGGGATCAGGGGTCGGGTCATGTGGGGTATTTATTGGGATCAGAGGTCAGGTCATGTTGGGTATTTATTGGGATCAGAGGTCGGGTCATTCAGCACTCCCAATTGCGTGTCTAACTTCAAAACATACTGTGACCATTTGCTTTTCCTGACATGTTTCCATTGTTCCCATGACACGCAATCGTGACAAAACGTGGCATCTCCTGAGAAGATTGGCAGGTTTAACGAGTTGCTGACTTGGAGATTTTCCATTTTTAAAAATATGTGGTCTGACATTTGTTGGTTGGATGCTTTATTGTTATTTATTTGGACTCTATCCTGGGTGATGTAATCTTACAAGAGAACATCTGTTCCATTATCTGTTTAATTTGTTTAAATTCCATTCAGGGGGATACGGGTGATCCTGGTCTGAAGGGAGAGAAGGTGAGTTCACTATCTGTTGAGATATTCCATCGTAGTACAGTGAGTTCCCCGTACACGACCAGAAACACATGCTTCCCCTGTCCGGTGCCTCACATCTTAGGACCACAAATGGTAGAACAAGATAATTGACAAAACAAACTAGAGGGAAGATGAGGAGGAACTTTTTTTTTACGCAGCGAGTTGTAATGATCTGGAATTCACTGCCTGAGAGGGTGGTGGAAATAGATTCAATAGTAACTTTCAAAAGGGAATTGGATAAATACTTGAAAAGGAAAAATTTGCTGCGCTACGAGGAAAGATCAGGGGATGGGATTAATTGGATAGCTCTTTCAAAGAGCCGGCACAGACACGATGGGCCGAACAGATCCCCTCTGTGCGATAAAATTCTATGATTCTAAAGTCCAAATCTGGACCTCCAGGTACATTCCTCTGAACCACTTACTGAATTTAATGGGGACTTTTGCAGTTCTAGCTTTTTAAAGTAGCATTTACTCATTTAAACAGCCTGAAAACAGATTCTGAGTGAACTACACCCCTTGTGATCTAAAATCAGCTCTTGCAGAGTTAAAATAACCTCATAAAAAACCCTAATTTTGATTAATTATGTGTTGAAATTTCTGTAAGATTCCCACTGTATCTTGAGTCGATCAGACGACAGAAAATCTGTTAAACTAGTTCTGTACCGGCTAAACAACAAACTCATTTACTTACACTTCAAATAATTGACAGTAGCAAAGATATCAGGGAAATAGGACACAGCAGAGAAGTGAAATCAGGCCCAGGGCGGAGAGTGGGAATCAGGCCCAGGGCGGAGAGTGGGAATCAGGCCCAGGGCAGAGAGTGGGAATCAGGCCCAGAGCAGAGAGTGGGAATGAGGCCCAGGGCAGAGAGTGGGAATGAGGCCCAGGGCAGAGAGTGGGAATGAGGCCCAGGGCAGAGAGTGGGAATGAGGCCCAGGGCAGAGAGTGGGAATGAGGCCCAGGGCGGAGAGTGGGAATCAGGCCCAGGGCGGAGAGTGGGAATCAGGCCCAGGGCAGAGAGTGGGAATCAGGCCCAGGGCAGAGAGTGGGAATGAGGCCCAGGGCAGAGAGTGGGAATGAGGCCCAGGGCAGAGAGTGGGAATGAGGCCCAGGGCAGAGAGTGGGAATGAGGCCCAGGGCAGAGAGTGGGAATGAGGCCCAGGGCAGAGAGTGGGAATGAGGTCCAGGGCAGAGAGTGGGAATGAGGCCCAGGGCAGAGAGTGGGAATGAGGCCCAGGGCAGAGAGTGGGAATGAGGCCCAGGGCAGAGAGTGGGAATGAGGCCCAGGGCAGCCCCGTAAGAGGCAAAGAAGATCTTAAGGGGGCAAGAAAGAGAATTGGTCCTCCTCTCTGACGGTATTTATATGCAGAGGAAGGAACGGCTGGCGGCCCGCTTCCCAATGGAGAGGGGAATTGAGATTGGGGCTGGCACATAGCAGTGGGCCCCACCGTCCGATTGTGCCCCAGTTTCCATTGCTATCCCAACCATCTTCGGGCAGGCTGGTGAACAGAAATCCAGCTCAAGATTATCACCCCATGAAGACACTCCTGTGGAATGCAGCTGACAATGTAAACATGCAGGGGGGCGAAATTGCTTTTGGGCGGTAGGGCAAGACGTTAGGTAGCCAATCGCCTGCCTGTTATACACCCTGACTGATTTTCTCTTCTGTTGGCTTCAATGGAAAAAGTAAATGGGTCGGATTGTAAAACAGGCAGGCGATTGGTTATCTAATGTCCTGTGTTACCGTCCAAGAGCAGTTCCGCCCCCTCTTTGTCTGGAATCTCAGACACCTCAGCGCCTGCAGCCACAGACAGGCTCAGCTGCGAATGAAACATCCCACTCAACGTTCCTCTACTTGGATCTGGGTAGATATCGTATATAATCCTTCCCGTTATTTTGTTGGGAAGGCTGGGGAAGGGGAGAAACCGGATCACTAACCAATATGAAGTATCTCACCCCTCTGTGCCGTGATATAGGGCGACTCGTGCAAGATCTGTCCGCAACTACCCGAGGAGATCGGAGACGTTGTGGGACTCCCAGGACTACCAGGAGTTAAAGGGGACCCAGGGCCCCCAGGAGTTCAAGAAGCTACACCTGTGAGTATTCAAACTGAAGGGGGTCCGAGAGTCAGAGAGGAAAGAAGTCACTCCTGCATGGAAATAAGCTCCCCTGCTTTTACATCCTTCAGTTGGTTCTGCTCATTTGTCGTGGGAAGATCTGGGGATATAGTGACATTTATCTCTTGATCCCTGTCACTGCCCCACATTAAAGCAAATCTCATGGCTTCACTGATCTCATCTCGATGTTCCTGCCAAGCTCCCAAAAATAGCCAAGTCTCCTTCGACAGACAGTTCGTTCCTTGGGGAGGCTCAGCTCTAAGTTCCCTTCACCCCCTTTGTCTGGAGTTGATTCAGGGCTGGAGTTAAACTAGTTTCAGGTCCTGCTGCTCTCACTGAATATAATGCCCCTTTCCCCTTCGAGCATGTTGCCTGTTGGCTAGTACAGGCTCAATCGTTGCTTTCTCTGTGTATTGGAGGTGTGAGTTGTGTTTGATTTGACATTGGGGCCCGTTCTGTGATGTCATTTTCTATCAATGTAGTCAATCTTAACTTTGGATTCTTCTGAATAATTTTCAATCGTCAGGATAGAGCAGTAGTTCAATTTTTAAAAGATCATTCTTGGGATGTGGGCATCGCTAGCAGGGCCGGGATTTATTGCCCATCCCTAGTTGCCCTTGAGAAGGTGGTGGTGGGCCTTCTTCTTGAACCGCTGCAGTCCGTGAGGTGAAGGTTCTCCCACAGTGCTGTTCGGGAGGGGAGTTCCAGCATTTTGACCCAGCAATGATGAAGGAACGGCCAATATATTTCCAAGTCAGGATGGTGTGTGACTCGGAGGGGAACGTGCAGGTGGTGGTGTTCCAATGCCCGTTTTACACCATCGGCCAAAGTTAAAATCACCCCTGAGGAGGGTTGTTTGTGGGTTTGAGTTTGCTGGTCCTGTCCCAGGGCTTTGAATGGCATTTGTGACCTTTGTAGGGACCAGATCTCTGACTGAGGATTTCATTCACACGTAGAACAGTCATTGGCTGGTAATTTCCTCGGAGTTGTTCCCAAGGGGTTTCCGCCGCACTTCCGCCGAATTTACGGCAACGGAGTGTGACCAGCTCCCAGGAACTTCCCGGCCAATGTCTCAGAGGTGGTTGACGGTAAATCGAGCTGAAGTTTTCAAAGCTCTCCGTCTTTGGCTTACAACTTTTTGATGCTTTACCCTTGGTCAGTTTGGCTCAGTAGGTAGCACTCTTGCCTCTGAGTCAGAAGGTCATAGGTTCAGACGTCGTACGGACTTGAGCACATAATCTAGGCTGACATTCAGGACTGGGTGAGAGCTGCACTGTCGGAGGTGCCGTCTCTCGGATTTCCCATCTGTCTGTTAACATGGACGTTAGGTTCCCATGGCTTGGATTTTCCTTCACTATTCTGTCCCAGATCAGGAGGGATAGCGGCAGACACAGCAGGGAAAACCAGGTGTCGAGGCCCCCCAGCCCTGACCTTGATTTTTCCTCCTCTGCCCATGTCAGAACCACCGCTGCCCACCCCATCCATGCCCAATGCATGCAAATGCTGACCGAGTGTGTAGGGCCTTGGTCCCTGGCCCATTTCCCTCCCGTCTACCCCTCTTCCCACTATTCCTGGGATGGCCAGGTGAACCCCAGCAGTAATCCCTGGACTCACGGTGGGAAGGCCCTGAAATGTGGGAATGGTGGGAAAGTGTCTGTCATGGCCTCTTCTCCCTCCAGTTTGGCCTCCCGACACTTAACTTTAAGGCCTCGGTTTTGGTTGAGACCGACATAAACTTGAGCTGACTGTTTCTTTGAGGCCCTGCGGCCCCTTTAACTGCCCTCTCACTCTCCAGGTGCTGTGGCGATGGTCTCACTGCTGCACCACTCAATTATCCAGACTCCTGCTTTCCGGCTGTGCACCTGCTGGGACCTCACCATGAAACTTGGCTGGGCGTCATGTAGGGGTCGGGGTTACAGACGGAAATCTCCCCTCCCCCCGGCCCTAAAGGGGCAGATTATGGGAAATCCAGCCCTATAGCCCCATTTCGAAGAGGAGCAGGGAGTTCTCCCAGAGTCCTCGCCAATATTCCTCCCTCAACCTACACCACCATTAAAAACAGATTAATGGCCATTCATTCGCTGTTTTGTTAGATCTTGCTGCCCACAAATTGGTTGCCTTGTTTACCTAAATAAGAACCGTGATTGCATTTCAAGAAGTAATTCAGAAGCCGTGACGTGATTTAGGACACCCAGAGGATGTGATAAGCCATCATATCAATACAAGTTCTCTCTTTGTAGGGACAGCCCGGAGCTCGAGGCCTGCAGGGCTCAAAGGGAGAAAAGGTAAGTCACTGCTTCAACAATATCCATCTTAAAAACTGCACTACAGCAAACAAACTGTTTCCTTCAAATAATATTGAGCAGTACAGTAGGTTACTTGACTAGGTTACTTGACTAGTAACCCATAAACCTGGACTAATGAACCATAATAACCGTTTGAGAATATTTCAGACAGACACAGTGGAAATGCACTGTGTATGTAACACTGGCAGGGAGTCCTCGTGGTCAGCCTGTGATCAGGACCAAGGAGTGAAATCCTCCTCACTCTTCCCCAGTACCAGAGTCAAAAAGGATCAAATGTGTTAATGATTCTTGGTTGAGTTTTATGACACTCAGAATGGGGCCTAGGTTTGCATGCAGCCTACCTCTCCTTCACCTGTGGACCCCCCCCCCCGCCGACCCTGGCAGATCGCCATGTCCCTCTGGGCCTCCATGCACTGCCAGGGCTGCGATGGGATATTAGTAGTGCTGCAATTCAGAACCATTCCTACTCCTTCTCCTGCTGTCCAGCTATAGAAAGCCAAAGAACAATCCGCAGTCAACGACCTTCTCGCAAATAAAACCATCCAAAATAGGTAACGTGGTTAACTGTAAGACAGCCACCAACGGATCAAGTAAAGAATTTAAGAGGAATTTCCTTCCACAGAGGGTGGTGAGAAGGTTGAACTCACTGCCACGTGGAGTGGTTAAAGCAGATAATGTTGATGCATTTACGGAGAAGCTTAATGCAAACATGAGGGAGAAGGCATTAGAGCGATATGGGTCAGGGTGTCAATGGATAATTAGGGTGGGAGGAGGCTCCTGTGGAGTATAAACACCAGCATTGACTAGTTAGAACATAAGAACATAAGAAATTGGAGCAGGAGTAGGCCAATCGGCCCCTCGAGCCTGCTCCGCCATTCAATAAGATCATGGCTGATCTGATCCCAACCACAAATCTAAAGAACACAAGAAGTAGGAGCAGGACCCGGCCACACAGCCCCTGGGCCCTCTCCGCCACCCACAGGGCATTGACCGATCTGAACTCAGCTTCATGTCCAATTTCCTGCCCGCTCCCCATAACCCCTAATTCCCTTTACTTCTAGGAAACTGTCTATTTCTGTTTTAAATTTATCTAATGATGTAGCTTCCACAGCTTCCTGGGGCAGCAAATTCCACAGACCTACCACCCTCTGAGTGAAGAAGTTTCTCCTCATCTCAGTTTTGAAAGAGCAGCCCCTTATTCTAAGATTATGCCCCCTAGTTCTAGTTTCACCCATCTTTGGGAACATCCTTACTGCATCCACCCGATCAAGCCCCTTCACAATCTTATATGTTTCAATAAGATCGCCTCTCATTCTTCTGAACTCCAATGAGTAGAGTCCCAATCTACTCAACCTCTCCTCATATGTCCGCCCCCTCATCCCCGGGATTAACCGAGTGAACCTTCTTTGTACTGCCTCGAGAGCAAGTATGTCTTTTCTTAAGTATGGAGACCAAAACTGTATGCAGTATTCCAGGTGCGGTCTCACCAATACCTTATTTAACTGCAGCAATACCTCCCTGTTTTTATATTCTATCCCCCTAGCAATAAAAGCCAACATTCCGTTGGCTTTCTTGATCACCTGCTGCACCTGCATACCAACTTTTTGATTTTCTTGCACTAGGACCCCCAGATCCCTTTGTACTGCAGTACTTTCCAGTCTCTCGCCATTAAGAAAATAACTTGCTCTCTGATTTTTCCTGCCAAAGTGTATAACCTCACATTTTCCAATATTATATTGCATCTGCCAAATCTCCGCCCACTCACCCAGCCTGTCTATATCCCCCTGCAGGTTTTTTTATGTCCTCCTCACTCTCTACTTTCCCTCCCATCTTTGTATCATCTGCAAATTTTGATATGTTGCACTCGGTCCCCTCCTCCAAATCGTTAATATAGATTGTAAAGAGTTGGGGACCCAGCACCGACCCCTGTGGAACACCACTGGTTACTGGTTGCCAGTCTGAAAATGAACCATTTATCCCAACTCTCTGCTTCCTGTTCGATAACCAATCCTCCACCCATGCCAGAATATTACCCCCAATCCAGTGATTCTTTATCTTAAGTAATAATCTTTTATGTGGCACCTTGTCGAATGCCTTCTGGAAGTCTAAATACACTACGTCCACTGGTTCCCCTTTATCCACCCTGTACGTTATATCCTCAAAGAACTCAAGCAAATTTGTCAGACATGACTTCCCCTTCATAAAGCCATGCTGACTTTGTCCTATTAAATTATGCTTATCTAAATGTTCCGTTACTGTCTCCTTAATAATAGACTCCAAAATTTTACCCGCCACAGATGTTAGGCTAACTGGTCTATAATTTCCAGCCTTCTGCCTACTACCCTTTTTAAATAACGGTGTTACATTAGCAGTTTTCCAATCTGCCGGGACCTCTCCTGAGTCCAGGGAATTTTGGAAAACTATCACCAAAGCATCCACAATCCCTACTGCCACTTCCCTCAAGACCCTAGGATGGAAGCCATCAGGTCCAGGGGATTTATCCGCTTTGAGTCCCATTATTTTACTGAGTACCATCTCCTGAGTGATTTTAATCGTATTTAGCTCCTCCCCACCTAGAGCCCCCTGTTTGTCCAGTGTTGGGATATTCTTAGTGTCCTCTACTGTAAAGACTGAAACAAAATATTTGTTCAGCATTTTTGCCATCTCCATGTTTCCCACCATTAATTTCCCGGTCTCATCCTCTAAGGGACCTACGTTTGCCTTAGCCACCCTTTTTCTTTTTATATAACTACAGAAACTCTTGCAATCTGTTTTTATATTTTTTGCTAATTTCTTTTCATAATCTAACTTCCCTTTCTTAATCAATCCTTTAGTTACTTTTTGTTGTCTTTTGAAGAATTCCCAATCTTCTATCCTCCCACTAAGTTTGGCTACCTTATATGTCCTTGTTTTTAGTCGGATACTATCCTTGATTTCTTTACTTAGCCACGGATGGCTGTCATTTCTTTTACACCCTTTTTTCCTCAGTGGAATATATTTATTTTGAAAGTTGTAAAATAACTCCCTAAATGAACACCACTGCTCATGTACCGTCTTACCCTTTAATCTATTTTCCCAGTCCACTTTAATCAATTCCGCTCTCATACCATCATAGTCTCCTTTATTCAAGCTCAGTACGCTTGTTTGAGAATCAACCTTCTCACCCTCTAATTGGATATGGAATTCAACCATGTTGTGGTCGCTCGTTCCAAGGGGATCCTTAACTAGGACATTATTAATTAATCCTGACTCATTACACAGGACCAGGTCCAAGGTTGCCTGCCCCCTAGTAGGATCAGTTACATACTGCTCAAGAAATCCATCCCTGATGCACTCAATGAACTCGTCCTCAAGGCTGCTCTGCCCAATTTGATTTGTCCAGTTAATATGATAATTAAAATCCCCCATAATTATAGCTGTTCCCTTATTACATGCCCCGACTATTTCCTGATTAATACTTCTTCCAGCAGAGTTGCAACTATTAGGAGGCCTATATACTACGCCCACTAATGTTTTTTCCCCTTATTATTCCTTATCTCCACCCAAACTGTTTCATTATCTTGATGCTTTGTCCCAATATCATTTATCTGTATTACAGTGATTCCTTCCTTTATTAACATAGCCACCCCACCTCCCCTTCCTTCCTGCCTGTCCTTCCTGATTGTTAAATACCCTGGTATATTTAATTCCCAGTCGTCGTCACCCTGCAGCCATGTTTCTGTAATGGCCACAAGATCATACCCATACGTAGTTATTTGTGCCGTTAACTCGTCCATTTTGTTACGAATGCTACGTGCATTCAGATAAAGAACTTTCAAATCTGTTTTGTGACGCTTAGTTCCTGCTTTTTCCTTTTTTAACACTTTACCTATTACTCCATACCTTCTGTCCCTTCCTGTTACGCTTTCCTCTCTCTCCCTGCTCAGGTTCCCAACCCCCTGCCACTTTAGTTTAAACCCTCCCCAACAGCACTAGCAAACACTCCTCCTAGGACAGCAGTCCCGGCCCTGCCCAGGTGCAGACCATCCGGTTTGTACTGGTCCCACCTCCCCCAGAACCATTTCCAGTGTCCCAGGAATTTGAATCCCTCCCCCTTGCACCATTCCTCTAGCCACGTATTCATTTGAAATATCCTCCTATTTCTACTCTGACTAGCACGTGGCACTGGCAGCAATCCTGAGATTACTACCTTTGAGGTCCTATTTTTTAATTTACCTCCTAACTCCCTATATTCTGCTTTTAGGACCTCATCCCCTTTTTTACCTATATCGTTGGTGCCTATGTGCACCACGACAGCTGGCTGTTCGCCCTCCCCCTCCAAAATGTTCTGTAGCCGCTCCGAGACTAGTTGGGCCGAATGGCCTGATCCTGTGCTGTAGATTCAATGTAACTATGGTCATTCACCTCATTGTGGATGTGGGACCTTTTGTGCGCAAGATGGCTGCCATACTTGCCTAGCAACAGTCACTGTTGTTTAAAATTCATTGTGCAAAGTGCTTTGAGACATGACACGGCACCATACAACAGCAAATATTTCATTATAAGGAAGCAAAGATCTCCAAGTGAAAAATGGCTGCATTAAAACGCAGGGCCTAGGGTTTGAGTTGAGCCTCCTCCTGTGGGGAAATGCCAGGCCTCTGGGAGACAGGAGCTCAGTGTGTGGGCAATTGTGGGCACAGACCTGGTGGAGTGAGTTGAGGGGTTACTGAGAGCTGCTTGGTATAGTGACCTTTGACCAAAGGTTAGTGTAAAGCAGCGAGTTAGTTTAAACATTGTGTAAATGTGAATCCTGCAGCGAATCAGGTAGGGCCAGAGTCTGGATAATTGAGTGTGTGGGAAAGTGGGAGCCTTTAATGAGACTCGAATTACTGTTCAAATGACAAGTCTCCATTTCGCAGGGTGATAAAGGCAAGCAAGGACCCACTGGGAAAACCGTGAGTACAATCGTCGTTTCTCATTTCCTTCACTATCTCCTGTCCCACATCAGTTACAGCGGGACCAACACACAACGTAAAACACAGCGGAATAAAGTGTCAGCACAAGAGAAAAGGATTCAACTGCAAGAAACGTTGAATCTGCCAGCACAGCAGCATGAGCTGTGCACACTGGCCTTTTCTCTCGGGGCCCCGGCTTACAATCCAGCTCAAGCTCCTGTGTTGAACATCTCTCACCGCCAGCTGTTAAACTCCATTGTGCAGTGAGTGTGAGGCAGCCTCAGCCCAGTTGCTCGTGAGTAAGTCGCTAGCATAAAGCAACTTATTTTGTATCTAACCCATGCTGTACCTGCCCTGGGAGTGTTTAATGGGACAGTGTAGAGGGAGCTTTACTCTGTTTCTAACCCATGCTGTACCTGCCCTGGGAGTGTTTGATGGGACAGTGTGGAGGGAGCTTTACTCTGTATCTAACCTGTGCTGTACCTGCCCTGGGAGTGTTTGATGGGACAGTGTGGAGGGAGCTTTACTCTGTATCTAACCTGTGCTGTACCTGCCCTGGGAGTGTTTGATGGGACAGTGTGGAGGGAGCTTTACTCTGTATCTAACCTGTGCTGTACCTGCCCTGGGAGTGTTTGATGGGACAGTGTGGAGGGAGCTTTACTCTGTTTCTAACCTATGCTGTACCTGCCCTGGGAGTGTTTGATGGGACAGTGTGGAGGGAGCTTTACTCTGTATCTAACCCGTGCTGTACCTGCCCTGGGAGTGTTTGATGGGACAGTGTGGAGGGAGCTTTACTCTGTATCTAACCGGTGCTGTACCTGCCCTGGGAGTGTTTGATGGGACAGTGTAGAGGGAGCTTTACTCTGTATCTAACCCGTGCTGTACCTGCCCTGGGAGTGTTTGATGGGACAGTGTGGAGGGAGCTTTACTCCGTATCTAACCCGTGCTGTACCTGCCCTGGGAGTGTTTGATGGGACATTGTAGAGGGAGCTTTACTCTGTATCTAACCCGTGCTGTACCTGCCCTGGGAGTGTTTGATGGGACAGTGTGGAGGGAGCTTTACTCTGTATCTAACCCGTGCTGTACCTGCCCTGGGAGTGTTTGATGGGATAGTGTGGAGGGATACTTATTCTGATGCTAACCGGATTCAGACACTCTTCTGGACTGTTTATTTCACACGAACAACTGTGTAAATAAAGAAATGCTCAACCATTGATAATTGATATCAGGGTTATTTTGGGCCCTATGACTGTCCAGTGTGTTGTTCCAGTGAGGAGGCAGCTGGACCCGTTTTTTCTCCCCTGATACCAGTCACATGACCCAGGCAGAGTGCAGCCTCAGGCTGGGTGTTCACCTCTAAATCGGGAAGAAAATGGGAGTTGAGCTGCAGGCCTCTCAGAGGCCTTGAGATCGAAGCCTTATTGACCCTGGGAGGAGGGAGGTGGGGGGGTGGCTGGAGTTTGAGAAGAAAGTTGAATAGTTTCATGTCGTCAGGCTGCTCTCAGGAGCCCCCCCAGTCCCTCTAGTCCACGGGGATTGGCGAATCCCTCTGGGCCTGTTTTACTCACGGGTGCATCTCTGCTGGGGGTGTTGACTGGGTGAATGTGCCCCTCCTCACCTCATTGGAACAGGCACTCTGGGGCCGGGCTGCAGGCCCACTTACACTCGCCGTGGAAGACCAGGAGCAGGGTCGCCAACTCTGGCTGTTTGTCTCCCTGGAGGTTTCATCACATGACCTCCCTCCTCCAACCACCCCGCTCCCACACTCCCGCCATTGGTCCCCAGCCAATCGGAAAGCGAACAGACTCATCTTTAGCTGTCTTAATCATTTTTGACTGTCAATCAAAGAACCTTTTTCCCATCTCCAATATTTTTATAACTAATAAACTAAATTGTTCAAAGAAAATGAAAAAAACACATGATTTTGTTTAGCGCCCCGATGATTTTTCTCCCGAGCTGCTCGCAGCAGTGTCCTGGAGATTAATCTTTAATTCCTGAGATTGATAGATTTTTGTTAACCAAAGGTATTAAGGGATATGGGGCGAAGGCGGGTACATGGAGTTAGGTCACAGATCAGCCATGATCTCATTGAATGGTGAAACAGGCTCGAGGGGCTACAAGGCCCACTCTTGTTCCCATCTTCCTCTGTTCCTGGAGTCTCCAGTCCTGCTGCATTGACAGCTCTACCCAGGATATCCCAGGGGGCGGTGCAGGCAAGGGGCAAACCTGAGGAATCGAGTCTCCCTCCCTACTTCAGATAATTCCCCAGATCCAAGGTAGAGGAAAACCCCTCCCATTTTTTTTCCTGCGTGAGGAATGTTTGGCAACGATGAGAAGATGAAGCTCAGAGAATCTTCGTCAATGAAGGATCATCCCATTCGGCATCAGCGAGGGCCTGTGCCCAGCTCTGAGTGTCCCCCGGAGCCCCCAGTCTCAGATCCTTCGCAAAACAGGCACTTATCGTCAGAAAAATACTGATGTTTGTTTGGTGTCGGCCGTGGCTCAGTGGCAGCACTCTCGCCTCTGATGTCAGAAGATTGTGGGTTCAAATCCCACTCCAGTGCCTCAAACACAAAATCTAGGCTGACACTCCAGTGCAATACTGATGGAGTGCTGCACTGTCGGAGGTGCCGTCTTTCAAGATGAGAGTTTAAACCGAGGCCCTACCTGCCCTCTCAGGTGGGCATAAAAGATCCCATGGCACTATTTCGAAGAAGAGCAGGGGGGTTCTCCCCAGTGTTCTGGCCAATATTTATCCCTCAACCAACATCACTAAAAACAGATTATCTGCCATTATCTCCCTCTTGTTTGTGGGATCTTGCTCTGCACAAATTGGCTGCCGCATTTCCCACATTACAACAGTGGCTGCACTTCAAAAGTACTTTATTGCCTGTAAAGAACTTTGTGACGTCCTGAGGTCCTGAAAGACGCTATATAAATGCAATTTCTTCTTTTCTTTAATCTCTAAATTTTCTTGACACTTCACTAAAGCTGTATTTTTTTTGTTGTTGACAGGGCAAGCGTGGTATTCAGGGTTTACCAGGGCATGAAGGGGAAAGAGGCAGCAAGGTAAGTACTTGAACCACAAATTCTCACTTCCCCTTCATCCACAGCTCACCTCCCTGAGGGGGAAGGTGGTTGGGTGGTGAATGTGATTGTTACAAAGTATCTAGAGCAGGGCGTCTCATCTGCTGCCTCGCGAGGCATTTAACCCCTGAACCCTGGCACCCGGAACCTCGAGGCCCAACCATCTTCAGCTGCTTCATCAATGACCTTCCCTCCATCACAAGGTCAGAAATGGGGATGTTCGCTGATGACTGCACAGTGTTCAGTTCCATTCACAGCCCCTCAGATAATGAAGCAGTCCGAGCCCGCATGCAGCAAGATCTGGACAATATCCAGGCTTGGGCTCATAAGTGGCAAGTAACATTTGCGCCAGATAAGTGCCAGGCAATGACCATCTCCAACAAGAGAGAGTCTAACCACCTCCCCTTGACATTCAACGACATTACCATCGCCGAATCCCCCACCATCAACATCCTGGGGGTCACCATTGACCAGAAACTTAACTGGACCAGCCATATAAATACCGTGGCTACGAGAGCAGGTCAGAGGCTGGGTATTCTGCGGCGAGTGACTCACCTCCTGACTCCCCAAAGCCTTTCCACCATCTACAAGGCACAAGTCAGGAGTGTGATGGAATACTCTCCACTTGCCTGGATGAGTGCAGCTCCAACAACACTCGAAGCTCGACACCATCCAGGACAAAGCAGCCCGCTTGATTGGCACCCCATCCACCACCCTAAACATTCACTCCCTTCACCACCGGCGCACAGTGGCTGCAGTGTGTACCATCCACAGGATGCACTGCAGCAACTCGCCAAGGCTTCTTTGACAGCACCTCCCAAAGCCGCGACTTCTACCACCTAGAGGGACAAGAGCAGCAGGTACATGGGAACAACACCACCTGCACATTCCCCTCCAAGTCACACACCATCCCGACTTGGAAATATATCGCCGTTCCTTCATCGTCGCTGGGTCAAAATCCTGGAACTCCCTTCCTAACAGCACTGTGGGAGAACCGTCACCACACGGACTGCAGCGGTTCAAGAAGGCGGCTCACCACCACCTTCTCAAGGGCAATTAGGGACGGGCAATAAATGCCGGCCTCACCAGCGACGCCCACATCCTATGAACGAATAAAACAAAAGCTCTGTCTCAGTGGAGATGCCCCCCGTGGTGGAGGGTAATACTGAATTTTTCTGCTCAGATCTGAAAAATGGCTACTGGAATTAGTTAGTGGAATTCAAGTTACTTGTGGAACTGTAATACAGTCAGTGTCATTACCTGTGGAACTGTATCCCAGTCAAGACATAACCTGTGGAACTGTATCCCAGTCAGTGTCATTACCTGTGGAACTGTATCCCAGTCAGTGTCATTCCCTGTGGAACTGTATCCCAGTCAGTATCATTACCTGTGGAACTGTAATACAGTCAGTGTCATTACCTGTGGAACTGTATCCCAGTCAAGACATAACCTGTGGAACTGTATCCCAGTCAGTGTCATTACCTGTGGAACTGTATCCCAGTCAGTGTCATTCCCTGTGGAACTGTATCCCAGTCGTGTCATTACTTATGGAACTGTATCCCAGACGGTGTCATTACCTGTGGAACTGTATCCCAGTCAGTGTCATTACCTGTGGAACTGTATCCCAGTCAATGTCATTACCTGTGGAACTGTATCCCAGTCAATGTCATTACCTGTGGAACTGTATCCCAGTCAAGTCAAAACCTGTGGAACTGTATCCCAGTCAGTGTCATTACCTGTGGAACTGTATCCCAGCCAGTGTCATTAACTGTGGAACTGTATCCCAGTCAGTGTCATTACCTGTGGAACTGTATCCCAGTCGTGTCATTACTTATGGAACTGTATCCCAGTTAAGTCATTGCCTGTGGAACTGTATCCCAGTCAGTGTCATTACCTGTGGAACTGTATCCCAGTCAATGTCATTACCTGTGGAACTGTATCCCAGTCAATGTCATTACCTGTGGAACTGTATCCCAGTCAATGTCATTACCTGCGGAACTGAATCCCAGTCAGTGTCATTACCAGTGCAACAGTATACCAGTCAGTGGCATTGCCTGTGGAACTGTATCCCAGCCAGTGTCATTACCTGTGGAACTGTATCCCAGTCAATGTCATTACCTGTGGAACTGTATCCCAGTCAGTGTCATTACCTGTGGAAATGTATCCCAGGCGGTGTCATTACCTGTGGAACTGCATCCCAGTTAGAGTCGTTACCTGTGGAACTGTATCCCAGTCAGTGTCATTACCTGTGGAACTGTATCCCAGTCAATGTCATTACCTGTGGAACTGTATCCCAGTCAATGTCATTACCTGTGGAACTGTATCCCAGTCAAGTCATAACCTGTGGAACTGTATCCCAGTCAGTGTCATTACCTGTGGAACTGTATCCCAGTCAATGTCATTACCTGTGGAACTGTATCCCAGTCAATGTCATTACCTGCGGAACTGAATCCCAGTCAAGTCATAACCTGTGGAACTGTACTCCAGTCAGTGTCATTACCTGTGGAACTGTATCCCAGTCAAGTCATTACCTGTGGAACTGCATCCCAGTCAGTGTCATTACCTGTGGAACTGTATCCCAGTCAGTGTCATTACCTGTGCAACAGTATACCAGTCAGTGGCATTGCCTGTGGAACTGTATCCCAGCCAGTGTCATTACCTGTGGAACTGTATCCCAGTCAGTGTCATTACCTGTGGAACTGTATCCCAGTCAGTGTCATTCCCTGTGGAACTGTATCCCAGTCAATGTCATTACCTGTGGAACTGTATCCCAGTCAGTGTCATTACCTGTGGAAATGTATCCCAGGCGGTGTCATTACCTGTGGAACTGCATCACAGTTAGAGTCGTTACCTGTGGAACTGTATCCCAGTCAGTGTCATTACTTATGGAACTGTATCCCAGGCGGTGTCATTACCTGTGGAACTGTATCCCAGTCAGTGTCATTACCTGTGGAACTGTATCCCAGTCAATGTCATTACCTGTGGAACTGTATCCCAGTCAATGTCATTACCTGTGGAACTGTATCCCAGTCAAGTCATTACCTGTGGAACTGTATCCCAGTCAATGTCATTACCTGTGGAACTGTATCCCAGTCAATGTCATTACCTGTGGAACTGTATCCCAGGCGGTGTCATTACCTGTGGAACTGTATCCCAGTCAGTGTCATTACCTGTGGAACTGTATCCCAGTCAGTGTCATTACCTGTAGAACTGTATCCCAGTCAGTATCATTACCTGTGGAACTGTATCGCAGTCAGTGTCATTACCTGTGGAACTGTATCCCACTCAGTGTCATTACCTGTGGAATTGTATCCCAGTTAGTGTCATTACCTGTGGAACTGTATCCCAGTCAGTGTCATTCCCAGTGAAACTGTATCCCAGTCAAGTCATTACCTATGGAACTGTATCCCAGTCAGAGTCATTACCTGTGGAACTGTATCCCAGGTGGTGTCATTAACTGTGGAACTGTATCCCAGTCAGTGTCATTCCCTGTGGAACTGTATCCCAGTCAGTGTCATTACCTGTGGAACTGTATCCCAGTCAGTGTCATTCCCTGTGCAACTGTATCCCACTTAGTGTCATTACCTGTGGAACTGTATCCCAGTCATTGTCATTCCCCGTGGAACTGTATCCCAGTCAAGTCATTAACTGTGGAACTGTATCCCAGTCAGAGTCATTCCCTGTGGAACTGTATCCCACTTAGCGTCATTACCTGTGGAACTGTATCCCAGTCAGTGTCATTCGCTGTGGAACTGTATCCCAGTCAGTGTCATTACCTGTGGAACTGTATCCCAGTCAGTGTCATTCCCTGTGGAACTGTATCCCAGTCAAGTCATTACCTGTGGAACTGTATCCCAGTCAGAGTCATTACCTGTGGAACTATATCCCAGTTAGTGTCATAACCTGTGGAACTGTATCCCAGTCAGTGTCATTCCATGTGGAACTGTATCCCAGTCACTGTCATTACCTGAGGAACTGTATCCCAGTCAGTGTCATTCCCTGTGGAACTGTATCCCAGTCAGTGTCATTACCTGTGGAACTGTATCCCAGTCAGTGTCATTCCCTGTGGAACTGTATCCCAGTCAAGTCATTACCTGTGGAACTGTATCCCAGTCAAGTCATTACTTATGGAACTGTATCCCAGGCGGTGTCATTACCTGTGGAACTGTATCCCAGTCAGTGTCATTCCCTGTGGAACTGTATCCCAGTCAGTGTCATTACCTGTGGAACTGTATCCCAGTCAGTGTCATTCCCTGTGGAACTGTATCCCAGTCAACTCATTACCTGTGGAACTGTATCCCAGTCAGAGTCATTACCTGTGGAACTATATCCCAGTTAGTGTCATAACCTGTGGAACTGTATCCCAGTCAGTGTCATTCCATGTGGAACTGTATCCCAGTCACTGTCATTACCTGAGGAACTGTATCCCAGTCAGTGTCATTCCCTGTGGAACTGTATCCCAGTCAGTGTCATTACCTGTGGAACTGTATCCCAGTCAGTGTCATTCCCTGTGAAACTGTATCCCAGTCAAGTCATTACCTGTGGAACTGTATCCCAGTCAAGTCATTACTTATGGAACTGTATCCCAGGCGGTGTCATTACCTGTGGAACTGTATCCCAGTCAATGTCATTACGTGTGGAACTGTATCCCAGCCTGTGTCATTACCTGTGGAACTGTATCCCAGTCAGTGTCATTACCTGTAGAACTGTATCCCAGTCAGTGTCATTACCTGTGGAACTGTATCCCAGTCAGTGTCATTACCTGTGGAACTGTATCCCAGTCAGTGTCATTATCTGTGGAAATGTATCCCAGGCGGTGTCATTACCTGTGGAACTGTATCCCAGTTAGTGTAGTTACCTGTGGAACTGTATCCCAGTCAGTGTCATTACTTATGGAACTGTATCCCAGTTAAGTCATTACCTGTGGAACTGTATCCCAGTCAGTTGGGGAGAGTTATAGAACAAAGAGATCTAGGAGTACAGATTCATAGCTCCTTGAAAGTGGAGTCACAGGTGGATAGGGTGGTGAAGAAGGCATTCAGCATGCTTGGTTTCATTGGTC
The DNA here is from genome assembly GCF_035084215.1 of Heptranchias perlo. NCBI lineage: Eukaryota > Metazoa > Chordata > Chondrichthyes > Hexanchiformes > Hexanchidae > Heptranchias > Heptranchias perlo. Next base: position 7,347,970 of record NC_090350.1, on the reverse strand, counting down.
AGAACATTGAATGCAGGAGTTGGGATGTCTTGTTGAAGTTGTACAGGGCATTGGTGAGGCCACACTTGGAGTACTGTGTACAGTTCTGGTCACCCTATTATAGAAAGGATATTATTAAACTAGAAAGAGTGCAGAAAAGATTTACTAGGATGCTCCCGGGACTTGATGGTTTGACTTACAGGGAGAGGTTAGACAGACTGGGACTTTATTCCCTGGAGAGTAGGAGGTTAAGGGGTGATCTTATAGAAGTCTATAAAATAATGAGGGGCATAGATAAGGTCGATAGTCAAAATCTTTTCCCAAAGGTAGGGGAGTCTATAACGAGGGGGCACAGATTTAAGGTGAGAGGGGAGAGATACAAAAGGATCCAGAGGGGCAATTTTTTCACTCAAAGGGTGGTGAGTGTCTGGAACGAGCTGCCAGAGGCAGTAGTAGAGGCGGGTACAATTTTGTCTTTTAAAAAGCATTTGGACAGTTACGTGGGGAAGATGGGTATCGAGGGATATGGGCCAAGTGCAGGCAATTGGGACTAGCTTAGTGGTATAAACTGGGCGACATGGACATGTTGGGCCGAAGGGCCTGTTTCCATGTTGTAACTTCTATGATTCTATGATTCTATTCTATGATTACCTGTGGAACTGTATCCCAGTCAGTGTCATTACCTGTGGAACTGTATCCCAGTCAGTGTCATTCCCTGTGGAACTGTATCCCAGTCGTGTCATTACTTATGGAACTGTATCCCAGGCGGTGTCATGACCTGTGGAACTGTATCCCAGTCAGTGTCATTTCCTGTGGAACTGTATCCCAGTCAATGTCATTACCTGTGGAACTGTATCCCAGTCAATGTCATTACCTGTGGAACTGTATCCCAGTCAATGTCATTACCTGTGGAACTGAATTCCAGTCAAGTCATAACCTGTGGAACTGTATCCCAGTCAGTGTCATTACCTGTGGAACTGTATCCCAGTCAAGTCATAACCTGTGGAACTGTATCCCAGTCAGTGTCATTACCTGTGGAACTGTATCCCAGTCAGTGTCATTACCTGTGGAACAGTATACCAGTCAGTGTCATTACCTGTGGAACTGTATCCCAGCCAGTGTCATTACCTGTGGAACTGTATCCCAGTCAGTGTCATTACCTGTGCAACTGTATCCCAGTTAGTGTCATTCCCTGTGGAACTGTATCCCAGTCGTGTCATTACATATGGAACTGTATCCCAGGCGGTGTCTTTACCTGTGGAACTGTATCCCAGTCAGTGTCATTACCTGTGGAACTGTATCCCAGTCAATGTCATTACCTGTGGAACTGTATCCCAGTCAATGTCATTACCTGTGGAACTGTATCCCAGTCAATGTCATTACCTGTGGAACTGAAACCCAGTCAAGTCTTAACCTGTGGAACTGTATCCCAGTCAGTGTCATTACCTGTGGAACTGTATCCCAGTCAGTGTCATTACCTGTGGAACAGTATACCAGTCAGTGTCATTACCTGTGGAACTGTATCCCAGCCAGTGTCATTACCTGTTGAACTGTATCCCAGTCAGTGTCATTACCTGTGGAACTGTATCCCAGTCGTGTCATTACTTATGGAACTGTATCCCAGGCGGTGTCTTTACCTGTGGAACTGTATCCCAGTCAGTGTCATTACCTGTGGAACTGTATCCCAGTCAATGTCATTACCTGTGGAACTGTATCCCAGTCAATGTCATTACCTGTGGAACTGTATCCCAGTCAATGTCATTACCTGTGGAACTGAATCCCAGTCAAGTCATAACCTGTGGAACTGTACTCCAGTCAGTGTCATTACCTGTGGAACTGTATCCCAGTCAAGTCATAACCTGTGGAACTGTATCCCAGTCAGTGTCATTACCTGTGGAACTGTATCCCAGTCAGTGTCATTACCTGTGGAACTGTATCCCAGTCAGTGTCATTCCCTGTGGAACTGTATCCCAGCCAAGTCATTACCTGTGGAACTGTATCCCAGTCAGAGTCAATACCTGTGGAACTGTATCCCAGTCAGTGTCATTCCCTGTGGAACTGTATCCCAGTCAAGTCATTACTTATGGAACTGTATCCCAGGCGGTGTCATTACCTGTCGAACTGTATCCCAGTCAATGTCATTACCTGTGGAACTGTATCCCAGTCAGTGTCATTACCTGTGGAACTGTATCCCAGTCAGTGTCATTACCTGTGGAACAGTATACCAGTCAGTGTCATTACCTGTGGAACTGTATCCCAGCCAGTGTCATTACCTGTGGAACTGTATCCCAGTCAGTGTCATTACCTGTGGAACTGTATCCCAGTTAGTGTCATTCCCTGTGGAACTGTATCCCAGTCGTGTCATTACTTATGGAACTGTATCCCAGGCGGTGTCTTTACCTGTGGAACTGTATCCCAGTCAGTGTCATTACCTGTGGAACTGTATCCCAGTCAATGTCATTACCTGTGGAACTGTATCCCAGTCAATGTCATTACCTGTGGAACTGTATCCCAGTCAATGTCATTACCTGTGGAACTGAATCCCAGTCAAGTCATAACCTGTGGAACTGTACTCCAGTCAGTGTCATTACCTGTGAAACTGTATCCCAGTCAAGTCATAACCTGTGGAACTGTATCCCAGTCAGTGTCATTACCTGTGGAACTGTATCCCAGTCAGTGTCATTACCTGTGGAACTGTATCCCAGTCAGTGTCATTCCCTGTGGAACTGTATCCCAGCCATGTCATTCCCTGTGGAACTGTATCCCAGTCGTGTCATTACTTATGGAACTGTATCCCAGGCGGTGTCTTTACCTGTGGAACTGTATCCCAGTCAGTGTCATTACCTGTGGAACTGTATCCCAGTCAATGTCATTACCTGTGGAACTGTATCCCAGTCAATGTCATTACCTGTGGAACTGTATCCCAGTCAATGTCATTACCTGTGGAACTGAATCCCAGTCAAGTCATAACCTGTGGAACTGTACTCCAGTCAGTGTCATTACCTGTGGAACTGTATCCCAGTCAAGTCATAACCTGTGGAACTGTATCCCAGTCAGTGTCATTACCTGTGGAACTGTATCCCAGTCAGTGTCATTACCTGTGGAACTGTATCCCAGTCAGTGTCATTCCCTGTGGAACTGTATCCCAGCCATGTCATTACCTGTGGAACTGTATCCCAGTCAGAGTCAATACCAGTGGAACTGTATCCCAGTCAGTGTCATTCCCTGTGGAACTGTATCCCAGTCAAGTCATTACTTATGGAACTGTATCCCAGGCGGTGTCATTACCTGTGGAACTGTATCCCAGTCAATGTCATTACCTGTGGAACTGTATCCCAGCCAGTGTCATTACCTGTGGAACTGTATCCCAGTCAATGTCATTACCTGTGGAACTGTATCCCAGTCAGTGTCATTACCTGTAGAACTGTATCCCAGTCAGTGTCATTACTTATGGAACTGTATCCCAGTTAAGTCATTACCTGTGGAACTGTATCCCAGTCAGTGTCATTACCTGTGGAAATGTATCCCAGGCGGTGTCATTACCTGTATCCCAGTTAGTGTTGTTACCTGTGGAACTGTATCCCAGTCAGTGTCATTATTAATGGATCTGTATCCCAGTTAAGTCATTACCTGTGGAACTGTATCCCAGTCAGTGTCATTACCTGTGGAACTGTATCCCAGTCAGTGTCATTAACTGTGGAACAATATCCCAGTCAGTATCATTCCGTGTGGAACTGTATCCCAGTCAAGTAATTACCTGTGGAACTGTATCCCAGTCAATGTCATTACCTGTGGCACTGTATCCCAGTCAGTGTCATTACCTGTGGAACTGTATCCCAGTCAGTGTCATTACCTGTGGAACTGTATCCCAGTCAGTGTCATTACCTGTGGAACTGTATCCCAGTCAGTATCATTCCCTGTGGAACTGTATCGCAGTCAGTGTCATTACCTGTGGAACTGTATCCCAGTCAATGTCATTCCCTGTGGAACTGTATCCCAGTCAGTGTCATTACCTGTGGAACTGTATCCCACTCAGTGTCATTACCTGTGGAACTGTATCCCAGTTAGTGTCATTACCTGTGGAACTGTATCCCAGTCATTGTCATTCTCTGTGGAACTATATCCCAGTCAAGTCATTACCTGTGGAACTGTATCCCAGTCAGAGTCATTACCTGTGGAACTGTATCCCAGTTTGTGTCATTACCTGTGGAACTGTATCCCAGTCAGTGTCATTCCCTGTGGAACTGTATCCCAGTCAGTGTCATTACCTATGGAATTGTATCCCAGTCAGTGTCATTCCCTGTGGAACTGTATCCCAGTTAAATCATTACCTGTGGAACTGTATCCCAGTCAGAGTCATTACCTGTGGAACTGTATCCCAGTTAGTGTCATTACCTGTGGAACTTTATCCCAGTTAGTGTCATTACCTGTGCAACTGTATCCCAGTCAGAGTCATTACCTGTGGAACTGTATCCCAGTTAGTGTCATTACCTGTAGAACTGTATCCCAGTCAGAGTCATTACCTGTGGAACTGTATCCCAGTCAGTGTCATTACTTGTGGAACTGTATCCCAGTCAGAGTCATTACCTGTGGAACTGTATCCCAGTCAGTGTCATTACTTGTGGAACTGTATCCCAGTCAGAGTCATTACCTGTAGAACTGTATCCCAGTCAGTGTCATTACTTGTGGAACTGTATCCCAGTCAGAGTCATTACCTGTGGAACTGTATCCCAGTCAGTGTCATTACTGTGGAACTGTATCCCAGTCAGAGTCATTACCTGTGGAACTGTATCCCAGTTAGTGTCATTACCTGTAGAACTGTATCCCAGTCAGTCATTCCCTGTGGAACTGTATCCCAGTCAGTGTCATTACTTGTGGAACTGTATCCCAGTCAGAGTCATTACCTGTGGAACTGTATCCCAGTCAGAGTCATAGACTTTGGGAGAGGAAGGGACAGAGAATCAAATAAGTGTGAAGTTGTTTCTTTTAAATGGTGTCCTATTGTTTGAAACCAGTGACCGTGTTGCACTGGTGATTGAGATTCTGTCAGTCACTCTCGTCTGTTTTTAAGGGTGACCGTGGAGACCCAGGGCTCACAGGAGGTGTGGGACTCAAAGGAGAAAAGGTTTGTGTTACAATTTGTTGTTGTGAATTGGAAGATTTCTTCTCTGACAGAACCTTGGGATTGTATCTCTGTTTGATGCCAAACTCCATTTCAGGTGTCAGCCATGGCTCAGTGGGGAGCACTCTCACCTCTGGGTCAGAAGGTCATGGGTTTGAGTCCCACTCCAGAGACTTGAGCACTAAATCTAGGCTGACACTCCAGTGCAGTACTGTGGGAGTTCTGCACTATCGGAGGTGCCGGCTTGCAATTGGACATTAAACCGAGGTCCCGTCTGCTCTCAGGTGGATGTGAAAGATCTCACGGCACTATTCGATGGGGAGCAGGGGAGTTCTCCCCGGTGTCCTGGGCAATATTTATTCCTCAACTAACACCACTAAAAACAGATTATCTGGTCATTTATCTCATTGCTGTTTGTGGGATCTTGCTGTGCGCACATTGGTTGCTGTGTTTCCTACATTACAAGAGCGACTACACTTCAAAATTACTTAATTGGCTGTAAAGCACTTTGGGATGTCCTGAGGTCATGAAAGGTGCTATATAAATGCAATTTGTTGCTCAGAACTAGACTCTCTGTTTGAATCATATTATAATAACAAGTTGCCTTTGTCCTGATTTTAAAACAGCCCAAGGTACTTCACAGAGGCTTAATACGAAATAAATGGAGGCTGTGGCAAATAAGGAGATATTAGGAGGGTTGGAATGGGGGCCAGGAAGGGAATGTTGTTGATCACCACGAGGTCGGTCTCTTTGATGAGTTGAGCTCAGAGAAGGCATGGGAGGCGGGGGGGGGGAGATAAGAGAATAACTAGACAAGGATTTGGGATCGGGGCTACAGCAGGGGGAAGCCTGGGGGCGAAGTTTAGCTTGGTGGGCTAGGTGAAGGGAGGGAAGCAGCAAAGTCAGCTGAATAAATGGTCTCAATCTTAGTGAGAAAAAAGTCCATGAGGCCCTCGCACCTGTTGTTGGAGGTGAGGGTGGAGGGGGCAGGGGAGAGAGATTTAAGGAGATGGTTGGAAGTGGAGGAAAGAAGCTGGGGGCTATCTTTGCTCCCCAGAATGATTCTGGAATATCATAGAATCATTGAAACATCACAGCACGGAAGGAGGCCATTCGGCCCATCGAGTCTGGGCCGGCTCTATGCAAGAGCAATCCAGCTAGTCCCGCTTCCCCACCCTATCCCCATAACCCTGCAAATTTTTTCCTTTCAAGTACTTATCCAGTTCTCTTTTGAAGGCCATGATTGAATCTGCCTCCACCACCCCCTCGGGCAGTGCATTCCAGATCATAACCACTCGCTGTGTAAAAAAGTTTTTCCTCATGTCACCTTTGGTTCTTTTGCCAATCACCTTAAATCTATGTCCTCTGGTTCTTGACCCTTCCGCCAATGGGAACAGTTTCTCTCTATCTACTCTGTCTAGACCCTTCATGATTTTGAATACCTCTATCAAATCTCCTCACAACCGTCTCTGTTCCAAGGAGAACAACCCCAGCTTCTCCAGTCTATCCACGTAACTGAAGTCTCTCATCCCTGGAATCATTCTAGTAAATCTTTTCTGCACCCTCTCTAAGGCCTTCACATCTTCCTAAAGTGCGATGCCCAGAACTGGACACAATACTCCAGTTATGGCCGAACCAGTGTTTTATAAAAGTTCATCATGACTTCCATACTTTTGTACTCTATGCTTCTATTTATAAAGCCCAGGATCCCGTCTGCTTTTTAAACTGCTTTCTCAACCTGCCTTGCCACCTTCAACGATTTGTGCACATATACCCCCAGATCTCTCTGTTCCTGTACCCTTTTTAGAGTTGTGCCCTCTAGTTTATATTGCCTCTCCTCGTTCTTCCCACCGAAATGTATGCCTTTGCATTTTCCTGGGTTAAATTTCATCTGCCATGTGTCCGCCCATGCCACCGGCCTGTCTATATCCTCTTGAAGTCTGTCACTATCCTCCTCACTGTTTACTACACTTCCAAGTTTTGTGTGATCAGCAAATTTTGAAATTGTGCCCTGTACACCCAAGCCCAAGTCATTAATATATATCCAGAAAAGCAGTGGTCCCAGCACTGACCCCTGGGGAACACCACTGTACACCTCCCTCCAGTCCGAGAAACAACCGTTCACCACTACTCTGTTTCCTGTCCCTTAGCCAATTCTGTATCCATGTTGCTTCTGCCCCTTTTATTCCATGGGCCACAATCTTGATGATAAGCCTACTGTGCGGCACTTTATCAAACCACTTTTGAAAGTCCATATACACCACATTAACCGAATTGCCCTCATCTACCCTCTCTGTTACCTCATCAAAAAACTCTATCAGGTTAGCTAAACACGATTTGCCTTTAACAAATCCGTGCTGACTTTCCCTAATCAATCCACACTCGTCCAAGTGACTGTTAATTCTGTCCCTAATTATCGTTGCTAAAAGTTTCCCCACCACTGAGGTTAAACTGACTGGCCTATAGTTGCTGGGTTTATCCTGACACCCTTTTTTGAACAAGGGTGTAACATTTGCAATTCTCCAGTCCTCTGGTACCACCCCCGTATCTAAGGATGTTTGGAAGATTACGGCCAGTACCTCCGTAATTTCCACCCTTACTTCCCTCAGCAAACTAGGATGCATCCCATCCGGACTGGGTGCCTTATCTACTTTAAGTACAGCTATCCTTTCTAGTACCTCTTCTTTATCAGTTTTTAGCCCATCCAGTATCTCAACTATATCTTCCTTTACTGAGACTCTGGCAGCATCTTCTTCCTTGGTAAAGACAGATGCAAATTGTTCATTTAGTACCTCGGCCATCCCCTCTGCCTCTTTGAATATTGGCTGGTTTTGGCAAAGGAGAGCAGGACCCAGTAGTGCTTTATGTGGTCCAGCCAGATCTGCACCAGATATACTCAAGTCTGCACCCCTTGGACTTGAAGGAGTGAAGATGGGCATCATACCAGAGGGCATGACCAGGATGGGATTGAGTAAAGGTTTTACTAGGGACAAGAGCATCGAATGTGGAGGGGGCGAGAGTGGTTGAGCAGATTGACGGCTGCAGAAATATCGTGATGAATGGAGGTTGACGAACTTAGACCCCAGTGGAGGTGATGGGTGGGAAGGTCGGCAAGAGAGGATGTTGGGACAGTTGGTGTTGTTTCTCGTAAAGAAGCAGCGACGGATGCCTCGATGGGCCCTTCGGAGAATGCCAAGAAAGACACAGAGGGAAGCTGTGGGTTTATCCAAGGGGGTTTCAAGCCTGGAAGCAGAGTAGGAAGGCAGAAAAGTAGTTATGGGTTGAGGTTGGGATTGAGGGGCAGGGGCAAAGTACCCAAGAGCGGAGAAATGAAAGGTGGCATGATTGGGTGACAGGAAGATGGGGGACAGGAGAGAAGGGCTCTAGAGGGGCTAAGGGAAAAAAAGAGATAGAAATAATGTGCTCGGCTCCAGATCGGCAGCGACGGGAATGGACACAGGGGGAATTCAGGTTACGCAGGCCCAGCACAGATTAGGAGCGACATGTCCTGGTCATAATCAGAGGACAGGGAGGGGACGGTATGAAAAAGTCCAAAATTAAAATATGAAGTCCTGTGGTGGGATGAAGTTGACTCGTAGGCAGGGTGGAGTCAGCTTGGCGGATCCACGAGGCAGTGTCCAGTTAGGGAGACAGATGTGGAGAAGGAATGGATGCGGCAGCTGTTCGAGGGATAGAATCCCTCAGTAGGGAGCTGCAAGCCCAGAGCCACCTTTCCTGTTTCAATGTAATGGATTCACACAGCCACTGCAGAATTATTTGTGGGTGAATTCCAGGCTGTGGGAAGGCATGTTATTGTCAGTGTGTGTTGGCAGTGGTGTGGCGATCCACACTACAACTCAGGTCTTTCTCTTTACAACACAGGGGGATGGATGTGGAACGTGCTTGACTGCTCAACCCAGTCATCTCGAAGCAGCTGCCCCAGATGATGGAAGATCTGGAAGAGATGACTACACAGGCCGACTGTCTACAGCCCAAGCTCAGCCTGGCAAACAGGTGAGTCCTTCCATTGCAAATGTTGTAGTCAGGGTTACAGGCCGATCAATACATAACAGAGATTCAGGGGATCCAACAACAGCCAAAAATGCAGAGAGATGAGGAATATTAGTGCTGGGGTACGGAGCAGTTTCCATTCTGGGCACCCAGTGTTGGCATCAAGCGTTCCCAGGTCTGTTCCAGTTAGATGCTGGTTAAAGTTCCCTCCACTCTGCGCCAACAATGAGCCTCAGCCACCACCTCAGAAGAGCTCCCTCCATTTCACTGCCCATCAAGTTGCTAATTTGGTGCCAACGAGTGCCATGTTCGGGATAGTTTATGTGACGGGCTGATTGTCCATTGAGAGCTAGGCTGTGACTGTCCAACTCATTTCACAAAGGGCCTTTGCGGATAGGGCAAAGTTTCATCCCACTAAATGTGTGCTGGATTTGAACGCAAACCCCAAAGATGATAAACCAGTATCCAACTCATTGTGTGAAAGGCACTTTCATTGAATATTATACTTGGGGCTGGAGGACCTGTTGGAGATCACTGAAGGATGCTGAACTTTTATCGTCATCTTCTGAAATGTTGGAAAAGATCCAGTTGTAATGTGCTGAGGAATGTTGTGTGTGGCAGGACTGATTGATATTTACATTCTTATATACCTGGAGCAAGACCCTTTGAATAGCTGGATGGCGGGGACTGTCCTTATGGCTCCAGACATTTCACTGGAAAAGTATCACTTCTTGTCCCCACTCGATCCTGGGACATGACACACCCCTGGTTTGTGCAGGGTTGATGAGACCATAATACCCATCTCACCTAAATGTGAATGTGTATATGAAAAGCCATTTTGTTGGTTTAAGAATGACTGCAGGATTTAACTGGACCTCCGGTGAGAGTCAGCAACTGGTTATTTGAGTGAGGTCTGTCTGATGGATGAAAGACTCATCTCCACCTCCCTTCCTCGGCCAAGAGAATGGATGGAGGCCTACTCCCTGTGGCCTTCTCAAATGATGTTCTGTACCAGAGGGTAACTGGGACAGATGGGATAGTTACCCTTCTTCACTCTCTGGCCTCCACTCACCACCTCTCTACAATGTTGATGCCCAGATCAGGGGTCATTAGTGGAGAGGTAGTGAGTGGAAACCAGTGGGTTGCCTATGAGACTAGAAGGGAAACCATAGGACCCACTGCTCACAGACTGGGCGGTTGGACCTTTCGGAACCAGCATCCTCCAGGGTTTTCTCCAGACTGTCTAACCTGATTAGGGGGGCCACCTCTGGTTGGACGTATTCCTGGAGATTTGATCACGTGACGCTTGATCACACGCAAGGAACGGCAGTGGTTTGGTCAAAGCTACAAACCATTTATGGAAGTGACCAGAGCGCCCCGATTGCTCGGTTGATCATCAGGCTGCCCGACCTGTTGTAGACCAGGAACAGCCCAGGTTCTATCCCTGGCCTGTCCTGGGTCAGCACATGTGATCTGGGGTGGCAGTGGGCTCACTCCAATTGTCCTTACTTAGAGTCTGTAGTTTAAGGAAGGGAAGATTATCTCAGGTTCCTGCTCCTGTTCACTATCCAGAGATTCCTGCTGGAAACGGCATGTGTGCAGACATGGGGTGAGAACAAGATTGGGCTCAGCTGTGATGCTGCCACAGTAAAATAGTCTGCAGTCACTGGCCCGGAACGCCCATGAAGAATAACCACTTGGGCACCATGCTGGGGTGCACCCAGAATGTTTGTAACCATATCCCAGAGATTCAGTGCCAGGAACCATATCCCAGTGAGCCAGAGCCAGGAACTATATCCCAGTAAGAATCAGTGCCAGGAACCAGATCCCAGTCAGAGTCAGTGCCAGGAACCAGATCCCACTGAGAGTCAATGCCAGGAACCATATTCCAGTGAGCGTCAGAGCCAGGAACCATATTCCAGTGAGAGTCAATGCCAGGAACCATATTCCAGTGAGCGTCAGAGCCAGGAACCATATTCCAGTGAATCAGAGCCAGGAACCATATCCCAGTGAGCGTCAGAGCCAGGAACCATATTCCAGTGAATCAGAGCCAGGAACCATATCCCAGTGGGAGTCAGTGCCAGCAACCGTATCCCAAAGTGTCAGTGCCAGGAACCATATCCCAGTGGGAGTCAGTGCCAGCAACCGTATCCCAAAGTGTCAGTGCCAGGAACCACATCCGAGTGAGTCAGAGCCAGGAATCATATCCCAATGAGAATCAGAGCCCGGAAACATATCCCAGTGAGAGTCAGTGCCCCGAACCATATCCCAGTGAGTCAGTGCCAGGAACCATATCCCAGTGAGTCAGTGCCCCGAACCATATCCCAGTGAGTCAGTGCCCCGAACCATATCCCAGTGAGTCAGTGCCAGGAACCATATCCCAGTGAGTCAGTGCCAGGAACCATATCCCAGTGAGTCAGTGCCCCGAACCATATCCCAGTGAGTCAGTGCCAGGAACCATATCCCAGAGAGTCAGTGCCAGGAACCATATCCCAGAGAGTCAGTACCATGAATCGTAGTTCAGCCACCTTCCCTAAGCTCTGCTCTGACACTGAGACCCTGGCCCTCTGGTCCCTCCTGTACCATCAGTGATGTCAATTCACCCTCAGTAAATGTTCCCAAGTGTCAACCGCAGGAGTGGGAGATGATCTGAGGCGAGGATATGAACTCGAGTTTGAACCCTTGAGGTATCAGTCGTGGCTCAGTAGCTTTGACTCATAAAGTTGTGGGTTCAAACCCCACTTGAGAAACTTGAGCACATCATCTAGGCTGACACTTCATTGCATTAAAGAGGGAGTGCTGCACTGTTGGAGATGCTGTCTTTCGGATGAGGCCTTAAACCAAGCCCTCTGAGGTAAATGTAAAAGATCCCAAAGCTATGGGATATATTTGAAGAGCAGGGGAGTTCTCCCCGGCGTCCTGGGCTAGCATTTATCCCTCAACCAACATCACCAAAAACAGATTATCTGGTCATTATCACATAGCTGTTTGTGGGATCTTGCTGTGCTCAATTTGGCTGCTGTGTTTCCTACATTACAACAGTGTCTACACTTCAAAAATAATTCATTGGCTGTAAGGTGCTTTAGGGCGTCCTGAGGCTGTGAAAGGCGCTATATAAATGCACGTTCTTGATTTACTGCCCGATCATCTCTCTGTGTATTGGTCTATATATAGGAAGGTGTTTCTTCTCGAGAGTGAGTCACACTGGAAGATGTCTCACTGCACCTCATTGACTCAAATACAATATTCGCAAAATTGCAACAAGTCACAGCTGAGAGGATAGGGAGTCCATGAATGGACAAGAGGCAACTTAAAAAAAGAGAAAGAAAAGAATTTGCCCCGAATTGGCCTCAGGATGTGCCTATTCAAAGCAATTAGACTTTGTGGCCTTAAAGGGACAGGCCCAGCTGCTCACAGCTCTGCCTAAGCAGCGTTCATAGAAATTCGTAGAAGTTACAACATGGAGACAGGCCATTTGGCCCATCCAGTCCATGTCGGTGTTTACCCTCCATGTGTGCAAATATTCCTAATCACAGTTACCCTCCCTGTTCCCATATCCCTTCAACCCCTTTCCCTTCATCCCCCTATCCAATCTAATCTTGAATGTTGATGTGATTTCTGCCTCAGCCACTAATCCTGGAAGTGAATTCCATATCCTACAACTCTCCGTGTAATGTTCCTCCTGCCCTCTGTTCTAAATCTCTTACATTTATAGGAACACAGGAACAGGAGTAGGCCATTCAGCCCCTCGTGCCTGCTCCACCATTTGATAAGATCATGGCTGATCTGTGATCTCACTCCATAAACCTGCCTTTGGCCCATATCCCTTAATACCTTTGATTGCCAAAAAGCTATCTATCTCACATTTAAATTTAGCAATTGAGCTAGTATCAATTGCCATTTGCGGAAGAGAGTTCCAAACTTCTACAACCCTTTGTGTGTAGAAATGTTTTCTAATCTCTCTCCTGAAAGGTCTGGCTCTAATTTTTAGACTGTGCCCCCTACTCCTAAAGTTCCCAACCAGCGGAAATAGTTTCTCTCTATCCACCCTATCTGTTCCCCTAAATATCTTATAAACTTCGATCAGATCACCCCTTAACCTTCGAAACTCTAGAGAATACGACCCCAATTTGTGTAATCTCTCCTCGTAACTTAACCCTTGAAGTCCGGGTATCATTCTAGTAAACCTACGCTGCACTCCCTCCAAGGCCAATATGTCCTTCCGAAGGTGCGGTGCCCAGAACTGCTCACAGTACTCCAGGTACGGTCTAATCTTGTATCTCTGGCCTATCGTTCTTCACCCCTCGACTACTGGAAACAGTCTGTTTCTATCTAACTATCCCATCCTTTCATCATTTTAATCACTTCTATTGTTTTGCTCCATCGTTTTTCAAGTCTTTCTTTGTATTTGTATTTCCTTATACCAGGCAGTGGAGCCCAGTACTGTAGCCTGTAGCTCAGGTCTTATTATTAAGGTTGTATACGGGCTCATCATTACCTCCTGGCTTTTATTTTCTATACATCTTGTGATTGGACCCAGAATTCCATCAGCTTATTTTAAGCTGTTGTTGCTGTTGTCCTTTGGTGAGAGGGTGTGTGTGCAGTGAAGGGTTTGGATATAAATTCTTAATAAGACACACGTGGAACTATTGACTCACTGATTTAATCCTCTTGATTTAGGGTGAGCCTGGTCCGAAGGGTGATACAGGAGCGTCGGGTGAAGGAGGAATCCCGGGTATCCCTGGGAATCCCGGGATACGAGGCTCCCAAGGGCTGAAAGGTGAAAAGGTGAGTCACTAAATTATCATTGGCCTTTCTCTCCAGGGGGCTGGGATGCAAAGGGGTGGAAGTTATGCTGCAGTTGTACAGAGCCTCGGTCAGACCCCATCTGGAGAACTGGGTTCGGTTCTGGGCATCGTCCCTCAGGAAGGATATATTGGCCTTCGAGAAGGTGCATTGTAGATTCACCAGAATGGTACCAGGGTTTAAAGGGTTAATTCGGAGGACAGGTTGCATAGACGAGGCTTGTAGTCCTTTGAGTATGGAAAATTGAGGGGTGATCTAATGGAGATCTTTAAAATGATGAAAGGATTCGATAGGGCAGAGAGATGCAATTCCTCTGGTGGGGGATCCAGAACAAGGGGGCAGAACCTTAAAATCAGAGCTGGGCCGTTTAGGAGCAAAATCAGGAAGTCCTTCTTCATACAGATGGCAGTGGAAATCTGGAAAACTCTCCCCCAAAAGGCTGTGAATTCTGAAAGTACAATTGAAATTTTCAAGACTGAGATCGATAGATTTTTGTTGGGTGAGGGTATCAAGGGATATGGAGCAGAGGTGGGGAAATGAAGCTGAGGTACAGGTCAGCCATGATCTGATTGCACCTACAAGGCTATTGATGTAAGTGGGACCCTCGGGGATTCCCTAAGTTGGGCGGTCCTGTACCCTGCCCTCAGTCAGCACGTAGTATCATCCCAGGTATACCTCGTCACAGCAGGTATACCTCGTCACAGCAGGTATACCTCGTCACTGCAGGTATACCTCGTCACAGCAGGTAAACCTCGTCACAGCAGGTATATCTAATCACAGCAGGTATACCTCGTCACAGCAGGTATACCTCGTCACAGCAGGAATACCTCGTCACAGCAGGTATATCTAATCACAGCAGGTATATCTAGTCACAGCGGGTACACTTAGTTTCAGCAGGTATACCTAGCCTCAGCAGGTATACCTCATCACAGCAGGTGTGCCCCACTTCTGCTGGTTTCAGCAAGGTGCATCTGGCCTTACCAGACATACCGGAAAAAGTGGGGCCCACCTGGTCCCCTAAAGATGATTTCTTAAAGCAGCCTCCTGACACAGTTCAGAAGTGGGTCTCTCAAGGATCTATCCGCGGCCTCTTCCTCTTCTTCAGCTACATGCTGCTCCATTTGGGCCTTACCAACTTTTTGATATAATGACCATGTCAGCCCAAGTGTTCACCCACTTCCTGGTCAGTAATGAGCTGTGGACAATTACTCGACACTAACGAATCTCACCTCTGGTCAGACACTCTGTTAGGAAGGAGTCATTGATTAGCTCTTTTGTTCTACTCGTTCTCAGGATGTGGGCGTTGTTGGCAAGGCCGGCATTTATTGCTCATCCTTAGTTGCCTTGAGAAGGTGGCGGTGGGCCTTCTCCTGGAACCGCTGCAGTCCGTTTGCTGATGGGATCTTCACAATGGTGTTAAGCGGAAAATTCCAGGATGTTGACCCTGGTCTGTCCACTTTACCTCCTGGTGTTGAGCTCCCCACACTCATCACCTTACATAGAAACATAGAAACATAGAAAATAGGAGCAGGAGTAGGCCATTCGGCCCTTCGAGCCTGCTCCGCCATTCAATATGATCGTGGCTGATCTTCTATCTCAATCCATATTCCCGCTCTCTCCCCATACCCCTTGTTGCCTTTTGTGTCCAGAAATCCATATAGCTCCTTCTTAAATATATTCAGTGACTTGGCCTCCACAGCCTTCTGTGGTAGAGAATTCCACAGGTTCATCACCCTCTGAGTGAAGAAATTTCTCCTCATCTCAGTCCTAAATTTCCTACCCCGTATCCTGAGACTGTGACCCCTCGTTCTGGACCCCCCCAGCCAGAGAAAACATCCTCCCTGCATCCAGTCTATCTAGCCCTGTCAGAATTTTATATGTTTCAATGAGATCCCCTCTCATTCTTCTAAACTCTAGTGAATACAGGCCGAGTCGACCCAATCTCTCCTCATAAGACAGTCCTGCCATCCCAGGGATCAGTCTGGTGAACCTTCGCTGCACTCCCTCTATGGCAAGTATATCCTTTCTTAGGTAAGGAGACCAAAACTGCACACAATACTCCAGGTGTGGTCTCACCAAGGCCCTGTATAACTGCAGTAAGACATCCTTGCTCCTGTACTCAAATCCTCTTGCAATGAAGGCCAACATACCATTTAACTTCATAACTGCTTGCTGCACCTGCATGTTTGCTTTCAGTGACTGGTGTACAAGGACACCCAGGTCCCTTTGTACATCAACATTTCCCAATCTATCACCATTTAAATAATACTCTGCCTTTCTGTTTTTCCTTCCGAAGTGGATAACTTCACATTTATCGCATTATACTGCATCTGCCATGTATTTGCCCACTCACTCAACTTGTCTAAATCACCTTGAAGCCTCTTTGCATCCTCCTCACAACTCACAATCCCACCTAGTTTTGTGTCGTCAGCAAACTTGGAAATATTACATTTGGTTCCCTCATCCAAATCATTGATATATATTGTGAATAGCTGGGGCCCAAGCACTGATCCCTGCGGTACCCCACTAGTCACCGCCTGCCACCCCGAAAAAGACCCATTTATACCTACTCTCTGTTTCCTGTCTGTTAACCAATTTTCAATCCATGCCAGTATATTACCCCCCAATCCCATGTGCGTTAATTTTGCACACTAACCTCTGATGTGGGACTTTATCAAAGGCTTTCTGAAAATCCAAATAAACCACATCCACTTGTTCTCCCTTATCTATTCTACCAGTTACATCCTCAAAAAACTCCAGTAGGTTTGTCAAACATAATTTCCCTTTCATAAATCCATGTTGACTTTGTGTAATCCTGTTGATATTTTCTAAGTGTCCTGTTATTACATCCTTTATAATAGACACTAGCATTTTCCCTACTACTGATGTTAGGCTAACTGGTCTGTCGTTCCCTGTTTTCTCTCTCCCTCCTTTTTTAAATAGTGGGGTTACATTTGCCACCCTCCAATCTGCAGGAACTGATCCATAATCTATAGAATGATAGAAGATGACAACTATTTCCATGGCTACCAATTTTAGTACTCTGGGATGCAGATTATCAGGTCCTGGGGATTTATCGGCTTTCAGTCCCATTAATTTCTCTAGCACTATTTTTTTACGAATACTAATTTCCATTAATTCCTCCTTCTCACTAGTCCCTTGGCTCCCTAGCATTTCTGGGAAGTTATTTGTGTCCTCTTCCGTGAAGACAGAAGCAAAGTATTTGTTTAATTGCTCTGCCATTTCCTTGTTCCCCATTATAAATTCTCCCGATTCTGACTGTAAGGGACCTACATTTGTCTTCACTAATCTTTTTCTTTTTACATACTTGTAGAAGCTTTTACGTCCACTTTTATGTTCCTTGCAAGTTTACTCTCATACTCTATTTTTCCCCTCTTTATCAATCGCTTGGTCCTTTTTTACTGAATTCTAAACTGCTCCCAATCCTCAGGCTTGCTACTTTTTCTGGCAACTTTATATGACTCCTCTTTGGATCTAATACTATCCTTAATTTCTCTTGTTAGCCATGGTTGGGCAGCATTTCCTTTTGTGATTTTGCACCAGAAAGGAATGTATAATTGTTGCAATTCATGCATTTGTTCTTTAAATGTTAACCATTGCCTCTCCACTGTCATACCTTTTAATGAAGCTTCCCAATCTATCATAGCCAACTCACTCCTCATACCTTCGTAGTTTCCTTTGTTAAATTTAGGACCCTAGTTTCCATCTTAATGAGGAATTCTATCATGTTATGGCCACTCTTCCCGAAAGGACCCCGCACAACAAGATTATTAATTAACCCCTTCTCATTGCACAATATCCAATCTCGGATAGCCTGTTCCCTGGTTGGCTCCTCAACGTACTGGTCTGAAAAACCATCTCGTACACACTCCAGGAATTCATCCTCCACAGTATTATTGCTAATTTGGTTTGGCCAGTCTATATGTAGATTAAAGTCACCCATGATTACTGTAGTCCCTTGTTACATGCATCTCTAATTTTCTGTTTGATGCCGTCGCCTACATTACCACTACTGTTTGGAGGCCTGTAGACAACTCCCACCAGTGTTTCCTGCCCCTTGGTGCTTTTGAACTCCACCCAGACTGATTCCACATCTTGATTTTCTGATTTCATCCTTCACTAACCACGCCACCCCACCTCCTTTTCCTTTTTGGCTGTCCTTCCTAAATATCGAATACCCTTGGATATTCAGCTCCCAGCCTTGGTCACCCTGCAGCCATGTCTCGGTAATTGCTATTATATCATATTCGTTTACATATATTTGCGCTGTTAATTCGTCTACCTTATTACGAATGCTTCGTGCATTCAGATGCTGTGCAGCATCTCCTATCTCAACATTGACTCTGGACCCCATGAAATCTCATGGCATCAGGTCAAACATGGGCAAGGAAACCTCCTGCTGATTACCACATACCGCCCTCCCTCAGCTGATGAATCAGTCCTCCTCCATGTTGAGCACCATTTGGAGGAAGCACTGAGGGTAGCAAGGGCACAAAATGGACTCTGGGTGGGGGACTTCAATGTCCAACACCAAGAGTGGCTCGGTAGCACCACTACTGACCGAGCTGACCGAGTCCTGAAGGACATAGCTGCTAGACTGGGCCTATGGCAGGTGGTGAGCGAACCAACACGAGGGAAAAACTTACTTGACCTCGTCCTCACCAATCTACCTGTTGCAAATGCATCTGTCCATGACAGTATTGGTAGGAGTGACCACCGCACAGTCCTCGTGGAGATGAAGTCCCGTCTTCACACTGAGGACACCATCCAACGTGTTGCGTGGCACTCCCACCGTGCTAAATGGGATAGATTCAGAACAGATCTAGCAGCTCAAAACTGGGCATCCGTGAGGCGCTGTGGGCCATCAGCAGCAGCAGAATTGTATTCCAGCACAATCTGTAACCTTATGGTCTGGCATATTCCTCACTCTACCATTACCAACAAGCCAGGGGATTAACCCTGGTTCAATGAGGAGTGTAGAAGAGCATGCCAGGAGCAGGACCAAGAGTACCTAAAAATGAGGTGCCAACCTGGTGAAGCTACAACTCAGGACTACATGCATGCTGAACAGCGGAAGCAACATGCTATAGACAGAGCTAAGCGATTCCACAACCAACGGATCAGATCAAAGCTCTGCAGTCCTGCCACATCCAGTCATGAATGGTGGTGGACAATTAAACAACTAACGGGAGGAAGAGGCTCTGCAAACATCCCCATCCTCAATGATGGCGGAGTCCAGCATGTGAGTGCAAAAGACAAGGCTGAAGCGTTTGCAACCATCTTCAGCCAGAAGTGCCGAGTGGATGATCCATCTCAGCCTCCTCCCGATATCCCCACCATCACAGAAGCCAGTCTTCAGCCAATTCAATTCACTCCACGTGATATCAAGAAACGGCTCAGTGTACTGGATACAGCAAAGGCTATGGGCCCCAACAACATCCCAGCTGTAGTGCTGAAGACTTGTGCTCCAGAACTAGCTGCGCCTCTTGCCAAGCTGTTCCAGTACAGCTACAACACTGGCAACTACCCGACAATGTGGAAAATTGCCCAGGTATGTCCTGTCCACAAAAAGCAGGACAAATCCAATCAGGCCAATTGCTGCCCCATCAGTCTACTCTCAATCATCAGCAAAGTGATGGAAGGTGTCGTCGGCAGTGCTATCAAGTGGCACTTACTCACCAATAACCTGCTCACTGATGCTCAATTTAGGTTCTGCCAGGACCACTCGGCTCCAGACCTCATTACAGCCTTGGTCCAAACATGGACAAGAGAGCTGAATTCCAGAGGTGAGGTGAGAGTGACTGCCCTTGACATCAAGGCAGCATTTGACCGAGTGGAGCCCTAGTAAAATTGAAGTCAATGGGAATCAGGAGGAAAATTCTTCAGTGGCTGGAGTCATACCTAGCACAAAGGAAGATGGTAGTGGTTGTTTGAGGCCAATCATCTCAACCCCAGGACATTGCTGCATGAGTTCCTCAGGGCAGTGTCCTAGGCCCAACCATCTTCAGCTGCTTCATCAATGACCTTCCCTCCATCATAAGGTCAGAAATGGGGATGTTCGCTGATGACTGCCAGTGTTCAGTTCCATTCGCAACCCCTCAAATAATGAAGCAGTCCGAGCCCGCATGCAGCAAGACCTGGACAACATCCAGGCTTGGGCTCATAAGTGGCAAGTAACATTCACGCCAGACAAGTGCCAGGCAATGACCATCTCCAACAAGAGAGAGTCTAACCACCTCCCCTTGACATTCAATGGCATTACCATCGCCGAATCCCCCACCATCAACATTCTGGGGGTCACCATTGACCAGAAACTTAACTGGACCAACCATATAAATACTGTGGCTATGAGAGCAGGTCAGAGGCTGGGTATTCTGCGGCGAGTGACTCACCTCCTGACTCCTCAAAGCCTTTCCACCATCTACAAGGCACAAGTCAGGAGTGTGATGGAATACTCTCCACTTGCCTGGATGAGTGCAGCTCCAACAACACTCAAGAAGCTCGACACCATCCAAGATAAAGCAGCCCGCTTGATTGGCACCCCATCCACCACCCTAAACATTCACTCCCTTCACCACCGGCGCACTGTGGCTGCAGTGTGTACCATCCACAGGATGCACTGCAGCAACTTGCCAAGGCTTCTTCGACAGCACCTCCCAAACCCGCGACCTCTACCACCTAGAAGGACAAGAGCAGCAGGCACATGGGAACAACACCACCTGCACGTTCCCCTCAAAGTCACACACCATCCCGACTTGGAAATATATCGCCGTTCCTTCATCGTCGTTGGGTCAAAATCCTGGAACTCCTTTCCTAACAGCACTGTGGGAGAACCGTCACCACACGGACTACAGCGGTTCAAGAAGGCGGCTCACCACCACCTTCTCGAGGGCAATTAGGGATGGGCAATAAATGCCGGCCTCGCCAGCGACGCCCACATCCCATGATCGAATAAAAAAAAAAATCTGCCCATCCAGCTTGAGTCAGTGGTTGATATCACTTCCAATAACTGCCTCATTGGGGTAGAAGTTACTCACTTCTGCTTTAAAGTTACTAATTTATGCTTTAAAGTTACTAACTTCTACCCAAACTTCTGCTCACCCCTCTTTACTGTTATATTCACCCTTTCAATAACAATTCCTCTCCAATAACCCCACTGTTGCTCTCGTGAGCTGGCAAACCCCCTCAGTCGAGTGCCGTGACTCTGACTGGTTTTGTTTGATTAAATCAGTCTCTTTGTGTTGTGCAGGGGGATCAGTGTGAGATTTGCCCCACCATTCCAGAAGACTTCAAAGACGTGATTGGACTTCCAGGAAAACCAGGCCCTCGAGGGGACCCCGGACCCCCTGGGACAGGAGAACCCGGCAAACATGTGAGTTCAAGAAACTGAAACCAGGCTCCCGAGTGTGCACTTGTACCAGACGGAACAGTCCTCTCGCCAAACAGCTTGGGCCAAGTCACCAGCTTGTAAACTGACTGGTGTGTTTGTCTCAGTCTCTCTCTCGCTGTGTTTAACTCACTGTCACTGATAACTGATGTGCTGCTCCCCATTTGGCAAGTTCTCAATGGGTTTGTACCTCAAGGAGGTCACAACAAGTAGAGACTTGGCACTTATTTCAGTGAAAGAGAAGGTGGTGACACCTCCCACCTGGTCCACCTCTCGATCTCTCTATCTGAAGACGGCATCGACAGCGATCTGGGAACCTGAATTGTATGGGCTACAGGATGGTATGTGGAGCTGGGGTGGGGGGTGGTGAGGACCAGAGCCTAAGAACAAAGGATAAAACAAAATGAGTGTAAAGACTGGTGACAACAGGCACAGAGATACCAACATGGGAATGGTTTGTGCCCACGATTCTCCGAGGCCAAACTCAGGAGCAAAGACTGTGCCACAGGGAGAGACAGAGAACCGCAACCATCTGCCTCCTGGTACCCAGCGGAGAGCAGCACTGGCAGAGGGCGGGGGCACCGACTCGTTCTCTTGACTGGAGAGAGAGCAAAAAAAAGGGAAAAGATACTTTAAAGCTCCCCAATGCTTCAGCTGCAGTGCCCACCATGGTGCACAGCCCTTCTGATTCAGGAGACTCCCGGTCAGATTCCTGGTCTGTGCTGAGGTCGCTGAGCTCTCCCAGAGTTGCTGTAATGCACCTCTGGATTCATGAGGGAACAATCGAGCCGACTTCCTGCTTCTGGCAGCTGCTGGATAGTGTGGGGGTGGGGGTGGGTGTGGGTGGGGGTGTTTGTGTACGGGCGTGTATGGGTGTGTGCGTCTGCATCTGTTGGTGTGTGGGTTTGTGCATGAGTATCTGTGTGTATGTATGTGTATCAGTATGTACATGCATGTGTGTGAGTGTATTTGAGTGCCTGTCTCTATGTGTGCATGTGTATTTGTATGTGTGTGTGTGTGAATGTGTCTGTGAGTGTGAATGTGTGTGTGAGTGTGAATGTGTGTGTGAGTGTGAATGTGTGTGTGAGTGTGAATGTGTGAGTGAATGTGTGTGTGAGTGTGTGTGTGTGAGTGAATGTGTGTGTGAGTGTGTGTGTGTGAGTGAATGTGTGTGTGAGTGTGTGTGTGTGAGTGAATGTGTGTGTGAGTGTGTGTGTGTGAGCCTGTGTGAGTGTGTGTGTGTGTGAGCCTGTGTGAGTGTGAGTGTGTGTGAGCCTGTGTGAGTGTGTGTGTGTGTGAGCCTGTGTGAGTGTGTAAGTGTGTGTGAGCGTGTGTGAGCGTTTTTGAGTGTGAGTGTGAGTGTGAGTGAACATCTGGCACAGGTGATCAGGCTAATCTTTGATATCCCCACGATCCAACATCCTGCCGAAAAACACTGTCTGGGATCAACTGAAGAACGGAGCCTTGGGTGAGGTATGGGGTTAGGAAGGGAGGGGAGGGGAGTGGAACGGGGAGGGGAGGGGAGGAGGAGGGAGGGGAGAGGGAGAGAATGGGGAAGGGATGGGAGGGGAGGGGGTGCGAGCGGAGGAACAGGGAGGGCAGGGGAGGGGGGAGTCGAGGGAGCTGTCCAGCCTGTGGAACCGTACCTCGACAAACCTCGGTGCCTTCAGGAGACGAGAGGAGACGATTAAAAATAAACAAGATGTGTGTGTTTACAAAAAGCCGAGATGCTTTAATAACTTGCTAACTTTGGATGAATTTAGGGTCTCCCTGGACTGCAGGGATTGACGGGGACTCCGGGTACAAAGGGCGAGAAGGTAAGTGTGAGGTCTCCACACTCGAGCTCGATGGTCCTTTCTGCTTGTTACTGGTTAATGTGCTGTGATTAGTGGGTTAATGGATTGACCCCTTTATACCCGACAGGGACAGACAGGACCCCCAGGGACAGGACAGCCCGGGCTGCCGGTGAGTAAACCACAACTTCACCATGGGGGATAACACCTCGGGGATCAGCTAACAGTGATTGACACGAGTTGTCTCTGTGCTCTGTGTGTCCCAGTCACACAATGTCTTTGCCCGTGGGAGCGAGAGTCCTTTAATGGTTTTAGTAACATGCTGTACACAGTCCCTTTCTCATTCCCCCTTTATACACAGTCCCTTTCTATTCCCCTTTGTACACAGCCCCTTTCTCATTCCCCTTTGTACACAGACCCTTTCTCATCCCCCTTGTACACAGTCCCTTTCTCATTCCCACTTTGTACACAGCCCCTTTCTCATTCCCCTTTGTACACAGACCCTTTCTCATCCCCCTTGTACACAGTCCCTTTCTCATTCCCCCTTGTACACAGACCCTTTCTCATTCCCCTTTGTACACAGACCCTTTCTCATCCCCCTTGTACACAGTCCCTTTCTCATTCCCCCTTTGTACACAGCCCCTTTCTCATCCCCCTTGTACACAGACCCTTTCTCATCCCCCTTTGTACACAGTCCCTTTCTCATTCCCCCTTTATACACAGTCCCTTTCTCATTCCCCTTTGTACACAGTCCCTTTCTCATTCCCCCTTTATACACAGTCCCTTTCTCATTCCCCCTTGTACACAGCCCCTATCTCATTCCCCTTTGTACACAGTCCCTTTCTCATTCCCCCTTGTACACAGTCCCTTTCTCATTCCCCTTTGTACACAGTCCCTTTCTCATTCCCCCTTGTACACAGCCCCTTTCTCATTCCCCTTTGTACACAGTCCCTTTCTCATTCCCCTTTGTACACAGTCCCTTTCTCATTCCCCCTTGTACACAGCCCCTTTCTCATTCCCCCTTGTACACAGCCCCTTTCTCATTCCCCTTTGTACACAGTCCCTTTCTCATTCCCCTTTGTACACAGTCCCTTTCTCATTCCCCTTTGTACACAGACCCTTTCTCATTCCCCCTTGTACACAGCCCCTTTCTCATTCCCCCTTGTACACAGCCCCTTTCTCATTCCCCCTTTGTACACAGTCCCTTTCTCATTCCCCCTTGTACACAGTCCCTTTCTCATTCCCCTTTGTACACAGTCCCTTTCCCATTCCCCTTTGTACACAGTCCCTTTCCCATTCCCCTTTGTACACAGTCCCTTTCTCATTCCCCCTTGTACACAGCCCCTTTCTCATTCCCCTTTGTACACAGCCCCTTTCTCATTCCCCTTTGTACACAGACCCTTTCTCATTCCCCTTTGTACACAGACCCTTTCTCATTCCCCTTTGTACACAGTCCCTTTCTCATTCCCCTTTGTACACAGTCCCTTTCTCATTCCCCTTTGTACACAGTCCCTTTCTCATTCCCCCTTGTACACAGCCCCTTTCTCATTCCCCCTTGTACACAGCCCCTTTCTCATTCCCCTTTGTACACAGTCCCTTTCTCATTCCCCTTTGTACACAGTCCCTTTCTCATTCCCCTTTGTACACAGTCCCTTTCTCATTCCCCCTTGTACACAGCCCCTTTCTCATTCCCCCTTGTACACAGCCCCTTTCTCATTCCCCCTTTGTACACAGTCCCTTTCTCATTCCCCCTTGTACACAGTCCCTTTCTCATTCCCCTTTGTACACAGTCCCTTTCCCATTCCCCTTTGTACACAGTCCCTTTCCCATTCCCCTTTGTACACAGTCCCTTTCTCATTCCCCCTTGTACACAGCCCCTTTCTCATTCCCCTTTGTACACAGCCCCTTTCTCATTCCCCTTTGTACACAGTCCCTTTCTCATTCCCCTTTGTACACAGACCCTTTCTCATTCCCCTTTGTACACAGACCCTTTCTCATTCCCCTTTGTACACAGACCCTTTCTCATTCCCCTTTGTACACAGTCCCTTTCTCATTCCCCCTTGTACACAGCCCCTTTCTCATTACCCTTTGTACACAGTCCCTTTCTCATTCCCCTTTGTACACAGTCCCTTTCTCATTCCCCCTTGTACACAGCCCCTTTCTCATTCCCCTTTGTACACAGTCCCTTTCTCATTCCGCTTTGTACACAGTCCCTTTCTCATTCCCCCTTGTACACAGTCCCTTTCTCATTCCCCCTTGTACACAGTCCCTTTCTCATTTCCCCTTTGTACACAGCCCCTTTCTCATTCCCCTTTGTACACAGTCCCTTTCTCATTCCCCCTTGTACACAGCCCCTTTCTCATTACCCTTTGTACACAGTCCCTTTCTCATTCCCCTTTGTACACAGTCCCTTTCTCATTCCCCCTTGTACACAGCCCCTTTCTCATTCCCCTTTGTACACAGACCCTTTCTCATCCCCCTTGTACACAGTCCCTTTCTCATTCCCCCTTGTACACAGACCCTTTCTCATTCCCCTTTGTACACAGACCCTTTCTCATCCCCCTTGTACACAGTCCCTTTCTCATTCCCCCTTTGTACACAGCCCCTTTCTCATCCCCCTTGTACACAGACCCTTTCTCATCCCCCTTTGTACACAGTCCCTTTCTCATTCCCCCTTTATACACAGTCCCTTTCTCATTCCCCCTTGTACACAGTCCCTTTCTCATTCCCCCTTTATACACAGTCCCTTTCTCATTCCCCCTTGTACACAGCCCCTATCTCATTCCCCTTTGTACACAGTCCCTTTCTCATTCCCCCTTGTACACAGTCCCTTTCTCATTCCCCTTTGTACACAGTCCCTTTCTCATTCCCCCTTGTACACAGCCCCTTTCTCATTCCCCTTTGTACACAGTCCCTTTCTCATTCCCCTTTGTACACAGTCCCTTTCTCATTCCCCCTTGTACACAGCCCCTTTCTCATTCCCCCTTGTACACAGCCCCTTTCTCATTCCCCTTTGTACACAGTCCCTTTCTCATTCCCCTTTGTACACAGTCCCTTTCTCATTCCCCTTTGTACACAGTCCCTTTCTCATTCCCCCTTGTACACAGCCCCTTTCTCATTCCCCCTTGTACACAGCCCCTTTCTCATTCCCCCTTTGTACACAGTCCCTTTCTCATTCCCCCTTGTACACAGTCCCTTTCTCATTCCCCTTTGTACACAGTCCCTTTCCCATTCCCCTTTGTACACAGTCCCTTTCCCATTCCCCCTTGTACACAGTCCCTTTCTCATTCCCCTTTGTACACAGTCCCTTTCCCATTCCCCTTTGTACACAGTCCCTTTCCCATTCCCCTTTGTACACAGTCCCTTTCTCATTCCCCTTTGTACACAGCCCCTTTCTCATTCCCCTTTGTACACAGCCCCTTTCTCATTCCCCTTTGTACACAGTCCCTTTCTCATTCCCCTTTGTACACAGACCCTTTCTCATTCCCCTTTGTACACAGACCCTTTCTCATTCCCCTTTGTACACAGACCCTTTCTCATTCCCCTTTGTACACAGCCCCTTTCTCATTCCCCCTTGTACACAGCCCCTTTCTCATTCCCCTTTGTACACAGTCCCTTTCTCATTCCCCTTTGTACACAGACCCTTTCTCATTCCCCTTTGTACACAGACCCTTTCTCATTCCCCTTTGTACACAGACCCTTTCTCATTCCCCTTTGTACACAGACCCTTTCTCATTCCCCTTTGTACACAGACCCTTTCTCATTCCCCTTTGTACACAGACCCTTTCTCATTCCCCCTTGTACACAGCCCCTTTCTCATTACCCTTTGTACACAGTCCCTTTCTCATTCCCCTTTGTACACAGTCCCTTTCTCATTCCCCCTTGTACACAGCCCCTTTCTCATTCCCCTTTGTACACAGTCCCTTTCTCATTCCGCTTTGTACACAGTCCCTTTCTCATTCCCCCTTGTACACAGTCCCTTTCTCATTCCCCCTTGTACACAGTCCCTTTCTCATTTCCCCTTTGTACACAGCCCCTTTCTCATTCCCCTTTGTACACAGTCCCTTTCTCATTCCCCCTTGTACACAGCCCCTTTCTCATTACCCTTTGTACACAGTCCCTTTCTCATTCCCCTTTGTACACAGTCCCTTTCTCATTCCCCCTTGTACACAGCCCCTTTCTCATTCCCCTTTGTACACAGTCCCTTTCTCATTCCGCTTTGTACACAGTCCCTTTCTCATTCCCCCTTGTACACAGTCCCTTTCTCATTCCCCCTTGTACACAGTCCCTTTCTCATTCCCCTTTGTACACAGCCCCTTTCCCATTCCCCTTTGTACACAGTCCCTTTCTCATTCCCCCTTGTACACAGACCCTTTCTCATTCCCCTTTGTACACAGCCCCTTTCTCATTCCCCCTTGTACACAGTCCCTTTCTCATTCCCCCTTGTACACAGTCCCTTTCCCATTCCCCTTTGTACACAGTCCCTTTCTCATTCCCCCTTGTACACAGACCCTTTCTCATTCCCCTTTGTACACAGCCCCTTTCTCATTCCCCTTTATACACAGCCCCTTTCTCATTCCGCTTTGTACACAGTCCCTTTCTCATTAACCCTTGTACACAGCCCCTTTCTCATCCCCCTTTATACACAGCCCCTTTCTCATTCCACCTTGTACACAGCCCCTTTCTCATTGCCCCTTGTACACAGCCCCTTTCTCATCCCCCTTTATACACAGCCCCTTTCTTATTCCGCTTTGTACACAGTCCCTTTCTCATTCCCCCTTGTACACAGTCCCTTTCTCATTCCCCCTTGTACACAGCCCCTTTCTCATTCCACCTTGTACACAGCCCCTTTCTCATTGCCCCTTGTACACAGCCCCTTTCTCATCCCCCTTTATACACAGCCCCTTTCTTATTCCGCTTTGTACACAGTCCCTTTCTCATTCCCCCTTGTACACAGTCCCTTTCTCATTCCCCTTTGTACACAGACCCTTTCTCATTCCCCCTTGTACACAGTCCCTTTCTCATTCCCCTTTTTTCCTGCCTTTTTCGTGGTAACTTTTCTTCCTTCGAGCCCTGTTTTATTTGACCTCGTTCTCTATCCTGCTCAGCTGCTCCCTGTTCTCGGCATCGTTTATTGTCCACACGGGGCCTGGATAGATTTCTGACCAAGTACCGGTCAGCTGGTGAACGTTTCTTTCTAATGTTTCCCTCGATCTCCATCCTCTTTCTCCTTTTCTGTTTTCCCATCTCGGTTGCTTCAGACACTGTGGGCCTGCCGATGCTCCTCACCCCAGTCACCGGTTACAGACAGGGCTAGCAGAGGCTGAGAATTCCCATCAGAGCTGTGATTGCGACCCCTTGTTTCACTGCGAGGTTAGTGGGCTCACTCTCACTCTGCTTATTTCTCACTCTTTGCCTTCTGCCCTCTGACACTTGCTCTTTCTTCCCCTCTTACTCTGCCTCTGTCTCTCTCTCTCTCCTGGTCTCTGTCCCTCTCTCTGTCTCTCTCAGTCACTCTCTCAACCTCCCTCTCTGTCTCTTTCTCTCTTTCTCACTCTCTGTTTCGGTCTCTCTCTCTCTCTCTCTCTCTGTCTGTCTCTGTCTGTCGCTCCCTCTCTCAGTCTGTCTCTCTCTTGGTCTGTCTCTCTCTCGGTCTTTCTATCTCTCTCTGTCTCCGTCTCTCAGGCTCTCTCTCTCGGTCTCTCTCCCTCTGTCTCTCTGTCTCTGTCTCTGTCTCTCACTCCCTCTCTGTCTCTCTTTCTCTGTCTCTCTGCCTCTCTCTCTCTCTCTCTCTCCCTCTCTGTCTCTCTCTCTGCCTCTCTCTCTCTCTTTGTCTCTCTCTCTCCCTCTGTCTGTCTGTCTCCCTCTCTGTCTCTCTCCCTTTCTGTCTCTCTCCCTCTCTGTCTCTCTCTCTAGCTGTCACTCACACTTGATCAGTTTTGAACGGTGATAATCTCACTAGTCCAGTGTAGATTATGAAAATATTTAGGTTTAACTTTGGTTATCTTTAGGGAAAGGATGGCACGATGGGAGAACCAGGAAAACCGGTGAGTGAATCCTTGGAATGTTTTAATAATTGCAGGAAATGGATTATATTCTGATGCTCACAGACAAACGAGAGTGACTGCTGACCCTTGCCCTTTGTCCTTGCCTGGCATTGAAGGACGGTGCCTCACCTGTGCCAGAGAAGCTCCAATCTGTTGTCAACCCTGAGCGTCAGCCTGCGTTCATGGGCCCGTACGTAGAGTGGCGAGACTCACAGTGCCAGTGTGTGCAAACAGCTTTTACCCAGCTGCAGACACAATGCGCTCACTGCCTGAGATGAGATCTGCTCAAAGGACTGGCGACCTGTCGGCTTGTATCTGGTAAATGTCAGCGGTTCCTGTGCTCATCGGTACCTCTGGTCACCGGGCTGTTCCCAGGTGTTCTACCAGTGCTGGCACCGTGCCAACTTCACCTCCTCAGCTCAAGGGGTCTGAGATTCATCTCCGTGATCCAGAATTGCTCTGAACATAAGGCAGCAATGGAGCTTAGAGAAGAGAGAGTTTAATGTTCCCTGGCCTATGTCTGTCCCAAAACTGAACTAAGACTTCAATACCAGGTGGCAATAGGGACATGGGAATTGCTGGACAATAAAAGACCGCGGTCCATCTAGTTCCCCTTTTACCATCCTGGGAGTCCCACGATACAACGATGATGGAATTGTTGATTAATCACAGTGATCAATCTCTATCAATGAGTCTACAACAGACCCGGACATGAGGTGAGGAAAACCCCAGTGGTGGAGTGTTCTGGGAACCATCGGTCCAAAGTCACCTGTTCCTCCCAAGTCTGTTACACTCACCTCATGTCATGACTCTAATTACTCATAGACTGTATCCCAAAATATTATTTACTGAAAGAAATCTCTCTAATTTACATTTGAATGAATCAACACTATCTGCTTCCACCATCTCCCTCGGGAGCCTGGTCCATAGATTGACCTCTCACTCACTGAATTAATGTTTTCCAAGCCCTTAGCCAGAGTTTTGGGTCCAGTTCTGGGCCCCACACTTTAGGAAAAATGTCAAGGTCTTGGAGAGGGTGCAGAGGAAATTTATCAGAATGGCAAAAGGGATGAGGGACTTCAGTTATGTGGAGAGACTGGAGAATCTGGGATTGTTCCCCTTAGAGCAGAGAAGGTTCAAGGGAGATTTGATAGAGGTGTTCAAAATCATGAAGGGTTTTGATAGAGTAAATAAGGAGAAACTGTTTCCAGTGGCAGAAGGGTCGGTAACCAGAGGACACAGATTTAAGGTAATTGGCAAAAGAGCCAGAGGGGAGATGAGGAGAAATTTTTTTACATGGCGATTTGTTATGATCTGGAATTCACGGCCTGAAAGGGCGGTTGAAGCAGATTCAGTAATAACTTTCAAAAGGGAGTTGGTTAAGTCCTCAAAAAATAAAAATTTGCAGGTCTATGGGGAAAGAGCAGGTGAGTGGGATTAATTGGATAGCTCTTTCAAAGAGCCGGCACAGGCACGATGGGCTGAATGGCCTCCTTCTGTGCTGTATCGTTCTACGTTCCCCCCGTCAGTGCTCAATGCGTCTTAAACCTGTGTAGAACCAGCAGTGTCTGATCCGGAGATCGGGGGGTGATGGGGGGCAGGCAGTCCGAGGGGGGTGATTCACCATTACGGCCTTGTGCACTGCTTCCTACCCACCACCTCCTGTAAGTGCAGCCTCAGCGCAGGGAGCTCAGGGCGTGGACCCCACCCTCTGCTCCATCTCTGTGTGAGTAGGAGATGAACGCGTTATTCGTAGCCGTGGGATGGACAATCAGTCCCTGAGCTTCCATTGTATAATCGTCTCCTCCAGGGGCAAAGGTACTGAGGTGAACCAGTGCGTCACATAGCAACAGGAGGAGGCCATTCAGCCCCTCGAGCCTGTTCCGCCATACAATCAGATCATGGCTGATCTGTACCTTAACTCCATCTACCCGCCTTGGTTCCATAACCCTTAATACCCTGAAACAACAATAATCGATCAATCTCAGTGTTAAAATTTTCAATTGTCCCCCAGCCTCAACAGCTTTTTGGGGGAGAGAGTTCCAGATTTCCACTCCCCTTTGTGTGAAGAAGTGCTTCCTGACATCACCCCTGAACGGCCCAGCTCTAATTTTAACATTGTGCCCCTTGTTCTGGACTCTCCCACCAGAGGAAATAGTTTCTCTCTATCGACCCTATCAAATCCTTTAATCATCTTAAACACCTCAATTAAATCACCCCTTAATCTTCTATACTCAAGGGAATACAGGCCTAGTCTGTGCAACCTGTTCTTATAATTTAACCCTTTTAGCCCAGGTATCATTCTGGTGAATCTGCGCTACACTCCCTCACACACTTTACGTCAGGGCAGAGAGTCTGAAGTGTTTCTAATGACAGTCAGTGAGCTCCTGGTGCCAGCTCGCTCGGGACACCCCAACCTCCACTTGGCTCCTCTGTAGGGAGGTGGAGAGGAGAGGCAATGGGAGAGACAGTGGGAGAGAGCCAGTGAGAGGCAGTGGAAGTGGCAAAGGAGAGAGGAAGTGGGAGAGGCAATGGGAGAGAGTCAGGGCAAGTCAGGGAGAGGCAGTGGGAGAGAGTCAGGGCAAGTCAGGGAGAGGCAGTGGGAGAGAGTCAGGGAGAGGCAGTGGGAGAGAGTCAGGGCAAGTCAGGGAGAGGCAGTGGGAGAGAGTCAGGGAGAGGCAGTGGGAGAGAGTCAGGGAGAGGCAGTGGGAGAGAGTCAGGGAGAGGCAGTGGGAGAGAGTCAGGGAGAGGCAATGGGAGAGAGGCAGCGGGAGTGAGGTAGGGAGAGGCAGCCTGCATTGTGTTTTAGTACGGGACTGTGTGTTGTGTGCAGGAGGATCAGGAAAGAGCTGTCAGGCCGGGTAATTTAAAACCATCCCCGTGGATAGGACCATCCGCAGATATCGGAGTGAGTTCCGTTCTGAGACCAGTGCAGAAATGGTCGGCCGATCACATCTCCTTTCACCAATGAATGTGTTCGAGTTAGGAGAGGTGGCGATCTCCTCCCCCTCACCCCCACCCCCTGAAATCCCCCCTCCTGGGGAAGTTCCTCCTCCTAGTTGCACAGCTCATTGCTACTTTAGTGCTGCAGAGAGCAGTGAAATGATTCAGAGTGTCGCCCTCCATTGCACAAACAGGAGTGTGCAGCGAGGGGAAAGCTAGACTGTAATACCAGATCGGGGCCAGCAGGTGGGGATGCTGCGCTGTGCAAAATCCTGCCCTTCAGTACAGGGGCTTTGGACAGTGTACACACTGACCCCCTTCACAATGCAGCCCACTGCGCTGGGCTTTGGACAGTGTACACACTGACCTCCTTCACAATGCAGCCCACTGCGCTGGGCTTTGGACAGTGTACACACTGACCCCCTTCACAATGCAGCCCACTGCGCTGGGCTTTGGACAGTGTACACACTGACCCCCTTCACAATGCAGCCCACTGTGCTGGGCTTTGGACAGTGTACACACTGACCCCTTCACAATGCAGCCCACTACGCTGGGCTTTGGACAGTGTACACACTGACCCCCTTCACAATGCAGCCCACTGTGCTGGGCTTTGGACAGTGTACACACTGACCCCCTTCACAATGCAGCCCACTGCGCTGGGCTTTGGACAGTGTACACGCTGACCCCCTTCACAATGCAGCCCACTGCGCTGGGCTTTGGACAGTGTACACACTGACCCCTTCACAATGCAGCCCACTGCGCTGGGCTTTGGACAGTGTACACGCTGACCCCCTTCACAATGCAGCCCACTGCGCTGGGCTTTGGACAGTGTACACGCTGACCCCCTTCACAATGCAGCCCACTGCGCTGGGCTTTGGACAGTGTACACACTGACCCCTTCACAATGCAGCCCACTGCGCTGGGCTTTGGACAGTGTACACGCTGACCCCCTTCACAATGCAGCCCACTACGCTGGGCTTTGGACAGTGTACACACTGACCCCCTTCACAATGCAGCCCACTGCGCTGGGCTTTGGACAGTGTACACACTGACCCCCTTCACAATGCAGCCCACTGCGCTGGGCTTTGGACAGTGTACACACTGACCCCCTTCACAATGCAGCCCACTGCGCTGGGCTTTGGAC
Organism: Heptranchias perlo; assembly: GCF_035084215.1. Lineage (NCBI taxonomy): Eukaryota > Metazoa > Chordata > Chondrichthyes > Hexanchiformes > Hexanchidae > Heptranchias > Heptranchias perlo. The sequence goes on along the minus strand of NC_090350.1, from coordinate 7,314,717 downwards.
TCACAGTTCAACAAACCAGTTTGTTGTTGAAATAATTCCAGTCCCTCCCCTCCCTCAGACTTACCTTCCTCCTACAGTCTCAGGCTTTTAAAAGAAAGAAAGAAAGACCGGCATCTGCAGACTTTGTGTCGTCCAGTCACTACTTGCTGATTACTCCCATCCTTCTTTAATCTTTCCGTGGTACTCGTTTCCTGCACAGTGGGTCTGGCCCCTCCTCCCGGCTTTCTCATTGTAAACACAGAGCATCAGTTCCTCTCTGTGACCAAACACGGGATAAACGGCTGCAGTGGGGAGATAGATTCCCAGGAACACAGTTCCCTCCTGTGGAAAGGATCTGGCCTCCATTCACAGGTCATTGTAGAGGGAGCTTTACTCTGTATCTAACCCGTGCTGTACCTGCCCTGGGAGTGTTTGATGGGACAGTGTAGAGGGAGCTTTACTCTGTATCTAACCCGTGCTGTACCTGCCCTGGGAGTGTTTGATGGGACAGTGTAGAGGGAGCTTTACTCTGTATCTAATCCGTGCTGTACCTGCCCTGGGAGTGTTTGATGGGACAGTTTAGAGGGAGCTTTACTCTGTATCTAACCCGTGCTGTACCTGCTCTGGGAGTGTTTGATGGGACAGTGTAGAGGGAGCTTTACTCTGTATCTAACCCGTGCTGTACCTGCCCTGGGAGTGTTTGATGGGACAGTGTAGAGGGAGCTTTACTCTGTATCTAACCCGTGCTGTACCTGCCCTGGGAGTGTTTGATGGGACAGTGTAGAGGGAGCTTTACTCTGTATCTAACCCGTGCTGTACCTGCCCTGGGAGTGTTTGATGGGACAGTGTAGAGGGAGCTTTACTCTGTATCTAACCCGTGCTGTCTGTGCCCTGGGAGTGTTTGATGGGACAGTGTAGAGGGAGCTTTACTCTGTATCTAACCCGTGCTGTCTGTGCCCTGGGAGTGTTTGATGGGACAGTGTAGAGGGAGCTTTACTCTGTATCTAACCCGTGCTGTACCTGCCCTGGGAGTGTTTGATGGGACAGTGTAGAGGGAGTTTGACTCTGTATCTAACCCGTGCTGTACCTGCCCTGGGAGTGTTTGATGGGACAGTGTAGAGGGAGCTTTACTCTGTATCTAACCTGTGCTGTACCTGCCCTGGGAGTGTTTGATGGGACAGTGTAGAGGGAGCTTTACTCTGTATCTAACCTGTGCTGTACCTGCCCTGGGAGTGTTTGATGGGACAGTGTAGAGGGAGCTTTACTCTGTATCTAACCCATGCTGTACCTGCCCTGGGAGTGTTTGATGGGACAGTGTAGAGGGAGCTTTACTCTGTATCTAACCTGTGCTGTACCTGCTCTGGGAGTGTTTGATGGGACAGTGTAGAGGGAGCTTTACTCTGTATCTAACCCATGCTGTACCTGCCCTGGGAGTGTTTGATGGGTCAGTGTAGAGGGAGCTTTACTCTGTATCTAACCTGTGCTGTACCTGCCCTGGGAGTGTTTGATGGGACATTGTAGAGGGAGCTTTACTCTGTATCCAACCCGTGCTGTACCTGCCCTGGGAGTGTTTGATGGGACAGTGTAGAGGGAGTTTTACTCTGTATCTAACCCGTGCTGTACCTGCCCTGGGAGTGTTTGATGGGATGGTGTAGAGGGAGCTTTACTCTGTATCTAACCCGTGCTGTACCTGCCCTGGGAGTGTTTGATGGGACAGTGTAGAGGGAGCTTTACTCGGTATCTAACCCGTGCTGTATGTGCCCTGGGAGTGTTTGAATCTGACACCTGGTGACATTGGGACTGAGGTGTTCACTGCCACAAAACACCTTCATTAAGTCACAGTGACAGCGCTTCTGAATATTGGGATTTCCAAATTGATGAACTAAAGGCGGTGACGGACTGGCAGTGGGGCAGTGCCAATGGGCGTGGGCATAATTGGCCTTATTCCGTGCCTGACCCGTTCGCGCTGCTATCAGTAGAACAATCACCAGAGCCTTTGCTGCACATCATTGGCGAAAGAAACTAAATGGTGCAATTTTAAAGGGGGTACAGGAACAGAGAGACCTGGGGGTTCACACACACAAATCTTTGAAGGTGGCAGGACAAGTTGAGAAGACATAGAGCGTTTGGGATCCTGGGCTTTATTAATAGAGGCAGAGAGTACAAAAGCAAGGAGGTTATACTAAACCTTTATAAAACACCGGTTAGGCCTCAGCTGGAGTATAGTGTCCGATTCTGGACACACACTTTAGGAAGGATGTCAGGACCTTAGAGAGGATGCAGAAAAGATTTACTAGAATGGTTCCAGGGATGAGGGACTTTAGTTATGTGGAGAGACTGGAGAATCTGGGGTTGTTCTCCTTAGAGCAGAGAAGGTTAAGGAGAGATTTGATAGAGGTGTTCAAAATCATGAGTTTTGACAGAGTAAATAAGGAGAAACTATTTCCAGTGGCAGAAGGGTCGGTAACCAGAGGACACAGATTTAAGGTAATTGGCAAAAGAACCAGAAGGGAGACGAGGAGACATTTTTTTACGCAGCAAATTGTTATGATCTGGAATGCACTGCCTGAGAGGGCGGTGGAAGCAGATTCAATAATAACTTTCAAAAGGGAATTGGATAAATACTTGAAGGGAAAAAATTTGCAGGTCTACAGGGGAAAGAGCAGGGGAGTGGGACTAATTGGATAGCTCTTTCAAGGAGCCAGCACAGGCACGATGGGCCAAATGGCCTCCTTCTGTGCTGTATCATTATATAATTAACTTCCCTTTCACCATGAAGGAGTGTCCCAGCCACCTGACCCGGTCCTTTGTACAGACACCTCCTGACCCTTGTGTTTCTCTGCAGGGTCGACCAGGAGTCCCCGGGACACCAGGATCTGAAGGACCAAAGGGCAGCAAAGTAAGTCTACAATTCACTTTACCTTTTATAAAATGCTCCGATTCCTCACTCCCATTCTCCCGTTTACTCGCTGTGATGAGCTAGTTTAAAATTGAGGTTCTTGGCTGTGAAATTCGGTGATTGTCGTCTCACCCCCGGGCAGTGTGGGACCCCCAGAACTGGACCCGTGGGCAGTGTGGGACCCCCAGAACTGGACCCCAGGGCAGTGTGGGACCCCCAGAACTGGACCCCAGGGCAGTGTGGGACCCCCAGAACTGGACCCCAGGGCAGTGTGGGACCCCCAGAACTTGAGCCCTGGGACCCCCGGGCCGTGCGGGACCCTCAGACCAGGACCACTGTGCTGTGCAGGACCCCCAGACCGGGACCCCCAGATCAGGACCCCCTGGCTGTGCGGGAGCCCTGGATACCGCCAGCAGAACACGTGAACCCTGCCCCAGATGACGGGGATGGAATAATTAAGTGTCCGTGGGCAGGGGGCCCGCTCCTGTACTGGAGCAGCAGAGGTGCCCGTGGGACTGTCCAGCCGAGGATCAGAGTGACACGGTCCTGCCCCTTGGTCCTGCAAAGGGCCGTGTGTCTCTCCCAAAATCTTTATTGACTTCCTCGAAGGGAAACGCGGGCCTTAGTTTTAAGCTAATCGATCCCATCCATGATCTGTCCGAGGATCCTTCATGGGGTCTTTGGAAGGCCCATTGCAGAACTCCCACCTGGCTTCTGCTGGGCCTACTGTGGGCAAATGGGTGGAAATCCCAGCGTAGCTTGGCACTGCCCCAGTCACCCCTCCAAAGCTGCCCCCTGGCTGGGGGAGGTTAAAAGGTTCACTCATTACTCGCAGCCAGACCGTTACTCTAGACTCCTCCGAGGATCTATCCTTGCCTCCCTCCTCTTCCTCATCTACATGCTGCCCCTCGTTCACATAATTGGAAAACAAGGTGTCAGGTTCCACATGTGTGCTGACGACACCCAGCTCTATCTCACCACCACCTCTCTTGACCCCTCCACTGCCTTTCTGTTGTCAGATTGCTTGTTCGACATCCAGTATTGGATGACCTGCAATTTCCTCCAATTGCAAAGACTAAAGTCATTATCTTTGGCCCCCAACAAAAACTCCGTTCCCTCGCCACCGACTCCATCTCCCTCTCCCTGGCCACTGTCTGAGGCTGAACCAGACCGTTCACAACCTTGGCGCCTATTTGACCCTGAGATGACCCCATATCTGCTCCATCACCAAGACCGGCGACTTCCCCCTCCGTAACATCGCCCGTCTCCGCCCCTGCCTCAGCTCATCTGCTGCTGAAACCCTCATCCATGCCTTTGTTACCTCTAGACTGGATTATTCCAATGCTCTCCTATCCGGCCTCCCATCTTCCACCCTCCGTAAACTTGAGTTCATCCAAATCTCTGCTGCCCGTATCCTAACTCGCACCAACTCCCGTTCTCCCATCACCCCTTTGCTCGCTGACCTACATTGGCTCCCGGTCCCCCAAAATCTCCAATTTACAATTCTCATCCTCTTCTTTAAATCTCTTCATGGCCTTGCCCCTCCCTATCTCTAACCTCCTCCAGCCCTGCCACCTCCCAAACTCCGTGTTTTTCTGACGCTGGCCTCTTGTGCAGCGCTCCCCCCCTCCCTTCGCCCCACCATTGGCGGCCGTGCCTTCAGCTGTCCAGGCTCGAGGCTCTGGAATTCCCTCCCTGAACCTCTCCACCTCTCTCTCCTTCTTCAAGGCCTCCTTAAAACCCACCTCTTTGACCAAGCTTTTGATCAGCCCTCCGAATATCTCCTTCCTTGGCTTGGCGTCCATTATTCTCTGTTTACACCCCTTTGAAGCACCTTGTAACGTTTTTCTATGTTAAAGGCGCTATATAAATGCAACTTGTTGTGGACCTGGGAGTGTTTGATGGGACAGTGAAGGTGGGACTTTGCTCCAGTAATGCTTGATGCTGACACTGGGGGGGGTCAAAACATGGGAATAAATTCCATTCTCCAGCCCTGGGAGCCAACACTTGGAAAAACACAAAATTCAACCACCAAATAAGCTCTGCTTGGGCTGCACATTGTGAACACAGTTCTGTGTAATTATCGGTGCCCTTTAAGAATTGTCGATCCGAGGAATAATGTTTGGAAACATCCTGCACAGTTGTTTTGCTCCACAATCTGCTCCCAGGTGGAATTCCTGAATCCACTCAGGATCTCTGAGTTGAGCGGGAGCTTCCCATTGGAAACTGAAGGGAGGGGAAGAAGAGCAGGTGCTGAGTCTCGGAGGTGAGGTAGGGGAGTGGTTATGTTACTGGACGAGTAATCCAGAGGCCCGGGCTAATTATTCAGAGAACGTTCCGTTCAAATCCCACCGTGGAAGTTTGAGAATTTGAATTCAATTTTAAAAATCGGGGAAATAAAAAGCTGGTATCAGTAAAAGTGATTGTCCTAAAAACCCAATGGGTTCACTATCGGGAAGGAAACCTGCCGTCCTTACCCAGTCTGGGTCTGTATGTGACTCCAGTCCCACACCAACACGGTTGACTCTTAACCGCCCTCTGAACTGGCCGAGCAAAACACTCAGTTGTATCAAAACTGCTCTCAGTGGCTGAAGAAGAAAGCCCATCGCCACCTCAGGGCAACCAGGGGATGGGCAGTAAATGCCGGCCTTGCCAACGACTTCCACATCCCGAGAATTAATATGTAAAAGGTCAGCCCCAGGCAGCTCCTGTGTGTCCCTGACAGGGGCTTTTACAGAGGATTAGTGGGCAGGTCAGCGGGGTCCCGATAGTGGGAGAGAAATAACTTTTAAAAAAAGAAACTAGAGGCAAAATGCAAATAATTGTTTGAAACTCACTTTGCCAATTTTTTTGCTTGTGTTTTAGGGGAAAGCGGGAGAGCATGGGATCCCAGGTCACCCGGGGGCCCCTGGTGTGGGCTTACCTGGGGTACGGGTAAGTACCCTCTACTCACTTAAACCCTCTCAGCTCTGAGCAGGCGGCCTCAGCCGGCCCTCCATCCTTGGTGGCTCAGGCATCACTTCTGTGACGAGGCAGTGTCACAGTGCCTTGGAGATACAATGAGAGGCAACATCCAACTCAAAGGATCCCAATTCTTGGCACCTCCCCTTAAGGTGTCTTGGGTAACGTGGGGAAACTTAACTGTGTAAAATACCCCAAGGAAATGAAGGCCTGGAACTGGGAGGCATTGGCTCTTCTATCTGCTGGCTGTAGGAGGCCAGAGCGAAATGAGTTTGGTGCCGTCTCAATCCAGCTCCTGGAGGCATAAACAGAACCAGGAAATGCTCCGTGGGACCAACCTGACTCAGGGCCCTGCTTTGGGAAAAGAGAAAAAACGCATTTTACTACAATGGGGGTTCCCTCCTGAGGTAAGTTGTTGACGCAGAGTTAGAAAGAGCTTACTTCTGCATCTATCATATGCTGTACCTGCCCTGGGAGTGTTTGATGGGACAGTGTAGAGGGAGCTTTGCTCTGCATCTAACCCGTGCTGCACCTGCCCTGGGAGTGTTTGATTGGACAGTGTAGAGGGAGCTTTACTCTGTATCTAACCCGTGCTGTACCTGCCCTGGGAGTGTTTGATTGGACAGTGTAGAGGGAGCTTTACTCTGTATCTAATCCGTGCTGTACCTGCCCTGGGAGTGTTTGATGGGACAGTGTCGAGGGAGCTTTACTCTGTATCTAACCCATGCTGTACCTGCCCTGGGAGTGTTTGATGGGACAGTGTAGAGGGAGCTTTACTCTGTATCTAACCCGTGCTGTACCTGCCCTGGGAGTGTTTGATGGGACAGTGTAGAGGGAGCTTTACTCTGTATCTAACCCGTGCTGTACCTGCCCTGGGAGTGTTTGATGGGACAGTGTAGAGGGAGCTTTACTCTGTATCTAACCCGTGCTGTACCTGCCCTGGGAGTGTTTGATGGGACAGTGTCGAGGGAGCTTTACTCTGTATCTAACCCATGCTGTACCTGCCCTGGGAGTGTTTGATGGGACAGTGTAGAGGGAGCTTTACTCTGTATCTAACCCGTGCTGTACCTGCCCTGGGAGTGTTTGATGGGACAGTGTAGAGGGAGCTTTACTCTGTATCTAACCCGTGCTGTACCTGCCCTGGGAGTGTTTGATGGGACAGTGTAGAGGGAGCTTTACTCTGTATCTAACCCGTGCTGTACCTGCCCTGGGAGTGTTTGATGGGACAGTGTAGAGGGAGCTTTACTCTGTATCTAACCCGTGCTGGCCTGTGATGTTCCTGACCTGGGAGTGTCACCCCACTTAACCAAGTCTTGAGGACTCGGGTGCAGTTAAGGGCTGGGAATCTCCAGGTGTATCCTCGGGTTCAGCTGGATCTTAACCGAGTACAACTGCACACGGACCATTGGTAATCTGCTCACTGCCTCCCCAGACGGAACACCTTCCTGTTGGCACATTTGCCTGCAGGGTTATTTGCAGCTGAACAGGTAGAATCGCAGCCCCCAGTGCCGAGTTTACCTGCGCAGGACCCAGCAATGATCCAGAGAGGCTGGCCATTCATCAGCAGTGCTGTGTAGTACTGCGGACTAACCCAGTGCAGGTATTGGATCACTGGCCGTACCGCAGACGTGTGACTCTGTTCCAATCTGCTCAGGTCTGTTGGAAATCTGGACCCTCCGCTGCTTGAATTGTAGTTGCTCCTGGATGCTCCCAGCGAGTAATGGCAGCAGGACAGAATAGTGGGGCCGGGGTCGGGGGGGGGTCTGTTTATGGGGGGCACAATCCTACCCAATAGTCTCTATGGCACTGATTTAAATCAACGAAATTGCAGTTAACCAAACTATTTCACTCTGTTAAAAGAGGAATACTTGAAATCAACACCCAGTTACAGTGTTTGTTCCCCACCATGTAATAAATGTGAAGGTCTCTCTGACCCTCCCCCCCATTGACTGATTGTTCTTTGTATTTACCAGGGAAAGGATGGAGAGACCGGAGATTCAGGGTTACCAGGGAAACGAGGCCTACCAGTAAGTACTGTTCAATCTATTATTAATAATGATGCCCCATTCGCATTTGACTTGCGCCACGATTGACTGGTTAGCCGGCTCCGACTGGCTGGGGTCAGACAGGATGGGTGAGGGGGGGTCTGGTGCACATGGGCCGTATCCCAGGCACCACTTCAGGAAAGGAGCAGAGAGACGAGAAGGAAACTAGAGGAGAACGGGAAGGATTGAATGGGAACCATCAGCAGGACAGGGAGTGGCTGGCCCTGCGTTCCCTGGAACACTGTAAATTACGCCGTTTCATGACCCAATCTCCCCGTCGTGAACTTACTCCGAAATTTCCTGGAAAAGTAATTTGAATCCGCTGCAGTCAGTGTAATAGCGAATCAGGGATCTCGCGAGTGGCCCAGCCAATGGCCTTACCCCGTCTACATCAATATTAGAAGGATATGCTGATAGGATGAGATGGAGTAAAGTGGGAGGAGGCTCGCGTGGAGCATAAAGGCCGGCATAGTCGGGTTGGGCCGAATGGCCTGTTTCTGTGCTGTAGATTCTGTGTAATTCTCTGTAATTATTGACATGACCCGGGTCAGAGATTTGTGAATTTCCAATCCTTTCACTGCACTGAGCTTCCTCACTTGCACAACGCTGCTCGGGCTCCGGACTTCCTCCGCTGCTGAGTTCAGTTTTTAGGAACATTCCAAGTCACAGATCGATCTTTTTTTTTACCATTTATTCAGAAGATGACATTTGAGCAATTTAAGTGACCTGAAAAGGTTACACAAGACCCCAGACCACAGCGAGCAATTTGTCAGGATTCCACTGCCTCAGAGGTTCTTGCTTGTGTCTGAACCTGGAGCCAAATCAAAGTCACGGCCTCTGCTGCACGGCTTTGGGAAGAAACACTTCAAACTCCGTCAAATACCGGCTAATAACTTCACCGGGGCATCATTCTGAGTTTCCGTTACCGATGGGGGAGTCTCGGCAGCTGGTCACACCTGTCGGTCACAGAGAGGGTCCCTGTAGGGTCACCAACCCTCCAGGAATTAAAGATTCATCTCCTGGACACTGGAGCAGGCAAAACCAAGGAGAAAAATCATAGGGGAAATCAAAAAAATGGTGTGTTTTTTTCATTTTCATTTATTATTTATAAAAATATTGGAGATGGGGAAAAAGTGCCGTTTGGGAATCATCCAATTGGGCAATCGGGTAATGAAGAGCCTGTTTGCTTTCCAATTGGTGTGAAAAGGTGGTGCTCCACGAGGATGGACATGTCGGGCGACCAATGGCGGGAGCGTGGGGTCAAGGCAATTGGAGGTGGAAGGTCACAGTAAATGGGAGGATACTGAGAGGTGTAGAGGAAAGAAGGACCTTGGAGTGCATGTCCACAGATCCCTGAAGGTAGTAGGACAGGTAGATAAGGTGGTTAAGGAGGCATAGAATATAAGAGCAGGGAGGTTGTGCTAGAACTGTATAAAACACTAGTTAGGCCACAGCTTGAGTACTGCGTACAGTTCTGGTCACCACATTACAGGAAGGATGTGATTGCACGAGAGAGGGTACAGAGGGGATTTACGAGGATGTTGCCAGGACTGGAGAATTTTAGCTATGAGGAAAGATTGGATAGACTGGGGATGTTTTCTTTGGAACACAGGAGGCTGAGGGGTGATTTGATTGAGGTGTATAAAATTACGGGGGGCTGAGATAAAGTGGATAGGAAGGACCTATTTCCCTTAGCAGAGGGGTCAATAACCAGGGGGCATAGATTAAAGTAATTGGTAGAAGGATTAGAGGGGAGCTGAGGGAAAATGTTTTCACCCAGAGGGTGGGTGGGGGTCTGGAACTCACTGCCAGAAAGGGTGGTGGAGGCAGAAACCTTCATCACATTTAAAAAGTACCTGGATGTGCACTTGAAGTGCCGTAATCTACAGGGCTATGGATCAAGTGCTGGAAAGTGGGATTAGGCTAGGTAGCTCTTTTTCGACCAGAACAGACACGATGGACCGAATGGCCTCCTCTGTGCCATAAATTTTTCTATGTTTCTATGTCATGTGATGAAACCTCCAGGAATACATCCAGCCAGAGTTGGCGACCCTAGATTCCTGACAATCAGCAAACTCTGGAAACTATCCCTGATAAAGTCAGAGTGAAATGTCAGGCAATTGTCTAGTTTATGTCTAGAGCCTTGAAACAAGCAAGGGTGATGTCAGTGAGTGAACGTCTACCTTACATTAAAGGGTTAAATTATGAGGACAGGCTGCATAAACTCGGGTTGTATTCCCTCGAGTATGGAAGATTGAGGGGTGATCTGACCAAGGTGTTTAAAATGTAAAAAGGATTCGATAGGGTAGATACGGAGAAACTATTTCCTCTGGCGGGTGAATCGAGAACAGGAGAGGACATAATCTTAAAATTAGAGCCAGGCTGTTCAGGAGTGAAATCAATAAACATTTTTTCACACAAAGGGGAGTGGAAATCTGGAACTCTCGTCCCCCAAAAGGCTGTGGATGCTGGGGATCAATTGGAGCTTTCAAGACTGAGATCGATAGATTTTTGTTGGGTGATGGTATAAAGGGATATGGAGCAAAGGTGGGTAAATGGAGTTGAGGTGGAGATCAGCCTTGATCTAATTGAATTGTGGAGCAGGCTCGAGGGGCTGAATGGCCTCCTCCTGTTCCGATATTCCTCTGTCCACCAGTTTAATGGAGGTGTTCGCCTGTTTAAAGTAAAGAGGATAGTTTGTGTTAAAACAGTGGACAGTGGGACAATGGACAAATGGGTTAGCATCTGCTCACCACTATAATGCTCCAGGTTTCAAACTCACCCACTGACAGAACACACTTCTTTCATGTCTTTCATCTTTTAGGGTGTGGCAGGAATTAAAGGTGAAAAGGTAAGATTGTGCGAATGACCTTGTGCATTTATTGTAAAGTATCAAACCAAACACTTTTGTGGAGTGAGGAGTTCCCACGAGAGAGTCAGCACCCTGCCGCTGGGGTGATGGCTTCATTGGTGCCAAGTGGCCAAAGCAGAAGGTTCATCTTGGCACAGCTATACCTCCCCCGACAACACAAGACCCAATAGCCCTTGTATCATTGCATTGACTGGGACTGTCCTGTCAGTCTGCCCCCTCCGCCCCCACACCACCGAAACCACACAACTGCACGGCTGCATTAAACCCCACTGCTCACCTTCCACAGGCTCAGTGTCTTGTCAGACATGGTTACATCATTTAATGGCTTGCAAGCACACTATTGGATTTCTACCTGCCATTTCAGTGAAGCGAATGATGTGCTGTGTTCTTCAGTATTAAATTACTAGAAATGGAAATGTCCCATATGTCCAAAGATGTTGGTAACGGACACTTTGGAGAGACTACAGCCCTACATCAAACCTCAATAGGACAGTGTAGGGAGAGCTTTACTCTGTATCTAACCCGTGCTGTACCTGCCCTGGGAGTGTTTGATGGGACAGTGTAGAGGGAGCTTTACTCTGTATCTAATCCGTGCTGTACCTGCTCTGGGAGTGTTTGATGGGACAGTGTCGAGGGAGCTTTACTCTGTATCTAACCCGTGCTGTACCTGCCCTGGGAGTGTTTGATGGGACAGTGTAGAGGGAGCTTTACTCTGTATCTAACCCGTGCTGCACCTGCCCTGGGAGTGTTTGATGGGACAGTGTAGAGGGAGCTTTACTCTGTATCTAACCCATGCTGTACCTGCTCTGGGAGTGTTTGATGGGACAGGGTAGAGGGAGCTTTACTCTGTATCTAACCCAGGCTGTACCTGCCCTGGGAGTGTTTGATGGGACAGGGTAGAGGGAGCTTTACTCTGTATCTAACCCGTGCTGTACCTGCTCTGGGAGTGTTTGATGGGACAGTGTAGAGGGAGCTTTACTCTGTATCTAACCCATGCTGTACCTGCTCTGGGAGTGTTTGATGGGACAGGGTAGAGGGAGCTTTACTCTGTATCTAACCCATGCTGTACCTGCCCTGGGAGTGTTTGATGGGACAGGGTAGAGGGAGCTTTACTCTGTATCTAACCCATGCTGTACCTGCTCTGGGAGTGTTTGATGGGACAGGGTAGAGGGAGCTTTACTCTGTATCTAACCCGTGCTGTACCTGCCCTGGGAGTGTTTGATGGGACAGGGTAGAGGGAGCTTTACTCTGTATCTAACCTGTGCTGTACCTGCCCTGGGAGTGTTTGATGGGACAGGGTAGAGGGAGCTTTACTCTGTATCTAACCCGTGCTGTACCTGCCCTGGGAGTGTTTGATGGGACAGGGTAGAGGGAGCTTTACTCTGTATCTAACCCGTGCTGTACCTGCCCTGGGAGTGTTTGATGGGACAGTGTAGAGGGAGCTTTACTCTGTATCTAACCTGTGCTGTACCTGCCCTGGGAGTGTTTGATGGGACAGTGTAGAGGGAGCTTTACTCTGTATCTAACCCATGCTGTACCTGCCCTGGGAGTGTTTGATGGGACAGGGTAGAGGGAGCTTTACTCTGTATCTAACCCGTGCTGTACCTGCTCTGGGAGTGTTTGATGGGACAGTGTAGAGGGAGCTTTACTCTGTATCTAACCCATGCTGTACCTGCTCTGGGAGTGTTTGATGGGACAGGGTAGAGGGAGCTTTACTCTGTATCTAACCCATGCTGTACCTGCCCTGGGAGTGTTTGATGGGACAGGGTAGAGGGAGCTTTACTCTGTATCTAACCCATGCTGTACCTGCTCTGGGAGTGTTTGATGGGACAGGGTAGAGGGAGCTTTACTCTGTATCTAACCCGTGCTGTACCTGCCCTGGGAGTGTTTGATGGGACAGGGTAGAGGGAGCTTTACTCTGTATCTAACCCGTGCTGTACCTGCCCTGGGAGTGTTTGATGGGACAGGGTAGAGGGAGCTTTACTCTGTATCTAACCCGTGCTGTACCTGCCCTGGGAGTGTTTGATGGGACAGGGTAGAGGGACTGCTCACTGTAACATTCTTTCATGGACCCAACCTCCCTTACTGCGATTCTGTTATGTGCTGTAATAGTAACGAATGGGTAAATCACTAAACCTGCATCTTGTGCTGTGTAGGGAGCAGCTGCTGACCCGTGTATCTGTGTGAATGGACCCTCACCCCAACCAGGAGACATTGGATACCCAGGAGCTTCTGTAAGTATCTACAAAATACATGGTGGTGTATAAAGATTACTGGACCCCTGTGTATGTACACATGTTCAGTATAGGGACCCACAGTTCCCTGTGTATATACACATGTTCAGTATAAGGACCCACAGTCCCCTGTGTATATGTCCGTGTGTTGGGTATAGGGACCCACAGTCCCCGTGTATATGTCTGTATGTTGGGTATAGGGACCCAGAATCCCCTGTGTATATACACATGTTCAGTATAAGGACCCACAGTCCCCTGTGTATATGTCTGTGTGTTGGGTATAGGGACCCACAGTCCCCGTGTATATGTCTGTATGTTGGGTATAGGGACCCAGAGTCCCCTGTGCATATACACATGTTCAGTATAAGGACCCAGTGTCCCCTGTGTATATGTCCGTGTGTTGGATTATAGGGACCCACAGTCCTTTTTTTATTATTCGTTCATGGGATGTGGGCGTCGCTGGCAAGGCCGGCATTTATTGCCCATCCCTAATAGCCCTCGAGAAGGTGGTGGTGAGCCGCCTTCTTGAATCGCTGCAGTCCGTGTGGTGAAGGTTCTCCCACAGTGCTGTTAGGAAGGGAGTTCCAGGATTTTGACCCAGTGACGATGAAGGAACGGCGATATATTTCCAAGTCGGGATGGTGTGTGACTTGGAGGGGAACGTGCAGGTGGTGTTGTTCCCATGCGCCTGCTGCTCTTGTCCTTCTAGGTGGTAGAGGTCACGGGTTTGGGAGGTGCTGTCGAAGAAGCCTTGGCGAGTTGCTGCAGTGCATCCTGTGGATGGTACACACCGCAGCCACAGTGCGCCGGTGGTGAAGGGAGTGAATGTTTAGGGTGGTGGATGGGGTGCCAATCAAGCGGGCTGCTTTATCTTGGATGGTGTCGAGCTTCTTGAGTGTTGTTGGAGCTGCACTCATCCAGGCAAGTGGAGAGTATTCCATCACACTCCTGACTTGTGCCTTGTAGATGGTGGAAAGGCTTTGGGGAGTCAGGAGGTTTTTAGAGATTTAGAGATTTAGAGTTATACAGCACAGATAGAGGCCCTTCGGCCCATCGTGTCCGCGCCGGCCATCAGCCCTGTCTACTCTAATCCCATATTCCAGCATTTGGTCCGTAGCCTTGTATGCTATGGCATTTCAAGTGCTCATCCAAATGCTTCTTGAATGTTGTGAGGGTTCCTGCCTCCACAACCCTTTCAGGCAGTGAGTTCCAGACTCCAACCACCCTCTGGGTGAAAAAGTTCTTTCTCAAATCCCCTCTAAACCTCCCGCCTTTTACCTTGAATCTATGTCCCCTTGTTGTAGAACCCTCAACGAAGGGAAAAAGCTCCTTAGTATCCATCCTATCTGTGCCCCTCATAATTTTGTACACCTCAATCATGTCCCCCCTCAGCCTCCTCTGCTCCAAGGAAAACAAACCCAATCTTCCCAGTCTCTCTTCATAGCTGAAGCGCTCCAGGTGAGTTACTCGCCGCAGAATACTCAGCCTCTGACCTGCTCTCGTAGCCACAGTATTTATATGGCTGGTCCAGTTAAGTTTCTGGTCAATGGTGACCCCCAGGATGTTGATGGTGGGGGATTCGGCGATGGTAATGCCATTGAATGTCAAGGGGAGGTGGTTAGACTCTCTCTTGTTGGAGATGGTCATTGCCTGGCACTTATCTGGCGCGAATGTTACTTGCCACTTATGAGCCCAAGCCTGATGTTGTCCAGGTCTTGCTGCATGCGGGCTCGGACTGCTTCATTATCTGAGGGGTTGCGAATGGAACTGAACACTGTGCAGTCATCAGCGAACATCCCCATTTCTGACCTTATGATGGAGGGAAGGTCATTGATGAAGCAGCTGAAGATGGTTGGGCCTAGGACACTGCCCCGAGGAACTCCTGCAGCAATGCCCTGGGGCTGAGATGATTGGCCTCCAACAACCACTACCATCTTCCTTTGTACTAGGTATGACTCCAGCCTCTGGAGAGTTTTCCCCCTGATTCCCATTGACTTCAATTTTACTAGGGCTCCTTGGTACCACACTCGGAAAATGCTGCCTTGATGTCAAGGGCAGTCACTCTCACCTCACCTCTGGAATTCAGCTCTTTTGTCCATGTTTGGACCAAGGCTGTAATGAGGTCTGGAGCCAAGTGGTCCTGGCGGAACCCAAACTGAGCATCGGTGAGCAGGTTATTGGTGAGTAAGTGCCGCTTGATAGCACTGTCGACGACACCTTCCATCACTTTGCTGATGATTGAGAGTCGACTGATGGGGCGGTAATTGGCCGGATTGGATTTGTCCTGCTTTTTGTGGACAGGACATACCTGGGCAATTTTCCACATTGTCGGGTAGATGCCAGTGTTGTAGCTGTACTGGAACAGCTTGGCTAGAGGCGCAGCTAGTTCTGGAGCACATGTCTTCAGCACTACAGCTGGGATGTTGTCGGGGCCCATAGCCTTTGCTGTATCCAGTGCACTCAGCCATTTCTTGATATCACGTGGAGTGAATCGAATTGGCCGAAGACTGGCTTCCGTGATGGTGGGGATATCGGGAGGAGGCTGAGATGGATCATCCACTCGGCACTTCTGGCTGAAGATGGTTGCAAACGCTTCAGCCTTGTCTTTTGCACTCACGTGCTGGACTCCGCCATCATTGAGAATGGGGATGTTTGCAGAGCCTCCTCCTCCCGTTAGTTGTTTAATTGTCCACCACCATTCACGACTGGATGTGGCAGGACTGCAGAGCTTTGATCTGATCCGTTGGTTGTGGAATCGCTTAGCTCTGTCTATAGCATGTTGCTTCTGCTGTTTAGCATACATGTAGTCCTGAGTTGTAGCTTCACCAGGTTGGCACCTCATTTTTAGGTACGGCTGGTGCTGCTCCTGGCATGCTCTTCTACACTCCTCATTGAACCAGGGTTGATCCCCTGGCTTGTTGGTAATGGTAGAGTGAGGAATATGCCGGTCCATGAGGTTACAGATTGTGCTGGAATACAATTCTGCTGCTGCTGATGGCCCACAGCGCCTCATGGATGCCCAGTTTTGAGCTGCTAGATCTGTTCTGAATCTATCCCATTTAGCACGGTGGTAGTGCCACACGACACGTTGGATGGTGTCCTCAGTGCGAAGACGGGACTTCATCTCCACGAGGACTGTGCGGTGGTCACTCCTACCAATACTGTCATGGACAGATGCATTTGCGACAGGTAGATTGGTGAGGACGAGGTCAAGTAAGTTTTTCCCTCGTGTTGGTTCGCTCACCACCTGCCGCAGGCCCAGTCTGGCAGCTATGTCCTTCAGGACTCGGCCAGCTCGGTCAGTAGTGGTGCTACCGAGCCACTCTTGGTGATGGACATTGTAGTCCCCCACCCAGAGTACATTTTGTGCCCTTGCTACCCTCAGTGCTTCCTTCAAGTGGTGTTCAACATGGAGGAGGACTGATTCATCAGCTGAGGGAGGACGGTCGGTGGTAATCAGCAGGAGGTTTCCTTGCCCATGTTTGACCTGATGCCATGAGATTTCATGGGGTCCAGAGTCAATGTTGAGGACTCCCAGGGCCACTCCCTTCTGACTGTGTATCACTGTACCGCCACCTCTGGTGGGTCTGTCCTGCCGCTGGGACAGGACATACCCAGGGATGGTGATGGAAGAGTCTGGGACGTTGGCTGAAAGGTATGATTCTGTGAGTATGGCTATGTCAGGCTGTTGCTTGACTAGTCTGTGGGACAGCTCTCCCAATTTTGGCACAAGTCCCCAGATGTTAGTAAGGAGGACCTTGCAGGGTCGACTGGGCTTGGTGTTTTGCCGTTGTCGTGTCCGGTGCCTAGTGGTCCGATGCCGCGTGGTCCGTCTGGTTTTATTCTTATTATGACTTTTCGTAGCGAGATTTTACAACTGAGTGGCCTGCTAGGCCATTTCAGAGGGTGATTAAGAATCAACCACATTGCTGTGGGTCTGGAGTCACATATATGTCCGTATGTTGGGTGTAGGGACCCACAGTCCCCTGTGTATATGTCCGTATGTTGGGTATAGGGACCCACAGTCCCCTGTGTATATGTCCGTGTGTTGGGTATAGGGACCCACGGTCCCCTGTGTATATGTCCGTGTGTTGGGTATAGGGACCCACGGTCCCCTGTGTATATGTCCGTGTGTTGGGTATAGGGACCCACGGTCCCCTGTGTATATGTCCGTGTGTTGGGTATAGGGACCCACGGTCCCCTGTGTATATGTCCATGTGTTGGGTGTAGGGAGACTCCTGGTTGTGTATTAATGCGGAGCTGGAGTCTGTTGGTTTCTCACCTATGCGAGGAACAGAATCCACCGGGTTCCCTTCCACTTATTTCAATTGAAATAAAACCCAGGAGAGTCTGTAAGTGGTGAGTAATCCTCTCCGCCAAATCATATTTTCTGCACCTCACTGGGTTCGGCACTGAGTATTCTAATATTGAAACAGCACCCCACAGGCTCTTGGCAAGACTGGTGATCTCTGCCTGGTCGGGTAGGTGGACAATGAGCAGGGAATGGGCAATGCCCATCTCACCCACCACCTCTAGCCCATAATGCTGATTTGTCCCGTCACTGCAGGCATGAAGTAGCAGAAAGCTTTCGTCCTCACCCCTTCTGTGACTGTCAGAGTCTCTCGTGTTTGCAGGTCCATGTTTTGTGACCCTGGTCCTGCGATCACACTGACAGTCGGTGTGGGGTCAGCAGGGAGTCACATGGGTCCTGTATCCTGTGACATCCAGGCTACTCAGAGCTACCAGGAAATCAGCAGCTCAGTCCTAACATCAGAGGTTTTGAGTTTGAAGCCTTGCTTCCAAACTGGATTATGTTGGACTTTCTGATGTGGACATTAAATAAGCGGCATGTATTCCATGAAAGGGGGAGTGTACATGGGCTGTGGGAGGAGATTAATGGGTGAGTCGAGTCAAGATAGGGGAGAGTGGACATGGGCTGTTAAAGGAGATTAAATGGGTGAGTAGAGTCCATGAAAGAGGAGAGTGGACATGGGCTGTGGAAGGAGATTAAATGGGTGAGTCGAGTCAAGATAGGGGAGAGTGGACATGGGCTGTTAAAGGAGATTAAATGGGTGAGTAGAGTCCATGAAAGAGGAGAGTGGACATGGGCTG
Source organism: Heptranchias perlo (assembly GCF_035084215.1). Taxonomy (NCBI): domain Eukaryota; kingdom Metazoa; phylum Chordata; class Chondrichthyes; order Hexanchiformes; family Hexanchidae; genus Heptranchias; species Heptranchias perlo. The sequence continues at coordinate 7,296,615 of NC_090350.1, read as the reverse complement.
TGGAAGGAGATTAAATGGGTGAGTCGAGTCCATGATAGGGGAGAGTGGACGTGGGCTGTGGAAGGAGATTAATGGGTGAGTCGAGTCCATGATGGGGGAGAGTGGACATGGGCTGTGGAAGGACTGGGCTTCATCTGGCTCCCTTATACTGTGGGGTTCAGTAGCTCCTTCCAGCCGGTTCGCGCAATGACATTCAGTATTTACTGTACACAAAATCAACCTATATAGACAGAAAACCAAAAACAAGTAATATTAAACACAATCCTGTGTAAATGTTTGACTTTTGAATGGGGCACCTGATGGTGGCATTCCTTCTTTTGATGGACACTGGTCTGAATGAGGTACATTCAACAAATATTGGTGCAAGAGTTTGTTTAGATTGGTTTTCCAGGCCAGTTGATGACCTGCATCTTGTTGATCTATTATCACTGACTTAACTCCTTGTTCATTGGTCCACTGAAGGGAGAACATGGCCATCCAGGGGCTTCTGGTGAGAGAGGGCCGTGGGTTCAAGGCCCTTCGGTGAGTGTGGCTTTCTACACAATTGGCGTCTTGCCTTCAATTGTCTATTTACCTCGACCTACTACAGTTCTGCAAGAAAGGACAAGCATTCAATCTTCTGCATTCAATTTTTACTTTTGTTTGTTTTCTCTTGACCAATTATTTTTAATTGATTGATTTCTTTCAGGGCCCACCTGGACCACCCGGAGTTCCCGGACCACCTGGACCACCAGGGTTACCTGGAGGGAACGGCCGGCAGGTAAACTAAGTAGAAGAAAGCACTCACGGAGAGGAAAGAAAACAATTCAGCTCAAAGTGTGCAGTTTGATTGCTACACACAGAAACACTCGATATACCCCACACCCCTCACAGTAACACTCGATATACCCCACACCCCTCACTATAACACTCGATATACCCCACACCCCTCACAGTAACACTCGATATACCCCACACCCCTCACTATAACACTCGATATACCCCACACCCCTCACTGTAACACTCGATATACCCCACACCCCTCACAGTAACACTCGATATACCCCACACCCCTCACTGCAACACTCGATATACCCCACACCCCTCACAGTAACACTCGATATATCCCACACCCCTCACTGCAACACTCGATATACCCCACACCCCTCACTGCAACACTCGATATACCCCACACCCCTCACTGCAACACTCGATATACCCCACACCCCTCACAGTCACACTCGATATACCCCACACCCCTCACTGCAACACTCTCTGATATACCCCACACCCCTCACAGTAACACTCGATATATCCCACACCACTCACTATAACACTCGATATACCCCACACCCCTCACAGTAACACTCGATATACCCCACACCCCTCACTGTAACACTCGATATACCCCACACCCCTCACAGTAACACTCGATATATCCCACACCCCTCACTATAACACTCGATATACCCCACACCCGTCACTGTAACACTCGATATATCCCACACCCCTCACTGCAACACTCGATATACCCCACACCCCTCACAGTCACACTCGATATACCCCACACCCCTCACAAACACTCGATATACCCCACACCCCTCACTGTAACACTCGATATACCCCACACCCCTCACTGCAACACTCGATATACCCCACACCCCTCACTGTGACACTTGATATACCCCATACCCCTCACTGTAACACTCTGATATACCCCATACCCCTCACTGTAACACTCTGATATACCCCATACCCCTCACTGTAACACTCTGATATACCCCATACCCCTCACTGTAACACTCTGATATACCCCACACCCCTCACTGTAACACTCTGATATACCCCAAACCCCTCACTGTAACACTCTGATATACCCCATACCCCACACTGTAACACTCTGATATATCCCACACCCCTCACTGTAACACACTGATATACCCCACACCCCTCACTGTAACACTCTGATATACCCCATACCCCACACTGTAACACTCTGATATATCCCACACCCCTCACTGTAACTCTCTGATATACCCCACACCCCTCACTGTAACACTCTGATATACCCCACACCCCTCACTGTAACTCTGTGATATACCCCACACCCTCACTGTAACACTCTGATATACCCCTCACCCCTCACTGTAACACTCTGATATACCCCACACCCCTCACTGTAACACTCTGATATACCCCACACCCCTCACTGTAACTCTCTGATATACCCCACACCCCTCACTGTAACACTCTGATATACCCCACACCCCTCACTGTAACACTCTGATATACCCCACACCCCTCACTGTAACACTCTGATATGCCCCACACCCCTCACTGTAACACTCTGATATACCCCACACCCCTCACTGTAACTCTCTGATATACCCCACACCCCTCACTGTAACTCTCTGATATACCCCACACCCCTCACTGTAACTCTCTGATATACCCCACACCCCTCACTGTAACTCTCTGATATACCCCACACCCCTCACTGTAACTCTCTGATATACCCCACATCCCTCACTGTAACTCTCTGATATACCCCACACCCCTCACTGTAACACTCTGATATATCCCACACCCCACACTGTAACACTCTGATATACCCCACACCCCTCACTGTAACACTCTGATATACCCCACACCCCTCACTGTAACACTCTGATATACCCCACACCCCTCACTGTAACACTCTGATATACCCCACACCCCTCACTGTAACACTCTGATATACCCCATACCCCTCACTGTAACACTCTGATATACCCCATACCCCACACTGTAACACTCTGATATACCCCACACCCCTCACTGTAACACTCTGATATACCCCACACCCCTCACTGTAACACTCTGATATACCCCATACCCCACACTGTAACACTCTGATATACCCCACACCCCTCACTGTAACACTCTGATATACCCCACACCCCTCACTGTAACACTCTGATATACCCCACACCCCTCACTGTAACACTCTGATATACCCCATACCCCACACTGTAACACTCTGATATACCCCACACCCCTCACTGTAACACTCTGATATACCCCACACCCCTCACTGTAACACTCTGATATACCCCATACCCCTCACTGTAACACTCTGATATACCCCACACCCCTCACTGTAACACTCTGATATACCCCATACCCCACACTGTAACACTCTGATACACCCCTCACCCCTCACTGTAACACTCTGATATACCCCATACCCCTCACTGTAACACTCTGATATACCCCATACCCCACACTGTAACACTCTGATATACCCCTCACCCCTCACTGTAACACTCTGATATACCCCACACCCCTCACTGTAACACTCTGATATACCCCATACCCCACACTGTAACACTCTGATACACCCCTCACCCCTCACTGTAACACTCTGATATACCCCACACCCCTCACTGTAACACTCTGATATACCCCATACCCCACACTGTAACACTCTGATACACCCCTCACCCCTCACTGTAACACTCTGATATACCCCATACCCCTCACTGTAACACTCTGATATACCCCATACCCCACACTGTAACACTCTGATATACCCCTCACCCCTCACTGTAACACTCTGATATACCCCACACACCCCATGTAACACAGTTCATACAGTTTCATTATTAGTATTTTATTGTTTCTCATACAGTTGTTTGAGGGAGGAAGATGTAAAATTCAGGTACAGTCTCAGTCAGTGAGGTACAGGACAGGAACGTGTACCTAACCGGAGAGAATTTTCTGGAACCATGTCACAGCTGGTTCCACCGGGGTCAGAGATCGTGAGAGACGAGAAGCTGGAATGAATCTCCAACAGGGACACTCACCACCTGCACCCCAGCCCCCACTGGGGGATACAATAAGGGCTCTTCAATTTCAGTTTTTACTCTGAATTTTAGAGAATTTACTTCATCGTTTCATTTACAAAATTATATACAGGTGAAAAAAACTATATTTCTGGGTGAAAGTGGAATTCCACCCGAATAAATATTCATTTTCACCATTTTTTCACTTGATCTGCCTCACTGCTGACACAGGTGGGCCTGAATGTTCCTGAACTAGCCCACTTCAAATCGGGATAGCCGGGAAAATGGCCTACCATTGCCCCCCGCCCCGACCTCAGTTTCCAACCCACCCACTGCCCCTCATCCCTGCTGGGACCCCCTGTGCTAGCCCATGTTAACATTGGATAGCCAGGTGGTGAAGGATGGAATACTAGAGCCTGGTCTTCAGTTGCTTCCAAGCCTCTATTCACAGAGATTCCCCTTACACACACACCACACCCTAGATAAGCCCGCCTATAAAAAGGATGCAAGAGAGCCCCCAATCGATACCCACCACCTGAATACAATTGACCCCAATTGATACAAATCATACAATTAACAGCCCATTCCCCACTCACCGCATGCAAATGGGGGCAGGGCCTGTGACCCCACCAGATGTTCCTTCTGTTCAGGCCTGTCCCTGACATTCCCCGTACAGAAAATAATCAAAAAGGCTAATGGAATGCAGGCCTTTATATCCAGAGGACTAGAATACAAGGGACTAGAAGTTATGCTACAGCTATACAAAGCCCTGGTTAGACCACACCTGGAGTACTGTGTTCAGTTCTGAGCACTGCACCTTAGGAAGGATATATTTGTCTTGGAGGGAGTGCAGCGTAGATTTACTAGAATGATACCTGGACTCCAAGGGTTAAATTACGAGGAGAGATTACACAAACTAGGGATGTATTTCTTGGAATTCAGAAGAATAAGGAGTGATTTGATGAAAGTTTTCAAGATATTAAGGGGAACAGATAGTATAGATAGAGAAACTATTTCTGCTGGTTGGGGAGTCTAGGACTAGGGAACATAGCCTAAAAATTAGAGCCAGGACTTTCAGGAGCGAAGTTAAGAAACATTTCTACACGAAAAGGGTGGTGGAAGTTTGGAACTCTCTTCCGCAAAGGGCAGTTGATGTTAGCTCAGTTGTTAATTTTAAATCTGAGATTGATAGATTTCTGTGAACCAAAGGTATTAAGGGATATGGGGCTAAGGCGGGTATATGGAGTTAGGTCACAGGTCAGCTGTGATCTCATTGAATGGCGGAACAGGCTCGAGGGGCTAAATGGCCTCCTCCTGTTCCTATGTTCCTGTGTTTACCCGTCCAATCGTTTTAACAGATGAACAATTAAAGACTGGGAGTGTGCATCTTTGCGATACGTGATCCTGAAACAGGCTGCTGGTGGGGGGGTGGAGGGTGGGGGTCCACAGTGGGGAACCTCCTCCACCTGAGTGTGTTACGGTGCCGTCACACGCCTGTCATGACACAGCGCGTCACTCCCCGTCTCACAGTGCTCGGTGCCACAAGGGAGACCTGCTCAGCTTACCCTGTTTTTTTTTTGCTGCGTACTGGAGATAGGAGGAAAGGATGGCTGACCTCAGCAGACGCTGCCATCTGGCACGGCCGATCGCTGCACGCAGAGCCGGGTTCCGTGAAGTTTGATCACCGGGGATGGAGTGGGTCGGCAGGATTGGCAGAAGAACCAGACGGGAAACTAGGAGCATTTTTTTCATGCAGTGAGTTGTTATGATGTGGAATTCACTGCCTGAAAGGGCGGAGGAAGCAGATTCAGTAATAACTTTCAAAAGGGAATTGGATAAATATTTGAAAAGGAAAAGTTTTCAGGGCTATGGGGAAAGAGCGGGGGAGTGAGACTAATTGGATAGATCGCACAGAGAGCCGGCACAGGCACGATTGGCCGAATGGCCTCCTTCTGTGCTGTGAGATTCTAGTCTATGATTGTCCGCTTTTGGTTCAAATATCAGTAAAAGCCGATTGAAGATGGTCTCACGACATGAAAAAAAATCAGACTAAACTGAAAACAGGGAACCTGGGAAATAACATCCTCGAGCTCTTGACTCCGTCAGTGATAGAGAGACTCTGGTACAGACCCCTCACCACAACAAGACACCTCCCTGTAACCCGCTCTGACATAATACACCGCTTCCCATTCCTTCACCAACTGAGACACTGCCTAACCCGAGACACCTTTCTCTCGACAACCTTCTGTGCACCGTGCTGGGATGAGGCTTACATCTAACACTGTGTTTATTTTTCAGGGAATTCCAGGGAATGATGGGATGCCCGGTGTCCCCGGAGTTCCAGGAGAGATGGTGTGTACATTAGTACCCGCACATTGTTTGGGGTGTGGAAAGAGTAAGAGGACTGCCTTCTGATGTAGTCTGTAACTGACAGGCCCCAACCCTCCCTCCCAAGGCCGAATTCCAACGTCATGGCCCAGCGCCTCTGGTAAGGCGATCGGTTGCTTTAAGGCCGCAGTGCAGTGTGTCACTGGGGAAAGGCCAGTGCCATCCCCGACACCAGAGAGTCGACTCTCACTGCCCTCTCCTGGTGTTACCGTGGTGATCACGGATTCGGAATGGGCTCGGTCGCCTCACTGCCCCGGTAACACTGGCGATGCGGCCGGCGCCATTTTAAAATAGGCCTGTCGCCAGGTGCCCAAAGCACCCGCCTGTTTCAGGTAATCGGCCCCTTTTAACATGGAAATCAGGGACCTATGACGTAAATGGGACCCCGATTGACATTTTAGGTGGGAACTGGGCGGAGTCTGTGCCGTGCTCATTCCGATCTGTTCCACGGGCGATGGAAGAGAAGAGACCCGGCAAAGGTAAGTGTTGAATTTTTATTGTGGGCCGTGGAGGAGCAGGAGTGCACCCCTGGGCCTCGCAAATATAACCTGGGCCGCTGCAGCCCCAGAACCCTCACCCTCCGTGATAGCAACCCCGACACTAACGTACCTTGCAGGCGGCCGCTCCGGTCCGATTTCCAGTCTTCCCTCTGGCGGGCTGTGTCAGGACCCCTGTTTGGCCTCCTGTAGCTCGCTCGGAGAATGTAAATGAGGCTGGGGCCTCAAAATCACAGGAACTACTTCACCGCCCGAATGGGCGGCCGACCAAAAGTCAAAATAGGCCCCCAGGAGTTTATATTCTTACTGAAGAGAGGCATCAAGCACCCTCTGCCTCCACACAGACAAGGACAGCAACACTTCTGGGCAAAGGCTCTGTTATGTTTCAGTGTTCCTGCACTGGATATACCACTTGGGCTCAGTGTCAATGACTGCTCCCGTAAGCGGACTTCACGTCCCCTATGTACCGGAGCGTGTCTTTATCAGCCCAATATGTAGCGGGCCCAGGGATGTAACCAAGAACACTTATCCCCATATTCCGACTTACTGGAATGTGTCATGTGCTGCTATGTGATCTCATCTTCATTGGTGAGTGAACAAATGCTCCATCAGACTGAGGATCAGGCTAGAAACCAACAGCAAATTTATTTAACATTAATCAGGCAAATGGACGAAACTCATGAGAAACAAAATATCTACAGTCATTAAAAACTGTACTGTTCTCCGCAAGTTATCAAAACAGCAAAGATGTTTCTCCTGTGCTAACCCTCAATGGAAAATTCATCCTTTAAACATAGTTCATCACTCCTTAATCAGCACAATGCCAGACCGAGCTCAGCCTCCCCGCTGGCTTCAGACTGACTGGGGTTCGATCTTGACTTTATGCGACAGTGTAAAGCGGGTGATAGTGAATCTCTCCCGATTCTCATTAACATTGAAGTCATTGGAAATAAAAATGGGGAGAGATGTAAAACAGGCTGTCGACTCGCCATCACCCGCTTTACATTATCGCACGACGTCAAGGTCGACCCCGGTGACTTTTAAGATGAAAAAAAAGTTGGGGGAAAGACAATAAAAAAAAGTGTCCTGGAATTTCCTCGGAGCTGCTCTTGCCATAACCACACCGTAACCACACCGTAACCATCCCATAACCACGCCGTAACCTCACCGTAACCGTCCCGTAACCACGCCGTAACCTCTCGTAACCGTCCCGTAACCTCACCGTAATCTCACGTAACCTCACTGTTTATTGCGTAAATGGGGTAAACAGGTCTGGCGATACTCCAGCTGTGGACTGAGAGCTGTTCTGAGGGAATTCCCGGCCCTCAGCGCTCTACATTAAATCAGCCGCCATTCACAGGCTCTCAGTGACACAAGTACAGCTGGCACGTCCAGGAGCGAACTCCCAGCCTGCCTGTCTGTACCCCAAGTGTCAACCTGACCAAACTCCTAAGCAGACAGGTGCCAAGAAGAGATTGATCCACTGACCACGTCAAGAACTTGGAATTACCTGCTAGACAGGTCCCCATTCAGGCAATAACAGGAGTGATTAAACCACACATACTGAGGGATTGCTGAAGTTTGCCAGTCTCTGCCTTGAGCTGAGGTGCAAGAATTAAGCCAGACTGCAGCACAAGTTCTAACCAGTTGGCAAGAACTGCCTTCAATCCCGTGTGTGCGCTGGGACCAACAATAAAGGATCCAGTTGATATTTAAACTAATGTAGTGGGTCAGGCGCCCGTCATAGAAACTGCCCAATTTGGAAAATCGGGATCTTTCTGTACCGTGTGCCCAAGTTGCAACCTGGGGTTACGCTCCAGTTAAAGATTATACCCTTCATTTCCTACTCTTCTCCAAGAGGGGAAGGGGCCGCTGTCAGCCATCCTCCCAGAGCCCCCTCACTCCCCCTCCCAGAGACCCCTCACCTCCCCTCCCAGAGCCTCCTCACCTCCCCTCCCAGAGCCCCCTCACTCCACCTCCCAGAGCCCCCTCACTCCCCCTCCCAGAGCCCCCTCACCTCCCCTCCCAGAGCCCCCTCACCTCCCCTCCCAGCGCCCCCTCACTCCCCCTCCCAGAGCCCCCTCACTCCCCCTCCCAGAGCCCCCTCACCTCCCCTCCCAGAGCCCTCTCACTCCCCTCCCAGAGCCCCCTCACTCCCCCTCCCAGAGCCCCCTCACTCCCCCTCCGAGAGCCCCCTCGCTCCCCCTCCCAGAGCCCCCTCACTATCCCTCCCAAAGCCCCCTCACCCCCTCCCAGCGCCCCCTCACTCCCCCTCCCAGAGCCCCCTCACCTCCCCTCCCAGAGCCCTCTCACTCCCCTCCCAGAGCCCCCTCACTCCCCCTCCCAGAGCTCCCTCACTCCCCCTCCCAGAGCCCCCTCACTCCCCCTCCCAGAGCCCCCTCGCTCCCCCTCCCAGAGCCCCCTCGCTCCCCCTCCCAGAGCCCCCTTGCTCCCCCTCCCAGAGCCCCCTCACTCCCCCTCCCAGAGCCCCCTCGCTCCCCCTCCCAGAGCCCCCTCACTATCCCTCCCAAAGCCCCCTCACCCCCTCCCAGAGCCCCCTCGCTCCCCCTCCTAGAGCCCCCTCGCTCCCCCTCCCAGAGCCCCCTCGCTCCCCCTCCCAGAGCCCCCTCGCTCCCCCTCCCAGAGCCCCCTCGCTCCCCCTCCCAGAGCCCCCTCGCTCCCCCTCCCAGAGCCCCCTCACTCCCCCTCCCAGAGCCCCCTCACTCCCCCTCCCAGAGCCCCCTCACCTCCCCTCCCAGAGCCCTCTCACTCCCCTCCCAGAGCCCCCTCACTCCCCCTCCCAGAGCTCCCTCACTCCCCCTCCCAGAGCCCCCTCACTCCCCCTCCCAGAGCCCCCTCGCTCCCCCTCCCAGAGCCCCCTCGCTCCCCCTCCCAGAGCCCCCTTGCTCCCCCTCCCAGAGCCCCCTCACTCCCCCTCCCAGAGCCCCCTCGCTCCCCCTCCCAGAGCCCCCTCACTATCCCTCCCAAAGCCCCCTCACCCCCTCCCAGAGCCCCCTCACTCCCCCTCCCAGAGCCCCCTCGCTCCCCCTCCCAGAGCCCCCTCGCTCCCCCTCCCAGAGCCCCCTCGCTCCCCCTCCCAGAGCCCCCTCGCTCCCCCTCCCAGAGCCCCCTCACTCCCCCTCCCAGAGCCCCCTCACCCCCTCCCAGAGCCGCAGTGACAGGGGCTAATGGGCAGGTTCACTATGGTGGGGGGTGCTGGCTGGACATGAAACAGAGAAAGCTGGCAGAATATAAGAGATGTTGGGGGGGATGGGGATATTCTGACTTTGTGCTCCTGGTGAGGAGCCTGACCCACTGGGAACACCTCCCAGAGATTCAGCCACGAGTTACTCGTGATTTCCCGAGTGTGCGCAGCTGGAGGTCTCCCCCTGTGAAGCACACTTTTTAAAAATGAGGCTCAGTTTGATTGAAGTGCGTTGAGAGTGCCCCTGTTCACCAAGGGAGACAAACACGGCCTGAAGATTCGTCTGAGTTCCTTCTGAATTGTAGCTGCCCGTGAACAAGAAAGTAAGACTTGCATTTATACAGTGCTTTTCATGATCTCAGGATGTCCCAAAGTGCTTTACAGCCAATGAAGTACTTTTGAAGTGTAGTCACTGTTGTAATGTCGGAAACACGGCAGCCAATTTGCGCACAGCAAGATCCCACAAACAGCAATGGAATAAATGACCAGATAATCTGTTTTAGTGATAGTGGTTGAGGGATAAATATTGGCCAGGACACCGGGGAGAATTCCCCTGCTCTTCATCAAATAGTGCTGTGGGATCTTTTACATCCACCTGATTGGGCAGACGGGGCCTCGGTTTAACGTCTCATCCGAGAGGCAGCACTGGAGAGTCAGCCTGGATTATGTGCAAAGTCTCTGGAGTGGGACTTGAACCCATGATCTCTCTGACTCAGAGGCGAGAGCGTTACCACTGAGCCACGGCTGACACCAGCACTGACCCTTCGCATTGTATTCCTGGATTTGGAATTTTCCTCAGTTTCAACAAATAATTGTTTAAAACATTGCCCATTGTGTTTCAGTCTCCGCTATCACTGGTTGCCGAGAGGAACATTTCATTCTTCAAGGTAAGCAGCACTCTCCTGGAGACCGATTCTGAAGACCTTATTGATCCACATTTCACGAGCGAATTGGATATATACTTGAAAAGGAAAAATTTGCAGGCTTATGGGGAAAGAGCGGGGGAGTGGGACTAATTGGATAGCTGTTTCAAAGAGCCGACACAGGCACGATGGGCCAAATGGCCTCCTGTGTTATATGATTCTATGTCGTGTAACCTCAGCCTTGAAATTAACCTAAGCGAATATTAGCACATGGATAATGAATATGTTTAAATGAAGCCCCTTATCCACTGCGATAACAGAGGTGTTAACCTGTTTATATTAAAAAGGATTTGCATCTTTTTAAACAAATGGCAGTCAGAGGAATTTCATACAAACTGAAGCATTTAGATGCTGCGTCATTTTAAGGCATTTCACATTTATCCACACAAAACCTCTGTGTTACTGATTGCTCTCCAATTCAGGCCTGTTGCCAAACTTTGCTCTCACCTGATCAGCTGGGCAGCCCATGGCCTGGTAACGAGCTCAAAGGCCTTCAGCAGAGCCAGGGTAGGGGTTACCAACTCTCCAGGACTATCCTGGAGTCTCCAGGAATCGAAGATTAATCTCCAGGACTCTGCTGCGAGCAAAACCTGGGAGAAAAATCACAGGGATGTTAAAAAAATGGCGTGTTTTTTCATTGAACATTTTTATTTATTAGTTATAAAAATATTGAAGGTGGGAAAAAAGGTTGTTTTGACTGAGAATCAATAATCATCCAATCGGGTAACAAAGAGTCTGATCGCATTCCGATTGGCGGGGAAGACGGGGCACTGTAAGGATAGACGTGTTGGGTGACCAATGGCGAGAGTGTGGGGGCGGGGTGGTGGGAGGCAGGAGGTCATGTGATGAAACCTCCAGGAATACGTCCAACCAGAGTTGGCAACCCTAAATTACAAGTAGGCCCTGTAACTGCAGCTCAGCTCGACCGTACACCTCCGCAAGCAGCAGGGTGGACTTTAATTCATCTGCTTCAGTTTCCTGCCGACACTTCTGTTCGGTTTCTGGATAGCTGAGTTAAAGTATTGCTTTACTGAGACTGCCCCCATTTATAAATATGAACAAGTCCCCAAATCCATACAATGAGTACAATGAAGGGGAATGATAAAGCTTGTCGTTCACAAGTTAAAAATCCAGAAGTTAGAAGAAGGATTAGAACTTGGGCGGAACTTTTCAAAATAAAGGATTGAGGCGGAGAGTACAAAAGCAAGGAAGTTTTGCTAAACCTTTATAAAACACTGGTTAGGCCCCAGCTGGAGTATTGTGTCCAATTCTGGGCACCGCACTTTAGGGAAGATGTCGAGATCTTAGAGAGAGTACAGAGGAGATTTACTAGAATGGTACCACGGAACCGATATGTGGAGAGTCTGGAGAAGCTGGGATTGTTCTCCTTAGAACAGAGGTTAAGGGGAGATTTGACGGAGAGGTGTTCAAAATCATGAACGGTTTTGATAGAGTCAATGAGGAGAAACTATTTCCAGTGGCAGAAGGGTCGGTAACCAGAGAACACAGATTTAAGGTATTGGCAAAAGAGCCAGAGGCAACATGAGGAAACATTTTTTATGCAGCGAGTTGTTATGATCTGGAATGCGCTGCCTGAAAGGGCGGTGGAAGCAGATTCAATAGTAACTTTCAAAAGGGAATTGGATAAATACTTGAAGGGAAAAAATTTGCAGGTCTACAGGGGAAGACTAGAGGAGTGGGACTAATTGGATAGCTCTTTCAAAGAGCTGGCACAGGCACAATGGGCTGAATGGCCTCCTTCTGTGTTGTATCATTCTGTGATTCTGTGAAAGGATATTAGATTTGTGTAAAATGATATCAGAGAGAAACATCAAAGTATAAATAGGTTCAATCTGCAGCTGAAAATCATTCCGGAGAGGAAAACACAGTGCTATATCCCTGTATTTATAATATACACAGTGCTCTATCCTTGTATTTATAATATACACGGTGCTATATCCCTGTATTTATAATATACACAGTGCTCTATCCTTGTATTTATAATATACACGGTGCTATATCCCTGTATTTATAATATACACGGTGCTATATCCCTGTATTTATAATATACACGGTGCTATATCCTTGTATTTATAATATACACGGTGCTATATCCCTGTATTTATAATATACACGGTGCTATATCCCTGTATTTATAATATACACGGTGCTATATCCCTGTATTTATAATATACACGGTGCTATATCCCTGTATTTATAATATACACGGTGCTATATCCTTGTATTTATAATATACACGGTGCTATATCCCTGTATTTATAATATACACGGTGCTATATCCCTGTATTTATAATATACACGGTGCTCTATCCCTGTATTTATAATATACACGGTGCTATATCCCTGTATTTATAATATACACGGTGCTATATCCTTGTATTTATAATATACACAGTGCTCTATCCCTGTATTTATAATATACACGGTGCTCTATCCCTGTATTTATAATATACACGGTGCTATATCCCTGTATTTATAATATACACGGTGCTCCATCCCTGTATTTATAATATACACGGTGCTATATCCCTGTATTTATAATATACACGGTGCTCTATCCCTGTATTTATAATATACACGGTGCTATATCCCTGTATTTATAATATACACGGTGCTCCATCCCTGTATTTATAATATACACGGTGCTCTATCCCTGTATTTATAATATACACGGTGCTATATCCCTGTATTTATAATATACACGGTGCTCTATCCCTGTATTTATAATATACACGGTGCTATATCCCTGTATTTATAATATACACGGTGCTCTATCCCTGTATTTATAATATACACGGTGCTATATCCCTGTATTTATAATATACACGGTGCTATATCCCTGTATTTATAATATACACGGTGCTATATCCCTGTATTTATAATATACACGGTGCTATATCCCTGTATTTATAATATACACGGTGCTATATCCCTGTATTTATAATATACACGGTGCTATATCCCTGTATTTATAATATACACGGTGCTCTATCCCTGTATTTATAATATACACGGTGCTCTATCCCTGTATTTATAATATACACGGTGCTATATCCCTGTATTTATAATATACACGGTGCTATATCCCTGTATTTATAATATACACGGTGCTATATCCTTGTATTTATAATATACACGGTGCTATATCCCTGTATTTATAATATACACGGTGCTATATCCCTGTATTTATAATATACACGGTGCTCTATCCCTGTATTTATAATATACACGGTGCTATATCCCTGTATTTATAATATACACGGTGCTATATCCTTGTATTTATAATATACACAGTGCTCTATCCCTGTATTTATAATATACACGGTGCTCTATCCCTGTATTTATAATATACACGGTGCTATATCCCTGTATTTATAATATACACGGTGCTCCATCCCTGTATTTATAATATACACGGTGCTATATCCCTGTATTTATAATATACACGGTGCTCTATCCCTGTATTTATAATATACACGGTGCTATATCCCTGTATTTATAATATACACGGTGCTCCATCCCTGTATTTATAATATACACGGTGCTCTATCCCTGTATTTATAATATACACGGTGCTCTATCCCTGTATTTATAATATACACGGTGCTCTATCCCTGTTTTTATAATATACACGGTGCTATATCCCTGTATTTATAATATACACGGTGCTATATCCCTCTATATTCAATGTGCAATAATAACTCTCCTTCAGTGACTGGTGGCTCCAGATTCGGACTTTGAATGTTGTCGTGTCACGAGGGGCACCTGTTCGTCTCTTTTGATCTTTATTTTCACCGTTACCTGCTCTCTCTCTCTCTCTCTCTCTCTCTGTAGACCTTTTGTGGTAACTGCAGCTCTGGATTCCCTGGAGCACAGGCGTTTACAGAGGTGAAGGCAGAGCAGCCCGAGCACGGCTCTCCAGGGGCGGCTGGTGTGGATCACTGTGAAAAGGTCAGTGTGAAATTATCTGTTGATTATCTTGGTTCAGTCTTTGTTCTGCGATCCTGCCGTGAGCTGGCACTGGTGCACCCGCCAGGAGCCCGCTGACCCTGACCATTTTAGCGTCTGCACCTCACAGGGAGTAACGCCAAGGGCCCTGTTTTCAAAGACCCCTCTTCAAAAGTGGACCAAACGCAAGGACCCTCCTTCTCAGGCCTCCCCTTAATCGCTCTTTGGAAGGTGGCACTGCTCCCCTCTGTGATAGGGTTCTCCCACGTGGGGGCCCCTCACCTCCTGAGAGAGAACTGCTCACAGGGATGAGGTCCGAGGGCAGAGCCCACCAACAGGAGAGGACTTCCCCGAAGCCTCCAAGAGTGAACTGATCTCTGTGGCAAGGATCACCTCTCTCTGGAGATGTACCATTGGTCACCTTGGAGCCTTTGAAAGTGCACAGAGAGTCGAACCTGCACCAGTGCTGAGATGGATTTGTCAACCGTGCAGAGTCTACCCCTTTCTCTGTCTGTGGACATCGCTGGTTTCTGAGCTGTCAGCAATTGCATTGTTGGTGGTGCCTTTTTAAAAAAAAAATCCTTGCCACAGTTCGCTCTTGGAGGCTGGAGGTGGGCTCGGACCTGACCCGTGTGGGAAGTCCTCTCCTGCAGGTGAGGGACCCACATGTCGGAGGTGAAGATCTGTTGTCAAACGCTGAAATTAATGTCACATAAGATGTGACTGGTCGTGTCCTGGACAAATGTGAGTGAAGCCCTGTATCTATCTGAGTATTGATTAAAGTTTCATCGTCAGTTCCAAACCTTCGACTGGGTCCATGGAAGTCTGAAAGTTTCCCAGTTTTACACATAAGAAGAACAGGAAAATACCATTCAATCCATCAAGGCCATGCCATCCAGTCATGGTGTAGCCTCACTCACATTCTATTCCCTTTCCCCACCCCTCCCCCTGCCCCGGTTATCACAGGCCCCTGGGAGAGGCAAAAATCAGAGGAAAAAAAACCTGTGTCCAATTTAGGAAAAAACACTGGGAAATTCCTCTCCGACCCTAAATCCATCAAGTAAGGAGACTGCCAACTGAGTCTCTCAATTCCCAGCTACAACAAGGAATGTCCTCTCTGCAGAACAGGCCAGGTTAACTCAGGAAAGCAAGTAGATCACATCTGGTCTTGTTCCTGCACATCTGTTAATGTGACCTGTCTATTTCTTTCCTCCACAGTGCAAGCAGGAGCAGCGTGGGCTTCCCCGAATGGAGGAGCAGAGGGTATGTAGCGTGATACTCTAAACCATTACCATTACACTAACATTCCTTGTTCCCATGTTTTTTGTGCTGAGGTACAGGATGGTTAGGCCACAGGGCACAGCAGAGTCACTGTTCTTAACCCAGAGAGTGATGAGAATGTGGAACTCGTTACCACATGGAGTAGTTGATGTGAATAGCATATATGCCTTTAAGGGGAAGCTGGATAAACATGAGGGAGAAAGGAATAGAAGGACATGCTGATAGATGAAGAGGGATGGGAGGAGGCTTGTTAGATGAAGTGGGGTGGGAGGAGTCTCCCATAGAGCATAAACACCAGCATGGACCTGTTGGGCCGAATGGCCTGTTTCTGTGCTGTAAACGCCAAGTAATTCTATATAATTCAAACAGTAAGTATTTTGTCTGGCATCCATCTGAATATTAAGGGTAATTTTATGAATTTGTGCTCCCTGCATGGAGCCACTTCCCACGGGAGCACCTATTTGGAACTCGGGAACATGTTCCCGTGATAGTCCATAAAAGGACAAAAATCCCAGGAATCACATCTCCACATTGCCGATATGCGCTCCCAACAGGCAACGCCCTGTACCAGGGCTAGGAGTTTGTAAAGTTACTCCAAGGTGCCATTTCAAATGAAGACCAAAAGATACTGGGACTATGTGGTTCACTTTGAGTATCTCTAATAAAATCTGTCACAGTGAGGGTACAGAGATCCCAAAGATATGTCTGTATGTAAATCCCTAAACAATGTTATTAGGATTGGAACGGGAGCTCTGTCATACAGTGAGTTAGACGTTGCCCTTTCACCTGTGGGACATGGATTTAAATCTCGCTGGGATTAATGGTTTGGAAGAGTCTTGTCTCTGTGAGTGGGGATCCTACATCGAATGAGTTTTGACGGTGAGTCCAGTTCCTAGATTGCATGGTCACACAGCTTACAACTGTCCCCAGTTTGGCAACGTTACTAACGGAGGCACAGGTGTGGGAAAAGGAAAACGTACCCACTGGGCACTCCTCTGTATGTTGATGGGACAGTGTAGAGGGAGCTTTACACCCCATCGAACCCGTGCTGTACCTGCCCTGGGAGTGTTTGATGGGACAGTGTAGAGGGAGCTTTACTCCCCATCGAACCCGTGCTGTACCTGCCCTGGGAGTGTTTGATGGGACAGTGTAGAGGGAGCTTTACTCTGTATCTAACCCTCCCTGTGTCCTTCACTTCCTGTTCTCTGGGTTATTCGCCACGGTCTTAGGATCCTTCGATCCTTGCTCCTGAGATCCCTTGATCTCTGCTCCTTGGATCCCTCGCTGCCTCGAGTATCTTTCTCACTGTGTGTGTGTGTGTGGGACTGGGTGTGTGAGACTGTGTGTGTGTGTGTGGGACTGTGTGTGTGTGTGTGGGACTGGGTGTGTGTGTGTGGGACTGGGTGTGTGTGTGTGAGACCGTGTGTGTGTGTGGGACTGGGTGTGTGGGACTGGGTGTGTGTGTGTGGGACTGGGTGTGTGTGTGTGGGACTGGGTGTGTGTGTGGGACTGGGTGTGTGTGTGTGGGACTGGGTGTGTGTGTGTGTGGGACTGGGTGTGTGTGTGTGGGACTGGGTGTGTGTGTGGGACTGGGTGTGTGTGTGTGGGACTGGGTGTGTGTTTGTGTGGGACTGGGTGAGTGTGTGTGGGACTGGGTGTGTGGGACTGGGTGTGTGTGTGTGGGACTGGGTGTGTGTGTGGGACTGGGTGTGTGTGTGTGGGACTGGGTGTGTGTTTGTGTGGGACTGGGTGTGTGGGACTGGGTGTGTGTGTGTGGGACTGGGTGTGTGTTTGTGTGGGACTGGGTGTGTGGGACTGGGTGAGTGTGTGTGGGTCTGGGTGTGTGTGTGTGGGACTGGGTGTGTGTTTGTGTGGGACTGGGTGTGTGTGTGTGTGGGACTGGGTGAGTGAGTGTGGGACTGGGTGTGTGTGTGGGACTGGGTGTGTGTGTGTGTGGGACTGGGTGAGTGAGTGTGGGACTGGGTGTGTGTGTGTGGGACTGGGTGAGTGAGTGTGGGACTGGGTGAGTGTGTGTGGGACTGGGTGTGTGGGACTGGGTGTGTGTGTGTGGGACTGGGTGTGTGTGTGTGGGACTGGGTGAGTGTGTGTGGGTCTGGGTGTGTGTGTGTGGGACTGGGTGTGTGTTTGTGTGGGACTGGGTGTGTGGGACTGGGTGTGTGTGTGTGTGGGACTGGGTGTGTGTGTGTGGGACTGGGTGAGTGTGTGTGGGACTGGGTGAGTGTGTGTGGGACTGGGTGTGTGTGTGTGGGACTGTGTGTGTGTGTGTGTGTGTGGGACTGGGTGTGTGTGTGTGGGACTGGGTGAGTGTGTGTGGGACTGGGTGTGTGTGTGTGGGACTGGGTGAGTGTGTGTGGGACTGGGTGTGTGTGTGTGCGACTGGGTGTGTGTGTGTGGGACTGGGTGTGTGTGTGTGGGACTGGGTGAGTGTGTGTGGGACTGTGTGTGTGTGTGTGGGACTGTGTGTGTGTGTGTGGGACTGGGTGTGTGTGTGTGGGACTGGGTGAGTGTGTGTGGGACTGGGTGTGAGTGTGTGTGGGACTGGGTGTGTGTGTGTGTGGGACTGGGTGTGTGTGTGTGTGGGACTGGGTGAGTGTGTGTGGGACTGGGTGTGTGGGACTGGGTGAGTGTGTGTGGGACTGGGTGTGTGTGTGGGACTGGGTGTGTGGGACTGGGTGAGTGTGTGTGGGACTGGGTGTGTGTGTGGGACTGGGTGAGTGTGTGTGTGGGACTGGGTGAGTGTGTGTGGGACTGGGTGTGTGTGTGTGTGGGACTGGGTGTGTGTGTGTGTGGGACTGGGTGTGTGTGTGTGTGGGACTGGGTGAGTGTGTGTGGGACTGGGTGTGTGGGACTGGGTGAGTGTGTGTGGGACTGGGTGTGTGTGTGTGGGACTGGGTGTGTGTGTGTGGGACTGGGTGTGTGTGTGTGTGGGACTGGGTGAGTGTGTGTGGGACTGGGTGTGTGTGTGGGACTGGGTGAGTGTGTGTGGGACTGGGTGTGTGTGTGTGGGACTGGGTGTGTGTGTGTGGGACTGGGTGTGTGTGTGTGGGACTGGGTGTGTGTGTGTGGGACTGGGTGTGTGTGTGTGTGGGACTGGGTGAGTGTGTGTGGGACTGGGTGTGTGTGTGGGACTGTGTGTGTGTGTGTGGGACTGGGTGTGTGTGTGTGTGGGACTGGGTGAGTGTGTGTGGGACTGGGTGTGTGTGTGGGACTGTGTGTGTGTGTGTGGGACTGGGTGTGTGTGTGTGTGGGACTGGGTGAGTGTGTGTGGGACTGTGTGTGTGTGTGGGACTGGGTGTGTGTGTGGGACTGGGTGTGTGTGTGGGACTGGGTGAGTGTGTGTGGGACTGGGTGTGTGTGTGTGTGGGACTGGGTGAGTGTGTGTGGGACTGGGTGTGTGTGTGTGGGACTGGGTGTGTGTGTGGGACTGGGTGTGTGTGTGGGACTGGGTGTGTGTGTGTGGGACTGGGTGTGTGTGTGGGACTGTGTGTGTGTGTGGGACTGGGTGTGTGTGTGGGACTGGGTGTGTGTGTGTGGGACTGGGTGTGTGTGTGTGTGGGACTGGGTGTGTGTGTGTGGGACTGGGTGTGTGTGTGTGGGACTGGGTGTGTGTGTGGGACTGGGTGTGTGTGTGGGACTGTGTGTGTGTGTGTGGGACTGGGTGTGTGTGTGTGTGGGACTGGGTGTGTGTGTGTGGGACTGGGTGTGTGTGTGTGGGACTGGGTGTGTGTGTGTGGGACTGGGTGTGTGTGTGTGGGACTGGGTGTGTGTGTGGGACTGTGTGTGTGTGTGTGGGACTGGGTGTGTGTGTGTGTGGGACTGTGTGTGTGTGTGTGGGACTGGGTGTGTGTGTGTGGGACTGGGTGTGTGTGTGTGGGACTGGGTGAGTGTGTGTGGGACTGGGTGTGTGAGTGTGGGACTGGGTGTGTGTGTGGGACTGTGTGAGTGTGTGTGGGACTGGGTGTGTGTGTGTGGGACTGTGTGAGTGTGTGTGGGACTGTGTGTGTGTGTGTGGGACTGGGTGTGTGTGTGTGGGACTGTGTGTGTGTGTGGGACTGTGTGTGTGTGTGGGACTGTGTGTGTGTGTGTGGGACTGGGTGAGTGTGTGTGTGGGACTGTGTGTGTGTGTGGGACTGTGTGTGTGTGTGGGACTGGGTGTGTGTGTGGGACTGTGTGTGTGTGGGACTGTGTGTGTGTGTGGGACTGTGTGTGTGTGTGTGCGACTGGGTGTGTGTGTGGGACTGTGTGTGTGTGTGTGGGACTGTGTGTGTGTGTGTGGGACTGTGTGTGTGTGTGGGACTGTGTGTGTGTGTGTGGGACTGGGTGTGTGTGTGGGACTGTGTGTGTGTGTGTGGGACTGGGTGTGTGTGTGGGACTGTGTGTGTGTGTGTGGGACTGGGTGTGTGTGTGTGTGGGACTGTGTGTGTGTGTGGGACTGTGTGTGTGTGTGGGACTGTGTGTGTGTGTGTGGGACTGGGTGAGTGTGTGTGTGGGACTGTGTGTGTGTGTGGGACTGTGTGTGTGTGTGGGACTGGGTGTGTGTGTGGGACTGTGTGTGTGTGTGGGACTGTGTGTGTGTGTGGGACTGTGTGTGTGTGTGTGGGACTGGGTGTGTGTGTGGGACTGTGTGTGTGTGTGGGACTGTGTGTGTGTGTGGGACTGTGTGTGTGTGTGTGGGACTGGGTGAGTGTGTGTGTGGGACTGTGTGTGTGTGTGTGTGGGACTGGGTGTGTGTGTGGGACTGTGTGTGTGTGTGTGGGACTGTGTGTGTGTGTGTGGGACTGTGTGTGTGTGTGTGGGACTGGGTGTGTGTGTGTGGGACTGTGTGTGTGTGTGTGGGACTGGGTGAGTGTGTGTGGGACTGGGTGTGTGTGTGTGGGACTGGGTGTGTGTGTGGGACTGGGTGAGTGTGTGTGGGACTGGGTGTGTGTGTGTGGGACTGGGTGTGTGTGTGGGACTGGGTGAGTGTGTGTGGGACTGGGTGTGTGTGTGGGACTGGGTGAGTGTGTGTGGGACTGGGTGTGTGTGTGTGTGGGACTGGGTGTGTGTTTGTGTGGGACTGGGTGTGTGTGTGTGGGACTGGGTGTGTGTGTGTGGGACTGGGTGAGTGTGTGTGGGACTGGGTGTGTGTGTGTGGGACTGGGTGTGTGTGTGTGGGACTGTGTGTGTGTGTGTGGGACTGGGTGTGTGTGTGTGGGACTGTGTGTGTGTGTGTGGGACTGGGTGAGTGTGTGTGGGACTGGGTGTGTGTGTGGGACTGGGTGAGTGTGTGTGGGACTGGGTGTGTGTGTGTGGGACTGGGTGTGTGTGTGTGGGACTGGGTGTGTGTGTGGGACTGGGTGAGTGTGTGTGGGACTGGGTGTGTGTGTGTGGGACTGGGTGTGTGTGTGTGGGACTGGGTGTGTGGGACTGGGTGTGTGTGTGTGGGACTGGGTGTGTGGGACTGGGTGAGTGTGTGTGGGACTGGGTGAGTGTGTGTGGGACTGGGTGTGTGTGTGGGACTGGGTGAGTGTGTGTGTGGGACTGGGTGAGTGTGTGTGGGACTGGGTGTGTGTGTGTGTGGGACTGTGTGTGTGTGTGTGTGGGACTGGGTGAGTGTGTGTGGGACTGGGTGTGAGTGTGTGTGGGACTGGGTGAGTGTGTGTGGGACTGGGTGTGTGTGTGTGGGACTGGGTGTGTGTGTGTGGGACTGTGTGTGTGTGTGTGGGACTGGGTGTGTGTGTGTGTGGGACTGGGTGTGTGTGTGTGGGACTGGGTGTGTGTGTGTGGGACTGGGTGTGTGTGTGGGACTGGGTGTGTGTGTGGGACTGTGTGTGTGTGTGTGGGACTGGGTGTGTGTGTGTGTGGGACTGTGTGTGTGTGTGTGGGACTGGGTGTGTGTGTGTGGGACTGGGTGTGTGTGTGTGGGACTGGGTGAGTGTGTGTGGGACTGGGTGTGTGAGTGTGGGACTGGGTGTGTGTGTGGGACTGTGTGAGTGTGTGTGGGACTGGGTGTGTGTGTGTGGGACTGTGTGAGTGTGTGTGGGACTGTGTGTGTGTGTGTGGGACTGGGTGTGTGTGTGTGGGACTGTGTGTGTGTGTGGGACTGTGTGTGTGTGTGGGACTGTGTGTGTGTGTGTGGGACTGGGTGAGTGTGTGTGTGGGACTGTGTGTGTGTGTGGGACTGTGTGTGTGTGTGGGACTGGGTGTGTGTGTGGGACTGTGTGTGTGTGTGGGACTGTGTGTGTGTGTGGGACTGTGTGTGTGTGTGTGCGACTGGGTGTGTGTGTGGGACTGTGTGTGTGTGTGTGGGACTGTGTGTGTGTGTGTGGGACTGTGTGTGTGTGTGGGACTGTGTGTGTGTGTGTGGGACTGGGTGTGTGTGTGGGACTGTGTGTGTGTGTGTGGGACTGGGTGTGTGTGTGGGACTGTGTGTGTGTGTGTGGGACTGGGTGTGTGTGTGTGTGGGACTGTGTGTGTGTGTGGGACTGTGTGTGTGTGTGGGACTGTGTGTGTGTGTGTGGGACTGGGTGAGTGTGTGTGTGGGACTGTGTGTGTGTGTGGGACTGTGTGTGTGTGTGGGACTGGGTGTGTGTGTGGGACTGTGTGTGTGTGTGGGACTGTGTGTGTGTGTGGGACTGTGTGTGTGTGTGTGGGACTGGGTGTGTGTGTGGGACTGTGTGTGTGTGTGGGACTGTGTGTGTGTGTGGGACTGTGTGTGTGTGTGTGGGACTGGGTGAGTGTGTGTGTGGGACTGTGTGTGTGTGTGTGTGGGACTGGGTGTGTGTGTGGGACTGTGTGTGTGTGTGTGGGACTGTGTGTGTGTGTGTGGGACTGTGTGTGTGTGTGTGGGACTGGGTGTGTGTGTGTGGGACTGTGTGTGTGTGTGTGGGACTGGGTGAGTGTGTGTGGGACTGGGTGTGTGTGTGTGGGACTGGGTGTGTGTGTGGGACTGGGTGAGTGTGTGTGGGACTGGGTGTGTGTGTGGGACTGGGTGAGTGTGTGTGGGACTGGGTGTGTGTGTGGGACTGGGTGAGTGTGTGTGGGACTGGGTGTGTGTGTGTGTGGGACTGGGTGTGTGTTTGTGTGGGACTGGGTGTGTGTGTGGGACTGGGTGAGTGTGTGTGGGACTGGGTGTGTGTGTGGGACTGGGTGAGTGTGTGTGGGACTGGGTGTGTGTGTGTGTGGGACTGGGTGTGTGTTTGTGTGGGACTGGGTGTGTGTGTGTGGGACTGGGTGTGTGTGTGGGACTGGGTGAGTGTGTGTGGGACTGGGTGTGTGTGTGTGTGGGACTGGGTGTGTGTTTGTGTGGGACTGGGTGTGTGAGTGTGGGACTGGGTGTGTGTGTGGGACTGGGTGTGTGTGTGTGGGACTGGGTGAGTGTGTGTGGGACTGGGTGAGTGTGTGTGGGACTGGGTGTGTGTGTGTGGGACTGGGTGTGTGTGTGTGGGACTGGGTGAGTGTGTGTGGGACTGGGTGTGTGTGTGTGGGACTGGGTGAGTGTGTGTGGGACTGGGTGTGTGTGTGTGGGACTGGGTGAGTGTGTGTGGGACTGGGTGTGTGTGTGTGGGACTGTGTGTGTGTGTGTGGGACTGGGTGTGTGTGTGTGGGACTGTGTGTGTGTGTGTGGGACTGGGTGAGTGTGTGTGGGACTGGGTGTGTGTGTGGGACTGGGTGAGTGTGTGTGTGGGACTGGGTGAGTGTGTGTGGGACTGGGTGTGTGTGTGTGGGACTGGGTGTGTGTGTGTGGGACTGGGTGTGTGGGACTGGGTGTGTGTGTGTGGGACTGGGTGTGTGGGACTGGGTGAGTGTGTGTGGGACTGGGTGAGTGTGTGTGGGACTGGGTGTGTGTGTGGGACTGGGTGAGTGTGTGTGTGG
The DNA here is from genome assembly GCF_035084215.1 of Heptranchias perlo. Taxonomy (NCBI): domain Eukaryota; kingdom Metazoa; phylum Chordata; class Chondrichthyes; order Hexanchiformes; family Hexanchidae; genus Heptranchias; species Heptranchias perlo. The sequence continues at coordinate 7,272,674 of NC_090350.1, read as the reverse complement.
GACTGGGTGAGTGTGTGTGGGACTGGGTGTGTGTGTGTGTGGGACTGTGTGTGTGTGTGTGTGGGACTGGGTGTGTGTGTGTGGGACTGGGTGAGTGTGTGTGGGACTGGGTGTGAGTGTGTGTGGGACTGGGTGAGTGTGTGTGGGACTGGGTGTGTGTGTGTGGGACTGGGTGTGTGTGTGTGGGACTGGGTGTGTGTGTGTGGGACTGGGTGTGTGTGTGGGACTGGGTGAGTGTGTGTGTGGGACTGGGTGAGTGTGTGTGGGACTGGGTGTGTGTGTGTGTGGGACTGGGTGTGTGTGTGTGTGGGACTGGGTGTGTGTGTGTGTGGGACTGGGTGTGTGTGTGTGTGGGACTGGGTGAGTGTGTGTGGGACTGGGTGTGTGTGTGTGGGACTGGGTGAGTGTGTGTGTGGGACTGGGTGAGTGTGTGTGTGGGACTGGGTGAGTGTGTGTGTGGGACTGGGTGAGTGTGTGTGGGACTGGGTGTGAGTGTGTGTGGGACTGGGTGAGTGTGTGTGTGGGACTGGGTGTGTGTGTGTGGGACTGGGTGAGTGTGTGTGGGACTGGGTGTGTGTGTGTGCGACTGAGTGTGTGGGACTGGGTGAGTGTGTGTGCGACTGGGTGTGTGGGACTGGGTGTGTGTGTGTGGGACTGGGTGAGTGTGTGTGCGACTGGGTGTGTGGGACTGGGTGAGTGTGTGTGGGACTGGGTGTGAGTGTGTGTGGGACTGGGTGTGAGTGTGTGTGGGACTGGGTGAGTGTGTGTGTGGGACTGGGTGAGTGTGTGTGTGGGACTGGGTGTGTGTGTGTGGGACTGGGTGAGTGTGTGTGGGACTGGGTGAGTGTGTGTGGGACTGGGTGAGTGTGTGTGGGACTGGGTGTGTGGGACTGGGTGAGTGTGTGTGGGACTGGGTGAGTGTGTGTGGGACTGGGTGTGTGGGACTGGGTGAGTGTGTGTGGGACTGTGTGTGTGTGTGTGGGACTGGGTGTGTGTGTGTGTGGGACTGGGTGAGTGTGTGTGGGACTGGGTGTGTGTGTGTGTGGGACTGGGTGAGTGTGTGTGTGGGACTGGGTGTGAGTGTGTGTGGGACTGGGTGAGTGTGTGTGTGGGACTGGGTGTGTGTGTGTGTGGGACTGGGTGAGTGTGTGTGTGGGACTGGGTGTGAGTGTGTGTGGGACTGGGTGAGTGTGTGTGTGGGACTGGGTGTGAGTGTGTGTGGGACTGGGTGAGTGTGTGTGTGGGACTGTGTGTGTGTGTGTGGGACTGGGTGTGTGTGTGGGACTGGGTGTGTGTGTGTGGGACTGGGTGTGTGTGTGTGGGACTGGGTGTGTGTGTGTGGGACTGGGTGAGTGTGTGTGTGGGACTGGGTGTGTGTGTGTGGGACTGGGTGAGTGTGTGTGTGGGACTGGGTGTGTGTGTGTGGGACTGGGTGTGTGTGTGTGGGACTGTGTGTGTGAGTGTGTGTGTGGGACTGGGTGTGTGTGTGGGACTGTGTGTGTGTGTGGGACTGTGTGTGTGTGTGTGGGACTGGGTGTGTGTGTGTGGGACTGGGTGTGTGTGTGTGGGACTGGGTGTGTGTGTGTGGGACTGGGTGAGTGTGTGTGGGACTGGGTGTGTGGGACTGGGTGAGTGTGTGTGGGACTGGGTGTGTGTGTGTGGGACTGGGTGTGTGGGACTGGGTGAGTGTGTGTGGGACTGGGTGTGTGTGTGTGTGGGACTGTGTGTGTGTGTGTGTGGGACTGGGTGAGTGTGTGTGGGACTGGGTGTGTGTGTGTGTGGGACTGGGTGAGTGTGTGTGGGACTGTGTGTGTGTGTGTGTGGGACTGGGTGTGTGTGTGTGTGGGACTGGGTGTGTGTGTGTGTGGGACTGGGTGTGTGTGTGGGACAGGGTGTGAGTGTGTGTGGGACTGGGTGAGTGTGTGTGGGACTGTGTGTGTGTGTGTGTGGGACTGGGTGTGTGTGTGTGTGGGACTGGGTGTGTGAGACTGGGTGAGTGTGTGTGGGACTGGGTGTGTGTGTGTGGGACTGGGTGTGTGTGTGTGTGGGACTGTGTGTGTGTGTGTGGGACTGGGTGTGTGTGTGGGACTGGGTGTGTGTGTGTGGGACTGGGTGTCTGTGTGTGGGACTGGGTGTGTGTGTGTGGGACTGTGTGTGTGTGTGGGACTGTGTGTGTGTGTGTGGGACTGGGTGTGTGTGTGTGGGACTGGGTGTGTGTGTGTGGGACTGGGTGTGTGTGTGTGTGGGACTGGGTGTGTGAGTGTGGGACTGGGTGTGTGTGTGTGGGACTGGGTGTGTGTGTGTGGGACTGGGTGTGTGTGTGGGACTGGGTGTGTGAGTGTGGGACTGGGTGTGTGTGTGTGGGACTGTGTGTGTGTGTGTGTGGGACTGGGTGTGTGTGTGTGGGACTGGGTGTGTGTGTGTGGGACTGGGTGTGTGTGTGTGGGACTGGGTGTGTGTGTGTGTGGGACTGGGTGTGTGTGTGGGACAGGGTGTGTGGGACTGGGTGTGTGAGTGTGGGACTGGGTGTGTGTGTGTGGGACTGGGTGTGTGAGTGTGGGACTGGGTGTGTGTGTGTGGGACTGTGTGTGTGTGTGTGTGGGACTGGGTGTGTGTGTGGGACAGGGTGTGTGGGACTGGGTGTGTGAGTGTGGGACTGGGTGTGTGTGTGGGACAGGGTGTGTGGGACTGGGTGTGTGTGTGGGACAGGGTGTGTGGGACTGGGTGTGTGAGTGTGGGACTGGGTGTGTGTGTGTGTGGGACTGGGTGTGTGTGTGGGACAGGGTGTGTGGGACTGGGTGTGTGAGTGTGGGACTGGGTGTGTGTGTGTGTGGGACTGTGTGTGTGTGTGTGGGACTGGGTGTGTGTGTGGGACTGGGTGTGTGTGTGTGGGACTGGGTGTCTGTGTGTGGGACTGGGTGTGTGTGTGTGGGACTGTGTGTGTGTGTGGGACTGTGTGTGTGTGTGTGGGACTGGGTGTGTGTGTGTGGGACTGGGTGTGTGTGTGTGGGACTGGGTGTGTGTGTGTGTGGGACTGGGTGTGTGAGTGTGGGACTGGGTGTGTGTGTGTGGGACTGGGTGTGTGTGTGTGGGACTGGGTGTGTGTGTGGGACTGGGTGTGTGAGTGTGGGACTGGGTGTGTGTGTGTGGGACTGTGTGTGTGTGTGTGTGGGACTGGGTGTGTGTGTGTGGGACTGGGTGTGTGTGTGTGGGACTGGGTGTGTGTGTGTGGGACTGGGTGTGTGTGTGTGTGGGACTGGGTGTGTGTGTGGGACAGGGTGTGTGGGACTGGGTGTGTGAGTGTGGGACTGGGTGTGTGTGTGTGGGACTGGGTGTGTGAGTGTGGGACTGGGTGTGTGTGTGTGTGGGACTGGGTGTGTGTGTGGGACAGGGTGTGTGGGACTGGGTGTGTGAGTGTGGGACTGGGTGTGTGTGTGTGGGACTGGGTGTGTGAGTGTGGGACTGGGTGTGTGTGTGTGGGACTGTGTGTGTGTGTGTGTGGGACTGGGTGTGTGTGTGGGACAGGGTGTGTGGGACTGGGTGTGTGAGTGTGGGACTGGGTGTGTGTGTGGGACAGGGTGTGTGGGACTGGGTGTGTGTGTGGGACAGGGTGTGTGGGACTGGGTGTGTGAGTGTGGGACTGGGTGTGTGTGTGTGTGGGACTGGGTGTGTGTGTGGGACAGGGTGTGTGGGACTGGGTGTGTGAGTGTGGGACTGGGTGTGTGTGTGTGTGGGACTGTGTGTGTGTGTGTGGGACTGGGTGTGTGTGTGGGACTGGGTGTGTGTGTGTGGGACTGGGTGTCTGTGTGTGGGACTGGGTGTGTGTGTGTGGGACTGTGTGTGTGTGTGGGACTGTGTGTGTGTGTGTGGGACTGGGTGTGTGTGTGTGGGACTGGGTGTGTGTGTGTGGGACTGGGTGTGTGTGTGTGTGGGACTGGGTGTGTGAGTGTGGGACTGGGTGTGTGTGTGTGGGACTGGGTGTGTGTGTGTGGGACTGGGTGTGTGTGTGGGACTGGGTGTGTGAGTGTGGGACTGGGTGTGTGTGTGTGGGACTGTGTGTGTGTGTGTGTGGGACTGGGTGTGTGTGTGTGGGACTGGGTGTGTGTGTGTGGGACTGGGTGTGTGTGTGTGGGACTGGGTGTGTGTGTGTGTGGGACTGGGTGTGTGTGTGGGACAGGGTGTGTGGGACTGGGTGTGTGAGTGTGGGACTGGGTGTGTGTGTGTGGGACTGGGTGTGTGAGTGTGGGACTGGGTGTGTGTGTGTGGGACTGTGTGTGTGTGTGTGTGGGACTGGGTGTGTGTGTGGGACAGGGTGTGTGGGACTGGGTGTGTGAGTGTGGGACTGGGTGTGTGTGTGGGACAGGGTGTGTGGGACTGGGTGTGTGTGTGGGACAGGGTGTGTGGGACTGGGTGTGTGAGTGTGGGACTGGGTGTGTGTGTGTGTGGGACTGGGTGTGTGTGTGGGACAGGGTGTGTGGGACTGGGTGTGTGAGTGTGGGACTGGGTGTGTGTGTGGGACAGGGTGTGTGGGACTGGGTGTGTGTGTGTGGGACTGGGTGTGTGTGTGTGGGACTGGGTGTGTGTGTGTGGGACTGTGTGTGTGTGTGGGACTGTGTGTGTGTGTGTGGGACTGGGTGTGTGTGTGTGTGGGACTGGGTGTGTGAGTGTGGGACTGGGTGTGTGTGTGTGGGACTGGGTGTGTGTGTGGGACAGGGTGTGTGGGACTGGGTGTGTGAGTGTGGGACTGGGTGTGTGTGTGTGGGACTGTGTGTGTGTGTGTGTGGGACTGGGTGTGTGTGTGTGTGGGACTGGGTGTGTGTGTGTGTGGGACTGGGTGTGTGAGTGTGGGACTGGGTGTGTGTGTGTGTGGGACTGGGTGTGTGTGTGGGACAGGGTGTGTGGGACTGGGTGTGTGTGTGTGGGACTGTGTGTGTGGGACTGGGTGTGTGTGTGTGGGACTGGGTGTGTGTGTGTGTGGGACTGGGTGTGTGTGTGGGACAGGGTGTGTGGGACTGGGTGTGTGAGTGTGGGACTGTGTGTGTGTGTGTGGGACTGGGTGTGTGAGTGTGGGACTGGGTGTGTGTGTGTGGGACTGTGTGTGTGTGTGTGTGGGACTGGGTGTGTGTGTGGGACAGGGTGTGTGGGACTGGGTGTGTGAGTGTGGGACTGGGTGTGTGTGTGGGACAGGGTGTGTGGGACTGGGTGTGTGTGTGTGTGGGACTGGGTGTGTGTGTGGGACAGGGTGTGTGGGACTGGGTGTGTGAGTGTGGGACTGGGTGTGTGTGTGTGTGGGACTGGGTGTGTGTGTGGGACAGGGTGTGTGGGACTGGGTGTGTGAGTGTGGGACTGGGTGTGTGTGTGGGACAGGGTGTGTGGGACTGGGTGTGTGTGTGTGGGACTGGGTGTGTGTGTGTGGGACTGGGTGTGTGTGTGGGACAGGGTGTGTGAGTGTGGGACTGGGTGTGTGAGTGTGGGACTGGGTGTGTGTGTGTGGGACTGGGTGTGTGAGTGTGGGACTGGGTGTGTGTGTGTGGGACTGTGTGTGTGTGTGTGTGGGACTGGGTGTGTGTGTGTGGGACTGGGTGTGTGTGTGTGGGACTGGGTGTGTGTGTGTGGGACTGGGTGTGTGAGTGTGGGACTGGGTGTGTGTGTGTGGGACTGTGTGTGTGTGTGTGTGGGACTGGGTGTGTGAGTGTGGGGCTGGGTGTGTGTGTGTGGGACTGTGTGTGTGTGTGTGTGGGACTGGGTGTGTGTGTGTGTGGGACTGGGTGTGTGTGTGTGGGACTGGGTGTGTGTGTGGGACTGGGTGTGTGAGTGTGGGACTGGGTGTGTGTGTGGGACAGGGTGTGTGGGACTGGGTGTGTGAGTGTGGGACTGGGTGTGTGAGTGTGTGGGACTGGGTGTGTGGGACTGGGTGTTTGAGTGTGGGTCTGGGTGTGTGGGACTGGGTGTGTGGGTCTGGGTGTGTGGGACTGGGTGTGTGAGTGACTCGGCCTCCCCTCGATAGCTGAGAACACAGTGGGGAAGCAGATGATGTGAGCACGTGTGCCCTCGCCCTGTGACATTGACCCCCTCTCGGCTACGCTTTGTTCACATTCCGTCCTTTTGCTGTTGGTTTTACCGACCATTTCACCAACAGTGCCGTGCGACCCGTACTCGGCTCCCCCCTGAACCGGGAATGGTCCCGTTACACCCGGGCTTGTGCCTGCAGAGGAACGCCATTGAGAATTGCCGATAATCAGCACCATTTATTTGGTTTCTTCCCAGGAAAACAATAGAGACTGCGGATATCCAGGATCTCCTGGATTGCCTGGGCCTCCAGGCGAAGTAGGAATAAAAGGAGACCAGGTGAGGACACTGGGAGATAAAAGGCAGACGGTGAAAATACAAAGGAGATGAGGCGAGAGCTGATGGAAGGACAAAGGAACATGAAGTAACCACGGAGAGAGAGAGAAAGTGGGAAAAGACTCACAGGAAATGTGTCTCAATGTTAGGACCAGCACTCATTGGATCGTGAGTTTATTGACCCTGAGTATCGTTTACCAAGGGCAGATGAAAACCTTTTGCTGTTCAATGGACAATCATTTCACCTCTAGCCCCCCACCTCTACAAAACGTTCTTCTCTTCTTCATCCTTTGCTTCATGTCCTCACTCTCTTCCTCCTTCCTGCATCCTCACTGTGTTGATGTTAAGACTCTTCGTTCCATCTCCTACTCTAACTCACTCTTCCGCACGATCTCCTAGTGGTCGAACCTCCCATCCCCTTCAATCTTCCTAAAAATCTCCAGACCTTTGAAATCCAAGCTTGGTGCCATCGCTACTCGTTAATTTATCTCAACTTCCTTCCTATTCTTTTCAACCTGGGTGTACCCTGCTTTCTCAATGATATCCAGTTAAAAAGCACAGATGAAATCGTCTAGAAACAAGAGAGACATTCAAGCATTGGGGGCAGTGCAGAGAGGAGTCACCAGGCTGATCCCCAGGGTCAGGGGTCTTTGTTAGGAGAAAGATTGGAGGGACCTGGACTTTTCACCCTGGAAAGGGGGTGCCTGAGAGGTGATCTTCTAGAGGGATATAAGATTGTTTGCGTAGAAATTGTTAACCCGAAATATTACTTTAAACTAAACTTTGGAAATTGAAACGGTTAAAACTAGAGCAAGGTAATTTCAGGACTGACATCAGGAACTTTTTCTTCACACAATTGGGAGGGGACGTTCAGCTCTCTCTGGAGGGGAGATTTAAGATGTGCTGAATGATCTTCCTGATCTGTAATTATCTTGTGATTGCACAGAAACACACAGAACTGACGCAGGCCTGTTTTGTCATTAACTTGCACTGAAAACAAAATGATTTTCTTTCTCCAGGGTCTTCCAGGTCTCCGAGGTTATTCTGGGTCCCCGGGACCACCAGTAAGTATTGCTTTAACCTGCACACCCTGGACTGGAACAGGTCATTTAATCCCTTAGGGTAAATTCCCTCTCAGTACATGTTCTCCAACCTGTCAATGACTGAAAACGCAGTGTGTTACATAGGCCATAAAGTATCATCGTTACACTCCCCCTCCCGTATGGGCTGTTCCACTGAGTGATATTATAATTATGAACAGTTTTGATAGGGTAAATAGGGAGAAACTATTTCCAGTGGCAGGGGGGCCGGTAACCAGAGGACACAGACTTAAGATAATAGGCAAAAGAACTCAAAGGGGAGATGAGAATTTTTTTCCGAGTTGTTAGGATCTGGAACGCGCTGCCTGAGAGGGCGGTGGAAGCAGATTCAATAATAACTTTCAAAAGGGAATTGGATAAATATTTGAAGGGGGTAAATTTACTGAGCTATGGGGAAAGAGCAGGAGGAGTGGGACTAATTGGATTGGTCTTTCACAGAGCCGGCACAGGCACGATGGGCTGAATGGCCTCCTTCTGTGCTGTATCGTTCTATGAAGTTGAACAGATCGGGGAAAAGCATGGCTGAACTTTAACCCATGATGTCAGTGGGACAGCCCATTAGTAGCGAGGGATTTTACAAGAAAAATGTCCCAGCAGAGCTCGCTGGCTCGGTGAATAAATTCACCACCTGGTGTGGGACACAGCCCAGGAAAGGTGTGAGGGTCGATCGTGGCCTGTTAAACTAACCTGCCTGGGCCTCTTCTGGCCCACGAACCCCTCCCTGCGGGTTTGGCCTGGGGGGGAGGGGGAAGCCGCCTCTGCCCCCGCCTCCCCCCAGCTCAGGCCTCGGGCTAAAATACCAGATCGGGTCCCAATGGCAGGTTGACACAATGTGAAGGCAGCGGGATCAGTGGGGATAAGTGACTGCCCTCATTTTAACTGTCCCCCAGCCTAATTTCCGCCAGACGGGGGGGGGGGAGTTAAAATCGGGGCCAATAAATCTTAATGCTACTGGGCTAGGGAGAGGAAAGATCAGTGTTTCTGCTATTGATCACTGTCCAATAGCAGTCCAGCTGGATAAAACCTCGTGTGGACAGGGTCAGACCCAGCTGTGATGCCTCTCATGGTTGAGTACCCTTCCCTCACACTGTCTGGGCTTAGACACGAAGAATGGCCACTTTCCGTGAGGTACTGGAGGGCTGCTCACATTTGCGGAAACCTATAACAGGAGTCAGCACCTTCAGGAGAGGGAGGAGAGAAAAGGGGAGGGAAACATTGGGAGAAAGGTCACAGGTGTACAAAAGGGATTCGATACCTTAGAATGCCAAGCAAGGAGCAGGGGTCACAGGTCAGGATATCGCAGGCTCACAACCCGTCATTTTCCACCCTTTAACTTTCCGGAATCATTCCCTGCTCTCCTCCGCCTTCTGGTGAAGTTTGGCACTAATTGAAGGTTTTTTTCCCTTTAGGGGCCCCCTGGATTTCCCGGCGCTCCCGGACCCTCTGGTTTACCTGTGAGTATCCGGTGGGCAAAGTGTCCTCTCGCTTTTCATTTCGGACTGTCTGAGGGATGGGGCAGGGAGCTAGGCTGCTTCGCCCAGCTCAGTAACAGCAGCCACACAATGAACGCCATCCAGCGAAGGCAGGGCTAGGAACGGCTACCAACAAGAGGGACGTTCGATTAACACACCCTGAGTCCACGTTTATTGTAGGATCCTCGACCCGTTGGCATCTGCCCACACACTGGGGGGAGTGCCCCAGATCAGGAGGGAATGAAACTGAGATGTCTGTGAGGTTTTAGTAGCGAATCGTTGACCTGACGATAGACGCAGCCCACGGACACTCCGCACAGTGCAGACAACAAGCAGCGAACCGCAGCCAGAAACTCCAGCCCCCGCCGGGTAGGAATGTGGGGCAGGACCCGGGTCTGCCTGGTTTCTGCCCCGTTTAAGTCTCGCATTCTGACCCAGGACGAGTGCTTCTTCTGCCCTCCTCCCAAATCACCGGGGGGGAGGCAGTTTGTCGATGTGTCTGAGGGGTCGCTGAGAGCAGGTGCAAAGAGAAAGATCTTGCATTTATATAGTGTCCCAAAGCCCTTTACAGCCAATTATGTACATTTGAAGTGTACTCCCTGTTGTAATTTAGGAAATGCAACAGCAAATTTGCACACAGCAAGATCCAACAAACAGCATTGAGATAATGACCAGATTATCTGTTTTATTGATGTTGGTTGAGGGATAAATATTGGCCAGGACACCGGGGAGAATCCCCTGCTCTTCTCTGAAATAGTGCCGTGGGATCTTTTACATCCACCTGAGATGGCAGATGGGGCCTCAATTTAATATCTCATCTGACAGTGGAGCACTCCCTCAGTACTGTACTGGAAGTGTCAGCCTAGATTATGTGAAGTTTCTGGAGTGGGGTTTGAACTCACAACCTTCGTGACCCAGAGGCGAGAGTGCTACCACTGAGCCACTTGATGTGTCGGTTTGATGTGGGTCTACAAAGGAGATGTGAAGTAATGGCCCCCAGGTGGCTCGTTCTGTCGCTGCCCCGTTCGCTGAGGGGAGAGAGGTTTCTTTTCTCCGGTTTCAATCTTTGGCCCAATGAGGACCTGGGGCTCCCTCCCTCGGAATGGTGGGGGGACTGCTCCTGGTCCAGGGGTGGCACAGCAGGACCGACACCTCCCCAGGCACGGGACCTGCCCCAATTATCCAATGACAGCGACTCCGCGATTTGGGACAGGGTCAATGCGAGGCCGAAGTGACAGGCGGAGGTCTGACCCCTTCGTTCACTGCCCACCCACTCGCCAGAGTCCCTGCAAACTCTGGCCGCTTGTAACTTTGTTTTGTTCTGCAAGTAACGGGGTCAGTGAGTTACACACGGGCGGGGTTCAGAGGTGGTTGTACAATGGAGGAGCAGCTTATACCTGAGAACAGATTATACATCGTATTTTATGGTAACAACCAGCTGAGAATCCTGCCAGGTGAAACTTGGAGCACGAGCCCCCAGGTGGGCGGCAGAGATTATAGTCCGAGGTGAGATTCTCAATTCAACAGGAGTCAGTGCTGAAAGAATTTAATGATTGCACTCAGAAGATCTCTTTCTTAAAATATATTGATATTATTTCACCAACAGGGACTTCAGGGAGAGCGAGGTTCGCCCGGGTTGGCTGCACATAAAGGGGAGCAGGTGAGGCTGCGGGTCAATAGGCTGTGCTGTGTTACTCACGGCCTTAGCTGTGTTAATATTACTGTCAGATATGTACATCCATGGCTGGAAATGGCTGCCAGCATTAGACACCTGTGCTGCTGGAGGATGAAGGAGCAGTCGTATCAGGAGTGAGGGGTGGTATCAGGAGTGAGGGGTGGTGTCAGGAGTGAGGGATGGTGTCAGGAGTGAGGGATGGTATCTGGAGTGAGGGATGGTATCAGGAGTGAGGCGTGGTGTCAGGAGTGAGGCGTCGTGTCTGCAATGAGGCATGGTATCAGCAGTGAGGTGTAGTATGAGGAGTGAGTTGTAGTATGAGGAGTGAGATGTAGTGTCAGGAGTGAGGTCTAGAGTCATGAGTGAGGTCTAGAGTCATGAGTGAGGTCTAGTGTCAGGAGTGAGGTCTAGTGTCAGGAGTGAGGTCTAGTGTCAGGAGTGATGTGTCATGTCAGGAGTGACGTGTTGTATCAGGAGTGAGGTGTCGTGTCAGGAGTGAGGTGTCGTGTCAGGAGTGAGGTGTCATGTCAGGAGTGAGATCTAGTGTCAGGAGTGAGGTCTAGTGTCAGGAGTGACGTGTCGTGTCAGGAGTGAGGCGTGGTGTCAGGAGTGAGGCGTGGTGTCAAGAGTGAGGTGAGGTGTCGTATAAGGAGTGAGGCGTGGTGTCAGGAGTGAGGCGTGGTGTCAGGAGTGAGGTGTGGTGTCAGGAGTGAGGCGTGGTGTCAGGAGTGAGGCGTGGTGTCAGGAGTGAGGTGTGGTGTCAGGAGTGAGGCGTGGTGTCAGGAGTGAGGCGTGGTGTCAGGAGCGAGGCGTGGTGTCAGGAGTGAGGGGTGGTGTCAGGAGCGAGGCGTGGTGTCAGGAGCGAGGCGTGGTGTCAGGAGCGAGGTGTGGTGTCAGGAGTGAGGTGTGGTGTCAGGAGCGAGGCGTGGTGTCAGGAGCGAGGCGTGGTGTCAGGAGTGAGGGGTGGTGTCAGGAGCGAGGCGTGGTGTCAGGAGCGAGGCGTGGTGTCAGGAGCGAGGCGTGGTGTCAGGAGCGAGGCGTGGTGTCAGGAGCGAGGCGTGGTGTCAGGAGCGAGGTGTGGTGTCAGGAGTGAGGTGTGGTGTCAGGAGTGAGGCGTGGTGTCAGGAGCGAGGCGTGGTGTCAGGAGCGAGGCGTGGTGTCAGGAGCGAGGCGTGGTGTCAGGAGCGAGGCGTGGTGTCAGGAGTGAGGCGTGGTGTCAGGAGTGAGGCGTGGTGTCAGGAGTGAGGCGTGGTGTCAGGAGCGAGGCGTGGTGTCAGGAGCGAGGCGTGGTGTCAGGAGCGAGGCGTGGTGTCAGGAGCGAGGCGTGGTGTCAGGAGCGAGGCGTGGTGTCAGGAGCGAGGCGTGGTGTCAGGAGCGAGGCGTGGTGTCAGGAGCGAGGCGTGGTGTCAGGAGCGAGGCGTGGTGTCAGGAGCGAGGCGTGGTGTCAGGAGCGAGGCGTGGTGTCAGGAGCGAGGCGTGGTGTCAGGAGCGAGGCGTGGTGTCAGGAGCGAGGCGTGGTGTCAGGAGCGAGGCGTGGTGTCAGGAGCGAGGCGTGGTGTCAGGAGCGAGGCGTGGTGTCAGGAGCGAGGCGTGGTGTCAGGAGCGAGGCGTGGTGTCAGGAGCGAGGCGTGGTGTCAGGAGCGAGGCGTGGTGTCAGGAGTGAGGTGTAGACCTAGTACCTACCTGTTTATCACATGATTTGTTCTTCTGGGGCAACAACTTCCTCCCTGTCACCACTGACCAATTCTAGAGGTTGCCGGCTTTCCCAGAATGCACAGGCTCATTGACCGCCCCCTGTGATGCCCGTCGGGCCCTTGTGTGAACCAAAAGGGGTTTTATTATCAATGTCCAGCTCGTGTCCCACCGCCCGTGCAGTGATGAAGGGCACTGCCTGCTGCCTTGGGAGGTCTCACAATGCCTTTGTCTTAAGGCCATCATATTTGCCACCCGTATTTGAAGAGGAAGTAAGAGAGAGAGAGAGAGAGAGAGACCAAGTCTCGTGACGTCCTTGCGCCAAAAGAGGACAGGAAGCAGACCACAGATACAACGGGGTTCCTGCTGCACCAGAATGGTGATCAGACATGTCACTGGGGTCCCCACAGGGTCTCATTAATAACTGTTATCTGCTGCCTGCTCCATAGCGCTGCCCCATGCCCAATGCGTCTGCGACAGCTATGTCTGCCCGGACTGCAGGGGACCTCGAACCTGCCCAGCAAACTCTCTGCAAACCTCTCTGAATAAACGCTGCTCTCTCTGTAAAGTAAGGCCAGCCACGCCAGTTGGAGTAACCGTGCTGTGATGTGTTTGCCTCCTAGGGTCCTCCTGGCTCCTCGGGATACCCGGGATCAGCAGGATTGCCTGGTCTACCGGTAGGTTTCATGCGAGGAGCGTCTCTCAAATGAACACAGTATTCAGGCACCAGTCTGGGAGGGAACAGGGAACGGTGAATCTCCCCAAACAGTTGAGCAGATCGCGGCTGCACCGTGTTCTCTACATGATAAGGACATGCTTTGCGTATCACCTGTGCTGGCTCAGTTAGAAAATCTACTGCCATCTGGGCTACCGAGCCATCTGGATCCAGGGGAGGTCCCAGGTTCGAGCGCTGAGTTCACTGATCATACCCAGATCAGCAGTGGCACGCTCCTGGATTGGAGGGGCTGGAGATTAGTCAGGATGGACCGAGTCAGGAGATCACTGCCCTAGAAAGCAATTGATGTCAGTACTTTTTTTCATTCATGGGATGTGGGCATCGCTGGCAAGGCCGGCATTTTTTGCCCATCCGTAATTGCCCTTGAGAAGGTGGTGGTGAGCCGCCTTCTTGAACCGCTGCAGTCCGTGTGGTGAAGATTCTCCCACAGTGCTGTTAGGGAGGGAGTTCCAGGACTTTGACCCAGTGATGATGAAGGAACGGCGATATATTTCCAAATCAGGATGGTGTGTGACTTGGAGGGGAACGTGCAGGTGGTGATGTTCCCATGCACCTGCTGCTCTTGTCCTTCTAGGTGGTAGAGGTCGTGAATTTGGGAGGTGCTGTCGAAGAAGCCTTGGCGAGTTGCTGCAGTGCATCTTGTAGATGATACACACCGCAGCCAAGGTGCGCCGGTGGTGAAGGGAGTGAATGTTTAAGATGGTGGATGGGGTGCCATCCCATTGAGGGGAAAAATCAGCCAACACTCACAGGAACTGGAGCTGCTCGTCTGCATGGAATAGTTCTGTACCAGGCAGTGCCTATACCAACCAGACCAGGGACGGGTGTCCATACTGTGCCCGTCGCCATTGGCAATCCAGCCCTCAAAGCTATGGAACTCATTTCTATCTGCCCTTCTATTTCTTACTCATTGGTTTGTCTTGTTTGAATTTCCTGGAGGTTTGGAAATGGCTGATCCTATTACTGTTGCCTCAATCCTAAATTAGAACACCAAAATCTGCAAATGTCAGCAATCCCAAGGATCTATCCTGGGCCCCCTCCTATTTCTCATCTAATGCTGCCCCTCGGTGACATCATCTGAAAACACAACATCAGATTCCACATGTGCGCTGACGACACCCAGCTCGACCTCACCACCACCGCCCTCAACCCCTCCACTGTCACTGTTTGTCAGACTGCTCGTCCGACATTCATTACTGGGTGTGCCAAAATTTCCTCCAATTAAACATTGGGAAGACCGAAGCCATTGTCTTCGGTCCCTGTCACAAACTCCGTTCCCGAGCCACCGACTCCATCCCTCTCCCTGACCACTGTCTCAGGCTGAACCAGACCGTTCGCAACCTTGGCGTCCTATTTGACCCTGAGATGAGCTTCCAATCCCATAATCCTCTCTATCACCAACACCGCCTGCTTCTACATCGCCCGTCTCCACCCCTGCCTCAGCTCATCTGCTGCTGAAACCCTCATCCATGCCTTTGTTACCTCGAGTCTCGACTTTTCCAATGTTCTCCTGAACGATCTCCCATCTCCCACCCTCCATTAACTTGAGCCCATCCAAAACTCTGCTGCCCGTATCCTAACTCGCACCATCGTCCCGTTCTCCCATCACCCCTGTGCGCACTGACCTACAATGGCTCCTGGTCCGGGAACGCCTCGAATTTAAAATTCTCATCCTCCATGGCTTTGCCCCTCCCGATCTCCGTAATCTCCTCCAGCTCCATAATCCTGCACGAACTCTTCGTTCCTCCAACTCTGGCCTTTTGCGTACGCCCCACTCCCTTCGTCCCACAATTGGTGGCCGTGCCCACAGCCATCTAGGCTTTAAGCTCTGGAGTTCTCTCCTGAAACCTCTCCGCCTCTTCCTCCCCCTTTAAGGCACTCCTTAAAACCTACCTCTGATCTGTTATAATGTCTCCTTCTTTGGCTCAGTGCCAATTTTTATCAATTATCCTCCTGTGAAGTACATTGGGATGTTTTATACGTTAAAGGTGCTGTCTAAATGCAAGTCGTTGTTGGAGTTAAATGTGAATTAATGGGAACAGGAATTTAAACTTTATATTTATATATTGCCCACTGCGCCCCCCTCCCCCCACCACCCCGCCCCGGAAGGCTCCATGGTGCCCACCTATATGACCCAGGAGGACAAGGAGCTGGGATGGCCCCATAACTGGGCTATGGGAGGGACCCTCGATAACCCTCCCTGCTTTGTCGGAGCCCGTCTCTCATTCTGTTGGTTCTATTGGGGTGATCCCAGCCTCATGATTGGAGAATGGGATGTAAACATTGTCGAGCTGTCTCCACCCACGCTGTCCTCGAGCACGGGCTTGTGCAGGCGCACGGGCTTACGTCGCAACTTGCGATTGCAAAGTACCCCTTACGTCTCACTTACTTACGTAGGGAGGTCCTTGTGAGTGAGATGTGACCTGTGCAGTCAGTCAGACTATTGGTGCAGAGGATTCCGTTTGTTCCTGAATGCTGGCGTGTGAAAGATATCCCCTAAAATATATTTCTTAATGTTTCTTTCAGGGACTTAAAGGAGAACGGGGATCTGCAGGTTCTGGTGGAGAGAAAGGCGTGCCGGTAAGGAGACAATTATAAATAAAGACGCAGGGTCTGCAGCCACTAGTTCAGCACCTGTGGCATTGCTCAGGCCTAAATATATATTTTTTAATTCTGTCTCTATTTCTGTCACTGTTTCTCTCGTAGTCTCTAATCCTTTCTCTCTCTCTCTCTCTCTCTCTCTCTCACTCCTGCTCTTCCTGGCCCCACAAAAATAAAAGTGAAAAAGAAGTTTTGGCCGTTTTCTGAGTGGCCTCGAGTCGTCCCTTTAAGGACAGCTGGTTAGGCCGCGTGATGCCTGGTCCAAGTGGGCGGAGCATGCGCGGCCGACGCTCCGCCCCATTGGTACCTCATAACAGCAGCTGGGGTCCTAGCATAGAACCCTGATTTGCATATTGCAAGTGGCCTCCTGCCTGAAACAGGCGGGCGCTCCGGTCGCCCGAATCAGGACCCTATCCAAGATGGCGCAGCAGCTGGAGCGCCAGTGTAACCAGGGCAGTAATTGACCGGACACAATATTCAGGCCTCCACCAGCCTGTTCACCCCAGGCAAGGGGCCCTCAACATCGGCCCTACTCTGTGTCCAACCAATTTGGTGCCTGATGCGGGAGTGTTTGATGCTGATGTTGGGTGGGTCTTTACCGTAAGCACTTTGCATCCTAGCTCCTCCATTCTGATGTACTGCTAGTCACTTGTGTACTTCTTTCCTGCAGGGCCCTCCTGGTTCCCCTGGTTCTCAAGGCCCAACAGGCCCAGTGGTGAGTACGCAATATTCTGGATTCACTCGCAAATAAATTGACCATTGATAGATCGATAAGAAAAGCTCGATCATTGGAAGCCACAATCTCGATCTTACTTATACAAGGGGGACACTTGTGGGGTCAAAGGGGAAGCCAGATTGTTCCAGAGGTCAAAGGGGACATTGGACAATTGAATTAAACTAGCTGTAAAAGGAAAATGGGGTGGGTTGGAAGGGAGTGACTGTGGAGAGGTGTGGAGAGCAGTTTAGAGTAGGCCTGTAGGAGACATGTAAGTTGTATGCCTCATCCCAAGGCAGATTTTCGGCTATTGACTGTCAATGGGGTGGGAAATCTAGCCCATTCTTCTGGGTATTGGGACGAGGGATGGGCTCAGCAGTGATTTCTCCCACTCTGTCCCCATCAGAGTTAAATTTCCCATTAGCACTGACTGTCCAGGCTTAAACAGGAAGATTGACCACTTAGGGCAGGACAATGGGGGACTGCCAGTGACTGGGGGGCCTCGTCCCAGCCTCAGTCACTGGCTCTAAGAAAGGAAGAATGAACTTGCACTCATTGAGCCCGGATGTCCCAAAGTGATTCACAACCAACAAATTACTTCTGAAATGTGACTGCAGATGTTAGGGAGCGTGACAGTCAATTTACTCAATTGAATAGGTTTGAGGGGCAAGTTGGATAAGGAAGATTGGGAAACTAGACTAAAGAGTATGACAGTTGATAAACAATGGCAAACATTTGAAGAAATATTTTAATATTCTCAACAAATACACATTCCATTGAGAAATAAAAACTCCACAGGAAAAGTGACCCATCCGTGGCTAACTAAAGAAGTTAAGGATAGTATTGGATTAAAAGAAGAGGCCTACGATGTTGCCAAGAAGAGTAGTAAGCCTGAGGATTGGGAGAGTTTTAGAAACCAGCAAAGGATGACCAAAAAATTGATAAAAAGGGAGAAAATAGAATATGATAGCAAATTAGCAAGAAATATAAAAATGGATTGTAAGAGCTTCTACAAGTATGTAACAAGGAAGAGAGTAGCAAAAGTAAACATTGGTCCCTTAGAGGCTGAGACAGGAGAAATTATAATGGGGAATCAGGAAACGGCAGATGTGTTAAATAAAATATTTTGCATCTGTCTTCACAGTAGAAGACACAAAAAACATACCAGAAATAGTGGGGAACCAAGGGGCTAATGAGAGTGAGGAACCTAAAGTAATTATTATCAGTAGAAAAAAAGTACTTGAGAAACTAATGGGACTAAAAGCTGATAAATCCCCTGGACCTGATGGCCGACATCTGAGGGTTCTAAAAGAGGGGCTGCAGAGATAGTGGATGCATTGGTTGTGATCTTCCAAAATTCCCTAGAATTTAGGACGGTCCCAGGGGATTGGAAGGTAGCAAATGTAACCCCGCTATTCAAGAAAGGAAGGAGGGTACTACAGGCCAGTTAACCTGACATCGGTCGTATAGAAAACGCTGGAATCCATTATTAAGGAAATGGTAACAGGGCACTTAGAAAATCATAATATAATTAGGCAGAGTCAACATGATTTTATGAAAGGGAAATTGTGTTTGACAAATTTATTAGAGTTTTTTGAGGATGTAATTAGCAGAGTAGATAAAGGGGAACCAGTGGATGTAATATATTTGGATTTTCAAAAGACATTCAATAAGGTGCCACATAAAAGGTTGTTACACAAGATAAGGACTCATGGGGTTGGGGGTAACATATTATCATGGATAGAGGATTGGTTAATGGACAGAAAACAGAGAGTAGGGATAAATGGGTCATTCTCAGGTTGGCAGGCTGTAACTAGTGGCTTTCCACAAGGATCAGAACTTGGGCCTCAGCTATTTACAATCTATATTAATGACTTAGATGAAGGGACCGTGTGTAATGTATCCAAGTTTGCTGACGATACAAAGCTAGGTGGGAAAGTAAGCTGTGAGGAGGACACAAAGAGGCTGCAAAGGGATATAGACAGGTTATATGAGTGGGCAAGAAGGTGGCAGATGGAGTATAATGTGGGGAAATGTGAGGTTTTTCACTTTGGTAGGAAGAATAGAAACACAGAATATTTTTAAAAGATTAAAAACTATTAAATGTTGGTGTCCAGAGAGACTTGGGTGTCCTGGTATAAGAAACACAAAAAGTTAGCAAATGGCATGTTGGCCTTTACTGCAAGGGGATTGGAGTACAAAAGTAAGGAGGTCTTACTACAATTGTTCAGGGCTTTGGTGAGACCTCACCTGGAGTACTGCGTACAGTTTTGGTCTCCTTATCTAAGGAAGGATATACTTGCCTTAGAGGCAGTGCAACAAAGGTTCACTAGGTTGATTCCCGGGATGAGAGGATTGTCCTATGAGGAGAGGTTGAGTAGAATGGGCCTATACTGTCTGGAGTTTAGTAGAATAAGAGGTGATCTCATTGAAACGTATAAGATTCTGAGGGTTGGCACGGTAGGTACTGAGAGGTTGTTTCCCCTGGCTGGAGAGTCTAGAACTAGGGGGCATAGTCGCAGGATAAGGGGTCAGCCATTTAAGACTGAGATGAGGAGAAATTTCTTCGCTCAGAGGGTTGTGAATCTTTGGAATTCTCTACCCCAGAGGGCTGTGGATGCTCAGTCGTTGAGTTTATTCAAGGCTGAGATCTATAGATTTTTGGACTCTAAGGGTATCAAGGGATATGGGGATCGGGCAGGAAAGTGGAGTTGAGGTCAAAGATCAGCCATGATCTGATTGAATGGCAGAGCAGGCTCGAGGGGCCATATGGCCTACTCCTGCTCCTATTTCTTATTTTCTTATCTCATGAATGAACGATGAGTTAACCTATTTCTGGTTGCAATGGTTGAGATCTAAATATAGTCCAGGATATTGGAAGAATTCCTTGCTCTTCTTCATATAGCGGTGTGGGGTTTTTAACATCTATTTCCGTTTAATGTCTCATCCAAAAGACAGCGTTCACTCCCTCAGGATTGCACTGTAGTATTGGGCTGCGTTATGTGCTCAAGGATTGGATAAATGACCAGATCATTTGTTTTAGTGATGTCGGTTGAGGGATCAATATTGGCCAGGACACCAGGGGGAACTCCCCTGCTCTTCTTCGAATTGTGCCATGGGATCTTTTACGTCCATCTCAGAGGGCAGACAGGGCCTTGGTTTAACGTCTCATCCGAAAGACAGCCCCTCCGACAGTGCAGCACTCCCTCAGTACTGCACTGGGAGTGTCAGCTGAGATTTTTTATTGAACCTTCTGACTCAGAGGCGAGAGTGCTTCCACTGAGCCACAGCTGGCACCTCAAACGTTATGTTATTTTCTGTTATGTTAAACCCTCCTGTGTTTCCTGACAGGGCCCCAAAGGTGAACTAGGATCAGCTGGTCCTCGAGGAGAGAAGGGAGATCAAGTAAGTGGTGCGTCAGGTTGTGATTTTGACTTGTAATGAACGCCATAGACTGTTGGGTAAATTCCTCCATCCTAAACTCCTGGTGGGCAATCAATCTCACGGGTAGTGCCAGTCAGAGAATCGGGGCTACAGCATTGTACCCTGCCTCTGACCCATGACCCCAGCAAGTGCGCCCCATCGTGCTGGGCTGTGAGTCGTTGAGTGTACACCTTTAAGGTGGCCCCTCCTTCCTAGGCTGCATATCTCTGACAGAGCTTCAGACTAAACATGGGCTGGAAAGCAGTCTTTCATCACTGCAACTCACGCCTGGGTACAGCCCAGATTCACAGCGAGGACGTCTCCCTCTGATGGGGATTGGAAGGCATCGTGGATTAGAGCTCGGCCTTTTCCTCTTGGTTACCTGGTACTGAATGTGTCCCAGACCGAAGGGATGAAGCTATGTTCTCTCTGATGAACAACTCGGACATGTGGTGAGTTCGAACAAGAGGGCATAACCTTGAAATCAGAGCTGGGCCCTTCAAGGGTGAAGTCAGGAAGCACCTTTTCACACTAAGGGGAGTGGAAATCAGGAACCTTCTCTCCCAAAAAGCTTTTGAGGCTGGGGCTCAACTGAAACTTTCAAAACTGAGATCGACAGATTTTTGTCAGGCAAAGGTATTAAGGGTTACAGAACCAAGGCGGGTAGATGGAGTTAAGATATAGATCAGCCATGATCTAATTGAATGGCAGAACAGGTTCGAGGGGCTGAATGGCCTCCTCCTGTTCCTATGTTCCTAACACTGGGCTTTCACTCCTGGAACCAAGGGGTGACATTGAGGCAAGTAAACCCTGCCCACTGGGCACCATTCAACAGCTAGTCCAACGTGGCATTAATGAGGAACTGGAGGCAGGAATGCCCTCTGGCATTGTTGGGGGGCTGGGATCTAAGGAACGGCGGGGGGGGTCGGGGGGACTGTTCTAATGATGATGCTGAAGATGAGGAACAATATGGCAGAACTTCCGGATCTAGGAATAATCTCCCAGTGTTGTTTTCCAGGGATTTCAAGGACAGCCTGGATTTCCTGGACAGCAGGTGAGTGAGACTTCAGTGTAACGGGGTCAGGAGGCTGAACGGAGCTTTGGGATTTAAAGAGCTCAGATGGTCTGATACTTACATTTTTTACCCCGGACTCCAAGCTGGACAAAATTAAGAAGATGAGATTTGAAGGAACTCCCCCCTCGCCCCGCCCGCCTCGAATATGGAGGAGTGGAACAGACTCCCAGTAAATTACAGTTAATACATTGTTAAAAATAGCTGATTGAATATCTGCTTGGAAAGAACAAACTTGCATTTATATAGCACCTTTCACATCCTCAGGACATCCCAAAGTGCTTTACAGCCAAAGAAGTACTTTAGAAGTGTAGTCACTGTTGTAATGGAGGAAACACGGCAGCCAATTTGTGCACAGCAAGATCCCACAAACAGCAATGTGATAATGACCAGATAATCTGTTTGTGATGTTGGTTGAGGGATAAATATTGACCAAGACACCAGGGAGAACTCCCCCACTCTTCTCCAAATAGTGCCATGGGATCTTTAATATCCACCTGAGAAGTCAGATGGGGCCACAGTTTAATGTCTCATCTGAAAGACGGCACCTCGACAGTGCAGCACTCCCTCAGTACAGCACTGGGAGTGTCAGCCTAGATGATGGGCTCAAGTCTCTGGAGTGGGACTATGAACCTACAACCTTCAGACTGAAAGGCGAGAATGTTACCACTGAGCCAAAGTACTGGACAGAGGGTTAGAAGGATCAGTACTGCTCGACACTATCGAACACAGACTAGGCTGGTTCCCACGCTGCTGGGAGCAGGGAAATGTCACAACAAGGAGTAGAAACGATCCAGGATGTATAATAAACAAGAACAGAAAATGCTGGAAACGCTCAATGGGTCAGGAGAGAACAGACCAGTTAATCGTTCGAGTGTAGACGCTGGATCAGAACTGAAAGATATTACAGATGAACAGCATTTAAAAAAGAACAGAGCAAAGAGAAAGGGGAGGGATAAAGACACAGACATACACACGCATACACACATACACACATGCATACACACACGCATACATACACACGCATACACATACACACACATACAAACATATACACACACATATAGACACTTGTACACATACACACACAAATACACATACATTCACACACATATACACACATACTGACATATACACACATACAGACACTTGTACACTTACACACACATCCACACACAAATACACACACGCACACAAACACACACATACATACACACAAATTCACACACATTCACACATACAGACATACACATATACATACACACACACACATATACATACATATGAATAGAGACATGCACACACCATCATACACAAACACTCCAAGAGAAATAGATTGACTTGTAAAGTGCTTAAATGTAAAACAGGATATGGTTAAATGGCAGGAGTGATATTAGAATGAGACAATAGGAGGCAGAATGAGTGAAATCAAAAAGAGAAAAACACGTACGAGACACAGAGTACTTGAACAGCGGAGTAGGAGGAGGGAGGTGAGGGGGTGCTGACGGTAAGACAGGTAAAAAGGGAAGCATGTATAAAGGGTAAAACAGAGCATGCTCCAGTGGCCCAGGCGCCTGGGAGAAGCCAGGATGGATATTATGGGCTGTATGGTTAGAGAGAGATCCTGGGGCTTTATTTAATTCATCTTTCAGGGCAGAGCAGGAAGTTTGCAGAGACCCTTCCTCGAGGTGAGATAGGTTGGGTGAAGTTGACGACAGCTGATTGTCTATGGACGGAGCAGGTTTGAGGGGCCTCTCTTTTTATGTTCCCAAGACGACTTTCCAAGAAAGAGACATTTATCATTTTTCACAAGTTTTTATGGAAAAATAATGTTTGGCCGGTCCATGGTGAAGTGTTGATAGTCCTGGTGCTGGTACTCAGGGTGTGCCAGACCCATCGGTACAAGGCAGGGTTTAAAGTAGAGGTTTACACCGGGGTCAAACTGAGCCTTTTGGGAACCTGCTAAACCCCATCACTTATCGCCAAACATCAACGAGGAGTGAAACCTACTGAAGGAGTGGTATCGAAAGAGTTTACTCCCAGACTGAATCTGCCGCCCACTGTAACTTGTGTTGCTGAGCTGTGCAGATGTTCAGTACTGTGCTGTACAGATGTTCAGTACTGTGTTGTACAGATATTTGTTTCTGTGCTGTACAGGTGTTGAGCACTGTGATGTACAGATGTTCAGTGTTGAGCTGTACAGATGTTCAATGTTGAGCTATACAGATGTTCGATGTTGAGCTGTACAGACGTTGAGAGCTGTGATGTACAGGTGTTCTGTATTCTGCTGTACAGATGTTCATTACTGAGCTGTACATGTATTTGAATGGAGGTTTTTTAAATAATGAAGGATTTGCTTTGGTAATAATTTTCCAAAATTCTCTGGACTCGGCAAAGGTCCCGGCAGATTGGAAAACTGCGAATGTAACACCCTTATTTAAAAAGGGTAGTAGGCAGAAGGCTGGAAATTATAGACCAGTTAGCCTAACATCTGTGGTGGGTAAAATTTTGGAGTCTATTATTAAGGAGACAGTAGCAGAACATTTGGATAAACATAATTTAATAGGACAAAGTCAGCATGGCTTTATGAAGGGGAAGTCATGTCTGACAAATTTGCTTGAGTTCTTTGAGGACATAACGTACAGAGTGGATAAAGGGGAACCAGTGGACGTAGTGTATTTAGACTTCCAGAAGGCATTCGACAAGGTGCCACATAAACGATTATTGCTCAAGATAAAGAATCACTGGATTGGGGGTAATATTCTGGCATGGGTGGAGGATTGGTTATCTAATAGGAAGCAGAGAGTTGGGATAAATGGTTCATTCTCGGACTGGCAACCAGTAGCCAGTGGTGTTCCACAGGGGTCGGTGCTGGGTCCCCAACTCTTTACAATCTATATTAACGATTTGGAGGAGGGGACCGAGTGTAACATATCAAAGTTTGCAGATGATACAAAGATGGGAGGGAAAGTGGAGAGTGAAGAGGACATAAAAAACCGACAGGGGGATATAGACAGGCTGGGTGAGTGGGCGGAGATTTGGCAGATGCAATACAATATTGGAAAATGGGCGGTTATGTACTTTGGCAGGAAAAATCAGAGAGCAAGTTATTATCTTAATGGCGAGAAACTGGAAAGTACTGCAGTACAAAGGGATCTGGGGGTCCTAGTGCAAGAAAATCAAAAGGTTAGTATGCAGGTGCAGCAGGTGATCAAGAAGGCCAACGGAATGTTGGCTTTTATTGCTCGGGGGATAGAATATAAAAACAGCGAGGTATTGCTGCAGTTATATAAGGTATTGGTGAGACCGCACCTGGAATACTGCATACAGTTTTGGTGTCCATACTTAAGAAAAGACATACTTGCTCTCGAGGCAGTACAAAGAAGGTTCACTCGGTTAATCCCAGGGATGAGGGGGCGGACATATGAGGAGAGGTTGAGTAGATTGGGACTCTACTCATTGGAGTTCAGAAGAACGAGAGGCGATCTTATTGAAACATATACGATTGTGAAGGGGCTTGATCGGGTGGATGCGGTAAGGATGTTCCCAAGGATGGGTGAAACTAGAACTAGGGGGCATAATCTTAGAATAAGGGGCCGCTCTTTCAAAACTGAGATGAGGAGAAACTTCTTCACTCAGAGGGTAGTAGGTCTGTGGAATTTGCTGCCCCAGGAAGCTGTGGAAGCTACATCATTAAATAAATTTAAAACAGAAATCGACAGTTTCCTAGAAGTAAAGGGAATTAGGGGTTACGGGGAGCGGGCAGGAAAGTGGACATGAATTTAGATTTGAGGTTAGGATCAGATCAGCCATGATCTTATTGAATGGCGGAGCAGGCTCGAGGGGCCGATTGGCCTACTCCTGCTCCTATTTCTTATGTTCTTATGAATAGAGAGATGATATTTCCTCCGATTGAGGAGTCAGTGACGAGGGTCATTAACATATAATGGTCATTAGGAGCATGGGGGAGAGGTTAGAAGTAATTTCTTTTCACAGACGGTCTTTGGAGCGTGGGAGTCTCGGAGGCAGAGGCCATTTCATTTTTTAAGGTAAAACTGATAAATATTTGAAGCAGAGGAAGATACAGGGCTGTGGGGAGAGGGCGGGGCAGTGGGATTAGTTTTGGATTACTCTAGAAAAGAACTAGCACAGAACCTATGGGCCGAATGGCCTCCTTTTATGCTTTAAATCTCTGTGGTTCTCTCTAATTTGTGGGATTAATATTTTCAATGAGTGCGGGAGCAAATTGTCACCATTCTAAGCCCTGCCTTTAATGTGTGTTTTAGGGGCCTATTGGTTTCCCAGGGAAGTCTGGTCCATCGGGTTCCCCAGGACCTCCTGGTGAGAAGGTAAGTCCAATCTGATGAAACTTGGTGAATTGGGCATCATGATGTGAGTAGAGGAGGGCAAGACTGAGACATAAATTGGTTAACCCCCGAAAACGGGCGCTGGGATCGCAGTGCACAATTAATCCGCACCCGGTCATTGAGATGCAGACAGCACATAACATTCGTGCTGCCTGGTGATTTCAGTGATTGCTGCGTGCAGCCAGCCCTACCTACGATGTTGAGTGGCTGCTCACCAGCAGGGGGCCTCGATATCGGGAGTGGCTGGCACCACTTAAAGGCAACCTTCACCTCTTAAAGGGGTGGTGCAGTGTGGCTGCAGGAAGTGGTGGAAGTCAATTGTGAAGTTTTAATGAGCAACAATTGGGCTGCTCAACGTTTGAGGGACTCTGATATTTGCAAAATATAAGATACAGGTCTGAACGTAGTCTGAATGGAGATCAGAAATTGCACATTAATACACAGATGTGGGTCCTGACCCTGTGTTTACAAACTGTTGAGTTATTTGAAATCATTGAATAAAGGTTGCTCACCATTACATCCCCATCACCCACCTACCAACAAACTCTTTCAATCAGTACTCAACTCTTCCAATCAGATGCTTCATCTCACCCTCACACATTACCACCGTTGCAAGCTGCACACCCACAACTCATAGGTCACACACACTGTCAGCTATTCAACCATGATAGGCACATTACCCAAACATCTTGCAGGACACTCACCGACATCCCGCTTTCTTAAGATGCCCCACCTGTCTCTGTCCCTCCCCATGGATTAGATTTAATGCCCACTGACTGTTCCACTCACTGATACAATTGCTCGTAGACAACAAGGAAACTCCCAAAGCCTGTGAGAGGGGAGTGGTGGGATGAGAGAGTGGTGGGATGAGAGAGTGGTGGGATGAGAGAGTGGTGGGATGAGAGAGTGGTGGGATGAGAGAGTGGTGGGATGAGAGAGTGGTGGGATGGGAGAGTGGGGGACGGGAGAGTGGGGGTGGGTGGGAGAGTGGGGGTGGGTGGGAGAGTGGGGGTGGGTGGGAGAGTGGGGGTGGGTGGGAGAGTGGGGGTGGGTGGGAGAGTGGGGGTGGGTGGGAGAGTGGGGGTGGGTGGGAGAGTGGGGGTGGGTGGGAGAGTGGGGGTGGGTGGGAGAGTGGGGGTGGGTGGGAGAGTGGGGGTGGGTGGGAGAGTGGGGGTGGGTGGGAGAGTGGGGGTGGGTGGGAGAGTGGGGGTGGGTGGGAGAGTGGGGGGGGGGTGGTGGGAGAGTGGGGAGGTGGGAGAGTGGGGGGGTTGGGAGAGAGGGGAATGGGAGCCCAAGAGGGAGGAATGGTAGACCTTGAGCAGGAGAAAGGGGAGTGGAAGAACAGAAGCAGGAGAAAGGGGGATGCGAGACCAGAAGTTGGAGAGAAGGGAGTCGGAGACCAAAGGCCTGAGAGAGGGGTGTGGGAGATCAGGAACCTGAAAACAGGGAATGGGAGAGAGAGGAGTGGGAGATCAGGAGAGAAAGAGGAGAATGGGAGAGAAAGGAGTGGGAGATCAGGAGAGAAAGAGGGGAATGGAAGAGAGGGTCGTGGGAAACCAGGATCCTGAAAGAGAATGAGAGAGGGGGGCATAAGGACTGGGAAAGAGGGGAGTTGGAGATGAGGAGCCTGAGAGAGGGGAGCAGAGGACCAAGTACTAGACAGAGGGGAATGGGAGATCAGGAGCCTGAAGAGGGAGGGAGGTGATTAGAAGCCAAAGGGATGGAGTCTAGAATAGTCAGGAGAAAGAGATCAGACCAGGAACAGGTGAGTCCCACACAGTGACTGACAAGGTGATCGAAAAGATGACCATATTTCTAGTTTTTTGTGAGTATTCACAGTGGAAATAGCCCTCTTCAGCTGCCAGTGTGGGTCACTGAAGAGCTTGGTAACACTGGAGTTACCACCATCAATCAATCAACCTGGTATGGTTCACTGAGGGTCTGATGAAAAGACAGCTGTTAGTATTGGCTAATGGAGGCCTACAGATGCTAATGTGGGTCACTGAAGATCCAGTGATCCTACGGCCATCAGTATCAATTAGTGAAGGGCCTGGTGACCTTACAGATGTCAGTGTGGGTCAGTGAAAACCCCGATGACCTTACAGCTGTTAGTGTGGGTCAGTGAACTCCCCGATGACCTTACAGCTGTTAGTGTGGGTCAGTGAACTCCCCGATGACCTTACAGTAAAGACCCAGGTGACCCTACAGTTTTCAGTTTAGATCATTTCCGCTGGTTGGGGATTCTAGGAGTAGGGGGCACAGTCTAAAAATTAGAGCCAGACCTTTCAGGAGCGAGATTAGAAAACATTTCTACACACAAAGAGTTGTAGAAGTTTGGAACTCTCTTCCGCAAACGGCAATTGATACTAGCTCAATTGCTAAATTTAAATCTGAGATAGATAGCTTTTTGGCAATCAAAGGTATTAAGGGATTTGGGCCAAAGGCAGGTCTATGGAGTTAGATCATAGATCTTATCAAATGGCGGAGCAGGCACGAGGGGCTGAATGGCCTACTCCTGTTCCTATGTTCCTATCATCAAAGGTTTGATGGCTGAAGTTAGCCTAGAATGATAAAGAGTCAATGACCTGTTGCCAGGAAGTGTCCGAGAGCAGTGTCACTTGACTTCTCCTCAGCTTTCCTGACTTCCCTTTGTGCCCAAATTATGTGCTGGAGGTTATTGGACTAATGGAGTGACCGTGGGAGGTTTTTGTCGAGGTAAGTGAGTGTCTATTGATAAGGAGCCAATGGGATTAATGTCTGTTCTGTGTTACAGGGTAATGATGGGAGTCCGGGTCCAATAGGGCCAACTGGCCCCCCAGGACGAGCTGGGTCTCCTGGGTTACAGGTGAGTCTTTCTTCTTATTGGTGTTCTTCATGCCTGTGTTTATTAAGGCATCGAGTACAAATACAAGGAGGTTATGGTAAACCGTTACAGGTCACTGGTTAGGCCTCAGCTGGAGTATTGTGTACGATTCTGGGCACCACAATTTAGGAAGGATGTCAAGGCCTTGGAGAGGGTGCAGAGGAGATTTACTAGAATGGTTCCAGGTTTGAGGGACTTCAGTTACGTGGAGAGACTGGAGAAGCTGAGGTTGTTCTCCTTAGAGCAGAGAAGGTTAAGAGATTTAGAGGTGTTCAAAATCATGAAGGGTTTTGATAGAGTAAATAAGGAGAGACTGTTTCCAGTGGCAGAAGGGTCGGTAACCAGAGGACACAGATTTAAGGTAACTGTGAAAAGCACCAGAGGGGAGGTGAAATAGAAATGTTTTTACGCAGTGAGTTGTTATGATCTGGAACACGCTGCCTGACAGGGCGGTGGAAGCAGATTCAATAGTAACTTTGGAAAGGGAATTGGATATAGAAAGAGCAGGGGATGGGACTAATTGGATTGCTCTTTCAAAGAGCCGGCACAGGCACGATGGGCCGAATGGCCTCCTTCTGTGCTGTAAGATTCAATGATTTCCATTTGTCTCAATAGACCCTGGGTACTGGTGGTTTATGACCTGATTTGTGTCCATTTATGTCACCCAGGTGAGAATGGGTCAGTCAATCCAGAGTTCAGATAGAAAAATACAAACTCCAGGAATTGCCTTGGGCGTCCTCCCGATTGGCCGCCATAACTTAAGCAGAAACCTGGTTTACACAGTTTATTCCCCAATCTTCCGTTGAAGTTATGGTGTCCGATCGGGAGAGGCCCTGAGAGAATTCCGGTGAAAAACTGGAAACCAAAAAACCAGCTTTGCCTGTGGAGAGTTTGATTCTCGATTTTGTCTAAAGCCCAAACAAATCCCAGGAATGCAATGTCTCACTCCAAACATTCCCCAATATATCAACCAGTATATCTTCAGGTACCTAATATAGTGGATACAGTTGTGCAGTAGTTATGTTACTGGATTAATAATTCAGAGATCGTGAGTTAAGTCCCACCACGGCAGTTTGAGAATTTGAATTCCATTTTAAAAATCTGGATATAAAACCCGAGTAAAAGTGACCATGAAGCTGTGGGATTGTTGTAAAAACCCAACTGCTTCATTGATGTCCTTTAGGGAAGGAAACCTGCCGTCCTTTCCCGGTCTGGGCCTATAGGTGACTCCAGTCCCACACCAACACGGTTGACTCTTAACCACCCTCTGAAGTCATTCCGTCATATCAAACCCAGGAAAGGCTCACCACCACCTTCTCAGGACAACGAGGGATGGGCAATAAATGCCGGCCCTGCCAGCGACACCCACATCCTGAGCATGGTGAGGGATGTTAGTGCTGGGGAGGATTCGAACGGTTCTTGCTCAGATACTCTGTGTCAGCATGCAGCAGCCCCAGGTCCGGTACAGCACGAGTTAAATGTAGAATAAAGCTCCCTTTAATCTGCCCCAACAATGTGCCTCAGCCCCATGCTCAGAAGATGTCCCTTTAATTCACCAGTGTGACATTTGATCCATTTCAAGCACCAGTCTCCACTATCCTGTGTCATCTCCATGTGAAATAGCCAATTAGTGCCAATCTGATGTAGTGCCACGTGCCCACTAACTGGATTTAGACCGACTCATTTCACACAGGATTCTTATACAAACA